>NW_022681469.1:58432098-60932098 GCF_009764315.1 Trachypithecus francoisi
TTCCCATATTTCACTTGGATTCATTACATGCATGTGCATGTACACGCAGACACGCCTAACATCCCACACTAATGGCAAGCCATCTCTAGCTACAAAATGCACGTGATATGTCTAGGCATACGGAAACTCAGACTTTCTGTTGGTAGATTTGTTTTAATTTAAGTGATGCCCAATATCACTTGCATTTAAGAAAACGATTTTCTGGCAAAAAGGAAAGAAAAAAAATTAAAACATCAAATCTTTCCGACAGTAATATTAAAAAAAAAAAACTTAAAACTTTTTACTTATTTAAAACAACTATTTCTGTGCAAACAAAAAATTACACATTAGACATACAGTTTGACCAATTTTCACAAAACAAACACCCACATGAAAACGTAGAATTTTATTAAAATCCCAGAAGTCGCCTCCTGATCTAGTCACTATGACTTACCCAAGGTCACCACTACATTGATTCCTGCCACCACGGATCACTTTCATCGTTTAAAATCTTAAACTTTAATAAATGGTATTATCCAGTATGTAATATTTTTGCCCAAACGTTTTTGCTCAGCAATTTGTTTTTGATATGATTCTATGTTTTTGTAGATAGTGATGTTTTCGTTGTTCTCATTGCTACATAGTATTGTATTGCTTAGATATTTCACTGTTTTTAATTCTTTTGTCAATGGATATTTGGCTTATTTTCACTTATAACTATTAAGATGGAGTTGCTACACCCACTCGTGTACATGTCCTTTGGTGATCAGATATGTGCATATTCTAACAGGGTAGAGTGGAATAGCCAGCTCACAGGGTAGACATATGTTCAGCTTTAGGAGACATTACCAAACAAGTCTTCAACGTGTTTCTACAGTTTATCTTTTTATAATTAATTCCTGTCCAATTCGCTAAAATCTGGACTTTGCTACCTCTAAGTAGATCTTGTAAATACGATTGAAACATTGATAACTGCTTATTGATTTCATATTTAAAATAATCTAGACAGACCAGGGTTCCTAAAGTAGCCTGGGGAACATCAATTCTTAAGATAATAAGTGGAATGAAGGAAGTGGGAAAGAGAAGAAAGAAAGAAAGTTTTATGGCCAAACAAAATGGGGGAAACAGAATGAGTCAAGTAAAAGAAAAGCCTTAATGCAAGTTCTCAGATATGCTAATATCTACTGTACATTGACAGTTACAGGGGTGGGACTACAGCTTGCAGTTCTGTGATAGGAACATGATGAAAATCTTTTTTTCCCTACATCTTGTATATATTTTTCCTATATCTTTCCCTATGTTGTAGGGCTATGGTTCCACAAAATTTACTTTGAGAAATGCTGGGCAAGAAAATTGCTCAGTGATTACCAGAAATATCCATAATCCTCAAAAACTGCTCCAACTGAAGCATTAGCAGCATGTAAAATGCAATAAAGTGCTTTGTTCCAGATTATGTATATATTTCTGTGCTTCTTTGTTTTGACTTCACCCACCTTTGAGTTCATTTTTCCATTGTTCTGTGCCCTAAATACATTAACAAATTCAATGTCTGTGATGGTTCTTAGTTCTTGACATTACAAGTCTAGCTGTAATAATTCAATATTGAACTCTTCTTTTTAAGTGAGTATTCTGAGCCTGGAGCAAAATTAGGTTACTTAAGATTGCACATATTTTAGCTTGAGTAAATAAAATTGCTCAAGTTTTTATCATGTATTCATCTATAGGCTGGCTTTACAATCAGTGTTATCTCCTTGAAGTGAAATGCTGTCATGTTGATTTAGTTTAAATAAACTTGTTTCCCTGGTGTGTATTGGAATTACCATCACCTTCATTCTCCAACATGCAAATTATAGATAAAGAAGCCTCCTAAGCTTCTTGTATAGAATAGCACCACAATTGAGAAAGAGAGAACAATCTAATCAAATGTGATCTCCTTCTTATCATTAATACAAGAATGACTAGGGAATGGGGCCTCTCTGGCTCCTGTTCTCAGTTAACTTGAATTCAATGTAATACACTTTGGAATGAATATTGGATTTCAATAAAGAACATTTGAGGAATATGAAACTCAGAAATCAAGGACAGCATCCAAATTTATGACAGCTCAAAGATGTTTGAAATAGCAATTTATGCCAGATCAAATACCATTTAAATGGGTTGTAGGCTACTGGGGAAAAGTGTTTATAGGACATCTTATATCTGCAAAGTGCTTTCAGTCATTTTTAATAGTCATGTTGGATGGATGGTTATAATTTCAGGTGACAAGGACAAGTCAGTAAGACAAATGACATTCAAGAGATTTTATGGAAAATTAAATTATCTTAAAATGTTATGTTTGATCATGGAAATAACAGCAATAATAAAGGGAAGGAAAAAGAAGAGTAAGAAAAAGAAAGATAAGTATGAGAAAGTAAGGATGATAATTCTTGATATTAAATTTACAATTTGTGCTTTGTCTAATCAGTTAACCTCTAGCCTCAAACATCTGGTATCAAAAGCAAGACCTGGAAGTTTTTCTAAGAAAAGAATATTTCTCATAGTAACTTAAAATTTTTATTTTGTAGACATGGGCTCTTTCCAGATATTTCTAACATTCAGTTTCTGATATGGCAGAGTCCTGGCATGCAGTAAATGTTCATTATACATCAGTTATTATCACTATTTGTCTACTATTCTTCAAAATATTTGGAAGTATATCTAGATTGCAAATTTAAAAGACAAAAGCATTATAACAAATGGTTTCTAATACTACAAATATAAAAAAGACAGAATTCTAAAACTAAATAAGAGGCAATAACAAATCATCAACGGGGAAAATAAATGTTTTTATTTTGCCACTTGTGGTCATTTTATGGTTCAGCAAAGACTTTCAGTGGCGTTCATGTTTCCTTTACTGAGCTCCTCAGAGATTATGACTGTTTTAATGCTATTTAATTGATTATGGAGGGAATCAGGTATGTGATACCCTTTAAGTCATGCCAATCCCAAAGAATATTGAAATAAATATTCAAATGAAAAGTTAACACTCTCATCAAGTAAGTCTAACTTTCATCCTTGGTCCAGTAGGTAAAGCATATTAGACTGAGGCAAAAGTTCACAGATGTAGAGCTATGCTGTTAAATTGGTGGCCCTCAGTGAACCATGCCTCCCAGTATTCATATCGTTGTTCAGAACTTTCCCTCCCTGACTCCGATTTGACCAAGTCACTCTCTTTGGCCAGTAAGACATTGGCAAGCATGCTATAAGCAGAGGCTTGATAAGTGCTTGCACATTGTGGCACCTCTTCCTTAGAAAGCTCCTCTTAGGAACACATGGACACAGTGAGGGGAACAACACACATGGGGGCCTGTTGGGGGAGGGTGATGGGGGTGGGGGACAGCTTTAGGAAATAGAGCTAATGCATGCCGGGCTTAATACCTAGGTGATGGGTTAATCAGTGCAGCAAACCACCATGAGACACGTTCACCTATGTAACAAACCTGCACATTCTGCACATGTACCCTGGAAGTTAAAAAATAAAATAAGGCCGGGCGCGGTGGCTCAAGCCTGTAATCCCAGCACTTTGGGAGGCCGAGACGGGCGGATCACGAGGTCAGGAGTTCAAGACCATCCTGGTGAACACGGTGAAACCCCGTCTCTACTAAAAAATACAAAAACTAGCTGGGCGAGGTGGCGGCGCCTGTAGTCCCAGCTACTCGGGAGGCTGAGGCAGGAGAATGGCGTAAACCCAGGAGGCGGAGCTTGCAGTGAGCTGAGATCCGGCCACCGCACTCCAGCCTGGGTGACAGAGCAAGACTCCGTCTCAAAAAAATAAAAATAAAAAAATAAAAATAAAAATAAAAATAAAAATAAATAAAATTTATCTTAGAACCCCATCATCATTTCCAAAGAAGCCTTAAAGTATTTTGCTGGAGAGAGACGCTATGTGGAGAGCCTAGGCAGAAGAAAGATGCCATATACAGAGAGAAACCACCTGGGGAGAAGTTGACTCTCAAGCCAATCTCCCCTGCTGAATGTGATCACATGAATGCCTTCAGCCAACACAACATTGAACAGAACAATGGTCTAGCTAGCCCACCCAAACCACAGAATCATAAAAAATCAAAAAGCAATACTCTTTTAAGCCACTGGGTTTTGAAATGGCTTGTTATACAGCAACAGATTAGATTTTTCAGGTAAATTATAGCACTAGCATAACCCAACGTATGATTTTTAAATTTCTTTTAATTTTCTTTGAAAATAGTATATTCACATAGTTTAGACAAGTTGTCCTACAAGGTATATAAAGGTAACAGAATTCCCTTACCTACCACCCAAATTGCTATCCCTGGATGCAACCATATCTACTCTGATTTTGTCTTTGTTTAGGCTACTTACTTTTATATGTATTTCAATTTCTCACATTACTCATGATTTATCCATTTCAGATACTGCTTACTGACATTACAGTGCAGCAGAAGATTCTTCATCTCTTAGATAATTCTTCTCTAGTCTTTCAAATTGTTTATTAAATTACTAGTTTGTGTTTACATATGATGAGCATATAAATATTGTTCACTGCTCAGGAAGGTAATTATATAATATTTTCTCTTTTATTCAACTTTTGGTTTTGCTTTTATTTTGTTCTCCATAATGTATTGTTAATTCTTCACAACTTCTTTAACAATATCTTTTACCTATTTCCCACATACTCAAACTCATTAGGTAATTTGGCAGTTCACTTTTTCCTTTGGAGATTGCCTTTCTAGAGTCCTCCATTCTCCCCTTCTGATTTAGAGAGTTTGGTCGCTTCACCTGCTACACAGCTGAAAACCTCACAATTTTATCATTATCAGGGCATTCCTTGACTCATTCCTGTAATGCTCTGTATTAAAGCTCTGCTTCCTAGAACTCCTAGGTTCCCTTGTTTTTTGGTTTAAACTTTTAAACTTTTGTTTTGGTTATCCATCTTCCTGTAGATCCATTTCCAACTAAGAAACGGTGTTTGGGAGGCAAATATTTGAGTTCTTGTATATCTGAAAATTTCTTTATTCTTTCCTTAAAATATACTAATAATTTTCTTTGGTGTAATGAATCTGAGTAAAAAATTGATTCTTTCAGAATTTAAAAGACCATACTCCATTGTCTTTTCATTTCTAGTATTGTTGTCCAGAAGAATTGATACCACTTTCAAATACTGATTCTTTGTATATGGCCAATGTTGGCCTTTTTGGAAACTTTGACTTTTTTGCTGTCTTTGATGTCTTGAAATTTCATAATGATGTACCTTGCATGTGTGTGTATGTCTACTTGTTTCATACTTTTTTATTGTCAGTGAATCTTGAGGTAACCGAACTTTGGTTCTGAATTTCTTCTTTGGCTATTTCTTTCTCTCTCATTTCTCTTGTCTCTTTCTGGGACTGCTATCTCAGATTTAGCTTCCTGGATTATGCACTTATGTTCTATCCTTAGGGAAATGGTCCTAATTTTATCTCACCACCACTCTCATGAGTGTAATTTTTTTTTTTTTTTTTTAAGAATCTCATGATTGTCAGGTGCAGTGGCTCACGCCTGTAATCCCAGAACTTTGGGAGGCCGAGACAGGCAGATCACCTGAGGTCCGGAGTTTGAGACCAGCCTGGCCAGCATGATGAAACCCCATCTCTACTAAAAATACAAAATTATCAGGGCATGGTGGTGCATGCCTGCGATCCCAGTTACTTGGGAAGCTGAGGCAGGAGAATCGCTTGAACCTGGGAGGCGGAGGTTGCAGTGAGCCGAGATTGCACCATTGCACTCCAGCCTGGGCAACAAGAGCAAAATTCCATCTCAAAACAAAACAATACAAAAAAACTCATTATTTCGTCTAAAATGCTTATTTCCCAGGATCTTTCTTGTTCTATAGCTATCACTTTTTTATATTTATTAATTCTTTTTTTTTTTTTTTTTGTAGTTGGGATGACAGGCGCAAGCCACCATACCCAGCTAATTGTTTGTGTTTTCAGTAGAGTTGGGTTTCACCATGTTGGCCAGGCTAGTCTTGAACTCCTAACCTCAGATGATCCACCCACCTCGGCCTCCCAAAGTGCTGGGATTACAGGCATGAGCCACCATGCCTAGCCAATTCTTGTGATTTTGAAGTTTCTGTATTAGTCAGGGTTCCCTAGAGGGACAGAACTAATAGGATATATCTATGTGTATACATACATACACACACACACATATCTAGATATATACAGATATATATATCTCCATATATGTATATATATCCATATACATATGGAGGCTGCCACTGACACCTCAAGTACTATTGGATCTGTTGGGTCATATGGCCCAAGTGGCAAAGCAGCCTGCACAGCAGCCTGGACCTATTGCAGAGCCTTCTCCTGTTCTGGGCCCTACTCAAAAATGGCAACCTTTCAGGTCACTTGATAAATGGGCCTGAGTAACACAGTTTCTTTGAGCCCTTCATTTATTCCCAATTATTTGTTTCCTTTGGATTTACCTTTTGGTTTTTGTCTTTCGGGTTTGAGACTTTGTCCAATATTTGATAATCCTTATTATGCTTTTAAATTTAAAATTGGATTAGAAAAAAGTTTGATCGTATGATCTGTGTGAGTGGGTGGGGCTCATCCACTGATGGGTTTCACTGCACATTGAATGGTGAGTTGACTTTTTATTGGAGGGTCTCCATTGTCAAATACCTGGATCTATTTTACTTCTCCAGAGAAGAATCCTCCAGTTTCTTTCATGAGGCTTTCAGTCTGGCTACAGGCATCCTGAGATCTGGGCTGAGTTTCCTTAATCCTCCTATTTTCAGCCTAACATCAAGCCCTGCCCCTGGGTATGCCCATGGCTATGTATACAGGTGGCCTTAGTTTCTCCATTGATATTTCTCCAAAGAATAATCATCTAACATTTGGCTAGATTGAGTAAGAAAAATGGTAGTTTGTTGGATATATATGGTGGACATGGAGAGCTGGTGCCAACTGATCTAATTTCAGGCTTTCAAACATGTTCCCTTTTTGAGCTCCAGGTTTTACCTCACCTTCAGCAAGCCCCAGTACCTCCAGTTTCTGTGACTTTCCAGGATTCTGTGAAAAGGTGACAGGGTGGAGGGGGCTGACAGTGCTAACTGGCATTTCTTACCACAGGCTTTCACATTTCGTTACTATTTCTGTTGCTCCCATCAGTCAGATGTATTCCTCCATCCCCTTTCCTGATTCTGAAAATGTGTTGACCTCTCCAGTCTTCCGATTCCTTGCCCATTTCTTTTTCTGCATGAATTTATATATTTTACCATGTATACTGTCATTTTAGTGATGTTTCCAGAATAAGCAGAGATTAAACACATGTGTTCACTGTGTCAAATTAATTCCAAGACTTTTTTTTTTTTTTTAGACAAAGTTGCCACTGTTAAGGATGGAATTGTAACTGATTAAGAACTACTTAATGTAATGCTTGCCTTGTTTAATATATAGTCAGATCTTGCTGCTGGGTAAGTATTACAGTACCTAATCAAGCAATTGGCAACCACTATAGTTTTCTAAAGTAGAAAGCATTCTAGTCCAATTTGAATTCTTCTAAAAAAGAATTATAGTCCTCACCACAAGTGGAAAGTGATAAATGTCATTTACAATGTACTGTTATGAGACATGTTGATTACAGGAAGGTTCGAAATTCAATTTCAAATGTTAGGCATTGGCGAGGTGATAAGGGTGAATAACTGTTTTGTATGCAGTGAATAGTTATCATTCAAAAAATCAGCTTTCGTAAATGTATTAAGTGTTATCTTTAAAAAATATTCAAGACCATGCTTAAATTCCACTTTCTCTACCATGTCATCTCCCTAACTTCTTAGACAGAAACCATCTCATCCTCATCCTATAAACACTTGCTGTCTACACTTGCAGTTTCTAATGTTTTTAATTTCATTGAGTGAGAATTGAATGCCCACTGTGTCCCTCTCTTCCAACTGAAGTAACAACACAGCGTTGTCAGATTTCTTGGCCCTGCAAGGATATTAAACAAATACATTTTTTAAAAATCTCACAAAATAATTATCAACCATCACTATCATTCCATTTAAAAGGAACTACTCACTAGGGAACTAGTAACCAAAAAATAATAAAGTGTTGGATTATAGCCAAAGTATAAAATATTAGGTTTGAAAGTTACGGCAAAAACCACGATTACTTTTTGCACCAACCTAATAATATCCACGAGTCCATACTGATGTAATGATTGATTGAATAAATGAGTTAGAATAGAAAAATCTCCTGTGTCGAAGAATTCTATGTAATGTATATAGATGCTGTTATAGAATATATAGATACCAAGGAGGAGAAGCATAAATCCCACAACTTAAGTGTGGGCTGCACATAGTGACTTTTTCCGAAAGACTACAGAAATGAAGGGGGTGGAGTGTGGGGGAATTACCTTAAAATAAAGAAACCCTACAAGCACCACTCAGTTACATGATGAAGTTTAATATCGATAGTGATAAGTCACATTGATCACACATCCCTTTAATAAAATATGATGAGAATGGCACTTTACCTCTATGATCTTTTTCTCCCAAACCTATAACCCAGACTAACCATGAGAAAAACATCAGACAAACTCACATTGAGAGTCATTCTACAAAATACTTGACAAATACTCCTCAAAATTGTGAGTGACCAAAAATAAGGAAAATCTGAGAAACTGCCACAATCTAAGGGATCTAATAACTGTATGTAATGTGATATCCTGGATGATTTTCTGCAACAGAAAAAGAACATTAGGTAAAAACAAAAGAAATGTATGGACTTCAGTTAATAATAATATATCAACATAGGTTTATTAGTTATGACAAACATACCACACTAATGCAAGATCATAACAGAGAAAATTGGACGACAGTTAAACATAAACTCTCTGTACTATAAATACAATCTATTCTAAATAAAATATAAATCTATTCTAAAATAAAAAGTTTTCATCAAAGCTACCACAACAGTAGAATGAAGACACTTCTGTAAATTCAGAAGGAAGGGCTTTATTTCTGAAAAACAACAAAACAACAACAACAAACCTCTCTATAATGCTTTTTTTTTTCTTATTTTGTCACAGTTTAGAACTTTTTCAAGAATCTAGACTACTCAACCGGCTTTTGGGACACATTAGTCTCTAGCATTCAGGGTTACTCATTTGTGGTATTATTGTGACATGCACCATCTACCACTTCCTTTGAGGAGATTTTAAAAGAGATTTTATGTTTGAATCTATTATTTTTGATGCTTCTTTCAGGGCTCAGGACATGATACCACAAAGCATGGCACCATGGCATCGTGAGTACTTTGAACTGAAGGAGACAGGGAGGGCCTCAGAAGCAAGGTCTCTTTGATTGTCTCTGGCCGTCTTGTCTCTCATTCCCCTTTCTCCCACAAGGCATGTCATAGAAACCAGAATTCCTCTCTCCCAAGGCAGGTCATAGAAATCAGAGCTCCTCTCTCCCAGAGCTAGCCATAACATTTAGAAAGGTCACATTCTGACCTACTTTTCCTGAAAGTCCATCAGAAGACTCTCATTCCAGGCCGGGCGCGGTGGCTCAAGCCTGTAATCCCAGCACTTTCGGAGGCCGAGACGGGCGGATCACGAGGTCAGGAGACCGAGACCATCCTGGCTAACATGGTGAAACCCCGTCTCTACTAAAAAAATACAAAAAACTAGCCGGGCGAGGTGGCAGGCGCCTGTAGTCCCAGCTACTCGGGAGGCTGAGGCGAGAGAATGGCGTAAACCCGGGAGGCGGAGCTTGCAGTGAGCTGAGATCCGGCCACTGCACTCCAGCCTGGGCGACAGAGCGAGACTCCGTCTCAAAAAAAAAAAAAAAAAAAGAAGACTCTCATTCCAGAGGGGTCTTCCCCATATCCAGGGGAAGGAATGTTACAGAGACAACAAGGAAAATCAGAACAGACAGGCCTTGCTGGTTTTCCTTCAATTTATTACCATTAGATCATCCCCTTTTGTCCAATCACATTTCCCCACGACTATTTACTTCTTTCAGCAAACTTAGCGTAAAAGTACAGTTTTTCCTGGGTCTTTGGGTCTCCATTTCTGAAGTCTTCCATGTCACATAAAACTCTATTAAACAGGCTGGGCACAGTGGCTCACGCCTGTAATCCTAGCACTTTGGAAGGCTGAGGCAGGTGGATCGCTTGAAGACAGGAGTTCAAGACCAGCCTGGCCAATATAGTTAAACCCTGTCTCTACTAAAACAAACAAGCAAACAAAACAAAAAACCCACAAAACTTTGTTCAATAGATTTGTCATGCTTTTCTCTTGTCAATCTGTTTTTTTGTTATAGGGGTAGAATCAGCCATACACAGGATATTGCTTTCCTCTCCTATACTTAACACCATGCTTTCTACATAATAGATTCTAAAGAAAAAGGAGAGTTTTTATGTAATTTATTTGTGTCAGGTCTCTGAGCCTGAGCTAAGCCATCATATCCCCAGCGTCCTGCACGTGTACATCCAGATGGCCTGAAGCAACTGAAGATCCACAGAAGTGACAATAGCTTAACTGATGACATTCCACCATTGTGATTTATTTCTGCCCCACCCTAACTGATCGATGTACTTTGTAATCTCCCCCACCCTGAAGAAGTTTCTTTGTAATTCTCCCCACCCTTGAGAATGTACTTGGTGAGCTTCAACCCCTGCCCCCAAAACATTGCTCTTAACTTCACTGCCTAGCCTAAAACCTATAAGAACCAATGATAATCCCACCACCCTTTGCTGACTCCTTTTTCGGACTCAGTCTGCCTGCACGCAGGTGAAATAACCAGCCATGTTGCTCACACAAAGCCTGTTTGGTGATCTCTTCACATGGACACGTGAAACAATTTGCATTATTTTATTTCATTAATTTGGAAATAATAAATATACAGGTAAAACTTAAATAGGTGCTACTACTAATTTTATGGAAAATAAAATTCTAAAAATTAGGTGATAAAAGTAATTCTGAAGCACGGGAAAGTTATAAATATGAAAATTCATATCTCTGTTCAAAAATGAAAAGAACATATAAGGTATGGGGTCCTAATTGAATAAAAGATTAATAGGAGTCAGCAATATGTTATTGTTATATATTTGGAATAAGCAATATCATGAAGGTTGAATTAAAACCTTGATAAGGGAGAAGAACTATTGGTTTTATGAGCACTTTGATTCTTTTTATTACATTTTAGAAATATACTGATCATGTAATATTTCCTTAATTAGAAGAAGAATTTAATTAAAAATTAGATTACATAGCAAAAAATTTAAATTTAAGTTATTCAGAGGAGAGGTTTTTATTCTTGTTTTGGGGCTCATTAATATGAAAACCAGTTATCACTGTGCATAAAAGCCAAAAAAAAGAGACCTTCAATTGTATTCTCTATATTTGTATATTTTATTGATTTTCATTTTAAGTAGGGAAAATTTGGCAAGATGTAAAAATATTTTTTGAATGATCATAAAACATGTTTATACAGATTACTAATCTTTTATTCTAGTTGTGTTTAAGAATAAAAAAACCTCAAAATCCATAAACATCAAGAAAGAAAAGCCTGAGAATGTAAGAACCCTATGGAAGAAAAGCTTTTTATTTTGTAGTTTTTTGAGAGAGAGCGATGAAGATGAAAATATCACATACAATAAAGGACAAAGTACTTAGTACATGTATATTACATGGAGCCAATGGAAACCAATGGAAACCCATCAGTATGTTAAACGTATTAGTTGTGTGGACAGGGAAAATGGGTACATAAAGAGATAGAACATAGAAAAGAGAATACATAGAAAAAACATAAAAGTAAAAAAAAATAAGCAAGGGTAAATGAAAAAGAGACAAGAGAGGAAGAACTGAGGAATGATAATAAAAAATGGAGGGTTATTTTTTATTTTTATCCTTCTCTAAAGCTAACTAGAATTATGGAGGATATATACATAGAGAAAGAGAAGATACAAAGAGGAAGGGAAAGAGAAAGGAGGAAAGAGGGCTCCTTCGGAGATTCTAAATTGAATGCATTGTCACACTGTAAGCTTCTAGAGCAGTGGATGTGAGGGTGTTAACACCTTGTATTCCTCTATTTGAATTGCTAATGAGCTCATTAACCACTGTCCATGACTCTCAGTGGGGGCCAGGGCATTATCCCTCAGGGTTGACCTGATGCCTGAACAAAGCAAACTACTCCCAGGCCTTCAAAGAAACTTCTTCTTTCCTCACAATACCCTCAACCCTTTTGTTGGATATTTAAATATTTGGTTTTCTGGAAGCTTTTCCAAATCACTTTTTGTCTCCACTGTGAGTCCCCCTGCCTGGAAAACCCTCACAGGGGGTTCTACAGTCAGCCTTCTGTTCCCACAAGTCTCATCTCTGTGGCTCACTCCTTTGTGAGGCTTTCCTCAGGTACAGCCACAGTCACATCCCATCTTCCTGCTAGACTAAAAGCTCCATGCTATTTAAAGGAAAAATAAAAAACAACAACAAAAAACAAAACTGAGGCAAAATTAAAACAAGTAGAGACTTTATTTGGACCAAGTTTGAGGAGTGCAGACTGGGAGCACTAATCTTATCACAGCTATATTCCAGTAACTAACAGTGAAGGTGTGAGACCCAGAGAAGGTGCTCAGTACCTATCAGATGGGTGAATGAATCCAATGAATGGATGGATGAATAGTGCGGGAGACGAGGATATGCCTCCCCAAAATATGAAGGAGTGTTGAGTTGAAGACTAACAAGAAGCAGCAGAGGCAGGAAAGCTCTTTGCCTTCCATTTACCTAAAAGCAGGATATAGATTTACAAAAACAAAAGGTATCCCACCTCCCCTTTTACCAGGAAGAACAAAGGTTAACCACTGAAGACAATTTTAGACCCTTATTGACCTGGAGATGGTACCAGAGGATTGTTAATCCACATTCACAAGCTTCACTAACTAGCCTTTTTATGCCATTATTGCCTTTTCACAAGTTGCTTCCCCTAGAGACTCAAAGTCTTTTCCTTTGTCTTGTCATTTCTCTAAAAATGTACTATTCTTGGTTGAAGATGCTCTATAAGCCACCTTTAGGAGAGCTACTTATTTCCTGAGTGTTATAAAATATTCACGTTATTATATATTATATATATTATATATAAAATATTATATATTGAATATATTATAAAATATTCACGTTAATAAACTTTTGCTTTTCTCTTGTTAATCTATTTTTTTCTTACAGGGATCCATTCACTAAGAACCTATGGGGGTTATGCTTTCCCTACACTAGTCTAACTTCCCACTTGTCTGTTTCCAACTTGATTATGTTTGACTGCAGCGACCAACTACTCATCTATTATTCTCTAATATCCATTAGAGATATTAGAGAATCCATATTCTCTACCTGGCATATACTTAGACTTGCAACTGAATGAATGAACTGATGGAACTGCCATAGATATTCTCAACCAAACAATATATAAAATGTTAAAATGTAATTTAGAATAAAACATTTTCTTTTCTTTTCTTTTTTTTTTTGAGGCGGAGTCTCGCTCTGTCGCTGGGACTGGAGTGCAGTGGCCAGATCTCAGCTCACTGCAAGCTCCGCCTCCCAGGTTTACGCCATTCTCCTGCCTCAGCCTCCCGAGTAGCTGGGACTACAGGCGCCCGCCATCTCGCCCGGCTAGTTTTTGTATTTTTAGTTGAGACGGGGTTTCACCGTGTTAGCCAGGATGGTCTCGATCTCCTGACCTCGTGATCCACCCATCTCGGCCTCCCAAAGTGCTGGGATTATAGCCTTGAGCCACCGCGCCCGGCCAGAATAAAACATTTTCAAGTAACTTTTTTGTAATATGGTGAATGTAATGTGTTTATGTGTACGTGAATATGTATGTGTGAATTTTACAACGAGATGCTCCTCAAAAATAAGGGAAATTATTTTTCCCTTTGAAATTTAAAAATATGATAGATTGGCCGGGCACGGTGGCTCATGCCTGTAATCCCAGCACTTTAGGAGGCCAAGGTGGGCAGATCACAAGGTCAGGAGATGGACACCATCCTGGCTAACACAATGAAACCCCGTCTCTACTAAACATACAAAAAAAAAAAAAAAAAAAAAACTAGCCGGGCGTGATGGCGGGTGCCTGTAGTCCCAGCTACTCGGGAGGCTGAGGCAGGAGAATGGCATGAACCCGGGAGGCGGCACTTGCAGTGAGCCGAGATCGTGCCACTGCACTCCAGCCTGGGCGACAGCGAGAGACTCCGTCTCCAAAAAAATAAAGAAAGAAAGAAAGAAAATGTGATAGATCAAAAACACACATGCTAACTTAAAAAGAATCTGACAGTACAGAGCAATATTATCATGTACCTATTTAAGAGAGGAATATCGATGGATTAAATGAAAATCAAGGGGATAATGATGACTGGCCCTCTGTGTTATAGTTCTTGAATAGGACACTAGGCTCTTCTAAACAAGGTAATGATTTACATGTTCAGTCACATGTACAATCCACGTAGAACAACCCACAAGTGTTATTTGATGATTATTTCCTGTTGATGTGTATGGTATAATGCAATCTACACAGACTGGTCAGGCATAATAAGAATCATGAGACCTTATCCCAACTGGGGCACAGGGAGGTTTCAGAACATTAAATTTTAACATAATCCATAGATACAACATTGAAAGTGATTCAACTTCTTCATGATCATCCATAGCCAGCCAAGCCTACTTAGAAAAAATCTGAGCTAGTTCAGCAAATGACTCTCAAAGTACTCTGTAGGAAACTTAAGTGAATTCTGATGCCTACATATAGTCCATGGAGATCAGAAAGACTAATGAGAGTGAGTTTTATCTATTTCTATCCAACATTTGATGAGGACAAATTTTAGTCATTTTATTCATTCTTGATTTGAAATTATTTTTAAACAAAAACATAAAAAAGTTCTGTCTGGCCTGTCTAGGTCTATTGAGTAGACAAACATCCCACACCCTTCCCCATTCCCATCAAGATAATGACATCACAAATGCAGATGATGACAGATCTAATTTCAATAGAATTTTGAATTTAATGCCATATAAATAATTTAGTTCTCATTTATAGTCTTTTTGAATTATGATGGTGGGTGACTAGGGATGCATAATTTCAGCTTCTACTTTTCAATAAAATTCTCAAGGAAACACAGAGAGACGTAATTATACCAGTTAAAAAAACTCAGTATCAGCTATCAACACTTGGTGAGTGCTAGCAGAAATATCTGCTCAGAGACTCTGAGGAAGAGCTGCAGGCCCAGGCTTGGGGGAGGGAGGATATACATAAGCATCTTGACTACAGCTGCTCCCTCAAGGGTGTCTGGCCTTCTCCAACCAAAGGAAGCAAAGACCTACCTCTTGCTTCTCTCCAAGGGAGTTGCTTCTTGACGCTATCAGGGCCATTTTATATATATACATATGCCATCACTGCCATTAGTATTCATTTTTATCCATTCAACCTCCATGCTTTCCAGTAGTTTAATACCACCAGGGTGGGTATAGAAATGCATAGCAGTATATGGTTAGAACTTTGACTGTAAATCAGCAGTAAGGAGGGTAGAGACAAGTGCAATTATTTAAGAGCAGTAACTTCACACATTTTATTTTCAAGAGGAAAATCACACACTACTTGAAATAACACAAGAATGAACTTCCTTCCCATATTTACATGATTAGGTAAGTGGGGGGAAAGAAAGATATCATCACTGAAGCCCCTATAATAAAAGACAGATTCAGAGAGAAAGCATACAAATTTGGTTAAGTTTTGGATGACACAGAAGCTTACATAAGGAAATGAAGACCCAAAGAACAAGGAAAACCTATGCATCTTTTTGTTTTGTTTTTTGTTTTTTTGTTGCTGTTAAATGAAGAAGAGGATTGTTGTGGAGAGGTATGACTGGGCAAAGGGAGTATGATCTAATGGCAATAAATCAGGAGGAACTTAATAAGGCCTGTTTGTTAAGATTCTTCTCTGTGTCCCTGTGCCTTCAGAAGTAAGGACATTCCTTTCCTCTGGGAATATCGAGAGCACCCCTCACATGAGGATCTTATGACCTGCTTCAGGGGAAGGTCAGGAAATCCTTCCTAAGTTTTATGACTTGATTTAGCAGAAAAGGGGCAAGGAGATGATGAGAGTGACTTCCCTGCTTCTGTTGTTTTCTCAGATGCAAAGGTGTCATGCTTTTGAGTAGTGTGTCCTGAACCCCATCAGGTAGCAAAAGCAGTTTTCTGCTCAGTTCAGCAGAGTAAACTGATTTTTGAAAATGACTTTGGCTTTAAAAATGTGACATGTAACCATGCCCCTCAACCAGTCTTCAGGTATAAGGCACAAAAGGATTCTAAGAGCAACCACATGGGAAGTGAAGGAGAATGGGAAGCATCTGTGGCTGAAAAACATTAGATCTGGATATACCTGTCCTCACTGAACAGAAAGTCACCAACTGGGATCTGTAAAATCCTTATGCAATATGAAAGAAGGGAACAATTGCACCTGGGTGTAGAAGAAAAGCAAAAACATACTTTAGAAATGGAACGTGTGTGGAAGGGATGTATATGATTTGCAGGCCTAAGTCATAGCAATTTCCTAGACCATCCTCTAGCCTTTTCCCTGACAGCCAAATGGAGACAATTCCAGTTAGGAGCCCTGTGCCAAGAGGTAATATGAAGGAATTCAATGCCTGAATGAACACTTCAAAGACAGCTACCTACCAGAAGCACCTGCATTTGACTGTTGCTTGAACAATAAAAACACTTTTATTGGGTTAAAACATATTTTCTTAACATTATGATTTCAGGACACATTTGTTACAGCAGCTGGCATTAAGTTAATTGGACTCCTCTAGAAAAATGGGACCAGTGACTGACATTGTTTGGTTTTGGAAGAGGAATAGAAAATACACCCACCTCAACTCATTTACTACTTTAGAAAGACCTGTGTTTCCAAATATAGCCCTGCCATTAACTCATTGAGCTTTGGGAAGCCACTTAAAATCTAGGAGCCTCAGTTTCCTTATTTGTCAAAGTATTTTCAATAGCTACCCCTAAATTAGTTGCTGCTTACCATTTCCCAGATTTAAAATTCTGTATTTCTTTTATTATAAGTGAAAACTCTAAGTTAATGTCAGATACCACTCAAGTCAGTCACAGAGGAAGTGTGAGTACAGAGAAAGACTAGGGATTATTTATTAATAATCCACCTTGAGATGACTTGCTAACACACTTTATAACAAAACACATACAAAAAAGAACTGAGCCTTGACAGAGTAAACGTAAGCCTCTCTCACCCCTTAAAAGTTATGAAAATATGCTGGGTGCGGTGGCTTACACCTGTAATCCCAGCACTTTGGGAGGCTGAGGCGGGAGGATCACAAGGTCAAGAGATTGAAAGCATCCTGGCTAACATGGTGAAATCCCTTTTCTACTAAAAATAATACAAAAAATTAGCCGAGTGTGGTGGCGGGCACCTGTAGGCCCAGCTATTCAGGAGGCTGAGGCTGGTGAATTGCATGAACCCAGGAGGCAGAGGCTGTGGTGAGCTGAGATTGTGCCACTGCACTCCAGCCTAGGTGACAGAGCAAGACTCCGTCTACAAATAAATAAATAATAAATAAAAACTAAAAAATTATGAAAATATTTATTTTAGAAGTGAATAAAAACAAACATTTCCCCCAAAATATATCAAGAAACTGAAAACACATCTCTATGGAAATGTCGGTAAGAGAACAGAGTGAAGGACAAGGTTAGATCCAAGCTGAATACTTCAAGGAATAGCCAAAATGGCTGACAGTACTGACATTATCCTTTAGGGGAAAACTGTAAATGAAGACCTGTTGCTTGACTGATTTATAACTAGAATCAGTAATATTCTGGATAGTACCGAAGAGAACAATCACGTATTGGCAGGGGAGAATGAGATGATAACCTAAAGGTCAGTTTCATTTCTCTTGTCTATGGTAATTGAGTCCTTATAACGGAGAATTGAGTGGAAGCCAAATGGAGACAATTTTACCTTCTTCATTGTCACCCTCTGCATTGAGCTCAAATATCCTTCTAGAATAAATTACACAAGAGCTTCTAAACAGCGGAGGTCAGTCACTAAGCACAGTTTTATAAGAAGCTTATGTAACCCATGTGTGATGGGAAAAAACCAAACCAAACCAAACAACAATAAACATTTAAACCTCATAGTACTAGCTCAGAGCAGGAGTTAAGAAAAGACCTTAAGAAAAGACATTGGTGCCAGGCACAGTGGCTCATGCCTGTAATCCCAGGACTTTGGGAGGCCAAGGCAGGCAGATCATCACAAGGTCAGCAGTTCAAGACCAGCCTGGTCAATATGGTGAAACCCTGTCTCTACTAAAAATACAAAAATTACCCAGGTATGGTGGCAGGCGCCTGTAATCCCAGCTACTTGGGAGGCTGAGGCAGAAGAATCGCTTGAACTCGAGAGGCGGAGGCTGCAGTGAGCCAAGATTGTATCAAGATTATACTCCAGCCTAGGTGGTAGAGTGAGACTCCATCTCAGAAAAAAAAAAAAAAAAAAGAAACAAAGACATTAGACTAATGGAGTTTTCTAATCAGCACTCAGAAAGGAAAATACTACTTTCCCACATGAAATGATAAACGTGTTAAAAGTTCTCTGCATGGCATCAGCACAGTGCAGAGCACACGAAACATATGGGTGATGAAGACCAAGTGCAACGTAGACATAATGTAGTTGTAACTCAGGGGCAGTAGCCGGCATAGCTTGAGAAATACTGCTGCTGAGCTGTGTGATTCAAGAAGGTGGCTAGCACCTTATAAGCCGTGCCCTGAGCTTGGGAGGTGTGGCAGGGGGTGGTGATGAAGTGCCTGGGCTTTGGATATCAGCCAGACCTTGTCTCAAATCCTGATTCTGCCACTAACTAGCTGTTTTAATGTTTAATGTTAATGGCTTAGCTGTTTAATGGCAAGTTACTTAGCCACTCAATTTCCTTATCTATAAAATGAAGATAATAATATTTTCCTCACAGGGGTTTTGTGGGATTTAAATGAGACTGAAATTTTGTAGTAGGATACCCAGGTAAGGCCTAAGCTGTGCCTGCTGGTAGGATTTAAAGATGTTTGAAAAACTCTGATGAAATGGTGAAGTAGGCTACTCAGGATACTATTTTCACATAGGATAAACGGGGATCCAGAAAACAAACTTCGGAAGGAAGAACTACTTTGAGCTGGTAATAATCTGAAAGTCAGTAGGGAGGAATGATTTCTGTACATAGTTTGGCCTGCCATTCAAATCTATTGTAGGTCAGCTCCCTAAATTCCTTTCTGCAATTTAGGGAGACAGAGGGCTGTGAATACATCCTGAAAAGGTGTTCTCACTACAATTGTGTTAGACTTCGAGACACAGGTAACTTCACTTTGGTACTCATCTTAACAAGCGTTATCCAAATAGAAGAAAAATTTTTCTCTTCGATATAGACATTGACCATCAGACTCAGGTACCTGAAGGTTCCAGTGCAATAGTGACCGTACCCGCAAAGAACTGCAGTCTCTACCTGAGACTAAGATGAGATAAGGGGCCTCTACCTGATACGTACTTAAAAGTGGAAGTGGCAGCAGCATAGGTACCTTGGGGACTGTGGCACCTAGCGAAAGAAGTAGGGGTATTTACAACCAGTGGCAATGTGCAGCTGAGAGAGCAGCACCTGTGATGGGTGGCGGGTGGCTGGTGGCTGGTAGTGCCATGGCAGCTGGGAGACAAACAGCAAAGGCACTGGCAGTGGTAACAAGAGGTGCCCCGGGGAAGAAACGGCAGCATTATGTCTAGCAGGTACCCTATAGCTGATTTCAGTGGTTGGACAGCATAGATGTGACACTACCTGAGTACTATCAGAAATACTTTGGGAAGGAAGTGGGAATACATGAAAAGGAACTGACAGGGTGGGGTTACTTTACAGTCTTGCATGATCAGATGTAAGCAACTGCAAACTTCATGAAGATGATCACCTTTATAGAGATCACGAAGATGATCCCCAGAGAATGGTGAGTCTGGGAAATCTGAACCAGTGATCAATATACCACAGGAGCTCAATTTGTGGTAACATTTTGCCTCCTTTACCCTCTCCTTTCTATTTTAAGAAGACATACTAGACTCATATATTGGCTGTATTACCTGCATTAAATGATGTCTGAGTGTACCAAATTATATAACCATGGTTGTCTTTCTCAGCCTGTTACCTGATTAGCAAAATGAGACTAGCATAGCGTGCTCTACAGTCCAGCGATTGTGTAAGTAGAACATTGTTGCAACACTTACACATTGTCAGCATTCGGCAATGTTAGTTTCCTCCGTCTTTGGACAATTGAAGAACTCTATGCAATTAGTGTCTCAGAACTCACAAGGAAGGAACTTTGGCTAGCTTAGCTGTGATAACTAGAAAAGTAGAAAAGACTGTGGACTTACAGCAGGAGTTCCAGCTAAGAGCCCCCCAACCCCAACACACACACATAATATCTAAGAATTTATTTGATCCTTTCAAACTGTGATTCTCTCCCTATGATTAACATTTTAGAGAAATAGGAACACTTTTACACTGTCAGTGGGAGTGTAAACTAGTTCAGCCACTGTTGAAAACAGTATGGCGTTTCCTCAAGGATCTAGAACTAGAAATATCATTTGACTCAGCCATCCCATCACTGGGTATATACCCAAAGGATTATAAATCATGCTGCTACAAAGACACATGCACACGTATGTCTATTGCGGCACTATTCACAGTAGCAAACACTTGGAACCAACCCAAATGTCCATCAGTAATAGACTGGATTAAGAAAATGTGGCACATATACACCATTGAATACCATGCAGCCATAAAATAGGATGAGTTCATGTCCTTTGTAGGGACGTGGATGAAGCTGGAAACCATCATTCTCAGCAAACTATTGCAAGAACAGAAAACCAAACACTGAATGTTCTCACTCATAGGTGGGAATTGAACAATGAGATCACCTGGACTCGGGAAGGGGAACATCACACACCGGGGCCTGTCATGGGGAGCGGGGAGGAGGGAGGGATTGCATTAGGAGATATACCTAATGTAAATGACGAGTTAATGGGTGCATCACACCAACATGGCACATGTACACATATGTAACAAACCTGCACGTTGTGCATGTGTACCCTAGAACTTAAAGTATAATTAAAAAAATAAAAAAAACAAACAAAAAAGACATTTTATGTATGAAGAAGAAAAGGTGCAAACTTTTAACGTGGGTAAATTCTAGTTTGGGCAGTAGGCAGACTGAACTAACACAATCTGTTATGTTCTTCTCTCCTGCCCAACTTTCACCGTTCTTTTTCAGATGATAAAATATGCATAACAAAGAATTTGCCATATTAAGTATAATGCTCAGTGACGTTAAGTACACTCCCACTGTTGTGCAACCATCACCACCACCCACCTCCAGAACCTTTTTCATCTTCCCAGACTCAAATCAAACTGGAACTCTCCATTCTTCTCTCCCTGCAGTCCTCACAACCACTCTTCTATATTCTGTCTATGAATTGGATCACTCTACATACTTGATATAAGTAGAATCATACAGTATTTGTCCTTTTGTGACTCGCCTATTTTACTAAGTATAATGTCTTCAAAGTTCATCTACGTTGTAGCATTTTTCAGAATTTCCTTACTTTTTTAAGGCTGAGCAATATTCCATTGCTTGTATATACCACATTTTGTTTACCTGTTCATTCATCGATGAACATTTGCGTTGCTTCCACCTTTTGGCTATTGTAAATAACGCTGCTATGAACATGGGGGTTTTACAAACATCTCTTCAAAACCCTGCTTTCAATTTTTTTGGGTATATACCCAGAACTGAAATTGCTGGATTGTTTGACAGCTCTATTTTTGATATTTTGAGGAACCACTATACTGTTTTCCATAGCAGCTGCACCATTTTATATTCTCACCAGAAATGCACAAGAGTTCCAATTTCTCCATACTCTCACCTTATTGTTTTTCCTTTCCTTTCCCTTTTTTTTTTTGTTTCTTTTGATAATAGCCACCCTAATGGGTGTTCTGGCTAAGAACTTTTACCAGGACTTTCATCACTGTCCAATGAGGAGTGAGGGGAAGCTATCAAAGAATCACAGAGCACTTACAGCTATTTGTTGTTTGCAAATTGCTAGTTATATTTAAGTTACATTATTCATCTAAATGCAGCTCATTTTGTCCTATTTGTCTGTAGATTTCTAGTTACTAGTATCTGTTTCAGTTATTGTTTTTTAAAAACTGAAGTGGATATATTTTTCTGGATTGCATTTGCGAACAAAATTTAATCACTTTATACATTCCAACTGAATGTTTCTGAGGTGGGACAACCCAACCAATAGATGAAGCTCATGTCATTTGATTACATTTTACTGGCTAATGTCCTGTATCATTCTCCACATTTTGTCTGGATTTCAACTGTAGAGAGCAAATATTCGGCCGTAGCATGTAAAACCTTTCTCCAACCTTAAATCAACCTTAAAGAATATGGTAGATTCAAGGCAATTTTACCAGCAAATTTGCTACCTCTTCTTAAAAAGATTCAGAATTTATAATCATGTGTTCATAAAGGTATAAACAAAATGGGTATTCATTACATTGGTTACAGATGAACAAAATGGAATTTAAAAGAATTATGAGATGGATGTCTTGAAGACCTCCAGAAAGCATAGTGAAGTCCCCTCTGGTAAGGTCACATTCCAGAATGCCAGCTGTTTACTGGCTGTGACTCTAGACAAGGAATCTTTGTAGAACTTTCTGGGAAAAAAAGTACAGTAGGGAATAGAATGCATATCCTCTAATGATGAGATAAAACATTGCTGAACAACTTCTAGAGTCAGAGGCCTCCCAGAATAGGTGCTTGTTCAATGTTTGTCCTCTTTTCTCCCCACCCTACACTTTAATTATCGTCTTTTTTATGTGACAATTAGCTGGAGGAAGATTTCATCTCAATTATCATATTTCTTCCCTTTGCATTTTCTTTGGCACAGAAAAATTTAATGTTTACCTTCAAAGCATGAATTGGTGTGTATGTGTCTGGGTTCTCCCCAGGAGACAATTTAATATGATTAATAACTTCAAAATCCCTTGGGCGGTGTGAAATACGAATAGTTATTACAAGCCAATGTATGGTGGGGTGAGGGGTAGATGGCGGTTCAGTAGGAGGTAGAGGCAGATAACATATGTGCAAATGGAAGTTAGAATCCAGGCAACCTTCCAAGAGTAAAGGCTGCCGAGTCAGCCTCAAACCATTTGCACCACTCAGGTGCATTCGTGCCTAGCCCAGAGAGAGGCTGTGAGCTTGGCACAGATGACTGGCTGAGCTCCTATCAGAGCCTCTTACTTCCAGCTTCAGGCGTTTGTGGAATAGCAATGTCGGTGTGCTGCCTGCGAATAAAGTTGGGTTTTGAGCAGCTACATTAACAAGCTAGAATCAACAGGGAGATTTTGCCATAATAAAGCACTTTCCCAGTTGTCACATTGTACTTTTTTACGTGGCAAGTTTTTCCCAGTGCTCTCCAGATGTGATTTGATTTACAAACAGCTGATTAAAAAGATAGGATTTTCGAGCTGAAAAGTACCTCTAAATTCATCTAATACAGTATCTTCATTTTACAAATAAAGAAATAGAGGTTCAAGAGGATAAATTACTTGCCCACTGTCAGGAACTGAACAAGTAGGAATTTCCAAGCTTCTTAAGTATCAGGACAGGGCTCAGCCCATAAGGCCACACCACTGATTTCTTAAACCAGGATTCCCATGTGGTTTATCTCAAAAAGAATTGCTACTGTTTTCCCAAACTCCTAGCCTATCACAGAGCTGTTCCCTGGCAATTTTACAGTCTGGGCTTAAATGTTTTGAAGTAGATACTAAAAAATTCACCAAGCAAATCTACGTATCATCATCATCACCACCATTACCACCATCATGTTTCACACTTACATAGTGCTTATCATGTGTCAGGCACTAATTAATGTAAGAATTTTACATAAATTAACTCACAAAACCCCAGTGAGGGAGGTAGTATTCTCAACAGCTTGCAGAAAGAAAGTGAACACAGAGGAGCTAAGCAGCTTGTCCAGAAAGTACATGATTGATAAGTGATAGATTTGGGATTCGAACCCAGCCAGCCTGGCTCTGGAGTCTATGCGCATATTGCTATGCCATATTTCCTCTCAAACAACTGCTGTGCTATATTACCACTCCACTCTATGATTACCATGAGGAGATTTTCCTGATGGTCATATTAAGAAGATAATTTGTTGACTCTGCTTTCTGACCCTTAATTCCCTGAGTGAGAGGTGTGTCAGGGAAGAATAGAGACCCAAAGATACCAGGTGTGATCTAAATTGCGTTGTAAAGGTTCCATGCATGTAGCCACGGTAGAAAGGGTACATGTCAAATTTGCTGGGGTTTTATTACACTTCAAGAAATATAGCATTCTTTGATTACTTTAAATATAGGTCTTCAATATGGAAAGAGCAATGCAGTCTAAGTAAAACTGAGCAGTTACTTCAAGTCAGGTACAACAAAAGTGGGTTATTATTTCATAAATGACATGTTAATTACCACCAGGAGGCCATTAGAAATGCATCCTGGCAGTTTGCTTGGTTCCTTTGGAAAGATAATATTGACAAACTGCTATGAAACTGGAGTTCAGAAAACAGTGTAAATTGACATCAGGAATAAAACAAACATTCGCTTGTGTACCCTAAAGCAATGATGAACAATTTAAAGAGAGAAGACAAAGTTGAAATTATATTTTTCTTTCTTAGGGAGAGGTAGAAGAGGGAGTAGTTTTGCAGGAAGACTGTTATGTTCCAAAATTTATTACCTATGTGAATTACTTGATGTATTTAGCATAGTAATTTAAAGCTTCAGCCATCCAAGCACAAGTCACTGAGGAGCTGAGTGCACTGGAATGCTAATTCTGCCTTCTTCTCCATGCTAGGAGATTGGCTTCTTAGTGACCTCTGGTGTGGAGGGTTTCAAAAGAACAGTTTAGTCCTGGAGCTGATCTCCAGTCTCACCAAGGGTGACTGGCATAACTCCAGAAGCTTGGGTCGTCTTTGCAAATTCCACAGCTTTGTCCCTTGGTGATCACAGGACATTAAGAAAGTTTTTCATATTTAGCTTCAGGCATTTGTGGAATAGCAATGTAGGTGTGCTGGCCGTGAATAAACTAAAACATAAAAGGGAAAGACCAAGATAAGAACATCTAAAAATCAATGTTCCTATTGCGTATCGTGGTTGGTTTTCATTATAATTAAAATCAGTACAAATGCTTTTTCCTAGTCACATAGAAGCCACAGGAAAACCATTCAAGCCACTTACCTTTTCTCTCTTTCCTCTAGGAAATACTTTTTGTATTGGTCTCTGTGGTACTTAAACCAAAGGGGAAAAACTGTAGTGACTGATTCTATTACAGGTTAACCATATAAAATAAAGAAAATTCTTGAGATACCCTTTAGGAGTAATACAATTTAGTATTCTTTCCCTAAAGTAGTTCCAAAGATAGGGATATTGCTAGGATTTGGGGTCATTTGTATTTCTGAGAAAAAGAGGTAAAGATAAATGCTACTTAGATTGCAATACACTAGCCAAATAGCAGTCTCTGTCAGAGACTCCTCCCTCTGAGCTTCCTCTCTATATTTATTAATTTATTCCTTTGACAAATATTATTAAAGAGAGTACTACACACGCCTAGATTTATCTAAACTCCAAAGAGATTATGGTCTAGAGAGGAAATAAAATATGTATATGAATAAATGGAACACGAGGAAGAAAGAAAGAAACACCATGAGAGCAGCACATAGGAAATGCTTTGGGAGATTTTCCACGATATCAAGAGAGACCCAGCAATTCTATTCCAAGAAGGCATATTGAGTATATCTCTTCTCTTCTGTTTCCTGAAACAGACCTCAATGAGAAGGCCACAAGGGATTCTAAAAGGTTTTAACCTACAGCAACAAACAAGAGAGGGTTAGCGATCTCATTAAAATACTGAAGGTGAAATTGATGTAGTGGTATCTAATGTAGCCACATCTAGCTGCAGACAAGAATGTACTGAGAAAGGGATGAACCCAAGCTGGAGGTGGGGGGAGTACTCTGTTCCACGGAACACCAGAGGCTTGGAACTCAGAGACACTGTGTAAATGAGGTCAGGATGATACATGACACCAATGGCGGAGCCCTAACATCCGTGTCGCCTCTAGCTAAGGAAGCAAACGAACAAACAGGCCTCCCTGATGAGAATTAGGAAGGTAATCTCAGAGTTGGAACATGGGTAAACCTCTTCTAATGGAAGCATTTGGGACTTGAAAAATTGAGTCTGGCTCCTCACCCACTCTCCCTAAAACGAGGCCACCAGTGTGTACACAGAGATCACAGTCAATGTCTCTATTGCTTCATTCCTAAACGTAAACAGGCTATAAGGAATAAACCTTCTTTTCATAAAAACCTAAAACATAAAAGGGAAAGACCAAGATAAGAATGTAAGAATCAGTCAGCAAAATATAAGAAGAGCAAGATGTTACAAACAATAAAAACTAGAGCATAAGACTCTTGAAAATTTTTTTTTTAAATCTGATGGAAAATATGTAAAGACATTTTATTAAAGAGTGTGATAAGAACAAGGAAATTCCTTATATTGAAGAGTGAAGGGATAAAGAGAAAAGAAATATGAGGGAGGGCAGGTGACTTAGAGGATTAGTCCAGCAAGATCACATCTCACTAATAGCGGTTCCAGACAGAACAGTGAACACAAGGAACGAAGTTGCAAAAAAAATCTTTTAAATATAGCATTTTCCAGAGCTAAAAGCACATCTTCAAATGGAAAGACTTCATTGCATACCTGGAACAAATACATTTTTAAAAAGTATTCTCTACATAGGTATTGTGATATTTCAGAGCGACAGGACCAGGAGTCAGCAAACATTTTTTTCAGTAAAGGACCACAGAGTAAATAGTAATTTTTTTTTTTTTTTTTCTGTAAAGGACCAGAGAGAAAATAGTGCAAGCTCTGTAGGTCATTTAGTATTTGTCCCAACTGCTCTGCTCTCCTGGGTTAGCACAAAAGCAGCTATAGATGTGATTAGAGTAAGGGGATAGAAGGCCCTGAAAGGGCAGTATTTGAAAAAAAATAAGGAATTTTATTGAACATATTATATGATGGACCATTTGAAAGAAAACAATAAAGATACAACAAAGGCAAAAAGTGACGGTAGAAAAAGTCAATTAGAAAGAAGAGAAAAACTCACACAGGAAATATAATGATATTATAGCACTCTATTTGTCTAAGCAAGAACAGATGCATATTTGCATGAACTGTCAGGGGAGGGAACATGTGTCCATGATTTGGAGACCTGGGAAAGCAGTCCCACTGGGGAAGACAGAGCACAAACCGTACACATTGTAAAAGACCAGATTAGAGGCTCTTGCATGTCCTCTGAAAAATTACTGACTCATTCTTTTTTTTTTTTTGAGACAGTGTCTCGTTCTGTTGCCCAGGCTTGAGTGCAGTGGTGCAATCTTAGCTTACTGCAACCTCCACCTCCCGGGCTCAAGCAATTCTGCGGCCTCAGCCTTGTGAGTAGTTGGGATCACAGCTACCTGCCACCACGCCAAGCATTTTCATATTTTTTGTAGAGATGGGGTTTCGCTGTGTCACCTAAGCTGGTCTCTAACTCCTGAGCTCAAAGCTCAGCCTCCCAAACTTATAGGATTATGGGCGTGAACCACCGTACCTGGCCCCTGATTTTTTTTTTCTCTTTCTTTTTTTAAAGCAATTAGATGCTGGCAGATCATGAGGTCACGAGATCAAGAGCATCCTGGCTAACACAGTGAAACCCCATCTCTACTAAAAATACAAAAAATTAGCCGAGCGTGGTGGCAGGCGCCTGTAGTTCCAGCTACTGGGGAGGCTGAGGCAGGAGAATGGTGTGAACCCAGGAGGCGGAGGTTGCAGTGAGCTGAGATTGCACCACTGCACTGTAGCCTGGGCGACAGAGTGAGACTCCGTCTCACAAAAAAAAAAAAAAAAAAAAAAAAAAGAAAAGAAAGAAAGAAAAAAGCAATTAGAAACTACTGACAGTTTGAAACGCAGAGTAACAAGATTGGGGTGGCATTTGGGACACATGGGTCTGGTGGCTGTAGTGGACCAGAGGACGATGAGATGGATGGCAAGGAGAACCTACATGGGAAACTCGACTGGGCTTCTTGTTTTAGAAGTAGAATATCTTGTTAACTAAGAAGGAGGCATCCACACTGTGCATCTTATAGCTCTTCTGTGAGTTTTTGTCTGAAAATGACTAACTCTTATTTGTCTTCCAGATGGGATGAAGAGTGCAAAAAATATTATTTGGGGCTTGGTGTCTCTGAGTACAACATGAAAGCAAAAGACACTTGCGTTGGAGTAAGCAGAGACATTTTTCATACACTGGCATTTAAAAAATTCAAGTTCTTATTATATAATCCCCAAACCTCCATATTTCCATTTGACTAAAAATTGTCCAAAGTATGGGATCTTTTGTTCTTTTTTGGTCAATATAGCTTTAGAATAGATGTGTTAAAACTGTGGTTCTGAAATGGTAGCTTAGGGAAGCTGCTCTTGTTAAAGATACATATTCTCAATTTCAACTCCCAAACATATCACATTCAAGGGTTTACAGTGAGGGGGGTATTGAGGAAATGCATTTTTAACATGCTTACGGATGTTTGGTAGTGCCTGGCTTAAATCATCCTGTAGGAATGTACCTAGTCAACACCCTCTCCTTCAATCAACCTATATCCCACTTCACATTTCTGTCTTGTCCTCTTTGATATTCCTCAGAATGCTGATGCTGCTATCAGTTTGCCGGAGGAACTATGTAGCTTTGGCAGAAGCTTGTCATTTGTTAAGACAATGTTGTCCAATTCTACAATTTAATTCTTATTCTCTGCTACTGTGGCAGGCCAGGTCTCACTGACACAGGCCTCTGTAATAACTGTTTCAGCACTGACTACGTGATTAAGTTAACTATTAAAATCTGAAAGAGCCAGAGCCTTTATACAAAGGCTGGAATGTAACAAAAGCCCACCAAGAGTTTTGCCCAGACCTTTTCTGGGCCTTGAAGCATGACAAGATAACAAAGGAATTCTTTTTTTTTTTTTGAGATGGAGTCTTGCTTTGTCGCCAGACTGGCATGCAGTGGTGCGATCTTGTCTCGCTGCAACCTCTGCCTCCCAGGTTCAAGTGATTCTCTTGCCTCAGCCTCCCGAGTAGCTGGGACTACAGGCAAGCACCACCATGCCCAGCTAATTTTTTTATTTTTAGTAGAGATGGGGATTCATCATGTTGGCCAGGATGGTCTCGATCTATTGACCTCGTGATCAGCCAGACTCGGCCTCCCAAAGTACTAGGATTACAGGCATAAGCCACCGTGCTTGGACAACAAAGGAATTCTTAACAGGCCCCGTTCAGGATTAAATAAGTTTTACTGGGGGCCGAAGGACCTCCCCAAACCTCCATGATTTAGTAGCAAACAAGATAAGGGTAATCACTCCAGTGCTTGGTCCCATTAAGTAAATTTACTGAGGCTACAAAGGAAGGTCTTCAGGACTCAGATATCAGTTATAGATTAAAAGAAGTTAATCACTTATGTCTATAGATGAATGCACACTTACACATAGACATATAGCTTAGAAGGTATATAAGGTCTGGAAGACTTTGTAATTTTGAGTTGGTCTGGTGATATTTTCCGGGCCTTTTCTCTGTAACTGGTTACAGAAATAAAAACTCCCTCCTTTCCAAGTTCATCTGCATCTTGTTACTGGGCCACAGGAATAAGCAGCCCGACCCTCAGTTTGGTCCAGAACACTACGTTTTGCTATTTAACTTGCTAGAGACTTTGGACAAGATTTTCCACAACTTTCCTCTCCCAAATTGGGGCCATGCTGCTTGGAGTTAGAGTAAAAACAAATTATCTTAATGTGAGACTATATATAACCTGTGGAAAGGCAAATATTTAATTGTGCCTGAATTTAAAGTGGTATTTGATGTCAGTATAAAATCAGCTTCAAGAAATTGTACTGTTTTCTGAAATTATCTTTCTTTTTAAACTATGCTGAGATTTCTGTTTACCCTCTCATCTAACAAGTTTAATTACTACTTTTAAAAAGCAAAGCACTTCATGTTTCGCCCTCTGCTACCTAAGCTGCTAAAGAATGAGTTTCAGAGATACAATCGAATGTGAGTTTGACCTACAATATAAGAATTCGTTTAATTTCTATGCTACTTTCCTCAGAAGAAAACTGCACCTCAGTTCAGACATATTTTGGCATGACAGCATAATGAGAATTAGTTTCATTTTTATTCACTGTATAGAACCAAAATTCAATGGAGAATAAGACATGCAAATAGAAGGATATATGACGAGGTCCTCAGAGCTTGGTGAGTTAGGAAGAGTAGAATGTTGGGAAGCAGAGGAGACCTTAGGTATTTCGAATGTATCGGTAGACTCTCAGGTAGAAGCACACAGGTGAGAGACACTAAAATATTCTTGAGTAGAGTGAGAGGTCAGAGAATTTATTTGTTCCTGGAGTTTTCCCAATACAAAGGAAGTATAACACCAGAATGTCTTTGTAATTCAGCTCTCTTTTGGTAGATTATGAATAGAGATCAAAAGAAATCTACGTGAATCAGGACCAAAATCAAGAATTTTCCCTATTTTAAAATATGCTTCATAAGAACAGATTTGTTCTTTGAAGTTGTGTTCTTTGTCTTGTTCACTGTTGCACCCTCATTTTGTAGATCAGAAAAAATGCTCAATAAATATCTGTATCAGGAAGGAGGGAAGGAGGGAGGGAAGGAAGGGAGAAAGGGAAGGAAGGAAGGAAGGGAGGGAGGGAGGAAGGAAGGGAGGGAGGGAGGGAAGGAAGGAAGGGAGGGAGGGAGGGAGGGAGGGAAGGGAGGGGGGAAGGGAGGGAGGGAGGAAGGAAGGGAAGAACTGGGATGATACCACACGACAGAGTTAAGCTGTTAGAAAGAGTGGAGCCCTAGAGATGAAATGTAGTTCCTTTTTATTTAGGTATTGACTGTCAACCCAGTGGTAGATGCTGGCGAAACAAGAGGACCAGCATCAGTCATCTGGCCCCAAGAGCGTCCATCCTGAAGGAAAAAACATGCAAAATATAATGTAGTGAGGGCTTTCAAGGATATGGGCTATGATGGGAACAGAGCAAAAGGAGCTTTCAGAGTTAGTAATGAGAAAAACTAGGATTAAAATCCAAGTCTTCCTACTTTAAATCCTATACTTTTTACATGAAAGCTCTGTATTAATTAGGTCCACCATGGTAGGAAGGCTCTTGGTGTTATTAGTTTTGATTCTCAACTGCTTTGAGTTTTAAATACATACTGCAGGTGATATCTAACGTGCCTTTTGGAAAGTTCTTAGGACAGCCTAGTGAGAAAGCATAATAAACTAGTATCCTTTCTTCTTACTTCCCAATTACTTCTAGAGTCCCAATTGTCATTCAAATGTCATCAAGACATCTTCATCTTGACCCAGTGTCCAATAGTGTAACAGTTCTCAGCTGAGGCATCACAGCATATACATGAGTGGGTCTATCACATAAAACAACTAGCTGGGGTGGAGCATAAATTAGCCCCAGGGAGTTGTATGGAGCCTGCTTGAATCTATGTGACAGGCAGATCTGAGTGAGTACAGGTGTGTTGTACACGTGCACATACTTCTCCCATGTTCGGAAGTGGGGAAATAAGTTGGAGATCTGCCACATTAGAGAAATGGCTATCAGGATGCAATAAAAGTTAGAGCAAAAATTCTTTAAGTAGGAATTGTTCCCAAATTGTTGGTCGAAGGGAGGCTAACTAGAAAGATAAGCTTGAAAAACATGCTGGTAGAAGAGAAGATGTGCCTTTAACTAGTTATATAAGATCCAATAAATTTATCTATAGCACTGAGTTATTCCTGAGCATATTCCAATTTGAGAAATGCATATTTAGCTACTTTTATTTAACATTATAACATATACTTCTCAGAATATTTGATACATAATAAATTTTTGTGAACATACATAAAAATAGTAAATTAATTCCTTGGGGGTCTCATAATTTTAGATTTGGATCCCAATGCCAGCTTAATCCAGACTAACTTGAAATATGGTCAGAGGCACAAAGTGGCTGACCAATTAAACTCTACATGCAGAAAGACAAAAAATTCTAGTTTTCATAACCCATAGGATTTCAATGAAAGAACCCAGGCAATAAAACAAGAAATAGTGAAATAAAGGGAAAGGCAGAGTTCATTCATACATCATTAAATGGTTTAAATATTGGTAGACTCTGGAGGTACATTAACTGCCCTTATCCTTCCCACTTTTACCTAACCATGAATGCAACTGACCCTGGGAAATGGTCTCTTAATAGTTAAACTGACAATTATTGCAGTAGGGATTTGGGAACTAGGCTATTAAAATATCAGGCTATTTTGGTTTTGCTTAAATATATTTTTACAAGGTTTCTTCTAGAATCTTCAATCCGATATTGCCAGAATCTTTGTTACATCGGCAAACTGTTTTTCTTTCCAACAGAGTAATTTACTTGGTAAAATTTGCGTGTCTATTTAATAATAATAAAAAAAATAGGCATGTGGCAGTCTTCATTTTGTAATCACTATAGCAAGTGACACCAATACAAGGTAAAAACAGTATATTCTAAAAACTGCCTCTGAATATTGAATTATTTTGGACTTAACTATCTTCCTGGGATTGTCTTCAAAGAAGAATGGTTCAACATTAAATAGCTAAATCTGCTTATACATTAATTTAAAATTAAAATATATTTATGGAATGCTTTTTATGAGTAAGATATCATGTTAAACTCTAGGGATATCATTGCAAACAAAACAACTATATTCTTTCAAGGATTGTATAGTCCAGTGGCCATGGAAATAAATAAATGAAAATTTGCAATAAAGTGTGGCGAATATAATAAATGGGGGTTAGCAAAAGGAGCTCTGGAAATATATTGGGTGGTGGGAGAAAGGAGTTAGTCTGGTACAGGGAGGTGCTGAGGAGGAGACTGTATGAGAGGAGTCCAGGCAGAAGGAAAACTTTGAGTTATGAGAGGGCATGGCCTATTTAGATAAAGATGGTAGATTAAAATCTAGGAATTGAAGGGAAAGAAGTAGAGAAAATGAAGTGACACTACAGAGACAGACAAGCCAAAGAAACTGTTAAGAACTTTGAACTTCATTCTTAAGGCTAGAAGGAACCCCCAAGGATTTTTAAGCAAGGAAATAAAATGACTGGATTAGTACTCAGAACACTTAGGCGATAGCATGGACAATGAATCAAGGAAACCAGTTGGGAGGTGTTGCTTTGATTTGGATAAAGATCCTAATTGCCTATACTAGGTAAGCTATTGGGAGGTGACACTAGAAACCGTGGACAGGTCTAAGGAATAATTTGGTACATATAACCAGAACATAGTGTTAGGTTATTTGGAGTAAATAAGTCAAAGTTAGTAAACATGTTTCTGACTTGAGAAAGTAGGTACCATTCACGGAGATAGGTAAGTATCCTTTGAGAGGTCTGGAAGAAGATGAGGAACTAGCTTCAAACATACTGAGTTGAATGCTTGTAGGACATCAAACAGCGGTGTCAGGAAGGCATTGGATTCATGGGTTTGGAGCTTAGGATATATCTGGGGTCAAAAGATAGATTGTGTATAATTATGAATACTGTACAACTTTATATGCAACAAATTAAAGGGAGATAAAGATGCAGATTTATCATTTACATGCACTTCTAGAATGTGACCTTGTATTTTGGCACCACCAAAATCTATTCAAGTAAAAATCAATTTTTAGAAATTAAGGAATCATACAGTTTCCACATAAGGATTCTACACACACACACACACAAATTTGATTTCCTACCTTTTCATTATCCATTTCCATTTTTGCATACTTAGCACATTTTCACCTTCATTAAAATTATTTTTATGCCTTGTATTAAAAATTTTAAGAAGATAGATCTCATGTTAAGTGTTACTACAATAACAATTATTTTTAAGAGCCATTCATAATTTAGCACGTGACATAAGCCATGTTTACTTTCCAGAGCCTCCCTAATGTGTTGGAGTGATTATCAGTTCATCCTTCAGTCTCTATGAGAAATACCCATGTCCACAATCCCAGAGCTAAGAAAAGCCAGGATGAATAAAATAGGCAAGTTTGGATTAACAGAAAATTTTTTGAAAGCCAGAAATACTGATTTCTTAAAAAAAATTAATCGGGATCAAAACAATGTATCTCTTTCACTCTACTCTTCCATTGAACAATAACACTGACCCGTAAAGTCAGAGGTAGTCATTTGGAACCTCTGGCTTTGGAAAGACTATTGCAATGTGCCATGTCTGACTTCAATTATTTCCTGCATCTAGGTCTCAGGTTCTCCCCTAATTTGGTATCTTGAGTCCTTCCCCAGCGAGGTACTGGGGAGGTGCCCAGAATGGCCAGGTTATCGATGCCTACCAGGAGAATATGACCTCACTCTGCTGCTTGTCACTCCTATCTGGGGATGTCATAGGTCATCTTCTCTCTGAATTCTGCATTTGCCAGGAAAAACCCTTCATCTGAACTTTGGAATGGTACCTCTTCCTGTATCCACAGAACTTGAGGAATGAATAAAATCCTTTAAGTGGAATGCTTACACACCCAACATTCCATCCTCACTCTTCAATGCCTAGGAGTTGACCTTGTAAAATGTTTGCCCTTGGTCTTTTTTTTCCTTAAAAACCAATAAAATTGGATACCTTTTTGTAAATATCTCCATAATTTTAAAAAATGTGATTATCTTAATAATCTTTTAAAATTACCTAAATACATGGAGAATTAAACACATTTTTATCTCCCCTCCTATCTCCAAAGTCCTACTAAAATGGTAATAAAGGAATTTTTAAATAATAGAATAAAGAATCAGAAAGAGAATAGGAGAGAATAGCAAATCAAGAATAACACAGTTTTAGAAGAAGACATATAGATGGAGAGTTAACTAGACTTACCAAAAATAAAAAGCTGAAATCTAGAGCCTGCATAGAGTGAGCAAAATAAGTTTTAAAATATAGATGTTCTATCCATGATATAAAAATATGATGCCATACAAAAAATGATTAACAGATTGAAGAAGGGGGAAAATAACTTATAAATTTTCCCATGTGTTTGTGTAGAAAATAGTATTCACTAGCATTTTAAAGATTATTGATACATTTGGGAAATGTGGCAATACATAATTGGAAAATTAAGCAAATGGAAAAATGAGGCAATTATTAATTCACAGGGGAAAAGGACATATAAAACGATAGTACACTGGAGTGAATAATATTTACAATAATTATAATTAAAGCATCGGTGAATTTAATAAAAATTGTGATTACACATGGGGGAGGGGTGTCTGTGGGGGTGCATGTATGGAAAGGAGAGCTAAATATTCATTAGATTAGGAATCAGGTTAGAAATCGAAGTGAAATGTCTAAAATTGATAAATCAACAAATAGTAGTACAAAATTACTTTCAAAATGTGTACTGTATTTCAGAATAAATTGCTAAGGAAGTTGAAAATGATTGCGTCAAAGGAGAATGTGGGTTGGTGACAGGTGTAGCGGGACACTCTTGTTATTAAATATAAGCCTTTTTGTGCTACTTAACTTTTAAAAATGTGCTCATTATGTTATTTTGTCAACATAAAAATAAAGTAAAATACATTTGTCTGACAATATACAGAAAGATGTGAGTTTAAACCTTGGATCTCATTCACCCCTCTCACATTTTAGAGTAAAACAAATGTGTGTTTTTGATACACTAAATATTCCTTTTAGGGATTGGTCCCTCCATGCTTATTGGGCACCTTCCACATGCCACACACTACTCTAGGAACTGGAGAAACAGCAGTGTACAAAATGAACATAGATCCCTTATCAAGAGTACATTTATAATGAAGAAGTTAGAGAATAATGACATAAGTGAGTAGAACAGAAGTTGGTTAGATGTTAAGTGCTAAGAATAAAAACGAAGCAGGAAATGGATCCCAAAGATTTGAAAATGTGAGTTATTTGGTAATCACTTGTAATATTTCTTTCTTCACAAGAATGTTCTTAGCATTCTTTCTGAACTTCACATTCTGAGAATCAGTACGTTGTATATTTTATACAAAAAGTCTTAGGTCTTAGAATTCATGTCTGCCTTACCTCAGGAAATTTTGGTTACTTTGAGATATTACAAAAATCCTGTTTCCTTTCAGTATTTAGGGGCATTTTTAAAAGGTCCTCAAATTTTGTATTTCTACTGGAGGATAGGGGAATTTGTGAGCTTTGTGGGTGATTCAATGGCTCAATGTTTTGGGCAAGGATTAAAAAAAATTATCATATTCCCCAACTTTTACAAATCAAAGAAGTCCAAATCTTTATATTTTGCAATGTAACTTATGAGACATAGTAACAGACTTTGAGGTATTTATATTGTAAAGAAACAAAAAATAATTAATACTCATAGAAAATACAAAGTTTGGACAGCTTGTATATCATTTGGGGTAGTTTCCATCAGCACATAGTATAGCGGACACGTGGTATAAAGCTGCCTTTGTCTTTTGATGGTGAGGCAGGCAAGCCAGAGTCCTCCTTAGCTGAGTCTATTAGGTTTGAACATGAGGAATCATCAGTAGAATCAGCCCCACAGCTCAAAGCTACGTAGACAGTTCTACTGCCCAACTGTTTTAAGCATTTCAGAAGTCTACTATTTTAGCTTTCCTGGCCCAAGCTCTGGAAGAATTTCTCTTCTTTCACTCTGTCTTCTCCATATATTATAATCTCAGGAGATTAAATACTTTTTTTTTTTTTTGAGACAGAGTTTCATTCTTGTAGCCCAGGCTAGAGTGCAATGGCGCAATCTTTGCTCACTGCAACATCCGCCTCCTGGGTTCAAGTGATTCTCCTGCCTCAGCCTCCCGAGTAGCTGGGATTACAGGTGCCTGCCACCATGCCCAGCTAATTTTTGTATTTTTAGTAGAGACTGGGTTTCACAATATTGGCCAAGCTAGTCTCGAACTCCTGACCTCAGGTGATCCACCCGCCTCAGCCTCCCAAAGTGCTGGGATTACAGGCGTGAGCCACCATGCCGGGCTGATTAAATATTCTTTTTCTTCTTTCAGAAGATTTCTTGTCTTGAATACTTTGAAGCCAATTCCTTGAGAATATTTGATTTAGTCTTCATATCAAAATTGTGGTGGAAATGCTATGTTCTTTTTATCTAAGGGCATAAAAAGAAAAAAAGCTTAAAAGCATTTTTACCAGAATGAAACAAAGGAAAGGAATAGGAAATACCAGAAAAGTAACGTACGTAAGATTGGCCACATTCGCAAAGAGCCATGTATGTGATTATGTGAAATGGGGAAAAATATCTCCCCACAGAATGCTTTTTATGCTTATTATGATCATTTAAATAGAAAGATCTTTTCCATCACATGTATTATTAGAAAAAAGTAAGTCTACAAATAGGCCAGACACCATTTTAAAAAGAAAATCATCATATTATCGCACAGACTTTGTTTATAAGATTTTATTCATTCTTTGGTTTCAGCTTTGGGAAAGATGCTACAGTTAATTGACTAAACAAGAATTGCAATAATGGGGAAAGTTAATGGTGACTTTAAGAGAAATATGATCAAAGCTTTAGCTCCCTGACTTTAAAAAGCCAGCTCCTTACACAATAAGCAATTCCAGGCACTGGTTGCTAGGTGTAGGGACTCATTCTTTTTGTCATCAAAGACCTCTTCTATTTTTTTTCAATTAAAGTGACCGAAACACTGAGAAGTGCCAAGAAAACTGATAATGGAAAGTACTAAAATCTTTCACAAAATTTTGAGCTTCATAAGGAATAGGATCTGGCTCAAAGGCAAAAGACATATTAATTTTCTTGTACATAATTAGCTTACATGTTTCTCTTAAAGCAGGAGGTAGTGAGAGGAGATGTCCTAATACAGGTTCCTCTGAAGTTAACGTCTCTGCTGCCTTCTGGCTCTGTTAGATGACTATCCTGAGGAAAATTTTTCTAGGCTGGTAGCTCTGATGTCATTTAGGATGAGACAACAAGACCTGTATGAAGCCCACATTGAAAGAAGAGCGACCCTGAAATGGATTAAAACATTCGAGATTTGAAGCTTTCTTGATCTAGGCATATTGTGGCAGATTATATTTCTATTTTCTTTTGAGATGGAGTCTCACCCGGTCACCCAGGCTGGAGGGCAATGGCATGATGTCAACTCACTGCAACCTCCACCTCCCAGGTTCAAGCAATTCTCCTGCCTCAGTCTCCTGAGTAGCCAGGATTACAGGTGCGTGCCACCACACCCGGCTAATGTTTTGTATCTTTAGTAGAGATGGAGTTTCACTGTGTTGGCCAGGCTGGTTTTGAACTCCTGACCTTGTGATTCATCCACCTCAGCCTCCCAAAGTGCTGGGATTACAGATGTGAGCCATCGCGCCCAGCCAATATTTCTATTTTCTTACAGGCTACAAAGAAACCTATACAATGAGATCTATTTGTTCAAATGGCTAACATTTGTTGAATATCTACTATATGGCAGGTACTGTGTTAGGCACAAGAATTAGAATAATGGTCAGAATAAGAAATTGTCCTTCATATGTTAAGGCTGATAGGCTGGCAAGATTGGCACTAATGAAATACAACATAAAATCAAACATAGAATGACAAATTAAGATATGTAGATATTCTGATGAAACAGGATTATGGGATTCCCTGACAGCACTGAAGACTAAAGGAGTCATGAACATTTTATTGATGAAACAGTCATGGAGCTGGTATCTAAAGGATGAGTAGGATTTAAGTAGGGAAAGAATATTGGGGAGAGGGAAGTATGAACAGGAAAGTTGTTTAGACAAAGAGAACAGTAGGTAGGATGGCCCTGAGATGGAAGAAGAATGGTGCATCTGAAGAACTGGGAGCAGGTGGTTGAAGTATGCTGATGGGCAAGGAGGGTATCTGAAGAAATAATGTTCCAGAAACAGATAAAACTATAATAGAACTGGGTGGTTTTGAAACTCATTTGAAGTGGTTTGCCTCTCCTTTATTGATTTGATTACTTTACTGGTTGCCTTTTATCCCCATAGTGAATCCCATTATCTCCCCTCCCAGACAAATGTTCTAATGTAATAAATGATTCATTCACTAAGCAAATGTTGAGCCACATTTGCTATGTGCCACATGCTACTCTAGGAACTGGAGAAATAGCAGTGCACAAAACAGACATAAATCCCTTATCAAGCTTACATTTATAATGAAATTAGAGAATAATGACATAAGTAAGTAGAACATAAGTTGGTTAGATGTTAAGTGCTAAGAAGAAAAATGAAGCAGGAAACAGGCACCTGGAAGTATAAGAAATGTATTTTTGTGTTTCAATATATTCTTGCTAATACCAATTGTTGTTTTATATGAAAATATTTAAATTCATGTAAATTGCATTGTGCTATCGATCTTTAGTTTTTAATTCTTTCTACTTAGAGCTATTTTCTTAATATCTATTCATGTAATTATGAGTATGGATAACCTGTTGCTTCTGAATGTTGTGTAATACCCCCATATGTCCCCCTCATATTTTATGTATCCACACTTTCAATAATGGAAAACAAGATTACCTCCATTTCCTTGCTCTCAGGAGCAAAGCCAAGTCATGGCTCCATGGATTTTGTATGCATGTGAGAGGAGGTGGCAGTGGAAGAGAAATAAGACTGGCTTTGTATTTTCAAAACGTAACTCTAGATGCAATGCAAAAATTGGAGTGGAGAGAATCCAGATTCTATTTAGGAGAGTGATTGCAGCAGTCCGGGAAGAAATGTGCATTTTAGACTAGGTTAATGGCAATGGTAGAACTGAGGAGAAATGGGAGAATTCAAATGACACTTAAAGAGTAATGTTGATTGGCCTTGGTGATAAAATGGATATGGAGATGCAAGAGAGGGATGTTTCAAGAGTGACTCAGCATTCTAATTTAGGCAACTGGGTGGAGAAGAAGTTTTGCACTAACATGGTGAACGTCAGAACATGACCTCTTAAAGAGAAATATTATACGGATGTAACACTGATTAGAATGTAGAAATGCATAATAAAATTTGTAATCTAACCACTTTAACCACTCCATGAAGGAAAGACTCACGGAGTACTTATTATATGCTATTAACTGTGCCAGCAATTTAAAAGTCCAGTAGAGTGACAAAAAACTGCCAAACCAAAATATTATAATTCTGGAATTACTACAATGAAGACTATTGGGGACACAGAACACAGAGCATGCTGAAGTCTGTTTGGAGATGAATGGAATTTCACTAAGCAGAATCTGGAAGGAGGGCAGAAGGAAATCTAAGCACAAAGGGATGGAAATGTGAACAAATATAATATTTTAGGGGAAGTTCAAGGAATCTGTATTTGCTGGGAAGGAGTTAGTGAAGTGGCTTTCCGTGGGGTGTGGGGCCATACAATTCTCTGGCATATAAAGGATTTTATGGAGACTGTGATGGGAGGTACTTGAGCAGAAAAGTAGTGATTAGATTCAGACACTAGAGAGATTACTCCAGCATCAAGAGAGAAAGACAGGTAAAGACACTACTCGTTGGCAATCTCTGAAATGATGACTCTATGAACTATGGCAGGGACATTAGGATTGGATAAGGGGGGCACATGAAAGAAATGTTCAGAAAGTAGAATTGAAAGGACCTCATGATTAATTGAATGTTCTGAGGAATCAAGGATGACTCCCAGGTTCCTGGCTTGGGCAGTTGTGTAGATGGCTGTGATAGTTACTGAGATTGGGAATACGGGAGGAACAGAAGTTTTGAGAAGATGATGTGCTCAGTTGAATTTTAGTTTGTGTTTTTAAAAGGTCAATCCAGATGGAGGATGTGTGTGGGTTCAGACCTAAGAACTAGGTCTGAGTTAGGGATGTAGATTTTAGACTGGGTCAATTGACTGGTGTATGTGTAGACTGGGAAGGAAAAGAACTAAGACCCTAACCCACTTTGTGAAGCCCAGCAGAGTCACAAATATAAGAAAAGGTGAAAGAGACTAGTCAAAGATGATACTAAGAGAGGAGAACCATGAAGAAAGAAGAGAGAAGGTGAGGAATATAAATATTCCAGTGTCTGCACTATTTTCCTTACACATTTTCCATTGTGTGCTAGCTTTTGGAATGTTCTGGAAAAAGCTATTTGTGTATATATTCCATAAAATATGATGGTTTACCTCTGGTTTCTCTTTTACATATGACTTCAATGTATCTTTGCATATGATGGCCTACTTTTGACAAAGAATCATGTTTATAGTGTTTGAATTTTATGGCATCAATAAAGTTTTAAAATATATTTAAAGTGACTGCTCTATAAAATTTCTCCTTGTCTTGCAGTTAACATGCCCTTGTATTCTGTTTACCATGCCCTCCCACAATTTTCTTTACAGTTTCTGCTTTCTTTGTATCTGCTTTTCATATATATGGACTGTTTCTTCCATCAAAAAAGACCTCCCAATTTATAATTTTAAATGTATATTCCTTTCTCCATTCTTTATACATATTTCTAAATGTAGCTCAAATTTTCCAAGGCCTGGCAAGCCCCTGGATATTAATGGAATTATATTAACAATAGTCCAAACTCCATTGCTTTTTAAACATAACTGTTACAAGGACCTTTGTTCTTTGTTATGTATGTCTGCCTATTATACTAGGGGTGGGCATTGTTTGCCTGCCAAGCATCTTGACCTTTTCCCTATGTTTGAGGAATCCACCATTGTGTGAGCATTGTGAGATGGGGCATCTTCTGCAGAGATATGAGAGAAAACATCACTCCGATTTCTGGCAGCTAGGGTGCAGTCATGTGACCCAATCTCAGCTAATCAGATACTCTTGCCAGGGAATTTGAATCTAGGTTGATTGACCTATAGAAGCAGAGAAGCCTGGGAATATCATCTAGTATTCAGTGGCTATGGTCTAGTGGTAGGATCCAGTTTCCAGGGCTGGCAGGCCTACTAGTTGTTAGAAGTCAGAGATGCTTAACAAAGTTCCTTTGTGTGGAAACAGAACCACATGTTCCATCTCATTAGAAAGAAGTCAAACTTAAAAAAAAAAAAAAAGAAAAAAAGAAAAAAGAGTCTCTTTGTAAAATGTACCGCATTGTATTGAGAGGAATTTGTGTTAAAAACTAAATAATGGGAAAAGATCCACTCTACCCTATGACCTGGGTGGTGGTTTAGCTGCTCAACTTTCCTTGATTAGTCTTTTCAGAGCCTGGTTCTAGTTTTCCTTTGATTCTGTGATGTACAAACTACTGGTCCAATAACTTTCTTTTTTGCTAAAATAACGAGACTATAGCAAATGTCTTTGTGCTCTATGTTACATCCTCATGGACAATTTCAGTTTCAGAGGTGGCACACAGATCCATGAGAGCTCTGAATCCCTTTGTGCTGGTATCATGCCGCCTCTGGTATTCTCCAAGTTGGCCCATTCTTCTGGCTCAGCTTGGCTTTCAGACTCCCATGACCTGGCCACTTTAAGCTTTTAGACAGGGACCTCTCAAGAAACCCCTCAAGAGGACATAAGACAGTTCCATGTTGGCTTCTCTTGAACATGTTCCAATATGGATCATGAAACATACAGCATTGTGCCAGCGGGCTGAGAGAGCAAATTAATTTCCTTTTTCAGCTATCACAGGCTGCTCAAGCCCAAGCATGGTCTTTTGATTTCTTAGGCTCAATGTAGACACCAGTCTATCAAGCCACACACTAAGGTGACACATATTAAGTCCCTCTCTTGACTTAAGGTAAAGGGGTAATTACCCTTCACATCTTTGCTTTGGTGGGGGTGGAGTCATGGCATAACTCTTCAAATCAATCCTCTTCACAAACTCTTTTTCCCCATTCACACATTTCTACCCTTCCATGCCTTCCCCTGTCCCCAACTGGCTTTGAGATCATTTGCTGTAGCTCTCTGGGTATCAGTGTCCTCATATGTATAACAGAGATAATAATGGTTTCTACCTTGCAAGATTTTTGTGGTAACTAAATGCATGCGTGTGTGTGTGTGTGTGTGTGTGTGTGTATGTATACATAGAGGCATATATAATGTGTGTGGGTGTAGCTAAGAATAGTCTAGTTCATAGTAAATTCTATCAAAGGTTTTCTTATTTCTATTATCATTATTATTCATACTGTTGTTATCCTAGTAACTGACTAGAGAGTTACAATTTAATCCCTGATATGCCTATGTTGATTTATGTAATAAAATACTGTTTTGAAGGGGAGGATTTAAGAGATGTTAGGCACTTTAATTTATGCAAAGAGAAATTTCAGGAAAGTTGTTCTAGAATCACATAGTTATATGATACCGAAATTAAGGGCAAAACCACTTTTGTCCTTGTTTTCACCCCTGTTCTCTGCTAGTTATCTGACTGGCTGTTTTAGTCAGGGTTCCCTAGAGGGACAGAATAGGATATCTGTATCTATCTATATATGGGAGTTTATTAAGTATTAACTTACATGATCACAAGGTCCCACATAGACTGTCTGCAAGCTTGAGGATCAAGGAGAGCCAGTCTGAGTCTCAAAAGTGAAGAACTTAGAGTCCAATGTTTGAGGGCAGAAAGCACCTAGCATGTGAGAAAGATGTAGGCAGGAAGGCTAGGCCAGTCTTGTCTTTTCACGTTTTTCCACCTACTCTATGTTCGTTGGCAGCTGATTAGATTGTGCCCACCAGATTAAGGGTGGGTCAGCCTTCCCCAGCCCACTGGTTGATTAACTCAATGTTAATGATTAACTCAAATGTTAATCTCGTTTGGCAACACCCTCACAGACACACCCAGGATCAAGGCTTTACATCCTTCAATCCAATCAAGTTAACGCTCAGTATTAACCATCACAAGTTCACTCCTTGTCAACTTGAATCCATATATAGCTCCTGAGATCATAATCTTCAGTAAAGACAATAAGATCATAATTATGCCTAACATAATGTGACTATGCTTCATACAACTGGAAACACACCAATCCCCAACCCAAATACTATTACATAAAGTTGACATAAAGTCAATCTTATATCACATGATAAAAGGAAATAAAATGAAGATATTTTCTTAGTATGAGTACATACATTCACAAACATGTTTTTCACAAAATAAAGAGGAAATACTCATGACAGTTACAGTCCTTGGTTCTGCAGCTGGTCACCTGGTGATAGCTAATATTGATGGCTACCTTCTTCTACTACCCACCCAAACCTTCATTCCTGAGGGGTATGGACCATTTGTAGCCCTGCCTGGGTTGGGCTGATGTAGTTTCCCATTGACCTTAATCACAGAGCAAGGTAATACTAAGAGACACCCTAATGGAGCTCCTGTATTCCATGCATACTCTTCCTTACTTCTGTTACGGAGTAGTAGACTGATTTCATCTTGATAAGTCCAGATCACCTCAGCCAACACTGTAACTCCCCTCTTAGTCTCTTGACTTAGGAGGAGCCAAAAGTTTCCGGGTGGCCATCTTAACTTCTAGTTTAATGGAACTATTGTGTCTTTTGGTGGCAGCATTCCTCCCTCTGGAACTAAGACCTCTAGGCCAGTAGAATGTAATGCTGTGGGAACTGGAAGCAAAATTTTGCTAGTGGATCACTAGGGGTGATGGTGAGTGGTGCCACTTCCACTCTACCCCTTGATTCCTGGACCCGTGAATCTTAGCTATGGGAGAAACGGTACCACATATTGGATGCTGATTCAGAGCATACATGGTCTTCTGGAAAACTTTGCCCCAGATGTGCAAAGTGTTGTCACCTAGTTGGCATTGTAATTGTGACTTCAAAAGGCCATTCTACTGTTCTATCAATCCAATTGCTTCAGGATGATGGGGAACACTGGCCTTGGAGGAGAACAGGCTGACTTAGTTTCTAGAGACTGAGTCCTAGTGACCGCTTGAGGTAGAGTTGGCTGTGTGGACAGAAAATGATCACTACATAGTATAGTGCTGGTAGAACTCTTAAAGGGCATCCAGTTCAACCACTTGACTTTACAGGGAACACAGTGGAGACTTGGAGGGTTGAATGATATTGTTGTTTTCCAACATGTACTCCAGAACACGAATCTTAGGGAGATGTTAATAGAGCTCCATGGCAATTGGTTCCATGGTCTAAGAAGTTTGAAAAAGGCTGGAAGTACAAATTTAAACAGAATTCTTTATTGCGGGACTTCTTAAAATTTTAAGATACAATCTGTAATATGAATTTTCCAAAGAGAATATGGTAGGCAGTATTTTACATTTTCCAAACTTGTTTGACCACAGGTTTCCTCCCTCTTTGGGGGATAGAATTTCATATGTCTTATGTTCTGCCAAGTATACTTTAGGAAACACTGGTTTAGAATGATAGATATCATGGCTGGAAGGACACTGAAGGTAAAGGAGGCACAAATAGAAGAGCAAAGCTAGTCACCCTGTTGTGGAAAGGGAAATAGGGTAAATGTAGGCTTTATTTGACTGAATATATTCCCAATGGGAAATAGGTCTTCCAAGCACGGACTATGTGTCAAAGAAAGCTGGAAGCAATTTCAACTTTTCCCCTTTCTACTTGAGAGACTTCCTGCAAGTTACTAAACATCTTTAAGCTTCAGGTTTCTCCTCTGTAAAAATGGTTAACATAATACTTTCATTGAAGAAACACTGTGAAAATTGGAGATTGTATATGCAAAGTATCGAGTCTGGTGTTGTTGTGGATGTTTTAGTTATCACCAGTCCAAATGTTTATCAGGTGTGTATCCCCTTTAGAACAACTCTACCAAGAGAGTTCTTAGTCTATATTTGGCAACTAATTTCAATTTATTATTTCATTGGCCCTGGCTATGATAAAGCATTTCTTTATAACAGGCCATAATCTTTCTTTATTCTTTTTCCTTGTTTCACTCCTTAAGATCATTCAGAACAAATCTCATTCCTATAGCCTGTGCAACTTATCAGTCATTTAAATACAGGGCACATACAGCCCTCTTAGTAAATGTCCAGCACTGAGCTCATGGCAAATCCAAGACTGGCATTTGAACTTACGATTTCTAGGCCTCTATTACATACTCGGACAAATAATTCTGGCATTCCCTACCAAAGCCTTGGTTAACTGGAGCACTGCGACTTTTTACTGTCTATCTTCTGCATTTTAATACAGCTGTATAAATTGTTGTTTTTGCTGAAAATGAGGACAGATTCTGTTCCAGTGCTGTGTGTTGGAAAATGTGATGTACACAGTGGTATGGCTTAGTTGACATCAAAGAGATGAAACTTCCTACAACACACAGGTACAGCCTGGGATGCGAACAATTCCATTAGACAATCACTCACTTCCCAATGGTGCAGTAGTATGATTGTATTTAGTTTCTTCAAGTGTACTGCCAACAAGTCTTATGCTTGAAAGTGGACATCCAGCACAAAAAGTAAATGACTTTCCTAAAGTTGACCTGAATCTACTCTGGCCTAGCAAGGCTGGTCAAGGTCGACTCTCCCTCTAATAACTTGACTGCCCCAACTACCCCCAGAAGCTTCTGTCTATAATCCAAACTCCAGCTTCTCATCCTTCTGTCTTGATATATTTAAGTTCAAATTTGATGCCACTGTTATTTTGTTGTTATTTTGAGGCAAACATGATCTACCTTCATTTATTATTAGTTATGCATCTCTATTCGCTTATACAATTTCTACCTCTACTATTCTTTCTCAAAATTGTATGCTATTAGGACACATTTTTTTTTTTTCGGTAACAGAAGAGTTATAAAAGTTTACATGAAACATGAAAAGCAAAAAAATATTTTGAGCAACTGGAAACCTGTATTGGAGAAATATAAGTAATTCTATGAAATAACTATTGTTTCTTGAGTCTAATTCTATAGTAAGGAATTACAGGAGTTTACCAAGAAGCAAGTGTGGTCTCAAATTGTACGTAATAGAATTAAATAAATAATAATCGTAAGGACATCCAAGAAATAAAACACAAGAAAAACCATGAATAAAGGGAATGTAACCAGTTAACATGAGAATGAGTATCAACAGGATGCTTTAGAAATAAACTAAATTTTAAATTAAAAAATAACATAGGAAAACAAGAATAAAGGAAAACAAATAAACCACATTGGTTTTCCTCTGTTAGGGCAATACCCTTATATACTTAGAGACAAACATTTGTATTCCCCTTACCAGCCTCCTAATGACAAGAGAGGCCTGTCTCATTAATGGAATAAGGATCTGAAGATTCAAGAAGAATAAAAGAGGAAAATGACATTTTCTAAACTACAAGGGATATAATTTGTTAAATTATAAAGAGAAATGAAATAAAAAGTCATTTAAATGATTAGTTTTATTCACACAAACTTCAGGCAAATGTAAGTATGTAGTAAGACCCATTTACTAAAGGAAGATGCCAATACACCACTAGATTTACTGAATAACATGTAAAGTGTGAAGAATCAGGGTACATTATATCAGTTTCTGAACACACGACATGCCAAACTATACAATCTTCATTTGAACAAAATACCCCCATGAGCATGCCCCTTTCTAAGACAGTGTAGTTTCTTATACAGGACAGACAAATCATTTTAGTTAAATTTCCTCTGTAGTCGACAATGAGTCATTGCCTTGTGGGTACATTAGCAAATGTCATTTCCACTGTTCTCACTGTTTTTCCCCATAGCTCTACAGGAAGAAAAAATGTATTAATTTGTAAAAGCCAGAACCAAGAAATAAGATCAAGTGAAGTATAAAATGAAGCATTTCCCACTAGAGGAAGTTTTCCAGGATATAAAGTTGAGCTGTGGTAGAGAATTCACACAGGACTCTTAATTCTCAGAAGAAAGCAAAGGATAAAGTAAAAATACAGAAAGCAAATAATGCCAGTTAGCTTTTGGTGGAAAGAAAACATTTGAAAGGCTAGTAAAAAGAAAATATTTTAAATTGTGAGAGAATGAAAACAGGAGCTAAATATTAAAAGAAAGAAAAACAAGGACTGTACTAAAATGAAGGTTATTGCAAAGACAGGACTATGCACATGAATTAAAAATGTGACCGTATAATAGGCCAAATGTCTTTAACTTTTGATTTTGTTTTGCCTCTAAGATAAATATATAAAGAGGCCTGGTGCAGTGGCTCATGCCTGTAATCTCAGCACTTTGGGAAGCTGAGGTGGGTGGATCCCTTGAGCTCAGGAGTTTGGGACCATCCTGGCCAACAGGGTGAAACCTCATCTCTACTAAAAAACACAAAAAATTAGCTGGGTGAGGTGGCACATGCCTGTAATCCCAGCTACAAGGGAGCCTGAGGTAGAAGAATCACTTGAACCTGTGAAGTGGAGGATGCAGTGAGCTGAGATCGTGCCACTGGACTCCAGCCTGGGTGACAGAGTGAGACTTCATCTAAAAAAAAAAAAAAAAAGAATTTCTACAGCAAACTGTGAATGTGGCTTTTCAGGAAAATCAACCAAGATAGTGATGTATTATTTCCTCTTCAACTAAAAACACAGCCTTTGAAGCAAGTGTCCTGCAGTTTTACTCCTTAGAACTCTGGGGGACAGGTGAGTGTCCCAAAAGTGAAAGAAAAAAAAAAAAAAAAGAAAAGAGGAAGAAGAAGAGAAAACATTTCCAGATACTATCATGCTGAGGTTTCTAAAAAAAAAATGGATAAACTTGTAAATTTGCGTTTTATTAATATGTCAATTTTAACAATTTGGTAATGCACCAATCGTTTTCCATATCTATTTTAAATCCACCACATTCATTAGTTGCTTTACAAATATGCCACATACAAGATTTCTGACTTCATAAAAAACATTATTGGGGAAAAATAATGTGCAGTTTTTAACTTTATTATAATTGTAAAATATCTAATCACTTTTTTAAGGTGTATTTACATATACTTAGAATGTTTTAGGCGTGTAATAACATCATCAGGTTTGTTTGCATTTATAGAAAGCATTTCTGAGATAACTGTTGAGACAATTTAGTCAAATCTTAATTTGAGTATAAATTTGAATATATATAATAAATAGTTTCCAAATAGAAAGTAGTTAAAATATTTTATACCAAGAGTTGCATTACATTTGTCTGGCATTTTCAAGGAATGTAGTATTCTAATTAGGTGAATATTCTAGCCTTTCCCTTTCAGAAGTCCAAACTTTTGAATTTTAATTATCTTTGAAGGAAATTTTTTTTTTTGAATATTACCTTTTTGCACATAACCTTTTCTGGATAGCTCAGGGTCATTATTAGGAGAATCAACAGCTATGCTGGGTTGCAATATTTTGATTACCTCTGCCAGACTGATAAGCAGTTCCACTGTAAGAATGACCCTAGATGACTCAGTTTTTGCATTCCTCTGTCAACTTTCTATACTTTCCCTCTGTCCTCCATCACTGTCAGGCTGTCAACCTGCCTGTCTCCAGGAGTCTCCATCCCACATCTCCCTAACTTGCAAACACCATTATACACATTTTAATTGTTTGCTGCTACATTTTACCATAAATGAGACCCCTATTAAATTGAAGGGGAATAGGGGAGAAGGGAGGAGAGTAGTTAAAATTATCTAACCTGTATACACTCTTTGAAAATTAGTATTTCTCAGATCCTTTAGGCCGAGACGGATCACGAGGTCAGAAGATGCTAACATGAAACGTCTCTAGCTGCCGTTATCATACTGAGGTGAGGAGAATTATATTGCAGTCTGAATCCGCCATTGCTCCACCTAGACACTCCGTTCAGAAAATTAGTATTCTAGATATCCTTGAAGGTAGAATGTTAGCAGCTGCGCTTGTTGCAATGTGTTATATTTCATCCCAGGTATAATCACACTTGTTTCATCTCCGGGGAAACCAGATAGCTGCATCAAAAAGTTTTTCTCTGGAAGTATCATGGAGACCATTTACTCTCATCCTTAGAGAGCAGGGACAGAAATAAGAAGTATTTAATCCTTCTGGAATTGATCCTGAGGGACCTGGCATGAAGAAACCTTTCTGTTCCTATGGACCAGCCAAAAGGGAACAGATCCTTTTCAGAAATGGCATCCTCCAATGCCAGATCCCAGTGCCAAAGGGCAGGTTTCTCTCGCTAAACGCATACCCCTTGCTGTAGTATGTTTACATATGGTATGGAGGTAAAAGAGAAGAAAGAAAACTTATTGGAAAATTTTAACTCAAATGTGTTCCTTTTATTTATCCATCATTGTCAGGATTATGTCATTTTGGGCCTATTGTATATTGTTTAAAACTTTTTGTTTATTGACTCCATATGTTGTTTTAATTTGGGTTACTATTAGTATTCACATTTAAAATATGAATTTTCAGGTTTATAATTTTACCCATTAATCAGTGAAAGGAATAAAGCTTTCACATATTATAAAATAATTTAAAGTCACTCTAACGTAAAAGGAAAAAAGAGAAGGGTAAGGTGAGGTGCATATCTTAGCAGGGAACAATGACTAATCGATAAAAATTTATTTTCAGTTTTTCCATTAATCCTTAGAATAAAGGAATAATAAACAAACTTATCCTCCCTTATAGTTTATCAAAAAGCAGACAGAAAATGTGAATTAGCTAACAAACCCCAAGCCCCACATGTCCACATATTTTCAAAGCCTTTACATTTCCTTAATGAGAAAACACACATTCCAGTTCCTTTGTTTTAAAATAAGTTTAGGAATTTATATATTTTCCAATATATTCCAGGACCTTTCTACCTCTTTCATAGGTTTAACCTCATTACTTTTTTTCTCTAACTCTCCAGTGACTTTCTATATTGAAGGCAGAGAAATGAAGGAAGTCTTCATAATACTTGGGAGAAAAAACAAAGAAAACATGAAAAAAGACAGCAATTTTAGAGAAGGGTAATTATCATTAATTCATAGGTAGTAAAATACATAGAACTTTGGTGTGTGTGTGTGTGTGTGTAGGGAGTGACTGAAGGTACAGTTTTGTTGACCAAATGTACTGTTTTGAGTTTGAGCAATTTGATACACTATGAATTAGTGTAGGGAAAATCACACTACGGGAACGGCCATAGCAAGATAAGAACAACAACCCAGATAAAGTGAGAGGGAAACATATCAGAGAAACAGAGACACACAATGTTAATGACGAGAATTAAGTCAAAAACCAAATTATCAGAGTTATGACATGTGGTTAACTCAGGACTAAGGCCAAATGGATGCTGCAGCTTCAAAGTATTGGCCTAGAGCATTCTGAACTAGGAAGTGGGTATGTCCCAGAGTCTTAGGTCAGGCTAAATCTCTATGTGGGGGTAGAGAGGTTCTTACTGTTGGGTTAGAAGAAGAAACTCAGGTATTCATCAATTCATTCAACCCACCTTTATTGAGCACTCCTTAGGTGCCAGAGATTATTCTGTTTGAAAATGAACAGTAATTCAAACAAATTTTCTGACCCCCGAGTTGACTTTCTAGTGAGGTATACTGACAATAAATAAACAAACAAATGGATATAGAATACATGGTCAGCTATAAGTGCAATAAAAAATAAATAATTGGAATGGAATAGAAAATGAGAGCAAATCCAATTTTGGATAAGGTAGTCAGGTAGGAGCTCCCTGAAGACCAGATTTTTGGATGAATATCACAAAGTGACAAAAAGGAACAGGTGGATATTAGGAAGACAAGTAGTCCAGGAAAATGAAATGACAAATTCAAGATCCTGTGTGGGTAGGAATGTGCTGGTTGTTTGAGAAACAGAAAGGAGGCCACTATAGCTAAAATAAATAGGTTAAAGACAGTGTAAGTCAAACTTTCCATTTTGTTGTAACTTATAATTAATATTAATTTGTGCTTTCTACTGGTCCCTAAAAATTCATATTTGTAGAGTGTTTCAGAATACCCTTTCATGGAATCAGTTCTCTACAGCCATGATATGTGGACAATTGATCCTGATTTTATCTGGTTGCTACATATAGATACAACCTGTAATGGATCTAAGATAACTGTTAGTACCTAACTGTTAGGTACTGATATTAAATTTTAATCTAGTGTTATGAATGATTTGCCATAATAACGAGGGTTTCCAAGCCTTCAATAAGGCAGAGCTTTCATACAGTGTGAATATTCTAAAACGTGATTACTTTTAAACATAGGCAGCAGAATATTTTGACAAATATTACTTTATACATTTTAATCAGGCCGCTCAGTATTTCTGTTTACAGTATGGTCAATAGAGGGCTCAAAGTTTCAGATATTGTTTTTGTGCAGTCTGAATAAAAGTTGCAGTTTATAAAATAATTCATAAAACCATCTACATCTGTTATAACTTGGTTGGATATCAATGATTTAAATAAAGTAGTTACTTAGCAATAAAAATTAGGGCATTGATTTTTCCAGTGTGGATGATTTCTATTTCCCCTGAGAGAAATACTAGACCTGAGGTCAACTAGATTTTATTCTTTGTCCCCCAAAATAGGAATATAGAAGATATAAGGAAAGAATGTCTGAAGTTTTCTTTTTCAGATTTTAAATTCAAATACAAAAATGACTTATACAACAGGGCATCAGGGTACAGCTTTCAAATCATTAATGCATAGAACAAATATCTGAAAAACCTTTGTCATCACATTAGGGCACCATTGAGAAAGACTAGGGTAAATAAAATGTTTACTAGCCGGGCGAGGTGGCGGGCGCCTGTAGTCCCAGCTACTCGGGAGGCTGAGGCAGGAGAATGGCGTGAACCCGGGAGGCGGAGCTTGCAGTGAGCTGAGATCTGGCCAGTGCACTCCAGCTTGGGTGACAGAGCGAGACTCCGTCTCAAAAAAAAAAAAAAAAAAAAAAAAAATGTTTGCTTTATTAAGGTCTATGTGTTAAATCCAAGACTTGACATGCGAGAGGCCACTGCTCATATCTACGGGGATATTTCAGAGAAACATGAACTCTTAAGTTAAAAACAGTTGGAATCAATTTCATTAAGACTCTCTCATGTGCCTCTTATAGAATAAGGAAATTTACTGTATTTGAAAGTCATGGAGTTGTCAGATCCAGTGAATATGTTACAATATATATTCACAGCTGCAGCAATACACACATTAAATTATGAGGTATTATCAGTTTTGTTATCCAATTTTTTGTCCACTCAGAAAAACAACACAGAGGGTTTGAAAATATGCACCTAATTCATCAAGGTTAATAGATTCTGTTTGTTAAAGCAGTAGGGAGAAATATAAGTAAAATATTTGAAGTCGTGATTTTTCTTCTTCCCACTCAAAGGACATTTTTTTTTTCTGGGTGAATTTTTGAAGTGTTTCAGATAAAAATGGAGACAACTGAAGTGTCAATCATTAGATAATGGATTTTCATATTGTGGTATATACAATAGAAACTATTCAGCCTTTAAAAAGCAGAAAATTCTGTCATTTGCAACAACATGGATGGACCTGGAAGACATTATATTGAGTGATTTAAGCCAGGCACAGAGACACAAATACGACATGATTTTACTTATATCTGGAATTGAAAAAAGTCAAACTCATAGAAGTGGAGAGTAGAGTGGTTTTCACCAGAAGCTGTGAAGGACAGAGGGTGGACAGATAAAGGGGAAATGTTGGTCAAATGATACAAAGTTTCAGTTAGAAGGAGGAATTGGTTCTAGTGATCTATTACTCAGCATGGTGACTATAGTTAGCCATCATGTACTGTATATTCTGGAATCACTAAAAAAAGAATTTCAAATGTTCTCATCATGAAGAAACAACAAATATTGAAATGCTAGAGATGTTAATTAGCCTGACTTGATCATTCCATAGTGCTGTGTTTTGAAACATCCCATTATGTCCCATAAATATACACAATTATTATTGGTCCATTAAAAATAAAACATAAAAAATCACTAGATGTGCACAAGAGTTAGCAAATCATTGTAATTAAATATATGAGTGTGAGAAAAAAATGAATTAAACTGTCACATCACAGTTTCTGAACCTTAGGTTTTATCTGGATTGTGAGAGAGTCAAAGAAGTGAATCCTATGCCCATGCATATTGACCTTACTTTAATTATATTTCTGTCAGCTACGATGGAACAAAAAACTTACAGAACAAACAGTAAACAGGTTAATATTGTACTTAAGGTGTCAGAGCAAATCACTTCATTTTCTCTGGTATTAGTCTTTAAGTTAATACTTTTATATGATTTACATGATAATATTAAAATAATTAATTGCTTATGTCAGTCCTTCTAGTCTCTTTGGGGAGAAAAACGTGCTTAGAAATAGGCATTTATGTTGCATATTTCGAAAAAGCTGGGCTCAAAGAATTCCTAAACTGAAAGCAAATTGTATTTCATTGTAGAAGACAATGACACTTCCATTCATAGTGCCTTATGTTGGACCAACATAGCATGCAATAATCGTACACTATCTGTCAATAATTCTGAACACAAACTGAATCACTTACCAAAAATTTCTGGCATTTTAAAACCTTCAAGGGGTATAAAACTTCACTATGTTTTCCTCTACTGGTCAAATAAACATTTAGTGAGCTTTATTTGTAAATGGTCAGTGTTCCTAAAAAGTACACCAAATGCATGGCCTAGAATCTTCCATAACAGAAATATTGCCGGAAACAGGAGTCAAAAGTAAAAAATGCTATAACCTGGATAGGTAAAAAACAGCTGGACTCTTTTAACTGTAAGCGCCAAGAATGTACTGCTGCTATGAAGGTTATTACTTACACAGTAAAAATTTTCTCTTGTAATAGTGTGCAAAGAAAAGGGAAAAAATGAAATCATTTTGATCTTCTAAAATGACAAAAATCTTAGCATCAATTTAAGCATTGATATGCCTTTCAAAAAATATTATTTATATTTCAGTGGTTAGAAATTTGAACTGATAGAATAGTTTTGCTCAAGATGATCTGTGGTGCCAATAATGATTTTTTTATGAGTATCTCTTTATCACCCAATGCTATCTTGATTGCAGATTCAAAATTTCCGATTAAAAATTTCAACATCAACCTATGCTAAAATAAAAGTTGATTTTAGTAAAATGAAATAGATTTGTGTAGAATTTGTTATGCATCTTATCTCATCATAGGAGTGTTTAGCTTAATTGCCTAGAAAATTATTTGTACTTAATACTTAAATTTCTCTAGGATTTTATGTGCTACATCATGAAGTACAGCACTCCTTTATGTAGTTATGAGAAAACTTAAATTTCACAGTCCTCTTAAAAAAATCGTTCAAGAAACCTGGTGTGGTGTTTGCAGTAGGCTCAAGTCTATGTGTATACTAGGGTCCACGATTATAAGAAACCACAACATTAAGAGGAGGGAAATGTCATATTTGTACTGTATTCTGTCAGATGCCTAAATAACTTGCTGGTCTTGATTCGATCCTCTTAAAAATTGGGACGATATTACAATTGGGCTTATGTCCATTTAAAGAAAACATTTAACTCTAGGATCAATGACCTTTTCAATAGATAGAAAAATAGCTTTATTTTAAAAACAAAACAGTCTAATATGGTAGCAGATGTTACAACAGAAGTGGTGTTCTGGAACATAGTTGTGGATTATCTCAGTAGGTGAATTAAATGAAATCAGTCCAGGCACGGATCAGGGGAGGCAGGTTTAGTTAATGATGACATTCAGCACACAGGTTGAGAAGACAACTGCTAAGTATTGAGTGAAACCACGAATGTAAAATCACAGAGACCTGGAAGAAGTAGGTCAGGCAGGATTTGCTGATTTGGAGTCCTGGTTAATTCAGCACTTTGGACAGTTCCCAAAGACCTGTCTTCCTTACAGGTACTTGGAGTACTTTTCAGAGTGCCATCCTTACTAATTTTATTCCACCTCTTGGCATCTCACCTTTACCTGTAGGTGACCTTGAATCCAAGGGAATTATCTGCATCATCCAAAGAGCTCTGTGGTCTGTGTTTCACAGGAAGTCAACACCTTCAGTCCTAACATGAAGGTTCATCATTTATATGTTACTTGAGATTTTGTCAGACTCATCAGTAGGGTTTATTAATCAATAATGGATCATTAATAATCAATTTATTAACAATAAAATTTATCAACTAAATTTTAAACCTGATTCAATATGAAAGGTGAGGATGAAATCATCCAAGTCATGCAAAAGAGTCCCTTTACCAACACCTGATGGGTACCATCATGGCCAAGTCCTCCAGGCATTTCACATGCAAGGCTATTCAGCAAATGTTCTACATCAAATTCAAATGAGGCCTTCAGAATGGGGGGGTGGAAGCAGAAGAAAGGCTTTAAGACTCAACTAAAACCCTGCCTACAGCCATGTGGCATAGCTATAGATGGTAACTAAAGCACATTAAGCCCTTCCTTGCAGGCTCCAGGAAGTAACAAAATTGCTCTTTTGGAACAAGGACTTAAAGTTAACTTCTTAAAAGGCTTAAAAGGCAGGACTACAAATCAGGGCAATCTATCTGATTTCTAACCAAAGGACAAATTATGCTTTAGCCACATCTATCCAGCAAGTTTAAAATGAGAATTAGCAATGAAAGAAAAATGCACACATATAAAAATATTTTTAAAATATGCTTTTTCCTCATAATTATTTTTCTGGTGAGTGCTTCCTGTTCTAAAACCCAGTGGTGAGGTTGAAGCACAGAAACACCATAAAATTGGTTTTCTCTATGATTAGCAGCTTAAACTAGATATTTTATAAAGGATTCTCTTGATCTTTGTGAATAGAAAAAAAATTTAGTAGTTCCTAATACCCCTGACAATAATTACACCAATTTTGGAAGCATTTCAGATGAGCAAGAAGAAACAGGGGTTATGGCTCTACCTCCAGTTTCATTAGCAGTCTTGCTGCTCTGGTTTGTGGGTTAGATTCCGGGACCCTCTTTCAGTTTTACAGACCCCACATAGTTAACAGAAGGTCTGTAACCTTTAGGCTGAGAGTAACTCAATTCCTTATTTTCTTTGGTGTATTCACAGAATATCAAAGATGAATTTTCTGGTCTGACCCAGAGTTGTAAACAATACTGCAAAGGCATGAGACTGCACTAGATGAATAGGAGGAAAGGGAGCAATGACCTAAACGCTGCAGAAGGGAGAATGTGTAATTTAAATAAATGAGGCTTTTTATTAAACCACTAATTGCTAGCTTTCTCAATATAAAAGTTCTCAGGTCTTTGTCTAGTTGAGCAGCACAGAATTCTGTATATCCTGAAAGTACCAACAGTGCAAAAAGACATTCTTTAGTTTTCCCTGACAAAATGAAAACAAAAAACCAAAACCCCCCAAAAATGCATTAAGTGGTAGCCCTAGGTCTAAAGCTTATGACAAGTAGTGAAGAAATGCAGCAATTTTTATTAGGTGAATTTTGCTAGTTCCTCAGCTATAGTTACAGGAAAATCTGAGATCCTGAGGTTTGAGAATGTTCCCTAGGTGTTTACCCACGTCATTATGTGACCTGAGAAAAGAAATTCTTATTAATCCATGTATACAATGTGTATTTTTAAGCAATGGTATTAATACAATTGTCAAAGTCTTATACGTAAGTCAGCCTTACTCTCCAATAACCAGCTCTATGCACACTAGTCCAATTAAGTTGGCACCAAACCCAGCAAACTAAACTGCCATACTGAAAAGCTGTCTGAAAAAGATTCAGAGTAACCCATTCTGGCTCACAAAACTTGGTTATGTTCATACAGTTTCAGGACATCACTTTCAAAAGTGAATTGGAACCTAAAGTTTAAGCTGTATTTTAAAATATTGATATCAAATGTCATGACATCTAGTGTATCATGAGAACAATGGAGATTTACCATTAACATTTGACGTAATTTTTCAGCTTATATAAAATCAGTTTTTATTTTTATAAACAAAAAGTCATATTGTTAATCATACTACTCTTTTAATGATCTTGTATGGTAAGCCATTGGTTCATTCTTACAAAAATGATATTTAAATAAGGTTATAAAGTATAATACATTATCATTAAAAGGATGCAAACTAATGAATGATACTAAATAATGTCACAAAGCCCATGGGAAATTATTCTGTAAAATGTATTATTTAACATCTTTGATAAAATTATTTTCCATGATTTACAGTTATTTTTCATATATGGTTTAAGGCAGCTTTATATTATTAACACAACTTCTTTATTTAAAATGTTTTCAATCCATCTCTACTATCTTTTATTTTTGACCATATGAAGAAGGTACAGCACTAATGCATAAAACTGTTTCCTTTTCCTGGGTATTTTTGCCTATTTCCTGTAAATGTAGCAAGGAGCAATTCAACGTCTCAGCCGCAATTTAGGCAAATGTCTCCACCTAGATTGCCTTATAAATGCTAATGGAAGAGATTTCAATATTTTTAATAAGTTCAGAATACTGAGTTCTTGAATGACTACAGTTCACTAAACTAAGAACAGTCACGCATCGTGTAACGAAATTTTGGTCACTGACAGACCACATATATCATGGTGGTCCCATAAAATGGCAATGGAGCTGAAAAATTCTTATTTCCCAGTGACACTGCAGCCCTTGTAACATCATAGTGCAATGCATGACTCATGTGTGTTTGTGGATGTTAGCATAACCAAATCTACCATTCTACCCGTTGTGTAAAAGTACAGCAACCTCACCAGCATCTGTTGTTTTCTGACTTTCCAATACTAGCCATTCTGACATGTGAGATGGTATCCCATTGTGGTTTTGATTTGCATTTCTTTAATGACCTTTGGTGTTGAGCTTTTCTTCATATGTTTGTTGGCCACATGCATGTCTTTTGAAATGTTTATTCATGTCATTTGCCCACTTTTTAATGTGTTTTTCTTGTAAATTCTTTTAAGTTCCCTGTAGACTCTGGATATTGGATCTTTGTCTGACAGATGGCAAAATTGTCTTCCATTCTGTAGGTTGCCTGTTCACTCTGATGATAGCTTGTTTGGCTGTGCAGAAGCTCTTTAGTTTAATTAGATCCCATTTGTCAATTTTCACTTTTGTTGCAATTGCTTTTGGTGTTTTCATCACGAAACTTTTACTCATGCCTATATCCTGAATGGTTAATGAAAGACTGGATAAAGAAAATGTGGTACATATATACCATGGAATACTATGCAGCCATAAAAAGAAATGAGATCATGTCCTTTGCAGGGACATGGGTGGAGTTGGAAGCCATTGTCCTCAGAAAACTAACACAGGAACAGAAAACCCAACACTGCATGTTCTCACTTAGAAGTGGGAGTTGGTTCACGAGAACACAAGGACACATGAGGAGAACAACACACACTGGGGGCCTTTTGGGTGGGTGCTGAGAAGAAGGAGAGCATCAGAAAGAATAGCTAATGGATGCTGAACTTAATACGTAGGTGATGGGATGATCTGTGCAGCAAACCACTATGGCACGTATTTACCTATGTAACTTAAAAGTTGAAGAAAAAAAGTATAGCATATACTGTTTTGTATAGCATATAATACTTGATAATGATAATAAACAACTATATTGCTGGCTTAGATAATTACCACATTTTACTTTTTACTGTAATTTTAGGAGTAAAATTCTACTTATTAAAAAATGTTAACTGTTAAGCAGGCTTAAGCAGGTCCTTAGGAGGTATTCCAGAAGAAGGCTTTGTTATCATTGGAGATGACAGCTCCATACCTGTTATTGCCCCTGAAGACCTTCCAGTGGGACAAGATGTGAAGGTGGAAGACAGTGATATTGATGATCCTGGCCCTGTGTAGGCCTAGGCTAATGTGTGTGGTTGTGTCTTAGTTTTTAACAAAAAAGTTTAAAAAGATAAAACAATTTTAAATAGAAAAAAAGCTTATAGAATCAGGATACAAAGAAAGAAAAAGTATTTTTGTACAGCTGTACAATGTGTTTGTGTTTTAAACCCAGTGTTATTACAAAAGAGTCAAAAAGTAAAAAAAAAAAATGGAAAAGTTTACAAAGTAAAAAGTTACAGTAAGCTAAGGTTAACTTATTATTGAAGAAAAAACAGTTTTAAGTACATGTAATGCAGCCTAAGTGTACAATGCTTATAAAGTCCACGGTAGTGTATAGTAATTTCCTAGCCTTCACATTCACTCACTCACTCATGTATTCACCCAGAGCAACTTATAGTCCTGCAAGCTCCATTCATGGTAGGTACCTTATATAGCTATACTGTCTTAATCTTTTATACCGTATTTTTAACTTAACCTTTGCTATGATTAGGTATGTTTAGATAAACAAATCCTTACCATCAGGTTATAATTACCTACGTATTCAATGTGGTAACATGCTGTACGGGTTTGTAGCCTGGAAATAACAGATTACAGTACATAGCCTAGAATGTGCCAGGCTGTAGCATCTAGGTTTGTGTAGGTACACTCTATGATATTCCCTCAATGATGAAATAACCTGACCACGCATTTCTCAGAACGATCCCTTTTATTAAGAGACACATGACTATAAACTGAGGAGAAAGCAGAGGGCTAAACTGTTAACATGGAAAACCCATGTTATTTGATGATGTTTGCTGAACTTTGCGTGTATGACAGGCTAAGCAGCAAAGTATATATCATGAATTCTGTTTTTAATATCACTATTAATTGCAGTTCAATAAAACTAATCTTTGAACTTAATAATCTATACATATACTTTGTAACTGTGAAGTAGGAATGAAAAATTTTCTACTTTTTTAGTTATGTTATAATTTCATTATATATATACACAGATACATACTTTCATTAGATATAAACTAGATGCATATGTTACCCAAATTGATAAATGCAATCATTTCAACATATTTTTACTTATTTGCATTTTTAATGCCATAATTCCACTTTTACAGATGAGACTACTAAGGTTTAGTGACATTAACTGTTACTTAATTTTTGTAGCAGATAAATAACGAAGTCTCTTTTGAAACAGAGATTTTGGCTTATGTTTCAGTGCTTCTTCCACTGAGGCATAGTTCCTGCATTCAAGGTTTTGGTTTCATTTGTTGTTCACGTTTGATTTGGGTACACAAGGAAACTTCTATTGTGGTAGAGATTTGGAGTTCATTCACAGATCATATTTCTTCTACCCCATCATTTTGCATAGGAGAAAAGTGAAGGCCAGTGAGGTAATTTGAGAAAGCCACACAGAGATAATGGCAGGACTAGAATTCTAGCCCTGCCCTCTTTTAGATGACATCTTGAGATAACGACATTTTATCTGAAAGATCACAGCTTAATCTCAGGAGACAATCACAAGAATACTTCAGTGTATGTGTGTATAAAATGGGTATATATATACATATATAATATATTTAAAAATATATATTATTTTCTCTAGGCATATTAAAAGTACACTTGATTGAGATGTATTTTAACATTTTTAGGATACATTTCTAAACTCATCTTATTAAAGCTCTCAAACCCAGAACAGCCCATTAGTAATCTGGTGTCCCAATGCATTTCCATCGAATGAGAAAAATGTGAGGTCAACAAAAAAGAGATTTCTCAGGAACGTTGTGCTTACCTTCATAAGTCCCACTTTCTAGGAGAGCACCACTTTTCTCCAATTCCATAAAATCTTCAACAGTGATGAAAATATAATCCACTCCAGGGACCTCACCCTCCTTATGTGGCCTTGTGGTGCCTGAATAAAGAAAAGTAAAAACAAAAGAAAGATGCTAAGTGATTTGTTGTTGAACTTTAGAAATACCACCATACTTCTGAATATTCAGTGCCACTTGTTTGTACATCCTGCAAGTTGGCAGTTTGCATTTGTCCTTCTGTTTGTTTGGCAACAGAAAACAGCAGGGGGTAAAGATTAAAGTAAATGTACAAAGCACTTTTCTTCATCAAGCTTATAAAGAGTTCATTGCCATGTGATATGGCTGCATATATTTTTCAGTGAAAAATTCAGAACATTGTGCCCTTTTTGAAGAGGTGGTTTGAATATTGAGCCAGCAGTCTGCTAGTTCAGGAATTTATATATTTCACTCAATGACTGAACCTCTATTGTCCTGCAGACTGCTGCGCTATGACATAAAATACAATGGAAAGTAGCGATCTTAGGAAAATGTCAATTTATCTTTTTATTTTCATAATCTACTTTCTCTTGGGAGGACTGTTTGTTGGTTTTCATTTGTTAAATTTACACCCAGAACCATTTTTATTTGATTTAAAGGATCACAAACCTTTACTATTACTTAAAATTAAATAATAATTAGAAATGTGTTATAATTAAATTGTACTAGCAATTGTGATGCTGGGAATATAGTATCTAATTTGACAGGAAGAAACTTCCTCTGACTCCATCACATAGGCTCTCCCTTATGAGGCCTTCCTTCTTTCATTACTGCCACTAATTCTGACTGAAGTGACTCCCTACCAAGGGTTACTGCATGGGACCACTGTTCCTGACTCCTCCATCACCCATAGAGGGAATGGAGCTATAAGGGCCAAAGTGGCAGGAGTATCAGCTGCTCAGGCTGTAGCTCAGTCCAGCTCTCCTGAAGAACACAGCCTTCCAGGCATGCTGTCCAGTTTGTGAGGCAAGAGCAGAAACAGAAACATATTCAAGGCTGCAGGTTTGTTTCCAGGTAATACTTCCTTCCCTGACTATGTCCTAAGCTTCTTCCTTTTTCTATGCCACCTACATAAGACATTTTCATGGTCAGATTGGAATTTACATAATGCATACATGCAAAGAAGTATGCAGAAATATAGAGGCCAAATATATAAGGTAGTACATTGGCAGGCTTCATATATATAGACTCCCCCATATTGTCTATATGCTAAAAAAGTATTTTAAATCCTTACATTTTATTTTTGTTCTCTGCATTTGAAATCTTTATCAACTAGGTCATGAAAATAGCCAGTCAGTTCTCCTTTTGGTCTATTAGAATCAAATCTGGACTGCAACTGAGAAGCAGAAGCTAATGTCAGAATGTACAATATGCCAGGAAAATTTGATTTTGGATAAAAATGAACAATTCCTATTGAAAACATATTTTAAGATTTGAAGTTATTATTTTTTAAAATCAAGTTTTATAACTTGTCTTTGGGGGTTGCAAAACAATTTTTTTCCATAATCATATTTAATGACTTTCCCTGAATTGGTTATTTTGTTTAACTGAGCCACATTTTTCAGTATTTCCTACTGCTTTTATGCTATGAATACAAACCACCTTCATCTAGTATGCATAATATTGTCAAATTAATGTTTCTATGAGAACCTTAACTTTCGATATTGTTTTATTTGCTTAACCCTTGTGAATTAAAAGTGCATTAACATAGTTTTTGGCAATCAATTTGTTTTTCTGTTTATTTAGAACACACTCCAATCATTAAGAAAAAAATCACATAACAAAGACTCAATTTTCCTTACTAATTTATCTGCATATTTCAGAAGCTACACACTTTAATTAACTGCTTGCAGTATGGTAATGCATTTCTAGCACCATGTGAGCACCCAGATCACATGATTGAGGGCAATTTCCAGGGCTGCTTGCTTGGTTGGAGTAACACGGCTGTACCGAATTTTAGTGAACATTTGTAGTTGTGCTCTTCTTGGGAGGCCCATCAGTACTTTCAGTTCACTAAATGGCTTTCCATCTCCATCTTGCACTTCAGACTTCTATGATCGAGTTCTTCCTTCTGTGACAGGCAACATCAGTGAGTATCAACTATTGCTATTGACCCAACTGATGCTGGTTACCTACTTGGACTGAAAGTTCACCTACCTCATTGTGGCTTGAAGTTCTGCTCTAAAATCTCAAATGTTGCCACCTCCATCTTTGACATCAGTCTCTGATCCTTTTTTCCTATTCTATTCTTCTTTCTAATTATGATCTCCAGTCCCTGATCTCTTGTGATTTCCCTCGTGTTCCCCAAATCTGCCTTACTTGCCTCCCTAACTACTAAAGTACTAGGAAAAAACCAGAAAATCTTCTTTCCTTTAGTTCACCTTCACGATTTCACCACTCATAATTAACCCCCATGTTCACTGTTGGTTATTTCATTATTGACGGCAGTTGCTATAAAAAAACATAAATTTTCTCTGACAAAGTACTCCACAAATTCAGATTACTTAATGTCAGTTTGATCCTCCTGGTGCTTGATAATTGTTTTGTGTGTCTCTTCTTGTCTCTCTCTTATATTCCCAATATTTTCTAATATTCAGCTGCTTTGACTTTTTGCACAAGACGTGCTTGATAATTGTTTTGTGTGTCTCTTCTTGTCTCTCTCTTATATTCCCAATATTTTCTAATATTCAGCTGCTTTGACTTTTTGCACAAGACGTGAGCTCATTCTTTCTTGGTAAAGTAAGAGACAATCTGAAACCAAATTTCCTAAAGTTTCCTAATTTTCATTTTTCGTATCTGCATTACTTTCATATTTTTCCTTCAAAATTAAGCCTTTACTGGAATTATCATCCATCTTGCTAAGACAAATTTCTTTTCCTTTGCTTTCTTTTAGAATTACATATTTTAAATTAAATAAATAAAATATTTTATTTGTCAAAGTTGCATATACAGATATTTTAAGTTTTCAAACAATTATATAAGACTTGCTATTTTTAAAAAGGAGACCCTCAGTCCCAGGTACCCCTTTCTTTTTATCCAGAGTCAAACACACTGATTGTAGCTGATTAACCTCCAAATCTCTAAATACTTTAATATGCCTCTTGATTTTTTACTTTAGTAATTATTTCTTGATTTTAAAGAAAATGAGAATCTAACTCTTTTTTTGTCTACAATTCTAACCCCACTGCACATACCACTTCCTGCTTTCCTTCCATTCTTCTAATGGAACAATCTTGTGTTTAGATTAGTGTTAAGTGTTTACATTAGTAATTCTACGTAAATCTATTCCCAGCTGAAACTTATGGTGTACTGACTTTTTGTGTGCAACTTAAAAAAAATTTTTTTTCAGATGGAGTCTTGCTCTGTTGCCCAGGCTGAGAATGCAGTGGCAAGATCACGGCTCACTGCAACCTCTGCCTCCAGGGTTCAAGTGATTCTCCTGCCTCAGCCTCTGTAGTAGCTGTGACTATAGGCGTGTGCCACCACACCTGGCTAATTTTTGTAGTTTTAGTAGAGATTGGGTTTCACCATATTGGCCAGACTGGTCTCAATCTCCTGACCTTGTGATTCCCCTGCCTTCGCCTCCCAAAGTTCTGTGATTACAGGCATGAGTCACTGTGCCTGGCCATGTGTAACTTATTGATTACTCTAGATGTAGTATGTTTTCAATTCCATTTTCCATTCATTATTCATTAAATAAACTCTCTCCTTGAGAGATAAATCTCCTCTCAAAATTCACAAATACATTTTATACTTTTTCAAGCTCATCCTATTGAAGAAATATTTCCTGGAGGCTTCTGACTAGCTCCAATCTGGACTGTCAGCTGCCATCCAGGGATCACCCTTTGCCATTATCCTGGGGAGTTACTTTGCCCCTGTCTTGTGCAGTTTCACCTCTTCCCTAGACCCCATGTCTATTTTTGTGGTCTACATCCTCATGGTGGCAGAGCACATCTGTCGGAAGCTTCCTGTCAAAGGTTGCATGGAAGCTACATTGTCTGAGATTTTGCAAGTCTGAAAATGTCTTTATTCCACCCTCAATAGTGGCAAATCTGACAGCATTTCAGGAAAATGTAATCATGAAAATGTATTTCTTCATCTTGCTCCCCTGTTTATGTCACCACCATTCTTCTAGTCATGCTAGTTTGAAACTTTCACCTCAGAGTCACCTACCTTTGAGTCCTCCCTCACTCCTTTATCCCATCTCCAAATATTTGGCAAGCTCTATGTCCCATAGCTCCACAACATCATCCTTCCCATTTGTACTGTCTCTGACCCCAGCACGGCCCTCCTGGACTAGGCGGTGACTGTGTCACTGGTGTGCCTGCCTCCCTCTTTTAGTTCATCACTGAACTTCCTGATGAGCCCTGGTGAAGTACAAGACTGATCACATTTCCTCTCTAAAGGCTTGTCTATCCAATCTAAAGTCAGAAGAGTGCATTGAAAAGGGAGAGAGAGAAAAATACTGAGAGTCAAGAAGAATCAAAGAAGCCATGATTCTATTATTTACAATAAAACACAACTCTCATGGTATGCCAGCTTGTGGAGTTTCTTTACATGGGCTTGCCTTGATGGAACATGTGAGAGGACATAATGTAAGAATTTTCTGCTTGCTTAATACCCTCCTTTCTGGCTTGTCATGTGTCATTCTTCTTTCTCTTTAACCTAAAATTTCCATCATTAGAATTACTCTTTGGTTCAAATGAAAAAGAAGCTACCTTTAAAATGATGATATTTTGAAAGTAAGCTGCCTGTGCTTTTTGGGACTCAGCCACTTGTTATCAGTATTACCTTGAGCAAGGTTCTCCACTTCTGTAAACTCTAGTTTTCTTATCTGTAAAATGGGAACAATAGTAGTAGCATCTTCATAGGGCTAATGTGAGGAACAAATGGGATAATTCATATAACATACTTAAGACAATGTCTGGCACATTTTAAATACCCGACAAGGATTATAGGTTAAGTACTATTGCCTGAAAGAATAGAAATGACATCATAGATTTCTTTTTAATGAAGTCTTGCCATAAATATTAACTGAGTACTTACTATGTGCCAAGCACTATTCTAGATGCTTGAGCTATATCTCTGAATAACACAGACTAAGATTCCTGCTTTCATGGAACTAATATTTTAATAGGGAGAGGCAGATAATAAATACAAAATAAAAAGTTATATAGTATGCTATAAAGGGTTAAATCTTATTAATTGACCATAAATCATATTGTTAGAACCTACGCACAGTTTAGTGGGTCAAATACTGAGATTTCTGTCAGCTTAGACAGTATGGAGAAAAGGATGGAGGAGAAGAGACTGTAAGAAAAGGACCTGAAGGGGAGCAGAGACCCACAATATTGGTAGGCTGTACACTACCCAGGTGAGTGATAGCTAGGCGGGAGACTGCTGGAAGTCAGCAGGGGATCCAGAGAGAGCCTGATCATATTTTAGAAAGAATTACTACATCCTTAAAGAGAAATTTCACTTATTTCACTAATTGCTTGGATTAGCCTAGGTCATTTGGCTTAACATCTTGGTACCCGATACAGGTATTTCTGAACTATCAAAATCATTTTCAAAGGATTGATAAACATGACAGTGCATGGTGGGTTCTAATGACTGGTGTATGTGCGCACACACACTTACATGTCAACCCTCATTTTTAAAAGATGAAAATGATGAGGTTGTGGGAAAAGGGAACACTTATACACTGTTATTAGAGTGTAAATTAGTTCAGCCATTGTGGAAAACAGTATGGCAATTCCTCAAAGAACTAAAAACAGAACTACCATTCAACCCAGCAATCCCATTACTGGGTATATACCCAGAGGAATATAAATCATTCTACTGTAAAGACTCGTGCACAATAATGTTCACTGCAGCACTATTCACAATAACAAAGACACGGAATCAACCTATATGTTCTTCAGTGACAGACTGGATAAAGAAACATGATAGATATACACCACGGAATATGATGCAATTATAAAATGAAGAAGGGCATGTGTTTTATGGGAACATGGATGGAGTCAGAGACTATTATCCTTAGCAAGCTAACATATGAACAGAAAACCAAATACTGCATGTTCTCACTTATAAGTGGGAGCTAAGTGGTGAGAACTTAGGAACACAAAGTAGGAAACAACAGATACTGAGATCTACTTGAGGGCAGAAGGTGGGAGGAGGGAGAGGAGCAAAAAAGATAACTGTTGGGTACTGGGCTTAATACCTGGGTGAGGAAATAATTTGCACAGCAAACCCTCATGACAGGAGTTTACCTATGTCACAAACCTTCACATGTATCCCCAGAACCTAAAAGCTTTTTTTTTTTTTTAAAGTGAAAGAATCATGTGGTGTGATAAAATGGTGTGATAAAAAGATTCTTAGATTAAAAATTGAGGACATCTACGTTCCATTTTTGTTTTAATGTTTTACATATGTGATCCTAGATAAAAACATTATTTACTTCTTCACCAATTTTCTTATGCACTGAGGTAAATAATAGATATAAAAGGGCATGATAAAAAGTAAAAGCATAAACACCATGCCAACAATATCTACATTCCTTTTAAGTAATATTAATAGTGCTACTAAGAACACTACAGTTTCACAAATATCATTGGTGGTATCTTACTTTTGGAATATATTATAATCAAAGCTTTAAATCACTTAACTTCATTTAGGCTAACACTTATAATAAAGAAAAAAAATTATGCCTAAAGATACAAATTGACTTTTTTACTGTTTGGGTATGAAAAAAACATGAGTCAAGATATGAATCCATTTTGTCTGATTACACACTAAGATGTAGTACACAATGGCTTGGCCACTAGTTACAAAAGTCCTTTTGTCTTTTGTAGACAGACATGTAAAACAGGTAAAGCCTACAGCCTAGGCTGCTAGAAGGTTTTTGCCATTTGCTGAGTCATTTGAAAAGTGTGAAAGTGCTCATAAAACCTGATTAGTAGGTCATTTCATTTTACCTGCAGGCATAGCACCTACAACAAAAGCCAGAAAGCATGATTTTAGATCTATGTGTCTGGGAAGAAAGGATATTAGTTGGTGTTATGTCAATGGGCAAGACAGCGGCTGAAGAAGGAGAAAGCAATTGGAAATCTATGAACACCTCTTTGGAAAGTAATATGATTCTAAAAATAAGAAAAATACATATGACATGAAATGAAGTGTTGTACAATGGTAATTTGCAGCTAAAGGTAATTAATATCTAGACTGAGGAAACAAGTTAAATTTCTTGAAGTGGTTACCTTATTTTTATGCTGAAATAATTACAGTTGCTTTTGCAACTCAAAAAATGAATAGTTGACAGCAAAGCAAGACTCAACAGTAATAACAAGTAATTACCCAGCACTAGAAATAGGGTGGAAGATGTGGAGAATAAAAGAGGGAATATAGATGATTCATCATATAGCTGAAGCTCACCTTCTTTTATTGCTCTTCTGTTTTGGTTGGGGCTTTCCTAAGTGCTGTATAGGAAAGTCCAAAATAAGTTTTATTATCCAAGTTAGGATTTATATATTTTATTCTTATTATTTATTCCAGACCACTCCTCCAAAGGAAAATAGAACTGAAAGAGAAAATGCTACTAAGTTGAGGCTTTGTTTCATATTTTATTAATTTCTTAAATAAAACAGCTTATTTATTAATTGCTAAATTAAGTACTGTATGAACAACACCTCCTTCATGAGTTAATGAAAGCACACAGTACTTCTGCTCAAAAGACATGTCTAAACAAAATGCATTATCTCCCAAATGGTTAGCTTATTGATACACAGTGAAATCACATGGAGGCGATTTGTCATTTTGTTACCATGGCAACTGGGAGTGCCAATGAAATTTTTTTATTAATCTACTGTTTAAATGAAGGAACATTGCTCTTTTTGTCTTAGGAAGAAAAGGGCATGGCATTTGTGGTAAATATAATTCTAAAGCGCATTTCCCGTCAGCTTTCTGCTATTTCCTAGTTTTAGTAAAATACTTTTCTTCAAAGAGTCGCCAGCTTGACAGACAGTATTATTACTTAGATGATGGCTCAGTGCAGTCATCTATCGTGATCTATTCTGATATATTAAAAATTCCATAGTGCTTGCTGCATGGCAGGTACCCAATACATAGTTGCTAAAGAAACAGACTTGGAATTAATTATTAAGTCAATGTACTCTAAGCAGATGGGTCATTGTGTGAGAATGTGAGAAACTGAATTCTGTTCTTATTCATATATTCTCCCTTTCTTCCTGGTGTTTCTCAACTGCAAGCTGGAAAAAAATAGATCTTGACAGCTAGAGTGACTTCCTCTGTATTCAGCCTTTGATTAACTCTTTGATTCTTGAAGACACTTAAGTTGGTCAGTTACTCATCAGCAAGTAAGAACACAATCACCATATTTGTGTGTGCTGCCAATAAAAACACACATCCGATAGATTCCTTTGGCCAAGGCCTGTAATCAATTTTTACACAACCAGTCTAGGTCTTGGATTTTATTACGTTCATTTTCAATCATATAAAATCCTAAAATATGGCTTTATGCAAACATAGAGCTAAAGTAAGCAAAGCAAATAATATAGTTTGGGTCATTGAATTGTATGTGATAGACAGGTTGTAAAGTAATGTGTGCCTTATAGATTTCCTGTTAACTGATGGGGTGGATTGGTTTAAGATAAAAAAATTAAAACCTACCATTGGATGAAATAAATCACTTAAGTATAAAAATTATTAATAGCCTCAATAAAACATTATGTACATTTTATAAAATATTGAAGATCTGACAAATCCATTTGTAAAATATCAGTAGTTACTTTGACTTATTTTCTTAACAGTGTGTTGCTCTAAACCTCAGTAATTGTTTCAAAACTCTCTCTTCTCCTAAGATAGCATGTTGTCAATTTTTGTTCAAAGCAGCACTGGCATATACTAACAATGTTTAGGTATCGTCCAAAAACAGGCTTTTAAGAAACCTCTCCTTGAATATCTTGGATATAAAGGTTCAAAATAGTGCCCCATATGGCATCAACTACTGTTTTAAATTTTAACAGTTTGGATTGAGGCAGCATCAGACCCAAACTTGGTGTTTCTTAAAACACAGGCTGCATCACAACCACGTGGAGGACTTGTTAAAGCACAGATTGCTGGTTCTCACTCCCCAGAGTCTCTGAGTCACCCTGCTTGGGTGGGGCCTGATTATTTGCATTTCTAACAAGTTTTCAGGTGATGCCTCTGACACTGCGGGTCCAGAAACCATAACTGGAGAACCACTGCTCTAATTTCACTCATATCTCAGGGAACCCAAAATAAAAACACTGTTAAATTTCCTCATCAAATATAACTACAACAACCCATAAAGTATGCGGGTCATGACTTGGCATTGGCCCTGGAGCCATGTACTGGATTCAGAGAAAACAAGCCATTCTTCATTTTCTAGTGCATAGATGCACAGAGTCATGAGGAGTATTTTTCATAGTGAAGTGTTCTTTAGAAGTTAAATGAATTTGAGAAATAATCTTTACTTATGTGTGCTTATAAATACCTTTATTACTTGAAGTAATATAAATTATTTTGGTTCTATCTGTGCAACAGTATGGCCGATATTGGGAAAAACACAGAAGCTTGAATCTAGCTCGCCAGCAATGATACATGATAATATGTTGAGAAAAAACAAGCATCTAATGCTGAAGATTTCTCACATGAAGAAACAATATGGTGGATGTCAAAAATAGAAGACAAATGAAAAATCTGTAGATCTACAAAAAGTAAGAAATAATAGCATTGCATTATTTTCATATACCAAGCTATCTGATTTGCTAAATGTTAAAATTACAGCTTGTTTACAACTATACTTATCAAATGAAATCAGGTGATGGGTAACATGTACTTTGGAATTAGTACTCATAAAGCTCTCTGTTAGAACAAATTATTTAGGCCACCATATCGTTTTATTAATTCCATGGTTTTATTTGCACAATTAGGTCCCTGCTGTAAACACTAGAGTAAATGAGGGGTAGATGTGAGAAATATCATTTAAAACTTGAATTCAGTCAGGTATGGTGCCTCACATCTGTAATCCCAGCACTTTGGGAGGCTAAGGAGTTTGAGACCAGCCTGGGCTACATACGGAGATCTCATCTCTACAAAAAAATTTAAAAATAAGCTCGGTGTAGTGGCACACATCTTTAGTCCCAGCTACTTGGGAGGTGGAGGTAGGAGGATTGATTACTTGAGCTCAGGAGGTCAAGGCTGCAGTGACTCAAGATCATGCCACTGCACTCAGCCTGGGTGACAGAGCAAGATCCTATTTCAAGAAAAAAATAAAAAGAAAAGAAAAGAAAAATAAAGCTGAGCTCATCACCTGAACTAAAAATCCTGTCATACTGAGCAAGAAAGAAAGGCAATGTTTGGGGCGATTACTTTGAAGTTGATGTATATGCAATGTATTTTCAATTTTAAGGCTTCTACACTAAATGACCAGATTTAATAACCAACAGTATCAAGATTCCTTGACCACTGACATACCAGCACTCTACACTGAAGACAAACTAGGCCAAAGTGAACAATTTCATTTATTCATTCATTTGAATCATCACTACATTGGTAACAAAACATTTGTACCCAAATCTTATCCATTCCTTCACACCAAAATCCATCTCCTCTACCCCGCAGATTGCCAAAGAAACTTTGGTTGCATAAATTGCTTTCTTCATATTTCCATCTTTACCTCACTTACATTCACAGTACAGAATAATTCACTACTTGGATCCAGAGACATAAATAGATAAAATGACTCACCCCAATAAAATCAGATTCCTTGACAGCTATAGTCTAGGCTTTTGATCCATTCTCACAATATATAGTTATAACATATCTAACTAACTCCAGGAGAGATGAACACCGCATTCTCACCAATAAAGTAGGGCAGCCAACCATAATTCCAAGATTCTTGACTTGACTATTAATTTCCTGAATGTTTTAAGAGATTGGAAGAAGACAAATGACCCTTTTGCTACCAATTAATTTATTTTTGAACTTTTGATTTTAATTCTTCAATATTTAATTTAGACATGTTCTATATTTGGCATTCTATAGAATTAATAAAAGGAGGTTTTTGATTCCCTAATTTATTATTTAGTAGATGTTTCAAGATTACATATTGAACTTAAGGAAAAGAAAGATCAGTGGCTTTTTATAGAAACAATATATATTTAGCTTGAAGTTTTTATACTCTCCTCATGTAAAATTAAACTGGGCCAGAACTAGACTGTGTAGATACCACCAGTCCTCTGAGCAATGCAGAGACACTACTCAGTGACCTTCATCTCATGGAAGGTTTAGTGGATCATAACTTTATCATTTTATCACTATTAGAATCTTGCAATGACATTAACTTTTAGTATCACCATATGTCCCCATGGCATCTATATTCTGAAATGCCCAAGGTAGACAGTAGAACACAGAGTCTTTAGAGTATCAGAAAATCCAGATGAAAGAAAGAGGGCAGTTAACATCCAGGGATTTCAAAATATTGAAATGCTTTTCAGATTATATGGCATAAATCACATGTCTGATCAACTTTTTTTTAATTGAGGCTCTTAAGAACACACACATCAAATTATCATGGAGGGAAGAAACAAAGAAGAGAGGGAGGAGGGAAATATTAATGAGCACCCACTAGGAGCTCTGGATGAGGTGCTTTTACTCTTGCTTAATATCTTGAGTTAAAGAATGCCCTGTGCATCTGATTTATCTTATGTTCATGATACTAGCTATTATATTAGTTGATATTTTATTACACTAAATCTTATTATATAGTTGATGAAAAACAGAACAAAAATTCACAACTCAGCTTCTCTACTTTAAAAAAATTACAGAATTAGGAATATAATAGCAGAAATATACTCAGCTATAGCCGACAGTCCCTTGATTCCAAATCCCACATCTATGAGCATTCATGTGTAGAAAACATCTGCTCATATTGTAGGGAACAGGCAATTCTCCCCATTCAGGCCAGTGTGACTGTGGGCCAGCCACTAAATGTTGAGTGGCATGGCCTGGCTCCCCTTCAGGAAACTTAGGGAAAAAGAGATAAGTGACTTGTTCAAATCAAATAATCAGCATTCTGATAAAAAAGAAAACATAAGTATCCAGATTTTCAGGCTGTAGATAACTGCATGCCTCTGAAGGGATAAAAAAGTGAGGGGGCGGGGGAGGGGGAGGAGGTGCTGACACAATATGATTTCTGCCTTTTTTGAGACTTTAGTCTTTGACACACAACCAGCAGCCCCATGGCCTAGATCCACATGGTCTTTCAGGCATGAAGGGCAGCAGGACTCAGTTTCTATCCAATTGTCATAATCCCCAGAACACTGTGGTTTTAATCTTAGACCACTGTATTTCCTTCCTGATTGGGGAGCAAATTAAGAGTGATACAAGATAAAGGAATGTGTATTGTGAACTGTCAGATAATCATTTGAGACCCCTGCTGGAAATTTTTACATAAACCTATCAGAAGAAAACTATCCTGTAACGACAACAACAAAAAAAAGCAAAACACTTGGCTCTATAGACTCTCAAATCACTATACTTGAGAAATGCAATTATTACCAGAGATTAAAGAAAGTTTTAGGAATTAAAAATATAAAAGAAAATTGTAAGGAAATTTAAAAAGCTAATTAAGGTACTTCTGGCATAATAGATATTGAGTTAATAGTGAGTTATCAAAATAAATATTGAATTCTTCAGAGAAAATGTTTATAATTTTAGATAAATCTTTACCTCCTTTAGAGAGAGTATGAAAACACACTTACTTGCCAGGACAAATTGAGACATAATACAAAACAGAGAGGTGAATACCAGTAGCATCAGCCCAGCAGCTGACTCAGCATCCTGCCCCTCAAGGGGAACAAGTGGTTGGAGAGTTTATACCTGGTAGGGTGATGGTGCTCTGACTTTCAGACTCAACGTATTAAGTATTGCTGCCTAAAAGAAGGGGTAGAGCATCTGGTATGTGAGAAAACTAGAAAGGCTGAGGCTGGCCAAACTAGGCTATGGGGCATTAGTGAATCTATGTTAGGATGAAAAATGTGCATGATATAGTTTGGCTATGTCCCCACCCAAATCTCATCTTGAATTGTCATTGCCATAATCCCTACATGTCATGGGAAGGAACTGGTGGAGATAATTCAATCACAAGGGCAGTTTTCCCCATCCTGCTCTTGTGATGATGAGTTCTCATGAGATCTGATGGTTTTATAAGATGCTTCCCCCTTTGCTGGGCATCATTATTCTCCTTGCTGCCACCATGTGAAGAAGGACATGTTTGCTTCCCCTTCTGCCATGATTGTAAGTTTCCTGAGGCCTCCCTAGCCCTGCAGAACTGTGAGTCAATTAAACCTCTTTTCTTAATAAATTATACAGTCTCGGGTATGTCCTTATAGCAGTGTAAGAATGGACTAGGCTGGGCGCGGTGGCTCAAGCCTGTAATCCCAGCACTTTGGGAGGCCGAGACGGGTGAATCACAAGGTCAGGAGATCGAGACCATCCTGGCTAACACGGTGAAACCCCGTCTCTACTAAAAAATGCAAAAAAACTAGCCGGGTGAGGTGGCGGGCACCTGTAGTCCCAGCTACTCCGGAGGCTGAGGCAGGAGAATGGCATAAACCCAGGAGGTGGAGCTTGCAGTGAGCCAAGATCTGGCCACTGCACTCCAGCCTGGGCGACAGAGCGAGACTCTGTCTCAAAAAAAAAAAAAAAAAAAAAAGAATGGACTAATACAGTGCATGTATTTAACCTCCTCAATAAAGGTTAAATAGCTATTTCTCTCCCCATTTAGATCCAAGCTATTCCTTTGGGTTAGAGTTCAGCAAATTTCTAAAAGGGCTAGACAAGTAAGTATTCTAGTAGGTATTCTAGGCTTTGCTGGCCATACTGTCTCTGTAATAACTACTGTTATAGAGATACAAGTGGACACATAAGGCATACACAAATGAGCACAGCTATGTTCCGATGAAACTGCATTTACGAGGTGGTGGACTGATATGACCTGTAGGAAGTCGTTTGCTCACCCCTACATTAGGTTTTTGATCCTTTGTGTCTTCATGATCTTATCTCCTAGATTTGTACTTGTAAATCAACAAGATGCAACTTCAGTGCCAGCATTTGAGTGCACTACCTCAAGAGAGAAAAACACGACTATTTCTGTTGGTGTGGCCAGTATTAAGTGTAACATTTCATGTGTCTATTGTTTTTGAAAACTTCTTCAAAACAACCAGGTAGTTTTCTAATACACAGAAAAAAATTGGGGAAAATATCTGTAGAAGGATCATAGATATTTGTTCTCTCAAAAAGCGAGAGGACTGTTCTTATGCAATCTTTGAAATAATATGAACAAGAAGTTGCCAGGGGAAATATGTGTTTTGTGATGCTAGATCAAGAGTGGAAACACATCTGTTCCTATGAGTGAAGGAGCTTCTCCTTCAGCATTTACTGAAGGCATTGCATCTTTTAGTGGTAAATAACAGTATCTTGTTGACCATGCTTCCATTTTAGAGTATAATTATATTAGCAGACCTTCTGTGGGCTAAGGAATTTATCAGACATTTCATGCAGGGAAGAAACATGGAGCCTCTAAGTGCTCCTGAATATTACATACAAATTTTATGCTGCTGTATCTGTAATATCCCATGTGTATGCTACATGTTCACCATGGAAATCAAGTTACTTATCACTTATTGGATAAAGTGGTATTCAGAGTAATATTTTACATTTGATAGAAAGTTTGTCATTACCTGACATAAAGATTAACAGTTACGTGATAAAGTTGTATATGAACAATATACATATACACATAAACTTTAAGTTTAGGACCATGGTTCAGTAAAATTACTGTAGCATATGAAAATAAGGCAAAGAAAAAGAATTATCTTAGGTTAAGTGTTCCAAGATATTTGATTCTGTGCTGCATTATAGCAAAATATTGAAAATTGGTTCAGCAGGAGAGAGCCCTCTAGCAAAGCTATCTCCTAATTTTTAATATATTCAGTAATCACTTAGGAGCCTTCAATTTTTTCTTTCACAAATTTATCATTTGTCCAAACATATATGAAATGTTTCAGAATGAATATCAATCTAGTAGGAAAGGGAGAAAGACATGACTGATTAATATGGCAAAGTAAGGAATTATATGAGAATTTTTTTATGTATACAATATTCACAAGCACTAATACATATTGAGCGCTGACCTTACATGAAGCATTGTACTCTGCTTTTTGCATGCATTATCTCTTTCATTTTTCCTAGCAACTTGATATGGTAGGTGGCGTTTTACTCTTTTTATACCTTGAGTAACTTGCCCAAGTGGCAGCACTAGGATTCAAACCTGGGCAGTCTGGCGGTACAGGCCAGGCTTCTAGGCAATGGCACACTTCACCATCATCCACAAAATATTCTAAAAAAATTTTGTTGTGGGAGATAGATGAGAGCAGCAGGTGGGAGTATGGGTGTGCCTTGTGAATGGGATATGGGCAACCAGCACTCAGCATTCAGATAGAGCATTCTGCCAGGAAAGAATAATAAAACTGGGAATTAAATATCCCATGGCTATCCCAATTACTCTGACTTGATCATTACACATTGTATACATGCACCCAAATAACATAAGTATCTCTTAAATACATACAACTATTATGGATCAATTTGAAAAATATATGGAGAAGCAGAGGGAAGTAAGATACTCTCTAAACTGTTGCCAAGTTAGAGTAAGGATATGCAGAAAGATAACTAAGAAATGCCAAGAAAGTAGCTGGGGTGCACCAAGGATTGATATCTTTGGAAAGAAAAGTCCAAACTTGTTGAATTAGGAAGCTACAAACATTTAAAAAGAAATACGAGTGCTCTGAGCAGATGAAAAAGTAGTAATTTTCTAAAAATAGAGAAATGATAAAATACTAAGAATTAGGCAAAGCTCTAGTTTGCCAAGTCGTATGTCCCTTTTACAAGTCACATAACAGAAATGACTTGCAGCAATTTCAACAAATATATATTTGATGCCTATCATGGCTGATAGACAAAAGTGAAATAAAATGTATTTCATCATCCTGGAGGACACAAGTTATTAAGATACAGACAAATACAGCCACCTGTATACCAATTGAGACACTTCTGAAAATGGTAAATATAAAATATATAACTTAATCCCTTTAAAAGGTAAGAGATGGTTTAAAGCAAAAGTAATAACAATATAGTGAATCAAAATACATGACCACAATGGCACAAGGGGTGGGGGATGGGAATAGGGGCATACTATTGTAAGATTCTTACACTATATATGAAGTGATGTATCATTTGATGGCTGACTGGGATAAGTTAAAGATGTATAATATAAAGCCTACAGCAACATCTACACACACCCATACACACACACTATTGAAAAACAGATCATCTGTTTAAAAGAGCAAAGTGCAACTATATGCTGCCTACAAAAAACATAATTTGGATACAATAATGCACAAAGGTTAGAAGTAAAAGAATTGAAAAAGCTATGCTATGCAATGGTCAAATGAAATTTAGAATAACATCAGAAAAAGTAGGTTTTAGAGCAAAGAACATTAACAGTGATAAAGAAATTCATTTCAAAATAATAAAGGAGTCAATTCCTTAACTGGACAAAAAATCCTAAATGTTTATGTATTTGAGATTCAAAATACATGAAGCAAATACATGGAGCTATAAAGAAAAAAACTGATAATTCCACAATGATACTGAGATATTTCAACACTCCTCTTTTAATAATTGATAAAACAAGTACACAGAAAACCAGTAAAGTTATAGACTTGAACCACACTATCTACCAAATTAACCTAATTGACATTTATAGAACACTTAACAATATACATTATTTTTAATTGCACATGAAAAATGTATAAAGATAGACCATATTCTCAGCAATAAAACAAGTTTCATTGCCTTTATACAAGACACATCATAAAATGATGTTTTCTGACCACAATAAAACTGAGATACCAATAACAGAAATAGATCTGGAAAAGCCTTAGATATTTGGAAACTAACACACTTTCCACTAGCTCATGTGTCAAGGAAGAAATAAAAAGGTAATTAGAAATCATTTTGAACTAACTAAAAACACAATATATCAAAATTAGTGGGATGTTACTAAAGCAGGAATTCAAGAGAAATGTTTAACTCCAAATACCTATGTTAGAAACACAGGTCTCAAATCAATGACCTCGGCAACTGGCAAAAGGAGAGCATATTAAACTCGAATTAAGAAGAAAGAGAACAATAAAAATCATAGTAGAAATTTTTTAAACAAATAGAAAAAAATAAAATCAATAGCTGGCTAACAGAAAAATCAATAAAATTGATAAACCTCCAAGCGAGACTGATCTCAGAAAGAAGAGGGAATATACCAATTATCAGTTTTTGCAACAAAAGATGTAAGTTTGTTCTAGGTTTGATGGATATTAAAAGGATATTAATGGTATATTATAAATAAATTTATGCCAATATATTTGACAACTTAGATGAAATGAACAACATTTTTGAAAGATACAACTAAAGCATGTTTAATATGTATAATGTCCAGGCTCTCTGTGGACAGTAGAGAGCCTGTATACATACGTGTGTGTGTGTGTGTATGTCAGTGTGTGTCTACCTGATATTTTAATTAAAAACTATCACAGGAAACTCCAGAGCCAGATAGCTTCGCTGGTGAATTTCACCACATATTTAAGAAAGAAATAATGCTAATTCTGTACAAATTTTTTCAGAAAACTGAAAAAGAAGCAAAAACATCTAATTCCTTCTACAAGGCCAGTATTACCATGATATCACAAAACCAAACATTAAAAGAAAAGAAAAGAAAATTACAGGATAATATTCCTCATGAACATACATACAAAAAACTAATACAATTTTAGCTAATTGAATGTAACAATATGTAAAAAGGAGAATACACCATGAACACATAGAGCTTTTACAAGGTATGCAAAGTTGATTTAATATTCAAAATCATCAATATAATTCACCATATCAACAAACTAGAGAAGAAAACCCAGTTATTTTTATGGATGTAGACAGAAAATTTGACAAAATCAAACATTTACTCCTAATAAAAACTCTTAGTTAACTATGTTGCAGATATGTGTGTGTGTGTGTGTGTGTGTGTGTGTGTGTGTGTATATACATATACCATTTATCTGACTTTTTAAGTGTGTCCAAGTTGTTTATAGACACAAGCACAAATAAGCTAAAACCTTTTTTCCTTTCCCGAGACAGAGTCTTGCTCTGTTACCCAGACTGGAGTGCAGTGGCATGATCTCGGCTCACTACAATCTCCACCTACCAGGCTCAAGCAATTCTCGTGCCTCGGCCACCCAAGTAGCTGAGACCACAGGTGTGCACCACCATGCCTGGCTAATTTTTCTATTTTTATTAGAGATGGTGTTTGGCCATGCTGGCCAGACTGGTCTCGAACTCCTGCCTTGGCCTCCCAAAGTGCTGGGATTACAGGCGTGAGCCACTGCACCTGGTCCAGCAAAACTATTTTTAAAATGTATGCAAAGATGAACACCAAACCAAGTAAAGTGGTTATTGCTGGAGGATGAAAGAGGAAACTAGGGTCAAGGAGGGAATTTGAAGAAGGGCATAATGGAGGAGATTCAATTGTATCTGCAGTATTTTATTAAAAGTGAAAAGATCTGGGCAAAGATAGAAAAATATTAAAACTTATTAAATCTTAGTGGAATACACTCAGTTGTATTATTTCTTCTCTGTTTCTGGAGTCTTTAATATGGTTGAATATTAGGCAATCATTAAAAGAACATTTATAATCATATAAGTGTGGAAATGTTTATGATGAGTAATGCTGCTTTAAAGCAAGAAAAAATTGTATTTAGGAAAATAGGAATTTTGTAAGTGCATATATGTATGTGTATAATATTCTACTATGTAAATTTAGCATGTTTTCTCTCCTACCAATGAAACATTAGTAACTTTTATATTGTTTTCAAATTTTCACTATTAAATACAATGCTACAGTGAATGTTCTTACATATTATTCCCTTGCACATATTTTTCTACAAAATATACTTAGGAATATAATCACTATGCTGTCAATATTTGGCCTTTATAAAGCTATAGAACAACATAATGGAAGATCCCATATCATGTCCAAAGAAAGATTGTTGAACTTAACTTTTTCTCTTTGCCTGCATCAAGCAGCCAACTGATACTTGAATGAAAATTTGACAGTTTATGATGACAAATCTCAAACCATCCTTTAGCACTGACCAACAATCACACAGCATCACCTCACTTCATCTCTCTCTACATTCTTTTCAAAAGTATTGCTGTTCCTTCAAATCTCCCTTTTCTTAGAATCTTACGCTGTTGGTTATTCACTGTCTCCTTTGTATGTTCAACCCATTCTTATGATTAGACACAGCTGAGATACAGGCTATGTGAATATAAATTACTATAACCTCCTTGGTGGGTGGGTGACAGTAATTAAATATCAACACATAAAATGCATAAACATACATAAACATATTGACCAAACAATTCTATTTCTAGGAATTTATCATAAAAATATTCTGTCATGCTAAAACACCAAAAGCAATGGCAACGAAAGCCAAAATAGACGAATGGGATCTAATTAACTAAAGAGCTTCGGCACAGCAAAAGAAACTATCGGAGTGAATAGGCGACCTACAGAATGGGACAAAATTTTTGCAATCTAACCATCTGACAAAGGGCTAATATCCAGAATCTATAAATAACTTAAACAAATTTACAAGAAAAAAACAAACCCCATCAAAAAGTGGGCAAAGGATATGAACAGACACTTCTCAAAAGAAGACTTTTATGCAGCCAACAGATATGTGAAAAAATGCTCATCACCAGTCATCAGAGAAATGGAAATCAAAACCACAATGAGTTACCATCTCACCCCAGTTAGAATGGCTATCATTAAAAAGTCAGGAAACAACAGATGCTGGAGAGGATGTCGAGTAACAGGAACTTTTTTACACTGTTGGTGGGAGTGTAAATTAGTTCAACCATCATGGAAGACAGTGTGGTGATTCCTCAAAGATATAGAACTAGAAATACTATTTGATCCAGCCATCCCATTACTGGATATATACCCAAAGGATTATAAACCATGCTACTATAAACACACATGCACACGTATGTTAATTGTGGCACTATTCACAATAGCAAAGACTTGGAACCAACCCAAATGTCCATCAATAACAGACTGGATAAAGAAAATGTGGCACATATACAGCATGTAATACTATGCAGGCATAAAAAAGGATGAGTTCATGTCCTTTGCAGGGACATGGTTGAAGCTGGAAACCATCATTCTTAGCAAAACATCACAAGGACAGAAAACCAAACACCACATGGTCTCACTCATAAGTGGAAGCTGAACAATGAGAACACATGGACACAGGGAGGGGAACATTACACACCAGGGCCTGTTGCGGGGTCGGGGGCTGGTGGAGGGATAGCATTAGGAGAAATACCTAGTAAATGACGAGTTGACGTGTGCAGCAAACCGACATGGCACATGTATACCTATGTAACAAACCTGCAAGTTGTGCACATGTACCCTAGAATTTAAAGTATAATAGTAAAAAATTACATCACAAAATTTCCAAAAATAATGCAAGCTAAATGCAGAAAAACAGCACAATAAATAACAATTCAAAGTAAAAAAAAATATTGTCATGGTTCCCAACATATACATGGAAGGATGTTCACTGGCTCATCCTTGTAACAGGGAAAAACTGAAACATAAAACAATTTCTTCCCTACTACCTCCAATCAAAAATGCTCAGTACATTGCAGTAACAGGAAGAAGCCGCCATATATCCAGGCTTACCCTGCTATGACTATTTTTGTTAGCCTTGCTTCCAAAGATACAACAGCTGAAACCTGAAATATTGTTGATCCTTATGATTTTCTTTCACTATCTTATCCAACACTTTTTTCTTCACTTGTCTTTTATTTATTTTAGCAGCATCTAGCATAGGTGCTCTCAACTTTGGCTACACATTAGAAACATCTGGGAAGATTTTAAAATTAGCAGGTCCACCTTGGGTGAATTAAATCAGAATTTGGGGGTTAGTACCCAAGAGGTGCTTTTTCAGAATGCTTGTCAAATGATTTTAATGTCTACCAGGGTGGAGGACCACTGGTCTTGGAATATAATCAACACTGTGTTTTACATTGCAAAGAAATTCTTTAATCGGCTTCCAATTAATTCCTATCTATTCTGAAAGTTGAGAAGATGGTAAAATTTATTTTGGTTCCAGGAATCCTGCTGCTTGCCTCTTCCCATCTGCTCTATAGTTTTAAGTCTGCTGATGTCAATCTAAGATATTTTGCTATAGAAACTTGTTACATTGCAGGTCTACAACAATTTTCACCCTGAGTGACCGGTCTCATGGCTTCACGAGTTCAGTAAGCCCATACCTTTAGCCATTTCAACATTCTTCATAACACCCTGTGAGGTCAGCACCAATGTGGTGATTAATTTTCTTCAGCCGTAGCATTCTGACTGGTTGCCATTTTGTGATCTTGAGTGCCTTGTTAAACTGCATGTCTGTTGGGTAGTGGCACTTTTTTATTTCCCACAATGACTTGTTGAAAGAAGCAGTCATCTTCACTGTTTTATGCTGGCTTCTTTTTTGGGATGACTTTTTTTTTTTAACCACAAAAGTAATGACACTTTTTAAAAATTTACATTTTTATAAATTTTTAGAACAAGCTTGCCAGAACTTGAACATGAAAATGAGTATTTAGGCCGGGCACGGTGGCTCACACCTGTAATCTCAGCACTTTGGAAGGCCAAGGTGGGCGGATCACAGGGTCAGGAGAATGAGACCATCCTGGCTAACACAGTGAAACCCCATCTCTACTGGAAAAAAAAAAAAAAAAAAAGCCAGGCATGGTGGTGGGCGCCTTTAGTCCCAGCTACTCAAGAGACTGAGGCAGGAGAATGACATGAACCCAGGAGGCGGAGCTTGCAGTGAGCCCAGATCCCACCATCGCACTCCAGCCTGGGCAACAGAGCAAGACTCCGTCTCAAAAAAAAAAAAGAGTATTTAGATGTTAGAGGCTATACACTAATTCTACCCTTTTTTTTTTTTTTTTTTAAGAATTGCTTTTGGATTCAGTGGCACCTTTTTGGAACATCTACTATCATGGCGAAATTTCAACATCGGAGGCTGAGTTTGGCATGTGGAGATAGCAGCTAAAAGTTGTTCAGATCCAAATCTTGCGAATATTTTGAGTTGCAAATTTAAAAAGTTAATATCATTTGATTTAAGATAGAAGCGTGACTAAAAATAATAAAACTATTTTCTTTGTTGCTACACCTGGATTTAAGAGTAATTGATAACAAATTTCTTTTTCTTCACAGCAGCTGGTAGCTACTCAGCTGTCAAATTATCACTAGGTCTGTAAAGCCCCGTGTTTTGGCCTGGTCATCCCTGTTGTTATAGGCATCAAGTCATACAGATGGGAACATTGGTATGCAGCCAAGTGGTTAGCCTCTGGGTTAGATAAGTTATTTAACCTCCCTCGTACTAACAGTCCTCATTTGTAAAATGGGAATATTAATGCCAATCACATGCAAGTGCTGAGGGTTAAATAAAAAAAAAAAAAATTAAATGTTTTACCCCCAGGCTTCTCGCATTCTGATGTGTGTAGGAATCTCCTTACAATCTTGTTAAAATGAAGTTTCTGATAAGCAGGCCTGGGTATGGCCTGAGATTGTGAGTTTCTAACAAGCTCCCAGGTGATACTGATGTTGCTGATCTACAGATCATAATTAGAGTAGTAAGGTGTTAGTCTAGCCTGGGGTAGGTAACTCAGTAACTCAAAAACGGTTTTCTTTTTTCTATACCTTCTTGGTGATTCAGGGGTTTGGAATTTGGTCAACAACCACAAGCACTGATACTACTACATGAGAGATCCTGGATACAGCCACAAAGAAAGTAACTCACGAGGCATACATTAGAAATAGGATTAGCCTGCATGTTTACAAACTTCATGTTTTCACTCAATAATAAAAATGTCCTTGGTTCCAACTGTCTGAACTTCCAATCCAGGGGAGGGATAGACAGGCATCCAGGGCTATAGACCGGGTTGGGTGGAGAAGTGGGAACCAAAGTCTTATGTGGGAGTGGCCTTCAAAAGCAAGGGTCCCACGTGTCATTTCCATGGGAGTAAGCAAAGGAAAAAGAGCTGGATCCCAAAGAACTAAACCAGGAGAAATAGGCTTTCAAAAGTCAGGAGGTTTAACTTGGAAATAGGTGTTCAGTTGACTGCAAAAGAAGAGAGAGCCTTTAATGAAATGGTTACAGGGGCATGCATAGACAGAGAAGAAGTTGTTTTCGTTAGGAAATGTATTTTATGGGCAGTAATAATGAAAATACATCATTACCATTCCAAGTCAATAATGATATTCAGCAGTAGTCTTTGCCCTCCCTTCACTAAGTATTTCTGCTGGCTATTAATCATTTCAAACACAATAAGGTATAGCCAATCCAGGTGTGTTGAAAGAAAATTAAATGCTACTTGGCTGTAAGTAGTATTCTGTTTGATGTGACATGATGTCCAGCTAACAAGAACAACACACATGCAATAGTCACTTTATTTCTTTGTATTGAAACAGATAGTGTCACCTCACACTGTGAAACAGCTCCTCAAAAACTATCAAGAAACAGATGCTTTCTCAGTGTTGATTTGAGTTCTTGTGAGTAGATTTTTAGCAATCCTTGACATGGTAACTTCATCATTTTTCATGAAGCTTGAAAAATACTCTGTCATCCTTGAATATTCTTAGTAGTGTCTCTCACGTCATGTTATTTCAAATCAATCATTACATATCCTGACAACAGCCCCTCCATGAGACTGTGAAATAGTTTTGATCCAGTAGCAGTATTTCTGCTATAATAGAGATTGATAATGCAGACCCTCCAGCCTCTTGGTGAACACTTTAAGTTGCTTTCTGATAATTCATGTAACACACAAAATATAAAAATAAACACAGATACACACACATGCCATATAAACTTTCTGCCTTTGCGCTTGGCTGACTTGGATAATAGAGATGAGGTAAGTTTTTTTTTTTTGCATTAATTCCTTCAATGTCTACATTGTCCTGATTCATTGGATATTCACTCTGTTATTTCAGCTCAGCCACTGAAGCGCCCCATGTGCTTTGGTTTTAGCTCCCTTTCTTATTAAAATGCAGTCTGGGTTTACACATTGTTTTTACAGTTTACCTTTATGAAGTAGAGCACTCACAAATGTTATTAAAAACCCTCCTAGAAAATAACTTCCAATAATATGATTCTTTTGATAATCAGGTATCAAAGAGTTAGCATTCTATCCTAAAAACAGAACAGGTTATATATATTCTATATGTATAATTATCGAACTTAATTAGAATAAAGTGATGATCTAAGGCAATGAGAGGTTTTGAAATACCCTGATAAGGTAATGCTATAATTGCTCAGTGTACTTTGAAGGTCAAATATATTTTGAGTATGAGGGTCTTTTTCAAAGTGGTAATTGACATATGGAACATATCCCCCTGCCTTCTCTGAAATGTAAAAGTAGAAAATACAACAAAGACCTCAGAAGCCAAAAGAGAAAAGAAAAAAAGCCTATGCCTTGACTAGACCAGACACACTAACCACTACTGAATAAGCATTCTGCAGTGTAAACACCATCTGAAACATCAGAACTGTGTGCTGTATGCTGGTTGTCTATGTATATACTTCTCCATGTGAAGAAAATGTAGAGAAGCTATGTTTTATTTCAACAAACACAACTGTCAAATGAGTTCATGGGGCAGCCATTGTTCCAGGTAATGAGGAGATACCCACCCTCAAACAGGGGAAGAAATAGGCAAGCAAATAGACACTGAAGGTTAGCATTTAAGATTTTACATGTGTAAATTTCCCTGATAGATCTCTAGTCTCAAGTGATTTCTTCACTTGGATCTATTGCATCAACTAAACTAATCTACAAACAAGCAGACTTTTGCTTACACGGTGCTTGACTTCCAAGTAGTAAATGGTAAGACAATAATCTATCCAATACAATAACATCAAGGGTCACTACCCGACTTCAAACTATACTACAAGGCTACAGTAATGAAAAGAGCATGGTACTGGTACCAAAACAGATATATAGACCAGTGGAATAGAACAGAGCCTTCAGAAACAAAGCCACACATCTAAAACCACCTGATCCTTGACAAACCTGACAAAAGCGATGGGGAAAAGATTTCTTATTTAATAAATGGTGTTGGGAAAACTGACTAGCCATATGTAGAAAACTGAAACTGGACTCCTTCCTTACACCTTATACAAAAATTAACTAAAGATCGATTAAAGACTTAAATGTAAGACCTAAAACCATAAGAAACATAGAAGAAAATCTAGGCAAACCCATTCAGTACTTAGGCATGGACAAAGACTTCATGATAAAACACCAAAAGCAATAGCAACAAAACCCAAAATTCACAAATGGGATCTAATTAAACTAAAGAGCTTCTGCACAGCAGAAGAAACTATCATCAGAGTGAACAGGCAACCTACAGAATGGGAGAAAATTTTTGCAATCTACCCATCTGACAAATGGCTAATATTCAGAATCCACAAAGAATTTAAATAAATTTACAAGAAAAAACAACAACAACAAAGAACAGCCCATCAAAAAGCAGGCAAAGGATATGAACAGACACTTCTCAAAGGAAGACATTTATGTGGCCAACAAACATGAAAAAAGGCTCATCATCACTGGTCATTAGAGAAATGCAAATCAAAACCACAATGAGATACCATCTCACACCAGTTAGAATGGCAAGCATTAAAAAGTCAAGAAACAACAGATGCTAGAGAGGATGTGGAGAAATAGGAACACTTTCACTCTGTTGGTGGGAGTGTAAATGAGTTCAACCATTATGGAAGATAGTGTGGTGATTCCTCAAGGATCTAGAACCAGAAGTACCATTTGACCCAGCAATCCCATTACTGGGTATAAACCCAAAGGATTATAAATCATGCTACTATAAAGACACATGCACACGTATGTTTTTTGCAGCACTGTTCACAATAGCAAGCACTTGGAACCAACCCAAATGCCCATCAATGTAGACTGGATAAAGAAAATGTGGCACATATACACTATGGAATACTATCCAGACATAGAAAAGGATGAGTTCATGTCATTTGCAGGGACATGGATGAAGCTGGAAATCATCATTCTCAGCAAACTAACACAGGAACAGAAAACCAAACACCACATGTTCTCATTCATAAGTAGGAGTTGAATACTGAGAACACATGGACACAGGGAGGAGAACATCACATACTGGGGCCTGTCAGCGGGTAGGGGGCTAGGGGAGGGAGAGCATTAGGAGAAATACCTAATGTAGTTGATGGTTGCTGCAAACCACCATGACATGTGTACACCTATGTAATAAACCTGCATGTTCTGCACATGTATCTCAGAACTTAAAGTATGATTAAAAAATAATAATCAAGGATACAGAATGTTTACTCAGTTCAGTCTCTGAATCTTACCACATCACCTGTCCGTCCTCTTTAGACTCTTAGTACTCTGAGGTCAAAAGTTTCTTTTTATTTATCTTTGAATAAATGCAGGGAATGTGCAAGAGATAGTTATAAAATAAATGAGGAAGTATTCAATAATGAATATTGCTCCTTATAGTGATACCCTGAAAATTACAAGAAATTGTTCAGCTGGGAAGACAAATTAATAGTATTTTAGCAACAATGGTTAAAATTAGGATGTTTAATTATCTAGAATTATCCTAAATCCCTAGGATTAAGGTTAATAGCACTTACTTTGCATATCTTCATAGAGGTAAAGAGCATGAATTCTTGAGACAGCTGCCTGGGTACAAACCCTGACTCTATCACTTACTAGATGGACAAGCTTGGACAAATTTCTTACTCTGTGTTTCAGTTACTTTACCTATAAAACTTGGATAACAACATATTACCTTCCTCATAAGTGGAATTATGAGGATTAAATTGGTGACATTTATAAATTACTTAAAATGGTATGTATATGGCACATAGTAAGCATAATTTAAATTATGTTAAATAAATAGATATATCAGCACCTCCCAACCTGAGTCCTGAATAAACCTGGTCCCACAAGATACTCTATGTAATTACATATCAAATAGATTTGGGGAATGTTGCATTTTCTGGAGTCATAATATAAATGTATAAAGTTTTAAAAGGTCATATAGCCAGAAATTCTCGTTTAAATGTAATTACACCAATGTTTCCCAAGTTGAGTTCTGTGCTTAAGCACTTTTCCCCTACCTAACAGATCTTACTAGCCCATAGCTCTGTTTCTAGTTAATACAATTTTAATTGTGTACCTGTTAGTACTTTGCTTTGTAATTATTTGTGTGTAATTTTACATATATATATATATATATATAATGTATATATTTTTCATCACAACTGGAACAAGGTTACGAATTGAGATTTTAATATCATTTGTATTTATTGTTCTACTGCTCTCTTGTTCTCTGTCTTGTCAGAACTCCTATAATAAATACCGAGCATACTGATTTCAATGTATTAGAAAAATGTTATTTAAAACAACAAATTTAAGACCTGTGCCTTGAACAGGTCTGTTTTAACTGCTACAAAGCTTTTAGCCACACCCATAAAAATGCTGTTTCAGGACAAATGCTTGAGGTGACAGATACCTCATTTACCCTGATATGACTTTTATACATTGCATGCCTGTAACAAAATATCTTGTGTACACCATAAATATATATACCTACTTTGCATCCACAAAAATTAAAAATTTTAAAAAGAAAATTTAAAAATGCCATTCAGGCATAAAAAGGCTAAAAAACTGATAGTATTACTAAAACACAAGACAAGAGAAAACCTATTGTCAAAACCTGGAAAAGTCTCCTTTCAGTTTCAAGGCCCTGAGGTGGACTTGGTCACCTCCAGTATGATCTACCTCAGCATGGAAGGGAACCCCCTGGCTGCAAAGAAGTTGGTAGAAGCTTCATCTTTCTCTCCTTTCTTTCCTACCATGCAGTCTCAGCCTTGGTTTATATAAAAACAAACAAGCAAGTGAACAAAAACACAGAAAAAAAGCAGGTAACTTGCTCTTACAGCATGGAGAATACTTCTGAAACCACCAGGAAATGTCTCTCATATCCTTCAGGGCAGCATCACCCAGAAGGGAATGAGCAGTAAGTTTGCCCCTTCCATGCACAGACTCCAATATGTATAGCAATTTAAACAATAATAAAAGGAGCATCACAAATCAAAGAAGATGTGTTTAAGAAAGAAAAGAGGTTTGAAAAAATTGATATTCCACTTGAGGGAAAAATAAAAGTGAGGATCCCCATTTTAAACCATACATCAGAACACACGACAAAACAGCCTAAGAGGCTGTCCATTATACTAGAGTGGTCAAAAACAAGGACTTAGGTACCTGACAGGCTTGGGATTGATTCCTGACTCCACCTCTTCCTAACTGTATTACTTTAGGCAAGATACATGAATTCTGGACCTCTGTGTCTTCTCAGGTACAATGAATAGAATGGTATTTTTCTCATTGGAATCAACCTAAGTGTCCATCAACAGATGAATGGATAAAGAAAATGTTGTGTATCCATATACAATGAAATATTATTCATCCTTTAAAAAGTAGATCCTTTCATTTGCAACAACATGGATGGGTGACATTATGCTAAGTGAAATAAGCCACACACAGAAAGAAAATCACTACATGATATCTAGAGTCTTAAAAAGTCTAATACACAGAAACAGAGAGTAGAAGAGTGGTTCTATTCTACCAGGGGCACGGTACTGGGGGAAATGGGGAGATGCTGGTCAAAGAGTACAAAGTTGCAGTTACGTAAAATGAATAAATCTAGAGATCTAATGTACAGCATGAGAACTAATTTGCTAAGGGAGATTTCAGGTGCTCTCACCAGAGAAGAAGGTAACTAAGTGAGGAGATGAATATATTTGACTGTTATAATTTCACAATGTATATCAAAACATTATGCACCTAAATATATACAATTAAAAATAATCACGTTTTACATCTTAAGTATATATAATTTTGTCAATTATACTTCAATGAAATCAAAAACTAAGTTTAAAATTTATGATATGTAAAAAAACACTGTCAACAGGATGACACTGAGCCACACACTGAGAGAAAATATTGGCAAAAAGTGTATATGATAAATAACCGTTATTTAAAATATACGAAGAACTCTTAAAATTCAACAATAAGAAAACATAAAACCCAGTAAAAAAAAATAGGCCAAACACCTTAACAGATATCTTTCCAAGAAGATACAGGAGATGGCAAATAAGAATATCAAATGATGATCCACATCATATGTCATCAGGGCAAAGCAAGTTAAAATAACAATGAGACACTACTACACATCTATTAGAATGGCCAAAATCCAGAATACAGCCAACAAATGCTGCAAGGATGTGGAATAAAAAGAACCCATATTCACTGCTGGTGGGAATGAAAAATTGTACAGCCAGTTTGGAAGAGTTTGGCAGTTTCTAATAATACTAAATCTACTCTTAGCATGTGATCGAGCAATTATACTCCTTGGTATTTATCCAAAGGAGCTGAAAACATGTCTACACAAAAACCTGCACATGGATGTTTGTAGCAACTTTATTCACAATTGCCAAAACTTGGAAGCAACCAAGATGTCCTTCAATAGGTGGATGGATAAACTATGACACATCCAAAAAATGAAATATTTAGTGCTAAAAGGAAATGAGCTATCTGAAAAGATATGAAATAAATTTAAATGCATATTGCTAAGTGAAAGATGCCAATGTGAAAAGGCTACATACTGTATGATTCCAACTATATGGTAGTTTGGAAAAGGCGAAAGTTTGGAGACTTTAATATCAGTGGTTTCCAGGTATTGGGAAAAGGAAGGCATAAATAGGCAGAGCTACATGATTTTTAGAGCGGTGAAACTACACTGTGTGATACTGTAATGGTGGATACACAGTTTTTATATATTTGTCCAAACTCATAGGATATACAGCACCAAGAAAGGACCCTATGTAAACTATGATCTCTGAGTGATAATGTATATGTTCAGCAATTATAACAAATGTACCACTCCAGTGGGTGATGTTAATCATGGTGGAGGGCTATGCATATAGGAAGGTGGAGGGTATATAAGAAATCTCCATACCTTCTGTTCAATTTCACCGTGAACCTAAAACTACTCTAAAAATTAAGTCTATCAAAAAGAAATTAAACAACCAATTGGAAAGTGCACACTCCTTTTCTATTTTCTGAAGGAGATTGTGTAGAACTGATATTAAATTTCATAGATTTCTCCATGAAACTATCTTAATTCTTGGAGATAATCTTTTCAGGAGGTTTTTGTACTACAAATTCAATTACACAAAATAGAGAACAAAAATATGCCCAATAACTTTTTGACACAGGTGCAAACACAAAATGAAAGGAAGAGCTTTTTCAACAAATGGTGCTTGAGCAACTGAATATCCATAGGCAAATATATATATATATATATATATACCTTGTAAAGAACTTTGGCCTTAACCTCACACATTGTACAAAAATTAACTCAAATAGATTATGGACTTAAATGTAAAATGTAAAACTATAAACCTCTTAGAAGAAAATCTTTGGGATCTAGGGCTAGGCAGAATTCTTAGACTTGACACCAAAAGCACAATCCACAGAAGGGAAATTTGATAAACTGGGCTTCATATAATTAAGACCATTTGCTGTGTGAAATACTCTGTTAGGAGCCCAAAAAGACAAAGTACAGCCTGGGAAAAATATTTGCATATCACCACATATCTGACAAAGGACTGGTATCTAGAAAAATAAAGAACTCAAAACTCAACAGGAAAATACCCAAATAATCCCATGGTCAAACGGGCAAAGGACAGCAAGATAAATTTTATCAAAGTGGATATACAGATGGCAAATAAGCACATACAATAATGTTCAACATCATTAGCCATTATAGCAATACAAATTAATACCACAATGAGGTATTACTATACACCTATCACCACGGCTAAAATAAAAAATAGTGACAATGCAAAATTGTGGAGAACCTGGATCACTCATAGATTAGTGGTAGGATGGATAATGGTACAGTCACTATGGAAAACAAATTGATTGTTCTCTAAACAAACAAACAAACAAACCTAAACCATATAACTACCACACAAGCCAGTAATTGCACTGTTGGACATTTATCCCAGGGAAATAACAAGTGATGTTCACACAAAAACCTGCACATGAATGTTATAGCAACTTTATTTGTAATAACCCCAAACTAACAACCTAGATGTCTGTCCTTCAAGAGGGAATGATTAAACGAACTATGGTACAACCATACCATGAAATCCTAATTAGCAATAAAAAGAACAAGCTATTAAAACATGTAAGAATCTAGATGAATCACTGGAGAATTATGCCAAGTGAAAAAACTCAACCCCAAAAGCTTACCTACTGTATGATTTCATTTATATGACATCCCTGGCATGACAACATTATAGAAATGGAGAACAGATTACTTGTTGCCAAGGGTAAAGGAGGGGATGCAGGTGGTAGGGAAATAAGATGGCTATGAAAGGGCAACATGGGGATTTTTGTGATGAAAAACATGTTCTGTATCTCAACTCTGCCAAGGTCAATATCTTGGTTGTGATATTGTACTATTGCTTTTTAAGATGCTATCTTTGTGAGCAACTGGGTAAAGAATAAGTAGGATCCCTCTGTATGATGTCATACAACTGCATGAGAATCTCCAATTATCTCAAAATAAAAAATTCAATTTTAAAAAAGTCAACTGAATGGCTCATTTAACAATGACCCTATTCTTTTCATTTGTGGCAGGTATACCTCTTTAATATGCCAATGTTAACTTAAGACAACATTATCTTAGGAAATTAGCATTAGCCCTAAACTTACTCGAACTATTTTATAGTGCTTCTCATGAAAATATCAACTCGATTCACAGAAGTCCTTAAGAGGAAAATGCCTAACATCAGAGGAAATGAAGTGCTTAAAGCTCAATTAAATTAAATATTAAATAATGCTCACAGAAGATTATGGATTCAAAAGAAGGCAACTATTTCAAACAGAAAAAGGAAACATTTAAGAAGTAATGAAATAACATGCTATAAATGATATGACATATTGGTGGCATTATTAAAACCTGCTTAAGTAAAATGGGTATATTCTGTTTCTGAATGCTTTAGGAAGTTGAATATCTTTTTAGTTAGAACATTTCTCCATGTTAACCTTGCTTAAAATATGTTAACATGCCCCAATTTCCACCTCCCCACTGTAATTGTCTCTCTCCTTATAAAAACATATGCAGACATATTTTAAAATATATTCACTATTTACATTTTCCAATTATCTGCTCATTCTTTTCAACCCGATGATTCCTGTCTTCATAATTCAGTGCTTATTGAAACAGCACTCATAAGGTGTCGGTGACTTGCAAATCTTAACACCCAAGGGTTCTGAGAATCTTGTTTCTTGAGACTTTTTTTCTTTGGCCTCTCTGACAGTGTCCACTCCCGTCGTTCTATTACAATTTCTACTTCTTTGTATCAGTAACTAGACTTTCTGCCTTCTCCCCTCAATAGCAACAACAATGACATTTGTGAAACAATATTTTTGCATGCCTTATTTCATTTGTATTTAAGAAGCTTATCATCATGTTTTTTATGAGTGGACAATGAGACACAGATAAGTAATCTGACCCAATTACACTCAAAGTTATGTAAATCCTAGTCCTCACTTCTTTTCTTGCTATTCTTATTTTTCACTAATCTCATCTACTTTTATCAGTTTGGGTGTCACCTTTATGGAGATATCTTTAAACCATGTTGATGATACACAGATAGTTTCCAAGTTCTGCATTTTTAACTGCCTGTTAGACAGCTTGGCACAAATGACCCAGATACAAAACTCATCAGGTCCCTAACTCAGCATTGCCCATAGAATTCAGCAGCTCTTAATGTTGCCATTTTTAATGCCCTGACCATTTCTCTAGTCATCCAGATATGAAGCTTGAATGTTCACCATTTCCTCCTTCACATCAAGTCCACTGTCAAATCTTACAGATTCCATGTCTTACAATATGATTCTTTCTACCCACTCTCTCCTCTCTAGGGCTCTGTCATCCCTCACTCAACTAGACCACTGTGTAGCTGCTTAGCTGGTCTACTGGCCTCAGAACTCTTCTTAGTTACAGTCTATTCTTAATGACTGTGTGGTTAATATTCCTCATCTGTAGCCTTCTGCTTAAAAGTAATACCTCCAACTGTTTGATCTCCTGCTGTCAGCTGCTTCTGCCAACTCATAATGTGCTTGATGTCAAAACTCAAAAGAAGACTCAAAGTGAGTCAAAAATATTTTTTAGAGTATTCTTACATGCAATTATTTCAAGGGAGCCTATACTTCAGTAGAACTAGTCTTCCAGTATAAAGGACACAGCAGGTATTTAAAGACAAGAAACAACAACACAAGGCTACCAGCTTAGAGGAGGCTGTGTGGGGGTGGGAAAATCCACAAGAATAATCTGTTTGCAAGGGTCATCACAGATCTGCAGACGTAAACATGACAAAAATGTCTGAGACGTAGAGTTTTCTTTAAAAACTTACCAACTTAAAGGGCCGAAAGCTTTATTTATTTGGGGGACTAGAACTAGACAAAGTAGTCTTCCCTTTTGTTTATTTTAGGGTGTAAAATACTTTATTTGTAAATGACATTCATGATGTGCATAGACACATGGTGATAGGGTGAGATATCGGCTTTGTTTTCTCATCTACTATATGGAGCCCTTCTACCTTTCCATTATCTTTTTCCTTTAAACTAGTAACTAGTTGGCTTAGTGCATTCCAAAGAATCTTTTGGTATTTTCTTATTTCTATGTTGCTTTTGCAACAATCAATTGAAACACTAGCACTTCCTTAAAGTCTATATAAATTCTATCTTAGCAACACTTTGCTGATACTACTTTTCTAAAAGTATTATCATTTTTCTTTAATAACACCTATGAATCTTATTTTTATTCTTATTGAATATTTTGCTTTGCCAAAAAGTGTGTATCATCATCTAATTGACAAATTTATTTCCATTTATTTTATAATGGAATTCAATTCAATAGTGTGTCTACACCATCACTGCACTTCTCTAAAATATATAGGCAAAGACAAAAAAGACATGGGGAAAAATTAAGATTTCATAAAATAAAATCAAATGTTAGTGCTGTATATGACTGGTGAGGGTAACTACTGGTAAAGGGAGAAAATTAGAATGGTTGTGTGTATACACATGTGAAATGCATTTGTATCTGCCTTCAAGAAACTTACAATAACTATAAGTGCTCAATGAAGGTTTCATAATAATAAATGCTGACATTTACTGAGTACCTACTATGTACCAGTCATGCCTTAAATAATTTAATTCTCAAAATCACTTACAGAATAGTAATCTAGACACAGAGTGGTAAATGAGCAAGGTTACACAGATAATATATAGTAGATACAAAGTTAGAAACTCTGGCCATCTGGTTCTAGAACTCTAACCATTAAGCAACACTGCAAGTTTGAATGGAACTAAATTAGCACATTTTGAACACACAAGCGTGTAAGCATTTAGTCTCTTCCCATTTTCTTCTATTTGGTTACCATGGTTACCTCTTCTACCTTCAGTTAAAGCCAAGATTTTATATGTACCAACTCTCTCTCTCTTTTTTTTTTTTTTTTTTTTTCTTTGAGACAGAGTCTTACTCGGTCGCCCAAGCTAGAGTGCAGTGGCCTGATCTCTGCTCACTGCAATCTCTGCCTGCTGGGTTCAAGCGATTCTCCTGCCTCAGCCTCCCTAGTAGCTGGAATTACTGGCACACACTACCACACACAGATAATTTTTGTGTTTTTAGTACAGATGGGGTTTCATCATGTTGGCCAGGATGGTCTCAATCTCCTGACCTCATGATCTGCTTGCCTCTGCCTCCCAAAGTGCTGGGATTACAGGCGTGAGCCACTGCACACGGCCATTTGTACCAATGTCTTTCTGGCTTTGAACTCTGCCAGTGTTTTGCTGAATAGTTATAAATATGCTTGTAAGACATAAGTGAGATGAACATAAACTATTTCCTAATAAAAACTGATACTTTATTGAGGTTTCTTTGTTAAATACGTAGCTAGGAGACCTTAGCACAATTACCATGTCAGTGGGTAAAGTTCACTGATTCTAATGGTAAATTAAATATAGAAAGAAATAGCCTTAATGCATAACATGGTGTTTCTAAGAGTTATATAAATGTGAATTAACCATATACTTGATTTAAATCTTCTAGGTGTCATGACTAATTTCCCTTTTAATGATTATTACACTGCAAAATTTATTCTGATATTCCTAATGTTTCCTTCAAAATAACTACAAAAGTTTACATACCAAAGCTACTATAGCAGCACATATAATACATTGCAACTTTTTTTTGACATTTTCATTGAATTGATACTGCAGTAATCACTGAGTGCTATCATGGGTGAGCAGTGCATTTCAGGAATTATATTTCATAGTTTTTCAGTCTGTAGCACCGGGAGAACAAAATATGCAAAGGCTACCAGAGTGTGTCTATTTAGTCATGGAGTCTATTAGTCTACTATCTCTCATTCCAAGCCGTGAATAATATTATTGAGAAGTGACACTTACATGTTCATTATATATGTGTGGACCGATGTTGATACATGCACACAACCATTCTGCTTTTCTCCTTTCACCAGTAGTTATCCTCACCAGTTATATACAGCACTAACATTTATTTAGTTTAGTTAATTAACAATTATTTAACATAATTTTATTTTATGAAACCTTAATTTTTCCCTATTTCTTTTTTGTCTTTGGCTATATATTTTAGAGAAGTGCAGTGATGGTGTAGACACACTATCGAATTGAATTCCATTATAAAATAAATGGAAATAAATAGAGGGTAGGCAGTGCCAAGGATGGAGAAATAATGAAAACTCTTAATATACATCGTCCTTTGCCTGATTGCACATTGTACATTGATGAGCTGGTTAGAGAAGGGAGCCAGAAGTGGTCCAAGTCTTTAATTTCCTTCATAATCTTTCTGGATACATATTAGTAGGTTGATTTGGAGTTTATTAATTGAAAACTATGCTGTTTAGCTTGTATGGAGAACATAGTGATTCTTAAAAACAAGAGTGAAATCTGCTTGAGAATTGGAGTAGCGTTAGAACAGTCATATCAGCAAATTAATAGAGGAGAAAAAATAAACCGTGTATCTGGGATCAAATGCCAAAATAATACCTGGAAAGAATCACACTTTATCATGTTAATTCATGTCTTCCTGTATTCAGTCATTAAATAATCTTTGTTGAGCAAGTATTATATGCCAGGCACTTCTCTAAATGCTAGAGATATGATAATGAATCAGAGAGATATAGTCTATATCTGCATGGAGCTTACAGTTTAGTGAGATACTGACAATTAACCAGGTAGTTGTACTAGGGTGTTGTCAAGCTTAGTGGGATAAGGAAACAAGGACAACCAACCCTGTTCCGGCAGTTAGAGAAAGTATGAGGCCAGTTACCAAGCGAAAACTGAAAGGTAGTTAATGGAACAGAGTGAGCTGAAGAACCGAAATACTGATTATGTAACTTTTGCTGTCCATCGAAAGTCTGGAAATAATAGTACACCTGTTAGGAACTTTTTATTTTTCCATTATGTTCTGGTGGAGAGAGCTAGAGGACTTTAAAACTACTGAGATCTGTCGGGTGCGGTGGCTCACGCCTGTAATCCCAGCACTTTGGGAGGCCGAGACAGGCGGATCACGAGGTCAGGAGATTGAGACCATCCTGGCTAACACGGTGAAACCCCGTCTCTACTAAAAAATACCACACACACACACACACACACACACACACACACACACACACAAATTGGCCGGGCGAGGTGGCGGGCATCTGTAGCCCCAGCTACTCAGGAGGCTGAGGCAGGAGAATGGCATGAACCTGGGAGGCGGAGCTTGCAGTGAGTTGAGATCCGGCCACTGCACTCCAGCCTGGGCGACAGAGGGAGACTCCGTCTCAAAAAAAACAAAACAAACAAAAAAAAAAACAAAAAACTACTGAGATCATTATAGCCATGGACAACCTGTGATACTAGCCATATTTTAGCATTGCAAATATGGGGATAGGAAAAATAAAGAATCTAAAAAGAGAGAAACAAGTATCTTAACAAGGGAAGAGTAAGAAGAAAGACTAGACTTGTGTAATAAAGATATTCTGTCCAGTTGCAAATGTGCCTGAGTTCACTGTGTAGTCAAACCTGTATTTGTTTCCAACAGGCTTGTTTGGGGGTTTTCTATTTGTTGCTGTTGTTATTTTCTCTTGAGACCTGACAAAGTACCCCTTTGAGAGCTGTAGAGAACAGATCTCAGCTAGATGGACCCAACTCAAAATCTAGCCATTATATTGGTGCTAGCCAGGAATAAACTTGATTAGACTGGCCGACCAGGGGGACACTGGCAAGAGGTCTCATCTTCAGCTGACATCTGTGAAGAAGCTTGACTTGATGATACCTGGTAGCTTCACAGGGATCATCTAAAGTGTGAGAGAACTTCTCATAGACTTTTATGAATAATACCTGATTTGATTTTTACCATAAGGCTATTTGGGGCCAGAGAAAATACTGCTGTCTTTACTTTTCAAAGAAAGAAACAGATTCAAAGGTATTGAATGTTTTGCCTAGGGTCACCCTTCTAGTAACTGTCATGGCTAGAAGTAAGTCTTCAGATTCTTAAGTCTATTGCTCTTTCTATTAATATCAGTTTCTTTAACACCTCTGGATTGCCATTCTTTATGAAACGTGATCAAGAAGACCTACTATATATGGAAAAAATTCTTAAAGACTATGGAGACTATATTTTAACTCATTGCAAATGTAGAAAGTTGGATCTTTAACACAAGTTTGAAAAGAAAACAAATTGTGTTTTGTCTGCTATCTGACTTTTCAGTAAGACTCAGCAAAAGCAGTAAGTCTGTGAACATTCTACTCTATTGTTAAAAATTTTATAAAAATGCTTAGAACAATGGGATTCCAAATATGTATTCAACTACTTAAAGTATCACAGAATGAGTAAAGCCAAAGCCAACTTGAAAATACTTTAAGACTCTATGATACCAGCACTTTCTAATGCAATTTAACGTTGATCAATTGAACCTAATTCCACTTAGGGGCCATTGCGAGAAAACACCAAATGACAGATCATTTTTAGAGGAAGATTATCAAACCTAATAAACAATATCATCCTCAGGCACTTAATTGATTTGCTTTCTGTTATTATTTCCAAATTTGCTTATTATGTTGGCCCTCAAATTTCCATATTCAGAAAACTGAACGGCGCTTTCCAGGTCAAGCCTTGCTGCTTCTCCCACAGGCTTGCTAAACATAATTTAATTATGTCTCTCAGTTGTTTTTTTTTTTTTTTAAGATAGCCAATAACTTGGCTTTTTTTCTTCCCCTAAGGAAACATTATGCGCCTCAGAGAAACAAGAAAAAAATTTTAAACATACACTTTGCAAACATAATTAGAGTTGACTCTTAATTTTCTATGGTAGAGGAAAACAGATAGCATGTATGTCTGAAATTCATGGACATGCCCCAAATGTCATTTTGAAAAGCAATTTCAACTTCTCATTTAAACAAACCTGTTTTTTGCTGCAAAATTGGTTGATGTGAGCTTTGCTTCTTTCTTGGAGCCTGCCAGAGGGTAAAGCAGGGAACGTAATAGAAGTACCCTCAAACTCAATAATCAATTTCCAAGGAAATGAAAGTTAGCCATAATCACTTGACACTGTATAAAGAAAGAATTCTACAGGAAATGTAAACACAGCTAAAACCATCTGATGTTTATTGTTTTCAGAGTCTAAATGTCCTCTTTAAAACCAATATGTAAGAAGAGTCATCAGATTTTCTTTACCAAGTCTGTGATTATTTAAAACCAAATCATGAATCTACAGATTTAGAAGTATCTCTAGGAAATATAAAAATTAAGATATCATGCTTAATCTCTATATCTCCATGTGATGACATTAATTGGGAGGCTAAATTGAAGCTGTGCAAAAAAAGCAGCTTCTCTACTTCCAAAAAAGTGATTCATAATTCTAATTGTTTTTAAGTGCAAAGTGACTAAAGAGGCAAGTTTAAGCTTTAGCTTGTAAGTCCCAAAATGCATTTTCACTCTATAGAAGTGTTCATTGTTCTGATCCTTCAATGTTTGAAAGACCTTTAAAGAAGGTGATATCATTTGGATGTTTGGCCCCTCCATATTTCATCTTCAAACGTGATCTCCTCAGTGTTCAGAGTGGGGCCTCGTGGGAAGTGTTTGGGTCATGAAATTAGATCCCACTAGATCTGGTTGTTAAAAAGAGCCTGGGGCCTCCCCCCTCTCTCTCTTGCTCCCTCTCTTGCCATATGACATGCCTGTCCCCCACTCTTCACCTTATACCATGAATAAAAGCTTCCTGAGATCCTAACCAGAAGTAAATACTGGCATCATGCTCCCTATACAGTCTGCAGAGCCATGAGCCAAAATAAACCTCTTTACAAATTAGCCAGTTTCAGGTATTCCTTTATAGCAATACAAAACGACAACACGGAAGACAAGACAGATGAAGGCATCTTCTTCTTCACTGGATACCCATTCAACCAAGGATCTTTTTCCAAAATGGCTGGTTTCATCTATCTGAAAAACTGTTGAGACATGTGATAACCATGACTGATGATCTCCACAGCTGTTTTTAGGAAACACCCTCAATTAAATAGCAGTTCTTTTCTTTTTATTTCTTTCTTTCTTTTTTTTTTTTTTGAGACAGAGTCTGGCTCTGTCGCCCAGGCTGGAGTGCAGTGGCTGGATCTCAGCTCACTGCAAGCTCTGCCTCCCAGGTTCATGCCATTCTCCTGCCTCAGCCTCCTGAGTAGCTGGGACTACAGGCGCCCACCACCTCGCCCAGCTAGTTTTTTGTATTTTTTTTTTAATAGAGATGGGGTTTCACCATGTTAGCCAGGATGGTCTCGATCTCCTGACCTCGTGATCCGCCCGTCTCGGCCTCCCAAAGTGCTGGGATTACAGGCTTGAGCCACCGCACCCGGCTAAATAGCAGTTCTTAAAGTGTGGTTCTCGTAGGCCAGGAGAATCAGTTTTATCCGGGAATTTGTTGGGTATGAAAAATCTTGTGCCCTACCTGAGGCTATTGAATCTGAAACTCTGGATTGAGGCCCAACAAACTAAATTTTAACAAGCCCTTCAGGTGATTCTGATGCATGCCAATGTTTGTACACACTCCCTTAGAAGGCCTGACCTCTTACCATTGTCTCAAACTTAGGAGAGTCTAACAAAACCAGAACCTCTGGAAACATCTGGGGGGTTGCAACAAACTTTCATCAATGGCTTTTATCATGCTTAGCCCATAAAAGTTTGGAATAAATGTTTAGCCTTCTTCTGAATTATTAGATCACTAAACATCTATTGTCAATACTCATCTTCAAAAATGTTTCTTTTCATCTTTTACCAATACCTGTGTTTCACCACTTTCTGATCACCATCAATTACATAGAATGTTAAAATTCACATGTTGTATGTTTCTTATTTCGGTCCTTCAGCATCTTTATAATTGGTAACTTATTTCATTAATGACATTTAAAAATTTTTAAATACTTTTGGTCACTGTTATTAGTTAAGATTCTCCAGAGAAACAGAACCAATAGAATATATGTGTGTGTGTATTCAGACACACACACACACACACACACACACACACACACACAAAGATATATAAAGAGATTTGTTATAAGGAATTGGCTCACACAATTATGAAGGTTGAGAAGTCTCAAGATCTGCAGTCAGCAAGCTCGAGACCCAGGACAGCCAAGTACCAAGTACTTTGTCACAGTCCAAGTACCAAGACCTGAGAGCCAGGAAATCTGATGGTGTAAGTTTCATTCCAAAAGCAGGCAGGCTCCAGACACAAGAGGAACCAATGTTTCAGCTTAAGGACAAAGGCCAAAAAGAAGACCAATGTCCTAGCTCAGTGTATCCAGGCAGGGGGAGTTCCCTTTCTCTTGCAGGGAGGTCAGACATTTTTGTTCTGTTTAGAACTTCAACTGACTGGTTGAGACCCACTCACATTGGCCGGGGATCGGCGGGGGGTGGGGGGCAGTGTTTAGTGGGTGGGCAACCTGCTGATCCAAATGTTAATCTCATCGAAAAACATCCTCACAGACACATCTAGAATAATGTCTGATCAAATATCTGGACAACCCGTGGCCTGGTCAAGTTGACACATAAAATTAACCATTACAGTCATTTTTAAATTACTACTTTTATTTTCCACAGAATTGTATAAGTGTTCTAATATTTTCAATATGCTCATCACTTGGCTCTTATTGGACATGATGTAATTAATATTATGTATAAAGCAACTATAAATCAAACACACACACAGTATATGGAGGACACTAACAAATGACCCACTGGCTGAAATTAAAATAGACAATCATGATGATATAGTACACTGCTGATGTTGAGCAGTCAATGATTTTTTGCTATACAGTGTAATACAGTGTACCTTTTATATAGTAATAAAAGTTTGTAGTTGAAAGTTAATAAGGAGAGAGGCTTTTTATTTTTTTGCATAGTGCTAATTCAACTGCAAATACATAAAAATCCATCCAAATAGCAAAGCATTTTTTTTTTTTTTTTTTTACACCTGATTGTGCAGCAGAGTATTTCATTAATTGACTATTCTGGCACCAGGCTAACTGATTCTAAATCAGAAGAAAACAAGATTTCTTTGAGGTGGAAGGAATTTAAAATAATGAATAGCAAGAGCAAATACTTATGGCATGCCTATTATGCATGACATACTAGCTACATGTTAGGCCCCAAGTTTCCCAAATTAATGCTTCAAAACTAAACATTCCAAATCAGGCAGCTAAAAAAAAATGGTAAATGTATCTATTCTATACTTTAAATGATTCTATTGGACAAGTTAAATAATGTGTAATTTTTAATATTTTGTCTACCTCTTTTATTAAATCAATGTGAATAAGAAATTCTTTTTCACCTTTGTTATTTATAACTCTGGGAAAATGAGGTACACCTGCCCAATACAATGGACTAATCAAATTATTATACACAGAATTAGAAACTACAAATTAACCAAATCAGGAAAGAGATTATATGCAACTATTCAATGTTAAGGCCCAAGAGAGCATATTTTTAAAAGATCATGGACAGTTGCTAGAGTTTATGCAATGTAATTATAAGTTTAAGATCACAGAAATTGAAATGGCATGGCTATATAAAGTGTTGAATACATACATAGAAAAGAATGGAGGAAAAGGGTAAGTGATTTGGCATTCCTGAAATATAAAAAGCTCTTAGGAAGAGAAAGTAAACATGTTCAAAATGTGAATAAAGTAGGACAAAATTAGGACAAAGCTTTCTCTTTTCAATCAGATTAAACTGAAACACTATTTTCATAGGTGTCCAAATCTGGGTTAAGAAACTTCAGAACTATAGATGACCGTCAGTAAGTAAATGTGATAGAGTAGTTACATTCAGTATTGCTGGGGGTTACTGCAAAGAACCAAAGACATGCTCTTTAGTCTTTGTAACTAGTTCCAAATTGACTCCACTTCAAGGCCATAAAAAGAGCCAGGCATCTTTTCATGCCTACAAAATTGAGAATTATGTTATGGGTTGCTGTTGTTATTGTTGTTGTCATATTGTGTGTGTGTGTTTGAATGTGTCATTCTGTGTGGTTAAAAAAAGAGTAAGGTAAGAAAGTTAATGATGGAGACAGCAAGAATAAGCTAGTGCAGGCAAGCAGAGGTAAGAGGAGGAAAGGAAGGAGGGAGAGAAGACTACTGGTTTGGATTTGTACTGATAAATACATTTATTTTATCAAGATGCAGAATTTAAAAGCATCAAGGAGAAATCAGAGTCAGGCTTTGCTCCTGATTTTTTTGTTACAGATTTACACAAGACATTAAATCTGAATCTCACCTAGAAATTCCTATGTTGCTGCCCCACAGATGACATAATATAAATGAGATCTGTTTAGAAATTGTAAGGCACTAAATATGCAGGGCAAGCCATGAATCATGACCTCCGTAGGTTGTAAACAATCCTGTTTTGATAACCATCATCTTTCTTGCTTTCCAAATGGAAATGAAGTTAAATTAGAGGTGCAGAGCAAGTTAATGATGCACATGGGGACAGGATTGCAGGATGTGTCCAAAAGTCAACTAGTGTCACATGCACACTGGCCTAGTTCCTTCTTTTTTTTTTTTTTTTTTTCACTCTTGAAAGTTTTATTTCACTAACTTCAGGCCAAATTTCCACAACTGTGTTCTGGTCAATTTTCCATCCTTGCTTGGCTTCCCCAAATGCTAGTACCAAAAGATTTGTGGGGTAGGGAGAAGAGACCACTTTAAGAAGCACTGCATTTACTCATCTTCCACAAGGCAACAGAGTTGGGCATCTGATTGTTCAACAAAACAAAGCTTTAATAGCATCCAGGAGGGCAGACAGGCAAACCAGGTTGTAGACACTCTTCTATTTGTCAAAATCAGACCAGAGAAAACCTACTCCACACAGATATAATAGGTACTGATATTCATCTTTTCTTTTTCTGTTGCCGCAACACTTTTCTTCTTTTAATGATCATATCATGTAGTTTCTCAAGTCCTTCCTTTAGGCCATCTCCTATGATTGCACAGGTAGGCTGCAAATGCCAAGGAGTTGATGAGCTCAGTTCACCCATTGCTAACAATTTCTCAATTTCTGAAAGAGACAATGAGTTCCTCAAGTCTTGTTTGTTAGCAACTATAAGTACAGGGACTCCTTGATTTTCTGATATCCTAGTTATTTTGTGAAGTTCAGTTTTGGCTTCCTCCATCCTTTCGACATCAACAGAGTCCACAACAAATACAATGCCATCTGTGCATCTAGTATATGACTTATGACTTCCACAGTGGCCTTAACTTCTCCTGACCACCTACATCCCAGAAGTGAAACGTGACTGTTTTAGAATTTCCCAAGGTTACCTTAATTTTCTCAGTGTTAAATCCTTTGGTAGGTACGGTATTTACAAATTCATTGAACTGCAGCCTGTATAAGACAGTTGTCTTTCTAGCACAGTCCAAACCCAGAATAACAATGTGGAAGGATTGAAATGAAGGCAGGCTGGACAGGATAGAAGTCTGGTCTGATAGCCCATTCCCCATTTCCAGGTGCAAATAAATGTCCCAAATTGAAGTGCTTTTCTCTTCTTGCTTTAGAACTTCTCTTGGTAGCTGATTCAGCTATAAGACTGCTGACTAACCGTCCTTCCTCCTCTTCACTCAGCGTTTCTCCCAGCCGCTGGGGAGGCGCGCCGATACCTGTTCCCTGGCACCCGGGAGGCGTGGGCGACGGCGGAGGACTGGGCGCCTGGCGGGCGCCGCGCGCCAGGCTGCCCTAACGGTGCTCGCCCAGCAGCTCCACGCGACCAGTTCCTTCTTTAAACAAGAGATTATTTTACAAACCACATTGTGCCTTATGAATCAAGAATATGGCATACTATAAAACACCATTTAAAAGTTAAAAAGATATTGTTTTCACTGATTCTAAGTCACCAGTGACCTGGTAGCTCTGGGCAAGGGCAATGTCAATAGCAAAGCCATATATTCAGTAATAAGAAGTATATGCAATAGAATCAAAAATTAGAAAAGTAATATTCTCACAAAATCCATTATAAAGAATGAGGTAATTTCTCTTCTAAATGATTCTATGGTCCCAAAAGATATAACGCCATTATAGAAACACATTTAAACAAACATAAAGCTAAATGAACTCATAATATGTGGCTTCTGCTAAGGCAAGACTGTATAAAAGGAGGATAAGGAAAAAACCTCAGTGCTCAAGACAAGAACAAATAATGTTTAGATTCTCACACTGTTTTCTGGGCGATTGAGGTCTTTTCTAATTTAAGCAGCCACCTCATATTTCTGACTGCTTATTAATTTTATACACTCCAGGAATCACTTTTAACCTGAAGAACTGTTTTATTGGAAAAGCCAACTTACAAAATTAATTCTTCTCTAAAACTATGTTTTTTTAAAGTATGTATCTGTATGGCCACTGTTAATGCTAAGTGAGAATTGAAGGGAAAACCAGAGATTATTTCAGCTCAATTCAGTGTCACAGTTGATTTTAACACAGTGTATATCTGGTACATTTTTGAAAAACAGGTGTTTTGAGTTTTTTATCTTTATTTTTTATTGTTTATTTATTTCACAAAGAATTATATTATATTATGGATGAGTAACCACAACTAGTATCTTTAAAGAAACGTGGTTCTGTGATGAATGTGGATATTATACTAATGCTAGCATCAATGCATTTTAATGTTGTGTTAGTCTTTTCAGGACTACTGTAAATAATGAATATATATTTAATAGCTGCTTTCTTGCCAAATACATTGAGGCATTTTCTTACTAAACAAATAAAACATTCCCTTGATTCAAAATTTCATGCTCCATGTAGTACTCATGATAGGGGATGAAAAGGCCTGATAGGCTGTTATCCTAGCTGTTTTAAGATAATTTCCCCAAGTTTGAGTCAACATAACTCAGTTTAAAGTTTTTTTTTTAATTTCCCATTTTCCCTCATTTCATATCTCATTCCTTCCTTTCTTTTCCCTCATTTTCAGACGTTCTTTAAAAGTAGATTGACAGAAAAATGTAAGTTGAGCTTCATTACATAGGGCCTGCTTTGAACATGGCACAAAATATTATTTGCAGTTAGTAATATCAGTCATACTACTTTGTTATACTGTAGGTTTTATAATTTATCAGTTGTGTTGATCTGGCTCTACTAAGTCTCTTCATACTTTAGTATATATCAGGTTTTTATATAAAAGATCTACATATATAACATATATAAATGTATAGAAGCCTATCTTTTTTCTCTATAGTAACATAATTTAGATTTACAGATGACTTTTAAATGATATATGAAAGTACATTTTTCATGCTTTCTTTTCAGTTAAAGAAAAAATTTTAAAATGAAACATCATTTAATAAGAATGGTACTTAAAGTTTAAATGAGTCAGGCACATAGTTTTGTGAAGATTGGTCTTTTTTATCATTAAAAAATAAGCATTTATCAACCAATTACCATGTCTAAGGCATTATATGCAAGGCTTGTGTTTGATGACTGGCATTTGCAATTTCACATGATTTCTTCTGAGTTAAGGAATCTTCCCATACGAATTATTGTGGATTTACTGGGGATTCTTCTACTAGAAAATTAAAACTCTTTGGCATTTATTACATCATTTCGTCCAATCCTCTGAGTTTTTTGAATGAGAAACATGGCGTCCAGTGATATTAAATGAGTTGCCTGAAGTTAACACTTTCTGATAACCCCTTACAATCAAGCAGAAAAGCTAGTGCTCTGTATAGTACAGAGTCTGGGGGAGCTGTCAGGAGACAGGGCTCTGGTACATGGCCTCAGGGCACAGACTGACCCAAAAAGCAGAACCAAAATCTAAGTCCTAGTCATGGGCAAGTGTGGGATGCATGGAAAACTTCCAAGAAAGGGGCAAAGGAAAAATTCATATTCAAATTCAAGTACTGGAGAAGTAGAACTGATCTAGTGAAGCCTAGGGAGGCAGTACTGATCAGAGAGAGAATGCTTTTTATTGGATAGCTGGACTAAGAAGAGAATGGAGTATTGGAAAACTAATTTCAAAATCCAATGAGGTTTTCATAAATCTCACCTTTTATTTGTCTTTTAAAATTTTTATTGGCAATTTTACATAGCCTACTACTCTGTCCCTCTTGAAATATTCTCTGTTTTCTAGAATATTCCTGCCTTCAATACTTATGCCCATGGTACCACTCACACATGAAAAGGCCTCACCATCCTTTAACCAGTCAACATATTGCCTGCTCTCCACTCAAAGTGATCTTCCCCTTTATCCCCAGCGTTTTTATTACTTGTATAACTCATTTGGGAAGGGATTCTACTCAGTAGGGTGGTAAGCTTTGCTCAGGATAAACTTAGTTTATTCCTGTTGTTCTGATGTAATTATTAGTCAACCCCCTTCCTTCTGTAATGGTTTGGATAATAAATTATATGGTCACTTAATTCCTTTAGTATTTATTCTTTATCTCCTAACATAACCTATATCTTTCACATTAGACCATAGCTGCATGTAGTAGATGCTTGATCATTTTGCCTGTTGATTCCTTGAGTGATGAGATACCACAGTCCTTATCAATATAAAGTCCTACCAATCACAGGACAGCTTTAATAATTACAGTATTTATTTAGACTCATTATGTGAATTTTAACCATGTTGTCCAAATGACTACAGAAATAAGGATAAAATTGCAGGGGTATTTGCGTTGTCTCTTGTTTTATTTTTGGAATTTATCATTCTGAAATATAGAGAACATTGCAAAAAATAAAAAGGAAGCAACATCATTCCACTTTCAAAAAAGATCCCTCTCCTCACCAAATTACTTATTCCAAGTGAACAATTTCTCTGACCTAATGATATAACTGCTGAACTTTCTAGCTAATTTCTATCATGAATGCCATTTCATTCATTCATTCCTGCTTAACTCCTAAACAAAGACAATTTAGACTAACAGTGAGACATTAAGTGTGTCTACTTTGCCCTCATTCTGCCCTCACCCATGAAATTCTGTGAAATTCTACTTTTCAAGTTGCAGCTCAGATGTCACCTCCTTTGTGCACCCTTTCCTTTCACTCTTTTCTCCTCCTTTCCCTTCTCTGAGAGAGCAAGGCATCCCTACATCTGTGTTCTTACAGCACCTTGTATATATTGATATTACAGCACTTATCACATTGTACCGTAATTGTTTACATGCCTATCTGCCCCATTAGACTGATCTCCTAGGAGTCAGAAACCAAATCTTTTTCATTTGTCAATTCCCAGCTTCTAGCCAAATGTCCCAATGCCTACAACATATCATGGTTTTAGCAAATATTTGTTAGATAAATGAATCAGTGATTCAAACACTTTAAAAAGTTATCAAAATGTTAACTAATGTTCTGTATATAAAAGACATTACTATCCTAAATGAGCACAGCTCCAACCTAACAGTGACATTTGTACTGTTTATAAAGTTTGTATTAAAGAGACTTTCAAATACAGAAAGTGTTCGTGATCACAGAGTCATTCTGATGAAGTGATGGGCAAATGACTTCCAAAGAGAAAATGCTCTTCTAGAATTTACACGTAGAAAAGACAGGTAGGAGGAAGCACCTGCAGTAGTGTGTAATAATGTAATGGAACCGTTATCATCTAGGAGGCAATACCAATGGAGGGAAACTGATCAGAGATGAGGTGCTTTCATTTTTAACAACATATAAGGAAATTGTGCCCTAGATTAGGGCCTTGATGTGCCAGTTCTCTCTACATTTTGCCCACCACAGAAGCAATCAACAAAGCAAACAATGAAGTCAGCATGGTCAGCTTTGTTCAGCAACCAGTGAGAAAATCAGTCCAACAGGTGATTAGACATTAATAAAACCAAATCAAAAGCAAACAGTTGCATTTAGGTCTTTTTTACCTATCTTTACATTTTATCCAAATAGAGACATAAAATGAAAAAAACTAGATACGTATATTTGATTGCAATTTTTAACCATAAGTTATCTCAGTCCTCTCTTGATGACTATGCCACATATAGCCTCTGAAAAATAATGACGTGCTTACAATTCCCCAGGTCCTTTCAATAGAGAGGAATAACTCAAGAAACATTAAGATGGATTAATGTTTATGTGCATAATCTCCTACGTATATATAATCTCTGTAATATTATTTGGGTATATATATCATGTATTGAAATGGAGTATAATGAGTTATCATTATATTATTTCCCACTAATTGAATACTAGGGTTCCTTAGGGGAAGTACCTAGTAAATGTGGTTACCCTCAAGAACAAAGTGTGCTCTCTTAGGTCTAGGGTTTGTAAAAGTGGAAAGTAGGGAGCAATAAAGGAACAGGATTGAGAAAGAGAGGATATATTTTACAAAATCCTAGCTGGCCTTTTAGAGTTCATGTAACAGAACTAGAAGGAATCATTTGAGACCACCTTCTTATCCACTTCCTGCTTCTAGACAGGATTATACTCACAACATTTCCAGTATGAAGGGTAATCCTGTTCTTAATATCCTCTGAAGGAGATTTAAACACTTTCATTTGTAACCTATACTGAGTTTTGACAACATTCATAATCAAATCATTCTTTGTAGAGCTGACCTAAATCCCTCTTAACCCAGTAGGAATTCATTTCCTATCTGTGCTCCGTAGAGGAGTAAGCTTATCACCTTCTTCCATATAGCCTTTCAGACACTTGGTTAATAAGTCTTGGGTCTGGAAAAGGCCTGAGAGGGCTGGGATAAGCACTAAGCTCAATGGATCTTGATGGAAGCTCATGCTTAGAGGGTGGTCCTAAAAGTGACTCTTAATTCTCAGGGTCTTACACTGACAAGCCATGGCTAAGGGAGGGTGATATTGTAGGATCATCTCATTGGAGGTACTACTGGCATCCTGGACAGACATGTTCTTTGTTGGTGGGATTATCCTGCTCATTGCAGGACATTTAAAATGCCTGCCTTCACCACCAGACTCCCCTCACAACACTCTTCAGACATTGCAGCAACCAGCAATACATTCTCCTTATCCACATTTCCAAGTGCCTCATTATGGGGTGAAACTGACCCTGTTTGAGACCCATGGGTCGATAACCCCTAGATGTACACTTATCAATTAGGCCAGAATCAATCAGTTTGTATACGTGGAAGGGAGAAGTCAATACTTTTCTTTGGTACATTTCAAATAGACTTATACTCTCTCTCATATTCCTGGTCTGTTATAAACCCAAAGAATAAATTTATAATAGCAACAACTGTTACTAATTATCTATTACTCAGTAGATTCTCTGTCATTTTTATATATTGTATTATACAACCATATTTTGATAAAAACTAATATATGCATTTTAAATATGAAGAAAATGAGGATCAAAGAGACCAACTACCCTGTTTGAAGTCCCCCAGATGAGAACCGATAGAACCAAATTTACATCTTTCCACTTCCAAAGCCCTTACTCTTTTCAGAACATCAATCTGTAATATATGCTGCCATATACTTTTTGTAATATATGCTGCCAATCTGTAATATATGCTGCCATGTATTTTTCTAGGTGGGTGCCATGCACAGGAAGGAGACCTGGGGAGAAGGTAACAGTATGCGTTAAGTGAAGTCACAAACATGAGGAAGGTTACTCAGAGACTTGACAGAGTAAGGAGAGAAGGCAGTCAGTGTCACAACCCTAGAGAAATAGCAGAGAGACTCGAGTCAGGGAAAGAAGGAGAGGAAGAATTTTCATAAATGTATTTCTCATAAAAACCTGAGACATTAATTTAGAAACTTCAGAATCACAACTTTTATATGACAACTTAATTACACTAACATCTTACTGCTGTGGCGAAGATGTGCAAAAGAATTGTCTTTAGGGCAAAGACAAAAATGCAATGACCAAGTAAATGTTTTTCTTTTTTTGAAATCTGTAATCCTATAATTTTTTTTAACTTTAAGAAATAGGAATTTTAATTCCCAACACAGAATTAAAATATTAATTCTAAAGTGTAGGTAGGACAGATTCTAGTTTTAGTCTCTATTTCTATCTTCCAATAAATAAATATTTTGTTTCAGGAAATAAAATTTTGGAGTCAAGATATACACAAAACTGTTCGATATTTTAGGTACATAAACATGGAATGCTTAAACTTCCCCTTGGGAATACAATTTTCAATTTTCTTTATTGATGAACTCTTTTTTAAATTATATTTTAAGTTCTGGGATACATGTGCGGGACGTGCAGGTTTGTTACATAGGTACACATGTGCCATGGTGGTTTGCTGCACCCATCAACCCATTATCTACATTAGGTATTTTTCCTAATGCTAGCTCTCCCTTAGTCGCCTACCCCCCGACAGGCCCCAGTGTGTGATGTTCCCCTCCCCGTGCCCATGTGTTCTCATTGTTCAACTCCCACTTGTGAGTGAGAACATGCGGTGTTTGGTTTACTGTTCCTGTGTTAGTTTGCTGAGAATGATGGTTTCCGGCTTCATCCATGTCCCTGCAAAGGACATGAATTCATCCTTTTTTTTTGTGGCTGCATAGTATTCCACGGTGTATATGTGCCACATTTTCTTTTCCCAGTCTATCATTGATGGGCATTTAGGTTGGTTCTAAGTCTTTGCTATTGTGAACAGTGCCTTAATAAACATACATGTGCATGTATCTTTATAGTAGTGGAAGACACTGTGGCAATTCCTCAAGGATCTAGAACCAGAAATACCATTTGACCCAGGAATCCCATTACTGGGTATATACCCAAAGGATTATAAATCACTGTACTGTTGATGAACTCTTAAGAGTATCTTTTTCTTTTCTTTATGGGTATTAAAACAAAAGGAAGATGATAAAAACAATCCAGATTTTCAAAATTTAAAACTCTTTTGCTTTATTGTGTGTTAATTATTCTTTTCAACCACCTCAAATCTTTTGTGGCTCTGTATAAGAACAATAAGAAGTAGATTATTGCTAAATTTTGAGAGAATCTAACTTGTAATAAATCCAGAAGTGAATTATGGAAGAAAATATGGACAGGTACTACTGACAAATTTGGCTAGACAAGGACCCATGGAAAATGCAATGGTGATAAAGGTGGTTGTGAGGAACCTAGAATCTGAGTCCTGAAGTGTTTATAATGAGGAGGGCCATTGAATTTTTGTGAGTAGAGCAGTGACTCTTGTTGTCTTATCCATCGTAAAGGCAATACCAATCAGGAGGACTTATTTAGAGGCTATTGCAATAGCACTACAAGATGATATTAGGGTGGAAAGAGCTAATAGAAACAGAAGAATGAACAGAGGGTTTGCATACATATCAGGAGACTTGGTACCATAGAAGGCAAAGAAAGGCAGCCTATGAAGAAAGATACCAAGGGTAGAGTATGACCAAATAAGAAGTGGCAGAGGAAAAGTTATTGGATTTACTGATTAGGGGGTCACTGATGAGTTTTGAGAAAGTTTGTAAGGGCTTCTGGAAGATGGAGTTAGAAAAGGGATACAATTTTCATCATTGTCCAGCAATCCTGGTTTCCTAATCCTGCTTTAATGAATTTAGTGTTGATTCTATGTCCTGAAATCTTCAAGTATAGACTATTCTACAAGTAAATGTTCCCTCATCTTTCCACATTCTTTCCTTATTCCACATCCCAGGCACTGCAGTTATTCTCAGTTCTTGGACTATTATAATTCCATATTCAGTCCCTAATCATAAGATCACTCATTTTTTTTTTCACATGAGCCTATTGCTCTGCAGTGTCTCTGTTGGGGCTGTTACTGAATACTAATGTTTCTGTCTCTTTGGTGGAGAACAGTACACTGTAACTTGAAAAGTAGTAAAACAGCTGATAAAATATCAGTTTTTGCCTGGCTCTTGTATTGACAAGAACACATTTAAGATCTTTGTGTTAAAGTTACAGGTAATTTTAACTGTTTAATAAGATTAATGGGGCTTCTCCCAGTGATACAACAGAAGGGGCAGCGTGCAGAGCTCTGAACCCTCTAATCACGTAAGGTTGTTTTTCATAGCCTTCATGCCAGATGCTCTTTCTGGACTGGCTAAGCTCACTATAGTATGTACATAATAAGGATCCATTATGTCATCCTCAAAATACTAAACATTGTCCAAAAAAAGAGCCTAAACATAACTGTGTATTATCCTCATTATCAATAGATTCTCCAAACAGATTTCATCTTATAAACTAGGCCTTGTATTTTTTTTAAAAGCACATTAATTACTGTAAGCTTTCTAGGAAAGTATCAAAGAAGAGAATACTTAGTGACTTTCAGGTTTGCTGTTTGGAGCTAGGGATCACAGCCTATGATCCCCCAATTAACACTCACTTGGAATGGATAAGCTTCAAATGACAAACAGTGACTACTTTGGGTCACTTTCCTTTGTATGACTGGGTGGGAAGCATGTCTTTGATCTCTAACACAGATCCAACTGCAGAACCTAAATAAGGGCTCTTTGGGAGCCACTGGTTTTCAGAGTTTCACGTTAATTGTCTAGATCTATAAAAGAAACACTTACGGATATAATGTGTTTCTTGGTTGAAAGATAAAATTCACATTACCCTGAAGTTTCTGGTTGATATCTACTTCTGTATTATTAAAAGAGGTGAGTGGATAGCTGAGGAATGGAATGAAAATAAAATGGAAATGTATGAATAAGAGTCAACTTTTCAGTTGCTTCTGGGAAAAAAAAAGTGTTTTTTTCTCCCTAAAACTTTAAAGATGTAGCTGTGATATTCTCTGCATAACTAATATTCAGTATCTATGTTCCACACATATGCAAAATTATTCAGAAATTCTACATTGGCCAAAGAAATTTCAGAACGATGGCAAATAATGCATATGAAAGCAGGCAGGTAATTAGTACAAACAAAAGCCATTACTATAATATTGTATTTTTAACATACAGAGGAGCCTGTGGTAACAATACAGCCATGATTTATATTAACAGGCTTTCTCATACTACATTTATGAGGCTGCATATAGCAGGACTGATTTAACACATAAAGTATTTTATTTGTGGGCTGGATGTCCCATCTCAGCCTTAAATGTTTTTGTCAAAGAAGTTTTCACAATGGTGTCTCTTGACACCTGCTTTTAATCCTCCTCCTGCCCGATTTTCTTTCCTCGTGGATTTAGAAAAAATTGTAAAAGCTTTTCTAATGTTGAACCTCACATCATTTATTCCTGGCAGAGTTTAAAGCTGTCACCCCAAGAGCTGCCCTTTTTGTTAATGAGAATAATTGATTTCTGTCCCAGTAATATATTTCATTGTGTATTTTGGATCATTCTCAAGCGTCCCCTAAGTTCTTTTTCTTTTCCTTCTGGCTCAACATATCAAGTTAGGTTCACCTTTTCTGACAAACCCTGTTTTCTAAGAATTTTATCACTTTTGTTTTTCTGCACTCCAATTTGTCACTGTCCTTTTTTTTTTTTTTTAAACAGCCCCACATGAGTAAAATCCTCTAGAGATTATTTTAGCAGCAGCTAGAGAAGTACAAGAACATACTTTTTAAGTTCATTTCCAGTTTTTCTGCTTAAACAATCAACAAAAAAGCACACGTGGTTTGTTCTACATTGGTATGTAAGGAGGGGAACCTCTCGCCTCCTTACACACCCATCACCAGGGCAGGGCTACCTTTCAATCAGCTCTTCTTCATTAATATCAGTAGGGGAAACCGTCTGTGTAATTTGTGTCCCTATATTAGCCGGACAGAGGGAAACCATGCAGTTACATGTGTTTTCATCACAGGCTTCTCCCCATCCTAAGTTATAGCTGTTAGTTTCCCAAAGGAGGAAAATTAAAAAAAAAAAAAAAAAAAGGAACAGATGAATTTTATAGATGGAATTATATCTGAAGGCCAGCTGTATTTACATCTCTTTAGCCATCATAATGTGATCCGAGGCTATGACGTTCAAAATATTGTTCAGCAGAGTGCACATTTCTGAAAAAGAGCAGATTTAGCTATCTTCATGTGACAGCCTACAGGAGGGCTATAATAAAAAAAGTTAGTTTTATTCTGTGTAAGTCTGGAAGAAGGAAGACACAGAAAGCAAGCACATACTAACTCAGCAAAGGGAAACCCTTTCTAACAACCAGAGGTGACTAAAAGTGAAACATTCCCCTTCAGAGGTGCTAAGTTCTGATACCAGCCGCATTCAAGCAGGGGTGAATGAGTTTCATTATTGAGAGATGTAAGTAAAAGTTTTACATTATACTGGAGACTAGGCTAAATCACTGGTTTCCAAAAGTCGGTACTCAGTCCAGCTGCACTGCATTAGAGCTTAGTTAAAAAATAAATACTGAATCCTCCCCTTCAAGGACTGACTCATACCTTTGTAGGTGAGACTAGGGAAACTGGCATTGAACACACCCCTGGTGAATCCCTGAACACAGTCAGGTTTTCTTCTCACTCCTAAGCAGAGATGACTCCTGAGACCCCTAGCTGACCCAAAGCTTTTACTGTTATCGATTATACTATCAGGGGTATATAAATGCTATATACCACATGACTCACCCCTGCTTTAATTCATGTGTCAGCTCTTTGGGTCTCAGAGTCCCCTTGTTAAGGAGCTAAATGTAGTCACATAGAGATAAACTGTAGCTTAAAATACATGTGTGAAATGTTGTTACAGGATTCGCAATGTCCTAATGAAAATGTTAATTCCTAAGAATTAGAAATGCTAGGCATAATTTTTAAACATGTAGAGCATGGAACGTACAGAAACAACAGATACTCAGTTTAGCAGAGACGAGAACATACCTGCATAATTTCCTATAGTACCTTGTCCAATGTGTAGTACAGAAATGTTGTCCAATAAATGTATAATGAATGGTGTTAATAATTTAACTTAAAAGGTTGCCATGACATCCAATTTTTCTGGATAACTGAAGGGAAAACTGAACTTTTAAAGTGCAAAATGAGCTTATAGACTGGACGTGGTGGCTCACGCCTGTAATCCCAGCACTTTAAGAGGCCGAGGCAGGTGGATCATTTAAGGTAAGGAGTTCGAGACCATCCTGGTCAAAATGGTGAAACCCCTTCTCTACTAAAAATACAAAAATTAGCTGGGCAGTATTGGTGCACACCTGTAGTCCCAGCTACCTGGGAGGCTGAGGCAGGAGAATCACTTGAGCCTGGGAAGTGGAATTTACAGTGAGCTGAGATTGGGCCACTGCACTCCAGTCTGGGCGAGAGAGTGAGACCCTGTTTAAAAAAAAGAAAAGAGAAGAAAAAAAGCAAACAGAAAAACTTATATTCACATAGCAAAATTAGCGTGGGGCTAACAAAAATAATGTGTTCATCACGTTTAGCATATTAAAGAGTGTGTAGCTTTGAAAAAACCCCATGTTTATTTAACCTCTTGATTTGTGTTCAGCCTCATTTTATAAAGGCTTTGTGGTAGCTATACTAAATTACCCAATGTAATGATAAAATGAGCTATCACCTATTTTTTAGCCTTTCACCAGAAGGTCAAGGTCATTTAAATTTATATTACTGGTCTCCCACTTAGCCTTTAGCTGAAGTTGTCTGGCTCACTATGATAAATGAAAGGACCAACCAATTATTTTCTTCCCACCAAAAACAGATTCAAGTTCTTATTAAATATTATGTTTCAGTATGTTTAGTTCCGGCAGGCTTAACAATTGGTTTGTTTTTTATGAAGACAAAAAAATGTGGTCCTAGATTAAATTTCTGAAATAGTACAAGGCTTTTAAAAGAAAAAAAGGAACACACATTAGACGAAGGGACCACAGATTTTTGACCTTTTATCTCTACTGAAAGGATCATTTAAATTCACTTAATTCTTGTGGTTCACAGAAGTATAAGAATGTACAATGAAAAGCATGAACACTTTTATCAGTGCGAAGTGGAAAGGAACATGAAGAATAAGCATTGACTCCTTTGAAGTGAAAGGTGAAGTAACACATCCTATCCCCAACATGGCTAAGAAGAAGTGTGAATAGAAATAAATGCTGATACAAAATTTGCAAAGATCTTCTGCTTCACAATTTTTATAACGTTAAGATACAACTAACAAATGTGTCTCAAAGAAAGATAAAATAGAAAGAAAGAAAGAATTATCTCAATAGTTTACTGTGATGGATCCCTGTTCCCATAATAGGCTTAGGGTTTGTCAATAGAAGTCTATGAAAATATAATAGTCCAGGGAAGTTAAAACTAGTTTTCAGTTCTCTCTTTCTTTAAATAGAAGATATCAAAGTTGCACACACTGTCAACTGGAGTTTTGTATCTAGAAATATCTTTGGAATTAAGCCAATATTCTTTCACTTTGGTCTTTCACAATACAAAGTAGTGTTAACCATAATTTATGGAATTAGAGATTGAAGTTGAAATATGACATTAAAGTGTGAGAAATTTTAAAATTTACATATTACATTTTAGTAAATGTTTAAAATTATCTATCCTATTACAGAGTTTGAACACTCTAGTTCATAGATTATAGCCACGGTACAACCCAATAATTCTAAGATATATGTTGAAAATTCTGTAATCTCAAAACTCAATATATTACTTTTAGAACAAAGAGCATTTATCATAATTATTCCATATTCTATAAGCTGATATTATCAGGAAAAAAACATTCTTTTAAATTTTCAAATCAAGGTGCAATTTAAATAAAATGCTCCAATTTTGATTTGTTTTTCAAATACATACATCTATGTAACCTCCAGTCTAATCCATCACCTCAAATGCTCCATACTCTTTGCAGTTTTCTATCTCTCCCACATGACCCTCGGGCAACTACTAATCTGCTTTCTGTCACTATAGATTAGTTTTGCCTGTTCTAAGATTTCATATAAATGAAACTACACAATGTGTATCTATTTTGAATCTGGCTTTTCTTTTGCTAAGCTTAAATGTTTTGTTAAAATTTATCCATGCTGTTATATGCATCAGTAATTTATTCCCTTTTATTAAGTAGTATTTCATTGTAATAAGATATCACAATTTACATGTTCACTCAGTTGTTGTATTTGTGTTGTTTCCAGTTTGGGGCTGTTACGATTACAGCTGTCATGAACATTCCTATGTAAGTCTTATTGGTAGTATTTCTTTTGGTTAAACCGATTATGCAATTTTAACTACATGTTTATCTTTCCAATAATTGAAAAGCCATGAATGTGGTATACGGAATTCTCATGCAAGTATCATAATAGGATATGAAATCATGTTTTGCAAGAGTTATTAAATATGAACTTTTCCTCTATCAAAACCTTTCATTTGGCTTTAGATCTTCTTTCTTCGAAAAAAAATCCCAAATGTTTAAAGAATTTGAACGTACATTTTGTAATTTTTGTTTTCCTATCTTGTAATTATTGACAAATTTCTATACAATTTTAATATACATTAAAATAATAGAATTAATTCAAAGATACACTTAGTAAATGTGCTAACCACCCTGCTCACAATGTGGTGAACTTGAGGCAGGAGTGAATCTTACAGGTAAATCACAGAGCAGCATATGAGTTTCTATAACACCACGTATAAATTTCACAACAAGTAAGGCTGACAGTTTTGCTAAATTCCCATTCCTCTCTGATCGCTCCTCCCTGCCTATCTCTTGACGTCTTAACATTCCTTACTAAGTGCAAGCTCTATGTGTGGCTTGATTCCTGTTTTATTCCCGGAGTTTATTGTAGGGCCTGGCATGCAGTGGACATCTTATGAATATTTGTAAGATAATGAATGAATGAGGTTGAATAGACCAATTACTGGAAAAATGGAAAATAACAGGGTGCTTAGATGAATTAAAACAGGCTCCCTGAAGTGGGTGAGAACCTTCATCCTGATTTTAAAGAGAATGAAATCTAATCGCTGGTACAGAACAGATTGGTGTATGATATTGTATAAAAAGGAATGTACAAAAGTCATATTCTAGGAACTGGAAGAAGTTTAGCTTGACCAAAAGAGCAGATTCAAAGTGCAAAACTAGAGAAATTGAGTTGAAAAATTAAAAATCAGTGGCAGGCAAAACCATGGAGACCATAAAAAAATCAGCTGTTGCCAGGGGTTAACAGGGAAGGGGAGATCAATCAACAAAGCACACAGAATTTTTAGGGAAGTGAAACTATCCTGTATGATACTATAATGGTGGATACATGTCATTATACATTTGTCCAATCTCACAGAATGTACAATACCGGGAGTGAACCCTACTGTTAATATGGACTTTGAGTGATAATGATGTGTCAGTAAAGGCTTATCGATTGTAACCAGTTACTACTCTGGTGGGCATGTTGATAATGGGAAAGGTTATGCATGCGTAGGGGCAGGAGAAAGTCTCTGTATCTTCCTCTCAATTTTGCTGTAAACCTAAAACTGCTCTAAAAAAAAAGTCTTTAAAAAAATCAGTGGGGATTGGAGAAGCATTCGAAGAACTGAAAGCTAAAGATTTGTATTAAAAGCAATATAAGTAAGCAGGTTTTTACACAGATGGGTATCATGCTGAAAACGATCTTTGAAGAAGAAACATTAATATTTAATCATGTTTGTAAATAAACATACGAATGAAACTATGAGTGTGAACCTGTAGACTGCAGGTCATAAAAGAAGAGGCTGAGTGGCATTTATACTGCAGAAAGCAGGCAGGTTTTGAGCCCTGGTATCCATAGCTTCCCTCTAGACGGTGGTGTGTGATGCCTTAGGGAGCATCCTCAGGCTGCCACTGAGACACTTCACAGCAATACAGTGTCGATTAAATTGGACACTAGTAAAGCATAGGTTAGTGGTCTGGAAAGAAACAGTCTGTTCATTCAATAAACCTGCTCTTGTTTCATTTTAAGTCTTTAGGATTCGATTAAGTGTTAAGAGCTGCAAAGGGAGAAGTCAGGGTTCTGATTAGACACTAACCAGGTCATTAATTTTCCATATTTACATATAATGTTCCTCACACTACAAAGCTAGTTTCCGAAAGCTATGAAAATCATAAAGTATTTAAGTGTCACATTGTGTCTCTTCAGTTTATCCTCTGTGATCAAATAAATCCGGAACAAAAAAATGCATGCTCTAATCACTGAATTAAATAGTACACGTATGAAGTGTGTGGCTGCATTGTCTAAATAATTAACCACTACTCAATGATTATGCTAACTAGTGCATACTGGAGTGGATAAGATTAATGAAGCCTTTGGTTACAATTTAAAAGCCTCCCTATCAATGGTTTCTTTCACTGAATTAAAGAAAAAGGATTTTGCAATTTTTACTTAGTCTTGTATTGGAAACATCTGGATCATATCCAATATACATGCTCAGAGGCCTCGTCAGAGATCAGTATCTAGTGAGCAAGATGTACAGTGAAAATCTGAAAGGATGAAAAACGAAGTGCACCAGGGAGGCAGCATGCTACGGTAGACAAGTGCCTGTCTAGACACCTAGAAAGCGGATTGTTTATCCCATCTTTGCCACTTGCTGGTTTTGAAAGTTAGGCAAAGTCTTTTAATCTCCATCGGTCTGTTTCCTTGTCTGAAAAGGATGGAGAATAATGCCCATCACATAGTGCTTTGTGTAAAGCACATAATATAGTGCTGGGGATAAATGAGGTGCTCAATTAGCATTTACTATTAGTATTGGTGGCAGCTGTAGCATTATAACTTCTGTTTTTTTCCTCTACTCTCCTTGAACCAAAATACGTAGTGGAACTTACAGTATTCTTGTTTAAAATATTCTTATGACATGTGCAATCTATTAACATGTTTCTGCATTATGGGTCAAGCAGAATCAAAAAGTTTCAGAGCAAGAGAAAATCAATTAAAACATTTTTATTTACTATTGGCATCACAAAGGAGAAATTTTTCTTCCCATCTACAGATATTTTCAACTCCCCACTATTTGCTTCTTGCTAAATACAAACATTCAGAGGCTTTGGAAAGAATCATGGCAAGGTATAACTCTTCTTCGGGTAGATGAGATTGATGCCTTCTGCCTTTGGATTGTTTCCCCAAATAACCAGCCAGGAGGCTACAACAGTTGCTTACTCAATCCCCACATGAGCTGATCTCACCCATCCTTAAGGCGATTCTTTTTCCAGCTTATATTAGTAGTTCAAATGGTTTCCCTGGATCATTGCATTTCCTTCTATCTTTTCAAGGAGTTGGGTGCTGCTCACACCCACTGCTGGCTCCACGGTAAAATTGTCTGCTTTGTATTTCTTTCACTTTGGATATCCTTAGAAAAGTGTCTGCTGCCATGATTTTGCTGGTCAGGATCAAAGCTGCCATAGTTCCAAGCACAAATGTTTATTGAAAGGAAAGATCGAGCCCAGTGAAAAGAGCTTTGGAACCAGACAGATTTAAGGTCAGATCCTTGTTCTACAATATAGAAGCTGTGTGACCATTGATAATTTCCTCAGCATGGGAAACTCGGAGCCTCAGTTTCCCATGCTCAAATAACCATTTTGCAGGGTTGTCAGGAGGAATAACTAAAATAACAAATCCAAAGTACCTAGCATAAGACTATTTTTCTTCCTGTCCCCATAGGTCCAGGTCTCCCTAAAAATCATTCTGTTTTTGTTAGCAAAGTTATAAAGTTCTTTTCACCCAAATTACACACCTACACATATGTACAATCACGAAAAGGTAAGTAATGCTAAAGTTTTAATCTTTTAAACCAGGTGGAATCCTACATTAGCATTGCTCTCATTAGTTCTTCTGTCTCTCATTTAAAGTGGTCCTAGAATTAAGGACTTTCTTTCTCTCTCATTAAGGAACACAGTCTAAAACCTTTCTCAAATGATGAATCAGATAAACTGAGTTAGCAGTACACACATACACTCTCATACACAGCGACTCTGAGTTCTCCTAGTCTCCAAGCTCAACTAGGAGTGCCCACAACTTAAAAAGTTTCATCTCCTAACAGTACATTTCAATAAAAAAGACTCCTTCCATAATAGTGGAGGCAACATAATACAGTGTAAACGTTGAGACAGCCGCACCTTGATTTAAATCCCAGATTTGTCATTTACTAACTATGCAACTTTGAGACATAGCTTATAAAGGCTAATACCGCTTTCTCCATGTGTTAAAAGGTAGTAATATCTACCTGTTATTGCAGTTAAGTCAGGACTTTATACAACATTTAATACAGTGCCTGGCATATAGGAAGTGCTCAATAACCATAGGTATCTATCATTACTTGTTGGTGTTTTCTGGTAATCAGTACTAGGAATACTGGTTTCCTTAAAAAGTCTCCTGGTCCGGGCACGGTAGCTCATGCCTGTAATCCCAGCACTTTGGGAGGCCAGGGCCAACAGATTATGAGGTCAGGAGATCGAGATCATCCTGGCTAACATGGTGAAACCCCGTCTCTATTAAAAATACGAAAAATTAGCTGGGGGTGGTGGTGGGCACCTATAGTCCCAGCTACTTGGGAGGCTGAGGCAGGAGAATTGCTTGAACCCGGGAGGTGTGGGTTGTAGAGAGTTGAGATCACACCACTGCACTCCAGCCTGGGTGACAGAGCGAGACTCTGTCTCAAAAAAATATAAAATAAAATAAAATAAAATAAATAGTGTCCTGAATTGTTCACAAATACACATAGAACACATACACAAATAATCTTAGCCTGTCTTCCCCATGCATTTTCTAAGCCTGAACAAGCACTGACAGTCACTAATGCTTCCAACGTGCACTTATTTTAAACTGAAATCTTCCTCCTTGCTCTGTATCTGATGTCAAACAGAGCGAGTGTATTCCTCCTTTCACAGAGAAGCATTTCAAATATCCGGTGGCAGCCTTCATATACCCCTAAGTCTTTCCTCCAGGGTAAAGAGTCTCAGTTCTTTCAATGTGCTCATATTTTGGGGTTTCTAGACATTTCCCCACTGGTCATCCTTCTGGGGAAGAGTGACTGAATCTCAGCAGAGTTTAATTTCTAACTTTTTAGGGAAACACTAACTTGGTATTTAAAAAAGACAAACAAAAAAAAACATATGGTCATCTAAGAAAAGGAGGATTTAGTGGGGGAAAAAAATCCCACCATGCTAATAATACACCATCTTTTATTATAGGAATGGTTTGACAATTTTTTAGAGCTAAGAAGCAAGAGCATTTGAAGCCCAGGCTTGTGTCCGCTGCTCCATCAGGAGGCTTCCAAAAACAAGATTTCTGATACTCTCTTATCCTAGTTTTTAAATGACTTTTCTGTCTTCTCATTGTATACCACATATTTCTTTTCTTGTCTTCTTTTTTAAGCATAACAGTGTTTTGCTCTGTTGCCCAGGCTGAAATGCAGTGGCCTTATCATAGCTCACTGCAGTCCTGAACTCTTGGGCTCAAGTGATTCTCCCACTTCAGCCTCCTGAGTAGCTGGGACAACAGGCAGGCACCACCATGCCTGGATAATCTTTTCATTTCTGTTTTTGTAGAAACAGAGTCTTGCCGCCTTGCCCAGGCTGGTTTCGAATTCCTGGCCTCAAGAGATCCTCCTGCCTCAGCTTCCCAAAGTGTTGGGATTACAGGTATGAACTACTGCATCGAGTCTCATTTCTTTTTTGATACGACATAATCACTCAATTTTTGCAAGTTAATTTTCTAAGCAAGACAACTTCTTAAAAGCAAATTTAAACTCAACTGAATTAATGTTGTTCGTCTTACCTACTCTGGAAATGATTAAATGTAGCCTAACCCTCCTACTGTGGCAAAATTGAATATCCTTGGCTGTACTATAAGGAGTACATTAATCCTAAATTACTATTGCTTTATATACCTAGAGTTATATACTTGAATTAATCAGTTGGTATGTGCCACAGTTGCTTTTTTTCTTCATCCACAGATGAAGGACAAAAGTGTTAGTTTGCACAACTTAAGTGATACAAATCTTTCATCAGTTTTCCTGAGGCTTTCTCATTGTTGTACACATTTTAGCAAAACGTAAAAGGCTTCTCTTGTTCCAAGCACTTGTGATTACTATGCAAACTGATGAAAAAAACAAAAAAGATTGTCAGTTTTCTGATAAATAGACTAATCAACAGAATTTAAGAGTACTTTTCGGCCGGGCGCGGTGGCTCAAGCCTGTAATCCCAGCACTTTGGGAGGCCGAGATGGGCGAATCACGAGGTCAGGAGATCGAGACCATCCTGGCTAACACGGTGAAACCCCGTCTCTACTAAAAAATACAAAAAACTAGCCGGGCGACGTGGCGGGCGCCTGTAGTCCCAGCTACTCGGGAGGCTGAGGCAGGAGAATGGCGTGAACCCGGGAGGCGGAGCTTGCAGTGAGCTGAGATCCGGCCACTGCACTCCAGCCTGGGCGGCAGAGCGAGACTCCATCTCAAAAAAAAAAAAAAAAGTACTTTTCAGGTCCACTTTAACAGGCAAACCACCATCTATTCAGGATGTGTTGAGTGGTTTGCTGCTCTCATTACTTCATTCTTCTTTGAGATTTATTTTTATCTAGTGATCAAACTAGAGACGGTGATTGAATAAAGCAGATCAATTTTAGACATGATATGTGGGAGAACACTCCAGTTCTAGAGACACCAATCCAGCCTTTATCACACTGTAATCAAAATAACCCTTATTTTGCTTTCATCATTCAATGCTTTTAAACAGTTTACACAACTACAACATGTACTATGTGGATCATGTATTTTTAAATGCTGTTATCACAAGGTGAAACTATTATTTGTCAATTGGCTCTCCACTGTCTTTCATTTCTACTATCTTTGTCCTTTTCATCTCTTTAACATTTTCAATATTTAGTGTTTAATCTCTTTTAACATTGTTTTTTCTTTTTATTCAGGGAGAGCTTTGGATGTTTGTCCTCTACATCACTGAGTTGATGTAGTGTTGTCTCCACAGTGTTGTCTGTCGGTTATTCTGTTCATGGAAATTTAAGCCTGTTGTTTGTTTGTATGGTGATCTGGCTTATTGAGAGTTGGTCTACTTCACTTCAGACTGCCTCTCAGTCTGCTTTCTCATTTTGATAGGAAGTATTATAAAATAAGTTTTAAATACTTTAAACTTTTGAGACTGAGTGTAAGGATTTAAATTCTAGCTATGCCACTTACATTATTTTTCCTCTTGACCAAATTATTAAATTTCTCAAAGCTTTGGCTTTCTTTCTCATCTTTACAATGGATATGCTACTAGTATTTATCCAAGTGCTGTTATAAACATCAAATGAGATCATCCACCTATTATACTTAGCATAGTGTCTAACACATAATAGTAATACAAAAAAAGATTGCCATGAATACAAATAAATCTCTATCTTCATCTCATAGAGCAAATGTCTTTTTTAACCTCACTGTAAAAAATACAATGGACATTTTCTAAAATGCTCTGCCATTTCCTGTAATGAATAATTTTGTGAGCTTTTTAAGATACTATTTCTCTCCTTTTTACTATGTCTACATTGCCTTTCCGCTATCCTCTCATCCTCAGATGATGAATACACTTTTTGAAACTATGAGATATACTATATTTTTTCCAGCTATAGAAAAAAACGTATACCTATTCACTTCTAAGACTGTTAAAGGATTTCCTATTGTACATGTGTACAAGTTCATTTATTTAGGATGTTAGGAGGACTATTAAGAATTCATTATTTGCCTGCCTTTGTTAGATTAATCTAGAAATAATTTCCATGATTACCAAAGTGCCTTAAGTTTACCTTCAGAGAATCTGAGTACTCCTTTTATAAGGAATACGAATGCAAATATTTTCCACTACAGTGAAGTTACAGGAAATTATATTCATATTTCCAATAAACTATATCAGTGAAATCAAATGACTTTGTCAAAACTGTGCTGATCAAATAAAATCTTCCTTTGATATTATACAGGTTGAGCATTCCTAATCTGAAAATTCAAAATCCAAAAGGTTCCAAAATCTGAAAATGTTTAAGCAAGAACATTATGCCACAATTGGAAAATCTGACATCTGCCCTCAAGGGACAGGTTACAACAAAGGTCCACAACACACAGTTTATTCTGTGTCCCCTAAGGAAAAAAGCTCCTCCCAGCCTCATTCAGTTGGTGATGCTACTGTGCTGCCTAGTTACCCTGAACACATTATCTTTTCACTGTATTAATGGCATGTCATATTTTTCACCTTTAGGTACTTATGTGTGGATACGTTTAAGAAAATAATTGCTTATATACTATCCTGATAGATACTTAAGTATTTATCCTGATTGTATTAATCTGTTCTCACACTGCTAATAAAGACATACCCCAAACTGGGTAATTTATAAACGAAAGAGGTTTAATTGACTCATAGTTCAGCATGGCTTAGGAGGCCTCAGGAAACTTATAATCATGGCAGAAGGGGAAGCAAACACGTCCTTTTTCACATGGCAGTGGGAGAGAGAAGTGTCAAACAAAGCAGGGGGAAAGCCCCTTATAAAACCATCAGATCTCGTGAGAACTCACTCTCAGAACAGCATGAGGGTAACCGCCCTCATGATTCAGTGACTTCCCACTGGGTCCCTCCCACAATTATGGAAACTACAATTCAAGATGAAATTTGGGTGGGAACATAGCCAAACCACATCACTGACAGTATATAACTTTACCTTTACATACAATATACCTTTACCTTTATATACTATTTAGAGTCAGAAACGATGGTGATAAACAATCACAGATTGTCCGCTTGGGTGACTGAGAATGACACCTTTGCTTTCTGATGGCTCACTGTACACAAACTTTGCTGCTGCTGTTATGAGTTAGGGTCTCACTCTGTCACCCAGGCTGGAGTGTAGTGGCATGATCTTGGCTCACTGCAACCTCTGCCTTGCGGACTCAAACAATCCTCCCACCTCAGCTTCCTGAGTAGTTGGGACTACATGCCACCACGCTCAGCTAATTTAAATTTTGTGTAGAGATAAGGTCTCACTATATTACCCAAGCTGGTCTCGAACTCTTGGGCTCAAGCCATCCTCCTGCCTCAGCCTCCCAAAGTGCTGGGATTAATAGTGTGAGCCACCACATCTGACCACAAACTTTGTTTCATGCATAAAACGATGTAAAATATTGTATAAAATTACCTTCAGGTTATATATGTAAGGTATATACAGGACAAATAAATTCCGTATTTAGATGTGGGTCCCATCCTTAAGACATCGCATTAAGTATATGCAGATATTCTAAAATGCAAAAAGAATCCAAGATGTGAAATACTTCTAGTCCCAAGCATTCAGGATAAGGGATACTCAACCTGTACATTGGGTTCATCCTTGTATTTGAAGTCTTATTTTGTATTTTCCTACTTTATTTGGCAATTGTGTAACAAGGTTCCTCCTATAACATTAAGTCAGTAACTTGTGACTTGTTATTATAATAATATATAACCCTTTGTCATCTATTTGTGAAATTTCTTATCTTTAGTTTGAAAGTCAAAAGATCCTCCAACCATAAAAAATGAGTACCAAGAAACTTTCAAAACTTAAAAAAGTCCACGTAACTTTTATACCAAAATTCAGAAAATTAGGCCACATGGAAACAAAACAATGTAAGTCCCCTGTTTGAGAAACTATGAAATAAAAACCATGAATTTCTCTCTAAACAAAAAATTAATTTTAATTAAATAGAAATTATGAAGCAAATCACTTGGACCTAAAATTATTTATCCACTGTGCTATAAATTGTTTTCTCATACTGAAAAAAAGCCAAGCAATCAGGAATTGGTATGACCCAGTGAATTAAGCAAATAACAGATTTATTTTGCTGTGTAATGAGGTTGACAGAACAGTTTCAAGTCAGATTACATTTGACTATGCTCTGTTTCTATTACATTTGCCACTTAATGGTAAGAGACAAAGATTCTCCTGTGGATGGACTGTTTTACTCTCCAATCTGTGTTTGCCCATTGGAATTGTTATGAAACATGGTGTGGATGTCTGTGAAAAGCATGGTCAACGTAGGAGATAGTTCACAGACTGTGCTTATTAATCAATTCAGATAAGACTCAAGTTAAAATGAATTTGGAAGCTTCTTGTTTATCTTCTTCCTTCCTAAAACTAAGTTCTTTATTTTTCAGCTCCATAAAAACCTTAGGAAAATTTCTGGTGTTTGAGAGAGAGGCTCAGCCTGCTAACTTCCATCTTTTAAGGTAAAAGTCCATCTCACAGTGTTTAAACCTGAAACATAATTTATTTTTCTTTTTTTAAAATTATACTTTAAGTTCTAGTGTACATGTGCACAACATGCAGGTTTGTTACATATGTATACATGTGACATGTTGGTGTGCTGCACTCATTAATTCCTCATTTCCATTAGTTATATCTCCTAATGCTATCCCTCCCCTCTCCCCCCAACCCACGACAGGCCCCAGTGTGTGATATTCCCCACCCTGACTCCAAGTCTTCTCACTGCTGAAACATAATTTAAAACTTTGTTTCTTCTAGTCAATTCTTCTCAACTACTTTGAACAAATTAATATGCCTACTAATATATATTGGTAATTTTCTGTTTGATCAAAGATTGAAGATCTCTATTAGGATATATATTGCTTGTGATGGATGGAATAAACGAAAAACATGATTATGAATTGAGCTGAATTTACCCTGAAGTCATATCACCAAATTGAGGTTTATCATTTCTCATCGTGACCCTTTTCAACAGTTCTCTGACGCCTTTGTATAGATTCAACTTCTCTTAAACACACTCTGTCAAATGGGCATAATTTTTACTTAAGCAAATGGAAAAAAAATACTTAAAAGTAATATAAGATACTAAATTTAAATAAATTTAGTATAGTAAATGTTACATATAATTTAAATATATGAAAGTATACTATAAAATTTTAATATGAACATCTAAAAAATAATCCTCCATGAGGTCTACAATATATTTTGTTTCTATAACATTGAAATGTGGAGATTGATAAAAATCCATGTTTTCATTTCTTCAGTTTTTCCATTATAAAAACTTTACAGTAAGAAAGACTGAACATTAATTATAAATTAGAATATAAAACCAGAGGTTAAATCTATTTTCACCTAATGATACCGGTATCTGGGGCCTTCATTAGTATGTTCACTATATAAACATCTGGTTGGTTTGATTAGACTCTGTGACTTTGACTGTAAACGAGATTCCAGGAGGTGAATTATTACACTGGGTACATTTAGCCTGGGGTTGTCCTACTGGGGAAAATTTGAGAGATTTGGTTAATAAAATATTGTTTTGTTCAAAATATGGAATGGAAATGCAGATATTTATAATAAAATATAAGGTAGAGTACATGTAGCACCACAGTTTTTTATATATTTTGATGATGATTTTCTTTCTTTGGCTCTTCAGAAGCCAAGGGGTACATAATTCATGTTTGTCATCTTACATAGGGGGTAGGAACATTGTCTAAGTTCACAGAAAAGGTGGTATTTGGGCTAAGAATTTCTCTAATCCAGGTTAGTTAATAGGAATCAAAACAAGTTCACCCTGCCTTTTTCCCTTTCTTTCTTGCTTCCTTCCTTTCCTCCTTCCTTCCTTCATAAACTTTACCTTTTCGGAAACTGGCTTTGGCCTCATATGGGTTAATAAAACGTCAGTTTACAAACAGCTATACTTTGTTTATTCTCCCAAACACTTTCAGTTAAAAGGCTTTCTTATAATCATGTTTTCACTTTTCCTTAAACCATACTAAATTTCATCATTTCCAATCCCCAGTGGGAACTAACTTTTTGGAATTTTCCTAAGGTTTCACTGAGCAAAAATGTGTTCAGGAGAACATGATGCATCATATCTATTTTAGATGTGCAGGGATTCTCCTGCTGATGAATGTTCATAATTCTAGACAAAGTTAATAGAAGGGAATTCCCCTTGAGAAAAGAATAAATGGTGGAGAGTGATCTGAACACAAATGGTATAGTTCAGTGCACTTATGTCTAGAGTTCTCTACTGGATATCAGAAGTACAACTGTCATTTGGTATTTCAAAAACACTCACAGGAAACATGGTTGGTCTAAGGGGAAATACATTATTCATTTGCCAAAGTTTGATTACTACTTGAAATCATTTTCCACAAATCACTTATGTGAATTGTACAAAAAGGTGTGCAGGAGAACAAGGTATATATGCCAGATTAATTTTCCATTAAAAATAATTTATGCTGCTCTTGTGACTTAAGTAATAACTTTTAAGAGCTATAATGTATAAAACATTACAAGTAAGAGTAAGGATTCCTAATACTTCCTACTTAATTAAAAGTTCTTTTTATCTTGTTTATAGTCACAAAGTAGAATAATGTCTCGCGTTACTTAACTTGGAAATGAGGATAATACTAGCACCTTCCTCACTGGTTAGTTATAAAGATTAAGTGATTTAATACATGTGAAATAATTAGAACAATGATAGAGATTAGCACACCAATAAATAAAAGTTATAAAAATATTGTCTGCTATGGTCATTAAAGCTGTTCATAAACATTCCATTTCTTTCTTCTTTCCAGACAAGATGATTGCTCTTCCCCATCCCTTTCAGGTGGGGTGATTAGATTTGTAGGTAGAAAGGAAGCATCTATTATAAATTCCAGGAGCATTCATTGGATGACAAGGTAGATGATAAAACTGCTCAAGAAAGAGCTGAAGAAAAGATAAATTCAATTTTGGACACAGAGTGTTTGTGAACAATTGGGTGGAATTGTCGGCTATGCAGTTGGTTAAATAAGTCTGGGGCTATAGGCAGATTTGGAGTCAACAGTTTTTAAATGACTGTTGGAGTCATGGGTTAAAAGATTCACTCAAGAAGAGTTTATAGAGCAATCTTGATGAGTAATGCATGAGGAAGAATGTTGGAAGATTTTCAAAACTTGGGAGGTAACTAAGCAAGGGTGAGAAAGAAGACTGAAAAGCCATGGCCAAAGTTAGAAAGAAATCCAGAAGAAAGTGACATCACAGAAGTCAGTACAGAAAAGAAAGTTTAAAAAAAAATCCCAGAGCCAAAGAAAATATTGAGTTACTGCCTAGAAAAATAGTAGCTTTCAATGAATATGTATAGTGTTCAATTTATTCTTGCAGAAGTTTATAGTTCTTAAATTCATCTGTAAGAAGACACTGTCTATTTTGAATATGTTACCATTTAAAGTGCATAACCCCCTGGCTGGAGTACAGTTCCAAGTTGTGTCTAGTTGTAGAAGCAGACTGTAATGCAAGTAAGAGGGTTAAAGAAAGAAATTAATATTAATGGTGCAGGTTTTGCGGCAAACATTTTGAAATCGAACGTGTGAAGTTTCAGAATTTCTTATATGCTATCTAAGGAGGCTAAATCATTTTGCATTGAACGGATACAGATACAGTTTTTCATCTTCATAACTCTGACTGTGAAGATAATATGACTGTTCTGGATACAACAGTGGTTGTCCATGAACCAGTGCTCCAAAAAGCACTTCCCTATAGATATTAATCACAAGCCAAGTGCTTCAAATATGATGAGTGTGGTAAAAAAAAAAAAAAATGCATAAACTCTGCATTTCTGATGCCATTTTTAAAAGTAATTTATCACTTGTGTTTTGTTACCTGAAACTTACTTTATATACCATGCCATAGGTTTATTGATTTGGTCTTTTTCTCACATTAAATGGAATATGTGGTATTCAAGATACACACACACACACACACACACACACACACATTTTTCTGCAATGAACAGCTTAGAACTAGCGAAACAAAATTAGTTAATTAAAGAATTAATACTACATGTAAAAATCAACTCAAGATAGATTAAAGGCTTAAATGTAAAACCTGAAACTATAAAAACCCTGGAAGATAACCTAGGAAATGCCATTGTGGACATAAGCCCTGGCAAAGATTTCACGACAAAGATGCCAAAAGCAATTGCAACAGAAATAAAAATTGACAAATAGGACCTAATTAAACTAAAAAGCTTCTGCATATCAGATCCATCAACAGAGTAAACAGACAACTTACAGAATGGGAGAAATATTTGCAAACTATGTATCTGACAAAGGTGTAATATTCAAAATCTATAAGGAACTTAAACAAATTAACAAGAAAAAACTAAGCAACCCCATTAAAAAGTGAGCAAAAACCAGGAACAGACACTTTCCAAAAGGAGATATACATGTGGTCAATAAGCATATGAAAAAATGCTCAACATCACTAATCATTAGAGAAATGCAGATCAAAATCACAGTATGATACCATCTCATACCAGTCAGGATGACTATGATAAAGCAGTAAAAAAAAAAAAAAAAAAAAAAAAAAAAAAAAAAACAGATGTTGGTGAGGTTGTGGAGAAAAGGGAACACTTACACACTGTTGGTACAAAGGTAAAATAGTTCAGGCATTGTGGAGAGCAGTTTGATGATTTCTCAAAGAACTTAAAACGGGACTGCCATTCAACCCAGCAATTCATCATTAGGTAAATACACAAAGGAATAGAGCATGCATTCACATGTTCATCATAGCACTATTCACAACAGCAAGGAAACGGAGTCAACCTAAATGCCCATTAACAGTAGACTGGATCAGGAGAAGTTGTTATGTATATGCCACGGAATAGTATGCAGCCATAAAAAATGACAGGATCGTGTCTTGGCTGCAACATGGAAAGAACAGGAGGCCATTATTCTTTTTCTTTTTCCTTTTTTTTTGAAACAGGGTTTCACTCTGTCGCCCAGGCTGGAGTGCAGTGGCATGACCTCGGCTCATTGCGACCTCTGAGGAGGCCATTATTCTAAGTGAACAAATGCAGGAACAGAAAACCAAACACTGCAGGCTCTCTCTTGTAAGGGGGAGCTAAACATTGGGTAGATGTGGACAGAAAGAAGGGAACAACAGACACTGGGCCTACTTGAGGGTTAAGGGTGAGAGGAGGGTATATTCATACTACAGAAATTGGCAAACACTGTAAATTGGAGTTTTCCTTCCTTTTTGGGGGACGAATTGGTTTTCCAGTTAATATGGTTTGTCTCTGTGTTCCCATCCAAATCTCATCTTGAATTGTAGTCCCCACATGTCAATGGAGGGGCCCATTGGGAGATAATTGGATCATGAGGGTGGTTCCCCCATGCTGTTCTCATGATAGTGAGTGAGTTCTCACAAGATCTGATGGTTTTATAAGGGGCTCTTCCCCCTTCACTCTCTCTTCTCTCTCCCACTGCCATTTGAAGAAGGTCCTTGGTTCCTCTTTGCCTTGTGCCATGGTTGTAAGTTTCCTGAGGCTTCCCCAGCCATGTGGAAGTGTGAGTCAAGTAAATCTTTTTCCTTTATAAATTACCCAGTCTCAGGTATTTCTTTATAGCAGTGTGAAAATGGACTAATATACCGGTGCACCACTGCTTTTAATACCCAGGTAAATCTAAAGTCAGACAACCACTGATTTTCTCCTTATTAAATGTATGTAAGGACTGCTCAACTGATGCTGATAAACTTCCCTTCAGTGGACTGAGAAGAAGCTGATTCCAGTGGACTGTGAAGAAGCTGATTGCCATTTTGTTTGCAAACCTGGTGTTTGGGTACGTAGTTTTGAGTCATGTAGGCCAATATTTTCTGGGAGAATTGTGAAAGAAACTAGAACCAGATAGTTTTATATTTTCCCTATGAAAAAATGGTTGACTGGATTAACCTCCTTTTGACTAAACATTCCAGGCAGCAAAGAGTGACTGGAAACGAACTTTTCTAAAGCAAATTCTTTTTTTTTTTTTTTTTTTTGAGACGGAGTCTTGCTCTGCCACCCAGGCTGGAGTGCAGTGGCCGGATCTCAGCTCACTGCAAGCTCCGCCTCCCGGGTTTATGCCATTCTCCTGCCTCAGCCTCCCGAGTAGCTGGGACTACAGGCGCCTGCCTCGTCGCCTGGCTAGTTTTTTGTATTTTTAAGTAGAGACGGGGTTTCACCATATTAGCCAGGATGGTCTCGATTTCCTGACCTCGTGATCCGCCCGTCTCGGCCTCCCAAAGTGCTGGGATTACAGGCTTGAGCCACCGCGCCCGGCCAGCAAATTCTTATAAAGATGCCTTAAACAGTTTGTTCCTAGTTTTTAACAAATGACAGTTTCCTACTTTCGTTGTCTTTGACAAATACACTGCCAATCACAGCAAGAACGTCCATCAATTTTCTCAAATGGGCAACAAGCACAACTAGCTGAGTTCTAGCGGAAACTTGCCATTGAGTAACTATGTGATGTTGAAAACTTAAAGTTCCTAGTTTTTGTATTAAATGGACTAAATGGTATCTCAAGTATCATGCCCATTTATAAAAAATTAATATTCTGGTTAGGAGTCATTTAAGTAAATAATATGGTTTGGCTGTGTCCCCACCCAAATCTCTACTTTAATTGTATGTATCTCCCAGAATTCCCATGTGTTATGGGAGGGATCCAGGGGAGGTACCTGAATTATGGAGGCAGGTCATTCCCATGCTATTCTCATGATAGTGAATAAGTCTCACGAGATCCGATGAGTTTATCATGGGTTTCTGCTTTTGCTTCTTCCTCATTTTCTCTTGCCACCACCATGTAAGAAGTGCCTTTCACCCCCCACCATGATTCCAAGACCTTCCCAGCTATGTGGAACTGTAAGTCCAGTTAAACCTCTTTTTGTTCCCAGTTTCGGGTATGTCTTTATCAGCAGTGTGAAAACAGACTAATACAGTGAACTAAATGAGAAACTTAGTACTTTCAAGTCATATTAAGAAATTTACATTTTTATAAATATACACAAAACAAATATATTTGTATCTATACTGAATAAATCCTGTCCTTACATAATTCATATTAACTTTGGAAAGCAAGATTAATGAACACAAAACAATTAGCCAACAGTATAAGCCAATCACATTTAAATTATCGACTCCTATATTCAAACTGGAGATCTGTCTAAGAGGGAAATGTAGAGAATAGAAGATAGTTTGGCAAAGGCAGTGAAACTGCAACCAGCCCTGAAACAATGCATAGGACTGTTTTTTGTTTTTGTTTTTCTCCCTTGAAGGTCTAGGGTAGGGCATTATAAACGGGAAAATAGCAGTAAGGGAAAAAAGAACGGTGTGTGAATACAACAGACTCAGGTCAACAGGACTGCGAGTCAACAGGCCTTGGTATGGAGATACCCTGGAGAGCAATGGAAATGACTTGGCCCTCCAGAAGTACATTTCAGCCTCCTTTGCACTGAATTCTCACTTCTAGCTCTGGAGTCTATACTGTGAAACTATCAAAGAAACTAGCAACTACTGAAACTCCCACTTGTATCTGAATGCAGCTGGGTTTACCTGAAGAGCCACACCCTGCCAAGATAATTAGGGGAATAGGAACCTAAATGTTTTGAGGACTGTTAGTGAATAAGATATCAATACTAAAGAATAAATAAATTAGCAAAGAATGAAAGAACCACCCATAGACTAAGGGAAGGGAAAAAATGAAGAGAGGATGATGGCAGATAGTTTTTAAAGATTATATACCAAATCACTGAGGTTATCTAAAATTTAACATTTAATTGGTGATGTGTTATTAATTAAATTTCCTTAAAATATGCTTGAAAGGTGAACCTGTGACTATTCTTATTGGATATGCCTAAATATGATTGTTAGTGTCATTATAACTTCTGACTCTAAAACATTGCTAAGTTGTGCCAGACACTACTTGAAACTTTACACTTAACATTCATTCTAAAAGTAGCAATAATACCTATAGGCACTGATTCCCAAATAAACATTGTTATTTCTCTACTGAGAAATTCTTATGATTCAAATACAGATAGTTTAACAGATTGTATTTTATGTGTATGTCTTTTTATGACAAAAGCAACTACATTTAAACGTGCAAAAACTCTACTCTGGGTGATTTGCATTCTTGTATCTCATTATAGAGTCTCCTATTTGATTTTCCATTTGGTCCCTAATATCTTTTTGTGTTTATTATTGCTTTAATGAGATAATCTTGTTTTACATACCTAGATTTCATTACTATTTGGCAAAAACAATCTCTACCCTGATTTTACTCTCATAAATACCTTAGCCCTAACCTTGGGGCTCAGTGCAGTCTGGTATGAGATACTTCTAAAATAGTAAAATGGAAAGAAAAAGAATTCAAAGTAAAATGTAAGTAAAGGTTAGTCCTTTATCTTTTAAAATCAGAACAGATAGACTGTTTCCCTTTATAGGATTAATCTATATCTACCCATATAATGCCTCATTGAAGATTTACCATGATAAAGTAATACATTGGTATATCTTGCATTAAAGCAGAATTTGCAAGAATTAAATAGATTCCACGAAGATTTTCCACTGATGGGGACTGACAAGGCTTAAAGTTGATAATTCAGTTCTTATTTAACAGTCATAAATGTTATCTTCAATCTGTGCTATCAACTAAAATTTTCTTCATTCGAATGCATTCATATTCATGTGGCTTCCTTTGAAAAGACTGAAAACCATTCCTAAAACTCAGACAGGAAGAGCTCAATGAAAAGAAATTATGACCTATATCCACTTTAAGATTTATTCACTGATAAGCTCACTTCACTATAGGTTTAGGTTGCCAATAAAATTCTCTATAATTTCGAAGCCATCATCTTTCAAGAAGAATTCAGAGCCTTTTCTGATTTCTCAGCATGACAGAGTAAACTGGCAAAGCACAGTAAATGATTAGGTATTTACTTATTTATTTATATTAGTGAACATACAGTGCTTATTGTGTCCCAGGCATTCTTCTAAGTATTTTACACATGCTAATTCATTTCGTTCTAGATATCATATAGCCTCCTTGGGACTTAATGGGAGAATATGTTTCAAAAAAGAAGTGTAATGGTGTCTGTAAATACCAACTCTCTATATTTTGCTAAGTGCATCTTTAATAACACTAACAATAACTGCTACTTATTGAATGCCTCCTAAGTGGTAAACTCACCCTCACATCAACTCTTTAAGATAGGTATCAATAACTCCATTTCATGAATGAGTAACCCCTAAGTGTCATAAATAGTTATTACCAGAGGCAAATGTCAAGGACTCCAAACACTTTGACTCTAATACTCATTTTTTAAAGTACTTTATAAGACATTTTTCTCTTTTTAGTTCCAATATTCTACTTTTCTTAATATTACTCGGTCAAACTCCTTCCCATAAAAAATACCCCTCCAATCTGTCTCCTCCTCTCGATCCCCGCTATTAGCACACTAGCTACACCCTCATCATGCCTCACTTGTACTTCTGCAAAAGACTCTTAACTCTCCCTTTCAGTCCACTCTCCACACTTCCAGTGAGTTGATCTATAGGAAACATAAATCTGATTATATTACTACCTGTTTAAAATGCCTCACTGCTTTCAGAATAAAATCTGACATCTTAACCATGACATACAAAGCCTCTAATGAGATAGAGCCCATGGCCAGTGCAGCTTCATTTCTCTCAACAATCCCCCAGGCCTCCCTGTCCCACCTGCAACATACACATCCCCACACCCTCCCTCATGCTTCAACTAGATAAACTGTTATTTTGCTGCCTCTGTGCCTCTGCAAATTATCATCTCTCTATGGAAATGTGCTTTATCTCCTTCTTTTCTAAGCTCCTACATATCCCTTAATACTTACCTGGGATTTCATCTTTGGTGGGAAGCTGTTTTAGACGTCTCCGGCCTAGGTCAGTTGCCTGGCCTGTGTTTCACCATTAGAGCATTCATCATACTTCTCCCATGTCTGTGGCCATCACTTCCATTCAAGTTTATTTTCTGACTATACTGAGCACCATACAACACAGTACAAATTACATTTACAATCGCAGTCCTCAATGAGTTTCGTAGGAGCTTAGTTGAAATAGGCCCTGGAGATGGCTTGTTATCCAGCAGAATTTATATGTGTTTCTGCCTTAGCTAATGCCTCATTTCTCATCTTCAGCTGCTGTCCTCAGCTATATTTCTTAGTATCTTCTGTGCTTGGCTCCTGGCATTTACACATGATCTTTCGGTATTGACTTTTTGCCTGGTCTATGTTTGTAGGATCACAGATTAAACACTCTGCTCCCTCATAACTTTCCAGTATTGACCCTGTACAACAAGTTTCTCTTGTGTCAATCCTACATCCAGCCAGGTCAACACAGTCTTTTCATGACTCTTCTTTTAGGTCACAAACCTAGAAGTCATCAAGCCTTCAAACAGAACTTTCTAAGTTACTAACATATCCGGAAGGGTAAATTCAGCGCTCAACAGGGAAGGGATCTTTAATAATAGTTGCCTCATGCTAAATAACCATTGCTAACAGAATGGTTATTTCTGTTAATAAGTACATATTACCACATACTAAGTACATATTACATTATTTAATCCTTACAGCAGACAAGATTACACACACTTTACTAAACAGGAAGCTGAAATTCAGATAAGTTAGTACCTAGTACAAATTCACATAGCTAGATAACCATCAAAATCAGGACTAATGCTAATTTTAAATCCTTTGCCAGCCCCGCATGATCCTGATTGAGTGTAAGTACCCTGGGGATTCCCAGGTCTTAGCATAGGTGGTGCAAAGAATCCTATGTTTGGGGAGAGGGTGTAGGTAATGGATACCAAATCACTCCATATTACCCCCATCAAAGAATGTGACTCTTGACCCATTCTTAGAGAAGAAAACTACAACATAACAAGGAGGAAGCAAGCTTAATCTCTGAATGAATCTGGAGTTTTATCTGTCCATGGCACAATAATACCAACCACATTGCTCAGGGGGCCATTGCAAGAGTGGGTACAATATCCTATTGATGAACTGTAATGATCGAAGGAAGACATGAGTTGAGAGCTTAACAGAGAAATGCTCATAAAGCTCAGAATATTGCTACTGATGGAATGATTAAATGCGGCTTGACACAAAAACATATGCAACTCTTGAAATTCAAAAGATATAAAAAATCTAGATAGTCATATGGTTTGTCAATCCACAGGTAACCCCTCTGTACTTGTAATTTCACAGTGTCATCCATGCTCTGCAAAATTGATGATTATTACCAAAGGAATCTGAGTTTAAGCCTGGCAACCAAATCAAAAAGCAATGCTGTTACCATCTAGAAAATACTTACACCACAACTTTAAAATGGAATCAATGAGTGTTTGACTGCTTGATAGGTAAGCTCTGAGGATACAATTAATCTGGCAATTCAAATCAGCTAAGTCTTTATAAATTCACTCTTTGTAATCTAATGCACAATGATCACCTTATCACTTACAAGGACTTTGCAATATACAAAGGACTGAGGTTCATACTCGCATTTAGTGATATGAAGTTCACAGGATATATGTGTATTAAACTTGCACGTCATTGAAGGCTATGTATATGATTAATTAGACTCAACAAAGGAAACATTCATTGTCTATTTGCGATCTGGACTATGCTGGCATCAGCATGAGCCCCCTACTAGGTCTCAGACTAAAGATGTGTCAAAAACAATCAAATAGTTTCAGAAAAGTATATATAAGAGTAATAATAAGGTAACATTAGAAATATGAGCAAGGAATGAAGGTTGCAGAGAGGAGGGATGTTACTACCTCGAAAGGGTGATTTCATAACGTTTATGTGTAAAATGGAGGCAGGAATAAAATGGTGAATTAGATGATCCTTATAGTCTGCTTTTGCTCTATAGTTTTGTCCTGTCTATATATTTGCCAGATTATTTCCATTTTGTTCTTTTTTCCTTTTAGAGCCATATTTTCTGATTATGACCTTTGGAAATGTTCTGTTCAGAAATTTCCATGATCAAGGACTGACTATGGAGTCTTCATTCTTAGGTCCGCAGCTTCTCTTCTTACCTCCTTCCTAAGAGCTTTGTAGGATACTATTGCTCTGGCATATCTCCTCCAGAGACTGAGTAGAGAAAGGAGGTGGAATTATAATCAGTCAGCTTCACTTAGGAAAGTTCTTGTGAAAGTTTGATAGAAGAGAGAGTTGATATTTAAGGAAATATTTTTTCATATAAAAAAGCAGCTCTTAATTACCTGCAGTAATGGAGAGCAGTGATGTGTATCATCCAAAATGGTGGATAATCCAAAAACTATTTCTTTTTTTTTGAGGCGGAGTCTCGCTCTGTCACCCGGACTGGAGTGCAGTGGCCAGATCTCAGCTCACTGCAAGCTCCGCCTCCCGGGTTTACGCCATTCTCCTGCCTCAGCCTCCTGAGTAGCTGGGACTACAGGCGCCCGCCACCTCGCCCGGCTCGTTTTTTTGTATTTTTAGTAGAGATGGGGTTTCACCGTGTTAGCCAGGATGGTCTCGATCTCCTGACCTCGTGATCCGCCCATCTCGGCCTCCCACAGTGCTGGGATTACAGGCTTGAGCCACCGCGCCCGGCCCAAAAACTATTTCTATTTGACTTTGAAATGTATTTTTGAACTTGCATTTGAATATAAGTATGGAACCAAGAACTTAAAGAGTCCTAAGCTCTCTATCTTTCTTATACACACTGGTCTTTAGAGAGACTAGGCAATTGCATGTTTGAATTTTAAGACTTTCCTCCACTGGACTGCAGGTTAAGTCTGGGTTAAAAGGAAGAGAGCTAGTGACAATGTCAACAAAAATAGCTAAGCAGGACATTTCTAAAAAGAAATTTAAATAAAAGTTATCTCAGCTGATGCAGAGTTTGGCTACATATTGCTTGATTATATACACTTGTCTATGAACCAAGTTCCCAGTTACAGTAAATCATTTAAGCTGGATGCGATGTACATCATTTCAAGCTGATGGAAAGATGACTAGATAAAGTTTGTTCTGTCTGACTCCCCCACTGAATGCCTGCCTGGCACTCTGAGGAAGCCACAGCAGGGTGTCTTCAGAAGCTATTTCCAAACAAATTTAGACTTGTCTTATACATGATGAGAGCTATTTATAAAGATTGTATAACCAATAGCTTATAATAGACACCTCTGTCAATTGCATTTATAATGAAAAGATCTAACACAAGAAGGCGTTGATTCCCAGTGCAAGCTATGGTTGCAGTATCTTTGCTTTTTTACCAACTAAACTAACTGGGGAAAGGGAGCATGACAAAAGTCACTGCACTTCATTGAAACTTGAACTGAGACCTTAAAAAGAAGTAGAGTTTCATCAAACTATACAAAAGAGTAAAGGGCAGTAGGTGTATTTTAGTTGGTCAAGTCAGAATCCAGCAATCATATCAAATGACAAGATCTACTCTCAGAAATGATGGGTAATGACATTATTATGTGAGGATCTTTAATAACTGCTACTGTTCTGTTTAATTGATGTACAAAAGGCACAAAGATTTAAAGAATTGAGAGAAAAGCAGAAGAAAACAGCAAAAATCAAAGAGTTTAAATCTATCCCCTCTAAGACAAATGGAAAGCAAAAATCAACAAATTACAAAAAATCTAATTTTAGTGTGAATGTTTTGAAACTATCAGCAGTCTGTAGTAATTGTACAGGCAAAGATTTTAGCATTGCAACAATCTAAGATGGGAATTTACATTGGAAAATAAAAACATTAGACCTGTAATCAGAAAAATGGAAATGAAAATCAAAATTACTTAATACTTTTCCCCCCAGAAATATGCTTTTTGAAATGTGAGACTATGTTTGAAAGCCTGTGATTTTCTTATTTTACAAACGTGAAATGTGTTCAGTGATGACTATAACATGACAATTTGGAACCTTGAATTTAGTCTCCTATTTTACTCCTAATTTATAATGTTACCTTGTGCATAATGTTTATTAATTTGGGGTAAAGTGCTGATTAATTCATTCATTTTAATAAGCATTTCTTGTGTACTTATGTACTAAGCTCTATGCCTGGCACAGGAGCCATAAAATTAAAGAGGCCCTGGTTACAGTCTTGGCATGTTTGATAAAGTCAGTGGGGGTAAAGGCAGAAAGACAAACATGCGGTGTAAGATGACACTTTGACTAAAACTACATACAAGTGGATATGGCACTAATAGAGAGTGATCATTTCTACATGGGATGAGATATATCAAGGAATTCATTGACAAACTCAGTCTTACAGAATCTCTGTACATCAAAGGTATTTGCCAACTATCCCTCTTCTGAAAGGACAAGAAGTCAAAATCCTCATGAAACCTTGAATGGAGGTAATTAAAAAAAGAATCTTCAAAATATGTAACAGCTCTTTTCAGAGCTGTCATACACAAATAAATGTAAAATCTACTACTACTAGCTTTCCTTTAATAGTATCACAAAAAGAGGTATTATGTTGATTTAGTGTATACTTTGTATACTCACAAAGCATGGAAAAGTGCACGGAGAACCATGCATACAGAACATTTTACCTCATGTATTCTTAACTGATTTTCTAACTTTCGTTTTTAGCAACCATCCTTCATCAAAAAGATCCAAGTGTTAAATAAACAAATCTAGAATTCACAGTTTGTACTCTCCTTGTGCTTCCTCATTTTCTGTTATTTCTTTTCGGCTTGGGTAAGCAAACTATGTTACTATGTTACTGCCACATTCTTCCCCGCCACCCCCCCCAACTGAGAATAGTTTCCCATGTTTTCAACAGAGCACAGTTGTGTGATGTGTGATGTGTGTTGTCGGGGGAAGAGGTGAAAGAAAGAGGGGGCAAAAAGAGAACATACTTGTGTAAATGTGCATAGTGTACATAAACATATATGAAGACAGGGTCTTCTAGACACAGAGAAAAAAGAAATATAAATGAACATGAAGTGTGGAAACACATGTGTAGTCAGATGGATCAGTGTCCTTAGGGGGCAAGATTTCAAAGTTCAGTCTACCAAACCATTCTAATTAAAAGAACATTTTAATACCCAATTCTGCTTCACTTTGTAAGTGTTTTCTCCCTTCTGTTTGTTTTCTTTACTAAAGTCACAGCAAGGGCTGTGCTGAGCCTCCAGTTCATCTAAGCTACTCGGTGCATGCCCAGACAGCAAGAAAATGGTTTCTCTGGCAACAGGAATTATGTGAAATCTGTGTGTTCTCCCCCACCTTCCATCTGATTCCTATTCACTTAAGCTGTTCACATATAGGCAACAATGAAGCACTGGAAATCTAATGAGCAATTCAAATTTAGTGAGCTAGTTCATGGAGGCTGGTACTGTGAGCATCTTCATTTCCTGTGTACCAAGGAGCAGAGTGCGTTTGTTGTATGTTATCTGTATTATTCAAGAAACATGCACTGTCAGCAAATAACCCAAACCAGATAAAATCAGATGAATATCAAAAATAGGAAGCATATGAGGAATTTACTTCCATCGTGGTAGGAGGGAAATGCAAAGGCTTTCAGGTGCTAAACACAGCTTTGAATTTTCCAAAGATGCTGAGCCATGGAAGCCACAATGATTTAAAACAGCCTCGTATTACGTCTGAAACCCAAGAGGGAATGGCAAGAGCTTTGATTAAATTGCTTTGAATGTCAGCTTTTTTATTTCTAAGGAATCATACTGTTTCTCCTTGACTAAAGCTCTAGGGTTTTCAATTTAGGCCTTATAAACATTTCCTAATACTAGTTCATGATGAGACCTCTTATACATGCTTTTCTCTGTAGCCTTTGTTGGGGAGAGAGTCCTGTGTTTAGCAGTGGTACTAAAGCTGATATTTACTGAGAGAGTTTAATCAAATGGGAATTGATTTGCTTGGAGGAATCAGGACTAAGGCAAATTAGCCTTATTCTTTAGAGATTGGGAGAACGTGGGAGGGAAGGATCTATTTTTCTTCGGTTCCAATAAGGATGAAATAGCAGCAAGAAATATACTCAGTAACATAAAGCAGAAAATAGAGTGAATTGGAATGGACTCTTGAACCAGTTTCAGAATCATTGTTCTGGAAGTTTAAGAAAAATATTTGCTTCTTACTTGTCTAGAATATCTTAGTAAACTCTACCTGCAAGGAGGTATATTTTTAAAGCTTCCTTGGTTTTATCATTGTACATCTAACCTGTTCAAAATTAAGGACTTTGTCACCAAAAAGCAATAGGAAATGCCTCTTTGCATAAATCTTTAATCTCAATCTACATGATATAGATTTAAATAATAACTCAATGAAGGCCCAATATTTAAATTTTAACTTCCAGTGAAAGCTATAAGGAAGCAATGAGCAGAATGATTAGTCTAATGACACAAATATAGTAATTGATTAACTAAAAAGCATAGAAGGGTGAAGATACAAAAGACAGATGACAGTAAAATAATAGTAGCATTATAACAATGACTTCATTTCATAGTCAATCTTTAGACAATAAGAACATACTGTTTTAGATAAGGTAGTTTAAAAATTCTCAGATAACTGGCATTTTTTCCTGAGATATAAAAGTGCCAATAAGTACAGCCAACATTTGGAAAATAAATACAAAATATAAGTCCTACATAGAAGAGATGCCTACTGAAGCCATAACATTTGGAATTTTCAATCTAGTCACAGAGCTTTTAGGAAAAGAACATCTTCGAATCATAATTTCATCCCAGTTAGAAAATGGAGATTCAACACTCATACCCAAAACCAAATTGCCCTTCACTTAGTAAGTCAGATAACCTAAGACTAGGGGCTTTGTGTATCTAGCTAGTGCTTGCTTCTGGGAACAGAGAAATTGTTCCTGTGTTTCTAAATGTGGTGCCCCACCGCAGGTAGTGTGTAGTAGAATGCATAAAGATTGACTGAAGTTTTCAAGGAATTTCTAAGCTCTGATCTGGAATTCTTTTCCCACAGAGTCACCTTTCATTTGTGAGTTTTGCTATGTTTTATTTTCTTAATTTTATTTAATTTTATCCTTTCTTCCAGGAAGAGTTGAGATAGCTTACTATTATAGTGTATACACCTATTAATCCTTGAAAACAGTATTTATTTTAAAGAGAAAATGGCCTAGAGTCAGGAAAATATCTTGATAAGGCACTTATGGTAGAAAGCAGAAGATGAGAACATGTGTTAGTAGGAGAGAAACCAATAAAAAATAGCAAAACTGTTCCTAAGTTAGAAATTAATGGCAATTAGTGGGTGGTGGGGAATACAAAAATGGAGAAAAGAAAGACAGAGTGGCCTTTAGAGGGAAAACATTAAAAATTTTGCATACCTAATATTCAATTTTAAATTGTTTTTACACCTTTCTCATAATTCAGAAAAGTGTGGCACATTCACATTGCTGAGCATGCTGATTTTTATGGAAATGTGTTCATCATGTGTGCTTAAGAGATCAAGTTCCCCAGCTGGCTATATACCAGAGCAGGGACACAGAACGAAAAACAAAAATGTTGTAGAGAAAAGTGGTTCAAGACAGAGGTGTTTATGATGATGTAAGACCCACTGGGAGTTTAGAGGAAACTGAGGAACAGTACTGGACTTTTCATGGGGCACGGAAGCCAATCTTATTTACGGCTTAGAAGGTAAGAGGACCTCAGGTAACTGTTAGCCCAAGCCACAGCATTTTGCAGACTCCCACCTTTTACAAACTCCGCTCAGAGTGGAAATTCCACCGGAGACTGGACCCTGAAGAAACATCTTGCGGGACAGGTCCCAGGCCTAACCCCCAACCGGGTGAATTCTTCCCTTATCAACAGCGCAGCACACCACTCCCACTCCCATTTCACAGCAATACCAGACCTCTCTCGCCTGGACCTACAACTGCCCCAGCCTGTAAGCTGGAAAGGAGGCTCTGGTGCTCGCTGGCGCCCCCCTCCGCAGATCTTTGTCCAATAAACCTGTGTTGCTGTCGAGCCACCCTCCTCGTCTTGTTTCTCCATCTTAACAGTAACATGGAGGCCGGGCGCCGTGGCTCAAGCCTGTAATCCCAGCACTTTGGGAGGCCGAGACGGGCGGATCACGAGGTCAGGAGATCGAGACCATCCTGGCTAATATGGTGAAACCCCGTCTCTACTAAAAAATACAAAAAACTAGCCGGGCGACGAGGCGGGCGCCTGTAGTCCCAGCTACTCGGGAGGCTGAGACAGGAGAATGGCGTGAACCCGGGAGGCGGAGCTTGCAGTGAGCTGAGATCCGGCCACTGCACTCCAGCCTGGGCGGCAGAGCCAGACTCCGTCTCAAAAAAAAAAAAAAAAAAACAGTAACATGGAAGTTATACCACGCAACACAGTGCGCGCAGACACACACACACACACACACACACACACAGAGTGAAAAGGTAAAATGTTACAATTTTTAAAATTAGAAACAGGGAAGATATATAATTAAGCAGGATGCAACATCTGGGAGAAGAAAAATGCCATATATCAGTGAACTGTGTACATTTGGGCAATGTAATATTAGTGGGCCAGCTTCAGAACCTTACTATGGTGAAAATCTGCTACAAATTTCCACTCTCTTTGGAATCACATAGACATGAATCATGTGTGCTTTCAACATACTAGCTATGAATGACTTTAGGCTAGTAGGTAAAAATATCTGAGCCTCAATATTCTCCTTTCCTGTAAAATACAGATAGTAGTATCTACTTTAAACATAAAAAATAATGGCAAATTTTTATTTACTGCAAACTATATGCCAAGCTCCAATCTTTTTTTTTTTTTTTTTTTTGAGGCGGAGTCTCGCTCTGTCGCCCGGACTGGAGTGCAGTGGCCGGATCTCAGCTCACTGCAAGCTCCGCCTCCTGGGTTTACGCCATTCTTCTGCCTCAGCCTCCCGAGTAGCTGGGACTACAGGCGCCCGCCACCTCGCCCGGCTAGTTTTTGTATTTTTAGTAGAGACGGGGTTTCACCGTGTTAGCCAGGATGGTCTCGATCTCCTGACCTCATGATCCGCCCGTCTCGGCCTCCCAAAGTGCTGGAATTACAGGCTTGAGCCACCGCGCCCGGCCCCAAGCTCCAATCTTACAGCTATTATTTATTTAGTTTATTCCTTGCAACTATCCTTTGAAGTATTATATTGATTGTACAAATCAGGAACCTAAGCCTAGCAGAAATTAAATAACTTTCCTAAGCACAAAGCTTGTGCGCAGTGGAGCTATTACAGTGAGTGGCTCACTAGTACTGACAATAGTACTATAGGCAAATAGTGTGAAAGTCAGTTTCAACTTGAAATTTTCAATTACTGACTACGTTTTCTACAATGCGCAAACCCAAGATAACTCTGTGATGATGAATCCTTTGTAAACGTTCCTTCTTGTCATTCTGCATTTTCTTTTTCACTATTTCTTTATTTAACAAGGGTGGAATGCCTTCCTCATTTATCATAACTCAGTTCTTATTAGAGCACCAGCTAATTCATGCTTGTTAAGTAGAAAAGCAATGGCAACCAGGCTTGACGCCTAAGTAGGATTCAAGCCTGTATCTAAAATGACAAAAACTTATAACATTGTTTTAGATCAACTATGGAGTGGCAAGAATAAATACCATTCTATATGCTCACTGTAAAACTAGATGTTTCCAGTGTAGTCACACCAAGTAGGAGCACATGCAGCCCGTCTCAGCACTTTGTCCTCTAGACCAGGGGTCGCCAATCCCTGGGCCACAGTCTGGTACCATCCTATTAAGGAACTGGGCCACACAGCAAAGGTGAGTGGCAGGTGAGTGAGTGAAGCGTCATCTGTATTTACAGCCACTCCCCATCCCTTGGATTACTGCCTGAACTTCGCCTCTTGTCAGACCAGTGGCGGCATTAGACTCTCATAGAAGCGGGAACCCTACTGTGAACTGTGAATGTGAGGGATCTAGGTTGCATGCTCCTTATGAGAATCTAATGCCTGATGATCTGTTGCTATCTCCCATCACCCCCTAGATGGGACCATCTAGTTGCAGGAAAACAAGCTCAGGGCTCCCACTGATTCTGTGATGAGTTGTGTAATTATTTCATCATATATTACAGTGTAATAATATTAGTAATAAAGTACACAATAAACGTAGTGTGCATGAATCATCCCGAAACTATCCATCCCCCACCCCCAACCCCTGTCTGAGGAAAAATTGTCTTCCATGAAACCAGTCCCTGGTGCCAAAAAGGTTAGGGACCACTGCTCTAAATGACCCACTGGGGACAAAACGGTTGCCAGTGACACTGTAGGGTCTTACCGGGTCTGGAAAACTCAACCTTTGCTATGTCACTGTGCTTTTATACCCTTCACTTATATCACCATTTGTAAAAGTGTAGACTAACAATACAATGAGGGTTTGTGTTCATGTATTGAAAAACAGACTTGGCATTAGAAATACTGCATCCTTATGTCTGTGGAGAAAGTAGAATGAATATCTAGATTTACCTGAAGAATTTCTCTGCCTCCAGCTTTCCAACATTCTGAAGAGCCAGTTTCCCTGCACCTTCTATGTGAACCAATTAATAGGATGTTAAAGAAAAAGGTAAGAATTTGTTTGAATTCTAGGATCTGGCACATGCTATTTCAATGAATTTTACATTCTAATAAAATAAACAATTGAAGTCTTATAAATACTGTATGTCCAAATAAAATAATACCCATTTTTTTGTATAATAAACGATTGCTTATCAAATAGCTTCCCTAAAGTTTGAAGGAAAAAAAATCCAACTGTAACTGACCTTCAAATAACCCAAGCATTGTGTTGGCAAGTTTGGTACGACTATGTTCTCCAAAAGTGTATAGAAGCGAATTGTCATCAGTATGTCTTCTGAAAAAGGAGTGAGTGATAGAAACCATTACATTTTAAAAAATCATTTAGTTAGAATTATGATCATGTACTGGGGTTCATGCAGGATCTTGCATGAAGAAAATAAGCAAGTTGAAATCCTCTTTTTTTCTTTTCTTTTCTTTTCTTTTTTTTTTTTGAGACGGAGTCTCGCTCTGTCGCCCGGGCTGGAGTGCAATGGCGGGATCTCAGCTCACTGCAAGCTCCGCCTCCCGGGTTTATGTCATTCTCCTGCCTCAGCCTCCGAGTAGCTGGGACTACAGGCGCCCGCCACCTCGCCCGGCTAGTTTTTTGTATTTTTTAGTAGAGACGGGGTTTCACCGTGTTAGCCAGGATGGTCTCGATCTCCTGACCTCGTGATCCGCCTCTTTTTTACTTTCAAAGACAAAGGACATGCCAAGGATTTGGAATCCTATTGCTGCTATTAAGAGCTCTTTCTCTGCATTAAACTTGTCTCAGCAAAGCAGGTGTTTGACATATGAGGGCCTGGCTGCAGTACTATCAACAGTTTCCTTACAGGGGACTTATTCTCCAAACATATCTCTCTTGTGGACAGAATTTAATTTGAACCATCTCTTCTAGAGGGTAGATGTTTGTGATTATTCTCTCAAAATAAGTAAAAAGGTTAAATAGAGGTGATACGCAACTTCTGTTTAATGTGTGCACTAATCTTTCACTTTATATAATTTATCATCTATAATTTTAGTTATTATATTTAGTTAAATCTACTCGGTTATCTTTCATTCACTATGAACTCATAATCTACAAAAATATATCAAATGGTTGCATTTCCACATTTTCCAGAATCATATATTATAGTACTGTGGTTAGATAAAGTTAACTAAAATGGAGATAAATTCTTTCATAAATATGTCAAAATATATCTAATTAACTATATATAAAATTATAAGTAAATCCTGCCTTCCTAAGAGGGATAAATTTAGAGGCAACATTTGGAGAAACACGGTAGTGACATCTGATAAGTATGACTTTGTTTTTCCCCAAGCTATAAATAGTAATAGCTAACACTGAATGCTTCCTATGTGCCAGTCATACAACACTGAGTGTGTACTAACTCAATCCTTATAATACACCTATGAGATTCAGACTATTACAGATCTCATTTTATGGATGAAGAAACTGAGGTACAGAATAAATAACTTGCTCCTAGACACAGCTAGTAAGTGAAGCTGAGATTTAAATCTGGACAGTATGGGTCTAAAATCAGTCATCTTAACCACTAGTTGTATAATTTAGATATATAATTTATAAAATATTATTCATCACATGTCAGAATAATCTTTTATGTTTAATAATGAAGACCATGAGAAATGGTTCATTTGTGGTACAGGACACCATCATATACAAAGCAGCTTACTAATGTACAGCTGTTGTGGGAAAAGAATATGTTTCTAAATCATTTGTACCCTGGGGACACTACACGACATTTTATTCAAAGTTCACAAATTTCCAAAGGATAAGTTGAAAAAAATCATATTTTCCTTCATCAGAAAACCAAATAATCAACTTTTATTTCTCAAAGGTAAGAAAGATCAAATAGACAACCCTTGGAACTAACCTGTGGTTCCACCAAGCATCTAAAATAGCAAGTGTGATGATTAGATCATTAAATTGTTCCTTCCGGGAAAATTCTGTGATTTAATGCGACACAGTATATAAGGAGAATTGCAACATTATTGATCGAAATCTAAAATGGAGATACAGGGGGCCTAACCATTTTTCTAGAAGAACTCTGGAAGAAAGAGTTGGACCTAATGTTTAAAAAGCTAACATCTAACATTAACTCTAGTAAGCAGTTATACCATTGCTTAAACCAATATTACATCACCAAGAAAAAAATAGGAAATCTATGTATTCTGTTTACAGTTTTACTCACCCACACTGTACCAGTTCTTCCTCATTGCTGGGTCCTCTCTGATAATAAATGGAGTTTTTATATAACATCTTTTAGGTCACCTAAGCAGTGATGCATAAAATCATATGCCCAGAAAAATAATGAAGTCTCTCAGCATATAGTTGCTATCACAGAATGACTAAGGTACCATAAGAATTAGTATCTAATAATCCTAATATTTGTAGGTCCTTTAAAAAATCAAGAATATGCCTGTACCTTCAAGTTACCAAGTACAGTACATATTTATCACATATGTGGGTTACCTGATAATTTAGAAAGTAGAGAATAGAGATCCCCTTATCACAGAAGCAGGTCCCAGATAGATGTAGGATTTTGAAAGGAACATTTTGAAATCTTGTAATTTGTGCTTATCTTGACATTAAATTCAGTCTTCTATTCATTCCAATTTTTTTCCAGCCTATTAAATTGTGAGAAATCTGCAAAGAATTTATTGAGAAGGTTCTCAAAGAACTAAGATGGTAGCTTTTTACTAAGAAGCTGATTAAATCAAGGCTGACGGGTAAGATTTGTTCAGACAAGCTTTCCTAGCTAGCATCCAATGAGTATTAGAATTTCCAAGTCTAATTTATAAAGCCAAACATAAACAGATAAAAATAACTTTTATTTTCTTCAAGAGAAGAGAAAAATGTAAGGTAGAGTGAAGTAACGTTTAGACTCAGATAATTTAAATCAAAGAACGGACATAAACAACTAGCAAATTTGATTGTTTGGATTTTAATAAAATGCATTTTATAATCTATTATTACTTTTAGCAAGAGAAAAATATTATGGAAAAACTTTATTTGTAAACTATATCTTAGCCCAAGGAAGTAAGTATATTAACTAAAACCCATAAAAGGTATGACTCTTTAATATTGCCAATGAAGATTTAACATAATATTCTGTAACAAATGTAGCTCATTCTGCTCTTAAAACATGTAATTCATTACCTCATTTGAATGTATTGTTTAATCTAGGAAATTGTATAATAAATAGCAGTAATAATATGGGAACAAACAATGTAGTTTTACTTTCACAACTAATATCCACCAGTAAAACTAAAATTTGAACCATGAGAAGGTGATATATCTAATCACGAAACTATCAGCAGGAAATAGCACAATACTTTTAACCCATTATTTGTCATATTTCTGCATGGGAACGTGTTTCAAAATAGGTTTCATAGGCCTAACACATAACGCAGGAATAATCTCACAAGTAATTTTGAGACTATATTCATAGTCACCTTTCCATATTCAAATGGTACAAAATGAATTTCTACCAAAGACACTATTTTCATTCTTATTAGAGTTATTTGCTCAAGATTATAGCAATAAAAATATGTATCTTAAATCTCATCATCAAAAAAGCCCAGAACTCTGGCTTCATTTTCAGGCACAATACCACAATGGCGAAACATCAGTATCAGTGTTGATTTATTAGTTAATAATGTAAGCAGTAAGACATGGGCTAAATTTAACACATACTCAAAACAACCTCTGTTAAATAATTTAACATGAATGATATTAAGGACAATTAAATACATTGTCTCACAAAAGTCTTGAACTCTTTTGTGAGAATCCCTGGGGGAACTTAAATGTGGGTACTTATGTTTTATAGGATTGACCAAGAATAGTTTAAAATCAGAAGTCATAGCCCTCCTTAAGCCGCATAGCTTAATTATAGAATAATATAATCATAGAATTATAGTTGGCTTATCTAGTTGATGCAACTCATATTAAAGGAAAGGGAAGATTTAAGAATGTGGAAATTATTACCAAAGAGCACTCAGTAAAGTTGCAAAGAGAAAATTGTTAGTAAATCCCAGGCCACCTTACTATATTAAGTTGTTTGTTAAGCATTGCAATAATCAAGGAAGTATCTATACTTAGAAATGCATGATTAATCTTTTAAATAATATCCTAATATTGTTTCAATCTACTTTACAATCTTTTGTTTAAAAGAAAAATCAAACTGTTATTTTCTTTGGTCAATATATATGTTTATAAGATGGACTTATAAATTCTATTGCTCATTGGGTGCTGGCTAATAAAATGTATTCATCCATTTTCTTTCAATGAACCATATTTATTTATAACTTATATAAATTCAAGGAGGCCTGGGCCTTAACACATTTGTAAGTGTGGGCAGAGGCCAATAAATTTGCATATTTAATAAGAACAAAAAGTGATTCTGACACAAGTAAGCTTCTGACCAAGTATTGCAAAACACTGATAAGGGACTGCTTCAAGGGGTAGAGGCAACGACAGCATCATGAAGGATGCAGTATTTGAGGTGTTTCTGGAAAAATGGGTAAAATTGGGGTATGTAGAGATAGTATGAAGGGCAATTAAGAAGAAGAAGGAGACTAAGTTAGGCACAAGAGCAAGAAGGTGTAGAGTGAGGAAATAACCAGTGGCCTAGATTGGCTAACAATAAGAAAATTAGAGAGTAATATAAGAGATGACTACAGGTCAGAGGGAAATTGATTTGGATCAGGAAGGTCAAAAACAGGGAGTATTGACTCTACCAAATACATGACAGAAAGTTTCTAAAAAATTTCCTGAGCAGGTAAAAGCTTAATTCAAAGTATAAGGAGATAGATGGTGAGAAAGATAGCTGAAGCCATGGAAGGAGGTAAGGTTGCTGGGGAGCCTAAACAGAACACAATGAAGCCAGACTAAGGAATAACATTGAGGAGTGTCTACATTTGATTGCCTGGAGAAAGGGGAAAAAGAAGGAAAACTGGGTGATAATATTACCAAAACACCAGGGGTGTGGTCTAGGTCCTGCTGCTTGCTGCACAGAAAGTCAATCACTGAGACAATGAGTACTGCCAGGGAAGAAGGCTTTAATCAGGTGCTGTAGCTGAGGAGATGGGAGATCACAATGAAATGGTTAAAAAGATAACTAAATGAAATGTATAGAAGAATGAAAAGGTTGAGTCAGGGACACAGCATGGTAACATGTGGGAAGAGAGGAGATAGACATTACATTGCCTGGGGACATCTCTTTCCTCTCTAGGTCACTAGCATAGGTTCTAAAACAGAGACTAAATTGTAATGCTTATATTCTGTGTAGACTAAAGACTAGAAAAAGTAATGGAGCTTTCCTGAAAGATGGGTTTTAGATGAGAGAGTCAGACGAAAGTGCAAGGGATTGCCAGCACCTCTGGTGGTACCATAGTCATAGATGGCAGGAAAGCAAGGAGCAGAAGGTTTCAATTTGAGTGTGCAGTCATTTTAAAAATGAGAAGGTGCAGGAAATCGATGAGGGAGTTTACAGAACCCAACTATCTCACAATTTGCATTAAAGTAGGATGCCCTTATTTAGTTTGTGGGGTTCTCTATTTTGGCCCTTAGTTCTGTTAGTCCTCTTGAGGAGGGAGGAGAAGAAAGGTTGCCTGCTCCCGTGTGCCTCTTTGAGGTGCCAGGAGATTACTCTGAAATGCTTTCCTAGCATGTAGCATGTCTTGTACAGCAATTCCAGCACTGAGACGTGTACCCTGAGATATGCCAACACACTTCCATCTGGTCCAGGGCTAGATCACCTAACTTTTGAGTTTCAACTTCTGAACCAGTGTAAACTGTGAATAACAGCACTTGCTACTTGCATCATTTTACTTCAGAATGATGTCACACGAATCAGTGAGGGGGTGACTTTAGAGGACCTTGAACCAATTGGAGAGAAGCACTCTAAGTGTCAAATAATTTCTCACTTTTATTCAGTGAGGATTTTTGAAACGTTAAAGAAAAAAAAAAAAACAGAGGACTTAGGGATAAAAAATGGCTAGCAGGACACATTTATTGGAATGAAGGAGGATTGCAAAGCTATTTTCTCAATTATATTTTTTACATTAAAACAACCTTGCATTTTTAAGCCCTGCAGATAAAATGTCTTTTATGAAGAAAAGCTAATTAAGTTTCCTGAAAAATATGGCAGCTAGTTAACAATTTATGTCTTTTTCAAAGCGTTAACGCTTATGGTTTTCAGGGCCCAAGTTACTAAGTTAATCTATAAGCGAATCCAAAGGTGAACTAATTGACCTAAAAATGGTTCATGCTTAGGTATGGGTTTCTGAGCACTAAAAAAATTTTTAAAATGACCATATATTTATTTTGATCTTCACTTTTGAACAAATCAGGTTTATATCTTGTTTCCTTTCTAGACCTTCCGTTGTATTTTAAAAAAGTAAATCCCCATCACAGCACTAAAAACATGCACTCTGCAACTGTTTACTGGGTATTAACTATGGGTCAGGCACTATGCTGAATGACAGAAATAAAAAGTTAAACTAGACATTTCCTAGCCTTGCAAGCTCATGACCCAGCTCTTTTATTAGTTGTAAAATTTACTGGATAGTTGTTATACTACAAACCCCCTTTACATAGTATTTTGCCATTGTCTTTATATGTTTATATCCCAGGCTTTTAACATAGTAGCTCAAAAAAATATTAAAGTGAACATTTAATATAGCTGCTCCAAAAATGTTAAATTGAAGTTAATATTATATTAAATTATAAAGATAATTCGGATAGGGACATACCTTTTTAAGATGAAAAATTAATGTATTCTTCCTTATTGTTCAAAAAATAATTTCAAATGGAGGTTAATATTATACTTAGAATTCACAACCTATCTCATCTTTCAGAGAAATAACAAAAGGAACCACTGATAATTTACAGTACTATTTCATGTTTCCTGTTGCCATTTATGTGTAACTTAAATGTGTGTAAAACATTTGTTTGTAAAACTAAATGTTATCAAAAGGTTTGGAATAGCTTTAAGACTTCTGAGTATTTATCAAGTCATTATACATAAATTTGCTAACTTGAAATGTATCTTTGTCTCCACCTTGTTTGAGCTGAATTAACTGGAAGAGGTTAACTTCATAAATCTTTCCTATAGCATCTATAGCTGATGTAATAATTCAAATGAAAATAAGAGGTATGAAAAAAATATGAGCCAAATTAGTAAACAACTCACTATCAGTTTTCTTTGACTGAAGTTCAATAAAAGAAGGGCAAGGTGGGGACAAAATAACTGTTGGCATTATCATCGTTGGTCACTTTTTTTTTTTTTTTTGAGACGGAGTCTCGCTCTGTCGCCCAGGCTGGAGTGCAGTGGCCGGATCTCAGCTCCCTGCAAGCTCCGCCTCCAGGGCTTACGCCATTCTCCTGCCTCAGCCTCCCGAGTAGCTGGGACTACAGGTGCCCACCACCTCGCCCGGCTAGTTTTTTTTTTTTTTTTGTATTTTTTAGTAGAGATGGGGTTTCACCGTGTTAGCCAGGATGGTCTCCATCTCCTGACCTCGTGATCCGCCCGTCTCGGCCTCCCAAAGTGCTGGGATTACAGGCTTGAGCCACCGCGTTCGGCCAGTCACATTTTTAAAGTAATAAATGGTTTCAACATTAATGTAACAGAAAACATTTCTCCCAAGTAATAATCTAGAATCAGTTCTTAAAATTGATGTAGTATAATATGCTATTTCAACTTAAATATTAATTTCAACTTACAGTTGTATAATATTGCTACAAATTATGAGACAAATGAAAATGTAAAGATCTATGTAATATGTAGCAACAATAGTTGATGAGAATCACATCTTTTTAGGCATCCTTTTAAAATCTGGTTTTCATTTTCTCATTTCTTGGATGATTACTAAATTCTTAGGTGGGGTTTTTTTTTTTTTTTAGAAGAATTTATGTTAACTTTAAAATAACTCCATTATCTTAAATAAATGTCTTTCAGCACAGTCCTTGAGACACCTGATCAGTGCACTTTGTATCAGCATGTGCTAGTGTACCTATGTATCAGCAGCTTTTTCCTGTCAGACTGACATTGACTTACCTTGGCTCAAATAAATTAATGTTCTGACATCTGGCAGCAATAACAGTTTGATAAGCCAGTAGAAATAGGGGAGAAAAAGCAATGGAAGGAGACACAAAAAGATGGAAGGAATGGCAGAGACATTTTAGAGTTTATAAATATATAAGTTGACTGATGTTTTGTGTGGTGTGGAAGAGAGACAGAGTCATGTGCTATTAGCTCTGTGATGGGGCTGAAACTGTGTCTTATGTTGCAGCAATTACCTGGCCATACATTACTTGATTCTCGGAATATGCAAATGTATGATACTTGAAAGCAGACTTTACTACACTCTAAGTGCCCACAGAAATACCACAAAATGTAATATGATCCTATTCATTAGAGTTCGCTGTGCCTATCAGAACTTTCAAGGCAATTGTGTAGTTCTTTATTAATGAAGAATTTTCATGGATGGAAATGCACAAGTCATAGTCTGTAAAATACAACAAACAAGTGAACTACATTCTTATTTTAAGATGCAATTGAAGTATATACATCAAATATGGAAGTCACAGTATGAAGAATATTGTGGGGTTTTCATTTTGACTTTTTAAATGTGAATGGTAACACTTGGTCAAACGCTATAGAGAAGAAACTTGACAGCTGATCACTTCAGGCTTGCTGTGAAACAGTAATGCTCAGTTGGTTAGTCTATGATAAAGTCTAGACATCTGTTATCTGAGTCTGTTTATTTATTCTACATTTACTTATTGAGAGGCATATATGGACCAGTCATTATTCTATGCTCTGAGGATACAGCTGAGAACAAAACCAAGTCCCTGTCCATAAAGAGCATATTGTCTAGTGACTGACAGTAAAAATAAACACATAACATAATACCAGGTTGTGATACGTGCTAAGAAGAAATAGAAAGCCGGCGTGGAGATGGGCAGTAATGGTGATGGAGAGGGCGATTTTTAGATATGATAGGGAATGCCTAAGATGGTAAAATGGAGTGAAGTTATAACTAGATGCTATCTTATTTGGCTCAATCCACTCTTAAACTTTTGTATGTATGAATATAGAGCATTTGAGAATAATCTGCATTAAGGATGTCCATTCCCTGCAAGGTTATGGTAACAGTGGGTGAATGATAGTTGAGATATTAAATACAAAGTAAATCATAGAAAGATAAGAAGGATCTTTATTTTAGATTATAGAATATTATATACACAGCCCAATTTTAAGAATTTGTCATCAGGTATTCACCCTTTCATTAAAAAGCTTTTTAAAAAATGATCTATCATATGCTATACCCCCATGAATTAGCAGTAAACAAAATGCACATTGGTTCTTACTTTATGGAACTCAAATTCTAGCAGGGAATTCTATTCACATAGATGAGATAGAGCCATCAAACACTCTTGACCTAGTACCATCAAAGTTTGAGTTAAAGATTTCCAAATTGGTATGTCTATCTTTCTCTGATCTTTTTACATCTGAAAAAAGTGTTTCACCTTACTCTTCCTTTCTGTGGCATACCTCCTAATACTTTTTCACAGGATACAACTAGTTCTTAGGCTTCTGCTCACTGAAAAGGGGTAAGAAATGAGGGCATACTATAGATGCAGAGTTTTGTAATCATGTCAGGATCCGCCACTTGTAATGATATTAGACAGTATCTATAATGATAATGATCATATGACTTAAGTCTTTACAGTGTGTTAGATACTTTTACTCACTCAAGATCTAGTGATTAAAAACAGAAATGTCTGAATTTGAAGGCACATTGGTTTAGTGCCAATATCCAAATCACTGGGATACAAGTTAAGAACAACAAAAAAAGTGAGGGTTACTCCCAGTCACTTTGAAGTTAAGATAAATTACAAGACTGGCATGTAATACTACACAACACATTAGGGGTTCAGCAAATTTCTTCAAAAGATTAGACTGGTTCTTAGGTGGGATCAAAGATAAACAGAAGACATTCATCTATCTAATGAAACTAAGTCATTCAGGATGGAGTTGGCTTAGTACTGAAAGAATAGCAAAAAGAATTCCAGAAGCACACGCTGGCAATGCCCACTCAAGCACTGTTAAGGGAGAAGGCATCTTGGCCAACAGACTCAGAGAATTACAGTCTCATTCATCTATTCAGTATTTTTTGAACACAATATATTCTAGTTGTCAGACTAGGTGCTAAGGATACAGTGGTGTACAAGAACCACAATGGCCCTCATCCACATGGAGCTCGTGTCTAGCAGGGGATTTGTATCCAGAGAGAATTCTAGATAGATGCTTCACACTATTTTGTTGGATGCCAGTACGTGTTTGAGATATAGGACCCCTTTTATTCTGAACATACATTGGTTTGTTCGTCTGAGTATAATTGGCTTTCTATGTAGATCTTTTATAGGAGAATATAATGTTTTTGAGAGACCAAGAATTCTGATCTACCTTACAATTACTTATCAGGGGAAATAAACAGTTTGATTTACATCGAGAAATCAGTCTACTATAAGTAAGCTGACAAAAATAAAATTTAGGAGTTTGAGGAGCAGATTTAGGCCCATTTAGGTAATGTCACCTTGTGAAGCCTCTTGGGGGATGCACAGCCAGGCAAGCACCCCAACCACTCATTTGAGTGTTTCTCTGTCATCTTTGAAATAAACCAAATGCAAACTCAAATTATAAGTAAGCATAGAAGTTCAAGGCCAGAAATGTTTATTATTCAGAATAATTAAAAATTATCTGATTAGAGATATTTATATTTTCCTATTCAAAAAGTAGTCTGTGCAGTCAAAATACTTTTTAAGATATATATCTTAAATTTATATCACCAGAGTTATAATATTGTATAATATAAACCATGATAAATAGATTTCTCTCTGTTATAACTTCTTCCAGTGACTCAAAACAAGTTAATAATACTTTGCTAGCCATCAGTACTCAACAGGAATGAATTCCACAAATCTGAAATGCTCAACGGGCCCTAAGTACTTTTCTTCCAAGCCACTAATACTAAGCCAAAGACAAAGGCATAACTGGCATCATAATCAATCAGTAGGCTTTATAGACGGATATCTTTATTGATTACTCATTAGTGATACATCTGTAACTGCTTCTATTTTTAGTGCCATGCTATTGAAAAAGGTGACTTTCAATATGCAGAACTTTAGAAGTCATTGAAATAGTAAAGATGTACAGCACAAGGGCATGCTAAGTTCAATAATAAATGGTCTCATGAATGAGGCCACATGTATTTCACAGTAGAGTTGACTTTTAAGGCAATACATTAAAACAAATATAATGTAGTACCATATATTTATTATATAGTGGTCTCTGTTGGGAAACACAGACAAACATTAAGATATATTAAATACTTCAACATGCAGAAATGATCAATTAAGGACCTGTAGATAACAATATTTTAATTTTGCCAACTTTATCTTTGACTTTCTCCTTGGGTAGCAGAGAGATATAGTCACTGAATCTTCTGAACAGCCAAAACTTGGAGGTTGAAAACAACCTCAAAAATCTCTCCTCAGAAAATAACTTTCTGTTTAATACGATTTTCCTCAAGTTTTCACAAGGCCAACTTTTCTTGTGAGAAACAAATTCTTTCTTTAAAAAAAGCTCCTTACAATGTCCTACAATCCATTTTCTCTTTAAGCCCAACCTTTCAATTTATAACAAATTATTTCCTTTAGGTGAATCAGAAGTGCCATTGTAGTCTTTTTTATGTAGCATATTTTTGAGCACTTACAAATAAGAGCTTATTATAGAGAATGAATAATAAGAGGAAGAATTAGTTCAGGTAAACGTGACATTAGAAACAGTAAAAGAATTAGAACTGTAAAAATTGCTTTTGAAAACCACTGCTATATCCTACACAACATCTGTGTCTACTTTATTGATCATCAAAAGCTTTATCTCTACTTGATTTCTCCACTTTGGAATACAGCCTGAGAATAATTTTGAATAGGCAAGAAAGCAGTGAAAATAAATAAAGGGTTACATTCATTACCAGACATTTGAAGGAAGAAATGAAATAGTCGCACAAAATTGAACTGTGACTGAGCAACATTATAATCTCCAAATCTCTAATATATACTAGCTGGTTGAAAGAGTAAGAGAATCCCACTGAAATATTTTCAATGAAAGTGCTTCCTATTAAACTGAATTAGCAGAAGCTGTGGAAATTACACATTTCCTAGCTTTCTTACTAAAGAATGTACTTCAGAAATAATGAAATACAAAATTCTTCCACTCTTCAGCATCCAATTTTTGCTGCTCATGAAATTACTGGGAGACCATGATATACCTCTCTCTAAGCACTGGTTCTATTTTCTTTGAGCCCCTGTATATCTATGGATTTAAGTAAATTGTTCTCCCTGTTTTTGGGGTTGGATAGGATCCTTTAGGATCTGACAAAATTCATACACCTTCTTCTGCATACATGTACTCACACAGTTGAACATAAAATTTCAAGAGATTCACTGTCTTTAGAAGCTAATGCACATACTTCAGGCCAACGGTGCAGGCTTGAAGTGAAAAGGTGAACGAAGAACAGATATTTTGTATTGCTGAATTTAAAAATATATTTAAAAGCAAGCAATAAAACAACAGGCGAAAGAAAGAATGAGAAAGAGAAAAGACAAGAGAAGAACAATAGCATCTTGAAGGTGTTCTGTGTCTGATTCTGGTAGGAAGAGCACCTCCATCATCTCCTTCCTGCTGTTTGTGTTGTCACCAACTAAAGGTAGGTGGGTCAATGATAAAAGAGGCCTCTTTTGTTTATCTCCCAAGGATTCAGCTTGCCTGAGTGAGAATGGCCTATATTTCATTACCTAGTTTTTGAAGACTCTGAGCCCTAGATATGTCCTATGAGGACAGATTTCCAAACTAAAAATTAGGACATATAGTCTGGCACCTTAAGTATATTTATGGAAGCATTAGTACTATCTAGGAAAGTCTATGATATCAGATAGCTTTCCTTTTGTGACGGGTCTCCTCATCTCATCTAGAACTTTTAACTAACTCATAACTGCTCTGCAATTACACATACTAAATCTGCAATTTACTTTGAAATGCACCAGAAATAAGATGAATTGATAGATGAATATAGGAGTGATGTATTTTGGATATGTGATAAAGCAAATATAGTAAAATGTGAGTGGTAGAATCTGAGTATACAAATGTTTACTGTAAAATTCCTCCAAATTTGCAAGATGTTTAAAAGGGTTTATGATAAAAATTTGGGGCAACATACAATGAAGAAGTGAAAATTTTGCAGAAGAAATATTCCAAATAGATGGCAATGATTATATAGCTGAGGAAGAATTATAGGTGATGTTTTTATTTGTGGATATTTTAATCTGTATTTTAAAATGTTTATGGAGTTTTTTTAGGTAATAAAGTAACAACACTTTTAATAAAGGATTTAGAAACCAGACTGTCATAAACTGGACTGCTGGAGCGAAGGATTGTTGTTGGAGACTGATAAGGGATGAGCTTTGCAAAGTTGATGTGGGACTATTTATTCTAGGACTCAGACTTTCTCTTTGAAGGTAACTAGGTAGAGGAGGAGTAAGAGCCTTAATTGGCTGTGCAAGGAAACGGCACAACAGGATTAGAGCTTTAAAAAAATAATAATAAAATCTCAAAATAGAAGATTAAATAGGGGTGAAGGAAAAGGTACAGAGTACATGTGAAGTTCATGAGGAAACTCAGCAATCCACATAGCAAAATCTTTAGTAACACAAGCAGATTTCTTCTCATAGGCAATTCCTATAAAAGCTTTTACTAGTTCTTACTAACATAAATAACTGCAAAATACTGTAGAATATATCAGTGAGTGGGGCCTTATTCTACTTCACTAGCCAAATGATTTCCCAATACTGTCTTGCCCTACTCCTAGGAAAGAAGCAGGAGAGGAGAAAATGTTGGAGGCAGTTTGATTTTACAATGCATGTAAACGAGAGATGTATGTTGTTAAAAATATTTACAATTGTATGGACACATACACACTTAGCCATAATTGCTTCACTTGAGCCTCTTAAATACATATTAAAAGCAAAAATATTGTAATAGAATCATTCCAGTAAAATTATTTGTCTTTCTGAGTTCCATGTTATTTTCTAGTTAAATAAATTCAGTGAAATCAATAATTTCTTTCAAGAAAAATGCAGAGAAGTATTAAAAGTATCCGAAAATAATACATACAGCATTTACATTCTAGTAAGGGTTTTGTCCAAATAATGTTGTGTTATACTTGTCTGTAGGAAATCAGACAGCAAAATCTTTATATTGTGTTATAATGTCAAGCCACCAGTAAGATAGTCATGCCTTTAAGCAGTAAACTCAGAGTATTTGTGACTATGAGATCAATTTCTTACCACTAATATAAGTGAAGCACAGGTATAAAGGAGCATCCTTAAAACAAGAGGAAATAAAATATTTGTATTTAACACAATGCCCCAACTGTAATGGTCATGTATCTGAAAATGGTAATTGACTGATAAGCAACACAATAGCAAAGAACAATAGTGTTTATAGTCTAAATTAATATAGTGCCTCAGTAAAGGTAAAATGCATAATAAATCGTAAACATAACTATATGGATTGAACCTATTTTCCTCATCTCTTCTAAGAACAACAATAGATGATATCATATATTGCTCATGAATGAGAATTTGGACAGAGCAATCAGACGCAGTAAGACAAAGACAACAAATTATGTTTGACAGATTATGATTTTTCTCTATTTCTCTCAATACAGGCATCAAATATAGCAGCATGTGATCACTGCAGCTGCACAGAGGCAAATGGAAGTTGGTACCATCATCTGAATCTATTTTCCTTTGTTTTTGTAATAGGTGGAAGCTAGAATATAAATGCAGACATTCAATACCACTCAAAAGCCTCTGAATGGACCAAATTAGAAGGAAGCACTAAAACCTGTCTAAGGAAACACTGAGAAAGCAGTTGCCTAAAGAGGCTTATGTTCTTGATCTACCTCAGTGAGCCACTATTTGTAGGACCCAAGGCAATACAATGTGGAATATTAATTGCGTTTATGGCTTCAATAATTCACCCTCTCTGCAGTTATCCCTTTGTCAAGTGAATTTTGAGTACTTCCTGTAAGAGCAAAGTACATTTGACCACCCTATGTGACCTGCTTCAGACAATAGGACAAATCAGAAGTGACAGCATAACAGTGACAAACCTAGACCTCAAGAGATCTTGTATGTTTCCACTTTCCTTCTTGCACTTTTGCCACTGCCATGAGACGAACATGCCCAGACTAGACTGTTGGTCCCAGGAAAAGGATGAAAAACACGTGGGGGCAGATCTGTCAAAGCTAACGGATGCCAACCAAGCCCAGCCTAGAACAGAACCTGTGGTCATCCTGAGGTCAGTGAGTGATCCCAGGAGAGAGAAGCAAAACCACTGAACTAAGCCCAGCCTAGTTCAGTTGAACCTTGCACACATATGAGAAATAAATGTTCTTTGTTGTATGCCACTGAGATTTTGTAATAGTCTGTTACAGAGCAGCAAAATCTGACTGATACATAACTTTTCTGTGTTGAGTTTCCTTATGTGTAAGTAGGTGGTAAATTTTTTTAATTGGCTTTTTTAAAGACTATAAATCTACAATACATGAATACATGAAACATCTTGCACTTCCACTGCCTATTTTGAAAATTATTGACAAATTTTTATCTTTCCATGTGTGTACAGATTGCCCAGGAGTTCTGACATTTTTTTTTTTTACTGATATTTTTAATATGGTAGAAAAATCACATTATAATGTATATCAGAACACCTTATATTTCTTTGTTTTACTTTGTAAGAGAAAGACAAGTCACTGCATTATTTGATGGCCTCACATATAGACAACCCTGAAGGACTTTAATAGAAATGGGTATCTACAGATCTTCCCTGAAGTTTTATGCCCTCTTCCAGGAAACAACAGTAACAGCTAACTGGGCTATGAGACAGGAAAAGATAAACTTACTAAGTTGTCCTTTTCTAATATTTCATGCAATACTTTTATTAAAATACTTTCTAAAAACCATTCAACCATTGAGCAACTTATTAGAACATTGGCATTGATTTTCCTTGTTCCATCTTAGAAATAATGCTTCCAAATTATCCAACAGAGATGGCTACGATTTTGGATGACTCACACTCTTATAGAACAAATCTTTGCAAAACATATTGTCACTGATGAGTGCCTTTGTGTGTTAGGTGAACTTTTAAGTACATTTAAATAAACCTAAATGAGTTCTGATTTATTTTCCTTTAAAATGTTTAATCTAATTATCTGAAATGGAGGAGAGCAGCCATACCTAAACTATACTGTAGGTATAGATTCCATACCTAAATTATACTGTAAATGCACATATGTGCACAAATCTAATAGATTTACTTTTTAAAACACAATTTCATTTAGCTTAATATTAGAAATTTTGTGTTTCTAGTGTATACAACCAACAACTTGTACAAGAAAGTAGACCGAACGTGTGTGAGGTAGTAGGGAGGAAATAGGTTCCTTATAAACATAACAATCGTTATTGATCAAGTACTACATACTACAGTGATTTTTTGAAAATACATTTTTGAGTCAAGATGCTCAAGATCTAATAGGAAGAAGACAAGTGAAATGTTAATTATATGAATTCATGAATAAGCACAAAAAAAGATAAGATCACATATTAATATACCATCTCATATACCGAAAGAATATTAAATGTACCAACACCCGAAAAGAATCACATATTCAGTTAAATTGGTACTCTAAATACATTTCCTGAAATTCTTTGAAAGTGAGAAAATACACCAATTAGTTTTCCAGCGAATATCTAATAACAGTTTCTTTCTATAAAAGAAACTTAGAGATAGATTTCAACAGATTAGATTCATATCCTAAATGTAAGAACAACTAACATTACTTTAGAGATGATCTGCCTGAAGAACTACTGGCTTTGTTCAGATACTAATATTTGGGGAAAAAAGGAATAGAAACTTACGTTTTTAAGAACTATATTTCCAGACTTATATGTCCAAACAATATGCAATGCATATATCATTATTCTTATTTTCATTAGTGAGGAAACAATTTTAAAGAGGTCACAACCCTAGAATAGAGGTTCTTAACATGTAGTCTGTAGACCCCTGAGGGTCCCTAAGAACCTGAAGAGGGTTCATTAGGTCAAAATCATTTTCATAATAGTGTTAATACTAATACTTCATTGTCCCCCCGTTTCTATGTTGATATTTGCATTCTGATATGAAAGCAGTGGTGGTAGCTTATCACAAATCAAGGCAGTGGAAGCACCAGCTGTACCAATGGTACACTGCCAGAAAACTGAGGGTAGGAGGAGGGTTGAAGTCTTTTAAGAATGTCCCCGACAAAACAGTAAAAAAAATATTAAATCACAATTCTTGATTATATATCTTTTTAATATTCCAAGTGACAAAATGAAAACTTCAAGTAACTTACTTCATACCAAAATATGATGGTTGTGAAAGCACCTGTGCAACTGTTCGAGTTGCAAGCTGAACTAGCCACTTTGTGCATGAAGTACTCTTTTTACTTGAATGAATGACTGACAGATAAACTATGGCTATTCAGATTTGAGTGTTTGGCAGACATTTTCTCGAACATAAAGTAAACCTGACACTTCAAAGAAAACAATTGATAGTGATTGTTGCCAATAAAATTTGAGCTTTAGAGCTAAACTATAATTTGGGGAAACTTTTATCTGCCACTGTCCGTTTGACAGCTTCCCAATATATAACATCTTCTCTGAGGAAAAGAGTGGCAAAATTAATGAGGTGACTGTTATAAATATGTCAACATCGGAAAGACTAGCATAATGAGCAATGCATGATGTTACAAACTCATGCATGCAAAAAAGATTCACCCAAAATGCAAGATACACCATTGGAATTACATTTAACTGAGTACAAAAAATAAAAGTTCATTGATAATAGGTTTCGATTCTACATTGCAACTAACCTTAAGCTACCACTAATCAAAGTTTTGGTGTAGCATTAAAGAATATTCACAATTACTTAAAAAGGCATTAAAATACTCCTTCCAACTGCATATCTGTGTCAGGCAGTTTTTTTCATATACTTCAACCAATATAACATATTGCGACAGATTGAATGAAGAAAGAGATATGAGAATCCAGCTATCTTCTGTGAAGCCAGAAATTAAATAAGTTTTCAAAAATGTAAAATAATACATTCTTGGAAAATATAGTTATGTCTCATAATTTTTTTTTTTTTTTTTTTTTTTTGAGGCGGAGTCTCACTCTGTCGCCGGGACTGGAGTGCAGTGGCCGGATCTCAGCTCACTGCAAGCTCCGCCTCCCGGGTTCACGCCATTCTCCTGCCTCAGCCTCCCGAGTAGCTGGGACTACAGGCGCCCGCCACCTCGCCCGGCTAGTTTTTGTATTTTTAGTAGAGACGGGGTTTCACCGTGTTAGCCAGGATGGTCTCGATCTCCTGACCTCGTGATCCGCCCGTCTCGGCCTCCCAAAGTGCTGGGATTACAGGCTTGAGCCACCGCGCCCGGCCAAAAATGTTTTTATGGCTTGTTATTGTAAATGAATAAATATTTCTAAAGTAGTTGAGTTTTAATTTCAAACATAAGTATTAACAGATATGACCCACATTTAAAAAATATCTTTTTTGGGTCCTTAATAATTTTTAATAGGACACCTGAAACCAAAACATTTGAGAACAGCTATCTCTTAGTGGTAAGGAGAAAATATTAAAACCCTGCTTACCCTGACCCAAAGCACATGCCTTTCCCACTTAACTGCAATATATTTCATTACAAATAAATTTCAGAGGTTGAAATTTCCAAAAAATAGAAGAATTACTCTCTAAGAGAAAAAAGCTTTGGTACCCTAACAGTTTATTATTATTGTAAATTAATTTCAGATTTTCATAAACTAAATAATATATGCATATCTCATGAAAATAATTTGAGTCACATTTATGACTATTATTTAAGTCACAGAGGGCTGAAGCGATTTCCTCCATGTACCTGCAAGTTTTCTTGAAAGACTGGGGATGTAGTATTAGAGGAAAAGTGAGTCATGCTTTAAGAATCTGTTTAATTAAATTAAGAATTGCCACAGCCTGAAAATCTGTTCTTTTACCTTTTGACGTAATATTTTAAGACTTTTTTTTTTTCTGGTAATACAGGCACTTAATTTTATTTCTATAGAATAATTCTAATGTAGGGTAATTTATGTTATTTTAGGTAAAACCATTTGACTTCCTAAACCAGTCACATTATAGTATTGATACCCTTTATTTTCCATTGTCAAGATATCTTTCTGCTTAGTTTGCTAACAAATCATTAGTCTTTCCTGTCACAGTAAAACTGCAGGCTAATATTAAATTTCAAAGGGTGCATTTTATGATATTGGTATGATTAAGGATGGTGTAATGAATTTTTTAGCAGTTGCTCAAGCTTCATACCCAGTGAACTCTAAAAAATGATGTTCATGATGAAAAAAGGATGGCTCAATTTCAATATTGAGAATAAAATAAATGTGTGAAATGTGTTGTTGAAGAATGTCTCATATGGCTTATAAACTGTAGTCCGTTAGATGAAAATCATGTACTTCTCTTGGGGGAAGAATAAAAAGAAAGGGGGAAGAAATCTGTAGCATGGCAGCCAAAGTGAGTAAATAAGAAAGAAGAAACTACATAAGAAAAAAATATATAAATATATAACTCATTAAAATACTTACTGCATGTGCTTACAGCTCAAAGCCAGAAGAAATTTAGGTAGCATAAACGTAGAGAATTCAGAAAACAGAAAACTAATTTGGACAATGCATGAAAAGAAATATTCAGCTTAGCTGATCTAATTTTCAGTATCTACACCTCAAAGGGACTTCAGAGAGCATTGATTTTTTTCAAGTGTTAAGTTTTTAAAGGCAGGTGAATGCTTTTTTCCCCCTCAGTGAATTTATATATGAAATTATAATCAATATAACAGAGAAAAGTTGAACTGCTGTGTTTCGGTAGAGGGGAGAGCTTTCTTTTAGCCACTTCTCCAGCCCCAAATCAATGACAAAAAAACATCTCTGGCCAAAGGTCGTCGAACACTGAACTTGAATACAGGAATGAAGAGCAGTTGGGGTTGTGGGTAGGTAGCCGGCAGCGTGATAGAAAGTTAGAAACAAAGATAAGGCAAGTTGGCCAATGTTTTAAGTGTCATTCTGAAGGCAATGGTAGAATTGAGAACGTGGTGATAGAATGAGGTGCCACTACTGAAACGAGAGATTTTTCTGGAGTTCTGGAGAAGGCTAGCACTGTGAAACCAGATAGAACAGAGAAGTTATAAGCTGCCTATGTAGGAAACGCTGGCCCATGACAAAAAGCAAAAATCATTACATCAAAATAGTATTAGCTTATCTTTAAAATTCTTTAGTTTAAAAAGCTAAATTATAATTACAATTACCCAAGAATCATTCCTAGGGCTTAAATAGTGTTCGTTTCTTAAAGACTCGTGAAAGCAATTTCTTAGTTCCCAATATAGGTGCATACCTCCTCAGCAAATGGTTTGTTTTTAATAGGCGCTGCAAATCAGTAAAACTTACAATGAACTTGAACAGGTTTCCCTCTTCACGTCAGTAAGCAGAATGAAATGTGCAGCCCACTCTTGGTAGGAGTGTATGATAACCTGGCTGGGCACGGTGGCTCACACCTTCCCAGCACTTTGGGAGGCTAAGGCGGGCGGATCACGAGGTCAGGAGACCATCCTGGCTAACATGGTGAAACCCAGTCTCTACTAAAAATAATACAAAAAATTAGCCAGGTGTGGTGGCGGGCGCCTGTAGTCCCAGCTACTTGGGAGGCTGAGGCAGGTGAATGGTGTGACCCCGGGAGGCAGAGCTTGCAGTGAGCCAGATTGCGCCACTGCACTCCAACCTGGGTGATAGAGCAATACTCCGTCTCAAAAAAAAAAAAAAAAGATTGTATGATAACCTCGATTAGTGACCTTATTCTGGGGTCTCTTTTATTTCCTTTATTTCCTTATCCTTGTTATCGCCTAACCTCACCTTTGCCATTTAGTTAAAATTGATGTTTTCTTGTTACAGTACATACCTTGATATATTTATAAAATTGTTAAAATCTTTTTTACAACAAAGTAGGTTATCAGTAAATGGACAATATTTTAATCTTGTTTGCCAAATAGTAACAGAAATGGTATCTGGGGCAAGTTTTGAGTTCTAGGACTAATATTCAAAATCTTCAATCACAGGATTATCTTCCTTCTTACACAGAAGTGATGGTACTTGTACTGTCTGATTGTCTCATTAAATAACAGCACAGTTATGTGAGATGACTGTCCAGTTTTAGGTGTGCAATCTATGGTCCTAGAAAAAAGCACAAGCAGCTAACTTTTAAGGAATCATGCTCAGAAATTCAGTTTAGTTTTTAGCATCACTAATACTAGAGGCCAATTAAGTAATTCAGACTAGACTCTTTTTGCTCAATTGTGTAAACAAAGTATACCTAATTATGTTCTTTATTTGACAGAATGAGCATCCTAGAGTTATTAAAATGTATACTGAATAAGGATATAGTGAAAGCAAACAGAGGAAGCACCTCCATGTTAATATCAACATTTTCTCAAAAGTTTTTTAGTCACATCATAATTATGATAACAGTATTTTAAAGCTGAGAAGAATATTATTCTCGAGAACAGGTCTTGGAAATAGAAATTAAGGCAATGATGCTGCCCAATTCAGACAGAAATTGGTAACAAGGAATTTTTTTCTATCTGGGAATTTTTAACTTGATTGGGGAGATTCTATACATATATACAGCAATTATAACACTGACAAATTTCTCACAAGTCATACAGGAAGAGCTATAGGAATTCTCATGAAATATCTTCTTGTTGGGTAATCTAAGAAGCTTCATAGAAGAGACAGCTTTCAAATAGGTTTAAATATTAGAAAGAATGTAATGAGACTGAGGTGACAGTTTCCGGCGAAGAAACAGCACAACAACTGCCCATTTGGCTAGAACAAGACAGAGAGGCCTCTTTTGGAGGAACAGAAAAAATAAAAATTCGAAATTTAAAAAAAAAAGAGGGAGGGGGGGTTAAATCACAAAAGGCCTTGCATACCAGATAAAGGAGCATCTGGCCTATACTTTAATGACATTGATGATTCTGATTATAAATTCCAGACTGCAGTCTTATTTGAAAATACAGTATAAACTTAGAAAACAAGATTGAGTACTCATTTCACTGTTAATAATAAATAGTACAGTACCTCTTTAAGCAGTAAGGCTCTAGTGTTAGCAGAATTGGATTAAATCTTAGCTTTGCCTCTTTACTTTGGACAAGTTACTTAACTTCTGTGTGCCTTATTTATATCAACCCTAAAATAGGGATACTAACTACACTAGAGTTGCTTAAAATCAAATCAAATAATGCAAGTAAAGCAAATTATTTGGTACCACTTAAGCTCTCTATATGATGATATATACATATAGATACCAACACACTTATGAACACAAAACTATCACCCATAGATAATCTGTTACTTACCTTGTCAGTCATGCCAAAAAATACCTTAAATTATAAGTTATCATGAAGGAGAATTATCTTAATGATCCTGATTACTGTCTTTTGATTAATAACTATAAATTAATCATCTAAAGGACAGTAATCAGGATCTGGAAAAGCCCTTTTGGTAATTGCATTGGGTAGAACCATACATGTCGAAAATTGGAACTTTTTAATGAAACAGAGTGCTCAAAGAATGAATGATAAAGAAATAACTACATAATATAAAACAAGCCCTTTAATTGACGAAAAGACCTTTCCGAGGTTACCCAGACAATCTCTCTATACCTTGTGAATTCAGAAGAATAGACCTAAAGAGATTACCCTGTCTCTCTCTTTCCTCCAGCTGAGACTACACTGACAAGTAAGACTCATAGAATTCCTCTACTCTCAGTTTTTAACCTCCAGAGAAATTGATTCCTCTGTTTTCTGTGGTAACCTCTTCTAAGGGTCAATGGCTAAGCATGTCAGAAAATCCTTCCTCCTTGCCAAATTAAATTCTTCTTATCTATCATATCGTGTTTTTATCTTGATTTTGTTAGAAAGTGGCAGGTGCTGAAATTTTAAAAATCAGTTTAAAAACTTAGGTAAAATTTAGTAATTTTCCTTTGGCTTGGATCATTTTCTGATAAGATCCCATGCCATCTTTCTTAAAAGAAGAATAATTTATTTACTCAAAGCTTGAATGAAGATGTAAAGACTGTATTTTCCAAAGATGCCCACAATAAAATCCTCTATCTCAAATGTTCTTCTAGAACCTTGCCTCTCATCCAGCAAGAGGTTAAATCTAGTTCCTTTCCTCTTAAATTTGTAGCTTGCTTGTGACCAATAGATTGTGGCTCAACTGATGCAGTATGACTTCCAATATAAGGCTAGAAAGGTCGATTCAGCTTCCACCTTGCTGGTAAGGGACCCTGACCCATGCAAGCAGCCTGATAGGTCAGAGGCCACCATGCTGTGAGGAAGCCCAAACTAACCCATGTGGTCAGACCACATGGAGAAACCCTGAGACCACATGCAGACAAAGAGATGCTCAACCAGCCCACGCTGCTCCAGCCCTCTCTTGTCCTAGCTCCAGTTACTAAGGGACCACAACTGTGTGAGTGAGTAATCACGAGTCTGAATTATCCAGCCAAGTGCTTCTCAAAATCTTGACTCACAGAAATTATGAGGAATAACAAAATGATCATTGTTGTTTAAAATCATTATGTTTTGAAACGATTTGTTATGCAGGAATAGTAACTAGAACATCCCCTCCTCTACTAGAACCCTATAGAGATATAGGCACTATAGAGTCTAGTGCCTATAAAGACAAAATCAATAAGCTGCACTCAAAATGCCTAAAAAGGAACTACTGTTTAATAAAATGTACTTTATGTATAATGTATCTGAAGGCACTTTGTAATCTGTGAAGCACTACACGAGTCCTAAATGGTTTGGCTAATGAGACAATGAATTGTACAATAAAAACGCAGAGGATTTCACCAAAAAAGAACCTTCCTTGTTCAAGACACACTTTTTAAGATCTTCCCTGGTACTGCCAGAAAGGGTTAAGTATTCTCTCTTTTGTGCCTGCAGTGCATTTCACACTTCTACTACTCCAATTATAAGATGAGATCTAATTCTTTATTTTTGCATGCCCATTTCTTCTACTAGACTGCAACCTCTTTGATGACAGTTATTATTTGCCTTTGTGTCATTAGACTGTAATATAATATCTATCACATACTAAGCGTGAATCCATATTTGTTAAATGAAAAAATGAAGAGGTGTCTACAGGCATGGCCATGCACCAAAAGGCTTTATAAGCATAGGTGAACTATTCTATTTACTTAAGATTCATCAGCCTCTGAAAGACAATGGGAAGGAAATCTGTTTTTCCATTTTTAATCTCCATATTGAAGTTCTCCATTCCAATGAGACATTTCTGGGAAGCCCTTCTTACCATTCATTTTTTTTTCTTCTATCTGAAAAGTCTATCCTTCTATCTGAAACTTTGAGATCCCTAACTTCCTCTTTGATCACACATTCTTTCTAATCTACTTTTTGTGTATTTATTTTTGTCAATCTAAAGAGCATGAGAATTCTTTAACTTGAAATGTTAGAAAATACTTTACATAAAAAGAAATGCCAAAATTTAATTTTCTTTTTTTCTTTTAAATCACCATACATTTATGTATTTTTTGAATGTGAGTAGGTAAAAACAATAAAGACGTATTTTCAAAAGGTCAAAAAACCCATTGACATCCTCTTTTGTCATAGAATTTCTTTGTGAATGAGTCAAATTTTCTCCCACGCTAATTTTATAAAGAAAAAATGGTCACCATTACACTTTATCTTATTTGAATAGCAATATCATCCTTGTTTAGTATCGTTAGTTTTCATCCCGTTTGAATTTTTTTGTTTATCTCCTTTTTAACTTCTTACCTCATTGGCTAATTTCTGTTTTGTACTGCCATTTTCCAGGAATTCCACATTTAGTTTCATTTGCAAATTTTCTTATTAATCTAGTTGATTCATCTTATGGAATATGAATTAGGTTGTTTAAATATTAAAATATAGTATTGGTTTCTTCATTCCCTACTGGTCCCACTATCATAAAAACATATCTCATTTAATTTGGTACCTTGTTTTTCACTATGGTTTTATGAAGTTGTGACTGCTGGGAACTTTGCATGAGTCTAATTCTATGAAGTGAAGGAAAGAAAAATCTCTTCTACTTGTAGATTTGTGCTTAATGGGTAAATTTTTTTATTTTAAGTAATGTTTTGGATTAATATCACAGTCTGCAAGGAGGACACCACTCCTCCCTTCACTTTTAAACTTTAGCAGTGATTTAGTTTTAAAACTTAAAAGACAATTTAGTCATATAGGCTAAATAGAAAAAATAGGCATGCAAAAATAAAGAACATAGTGCTTCCAGATAGGAACTAATAGCAGAAAGGAACCACAATAATCACAACAGCTTCCTTTTATTGAGAATTTACAATATGTTAAGTATTTTCCCAGGTCCTGTTTGTAATGATAGAGCTGATATAACTGACTAGGTACCAGGATGGCTCTAGTGCCTAACATACATTAAGACGATTATTCATCACTATAACACAGGAGCAAGAGACTTTCTGCATTTTATCCAAGAAAACAAAGGCACAAAGTCAACCAGCTTATAAACATCTGAGCCAAGATTAAAACCCAGACTATCCGACTCCAGAACTTTAATCCTATGCTCTTTTCTTCTCATGCATACTTCATAACAATTCTATTGGTTTGTTATTTCAGCCTCATTTTACATATAAAATAAGTCTCAACTGGAGTGGAGAATGCACCATAATGCCCACGGCTGCTAAGCAGTAGAGCTCAGATTTGAACCTCTGCAGTATAATGGCAAAGCCTGTGCATTTCCCACAGTACCAGTGAAAAGATTCAATGAGAGGTGAGAGCAGAGGCCTGACTCCTGCTGGTCCTTCAGTATGAGGCAAGCTTTCTTTTCCCAACTCTATTATCCTGATTTGCATCATAGCTACTCCAAATCTGTGTGTTGTTCTCTCCATACATCAAGGTGGTCAAGGTGTGTGCTTTCTAATAATTGAAATATAGTTGATCTTGATTTTTTTTTTTTAAACTTGATTTCCAGAGGATTTGGTAACTTGTGTCTCATGCAATATTCTGCTCCTAAGTCCTGTACACTGAAGAATTAATGAGTCAAGTCTCAGAATTGGCAGTTAATCATAATCAATCAGAACAGCTGTATTAAGAACAAGTTGCCCATTTAAAGATATTGCTTCCTGTCTATCTTATTAATAACCACTTCCTATTTCCCTTATTTCAAGAAGTGAATACAACATTACTGAGATACTCAGAAAATCATTTGCTTGGTATTCTAGGCATCTTGTCTTTGAGTATTGTCTTTCTCTATCCTACTTTATGAGTTGATAGTGGTATCGGTTAATGTAATTTTTTAATGGGTCTCTTCTGCAATCACCTGTTGAACAGAAAGAAAATACTTTCTTGTCAGGAGTAATTCCATATAGCTCCTAAGTTCTTATTCATTGTCTCAGCAATATTTCCTCTATATACCATCTGAGCTCAGCTAGCCTGTAGAAACCAGTCATCATCCAAAACTTGTCACATAACAATCAGATCTGTTGCAACAATTCTGAAGACTATGAGCTTCACTTTGCCATAGTTAAATGATCCCTTTTACCCATTGCTAAAAATATTACTTGCCTCCTGACTTTGTTTAATTGTTCTCAAAGAGCAATTTTGTAGACTGTCATTTCACTTAAAGTTTTTGAAGAGCCAACTCTCAGGCAGAAACTGAAATGATGAAGCTCAAAAGATTAGCATACAAACCAAAAGAGCAGTAATACTAATGAAGTCAAATACACTGCTCTTGGCTCCATTTCCAGCTGTGAGATTTGAACTCTAAGCTCCCTCTCAAGCCCCACCCTTTCTGAGAATCTTATTCCAGGACAGAATATCAACTTCTTAGCTGCTCAGTTACAGGAGCTTATAGACCCTGAGGCTAATTTCTGCCTGGATCACGCTCTATGGCTTTACTCAGTCTAAAATTTGTTGCCAAAGAATGTTTAACGAGTTCCAAAGAGGCAATCACCAGCACAGAAGTGAATTTAAATTTCGCACTAATGCCAGCTAGTGCTTCATGGGCAGAACTGCAGCCAACCAACCTACATTTTATAGCCGTGTCTTCATCATTTGCATTTGGACTTTCTTCCATGCCACTAGCACCTCAGTTTGTTTTTAAAGCACATTGTTCCAAAGTACAGGTTTTAATGTTCTATACAGGTATCAGGTTTTGATTTAGTCTGAGGGTTTTCTAGTTTTTTTTTTTACAAAGCATATTACTTCTGTGCTTCCCACCCCCAATTCTCTCTGCTTTCACTAAGGAAAAATAAGAAGACATAAATAAATAAACTATAATCTGTCATGGAACTATCTAATTTTTCCTGATTACAATAAAAGACTAAATCACTATTTATTACTGTGTTTTATTTCACCACTGTTGATCACTGTGGTTTAAAGACCACTAATCAATTTCTAAGACCTTCAAATTGTCAAAAAGGGAGTCCAAATGATAGATTAGAGGAAATATACCAAGTGCACATATGCATCACAGCCAGCCATGTCAGCGTCAGGTTGATGATAATGTTCACTGTGCTTAAATTGGGAAGTTTTCCTAATTTTCAGAAGAATTCTCATGGCTTGTGCAATTGGCAAGGTGGTAGCAATGCAAATAAGCTATCTTTATAATCCTGACCTGGTACTATTGATTTCTCTCTAAAGGGATTAAATAATGCTGTTTTATATAGTGATCACCTAAGACATGAGCTGAACCTAAAAATAGTATCATTCTACTATCAAAGATCTTTGGTTTTTATCTAAACCGGTGGAAAGAGTCATATAAGAAATGCATGATTTGAATCATTTATTCATGTTTGTTCATAGACACAATAAATATTTGCTGAATGCCATTGTGCACCAGACATTATAGGTATCAGATGAGGTGATAAAAACCCTTAGAAACAGAGTCCATTAACAGAAGGTTATCAATTGCAAGGATAGTTGACTAAACCAGAAAAAAAAAAAAAATCAAATAAAGGAAGTTAAGGGATATCTAATTTTGTGCTGGTAAAATATCCTAATACTGCTCCTCAGTAAGTTTAAGAATTAAAGGATAGTAGTCCACTCTCCTAGGAGCTGCTCAACTAACGCAGAATCTCTCCCCATCACACCAGCCCTGATGTCACTAGAAGGTTTGGTCTGCTCTACTCTTAGCTGCATCTGTGGTGAGTGAGTCAGGTTAGGCACAGAATTGAAGAAAGCAAAGCATGAATATGTGTCCCTGGGAGTTAGCACAGGGCCTGTTTTCCTGCCAAAGGCTTTCAGCAACATGGGACAGGTGGAAAGGGAGTGGGCTCCTGTTGTAAGCCAAGATCGTAAGTTTCTACGTGAAGAGTTTAGAAACTACATTTCATTACATACCACCATATGGCTACTCCACTGACATACTTCAGAATTCTGTGGTAATATATACACTCAATATCAATGATTCTCTGAGACATATTCACTTAACACTTTAAGCATAATTCTATCAGAGTTATAATTTAACATCAGCTTTTAACGAGCTTCACAAAAGAGACGATACTAATTACCACTTTTCCATTGAGTAAGCCCAGGTTTGATTACTTTGAAAATACTTTTACCTTGAGGACTTTTAAAAAAAAAAAAAATGCTTTCTTAAAACCAGTATTCAAATCTTCCCTCCTCGAGGACTTAGTGATGAATATTGACCTTTGGAATTATGAAATGTTCATATAGCACAGGGGGAGTCATTTTTATTTTGGTAATTGGCCATGGATATAAGGAAAATGACTGTAAAAGAAACTTTTGAAATCAAATATAATCCAGTGATAGAGTTTTTTTCTGGAATTCCATAAAAAAGAAAGAAGGATAAGAACCTCATCAAATTTGCTTTCAGTCCTCTATCTTATGAGCATAGTCCTATTATCATTCCCAATTCTGTTTAATATAAGGCGAATCATTAATGCCAAGACATACACTTTGAAAAAGTGTAACACCCAAGTGACAGCAAACCTACATATACTGCTTGATATAAATCCTGTGTTATTTGTGTCTTTAATTATATTTTCCTTAATTAAATTACAAACCATTTCAGGTAGCTGGACATGACATTAGTTTGTGAATAAACAATTTGTAAGGCACAGATGCTTTGAAAAAAGGAAATTACTCTGATGTAAAAAAGCTATCAATAGGACTTAGTCTGGGTTCTGAATCTAAAATCAAAGATATCAAATACATTTTTTTCTTATTAGATATTTTCACTCCATTAAGTTTAAGACATAATTGGATTTTCCCCCAAAATAATCAAGCTCAAAAAACAAAATTCCTTTTCACATGGGTTTTGCATAATTCAAAAATCTTATTCATATATTTCTTTAGAAAGTGCTGTGATAAGCACATTCATGCTGCTATTACTCAACAGGTATTTATCAAGCATTTACTACATACACAGAGTACTAAGTACTACTAAAATTGTAAAGATGAGCTAGTGGTGAAACCTATTTTTAAGGCATGGTTGTGGGAGAGATAAGAAATGCACATAAATAGCCAACATACAAGAAAACATTTTTTCAGCAATATAAAATCAGTTTCTGGTTACATTGTGCCAATGTTCAGAGGAGAAGAAATGATCTTCACCTGAGTTCAGAGGAGTAGGGGAATTTTTCTGCTGAGATAGCACTGAAGCTAAGCCTTGGCAAACAGGTAGGATTTAGATACGTGGAATTCAGGAAAGGGAAATCTAAGTAGGGGAAAAGACGTCCAAGCTATAGAGGCAAGGCACTATTCTAAATAGTGGTGATCTTCAAGAGACAGTAACAGGCACAAGTCTTATTTTCATGGAGCTTATGTTTTTGGGAGGAAACAAGATAAATGTAATTAGTAGGTAAATCATATGGTGTATTAGAAGGTAATAGGCACATGGCGAAAAGGAAATCTAGGAAAGAGAGATGTGGAATGTGACTTCCATTAAAAATAAGGTAATCAGCAAAGGCCACAGAACAAAGACGACATTTAAATAAGGCAATGAGAAAGCAAGCCCAAAGATCACACTGGAAAGAGCTGAAGCAGAAGGGGAGCGTTGGTTGATGAAATTGTTGGCAGAATAAGGATAGATTGCAGAGGGCCTCAAATGCCAAGCTATGGAGTTTGGATTTTATTTTATAGGCACTGGGGAGATGTTACAGATTTTTGAGGAAAGATTAAAAAAGACCTGGACTGTGCTTTATGTAGATGACTCTGGCATATAGTTTAAAGGGAAAGAGAGAGAGGAAGGAGGCAGGGAGAACTCCTGCTACTTCCTCCAAAGAAAAATTTGATTTATATAAACAATTTTTCTTCATCCTTTTAAGAAATACATATTGACAATTTTTTTTTTCATACTTCAAGTTCTTGGATATATGTGCAGAACATGCAGGTTTGTTACATAGGTATACATGTGCCATGGTGGTTTGCTGCACCTATCAACCTGTCATCTACATTAGGTATTTCTCCTAATGCTGTCCCTCTTCTAGGCCTCCAACCCCAACAAACCTTGGTGTGTGATGTTCCCCTCCCCGTCTCCATGTGTTTTCATTGTTCAACTCCCACTTATGAGTGAGAATATGCAATGTTTGGTTTTCTGTTCTTGTGTTAGTTTGCTGAGAATGATGGTTTCCAGCTTCATCTATGTCCCTGCAGATGTGAACTCCTCCTTTTTTATGGCTGGACAGTATTCTATGGTATATATGTGTACATTTTCTTTACCCAGTATATCATTGATGGGCATTTGGGTTGGTTCCAAGTCTTTGCTATTGTGAACAGTGCCGCAATAAACGTACGTGTGTACACGTGCATGTGTCTTTATGGCAGAATGATTTATAATCCGTTGGGTATATACCCAGTAATGGGATTGCTGGGTCAAATGGTATTTCTGGTTCTAGATCCTTGAGGAATCGCCACACTGTCTTCCACAATGGTTGAACTAACGAATTGGCAGAAATTTTTATATGCCAAAGACTGCTCTTGTCTTACAAGATAACTTCTGGAAACGGAACAGGCATTTCTCTTTCTGGATGCTGCATTCTAGTAGGGGGAGTCAGACAATATACATAACAAAAAACACAAGCAAATACATTAGGAAGATAAACTGTGGAAGGCAGCAGCATTTCCTCTGGCGGACAGATATGGTGGGCTAAGGAAACCATAGAAATGGTGGGAGAATTGTGAGGCTGGAGGGCAGGTGTCATATTAAATTTTTTGCTCTTGCAAAGAAATATTCACACTTCTAAAGAAGAATTATAAAGATTTCTATAATACGCTGATATACAACAGATATAATAAAAAACAAGAAAGTACTTAAATTTTATATCAAAATAATCCAATGGCTAAAGAAACACAAAAGCATTTCCAAATCTCATGTCCTATCTATATGAATAACGATGTATGTTACTCATAAGTTAGAGAGAAAGTCTAAGAGTAAGTAATGTTAAAGATTTGTCTCTCTAGACAGAACACAGACAAATCCAACCCATGGGAGAAATACATGGGACTTCAAATGACAGAGAAAAAGAATGTGTTTCTAGAGGTCTTGATTCCCATAAGAAATAAGATAACCACTTGTTCCCTGATATATAATGGCTAAGTACAAAACTTAGTAAAAAGTTTCAGAAAACTAATGATTACGTCAACTTTAATTTCAAGGTAGCATTGTTGTTCTAGTGACAAATTATTTCCCCAAAAGCACTGGTTAGAAATTTTTCAATATTTTCCAGCAAAATAATTACAGCCAGATCAACATATATTATAATGATTTTCATCCATGAAGCTTTCACATGATTCCTAAAATTAGACTTGGAAATGGAAAAACACGTTCTTATAATTGTATTGTTTAGAGACTCATGCCCAGCAAAAGGGCGACAAAAGTCCAGCGAACCTCACACTGAATGACCTAATTGGCCCTCTCAAGCTTCCAAATTTAGATCACTTTATTCATTTAGCAATTACAGTTTAATGCCTCCCGACTGCAATGAAATATGGTGGTTACTACTCAATTGTGATATCACAAAAAGATTGCCCAGTTTAGGAATAGACTGCATCATACCAAGTAATATGTTTTAACAGCAACAAAGGGAATTTCTGCTTTTGATAATGGTGAAGTAATTCACAACAGAACAGTCCCCTGGAGATAACAACTAAAAACTCAGGACAAACTATAATCCATGATTATCTGGAAGTACTGGGAAACAACCAAAAGTAAGCAGAAACTAGAAAAAAGGGAATGGCACAAGGTAAGTATCCCAGAGTTTTAATTTTATTGTTTTAAAATTTTTTGCCACAGGGCAGATACACATGTGGCACCATGCAGAGTGGCTTGACGTTACATAGAAGTTCTCTTGTTTTATGAGATCAGACTTATGGTCTACTATAGATAGTAGAAAGTGGAGGAGGAAATCCTGTGTCATAACTCTTGAACCAAAGATCACCAGAAAATGAGGAAGAACATATACCATAGGGAAACATGCTGAGTCTGATATATTCTAGAATTTGGGCTTGTGTTATGCTCTTTTGGGGACTCTTTAAGGAAGCAGAGTTTTGCTCTGGATTCAATGGTAAGAAGTAGATGTAATTCTATGGTTGGGTATCTTACTATTTCTTATCTAAGACTGCTAAAGAAGTAGTAGTCACTTATATCGGAGCAGAAGGGATGTTTAGTCATTCTTGTGGATTAGATAATGTTCTTGATTTTGTCTGTTTTTGAACATGATGCTAGAATGGTCTTTTTGTCTTGATTCATCATGGTCAGAGAGGCTGGGCGAGGTGGCTCACACCACTTTGGGCCTGGTGAGGCCCAAATTTGGAAGCTTGAGAGGGCCAATTAGGTCATTCAGTGTGAGGTTTGCTGGACTTTTGTCGCCCTTTTGCTGGGCATGAGTCAAAAGAGTTCTCTAAACAATATAGTTACAAGAACGTGTTTGTCCATTTCCAAGTTTAATTTTAGGAATAATGTGAAAGCTTCATGGATGAAAATCGTTACAATACATATGTTGATCTGGCCTGTAATTATTTTGCTGGAAAATACTGAAATCCCAGCACTTTGGGAGGCCAAGGTGGGTGGATCACCTGAGGTCAGGAGTTTGAGACCATCCTGACGAACAGGGTGAAACCCAGTCTCTACTAAAAATACAAAAATTAGTTTGGTGTGGTGGTTTGCACCTGTAATCCCAGCTACTTGGGAGGTTGAGGCAGGAGAATTGTTTGAACCATGGAGGCAGAGGTTGCAGTGAGCCAAGATGGACTGCTACACTCCAGCCTGGGCAACAGAGTGAGACTCCATCTCAAAAAAATAAAATAAAATTTCATCATGGTCACATAATGACCCTGTCTGACAATGGTATTCTGATAATTTTTTTTAGTGTATAATAGAATACCACAGCCTATTGTGACTGCCTGGCTAACTTCTAACAACATCAAGGCCCACCTGTTAATGCCAGGCTAGCTCCCAGCTCCCAAGGTCTCCTTTTTCTTATCTGGAAAGAGCCACAGAGGGCAGCCTCAAATTCTGCATTTAAATTCTGCCCAAATATCTGGCTGAGTACTGAACTAACTCTGTCTATGCAGAGTCCAGGTAGCCTGGTTAAAGTTAAAAAGGCTCAAATATTTTAGCTGCTGCCTCCTGCAGATAAGACAGCATTTAGACATGTCTGCTTTTAAACATGTCACTCATTTACAAATTTCAGGGATTAACCACCTGCTAAAACAAAAAATAAACATTTTTCAGAAGACATAACAGAAAGCAAATAATATCCAGGACAGATTTAGACATACGAAGAAACAAGAAAATATCACTTATACTCAAGAATAAAAGAAATCAATGTGAATGACCACAAGATGACCAATATGATGGAATTAGCTAATAGTTATTTAAAGGCAGCTACTATAATTATGATCAAGGACATAAAGGAAAACAGTAATCAACAAACAGACAGGAAATCTCTACAGAGAAATGCAAACTAAAATATAATGGAAATTCTAAAAGTAAAAAATTTGGTATCTGAAAAAAAAAATTTACTAGCTGGACTTTGTATCAGATAATAGACCAGAGAATCAATAAATTTGAAGATTAATAAAAACTATCCAATTTGAAGTCATAAAGAAACAAACAGCGCTTCTGTGACCTGTGAGACAGTATTAAAGATATAATGTATGGATCATTGGATTCACAGGAGGGGAAGAGAGAAAGAATGCAGCAGAAAAAAAATATTTAAATACATAATAGCTAAAAATTTCCCAAATTTGTTAAGAGACATATATTTACAGGTTCCAGTATCTCAGGAAACTGCAGGAAGAGTTCCTAAAAATTCAAATCAAACTAATTGATTACAACTAGTTACAGATTTCTTTGTTCTTTCTTCACTCCCAGTGCTTCACTTAACTAGCTAAAAAAAAAAAAAAAAAATCAAATCATAGCCAATTCAATATCAAATTGTTGAAAATGAAAAATAAGAGAAAACTTGAACACAGAAAAAAAGACACATGACACACAGGGAAGTATGATACAAATGACGGCTAAATTCTCCTCAGAAACAATGGAGGACAGAAAAGTCCATTGAAAGAGAAAACTCTACACTAAGAACTTTATATCTAGTAAAAGTATCCTTCAAGACTGAAGGTGAAATCAAGACTAAGTAAAAATCATTACCTGTGGTACACGGACCCACACTTCAAAATACGGTAAAGGAATTTCTTCAGCCAGAGAAAACTGATATCTGACGGAAACTTGCATATTTATGAAGAAATGAGCACAAGAAATGGTACATATATATAAAAATATTAAAACTGGCCTGTAATCCCAGCACTTTGGGAGGCTGAGGCAGGTGGATCACTTGAGTCCAGGAGTTCGGGACCAGCCTGGGCAACATAGCGAAACCCTGTTATCTACAAAAAAATTAGTTGGGTGTGGTGGTTCATGCCTGTGGTCCCAGTTACTAGGGAGGCTGAGGTGGGAGGATCACTTGCTCCCAGGAGATCGAGGTTGCAGTGAACCATGATCGTGCCACTGCACTCCAACCTGGGTGACAGAGCCAGATCCTGTCTCAAATACATACATACATACATACATACTGAAAGCTAGTAACAAAACAGTTATTGATAATAAGTCCAAATAAAACAAATTATGCTTTAAACGTCCATTATGATAAACATGGACTCACTGACATTTCCACATTAAGTTAAAATGATTTTGCAGAGTATAGCTTGTACATGTCAAAATCCTTAGAGACTCTAAAATTGTATTAAGTTGACTAGCAAGTATTAGTTTTAAATACATTGCTTGATCGCATCAGCCAATTAGATATTCTGGATACAAATAGGGAGCATACTTGGGCAATCAATATAAAGAGCATCTCTTTTGTGAAATTAATTGGAAAATTAGATTTTATGTTTAAGTATAAATCCTAAACAATTCACTAAAATGGATCAAAACAGCTTTCAAATTAACCACTTCTGTTGACTAAGTCAGTTTCCTTCACCACTTGCATCTTAATTTTAAAACAAATTAAAAGACACCAGAGAATGCAAATATCCTGATATTTCGGGTCTGCTTCCTAAGGAAGTTCTTTTATATTTTAGTTACCGAGTTATTTGCTTTAATATCCCTCATTGCTTTAGCATGCCTTTTTTCACCTTGATGGATGGTCTCTATTATGAAAAACGTATTATAGGCCGGGCGCGGTGGCTCAAGCCTGTAATCCCAGCACTTTGGGAGGCCGAGACGGGCGGATCAAGAGGTCAGGAGATCGAGACCATCCTGGCTAATGCGGTGAAACTCCGTCTCTACTAAAAATACGAAGAAAAACTAGCCGGGCGAGGTGGCAGGCGCCTGTTGTCCCAGCTACACGGGAGGCTGAGGCAGGAGAATGGCGTAAACCCGGGAGGCGGAGCTTGCAGTGAGCTGAGATCCGGTCACTGCACTCCAGCCTGGGTGACAGAGCAAGACTCCGTCTCAAAAAAAAAAAAAAAAAAAAAAAAAAAAAAAAACGTATTATAAGGCTCAGAATTTGCTTTCATGTGCACTGAAATTCAACCTTTGCAGGCCAAGGTAATATCATTTACACTATGTTCGACATATTATTACTTAAGTTGGCAGAGCGTTTGAAGATGGGAAGTTTAAAAATATACTTTTCTAAAAGGATAAGAATTTATCAGAACAGGAGAGACACTAAACGATCCTGAGCTCAAGAATAACTTCCCGTTAGTATGTACAGGGGAGAAAAACACTAGACAGAAATTAGGAGTCTTGGATTCTAGTTTGGCCTCAGTGGTAACTATAGCAGCTTGGGAAAATCATTTGGTTTCATTTGTTTTTGGAAACATATGTACTTGAGTATTTTGAATAGTCATTCATGTAACGGAGTGGCTTAATGTATGTTATATTTGCAATGGAAAAGTTGAATTCTATGAAAATATGTTTTATTTCACTTTTAAGCATGTTTCAAAGAGTCTATGGGCTTTAATATGTGTTTCACTTAATACAATAAATGCACCCAGAATATGTGAAAACAAAAATCATGATTTGGGGGCCATGTGTGTCTTCAAGGAAAAAGGCTTGTGTATGTACACAGCAGACAAATACCTCTGAAAGTTTGATCCACAAACAGCATGAAGAAATTCAACTGGTGATTTGACAAAATAATTTCAGGCACCAGTCGATGGTATGGTTGGTGGAATTTGTAACTCCTGATTCTGCCAAAAATGTAAGTATCATATTCCAAAGGTATATAGTTTGATGTAAACGTTTGAAGTATAGCTGCTTTTGATCATCCAAATAAGTATGTTCCGCTGTAGAACACCCCAGCTCAATAAACAAATTTGCCATTAGCAAAATTCAAGCACTGTTAAAATTGAGTTGCTTCCTCCTATTGCCAAAACTTTTGCACTGTGGGTGTCACAGGGTTGTAGCTTTTTATTTTATTAAACAAATAAATGTTTCCTTTTATTTCCCCAAACACCATTATTAGTCTGCATCCTAATTTTAAGAGTGTCAGAAACAAACAGGATCCATGTGAGACTATTCCGGGATACTGTAGGAAGAATGTAACTTCAAGGTCACTTACACTCAGCATCAGGCACAATTCATGTTTCTCAAACAAGATATCAGGTGGCGCTCCCCAGATAATGGAGGATGTGAGAAGTAGAGCTCAACTACCCTTGAAGGAGAGCGCTGGCACGAGTCAGGCAGGAGATCAGAGCTCTAACCAGCCAAGTGGGGATCCAAGTCTGGGATCCATTCATGTAAGCATAAATTATTCCCCACTGTAATTATTGCAAAGACTGAAGTGGTTCTATCATTACAAAAGTAAACTCAAGCATCAGTCTGGTAATATTAATGATATGGATTAATAATAACAGTGTAAATAACTGTTTATTCTGTCATTTATTAATATATTTAGTTTTTTTTTTCTCTCTGGAGGCATTTGGGACTATAGGAGCAGCTGCAACACCAGCATTTGCCATTTGCCAGTTGTTCAGAGAATGAACCAATTAGTGGGAATGGGCAGCAATACACACATTTGGCAGCTATGTTTGCACAAAATGAGGGTACTTTTAAAAATAAGACACTTTGATGAGACATCATGGTACCTAAGAGTATTGTAGAAGAATCTCACATCAAATACTTTCAAACAGACAACCATGGGATTCCTGTTCTCTACAATCCCAACTCAGTCCTTCAATCCTGCTGAGATCTTCAGTCTACTGATCTCTCATCACACTCTTGTCACCTCATTTCTTACCCACCCAGCTTGAATTCTCCCATTTATCAATGCAGTCACTTTAATGTATTCACCTTTATTTTCTTGCTCCTCTTGCTTCATCATTCACACAACCTTGAATAAATCCAGCTCTCTGTCTTACCTTACCAACGTTGCTCAAAGTAGCCAGAGAAAAATGACCACTGATTTCAAGTGGGCTCTTAAAGCTACCTGCCAATTATTCCCTAGACCACTCCCTTTCCCACTTTCCTAGGCTTGAGAACTTCCCATTTCTCCTCAAAGTCTCTAATACATCTTCCACCTTAATCTTGCTTCCTTCTTCACAGAGAAATTGCTGCATTCAGAAAAGAACATTTAGAAGTTCCCATCACCAAATCTCTCCACTTAACTCCTTCTTTGCCCATAAGTGCAACCTTGTTCCTGTTAATATGAATGAATAGACCACACTCCTAGAAGAGGACAACCTCTCTGTTTGTGCTCTGGATCTTATACTCTGCCTAAGACCTACTTAAAGACATTGAAATCTCCCCTCCCCTCCCTCCCCCCACCTCTCTCTCCATAATCATCAATTTCCTCTTCTCTCTTAAATCATTCTCTTTCACATATAAGCATGCTAAAATTTTTCATTTAGCTTTAAAAAATTCCATCTCTTGGCCCTCTTTCCTCTCTGGCTCCTGTCTTATTTCTAAAATATTTCTTCTTTTTTTATGGTAAAAACCAAAAAATAAAGCAAAACAAAAACTTAAAAGAATTATCTCCACTCTCTGTCTCCATTTCCTTTTTATTATCTTGAATTCTCAATGTCACTAAAGCCAATGGACATTAGAGAGTCCTCATCTTATATGGCCTATCAGCAGCATCTGATACAGTTGATCGTTCTCTCTTTGAAAGTCTTCTTCATTGGCTCTCTTGTTTTCCTCCTCTCATTCTGATGTGACTTCTTGGTCTCTTTTTCTTATTCTTTCCTATCGCCTCAACTATTAAATGCACCCTGGAGTTTAGTACAGAAAGTGTTCTTTACTGTCCACACTCAGTCCTTAGATGATGCCATTCATCTCAGGGCTTTAAACACTGTAATAAGCCGTGGACCCCCAAATGTGCATTTTACCATAGAATTTACTCCAGAATTCCAGAACGATATACCCAACTGCCTACTTGACCAGTCCTCTTGGATGACAAATAAGCATGGCAAACATAACATATTCTAATCAAAGGTTTCTGTACCTTTCCACCCCACAGATAGCTCTCACTCTTCTCTCAAGACTTGACTCAGTCATCTTAGTATTGCCTGCTCTGGCCTCCCTTCTAAAAATCTCTTTCCCCTTTCCTCTGATTTGGGACATTTAACAGTACTTTTTCCTACTTATTTTATTTTCCTCTTAGTAGTGATCACTACCTAACATGATATATATTATATAAATATGTATAGATTGTTACTGAGTTATCTTTTATCCTATTGGTCTCCCTTATAAAGGACAGGTTTTTCTTTTTCTGTTTATTATATATCCCAAGCACCTGAAAGAGTGCCTAAACTATAGCAGGCGTTCAATACGTACTTGTAGTACGAATGAAGTATGCTAGAAATAGAATACATGGTTTCCATTTAAAAATCAAACAAACTTCAAAGCCTCATATTCACAGAATTGAGTGCACTTATGATTATTCTGACTTCTATTTTTTTAGACTTCTCTTTGATTAGTCTCCACACTTCGATGTATTTGCATGTGTTTAGATGTACTTGAGAAAAATGATATACGTATCAAAGTTCTTTCCATATTGTAAACTAGGTACATATCACATGTACATCTGTGTGAAAAGAAACAAACAGCTTCATGACCACAGAGCTTGCCACATGAAGCCTCTCAATCACAAAAGGGCCTCATTCTTTTTGCTCTACACATTGCCTCATATATGTGTTGACTGGGCCACCATTTTTTGGGCAAACAATGCTCCTTATGCATCTCAGACAATACAAATTCTTCTGCTTGAAGTATCCTATTCTCTTCTACAATTGAAAGAGTATATTCATTCATCAAGATCTTATGTAGATTCCTCCACACCTTAAGTTACACCCAGGTCCTATATATTCGTATTACTCTGGTAGATAATCTGCCACATTCAAATCATTTGTTTACATGTCTATCTCCCACACTAAATTATGAGCTTCTTATGGGACTAAATATATCTTTATCTACAGTGTCTAACCAAAATCTGGCATATAGTAGATATTGAATCTTTGCTTAAGGCACTCATCCACGAAGTGATGACTTCGTGGAATGCAAATACAACTCTACCTATATAAACATATTTTTGGGAAAATCACTGTCAGAAATAAATTTTTAAAGTGATTAATGTCAACAAAATAACAAAATAGTGTCTCCATATTAATTAATCAAGTCTACCAGAGTCAGAAATAATACAAAACTATAATTATTTTAATATTACACTAGAACTTCAAATTTGAACATCTGGCCTACCTAAAATTATTTGTGTAGAAATATAAATGAATTACTTTATTTTTAAGTTATAAATTTGTTTCTAGATTAAGACACATGGCACTAAGATGCTTATATAATCCTCATTTAAACCCAAGAAAACTAGCTAAAATTAATGAAATCACAATTTTTTTTCCACAATAAGGTTGAGATATGCCTTGTATTAAATCTTTAAAATTTGTGTAACCAAAAGGAGAATTATTAAAAGTTAATTAGAAGCTATTATTTTTTTTTTTAGTTGTGAATGTTAAAATGGCAAATTTAATTTCAATGTAAGAATTTGAGTATCATGTTGTTAAAATCATTAATTGTATTAAAGAATGATGCTAACAAAGTTATGAGCAAAATTGTTAATTAGAAAAAATACCTATTATTTTCTTTCATATTGCTATAACGAAATAATATACAGATTAATAGTTGAGTATCTTAATGTGTAAGTTTTATGTGATATTTTTATCACACATTTTCACTATTTTCTAAGACAGATTTCTTAATTTTATTTTCATTCAAGTTAGTTCTTTAAGAAAATAAAGGAGATTGCTTTCAACAGTTTCTCTGAGAGCACTTGCCTTTTATAACCTGTATTTTTTTATTATATAATATTTTTAAGGCTACATTGTCAGCTGGAGTGTAACAATGGTGTAAAAGTTTCAATATTAACATTTCCACCCTGATTAAAAAAGAACCATCATGTAATGACAGTTATTAGAGTCCTACAACTGGACTTTAATTCTCTCTCTCTTTTTTTTTTTGAGATGAAGTTTTGCTCTTGTTGCCCACGCTGGAGTGCAATGGTGCGATCTCAGCTCACTTGAACCTCCGCTTCCCGGGTTCAAGTGATTCTCCTGCCTCAGCCTCCCAAGTAGCTAGGGTTACAGATGTGCATGACTGCATCTAGCTAATTTTTGTATTTTTAGTAGTGATGGGGTTCCTTCTCTATCTTAGCTAACGAAGTAACCCCTTTGCTAGAAAATTCTGATATTAACCTTCCTTGACAATCTTATTGAGAAGTGGCCTAAATTTGTTTTATTGGAAGAAGAGAGAGATTATGCGGGACACAAGGTTCCTCTTTTGCTTGGTATATCTCCAGGAATACTTTATCCCAATATGTAAGTATGTGTGCAAGAAGCACAAGGTGTTCACTAACTTGTCCTCTTGAACTCAGTTGGCAGGAAGACAAACAAATTGAAATCCTCAGTGTCTACTTCCAAGAGGTACCTGAGGCAAATACCTAAAAGATGATATTGGAAAAACGAGATTACCTCTCAACTCTCACCAAGGAGCCACGAGGAACTGGGGTAGCCATAGCGTCTGTTTATTTGTTGAATGCCTACAATGTGCCAAGCTATAGGAGATAATTTCTCATCCCCACCTCTAACGTCAAAACAACCTTACCAAGAAGTATTATAATTTCCATCTTACAGAAGAGGAAAATGAGATGGAAAAACCTAAGGAAGCTGTCCAACTTATATGGTTAATGTGGGCCAGAGGCCAGACTCAATTCTTGTCCATCCTGTTACACTTCATTAGTAGCCAGTGTAGATAATAGAAGTTGGTCTGGGAAGAAGTAAGATATTAACTTGTAGTAAGCTTCATTTCTCTCTCTTTCCCAGGACATGCAAGGCATGGGTGACTTGAAGAGAGAAATGATTCTATTCCATATCTTGACAAAAGAAATAACCTTCCATAGTCATAATTTGTCTCCGAGTTATTAGCCAGGCTGAAGGCTACAAAATTGACCATAACTTCATAAAAAATGTTCTCTGTAATAGTGTTTCCCAAACATCAATGAAGAACTGAACCATTTGGGGGTCTTGTTAAAATATGTAGTTTGTTTTGTTTTGAGACAGAGTCTCACTCCGTCCCCCAGGCTGGAATGTCGTGATTGATTTCAGCTCATTGCAACCTCCGCCTCCCGGGTTCAAACAATTCTCCTGCCTCAGTCTCCTGAGTAGCTGAGATTACAGGAGCCCGTCATCATGTCTGGCTAATTTTTAGTAGAGATGGGGTTTCATCATGTTAGCCATGCTGGTCTTGAACTCCTGACCTTAGATGATCCATTCACCTTGGCCTCCCAAAGAGCTGGGATTACAGGTGTGAGCCACCACACCTGGCCTAGATTCAGATCCTACAAGGTAGGTTAAGGCCTGAAATTCTGCTTGTAACAACCTCTTAGGCAATTCTGATGCTGCTGGTCTAGAGGCCACATGCACAGAACAGTGAAGCTCCAGGCAAAGATAAGACATCTCTCCTCACCTCCTCATTGCAATAGTGCCTGGAGTATGAAGGAGCACCAATGAGGAGCTCTCCACATGAATTTGGGCAAAAAATACTGACATGATGCATGGACTATATCCAGAATTAATTTTTCCTGTACCAAATTATTTAGCCCAATTTTCTTTCATTGCTCACATTTGATACTTTATAGTCTTTTAGATAAAAATATTTCTGATTTCTAGTATAATTAACATTTGTTTTCAGTTTCAGTAAAATGGAGACTGCAAAGAACATGGATTAAAACAAGCAGAGATTTTTAGCCAGGCATGGTGGCTGACACTTGTAATCCCAGCACTTTGGGAGGATGAGGCAGGCAGATCACCTGGGGTCAGGAGTTCAAGACCATCCTGGCTAACATGGTAAAACCCCATCCCTACTAAAAATACAAAATTAGCCAGGCATGGTGGTGCACACCTGTAACCCCAGTTACTCAAGAGGCTGAGACAAAAGAATTGCTTGAACCCAGGAGGTGGAGGTTGCAGTGAGCTGAGATTGCACCACTGCACTCCAGCCTGGGCAACAGAGCAAGACTCCACCAAAAAAAAAAAAAAAAAAAAAAAAAGAAAGAGAAGAAAGAAAAGAAAAAACGAACCAAAAACAAAACTAAATAGAAATTTTGAATCATTTAATTTCAAAAATCCGCATTACATTCTTCCTTTCACTATGTGAACAGGAAGAGGATCAGCTCAAATCATAACTAAAATATACAGGAACTATGTCCTACAACCTCTATTAGGTAATGGACATAGGAAGATAATCAAGAAAATGACTCTGGGCCGGGCGCGGTGGCTCAAGCCTGTAATCCCAGCACTTTGGGAGGCCGAGACGGGCGGATCACGAGGTCAGGAGATCGAGACCATCCTGGCTAACACAGTGAAACCCCGTCTCTACTAAAAAATACAAAAAACTAGCCGGGCGAGGTGGCGGGCGCCTGCAGTCCCAGCTACTCAGGAGGCTGAGGCAGGAGAATGGCGGGAACCCGGGAGGCGGAGCTTGCAGTGAGCTGAGATCCGGCCACTGCACTCCAGCCTGGATGGCAGAGCGAGACTCCGTCTCAAAAAAAAAAAAAAAAAAAAAAAAAAAAAAAAAGAAAATGACTCTGTTGTTTGGAAAGTATATCTAGTGGGAGAAACAGAATTGTAAATAGAAAAGCATAATAAATTATGTGGTATGCATATGTGTGAATAGTTTTGGGTAACAAGCCATTTTTCCTAGGATTACTATCCAGGCAGTGACTTCAAAGATACAGAAGACCTGTGTCTATAACTAGCATTCTCTTAGAAGAAAACATTCCAGACAGTGAAAAAATGTGTAAATACTAATGGGCATAAAATAACACAGTTTAGTTTGGTACACTCGCTAGAATGGTTGTTGAGACAAGTATGAAAAAACTTCTAGCCTTCTTCAGTAGAACTTAATTCAGGCAATCTCAGATATAGAGCATTCTATAGCTTGGGAAGAGAGAAACATGAGAAATGAACAATCGCTAACTTTATCAAAGGCCTGCCAGTCACTGGTCATGGTTAAATGTGTTCTTTCAGGTTTGGGGGATATGAACTACAATAGATATAATAATAGTTTAATACCAATTTATTTGCTCCTGACTTAGATAAATGGAACTAACAAATACTTTTCCTAAACTCTAACGCACCAATCATAAAAGAAAGACTTATTGTGATTCCCAGAGTAGCAACTACATATTAGGAAATAAAAGTTACCATCTGCAGCACCATACAAAGGCTTGCATGCACAATGAGACTGAGTTATTGTAACCTGGGGATCCGCACAGAACAGATTTTCATATACTACTAGCCAATCCCAGCTTCTTTTCACGTCTTCACTTTTGAAATAAAATAGGGGTAGAAATATTTTATTTTCTGAAGTGTTTCTTTACCTTAGCACATACTGAAAGAGTAATTCACACAGGTGTGTGGAAGGGGTTGTCTACGATATTTCGAAGGGATGATTTATATACTCTGGCTCTTCTTTTTACAACAGTGAGAACACCTAAAGGACTGTGTGTGCAAAATCTTCCTCTCAAAGCATGATTATAGTAACATAGCTGGCAAGAAGTCCGAAGTGGAACCCCACTCTTTAGACAGACATACGCTGAATTACCCTAAAGAGTCCAATTATCTTCGTCTAAACAAGGAAAGTACAAAAAATAAGACTAGCAACTTTTCATAGGCTTTAACGATTCTTGCAGCTAACCTGAAACCCAACCACTTAAATGGAAACTGTATCAATGATCTAGATAGCTAGTTATAGGTTACCTGCCCTACTTACAAAATCAGTTAATTTCAGTTCTCTCATTGTTTCCTTACATGCATGCAGCTTGATATTTTCTGACTTCTGAGTTTTGTTTGTTCTTTTTAGGGTTTTCAACAGAAAACCTTCAAGCCAGACACAGGGCTGAAACAGGAGGTTTAGTACTACTAAGGACATACTTTAAAATGATTTTTACATAGTGCTGCGGTTGAAGGACGACTGGAAGACCAGAGGAAAAGAATTCTTGCTCCTCATGCTCCGGTGTGAACTTAAGGCTTCTAAAAAGTGTTAGGCTGACTGTAATGAAATGGGAATTCTACTATCTATCAATAAGATGATGATATATTTATAGAACATGACCCACAAGAGAGCTATACTGGGCACTTTCAATAAACCTCAATTAAAGTGATCAATATTGCTAAAAGAATCTTTAAAAGCACCTCTGACAGAAAACTTCTTTGAAATTAGTTTTAAATGTTGAGATAGAGTAAGTACTTCAAGATATAATGGGAAGTGAATTCCAGTGTCCAGGAATATAACTGCTAACTGCCCTAACTTCTAGGGTCTCAAGGTTATGATTTAAATGAATAAAATCTCGATGAATTTGTGAATAAAAGGTATTTTTGCCTTTTATACTTAGGAAAGGAAATGTGAGTAGTATCTTAACACAGCTTGTGCTAAGTCCCATTGACCATTTTACATTCCCCTCCCACCCCGCCCTAAATGTTAAATAGTTCTTCCTCTGACAATTCAGATGGTCATAGTTTGCTTGAGATCCCACTTCTTTACACATCCTTTCCTCTGTGCTCTAGTTTTACTAAAATCTATACAACCAAATACAGTTCTTGATTATAGACTCTTAGAGTAGTTGCCAATTGTGTTTTATAAGTCTTAGCTCCACAACTGAAAATAGCTTCCTACAGGCAAGCTTCGTGCTATGTTATGCCTTACAGCCTCCATGTTAATAAGCAGAGTGCTAACCAGTACATGATAATTTTGCTCAAAATGCAAATAAAGCTCACACCTTAGATGGGTTTCAGGCCTCACAACTTATTACCAGCTTAGTTAGCAAAGCATAGCCATCTTCGGATGAGACCTAGAAGGGCCTGGCTGCAAAGAACTAAAGGATTATCAGACTGGGAGATTCAGAAAAAGAGGTAACTTAGGAGGGCGGGAGAGGGAAAGACAGACTATGATTTTGCCAGACTGATTCTAAATACTTGTTGATATGGATAGTAAAGTTCTTTTTTGAAATATCATAATAGCAAGCACTCAAGTGTGATTTCTTACATGGAAAATCCTGACAGAAGGGAGATCCTGGGACTGTCCTAGTGTACACACCTATTAGGTTTCCAAACTAGCCAACCCCGTGAAGAGAATTGCTCTTTGTTGAGCCAAAGCGAGTTACACTCTCTTTTTCCACTATATTGGTGCCTTAGTATTCATTTATTCATTCAGTCAGTCATTTAACAAAGGTTTAGTGCACATCTTTTTTGTTTTTGAGACAGAATCTTGCTCTTGTCAACAAGGTTGGAGTGCAGTGGCACGAACTTGGCTCACTGCAACCTCCGCTTCCCGGGTTCAAACGATTATCCCGCCTCAGCCTCCTGAGTAGTTGGGATTACAGGCACCCAACACCATGCCCAGCTAATTTTTGTACTTTTAGTAGAGACAGGTTTCGCTGTGTTGCTCAGGCTGGTCTCGAACTCCCGACCTCCTGATCTGCTTGCCTCGGCCTCCCAAAGTGCTGGGATTATGGGTGTGAGCCGTAATGCCTGGCTCTAGTGCACATCTTATATCTTGGTTGACATGATTTGAGGTCCTATAGATAGATACTGTTGTGAGCAAAATGAATTTCGACCCTTACTTTAGAAGTTCCTGCCTCCTGGCAGACAAAGACATTAATCAAGTAATAACACTAACATAAAACTAAATATTGGAAAAACAAAAACAGAAAAACCTGATAAGTGTAATGAAGAAAAAGCATGATGAACCTGGAGCAAATATTACAGAGAGAGCCAATTTAATGGCTGAACAAGCAAAGTGGGTGGAAATGTGTTCTGGCAGAGGCACCAGCATGTGCTAAGGCCCTGAGAGGGAAGGATATATGTGCTTTCTAAGATCTAAAAGAAAGGCTCTTCGTAAAGAGCTGTACAAATCCAAATCAAGAATCCTTCCACACTTGGCCAGCAGTTCCTTAGCTTGGCATTTGAGCTTTTGTGGCCCTTTGAGTGAAATAACCCAGAGAGTTCAGTTCTCTGCTACAGACCAGAGAAAGCCCTCATCCCTGTGCCTTTCTTATTTGGCTGGGTTTGCGCTTTTGTGGTCAGTGCTTGGCAAGATCAATCCAAAATTTTAGAACAAATCTTTGAGTGGCTTCCAAAGTCACCTGGGATTTGTTGCTTCGTGGATCAAGTTATAGAAACTTCAGACTGAGATGATTTTAAAGATACCTGAACTGTTTGCAGGACTGGTCTATTAGAGAGATTATCTTATAGCAAAAGTGATCTCTTATTTAATATACTATTTCTTCCCCAGCCCCAGATGGCAAAAAGGTGAACAAGTTGAGCAACCGGCTCTGGAATTTTAGCTGAGGTCCTATTAACATGGGAACTTCCTGAGCTACAGTGCTTCAACTGGAGTCATAAGTTAAGCTTGCATCTTCTCCTTCATTGGCTAACTGGCTGGCAATGAGCCTCTTACTTCACAGTACACATATTGTTAGTTTCCTTAAACACTCTGAAGTTTGACTTACTTTACTGATTTAAAGAGAAAAACAACTATTCTAACTGTGTTCCTCCACATGGTGAATATCACCTAAATTTTCAAACACCAATTAAGGACACTTTTTATGTCATCACACTTATTGAATTTGATGTATTCTTAGTAGGCCTTGGGAGAATGAGTAAAGAATCTGTAGGAGAAAACAGAATAATTCACTGCTTCTGGAAAGCAGTCTTATGTGACAGAAAGCCATCCTTGTGATGAGAACTAGGGAAAAAACTAACCGTCCTACTGTTGACTTTGTATATTTTATAGGTCTTGACATGCTTGAAATGTACAGTATATGTATGCTTTAACCTCTGATATCTGTGAAATGCTTACATTGAGAATTCACATTATAACAAAGCTTTTTTTTTTTTTTTTTTTGAGACGGAGTTTTGTTTTCATTGCCTAGGCTGGAGTGCAATGGCACGATCTCAGCTCACTGCCACCTCCGCCTCCCAGGTTCAAGCAATTCTCCTGCTTCAGCCTCCTGAGTAGCTGGGATTACAGGTGCCTACCACCACGCCCAGCTAATTGTTTTGAATTTTCAATAGAGATGGGTTTCACCATGTTGGCCAGGCTGGTTTTGAACTCCTGACCTCGTGATCTGCCTGCCTCGGCCTTCCAAAGTGCTGGGATTACAGGTGTGAGCCACTGCACCTGGCCTGTAACAAAGTTCTAACCTTTATTAAGGTACACCTAATGCAGTCAAAAGGGCAGCACACTGTTTTTTTTGTTTTTACAATTAAAAATCTATAATCTTCAGAGTAAGCAGCTGACATCTTAGAAAGAGTGCCACAAGCTGTGTGACTAAGAGCAAAAGCTGATGACAGACACAGTAGAAGAAAAATATTCCTGAAACTGAACATAAAATTAAAGTGTTTTAAGCTCAGTCTTTTATTATATCTGCTTATTTAATGTCATGTTGTCACCTAATAAGGCTTTTAAAAATTGAAACGAGAGTTTAAGGTAGTAGAGTTCTAAAGTGATAGAGAAAATGGATGTCAGAAAGCAGGCCATTACTACTGAAGATGTTCTCAGAAAGTTAGTAGCTTTGTGATTAAAAATGTTTCAAGAAGAATTCAGAGTAAAATATGTTTGCCTGAAACTTAATTGTTTTATCAAGTTTTCCTTTCCATGCCACAGGTATCTTAGGAATAACTAATTTATTCTTGGGAAATTTTCTGTTTTCCAAACTCAAAGCTATAGGAATATAGAAATACAGATATTTATTTCAAAACGTTAATTTTTCTTTTTCAGCTCTCATTAAGAACTCTTTGGCATCTTGAATGTTGTTCAGGTAGCACATAACTCTCACTGCAAACATTTTGTTATCTCTGGATGTTCTCATTTCTCCCTTGATGGTTTCTCAACTGTGAACTGTTTTCTACATTTTAGTTATTTTGCAACTTTTAAAACAAAATTCCAGTGGTGGGAAGTTTCTAAGATTGTGATTCTTTTATATGTACACATTATCTGGTTTAAATATGAGTTCCATCCAGCTTCTCCAACAGCCAGCAAACTCTGCTCTTAGCTTTACAAACAGGGTCCTCTAATTCTGAACATCTGAAATTTCTCTGGGTAAAATCACCTCACCTGCAGTCATTAACAGTATTTAAGAGTGACTTGGTAATCCTCTTAGGAACTTGGAGATCCATGTTTTCATTATATCACCGCACCTATTGTTTTGTTTGCTGTTCTACTATAATTACATAGATTTCCCCAAAGCACACCATGTACCACAGTCAGATTGTCTACATGTATAAGAGCAGCAATTGGATCTACATGCTGTATTAAAGTTCCATTTCCATTGTTCTACCAAAGAGGTGAATCTTATTGCCTCTGTAAGCTCTTAGCTTTATCAAAATTATTCTAAACAGACACCAAGAAAATCTGTGCTCTAATTCTCAGCCTATAGGAAGGTGCTCATGATGTAAACCCTTGGAGGGTTACCCTTCAGTGGAGCAAATGTCACACTTAAAACACTTATGAAGCTGTTTCCATGCTGTTAAAAGTATTGTACTCAAGTCTTACTTGTCCTGGTGTGGAGATGACTCCATGTCATTTTGCAGGAAGCACTGAAGTTTTTCCAAATTTCTATAATTAGGGAACTACCATAAAATCTAAAGAATTATTTTTCTGCGTAATGCACATACTATTGCACTATTTTGCATCCTCATGCTCCCCTCTCTAGTGGATAGCGCCTCAATACCATACCTTCTGCCTAAGATATAAACCTGCTCTGTACTCACACAATCATCCTAAAATGCTATACAATAGAGAACCGATTTCGCACACCCCCAAACAACACATACTCTTAATCAGTTCCTCAAACACATAGCTCTCTGCTAAAGCGCATCCTGCCTCTGCTGGCTAGAGCTTTCACAAACCAAAACCTAAATAAAGGAACAGTGTGGCTGCTGTAGCACCTCCACTCCCTGCTCAGTACAGGAATTCTTTAATAAGCACATGTGTAGTACAGGACAGTAGTACATTCCCTCCCTGCATTCTAGCGCGGGGACACATCTTTCTCCTTGCACAATGGATCACAGTTTAAAAAAGGGAAACATGACAAGATACAAAGACACAGCTTTTTACTTTCAGAGATGGATAATACAGGCAAAAATCTTTTTTTTTTTTTTTTTTTTAACTGGTCAGCCCTCCCCAAAGTCCAAACATAAGCTGCCACACATGCACGGGTCTTTTCTTAGAGAAATTGTTTATGAGTCCACTTAACAAAAACAAAGTGCTTTAGATCATGTCCAAAAATATATATAATCCACCCTTTTAAAAATGGAAACCTATGATTGCCATAAAGATATCTCCGCAAGCTTCGCTCTGGGTAGTTTGTACTGAAGTAAAACCGTCACCACCCACTCCCCATTCAAGCCGAGATTTAAAAAGGCAGGCGAACTGAAAGGAACCACAAGTCAGTCCGTCCCTATCAGAAAAGAGATCAGAGCAAACCACAATGCCGAGGAAAGGCTCGACTACTCAAAGACCATCTCCTCAGGACGAGACAGAGATATGGAGCCATTTTTCACTAGGTTCACAAGAAAATGTCAGCTCACAGCTGCTAGTGCACTGCCAGAGCGCATCTTAATTTGGTCCAAAGGGACCCAGCCAGTCACCCTCACAGAACATTTTCTTAAAGAGTCCCCATTACAAATGTGATTCCCTCAGGTCCGAGCATTTTCTTGTTATAGTCTGTGGCAACTGCATGGCACCGATCTGCATCCTATTCAGAACTAAATGCTTCCCCCCATTTCCTCTTAACATCATGTGAATTAGACACTTCTGAGTCAAAGGGGAAAAAAAGAGGAAGAGAAAAAAGCATCTCTTCCCACTCCCCACCCTTCTCTACGTTCTTGACTAATACCTCTGGGCAGTTTACTTCAGAATAGAGCAGATTCTTGACCAGGGCACAATGGCAAATTGGCATACAAGCCTCTTGCTATCACGGAAAGCACAAGCAATGCTTTCTTTGTAAAAACACAGGAAAATACACATGCAGGAACAAAAGACACTCTATCTGCACAGCAAGAAACAAGAGAAATTATGTGTTTGTTTTACACACATCTGTACCCACTGGTTGTAAAAAAGGCTCTAAACCTATTTTAATTATAACACATTGTATTTTTTTTCCCAAACCAGGTCCCCATAAAATTAATTTTGTAAGCTTCAGCTCCAATAGGAGGTAAAACACACTGCTGGAAGAATACCTGGTGTGTCTTTGTTGATGAGGTGCCATTTCAAACTTCTTATATTTGAAGTCAATTATGTGGGAAATAAAGATAAGGCAAATGCACTTGGTTCTCTGAATTATTCTGACATTAGAAGAAATGCCAAGTCAGCAGATATTTGCTGTTTATATTTCACAATAACCTCATCATGCATTTGCAGCTTTCTGGAGCAAAACGCTAACTGTTCTCCAAACAGCCACCTGACAATCTAAGGCTGAAACACACATTCTGACTTAGAAGGAGACATCATGATGGCTCTTCACTGACTGTATTAAACAAAAGCTCCGCAAACCAACGAGAGGCATTTGGCAAATGAAGTGAGAGTCGAATCAAGTTTAGGTTCACATCTGGTGGAATATGGCACTGCCTTCCCCAGGGGTTGAGGAGCAGAAGGGTTTGGAGGCTATAAATAGAACACACACACATATACACATATAGATATTTAAGCCAGACCCGGGTCAGTTTCAGCTTACTAACCTAGAGCTCTGTTCAAAGGAAGCAGAGAAGCCGCACGTCCTCTCCCACCTTTCCATGGTCCTCAGTCAGTGTCTTCTCAAACCACCTGTACTGATCCAACCCATTCGCAGATAAAAATAATTTTCTTGATAGAAGTAGTCTCAGCTGAGCTTTGATTTTTCAACATGGATGTCTAGAATTTTCCTCTTTAAGCCAGACACAGCAACACAAAACTGCCGCTGAGCTCTTTTGTTTTCCCTCCTCTCAAAGATGAAGCATGCAGCACTTCTCTCTCTCTCTCTCTGTCTCCCTCTGCCTCTCCCTCTCTCCCTCTCCCTCTCTCTCCTTCTCCCCTCTCTCGCTTATGCTGGCTCCCTCTGTTTCCCTTTCCCCAACCCCCACCAGCAACCTCGCTTGCTTCCCGGTGAGTCAGGGGCATTTACATCTCTCAGCACAAGAACCTGTGTTATCTACGCGCCTGTCTCTCACTTTTGGGTTTCCTCTGGGAAAGGGAGGGGGGCGGCTCTAGGTGAAGTCAGGTGACCCCTCCATTAAATGCCAGTGAGATGGATGGAGTGTGTGAATTTTAATATACACACAGGCACATTTACATTACAAAGCAGCGAGGAAAATCTAGCTCCTAGAGATTAAGCATTTTTGTTTTTGCTTTCATAGTCCCCGTTTTAGCAATTAAGAGAAGCTAGTATAGTATAATGAAATGTAATTAAACTTTTCAGTGTTAATAACAAGGCTGCATCCTTTCAGAATCATCCAACTGAACAATTCTTTTAAACTTGTAAGCATGACTGTTTCTTTTCCTTTCCAGGGTCAAAGAATCAGTCATTTTACTATTTACACACCTTTTCGAATTAATCTTTTCTTTGACATCCATTTAAACTTATCTTGAAGTTAAGGACCATTATAAAAGACAATAAAAACAATAATGTGAAAGGAAAAAAAAAGTGACAAAAACACCAAAGCACACAGCATAGGCAGAAATCAATAGTTTGCTACTGTGGAACTAGATTCAATAATGAGTAACGTTTTGCTCTGAGACAAATAATTTTTCCCTTCTCTGTTTCAGTGTCTCTGTCTTAAACAGAAAATAAATGTAATAAATGTAGCAAGTATCCTCTTCTTGCAACCCAATCAAGCAAGCCTAGTAGAGAAAGGTGTCCAGATAGCTAAGACTGCACAGCACCCCAGAGACAGAAACAACTGGAAAAACTTGTGCTAATCCAGTATAGTATTGAAGATACATTTATAGTCTGTGGACCTAGGCCCCGAAGAGTAAATTTGACACCACCTTTTCCCTGTCTGCAAAGTTGTTGATATCCAGTGGAGACCATCTCTTCTATCCCTACCACTGAATAGAAAAGATATGTCATCTGCTGTTAGGAACACTGTAAAGAAAAAGGAGATAATACCCATTTTCTTTCAAGGGTCAAAGAATCTGTCATTTTTTTGAACACTCAGATCAAAAGTACTTTGTAAGGCCAAGTGATAAGTTATTAGGATGAGGACCAACAAGCATCAGAAGAAAACTCTTATTTGGCATTTGGTGTTCTATCCATGGATTCTTAATTCAGGAGCATGATGATACTGGCTCTTCAGCAAAAGTAGAAAATAGGGGGAGAGCTGACATAAAAATCACATTATCCTTGCCACAAAAGGTAACATTTCAAACTTGACACAAACAGCCTCTCCCTTTTTCCAGAACGATGTTGGAAGAGTGTTGCATTTGCTGCTGGGAGTGAGGATTCCAGCTGAATTACACCCAGTCCCCTCCATCAATACCTAAAATGATTAAGAACTATTCACTATTCTTGCCGGCTTTGTATTTGCAAAGGTTTACCTTGCATGGAAAAGATCCTATTTAAGCTTTTAAAATAAATTATATTCTAACTGGCTGCAAATTTAGCTTTAGTTTGTGCTACAAAAATTGGCACCAAAACATTGGACAATAAAAAAAGTCTTCCCTCGAAAAGTAAGTCGGCTTAGGCAAATTTAGAAAGACCTAAAATGTTATAGAAAAAAACATAAAGGATTTCACTTTATAGTTTCTAATAACCAAATTCGCTGCTCTTTCACCTTTTCTTTTTTTTCCCTCTAGCATTGGCTGCTTTCATTTTGCATTTATTCAGAGCTTTGTTTTGTTTTCCCTACTTCACCCCCTGGCTTTTGTTCTTTTGGCCATGGAGTTGCTTTCCTTGAATGTGCAAAATGTTAGCAAGGACAGAGAATGAGAAAGACATGTTACCTTAGACCAGATAATTTGTGAGCTTTAACCCTAACACTAGTGTATAGCAACTTTCAGGCTCCAAGCTATTTTAACAGAGAGACTTGATGAACATGGAATATGAACTGCATATATTTTCTATTAAAAATAGATGATGATTTAAAGAGGCCTATTAAAACTTACCAATGACAGGCCAGTGCAAAAAAAAAAAAAAAGAGATTGAAATAAATTAGCAAAAACGGTATAGCAACTAACGCTAGCCAACTTTTCAAAATGCCTTCCATTGCTCAAGGAACAAACTGAAGCGCTGACATAAAGTAGAATAAATCTTTACTAATGCACTCATTTATTCAACTAATGTTCATTGAGCGCTTCTTTTGTGCTAGGCACCATACTAAGCACTGACGGGTACATGAAAAAAAAACCCAAGAGTGTTTTTCAGAAACTCAAAACATGTACCCATCAACATATAATAGATGTTGGTCCAAAGTGCTATGGAAAGTCAGAAAAAGAAGAAAAATTCTCCTTAAGGCCAGGCAGGACAGTCACATAGAACCGGTAACCCTTGAATTGAGCCTTTAAGTATGTGTCAGTTTTCTAGGTAAGAAAGCAAAGGCATGGGGATTTCAGGCAGAGACACAAAAAACATGAACAAACCTAAAGGGCAGCGAGTGATCTTAAATGTTCTGCCCAGGAATTTGTGCTTCATCTCAGATGCGATGGCAAGTTATTTAAAGTTCTTTGGCTAGACAATTATATGTTTTACAAAGATTATTTTAGCAGCAAGTTGAAGGGCAGATGACAGCAGTATTTTCAAACTTTCCTAATTATAAGAATTACCTGCAAGTTATAGTAAATATATATATCACTGGGTTCCACCCCAAAACTAGAGAAGTCCAAGAATATCTATTTTTAAGCAGTATCCCAGGCCGTTATTATTATCAGAAAATTTCTGGAAACACTGGTTTTGTAGTGTTTGCTGAGTGCCAGAATCACCTGTAGAGATTTTAACCAATCAAATGCAGGCCACCTCTAAATTACTTGAATCAGAACATCTGGGGATAGAACCCAGAAACATTGTTGATTTTAATCTTCTAAGGTGATTCCAGTGCAGCCGAGGTTGGTAATCATTGGTTTGGAAAGAGGTAAAACAGAAAAACCGCTATTTAGAAGCTGTTGTAGAGGATATTTGGGTGAAACAACATAATTCAGCTAGCTCAAGTAAAGGAGTACTCACGCTACAAAAGGCAATATCATAAACATAGGAAGCACAGTAACACTATATGAAGCCTTACAGGAACTGGGGCTAAGCAGCCACTAAAAACCAAGAATCCTCTTCTCTCTGCCTCTCAGTCGCTGTATAATTTCCTTCTTTGATTCTTCCTGTCTCTTATCCTGAACCAGCTTCCTTTTTTTGCATCCTGTCATCTCCAAGGCCATGTTGCCTCTTCAGTTCTCATGTCAGTGGGCAAAGACTGGATTGGTTGGGCTCATTTCCTTAGTTTGCCACTGATCTCATCAGTTATAGCCAGCGTGTCTCACATTCACTTTGCAGAAGCTCTGGGCAAAGATTTTCTGAGAAGACCACAGGCAGGACAGACACACCTCAGCATATGCAATACAGACACAACAGTTCAAGCAAAAAATGCTTAAGAAGGCTTGAGTAGGCTAGTGGTAGAAGAGACTACAGATTCCAGATGCTTTTCAGAGGTGGAACTCACAGAACCTAGCGACTAATTGAAAATGAGGGTATGGAAGAGAAAAAGTCACCGCAGAAGAATAAATATATCTTCATTTACTGTAGATGCTACCTTGTAATACAGACACCACTAAGTGACAATCCATTTTACTAGTCAGTAGAAGATATATATTTGGTTTTGAACTCCAAACATACATATATAGAAGCCTAAAGGTCAGGGCCGGGTGCGGTGGCTCACATCTGTAATCCCAGCACTTTGGAAGGCCGAGGTGGGCAGATCATGAGGTCAGGAGATCGAGACCATCCTGGCTAACAGTGAAACCCATCTCTACTAAAAATACAAAAAATTAGCCAGGCATGGTGGCGGGCACCCGTAGTCCCAGCTATTCGGGAGGCTGAGGCAGGAGAATGTCCTGAACCCAGGAGGCGGAGCTTGCAGTGAGCCGAGATCGTGCCACTGCACTCCAGCCTAGGGGACAGAGCAAGACTCTGTTGTCTCAAAAAAGAAAAGGAAAGAAAAGAAGCCTAAAGGTCAAAGGAAGGCCAAAACTTAATTGAGAAATTTAGACAAATGGGGATAGTTACATACAGAGTTCTATACATACCCAAGATTGTTATGAAACCAACTGAGAGACCTATGATCTCTTGCTGACACCAGGGACTTTTTCACATCCGTGCCTTTGATTCCCCTTCCTGAAATGACCTCTCCCTGGCTTTCTCCATCTAGACTTGATCTGTTTTGTCTGTAACTGGTAACACTGTGCACAAGAATCTACCCCATCTCTAGTATAGTTTAGATCTAAGGTATATAGCTATGACAACAGCTGCAGCAGAAATAAACATACTCATAGAAGCTTCTTATATTAGTGTTAAAGGATTTAGCTTTTTTATTCTCACAATAACTTGGAAAGCGAAGTCTGGAAAACCTAAATAATTCACTAAAGGTCAGAAAACTAATAAGTGCAGTTTCTGGATGAAGACCCAACGCAACTGGTGCTACACAATTAACACTGTATTGTATCTTATTCTCTCATCACCTGGAAACCAAAATTTAGTTGTTGATTATATTAGTAGAGAGCATTGTTACTGTTTTGCTTTCTACTCTCTTGTGAACCTGCAAAAGGCTCAATTTTAGGAACTGGGCTCTGTCTCTGGGTTTAATGCCTTTCTCTGTCATTTGTGGGCTGTGTGACCAAAGGCAAGTCATCCAAATTCTCTGTACCTCAGTTTCCAGACCTATCTTGTAGATTCCCCATGAGGATCAAATGAAATTTTATGTTTAGCATTTAGTACAATGCCTAGAACTATTATGTTCTCATTAAGTGTTAATTATTATTTTTATTACCATTATTGTTGTTATTAACAAGTAAGAAGCAAAATTTCTATGTATCCCTCAATGAGACTTTCCTTATCCAGATAAAGGAGAGTTTACATAGCTTTCAGGTAGTTTATGTAGCTTTCATTCATTCTGGTTTTACAGAGCTCCTGTTGATTTGATCAAATCAGGAAGCTACACTTACTACTACTTAATAATAAACTACATATATTTCTTTATAATTGATCCATAGTAGATGGTCTCTTGAGACATTTGTGATCTCTTCTTGGCAGGCAGAAAGTAGAAATCGCATAATTTCTAAAAATTCAGCACTTGCATTTTAGCAATAAGCTAATTATTCATTTTTCTTAAAAAGCAATTATATCTGCTTTACCTGTAAACAAGTCTTTTTTCTAATTAATTATTTTCAATATTTCCATGGAACATTTCTGTATGTTCTGAGATAAGTTTATTGGCAAACAAAAGTTCCTTTAAGTATGCATCACGCTTGTCAGTTAAGTGCGTGTTTAGCATAGATATGGTATTGTGCTCATGTAAAATCAAAACTAAATAAATACTACATCTTATCTGACAGTGGGAAAAATTCTGCATGGGAATTATGATGGTCACATTTTTGCAAACTATAGGCAAGCATAACCTCAAGAAAATTATCTTCTTTTTTCAATGAAATAAATTGTTAATCCTAACAGGTAAAGATTCTACTCTTGATGGTTTTGTGAGGGTAAACTAAATGATTGATATATGATTGAATATTGAGTGTGTGTATAGATTACTTTTGGGCTGGCAGCAATGGTGTTTGCAGAGCCTGGATCTATGGGAACTTTCTCACCCTGTCTCATGGGCTACTCACCTCTTTTTGACTGTTCAGGTCAAATTAATACATTTTCACTCACTGTCAAAAGTGTGCTGCTCTACTTGAAGATAGTTAAATGTGGGTGCATGTATAAATATGATGAGAAATAGTTAAAGTTTGGTTACCCCATGCTAAGAGAAGAAAAGCAAAAAGGAGAAAAATCATGCTTTGGGTTTTTCTTTAGTCTTAACTAACCAGCTAAAGCATATGTTTTAAGAAAAGCTTTTAAATATAGCACAGAGTCAAAGAGGCAGAGCTTCAGCAACCTTGACTTCACTATTTCCTAGCTGTGTGGTGTCACATAAATTACTCATTTGTAAAACAGTGCTCATATCAGTTGTATAGAGTTATCAGGCATTAAATGGCGTAATGCATGTAAGGAGCTTAGCACAGTGCCCGGTACACCATCACCATTATCACCACTACCACCACCATTATCACCGTCACCATCAACATCATCACCATTATCACCACTACCACCACCATTATCACCGTCACCATCAACATCATCATCACCACCAACATCATCATCATTACTACCATCACCACCACTATCATTATCTTCACCACTGCTATCACTATCACCATCATCATCTTTCTCCTACTCATAATCATAGCCAAAGCTTGTTATGTGCCAGACACTGTTCTAAATAAGTACAAAGTAAGTGCTAGCTTCTACCATTATTATTACAATATTTTCTTTTACTGGCTTCAAGTTATGAAATTGCATATTTTGAGCCAATTACCTTGATATAAAACACACTATCATAGTATAATGGGCCCTAGTCAAAGTAAAGGCATCCACTTAAATACCTTCCAGTACATAAAGTAAAATGGAACATAAAATGCTTTCTCCCTTATTACCCTTATTAGTCTTTCTTCACCATAAACAAGTCTCAGGATCAGTTGTTGCACATGGAAGGACCTCTCTAGATGATTTCTAAGTCCTCTGAAGGTAATTCATCATATATTAACAATCCACATGACAATATGCTTCCTATGACCGAAAGGACCCAAGCAAAAGTAGAAGGGCTGTCTGTACCCAGTGATCATGAATAAATTCCTTTCTTGAGCTGCTCTTTATGGATTTGCATTTCTGATCTCATAAGGAATCATCCCAATTTTGATTTCTGCAAACCAGGCTGAATTGTGACCTTCTGTTTTCACCAGAGGATCATGCTTTTCCATAATCCTTCATCTACATTACCTTGCAAACCCAATCACATGGGCATAGTGGGGCAAATACAGAGTCTCCTGCTTAATGAGACAATGTTTGCCAGAGCTGAGCCTGGACAAAATTTTGAAGTGAATGCAGTTTATTGTCCATACCTTCCACTTTCTTTTCTCCACACTTTAATCCACTCAGTGTCACTCTCCCCATTCCCTTAGAGTCCTTCCTGCTTTTGATTCTCACCTCATAACACAGTCAAAATTCAGTAGAATAAACTGTGCAAATTAGTATGTGATATCTAAAGTAGGACTACTTTTTGCCTTGGTGACTGGATGGTTTGTATAATCTTAAAAGATAAAAACATTCCTTAGAAGTAGAAACTAAAAATAATTTCTAGAACATCTAAACTATGGCCTAAAATGTCTATTTAAAGAGACTGAATTAACTGAGCATATTTCTCAAAAAGTCCAATTTCAAATTAAAATAAAGAAAAATGAAAAGCAAGGAAGCTATATACTCTGACCTGAGTAACATAGCACTGGAAAAAGAGACATTGGACAGATGCCTTAGTTTTGAATGAAATTCTACCACAAACTGTGTGACTTTGGGTAAGATAACTTAATGGCCTTAAATCTTAATTTCCTCACCTGTAAAACAGAGAATACAATATCTAATCTCTCAGGTATATTGTGAAAAAATAAATATAATTATAAAATTACTAGCACAGAATCTAGCATATAATAGTTTCTCAGGAAACAGGGCTTTCTTTTACAGCCTTTTTTTTTCCTTTTTTTTTTTTTTGAGACGGAGTCTTGCTCTGTTGCCCAGATTGGAGTACAGTGGTGCGATCTCAGCTCACTGCAAGCTATCCTCCCAGGTTCAAACAATTCTCCTTCCTCAGTCTCCCAAGTAGCGGGGACTACAGGCACATATGCCACCATGTTGGGCTAATGTTTTGTATTTTCAGTAGAGACGGAGTTTCAATATTCGCCAGGCTGGTTTCAAACTCCTGACCTCGTGATCTGCCTGCTTCGGTCTCCCAAAGTGCTGGGATTACAGGCGTGAGTCACCGTGGCCAGCCTTCAGCCTTTCAAAGTAGTCATGCACCCACCAAACAGCTACCTTTTTTTTCCCCAGGCTTGATCATTGTCCATGTGTCACCTGATCTGCCCACATCTCCTTAGTTCACCTGACATTTGCATGAATGTCTTTCATTATTTATGTAAGATGTGCTCTTGCAGAAGATCTAAATTTTAGTCAAGTGATCTACTTTCCTGAAGGCACCTGAGCAACTTAATAGAACCAAAATCAAATTTAATTGGGTTAAGAAGAAGGGAAGGATAAAGGAAAAAGAAGAGAAGATAGAAAAGAGGGAAGAGAGAGAAAAAATAATTACCTGCTCTACCTAGAGACCAGAAGATGGTACCACAGAATAGTTGAGAAAGTTTTGACTGAATCACTCTGTCAGGATTAAGGAGACTTACCCTGGATAACTCATTTAATGTCAATGACCTTCTCTTTGAAACACAGATATTGAACTTTTTCAAGAGCTCATCAGGTTCACAGAGTTTGGTTGTAGGAGATTAAGAAGTTAAACATTTCTTGAGGTGCTTTCAACATCAAACCCTATTAGTCTGTGATACCGGGAGGTGAGCTCCCATTGCCTCAGTCTGACTCTATGCCAATCTCTGCTATGTGCGACATCCCATTCAATCCCCATGGTGATAGTGCTACACTCATTTTAGAGAGGAAGAATTTTTGGCTCAAAAAACTTAGGTGATTTTCCCAAGGTCCAAGAACCAAAGGGACAGAACATGGATTAACACCTTTCAATACAATGCCCCCAGGTACTTTTTATCGCACTATGCTGCCACCCTCTGGGACAGAAATTTGGAATAAAGATATTAAGAAATCAAATCTTAATTAAATGACTCTGCAAAACCATTGCAGATAAATGTGAACAGTCCTGCAACAGTCATGGAAACTTGAGAAAAGAATGCCTGTTATGACAATGTGTACTGCTTAATGTTTAAAAACTGGCTCTATTAAAAACAAGCAAACACATTGATTTGTATCAGTTGCTCATTTTTGTAGAGTAAATATGCCCATTATGGCAAATTTCAAGCTGTCAAGTTAAAGCCACTGAACTGGATTTAGGAAAATATATGCACAAATATCTCTTTCAAGATTTGGGAAAAAATATGCACAAATGTCTCTTTCAAGACAGTGCTAGCCACCTCCAGCACCCCACTCTATATGTGTAGATTTGTGTATGTTCATGTGTGTTCATACCTGAATTTATAGTGCCACTTTCCGTAAACATATTACAAAGCAAAATATCAGTTCAAACATTTTTCTCAAGTTAGTAACAGTAACTATAAGTATCATGAGTTTCAATTATGCCTTAATCAGTACTCCCACTTTTTTTTTCAAATTTTGCAGATTACTAGTATTTCTCTTTCAGTTTCATAATATAACTCTCAATAATCCCAGCAAATAAAAGAAAACAAAACCCCAAGCCCCCGATCTTCACCTCATTTTCTACCACATACTGGATGGCTCTTATATAACTTTTGAATGAATACTTTTCAAGATTTCATATGAGATGTGTGAGGCTTTCAAAGAACCCAAGGTGGGGCTCCTCCAGTAAACCCAGCAGATGTTGATTGTAGTATTTGTCAGTTCTGTTTCAGTACAGGTCATTAGGGAAACCTGAACAGAAAGGGAAAGTAAACTGTTCTATGGCCCGGTATTTCTTATTCCTCACCTTCTTAAAGTGCCATAACTGCTTGAATTCCTCTAGAATAAAAGTAAGATGATTGGCAAGCTGTAGGAAAATTGCATGCATAGTTTACATTACTTGCACCTTGAGCAAGCAATGGAGTTGTCATTTGTGTAGATGGCCTCACAAATGATATTCGGATAGATTGGGGAACGACTTCTGATTACTGTAACAGTTTACTTCATCTTATTCATTTCTTCTGATTGTGAGATACTGAGGTAAGAATATAGCAGAGGGATGGCCAGGCGCGGTGGCACATGCCTATAATCCCAGCACTCTGGGAGGCAGAGGTGGGCGGATCACGAGGTCAGGAGATCGAGACCATACTGGCTAACATGGTGAAACCTCGTCTCTTCTACAAAATACAAAAAAACTAGCTGGGTTTGGTGGCAGGTGCCTATAGTCCCAGCTACTCAGGAGGCTGAGACAGGAGAAGGGCGTGAACCCGGGACGCGGAGATTGCAGTGAGCTGAGATCGCACCACTGTACTCCAGCCTGGGTGACAGAGTGAGACTCTGTCTCAAAAAAAAAAAAAAAAAAAAAAAATTAGCAGAGGGTTAAATGTGAAGAGCCTACTATGTAAAAAAAAAAAAAAAAAAAAAATTTACACAAAGGTTTGAATTATTGTTCACATAAATGTGCAGAAATTTCTTCCCATCTACCAAATAAACAAAATAAAGAAAAGATGCTTGAAGTATCTATGCTATTTAGGGAGAAAATGGGAACTAAATTGAAAAACAACTTCCCTCTTCAAGATTTATGATATAGGGGAGAAAAAGAAATACCCTACATATTCAATTGTCACCTATAGGACAATATATTTCTATGGGAAAGGAATAGCTTACATGGTAAAAAATTATATTAGAAATTTTAAATGAGGAATAATGCTTTTTAATAGAAGAAATAATGCTTTAGGACAAAATTAAGGTAACGAATGTTAACATCAGAAAAAATATCCTAACTATTAGCGAGGTAGAACATTTTAAATGAGGAATAATGCTTTTAAAATAGAAGAAATAATGCTTTAGGACAAAATTAAAGAATGTTAACATCAGAAAAAACATCCTAACTACTAGCGAAGTAGGCACCGGAACAGGTCACTGAAAGAAACTGTATATTAAAGACACTGATGAATTTTTACTTTGAAATCTTTAAGAACAAAATGTAATATCTTCCTTCAATTGTTGTATTTCTTACTAATAAAGAGCTAAGTTAGAGTAACCCTTTGGAAGTTCCTACATAATTCTTCGAAATTCTACACATTTTAGGCAACTTCATAAATGATGAAATAGTGAAAGTAAAATTAAAATCAAGGCGTGATTCCGATTTTTCAAAATTCAAAACAACTTCTAAATATTAGATAGTTACCTTAAGAAAAAAGGTTCATTTCTAATGAGGCGAAAAAGTAGCACAAAATGGAGTCAGAGATGAGCTTCCTCCAACTCAGGAGAATGTCAGCAATTAAGTGATAACTTGAAACATGACAGCTGGAGTTGGAGGAGTGAAGAGGAAAGATTCGCCATAAATCCCTCAGGTAGAACAAACAGGTCTTAGTAAACAAGTGGATGCAAAGTCATGGACAAGGGTGCTTTGAGGGGGACTGGCTTCTAGCTTGGGTCTTTCCATTCGTCACTGTTCCAACTTCATTTTGCCTACCCATAGTAGGCTGCGAGTCAGTGCGGGGCAGGTGAGTCCTTTGATAAAGGAGTAGGGAAGAAATGAGTTTGAGGTTAAAATTTTGAGTGTGGAATCCTTGACAGAAACTGAGTTGGAGAGGTTCAGAGTTGGGAATGAAGATTTAGGGATCCCCTAGGGCATAACTGAGCCCTCCAGCTGAAGTGGGTTTAATGGGTGATATCAGCCAGGAAGGGCCTAGGTGCAAAGAAAGAAGAGAGGGAACATCAATATTTGAAGGGTGAGAAAAGATTTGAAGTCATTAAATGACACTGAGAAAGACTGTCAGAAATAAAGAAAAATAGGGGATGGTAACTGAGTCACATACAGACTGCCTGTGGGCCAAGCAGATATGGCCTGAGTAAAGCTGACTAATGTGGTGCCTAATAGCTTTTTTGTAAACGTTGAGAGTACTAAACAGATCACTCTGATGAGAGACTGTAAGGGGAGAAAGCAAAAACACATACACTTCATTGCTTCTAAACCTGTTTATCTCTCAGACTTCTTTTGGGAGCTTTAAGAATACATATTCTTAGACTCCATCTCTGGAGATTTTGATTTGGCAATCTCATGTCATTTCTTCAATTTTGACAATACTTGAAAACGATTCTTACTTTTTTTTTTTTTTTTTAACATTTTGTATTATCTTCCAACTAGTCTGCAAACATCCAGCATGGATCTGAGTGCCCAAGAAAAATATTAGGTTCTCAATAATATTCACTAATATGTGAGAGTTAACTGATCATGCTATGGCTCTTCAAGATAAAATCTTCAAGGTGATCAATAAGAATTTTGAAAATAGAGATTTAGACACGAACTTGAATAAAGATTTCAGTATCTTTCACTAACAAAACAGACAACTTCTGATGCTAAAATAAAATCTGAAATGACCAGCCGGAGAAAAAGGACTGTTTTCCTGACATAAAGCCATGTCAGCTTTATTTTTGGAGGATGTTGATTTGACTGTGAGATGGTTAAATGTGTCAGTCTGAAGGTGTATGTGTGTTCACATGATGAGAAAAAAGAAACATAATTATAGATGTCTCTTGATAGCCTATTCATTTACTGTGCTATTTTGGAAACAGTATGTTTTTAAATTGGTTTCTAGTGTTTTTGGATGGGAGTTCTGCTGTACAGGAACCTGGAGCTTTGCCCCCTATAGATTTTCTCCATTGGAAATCAATAAAGTGCAATTGAATTACAATGGGTGAATCCACAAGGTGTCCATTTCTAGCTCTCAGGTTGAGGAACTCTCCTTCCTCAAGCAACCACACCCACCAGTGCTGAGTTCCTGGCCCCAGTTAGTAGACAGCAGTGCTGTACTGATGAATACCTGTGTACATTGTTAAATAGCAAAATAACTACTGTAGTGAAATCACATTTAATTTTAGGAATTGAAGAAAAGCTCACCATATTTCTATTTTAGCACACAGGATGTGGCCTACTTCTTTCAAATGTCAAGCTTAGAGACACACATATTTTATTTAAAGAATACGGAAACACCCATTTTTTTCTTTGACTGAGTCTGGGATATAGCCCTTTTTTAATCAGAAAAAAAGAAGTTGACATGTTTTTGGAATGGTCATACTAATTGCACTGACATAGTGTATCAGGGAGCTTTCGAAGATATTATCTCATCTGATCATTATAACCATCCAATTAGGCAGGTCAAGCAAGTCTGATCATTCCAGTATTTCAGATAAAACTGAAGCTCAGAAAAGTTCAGATCAAGTGTAAACCACGTCAAATGTTTTAGGGTTTTCTTTTTTTCTTACTAATGTTGGGGCTCAGGAAACAATATCCCAAAGTATTGCACGTTGGCATGCTGAGTACTTTGGAATAAAGGATATTGGAAGACCTCAGAAGCAGCCTCAGAACCAGGGCTCTCTGACCTTCTCTTCCCCTCCTGTCTCTTGCTCCTCATTCTCTCCAGAAGTAAACCATAGACATCAGAATTTCTCTTCCTCCAAGCAGGTCATAGAAACCAGAACCCCTATTAGCCAAAGCTAGTCATAAAAACTAGTTATCACTCTAACTTTCCCCACCTTTCTGTCTAGGGGTTGGCCATGAAGGCATTTCTCTGACTTAACCTTGTCCGATAGTAGGTCATAAGATCCTCATTCCAGAAGGGTGCTGCCCTCTACCCAGGAGGAAGAAATGCTATAACAGAGCCCCCCCCCCCAAAAAAAAAAAAAAAAAAAATCTGGACAGGCCTTGCCGGGTTTCTCCACTCAGTCTATTAGCGTTAGATCATACTTTTTTGTCCAATCGTATTTCTACATGGATGTCTATTCTTCATGAAGACTAAGCATAAAAATGGATAGTTTTCTCTGAATATTTGGGTATTTTTCATGGCTGCTGTGTGAAGTAAAACTTTGATTAAATAAATCTGTTATGCTTTTCTCTTATTAACCTGTCTTTTGTTATAGGAGTGTTGGCTGTGACCCTTAAGAAGGTTGAGAAAAGGTATAATCTTTCCATCTCTACGCCCTTAAATAACGCAATAGCTTAGGACTATTTTTTTGTATCATTCTTGTTAGGCATGCATGGTGCCTGGCTAAGATTAATGGGCCTTTCTTCATGCATACATGTAAAGTTATTGGGGGATAAATGTTTATATTACCCTGTACTTATAACTATATGTTCACTAAACAAAATGAACAAGATTCAAACTAAGTAATAAAGTGATCACCCTAGAGCTTTTTTATAATGTAATTTGAAGCTATCATTTAACTTCAGAAAACCCAAACAAAATGAAACTAATTAAATATTTTTAAATGGGAGAAAAATCTACATCCAAGGAATGCTTTTAATTTTGTTCTGCTTCAAGTTAGTTTGTTTAAAACTCAATTAGGTTTATGCAAGCCTGAATTTGCAAACAAAATGGAGATTGGATCATTTTATTTTAGAAACCATTTTTATTGTTTTTTACAGCCTGATAGTACAAAATTGTGTAAGTGTTCTATTTTAAATTTTACAAATTTGGAAAAGTATTGAATTGAAAAGCTGTTAAAGCTTTGTAAAATGAATTTTGCCATCATGTCAGAAGTACTGCCTTTGATGCCACTCACTTTTCTGCTCTAGGGATAGATGTAACGTTTTTTTATTTTGGCACTCTGTTATTTGTTTCCTTTCCTGGAATTTAAAACTATGTCATTCACTCACATAATTGCTTCTCTCATGTTGATATCTTTACTCCTTGCTTTTGAGAAAGCGATACTATTTATTCCTCCTCTCTCCCGTCTTCTAGGTGCATCATCTAGCTTATTTGAGCTAAGTGTCCCCATCTATAAAGTGAAAAGTTGGACGAGATATTCTTTATGATCCCTTTCAATTTTGAAATGTTACGCAATTTTAGAGAGGAGCTGAAGGGTCACCCAATATGGTGTGACACCAAAAGACAAATATGAGGAGAGTTACTTTTTCACTCTCTGCAAACTCTGCCTGGACACTTCCCTGGTGAGATTTCATACACTAGACAAGAACACACTATGAATGTGAGACAGAGGAAGACAGGAATGAAGGAGAGAAATAGTGAAGCAGGCTGGGACAGAAACAGAGAGGGAGGCGTCTACTGGACATTTATGGATTGCATGTGTATTAAAGGTGGTCATCTACCACTATTATTGCCCCCACCACCCCTGACAGACTCTTCCCTCTCTATTAAAAGGAGCACTATGTTTCTAGTGCTCAGAAAAAAAAAAAAAAAAAAAAAAAAAACAAAGCCTTAGTATCATCCTTGCCTCCTCTCTGTCTCTCACTCCTTGCAGCAAATCCTGCCAGCTGTACCTTCAAAATAGATCAGAATCTAACCCCTTTTCACTACTCCCACACCCAGCAGGCGGGTCCACGCTACCCTCAAGTGTAATATGGACTGTGGCAGTACTCTAACTGTTCTCCTTGCTTCTGCCCTTCTTCTTAGCTAGACCAGTGAATCTGTGAAAACCTAAGTCAGATCCTATGGGTCCTTTTTAATCCCAAAGAGTTTCCATTTCATTCAAAATATAAGCCAATGTCACAAAAATGACATATGAGGCCCTTCAACATTTGCTGGCCACTTCTAAGCCCCCACCTCTCTGAACTAGTACCTTTTCTCTTGTTTACTGGACTCTGGCCACAAGGGCTTCCCGATGGCCCTTCTAAAACAGCAAGCAGAGTCCACTATAGGGCCTTTGTGTTTGATGGCCCTCTGCCTAGAACGATCTTCTCTTAGGTATCTGTATGGTGACCTTTCTTGTTCTTTACCTTCTCCCTCCTCCCCCTATACACATACACTTTCTAGTTCTCAGGAAGCCGTTTTATTTTTCTTTAGTGCTTATCAATATCTGACATACTGCTTACTACTACGTATTTCAATTATTCATCTTTTTTGTTGTGTGCCACCCCACTAGATTGCAAGCTGAATGAGGCAGAGATTCGAGTTGCTTCTGCTCACTTCTGTATCTTTGGTGCCTAAAACAGTCCCCCGTAAGTATTGGTTGAAATGAACCGAACTGTTTCTTTTTTTTTTTTTTTTTTTGACGTAGTCTCACTCTGTCACCAAGCTGGAGTGCAGTGGCACGATCTCGGCTCACTGCAACCTCCGACTCTGGTTTAAGTGATTCTCCTGCCTCAGCCTCCCTAGTAGCTGGGATTACAGGCATGCACCACCACGCCCAACTAATTTTTAGTAGAGATGGGGTTTCACCATGTTGGCCAGGCTGTTCTCGATCTCCTAACCTCATGATCCGCCACCTTGGCCTCCCAAAGTGCTGGGATTACAGGCGTGAGCCGCCTGCCGGCCCTGGAACTGTTTCTAACTACAGATGGAACGGAAACCTTGAACTGTGTCTGGAGGAGAAGGTAGGACTCTGGATGGGGATGAGAAGTATGGAGGCCATTTTTTGGAACAGGGAATAAGCCACTTCGGAATAAATACCTGCTTTGGGAGTATCTCATTTAATTATCTCAGGGTACAAATGAGAAAATAGAGTCACAAGAGCAGTTAAAGTCACAAAGACAGCAAAAGAGCACAGGGTTAGAACCCTGGTCTTCAAACTCTCCCATTTCAGGATTCTTCTAAATGATTCAAAATATTTAAATTTTGAGTTTAGCCAGGATGAAATACATGCAAGATAAAAAGGTATTTTTCTGTTCTACCCGCATTACTACCAAAACCATCAAGTTAATACTAGCCATCAAAAAGCTGATGCTGGATAATATCACTTATATAATTATATTCCCTTAGTAAGAATTAGCCTTGTGTAAGCATAAAAACAGATTTTAAACTCTCGCATTACAAAAAAAATCATCGGAAAGTGCCTGGAAATATAGAAGATGAAAGAATGGCAGAGTATTGACATTTGATGGAGCCACGTGATGGTTACATAGAGTTCATTACATGATTTTGTTAATTTTTCACGTTTGATATTTTCTAGCATAGAAGTTTAATTATTAAAAATAAACTGGCCAGGCGCGGTGGCTCAAGCCTGTAATCCCAGCACTTTGGGAGGCTGAGATGGGCGGATCACGAGGTCAGGAGTTCGAGACCATCCTGGCTAACACGGTGAAACCCTGTCTCTACTAAAAAATACAAAAAGCTAGCCGGGCGAGGTGGCTGGTGCCTGTAGTCCCAGCTACTGGGGAGGCTGAGGCAGGAGAATGGCGTAAATCCGGGAGGCGGAGCTTGCAGTGAGCTGAGATCCGGCCACTGCACTCCAGCCTGGGCGACAGAGCGAGACTCCGTCTCAAAAAAAAAACAAAAACAAAAACAAAAAAAATAAACTAAGAACAAGTCCCAAAGTTTCATTTAGTCTTATTTTATTCCCCCCAAAGTAATTATAACATAGTCAGTCAGCTACCCTTCTCTTTATTCTCTGCTTCTTAACTTCCTCCACTCCAGAATACAGAATTCCTGTTCTCCTGCGTGTGATGCCAAGGCACAGACTTGCCCTGACAGATCCTGGATGAGATTGTGCAAAACAGTGATCAATTTTAGAATGGTTCTGGGTGAGACCAAATGGACTTCTGCTTCTTGGAGTCCAATCACGTGCTTTGGGAAAGGAAAAACCTGCATATTCTTCCCTTCTCCAAGTTAGTGGCAAAATAGTAATTAAAAAATGTATGTATGTGGCACAATCTTTTTGTATACTGAAAAAGAATTTCTACTCTGTGAATTGTCTATAACTGATGTATTTTTATAGCCTTACCTATTCCAGATTCCCAGCTTTCCATCTTTTGATGAGACCAACCAAAATGCATTTTTGTCTTTCCCATAGCTTTCAGTTTACTCTATCCAACATTTCCATTTTATTTGGTCTTTTTATCCTTTATGGCCTAATTTTAGGGCTCTCCAGGTGTAGCTAATTTCACAAATTCTCTTCATTTTGCCTCTGCCCTTTCTCTCTAATCCTGGATCTCTTCATTTTTTAAAAAATTTGAATTATGGACATCTATCTTTGCTTATCAAAAAAAAAAAGCACTGAGTATAATTTAGTTTAACATACATGACTCACAGATGTGTAATCCAGTTTACACTTCTGTAGTTTAGAACTGAACTAGGAAAGTACTACCCCTCACCCTTTTCTATTCAGGGATTCCCTTTTCCCTTAGGGAATACCTCCCACTAATATCTCCCTTTAAGTCCTATTTCCTCTTACTGTCTGAATATCATTGGGGTGTTCCTTGAAGTATCTTTATATGATGTTACTCCAATGATTTAAGTTTTTCAAGACCTTCTCATTGCAGCTGACATAAAGTACAACTCCTTCCTCCCTGAAGACCATGTCAGGTGTGCCTTGTCTGCCTCTATACCCCTATGAGAGGCCCCCTCCTCCTCCTGGGTCACTGTCAGATCTCACTGGTCTCCTCTCACTTTCTCCTGGCATCCTAGGGTAGATTCCCTCCACATTCTTCTTCTCCACTCTTTGTTGGTTTCCTTACTAGTACTAATAACAGTTCACTTTACATATTTTATTCATTTCATGTGCTTCCAATTTTTAAAAATATATTCATTGCATTGTAAGCTACTGAAGGACAAAAATCTCCTCTCTGTTGCTGTTCTCTCCCTAAGATTTAGAATTAAAAAAACAAGATAAAATGGTTATGAGAATCATTTATTTGAGCTACCCAAGTCTCACAAACATATATTTGATTTATCCTTTGTTCATCTTAGAGGAACAAGAAATCTTTCAAGTTTGGTTAATAGCAGAATCCATTAAATTTGATGTCAATGATCTAAGTAGCCAATAATTTCCTCTTACTAATGCACACTTTCTCAGCAAAGATTTAAAATCCACAGACGATGAATGATATTGCCTGCCATGATGATTTCTTACCCTTCAAACATTTTGCATATTCTTAGGACTAAAGAGTAATTATTTCTAGCTCGTCTCATTTTAATTTTTTCTTTATTTTTCAAAATTCATTTTTATTTGTAAGCTTTATGGATATATAATAGGTGTATATATTTATGAGATATTTTGATAAAGTATATAATGGGTAATAATGACATCAAGGTAAATGTGGTATCTATTGCCTCAAGTATTTATCATTTCTTTGTGTTACAAATATTCCAATTATACTCTTAGTAATTTTTAAATGGACAATAAATTATTATTGACTGCAGTCACCTTGTTGTGCTATCACGTACTACATTTTACTCATTCTATCTCTAGCTCTTTTTAGTTAGCACACAAAATTCACCTGTGATCTTTTACACATATCAAAATATGGGTATTGTGGTCATATGCAGGATCCATTTTGAAATAAAATGAAAATAGTCATAAGTAGGTCCCATTTGAGAGGCAGAAATGGATACCCAAACTGCTTGTCAATTGCAAACATAAAATATACTCTTAAGTATATAAGTTCTGTTTATACCTAGATAGAGCAATAGCGTGATCAACTGATAGATCAATAGACAGATCAATTGATTGTTAGATAATTTAGGATAAAATTATGTATTTTGCATGAAATAATATTTTCACTTGTCCAGTAAAATAAAACAAATGTATGTTATCACTTCAGGAAATTAGAAACTCTTTGCTAGGTAGTATAATCTAAAATATTACAGTTATACATAGTTATATGTATGAGTCTATCATACACATAGGCATGAAAGTGGCTGACTTACTTGGTAAAATCTGAGATATGATATGATGCCTTGCTGTTTTAAAAAATACCTGGTCCATTTTTTTTATTTTATTAGAATTTTATTATAATCCATCCTTTAACAAAGCAAAAGGGGTTCATAAAGTGAAAGAAGATTTCTGTTGAAATTTAGATCACTTTGCATTCCTGGAGTTCAGTTTTTTGTTTTTTGGAGACAGAGCCTCCCTTTGTTGCCCAGGTTGGAGTGCAGTGTCAGGATCTTGGTGCACTGCAACCTCCACCTCCCAGGTTCAAGTGACTCTCATGCCTCAGCCTCCTGAATAGCTTGGATTACAAGCGCCCACCATGACGCCCAGCTAATTTTTGTATTTTTAGTAGAGACAGCATTTCACCATGTTGGGCAGACTGGTTTCGAACTCCTGACCTTAGGTGATCCACCTGCCTGGGTCTCCCAAAGTGCTGGGATTAGAGGTGTGAGCCACTGTGCCTGGCCCTGTCATCATATTTAATATTAAGATTAATAACAATACAAGCAATAACAAAGTTTACTCTGAGTATTCACTATACACTTACTATGCCAGGTACTATGTACATAAATGTCATAGGTAAAAATTACGATGCATACTCACAGAAAAAGAAATTAATCTTTGAGGAATAAAGTGACTTGCCCAAGGTCCCACAGCTAGCACAGTATCTGAGCTTGGATTTAATTCCAAGATGTCTGACTCCAAATAATACAGTCAAACAGTCTATAAAACAAGAAGACTAAATGAAGTAAACTCAGAAAAACACAGCTGTGATTTTCTAAATGTTAATCAATTGTTATACTGGAAAGCAAAAATGGTATGTTGAGAAAAACAACAGGTTTGAGTAGAATGCTATAGCAAAGGCCTCTGGAGAGAAGTCCTCCATAGTAGGAAAATGGGCAAAGAACAGGAAACTGGTAACTCACATTGAAGAAATACTTATAACCAAAAAAAGAAAAAGAAAAAGAGAGAGAGAGAGAAAAGTTTACCTTAACTAATAAAGAAATGCAAATCAAAACAAGGTAACATTTTCTGCTTTGAAATTGGCAAAGTTTTTCGAGGAGGTATATATTTTTTCCCCTATATTGAAGAAATAGTTGAGAAACAGGCATTATTACTAATGGTATAATTTAGTAAACTTTTCTGTAAGATAAATTGGAATTATGAATGAAAAGATTAAGATTATCTTCTCTTCTGGAAGTTTATTTTAAGAAAAAAGAGTTGGGCAAAACTGTATATTTGAGGATATCACTACAGCTTTATTTTTAATAGCTAACCCTGAGAAACAATCTTTTATTTTTTCTCTTTTTTGAGATGAACTCTTGCTCTGTCACCCAGGCTAGAGTGCAGTGGTATGATCTTGGCTCACTGCAGCCTCGGCCTCCCGGGTTCAAGGGTTCAAATGATTCTCCTGCCTCAGCCTCCCGAGTAGCTGGGACTACTGGCACATGCCACCACGACAGGCTATTTTTTGTATTTTTAGTAGAGACAGGGTTTCACCATATTGGACAGACTGGTCTCGAACTCCTGACCTCAGGAGTGATCTACCCTGCCTCAGGCTCCCAAAATGCTGGGATTACAGACGTGAGTCATCGCGCCGGGTCAAGAAGCAATCTTGATGTACAAACACAGTAGGGGGTGGATCAAATTACTATGGAGCACCCTCAAAGTAGAAAATTACATAGTTACAAAATTATGTTTTAGAATTTAGAAAATGGTCTTTATTTTTAAAAATATGCATAGGATGCTATACACTAAATTTTCACAGTGCTTATCACTTCATGCACAGATTTCTGCTGAATTACTTTATATATTATAAAATTAGTCATTAGGAATAAGCCTGGATTCACTATATTACCTAGTAAGAAACATTAGAGAAGAAACATGGGAGAGTTGAACAAGTTTGGCCTAAGTTCGAATGCAGACTTTATCCCTGCTGGCTGTGTAACTTTGAGTGATTTATTTGTAAAACTGTCATAGTATTACAACTTTGGGGCTATACAGGGAATGACGGAGGAAGATACGTAAAGCCTTTACACAATAAACACTTAGGAAATGTTTGTTGTCCATGTCATATTTCCAGTTTACAGTTTCAAAATAATGTGAAAATGCAATTTTATTTTATGCCACTCATATGAACAACACCTTATATAATTATTCAAAGTCGCACTTTTTATTAGCAAGTGAGCTATACTACAATGGCACCACTATAGAGCTTTATCAAAAGATGATAAAAGAGGCAAGGAACCTCAGGCTAGAAATGAGAAGAGGATCATAGTTACAGAGTATTGAGAGGAGCATGTTCTACATACCCAGCCTGGCAATTTGAACTCCCTATAATCACGTATAAAATCATTCCAATAAGTAAGGATTGAGATTTCCTTCTTGAATTTTTTTATGGTTTATTTGCTTTTTATATTTCTCACACACATTATTTAAATAACACAAACCACAAATATTGATATTCTACTGTGGACTGCACAAGTGTAAATGGTTAACTGAAAAGAAGAAGTAATTCATATAGTGAAAGAGCAATAAAAAATACATCAACCCAATACAACCACCCTGTAGGTCTGTAGGCGTGAATAACAAAGCAGACTAAATGAGAACATTCTCGGCATGCAGTGTGCTATTTACATTCTTCCTAAGAAAATGTGCCTGAGTTAGAATTTATGCTTCAAAACAGATTCTCAAATAATATTTTGATGTTAATATGTCAGATCACCAATACAACTGGCTCCATGTCTTTCAGGCACATGTTACATTTTCCAATTCCCTGTGAATTTAGGGGTACCCATGTTATTTGATTTGGCTAAATGTATAAGCGTGGAAGTAACATGTCACTTCTGGGAGTCAGTTTTAAGAGGTGTTGTGCAATCTGCACATCCTTTATTTTTCCCTTTGCCACTGTATCCAGGAAAGCTCTAGATGGTGGCAGCTCTATCATCCTGCATCCCAGAGAGAGGGGTGTAGAGGAGAGAATCCAACTGAGGTTTGAGAGAGATGCACTGTGAAGGAAAAGAAAACCTCACTGATTTAAAGCAATGGCCCTTGACTGGAGGCAATTTTGCTTCCCAAAAGAATATTTGCCAATATCTAGAAACATTTTTTGGTTTTTACAACTCGTGTGGGGGTTGCACCAATGGCATCTAGTGGATAATTGCCAGAGATGCTGCTAAACATCTGACAATACACCAGACAGCCTCCCACAATAGAGTTATCCAATCCGAAATGTTAGCGCAAAGTTTGAGAAATTCTGTCAATCATGGAGATAGAAGGATTTTTGTTGGTACAGCATAATCTAGGATATTCTGACTGATAGATGGTTCAATATTTGGAAATCTGTTAATATAATCTTACCATAATGATGGGGCAAAGGAGAAAAAAAATGTGATCTTCTCAATAGATTTAGAAAACTCATATGAGAAAAATACAATATCTATTTGTTAGTAAAAAGGAAAAATAGCTATTTTCTTAATATCACATTTGAATATCATAAAACATATTTCTCAGAACAAAAGTAAAAATATCTGATTAGTATTTGGTCAGTTCAAAGAGTCTGTGAAGCCCCAAACTGGAAACAGTACAGTTGCTTAGTTGGTGATCGTATAGCTCATATACTTCCCGCTTCAGAAAATACGTGCACATGTCCATTGATAGAATCCATGAAGATCTCTTGGGGACTCCTGTCTCATGTAGGTATTTAAACAAAATATGCTGTATCTTCTCTGCAGTTTTAAATTAGGGTTTTTTGAAAGATGAATTTATTATAACAGTTGTGACCTGTAAAGTGACTAGATGGTACTTGCATCTGAAAAATCACTAAGTATTTGATAATAAAGTATTCTAAATTATGGTGGCCTCCAGTTTATAACTAGTGAGTTACACACTTATATCCTTTTTATCCCTTTGGTAATAATAATAACTTAAAATTACAATTGACTAAGAACTGGGATCAGTGAGAACTCACACACTTTGCTATTTCAGTGACAGCACTGCCTGGTTAATCCTGGGATGAGGGCTCAGCTGAGTTTGTTGGTAGTTGCATTCTAAGAATCCCATGAATTCCCAGGAGCTCAGCAATGAAACTCTAACTGAAATGGAGGAGCAAGAGATGCTTAAGAAAGAGGAATTACCATGGCAACTGCCCTTCTCCACATAATTTACCATTCAAAGACTTGTGTGGTTATGAAATTGTCAATGGAAATTTTTGAGACAGATAACATAAATTTTGGAAGCAGTTCAAATGTCTTTGGTGAATGAAAAATGCCTGTTTTCCATAGGAAGATTTACCAGGTAAGAAGATGGCTTCTTCAGCTTAGATTTTACTGATTTTATTTTGAGAAGCCTTTTCTTGTCCAGTTCATGCAAAAGAAAGAAAGAAAGAAAAAAAAAAACAAATTCTAAAGGAATATTTAACTGTTGTTTTTCAAGAAAATTTGATTTTATGTACTTGAAAATTATAAACATCATATATTTGTATCTTGTTTTCTCTACTGATCAATTGGAGTGTTTTATGGAATAAAATACGTTTTTTGGAAATGAAATTCCAATTATGAACACTGAAACTATTGGAAATGAGGAGTTAATTTGTGTTGGCTACACACATAACCAAGATCCAGGGGCAAATTGAAGTAAATATTCATCCCATTTTCACTATTTATTTCTAATGAAAAAAAATGATTTTACAGATGACCTTGAGCTCTTGGGCTCAAGTGATTCTCCTATTATAGGGTAGCTGAGATTACAGGCATGTGCCACCATGCCAGGCCACTATCTCCACTTTTATTCAATGTAGTACTATAAGTAAGTCCTACTCTGAGCAATTGAAAAGAGAAAGAAATAAAGAGCATTGAAATTGGAAAGGGAGATTTCAACTTATTCTTACTTGCAATGATCTTATATTGCAAATATAAATATAAGATTATTATAATGATCTTATATATGAGATTATTTGATCATATGATTATTTGATTATTACAATGATCTTATATATTTTTTGATCTTATATTTAAGATCATATATAATAATCTTATATTTAGATCTTATACAAAATTTTTTATTTAGAAAAAATTAAAAACACCACCAAAAGACTCTTAGGACAGATAAGTTTAGGAACATTACAGGATATAAAATCAACATACGAGAACCAGTGGCATTTCTATACACTAACAATGATCAATCTGCAGAAGAAATAAAAAAAGTAATTCCATTTATAGTAACTACAAAAATCTAAAATACCTAGGAAAAAACTTGAGAAGTGACACATCTCTACAAGGAAAATTATTAAAACATTGATAAAAGAAGTCAAAAGGACACACAAAAAAGTGGAAATATATTCCATGCTCATGGATTGAAATAATATTGTTAAAATTTCTATCAAAATACCAATGACATTCTTCACAGAAATATAAAAAAAATTCTAAAATTCATATGGAATCACAGAAGGCTCCAAATAGGCAAAGCAATTCTGAGCATCTAGAGGCATCACATTACCTGATTTCAAATTATGTAATAAAGCTATAATAACCAAAGCAGTATGGTACTGGCATAAAAACAGACATATAGACCAATAGAACAGAATAGAGAACACAGAAATAAATCACACAGAAATAAATGACAGCCAACTCACCTTTGACAAAGGTGCCAAGAACATACAATAGGGACAGTCTGTTTAAAAAAATGGTGGCAGGAAAACTGGATAACCATGTGCAGAATGAAAATAGATCCCATCTTTCACCATATACAAAAATCAACTCCAAATAAAATAAACACTTAAATGTGAGACCTGAAACTATTAAATCACTAGAAGCAAGCACTGTGGAAATGCTATAGATCATTGGTCTGGGGAAAAAGATTTTTGGAGTGAGACCTCAAAAGCATGGACAACAGAAGCAAAAAGAGACAAATGGGAATACTTCAGGCTAGAAATCTTTTACACAGCAAAGGAAATAATAAACAAAGTGAAGAGATAACCTGCAGAATGGGAGAAAATATTTGCAAAGTATGCATCCAACAAGGGATTAGTAACATGAATATATAAGGAACTAAAACAACTCAGTAGTAAAAAACCAAATAATCTGATTAGAAAATGATCAAAAGACCTGAATAGACATTTCTCAAAAAAAGACATACAAATGGCCAACAGGTATATGAATAAAAGTTCAACATCACTAATCATCAGGTAAACACAAATCAAAACCACAATGGGATATCGTCTCACTCCAGTTAAAATGGCTATTTCCAAGAAAGACAAAAAATAACCCATGTTGGTGAGGATGTAGAGAAAGGAGGATGCTCATATACTGTTGGTGGGAATATAGTGTAGAGCAGTCATTATCAAAAACAGTATGGAGGTTCCTCAAAACTTTAAAATAGCATATGATCCAGCAATCCCACTGCTGTGTATGTATATTCAAAAGAAAGGTAACCAATATATCAAAAAGGAATCTGCACTTCCATGTTTATTGCAGCACTGTTCACAATAGCCAAGATATGGAATCAGTCTAAGTGCCTATCAACAAATGAGTGGATAAAATGTGGTAAACATACACAATGGAATAATATTCAGCCATAAAAAAGAATGAAATGCTGTCATTTGAAGCAACATGGATAGAACTGGAAGTCACTGTGCTAAAGTAAAATTAGCCAGGCACAGAAAGACAAATATTGCATGTTCTCACTCTTCTGTGGGAGCTACAAAAGTCGATTTCACGGAGGTAGAGAGTAGATGGTCATTATCAGAGGCTGAAAAGGGAAGATGTGAGTGAAGAATGAAGAGAAGTTGGTTAATGGGTACAAAAATACAGTTAGATAGAAGGAATAAGTTCTAGTATTCGATACTACAGCAGGAAAATTATAATTAACAATGATTTACTGAATATTTCAAAATAGCTAGAAGAGAAGGATTGTAATGTTCCCAACACAAATACAAGGTACATGTTTGAGGTGATGGACATCCCAATTACCCTGATTTGATCATTCAATGTTGTATACAAGTATTAGAATATCACATGTACTCCCACAATATGTAAAACTATGATATATCAATAAAAATATAAAATTAAAAAAGATTTATCTATATCATACAGCAACAAAAAGCAACCTATCCTGGACAATGATCAACTTAATTATTCTTTTTTCTTTTACTATATTATGAGTGAGCTCTAGAAGCCCTAAATTCCATAAGTAGATCAACAGGAAACTGGGGAATTCAGCTTCAAAAACTGTGATGTATTAATCTCAGATGTAGAAGCAGAGAATGGAGCTTTTTATTTCTGCAACATCCAGTGTTTATTTATGTGAATGAATTCTAAGAAGGGTAATTGGAACATTATGTCAGTAATGTTTGCTTTTAGTAATAGAAATAGAAAACTTCAGATATGTTAATCACATATAAATGTAAACCAGTAAGTATTTATTACCAAAACACAGGAAAAGGTTTTTAATGTTCAAAAGTTTTATGGTTATATCTTTGCTATACATCAGGGATAGGTTTTATTCAAACAATTTCAAAGTTCTAAGGAGACAACTGCCAAGCCCAGTGGATTATATACTCACACTAGGGGTGAGGGGAGAGTGATCAGGCAAAACTAGAACCCTTAGAGGCCAGGTCTAGTCTTGCCCAAAGGGAAAGAGTGCCCAAGAGCAGTTCAAATAATAGGGTGCACGGGTGCATGGCAATGAAACCTGTCACACTCATAATAATGCCCATTCTAATTCCAAAGGGATCTAGAAACATACTTTGCAAAGGAACGGGGTCACACAATGGCACAAGATACAAGGTGCTTGTTTTATTCTTTCTGTTCAGTTTTCTCTAGGTAAGTGGCAAGGAGATACAAATGACAAAAACCTGTAACAGGTTGTTTTTGAAATACAGATCAAAGGACCAGGAGAAAAACTTCATTCTTTACCTTTGAGAATTGCTTAGATGTAGTATTTATACAGGCTGCATTTTGGATTGGCAATAAACCAATTAATAGTTGTGAAAACTGCTGTATATCTATGATCGTTAGTGCATCTTACAGGAGAAATTGCTCTGAAGACGGTTTCAATTATCCAATTTTGTATCGAGCCTGCAATGTAACTAGTCATTACAAATGACTAGACAATTCAGTCAATGAATTACCTCAGATGAAAAAAATTCAATGGTATAAGTTATTCTCGTCATGTTGACAGCCACAAAATTAAGCCAAACAGAAAATGAAATGGGTTGGTTTGTCAGATATTCATTTCTTGGTAAATAAATTCATTGGCCATACATGCACCCATGGTCTCTCCTTAGGAAGGTGTGGGCTGAAATGGGCCTGATGGGCCACATGGCCCTGCTGCTCCTTGTTCTTTTATTTATTTTGTTTCTTTTCTTCATTCTTCTCTTTGAGATTGATCTTTAGGAACTGGGCTTCAATCTTTAGGCTTCAGAATGAATACTGAATGAGAGGCCACAGTCCTGTGGTCATTTCCCAATGGAGAATGGCCCATGCCTTTCTTTGACATTTATAGACCACAGTTATTAAACAATAATTTTCTCTCTGAACTATACCCAGTAAAATGTGCAAGTAGAGAGCTCTACAAACTTCCATGCTGAGCTCAAGTTGCTCATTTGTATTCCAACTAAGGCAAATCTGATATACAGTTTGTACAAAATCCTCAGGCTGGAAATGTATATCATGGCCTAGCAGGTGAATTCCAAAGGCCTTTACCAAACATCCGATGTCTTCTCATGGTTACTACCTTGCAAGAAGATCAAGAAAGAAAAGACATAAATGATGCTATTACAACTGGAATTTCTGTGTTTCATGGAGGACTGCCATAGTGCTTAATTTTGGGGCTATGAAATTGTTGGGGTTTAATAACTGCAGTGACTTTTAAGTTTATTCTTTCATTGGTCAGGACAGGTCCTCATCTGTCTTTGCTGGCATTCCTTTTATGTCTTGTTGATGATTTGCTGTACATGTGCCTGATATACTACAGTTTTCAAGAACTAGGCAGTGGACAACTATTGAGGTGACATATGCTTGGTGTTGATAGCATACAAGGGGCTGTATATGACTACTCTATACACTGGCAGAAATAAGCATTGTAAACACAAAATTCTGTAAGCATTACCCAGTTTGGCTTTTATGAGCACCAAATGTAAACTCTAATAATAGAAGCAGGGGAGAGTCTTGAATTCAGGAGATAACATGAATGTCAAAATGATTTACTGAAAATAACTGAAGCCACACTTATTAATGAGAATATTTCCTACACCACTGTGTACACATGTAAGTAATACCAATGGGTTCTGTTATCAACCTCTATTTCCTCCTTTCTAAGGAAGTGGTGAAAACCTTTAACCCATGTGGCCAGGGATATAGATTTGTTCCACTTTGGACTCTGTTCTGTGTGAACTGCATTACTGTTTTTCTATGAGGTATAATTTGAGAAAATAAGTTTGCTTCTTATGTCAGGGCACCAATATTTGCTTTTGTTCTTCCTTCAAGTTCAGTCTTAAAGTAGTAAGTCTTAATTCCTCGGAAGTGCTTTACTTCTGTATTTTTCAGTTTCCTGGTTGAAGCTGTGCAGTGCTGTAGCTCTCTGCCTTTCTTACCTGAGTATTTTGAGGTTTTTCTGCCAATTACCAGCTCCCTGTGGGATCAGCTTTTTTCCATAGAACGTTTTTTAAATACTACAGTCTTTGTGGAATATTTGCTATAAAACATCAGCTATAGCGATGGAAAGCAGCATTTCTTTTGGGCAGAAAGATTTTATTTTCTCATTTAGAACACCTTAAAATAGATCTTCCATTACACAAAATGGATATGTTAACACTTGATAGGAAATTCAATTAAACTTGCCCCTAGCTGCTCCATGGTATGATTAATCTTTCTCTAGTAAATATTTTGAAAGTTTTAACCACTATTTAGTTTCCAAAACCTCATGGACCAGAAACTTAAATATCCATGGATTCCGATTAAACTCAGTGATACTAAGGTTATCTATAGATAATCATTTATTGAATTGGGCCAGGTAGACTAATTTTTATAACGAACAACCCTAAAATATCTGTGGCATAGGGCAAACAAAGGTTATTTTTACTGACAATTCAATGTGGGTAGGCATGAGGGGTGGTGTACAAGTGGGGAGGATGAATTCTGATCCACATAGTCATTTAGGGATCTAGGCCTTCCATGTTGTGGCTCCCCTCTCCTCTAAGCCTTTGTTATCCTCTGTATTCAGATGGAGGCTTAATGGAAGAGGCCTAAAAATGACAATTTCACCTCATGATCAATTATTCAAAACTGACTGCTATGTGCCCAAGAAGAAAAGGAGAACATGGATATTCCTTATAACTAGCAATGTCTCATAGACATGAGATGGTTTAACATCACTGCCCCCAGGACAAAAACAGAATGATTTTTGGTCTATCATACATTTACATTTTGTCTTATTTTTGACATTTAACTTTCATTTTTATATTTACATGTGAAAGTGATATTATAATGACACCACTCTGTAGCTAATACTTGAAAATGATTCTATTGTGTTTTGCTCAGTAGGAGTTTATGTCATTTTCTTAATGAGAGTAATGAATTCCCACTGAGCCATCCATATTTCCTTGCTCAGTTTTTGTGATCAATGGCAGGAATTTGTAAGATGCTTGAATGGGGTTTCAGGCTCTAAGTGAAACAATAGAGAAAACTGAACTTACCTGACCATGAATGGCAACCTCTAATTGAAGGGATTAAATTAACAGCCATATTTAAAGAAATAAGAATACACAAATGACCTATGAGAACGTAATTTCATAGAAACCAGGAAATATATTTTTATTTTAACTACAGAGTTTGATGTTTTATTGTTTAATAATTTAAGTGATTGACAAAGTTTGGGGATGTTTGATCATATTTGGGCAATGCATTGTATTGCTGGCTAAGAAAAATGAATGTGTGTTTCTGAGTAGTTTGCTTAACATTTGGCAAGAGATTTAAAGACTGAGGATAATTCAAAAAAATCTTTTTTTCTCAGCAACAGGAAACTTCATAGGTTTGTTTAGAAACAAGGAAACTGCAAATTGCCTGATTTGAAATACAGATCCTTACTTCAATAATCAGAAGGCAAGCACTTCATGTCTACATATAGGCACTGTTAGTTTTGGTCTTCCAGAGCACAGCCAAGATGAATGATCTGGGAGAGCTTCAGAATTGTGCTTAAAACTAGGTTTATTATTAGGGCTTTGATACATTTTGATATCCAGAAATGAGGCACAAGGTTTGAGTCCATTGTCTATCCCAAAACCATTATTGATAATGTACTGTCTACCAACCATCCAAAAGTATGTGTGTCTGTATAAGAAAGGAAAGGAGTGTTACCTCTGCAAACCATGTAGGAACCAGAAAGGAAAATACATTAATAGCATGAAACTCAGATAATAAGAAGGGGATTTTTTTTTGGTAGTGCACAGGGATTATTTCACTTAAAAATTATAAAATTAGTTTGCCTTCCAATATTTCATGTAAGTCATTTAGAATAGTTCAAGTGTAAAGCAGGGACTTCAATTTTTTTAAGCTACCATATATCAAGCACTTTCTGTGTGCCAGGCTCTGAGATCAGCAGCTATTATGAGTGATCTCATTTATTTCTCACCATCTTATAAGATAGATGCTACTATTATCCCTTCTCCTCCTTTATCTATTGTTACCATTAAACTTGTTCATTCATTAAATGTTTAATGATCATCTAACATACACCAAATACTATGAAATGCACTAAGGAAATACTGAGGTGCTCAGAGAATAATCTGCAACTAATACAATGTCATTTTACTATATTATGTCATTCATTCTGAATAATCCATTATTAAGAGTTTTCTGTTCTTCCAGATCAAGGGTTTTCCTTCCTCGGGCTCTTACACAAATGCTTCCTCCTCTGGAACGCTCATTTCTGTACTCTTCTCCAGGCCTCCATTCCTAGGATCTTAACTTAAATATCACTTCCTCAAAGAGATTTTCCTTGATCCACCAATCTAACTTGAATTCCTGAAGTTAATCTTTTTCATAGTCCTTCTTCATTCTCCTTTACCCCACTGAACACAATTTATAACTACATGCATGAGTGTTTGTTTAATGCCTGTGTTCTAAATTTAACTGTAATCTCTTTGAGGGCAGGAGCCATGCCATTTAGGTTTTTTATGTGCAAAGTTGAAGAGTTTGTATTTTGTTCTAAGTGCAAATAGAAGCCATGTATTTGGCTTTTCAACAGTTCAGTGAAATGTTCCAATTTACATTTTAAAAAGATCTTCTAAGCCCCAAGACCTCTCATCATGCACTTTACTGGATAAGATTGTGTGGGTTCATGTAGGAAAGTGCCAGCTAAACTAAGGGAAACACAGGAGTGGAGCACAGAGGACTTTTAGGGTAGTGAAACTACTCTGTATAATACTACTATATAATGGTAGGTTCGTGACATTAAAATATGAATTTATCTGACCATCAATGACATCCTGTAGAATGTAGAATACCAAGAATGAACCCTAATATGAACTACAGAATTGAATGTATAGTATTAAAAGTGCATTCTAATGTAAAGTATGGAACTGGGTGTCTTGTAGATTTCATCAATTGTAACAAATATGTTGTGGGATGCTGATAGTGAGGAAGCCTTATGCATATGTGGAGATAGGAGGCATAGGAGATATCTCCATACCTTCTGCTCAATTTTGCAATGAACCTAAAACTGCTGTAAAAACAGTGAAATCTATTAAAAAAGAGAGAGACCTTCTCTGACAGCTGGGATACTAGATGCCTTGGAGTTTTTTTAAATTTAGCTTTCTTATAAATCAATATTTTGGTTTTGACTTTTAATATTAATGAGGATCATGAAGTGTCCGTTTTTATACACATGCACGTATTTGCCTATCATAATATATATAGCTACACAGGACAGCTAATCTTCAATTTACGTGTGCGATTTGAAAATATGTTCTCCTTTTGTCCTAAATTAAACACTAGTATACTTATCAGTCAAAACAAGGTTGCAATAACAGATGTCAGGAATTCTACATATGTTCTACATAAAGTGTTAACTGCTACTAAAAGCAAGTCAGGAAAACAGTATTAAATGTAATATATCTAGGGCTGGCATAATTAAGGAAGAAAAAATATCAAAGCCATAAAAATACTTTGATGTTGTATGAAACTCAGGCTCTAGCAAATATAATATTGATGGATTATATGGCTTTTCAAAGTTTTTCATTCACAGTTAAATCCAAACTGAAAAATCAGCGCATTAAGGTCAGAAAAGTCTGGAGGCTTGCATTTTTTTTTTTCCAATGAGCAGAGTATTTTAAAGTATCCTCTAAGTGAGCAGTTCTTTTGTCATGCTGATCCCTGCTCCTTGAACTGATTTCCTGTTTGGAGTCTGAACCAAGGATTATTTAAATTTGATTTGAAAAATGTCACTAATGAAACATCAGAAAAGGGGGGAAAAGGAAATGCTGAAGCATGTGTTGAATAATATTTATGGCTTATATTTATGCATGTGACTCATATACTTAAAAGTAAATTCAACCCAAGTGAAAAAGAAAATTGCTACCTTATGTGTGACCAAGAATTTGCATAATATTTGCAGATACTTATAAAACTCTAGACTATTCCTCAAGTTTGTCATGGAGAAAGAAAGTCTACTTAATACAAAATGACAAACCATTTAGTATTAAAATGGTGATAGCTGGGACACGGAATAAGAAAGCCACACTTGAATCAAGCTTCAGTTATGTCATGTCCTGTTACCAATTTCATATTACAGATTGAACTGAAATTGTATAAATTATGCTGTTGCATATGCTAAACTTGAGAACTACTATTTCATATTTATATTGCATTTCTCATTGCATTCAGAACCCCTTCTAATAATATCTAATTGATTTTCACCACAGCAAAGTATTAAATCCATTATTTAGATGAACAGATATACATAGACAAGTAGTATGTTTTCCAATATTTTCAGTGCAGTCTGAGTCAGTGGCTGGAAATGGCTTCTAATTGGAAAAAAGGCTTCAACTTTCCGGTTCCCTTTGGTATAGTAGTATGATTGGGGACAAGCTACCATCTTGCAATATAGAAACACATTAATAGTATCAAGAATGAGGGGGCAAAGTACTAATACCTTACTTTTCAATGATACTATAAAAATATTGAGGATTATTTCTAACTGTATTTCTAGAAGCCACAGGGAATCTGGAATATTAGATTTTTTTTTTTTTTTTTTTTAACCTTTGGCTGGGTGCGGTGGCCTACACCTATAATCCCAGCACTTTGGGAGGCTGAGGAGGGTGGATCACCTAAGGTCAAGAGTTCGAAACCGACCTGGCCAACATGGCGAAACCCATCTCTACTAAAAATACAAAAATTAGTTGGGCGTGGTAGTGGGTGCCTGTAATACTAGCTACTCAGGAGGCTGAAGCATGAGAATTGTTTGAATCTGGGTGGCAGAGGTTACAGTGAGCCAAGAGTGTGCCACTGCACTCCAGCCTGGGTGACAGACCAAGACTCTGTCTCAAAAATAATAATAATAATAATAATGCAATTTAAAAAAATTTAAAAAACCTTTTAAAAATTGACATGTCACCTCATTCCATGGAGCTACAACTCTAAATATCTAGGCAGGGGGATAGAGATGCTATCAAAGTTTTGAAAATAGATACGTTATATTAAATGCAACTACTAATTAGTTTCACCTTGTACTTTTTGAAGGAAGAGTACGAAAAGAAAAAAAACCTGACAGATTATTTAATGGAAGGACATAGGACTAACATTTCTTGAAGAGTTATCACATTATGGGTGCTCATTTAATCGTATTCTTTCCTCTTTGTTCTCTACCCTTCCTAACTTTTAAATACACCTCAATAAAGATATGAGGTGGGGGAGAGGGGAAAAGGGCTGAAGAGGAAGAAAGTGGATAAAATGACAGGAAATATAGTAGTAGAAGAGGCAGAACTATCTATTAGTTAAAGTTTAGCTAAAATTTATGTTTAAAAAAAATCACAATACATGCACCAGACAGCCTCCAAATGGCCTCAATGGTCCCTACCTGCTAGTATTCATGCCCTTGTATAGTCCATTTGCACACTGCATATAGCTGACCTGTGAACCAAAAGGATACCACAGAAATGATAGTATCCGTAGCTTTCACCTTGCTTTCTCTCGGATCATTCACCCTGGGAAAGCCAATTACCATGTCATAAAGACACTCAAGCAGCTCTATGGAAAGGTCCATGAGGTAAGAAACTCTTGTGAATAAACAGTAGGGAATGCGGTCTCCAGCCAACACCCATGACGATGAGTGAGCCACCCCAGAAGCAGATCTTGCAGCACCAGTGGAGCCCTCACATCACAGCAGTCCTGACAAACATCTTCCCTACAACCTCATGAGAGACTCCAAACTAGAATCATTGTGGGATTTCTAGCAAAGCTATTCCTGAATTTCTGGACTAAATTGTCAGAAAAATAAATGTTTATTTTTGTTTTAAACTGTTTGTGTTACATAACAATCACCAGTTCTTAAATGGGATCGCACAATTAACTGACAGCTGAATTGCTGGATAAAGTCAATACTGCTCTGTTGTTATACATGGAAAAAAAAAAGCAAGCATTGTTGGTTTCAAGGCATTGCCAGTCTGAATATTAACAAACTTTTAAAACATAGTATACAAATAGGAACTGGAGAAAGTCTCCTACTGTCGGTGAGACTGCTTATAGAGGAAGAGCTGTGAGTCTTAATGTAGAAAAGACATGAGTTCTAAAGCAGGTTATATGAATTTCTACCTGTGTGATCTTAGTTAATTTTCTTAATTTATTGGACTGTAGTTTCTTCATAGATAAAATGTGAATAGGAACTTAATCTACACTGAAAGATTTTTGTGCAAATGAAGTAGAATAATATATTTAAATTTCTTAGGGAAATGACTGATACATTAAAAGTGTTCAATTAATATCAGCCATAACATCATTATCATCATTATTATTATTCAAGGCTCAGTGGAATCCTGCCAAGAGTTAGAGCATTAGACCCAAAGATCTTTTAACTTTTATCAATGAGAGAATGATATTATAAAATATTTATATTTGTTTGAAAAATGTTTTATTTATGACACAATTTTACTTCATAAAATTTATGATGGGGCCATCAAGGTGGCTTGCACATATAATCCCAGCACTTTGGGAGGCTGAGTGGAGAGAACTGCTTGAGCCCAGGAGTTTGAGACTAGCCTGGATAATGCAGAAAGATCCTGTCCCTGCAAAAAAAATAAAAAATTAGCCAAGCATGGTGTTGCATGCACCTGCAGTCCTAGCTACTTGGGAGGCTGAGGTAGAAAAATCACTTGAACTCAGGAGTATGACGCTGCAGTGAGCCATAATCATGCCACTGCACTCTAGCCTGGGCCACAGAGCAATACCCTGTCTCAAATAAAATAAAATAAAATAAATTCATAATGATTCCTTATTAGAAGATAAGGGAACTAGAAAATATAATAGAAAAGTATCATTAAGAAGGAAAGGACAAACTTAGGAAAATTGTTGAGAAATAAAATGTTGACTACGCTTCGTATTTGGCATAACACATATTTGGTACAGATGTTTATTGCAATCCTCTGATTAAATGTATAAGCCCATTAAAATCCAGAGAGAGTCAGCTATACCAGCAGTTCTCAAACATTTTTTTCTCATGATCCCTTTGCACTCTTGTAAATTGTTAGACTCTACTCCAAAGAGCTTTTGTTTATGCAGATTATAGTTATTGATATTTATAGTATTAGACACTAAACTAAAAAACTAAAAGTACTTATGAATGAATTAAAAACAGTTAGTATTCTATTGTGCTAATATAAATACTGTATTTTATGGAAAATTTAAAAAGCTATTTTTCAAAACATATTAGAGAAGAGTGACACTGTTTTGTAAATCTCTTTAATGTCTGGGTTAATAGGAATCACCTCTATTCTCACATCTATTTTTTCATTCAGTCTGTTGCAATATCACATGTCACATAGCCTCTGGAAAAGTCCAATGTCTACTCATGAGAGAATGACAGTGAAAAGAAAAACAACTTTTTATTTGTATTATTATTATTATTATTGGCTAGTTACCTGCACTATTCTGGGAGGTAAGTAATAAAAAGTCTCAATGGCTCTTCCTCGTTAGTCTTATTTTTGCCCTTAAGGCACTGAGGGTACTCCTGGAACCTGAAAATTTTCCAAATGAGTATTGCATATGCTTCTATAGAAAATAACATATAAATTACTTCATCAATAAGTGAATCCTAACTATAAACATCTATTAAAAAAATGGTAATAATAATTAACCTTATTGGATACCGTGCTTCAGCTATCTCACTAAGGCCTTTGAACATTTCATCTCATCTTATCTTTACAACAGATGAAGAAACTGAGGCTTCGAATTAACTTACTGGAGCTTACACAGATAGTGGATGCCAGTGCCTTGCCCCCGACTTAGGTCTGGCTGACTTGGATAATCCTTAAGCTACTGACTATTGTGGTTTATACTCTAAGGAACAAAAAAAAGAGGCACACAGTTCCAGGTCTTGATCTGTTAATGATCTACTAAAAGGTTATGAAAAACACCCACAAAATAATAGAAAACTGATTTAAGTGATATGGTTTGGTAGAATTTATGGTTTAAACAAGTGTTTCAAGGTTTCTGGGAATGGTTCAGTAGGTAGTAAGCTGGAGCCCTGGTGGATATTTTCAAGGAGAAGGACCAGCCTTCAGCTGTATTTTTATTTATTTATTTATTTAATCTATTATTTTTTTTGAGACAGAGGAGTCTTGCTCTGTCTCCCAGGCTAGAATGCAGTGGTGTGATCTCCGCTCACTATAAGCTCTGCCTCCTGGGTTCAAGCAATTCTCCTGCCTCAGCCTCCCGAGTAGTTGGGACTACAGGCACCTGCCACCGCACCCAGCTAATTTTTTGTATTTTCAGTAAAGGTGGGGTTTCACTATGTTAGCCAGGATGGTCTCCATCTCCTGACCTCATGATCCACTCGCCTCGGCCTCCGCACCCAGCTAATTTTTTGTATTTTCAGTAAAGGTGGGGTTTCACTATGTTAGCCAGGATGGTCTCCATCTCCTGACCTCATGATCCACTCGCCTCGGCCTCCCAGCGTGCTGGGATTACAGGCATGAGCCACCGCGCACGGCCTCAGCTGTATTTTTATGGCCTAGAATAATTAAAAATAATGAGGGGAAGATAAGCAAAAACAAAGGAACAGAATGTGAAAATTCAGTGAAGCAGGAAAAAGCATAGCACGAGGGATACACTGAGGAAATGCACTTGACAGAAATGAAGGGTTCATGTGGTAAGTTAAGGAGGATTAATTCAAATAGGATGAAGCACATAGTCTTTTGCTGTTGGTGGAAGAGATATGGGAGCACCCCACTTCCACATCAACAAAGACAGCCCTGCCACTGTGGAGGTAACTCACCCAGGTAGGGGTGCAGAAGCCATTATGTGATTAAGCTACATGACCCTAACTTTTAATTAGCAACACGCTGGCATCTTCTTCTCAGTCCACAAACTTAATTTCTGTGAGGAACACAGTCAATGCCTACAGTCAATTAAACATGGCCCAGATTCTTTCATGTTGTAAGGAGTAATATTTCTCTATTGTGAATACCCGCCTTAAATAGATTAAGTAGAACTTAACATCGATGGGGAAAATATAACAATTTGTCTGTTTTTGCAAGTGGTGTGGATGCTGTGGAAAGGATTTCAGACTATAGACTTGCAATATAACACTGGATCTGGTCACATCGCCGACTCCAGTTAGCTGTATACTCTTCAGGATGATACAGTTCATGCAAACTATACACTCCATAAATGAAGTGCCACTGGACAGACATCTTAGTATTTTATACATGATGTGTTTCAAGATTACAGTTGATTAACGTAGAGAATACAATGGTGGATGGAATGCTTCATCTCTACTGTCTAAGTGTGCTTCCATGTGGAGGGCCGCCCATGAGCCTTGCATTATTCCCTCAGGGGAAAAGTGACCTAATGGGACTGAAGACCTGGAAAGAGATTATGTGTATGTGCAATGAAAGCCTTTCCTTGTGTCTCTTGGAACTACCCACAGGAAACTGGTTCTGCTGTTGGTGAGTCTATTTAATTCTGGTAGTAAGTATTAGGAAGCCCACTTACCTACAGATGTGAGCCGTATTTTCCAATGTCAGCTTTATCTGTAATGAAGGTGATATTTTGGTTTCCCAGTTGCCTTACTGGTTTTTATTTTTATTTTTTTTTCCTGTTACTAAATTTTTTCAAGTTGTGGGCAGAGAAAATGAATGTTATTTATTGAGCTCTCTAAAGGCTTCAAAAATACATTGATGGTTTTTTTTAAAAGAAAAGAAGGAAGCAGTGTGTGAACAAAGTAACAACAATTTCCAGAATAATCATGTACATTTGGCTCTAGGATACTTGACTTAAACAGATTGTTTGGCATGATGTCAGAAAAATATGATTTTCAATCTAAAAAGTAAGTAATTGCCTGAGATTTCAGAAATGGAACTATGAAAACAATTGGTAAAGCCATTCGTAAGTCCTTTTAATTACTTCAAGTTTCTTGTGAAATTCACAGTTTTATTTGAAATCTCTCAGCTCAAGTACATTACTAAAAAAAAAAATCATGTAGGTTTTCCTACAATTTTCCAAGAACCATAGAAATGTTGAAAGATATGTAAGAAACATCTTTAGGTCACATAGAAGGTAACTGTGTTTTTCTTTTTTAGGAAAGGCTGGTTAATGAAATTGGTATATTGTTTTCCTAATAAGTTATGGAATCATTTTTTTACATAACTATTCCAAGTGTTGGTGTTCAGACGTTTTAAGTTCTTTTAAACTGTTGGCAGAATTTCTGAAGGAGGTCAATTAAAAATTATCCAGGAAGGGAGATTATATTACTGATCATATTCTATCTTGGAGAAGAAACACCAAACTTCTCTACTCCAAAGAATCTAGAATCAATACCTATGTATTAGGTTAAATATTACAGTTAAAACAAATTCACTTGCCAAAGTATAATCTTATGAAGACTTGCTCAGTTATTATCAGGCCAGATTTTATCAGGTGAGTTGTTTCATTATTATAAACAAAGTCCTCAGATTATGAGAATACCATTTAATATATTAGTGCATCAGCAGGAAATATTAACAGTGATAACTGAACTCTTTTTTGTTTTCCCAAAGAAATATTTAACTCTGGGCCGGGCGCGGTGGCTCACACCTGTAATCCCAGCACTTTGGGAGGCCGAGGCGGGCGGATCACGAGGTCAGGAGATCGAGACCATCCTGGCTAACACCGTGAAACCCCGTCTCTACCAAAAGATACAAAAAACTAGCCGGGCGTGGTGGCGGGCGCCTGTAGTCCCAGCTACTCAGGAGGCTGAGGCAGGAGAATGGCGTGAACCCAGGGGGTGGAGCTTGCAGTGAGCCGAGATCGCGCCACTGCAGTCCAGCCTGGGGCACAAAGCAAGACTCCGCTCAAAAAAAAAAAAAAAAAAAAAAAAAAAAAGAAATATTTAACTCTGAATTAAGAGTTTTGCAAACATCAAAATGGGACTAGAATGGGAAAATTGGACTAGAGGTTCTTTTTTCTCTTTATCCCTCCAGATAGTGATAACATGACTCCCAATACAATTTTAGTCCTGGCTTTTTCTTAATAAAAACAAACTCACTTATTTCTCTACCAAAATGTGAAGAATTGTCTTTCTGTTTCTTTATATGAAATAAACTCATAGTAATGTCATGTAAAAATAAGGGCAGTGAAAAATAAATAATTATTTCTTAATACATTATAGACATGCTGGTAATAATAATTGACATGAAGCTTTAGGAATAATGAGTCACTATTTCTTCTAAAACTTATTTCAAATTATAAGATAGAAACATCAATGGCAACTTTTAAGTAAATTTTATGTTAATATTCTTTCCTTTTTTGTTTTTGATGGATGTAAGAAATAAATTGAAATATTGTAGTACTTTGTCCTATAGGATTTCTCCTTGCTATCAATTAATGAGCTGAAAATCCATAATTCCATGGCATTTAGAGTCTGGTTGTTTTTAAAAATTAATATAAAGTATTAGTAAACTGGAAGAACTTTCCAATTAAAAACAGCAAACTGATTATGTCTTCAGGTTTTATAGAAAATTGAGTCAATTTTATCTGATTTTAAATTATCAATACGCTGAATTTGTTCTGTTATACAAATTTTATGTAACATAAGGGACTGAATTTATTAAAAAATAAATATTCCATTTGCTGTTAAGAAAATTGGAGAAAAAGTAACTTTTGTATTTTAATTTATAACACTTAGAGGACCTAAGAGGATGCTCATAGAGCTAGAAAGTGACAAAAAGGTTACAACATAAAATAAATAAACTCTTAAATTATATGATTGACATGTATATTAAAATATAAAATAATTAAATGAATTTTGAATTTTATCCAGAATCTAGCAATTCAAACAAATTTTAATAATGAGTACAAATATACATTTTTTCTTAGAATTTGGGAAAAAACATATATTCTTACATTTATTAAGGTCATTGATTTATTTTCCACATTACTAAGATTAAAAACAAATTTTCAGCTTCATTTTCCTCACATAAGGTGTTTTCATTTTTAGCTTCAATTATTAACATGCAAACACAAAAGGAAGTGGGCTTAAAGATTTTTCTCGGTATTAGCTAGCTGCACAGTTTAGAGAAGGCCAAATTTGGCCCGTGGCCTGTGTTTGTGTATCCTCTGAGCTAGGAGATATGTTACATCTTTAAAGAGTGGTGTGGTAGGCTGAATAATGTCCCCTCCTCAAAGATATCCATGTCCTAAACCCCAGAACCTGTGTATCTATTGCCTCACATGGCAAAAGAGACTGTGCAGATGTGATTAAACTAAAGATGCTGGGATGAGGGAAGTATTCTGGATTACCTGGATGGGTTGAATCTGACTACATGAATTCTTAAAAGTGGAGAACCTGTCCTGGCTGTGGTCAGAGGGAGATGGGAGAATGGAGGCAGGATGAGGAAATGCAACCTTGCTGGGTTTGACAATAGTCGGGGCACCATGAGCCAGGGAACTGGGCAGCCTCAAGAATCCGGGAAAGGCAAGGAAATAGATTCTCTCCCAGATCCCCTAGAAAGGAATGCAGTCCTGATGACAACTTGATTTTAGTCCAGTGAAACCCATGTCACACATCTAAACTACAGACCTGTAAGATAAAAAAATTATGTTTTGAAGTCAATTAATTTATGGTTATTTGTTACAGCAGCAGTAAAAAACTAATACAGGTTGTAAAAATTTTTAAAAAAGAATATGTGGTAGAAACTACATGTAGCCTGCAAAGTCTAAAATATTTATTATTTACACTTTTACAAATCCTGGTTCAGAGGTTGAAACTTCTTAGCCTGGAGTTTTCAGACACAGAATCACAATATACATGTCTTCTGGCATATTTAGCAGGTATCACTTGAAATAACCCAACATAACTTAAAACCAGCCCAATATGGTAGCATGTGATTATTAGATCCATGTGGTGTGCTGGAACATATACATATGTATATGTATATATAATATGTATATGTAGGTAGATAACTTTTAAAATATATATATATATATTTTCTGATAGATTGGAATTTATTGCAGAATATTACTGGAATACTTGATGCTTTCAATAGAGTGAATGTTCTAGTTCTATTCTATTAGGCATTTGTTAATAGAGTATCACGTGATGACAACGAAGCAAAACTCTAGTAATAAATCTAGTATGAATATCTTATCTCTTAACTAGGTTGAAATGGGACTGATGAGCCCGTTGCTTGGATGTGGTTATAGGAACAAATCATGCTAGAGAAAATGTGTAACAGTTAGCCAACCTGACCATTTCATGACTTCCTGGAGAATACTTCCATCATCAAGAACTGAAACACATATGAGAACTCATCATAAAAACACAGGCTAGAGGTTCTGGTTCTGGGTAAGACACAGTAGGCATGTCCACCCTGTCTCTGAATGCAATGTCTCTGAATACAACTTAGACAGAATACATGAAACAACTCTTTGAGAACTCTAAAATGTAAACAGTGGCAGTCCCAGATGGTTTCACGGGCAAAATCTCTCAAATGTTTTAGAAAAAATAACATAAATTTACCCAAACTATTCCAGAAAATAGAATAGGAAGGAACAATTTCCTTCTTATTTTGTGAGGCCCAAATTAGCATTATAACAAAGTCATAGTTCAAGAAAACCACAGACCAGTATCCCTCATTAATATAGATGTGAAAATCTTTCATATAATATTATCAAATTAATCAGTAATAAAGAAAAAGAATATTCTACCGCAATCAAGTGAAGTTTAAGCTGGGACTGTAAGGCTGGTTCAATATTTGAAAATCTATTAATGTTACCACCACATTAACAGACAAATATATGAGATAACTGATGCAGAAGAAAGTATTCAACTATACTCAATTTCAATTTTTGAGTAAAACTATCAGCAAACTAGGAATAGAAGGTCACTACTTCAACTAAAAAAAACCATACACACAACACCTACAGCTAACAAGATACTTAATAGTGAAAAACTAGTGTTTCCTTCCTAAGGCTTGAAATTAGACAAGAATGCTTCTTTTTAATCCCTTCTATTGTACATTACACCAGAAGACATCACTGGTGCAATAAGTCAAGAAAATGAAATAAAGGAAATAACGCTTAAGAAGGAATAAATAAGTTTTCTCTATTTTGGACATTATTGTCTTTATAAAAAATATTAAGAGAGAGAGATATAAAAACCTCAATAAAAAAACTAACTTGTAGATCTATTAAGTGAGTTCGGTAATGCCATCATATATGAGGCTGTGGTGGAAAGGCACTCCCATGATCCCACCTCCTGGTGTTCATGCCTTTGTGTTTTATCTGTGTCACATTTGGGGGTACTGTCACTATGACTTGTGATTCCTCAACATTGTAAATTATACCACTACAGTACTATATGTTCACTTTGTAGGAACTAGAAAAAATAAATATGATAGTGGTATAATCTGTATGTTCACTGACATTCTGACATTTGGTTTAGAAGATAGTCTACCAGTATCTACCATATGGTAGACACCCGTATCTACCACTTGCTAACTGAGTAATTTAGGATAAGCCTTCTGAGCTTCAGTTCTCTCTTTTAACCAGTAAAATAAAAATACTAATGCCTTAACTTGTCTACTTCAGAAAGTGAATTAAAGTTCAACTGAGTAAATTTACACAAATTACATTAAATTGTAGAATATTATTCTTATTTTTTGATACAAAATGAAATATAAAATTTTATATCTTTGTATGTGTGTGTGTGTGTGTATGTGTATGCATGAACCCTGGTGAAATGTAAGGATGCTTTTCAGTTCTCTTGAATAGCACATAGCTTTCTTACCTCTCATGGATTTTTCCATTTAATTTTCTATCATATTATTATTATTATTATTATTTGAGTCAGGGTCTCACTCTGTCTCCCAGGATGAAGTGCAGTGCTGCAATCATGGCTCACTGCAGCCTCAACCTCCTGGGCTCAAGTGATCTTCCTGCTTCAGCCTCCCAAGTAGCTGTGATTACAGGTGCATGCCATCACACCAGGCTCTTTTTGTTTGTTTGTTTTTTATACAGATGGAGTCTCACTTTGTTGCTCAGGCTGGTCTTAAACTCCTAGCTTCAAGCAATCCTCCTACTTCAGCCTCCTAAAGTACTGAGATTACAGGTGAGAGCCACCACACCCGGCCTGATTTTCTATTATTATTGAACATAGTTTGGTTAGTTATCTCCATATATATATGTACCAATGATCAGATATTCAGTCTCCCACATTTCCAAAATATCTATGGCTAAATGGCATGAAAGAAGCTTGGCTATATGCAGTGATTTGGATGGTCAATATTTTTGCACTTCAAGGAGCTGCTCATCTGCATATATGTCACTCAGAGGTAATTTTAATGCAGCAAGGTAGATAGCCAGGTGGAACTACTGGAAAGTGATCATTTAATGTGAAAGGGTTTTAAAATCATATTCTATTCATCCTAAGGAGGTGTGTTTGATGATACTATGGCAAATAAACTGGATTTAAAGAGTAATTCTACCAAGCAGAAACTGAGAGTTAATGGAAAGAACTGATAACTGAGAGGCTAATATTAGGACTAAAGATTTATTTCTAATTGGCTTTTCACCTATCATATAGGCTATCTTATTTCATTGTGCTTTGCTTATTGCACTTTTTTAATTTACACAAATTGAAGATTTGTGGCAACTTTTCATGAAGCAAGTCTATTGGCACCATTTTCCCAATAACATGTGCTTATTCATTTCTCTGTGTCACATTTGGTAATTCTTGCAATATTTCAAACTTTTTCAATATTATTATATTTGTCATGGTGATCTGTGATCAGTGAGCTTTGATGTTACTATTGTAATTGTTTGGGGGCATCACAAATCTTGCTTAAGACAGCAAAATTAATCAATAAGTTGACTGCTCCACCAAATAACCGTTCTGTCTCTCTCCCTCTCTTTGTGTGTCTTTATTCCCTAAGACTCAACAATATTGAAGTTAGGCCAATTAATAAACGTACAATGGCTGCAAAGTATTCAAGTTAAAGGGAGAGTTGTGTGTCCTTCAGTTTAAATCTGAAGCTAGAAATGATTAAGCTTAGTAAGGAAGGCATGTTGAAAGACAAGATAAGCTGAACTATAGGCCTCTTGCACCAAACAATTAGCCAAGTTGTGAATGCAAAGGAAAAATTCTTGAAGGAAATTAAAAGTGCTACTCAAGTGACCACATAAGTGATAAGAAAGCAAAACACCTTAAGTGCCAATATGGAGAAAGTTTGAGTGGTCTGGATAGAAGATTCCACCAGCTACATTCACCGAAATGAAAGCCTAATCCAGAGCAAAATTCTAACTCTCTTCAATTCTATGAAGGTTGAAAGAAGTGAGGAAGTTGCAGGAAAGTGTGAGGCTAGCAGGGGTTAGTTCATGAGATTTAAGAAAAGAAGCCAACTTTATAACATACAAATTCAAGGTAAAGCACCAAGTGCTGATGTAGAAGCTTCAGCAAGTTACTCAAATGATCTAGCTAAAATAATTGATGAAAGTGGCTACACTAAACAACAGATTTATAATGTAGACGAAACAGCCTTCTATTTGAAGAAGATGCCACGTAATACTTTCATAGCTAGAAAGGAAAAGCCCATGCCTAGCTTCAAAGCTTAAAGACAGAACGACTCTCTCATTAGGGGTTACTCCAGCTGGTGACTTTCAGTTGAAGTCAATTTTTATTTATCATTCTGAAAATCCTAGGAATCTTAAAAATTACATGAACTTTACTCTGCCTGTACTCTATAAATGAGACAACAAAGCCTGGATGACAGCACATCTTTTTACAGTATGGTTTACTGAATATTTTAAGCCCACTGTTGAGAACTAGTGCTTAAAACAAAAAAAAAAAGAATTCCTTTCAAAATATTACTGCTCATTGACAATGCACTTGGTCACCCAAGAACTCTGATGGAGATGCACAAGGAGATTAATGTTGTTTTCATGCCTGCCAAGACAATATCCTTTCTGTAGCCCATGGATCAAGGAATAATTTTGACTGCCACATTTTATTATTTAAGAAATTCATTTCATAAGGCTATAGGTGCTGTAGATAGGGATTCCTCTGGTGGACCTAAGCAAAGTAAAATTGAAAATATTCTGGAAAGGATTCACCATTAAGAACATTCATGATTCATGGGAGGAGGTGAAAACAATGACATTAACAGGAATTTGGAGAAGTTGAATACAACTGTCGTGGATGACTTTGAGGGATTCAAGATTTCAGTGGAGGAGGTCACTGCAGATATGGTGGAAATATCAAGCAAGGTACAATTAGAAGCAGAGCCTGATGATGTGAGTGAATTGCTACAAACTCATGACAAAACTTGAGGATGAGTAGTTGCTTCTCATAGATGAGCAAAGAAAGTGGTTTCTTTCAGAGATGCAATCTACTTCTGGTGAAGATGCTGTCAACATTATTGATATGACAACAAAGGATCTAGAATATTACATCAACTTAATCAACAAAGCAATGGCAGGGTTTGAGCGGATTGACTTCAATTTCGAAGGAAGTTCCACTGTGGGTAAAATGCAATCAAACAGCATCACATGCTAGAGAGAAATCTGTTGTGAAAGAAAGAGTTAACCTATGTGGCAAACTTCGTTGTTTTCTTGTTTTAAAAAATTGTCGGCCGGGCGCGGTGGCTCAAGCCTGTAATCCCAGCACTTTGGGAGGCCGAGACGGGTGGATCACAAGGTCAGGAGATCGAGACCATCCTGGCTAACACGGTGAAACCCCGTCTCTACTAAAAAATACAAAAAACTAGCCGGGCGAGGTGGCGGGCGCCTGTAGTCCCAGCTACTCAGGAGGCTGAGGCAGGAGAATGGCGTAAACCCGGAAGGCAGAGCTTGCAGTGAGCTGAGATCCGGCCACTGCACTCTAGCCTGGGCGACAGAGCGAGACTCCGTCTCAAAAACAAACAAACAAACAAACAACAACAAAAAAAATTGTCACTGCCATCCTAAACTTCAGCAACACCACCCTGATCAGTTAGCAGCCATCCACATTGAGTCAAGAACCCTCACTGGCAACCAGATTACGACTCTGAAAGCTCAGATGATGCTTAGCATTTTTTAGCAATAAAGTATGCTTAGTATATGTACATTTTTTAGACATAATGCAATTTCACACTTAAGAGACTACAGTAGAGTGTAAACTTTTTATTATTATTATTTTTTGAGCTGGAGTTGTATTCTGTAGCCCAGGTTGGAGTCCTGTGGTGCAATCTTGGCTTACTGCAACCTCTGCCTCCTGAGTTCAAGCGATTCTCCTGCCTCAGCCTCCCAACTAGCTGGGATTACAGGCATGCATCACCACGCACAGCTATTTCTTTGTATTTTTAGTAGAGACGGGGTCTCACCATGTTGGTCAGCCTGGAAACATAACTTTTATACATACTGGGAAACCAAAAAAATTGTATGACTCACTTTATTGATATATTCATTTTACTGCAGTGGTCTGGAACTGAACCCATATTATCTCTGAGCTGTGCCGGTATAATAAAATTCAGCAATATGCCAGATCCAGTTCTATTCTAGCACTAAATAAATCTGCATAGTTTTTATTTTTCTGAACCATCATTAATATTGGTGATGAAATTAGGAAGAAACCTGTGGCCAACTCTTTGTGAAGCTTTGTATTTGAAGTTTATTGATGAGTCTTGGCATGTGTTTTAAGTACTTTATATATAACAAAGAACAGAGGCTTCTGTTTGAAATTTTGTTTTCGTTTTTCTTTTAGAGACTGAATTCCATTACATGTATTCCATAGAGGGAGCAAATGCTGTCTCATTCTTGAGCCTCTGTCTTCTGTTTTTTTATTTGAGAGCTCAATAAGGGCTACAACTTTAAATACTCTTATTTCTGAGTATGAACTGCCAAACATGGCTGCCTAAGACATGGCTGAAATAATTTCTACTTATGCTATTTATGTGAGTGGATGAGTTAATTGTTGATGAGTTTAATAAAGTAATTATTAAATTCATTAATTTATTTCATTTAAATCCAAACATATTACCAAATCTAACTCTATTTTCCTCATATTACACAAATTATTCTTGAAGTAAGAAAAAAAGAAGAGAAAATACTTTGGTGTGTGTGTACATCCACATTGTTGGTTTAGTTGATTGTCTTAGAATATGGATGTTCCCTCATTGGGCAAGATAGGATGACTTCACCTCATGTCTTACTAGAGAGCGTGACTTTTTAAAACTCTGTGCTTACCTTTCTTTCAATCAGTCTTATCCTTTTGTAGTTATTATCCCCAAATGCACCTTCTTGGAAGTTCTGTTACTAAAAACCTGAGGCTGAGAAATTATGTTTTCATGACATATGAGGGGTACCATTATGCAGCTTACATCAATTCTCAGAACACTACAAAATTTAACTTAGTGTCAAATGGTTCAGAATAGATAGAAAAATAGGTAAGGTAGCTACAGTAAAATGTTCATAATTGTTCAAATGAGATACGGTTATTCACTTTGCTGCTCTTTCAGTTTTTCTATATATTTGAAATATTCATAATAAAAGTTTGGTGAAAAATTCACCTTTAGATCAAGCCAAGTCACCAGAGATCCACATATCCAGACCACATTGCTTTGAACTTTTTCAAAATTGATTTTGTATTTTATAAACTGTTGGCTGCATTTATTGTAGGATTATATAAAATCATCTCCTACATCACAAAGTGTTCCTTTCATAAGGACTCATGGGAGAGATTTCTTACAGGTTGAAGAATCAGAAAGCATCTCTTGTTTTTATGTTTTGGACATTGTGACTCTTGTACGTAAATTTGTCTCTTTCATGGCTTTTGTGGTTCAGAAGTTCAGAGTCAAATTTACAGCCTACTCCCAGTACTTGGTGGTGTCCTAAGGGCATGGAATTTATATCTTAACCTTTTTCTAGGTTTATCTGGAAATAGATAAACCATTCCCCTATTTCTCTCATGTATTTATTTTTAAACTATTGGGATTTATGCATTTTTGTTAGACATCTCAAATTTTTAAAAATTGAAACAGAGTAAAAACAGTTTTTAAAGATTTATGTATGTACCTGTGTGTCTGTGTTAGAGACAGAGGGGAAAAGAGAAGACAGCATGTATGTGTGTGTGTGTGCAAATTGGTTTAAGTCATATGAACAATTTCTCTATTTCATTTTCATACATAAATGATCTAGGACTTACGTGTCTATCATAAAGATCTCAAAATGTTCCTATACTATTTAGTTCCATTAACCCATACATGAAAGATTTTTAATAATCTAAAAGAGCACATACTGAAGATATTATACAAAAATTTTTAATAGACTTTCCAGTAATGAGAACTGTTAAAGTATTTTTAATAAATAAATTTAATTAAATAGCTATTGACATGAAGCCTGGTGGTCTACAATCTAATAAAGAAGAATCTGTGCCATTTCAGTGACCTTATCATGAGATACAATAAATCTATTTAGTCGTTTTCAGCTAAGTTCATGAATGTGGGCAGGAAGAGTGAATCAGGTGAATACAGAGGAGAAAGTCTGATGTGACTTGGTCATCGATTGTTAGTGGGGAATCAAAAACATCATAAACTTGAAAAAATGGTGACATTGGTAGAACAGTAATATCACTGAATATTTTAGATTTGTTATAAAAAATCACTTTCACAAGGGGAAATGATGCATTTATCTTTCAATTCTCACTGGGAATAATGGAGCTTTAAAATAGAAGTTTCATTCAAGGAACTGAAGTTTTAGGTGGCAGAAGTAATTTGGGGAGATATATAAATATATAATTATAACCATAAGAATTATGAATTCTTCAAGGATAAGAGCAGGAAAGCAAAGGTTGAATCTTGGAACAACAGTTACAAACCTGAAAGAACATTTAAAATGAACAAACCTGAAGGAACAGAGAGACACAGTCATAAATTAGAAAAGAGAGAAGTGATATTAAAATGAAGTTATGAAAGTCTACATGTTATTATACTAGTAATTTTTATTTTTCCATTTTTCCTGATTTTAAAAAAGTGGAATAATACAGTAGGCTCTATCAGAGCATTTTAAAATAAAATGTTGAAATCTAATTGAAATGTAAAATTTAAGTTGGACTCAAATGAATAAAAGAATTAAGATGATGGGCTACTTGACCAAAGTTCTCCCAAAATTGATTTCTAGAGGCAATTAACGTCAAATTATTTCTATGTTTTCAATGATGAATACGTCAAAGTCAAAGGAAATATTGATGACTTGTTTAAGACAATGTGATTAATTTATTTTAGAAATTAGCTTATGTTTAAAGGATCAACACTTCAAAGTATTTTTTATACCTAGGCTATACAAGTAAGAATAGTATAGTAATTTATTGTGATTCTTCAAAAATTTTTTGTAAGAATAAATCCATTTAATTTGTTAAAGTTTTAATTGGGATACAACATGTCATTTATTTCATAATAGAGAGATAATGCGTTATTTTTCAATTAACTTTTACACAAATGTGAACATAATACTAATCAGAGAGGGAGAAGTAGTGCTGAATGCTGCAAGCAAAGATCATATTAGAAATGGCATTTGATTAGTAATAAGCAGATTTTATGTGTGGCATGTAGCTCCTTGCTGGACATTTTGGTCAAGTTGGGTAATTACTCCGAACCTCCGTTTTCTCAGTTCTAAAACAGGAAGAGTGCTATGAGATATGTTATGAACGGTATCCATTCAATCATTCAACAAATATTCATACATGCCTACTATGTGCTAGGCACTGTTTTAGGCAATTAAGATAGAGTACTAAAGGAAACAGCCATTGCTTTCAGGGGTTGTCTATTTCTCTCTCTATTGGGATAAATAGACAACAAATAAAAAAGTGAACATGTAAGTCAATAACAGGTTGATAAATATGGGAAAAAAAATAAAGCATAGTAAGGAATGGAGAATGAGGGGCTATTTTAGAAATGGAATAAATGAAAACATATGTTTTAAATGCATAACACACCCACAAACTATAGAAGCAAGTATCTTGTATTTACTGACCATTTTAGTCAAATTTGAAATACCTGACAACTTTTAACAGTTACTGATTTGCCCCATTTAACTTCTGTACTTTCTACTTCTCCCAGCCTCCACTCTTTCAATTAGTATGTTTTAAAACATACACTTCTTTTATAAATAAAGTTCCCTATCTTTTTTCTTCTGAAAAGTTATATAGTGAATTTACATTTCATGCCTTCATTGTACAGCAAGATAAATTGTTTTAATTCGTAGAATGAGGTCAAGAGAGTCAAACACTTTAAAAACTCTCTCAAAAGAGAGTTATTATTTTCCTGTGAAACTTATGTATACTGGTGGTTATTTTCACAACTGAACTTTAAAAGGAAAGGTCCATTTGGCTGCATTTGAGTTGGTGACATTTTTAGGCTGTCATTACCTGCAGAAAGAGCGAATCAGTGTGTCAATATGAATGAGTAGTAAGTGGCCTTTTAAAATGTTTTTCAGAATAATGGTTTCTTTCTTTCTCTTACTATTTTTTAAAATAAAATAGATCTGAATTAGAAACATGATGAACCCTAACTAAAGTTGCTCAAAGTATTCCCTGAAGAAAAAAAAGCCAATTATTTTCTCTTAAATATTCCTTACGGATAGAAATTCTGAGAATTGGTACTTAAAATGTAAATTATATTTCTGGTTTTTTGACTATTAAGAAAAGAAAATAATATCAATGTTTTTTCGTTTTGTATTCAACTAATATTCATTGAATACTTGACATGTCTACCATGCAGTTTTTAAAGTAGAGTTGGAAATACACAAATACATAAAACCCAATCCTCATTTTTAAGAAAATTTTATGTTATTGGAGGTGACAAAATGCATGACAATAATTCAGTACATAGTAATTGTAAGGATGGGTGGAAATAAAATAGTTCAGGGGGCCATCTTTCATTTGTCCCAGCAGATAAACTACGCCATTCTTCGCGGTACTCTGTTTTCCTGAAAATCTGACCCATATGAAGGCCAGTTATAAGCTTCCGCTTCTGTTGAGTTTGACCGTCGGGGAGGACCTGATACAAGGGGGAACTAGAAGAGTAAAGTTGGAGTACTTAGTGGGTATTTAGTCTCCTAGCTTTCTGCCTTTGATGGCAAAGTGGGCTTGGGTGTGTCCCTGAACCGAAAGGCTCAATGCCTGACCAGGTGTCTCCTCACACAGCCCTCTCTGTTCATATCCTCCTAACTTAACTCTTCCATTGTTCTCTCAAGCCTAGGGATGGTAACTGGTGACTTCAGAAGCAAGGCTGAAGCACCCCAGGGTTCTGTAATATCCTTTGTTGTTGTACTATACCCTGCCTAATATACAGATGGGATAGTGCTACCTGCTTCCTATCGAATCTGAAATGGAAGTTTTTGAGAACAAAGTAATCACTTCTAGCTGTTAGGAACAATTTTGTTATGTTTGATTATGTAGTACATAATGGTTAGAATAGAAAACTGAAAGTTTTTCCTATACTCCATAGCCAGAAATCCTTTTACTACTGTGAAAGGCAATATTATGTCCCCTATATTTTAAAATTCAGTTTTTGGAGATGGAGTCTCACTCTTTTGTCCAAGCTAGAGCGCAGTGGTGTAACCATAGCTCATTGTAGCCTTGAACTCTTGTGTATCCCTTATTTTAAATAAAAATTTGAATATTAAATTTACAGTTCTCTGGACAATATGGGCATGGCTTCAACTCCATTTTTATCAGAGCTTTAAAAAACCTGAGATGTATTTTATGTACTGCAAAATTTACCCTTTTAAAGTGTACAGCTCAGTGATTTTTAATATATTTCACAAGTTTGGGCTATCATAACCACTATCCAATTTTAGAACATTTTCATCCCGCAAAAAGAAACCCTACACTTCGTAGCCTTCTCTCTCCAATCCCACATTCTCCTTAGTTCTATGCAACTACTAACCACTTTCTGCCTCTATAGAGCTACCTTTTCTTTAAATTTTCTATAACTGAAATCATATGATATGTGGCCTCTTTTGCTTAGTGAAATGTTTTCAAGTTCATCCACGTTGTAGCAGGTATCAGTTTTTCATTCCTTTTTATTGCCAAATAATATTTCATTGTATAAATATATCATATTGTATTTACCATCAGTTGATGCATTTGGGTTTCTTCCACTGTTTGTCCATTTTGAGTAATTCTGCAAATGAACATATGTATAAAAGCTTTATGTATAATGTTTTCATTTCTCTTAGATATTGATATAGTTTGGGTATTTGTCCCCACCCAAATTGCATATTGAAAAGTAATCCCCAACGTTGGAAGTAGGTCCTGGTGGGAGGTGTTTGGGTCATAGGGGTGGATCCCTTATGGCTTGGTGCTGTCCTTGCAATAATGAATGAGTACTCATGAGATCTGATTGTGTAAAAGTGTGTAGCACCTCCCCCTCCTTGCTCTTGCTTTCATAGTTTGAGATGCCTGCTCCCCTTCACCTTCTGCCATGCCTGAAAGCTCCCTGAGGCCTCCTCAGAAGCTGAGCAGATGCCAGCACCATGCTTGTACAGCCTGCAGACTGTGAGCCAATGAAACGTCTTTTATTAGAAATCACCCAACCACAGGTATTTCTTTATAACAATGCAGGAGCAGTCTAATACAGATATATACCCAGAAGTGAAATTGCTAGGTCATATAGTAACTCTATGTTTAACTTTTTGAAGGACTGCCAGATTGTTTTCCAAAATGGCTGTGCCATTTACCTTCCCACCAGCAATGTACAAAGTTTCCAATTTCTACAAATTCTCTGAACATTTATTATTGTCTGTCTTTTTTATTATAGCCATCCTAGTGGGTGTTAAGTGGTGTCTTATGATTTCTTCCATTCTTTGAAATTTATGAATAAAAAGTAATTACATAGTTCTATAAGAGCAGTTAATCAGCAACAGATATAGTATGTAATATGTGAATATGATTTGGTTTAAGCAGCTGCAAGAACAGAAGATGGAAATAAATTTGATCCCATATATCCAAGATCTTGATTAAAAAGGAAAATATTATTTTCCCATAGTCAGAGAAGCTGGGCATGCTTCCCTGAGGAAGTGAATCTCCTACCTGTGAGAAGCAGATGAGGTTGCTTAGGGTGCTCCAAAACCATAAATGTGTAACAAAGCGATCACAAACAAAACTGACAGGGTTTGCCGTATCATTCCTCACTCCCAGGAGGGAGATGTTAGCATAGGCCAGAAAGGATGGAGGGATAAATGTGGCAGGAGGAAAATGTGAAACCATCATCTTAATATATGTATGGTTCCGTTTTATTTATGGAAATAATTTCCTATGACCAGAAGACAAACGTTGGTCTGAGCCATGCAGAGGAAAGCATAGTTATGTTTTCTCTCTTTCTTAGAGAGAGTTATGTTGGCCATGGGTCAGCTTGCTGATCCTCTATTCTGCTGTATAATAGACTTCCTGCTGCAATCCGACGGCACCCACAGATCTTTATTTTCTCATTACCTTGGCTTTGTTGTTTTCTAATAAGAAATGATCGCAACATGGCAAAAGAAACAGTAATGGGTATTCACATAGAATTTTCTTTCTTTGTGCGGTGACCATATCAGCAGAAATCAGCATATTTTTAATAGACCTGTTGGTAACTAACTCCTATAACATCACAACGATACAACACTTAGAAGCAGGATAAATTTCCAGCATGATGCAAGTGAATTCCATTTTCTCACCTCCACCTTTCTTACAAAACTGAAGCACATGGAAGTCAATAAATAGATCTAAAGTCAGGAGATAAGGTAGTTCAAAAGGTTGGACTTGAACTGGCTTTTTAAACTCTTAGTCCAATGTTTTCCTTGTACAACAGACTGCATATGCATTATGGCACAGTATCAGATATTTTCAAATATTAATATCAATATTATTTTTCACCCCTATAGCTTAACTAACTTAATATTGGTTTCTTAAAATGTGAGTTTTTATTTTTAATTTTTACCTTGAGTTATTGTTAATGCTTATTGATAGTACTGAGTAGTGAAATTCAGATTAGTCAAAATTAAAATAAATAATGTATATAATCATAAGGTTATTTTAATATACATCTTTTCATTTATTAGTGATAGCTTATCTTCTTTTGGAGAAATCACCTTTTTTTTTTACAACTTATTTCAATTTAAATAAATAAATGAAGAGGTTTCTACTAATAAATGTACCAAAGTGATGATTTTGGCATTTTCTAGACTCCTAGTGCCAAAGCACAGATACATATCTGACGATGTCCACATTACCAGTCCCTTAAATCCTTTACCTTCAGATATTTAAGGTGCTGAACTCTGTATGCTGATGCCCATAAACTCAGCTTTTCTAGCTTATCACAAGCACTGTAAGTACAAATGTTTTTTTCTTAGAAATTATACTTAGCTGTTCATTCTTTTTGTTTATATAGGTGTCTAGGTAGTCATTTACTCATGCATGTAATAATAACTAGAATTCTTGCTGTGGTGAATTATAAATTATCATAGACCTTCACATACACAAATTCACTTCGTTTTTCAAAATGATTACCTAAGGTAGACATCGTTGTTACTTCTGTTTTTTATAGTTGAACGCCAGATTAATTATGTGATCAGCCTAAACACCAGAGTCGAGATGGCAGCCTCAGCCTTGTTAACTCAAAATTCTCTGGAAAAATCTCTCTGCTGTACCCTCAGCCGCCCAAGTGCCAGTGAAGCCCATCTTACTAATTCTGTACTTCATGTTTTTGTACATTGTTTCTAGATCAAAAATAGTTTTTTCAAAGAAGTCGTCTTTAAGCCTATCCTGCTCTAGCTTCTTGCCATGATATATGCACTCAATATTTATTCTTGGTTTGATTAAATTATTTTTCACTTGTTGACATGCTCTTTAGAAATTTTCTTATGTTAATTAGATGTATTGCTTTATAGACATAAAGAAATTTTCCATTTTTATTATGGAAGATAGAACCAAAAGAGTTGGTCATTTTGGTGACTATAAGAGCAAGCTTATTTGGAGATAAGTTCTCCTTGGTATTCATCAGACAATTAATTTCTTTTAAAAAGGAACTAACCAGTATATAGCATATGTAATATTCTAACAAAGAGCAACACTGATTTTATTATAAAAATAAAATATTTCTTAAAAGCTTTGATGGCTGGTTGTAGAGTATTTTAAATGTAAAATGCACACTTAAATCTTATCAATGGATTTAAGTTACAAAGGAAATTCCAACTACAGTTTTAATGGAACTGAATTTTATGATTTTAGGAATGCTTAATTTTGTGTTACTACCTTTTATTTTTCCTACTAGAAGCATTACCAAACTATGTTCTTTGAAACCTGCAGTGTGTTCCGTTTAAGGCTATTCACTAGCAAAGTGGCTTTTGGAAACATCACCTAGATGAGAATTCAACATCTCAATAACAGCCATTGAAAAACAACTATTTCAGAGTCCTAGGCTTTTAACTGGGTACTGTAGGTTGTTTGAAGCCTGCACAATCACTTAGGTCTCTTTGACATCGTAGATTGACTCCCCTCATGCATCTTTAATGCATCTACTTTTTTCTGAAAACTGCTCAGAAAGCTTGACCTTTGAGATATAAAGGAGTAACATTCTTACAGGAACTTGTTCCAAATAATGGTCTATGCTGGGTCTAGTTGATTAGACTAACACGTCAACCTTTATCTTAAATCCTGCTTAGTCACTGTCTTTGTAGATGTTTTTTTCATGAATGTAAATCCTAAAAGACAGATATAAATCTTGAAAACTTGAACATGGCATGTATTTGAAGGTTGCCACTGGCCTTCATCACAGAATCATCTAATCAGGTTCAGGTTAACTTGGAGGAAGAATGCTGGTGAAATAGAGCAATTGATCATACATATCACTGTTAGACCAACTGGCTTGTCAAATTTATCAATTCATTTATCCTCTTCCATTTTTTCTCTCAAAAATATTATACCTAAAAATTAATTAAATAAAAGCATTATGTGTGTGTGAGTGTGCATGTGTGTGTGTCAGATTTCTAAATTACAGAAACTATATTAGTGATGTGTACTATTAGAATAATAGGAAATTCTTATAGCCAAATGTTTCACTGTCTATATTTGTATGTACAAATACATTTTTGATACTGTTGATAAGCACCTCAAATATACATTGAATATTGAATATTTTTTCTTTTTTGGATATTAGTCCAGAAAGGCTACAATTAAAATAATAGCAGAAAGACATACAGAGTCACAAAACTAACAGAATCAATTAAATAGTTACAGAATACACAGACTATTAAGGTAAAATGTAATTGTTTCCCTGTTAAGCAAATAAAACAGTAACTAAATAAGAGTGATTTATATAGGAGAAACAGATTCCAAGATGTGTTATAACACTTAATGTAAATACCATGCGATACTCTAGTATTTAATGATTCCAACTATATTGTTAGCACCTCTCATCTTATGTGCATATGTTTGAAAGTCATCTGGATTTCTTTTTGTACAAAGTTGTGAATGAAAGTAAGGGTTGAAAGGGAATAAGATAAAACAGGGAAGAAGAAAGGGGTTTAGTAAGGGTGGAATGGGAGGAAAGAATGGGAAGGAGGAATGAAAACAGAAGCATAAAAATAAAGAAAGCAAAGGTAGAGACTTACAAATTTATAGGCATATGGGGCATAGGATACTATGATTTCCTGAACCTATGATTTCTCTAAACTTTAAAGTTTGTGAATGATTATCATAAAAAATGTAGAATAGCTGGAGGTACATTTCTAACGTGGACTTACTGAAAACATGCTGGTCGGACCCAGTCATTTTAGTGCATTGAACTTAAGTCAAATCATGTTTTCTTTAAAATATTTGTGAAGCTAAAAATAATAACCATGTTTAATATTGTGTATATTTATCAAAATGGTCAAATAATTAAGGACTTAATGCTACATATTAATCAATTTTCACACTGCTATAAAGAACTTCCCTGGCACTGGGTAATTTATAAAACAAAGAGGTTTAATTAACTCAGTTCTGCATGGCTGGGGAGGCCTCAGGAAACTTAAATCATGACAAAAAGGGAAGCAGGCACCCTCTTCACAAGATGGCAGGAGACAGAAGAACAAAGAAAGAACTTCCAAATACTTCCAAAACCATCAGATCTTGTGACAACTCATACACTATCAGAAGAACAGCATGGGGGAAACTGCCCCCCGTGGGAATTACAATTCAAGTTTAGATTTGGGTAGGGACACAGAGCCAAACTATAACATGCTATATTACAGTTTATAGTCAACTAAAATCTATGAACCAATTAACTGTTCACTCATAATGAAAATGGAAAAATCAAAAATACCCTAAAAAGTCTGGTCTTTTCTTAGAAACTCTGCAGCGCTCTAGTTTAAACAATAAGTTAGTTTATGACATAATTGTCAAAGATGTCATTAACTCTACACACAGGAATACTTTTCTTTTATTTCTGCCATAATTTTATGTCAGCTACTGTCTTTCATCTCCAAAATACACTGATTCATTTTCAAAAGTGTAATTAGTAATTTCAAGTAGTAATTTTGTTTAATTCACTTTATTTAATTTTTAAAAACATTTAGGTGTTTATATCATAAGTATACATTATCAGTTCAACAATTGGCTCCCCAGTGTTTACCAAATGGGAATTATCAAACATAAATTAGTCTAAGATATCTTTCAACAAATAGCATTCAGATAATACTAAATGGTCCTATGTATTTGGGCTGTTTTGAAACTTTAGTTAGTTATATAATTAGTTTTTAAAAGTGTTTTCAAATGAATATTCTTATACAATAAGTTGAGTATGATCAAGCCATGTAGAGCTGCTTATGTTTTAGTGCATATCAGAGTCTCCTGGAATGTGGGGTGCAAGCCCCCCAAAATCTGGTCATAAACTGGCCCCAAAACTGGCCATAAACAAAATATCTGCAGCACTGTAATATGTTCATAATGGCCATGACGCCCACACTGAAAGGCTGTGGGTTTACCAGAATGAGGGCAAGGAATACCTGGCCCGCTCAGGGCAGAAAACCGCTTAAAGCCATTCTCAAGCCACAAACAATAGCATGATTGACCTGTGCCTTAAGGACATGCTCCTGCTGCAGTCAACTAGACCAACCTATTCCTTTAATTTAGCCCATTCCTTCATTTCCCATAAGGGACACTTGTAGTTAATTTAATATCTATAGAAACAATGCTAATGACTGGCTTGCTGTTAAAAATATGTGGGTAAATCTCTGTTTGGGGCTCTCAGCTCTGAAGACTGTGAGACCCCTAATTTCCCACTTCACACCTCTATATTTCTGCTGTGTGTCTTTAATTCCTCTAGCACTGCTGGGTTAGGGTCTCCCTGACCGAGCTGGTCTCCCCGATTGAGCTGGTCTCAGCAAGTGGTGTCCATAGTGGGGGCTTGAATCCAGGTTGAAGGGTTGCCAGAGCGATGGTTGGAACAGAAAACTACCTGGAGGACACCCGAGTACTCTTAAATCAGTCCCCATAGTGAGTAAGAAGGGGAGCTCGGAAGCATCAGGGACAAGTGTGGGGTCTGGTTTGTTTCACCTTGGAACTTTTTCACACTGATGATGAGGAGGAATGAGGAATGAGAGTTTAATGAAGTAACAGAAGAGATTACAGAACAGGTTTATTTGCCAGCTAAAGCTAAAGTGGCAAAGGAGGGAGAGGTTCATCCCTACCCTTCTACACTCCCTCATGATTATTTTGAAGAAAAAGACCCTCCAGATCTTTCTTTTCTGGAGGACACTGGGTGAAAAGTAGTTGCCCCAGTAACTGTTTGAACAGCGCCTCAAGCGACCGCTCTTAGTTCCATTCAGGTAGGAATTCAGCAAGCTAGACGAGAGGGTGATTTAGAGGCTTGGCAGTGCCCTGTTAGAATATACCCCCCAGATCAACAGGGAAATATTATAGCTACATTTGAGTCTTCTCCTTTTAAATGACTCCAAGAATTTAAACCAGCTATTCATACTAAAAAAGAATGTAGAAATAATCAGCAAGTCAGGCTGCCTGATAGGGGAAAAAAGAAAACTACCAAGCCTGAAATATGTCCCAAATATAAACAAGGAAAACATTGGGCTAATCAGTGTCACTCTAAGTTTGATAAAGATGGGAACCCCATTTTGGGAAATGCCATGAGGGGCCCGTCCTGGGTTCCGTTCTAAACTGGGGCATTTCCAGCTCAGGCCATTCTCTCACCCCAATACAATGTCTGTCCACTGCCACAGCCGGTAGTGCTGCAGTAGATTTATGCTGCACAAAAGCTGTGAGCCTTCTGCCTGGGAACCCCTGCAAAAGGTCCCAACAGGAGTTTGTGGACCCTTGCCAGTGGGAACAATAGGATTACTTTTAGGAAGGTCAAGTTTAAGTTTAAAAGGGGTACAAATACATACAGGAGTCACTGATTCAGATTATAATGAGGAAATTCAGATTGTTATATCTACTTCTGTTCCCTGGAAAGCACAGTCAGGAGAGCACATAGCACAGCTCTTGATTGTGCCATATCTGGGAATGGGAAAACGTGAAATTAAATGAACAGGAGGATTTGGAAGCACAAATAAACAAGGCAAAGCAGCTAATTGGGTAAATCAAATTACTGATAAACATCCTACCTGTGAAATACCTATTCAGGGAAAGAAATTTAAAGATTTGGTAGATACGGGAACAGACATTTCAATCATTTCTCTACAGCACTGGCCGTCCATGTGGTCAATTCAACCTGCTCAATTTAACATAGCTGGAGTTGGTAAAGCCGCTGAAGTATACCAGAGTAGTTATATTTTGCATTGTCAAGTGCCCAACGGACAACCTGGGACTATTCAACCAATTACAGCTTCTGTACCTATACATTTATGGGGAAGAGATTTATTACAGCAATGGGTAACACAAGTTCTAATTCCAGAACAATTATATAGCCCTCAAAGTCAAGGTACAATGCATGAAATGGGGTATGTCCCTGGTATGGGACTAGAAAAAAATTGCAAGGTTTGAAAGAACCACTTCAAGAGGTAAAACAAAGTTCCTGCCAAAGATTAGGAAATAATTTTTGATCTTGGCCATTGTTAAGCCTCCAGAACCTATACCTTTAAAATGGTTAACAGATAAGCCAATTTGGATAGAGCAATGGCCTCTAAGTAAAGAGAAACTGGAGATTTTAGAGAAATTAGTTACTGAACAATTAGAAAATGGGCACATAGCTCCAACATTTTCCCCTTGGAACTCTCCAGTTTTCGTAATTAAGAAAAAATCAGGTAAATGGAGAATGTTAACTGACTTAAGGGCTATCAATTCAGTTATACAACCTATGGGAGCATTATAGCCAGTATTTCCTTCTCCTGTTATAATTTCAAAAAACTGGCCTTTAGTAGTCATAGATTTAAAAGACTGTTTCTTTTCTATCCCTTTAGCTGAGCAAGACTGTGAATGGTTTGCATTTACAATTCCTGCAGTAAACAACCTACAGCCTGCTAAGCATTTTCATTGTTTTACAGATGGGTCTAGTAATGATAAAGCTTCTTATTCTGGCTTGAAGAGTAAAGTTTTCCAGACGCCCTATACTTCAGTTCAAAAAGTGGAGCTTGTTGTGGTAATTGAGGCATTGACTGCTTTGATATGCCTATTAATGTGATTTCTGATTCTTCATATGTGGTTCATTCCACACAGTCAATTGAAAGTGCTCAGTTATGATTTCATACAGATGGATAACTGATGACTTTATTTACCCAACTGCAAACAGCAGTTAGAAGTAGAATGCACCCTTTTTACAACACTCACATTAGGGTCCATACATCTCTTCCAGGACCTTTGACTGAAGGGAATCAAATGGCTGATCACCTAGTTGCTAAAGCAATATCTAATGCTAGACACTTTAACAATTTAACTCATGTTAATGCCTCTGGTCTCAAATGCAGATACAGCATTACCTGGAAAGAAGCTAGAAATATTATCCAGCGATGCCCAACTTGCCAAATGGTACATTCCTCATCTTTTACAGGAGGAGTTAATCCTCAAGGATTGGAACCTAACTCTCTTTGGCAAATGGATGTCACACATGTTCCCTCGTTTGGGAGACTAGTTTATGTACATGTATGTGTGGTCACCTTTTCTCACTTTGTCTGGGCTACATGCCAATCAGGAGAGTCTTCTGCCTGTGTTAAATGTCACCTTTTGCAGTGTTTTGCAGTGATGGGCATTCCAGCTTCTATTAAAACAGACAATGCCTCAGGCTATACTAGCCAAGCTCTAGCTACATTTTTCTCTATGTGGAATATTAAACACATCACTGGTATCCCATACAATTCTCAAGGACAAGCCATAGTGGAAAGAACGAATCTTTCCCTAAAACAGCAGTTGCAAAAGCAGAAAGGGGGAAATAGAGAATATGGAACTGCATAGATGCAACTGAACCTAGCATTATTAACTTTAAATTTTTTGAGCCTGCCCAAAGGCCAGATGTTATCAGCAGCTGAACAGCATCTACAGAAAACAAGTACAAAGACAGAAGCAGAACAATTGGTTTGGTGGAGAGATCCGATGACAAAAAGTTGGGAATAGGTAAAATAATAACTTGGGGTAGAGGTTATGCTTGTGTTTCTCCAGGCCAAAATCAACAGCCGATTTGGATACCATCAAGACACTTGAAAACTTATCATGAGCCAGATGCTGAGGAAGAGACTCCAGGAAGATCCCAAGGACCCCCTGGTTGCAGCCATGTCGAGGCTGACACTGAGAAGGACTCCAACTGTCATGAGCAACACTCGTTGAACACAGCCACCCACCTGAGGACATATCAAAAAACTGTCATAAATGGCAGAAGAAAACCTGAGGAAAGCAGGACAGCTAGTCACAATGAGTAACTTAATGGTAGCTGTGATAGTGGTTATCACCACTGCCACGACTATTCCTTCAACAAGGGCTGACACAGAGAACAATTATACTTGTTGGACATATTTATCAACCTTGTCTGGCAATAATGCCTAGATTTAATTACTCTATGACACAGTTACACATACTTTCTGATCTCAGTATTTACCATAATAAATCTGCTCCTATAATTGAGGCATACTGCCCTCAAAAACCTATTGGTAAACAAAATTGAACCTGACCAGAAAAAATGAATGTACTTGTTTAGGAAGATTGCATTGCAGAACAGATAGAGGTGCTGTAAATGAATCCCATGGAATCATTATTAATTTGTCCCCTAAGGGAATATTTAACTTGAATTGCACCTCTCAGTCTGTGTGACATGGCCACACTATGTTCAGCTGGTCTGAAAAAAATGGTCAGATGGTAGAAATGGCAAGAAGTACAGCAAGAGTTCCTATTATCTGGAACCATGGCGGTATAGTGGCACCTCAGACTCATATGATATGGCACTCTCTAGGAGCTTAACATAAGGATTTGTGAAAACTATTAAATGCTCTTAATAAGAACAAAATTTGGGAAAGAATTAAAAAAAACATCTAAAAGGACACTCTACAAACTTGTTTTTGGATATTGCAAAATTAAGGAACAAATATTTAAAGCATCCCAGGCACACCTGACCTTAATGCCAGAAACTGGAGTGCTTGAAGGAGCTGCAGACAAATTAGCAGTTAGTAACCCATTAAAAAGGATAGAAACACTTGGAAGCTGTGTAATTTCAATGACGATTGTGCTTTCAATCTGTGTTGGTTGTCTTTGTATAGTCTGCAGATGTGGATCCTGACTCCTGCAAGAAGTAGCTCACTGTGACAAAGCTGCCCTTACTTTTATCAATTTGGAAATTAAAGAAGGGGGACATGTTGAGAACAAATTCCCCCCAATCTGGCCATAAACTGATCCCCAAACTGGCCATAAACAAAATCTCTGCAGCACTGTAACATGTTCATAATGGCCCTGATGCCCACCCTGGAAGGTTGTGGGTTTATCGGAATGCGGACAAGGAACACCTGGCCCGCTCAGGTCAGAAAACTACTTAAAGGCATTCTGAAGCCACAAACAATAGCATGAATGATCTGTGCCTTAAGGACATGCTCCTGCTGTAGTTAACTAGCCCAACCTATTCCTTTAATTTGGCCCATCCCTTCATTTCCCATAAGGGATACTTTTAGTTAATTTAATATCTATAGAAACAATGCTAATAACTGGTTTGGTGTTAATAAATACGTGAGTAAATCTCTGTTTGGGGCTTTCAGCTCTGAAGGCTGTGAGACCTCTGATTTCCCACTTCACTCCTCTGTATTTCTGTGTGTGTGTCTTTAATTTCTCTAGCACCGCTGGGTTAGGATCTCCCCAACTGAGCTGGTCTCGGCACTGGAATGCTTGTTAAAACATAGATTCCTAGAGCCCACCCTCAGAGCGTAACTTCATAAAGTCTGTGATGTGCCTGTGAATGTGACATTCTAACAAGATCCCAGGTGATACTGATGCTGCCAACCTGCTTACCACACTTTATGTAGAGTCCAGAGTATGATTCAACCTATTTAGAGAAATGTTTTCAGCTGCTATCTAGTTTATTCTTTAGTTGAGGAACAAATAGTGAGATGCTGCATCTGAAAACAAACCAGGACAGTGTCTCCTTTTTGTCTTGGGGGCTCTGTTATGTGTAGGTGAATGTTCCAACATTAAAGAACTGGGGCTTGTCAGCATCACTTAGTGGGAAAGAATATGCGATTTGGAAACAGACAAGAGTTTCAATCTCAGCTTTAACATTTATTAGCTGTGTACCCTTGGGCAAATTACTAAAACTTTCTGAATCTCATTTTTTTTTTTTTTTTTTCATTTGTATGGTAGAATAAGACCCATGTGAAAATGTTATCATAAGAATTTAAGACATTAACTGACATAGATACATTATGAAAGCTATAAAGCACTTAACCCATATCCTTTGAGACTTCATTCCATTCGTTATGCCCTCTATTTCCCCTACATTTTCAACTTCTCCATCTTCACTGGCTCTGTCTCTATGCCAGAAAGCATACTTTGTCCTCCATTTTGAAAACAGTTCTCTATGACACCATGTAACTGCTGACTTCTCCCCCAAGTCTGTCTCACAAGTAACCTTTGAAAAATTATCTACACTTACTGTCACTGGTTCCACATTATTTAGTCATACACCGAAGTACTATAGCTGAAATTCTGCCTCCACCACTAAAATGAAGTTGCCTTCATAATGATCACATTGACTTTGTAAGTGTTAAAGCAATCCCTATCACGTGTGATGTCTCCCAAGCATGTGACCCCTGGCCCTAAGTTGGGGTGGCATGGCTCACCAATCACTTGCCTTGGAAACTCCTCACAATCTCAGCTTTAGCAACACTGCTTTCTTGGTTTCTCTTTTCCTTACTCTTTGCTGGTATTTCTGTACATTTTGCCTCTATTTTTCCTCAGTCTGCATGCTGTTTCTGGGAGATCTCATCCTTACACATGCTTTACCCATCCCTTCTCTGTACTTTGACAACTCCTCAAATCCACACATCCAATTTAAACTCCTCTCCTAAGCTGCAGATCCACCCAACTTCCAACTGAATATCTAACTGATGCTTAATGTTAAATTACACAAAACTACACATTATAACATATACAGAATATGCTCTCATATTTTCTGCATATTCACCAGGGTGAAAAGAAGTTCCATGTACCAGGTTTAAATGGTTATCTGGGAGAATTCCTGTTGCCTGGAAGATACTTTGCCTTTTCTTCATCTGGAAAACATTTTTCCATCCTTTAGGTCAAAGCTTAAACATGATTTTTCCCAGGAATTTTTCTCTGACCACCTGAGTAGCTTCTATTGTATTTCCTTAGAGCCCTGCCCCTCACCTATGGCAGAGTTCCCCGGACATTGCCCCCATTACATTGTAAGTCTCATGGAGTAAGAGTCTAAACTATCAGCACATAGATGAGCATATGGCATATCATAGGTGCTTAAAAATGTTGTTTGATTCCCTTTTCCAAAATCATTCAGGCATCATTGTTCTTCTGGGTAGTGAGTAAGCAGAACAAAGTGCCTGCATCCCATGTCAGAGACAGATAATAAATAAGTTAAGACAAACAAGTAATAAATAATCACAAAATTTCAGTTACTATGAAAGAGACAGTATTGCATTGAAAGAATCTCCTGTAAGGAGAGATGTGGGGAATTTCAGAGAGTGAAGGAAACTACAGCTTGGGGCAAGGCTGAAGAATTAAGCCAAGTCCACTCCTTGAAGAGACAGGCTGTCAAATACAAATACTTTTCTAAATTGTATCCAATAAGTTTCAATGTTCTACTAATTGTTCATGAAAGAGTCTCACTCTTGTATTTTTTTCTTCAGTCATCAGAATTCTATATGGCAATGTATTTTAGTTGTACTTTAATAGTACCTCCATAATTTCTAAAAATTAACTTTTACATATTAATATTTTGCTAGTAATCAGTTTGTTTATGTCATTTTTAATAAAACAAAGAGCCTTGAAGATATAGCCATGTTTTTTAGTAAATATATCAGAATAGTCTGTCAATATAATTTACATATAAAATCTCTAGTAGATGTATAATAAATTAGATTTATGTGATCACTTTAATGAAGGAAAAAATCCTATATGCTTATGGTGTCAATGAGAAACTGAAGTACAAAAATGTTATTTTCCAAAAGTAATTTATTTCAGCATAAATTTTCATTAAACAATATTGAGTATCAAAATCTAAATTACATTTTTTATTGTAGTAACTTTAAGTAGTACCAGCTGTAATCTAAGTATCACTTTTTTTAACTTTACTGTAAAATTTACAATATAGGTTTATCTTACACATGAGTATCAACTTCAGATATATGACATTCCTAAATTCCAAGTCCAAAAAAGGCTTTAAATATTTAATGACTGTTGCCTATTTAAGTCATCTAAGTTAATGAAATGATTGATGGTTTAAAATAGATAATCTGTATCAGGATTTCTCAGTTTTGGTACATTTTGGGCTTTCTAACTCCTGGCTATAGTAGTCTTGTGTGTTATAGGATATTGAACTACATCCCTGGCCTCTATCCGCCAGATAATGTTTGCAACTCCCAGGTCCCCAAGTTGTGACAACCAAATGTCTTGTTGACAACTACTTGTGGATATGTTTCAGCAACTTCAGGCTTCAGTTTTGGAATATAGCATTTCATTGTTTCTTAAACAATTGAATGTCCCTATTTTACACCATTAATATCCAGTACAATCCTTAATGAGATTTGTTATCTTTATGCATCTGAATGCTGAAGTTGGTTGATTCTGTTATGAAAATGACTCAGGTTTTGTTGAATTCACTGGTTGTCTGTCTTGATAATAGCATGATAAGGACAACTTTTAAATTACTGTTTTTCCCTAATTATATTTATAATTTATGATTGTATAAAATTTAGAAAACTAAATAAAGCATTAAAAGTTTCCACAAATAACTACACTTTGGCATTTTGAAATATTTAGCTTGTCTACATATGTTATTTATAAAATTGGGAAAATGCTATATGCAATTTTGTGTTTATAGGTGGTAGTCTTCTATTAGACTTAATGTCATATTTTGCACATTTGCCTGTGTCATTAAATATTCATTGAAAACATTAATTTATTGTCTTTTTATGTACTATAATTAGGAGAGATGATTTATTAATCTACCCTTCTCAGAGTGTACTTTTTCTCATTTTTTAAATGACAAAAATCTAAGAGCATTATGCAAATAGTTTAATACATAATCATCTAATGTTCAGATTTTGAGGGTTGGCTTTCTTATTTCTATGTAAAAAATGCAGATTTTGAGGCAGCTTGCCTTACAATTCATCTTTGATTATTTTCTTTTTAGCCTAATATTGACCACAGCTATATAACAAATAATATATATATTATTTGTATAGATAAATAAATTTATTGTTTCTGTGGCAGAAAAATCCGAAAGGAAATCTACACACAGACACACATTCACACATTGCCTCTAATTTCAGAATTTTTTTTTCTGCGTTTACAGGCAAAAGAGATTGGAAAAAAATTTTCTGTTTCCTATTCACAAATTCTTTAAAGGTGACCAAAGGAGCAATGGCTTCCCTAATGAAATGATGAGTTAATTACAGTTTTCTAAAAATTGTACAAATACTGAAAGGTAATTTGGTCTGCTTTTCACTTAAAATTAGTGTATGAAAATAATCCATCTATCCACTCCTAGGTGTATACCCAAGAAAAATAAAAACATATTTCCGCACTATTGCTTGTATGCGAATGTTCATAGCATCATTATTCATAACAGCCCAAAGGTAGAAACAACTCAAATGACTATCAGCTAATGAATGAATACACAAATGGGGAATATCCATACAATGGAGTATTATTTAACTATAAACGAGAATAAAAAAGGACAGAATACTGGCCTATGCTACAACATGGATGAATCTTAAAAATACTATGTTAATTGAAACAATATTTCATGATTTCATTTGTATGAAATGTCCAGAATAGGCAAATCCATAGAGACATAAAATAGATGAGTGGTTTCCAGGAGAGGGTAGAGGGTGGAGTGGAGAGTGACTGCTAATAGGAGTGGGGTTTCTTTGTTGGGAATAGAGGGTGATGAAAATATTCTGGAGTCAGAAACTGATGGTAGTTATACAACACTGTAAATATAGTAAAACCCACTGAATTGTATAAGAATTCTTCTTAAAGAAGTAGAGTTCCTGGCATATGAATTGTATGTCAATAAAGATAAATAAAAAAGGAACAATCCATCTATTATGCATTTTCCAATAAATACCTGAGGTGGCTATGCTGAAAGAAGTAGGGAAGCATATTGATGCCATTTTCAAGAAAGGAGAAAACTCTAGTTGATAAAGAAACTAGAAACCTATCTCTCAGTTCAGAAGAAAATATTTTTAAAACTCTGAGTCTTCATTTCCAGTGCTTTAACCAAAGGAGCTTGATAGATTATTCAAGGTGCTATCTATCAGTATCTCTACTTGTTAGAAGTAACTATTCCCCCTGGAAACTCAAGGTTTTAACCACAAATTACAAGCATAAAGTCTAGCATAAAGTTATATCAGTAGCGTCACCTTCCATTTTCTGAAAGAATATGTTTCTATAAACACTGTCTCTGGGGCAATCACATGACCACTGTCTTTCAAACACAGTAAAAAAGCAATAGTGTAATGTTTCCATTTTACGAATCTATTACTTTATCATCTGATAATATTATTCTGGTTACTCTGGGTTAGGACATACACTGCTCTCCCTTGCCAGGATTTATCTCCATTTTAGTGAAAGAATCAATAGTAGTTGTATCATTTTAATAAATTATGGGGGAGAGAAGGTCAGCTCTAAACACATGACAAAGCAATTAATACTCCCCTCTCAGTTTAAGGCCTTAGGATGATACAAAGTTATTTCAGTTTCCAAATCATCGTAATGTATTGTTGAAAAATTCCCCCAAGTATTTAAATGCTGTGAGAAAAAAGGTAACAGCATCACTTTCAAAGGATGTAAAAATAAAACATAAGGCCTAATGCTGTCAACTAACTGGTATGGGAAACCACTGTGGATAGTTGAACAAAAATATCATATTAATGTGAAATGTCAAAGGGAATGGATAGAAAAATCTCTCATCAACCTGTTGTTAAACAGAGTGCGAATGTCTTTCCAAGACCCCATTGCTGACCTTGTCCTTGACTAATTCCTCACATTGCAATGGGCGCTATACCCACACAGGAAAGGACTAATGAGCTAGTGCATTTAAGCTGACATTTAAGAATAGATTGGGTCAGAGGGGAGAGTGACATCATTTGCAGGTGTACAGTAGGGCAATGTAAAAAAGGAGATGTGGAAAGGTATGGAAAGGCAACAAAATGTAGCAAAGATACTTCTGGAAATTTTCAGGTAAAACCCTTAGTAGTATCAGTGATATGAAATATTACTGAATTGTGGCAGGGAGCAGTGGCTCATGGCTATAATCCCAGCACTTTGGCAGGCCACGGCAGGTGGATCACAAGGTCAGGATATGGAGACCATCCTGCCTAACATGGTGAAATCCCATCTCTACTAAAAATCCAAAAACAAAAACAGAAACAAACAACAACAACAAAAAATTAGCCGGGCGTGGTGGCGGGCGCCTGTAGTCCCAGCTACTCAGGAGGCTGAGGCAGGAGAATGGCGTGAATCCGGGAGGCGTAGCTTGCAGTGAGCCGAGATCGTGCCACTGCACTCCAGCCTGGGCGACAGAGCGAGACTCCGCCTCAAATAAAAAAGAAAAAGAAAAAGAAAAAAAAGACATATTACTGAATTGTTAACAGTAAATCTTGTTTAATATTCAGTACCATTTGGGTTTTAGAAGTAGAGAGAAATGATAATCTTTAATACAATATGCCATTTTGACAAGGTACCACGATGTGTTTACATTTGTCATGCTATGTCCCAGTGAACATGGGGAAGTAATATCAATCAGATGGTGAAAAGAAAAAAAAAATGAAGAAAAAACAAGTTCTCCATTAACTGTACAATCTGGGAGGAAATAATTGGAGATAAGCTGGAAGCAAATATGCCTTTTTCAAAGTGGACAAAATTTAGTTATACTTGCATCTCATTTCTTAGGCTTAATACACTGCAATTTTTAATACACTATTCATGTGTTCTAATCATGTCAGATGTGTGGGTGTATAGCAAGTCTTCTTGAGAAATACAGAATGCCAACAGTGTGGCTGTCTTCACATTCAGAGTTGCGTGAACTATTGACTCCCAATTTATCAGCTTTTGATTGTAATAGATAATGTTTATTGCTCTAGGAATTGTTTATCTTGTGAAGATAACATTGATGTTACCAAGAGAACAAGGTAAAAAGCACTTGACCAATGACTGGGTTCCTAGATATTCTTCTTTGAAGTGATAATTGCCTAAAATTCATTAGCTTATTTATCCTAGTACTACTGTTTATTAAACTGCCATGTGGAACTGATGATAACTCTGCAAAAACAAATCAGTTCTTTAGACCTAATTTACAAGAGGGTCTCTCAGCATTTTTCTCCAGAGTCAAAACAGTTGAGTGGTAGGGAATATTTATACCAGTACTAGTGGCTCAGGAAAGTACTGAAACTCCATGGGATGAAGTAAAACTCTTTCCAAGTGCATATATTAAAATATTTTCCTTTTATTTTCCTGGTAGGGAAAGGGTTTACAGAGAAGAGGAGCTTAGATAGCCTAGAAAAGCTACCCAGGTGGTCCTTACATATGTCCCAACCCCAACTTTCTCCCTTCTTAACGCTTCTCACTTTAGAATAATTTGTTAAAATACCACTTCTGCTATTTATAACGGATATTCTCACAGATAAAAGCCAATAGGTAGTTCAAAAGTTGTTTTAAAAAGATATTTACACAATGGTAACTCTTCTTATAATTATCTGTGTTGAAAAGAAAAATAAATCAAATAATAAAATCAAAAGTAATTTATAAGACATCTCATAATTAATATATTTCATTCATTTATTGAGTAGCTTCCATGTGCTAGATGCTATTTTACATATTTTAGGAATACAAATATGCCTCATACATGGATTCTACTTTTGTAGATATTATAGTCTAAGAAGACAGCTTATAAATGCACATAAATGATTACTCCATAAATTAAAATGGTTAGTGGCTTGCAAGGGTTACTAGTAAAATAAAAGTTTAGAAGAGGGAGATACTATTAGATAATAAAGGGTTATTTTGTAGGGCAGACCTTAATTCGTACATGTGTCAAAGTAATGTTAGTGTTTTTAGATTTTGTCAGTCTATTCCCAAATTGAACCCATAATAAGACAAAGTATGTGAAACGAGCCAATGATAAATCCATGTAATGTGAACTGTTTACAAATGATTTGAGGTGCAACCATGAAATTATATTTTGCATAGTAGAGTTAAAAGATCTTGTACTGGAGATAAATGTAGGACATTAAACATATCTGTGATCTTATCTGTCTATATCACAAATGTCACCTATTTACAAAGGCCTTTCCTGATGGCTCTATCTAAAATGGCACCCTGTGTCATTCTCTAACCCTTCTTCTCACTTTTCTTCAGTACTACAGGCATAATTTTATTTCTTTGTTTGTTTGTTTGTTTACTGACTATCTCCCTCCAGAGAATCTAAGCTCCTTGAAGGCAGGAGATTTTGTGCTTTGTTCACTGTTATGTCATCAGTATCTGGCATATGGTAAGTATTTAATAAGTATTAACTGAATTACTGAATAACTTGCTAACTTAGCAGCAAAATGAACACAGACTACAGGATCTCAAAGATTCAGCCACTAAAAATGATGTCATCTAGGTGATTTCATCCAATGTCATGACTTTAAATGGAATCTGTAACTCCCAGGTAAGTACCTAGATTCCTGACCTCTCCCCCTGAGCTCTCTCTATTTGGCATCTCTACTTGGCTGTCTGAAAGGCACTCCAAGTTCTACAGGTCAATGACAGAAATTTTGATTTGCCCTTTGGGGCTCATCTTCCTCTAGCACTCTCCATCTTCCTCTAGAGCTCTCCTGAGCCACTGCCGTCCACCGAGTTGCTCAAGTCCCAAAGCATCCTTGATTATTCTCATTCCTTCACCCTCCACATCCAATACATCATCTGCTCAGGGACATCACAAATCTATCTACAATGTTTTCCATCTCAGAGGTTTCTATCCTAAATCAGCTTTATGTCTTGATTTATTTTGCTCTCTTTCTATCCTTGCCATCCTTTAAGCCTTTCTCCACATAACAAACAAATATACATTTTAGAGACTTAAATTATGTCATGTTGTTCTCTGAAAACCTGAAAGGGACTCAACTCTGCACTTAGAATAAAATCAAATCTCTGACATGATCCAAAAGGCTCTTCATGACCTACTTCTACTGATCTCCTCTCCTACAACCCTGTCTCCTTACACCCTAAAATTCAACAACATTTATTTCTCTCCATTCTGTCACACGAAACTTAGTCCCTCTTTAAGACTTCTTTGCCTGCTGTTTCCTCTAGTTTCAAGGCTATTTTTCTTTGTCACTATTTTTTGACACTAAGGCCTCTGCCAAAATACATAATCCTAGAAGTCTTCCTCACCACTTATGTAATGTCATCATCCGTGACCAGACCTGTTTATTCTCTTATCTCTTATCACCTTATCACAAAACCACTTATGTATTTGTTTGTCCATATTTAAATATAGACTTCATGAGAACAAAAACTCGTTTGTCCTACAAATGGCACAATGCTTGGCAAATAGTAGGAACTTATTAATTATTTATTGAATCAATGAATGAACTAACCAATGAATCATCAAACAAATGGTTATAAAACATTGCTTTTATGCAAATTCCAAATTTATTTCACCTTAAAGATGTAGAAAATCTATTCTAATTTAGTGTTATTAATATTTATTGTACACTTCCTACCATAAGAGACTGAGATAAGATCTGAATATGCAAATATGGATAAAACGGGGACTTGACTTTTTAGAGGCTTACTGGCTAGCTGAAGAAATATCAAAACAATCACAATACCTAAGTACAACAATACAAGTACTCAGGATGCAGAAACAGTAGAGAAAGGAGAGTGAGCAATATCTTGGATATGGAAGAGCAGAAACAAACAAAGCAAAGCAAAAACCAACCAACCAACCAGCTACCCAAACAAAAACCGTACCACATTCCAGCAGAGAGTTAGATACATACAATCTGGTAATTCACCAGTGTACTAAGCAAATCTAGATGTAGTTCCAGCAGAGTGAATGCCATACAGAAGGTAACACATGAAGACTGCAGAAGCAACACATGTTCCTTTGGATTTGGAATGTAAAGTATACAAAATAGAAAAAAAAAAAAATGGTTACAGTGAAAGGCAGCAGGGCTAGACCTTTGAGAAACCAGGTGTGCCATACTAGAGAGTTTAAATGCTGCTGTGCAAGAGATAAGGAAAAGGTGAAGAGATTTCCTCAAAACATTCTCAAACACTAGTCTTATCAATTGTGAAAATGAAAGGAAACCTCTCTAAAGATGAAGTTTCTGATACTTAAGATTGATATAATACTTAACAATGTCTCAGAAATGAATTTTGGGCAGTAGTAGATAGACATGGTGCTTTTATTATTTATTTTGATATTTTTCCATAGCGAGCAATAAAATCCTACCTAAGTAAATTTTTTTCTCATGGAAATACAATAATTTCTATATAAAAATTCACCACTAAATACTTCATCTTGACTTATTCTTAAATTATAAGAAACTTTGCAGATTACCAAATTAATATTTATGTTTAGTGCCTGACTTACAGTAGGTAATAAATAGTTGCTAAATTTAATTACTTACCTTGTTTTCCTAACTGTACAATAAGTTGTATAGATGCTTGTCCTACATTAATATTTGTTAATAGATCGATGAAAATTTCAAATCGAATGGTAATGTAACTGCAAATGAAGCTGAATAACAGAACCAGCATTACTTGAGTTTCTAGGTGCCATTTTACAAATGATAAAATGGAGGCTTACAGAGATTAAGTATCTTGCCCAAGATCTGACAGCCAGCAAGTGATGGAGCAAAAAGTCAAATTGAAAGCTTCAGCCTAAAGTCCATGTTTTTAAACTGCTGCTATAGTGCAATGTCTCTATTTCAGAAGAAGAGTATAATATCCTGATTACATATAACAGGGATACACTTGACTAAAAAGAAGGCATTGGGAAACAATGGCATTATGAGAATTAAAAGTGAATATACAGTACTAAACTGGTTTCCTCCAAGTTTTGCGAAATTTAGCAGCTGACAGCTAGCTAACTCTGTTGTGGTAAGGAAGTGGTTATTTCGTATCCTTTTAGTGATACACGTTCCCAGTATAAATTCATCTTTCATGGTGGCCTAGATGTTCTTATCCTTACTTCCTCGAAATTTTGAGTTTTTTCTGGATACTCCTGTAGTATCATCAGACCCATCTCTCAGCCTTTTCCTCAGGAACTGTGCACCAGGGAAAGCCGGTCTTTCCTTTAAGGGAGTCGCTGTCTCTGCCTTACTTGTTTAAAGCAGTCTGTGCTGTCAAGTCTTGCTATGCCCTCAAAATACCAGTCACAGCACAGACTGGATTTGACATTTTTAATTGCTCATTAGCAAACAATGAAGATTTCAAAACAACAGCAGCAAGTCTGTGAATAAAGATACTGAATAGGTTGAACTTTAATTACTTTTTCCTCAGTTATATTTTAAGAAAAAAAAGCAATTTTTGCCTTATTTTAAACATAAAATTAATATCACATAACTGGATGTCTTTTTTTGATTGCCTCAGTACACAGCAATGATATTGCTTAACATTAAATTTAGAGATTCATTTTAATGTTTTTCACCTCCTTATAATTATGATTAGATATTCATTGCAAATACCTTCAAAATATATTATTTTTTTCTTAGAGAAGGCAAGAAAATAATTGAGCAAAACTAGAAATAATAATAATAAAGTACGTGATTACATTTTCTTTATTTAGAAATGAATTCCCAAAGGAATTTTCTTGCCACCTTCAATTTTCTCATTCTTAGTCCACTTAACAAGCATATCTTAACCACAAAGAACAAGGTCTATGCTAGATGCCAAGGGCTTTAAGAGTAGGGCAATATTAATTTATGGCACATGCCCCTCCTGGAGTGCTGTGAGGGGCACAATGTTCTTTGGAAATTCAGACAGAGAGTAACTGTCTCAGACAGTGACATATGACATAAATATTCTTATGAAACACAACAATAAACAAGCAGGGTGAAGTTACCACTCAATTAAAAAAGATAACATTCCCATTACAATGGCAACTCCCTGTATATTCCTCCCAGATCTCACCCCTCTGTGGTCATCCCCAAGGTTTGTTTCTATATCCCCTTGCTTTTTTACATTGTTTTTTGTCTACCTAGGAATAGTTAAACAAATATTGTTTAATTCTGCTCATTTTTGAGCTTAATAAAAATCATATCACACTTTAGGAAGTCTGACATTTGCATTTATCAATCAATATTATGTCTGAGATTCATCCACGTTGACGTCTGTAGAGTTCGTTCATTTGTACTTCCATATGGTTATAGAATCTATTATACATTCTCTTGTTTGTTTCCAGTTCTTTGCTACTACAAATAGTGCAGCTATAAACCTCCTTGCCCATGCTTGCTGGTATAGATATACACATTTTCACATGCCTAACTAGTAGAATTGATGGAGCACAAAACACATACCTGCTATCTGTGTATTTTACATAAAAATAAGAAAATCATTTCCAAATTTTTTGTACCAGTTCACACTCTCACTAAGTATATGAATGCTAATTGTTCCGCATATTGACCAACAGTATATTGCCATATTTTTAAAGTCTTGTCGATATAATTAAGGTAAACTATTCATATTACTGGAGGTTCTTAATTTGTATTTCCTTCATTACTAATGCAGTTGAGCATTTTTTCATATTTTTATTGCCCTGTTGTTTTTCTTCAATGAAACGTCTATTCATTTTGTCTGCCTATATTCCAATAGAGTGGTTTGCTTTTGTCTTATTCTTCTGCAGGAGGTCTTTGTATTATTACGAATATCAAACTTTAGTCAACTATATGTGTGACAGATGTTTCTCCAGTTTTCTCAAGTTTTTTTTCAAGAACAGGAAATCTTAGGTTTTATAGATTTTGTTTTGTTAATATTTTCCTTTATGGTGATACTTTTTTGTGTCTTGTTTATGAAACATTTCCATACCGAGAGGTCATAAAGATAATCTTCTATGCATTCTAAACATTTTAAAAGTTTGTGTTTTCCTCTTGAGAATCTGATTCACCTGGAATTGATGTTTGCTGACGGTGTAGAGAAGGGAGAGATTAAATTTTTTTCCATATGCAGAATCATTTGTCTTAACATTACTTAAGATTTTAGCACTTAACACTAATCTACAAAGCTAACTCTATTTTGAAATATGACATTTCCATATATGCATGATAAATTTGTCCAATTTGTACTATTAGAGACTGCAGACCCTAAAGGATGCTAAGCCCTAATTTGGGGAACGAAAAGAGTAGATAGCTCAATGGCTCTGCTTAAGAAATTTAAGTGATTCAGTAGTGGAGGGTGGTAATATAAAAAGACGGGAGCTTTGATTTTGGATTACAGTCAGTCTCGAGAAAATGGAGAGGTCCAGCCAAGATAAAATTCCTCTAAAAGCAAGAATGATGGATATTTAGAATAATGATGTATAATCTTCAATTCAAAGTTGCTGTTTGAATTAGCTATTCAGTTTTCTGAATCTTCAGTAAATGTCAGCCACAGATTAGTGTCTTGGAATTTGGGCAGCTTTTCATGAGGAACAAAGCAACCCAAGAAAAAATGAGTCATTTTAGAAGGCAAGATGGAGATCAGGGGTCAAGAATGCAGCAGGAGCAGGATATTAGATCAAGAACGGGCCAGGCACGGTGACTCATGCCTGTAATCCCAGCATTTTGTGGTTGTGATGAACAACATAACTTTTCGTTTAACAGTCCAATAAAGAAATCTGGAACTACATAAGAGGAAAAACCTAGTATCAGTCTCCCATTACCCCACCGTGTGTAAGAATAATGCTTATATTACTCTTGTCCATTCGTTCTTTTTTTTTCTTTCTTTCTGAGACAGAGTCTCACTCTGTAGTCCAGGTTGGAGTGTAGTAGTGTTATCATAGCTCACTGCAGCCTCTACCTTCTGAGCTTAAGCCATCCTCCCACATCAGCCTCCTGAGTAGCTGGGACTACAGCCACATGCCACCAAGCCTGGCTAATTTTTTAATTCTTTGTAGAGACAGGGTCTCACCATGTTGCCCAGACTGGTCTCATACTGCCGGGCTCAAGAAATTCTCCTGCCTCAACCTCCCAAAGTGCTGTGGTTGTGGGTGTGAGCCACCATGTCTGGCCCATTCTTGATCTAATATCCTGCTCCTGCTCTGTTCTTGACTGCTGCTCTAACTCTTGCTTTCTAAAATGACTTCTTAATGAAAGTAAAGTTTACATTAGTCTGTGCAGGACCTGTGGATCATCACTAATTTCCACATTCACCCCACTCTTGGTGGTGGACAGCAGCCCTGGTGGAAGAGTTAGTCCTACTTTGATACTTGCAATATTAGGGTCTAGGGTTGAGGATAGGCACCCTGCAATGTCATGGCAAGATAAGTGTCCTGATAAGGGGACAGAAAATCTACTGCTGTTATGATGATCTGTTTTTGGGTTTTTTTTTCCCTTCTCTCTCTCTGTGTGATTTAGAGTTTCTATCCAAACAGGATAGAAATATATTCAGTAGATGAGATGGCTTATTGGAAATTTATCTACAATACTTTCTGGGGATCAACTGTTAGATACATTTAGTGAAAGAAAAAATAAACTTATTGGTAAAAATCTAATTTCCTTCTATTTAAAAAGCCTTCCTAAATTTGCTTCATGGAAACTATGTATACTCTAGAAGAAGAAATATAACAAATATTTTTGTTAATTTTGTAGTCAAATTTTAGATTATATATTTAAGGTAATTTTAAAACATTTCTTAAAAAGTAGTAGGTCAGTTACTAAAATCTGTCTGTAAATGTTAAGATATTAACAATGTAGCTTATGAGATAAATGATAGGTGTGACAAGATAGGAAACTTGTTTTATAATTTGTTATAAAACTTAGACTTGTTTTATAATGAGTAAGGAAAAATTTAGAATTTTGTGTAAATGAAATGTATAGAGTTACGAAAAATCATAAATAAGTGTATCCAAACATTCTTTGGATCTATAGTAATGCAACTGCTTTATATTTCCTAAAAGTAGAAAATGTTGAGTATTGAATGTAACAACAGCCATTATAATTATAACTGATTCGTATTCAATTCATTAGTAAAGTCTTTCTTAATCTGCGCAGGCTAGGTTGGTTACTTCTGCTGGATTCTTGTACTATTGTTCGTAGCTCTATTATAGAACTCAACACATTACAGTCATCTCTTGGTATACAGGAGGGATTGGTTCCAGGACCTTCTGAGCATATCCAAATCTGGGCATACTCAAGTCCCACAGTTGGTCCTATGGAACCTTTGTATATGAAAGTTGGCCCTTTATATATGCAGCTTTTGCATCCCATGAATACTTCAATCCAAGTGTTGGGTTGAAAAAAATCTGTGTATAAGTAGAGCTGTACAGTTTGAGCCCATGTTGTTCAAAGGTCAGCTGTGTATCATAGCTATAGAAACAAAACAGACATCACTGCTTGTTGGATTAATGAACTAGGATAAAACCAGTGCTTAAATGAATTAAGTAAAAATCTCAATTAAATTAAAAAAAAACACCAAAAACCTTACACCCTGAGCAGTTTGCTCATGCTCATTCCATCTAATGCATTAACATGAAATCATGGGCTAACAGGAGCTGTAGGGGAAAAAGGAGAAAGAAGGAAAAAAAAGTAAGAAGGAAAGGGAGGGAGAGAAGAAAAATGGGAGAAAAAGAGTGGGGAAGAAAAGGAAAAAGAAGAGAAAAATGTTTTGGAGAATGGGATGGTTTTTATTTAAAAATTATCTGTAAGTTTAATGGGAAGAAATATTCACAAAGGGAAATTAGATTTTAATGAAGTAAACATTAAATTATAATAATTGTCCTATGTAAGTTGTTTCAATTCTTTTACATATGATAATGGAGATGCTGTATTAATTGAGTATGATTTTGATGCAGGTGGTTTCTGCAGACTATACATTGAGAAACACTGAATTTAAAAATTAGTGTTGGTAAAACAAAACAGACAATAGCAACAACAATGACAAAATCCAGGGCTGGGCATGGTGGCTCATGTCTGTAATCCCAGCATTTTGGGAGACCAAGGGGGGTGGATCACTTGAGGTCAGGCGTTCAAGACCAGCCTGGCCAACATGGTGAAACCCTGTCTCTACTACACACACACATATACACACACACACACACAAACAATAGCTGGGTATGATGGCATGTGCCTGTAATCCCAGCTACTCAGGAGGCTGAGGCAGGAGAAATGCATAAACCTGGGAGGTGGAGGTTGCAGTGAGCTGAGCTTGTGCCATGACACTCCAGCCTAGGTGACAGAAAACAACAACAAAAACCTCTCTGTAATAGGAGTACTAACTATGAAGTGAAAACATTTTTATAGTAATTCTACCAAGTGTAATAATGCACTCTCCTAAGTTACCAAGCAGTGAAAACATTCCCATAGTTATGTCCTTGGAGGAATGGAAGTAAATTTGTTCCTTAGGGAAGAAAAGAGTCATTTACCCAGTTGCATTAGTCCATAGTACTTAATTTTCTTACAGTCTAACCTAACCTCATCTTTAATACACAGACAGAAAACCAGGTTAATTATGAATAAGGCCAGAAATGCATGTAACATTATAAACCAATATTACTAATAAAAATGGAGTTTGTTTGGCAGGAGAGACCAACTCTAATGGTCAATACTTTGGTGAGATTGACACTTGCACCTGGGATGTAAACTTGTTAAATCAGAAGCGAAACTATTTCTCTAAGTCTCATTCTTCCTTTTGATTATTCAAAAAGGATCAAGAACTGTCTGCACGGTAAGGAAAGACTGCGTGAAAGTTTGGAAAGAGCACACAGGTTTAGGAGTCAAATTGTCCTGGAGTTGAACAACTGTTTGTCCTTGAGCAAATTATTTACATTCTCCATATCTAGGTTTCCTCTTCTATTATACATGCAATTGAACTATATCTATCACAGGATTGTTTTGGAGTAAAAAGTGAAATAATGCATAGATTCTTTTGCAGCTTCTGTTTGTTATCAATGTGTCACTGAACCTATATTATAAAAATCATAAGATGCTTGTTTTATTTATTTTCCTTTCTTTTTGTCCTTTTCTGGCTCCATGTAAGAGTACTGGCACATAGTCATTTCAGTAGAGGGTAGTCACTAATAATTGATAACTTCATATCTTGACCACTGGGGGCTGCTCACAGATTAATCAACTTGTTCTTCTTCTAAAGAACAATGATCCTTAGGTCCGTCAGACCTCCTCGATGACATCAGAAGTGTGATGGGCCCAGAGACGCAAGCAGATTTGATCATCTGGGAACCTCACCTCCCGCATATCTACCTTACTCATAAGAGCCCCCAGTTATGTTCAAAGACAGGCCGGATTTGTGAGTTTGCCTCTACTGTCCTCACACTTCATCCAAATCAAATAAACCTTTTTCTGCTTCTAAACATTGATGTGTCAGTGTACTAGGTACTGAAACCTAGCTTTTGGGGTTCTACAACAAATGCATGAGTCATTCACTCAGGATTAAACCAAATGACTTTAGTTATCTAGTTATCTCTAGCAAAAAAAAAATTCTTGAATAAAGTGAGTTAAATTACTTATGAAAGTTGGGTTTATTCTCAAATATTATCATCCCTCTTGTTCTCTCTACTATTAACAAATGCAAGCAAAGCAAAAGTTAATCATCAAGAACCATCATTTCATACTTCAAATTTCATACAGTATATTATTCTTTGGCATAAATAAAGGACAAATGGGCATATTTTACCCTCAGTATTTTTAATACAGATAAATATGACAAAGTAACATTTTCTTTTAAAACCATGCTATTTATATTCAAAATGAAGACATCATTTTTTTAAAAATTGAGACTAGAAAATGACTATTCATCACATCTCATGGATAAATCAATAAAATGCTCATGTAATCTGAAAAGATTCACACATCTGATTCAATTTGAACTAAACCTTAATCTTACTTTTAAAGACCTAACAAATACCTTGGCCAGAATTTTGTTTCCAATTCTAAACTACTGAAATTAGTTTCACTTCTCAGCAGAATCTATTTTGTGGACTCAGCAGAAGCATGAACCTTCCATTTTATGAAAAGAAAATAATCAATATCCTTCACACAGAGGGAGAATGGGTCATTCTCCCATCTGCTAGGACATTTTACATGAGAAATAACACCATAGTTTGGATAAAAGAAAATTTCTACACGCTCCTCAAAAGAGCCAGATTTATGAGACTTTAAAATCTCATTAACAACTGAAGTAGGAGAAAATGGTGAGAAAATGTCTTCTCTAAGATTTAATTTTGTTTGTATTTGTGTCCATAAGTGTGGAAAAGATTCATCCATTCTAATGATCAACTATTATTTTAAAGCAAATAGAAGAGGGCAGCTATACCTAAATTTCCCACTGAACATTTTTAAACTTTGGAAAATGAGCATAGGTTTCAGTGAATAAATTAGTCTGAATATTGAGTCTAATGAAATAATTAAATCATTTAAATTATTTTTAAACTTCAGTAATTTTAAAGATTTGATCCATGCCAAAGAGGTTGAATTTGTTATTTTAGTTGAATTCATTAGGTCAAAATCCAAACCTTGGGTAAAAACGTTATTCTAAGATAGATAAGATAAGATATATACACACACATACACACTCACACAAATACACACTATATAGAATTAGGTTTTAACCTCACAGATTTATATATACACATATTGTATATATAACATAAATTATATTTTAGCTTCAAAATTGAAAAGATAATACTTTAGAATATTTACATATAGGAAATCAATGTGATTATAATATTCTCAGAATTATTTCCTGAGAGCAATCACTTTCTGTCTACATCTTTCTTTCGAATTTGAAAATTTTGAGAATTTAAGTAGATATTCAAAGCCATCTTATTCAATGAAGAGTCTTTGAAGAGTCAATTTTAGTTACAAGTGCAAATCCTCTGCTATTGCAACTCAGTGTACTTAAGTAGAGCTTAAATGAAAGAGCTGGTGGTGGGGAGGAAAGAGGGACCTGAGTAGCACGTGCTGCAGAGCTGGCTGCCTGAGTGCCCAGCTCCTATTCCAGTCTGCTTACCATGTGTGACTGGGAAAGTGACTTAAATCTCTCCAAGTCTCATTTTCTCATCAGTAAAATGGTAATAATAATCTCTAAGCAGTTGTGGTGATTCGAGAAGATAAATTAGTACTTGGTATTTACTTAGTGCCTGGATTATAATGTTTTAAAAGAGAGAGAATGGGCCCAGTGTCGTGGCTCACGCCTGTAATCCAAACACTTTGGGAGGCTGAGGCAGGTGGATCACAAAGTCAAGAGATTGAGACCATCCTGGCCAACATGGTGAAACCCTCTCTCTACTAAAAATACAAAAATTAGCTGGGTGTGGTGGCGTGTGCCTGTAGTCCCAGCTACTCGGGAAGCTGAGGCAGGAGAATCGCTTGAACCCGGGAGGTGGAGGTTGCAGTGAGCCAAGATTGTGCCACTGCACTCCAGCCTGGTGACAGAGTGAGATTTCATCTCAAAAAAAAAAAAAAAAAAAAAGTGAGAGAGAGAGAGTGAGAGAGAGAATGAAGGAATAGTGTGAAGATGACACCCATGATCTTTACTGTCACTAACAACAGGTAACCAGGAGGAAAGCCTAAAGTCTGCTCTTCTATTCCTATACCCTCAGCCTCTCAAAGGCACTCCAAGGTGGGTTAAAGCCAGGGATGCTGGTAAACTGTAGTATTAGGAGCTGGAGACTCAGCACTCCAAAGGAAGTTTAAACCCTACTGTTCTGTGAGGCATGTTGACTCGGATTTCCTCTTGCTACGTTGCTTTTCTCTCTAGGAACTTGTCTTTTGTATGACTGGTGTGGTAAGAGCAGCCCCCAGGTGTCCTCTCGCTCCTCAAAGTATATCTTCCTATCCTCCTCTCTTGGTGGCTCCTTCAGAACTGACCTTTCCCATCAGAAAGTCAGCCTGTAGTCTAAAAGAAAGGAGTTTCTGCAATTCACACACGGTCTATCCTAGCTTACCAGGACAAAACATCTCCTGTCAGAGTTTGAGGCCAAAGCAAGCCCTTACTAGTAAAATCAAAATATGCCAGGTTCCAGTAGCCTTTGTGTATAAGTAACATTGACATTAGTATTAAATATTCAAACACTGTTCCCCCAATAGAGACATGCAAATCTTTAACCCCTATATGGAGTCACATTCAAAGTAGTGTCTCCCATTTGACCTGGTGTAATTGGCTTCCTGCGAGCCATTTGGAGGAAGCATCTGATGCTACTGCCCTCCAAGCAAATGCTGTTTTTTGCTGTGACTGCTTTGCAGACTCAGCTGAAATGTGTACTGTTTTATGCAGAAATACAGAGTCCACCTGTTCCACTCCACTTTACAAACTTCGGATTCCAGGACCCAAAGTAGAACTGCCCTGTCCTAAGTTTCACAAGGGCATTCCCCAAATGGCCTAGGTTTCTTAAACAGATGGCACAATATGTTCACATTCTTGTAATATACATAGGGTGAGGTCCAGAGTGCCAGACATCAAACTCAATCAATGGGTACCTGTATGAAAAGGGGTTTTAGGATAGTTTTTTCATTTTATTCTTTGCACTTTAACTTATTGTTGGGAATATTGGTTCCAATGAGCTTACTTTATAATCAAAAAGAAAACACAGCTATATTCATTGAACTTTAAAAAGTTTTCTCACTGCTGTTCTTCCTCCACTCTGGAGGACTCAGAACTAGTCCTGTAGGTCAGCTGGGGAAGAGATGCTCTTCTGTCCTGCACTCTTAGTATCACCACCTCAGGAACAGCAGTGCAAGACTCCTTTCTCCTTCTTAACAAAAATCAATGCCTAAAGGCATCTGAACTGGAAATAAACTGACAGCTAGTGAAGTAGCTAAACTTCACATTTATTTCACAAAGTCCAGAGACACAAATGGAATTACATATAGCACAAATTTTAAACTCGGACGATATCCACCAGATCCATTCAGTCGCCTTGTTTCAGGGTTCAACTTCATATTTGTAGCTTCATCATTCCTGGCTTTTTGTCAGGCTTCAATCTTATAACTGATTGACTAATTAGTCCTAGGTTTGGATCAACTATAAACTTTGTATGCACAGTTTATGCTTCCTTATATACTCTCAATAAAAGTATACATGAAATTAAATCTCAGGGTTCAATGGCCCGCTATCAATGACTTTACTAATTGGGTCATTCGAACAGATAAAAATCCTCTTGTCTTTACTATCACCCTGTGTTATCTTTTTTCCTTCATTCATGATAGAGTGTCATGAGAAACTGTGCTAATTACCTTGCTAACATAAGGTTAAATGAACCATTCTAACAAGCTGTGAAATAAAGGAAAATTAATTTCCTTTCTCATAATTTTTGTCCAGAGAACACTAGCTAACCATTATTGGTTACTGCTTTATTCTTTAAGTGCTACAAAATTCAACTGAGAATATCTCCAAAAATCAGAAACTCTCTAGAGTTTTTGACATTCACTTTGTTGTCTTATTTCAAATCACAAACCTATTTGCCCAGCTCCACTCTCCTGACATCTCTTTGTTTACATGATTTCTGAAAAGTAAACATTGGTTTAAGCCATCACAATCCCATTTCTAAGTTAGAATACAATATGTGTTTGGACTTGGAGATGTGAACTTATCTTGAACACTCAAGATTCACCCACACGTATTTTATCGTTTTTATTTTACAGATTATTCTCTTTGAACGGGTGTGCTCTGTAATATTTTTGGACCCTAATTGGAGGTCCACATACCACATGATTTGCCACAAATACATTTTTAAAACATCCTGAAAAGCCGAGTTCAAATTTAAAATTTCCAGACTCTTCAGAGTTCTATGACCTCTTCCCACACCAGATCTGTCTGTATTAGACAGTTTCCACAACCCATGCACATATGTATAAACACCTTCTCTCACCTGCAAGAAGCCACCCCAGGGAAATCGAACCCAGGGAAGAAGATCAAATATGACCTCAGATGTGCTTGGGACCATTTGGTCATGAATTCTGGAGCATGAACAGAAGAGAGGGCATGAGCTCCAGTGTGGAGAGGCCTCTCTTGTCCAGGCCTAAAAATGGTACTGCCTTTGCAGTTGAATGGTGCGTCTTCCTGATTGTTGTCTACCAATACCAACCTTTGATTATTGTATTGTTCTTGATAATTTCCCTGTAAATATATATGGAAATTGATGTTTCCTTTAGATTTTTTTTCATACTTTAAATTGTAGGGTACATGTGCACAACGTGCAGGTTTGTTACATAGGTATACATGTGCCATGTTGGTGTGCTGCCCCTGTTAACTCATCATTTACATTAGGTATATCTCCTAATGTTATCCCTCCTCACTCCACCCACCCCACAACAGGCCCCGGTGTGTGATGGTCCCTACCCTGTGTCCAAGTGTTCTCATTGTTCAATTCCCACCTATGAGAGAAAACATGCGGTGTTTGGTTTTCTGTCCTTGCGATAGTTTGCTGAGAATGATGGTTCCAGCTTCGCCACACTGTATTCCACAATGGTTGAACTAGTTTACAGTCCCAGCAACAGTGTAAAAGTGTTCCTATTTCTCCACATCCTCTCCAGTACCTGTTGTTTCCTGACTTTTTAATGATTGCCATTCTAACTAGTGTGAGATGATATCTCATGGTGGTTTTGATTTCCTTTTCTCTGATGACCAGTGATGATGAGCATTTTTTCATGTGTCTGTGGCTACATAAATGTCTTCTTTTGTGAAGTGTCTGTTCATACCTTTTGTCCACTTTTTGATGGGGTTGTTTGATTTTATCTTGTAAATTTGTTTAAATTCTTTGTAGATGGGTAGGTTTGTCAGATGGGTAGGTTGCAAAAGTTTTCTCCCATTCTGTAGGTTGCCTGTTCACTCTGATGGTAGTTACTTTTGCTGTGCAGAAGCTCTTTAGTTTAATCAGATCCCATTTGTCATTTTGGCTTTTGTTGCCATTGCTTTTGGTGTTTTAGTCATGAAGTCCTTGCCCATACCTATAGCCTGAATCGTATTGCCTAGGTTTTCTTCTAGGGTTTTTATAGTTTTAGGTCTAACATTTAAGTCTTTAATCCATCTTGAGTTAATTTTTGTATAAGATGTAAGGAAGGAATCCAGTTTCAGCTTTCTACATATGGCTAGCCAGTTTTCCTAGCACCATTTATTAAATAGGGAATCCTTTCCCCATTTCTTGTTTTTGTCAGGTTTGTCAAAGATCAGATGGTTGTAGATGTGTGTGGTGTTATTTCCAGGGACTCTATTCTGTTCCATTTGTCTATATCTCTGTTTCGGTACCAGTACCAAGCTGTTTTAGTTACTGTAGCCTTGTAGTATAGTTTGAAGTCAGGTAGAGTGATGCCTCCAGCTTTGTTCTTTTGGTTTAGGATTCTCTTGGCAATGTGTGCTCCTTTTTGGTTCCATATGACCTTTAAAGTAGTTTTTTCCAATTCTGTGAAGAAATTCATTGGTAGCTTGATGGGGATGGCATTTAATCTATAAATTACCTTGGGCGGTAAGGCCATTTTCACAATATTGATTCTTCCTGTCCATGAGCATGGAATGTTCTTCCATTCATTCTTGTCCTCTTTTATTTCTTTGAGCAGTGGTTTGTAGTTCTCCTTGAAGAGGTCCTTCACATCCCTTGTAAGTTGGATTCCTAGGTATTTTATTTTCTTTGAAGTCATTGTGAATGGGAGTTGACTCATGATTTGGCTTTCTGTCTGTTATTGGTGTATAGGAATGCTTCTGATTTTTACACATTGATTTTGTATCCTGAGACTTTGCTGAAGTTACTTATCAGCTTAAGGAGATTTGGGGCTGAGGCGATGGGGTTTTCTAAATATACAGTCATGCCATCTGCAAACAGGGACAATTAGACTTCCTCTTTTCCTAATTGAATACGCTTTATTTCTTTCTGTTACCTGATTGCCCTGGCCAGAACTTCCAACACTATGTTGAATAGGAGTGGTGAGAGAGGGCATCCCTGTCTTGTGCCAGTTTTCAAGGGGAATGCTTCCAGTTTTTGCCCATTCAGTATGATATTAGCTGTGGGTCTATCATAAATAGCTCTTATTATTTTGAGATACATCCCATCTAACCCTAGTTTATTGAGAGTTTTTAGCATGAATGCCTGTTGAATTTTGTTGAAGGCCTTTTCTGCATCTATTGAGATAATCATGTGGTTTTTGTCTTTGGTTCTGTTTATATGATGCATTATGTTTATTGATTTGCATATATTGAACCAGTCTTGCATCCCAAGGATGAAGCCAACTTGATCATGGTGGATAAGCTTTTTGAGGTGCTGCTGGATTCAGTTTGCCAGTATTTTATTAAGGATTTTTTCATCAATGTTCATCAGGGGTATTGGTCTAAAATTATCTTTTTTTGTTGTGTCTCTGCCAGGCTTTGGTATCAGGATGATGTTGGCCTCATAAAATGAATTAGGGAGGATTCCCTCTTTTTCTATCGATTGGAATAGTTTCAGAAGGAATGGTACCAGCTCCTCTTTGTACCTCTGGTAGAATTCGGCTGTGAATCCGTCTGGTCCTGGACTTTTTTTGGTTGGTAGGCTATTAATTATTGCCTCAATTTCAGAACCAGTTATTAGTCTAGTCAGGGAGTCAACTTCTTCCTGGTTTAGTCTTGGGAGGGTGTATGTGTCTAGGAATTTATTCATTTCTTGTACATTTTCTAGTTTATTTGTGTAGAGGTGTTTATAGTATGCTCTGATGGTAATTTGTATTTATGTGGGATCGGTGGTAATTTCCTCTTTATCATTTTTTTATTGTGTCTATTTGATTCTTCTCTCTTTTCTTCTTTATTAGTCTTGCTAGTGGTCTATCAATTTTGTTGATCTTTTCAAAAAATCAGCTCCTGGATTCATTAATTTTTTGAAGGGTTTTTTGTGACTCTAGCTCCTTCAGTTCTGCTCTGATCTTAGTTATTTCTTGCCTTCTGCTAGCTTTTGAATGTGTTTGCTTTTGCTTCTGTAGTTCTTTTAATTGTGATGTTAGGGTGTCAATTTTAGATCTTTCCTGCTTTCTCTTGTGTGCATTTAGTGCTATAAGTTTCCCCCTACACACTTCTTTAAATGTGTCTCAGAGATTCTGGTATGCTGTGTCTTTGTTCTCATTGGTTTCAAAGAGCATCTTTATTTCTGCCTTCATTTCATTATGTACTCAGTAGTCATTCAGGAGCAGGTTGTTCAGTTTCCATGTAGTTGAGCGGTTTTAAGTGTGTTTTTCAATCCTGAGTTCTAGTTTGATTGCACTGTGGTCTGAGAGACAGTTTGTTATAATTTCTGTTCATTTGCATTTGCTGAGGAGTGCTTTACTTCCAAGTATATGGTCAAATTAGGAATAAGTGTGATGTGGTGCTGAGAAGAATGTACATTGTATTGATTTGGGGTGGAGAGTTCTGTAGATGTCTATTAAGTCTTCTTGGTGCAGAGCTGAGTTTAATTCCTGGATATCCTTGTTATCTTTCTGTCTCATTGATCTGTCTAATGTTGACAGTGGGGTGTTAAAGACTCCCATTATTATTGTGTGGGAGTCTAAGTCTCTTTATAGGTCTCTAAGGACTTGCTTTATGAATCTGGGTGCTCCTGTATTGGGTGCATATATATTTAGGATAGTTAGCTCTTCTTGTTGAATTGATCCCTTTACCACTATGTAATGGCCTTCTTTGTCTCTTCTGATCTTTGTCAGTTTAAAGTCTGTTTTATCAGAGACTAGGACTGCAACCCCTGCTTTTTTTGTTTTCCATTTGCTCAGTAGATCTTCCTCCATCCCTTTATTTTGAGCCTATATGTGTCTCTGCGTGTGAGATGGGTCTCCTGAGTACAGCACACTGATGGGTCTTGACTCTTTATCCAATTTGCCAGTCTGTGTCTTTTAATTGGAGCATTTAGCCCATTTACATTTAAGGTTAATATTGTTATGTGTGAATTCGATCCTGTCATTATGATGTTAGCTGGTTAGTTTGCTTGTTAGTTGATGTAGTTTCTTCCTAGCATTGATGGTCTTTACAATTTTACATGTTTTTGCAATGGCTGGTACCAGTTGTTCCTTTCCATGTTTAGTGCTTCCTTCAGGAGCTCTTGTAAGGCTGACCTGGTGGTGACAAAATCTCTCAGCATTTGTTTGTCTGTAAAGGGTTTTATTTCTCCTTCACTTATGGAGCTTAGTTTGACTGGACATGAAATTCTGGGTTGAAAATTCTTTTCTTTAAGAATGTTGAATATTGGACCTCACTCTTTTCTGGCTTGTAGATTTTCTGCAGAGAGATCCACTGTTAGTCTGATGGGCTTCCCTTTGTGGGTAACCCGACCTTTCTCTCTGGCTGCCCTTAACATTTTTTTCCTTCATTTCAACTTTGGTGAATCTGACAATTATGTGTCTTGGAGTTGCTCTTCTTGAGGAGTATCTTTGTGGCATTCTCTGTATTTCCTGATTTTGAATGTCAGCCTGCCTCGCTAGGTTGGGGAAGTTCTCCTGGATAATATCCTGAAGACTGTTTTCCAACTTGGTTCCATTCACCCCATCACTTTCAGTACACCAGTCAGATGTACATTTTGTATTTTCACAGTCCCATATTTCTTGGAGGCTTTGTTTCTTTTCTCTCTTTTTTCTCTAAACTTCTTTTCTCACTTCATTTCATTCATTTTATCTTCAACCACTGATACACTTTCTTCCACTTGATCAAATCAGCTACTGAAGCTTGTGCGTGTGTCACGTTGTTCTCGTGCCATGGTTTTCAGCTCCCTCAGGTCATTTAAGTACTTCTCTACACTGTTTATTCAAGTTAGCCATTCATCTCTTTTTTCAAGGTTTTTAGCTTCATTGTGATGGGTTCAAACATCTTCATTTAGCTCATAGAAGTTTATTATTACCTATCGTCTGAAGCCTTCTTCTCTCAACTCGTCAAAGTCATTCTCCATCCAGCTTTGTTCCATTGCTGGTGATGAGCTGTGTTCCTTTGGATAAGAAGAGGCGCTCTGATTTTTAGAATTTTCAGCTTTTCTGCTCTGATTTCTCCCTATCTTTGTGGTTTTATCTACCTTTGGTCTTTGATGATGGTGATGTACAGATGGGGTTTTGGTGTGGATGTCCTTTCTGTTTGTTAGTTTTCCTTCTAATATTCAGGACCCTCAGCTGCCAGTCTATTGGAGTTTGCTGGAGGTCCACTCCAGACCTTGTTTGCCTGGATATCACCACTGGAGGCTGCAAAACAGCAAATATTGCAGAACGGCAGGCATTGCTGTCTGATCCTTCCTCTGGAAGCTTTGTCTCAGAGGGGCACCCAGCTGTATGAGGTGTCAGTCGTCCCCTACTGGGAGGTGTCTCCCAGTTAGGCTACTAGGGAGTCAGGGACCCACTTGAGGAGGCAGTCTGTCTGTTCTCAGATCTCAAACTCTGTGCTGGGAGAATCACTACTCTCTTCAAAGCTGTCAGACAGGGATGTTAAGTCTACAGAAGTTTCTGCTGCCTTTTGTTCAGCTATGCCCTGCCCCCAGAGGTGGAGTTTACAGAAGCAGGCAGGCCTCCTTGAGCTGTGGTGGGCTCCACCCAGTTTGAGCATCCAGGATGCTTTGTTTACCTATTCAAGCCTCAGCAATGGCAGGCGCCCCTCCCCCCACCTTGCTGCCACCTTGCAGTTTGATCTCAGACTGCTGTGCTAGCTGTGAGTGAGGCTCCATGGGCGTGGGACCCTCCGAGCCAGGTGCAGGATACAATCTCCTGGTGTGCCCTTTGCTAAGGCCATTGGAAAAGTGCAGTTTTAGGGTGGGAGTGTCCCAATTTTCCAGGTACCATCGGTCAGGGCTTCCCTTTGCTAGGCAAGGGAATTCCTCGATCCATTGCACTTTCCGGGTGAGGCAATGCCCCACCCTGCTCCGTGGGCTGCACCCACTGCCTGACAAGCCCCAGTGAGATGAACCCAGTACCTCAGTTGGAAATGCAGAAATCGCTCATCTTCTGCATCACTCACTCTGGGAGCTGCAGACTGGAGCTGTTCCTATTTGGCCATCTTGGAACCTCTCCTTTAGAATTTTACATAATGCTTATTCTGGGATTTCACCCCTTGAACATTCTTATGGATTTAAGGACCTCTTTTCACTCACTCTTCTTCATTATATACCTCTCTTTCAAATTTTATATATTATTCCCCTCATACAATTAGACACACAGATAACCACAACCACTTTATACTATTTTTCAGAAAAGTTGATGCACACCAATTAATATCTAAGTATCTGGCTTTCAATCCTCCACCTACCATTCACTAGCGATGTCATCTCAAGCTCTCTGACTAGTTTATTATTTTGTGCAAAATAAAAATAATGATAATTGTCACGGCATTTTCGCATGATTGTTTTAAGGATAAAATTAGGAGGATGCATGAGAAAGTAATATTTGGATACTATAAAATGTCACATAAATGATTGGAATTATTGTGGCTACCACTATAAACTTGTTCTTAATGATTAAATAGCATTGTTCTTCAATTCCCTGTTCACCTACTTTCGGAGAATCAACTATCCATCTTATTTTAAAATTCATCTGTTTATTCTTAGAATACATGAATATTATTTATTGCTATCAACAGGAGTGTGGAGCTGTTCTTACTAACCTATTTATTAATGTAGAATACCAATTAAACCAAATGTACAAATAACAAAAATTCAGAAGAAAGGACAGAAATATTACTAATAAGCCTCCATGATTCTACTTTGATTTATCCTATGGCACATATATTATTTTTTATACTAAAATAATCTATGTATTTGCAGTTAATTTAATTTTTGTTGCTACTGATCCTGAACTTAATTGTAAGTTCCTCGAGAAAAAGGTTTTCTTTAATATGTCCTTGCTTCCCTCTCTGTTACAACAGAGTGCTTAGAATATAACTTCTTTATAAATGCTGATGAAACCAACCGGGTTTAAACACAAAGACGATCTTCCACATTCTACAACATGGTCTTTAGGTTTCCTGGTCCTGACTAAAGACATCTGCAAATAAAAATGAAAATGTATATGGGAAAATTTGCCTTCAAATATTTGGCAAAGATTTCTGGGTGCTTGTCCAAGACATTTTTGGTTATAAATTCCCTAATAGTCCTTCACATTTCTTATGACTAGTAAACTATGAAGTTTGTCCAGGAAAGGTTTTCTTAGTTGCTCCTTACGTTGGATGACCAATATTTATACAGGAGGAACCTCAACTGTGTCATTTCCATAGCTACCGACCAAAATATATCTATTTTCCAACTTCATTCATGAACCTTTTCCTAACCACTCATGCTATCTCAAGCATAGAGTTAATGTGATGTTCTAACTAATCCTGATATAATAAACATTGAAAACTTAATAATGCTCAGTGTTTACATAATCACTTAATTTAGGAAAAGATATTAATTTTGTTACAGTCCACTATCACCTGGGACTAACAGGACAATTTTGCTATGATACCATAGACTTGACCCCTTTTTCTCTCACAAAGGCTCCATAAAAGGTGGCAACACTTTACTAGAAGATGCCTAGAATAAAGAAGTTATTTTAATATGTTAAAGCAAAGACAGAAAGGCAAAGTTAGACAAGATATTTTAAAACATTATCAACTTTTTTTCCACCAGTTCTAACAATGCTAGAAATAACAAACTGTAAAGTGTTTGCTATCTGGAGTATTTAAAATCTCAGCCTAATCCAAGTTTTAAGGAAAAGTTCTTCATGTAGATCCAAACAAACTTGTGTACAGATGGCTTTAAAGAATTTCATTAATTACAAATGACTCGAAACATGATAGCAATGCTTCCTATTTAAATTTGGATAAAAAAGACACAGAACACATAAGAAAGAGAGCTGTGAGAGGCAATGGAGGGAAGGCCTCCTGGCTTCTTGTCTGTTTAGTGTTGCTATAAAGGAACACCTGAGGCTGGGTGACTTGTAGAGAAGTTTATTTAGCTCGTGATTCTGCTAGCTGAAAGACTGCACATCTGGTGAAAGCCTCAGGCTGCGTCCACTCATGGTAGGAGGCAAAGGGGAGCCAGTGTGTGCAGAGATCACACAGTGAGGGAGGCAGAGAAAGAGAAAGGGTGGGGGGGCGGTGCCAGCCTCTTTTCAACAACCAACTCTCAAGGGAACTAATCAAGTGAGCCCTCACTCATTACTATGAGGACAGCACCCAGCTATTCATGAGGGATTTTCTCCCATGATCCAAACACCTGCCATTAGGCCCCACCTTGTGCGATGGGGACCAAATTTCAACATGACAACTGGGGGTACAAACATCTAAACTATAGCACCACTCTTTGAGAATTGCCTGATTAAGCTCTGAACTTTGCTCACAGATAAATATAGGATCACTAGTTATAGGATCAGTCATTCTTTGAGCTGATAAAGGCCAGAGAGTCCTTTTGTGTAAAGCATTTCACTAAGTCCTTAAGGAAATGCTCAATGTCAAGTGTCTCCTGTTTATCCACTTTTATCTTAAAAGGAAAATGTACCCTTTATACTCCCTTTACATTTGTCCCATTTCTAAGACAGCAGAATTTTTCAGAATTCTCTTTACAATCATTGAAGCACAGCTTGAATCCCTGAAAGGTGTCAGTATGCATGTAGGGACCAGGCATGGAGGGAAGTACAGTGTCCGTTTGATGGGAAAGAGCTGTACAAGGTAAGAGTTAAGCTTTTGATTTAATCATGCTAAACATTCAATCTTCATAATTTCAGTTACACAATATATTTTTGTCTGAATAATCTCTACTTGGCTTTTTGTTCTGTAAATATGATATTGCCAACTAAAAATTACCATCTTTTAAATACTATATGTGCTGGCTGACATTAGCAAAATATTGCCTGGCAGGTAATGGGCTTACCTTTGTAATAGAAAAATTTAAGGTGTCTGAGGGAATATCTAAATTGTTTAATGTGGCTTTATGTGTGATTCCCAAATGCAGACACCTCATACTTTCAATTACACATACACCATTCTACAGCATTGATTAGAAATCATGTTTACAATTTGTACATTAGTCATTAAAATTAATTGTACATTTTAAATATATATTGCCAAGCTAAAATTGGCATCCAAATAAATGCTTAAATCAGTGGTCTTATAAGAAGCACTTTCCTCTGGTGAATGAGTTAAACTGCTGCTGTCAGATTGAATATAATTAGTGCTGCTGATATGCAAAGAATTGCTCTGTCAGGAAATGTCACTGTCATTGAGTACTGTTCCTTGTCTGCATTCCATTTTCTGTCTGGCTCAGAAAATTTTAATAACAGGTTGGAATTCACATGTAAAATCTTAACCAATTTTCATAAAAATACCTTATTTCATTTTCATTTTGCTCTCATATAATCTTTGGTTGTCATAAAGTAGGATACTAAACACATCTTATTTCCTTGACTTTTATTGCCTTTTCTCCTTTGAAGGTAGACATTTAGGGTTCATTTTTTCCCTTAATACTTTTCAAATTTTTAATGGAAGTTTAAATTTCATTGAAAATGGCAAAAGAAGAGAAAGGGCAGTGAGATGCAGAAAGTTGCAGAAACATGTGAGCAAAGTTACTTCCCCTATGTCTTCAAGGAAAGGAGACTTCTTTAATGCCCCAGGAACATGCAACTAGTTCCTAAATTTTTTGAATTGCCTCTCATCAGTAGAAATTCTGCTTTATAGAGTATTGTTAATCAGGGCCTAGTGCTGTCAAGAGAGTCAGATGTTTCTATTACATAACCTACTTCAGTATAAATCTCGAATCTGTCTCCAGTGACTTCAAAATCCTTTGTAGGAAACTTGAGGTCTGAAGAGCAGAGATACTTTAATCTCTTCTTTTAGCTAAAGTATATAATTTTGAAAAAGGAAAGATGATATTGGGTTTGAGAAACTAGTTCCACAGAGTAGAAGAAAAGGACAACACTTCCTACGTTAGGTTCGTGACACAAAATTAAGGACTCCTGGCAAGTGGCAGTGAAGAATTAAGAAGAGTGCTTTGTGAGGAAGACCATTAGTCAAGGAGCTCTTAAGGAAATTTGAAAGACTGAGGGAAATATACAGTTGGAATTGTGAAATATCGAAGGACAGAAACAAAAGGGGGTAGTGGCTGATATTTGGATATTCTGGAAGAAATCAACAAGAAGGTGGATAGGATGTTGTTTGTGGTTTCTAATGTTTATAAAGTAATGCATAGAGAATGAATAATAAATGGCCTTGAAATTTTAACACAAGAAGAGAAATTAAACACAAAGTTTCACTGAGACTTACAGGGATGTAATTGACTGGGATATAGCAATGGGAAGGTGAATCTTGTTCAAAGGAAAGTGCTCTAATTGATGGGAAAGATAATAGCATTTTGTTATGAAGAATGGGAAAACAGAATCTTATGTTTACAGATTTTTAGAAGTAAATTTAGCCAATTACTTTCAAATTCTTTATATTACAGAAGATAAAGTCCAGAGAGAATTACACGTCCCTTAAACACAAATTATTATAGTCAGGGAGGGAGGGTGGATAATTATAACTTCACAAGGACCATAGAGGAGCAGTATACACTGGTGAGGAGTGAGGTGAGAGAAGGAACAAACTATGTAGACATTTTCCAGAAAACATACAATCTGATATAATCTGAATTTAACTTTTAGATGATTTATTTCTTAGAAGAGAGAGAATATAATCAGGACTGCTGCTGCTCATAAGTTAATTCTGACCAAGAGAAAAAATGAACTGATAATTTAATTGACATCCATAATTACTTAGCACATAAATTGTTATTACAGATTCCTGAGAAACAGAGAAATTTGTTCCACACAGTCCCCTTTTCCCTGCTTGTGCTAACCTGACTGCTTAGAAGCATCATCATCTGTCTTTAGTTGGAGAGTTGATTGATATACCGTTGTGTTATCTCTTCAGATATTCAGTCACTTGGTGGAATGCGAAGGAAGTCCAGGTATGGGGGAGGGGCATGTAAATTCTCATCTAAACAGAGACACTTGTGAGAGTGAATCAGTATGCCAACTGAATAGACATAATCTAGCTTGTCCTGGACAAACCAGGAAATATAGGCATAGATATTTACAGGTGGGGAAGGGAAACATGGTTTCTATTTCTTCTCCCATGTGAAATTAAGAAGACCATTAGTCAATTTTCTATCTCCACCTTTATGCTTGTTCTAGACTTCACACTAGTTTGTGAGTCCCAGGATTCTTCCATAGTCAACCTCCTATGGTCTTGCTAGTTTCCTGCTTATCGAGGCTGCTGGGACCACCCTGTGCTGCTGCTTTAAAATGCTGGACATATGAGGAACTGAGGTCAAATAACACATTTCCTATTTGCCTCTCAACTGAATAATGGAAAAGACAGTATACATTTACAGGAACCAGCTCTCCTGCTAAAGATAGTTGAGGAAGACTCCACATACCCAGACGGACAGAAAGGGGACCAAGAAAATCCACCTACGTGATCCGAAAATTCCTTTCTCACTTCAGAAAATTTGAAAAGAAGGTGGTGATTGTCATGGTGAGAAAGCTGGGGAGACAACAATAGCCTGTAACACAAGAGTAAGAGAACATAGCCCTTGGGATGCGGAGGAGGCAGCACATTTGGAAAGGGTCTACTACAGCCTACAGAAATAGATTTTTGAAAGCATATGTTTTGGGCTTGAAATACATTTAAACATGGCTTTCATGGGGAAAAAGGAAAACACAGCAGGAGTGATAATAAGAGGGGGACCGACCAAGAGTGAAAAAAAGTAAACTGAGAAAAAAAAAGAATGTGTTGATATGATTTAAAAAAATGGAGAGCAACTAAAATTCAATAGCAGAGTATTAATCTTCATTGGAAATACTGCAAAAAGATAACATAATGCAGAATTTTAAGTGGTGACATAGATGACGACAATGGAAAGTGAACTATAAAGAATGCATAATATGTTAAAACTATGGAAAATGGCATAATTAAGAATGAGTAAACCTTAACAATCGTCAAAAACAAACTTAGAAACAATGAAAATAACCAATACTGAATGCCTACTACATAATAAACACTGAAACTCAAAACAATTCTATTGTTGTTACACTGCTATATGTATGTACTTTATAAAGGAGAAACTGAGGGATAGAGAGGGCAAGGAATATTCCTAGGTTCACAAAGAAACTGGAAAAGCAAGGTCTTCAACTTAAGCAGTCTGGCACCAGAGCCCATGCTCTACCTGTAACCATTATGTTCTCATGTCCTGCAAAGGCAAAAGAAAAATTCTTAAACTATGATAGATTAAAATTTACCTATTGTAAAAAAAGGATGAGAGTATCTAACATAAAACTTTTTAAAAGATATTATGTAAAATTTATGATGAGATTAGCAAACATTTCTTGGAGAATAACTGGAGTTTTTAGGACACAAAAACTTACATTAAGACAATAAAACAAATTAAAATAAAATATATTGTCTAAATAGAACAAGGTTCAGTTTGATTTCACATTTTCCTGAACATTAAATTCTAGCAAAAAAGGAAGTAATACATACATTTTTAAAGGACTAAGATTGTCATCATTTTTTTAAAAAGTCTTAAGAAGTTACCATTTGTAGATTTTGGATATTAGTCCTTTGTTAGGTGCATAGTTTGAGAATATTTTCTCCCATTCTGTGGATTGTCTGTTTATTTTGCTGTGTGGAAGCTTTTTAGTTTAATTAGATCTCATCTATTTATTTTTGTTATTGTTGCATTTGCTTTTAGGTTTTTGGTCACGAACTCTTTGCCTATGCCAACATCTAGAAGAGTTTTATTAATGTTATCTTCTAGAATTTTTATGGGTTCAGGTTTTAGATGTAAGTCTTTGATCCATCTTGAGTTGATTTTTGTATAGAGTGAGAGATGAGAATCTAGTTTCATTCTTCTGCATGTGGCTTGCCAATTATCCCAACACCATTTATTGAATAGGGTGTCTGTATTAGTATGTTTTCACACTGCTGTAAAGAAATACCTGAGACTGGGTAATTTATAAAGGAAAGAGGTTTAATTGGCTCACAGTTCTGCATGGATGGGTGGGGGGTGGGGCTCAGGAAATTTACAATCATGGCAGAAGGGGAAGCAAGTATGTCTACACAAGGCAGCAGGAGAGAGAGAGTTCTAGGAAGAGTAAGGAAAACTGCTTGTGAAGCCATCGAATCTCATGAGAACTCACTACCACAATAACAGCAAGGCAGAAATCCGGTCCCATAATCTGATCACCTCCTACTAGGTTCCTCCCTCAACACCTGAGAATTACAATTCAAGATGAGATTTGGGTGGGGGCACAAAGACTAACCATAAGTGTCCTTTTCCAACTTTATGTTTTTATTTGCTTTGTTGAAGATCAGTTGGGTGTATTTGACTTTATTTCTGGGTTCTCTATTCTGTTTCATTGGTCTTTGTGCCTGTTTTTCTACCAGTACCATGCTGCTTTGGTAACTATAGCCTTATAGTATAGTTTGAAGTCAGGTAATGTGATGCCTCCAGATTTATTCTTTTTGCTTAGTCTTTCTTTGGCTATGTAGGGTCTTTTTAGCTATAAGGAACTCAAACAAATCACCAAGAAAAAAGAAATAACCCCATCAAAAAGTGGGCAAATGGCTGAGCCTGGGCAACATGGCAAAACTGTGTCTCTACAAAAAATACAAAAATTAGCTGGTCATGGTGGCATGGACCTGTCCCAGCTACTTAGGAGGCTGGGGTGGGAGAATCACCTGAGCCAGGAATATTAAGGCTGCAGTGAGTTGAGACCATGTCACTGCACATCAGACTCTTGTCTGGATGACAAAGTGAGACCCTATCTCACAAAAAACAAATAGTAGTGAGCAAACGACATGAACAGACAATTCGCAAAAGAAGATATACAAATGAGCAATAAATATATGAAAAAATGCTCAACATCACTAATTATCAGGGAAATGCAAATTAAAACCACAATGAGATACCACTTTACTCCTGCAAGAATGGCCATGATTAAAATATCAAAAAATAATAAATATTGGCATGGATGTTGTGAAAGTGGAACACTTTTACATTGCTGGTGGGAATGTAAACTAGTGCGACCATTATGGAAAACAGCATGGAGATTCTGTAAAAAGGTAAAAGCAGAACTACTATTTGATCCAGCAATCACTCTACTGGGTGTCTACCCAGAGGAAAATAAATCATTATATGAAAAAGACACTAGCACATTCATGTTTATGGTGGTACAATTCATAATTCCAAAAATATGGAACCAGCCTAAATGCCCATCGACCAATGAATGGATAAAGAAAATGTGGTATATATACACCATGGAATACTACTCAGCCATAGAAAGGAACAAAAGAATGGTATTCTCTGCAACCTGGATGGAGTTGGAGACCATCACTCTAAGTGAAGTAACTCAGGAATGGAAAACCAAATATTGTATGTTCTCACTTATAATTGAGAGCCAAGCTATAGGACCCAAACACATACAAATAATCTAATGGCTCAGGAGCGGTGTCTCACGCCTGTAATCCCAGCACTTTGGGAGGCCGAGGTGGGCGGATCACGAGGTCAGGAAATCAAGACCATCCTGGCTAACACGGTGAAACCCCGTCTCTACTAAAAATATAAAAAATTAGCTGGGCATGGTGGTGGGTGCCTGTAGTCCCAGCTACTCGAGAGGCTGAGGCAGGAGAATGGCGTGAACTGGGAGGCGGAGCTTGCAGTGAGCTGAGATTGCACCACTGCATTCCAGTCTGGGTGACAGAGCGAGACTCCGACTCAAGAAAAAGAAAAAAGAAAAAAAAAAAAAAAGAATAATCTAATGGATGGGGGTGAGCGATAAAAGACTACACACTGAGTTAGTGTTCACTGCTCAGGTGATGGGTGCACCATAATCTCAGAAATCACCACCAAACAACTTACCTAGGTAACAAAAAACCACCCGTTACCCCAGAACTATTGAAATAAAAATATTTACATAGTGATAGTAATTTAAATGCTGATTATTGGTTTCAAAGATTTAAAAGGATTCTATGAACAAAAAAGAGGAAGATTTAGTCATTGTTGTAGATCAGGAATGTTAATTATTGAAAATCTAAAAGAAAAAAGACAATGGTGAGAAAAGCTAGAGAAAAGGATAGGGATATCAATATACCTAACTATGTAAGGGAGAATAAAATAATTGACTATAGTTGATGGAACAAAAAAGAGTTACTATTTGTATGTAAATTTAGCAGAAAAATAATTTTAAATGAAGTCTTAAAGAGTTTCATAATTATATACCTTTCCATTAAAAAAAACTAAGTTCAGTTTAAAAAACACTGAAAAATTAGGAAAGATTGAGATTTTAAAAATGATGGTAAATATTATAACCAACATATATTCATATATGGTTATAAAATATAATATACATATTAAAACTCATTTTTGACCTTGCTTAACATCAACCACAAACACATATGCACATACATACAAAAATCTCTTTGTTCTTCTTTTGAACAAACGTTTTCTTTCAATTAGCTTTTCTCAAAGTATACTTATGGAATACTTTTAGCTCCTTTCCTCCAAAACAAGCAAACAAATAAAATTCAAAGGGCAATTTTTTTTCTCTAGAGATTCCTGTGCCAGTTGGTAAAAAACAGACACAAAACCTGAAGACTGAAAAAAAAACCACTACTACTGACAAATTTAATGAACCTCACTTATAAATGCAAAAAATCAAGATAAAATATTATTAAATGTTATTAAATAAAAATACAGCAAATTATCAAAAGAATAATACATGATCAAAAAGCAGGGTATATTTTAAGAACATAAGATTGCTTAATATTAGGAAATATATTCATAGAACACATCTCATCAATAAGTTAAATAAGAAATTGTGAAAGATACTAGAATCGCTTTTGGTCAATTCAACATACATTCCTTGAATCTTAAGTTAGTAATTAAAACATTCTTCCTTTTTATGATAAAGAATTTCAATCTCACATAAGTCCAAATAATACTGAATAGTAAAATATTAGTGATATTCCCATTTATATCAGGAATAAGACAAAGGTAACTGTCCTTACTGAGTTTGTTTTTGTTTTTGTTTTTGTTTTTAAGATTCATTCTCAGAATTACCGATCAACAGTTTTTATTTTGTTTACGCTTTTAGTTGTTTGTTCCGCCGCAAGACATCCACCTACTTTCTACCTCTGAGGGAAATATTTATGGCCTCTGGGTGAAATGGTGCTTAAGACAGAGAGAAGATTCAGAGGCAATTTAATGAGGAAGAGAAAGGATTGTGAACACAGGAATGAAAGACTAAGACTACAAATCTACATTTCGTAACTTAGATGATGATTTTAAGAAAAGCTGCTAAATAAGTAATTTTTATGTGTAAAAGGCAGTCTGCATTGCAAACCTCCTACTAAGGCTCCCTCATGAAATGCTATACCCCGGGGGTTCCCAACCCCTGGGCCATGGACTGGAAGTGGTTAGTGGCCTGTTAGGAATCTGGCTGCACAGCAGGAAGTGAGCTGCAGGCCAGCTTTGCTTTGTCTGTATTTACAGCCACTCCCCAGCGCTGGCATTACTCCCTGACCTCCGCCTTCTGTCAGATCATCATCGGCATTTGATTCTCATAGCAGCGTGGACCCTGTTGTGAACCGCACATGTAAGGATCTAGGATGTGCACTCCTCATGAGAATTGAATGGCTGATGATCTGTCACAGTCTCCCATCACCCCCAGATGGGACCGTCTAGCTGGGGAAAACAAGCTCAGGGTTCCCACTGATTCTACATTATGGTGGGTTGTAGAATTATTTCATTATATATTACGATGTAATAATAACAGAAATAAAGTGTACAATAAATGTAACGTGCTTGAATCATCCTGAAATCACCCCACCCCCTCGCCCTGTCTGTAGAAAAGTTTTCTTTCATGAAACCTGTCCCTGGTGGCAAAACGGTTGGGCATTGCTGCTGTGCACCAACAAGGTAGAGTAGAATTTCTTTTGGGTGGGCTTGCAAGTAAGTGTTGAGTCCTACCTTCAAGTGCAGCATAGAGCAAAGGAGAGCTTGCTCACAGGGGAGAGGTAATGATATGGTCACAATGAAGTAAAAAAGAAAAAAAAAATCATTAATTATTTCCAGATAATCCTGCCTAACAGAAAAACCCAAGAATAAATTGAAAATCAATTATAATAATAGAGTTCCATGAGGTGGCTGTTAATAAAAACCACAAAAGTCAGTATCTTTCTTATGTTATGAGAATAACCATATATGAAATATAATGAAGAACACCTGATTCATAGCAGCAATAACCATTATCAAATATACAGACATAAGCTAATAAAAAATATGTAACACTATGAAAACAATTATAAAATTTGATGGAGAGAAACAACTTGAGTAAATTAAGCCACACAGTAAAGCTAGATAGAAATAGTTACAAATTTCAATTTCAAAATTGAAAAAATAAAGAAATTAGCATATATAGATATTAAGACAACAATAATTTAATTAGACTGGTATAGTCTAGAAATCCCAAAAGTATACACACGTACATACAAATATTTAGTGTCTGATAAGACAACATTTCAAATAATAGAGATAGAGTTCTGGCTTTTGGTAATGGAAGAATGAAATGTTCTATGAACCCTCCCAAGAATAATCATTACAAAAACTGAATAAAATATGATTTTCAAAAACCGATTTCCTGTATGTTAAGTGAAATAAGCCAGGAACAGAAAGAAAAATTCCACATGATCTTTCTCATATGTGAAACCCAAAAGAGTTGATCTCATAGATGTAGAGAGTAAAATATTAGTTACTAGAGGCTAGAAAGGGTAGGAGGAAAGGGAAATCAATCTATTAGTCAATGGGTATCAAATGATCGTTAGATAAGAGGAATAAGTTCTAGTGTTCCATTATACAGTAGGTTGACTACGGTTAACAATAATATATTGTATAGTTTAAAATAGCTAGAAGATCTCAACACAAAGAAATTATAAACGGTTGAAGTAATGGATGTGCTAATTGCTCTAATTTGATCATCACACATTGTATACAGGTATCAAAACCTCACACTGTATCTCATAAACATGTATAATTATTATGTGTTAATTAAAATGAAACTATTGGAAGGAAATGTAAAGTGACTAAATGCAAGCAGAAATCAGAGATTTACCCTTGAAAGACTATAACTATAATGGATAGTGGCTGAGTATAGAGTCTAAGTATGACAGAACAGGTAGAAATTAGAGTCAAAATTCAAGAAGCAAAAAAGCTGCAGAAAAGAGGAAACACAAAATCTGAGTATAAACTCTGCCCATATCCCTGGCTGTTCAACAAGTGACAGATCTAAGGGGACAACCTGGGCATAGAAAGAAAATAGGCACGATAATAAAGAAATCTATCCTCAAAAGCCAGAATTTCACCAGGTGAGATTTGAAAGTTATTTCCTTTATTGATTGGGTGCATTCCCGAATATGCACTCAGCTACAGAGGCAGAGAGCTGAAGTCTTATGAGGAGGACAAAGCTCAGGGGTGGAAAAGCAACTAAAATGTATGAATCAATAGAAGCAACAGAACCACAGGAAGAATGTCTCCAAATTTGCATATAAACCTTGTCCATATCCTTGGCTGAAAATAAACTACACAGGCTCAGAAGACCCTCAGGGAGTCAGACTATAAAATTGGCAGCTTGACATTTAAAAAGTTAAGCAGAATATCAGCTACTGCATACCATGTGTAGACAAAAAAATAGTTTGGCTTTAAGCAAATTAATTACAAACAAAGAAGCAAATAAAATAACCCCATGATTCTAAAAATGACAAAACAGCACATATTGCCACTATATTACATAAAAGGACTAATTTCAATCCCAAATTACTAAATATGCAAAGAATGAGTAGTAACCCATATTTAAAAAATAATGAGGCGAATAGAAAGTACCTTCAAGTGAGCCTAGATGTTGGGCATAGCAAACAAAAACTTCAAAGCAGCTGGTCTAAATATGTTAAAATTTTAAAAAAATATGATCTCAGTGAGTAAACAGATAGGAAATAACACAGAAATAAAACTATAAGAAGAACTGAATATTACAACAAAAAATCATTAGAATCATTCTACAGATGAGATGTGGGAAAAAAGATCAGTGAGCTTGATGATGCATTAATAACAGCTGTCCAATCTTAAGACCAGAAACATGATATTATGAAATAAATGAAACCTCAAAAATTTGGGACAGGCCAGGGGCCTTGGCTCACGCCTGTAATCCCAGCACTTTGGGAGGCCAAGGCAGGTGGATCACAAGGGCAGGAGTTCAAGACTAGCCTGGCCAACATGGTGAAACCGTCTCTACTAAAAATACAAAAACGAGCCAGGTGTGGTGGTGGGTGCCTGTAATCCCAGCTACTCAGGAGACTGAGGCAGAGAACTGCTTCAACCCGGGAGGCTGAGGTTGTAGTGAGCCGGGATCATGCCACTGCACTCTAGCCGGGGTGACAGAGCAAGAGTTCGTTTCAAAAAAAAGAAAAAAATTGAGACAATGTCATTTGATCCAATGTACATGTAACTGAAGTCTAAGAAGAAAAAGGGAAAGGTAGAAGAAAGACAACATAATCATGAGAAATAATGGTCTAAGCCTAGCCCCCATTTGATTTTAAAAATCACACACACATTAACTTACAGATTCAAGAATTTCAATTAGCCCAAAGCAGGAGAAAACTAAGAGAATTGTGACCGAGTTATATTGTAACCACCAAAAGGAAGGATGGGGGGAAGGAGGAATGGAAGGGATATGAATGTTGAAAGCAGCAAAAGAAAAATGACACATTATGTACATGGGAACAATGATATGTTTGTTGATTTGTCTTCAGGAATAGTGGATGCCAGGATAGTTTAAAATAACACATTCAATGCTGTTTGTTATAGGACATTCACTTCCATGCTTTTTAGAAGAAAGGTGCAATGAGTGGTCCATGCCTAAGGGCTATGGAATTATGGTCCCCATCATTGAAGATGAAATATTTACAAATATTATTTGGAATTATTTTGTACATATGTTTGCCTATTCTTCCTCATTTATTTATTTATTCAATCATTTATTTATAACAGTGTAGCCTTACAGAAATGTATTTTATACTGTGGGTTATATTCCAACTGTTTACTTTACTTTGGTGCTCAAATTGCTCCAGCTTTGGTCATCTGGACCCCTCTCAGTTGGTTCCTATGTCATATCTCCATCCTTGAGTTTTTTGAGCACCTCCTTACTTTCTGGCACTACAAGATGATCCAAGCTTACCTGTTAACTTTATCAAATCTTTTTTTAGGGAGTGGTATAAACGTCACCTTAGAATACATGCTTTTCATCTACTGATTTGTTTTCAAATACTCTAAATTCAGAGGAATCTGGTTTCTTCATTGCTTCAAGCTAATATAAAGGGGTGAGAGTTTTGTTGTGTTATGTATTCTAATAAACTACTGCACTTATCTACTAGATGTTTAACTAGTCTGGTAATGGAATGCTTACTAATTGGAAGTCTACAATTTGTATGATTCAAGTGTATTCAAGTAAGTTATTTTGGAAATAAATAATCTTACATGTATAAACCACTATGTGCTAACAACATAAATCAGCAAAGAAACACAATTTTTTGAGGTAGTTTTTTCCTTAAGTTATTAAAAATGTTACTTGTTTCTCTCTCCATCCTGGCACAATGGGCCTCTATGGAGAAAGAAAAATCTAATAGCACTTGCAAGACTTCTTGAGGGGCAAAGGTTGAAGGCTGTAGTCAAAGGCACTGCTATTAATCAGCTTTGCTTCAATCCCACACCATCTTGTACTATGGAAGCTTAGGAGGAGGATAGTTGGCTAAGCTGTCAGAAATGGCAATAACAAAAAAATTAAAAACTTTAAAATGTAGCAATTAGATCTTTCCTACAAAATGCCAAATAAAAAATGTGACCCATCTCTCCACTCCATACTATTGGCTGATTAAATGATTGATTTAATTTAACACCAGGATAATTGTATTTTTCAGAGATTATCCTACATCATAGCTTTTTTGAGCTGACTTGCTTAACAATATTCATTGATTAAAACATTTAGTGAATATGTTACTCAGACACTGAACATTTGATACCTTATAAATTGATTTACGTTTTTATACGTATGTCTTATATCCTCTAAATGAGGGCTTGATTAGAGTCTGATCTGAAGTCAGCGACCCATTCTTTAACCTCTGTGAACCTGGCTTTCCTTTTCAATAACTGTGGGTAATAACAAGTACCCACAAAGTTGTTGTGAAATTAAGTGATATAATTTGAAGTAAATAGCTTACCACATTACCTCTGTTACAGATAAGTAATCAATTAATCAATATATGTTTATTTTTGTTTCATATATGGCTGACTCAATGAATGAATGTGACTTGTGCAGTCACACAAGGCCCCCTCATACTTAGAAAAGGCCTGTGCTTGGTATCATACTCCTCTATTGCTATACTGAATTTCCTAATAATTTTTGAATGAGGAGTCCTGCATTTTCATGTTACACTGGACCTTGTGAATTACATCCTGGGTTCACCCAACTAAATTGTAAGCCATTTGAGGTCTGAGATGCTATAGATGACACTATTTCCCTAATGTGTTTCTCAGTGCTTAATTAGTTTTCTATATGTGAAATGTAAAACTTCACATTTATTGAAAATAATAGTAGTGGTTTGCTTAAGACAGTCAATATAGAGTTTCAATGGTAGATATAGAAGTCCTGCCTGAAAATCACATGCAAATATTTCGTACCTTGTCATCCATATGTCTTTTATTACCAATCAAAAAAATATTCTATTCCAATCAAAGTGCTGTTATGCATATCTAAAATAATGCCATGATTATAAGTCTAGAGTGTGTTTTTGGTTATACATTAACAGAGGCTTAGAATTTTGGGTGTAGAAAATTCAATTAAAACAAAATCGTGGTGCAGTGGGGCCTTCTCCACTCCATGCCCAGGCAGATCTTCATACATCTGAAGCACCTGCTCACCTGGACCAAAAGCTGGAATCACCTACAGTTCCTTTGCATAGGTCTGGTATAGCAGTGCCCTCTCCATCCCATGGCCAGGCTGATCTTCAGGCATTTAAATCACCTGTCCACCTGGATCAGCAGCGTGGTTCACCTCATTCTTCCTGTGAAGAGACTGTGGTTCAGTAGGGCTCCTATGCTTCATGCCCAGGCAGATCCAGGCATTTAAAGCATCCACTCTCCTGAATTAGGAGGATAGGCATCCCCCACCTCCACAGAGAACTTGAGGCTGAAGAAGTTCCCCATCTTCATGCATAGACCCAACTCTGGATGCTTAGTAGCCACCCACTGGAGCCCCCATTGGCATGAACGCTTGTACTTGCCACTGAGTGACCTGAAGATGAGCCTGCCTACTCTGGCCCCACCCATATTGGTCTCCCACGATGGGCTGAGCAAGGACATCAGAGCTAAGACCTCTGCACACTCCATGGATCAGCCCATCGCCTGGGGCAACAGAGACCTTCCCTCAATCAACAAGGGGTAAATTATCTACCCATCTATGTTGGCTGCCTCTGGCTCTTAACCATCAGTGCAATCTACTGGCCAGTAGGTTGAACTACAGAACCCAATGTAAAACTGGTCAATGGAAGTGAATAGGCTATAGAACCAAAACCAAAACACCCTACCCAACATTCTCTACAGGCACTCAATTAGGGAGGAAGGCAAGAGGAAAATAATGATAATAATAATAATAATGGGAAAGAAGGAAAGTAAAAAAATCCTATCCACATGTAAATAATTACAAAATTAGTAGTACCATAATCACCAGGTGAAAAGGAGTCAGCACAAGAATTCTGGCACCATAAAAAATCTGAATGTTGTGACATAACCAAAGGATCACATTAGCTCTAAAACAATAATCCCAAACTGGAATGGAAACCAGAAATAAAAAATAAAGAATTCAAAGTATGTATTGCAAAGAAGCTTAATGAGATTCAGAACAAGTTTGAAAATTAACAAAAGGAAACTTTTAATCAATCCAGAAAGTTTCTTAACATATTTAAAAGTAATCAATCAGAGCTTCTGGAATTGCAAAACTTCACTTAAGGAATTTTAAAATACATTTGAAAGCTTTATCAATAGACTACCAAGGAGAAGAAAGATTTTCAGAGATTAGGGACCGATCTTTCATACTAACACAGTTAGACAAAAATAAAATCAAAATAATTTAATACAATGAACAAAGTCTTCGAGAAATGTGGGATTAGGTAAAGCAACCAAACCTATAAATTTTTGGCATTCCTGAAAGGGAAGAAGAAAAAGTAAACAATCCAAAAAACATATTTGAGGAACCAATCCAATAAAATGTTCCTAGTCTTCCTAGAGAGGTAGACATCCAGGTACAATAAATACAGAGAACACTTGTGAGATACTATACAAAATAAATATCAACAAGGCATACAGTCACCAGGCTGGCCAAGATTGGCACTGAAGAAAAAAATCTTAAAAGGCAGCTAGACAAAAAGGTCAGATATTGAAAAAAGGGTATCCCATTCGATTAACAGCAGACTTCTCAGCATAAACCTCATGAACTAGAAGAGATTGGGGGACTATTTTCAGCATTGTTAAAGAAAAGAAATTCTAAACAAGATTTTCATATCCCGCCAAACTAAGCTTTGTAAGTGAAGGAGAAATAAGATAGTTTCCAGACAAGCAATTGCTACAGGAATTTGTTACCACTAGACCAGACTTACATGAGATCTTCAAAGAAATTCTAAACATGGGAACAAAAGAACGGTATCTGCTACCACAGAAACACACTTAAGTACATACTCTACAGTCTCTATAAAGCAACTACACAATGTAAATTAATGCAACCAGCTAACAACTCCATGATAGAATCAAAACCTCACATATCATTATTAACCTTATATGTAAATGCTCTAAATGCTCCACTTAAAAGGTGCAGATTGGCAAGCTGGATAAAAAATAAAGACCTATTTTCCTGCTATTTTCAAGAGACCCATTTCACACATAATGACACCCATAGGCTCAAAGTAAAGAGTTGGACAAAGATCTCTTACACAAACAGACAAAAAGAGCAGAGGTCACTATTCTTAATCAGAAAAAAATGACTTTAAACCAATGACAGTAAAAAAGGACAAAGAAGGCCCTTATATAAAGATCAAGGGTTCAATTCAACAAGAAAACTTAACTATCCTAAATATATATGCACCCAACACTGGAGGACTCAGATTTATAAAACAAGTACTTCTAGATCTATAAAAAGGCTTAGACAAACACAATAATAGTAGGGGATTTCAATACCCCATTGATAGCACTAGACAGATCGTCAAGGAATAAAACTGACAAAGAAATTCTGAACTTAAATTTGACACTTGATGAATTGGACCTAATAGACATCTATAGACCATACCACCAATCAACCACAGAGTATACATTCTTCTCACCTGCACATGGAACATACTCTAAGATGGAACACATGTTTGACAGTAAAGAAAGTCTCAATAAATTAAAAAAAAATCTAAATCATTTCAACCATACTCTCAAACCACAGTGGAATAAAAATGGAAATCAATATGAAGAAGATCTCTCAAAACCACACAATTATGTGGAAATTAAATAACTTTCTCCCAAATGTCTTCTGAATAAACAACGAAGTTAAAGCAGAAATTAAAAAATTACTTGAAATAAATGAAGATAGGGACAAATATATCAAAATGTGTGAGATGCAGCAAGAAGAGTGTTAAGAAAGTTTATAGCCCTAAAGCCTATATCAGGAAGTTAGAAAGATTTCAAATTAATGACCTAATATCACACTTAAAGGAACTAGAAAAATAAGAACAAACTAACCCCAAAGCTAGCAGAGGAAAAGAAAAAAAAACAAAACAAAACTAAAATCAGAGTAAAAACTGAATGAAACTGAGACTCAAAAATCCATATTCCATACCAAATGATCAGGGAAACCAAAAGTTGATTCTTTGAAAAGATTAACAAGACTGATAGACCTCTAGCTACATTAACAACAACAAAAAGGGAGAAAGAGAGAGAGAAGATCCAAATGAACATGGTCAGAAATGATGAAGGTGACGTTACAGCTGCTCCCACCGAAATAAAAAAAAAAAAATGTATCTCAAGGATTGTTATATCCACAAACTAGAAAATCTAGATGAAATGAATAAATTCCTGGTAACATACAACTTCTCAAAATTGAATCAGGAGGAAATTGAAACTGTGAACAGAACAACATTGAATTCTGTTATTGAAATAGTCACAAAAAACGTTCCAACCCCAAAAAGCCCCAGACCAGATTGATTCACAGCTGAATTATACCAGACACACAGAGAAAAGATGGTACCAATTCTACTAAAACTATTTCAAAAAATCAAAAAGGGACTTCCCCCAACTCATTCTATGAAGCCAGTGTCACCCTGATACCAAAAAGTTGGCAAAGACACAATGAAAAAAGAAAACTACAGGACAATATCCCTGAAGAATATTGATGCAAAAACACTCAACAAAACACTAACCAAATCAATGTGCACATCAAAAGTTAATTCACCATGATCAAGTAGACTTTATTCCTGGGATGCAAGATTGGTTCCACATACACAAATCAATAAATGTGATTCATCAAATAAACAAAATTAAAAAACAACACCCATATGTTCACCTTAATAGACACAAAGAAAGCTTTCAATAAAACCCAACACCTCTTCATGATAGACACCCTCAAGAAACTAGGCATAGAAAGAACATACCTCAAAATAATAAGAGCCATCTATAACAAACACACAGCCAACATCATACTGAACAGGAAAAGCTGGAAGCAATCCCTTAAGAATAGAAATAAGATAAGGATGCCCACTCTCACTACTTCTATTCAACATAGTACTAGAAGTCTAGCCAGAATAATCAGGCAAGACAAAGAAATAAAAGGCATCAAATAGGAAAAGATGAAGTCAAATTATCTTTCTTTGCTGATGATACAACTCTATATCAAGAAAATCCTATTGTATGAAAAGAATTCTAGAGTTGGTAAATGACTTTAGTAAACTCCTAGGGAAGAAAACCAACATACAAAAATCAGTAGCATTTCTTAGCACCAATAACACCCAAGCTGAGAGCCAAATCAAGAATGCAATCCCATTTGTAATAGCCACACACACACACACACACACACACACACAAAACAAAACAAAACAAAACCAATCAACCAACCAAACAAACAAACAAACAAAAAAACACCAAGGAATACATGTAACCAAGGAGGTGAAAGATTTCTGCAAAGAGAACTACAAAACACTGATGAAAGAAATCATAGATAAAACAAATAAATGGAAAAACACACTATGCTCATGGATTGAAATAATTGAGATCATTAAAATGACCTTACTGCCCAGAATAATTTACAGATTCAATGCTATTTCTTTCAAACTACCAATGCCATTTTTTACAAAACCACACAAAAACTGTTCTAAAATTCATACGGAAGCAAAAAAAGAGCCCAAATAGCCAAATCAGTCCTAATAAAAGGAACAAAACTGGAAGCATCACATTATCCAACTTCAAACTATACTACAAGGCTACAGTACCAAAACAGCATGGTATTTATAAAAATCAGACACGTGGGCCTGTGGAACCAAATAGAGTCACACACATACAACAATCTGATATTTGCTGAAGTATACAAAAATAAGCAATGGGGAAAGGACTCCCTATTTAATAATTGGTGCTGGGATAACTGGCTAGACATACGCAGAAGAATAAAACCGGACTTTTACATTTCACCTATAGAAAAATTAATTGAAGATGGATTAAAGATTTAAATGTAAGGCTTAAAAATATACAAATCCTGGACAGAAACCTAGGAAATATCATTCTGGATATAAGCCTTGGCAAAGAATTTGTGACCAAGTCCTTGAAAGCAATTGCAACAAAAACAAAAACTGACAAGTGTGGCCTAATTAAACTATAGTGCTTTGGAGCAGCAAAAGAAACTTTCAACAGAATAAACAGACAACTCAGAATGGGAGAAAATATTTGCAAACTATGCATCCAAAAAGGTCTAATATCCAGACTCTACAAAAAAAACTTAAAGAACAAAACAAGCAAAAAACCAATAACCCCATTAAAAAGTAGGCAAAGAGGCTGGGTACTGTGACTCATATCTGTAATCCTATCATTTTGGGAGGCAAAGGCAAGAAGATCACTTAAGCCCAGGACTTCAAGACCAGCTTGAGCGACATAGGGAGACCCAGTCTCTACAAAAATAAAAAATAAAAAAATTAGCCAGATGTGGTGGCACATTCCTGTAGTCCTGGATACTTGGGAGGCTGAAGTGGGAGGATTGCTTGAGTCTGGGAGGTCAAGGCTGCAGTGAACATGCCACTGCATTGCAGCCTGAGTGACAGAGCAAGACCCTGTCTCCAAAAATAAGTAAACAAATAAATAAGAGGCAACAGGATTTGAACAGATAGTTATTAAAAGAAGACATACAGGCAGCTAACAAACATGAAAAAATACCCAACAGTACTAATCATCAAAGAAATACAAATCAAAACCACAATGAGGTACCATCTTACACCAGTCAGAATGGATATTATCAAAAAGACAAAAAGTAACAGATGCTGGCAAGGTCATGGAGAAAAAGAAATGGTTATATGTTTTTGGTGGAAATGTAAATTAGTTCAGCCACCATAGAAAGCAGTTTGGAGGTCCCTCAAAGAACTAAAAAAAGATCTACTTTTCAACCCAGCAATCCCATTACTGGATACATACCCAAACGAAAATAAGTCTGCTAAAACAACACCTATACATGCATGTTTATCATAGTACTATTCACAATAGCAAAGACATGGAATCAACCTGGGTGCCCATTAATGGTGAACTGGATAAAGAAAACGTGGCAACACTATGCAGCCAAAAGAGTATCTCAAAATCATGTCCATTTGCAGCAACATGGATACAACTGCAGGTCATCATTCTAAGTGAATTAACGCAGAAACAGAAAACCAAATACCATGTTCTCTCTTACAAGTGGGAGCTAAACATTGGGTACACATGGATATAAAGATAGGAACAACACACATTGGGGACTACTAGAGAGAGCCTAGGGGAGGGGAGCAGGGGCTGAAAAAATACTTATTGGGTATTATGCTCACTACCTGGAGGTTAGTACCATTAATAACCCAAATCTCAGCATCAGAAGATATACCCATGTAACAAATCTGCACATGCAGCCCCTGAATGTAAAATAAAAGTTGAAATTATTAATAAAAAATCAACACGTATGCCAATACTATTGAAACACCACTCTCTAAAGTGGGCTAACTCTGTTGATAAGTGTACAGAATTAATGATGCTCCAGGATGATCCTTTCAATGTGTCTTACACTATCCTGAGGCTTTATACTATGCTAAGGCTATGAATGACAATGCCTCAAACCGGATATTGTACATGAACTTTAAGTGGAACAATGAAAGCAACTTTACAAAAAGCACAGGCCAGTGTTAGAACCAGCACCTGTATATTAAAGTCTGCTCAGAGGGCAACTGAGCATCCTTTATTGAAAGGCATTGTGTGTGTGTGTGTATGTGTGTGTGTGTGTGTGTACTTTATATAAAATATATTTATACATTTCTATGTTTAAAATGTATACATACTTTGAAATTTTAATTTACTATAACATATTTTGAAAACCAGCTACTTTTTCTGTCTTAGATGTGGAGTAAAACTAATTCAAATCAGCATTCTTTACCATCTGCTGGGTACAAATCACTACTTGCTCTAGGAAGAGAAGCTAGTTCTAAGTTCAGCACATAAAACCTTTACCAAAACACATTTCAGCTCTTTGGCATCATGGCTCAAGGACAGACTGTGCCTGCTGATCCTCTACCAAATGATTTGACTCCAGCTGATTGATTCTCTTTAAGGGTAACAAACCAATCTACTGCTGTAAGACAGCAAAAATACAACTGCCTAAAATCTCACAAGGCAGCTTCTCCTGAGATGTGAATATAAAGGAGCAGCAGTCCATGTATTTGCATCAACAAACTGCCCAATGCGATTCTGCATCAGACCCTTCCACATCCCCTGCAGATGTATTTCATTCCACTTTAGAATGTGAGCACGTTGACTTACATATTAATGAGAAACAACTGAAAGGAAGCAATTAGGCAGGTGAGGTTTCAGTTTAGGGGACAAATATTTTAAATACTGTTAAATGGAAATCCAGAACAATCTAAACATAAATAGACTTTGTATTCATTGTCTCCTTTAACCTGGGCTGCATTAATGAGAAATTAATTGATTCTTGACAACTTTAATGAGTCTTTACTAACTGCATAATCGGTAAGAAAAATCCATGGATGTAATAAGCATCTAGTTTCTTAGAGCCAATGTGATTGACTAATTGACTGACTGAATAACTCATAACTTACTTTGAGAAATCCCCACAATATGCTGGGCCCACATCTCCACAAATATCTAGGCAAGGGAAAACTTCTCTGGTCTTTGTTTCCTCTTTTCTTTTACCTATTTAAATAAGAGAAATAAATTCTCCGAAGGAAACATTTGGAGTAGAATCAGCACTGGGTGGATAATCCCAGCCCCATTTTTGTTAAGAACTTTCTGTGAGCTTTTATAACTTTCTTATGTAATGTTTTTAGTAATTCTTTGTCACTTATTTCTGCTTGACTTCCATTTTCTCATCTGGAAAATGATAAGGATTAACTCTAAATTTCCTTTGAGCTCTCAATTATGTTTCTAAAGGTAAATTACATGGTGATGTGGTCTGGTTGCGTCCCCAGTCCAAATCTCATCTTGAATAAGATGAGGTAAGATGAGGGAGGGACCTGGTGGGAGGTAACTGAATCATGGGGGTGTCCCCACCATGCTATTCTCATAATAGTGAGTTCTCACAAGATCTGATGGTGCTTTTCCCCCTTTGCTCAGCACTTCTCCTTCTTGCTCCCATGTGAGGAAGAACATGTTTGTTTCCCCTTCAGCCACGATTGTAAGTTTCCCAAGGCCACCCCAGCCCCTTGGAACTTTGAGTCAATGAAACCTCGTTCCTTTGTAAATTTCCCAGTCTCAGGTATTTCTTCGTAGCAGCATGAGAAGAGACTAATACACATGGTGACTTTTGTATCTTAATGACCAAATCAGTAATCACCATCCTGTCATCTAACTCCAAATAAAGTCTCTGCTTAGCAAAGTAAATGCCAGCTAGTCATTATTATTAACATTCTTTAAACATTCTTTTCATTCATAGTGTAGGTTCAGTTATCCTTAAAATGTAGTAGCTTCAAGTTCACCAGAGAACTTTCTAGAAATGTAATTTATCAGCCCATTCTGACTTGAATCAGAAATTCTGGGAACAAGGCTCAGTAATCAGTGTTTTAACAAGTCCTCCTGATGAATCTGACAATGCTAAAGTTTGAGGTTCACTGGTACAGAGAAATATTTCCTGTTTCACATCTTTAACTCATTTTGAAATAGAAAACATGCTTTATGAATGGCTATATCATAATAGGTGGCCATTGTCCATAAGACTAACCAACTGATCCTGTGGGTCTTTGTTCAGGCACACATCCACCCAACTCCCATTTCTTCTTTCATCTCTGCAATGTAATTATTGTTTTATCAGTTGGATTTACCCAAGAAAATGTAGACTTACAGAACACTTTAGAACTTCCAAATCACTTTTCTTAGGTAATAGTCTCTGATTTTTACTCACTTTATAGATAATGAAAGCTCAAAGGTTAAGTGATTTTACAAAGTTACATGGCCAATAAATGCAAGAAGTGGGACATGAAATTATCACCGAAATGCATTACCTTCAGTTTTCAATCACATTTTCAACAAGTTGTAGGGAGAAAAAGTAATCAGATGATTTTTTAAAACTTTTATTCTGGGTCAGGCGTGGTGGCTCATACCTGTAATTCCAGTACTTAGGGAGGCTGAGGCAGGTGGAACATGAGGTTAGGAGATCAAGACGATCCTGACTAACATGGTGAAACCCCATCTCCACTAAAAATACAATATTTAGCCAGGCATGGTGGCAGGTGCTCCTGTAGTCCCAGCTACTTGGGAGGCTGATGCAGGAGAATGGCGTGAACCTGGGAGGCAGAGCTTGCAGTGAGTGGAGATCGCACACAGGCGACAGAGCAAGACTGTCTCAAAAAAAAAAAAACAAAACAAAAAAAACAGGAGGCGCACCCAAGATGGCTAAATAGGAACAGCTCCAGTCTCCAGCTCCCAGCGTGAGCGACACAGAAGACAGGTGATTCATTTTCAACTGAGGTACCGGGTTCATCTCACTTGGATGTGTCAGACAGTTGGTGCTGGTCTGCGGATGCAGTACCACTAGGGAGAGCTGAAGCAGGGCAAGGCATCCCCTCACCTGGAAAGCGCAAGGGGGAAGGGAATTCCTTTTCCTAGCCAAAGGAAATTGAAACACACAACACCTGGAAAATCGGGTAACTCCCACCCTAATACTGCGCTTTACCAAGGGTCTTAGCAAATGGCACACCAGGAGATTATATCCCACACCTGGCCCAGAGGGTCCCACGCCCATGGAGCCTCCCTCATTGCTAGCACAGCAGTTTGAGATCTAACTGTAAGACAGCAGCGAGGCTGGGGGAGGGGCGCCCGCCATTGCTGAGGCTGAAGTAGGTAAACAAAGCCACCTGGAAGCTTGAATTGGGTGGAGCCCAGCACAACTCAAGGAGGCTGGCCTGCCTCTGTAGACACCTCCTCTGGGGACAGGTCATAGCTAAACAAAAAGCAGCAGAAACTTTGGCAGAGGTAAATGCCCCCTTCTGACAGCTTTGAAGAGAGCAGTGGATCTCCCAGTGTGGAGGTTGAGATCTGAGAACGAACAGACTGCCTGCTCAAGTGGGTCCCTGACCCCTGAGTAGCCTAACTGGGAGACATCCCCCACTAGCTGTAGACTGACACCTCATACCTCACACGGCGGGGTACACCCCTGAGACAAAGCTTCCAGAGCAAGAATCAGACAGCAACATTCGCTGTTCAGCAATATTCTATCTTCTGCAGCCTCTGCTGCTGATACCCAGTAAAACAGGGTCTGGAGTGGACCTCAAGCAAACTCCAATAGACCTACAGCTGAGGGTCCTGACTGTTAGAAGGAAAACTAACAAACAGAAAGGACAACCACACCAAAATCCCATCAGTACATCACCATCATCAAAGACCAAGGGTAGATAAAACCACAAAGATGGGGAAAAAGCAGGGCACAAAAGCTGGAAATTCAAAACTCAGAGTGCATCTCCCCCTCCAAAGGAACGCAGCTCATCTCTAGCAACAGAACAAAGCTGGATGGAGAATGACTTTGATGAGTTGAGAGAAGAAGGCTTCAGTTGATCAGACTTCTCAGAGCTAAAGGAGGAATTACATAACCAGCACAAAGAAACTAAAAACCTTGAAAAAAGATTTGACGAATGGCTAACTAGAATAACCAATGTAGAGAACTGATAGAGATGAAAACCATAACACGAGAACTACATGACAAATGCACAAGCTTCAGTAACTGACTCAATCATCTGGAAGAAAGACCATCAGCAATTGAAGATCAAATGAATGAAGTGAAGGGAGAAGAGAAGTGTAGAGAAAAAAGAGTAAACAGAAATGAACAAAGCCTCCAAGAAATATGGGATTATGTGAAAAGACCAAATCTACGTCTGATTGGTATGCCTGAAAGTGACGGAGAAAATGGAACCAAGTTGGAAAACACTCTTCAGGATATTATCCAGGAGAACTTCCCCAATCTAGTAAGGCAGGCCAACATTCAAATTCAGGAAATACAGAGAACACCACAAAGATAATTCTCGAGAAGAGCAACTCCAAGACACATAATTGTCAGATTCACCAAAGTTGAAATGAAGGAAAAATGTTAAGGGCAGCCAGAAAGAAAGGTTGGGTTACACACAAAGAAAAGCCCATCAGACAAATAGCAGATCTCTCAGCAGAAACTCCAAGCCAGAAGAGAGTGGAGGCCAATATTCAACATTCTTAAAGAAAAGAATTTTCAACCCAAAATTTCATATCCAGCCAAACTAAGTTTCATAAGTGAATGAGAAATAAAATCCTTTACAGACAAGCAAATGCTTAGAGATTTTGTCACCACCAGGCCTGCCTTACAAGAGATCCTGAAGGAAGCACTAAACATGGAAAGGAACAACAGGTACCAGCCATTGCAAAAACATATCAAAATGTAAAGTCCATCGATGCTAGGAAGAAACTGCATCAAATAGCGAGCAAAATAACCAGCTAATATCATAATGACCAAGTTCACACATAACAAAATTAACCTTAAATGTAAAAGGACTAAATGATCCAATTAAAAGACACAGACTGGCAAATTGGATAAAGAGTCAAGACCCATCAGTTTGCTGTATTCAGGAGACTCATCTCACATGCAGAGACACACATTGGCTCAAAATAAAGGGATGGAGGAAGATCTACTAAGCAAATGGAAAACAAAAAAAAGCAGGGGTTGCAATCCTAGTCTCTGATAAAACAGACTTTAAGCTGACAAAGATCAGAAGAGACAAAGAAGGCCATTATATAGTGGTAAAGGGATCAATTCAACAAGAAGAGCTCACTATCCTAAATATACATACACCCAATACAGGAGCACCCAGATTCATAAAGCAAGTCCTTAGAGACTTACAAAGAGACTTAGACTCCCACACAATAATAATGGGAGATTTTAACACCCCACTGTCAACATTAGACAGATCAACGAGACAGAAAGTTAACAAGGATATCCACAAATTGAACTCAACTCTACACCAAGCGGACCTAAGAGACATCTACAGAACTCTCCACCCCAAATCAACAGAATATACACTCTTCTCAGCACAACATCGCACTTATTCCAAAATTGACCACATAGGTGGAAGTAAAGCACTCCTCAGCAAATGTAAAAGAACAGGAACTATAACAAACTGTCTCTCAGACCACAGTGCAATCAAACTAGAACTCAGGACTAAGAAACTCAATCAAAACTGCTCAATTACATGGAAACTGAACAACCTGCTCCTGAATGACTACTGGGTACATAAGGAAATGAAGGCAGAAATAAAGATGTTCTTTAAAACCAATGAGAACAAATATACAACATACCAGAATCTCTGGGACACATTTAAAGCAGTGTGTAGAGGGAAATTTATAGCACTAAATGCACACAAGAGAAAGCAGGATAGATCTAAAATTGACACCCTAACATCACTATTAAAGGAACTGGAGAAGCAAGAGCAAACACATTCAAAAGCTAGCAGAAGGCAAGAAATGACTAAGATCAGAGCAGAACTGAAAGAAATAGAGACACAAAATTCTCTCCAAAAAATCAATGAATCCAGGAGTTTGTTTTGTGAAAAGATCAACAAAATTGATAGACTGCTAGCAAGACTAATAAAGAAGAAAAAAGGGAAGAATCAAATAGATGCAATAAAAAATGATAAAAGGGATATCACCACCGACCCCACAGAAATACAAACTACCATCAGAGAATACTATAAACACCTCTATGCAAATCAACTAAAAAACCTAGAAGAAATGGATAATTTCCTGGACACTTACACTCTTCCAAGACTAAGCCAGGAAGAAGTTGAATACCTGAATAGACCAATAGTAGGCTCTGAAATTGAGGCAATAATTAATAGCCTACCAACCAAGAAAAGTCCAGGACCAGATGGATTCACAGCTGAATTCTACCAGAGGTACGAGGAGGAGTTGGTACCATTCCTTCTGAAACTATTCCAATTAATAGAAAAAGAGGGAATCCTCCCTAACTCATTTTACAAGGCCCACATCATCCTGATACCAAAGCTTGACAGAGATACAACAAAATAAGAGACTTTTAGACCAATATCCCTGATGAACATTGATGTAAAAATCCTCAATAGAATACTGGCAAACCAAATCCAGCAGCACATCAAAAAGCTTATCCACCATGATCAAGTGGGCTTCATCCCTGGGATGCAAGGCTGGTTCAACATACGCAAATCAACAAATGTAATCCAGCATATAAACAGAACTAAAGACAACAACCACATGATTATCTCAATAGATGCAGAAAAGGCCTTTGACAAAATTCAACAGCCCTTCATGCTAAAAACGCTCAATAAATTCAGTATTGATGGAACGCATCTCAAAATAATAAGAGCTACTTATGACAAACCCACAGCCAATATCATATAGAATGGGCAAAAACTGGAAGCATTCCCTTTGAAAACTGGCACAAGACAGGGATGCCCTCTCTCACCACTCCTATTCAACAAGTTCTGGCTAGGGCAATCAGGCAAGAGAAAGAAATAAAGGATAATATTTATTATCCTTTATTCTTGCTAGCAGTCTATCAATTTTGTTGATCTTTTCACAAAACAAAAGAAAATTCAGAATAACTGAATAGTTAGGAAAAGAAGAAGTCAAACTGTCCCTGTTTGCAGATGACATGATTGTATATTTAGAAAACCCCTTTGTCTCAGCCCAAAATCTCCTTAAGTTGATAAGAAACTTCAGCAAAGTCTCAGGATACAAAATCAATGTGCAAAAATAATAAGCATTCTTATACACCAGTAACAGACAAATAGAGAGCCAAATCATGAATGAACTCCCATTCACAACAGCTTCAAAGAGAATAAAATACCTAGGAATCCAACTTACAAGGGATGTAAAGGACCTCTTCAAGGAGAACTGTAAACTACTGCTCAGTGAAATAAAAGAGGACATAAACAAATGGAAGAACATACCATGCTCATGGGTAGGAAGAATCAATATCATGAAAATGGCCATACTGCCCAAGGTAATTTATAGATTCAATGCCATCCCCATCAAGCTACCAGTGAGTTTCTTCACAGAATTGGAAAAAACGGCTTTAAAGTTCATATGGAACCACAAAAGAGCCCACATTGCCAAGACAATCCTAAGCCAAAAGAACAAAGCTGGAGGCATCACGCTACCTGACTTCAAACTATACTACAAGGTTACAGTAACCAAAACAGCATGGTACTGGTACCAAAACAGAGATATAGACCAATGGAACAGAACAGACCCCTCAGAAATAATAGCACACATCTACAGCCATTTGATCTTTGGCAAACCTGAGAAAAACAAGAAATGGGGAAAGGATTCCCTATTTAATAAACGGTGCTGGGAAAATTGGCTAGCCATAAGTAGAAAGCTGAAACTGGATCCTTTCCTTACTCCTTATATGAAAATTAATTCAAGATGGATTAGAGACGTAAATGTTAGACCTAATACCATAAAAACTCTAGAAGAAAACCTAGGTAAATCAATTCAGGACATAGGCATGGGCAAGGACTTCATGTCTAAAACACCAAAAGCAACGGCAACAAAAGCCAAAATTGACAAATGGGATCCAATTAAACTAAAGAGTTTCTTCACAGCAAAAGAAACTACCATCCAAGTGAAGAGGTAACCTACAGAATGGGAGAAAATTTTTGGAATCTACTCATCTGACAAAGGGCTAATATCCAGAACCTATAAATAACTCAATCAAATTTACAAGAAAAAAACAAACAACCCTATCAAAAAGTGGGCAAAAGATATGAACAGACACTTCTCAAAGGAAGACATTCATACACCCAACAGACACATGAAAAAATGCTCATCATCACTTGCCATCAGAGAAATGCAAATCAAACCATAATGAGATACCATCTCACATCAGTTAGAATGGCAATCATTAAAAAAATCAGGAAAAAACAGGTGCTGAGAGGATATGGAGAAATAGGAACACTTTACACTGTTGCTGGGACTGTAAACTAGTTCAACCATTGTGGTAAACAGTGTGGCGATTCCTCAAGGATCTAGAACTAGAAATACCATTTGACTCAGCCATCCCATTACTGGGGATATACCCAAAGGATTATAAGTCACGCTGCTATAAAGACACATGCACACATATGTTTATTGCGGCACTATTCACAATAGCAAAGGCTTGGAATCAACCCAAATTTTCATCAGTGACAGACCGATTAAGAAAATGTGGCACATACACACCATGCAATACTATGCAGCCATAAAAAAGGATGAGTTCCTGTCCTTTGTAGGGACATGGATGCAGCTGGAAACCATCATTCTCAGCAAACTATTGCAAGAACAGAAAACCAAATACTGCATGTTCTCACTCATAGGAGGGAATTGAACAATGAGATCACTTGGACACAGAAAGGGGAACATCACACACCGGGTCCTATTGTGGGGAGGGGGTCGTGGGGAGGGATAGCATTAGGAGATATACCTAATGTAAATGATGAGTTAATGGGTGCAGCACACCAACATGGCACATGTATACATATGTAACAAATCTGCACATTGTGCACATATTAAAGTATAATAAAAACAAAAACAAACAAAAAAACCTTTTATTCTTAAAACATAAGAAAATTGTGGGCCTAGGATTAAAAAATAACATTTTCTAAAGGAAAAATAATTAGTCTTCATGTACCTGTACCATAATGCTTTTATCTGTAAAACTGATGTCAAAGTTTATGAGAATGATTAACGGTAACACAATGTATAAGAAACTAATTTCACTCATGAGTCATCATACAAACGCAAATTTTTACAAAATCCCCAAGAAACCAGTTTACATTTAAGATTAAAAACAGGTTTTTGGAAGATGATAGGCATCTCAACAAATAAGAAAAGTGTAAAGTATAAACAAATCCAATAACAAATTTAAAAAATATTCTGAACTCAAGTGTTCAAAATAAGAGTACCAGAAAGACAATATTCTGGCTAATGGTCACACATTAGACTTTTTCTCTGCATTACTGTTTAAACCAAGATATCTTCACTACTTGCAGCATTATTTAATAATTGTTAACTAAGCAACAATATATCAAAAACTGAAACAGAGATCTTAAGTGAACAGAAAACATCTGCTATGGTTTGAATGTTTGTCCCTTCTGTAACTCACATTGGAATTTAATCCCAATGTAATAGTATTAAAAGGCGCGGCTGGCCGGGCGTGGTGGCTCACACTTGTAATCCCAGCACTTTGGGAGGCCGAGGCAGGCGAATCACGAGGTCAGGAGATCGAGACCATCCTGGCGAACACGGTGAAACCCCGTCTCTACTAAAAAACACAAAAAAATTAGCCAGGCGTGGTGGCGGGAGCCTGTAGTCCCAGCTGCTAGGGAGGCTGAGGCAGGAGAATGGTGTGAGCCTGGGAGGCGGAGGGTGCAGTGAGCCGAGATCGCGCCACTGCACTCCAGCCTGGGTGACAGAGCAAGACTCGGTCTCAAAAAAAAAAAAAAAAAAAAGGCGGGACCTTTAAGAGGTGATAAGAGTTACGAGGCCTCATGAATGGACCAATCCATTCATGGCTTCATGGATTAATGGGTTAATGAATTCCTGGGTTAGTAGGTTAATGGATTGATGGATTATCACAGGAACAGGTTAGTTATTATGAGAGTTGGACTGTTATAAAAGCCAGGTTGGCTCTCTCTTGATGCTCTCTTGCCATGTGATGCCCTTGGCCACCTAGGGACTCTGCAGATAGCATCTACTAGCAAGAAGGCTCTCACCAGATGTGATATATTGTCCTTAGATTCCCCAGCCTCCAGAACTGTTAGAAACATTTTTTTTCTTTATAAATTACTCAGTCTCAGGTATTCCATTATAGAAACAGAAAATGGACTGAAACAATAGCTAATATATATATTTTTTCTTTTCACCAAACAATTCTTCAAGACTGTAATAATGAAGAACTCAAACTAGGACACATGTTAACCAGAGTTGCTTTACAAAATATTTATGTAGAGCTTTAAAAAAGAAAAGTGGCTTTACTCAGTGTAGAAGACAGTAGTGCTATAAATTAACCCCAAGGCCCACATCTCATGATGCATTTGACAGTTCATCAGTTCTAGGGAATGTGTGCAGGCAATTTAGATGAAAGAGGAAGGCAAAGGCTCCAAGGGCTAGCTATTAAATGCAGAGCATTATTTGCTGTAAATATCTGCATATTCAAAAGGTTGAGAGAGCGTGGTCAACTCAATTCACTTGGTTTCATTAGCAGAAACATCACTGTGGAAATGTCTGTATTACTGAGTTAAAAGGTTTATAGTTTTGAGGGAAAAGGGTGTTCAAATTAAAAAAATTATTTAACTTAAACAATGTAACTTTATAACCCTTCTAACATATATATGCATAATGGATAATAGGTAAGTGGATTATAAATAAATACTTAACTATGTAAGTAATGATATTTGGCATTTAGAAAATTTTTCAATCAATTTTTCTTATGTTTTAAACTTAAAAAAAGAATGATTCTTTTTCAAATCAGATTGTTAGGCTTCAATAAGAACTAACTTCTCAAAATGAATGAAGTTTAGAACAAAACTACTTGTCAATCTATATGACAAATCAAGTTAATTTGGGATATAATTTTCCTTCAGCAAGCAATCTTAAGAAAGACAATGTTTACTTCCTGCATTTCTTTGAGCCCATCTACCTTTAGTATATATCAGAATTTATTTCACTTTCTATATAAATATATTTCTAGCATCTGGTGTACTTGAAACTATCTTTAGGCTCATATTTAGTTGTTCTATCTAGAGTTTTAGCATTTTCCTTGTCCTCAAAACTTGTCAGAACAATACAAAATATTCACAAAAGCCATACAATGAAGCTGCATGAATAAATTAACCTGGTCGCTTAAACAGGTAAAGCTCCTTATTGTAAAATAATATAAATAAGCATATACCACACTAAACAAAAATGTCTTCTGTTTTGAATCTATGGAAATGATTCAGGAAACCTATCCTCTAAATGGGATATATATATATATACACATACACACACACACACACACATATATATATGTATATTAAAAGTTGTATGTATATATTTGAGACTGAGTCTCACTCTGTCACCCAGGCTGGAGTGCAGTGGCATGATCTCAACTCACTGCAACCTCCGCCTCCCGGGTTCAAGTGATTCTCGTGCCTCAGCTTCCCATATAGCTGGGACTACAGGTGTGTGCCACCACGCCCAGCTACTTTTTTCTATTTTTAGTAGAGAAGGGGTGTGAAACTCTGCTCTATAAAAATATAAAGTGCTCTAATTGGCTTTTACCAATTAGAGCAAACAACCTTCACTTTACTATGAAAAGCTGTATCTTCAATGATATTCATTGCCTCTTTGGTGTCATTGCCACCTATTATAACAAATAGAAAATGTAATCAATAATAACTAACAAAAATCACCAACTTACTAGGTAGTTTTGTTTAAAATGTTCATTTCTAAGAAGAAACCCACAATGCTTGTTCAAGGAATATATTTTACAAATGGCAGTTGAGTTTCCAGATTCGCTGACCAAATCCTATTTAAATCATAATATAAGTGAGCCAAAATGTTCACAATAGAGCCCAATGCATTTAATGAAACTCTCGTTTTAGAAAAGTTCACCTTAAACATATTAATCATATTTATCTAATTTTATGTATAAAGAACACTTCTGAAGGAAAAAAAAATCATCATTTTTAACCCATATCAATGGAAGCACATACTTTGTTTCCCAAGTTGAAGGATCAAAAACTCACTAATCTCTCAGAAAGTCTGCAGGATCTCAGGCTTGATTCTTTCTACACTGATAGAAATCATACCTGTGGTGGTAGCCACTGTTCTTAGAAGCTTTCTTACTCCTTTTCTGGAGCCTGGAGTCCAACAGTGTCAGAGGTAGTGGCGTGCTAGAGTCAGCTCAAAATGGCTTTCAAGAGCCAATTAAATTTAAGAATTTTGACAGTGTTAAACATAACCATTACTAAAAGTCAAATCATATGAACTCATAATTAAATACACTATATTAAAATCAAAGTATCATAATTCCTCCAGCTTTGTTCTTTTTGCTTTGTTCTCCCTTGGCTATTTGGGCTATTTTTTTTTTTTTTTTTTTTTTTTTTTTTTTTGAGGCGGAGTCTCGCTCTGTCGCCCGGACTGGAGTGCAGTGGCCGGATCTCAGCTCACTGCAAGCTCCGCCTCCCGGGTTCACGCCATTCTCCTGCCTCAGCCTCCCGAGTAGCTGGGACTACAGGCGCCCGCCACTTCGCCCGGCTAGTTTTTTTGTATTTTTAGTAGAGATGGGGTTTCACCGTGTTAGCCAGTATGGTCTCGATCTCCTGACCTCGTGATCCGCCCGTCTCGGCCTCCCAAAGTGCTGGGATTACAGGCTTGAGCCACCGCGCCCGGCCTATTTGGGCTATTTTTTTGGTTCCATATAAATTTTAAAATGTTTTTTCTAGTTCTATGAAGAATGCCACTGGTAGTTTAATAGTAGTAGCATTGAATCTATGAAATGTTTTGTTCAGTATGGCTATTTTAACAATATTGATTCTTCCTATTCATGAGTATGGATGTTTTTCCATTTGTTTGTGTCATCTGACTTGTTTGAGCAGTGTTTTGTGACTTAAGCCACAAGCAATCACAACGAAAACAAAAATTGACAAATGGGATCTAATTAAACTTAAGGCTTCTGAAGAGCAAAAGAAACTATCAACAGAGTAAACAGACAACGTACAGGGTGGGAGAAAATATTTGCAAACTATGCATGTGAATAAAGGTCTAATATCTAGCATTAATAGGGAACTTAAATTTACAAGAAAAATAACAAAGAACCCTATTAAAGAGTGAGCAAAGGACAGACACTTTTCAAAAGAAGACATACATGTGGCCAACAAGTGTATGAAAAAAAGCTAAATATCACAGATCATTACAGAAATGCAAATCAAAATCACAATTAGATACCACACCAGTCGAATGGCTATTATTAAAAAGTCAAAAAATAACAGATGCTGGTGAGATTGCAGGAAAAAAGGAACACTTATACACTGTTTGGAGTATAAATTAGTTCAACCATTGTGGAAAACAATGTGGCAAATCCTCAAAGACCTGAAACAGAAATGGCAAATCAAATCAAAGGAATGTAAATTTTTCTGTCATAAAGGCACATGCATGCATATGTTCACTGCATCACTATTCACAATAGCAAAGACATGGAATCAACCTAAATGCCCATTAATGTTAAACTGGATAAAGAAATTGTGGTACATATACACCATGGAATACTATACAGCTATAAAAAAGCATGAGATCATGTCCTTTGCAGGAACATGGATGGAGCTGGAGGCCATTCTCCTTAGCAAACTAACACAGAAACAGAAAACCAAATACTGCATATTCTCACTTATAAGTGAGAGATAAATGATGAGAGCACGTGGACACATAGAAGGAAACAACAGGCACTAGGGCCTATCAGAGGATCAGGGTGGGAGGAGGGAGAGGATCAGGAAAAATAACTAATGGATACTAGGTTTAATATCTTGGTGATGAAATAATCTGTCAGAAAACTCCTGTGACCTAAGTTTACTTATGTAACAAACCTACACATGTACCCCTGAACTTAAAAGTTTTTTGAAGTAAGTAAATATTCAAACTCATAATTTTCTATTTATTTCACAACATTTCCCTACTATTTTTACTCTTCGGCCTATTTTACCTATTTGATTTGTATGGTGGAAATACTACATAATAATATGTTATTGCACGTATTTTTTCAACTCCTCATTCAATGATGTTGGTTGAATTTGGTCATGTAGAAGTATTTGCACCATGGGAATTAGGAAACACTATTAATTAGGGGTTTTTTCTTCTGGCGAGCTGGCTTCTCCAGGCAAATTCTATCATTTACAGCTAAGAGTGATGCTTAACCAACTAGAAGAGATTTCCCACATTTAAAACAGAAAACAAGACACTTCTCCATGACATTCATATGATACTTTTTAATATTTTCGTAAGAATGAAATTGAGACAAAATGAACAACAGGAAGTATTAAAAGGAAAAAATGTCACCAGATTGCACCTGAATAGGTGTTATAAAGGACAGTTGAGGAAGAACAAGTAAAAATGTCTGGAGTTGGTTATATATACTTAAATCGTTAACGTAATTTCTTCTTTCTCCTGTTTTTGGAAAAATGACCACGCACTTAGTCCCCAGATATAGACAGGATTCCAACCTTGACGTGATGGAAGGAAAATAAATAGGCATTACAAGCAATGAATCGGAGTCAGTTTGCCTCTATTAAAATTCTGCCTTGGCTATCTGCCAGCTAAGTATGTATAGCCTTCATAAGCTTTAGCTTCCTAATCTACTAAGTAGTCAACATAAGAGTACTTTCCTCATAAAACTGTTGGGGGTTTAAATGATATAATGTATGTAATGCAGAGATTGTCAGACCTCAGTGAACACTGGAATCCCCTGGGAGGTGTGAAAAACTACTGACACTCGGGGTCTCAATCATAGAGAGCTGAACTTAATTAATCCAGAGTGGGGCTGGGTGCATTTTAAACAGTCTCCAAGATGATTCTATCATGTAGTCTGTGTTGAGAACTACTGTTAACCATTACCATCAGTGCTTCAATCCATCACACCATAACTGCCTAAAGAGTTACCAATGGGCAAAGGTATACATACAGGAAAAAAACATGTTTATTAATTTGTTCACTTGCCAAAAGAGCTCAGAAATTAGAGATTTCTTTACTCTCGTCACTCAACACTTCAATGAGTGTGAAGCCACCATTTAAAATTTGTATCACACTCAAGAAGGCCTCCTAAAAGTGGATGCATTCTGAGATCCATTTACTCAAGTGAAAGGGGCCCACATCTTTTCTAAGCTTATTTGAAAGGAGTCTCTTTGCTTTTGTGTTACTTTGTGTACACAATTTAGTTAAAGCCTTGAGTGAATCCTCATTTCCACCGAGTTCCATTGCTGAAACTCAAGTCCAAACCACTGCCATATCAAGATGGACCCTTACTAGTGCTTCCTGTTTGGCCTTCCTGCTGCCTCGTATATCTGACCTTCAGTACATATTCTTGCATTTGTCAAGGATATTTTTAAAACACACAACTCACCTTCTTATTCTTACTCTCGAAACTCTCCTTTGATGTTTTCCTATCACCTTTATTCAAAGTCTCCCTACGAGGCCATTTAGAGCTGGTCCCTAGCTTCCTCTCTAACTTAATTCATATGCTTCTATCCCTCACTCCAGTCCAGCTTCTCTGACCCCTTTGCTATTCCTTGAACATATCAAGCAAGCTCTCTATTTAGGTCCTTCACACTCGCTCGGTCCTCTACCTACAATATTCTTCTACTCCAAATGTCATGGTTCTCTCCCCCTTCCTTTGGATGCTTGCTCAGATATCATCTCAGAGATGTTTATGATCACTCTAAGATTATAATCCCTACTGTTGTCACCCCATGCCAACTCTCTTGTCATTCTTCATTCATTTATGCAACTTTGTGTTCCTTTACTGCACTGATTAATCCTATTAATTATACCATATATTTATTTTTTAGTTTATCTTTTCTCCATGGAACTTGAGTTGTATGAAAGGAGAAACCTTAGTTCTTTTGTTTGCAGCTGTATACCCAGCATATAAATATGAATATAGAGTGGGAACTCAATAAATACTTGTGTAAATAAATAAACAGGTAGTCAAGATGAGTTGTCTATAAGTCCTGTGAGTCCCAGAAAACTCTAGAATTCTTTCAGTTCATTGATTAAAACTGCAAGACCAATTAGCTTCACAACAGATGGCAAACCTAAAGCCAAGCAGCCATCTTGCTAATTCTGGCATCTGTCGCGAGATGAATTAGGAGCGTGGATAGATCAGCTAAGATTCAGCAGCATTATAGGAAACACACTTCAAACCCTTGTCCTTCCAGCATTTCTATTTTCATGAAATGTGAAAAAGACCCCATTGTAATATCTGTAAGTTTAAGGAGCAGGGATTAAATCAATTTAAATTCTGTTGTTAGTGATTTAACAGAAAAAAGTATCCTATATTTATATGTGATTTGAAAAATTCAGACCAATACACTAAACACAGTTATTGAGCAATTTTCTTTTTAATAAGCTTATTGTTTATAAAGCAGACAATGTTATAGAGAGCTCAATATATGAAATGTAATGAATACAAGTGTGTGATAGAATGATTTAAAAAATAAAATTTCCCTCCACGGTATTGATGATAGTTGCTGAGAAGTTTGGAAATAGATGCTAAGCAATGTTATTATCATTATATCATGATTGTTAAGAAGCAATAATGAAGCTAATGTTTCTTCTCTGGAAGTGGTAGAACAGCAACAAAAAAACCTGTCAGAAATATTCAAGCAAGCATGAATTTTGGTTATTCTGGTGTTCAGTGACACCAGAGATGCTGAGAATCATTGTATGAATTCATCAGTTTTGTTGGTGTCATGTAGACACAGCCAGGCTCAAACGAAATATACTTTTTTTGAAGTAAAAGGGCTCCTATTTACAATACAGGAAATAAAGCGATCAGCTCTTGTCAAACAAAAAGTAAATTGTTTTAAGGAAAAAGAATTCTGACATTTAGTCAAATTTTATTCTTTCAGGAAACAAGCAATTCTTTGACAGAAAAATATGTTATTGCCAGAGGATATGTATTCCTCTGTTATATTTTGCTAGTTTTCTATTTTCTCAGCACATAAGGAACAGATGGAAATAAAGTTGATCCAATGAAATACTTTCTTTTACATCCCAGCAATAAGGAAAACTAAAATTCAATGAAATGATCTAACCAAATTTACCACATGTATGTCTACGTATTTTGGAAACTTTATAGGAAGTGTAAAACCAAAGAGAAATCATGGGAATTATTAAAATAATATTTACTTCTTCATTTCCTTTCAGACAACTTTATAGTTGTTATTTGTATTCTTCTCTAAATTCTCATTTTCCCCTAAATATGAATGCAAAAAGCTATACTACTTGCTCCAAAATGATGTTTAGCTTTCTTAGAGAGTTTTTCACACTCAGAATACATTATACTCACTAGGACTGGGCTTAATCATACAACTTTAAAAAGAGAATATGAATACTCTCATATTGCTGGCTGGTAAACTAACTTTTTTCCCCTATGTATTCTCTATGTTTACCTCATGCCACGCTATCACTCAGATTTTGAAATAAAATCATTTTGTAATAAAATTATTTGCTTTCAAATCAAATCATAGTACCAATGTAAGGAAATAATCTGGAGCAACATTGGGAACAATTAATTTGTCTCCAGCCAAATATGTAACCTACCTTGGACCATATTGATAAAGTCAAGCTCATGATGATTAAGAACAATGGTGGCCATTCACATGAATGTAGAACTCTTTTAGAAGCCGGAGTTCTACAATTCATACCAACATGAGAAATTGAACCAAAAATTAAGGCAAATTCCACATACAGAAAATCAATAGAACTTTTCAGTGGGTTGCTTGTGTGAAACATGCAGACTTTACTTTCACCTGGCTGGGATATATCCTGTAATTAATAACACTTATATCCTTTAGTTAATGACACTAAACACAAAAGCTCAGGTGGACCCCTGTTAGTAGTTCTCCCAGGCAACCAGCGGAAACAAACCCTAGGAAGTATGAAAAGCTAAAACCCAGGGAAAAAGTACGGAAGATAATGTAAACAATACACGACACACTCAAATATTTTAGAGACTGGATCCTGGAAAAGAGCAGTTCTAGCACACAGCTTTCCCAGCTTAGCTTCTTCTTAGAGTCCCCCAAATTACCAGGGTCATTCTATTACTAGCTGACCTGAGCAAAGAGTGACAGAGGGGAAGTGAGAGAGGAAAGAGAAGGCAGTCTGAACTCATTGTCCTTAAAATAGCTTTTGCAAAATTTTCGAAAACATATGAACATGTGAACACTTTGCTAGGGCCACTTTCTCAGGATTCATGCAAGTGGGAGGTCCTGAATCTTAAGCTGTGTGACTTTGAAGGTACATTTCCCACAATCACTGGAACACAGTGGTAGTACAGGTTAAGCAAATAAGACAATGGAGTGAGAAAGTGAAGTTAAAGCCATAGCTTTTATTCTGTACCTTATTTTCAAGAATTTGGTGCCATGTATCTAAAATGTCCCTGACATACATTTTGACGATACAGAATTGTTTTTACACCTCTCTTTGTCACCAAAGGCAAAAGTTTGTGTGTGTGTGTGTGTGCATAGGAAAATACACAGTTATTAGCTTTGAATAAATTGTGGAACTGACTGAACAACTTGAGATATTTATGGCTAATTACTAAGTATTTAAAGATGTGTAACTGTCCTCTTCTTTATTCTCTGTTGCACAGTGAATCAGCGGCACCAAATCATTGTCTATACATTTTTAAAATTTCAAAACACGTGAGAGCTGCACAGAAATAAATCCTCTGTCATTTACAAATGCCATTCTTGTCTTATTTTTAACTACATCTCTAGAACTTACTTCATTTGGGGCTTGTAATACGTGGGAAGCTGATTCTAAGAAGTATAGGCAGATTCATCAGCGTTCAGCTGGTGGCTGCAGCTCCACCACACCTTCCCAAATTCTCGGAAAATAACACAACCAAGATTATGTCCTCGGACAATGACATAACCTGATTCTAAGTGTAGAAGAAAGATGAAATTCATGCATGGGGAAATATGATTTTTGCCAGAGGAGCAAAGGATGCTAGAAGCTGTGTATGAAATCAGAATAAAATTTCAGATGAAGAAGAAAGATAACAGAAGAAAATTTCTGAAAATATGTAATATAAAATTAGGCTAAGACTTTAAAGATTCTTTGAAAAATAATCAATAATACAAGTGGACCTGAAGAATGGAAGAAAACATTTCCCTTTTTATCTTGGAGAGGATAAAATCAAATGTAAGCTCTGTGTCCTCTAATACTGTTATAAGATCATACATTTGAAAGCTAATACAGTCCTCTATAATTTGTGGTTAACACTGCATGCATAGTATACTAAATAATAACGCAATTCTTTTTTTTTTTTTTTTTTTGAGACAGAGTCTTGCTGTGTCACCCAGGCTGGAGTGCAGTGGCACCATCTCAGCTCACTGCAGGCTCTGCCTTCTGGGTTCAAGTGATTCTCCTACCTCAGTCTCCCAAGTACCTGGGACTACAGGCATGTGCCACCATGCCCAGCTAATTTTTGTATTTTTAGTAGAGACCAGGTTTCACCATGCTGACTACACTGGTCTTGAACTCCTGGCCTCAAGCAATCTACCTGCTTAGGCCTCCCAAAGTGCTGGGATTACAGGTGTGGTCCTGGGGCAATAAAGCAATTCTCAATGATCACAGTTTACAAAAGTTTTAGGAGAAAGAAAGAACCATAAGACAAGCAGGTCTTCAGTTTGATGGCACAAAACTTCCTTGCTTTTTTCCTATTTCTTCAAACTGTTTATTTTCTTTCTATGATTTTCTTCCTTTATCTACCTGTCAAAGAGTATTGTTCCTCAAGGATTCATTCCCATAGGTAGGTATTATCTTTCTTTACTGTATGCTCTACCTTATAACCTCCCCCACCCCATCATTTTACATAAGCTCTTGCTGACTTCCATAATCTTATCCCTAGGCTTACTGTCTCTGAGTTTCAAACTTTTGTCATTATTTACAGAATGTTTCCAGTTGAATATTCCATGGTAACTACTTCTTCAGCATTTCTCAAATGCATGTATACTCTCTCCAAACTATTTCCTACAGTGTGTTGCAATTTTCATTAATGACACCGTGCCATGCAAGCCAAAACATTTGGAAGCCATCTAGAATTCTCTCTCTGTCTCACTCCTCTCACCTTGACCCCAAGGTTAGGAGCAATATTAAATTAGTAATCGATTGCTTACTTCAAAGTCTGCTTACACCACTTACCTAGTTGTATGACCCTGGATAGGTCACTTAGCCTTCTGTACCTCTGTCTTATAAGGTTAGGGTGATTAACTGGATAATGTATGTTCAGTATTTAGTGCATTGCCTGACATTTAGTAAGTGCTCAATAATTTATTATTGCTCAGCTCCATGCCTTCACACATGTTGTTTCTTCTGCCTAGAATGCCCTTTCCAGGATCTATAATTTAGATGTCCGGCTGATTGTAGAGAGCAGAGACAGCTGGAATGCTGTCTTTGCTGATAAATGGTCTTCTGGTTATAACAAGTGTCCTTTGAATTATGAGTAATAAATCTCCTCTAATTTAAAGTACAGGTGATTTGGATTGCTGCTTTTACTTCTGAAGGGGAAATTGAATGCATTTAGTTTGGTGTGGAGGTAAGGGGTCACATACCAAAAACATGATCTAACCCCTAACAGTGATTATCTAGGACTTGAAAAATTTGTCTATGAGTTTATCAGAATGAAAAAATAAAACATACTGTAAAGAAAAGTTTGTCTTACCCACATTCAAACTTTCAACACCTAAAAGAGTTCCTGGACCATAGCAGGCAAGTCTTCAGTATTTATAGAGGAAAAGAAAGAAGGAAAATAACTAAAGCAGAAGGAAGGCAGAAAGATGGAAGCAGGGAAATGAAAAAGAATGACCTACATAGGTAGGAAAAGATATTTCTGAATGTAGTTAGCTGCTACTAATATAGAAATGCAGTTACATAATAAAAATGTAGGCATGTTGATTGTTAATTAGTAAACTGTATGTGGGCTCAGAAGTGTCTCCACTATAATCGTGGGAACACCCACACCACCATGTTCTTTGTGGTGGGTAGCTGATTTTATCACAGCTAGAAAAGCTCTCCTTTGGTACCTGAAATGGCTAATACTCCCTCTTCATTTTCTCTTCAGTTTCATTGCTTTTGTCTATTTACATTTTGAAGATGGCTGAAACTTTCACTGTCTTTGGGGTTTGCAATAGGTAGTTGAGGTCTCTTGTCTATCATCACCATCACCATTATCATCCTTAATTACCTGGATACTGATGTTGACTTCGTTTTTATCACCATAGAGTAATTTTAGCCACATATGTGCTTTAATACCATCCCTGAAGAGTAGAGAAGAATCTCTACCAACATTGTTTATAATTTTATCCAGCCTTGAAATCTAGTGATTTCACTGTCTTTTCCTTATAATGTTCCTAGTGATGCAAACATTTTCATTTACACATTCTCCAAATTTGATAATTCTCTTTTATAAGTTATAAAGGAGGCTGAGTCATAGCCAAGCAGGTAGTGCTATTTTTGGTCAAGGACGATACGCTATAATAAAGCTTATAGAAATTTTAAACCTCTCTAGGGTCAATTTCTAAATGGGAGCTTCTTACACACACACACATACATATGAATGCATATCTATACATATGCACATATATAATTTTTTAAAAAGTAATGGCAGTAATTGCTTTGCCTTAGGCCATGTGGAAGGGGGAGGAAAAGCTTAAGCATGGCTGAGTGTTATTACCATGGGTGAGTCTCAGCAAGTCCAGCCAACCTTTGATCTCAAACAAAAACTAGACAATGAGTGAATGCATTTGAGAAATCATTATTGCCGAAGTTAAGGAACCAAAACATTTGAGAGTAGAGGTGGGTAAAATAGTGGTGGGAGGAGGCTGCTTCAAACGCCTGAAGACAGGGAAAATCCCTGGATAGAGAATGTTTCGAAGAGGGGACAGAAGTCCAAAAGCCCTCTTTAAATGGCCTGGGACCCTTTGTTCCAAAAGAAGAGCTAGCTCAGGTGCAAAGAGTCCCTTTGTTATCTTTGGTCTGATTCCTTAATACCAGATGTTAAATCATTCTTTTGTTGGGCTTAGGGTGGGATGAGAATTTAATAGAGAGTATCATGTTTTCTCAATGCTTGATAAAGATTATCACCCTGGGGTACGTATGTTTAATTTTCCCTCAGACCATATTATTGGGTTTCATATCTTTTCCTAACTTGGATTAAAATCTGGGTAGTGAATCTTGTAGGACTGGTGTTTATTATAATGATATTTCCAAGCTCGCTAAGTGAAAGAGCAACATAGTTGCCAAAATGTAGTCTGATTTTTCTAGTCAAACCTTGTTGGCTTTTGTATACTAAATACAAGATTAGGATTTTACAATGAAGTAAATAAAGCTTAGTTCTGCTATCAAATAGAATTCCCCTTTCCCTTTGGCTTTCTGAAAGCTCTGAAAATCTAAGTATATTCATTTACATGACTTTCACAGGATTTGGAATTACCTATTTCCACTAAAAAATTAGGGCTCTATTTTTTTCCAGTAAGTTTCTCAAATTCATTTTGCAAGCAGAGAGATAAACGGTATCTAATAAGCCAAAATGTTTCAGAAAGGAGGTGTGGGGTGTTTCAAAAGTTAATTAAGATAAAACAGGATACAAACAAACAACTAAACCAAAATATATTTAACTATTTAAAACACTAAATAAAATAAACTAGCTTTCTCTGAGGGATGCAAAGAGACTTTATGAAGAAGGGAATATTTGAGTTATATATGAAAAGACCAAACAAATGTTCTAAAGAAAGAGGAGGGGAGGAGATGACGTCCTACCTAACAGCAACAGCATTTGCAAAGACAGTAAGTTAGGGGGGAAACCTGGTATATTTGAGAGATTTGGTTTGATTGGGACATGAGGTGTATTGTGGAGTGGCAGAAAGTGAAGTTGGAGTAGAATGCTATAGGTACCTGTGGGTTACGGCATAGTTCCCAAAATTATTATACCATCAAGTAACAGGGAAAGAAACTAACTTCAGAATCTATTTGGTAGAAAAATGTTGTCATTATATTAGTTTTACAGAAATATGACAACAAAGTCTCTGAAATAGGAAGTATACCAGTGTTTACATTTTGGCATTTCATGGAATTGTCTCTTTTGTTGCTACCGTTGACAGTAATTCTTAGATACAGCTGGGTGGTGAACTCTGGGGAGTTGGCCAGACAGAAAGATTTATTTATTTTTTCTCAAATTACATCAACAAGTCAGGCTTCAGTATTCTGATTTTGACCTAAAATGACTGGGCTGATATCCTAAGATAAGAAGAATGGATGAAGGGTGAGAAATTAATTACAAATAATATTTAGAGGTAGATTAAATAAGCTCATTTGTTTAATATGATTCATGTTGGTGTTTTTGAAACCAAATCAACTGAGAAAGAAAATAAGCTGATGCTGAGAGCACTAAGAATAGCCTTTAGATTCTAAGAAGCAATTTTATCAATGAATGTCATGTGAACTTTTGAGCAACAAACTAAGTATTTCTGGAACCAATTAACATGTCCCTATTGAAAACACATTATGTATTCAATATTTTGCTAGAACATATATGTAGATCACTACTATAGAATGTTGTGCAGATAGAAAATAGAAAGAATGATTATCTCCTGGACCCAGGAAGATAATCCTCTAAATGTTTGACCATTAAATCTTGAGTTCATATCCCTGAAGAATTAGAGTCAGGAGATAATTTGCTACAGGGTAATTCTATCCTAGCACTCCCTTACGTAAGATGCTAGTCATAGAATGTATATAAACCAACTTCCTGGAAGAAGTATTTTTTTGTCCAATCTTAAACAGTAACCAAACCACTTTCTAAGGTGAATGCGTGTTAAGTTTCTAGCATAAAAAGACACAATATGGGGTACGTATTTTTCTAACACTGTGAATGTATAAAACAACTGATTGAAGAAGAAATGGCCCAGGGTACTCTGTATGAAAATGACGATGACTGTGAACATGGGTTTTGAACAGAGGTTATATCTCAATAAATCTTTGAGTATTTTTGCATATCATTTCAGAAATTTTCTCTGATAAGGAGCATTATCTCTTCTGTTAACTTTATAAATCCTTTAGACTATACAAATGTGACAGTGCTCACAATTTTCATCAAAAATTTCATTTTTTCATCAGTTGAAATAATGATTCTGATAGGGGCAGATAAGCCAATTGCCTTTTCAAAGATAAGCTAATGTCATAAATGCTAGATCTCAAAACCTTTAGAGTTTCTTCTAAAAATCTCCTTCCAATTATCACTCACTCCCTTTAATGCATGCATAATCACATACATGCACTGAGATCTCCAGGAAATATATTTGGGATTTTACAAAGGATTTAAAAATAGGTGTAAATTCAGCAAAGTCTCAGGATACAAAATCAATGTGCAAGAATCACAAGCATTCCTATACATCAACAATAGACAAGCAGAGAGCCAAATCATGAATGAACTCCCATTCACAATTGCTACAAAGAGAATAAAATAACTAGTAATAGGCGAACAAGGGATGTGAAGGACCTCTTTCAGGAGAACTACAAACTACTCCTCAAGGAAACAAGAGAGGACACAAACAAATGGAAAAAATTTCATCTTCATGAATAGGAAGAATCAAAATCATGAAAATGGCCATACTACCCAAAGTAATTTATAAATTCAATGCTATTCTCATCAAACTTGAAAATGAAGACATTCTTCACAGAATTAGAAAAAAAAAACAAACAAACTTTAAATTTCATATGGAACCAAATAAGAGCCCATATAGCCAAGACAATCCCAAACAAAAAGAATAAAGCTGCAGGCATCATGCTACCTGACTTCAAACTATACTACAAGGCTACAGTAATGAAAACAGCATGGTACTGGTACCCAAAGAGACATATAGACCAATGGAACAGAACTGAGATCTCAGAAATAACACCACACATCTACAACCATCTGATCTTCAATAAACCTGACAAAAACAAGTAACGGGGAAAGGATTTCCTGTTTAATAAATGGTGCTGGAAAAGCTGGCTAGCCATAAGCATAAAGCTGAAACTGGATCCCTTCCTTACACCTTAAGCAAAAATTAACTCAAGATGGATTAAAGACTTAAATGTACAACCCCAAACTATAAAAACTCTAGAAGAAAACCTAGGTCATATCATTCAAGACATAGGCATGGACAAAAACTTCATGATGAAAATGCCTAAAGCAATTGCAACAAAAGCCATAATTGAAAAATGGGATAAAATTAAACCAAAGAGCTTCTGCACAGAAAAAGAAGCTATCATCAGAGTGAACAGGCAACTCTGTTCACTCTGAATGGGAGAATATTTTTGCAATCTACCCATCTGACAAAGGTCTAATATCCAGAAACTATAAGGAACTTACACAAATTTACAAGAAAAAAACAACCCCATCAAAAAGTGGGCAAAGGATATGAACAGACACTTCTCAAAAGAAGACATTTATGTGGCCAACAAACATATAAAAATAAGCTCAACATTACTGATCATTAGAGAAATGCAAATCAAAACTGCCACAATGAGGTACCATCTCATGTCAGTCAGAATGACAATCATTAAAAAGTCAAGAAATAGCCAGGTGCGGTGGCTCATGCCTGTAATTCCCGCACTTTGGGAGGCTGAGGTGGGTGGATCATGAGGTCCGGAGATCGAGATCATCCTGGTTAACATGGTGAAATCTCGTCTCTACTTAAAAAATCAGCCAGGTGTGGTGGTGGGCACCTGTAGTCCCAGCTAATCAGGAGGCTGAGGCAGGAGAATGGTGTGAACCCAGGAGGCGGAGTTTGCAGTGAGCCAGGATCACGCCACTGCACTCCGGCCTGGGTGACAGAGCAAGACTGCATCTCAAAAAAAAAAAAAAAAAAAAAAAAAGTCGAGAAACAATAGATGCTGGTGAGACTGTGGAGAAATGGAGAAATAGGAACACTTTTACACTATTGCTGGGAATGTAAATTAGTTCAACCATTGTGGAAGACAGTGTGGTGATTTCTTAAGGATCTAGAGCCATAAACACCATTTGACCCAGCAATCCCATTACTGGATATACACCCAAAGGAATATAAACTATTCTACTACAAAGACACATGCACACGTATGTTTACTGCAGCACTATTTACAATAGCAAAGACATGGAACCAACCCAAATGACCATCAGTGATAGATTGGATAAAGAAAACGTGGTGCACAGAGACCAGCCATGAAAAGGAATGAGATCATGGCCTTTGCAGGGACATGAATGAAGCTGGAAGCTATCATTTTCAGCAAACTAACACAGGAACAGAAAACCAAACACCGTATGTTCTCACTCCCAAGTGGGAGTTGAACAATGAGAACACATGGACACAGGGAGGGGAGCAACACATTCTGAGTCCTGTTGTGGGGTGGGTGGTGAGGGGAGGGAACCCAGATTATGGGTCAATAGGTGCAGGAAACCACCATGGCACATGTATACCTATGTAACAAACCTGCACATTCTGCACATGAATCCTGGAACTTAAAGTAATTCTTTTTTTTTTTTTTTTTTTTTTAAGGAAAAAAGATGTAAATTATAACCAAGTCAAATTTTGGAATTAATAAAGTAAAAATTTTTCCCCAATTTTTCACTTGGTATCCATTATGCCATTCAAAAACCTTAGGTAGCAATATAAATGTAAAAGGCCTTGGATAATAACAGAAAGGCAATAAATACCATTTCATTCCAGAAAATGAGTAAAATTTATATGTAACTTGATTCTGTGAAATAATGGATCTATCTCAAATCTTTTACAACCACTTATGAGAGATTTTTTTCCACTGATCTTGCAGAGAACAAATTTTAAGATTGTAGTGCTTTTCTCTTGCCCAAATTAGCTACTGCAAGGTTTCAAGTATATCACTAGTATAATATTCCAACTTCCTAATGTGGGAAAACGGTACTGGTTAGTTTGGTAAATGTTATACTTATCCTTTATATATTTTCTAATTCTTTGCATTTTACATATTTCTAGAAACAGCTGAACATAATTTGATAAAATGTCTCTAGTCTCTCAGGAAAAGGTTCTATTCTTGAGCAAAGTAAAATCTTGACTTAAATGCTTGATTAGGAAAGGAAATGGTATTTTCATGTAGCATGTTCTATATTTCAGATTCTGTTCTAAATTCATTTCTTTTGCTACATACAAACGTTTGCACTCTTGACCAATAATCTCAAAGAACTGAGGAATTCTATGGCCTATGTTTCAGTAAGTTGCCTTGTAACCCCCCTTTCAAAAGTAACTCCCATCCCAAGTTTGTAATAATTCACTTTACCTTTCTCTGTTTTTGCTTCCTTGTCTGTTTTTAAAATTAGTTATACCACCTAAATGAGACTTGCTTTATCATGATTACTGCAAGCTCAGAATATCTCTAAGAAGTGAGATACAGTGGAATAAGCTCTAAATTTCTAGAAAATTATTTAACATTGTGGGTGACTTTTTATTCACACATTGGACTATAAAAGTTAAAAAGTCACAAATTGATTGAGTAATCGACTGTACCTGAATATTTGTATTCTCCCCAAATTTATATGTTGAAATTCTAAGTCCAAGGTGGAAGTATTAAGAAGTGAGGCCTTTGGGAGGTGATTAGATAATAAGGGCAAAGCCTCAGGAATGGGATTATTGCCTTTATAAAAAAGGCTTCCAGGAACTTGTTTGCCCCTTCCATCATGTGAGGAGGCAATAAGAAGATGCCGTCTATGAGTCTGGAAATGGTCCCTCACCAGACACTAAATCTGTCAGCATCTTGATCTTGAACTTCCCAGCCTCCAGAATTAAGTTACCCAGCCTCTGCTATTTTGTTACAGTAGCTCTAAGGGAATAAGGCAGTATCTAAATTTTAAATTATAAAAAATATATATATATATATTTATCATTGTTTTTGCTTAACTTTTATTTTAGGTTCAGGGTACATGTGAAGGTTTGTTCCACAGGTAAACTCATTTCATGGGAGTTTGTTGCACAGATTATTTCATTATCCAGGTATTAAACCCAGTACCCAATAGTTATCTTTTCTGTTCCTCTCTCTCCTCCAACCCTCCTCACCTAAATGCTCATCAATGACAGAGTAGATAAAGAAAATGTAGTACATATATACCAGGGAATACTATGTGGCCATAAAAAAGAGCAAGATCATGTCTTTTGTGGGAACATGGATGGAGCTGGAGGATAATGATCCTTAGCAAACTAATGCAGCAAACCAAAAATTATATTTTTAATTCAAAAATGAATAAAGATTATCTTTTATAATGGATTATCATATTGTTTCTTAAAAACTGCCAATGATATTCTTAAACTGCAAGTTTACCACTTCTGTGCATTTCAATAAACATTAAATTGAACATCTACTATGTTCCAGAGAATATAAAATTGCTAGGAGCTGCCCTTGACCCTATACAGTTCCTATGACAAAACAAACATGAAAATGTAGGATTACTATATTCTGTGAAAAATGACAAAACAGGTATGTACTAAGTATAGTGTGACTTCAAGGAGAAAGCAATGAACTCAACTGAGCTGGTGTGATGGTTAATACTGAGTGTCAACTTGACTGGACTGAAGGATACAAAGTATTGATCCTGGGTGTGTCTGTGAGGGTGTTGCCAAAGGAGATTAACATTTGAGTCAGTGGGCTGGGAAAGGCTGACCCACCCTTAATCTGGGTGGGCACAAGCTAATCAGCTGCCAGTAAATATAAGCAGGCAGAAAAATGTGAAAAGGGAGACTAGCTTAGCCTTCCAGCCTACATCTTTCTCCTATGCTGGATGCTTCCTGCCCTTGAACATAGGACTCCAAGATTTTCAGTTTTGAAACTTGGACTTTCCTTGCTCCTCAGCCTGCAGATGGCCTATTGTGGGACCTTGTGTTCATGTGAGTTAATACTTAATAAACTTCCCTTTCTCTCTCTCTCTCTCTCTTTCTCTCTCTCTCTCTCTCTCTCTTTTCATATATATACACATATATATTCATATACATAGATATATATATATAAACTCCCCTTCATATATCTATCATATATTTGAGATATGTGTATATATATATTCCACTAAGTCTGCCCCTCTAGAGAACCTTGACTAATACAGTTGGGCAGGGGCTGGCAAAGATTCCCAGAAAGAGAGATAAACTGAATCCCAAAGAAGAGAGATACAGTTTGTGGGTGGAGATCAAGAGAAAGCATTTGAAGCAGAGGGAACAGCCGTTTTGAAGCATGGAGGCAAGAAACAATGTACTGACTTGATTGGAGTGCACAGTGTTCAGAACCGGATTACATCATGTGAAAAGCCTTCTGTGTTGGACTAAGCACTTCGAATATTAGCTAGAAGACAATTGACGTTGGTTTGGTTCTATGTCCCTGTCCAAATCTCATTTTGAATTGTAATCCCCAATGTTGGAGGTGGGGCCTAATGGGAGGTGATTGGAGCATGGGAGCAGATGTCTCATGAATGGTTTAGCACAATCCTCTTAGTGCTGTTCTTGTGATAGTAAGTGCATTTTCCCAAAATTTGGCTGTTTAAAAATGTGTGGTACTTTGCCTTTCTTGCTCCTGCTGCTCCAGCCATGCACAGTGCTATCTCCCCTTTTGCCTTCTGCCATGATTGTAAGTTTCCTGAGGCCTCCCCAGAAGCTGAGCAGATACCATTATGCTTCCCATACAGCCTGCAGAACTGTGAGCCAATTAAAGCTCTTTTCTTTACAAATTACCCAGTCTCTGGTATTCCTTTATGGCAGTGCAAGAATGGTCTAATGCAACAATGAAGAGTAACTCCTAGAGCATCAGTTCCTTTCCTGTCATTCTGTTCCGTCTGTCTAAAAACTCTGTTTATTCTTTCCACGTTTGTATTTAATGTCAGTGTCAACTGATTTGACTTATTGTTAAGTTCCATGGTGCATAATGAGTTAGCACTTAATTAGCAGTGATGATTTTAGTTGTGCTTCTGTCTGTACTAGGTGGATCTAAGTATTTTATAAGTAGACAAAAGGCTTTTTTTTTAAAAAAGGAAATGACAATTAAAAAGTGCAATATGCATTATGCAAAGTCTATTTCTTAAACTTCCCAGATCAGTATCACCTGGAGCACGGATACAGAGTCCATGCTTCTACCCTCCCAATAGGAATCTCTAAAGGAGAAGCCTGCTACCTGTGTATTCAAGGTGACATGAACGCCTGGGAAAACTTGGGAAATACCATGTACTCCAAGGATATTTCTTCAAAGAAAGCCCGGAAAATTTAAGCATTTTGTTTGCAGATTGAGCTAATGCTAATAAAAGTTCAAATTATTCACAAAGCCTCAGCAGTTATGGTTCATTGATGGTTTACTTGCCCCTTCAAATGGACTGTAAACTTTTTAAGGGCAGAGGATGTATCACTCTTAGAATCTCAGCTCCTAACACAGATAAAGGATTCAATAAACATTTATTAATATATGAATGAACAATATCATGACCACTCTCATTTTTAAAAATGGCTATTCCTGTGTGCATTTCTAAGTGTTCAACTACAAAGCACAAATGTAACTTAGTGAATTATTAATAAGACTAAAAATTCAATTAATGAGACTTTACTTTGGAATGAATGGTGTACTTTTAAATTATTAGTAAAGTCAACAAAATACTTTTTCATTTCAAACATATATTTGTCAAATATCATAAAATATAATGTTTGTGTGAAATAATTTGATCTGTCTTTTGTGCCCTGGAGTAACTAACAATGGTTTTTCATTTCACACATATTGCATTTCACAAAAGGAACACACGATCAATCACATTGACATCTGAAAGTAAAGGCATTGGAATTGATTTCCTTAATAAATACTATTCTTCATTAGGGAGGAACTCCTGATTCATGAATTTTCTCATATGTACAGAAATATATTGTTAGAGGAAAGAGATGGAGGAGTGAAAACAACTGGGCAAATATTTAAAAATGTGTCTCAGTATGGGAAATTTTTTTTTTTAACAATTGACATTTAAAGGACAAAAGGTAGTATGGGCCATATTTTTCATTAACTTGACAATGTCAAAGAGACAGATCAGTTTCCTAAAGCTAAAGCAGAAGATCATGTTCATAAGGTAATGTTATTTCCTTGGAAACTATCAGAATAACAGGTAGAAAATACAGAAGTCATTTATAAAGTATTACTTTTCAAATATAAAAAAATGAATTTTGCTATTTTCAAAACTTACTTTGTTTTAAGCCATAGCTGGAGGAGTAGGTAGAGAAAATGCCCTGGAGAAATCTTTCTGCATTATCTCCACCTGTATAGAGCTTTATGTCAGGAGGTTACTATTTGCTCCCGTTATAATAATTTCAGAGGATACTACTCATGATGGAGAAAGCAGAGGGCCCAAGGTGTGAATCTCTTCTGGTGATTTAATCACAGTCATTAAAGAAAACAGGATTATGAACACTGCCAGACACCAGCTGCAAATACAATATCTGAAATTTATTTTTGCAAATATACTGGCAATTTTATAACAATTTGAATGAATACTAGGGAGAGTCTATTCAGTTGGTACATTTACTGAATTAGGCATTGAGTTCCAGAGAGTGCAATTGCTGCTAGAGTTCTATTTTAACATTCTCTTGAAAAGATGCATATAAATAAAATTATATTTTAAGCAACCTAGAGAGTCTTTATATATAGGAAAAACCTACTCTAAGTCCCTTTACAAAATAAAAATTTACTCTACTGAATGACCTCTAGATATAGATTTTTCTCAAATTCCTGTGAATTTATAATTATTTCAAAATAAAAAGTTGAATAATAATTTACTTTCTAAAGTACCATATAGCTGGGCTTTTGTAAATTGGATTTTTTTTTTTAAGAAGAGTATACTTGTTTTATCTCTTCTTGGTTTCAACTCTTTTTTTTTTTTTAAAGAAGAGTACACTTGTTCACCATATATAGTATGGTGACCAGCTTTTCACTCATTCAATAAATATTTATTGTGTGGATGTAGATAATAACATGGCAAGGAGTGGGGGACTGCTTTTACATAAGGTCATCAGAGCAGGAGGGTCTCTCTGAGCAGGTGACGTGAGCAGAAATGTGAAGGAATTAGGGGAGAAAATTATGTGGATATCCGGGGAAGGAGCCTGACAATATATCTGAATATACTAATTAAGAATCATCATTACTGTAACATACGTTTTTATATAAGAGAGATGGATTATGCGTAATCCTTGATGCACAGTTCACATGTGAACATATGGTTTAGAACTGCAACTAAAGAGTATAGCAGATGTTGTTCAAAACCTACAACTTACAATCCAGAAGACATGGCAATGTTATTTATTTCAGCCTTAGTTCCTCATCTGTAAAATAGGAACAACAATATCTCCGGGATTTTTTTTTAAATAAATGAAATAATATATGTATAATGCTTCACACAAAATACATAATGTAGTAGTGCTTATCATTTAAAAATAACAAATAAATGTAAATTAGAACTCTATCCCAATTGTTTCGAATAGTATTCATTTATTTATTCATTCAACAATATTAATTAAGACCAGACTATGTTCTAGGCACTATTATACATGATTCAAATAACAAAATTTTTGAAATTTATGGAAGACCAATGTATTTCTTACTGCATGGGATATAAAAATAAATCATTCATAAGATAATTCAATAAATGTCACAATACAGAATACAGAGTAAATCCACCCTATCTGAGGGTCTGAGTGAAAGTTTTGCAGAGGATGGGATGCACAAAATTAAACCTTTTTGTATGAATAAGTGAAATGGAGAAACCACAGCAGAAAGGTTGGAGTAAAGAGCAGAAAGGTTGGAGTAAAGTCAAATGGAAAGAAATAAGCAAACAAAATAGTTACTTTTGGAGAACTATATGTCGTTTTTTTTGACACCTGTCAGTGTACCTGTAAAAAAAAGAAGTGAAGTTAGAATTGCAGGCTGGAAGGAAATAATGCAAGCTCTTTTATGTTTGAGGGCTTATACGTCACACCCAAGAACCTAGACTTTGTTCTGTGCCATTCTGAAGGTGAAGCATAGTTGGCTTTCCATTTCAAAAACTCATTTGCAGCAATGTTGGGAATGGTGTGGATGAATTTCTGATATTGGATCAAGAGATTTTAATTATACACAGTGTTTCAGAACACCCTGGCTCAAGATTTGGTGAGAAGGAGGTAAAGAGAGATACCCAGAGGTAAGAAGACAAATGTAATAAATTTCCAATTTAATTACTTAGTCTAAAGAAATTAGTGATCAGTTACACACCACTATTCAAGGCATTGGCACAATGTCATGTATCAACTAAACAATGCTACTTGGTAGCTGGTTAGATATGGAAAAGAGAGGAAGAAGAAGGAGTCTAAGATATTTTTTAAAGATATAAGCTAAATGAAGTGTAAAAGGAAGTAGAGTAAGAGGAGTAAATCTGGAGAGGAAGGTACTGAATTCAGTCTTGCAGACAAGTGAACATGTGGGCCTTGTTGCAGGAGGTATAAGTCTGGAGAAAGACAGACATTAATTTCCGCCCTGGAGGAAGTGACACAGGTAAGGGTTGAATGTGGTCTCCCCTGTAGAGCAAGTAGGAGTAGGAATCAAGCCAACTAGATAGGACTGCGAAGAGGAATAGATGGGGTGGGATAGATGGGGTGAAGGAGAAGTGGTCCTCGTGATGTCTAGGATGCATCTGTTCTTCAGGGTTTTATCCTTGGCCATTTTGATGTTTTCTAACACCAACAACTAATTCTCTTGAGACCAAATGAGTGTCCAACAATTGAATTCAATCCCGATGCTATCTACCTAGAGTTAAAGTCAGATCCCACAAGATAGAAGGCTCAATCCCACAAGACTGCCCCCAATACGGAGGCCAATTGCAAGTTCTGGGCCACTTCCATATCTGACAGACACCAGCCATAAATTGGGGGTGCTCACAACCCCCTCCTCAGATTTGATAATTTTCTAAAGGGTTCACAGAACTCACAAAAGCACTTTACTTATGTTAACGGGGTTATTATAAAGGATACAACTCAGCCACAGCTAAACAGTAGAGATTCATAAGGCAAGGTGTGGGGTAAGGGGAAGAAGGTTGCATGGAGCTTCCATGCCCTCTTAGGGCATGCCACCATCTTAGTACCTGTGTGTTCACCATCCCAGAAACTCTCCAAATCTCATTGTTCAAGAGTTTTTACAGAGCTCAATCTCCAGGACTCCAACTTTCTCGAAGGTGGGTGACTGAACAGAAAATTCTACTTGGCATCTTGGCAACCATCCCGTCATGAGTACAGACTCAGGTATGATTAAAAGGGGCTTGTTATGAATAGCAAAAGACACTTCTATTACTCAAGAAATTCCAAGGGTTTTAGGAGCTCTGTGCCAGGAACCAGGGACAAAGACTAGATATCTATTTCTTACTATGGCAAAGCCATATTCCTTACGTGTTAAGTATATTTTCTTATCAACAGCTCTCCTATTTCAATACCATATCTATGATGATAACTCCTGCAACTGTATTCCCAATTCGTGGATGAATCTAAGATTTAAGCCTGAACAAAGTGATCTTTAAATGATCTCCACATACTTGACACTCACAACACAATTAAATAAATCTGAGACAGGCATTTGAAACAATGAAGTGTATATTTAACATCCCCAATACAATATTGTGCCCATAGTAGGTGCTCAATAAACATTTACTGATGGAATATAAATCCAGCTCTAGCTTACAGGTTTATCATTTTGGCCTTAGATAAAATAGAGAACCACAGGACCAATATTTATCTCCAGCATCACCACACGATAGATACCAACTTTGTATTATATTTTTGAAAAAGTTATATAACTACTGGAGACAAAGTTAAATTTTTCCATTTGAAGATGTGCTGGCAGTGTAAAAGAGATTAATTATTAATATACTGGGATTATTTTTGTCTTCAAAGTCATATAACCTCATTCATTAAGGCCCAAATAATTGCATATAAGTTTAAACATCATACATATTTACAATGAAATTCATTTACAACAAATATTGAAAAGAAGGATCAAAACATAAAGAGATGTCCAAAGTGCTTATCTGCCCTTAAAAGAGAACTATTTCAATTAGGCAAGAAAAATAGCGAATTCTGGGATTATACATCTAAAAGAGTTCCATAAAAATGTGTATTAGATTCTGATGCAATAGTTTTCCCTCTTTAAGAAATTTTGGTTGGATACATTGCCTAAATTAGATATGTTAAAAAATTTTACTTTGGAAACCACTTGTCAACATTGCATACTGAAGGAGTCACACATAAACCTACCCTATCCATTTTTACTGTGTCTTTGTAATGTAGTCATGTTAAAGATGGGAACAATTCTTCTCACTCATACTTTTGTCAGACAAAATCTAATGGTGAGGTGCTCATTCTATAAAGCAGTAGCAAGTCTTTAAGCATGTAGAACAGTAAGCAAGTATAAGAATTCATTAATACAGAACAATAAGGGGGGGAGGAGCAAGATGGCCGAATAGGAACAGCTCCAGTCTCCAGCTCCCAGCACGAGTGACACAGAAGACAGGTGATTTCTTCATTTTCAACTGAGGTACTGGGTTCATCTCACTAGGGAGTGCCGGACAATCAGTGCTGGTGAGCTGCTGCAGCCCGACCAGCGAGAGCTGAATCAGGGCGAGGCATTGCCTCATCTGGGAAGAGCAAGGGGGAAGGGAATCCCTTTTCCTAGCCAGGGGAACTGAAACACACAATACCTGGAAAATCCGGTAACTCCCACCCCAATACTGCGCTTTACCAAGGGTCTTAGCAAACGGGCACAGCAGGAGATTATATCTCACACCTGGCCGGGAGGATCCCACGCCCACGGAGCCTCCCTCATTGCTAGCACAGCAGTCTGCGATCTAATGGCAAGGCAGCAGCGAGGCTGGGGGAGGGACGCCCGCCATTGCTGAGGCTTAAGTAGGTAAACAAAGTCGCTGGGAAGCTCGAATTGGGTGGAGCTCACAGCAGCTCAAGGAGGCCTGCCTGTCTCTGTAGACTCCACCTCTGGGGACAGGGAACAGCTAAACAACAAGAACAACAACAACAAAAAAGCAGCAGAAACCTCTGCAGACACAAATGACTCTGTCTGACAGCTTTGAAGCGAGCAGTGGATCTCCCAACATGGAGGTCGAGATCTGAGAACGGACAGACTGCCTGCTCAAGGGGGTGCCCGACCACTGAGTAGTGTAACTGGGAGACATCCCCCACTAGGGGCAGACCGACACCCCACACCTCACACAGTGGAGTACACCCCTGAGAGGAAGCTTGCAAAGCAAGAATCAGACAGGTACATTCGCTGTTCAGCAATATTCTATCTTCTGCAGCCTCTGCTGCTGATATCCAGGCAAACAGCGTCTGGAGTGGACCTCAAGCAATCTCCAACAGACCTACAACTGAGGGTCCTGACTGTTAGAAGGAAAACTAACAAACAGGAAGGACACCCACACCAAAACCCCAACAGTATGTTACCATCATCAAAGACCAGAGGCAGATAAAACCACAAAGACGGGGAAAAAGCAGGGCAGAAAAGCTGGAAATTCAAAAAATAAGAGTGCATTTCCCCCTCCAAAGGAACGCAGCTCATCACCAGCAACGGATCAAAGCTGGACAGAGAATGACTTTGACGAGATGAGAGAAGAAGGCTTCAGTCCATCAAACTTCTCAGAGCTAAAGGAGGAATTACGTACCCAGAGCAAAGAAACTAAAAATCTTGAAAAAAAGTGGAAAAATTGATAACTAGAATAATTAATACAGAGAAGGCCATAAACGAACTGACAGAGATGAAAACCATGACACATGAAATACGTGACAAATGCACAAGCTTCAGTAACCGACTTGATCAACTGGAAGAAAGAGTATCAGCAATTGAGGATCAAATGAATGAAATGAAGCGAGAAGAGAAATCTAAAGAAAAAAAGAAGAAAAAGAAATGAACAAAGCCTGCAAGAAGTATGGGATTATGCAAAAAGACCAAATCTACGTCTGATTGGGGTGTCTGAAAGTGAGGGGAAAATGGAACCAAGTTGGAAAACACTCTTCAGGATATCATCCAGGAGAACTTCCCCAACCTAGTAGTGCAGGCCAACATCCAAATTCAGGAAATACAGAGAATGCCACAAAGATACTCCTCAAGAAGAGCAACTCCAAGACACGTAATTGCCAGATTCACCAAAGTTGAAACGAAGGAAAAAATCTTAAGGGCAGCCAGAGAGAAAGGTCAGGTTACCCAAAAAGGGAAGCCCATCAGACTAACAGCAGATCTCTCGGCAGAAACTCTACAAGCCAGAAGAGAGTGGGGGCCAATATTCAACATTCTTAAAGAAAATAATTTTAAACCCAGAATTTCATATCCAGCCAAACTAAGTTTCATTAAGTGAAGGAGAACTAAAATCCTTTACAGATAAGCAAATGCTTAGAGATTTTGTCACCACCAGCCCTGCCTTACAAGAGACCCTGAAGGAAGCACCAAACATGGAAAGGAACAACCGGTACCAGCCATTGCAAAAAATGCCAAAATGTAAAAACCATCGAGGCTAGAAAGAAACTGCATCAACTAACGAGCAAAATAACCAGTTAATATCATAATGGCAGGATCAAGTTCACACATAACAATGTTAACCTTAAATGTAATGGACTAAATGCTCCAATTAAAAGACACAGACTGGCAAACTGGATAAAGAGTCAAGACCCATCAGTCTGCTGTATTCAGGAGACCCATCTCACATGCAGAGACATACATAGGCTCAAAATAAAGAGATGGAGGAAGATCTACCAAGCAAATGGAGAACAAAAAAAGCAGGGGTTGCAATCCTAGTCTCTGATAAAACAGACTTTAAACCATCAAAGATCAAAAGAGACAAAGAAGGCCATTACATAATGGGAAAGGGATCAATTCAACAGGAAGAGCTAACTATCCTAAATATATATGCACCCAATACAGGAGCACCCAGATTCATAAAGCAAGTCCTTAGAGATTTACAAAGAGACTTAGACTCCCATACAATAATAATGGGAGACTTCAACACCCCACTGTCAACATTAGACAGATCAACGAGACAGAAAGTTAGCAAGGATATCCAGGAATTGAACTCAACTCTGCACCAAGCAGACCTAATAGACATCTATAGAACTCTCCACCCCAAATCAACAGGATATACATTCCTCTCAGCACCACATCACACTTATCCCAAAATTGACCACATAATTGGAAGTAAAGCACTCCTCAGCAAATGTAAAAGAACAGAAATTATAACAAACTGTCTCTCAGATCACAGTGCAATCAAACTAGAACTCAGGACTAAGAAACTCAATCAAAACCGCTCAACTACATGGAAACTGAACAACCTGCTCCTGAATGACTACTGGGTACATAACGAAATGAAGGCAGAGATAAAGATGTTCTTTGAAACCAATGAGAACAAAGATACAACATACCAGAATCTCTGGGACACATTTAAAGCAGTGTGTAGAGGGAAATTTATAGCACTAAATGCACACAAGAGAAAGCAGGAAAGATCTAAAATTGATACTCTAACATCACTATTAAAGGAACTAGAGAAGCAAGAGCAAACACATTCAAAAGCTGGCAGAAGGCAAGAAATAACTAAGATCAGAGAAGAACTGAAGGAGATAGAGACACAAAAAACCCTCCAAAAAAATCAATGAATCCAGGAGTTGGTTTTTTGAAAAGATCAACAAAATTGATAGACTGCTAGCAAGACTAATAAAGAAGAAAAGAGAGAAGAATCAAATAGATGCAATAAAAAATTACAAAGGGGATATCACCACCGACCCCACAGAAATACAAACTACCATCAGCGAATACTATGAACACCTCTACGGAAATCAACTAGAAAATCTAGAAGAAATAGGTAATTTCCTGGACACTTACACTCTCCCAAGACTAAACCAGGAAGAAGCTGAATCCCTGAATAGACCAATAGCAGGCTCTGAAATTGAGGCATTAATTAATAGCCTACCAACGAAAAAAAGTCCAGGACCAGATGGATTCACAGCCGAATTCTACCAGAGGTACAAGGAGATGCTGGTACCATTCCTTCTGAAACTGTTCCAATTAATAGAAAAAGAAGGAATCCTCCCTAACTCATTTTATGAGCCAACATCATCTGGATACCAAAGCCTGGCAGAGACACAATAAAAAAAGGAGTATTTTAGACCAATATCCCTGATGAACACCGATGTAAAAATCCTCAATAGAATACTGGCAAACCAAATCCAGCAGCACATCAAAAAGCTTATCCACCATGATCAAGTGGGCTTCATCCCTGGGATGCAAGGCTGGTTCAACATACCCAAATCAATAAATGTAATCCAGCATATAAACAGAACTAAAGACAAAAACCACATGATTATCTCAATAGATGCAGAAAAGGCCTTTGACAAAATTCAACAGCCCTTCATGCTAAAAACGCTCAAAAAATTCGGTATTGATGGAACGTATCTCAAAATAATAAGAGCTACTTATGACAAACCCACAGCCAATATCATATAGAATGGGCAAAAACTGGAAGCATTCCCCTTGAAAACTGGCACAAGACAGGGATGCCCTCTCTCACCACTCCTATTCAACATAGTCTTGGAAGTTCTGGCTAGGGCAATCAGGCAAGAGAAAGAAATAAAGGGTATTCAGTTAGGAAAAGAAGAAGTCAAATTGTCCCTGTTTGCAGATGACATGATTGTATATTTAGAAAACCCCATTGTTTCAGGCCCAAATCTCCTTAAGTTGATAAGCAACTTCAGCAAAGTCTCAGGATACAAAATTAATGTACAAAAATCACAAGCATTCTTATACACCAGTAACAGACAAACAGAGAGCCAAATCAGGAATGAACTTCCATTCACAATTGCTTCAAAGAGAATAAAATACCTAGGAATCCAACTTACAAGGGATGTAAAGGACCTCTTCAAGGAGAACTACAAACCACTGCTCAGCAAAATAAAAGAGGACACAAACAAATGGAAGAACATACCATGCTCATGGATAGGAAGAATCAATATCGTGAAAATGGCCATACTGCTCAAGGTAATTGATAGATTCAATGCCATCCCCATCAAGCTACCAATGAGTTTCTTCACAGATTTGGAAAAAACGGCTTTAAAGTTCATATGGAACCACAAAAGAACCCACATTGCCAAGACAATCCTAAGTCAAAAGAACAAAGCTGGAGGCATCACGCTACTTGACTTCAAACTATACTACCAGGTTACAGTAATCAAAACAGCATGGTACTGGTACCAAAACAGAGATCTAGACCAATGGAACAGAACAGAGTCCTCAGAAATAATACCACACATCTACAGCCATCTGATCTTTGACAAACCTGAGAAAAACAATGGGGAAAGGATTCCCTATTTAACAAATGGTGCTGGGAAAATTGGCTAGCCATAAGTAGAAAGCTGAAACTGGATCCTTTCCTTACTCCTTATACGAAAATTAATTCAAGATGGATTAGAGACTTAAATGTTAGACCTAATATCATAAAAACACTAGAAGAAAACCTGGGTAATAACATTCAGGACATAGGCATGGGCAAGGGCTTCGTGTCTAAAACACCAAAAGCAACTGCAACAAAAACCAAAATTGACAAATGGGATCTCATTAAACTAAAGAGCTTCTGCACAGCAAAAGAAACTACCATCAGAGTGAACAGGCAACCTACAGAATGGGAGAAAATTTTTGGAATCTACTCATCTGACAAAAGGCTAATATCCAGAACCTACAAAGAACTCAATCAAATTTACAAGAAAAAAACAAACAACCCCATCAAAAAGTGGGCAAAGTATATGAACAGACATTTCTCAAAAGAAGACATTCATACACCCAACAGATACATGAAAAAATGCTCATCATCACTGGCCATCAGAGAAATGCAAATCAAAACCACAATGAGATACCATGTCACACCAGTTAGAATGGCAATCATTAAAAAGTCAGGAAACAACAGGTGCTGGAGAGGATGTGGAGAAATAGGAACACTTTTACACTGTTGATGGGATTTTAAACTAGTTCAACCATTATGGAAAATAGTATGGCGATTCCTCAAGGATCTAGAACTAGATGTACCATATGACCCAGCCATCCCACTACTGGGTATATACTCAAAGGATTATAAATCATGCTGCTATAAAGACACATCCACATGTTACGTTTATTGCGGCACTATTCACAATAGTAAAGACTTGGAATCAACCCAAATGTCCATCAGTAACAGACTGGATTAAGAAAATGTGGCACATATACACCATGGAATATTATGCAGCCATAAAAAAGGATGAGTTTGTGTCCTTTGTAAGGACATGGATGCAGCTGGAAACCATTATTCTCAGCAAACTATCGCAAGAACAGAAAACCAAACACTGCGTGTTCTCACTCATAGGTGAGAATTGAACAATGAGATCACTTGGACTCAGGAAGGGGGACATCGCACACCGGGGCATATCATGGGGAGGGGGTATGGGGGAGGGATAGCACTGGGAGTTATACCTGATGTAAATGACAAATTGATGGGTGCTGACGAGATGATGGGTGCAGCACACCAACATGGCACAAGCATACATATGTAACAAACCTGCATGTTATGCACGTGTCCCTAGAACTTAATGTATAATAATAATAATAATAAAGAAAATAAATAAATAAATAAATATTGTGATGATACAGAAATGTACAAAGAATAAAGTAAAATTCAACTATTAGGGTGAATATCCTTCCAGACATCCCTCCATGTGCACCTATTAAAATATTATACAAATGAAAAAAAAAAAGAATAAAGTACCTTCAATTTGGAAAGTTGTAATGTTTACTAAAATAAAGTATACTGATTTTTTATTTGTAAAAAAAAAAAAAAAAGAACCATAAGTCAGATCAATAGAGACTTGCCCATCAGTAGCTCATGTTTAAAAGAAATAGATTATACATAATTTAATAGAGATCAAATTACCACAACATGATGTTATGTGCATACAATGCTTTGCTATCAGTATTGCATGATGTGTTTAACTATGATAGGAGAAAAAAGCATCAAATAATTAATAGTATAATAGCATTTCAATAAAGTTGTTAAGAAAGTGTTACATAGCTTTGAAGCTACCAATTCAGTAATGTATCACTTATTCATATTAATTGGAGTGGGTCCATATAAATTAGTAAAAAAATTGACTTGTAGAATATTTTAATATACATGTAGTTTTATAACATGATATTTCAAACTATAGAAATGCTATGAAAATTACTAGGCAGAGGTTTTGCTGAGCTTACTCTAAAGATAGATATGACTCATTTATAACAGACCAATTAATTGTATGCAAATGTATGGTTTTAAAATTCTAAAACATAATATGCATCTTAATGAGCAAGTTAAATATTTCTCCTTGAAATTTTATTCATGCCATTCATTCACTTCCATTCTTTCATGGTAGTGCAAAAGGAAATGTTAGCCTCATGATTATGTATGCAGTGAGGTTTAAATTGATGAGATTTCATTTTCTACTTAAGAGGGATCATATTTAGAGCCATCTCTACTATTTTTGGTAATCTTACAAGAAGTTCCATTGCTTCCAACGTTGGGCAAGTCCATGGCTCTGAACTTCCTGTCAAGTTCAGAATTCAGCCTAAAATTTTTACTAAGCCTATATGAAGAATCATAAAGATGAGTTCCAATGACCCCATGAATTTCTACATCATTATTTTCATGTCATGGAGACTGTATAGTGTAGTGTGGACTCTGGGTTTAAAATGAATGGATGTGAATTCACATATAGACCACGTCCCTTTGGGCAAATTATTTAGCCCCTCTGTATACCAGCTGTAAAATGAGAAAAATAATAACAGAGAGTGATTGTTAGGATTAAATCAATTGACATATGTCAATGTTTTAGAATAATTTCTTGAACATGGTGAGTACTCAATAAATGTTTGCATTATTACAACATTTATTGTTTTTAGTTTCTAGTTAATTTCACAAAAGCTTTCCTAATGATCCATACAGTTGAATACTTGTCTTTACTGCATTAAATGGGTAATTATCTTTTCTTCTCTTATATAGAGAAGTTAAAACAATATTTGTTGCTTTCTAATCAAAACTTACTGAAGTAACTGAAATTTTAGTATGAGGAAATAGTCTCTATGTTCTGTTACCTACTGTGTCTGGTTTAGTTCTACATTCATTATGGTCTTATTTTATACCCTCCAAGCTAATTTTTTCCTGCCTTTCACCTTTTTTCCTTTTCTAAGCAAATCTCACGTTAGATATTTTGAAAGAAAAATATTAGTCTCTATTTACTTGCCTCTTCATACTCAGCCTAAAATAAAATGCTGAACAGAGTAGGTAGGACAAACCACACCAGATCTACCACAAAATACTACTGAATATTAAAGTACACAATTAAGAAACAAAACTGAATTGCCACTTGGTTAACCATTGTTTTTATACAAGACTTAATTCCTTGAGGGTTTCTACTGTCACACAACTCTTCCTTGTGAGGTGTACCTAAAAAGCAAGACGCTTCATTTGTTCCTAACTTTCCTGATTTCCTTCAGGAATACAGCATGATATGGACTCAGGAACAGGCTGAGTGTCTATTCTTGGCATTCCTGAAGATGTTTAGGTTATGAAGTTGATTATAGCATGAAATCTTGGGTTCTTGATTCTTGGAGCTCCACGTCTCTCTCTGTCTCTTTAGTTCCTCTTCCTCCACTCTCTCTCTGGAGAAGTGGAGGATCATTGGAAAGAGGCTTAAGGAGGTAAATTTCTGGCTATAGTATTACATTCATCACTTTTATGCTAATTTTATGTAGTCTGTGTTTATGCTTAGGTGCTATGACCTTTCTATTCCATGCTCCTAAAGATATGAGTAAAAAAATGGCTTCTTGACTTTATCATGCATAAAAACCATTTGGGAGAAGTTATTTGAAATATAGATTCCTGAGTTCATCCCTCCTGCCCCCTAACAGATTCTGATTCGGTATGTTGGGTGGAACCACAGAGTCTGCACTTTCAATACAGCTCTTCTGTAGATTGTGATATACGTGGCCTTTGTGAAGAGTTTCAGAAACTCTGCCTTATAATGCTTCAATCAATAAAAAGCTTCCAGATTTCCAGTACATTGAAAACAGCACAGGTATTCACAGCTAGTCAAACTGCCAATTATTATATGGGATTTATCACTTTTCATCTATTTTTTTTTTTAATTGAGATAGAGTCTCACTCTGTTGCCCAGGCTATAGTGCAGTGATGTGGTCTTGGCTCACTGCAACCTCCACTGCCTGGGTTCAAGCAATTCTCCTGCCTCAGCCTCCTGAGTAACTGTAACTACAGGAGTCCACAACCATACCCAGCTATTTTTTTTTTTTTTTTGGATTTTTATTAGAGACAGGTTTTGCCATGTTGGCCAGACTGGTCTTGAACTCCCGACCTCAGGTGATCCGCCTGCCTTGACCTTACCGAAGTGCTAGGATTATAGGTGTGAGCCACCGTGCCCAGCCCAGATTTTAATACTCTAATACCATTGCCTCCAGAGCCATCACCTTAACTACATGGGAAAAACAAATTCTTCCTCTGGCCATGAAGAAATATGATTTCCTATGTTAGACTGAGATTATCACCAAGAAACAGCAACAGAGAGGCTTTATCAGTTGACTCTTAACAAAGTTACGCCATGGAGTACACTTGACTCTCTAGGATCAGTGCCTATTGCCCAGGAAAAGCCCAGTTGTCTTCTTATTTGTTGAATAACAGTTCCCCCTACTGGAATACTTGCTGAAATCCCTTGTACATTTTATTATTATTATTATTATTATTATTAGGAACAAAGCACTGGATGTTAAATTCAAAGTCCCCTACTTTTACCTCGAGGTCATGCCTTAGTGATTATGCTCTCCAAGTTGGAGGAACCCTTCAAAAGTTAGATGGAAAAAGGTGCTTTATTTTGACATGTGATTTGCCCACTGACAATAACCCTAAAAGAAAATTAGAGTCTTGGCTTAGTGGCCAGGGGTCAAGTCTCAAATTTCAGGTCCGGATTGAACACATTTTTATTTTAAGTAATTTAGCTGTGCTCCCTTTTATATATTCCAAAATATATTGGCCAGAACTCCAGTGGGAAAGCGACCTTGAGTTTGCAACGGCAGTTCAGGATTCATCACACTAATTTTTCAATCCCTCTGATATCACTTTAAGCCATTTTATAGAAGATGAAGCTATCTGAGATAAAGGTAAATGATTTCTGCCTACCAGATATTTATCAGCATGGTCTGAAAAGGCAAGTTATAGATATTTGATATACTTTCAAAGTTTGGGAAATTGGTTCAGTTTCTACCAGCATGTGGAATTTGTATGCTTCTCTATTAAATATTGTAGATATTAGTCATTCTGAGCTTTCCATCATTCATCTTGCTATTCCCCTTCTTATATACTAATCTTGAATCCAGTAGGTCTTAAAGTGTGGCCTAGGGGTTTCCAGTATGATCAAAACCATATTCATGCTAAGATATTAATTGCTTTTTTAACTTTTATACAAATGGAATTTTCCAGAAGTGTGTGATGAGTGTATCTCCACAGATTAAATGCAGAAGTAAATATAAGAATCCATTGATCTTGCTTCTATTTAATTAGATATTAAAGAGAATTGAAGAAAATTTTTGTTTTAACTTAGCAAATGTAGTTATTTTTCAAAAAATATTTGTGTGAAAATGTAATGGGTTATTATTATTTAAATAAATTAATAAATATTTTAATAATGTATCAGTTTTAATTTCGAATGTGGCAAATATTCATTAGTATAAACCATAAAAGCCAAAGCTTATTGAAGCCCTCCATAACTGCTAAGAGTGGAAAAGTGTCCTCATACCAATACATTTGAGAACGATTGCTGTTCACATTACATGCCCATTGCTTTTTTATGACACTGCCTAGTCATTGATTTTGACTAAAATACTGTTCTCATACTTTTCGTTTTGTACATGTAAATCTTCACCACCATTTCAAATCCAGCTCAATTTCTACCACTTTTGGAACTGTTCTGTTCACCCCTACCCCAATGTTCCTCTCCCTCATTTGTTAAGAGTTCCAATGAGCCTCTCTCACTCCATTCATCCTTTTTAAACTTTTTAATTACAGTTTATTTTTCTTTATGACTTCTCTTTTATGTTAGCCTTTAAGATTCTTTGAAGAAATTAAAAAGCAGGGTCTGCTTATTATTTGTGGATTTTCTCTTCCCATTTCCAGAACTCAATATAATGCCTAGTAAAAGCAGGTAGCAGATAAATATGTTCTGGGTATGCATCCTACAGATCTGCCTCCTAAATTCAAAGAATTCTTTCTAAACCTACTGCCGATTTGATTCAGGGCAAACAATGAATGCAGAACCATTTCTAAGCACAATCATGAACAGACAGAATTGCCTATAGTTGCCTCCAGTCTCCCAGTTGCCCTTTGCCATCCATACAGTTCCTGTCTTTCTTTTCTCTTCCCATCCCCTTCCCAAGATTCCTCCTGCCCGAGAAACTTGTTAAACGAAGTTTGAAAAATTCTTCACATAAACTGGCCAAAAGCTTAAATCCTCTTTTACGGCCTCAAATTTTTATGGAATGAGGGTGGACGTAAAGAAGAAAATAAACCAAGAAATGAGTTAATGATTTATTTTTTTCTCTGCAGTACTTACATTTTAAATAGAGACCATGGGCCAATCTCTTTTTGTAATTTAAACTATGTAGGAGAAATCTTTGTGTGTGTGTGTTTTTTTTTGTTTTTTTTTTTTTTTTTTTTTTTTTTTTTTTTGCAAGAGTGGAACCACCCAACATGAGTACCATTCTGAATGTAGTCTCCAGTAAACTTGTCACTGAGGGGAAAGAGTGAGAAAAATCTACAAGCTAACCTTGGCCTACCTTCCCAACTTCAGTGCTATTGTACCACTAACACAGACAATAATGGTAATACTAAATATCATTCCCTAAACAATGGTTTATAGGAAAAAGGTTGTAATGCCATGCAAATTTCAAAATGGGACGTAGCATGTAATATCTTTATGCGTATGTACAACAATACTTTTCATCATGAGAAGCACAGTAAATTGATGAAAAAAGACTGAAGCTGGGCACCAGCTATTTTCTGGTGTCTGTCTCCCAGAAAATAGCTATGTAGCCTTAATCGGGCCACTTAAATTCTCTAGATCTCAGTTTCCTTACCACTACCCAATATGTTTTGAGCCTTCTCCTGGAACTGATTTAATAAAATCAAAATGATAACCTCTAATTTATTTCTGGTTGCACGGAAAATAAATCAATGTTGACTCTAGATATTACGCACAGCTAAATTACGAATAGCTGGTTCGAGTTCACCAAATTCATCTAGGAAGTTAATGGTGAAATCAAGCCAAAAATCCACATTCAGTGAACCTCATTTTCTACTCTGTGAGATTTTTAGCTCTAATATCAACCCAGTATCAAGGAAAGGGTAGAGATAAGGGTAAAGACTCCTAATGGTGACAGAAACACAGGTAGAACTGAAATAAATGATTTCTTAACCTACGTTCACACTAAGTAAATCTGTGATTTTAAAAAAAGTCTTTGTATTTTTAGCCATTTCGCCCTCACTGGATATCTCTTATACAACTGCAAAAAATCTTTTGAGCAACTTGAGAAACATAAGTATTATCAATATTAATTTAATCAATATTAAATTTGTTTATCTGCCCTTTCTTCTTCCTCCACTTCTGAATTTTGTCCAGAAAGGTCAAGATACGATTTTCAAAAATTAAATTTTCCAATGTGTTTAAGTGATAAGGAAGTTTGTAGAATCATATTCCTGTTTGTTCATGACTATGAACTATAGCACACTGGTGGCTTATGCTATCCCTAAGGTGCCATATGGTAAAATTTTAGAAAAATACTGAAATTATAAATTTTTGCTGATTCTGTTTTGTGGAACATATTTCAAAAGTTCTAAAGTCAAAGATTTGTTTATTAAAATTAATTCTGAATTATGCTTCCCCTTTTCCTTCCCCTGTGGATTTTTCTGACATTCATATTTATTTTCACCTATTAATAATATATAGCATAGGATTTTCACATTTCAAAAAGTAAACATAGTAAATGGTTCCTTCCACAGGAATTAGTTCATAAAAGTGCTTGAAATTGTATCTGCTGTCTGAAACTCTAAAGAAAAATTACTTAAATGTACTTATCAAATGCAGATGGGGCCCATCACCAGCCAGCAGGAAAAAAACCATCAACTAAGGTTATGACAAAGAGAGTTCCTTTTAGAATATTAATTATGGGATTATTTGACAAGTGCAGTCATGAGGTTCCTTCTAGTTTTATTCAGACACTAATTAATTAAAAAAAAAAAACCCTGAAGAACTGGAGATACCACATCAACTTGAAGGCTCATTCCTTTTAAATAGAACATTGATTAATTAATATTTATACATCATTTTTAGGTAACTAGAAAAAAGTCACCAGGGACTGCCTTCTCAGCCAATAGCCATGTCTAAAGATGCTTGTACTTCTCAGGCACTTGAAATATTAGCAAGCCAATGAAATATAAGCAAGGTGCTTAGGTAGGCCCTCAATAGATACTTGCTGAATGATTAAAACTAAAATGGGGATGATGCTTCTGCTCTGAAGATTACATATGATATCTTACCATTGAAAATTTGTTTTTCAGAAAATTTCTGTTCTAATAAGAAATGCACCAGAGAGAACAGTGCTGGTCATTATTTATATTGATAGGAAAATTAAACAAAGAGAAAGAAAATTTGAAAGTGAAATTAACAATATGATTCCCAAGCACGATCAGAAATTCACTGCAATATTTTCCTCCTCTGTTGAGGTCATGGTTACCAGATGGTCCCTCTGATCTACAATGAAATGAACAGATACTATCCAAAAGCCCTATAAATTATTAAATGCTAATAGTTTTCTTATCTTAAAAAGAGCAATGCTATAAGCTCTCTCATAGGTTAAAAAATTCCAATGGAATATTTAAAAATGATGTGATAAATACAGAATTTAATGGAATAGAATAGCTAATGCTAAAACATAAAATGTGTGTTAAGCACAATGACGGTAGATAATTGACACTGAGCAGTTTATCTTATAAAAAGAATAACATTTTAGATGCAACTAAAAGTAGTACAGAGAAAATAAGAAACGTGAACATTTTAAAATGTTTACAAAGCAGAAAATACTTTTAAACCCTGAATTTAAGGTATTCTGGTGATAAGTGAATTACTTTAACATCATAAATTTATTCTTCTTGCAGTAGATTCTTATCTCAATTTACTATAAAGAGGCTGTAGTAATTTACCATTGCTGCTGTAACAAATTACTAAAAAAGTGATAGCATAAAACAACATGATTTATTCTCTTATATTTCTGGAGATCAGAAGTTAAAATCAAGTTCACCTGGTTAATGTCAAATGTCAGCAGGAGTGGTTATTTTGGAGGCTGGAGGGGAGACTCTCTTGCCTTTGCCCTTTCCAGCTTCTAGTGGCTGCCTGTATTTGCTGATTTGTGGCCCATTTTTCCATCTTCAGAACACATCACTACAATGTCTGCTTCCACCACCATGTAGGCTTCTTTTCTGATTCCTTCTGGGTCCCTCTTATAAGGACTGTTGTCATTACATCAGTCTCACCCAGATAATCTCTGATAATGCCCCCATCTGAAGATCCTTGATTTAATCACATCTGCAATTCTCTTTTTGCCACATAAGATAATATATTCATAGCTTCTGAGAATTATGACATAGACATCTTGGAGGGGCTATTATGCAGCTTACCACAAAGGGTAATAACCAAAATAGACCTTCTAAACATATGCCTACAAACCCAGAGTAAAAATAAGCTTCATGTATTAAGTGTATGTGTTTATACAGTTCTTAGGGCTTGCTTCTCAAGACAATGTGACTTCCTTTTAATTTGGGGGTGGGATTTTAAGACTTATCACCAGTACAATACCTGGCACTGGATGATGTTCATTTTTTTTTTTTTTTTTTGAGACGGAGTCTTGCTCTGTCGCCCAGGCTGGAGTGCAGTGGCCGGATCTCGGCTCACTGCAAGCTCCGCCTCCCGGGTTCACGCCATTCTCCTGCCTCAGCCTCCCGAGTAGTTGGGACTACAGTCGCCCTCCACCTCGTCCAGCTAGTTTTTTGTGTTTTTTTAGTAGAGACGGGATTTCACCGGGTTAGCCAGGATGGTATCGATCTCCTGACCTCGTAATCTGCCCGTCTCGGCCTCCCAAAGTGCTGGGATTACAGGCTTGAGCCACCGTCCCCGGCCTGGATGATGTTCATTCTAATTGCTAGTTCAATATAAGCAAATCTTACTAGTAAGTGAAGCTATGTGTTAGAGAAGAAAATGTTTACAAGTTTATGGTAATCCATGAAATTTTCATTTTCAAAAATCAAAGCATCAGTCTCGAACAATGCAAGAAAGCAGAAGCAAATTAATCAATTTGGCTAATGCAGCTCACTAAGTATTTTGATTTTCTAGAAACTTAGCACCACTGAAAAGGGTTAAGATATCAAACAATTCTCTAAATGCATCCAGCATGCTTGAAAATGATTGTAGGAACTCTAATTGTCTTCAGTGTTTCTTTGATGAACTCACAACCAGTAAATTAGCCAATGGATCACAGCTCATTAGCATCTACAGAAATAATGTTAATGAGAAATTTAAAAAGCAAACAGCAGGTGCAGTTCTGTCTTTTCTTCATGAAGATCTCTCAGAAATACAAGGTCGGTCAGATTCAGTGGGTTAATCTTGCTTCTCTTTTCAAATACCCAACAAAGACTAGAAATGGCATCTAGAGACTTTCTGAAAATAATTATAAACATGTACTCACTGAACAGTACTTTAAAGATTTTATCAGAAACATAAGAAAATCCATTCATTACTTCTAATTCATTATTTATAATTTGGTATACTATCTGTTACTAAATCAAATGTGTTCCATGGGTTCCATACTAACACATAATTTTCTCTCATGATCTCTCAAGGTGCATTGAAATGCTGTTAATCATGTTTCTTTGAGAATGGGAGATCCTAACGGGACAGCCATTCCAATTTGTTTCCTATTCTCCGTACTTAAGTACCCAAGGTATGAATAGTGGGGTTGAAGGTTTTATCTGAGCAGTTAGTATGGAAATACGGACATTTTGGATGGGCACTGAAACATATCATTGTACAAAATGCCACTGCAAAATGAATTTCTATTTTGATATGTAAGAGGATGGAAAATATTGTTATCTTTGCAGATAGCAGTAGAAGAAAAAAGTGATCATGAAGGATTTCTGCTGTTAATGCAGAAGCAGTGACCGATTAGTTGGGAAGAGGGAAAACTCATGAGATAAAATCAAATACAGAAATAAAGCTGCAACCCAAGTCAAGGATGTGTGATTTTCAGAATAGGATGGCCATAAGTGAAGAGTGGCAGTCATTCTTATAGGTAGTTGCAAAAGCAGAGACCTGGACTGCTTGTGGATTTTCACTGATTCAATGATTGGATTTGAATTTTTTTTAAGGGATGCTAGGCTGTGTCTAAGATATGTAGCAGACATTACCACTGTACATAATTTTTAGTTCTCCTCTTCCTCCTGGAATAACTGAGATCACGGTTCCTTGCTCTCTTGAAGTTAGGTGCACTTCTAGGCAAAAGCATTTGAGAGCCAGTGAGCAATTGGCCCTGCCCTCTTCCTTTTGTACTATGACAGGCAATGTCCTGGACAGTGGGACTGCTCCAAATTCAGACACCAGAGTTAGGTCTGTGTACAGAGCCTTCTACAGAAACATGATGAACATGTAGAATAAATAAGAAACAAAATGCTGCCATTTATGCCACTGAAATTTTAGAGTTGTCAACCTCAGAATAGCCTATCCTATCGATTAGGAAGGACCCAATAATTTGGATTCCCAACTATGTTGATAGCTTGGATTTTAGATGTGGCAGAAAGAGTAAAAGCAGGGAGAGGAATTACACCTACACCACAGGGTAACTTGCTTATAAGTTATTACATCATAGCAACAAAGCTATTGATCTTTCCTTTCACTTTCCATTCTGAGTTAAGTTTTTAAAACTGAAAAGTTAAATGTTTTCTACTTTTAAGTACAGGTTGAGCATTCCTAATACAAACATTTGCCACCTGAAATGCTACAAAGTCTGAAATATTTTGAACACTGACATGATGTCACAAGTGGAAAATTCCACACCTGACCTCCTGTGACGGGTTGCAATAGAAACTTAGGCCCCAAAAAACACATGATTTATTCAGTGTCCCCATGAGAAAAAAGACCCTCCCCTCCTGGCCCCCTTTATCTGTACTGAATCTTTTCCATGTATGCCCAAATTCCCCGATGGAAGCACCCTCGCAAAGCCTAATAAAATGACCGTGTGCAGACCTGATGCACCAATGTCAAGTTTCCTACAATGCCTCACACGTGGTCAAGACCTATGTGCATTACTTACTGTTTTGTTGTTCTTTTCTTTGCTCTGTGGTTTAAAGATATTGTTGAGAATGTTAAAAAGGCCTGAAGATAGCCCTATGGGTCACAGTATTAAGAAAAAGAGGAAGCATTTATATTTTTCTATAGCACAGGAATTCAACCTGTTGGAGAAACTGGGAAGCAGTGCAAGTGTGAAATGTCTTACAGTAGAGTATGGTGTTGGAGTGATTACCATATGTGACCTAAAGAAAGAGAAGGATAAACCACTGAAGTTCCATACTGAAGGTAAAGAACAGAAGTTAATGAAAAATTTAAAAAACACGGCATAAAGCTAAAATTAAGATCTCAATCATGTATTGAAACAGTGGATCTGTCACTGTCACAGTGAACAAATGCCACTTAATAGCATGCAGATCATGAAATAAGCAAAGATAGGTCACAGTGAACTGAAAATTGAAGGAAACTATGAATATTCAATAGGATGGCTGCAGAAATTTAAGAAAATACATAGTATTAAAATTGTAAAGCTTTATGGTCATAAAGCATCTACTGATCATGAAGTAGTGGAGAAATTCATCGACAAGTTTGCCAAGGTTATTGTTGATGAAAATTTGATGCCAGAACTAGACTATAATGCTGATGAAACATCACTGTCTTCATGTCACAGCCCAGGAAAGACACTGACTCCAGATGATGAGACAGCCCCTACAGGAATTAAGGATGCTAAGGACCAGATAACTGTGCTGGGATATGCTAATGCGGCAGGCATACATAAGTGTAAATTTGTTGATAGGCAAAAGCTTGCATCCTTGCTGTTTTCAAGGAGTAAAATTTTTTATCAGTCCATTATTATGTTGACAAAAAGGCATGGATCACAGGGACATTTTGTTTGTTTGTTTGGGTTCCCAATCATTTTGTTCCAGCAGCTTGTGGTAGAAAATGCAGGAAAGCTGGACTGGATGATGACTGGAAGATTTTGGTATTCCTTGACAACTGTTCTGCTCACTTTCCAACTGAAATTTCATTTAAAATAATGTTTATGCTATGTACTTTCCCACAAATGTGACTTTATTAATTTATTTATGTGACCAGGGTATCCTTAGATCAATGAAGAGTAAATGTAAAAACAGGTTCTTGAACAGCATGCTGGAAGCAGTGAACAGAGGCATGGAAGATTTCCCAGAAGAGTTTGGTATGAAAGGTATCATATATACTGTTGCTAATGCTTAGAACACAGTGACTGAAGACACAGTTGTGTATGTTTGGGACAAACTCTGGCCTGCAACTTTGTTCAGTGATGATAATAAACAATATGAAAAAACATACCTTATACTTCATCATAAAATGGAAGAAATAGGTATCAGAGAAATTCCAGCTGCTCATTCATTGACCAATAGATAAATAGCTGAGATGGTTCTAAATCAAGGTGATCATGATAATAGTGATGATGAAGATGACATTATTAACACCGCAAAAAAAGTGCCTAGAGATGACATGGTTAAAATGTGTGATGGTTTATTAGAGAAAATGAGGAATGTGCATTCATAAGAGAACAAGAAATTATGTCAGTTTATAAGATTGAACAGAGACTCCTAAGACAAAAAACAAACAAACAAAAACAAAAACATTGTTAATGAGGCAGACAACTCTGGAGAAAACATTTTAAAGAGCCATCTAGTAGATGGCCTCCTCATCCTTAAAGGACCCAATTCCTGGTCCCTCAACTGCTTCCGGTGTTTCTTCACACCTAAAAAAATAAAAATACAATGTACAATAACCTTTTAATAAAAACATTGCATCATAGGTGGAAACTGCAAGTTTGCCATTGTCTGTTGTTGCTGTTGTTTAACAGCCAATGCAGGTATTCTGATAATGATACTGTGCTGCTTAGTTACCCAGGACACATTTTATTTATTTATTTATTTATTTATTTATTTATTTATTTATTTATTTTTTAAGACTGAGTCTTGCTCTTGTCGCCCAGGCTAAAGTGCAATGGTGCGATCTCAGGTCACTGCAACCTTCACCTCCCAGGTTCAAGCGATTCTCCTGCTTCAGTCTCCCGAGTAGTTGGGATTACAGGCGCCTGTTACCACGTCCAGCTAATATTTTGGTATTTTTAGGAGAGACGGCATTTTACTACGTTAGCCAGGCTGGGCTCAAACTCCTGACCTCAGTTGATCAGCCTGCCTTAGCCCCAAAAAGTGCTGAGATTGCAGGCCTGAGCTACCGTGCCTGGCCAGAACACATTTTTTTTTCTTCACTGTATTAATGGTATCATATTTTCTACTGTAAGTACTTATGTGTGAATAAATGTAAAAAAATGATAGCTTATCAGTGGCATATAAATTCAGTGTCAGGAATGATGGCGATGCCAAACAACCACAGATTGTCCACATAGGTGGCTGACATGGGGACACCTTTGTTTTCTGATGTTATTTCATACACAAAATTATTAAAAATATTGTATAAAATTATCTTCAGGATGTGTGTAAGGTATATATAAAATATAAATGAATGTTGTGTTTAGATTTGAGTCCTTTCCCCAAGATATCTCATTATGTGTAAGCAACTATTCCACAATCTGAAAAAATTTGAAATCAGAAACATTTCTGTTCCCAGGCGTTTCAGATAAGGGATGCTCAAATCTGTACCTAACATGATCTATTTCAGTATTTGTCTAGACATCCCTAAGTCATCCACTAAACATAATTTTTATGCAGGTATATTAATGGAGGCTTGACTAACTACTATATAAATTAGTTGAATTTTAACTAATTTATTTCCTGCCAAAGTATATAGTTTTAATTGACAAAAATCCTTATTCAGCTTGACTAAAGCTCCCCGGGTATTTGCTTCAGTTTAAAAAGAGACACTTACAAAAATCACCAGAAAGAGTAAATAACTACGTGTTGCTAAAAATGCTCTGTAAGGATTATTTGAAAGGTACCACTCGGGTTGAATTTTCTCCAGAATAAATACCAAAAATATTTAAATGACAAATCATACCACAAATGTATCTGGATAAGAAATATTTTAACTTGTTATCATCATCACTGTTAAGAATCTATATTATAAGAAATAGTTTTTATATTCAATGAAGTTTTTCTAATGTACAAACTGACAAGTCTCAGTTGAATGTGTTTATAAAATTTATGATTCCTTTCTTTCTTCAGAAGTGTCTGATACTAGATTCAATGATGACAGATTAAAAGGTTTAATTCTGAACTTACATGACTAAAAGTCAGAGTGGAGGAAAAGACACTAGTTTCCCATCTCTATAGACCTCTGCTTAAGCAGAAGTAGAAGTAAAAAGACAAATGGAAATATGCAGTGTTTCCACAGACTTGAGGAATTTATTGTTCCTTATGTTCATCTGAGAGATCTAACTGCAAATAATAAATCAGGCATGGAATGTCTACTCATAACAACTCCTAAAGATTCCCATCTTATTACAGTTTTGGATGGAAAGTTGACACTGAAATTAGAATAGGAAGGGAAACAGCAACTAGATTATTCATTGAATAGTTATCTCTTTCTGCCCTTTACCAAGCGACATAGATGTAAATTTTTAAGCAACAATATAATCATAAGAGTCAAAGATCACTGACTCTCTATGAACTGTAAAGTTATATTGGTTGGTAGGAAGGAGACCATTAACTTTGAGTTTCTCTTGAATGTGCTCAAGTCTGGCCCTACATGTCACTGAGACTTGTTTTAATGTCCCAGAGTTGCTCATTATTGCAACAACCATGCCCAAGTTAAAAGAGACACCCAGCTGTTCTGAACTTTTCTGTTATATTAGCTGTCTTTTTTATAAGTAATTTTTTTCTACACTGATTCCCCAAATCAATACATTTCATGTCTTCCATTATAAGTTTCCTCAGTTGAATCAAAGTCTATGCCTATTAAATATCAAATACGTAAATTACATGAATATTAATCATTAAAGGCAATAAGTAGAAACCAAATAATCAAGCATTCAACAACATATGTGAGGAAAATGACAACAAAACAAATCTAAAGTCTGTAGGAAAAATGAATTTATAATAATAATGACAAAAATAAATTTGAAAATAGAGAACAATCAAGAATTATTCATCAACTGCTCATTACTTGGCACCATGCTAAGTATTTTAAATGTATTAACTCATTTAATTATCATAAAATCATAATAAAGTAAGAGTGGAAAACAGACTTTCCCACATATACTCTGATTTCAAAAATAAATATAGTTGAAGGAAAATCTGAAATAATATGTTGATAATCTATAAAAGATAAATCTACAAATACATAAATTGTAAAATGAGAAATAAGTTAACATATATGTACTTTTTGGCATTAAGAACATTTTCAACTAATGTATTTGAAATGCTGATGCTATATATTTCGATGCCAACAAAACCTGAAAAGAATAACACTAAAAATAACCCTATAGCCCATTCCTATTAAAGCATACTCATGTAAACATACAAATTAAATTTCCAAAACCACCTCATAATGATAGCTTAGCAATTCTGAAACTATATTTTGTGTATATTAGGATTGACAAGTAAATATAATGTTATAAATAAAGATAGGCTCCTCTACTGTCAGGGAGAATAGTTAAAAATAAGGAAAGAGGGAAGGCAGGGATAATCATGGTGTTGGATTGGAATCAGAAATATCAAATGGAACTGATGGTTTTTAATATGATTACAAATGGATAGCTACAGAAATGAATATAAACATATATGCCTGCTTGAGTATACATACATCTGTTTTCTAGCTCTATATACTGAAAGGGCCCAGAAGCAAAGATGCCCAGTAACAATGAATACATCTAGAACCCAGGTCTTGAATTCTAAATACCACTCTCTAAGAAAAGGAACCAGGGTTCCTTAGAAAAATGGCTAACAGCAGTCCTGGGGAAGAAAAAATACAAGATGAACCTAGAATGGCTTTCAGTGCCAGAAAATATACAAGTGTTACCCTAAAAGGAATGTGATCATGTTCAAGGGATACAGAAGCCAGAAGCCTGAAGAAATTCCCAATGTCCAAATCTGGGACAATTTAAGCAATAAAATACAGAATGATAGTAATAAGTTATAAATCATTGAATAAAAAAAACTGTTAGTCCATACTGACACAAATAAACAATTGAATAAAAACATAATTGGGGAAATCAAGACATCTATTCCTTTTAATAGAATTCCAGTTACTAAATGAAATAAAAATGACAGAAACAGAAAATCACCATTAGGCAAATTACTAGAGGAATAACAGTTGCAGACAAAAATTGTTTATAGATGCCAAAATTAGTGGAATAATGTTTACATAAGGTATTTTCACAGTCTCCAAGTGTTTCTCCATAATACTTATTAATTATAAAGAGGAAAATAGAACTTTTTCTGTGGAAAACCTGGAAAACATAACATTAACCAAATGATTAAAGTTAACACCAACACTGACAGGATGTTGCTCCTGATACGATGCACTGAGAACGGCACGACATTGGTTCCTGATATCTCCACTCAATAATGACAAGACGTCAGACAAACCTAAACTGAGGAACATTCTACAAAGTAACTGACCAGTAATCTTCAATTACATGAAGGTCATGAAAGAGGAAGATTGCAGAACCATTGGAGATTGAAGAAGACTGAGGAGACAAGAACAAAACAAAATGCAGTGTGGAATCCTAGATGATGATGATGATTCTTCTTCTTCTTCTTCTTCTTCTTCTTCTTCTTCTTCTTCTTCTTCTTCTTCTTCTTCTTCCTCCTTCTTCTTCTTCCTTCTTCTGTCTTCTTCTTCCGTCTTCTTTTTTCTTCTTCTTCCGTCTTCTTCCTTCTTCTTCTTTCTTCTTCCTTCTTCTTCCTCCCTCCTCCTCCTCCTCCTTCTCCTCCTCCTCCTCCTCCTCCTCCTCCTCCTCCTCCTCCTTCTTCTTCTTCTTCTTCTCTTCTTCTTCTTCTTCTTCTTCTCTCTTCCTCTTCTTCTTTTTCTTCTTTATTTACTTATTTAGATGGAATCTAAATCTGTCATCCAGGTTGGAGTGGAGTTAGTTATATTAATTAACACAATTAATTATGGTGGTGCAATCCTGGCTTATGGCAACCTCCACCTCCTGGGTTCAAGCGATTCTCATGCCTCAGCCTTCTGAGTAGCTGGGGTTACAGGCACGTGCCACCATGTCTGCCTAATTTTTGTATTTTTAGTAGAGACAGTGTTTCACCATGTTGGTCAGGCTGGTCTCGAACTCCTCACTTCAAGTGATCCGCCAGCCTCGGCCTCCCAAAGTGCTGGGATTACAAACTGAGCCACTCCGCCTGGCCTAAAATAATTTTTAAAACAAATCAGAAAGAGACCAAATTATTATCAATTGCTTTAACTGCAATTAATTATGTTAATTGCAGTCTGACTGTATACCTAGAAAACCTAAGCAAATCTCTTAAACAAGAACAAAACAAAACAAATGTAACCAAGGAGAGAATTCAGTATAGTTACTTGACAGAAGAGAAATATATAAATATGTAACTTTGTAATAAATTGGCAATATCAATTTATTACATATATTGGAGGAGAAAGGATTTCATTCACAAGAACAACAGCCAAACTCCTAGCAATCATTGTTTCAAATACCTGTAGAGACTATTTAGATAAAATTACTTAGCAACAAAAATATGACTTGGATAAGTAAAGTAAAACTTGAGGTTCCTGTATGAAAAGTCTGCATATTATAAAGCTATCAATTCTAAAAAATTTATAGATTGACCAACATCAAAGCAAGGTTTTTTTTTAATTTAACAGAAAATATTATAAACGTCACCTAAAATGATAAAAGATAAGAGTAGTTAACAGTGAATTATAGGAAAAGCTCTTGTCTCTGTCAAATATACAAATATGTCTTCAGTTAGTTAAAACAGTGTGGACTGATATAAGTGTCTGATGATCAATGCAACAAAGTAGAGATCAATGCAGCAATACTTATATAATGGGGAATTATCACAAGCCAGTGGAAAAGCAACAGATTATTTAGTAGTTACAGTGCAGTATGCTAGTTATAGACATGGTCTCTGGATCCAAACTACCTGGGAATTAGTCCCAGCTCTGGTTCTTGGGTAATCACAGGTAAGATACTTAACTCCTCTGTGCCTCTCGCTTTTTATCAGTAAAATGGGAGCTAGTAACAGGATTAGCTTCCCAAGATTTTGGTGGAAATTGAGAATTCTCAAATAGAAATTGTATTTGAGAATGCAAAGACTACAAAACAGCCTGACACATAGAAACCGCTCAATATTCATTACGTTGCAGAGCTTTCAAAAAAATTGATGGAATGATGTGGAAGATAAAAAGATCAATATTTCATCATTGATATAAATTCTAGATAGTTTAAATATCACATGGCAAAATATAAGTGACTGTTAAATATCTAGAGATGGTGATGATATTTCTACACAAAACAACAAAGTTGGGGAAAAATTACCATTTAATTAGAGAAAATAATTTATATATGTTGAAAAAACAAAATAGACAAGTACAAAGGAAAAATTGGGAAAAACTCATATGGCAAATCTGACAGAAAATTAATGTCATTAACATACAAAGATATTAGAAGAGAAGAATCAATGTTTCAGGAAGTTTTCATTCATGGGAGAAGATATTATATAACCATTCAAAATTGTGTTCTTGAAAATGATAATGTGAAAATTGTCACCATATTACATATTGTAAAAAAATTAGGATTCAGAATTAGTTCTGTAATATGTCCTATCTATGATGCATATAGAGATGATATATATCTTTTGTTTATATTTCTCAGACTTTTTCCCCTTACATTTTCTGTTATCACCCAAAAGGTTATAAGCACACAAAATGAGAAATGCTAGATGATTGAAACTAAAGGCTAAGTGGGGAAAGGAAATATGATGAAGTCTAGATCAAGCTATCAGTACTAACTAAAACTAACTGACTGAAATTTACTAAATCCAACACTGGGCTACATAGATACTACTTAAAATCTCACTGAAAGCTTGTAATCTCTTTATGCCATGTACAAGCTTTATTAGCAATTAAGACATAAAATTTAGGCCAGTTCAACCAGAAATTTGTAAATAACCTATTATATGAGAGATAGAAAGACAGATAGGACATTGTCTTTGCCTTTATTGAGTTTACACTTCAGTGTGTGGAAGGGATGAGGATAAACACAATAGAATAACAAGAACATAAACAGAAGTTTATAAAAATTTTTGGACATTAAAAGAAGAATGGAGTTAATCCATTCATGCATGCAAAACATTCATTAAGATCCCCATATAAAGTTGTTATTATTTTACTTTGAGATGAAGTCTCACTCTGACTCCCAGGTTAGAGTGCAGTGGTGTAATCTCGGCTCACTGCAGCCTCCACCTCCTGGTTTCAAGTGATTCTCCTGCCTTGGCCTCCCAAGTAGCTGGGACTACAGGCACCTGCCACCATACCTGGCTAATGTTTGTATTTTTACTGGAGATGGGGTTTCATCACATTGGCCAGGCTGGTCTTGAACTCCTGACCTCAAGTGATCTGCCTGCCTTGGCCTCCCAAAGTGCTGGGATTACAGGTGTGAGCCACTGTGCCTGGCCATAATGGTTATTTTAGATATAGACATCAGGAAAGTCTTCTTTGGAAGAGGTGGCATTTGAGATTGACTTTGAAATGTGGAAAGGATCTTGCCACAAAGAGATGAGGCTGAATGGACATTCTAACATAAGGATTAGCATGGAAATTGGGTGTAATATGGTAGGCAGCTCCATTTGTAAGTAGAAAAGACTACATAGAAGAAAGAACAAATGGTAAAGTTGTAAAGCCTCATTGGTCCCATATTGTGAAAAGATGTAACTCTGAGCCTCCAGCATTTGTTCTTAATTTCATAAGCAATCTGGTAGTCTGCTGAACATTAATAATAAAAATATGTTTTGGAATAAAATAGATGTTTGTCATTCTCTGGGAAAGAATCTATTATCTCTGAAACTTTGTGGGATGGTGATCTCTCAATGGGATATCTGAGACACTGCACTGAGTTTGTTGCCACAATAATAAACAGTATCATGTTTCTTGCATCTAACATCAGCTCAGAAAAACTCCTTGGGATTCACTGTGGCGACAACATAAAGCAAAGTGATACAGTCGCTGGTGGATGGGAAGTGACAGCAGCAGACACATCATGCTAGCAGGTAGCTCACAGAGATGAGAATGCACAGTTAATCAAAACACCCTGTTGCCTGGAAGACCAAGAGGGAGAGTCATAGAAAATAAACATAGGCAGCCACTTGAGCTTAGAAGAGGAGAGATTCTATGTCATCTTTGAAAAAAGGAAAAAACCAAACCAATACAAAAATTGCCTCTAGGCCGGGCGCGGTGGCTCAAGCCTGTAATCTCAACACTTTGGGAGGCTGAGACGGGCGGATCACAAGGTCAGGAGGTCGAGACCATCCTGGCTAATACGGTGAAACCCCGTCTCTACTAAAGAATACAAAAAACTAGCCGGGCGACGAGGCGGGCGCCTGTAGTCCCAGCTACTTGGGAGGGGAAGGCAGGAGAATGGCGTAAACTTGGGAGGAGGAGCTTGCAGTGAGCTGAGATCCGGCCACCGCACTCCAGCCTGGGCGACAGAGCCAGACTCTGTCCCCCCCCCCAAAAAAATTGCCTCTAATCCCCATGTGTGCCATGCCAAGGCACATTTGTACATTTGTACATATTTCTGTGCATAGATATGCATTTCCAAACATAAAACACTGTATTATAATAATAATACATATCACTTTGTGGATAACAAGCCTTTTAAACTACATTTACGTTTTGCTGATTTCAAGAGATCAGAATTGATGACAATTTGTGTAGAATTTAGAATGCCAGGTATTACTTTAAAGGCCTTGTTACGGTTGACATTGGAATTCAGATAATAATGATAGGGTCTTCATGGATTTAAAAAATGCAGTCATATATAATTATTTATCTGTGTTTGCTTGTGAGGCCAAATTTTTTTTGAGAGACTGAAGAAGAGTTTTAGTAGATGTCACACTTTAGAGATTGAGTGATTTATTTTCTCTGTGTCATTTTAGGGCATATTTACTGTCATATTGGAGGGGAGAGTTGATGTCATATTATAGGATAAGTAAACCTAGCAGCTCCTTTTCTGATATGGTTAATCAAAAAGGAATCAAGGCTTTGCAATTGCAGGGCTTCTGAATTAATGATGAATTGAAGGAGAAAAGCAACAGCAACAGCATATTTGTAAAGTCAAGGCTTCAAAGTGACTCAGAACAGCTCATTTAGATAAGTCATGAACCTAAATGGCTAAATTAAAGCAAGACTGTGATTACCAATACAGCTGGGATCAGGCAAGCTGTGGCACAAGAACGAAGCCACAGGAAGGGGAAGAGCCATAGATCAGAAGGTCCCCAGAAAATGTCTAACAAGAGAAGCAAGTTAACCAGAAATCAGCCATGTGCCTTAACCGGAAGTCAGCTGTGACATTTAGGCCTCTTCTGGAAGTGGATTATAAAGCTATTCCCTTTGGTTTTGAAAATGTGTCTTCATTCGTACATAGAACTTTAGAAAGATGAAAGGCTTTGGATATAATGGAATGGGGAAGCCGCTTTCATATTACAATGGAATTGATACCAGTGTAGATGGGTATCAGATGCTCAGGATTTATAGCTGACTATACAGCCAGTTAGTTAAGACATAAGATAATTCTTACCTCCTGAGATAATGGCTGTTTAGCATGGCTGGAACTCTCCTCACAGCTGCCCAGGATCATTTTGATAGGTAGCTTCCCAGATCTCCAGGTCTTCCTTCAGTGCATGAAATTTACCATTGACAGGTTCATCTATTATGTCAAAGCACTGCCTAAAACTTTCTGTTGGCTCCTGCCTTCTCAAAACCTAACAAGATCTTTTGCAACAAGACACCCACTCAACACACAAAAGATAATTTCTATTTCTTTTTGTATTTATTTACTTTTGAGACAGAGTCTTAGTTTGTCACCCAGGCCAGAGTGCAGTGGTGCAATCTCGGCTCACTGCAACCTCCCCCTCTCAGGTTCAAGTGACTCGCATGTCTCGGCCTCTCAAGTAGCTGGGATCACAGGCCTGACTAATTTTTGTATTTTTAGTATATATGGGGTTTCACCATGTTGGCCAAGCTGGTTTCCAACTCCTGGCCTCAAGCCATCCACCCACCTCCACCTCCCAAAGTGCTGGGATTACAGTCACGAGCCACTGTGCCCAGCTGATAATTTCTAAACTTTTAGACTACTATATCCCAGGGGAAAATCTCTCCTCCAGCCTTCCTTGTTTTAAAACAGGTTCCTGAGCCTATTTCATCACACACACACACACACACACACACACACACACACTCTTTACTCATGTTTTTCCATTGTTAATAAACATGCTTATCAAAAAACACCTGCTTTTCCCCTCCCTCAACCCTCCTTTTCTTCAATAGTCAAATTGTCACCTTTCAACACCTATTTCAAGCCTTATCTTGACATAAAACTCATCTCCATCACATAATCTCTTTGACTTCTCTACTCCATCTCCCAAACCAGACTTGCCTATTAAGCTTCCAATTTCATATTTCAAGTAATGTGAAAATTGTAAAACTAAAATAGAATTTGAAGCTATGTTGGTGCAGATCAATATACCATATGTTAGTGGAAAGAAAAATGTTATATTTGTTTCAGTTTTCAAAGTCCAGTATATTAGCTACAACGTCCTCCTATGTAGCTTGATCCCAACAATAGAAACCTCCAGATTCTGTGGGCCAGGTGGCAAGACGATATACTAAATTTTGTCTGGCTCATATTTGATACTATTCTTTTTATTGGTTATGAAGTTTGACTCTCCCTACTTCCTGTCACTTTATTTTTTAAAACTAAAATGGGAAGTTTATCCCCATTATTCCCTGTTGATTGTAAACTTTCAGGAAAAAAAGTCTCGAAAAATAAGGAGATATACATACAATCATGGTTAGACTAAAATAAGTTTATTTTTGTTTAATAGTTCTTGCATTCCCTTACCATGATATATGTGGAAACTTAGATATAAATGGAATATATTTATAGTCTCTTTGCCAAAAACTACAGCTGCTCCCTTCAAACTTAGCATTTCCAAAACTTCTGTCATTTCGGGAATATTGATTATTAATAAAATCTGGAAGGTGTGTTGTAAGATTTCTGGGTAGTTCCTCATGATTCCACAGATTTCAACAAGAGGAAATTTTCTAGCAAAAACTGGAAACTCAGCTTTTATTTTTCCTTTTTGTAAAGTGGCACAAGATATAACTAAATATTTAGAATATATGTAAACAGGCAAGTACTAAAATATGCATTTGGTTAAAATGTATTTGATCTAATTTATCTCTGGCAATGTAAATGTTACATAGACTATAAGCTCATGAAAGAAGCGACCATGTCTAAACTGGCTTTCATTTTATTGTAGTGGGTAGTGCAGAATCTAGGACATAGTAAGTGCAAAAAAAAAAAAAAAAAAGAAAAGAAAAGAAAAACTTTTATTGGATCCATGGATGAATGACTACATGAATATATCTTGTCAGCTATTGTGCCATTTCCTCAATATTATCATGCTTAGCTAAAGTATAGTAAACTAGTCCTAATGTGCCAAGAAATAGTTGAATAAGCATGGGCATGCTATTTTACCACACTGGGTCTTAGTATACTAATTTGTAAAACAAGGGGAAGGTATGCCCTGCTTAGTACAAGGGGCAGTTTTGAGGACTGAATGAGAGCGTTATGCAAAAACATCTTGCAAACAGTAAAGCACTTTAAAAAAGGCAGTATTTGAACACTATGGGATATTTGAAGAACATTAAATTTATACCTGAGTTATTGACCCGATTTAAAAAAAAAATGGCTAGTAGAAAAAAATAGAACATGTAACAGGAGGCTTTGGCAAAAGCTTTACTCTTGGGATTTTCATATGGGTTATACTTTCACAACTGTCAAAGCAGATCATGCAGAATTTAAAGATACAGAACACTTACTTAAGAGAACATGGCCTAAGGATGTGATACTAATTTTGATTAATTTTCTGTGTTCCTAAGTGGCTTGCTAAAGTGGAAGGACCAGTGAAATGGCCTCATTATACAGCTTTCTGTGCTGGCTGTTGCCCATTATTGTACTTTCTGGTAACTGATTTGCAAAGTATGCTTTTAATGTTTTGTTTTAAAAATTCATTTTAGGAAGATTAGGAACAGAGAACATTTATTGGAACAACTACTGACAATGTTTAGTGGAGAAAAAAAGTATCCAATTTTCCTTTGCATACTATAAAGGAATAATTGATTGCAAGTAGCATTTTGTTGCCTTGGTGGAGATAACTTCCTTTTCTTTAACATTCCAAACTATATGGGAGATATTTCTATTTATTCTCCTATTTTAAAATATCATGTTTGGAAAATAATATTACAAGACTGACTTCATTCATTCAACAAATATTAACTTGTTATTATGTGCTAGGCACTATAAATTTTTTTTCCTAGCATTTTAAACTAATACATGTAATTTTACTCTATTTTCACTGCAGACTTGTGAAAATGATTCTGAAGTTCCCAAGAGAAAGTTTCACATCTTTTTTACCATTATATTTTCAGAACTTGGCTCCTAGTAGGTGTGGCACACACTAAGTACACAGATGCTGAGTAAATTCCCAGATGGAGAATAAACAGCATTAGCCTATAAGTCAGAGCCACAGAACCTAGACAATACGGTAGGTTCTACTTTCATCTCTGCTGTGCCTTAATTCATTTTCTCACCTAAACTCATACTATTGAAGCAACTTTTATAATGATCCCCCTGCCTCTGTTCTCTCTCCTCCTCACTTCATCCCCCACAATGTGACCAGATGTGACATAAGTCCCATGATTTCACTCCTGTGCTTCGGGTCTTTCAGTGGCTGCCCCTCACTGAGTAGCATTTCTTCATCTTTTCCCCCAAGCTTTCCTAATGGTGTGTTAGGATAGACATAAGCCCACAGAGGGCAGGCTTCACTGGGTCTCCTCTAAGTAGCCAGTCACAACTATGGCATTTCATTCAAGTTTAATTGTACTTAAAAAGGTATATAAGGTCTGCATTCCTTTCTGTAAAATACCCAAGCCTGTTTCAATTTCAAGTTTTTCTTTTCTTTCAAATCATCAAATAAAAGTGACACTCCAGGAAAGGCACCACCATGTGGATCCTGTCAATTTATTACACTTGGGTACATATCTTTGTACCACCCACCCACTAGCACCCAGGGGTACATGTATGTCAGTAAGAGAAATATACCACTATTTATTTATTTATTTGTTTATTTATTTATTTAATTTATTTATGAGACAGGGTCTGGCTCTGTTGTCTAGGCTGGAGTGCAGTGGTGCATTCACTGCTCGCTGCAACCTCCATCTCCCGAGCTCAAGCAATCCCCCCACCTTCGCCTCCGGAGTAGACGGAACTACAGGTGCATGCCATTACACCCAACTAATTTTTGTATTCTTTTTGTGAGATGGCGTTTCACCATGTTGCCTCAGCTGGTCTTGTACTCCTGGGCTCAGGCAGTCTGTCCGTCTTGGCCCCCCAAAGTGCTGGATTTACAGGCATGAGCCACTGTGCCGAGCCTCTTTATTAAATTAAATTAATTAATTATGTTTTTGAGACAGAGTATCGCTCTGTTCCCCAGACTGGAGTGTGGAGTGCAGTGGTGTGATCTTGGCTCATTGCAACCTCCCCCTCCCTGTTCAAGCAATTCTCCTGCTTCAGCCTTCCAAGTAGCTAGGAGAATAGGCTGCACGCCGATGCCCAGCTAATTTTGTATTTTTAGTAGAGATGGTGTTTCACCATGTTGACCAGGCTGGTCTCAAACTCCTGGGCTCAAGAAATCTGCCCAACTCGGCCTCACAAAGTGCTGGGATTACAGGTGTGAGCTACCACGCCCGGCCCTCTTTATTTTTACATAGATAACATTGTATGTTTCTTCTTATCATGTACAAAATAATATTTTGAAGCACATATACATTGTGGAATACTTAAATCTAGCTAATTAATAAATGCATTACCTAACAGAGTTAGGTGGTGAGAACAAATAACATCCATTCTTTACATTTTCAAGAATACAATATAGCATCAACCACAGTTACCTTGCTGTACAGTAGATTTCTTGGCATTTATTTTTAAAATCTACCTGTAGTCATTAATAAAGCAAACAAGGCCCTTTGTGATCTAACTCTAGCAAATTTTTCTTTTTTTTTGCCTCATTCTGTGAAATTTCACATCCTTAGCTTTCTCTGCTGCTTTGCCACTTCTGATCCTCAGAAGAGTCTCTGTTTCTTACAAACTTCTACATCACATCTTTGCACATACTGTGTGCTTCACACAGAATAACTACTCCTTCACTCACTTAATAAACTCTATATCCTCAGAATCCCAGGTTAAATTTGACTTCATCTTCAGGATCTTCCTCATCTGTCCCAGAATAGCCCAGAGGTAGTCCTGCTTCTGCATTTCCATGACATTTTGTGTATTCCCAGCATTTATCATGTTGTCAGAACAATCGTTTTCAGTATGAGTTTATTGTTGCTCAGCATCTTAGTGTCTGGTGTCTTAAAGATGATGATATTAAAATATTTGTAATTAGCATAATCAAAGAAACCTGAAAAAATGGGATAATCATATCATTTGAGGACCATTGCTTTAGAAATATTTTAAATATTTTCAATTGTTGTGTGGTTATTTGAAAGAAAGTTGTTTAATATAATTGCTAGTGAGCATATTTAAAATACTATAGAATTTTAAGTCAGCCTTTGGTTTTTAGAATGCAGACTTCAGTCTTCAGGCTTTAAGTAATCTTGTAAAGCAACTAAATGTACTTCTTTCTTCCTAGATAATTAATATGATTATCATTACATCAACCAATGTAAGAATTTGCTTATCACATACAAAAGAAAATTAGATTTGGCACTTAAACCTATCATATGGTAAACAGTTGATCTCTTATTGGTTCATTGCAAGAAGAAATGAATAATTGCAAGGTCTAAAACATAGCTCACCATTAAAAATAAGTATCTGAATTATAATATTATGATTGGATGTTACCTCATATAGAAAGCATCTGGCTTTGACAAGAGAAAAATTGAATGTTTCTAAGTGTATTGAAATTGTAGTCACTGCAACCTAAATTTGTCTTTCTGGCAGATAATTGCTTTTCATGCACTGTAGAGGTGGGTATCAAATATTTCTTTTGGGTAATGTTTATTCCGTGAAAAATGGAACCAATAAGAGGCTTGTTTCAAAATTCCACATGTCAATTTTATAGTGTTAGAATGCCTTTGACACAAAACAAAATATTTGACTTGTAATTCGCCTTTTTACATTGGGTCTTCAGTTAAAATTTTTTTTTATGTATTGAAGTAAATTCCATCACCCAAGGGAATTTGTTCTTGACTCTTATCTTTATTGATTGAAGTAGAATTCTAAAAATCCATCTAGATGAAAATACATTGTCCAGATTTTCCTGGCTATCATATTCGAAGAGACAAATGAATTTTATAATTAACTATGGAAATCACCTACTCAGTAGCTAAAATAATCTTGCGTGGACTATGTTTTTGATAAAAGAAAAATTCTGGCATGAATCATGTTTATTACTTATAAAAGACTTTCAAATGCTTCCAAAATATACATTCAAACCATGGACAATAACTAACTCTTTTCTTGGTTTAGTAAAAACAAAACAAAACAAAAAATGTAATAAGGATGGAGCATTCACTTTGAGAACAGGTATCATGTGTAAAACCTGTGTTTGGTAACTCCTCCCTTCCTCAAACTCCCTCCTCCCCTCACCTCATCCGAAGACGTGACACATTTTCCTCCGTGTACTAAGTAGCTACTTACTGATTGCTGTGATTGATAAGATAAACCATACCCTAAAAACATAACTTCTTGCAGTTTGATTGAACTCTTGAGATTGAAACAAAGGAAAAGAAGAAGTGCATTCATATTAATAAGCTACTTGAAAGTTACAGTGGATGATATAATTTCTGATGAAATGTTATCCCAGATGAAAATATGTTTAGGTATTTACATATTCAGTATAACATGGACTTTCTCATCTCTGTAATCATGGTGTACGTCTACAGGTTGAATTTAGAAATAGATATTAGTTATGATATGAATTCATGGATTCATTTTTAACAAAGTAGAGTTTATATTATTAAATAGCACTTGGCTCTTTTAAGCTATTATCCTTGGAGATGAAACCAACACACATGAATTATAGAATTGATTTCAGGGTCAGTTGCTAGAATGGGATAAAATAAACCTCTTTGAACACACATTATTTTTAAAATCAAAATAATAGTAACATTTGTTCCTTTTTAAAGTCAACTTGCTGACCAGTATTGGCTCTAAATGACTTTTGGCCATTTCCTAAAATCACATTTATCTAAGAATTATATAAATTTGTCACCAATGATGATATTCAAATAAACTTTCCTTAGATCTTTTCTGAATAGGAACCCTAAAGCTGTGAGTGACAATGTGCATTTGATAGAAATATAGAATAACCAGAAGTTAAGTTAAAATGGGACTTCGAAGATAGGATTATTCTAGTTCATATTTCACTGACAGGCCAGACCATTTAGGTACTAAACTAAATGTTCACGATATTTGGGCTCACTGTCCTCTGCCATACTGCCTTGAAAATTAAATATATGTTATTTACATATTTTGAAAACCTGAGTCACTTCATTTGACATTTATACACCGAATAGTATTTCTTAAAAACAGAAGTATATACAATTATTTTAATGTAACTTTTGTTTCTACTTCTTTTTCTTTTCCTTAAAGAAAATAAACACAATTTTACTTTGCAGCATATGATTAGAAGGACTGACTTGAGTCCCAGCTTTTCCAATAGCTTTTCAGACTATTCATTTTCATGTGAATTTTTATACTCTGATATGAAAGGTAGTATGCTCTTCCCTGAGATTGCTTTGGTTCACTGGAACTGTCACTGTTGGCTGGTAGGAAATAATGGGTTTGACTTTAAGTAGTAACATCTTGTAGATGGTTACAAGTATTTTTTGACAGAATGTTAAGTGATGCATTTCCTAGTGGAGACTCATTTTATAGAATAACATTGGGCAGAAGTATTCTCAAACTAATGAGTTATTATTTTTACATCAGAATCAATAATAGAAAACTTGTTAAATGTTCTACAAATAGTAAATGTAGAACTCAAATCAAAATTTTCCTTATTTTTCTAAATAACTTATAAGCATGAAACATGAAGGAGAGTTTTGAAATTTTTAAAAATGTTAATTTGCTCAATACGAACATATCACTTTGATAGTTTATTATATATATTTTGATGTGTGCTTTCCATAAGTACCCCAGCTTCTCATTTTTATCCTATGATAATCTGAATGGAAAAACAGATACATGCTCCTAAATTGTATACTGAATTCTAAAGAGAAAAAGTTTCACTCAAACATTGTGATTATAGCAATCAGTCACAAAGAAAGTTCAGAAAATGTATAAAAAACTTCAATATTTTAAAATTATAGTGGCCATAGGGAACACCTATATGAACATTGTGAAATCAGGGAAAAACAAAGCCTTAATTATATTGTGAAAGCATCATTCTGTGTATATTCAATTGCAGAATTATTATGAAATGTGGAAAAATAGAAGGATTTGCATCTGTAACAAACAGTGTTTTAAATTATTTGCTTTACGATTACTTAGAAAAGTCCTGTGATGGCATAATGCCTGATGCCTAGAGCATAATAGAGTGTTATTATGCTTATTATTGCTTGCTGTTTTATTTTGTATTTGAAATTACAAACCAAAACACTGGCAATGATACAATTAATACCTGATCAATGGAACTCTTCATTTGGTAACAAGTCTTGGCCTGCTCTGCTTTGCCCAGAGTAAGTATTAGATTAAAGACAAGTGAAAGTATGAATAACAAAACCAGAGTGATATCTCGCACAATGGCCATTGATAAGAAGGGTTGCATAGAATAAAAGCATGCTTGAAATTGGAGGCTAAAATAAATTTCTACATTGAAGTTCAAATTGAAGAGGAGTATAGAATTTGTCATTCTATATTTACCTAGTTTCTATAGACAAAAAGTTTATTATCAAAGTTTTTATGTTGTATAATGACATACCCAAATTATTGAAAAATAGTTACCCAATGTTAGAGCTACTCTAATTTCATTTCATTGTTTCACAGATTGTTTGAAATACAGCCATCCAGAAATAAACACGAGTTTCTATCTGGTGACAGCCATGGAGGTGAATCTCTCACATCTCCAACTATAGGGAGGATAATTGAACCACTTGGAAATCCATGTTGGCATTTGCATAAGGCCATGCTCCCCTTGGGCTTCTCCTAGTCAATGCCTGAGCACATCTTGGAATATTAAACCAGGCTTATTTCTGGGAGATATTGGCCTCCATTGACAGGCAACTCTGGCTGAGAGATTCCTCAATAGTCCTGCCAAACTTTCCTTGGAACTCATCTGTAATCTAAGACTCTTCTACTCCTTCTTTGCCCTCCTCTCCCGTCTCCTCCCCTGTCTCCCCTTTCTTTTCCTCCCTTCTTTACTTGGGTTTAGACATGCATTTCAGGCTGATGATACTCCTGGTCTTCTCCAGCTGGCTTCTCATCTTATCTTACTGTTGATTCACCTAATACATTTGTTGTATGTTTAACCTCATTTTGATGTGTGTTGCTTGGAAGACCCATGCTAACACATATCCCTATCTAAATGATCCCTTTGATTGCAAAAATTTTCTGAGTGTAGTTCTTGGATATTTCATCTAACTGAACTAGCTTACATTGCTGTAACATATATTCAGATTATTGTTTTAAAAAATGCAAGTTAATATCCGTATTAATTAAGACTTTAAAAAACATGAAGATACCAATGTTCTTTGAAAACTCTCAGCAAAGTCAGATTGCCATGAACCTTACACATTTTTAGTGCTGCTTTATTCTGAAAGCATGTGTTCATACATTTCCATATGCTGGTTTCTCACCATGGAATAATCTCCTCCCTTTTCTTTCTCTTGTAAATGCCTATATTTTTCAATATTCAGTTCCACCTTCAGCAAAAGTTAGTTTCTTCAGCTGGGATTTCAATATACTATAATGATACTACTAAAACGCAGTAGTCTTTATGAGAAAAGATAAGTACTATTCATTTGTAGATATAATGATTTGCTTATGTAAATTAAAAACAACGCTTGCGAAATTCAAAAATGGGAAAAGTAGCTGTATAAAAGGCAAGTAATTTTGGGGGTACAGGGAAAAGTTCTTATTAAAATTTTAGAACAGGGAAAAATCTGTGAATAAATACAAGTGGATATAATGTGAGTGACAGTATAAAGTTAACATTGTTCTCTGTTCTTAGAATAAAATGCTTGCCACTGAGTCTTTGTCTCTCCCACCTTGATGTTAGCTTTTTTTTTTTTTTAATCTTCCTCTGTCACCCAGGCTGAAGTGCAGTGGTACGATCTCAGCTCACTGTACCTCCCACCTCCCAGGTTCAAGCAATTCTCCTGCCTCAGCCTCCCAAGTGGCTGGGATTACAGGTGTGCACCACCATGCCTGGATAATTTTTTGTATTTTTAGTAGGGATGGAGTTTCACCATGTTGGCCAGGCTGGTCTTGAACTCCCAACCTTAAGTGGTCCACCACCTTAGCCTTCCAAAGTGCTAGGATTACAGGCGTGAACTGCCACACCTGTCTGATGTTAGCTTTTGACTCAGTTGCTGTATTAGTCTGTTCTAATGCTGCTATGAAGAAACACCTGAGACTGGGTAATTTATTAAGAAAAGGGTTTTAATTGACTCACAGTTCTGCATGGCTGGGGAGGTCTCAGGAGACTTACAATCATGGTGGAAGGGGAAGCAAATACATCCTTCTTCATGAGGTGGCAGAAAGGAGAAGTGCCAGCAGGGGAAATGCCAGACACTTCTAAAACCATCAGATCTTGTGAAAACTCACTCATTATCACAAGATCCAATCACTTTCCACCAGGTCCCTCCCATGACACCTGGGGATTATGGGAACTGCAAGTGAAGATGAGATTTGGGTGGGGATACAATGAAACTATATCAGTTGCCCATTTTTCACTTTTAAGAACCTGTTTTAAACTCAAATGTATATCACCAAACTTAACTTTCCCCCTTATCTCTTCATCCAACCAAAAATTTTCTTTTAATTCATGACATTAATCAGGTAGGCTTAAAATTTCACAGTCACCTCTGACCTCTTCCTTTTTTTTTTTTTTTTTTGGAGATGGAGTCTCGCTCTGTCTCCCAGGCTGGAGTGCAGTGGCCCGATCTCGGCTCACTACAACCTCCGACTTCCAGGTTCAAGCGATTCTCCTGCCTCAGTCTCTCAAGTAGCTGGGACTACAGGCATCTGCCATCACTCCCGGCTAATTTTTGTATTTTTAGTAGAGACGCGGTTTCACCACATTGGCCAGGCTGGTCTTGAACTCCTGACCTTGTGATCCGCCCGCCTCAGACTCCCAAAGTGCTGGGATTACAGGCATTAGCCACGGCGCCCGGCCTGTCATTTCTTATATTCAGAAAATCACTTGTGAATTCTTCTGAAATACATTGTAATCTATTACCTCCATTCTGTTATCACATTCTCTACACTGATTAGGGACCTTACAGCCTTGTATTCTACCAGACTATTTCTTCTCTTCTAATACCCTAACATTTCACATGCCTGCAATTTACACTTCTCAAAGTATCTTTTGAATTGTGTGCCCTTCATGCTAAAGTTTTTCAATGGCTCTCCCTTACTCACTGAATAAAACCTAAATCTCATTGCCTGGCATTTACATTTCTAAAATCTGGCTCCAAACTACCCTACCAAATTTATCTCCCTCTTGAAAATATTGTGTGACCTTTTGGTTCTGAAAAACTAAAAGGTATAAAAAATACCTGGGGAGCTGGTTAAAAGTTAAGACTTCTCATCTTACAACTCCAGAGATTCTGGAACAAAAGTTGGACGGTGGGGTCATTGACTCTGCCATTTGTGTATATTTTCCAAGTGACTCTGATACAGGTGGTCATCATATTACACTAGGAGAAACACTTACATTTAGCTAAAATGGAACAGTTTTTCTTGGTGGGCACTGCTTTTCTTTTCTGTCTCTTTAGATGGGTCTATATTGTCCTCTCATCAAGAAAAACTGTTTTCATCCATCTATTTTTTCATTCATTCATTCATTCATTCATTTATTCATACAAGCCTACTGTGAGTCATGCTGAAAATAACTGCCCCATTCAGCTTTCCATAAGACAAATGTTCCTATTTTCTTTTCATAAATAATTGCCTAAGCAGTTGTAACAAATATTTTACACCTGGTGATACTCATTTACACCTGGACTTATGGTTTATATGTGACCATGAAGAAAAGACTCATGAAATTGCTTTTGGCAAATCCTTCAGCTACCCAGAAAATTCATATGGTTCCCATATACAGACTTTTAGATGGGTTTGGAAGCTAAAATTATTTTAATGTAAAGTTTCCTTACATGGTTTGCAAAATTTTAAAATTCTACTTTGTTATCCAATGTGTAATAGGAAGGGGTCATCTAAGGATTGAAACATTGTACCTGGGTGTGAGTAGCAAGGTCCCTTAATCGAGTTCTGGAATAGCCCATTAACATATTTGGCAACAAATGTTTTTGGAATGCTTATTGATTGGACCTACTAAAGTGAAATATTTGTTAAAAATGGTTAATCAGCAAGTACTCTAAGGAGAAGAAGCCATCCGTGAGCCTGGATGCTCATTTCTGCCTTTGTAATTTCTGCAGCTTGAAGAACCTCTGGAGTAGTCTGACAGTTATTATCTGACACATTCCTCGTATGATACATCTACACTCCTAACATGCTTCCTGAACCTTTCTTCTAACCTAAAACATCACCATTTTCCCCAAAACCTGAGCTGTCTCATAAAACAATTTTCTTTCTGATATGCTCATTTGACATCTGGTATCCATCCGAATGCACATGTGGTGAATGTGCAGCAGCAACCCAAGAGGGCAGTAAAAACTTACCCACAAAGACGATTTCCTTGTTTCACTTCCTCCCTATTTCAAGGTGTAAATCAAGTGTTGCTCCAGAATGAATAGTTTCTGTAATAATGATGGAAATAGAGTTTCTGTGTGTGGTTTTGTGTGTGTCTCTGTGTATGAAATAGAGTTAAATGGCTTGAGAGTATATAAAAATAAAACAATAAATGCGGAAATAACTTATAATAACATTATGACATTTTCCTTCCAAATTCTTTATTTAGTAATATTTTAAATTATAACCCAGTAGTTTGAATTGTGAATTCTTTGATCAATATGAAAGTACATAAAAAGAAAAAAAAATCAATCTTTGTAAAAACAAAGATTTTCTCCTCTGTCTTTGCTTAATGTCTTGAATGGTGTAAGATATTGATTCTGCTTTAAAAATAACAGCTCTACAGACAGTTTCCTAGAGTTGAGATCGCCGATCATTTTAATTTTCTTTAAAGCTGATTTTGCAATCAGTGCTCACTACACAAAGACGATGTTTCAAGAACCAGATGAAATTGGGCTGTTTCTAACTTGCTACATTTTTCATCCTCCTCCTTAAACACAATCATGAAAGTATTTAAGTGAAAAAAGAGGAATGATGACTCAAATGTTTGAGAATGACTCATAGTGTTGAGGGGCTATGCTAGATCTAAAATTTGCATTTGAAATTTTCAAATGGAACAATTCCTTCCTGTAGTTAATAAATCATCAGACATACTATGCATTTTTTCACTTGACACCAGAGTTCTTATGTTGAATTTACATTTCAGTTTAAGGTTCACCTTTGTCATCTTAAAATGTATCCTATTACAGAGAGAGAACCCAGGATAACATGCCTCCTCATTTAATATTCAGTCTTTCCTCAAGCTTACAGACACTGTAAGCCCCAGAGAGCACTACCAAATGTTTACTTCTTATGGAGAACCCCTTTTCAGCAATGAATTTTTATCCATTTGGCATGATTCTGTAATATACTTCCTTTTCAAAATTATGAACTCCCACATTACAAATGTTCTTTTATTTTTTTTCCTCAGAAGATAAGAATTTTAGATAGTATTCCTGTCTGTGAAACTACTCGGAACTCCAAAGAATCACTGGAAAAATAACCACAGGTAAGGAAGTCAGGGTATAGTGAAATGAAACAAGGTAAGTCATACACTAATTGAGCCTAACTGCTTGTGCTATAGAGAATACATTAGTCTTCTGACAACATATGTCCAGCCAGTTGTTCCTGGTCTGACAATAGTGTGGATCGACAGTAAGCCCTGGGATTGCTTGGTGATGCCTCCTTCCCCTAATTTAGACTGTTCCTACACTTAATGCTCACTTTTAAAGTTCTGGCCAAAGATCTAGAGAGTAATTTTTCCCTGCGTACTGCATAACATTTAAAAATTTAGCTCCTTGAAAACTGCTATTGAGCTGTTTTACTGCATGTTAACAGATTAGGGAGTATGGTAGTTGTGATCATTCTGTTTTTTAAAAAGGAGTAAGTTTCAAAGCATAAAATGATTTTATTCTCGTAGGTTTTACTTATAATTCAGCATTTTTTTTTTTTTTTTTTTTTTTTTTTTTTTTTGAGACGGAGTCTCGCTCTGTCACCCAGGCTGGAGTACAGTGGCCGGATCTCAGCTCACTGCAAGCTCCGCCTCCGGGTTTACGCCATTCTCCTGCCTCAGCCTCCCGAGTAGCTGGGACTACAGGCGCCCGCCACCTCGCCCGGCTAGATTTTTGTAGATTTTTTTAGTAGAGATGGGGTTTCACCGTGTTAGCCAGGATGGTCTCGATCTCCTGACCTCGTGATCCGCCCGTCTCGGCCTCCCAAAGTGCTGGGATTACAGGCTTGAGCCACCGCGCCCGGCCTATAATTCAGCATTAAACATAATTTGAATCAATATAAAAAAAGAGACCTGGTTGTGATAGACGTGCCTTTTATGAACCTTACACAATACAGTCTTTTATATCTGGCTCAGCAGTGGTGTTGATATGAGGTGTTTCACTTAATAACAAAAATAATATTGTAACAGGAAAATGAGACTCTATAAAGAAATCCTGAGGGCAAAAGTGTACAATAGCTTCTGTTCAAAAGGAAAAAGATACACTAAGCCCCTTATTGTCTCACTATTATGCAACTCTTCAGACAGAGATCACTTAATGAGAGCATTTCATAATGACATTTAGTATTTCAATAAATTATAAATAGTCCAAGATAATTCCTGCTTCATTCCAAATTTTATTTTGTAGTTTAAAAAACTATAGTAGATTATATGTGTGTGTATATATACATATATGATAGGAGATATATGTATATATTTACATATATGATGGGAGATATGTATATATATAAATAACATGTAAGTATATTGCATACATGCATGTAATATGTAATAAAGCACAGCCTATACTCAAATGCTGAGCATATATTTGTAAGTTATTTGCATATCAAAAATTAGCATAAAGCTACATATTACAAAAACGAAAAATTAATGGATGAAGGTGAATTTCTGAAGTTGGAAAAAAATAAGACTCCCTTCTTTGATTAAAAACATCTATATTTCATTGTCCAAAGTGTCCCACTTATGTGGGTAGTACATACTTTCATACTCAACCAAAATTGCTTTCCTTCCTTCCTTTCTTCCTTCCTTCTCTCCCTCCCTCCTTCCTTTCTCTCTTTCTTTCTCTCTTTCTTTCCCTTTCTTCCTTCCTTCCTCCTTCCTTCCTTTCTTTCTTTCTTTCTTTCTTTTCTTTCTCTTTCTCTCTTTCTTTCTCTCTCTTTCTCTCTTTCTCTTCTTCTTTCTTTTCTTTCTTTCCTTTCTTTCTTTCTTTTATACTCAGTAATAATTTTTTGAGGTCTCACAGTTCAAAATAAGATTTTTGTTAAATTATCTTTACTCAATTCTTTTAATATAAAAACACAGTATTTGTTCACTTTATAATATCTAGAAACTACCCAGAGATTTTTTTTTGTTTTCAGTAATCCTTTTTTTTTTGTTTTCAGTAATTATAAACTCCTTGCTATTTGTGGTGCACTCTGCTAAGTTGTATGAATTTTTAAAAAGTTAAAAAGACACAATTCCTACAGTAAGAAACGTATAGTACTAGTGGTAAAGAGGGACAGGTGATGAGGTATTTAAAAGTCTGTGAAGCAAAGGCCAGTGCAAGAGGGGCACTAACCTGCCCTGGAGGCTGAGGAAGAAGTCCTGGAGAAGGTTGCACTCTGCAATGTCTGAAACCAGGACGTCTATTAATTTTTTCCACAGTGTAATTTATTAAAATAATATATTTATATAAGTTTGTCTCACCATATTTGCATTATGTTAATAAATGTAGATTTCATTTTTAAAAATACCCCTTTCCTGGCAATTCTCTCTCTGAAATATGTTTCCCATCCATGCTGCCTGATTTCCTAAAGGGCATTATAGTCTCTGCATGCATATCTCATAGGACCTATACTAAAAGGTCCACCATTTATGGAGAAACGGTTAGAAAGTCACCTTCCAGTCTGGAGAACAATGCTATTGTGGGAAAAAAATTATAAAAATCATTTTCATTTTATCTTTACTTCTGATTTCTAAGTTGAGAAAAGAAGTGCTCATTTCTGACTATTTTCTACATTCAATTTTCTAAATTTCTGTTTTTCCTTTGTAGTGTGGCTAAGACATTTTGGTAACCGTGTAACTTCAGAGTCACACACAGAGATGAAGAGGGAACAACTATAGCAGGGTCATATTTGAAAACAAAGAGCAGGGCATATGCTACTATTCTCTAAGTTCTGAAGATAATGCCCATTTTTTATGTAATACCTCAGTCCATTGACTACTATTTATTATACCAAGGCAGGAACTAACAAGCGATTTGAGGACACTCCTTCAAGAATGAAACAAACAGCAATTTACTATCAAATGTCAAAGGAATGGGGTTAAAATGAATAAATGAGATGTGTTTTTGCTAGTTCAGGATTTTCTGCTTCTTTATTGATGGGCCAAATGAAACATTTTGATGGCTATTATTAAAGATTTAGGGGATGGGCACGGTGGCTCACGCCTGTAATCCCAGCACTTTGGGGGGCCAAGATGGGTGGATCACCTGAGGTGAGGAGTTCGAGATTAGCCTGACCAATATAGTGAAACCCCATCTCTACTAAAAATACAAAAATTAGTCGGGCATAGTGGTGGGCACCTGTAGTCCCAGCTACTTCGTGACGCTGAGACAGGAGAATTGCTTGAACCTAGGAGGCAGAAGTTGCAGTCACCTGAGATTGTATCACTGCACTCCAGTGAGACTCCATTTCAAAAAAAAAAGATTTAGGAACCCCTCCTAAATGCTCCTTATAAGTAAAGGGGCATATTTCATTGCATACATGTTTTCTAAAATGTTTTTTGTTTGAATTCAGCTTCTAAAACTAAAGTATAATTTGCCTCAATTACTGATACATTTCTAATATAAAACTAATAATTCAACCTGATAAATTGACTATATATAAGTACATACATAAAATGACAGTTTTAATAAGAGCTGAGCTTTCTAAAACAATAATAGACCAAAACCTGTTTGAAATGCTTTTTATAAACTCAACTAATCCTTATAAGGAAGCTGTAAGATAAATTCAGTTATAATCTCCTTTTTACAGAAGAGAGAACCAAAGCATAGAGAGGTTAGGTAACTTACTCAAGATCACACAGCCAGTAAACGGTATGCTCAGAATTCAAACCCACTCAGCCTGGCGCCAGAGTTGGCATTCCGAGAAACCCTGTTGCTACCTCTCAACATGTATATACCTTGTTTTGTTTTTAAATTCCAGCCTGTTGCTGCTGCTCCCTCTTCATTTCTCTGTGTGACTCAGAGGTTCCACAATTACCAAGAAATCTTACCCACACTACATGCAAAAATTAGTACATGAGCTGTAGCTTTTACTTGTGTGTCATTGATTAAGGCAATACCTGTAAGACCCCTGTTCTTTTGAATATCTTTTCTCCGAGTAAGTCACCCAATTAAATCAGTTGCTATGCTTACCTGGCAGGGGAATAGAAGCCACTGCTGTTTCCCCAGCAGTTCACAGTGTGTTATCTTCTTTGAAGCCCTGCTCTCCTGTGCATTTCCTTTGCCCTTCCCACCTGAAGTCCCTCCTGCAGCAGCTGAGGGTCTTGTTATCAGCCACTCTGCTCCTTTGTCTATGCCAGAAAAAAAATATACTAGCAGGTGTCTGTGCCCTCAGTCATCGTGGAGTGCTTACATCTTGGGATAGGTCTTCTAAATTGGGTGAGATGACACAGGACTTTGGTTTAGCAGTGAACTTTGTGTCACATTGATGCTGTAGCCTGTTTCTAAGACTCCCCAGATGTGTGACAGTTCTTGTTATGCTTCTTCAGCACAGGGACCCTCAACATCATGGTGTCATTTGTAGAGTTATGAGTAATTTCTTGCCAATCATAACTCAATGAAAATTGTGAAAATGATTTTTAGACATTATACCAGATTCCCATAATATTTTGATAATTTTCTTAAGCATAAAATTAAATGCATAAAAAGTAATTATAGTTAGCTAACCAGGGATTGTGTTTAATATTGCATCTGCCCATGGGAACATTGCATCTGCCCATGGGAACACATATGGGTTCATGTGTGTCAGAGTGGAGAAAAGGTGAAGTGCTTCTCCATTCATTGATCGATGAATGGGGTGAAGCCAGTTCCACCTGGAGGTCCTAGTGTACCAGAAATGGCTTCCAGGCAATTGGATTACCTGGAAATTCACTGCAAAGCATGTGATATAATTTACCATGCCTTAAGTTTTGCATGATATAGAGTTCACTATTACCATAAACAAAAGCTTAAAAGAGCACTGAAGATAATATTTACAAAGATATGTGCTGTCTGATATTTAGTGATAATGTTTACTTCTATTTTGCACAAGAAAATTCTTTGTTGCATGCTGAATGCCTCTCATACACAGTGGGGTGCCTCTGAGCTTCATACTGACCTACAAACCTACCCTGGCTCTGCATCTCAGCCACGGGCAATTTCATAAGATCTTTTCAATATGTCCATGCACAACTGGAATCCTCCTTTTTATTTTTAAATAATCTTTGAATTGATGGAATTGCTTTTATATCGTTTATGCATTCATAATTATGGTTGCTGAAAATATTTTGAAAGAAAAGGGACATCTTAGGTAACTCAACTTCACCACTCTGCCCATGCAAAGTTAGTCAAATTCAGCTGAACATTAGTTTTGGTTATAGAATAGGGACTTTGGATTACTCTAAAATGGTATTCTTCTTCAGGAGTTAAGGAGTGTAGTGTGCTGCCAAACCTGTACTATTATTTTTCTTTGAAGACAAAGGAAAGGTAAAATGTATGATAACAAATTCAAAAAAAATCCCCATAGAAATGTAAAATGCATCACTGCAATTTTTCCTCCTACTGAAACAATAATAGCTTCAAGGGGCCATTATCATCCGAGGCAAAGTGAATGAGACACTACCTGTCAATGAGTGTTTGGGGATTAGTTAATACACAGGCTACATCATTGAAGCAATATATTATAACATCTCTTTCATGATGGTAAGTGTCTGATGTATAAATATTCACTTAGGGAAGAATCATTGAAGTATGTTTCATTACAATGTTAGCAGCTTTTGACATTGTGTCACCGTGTGGTTGATGACTTCTTAATCTGTGAGCTCACTTTGACTTTTCAAGTCTGGATTGCTGACCCCATAAATTGTTATGGCTATTTCTAAATTGTTTTAGTATGCTGTATGAAATTGACTTTTGAGTTAATCATGTATAATAGGCACCAGCAAACGTGGATGTGAGCCATTCCAAGGTTTCTGGAATTATGGAGTGAATTGCTATGTAATTTCAATACCTGCTTTATGTAAACACATATGTAATTAATTATTATAACCCAGTATGGCTAATTGCAATATGTAACATTGCCTGCCTTATATAGAAAATATTATGGCATCATATAAAATAAATATTTACTGATGAATACAGGAAAATACCTAGAGCAAGGATTGTAAGTAGATATCAATACCACTTCCAACTCTGACCCATTGGAACTAGAATCCTAATGCACCATGTTATGATTAATTCAGAAGGTGGTACTCCCTCAAAGGAGGCAGAGAAATGATGGATTAGAAAATCTGATATAACTGCAGGAAAGCGGTGTGTGTTTGCAGGGTTGGCAGCATACAAACATTTACTAACTTGCATTGGAATGTATTTGCAAAAAAGTCACATATTATTTGTTTACTATTGATGTTTGTTAAATATATATGATATAACTTAGAACAGGTAATGTGTTCATTCATAAAACGATACCATGTTACATCAGCATAGACTCAGCTTAGGAGTTGAGGGAGCCAGTAGAACTGTATTTGTCTCTCCCCAAATCTGTTCCCAGATTATAATAATCATGAATATTTTCTACTCCCTAAGGAGTGAGTAGTGCTAAAGTCTTTCTTTAGTGGCCTGAGACATAATATTTGCAGAAATTATATCCAAAGAAATGTAAAATAAAATGATGGTACTATTAGTGATGGAGGTTGACTTTTCAGATATTTTGTGCTAGAATCCTGTACTAAGTACTTATCCAAAACTTGCCATTATTTAATCATATTGAAATTCCTTCAGGGTAAGTATATTATCCGTCGTTTACACTGTTAATAATACTCAGGGTAAGCCTAAGAGAGGTAAAGACAGTTGCACAACTTTGCATAGTTAGTGAGTTAGCTAGAATTTGAACCCAGAACATGGAGCTAACTCCAAACCGTGCTCTTTCCATTTTACTCTGATTGGTTAAGGAATCTAAATACTTTCAGTATATGTAATTCTCATTAGCCTATATTTTAAACTGAAACCTTAATTTGGCTTTAAGGAGTGAAGACCTGGAATGATTCCATAAGACCTATATCCTTTTCAAAGCTCTCCTAAGTAACAGAAACTCCAGCACAGGGAATTTGGGGATAAAATACCAGTTCTGATTTCCTTTTCCATCTTTCTAAGTGTTATAACTCCTTGGAGAGATTCTTGGCATTTATTTCAGGCCTTAGCTCTTGGGATTAGTTTAATTACAATTCAAAAGAGAGTACTTTTATGTATTTATTTTTGTGTATTTAGGGATCTTTATTGCAAATGAAAGGTAGGACTTTTATCTTCAGGCAAACTTTATTGAGTAGCTCAAATGAAGTCACCAATGATCTGATCTCTCTCCTTCCTTCTGTTACATGACATAAATGTAATCTTCAGGTGCCAAATGGGGCTTCCCCATCCCTGCCATATGCAGCCCCTCAATGCTCCCCCGTTACTGATCTGAGCCTCACAGTCTCACACAACACCATCTAGGGAAGAAAATTCTCTCTTCTAGAGAAACAACTTTTTTCTATCCCAGAAAAACACCTCCTTTGGCTCTTACTGGATTATGTACCCTAAACTAATCACTGTAATCACAGTTGAGAGAAAACCAGTTATATCTAGATTCTCCAGTGACAGAAAGAAAAATTTTAATTTTGTAACTAAGTGGTTTATGTGGACGTGTACATAGACAGTTTGCTGTTTCAATCATCCTCATTATAACTGACTTGTACCATAATGCCACCTGAATTTTTATCATTTTGCAGATACCAAAAAAGGTGACTCTGGAGCCCTCTAAAACAAACTGTATCTGCTAGTTTGGTGTTTAGAGCTAAGCTTTCTCTTAATTCATAGGCCAAATTTCTTTGTCTAAATAAAGTCATGTGTAGCTTAACAAAGGGGATATATCTGAGAAATTGTATCTGTGGTTGATACTGTCATTGTGCGAACATCATAGGATGTACTTACACAAACCTAGATAGTATAGTCCACTATACCCATAGGCTATATGGTATAGCCTATTGCTCCCAGGCCACAAACTTATACAGTATGTTACTGTAGTGAACACTCTAGGCAACTATAACACAATATTAAGTACTGGGTATCTAAACATAGAAAAGGTACAGTAAACATATGATATTTCTCTATTATGAGACTGTCCTTGTAAATGCTGTTGGTTTATTGAACTCTCGTTATGTGGTACATGACTGTACACTCATTAAACAATGATCTTCCTCATTCCACTCCTAGTTTTCTAGCTGGAAACAAACCTTTGAAGGAATCGAAACTTTTTACTAACAACATGATTTTTAAATAAAGGATGAAAGATTATCATAAAGCAATCAAATTTAAAATGCGACATGCTAGAAACAAACTTGATTTTCAGAGGTCCAGATCCAAGTCACACTGTCCTGCTTAGTTAAAACTTTGTCTCAAATGGAAAAAGGCTGAGATTTTTTCCTTAATTTAGTAGACTTTTGTTTTGTCTTATTTAAATATAGTTGAAAGGAACAGATCATCATAGAGAGACCAATTATCATCTCTACCACCTGCTCACTCAAGAGTAATTCAAATCAGGCCAATTCTGCAATGTGTATGGTTTTTTTTTTTTTTTTCCAGACAGGTACATGCTGTGCTATAACACTCCAGAAAATGTAATTTAGGTTCCAAAATAAAAAACGCAACTGAAATTGGAAAATTGTAAAAAAAAAAAAAAAAAAAAAAAAAAAAAAAGATTCTATGAACGTAATAGTTTCTTTGATCTAATAATTTCTGGATAACATATTGGCATTAATTAATAAGACCTGATTAGGGAGGCAATAGTCATTATTCAATTCATTTAACTTAGTGGCAAAGATATATAGCTTAAAAATTATAGCCTTACAGAGAAAAAAATATAAGTGAAGAATCATTGGTATGTGATCTTTGTTCTAATTATCAGATTAAACTCTCATCTAAGTGAAATGTCTTTTCTTTTTCTTTTTTTTTTTTGAGACGGAGTCTTGCTCTGTGGCCCAGGCTGGAGTGCAGTGGCCAGATCTCAGCTCACTGCAAGCTACACCTCCCAGGTTTACACCATTCTCCTGCCTCAGCCTCCCGAGTAGCTGGGACTACAGGCACCCGCCACCTCGCCCAGCTAGTTTTTTGTATTTTTTCCGTAGAGACGGGGTTTCACCGTGTTAGCCAGAATGGTCTCAATCTCCTGACCTCGTGATCCGCCCCTCTCACCTCCCAAAGTGCTGGGATTACAGGCTTGAGCCACCGCGCGGGCCGAAATGTCTTTTCATAACTGATTTGCTTTAATGCGACCACCAGAGCAAATGCCAGAGAAAAGGCAAGTAGGCAAGGTAAAAAGAAACTTTATTAGCTAGCCAATGTGAAGAAGGAAAGGGGCAAAGATCACTGGTCTCTGGTGGCGGAGGCCAAGGAAGTCGCTCCACCATTCCCGGGCGCAGTTCCTACTTCCCGCGTACGAGGAGGGGCCGAGCCCCGCCCGCCCCCCCACGGCGCGCCTGCCGGGTGCGGCTTTTATGTCTTGGGCTTGAGGGTGGGAGGGCAGTGGGCAGGACATAGGCGGGTCGGGGGCGGGCGGTAGTTGCGGCCAAGTAGGTTTCGGTTTTCCGGTCAGACGTCAGGTGGCGCCTGCGCAGTCGGCCTATGTCTCCTCCCAGGCTCGGGAAAGTTGGTGATGAGGAACCCGGAAATGCGCCATCTTAGTCCCTTTGTTCTTTTGTTCCCCTCCTCCCTCCGTCCAGACAATAACCTTCAAACACTAATAATGAATTTAACTTGAAAGATAAAAAAATTACCTGTACAGGATTTATATGGAGGACAATGAAATGTTTTAAGTCTTTAGTTTCCTAGAAAACCCTATTTGATTTATTATTTATAAGCTTTAAGTATTTTTCAGCATAGAGTGTATATTCACTTGCTCACTCAAGCTTTGGAAGTTTTCTTATTATCCTCTTACTCAGGGGTCTGTAAACTATGAGCTATGGATTATTCACCTACTTAAAAAAAAAAAAATATTTACTGAAACATGGCCACACTTACTAGTTTACATTGTCTATGTGTGCTTTTTCACTATACTGGCAGAAATAAGTAGTTGTGACAGAGAATGTCTGGCGCACAAGCCTGAAATATTTACTATCATATCCATTAAGAAAAGTTTACAGACCTTGATCTAGTTTCTCTCCAACAACTTAATATAGAGAAAGCACTTTCTTTGGCAAGCTTTTATATGAACTTCTCTGATATTTCAATTGGAATAGTATTGTCTTAGGGTACTTAGCCAACTGTCAAAATGTGCAAAAATAAACGTCCTCAAAACATCTTTATAGAAAATGCGTGAGATCTGAAAGAAAAAATAGAGCATCATTTATTTATTTCATATTGGTCCTTTTTTATATTTTCAAAATATGGGTGTTCTAAGTTCTAACAATGCATAAACTGGGAGAGCTGGAAGGGACACTGGCCTAGAGATCAGAAAGGGAACCTGGCATGTGAAGTAACAAAACTGAAACTCCATACTTGAGCAGAAATTGCTCAAACAACAACTCCTGAAAGCTTGGCTTAATGCAAGACACTCCACATATATATTCTGCTTCTTTTTTTTCCTTAAAAAAAGTGTGCCCTGTTTTATAATGAAATAGGTGTACAGATAAAGAACAATAGATTAAAACTAGGAGACCTAATTTTTGGTCCTGGCTCGATTCCTAATATTTAAATTATCAGGGCATCAGAGTTTTTATTACATTAATAAAATGTGGTGATTTTCGAAGTCAGGGTTTTTTGATTTTGGTTTGCTGCACTGTGTTCCACAGAGGACATCATGTGTCTCATTAGCTCAGAGATTATGAGTCTGTTTGGGAGGGGAATGAAGGAGGAGGCCCAGCCTCCAAAATCCTAATTTTGCTTGTTTGATAATTCCACTGCTGTTGGATATGTTTTATTTGAGGGAGGGGTTGTTTAGTTTAGCCCTCCTACTTTCCTTCTAATACATTTATAATAGGGGCGTATACGCTCTTTCTTTGTCTTTTATTTTTTTTTCTGTACTGTAATAATGTATTATTCTTATTTTGGCAAATAAAATGATTTAAATATAAATCCTGTTAACATTATGGTTTGAATTTTACAGATTTTCTTGTATTTTTTCACAAACATTTTAAATGTAATGTTAATCATTCAGCACATATACTTTTTTTTATAGCACACTTTTAGAAACTTAGCTTATATCATTTTCACTTTTTATATTACTACATCAGCTCATAACCATAATTTTAATGGCTGTGTTTTATTTTATCAAACCACTAACTCGTGGTTTAACGTTTTGGTGAACCAATTAAGTTGCTTCCTCTTTTGTGATGCAATAAAAATCTTTTTACAAATTTATGTGAATAGCCTTTTGTACAGACAGCATTATTTACTTTGCGAGAGGTTTTGTGAGATGGAAGCACTGGGTTCAACAGGAAGATATACACTTGCCACCTGCTTCCTATGGATAATGTAATGATACAAATATTATTCACAGGTGCAACAACATACAAAGATGTCTGTACTAATTTTTAATATCTTCTTGATGGCTTTTGACATAAAGGGGTTAGGATAAAAAATACGATAGGGATATACAAGGAGTAGTTACCAGGTTAGGAACAGAAATGAAGTGACTTTCCCTAGAACTTATGATGACTTTACTTTCCATTCTATAACAAAGTATCTTTACTTTTTCTTTTTAAAACATTCTGCTTTTGCACCAGAATATCATACAGTCTCTCAAGTCTTCAGCCTGTTCTTTGATTCTGGAGTAACGGCTTATTTCTTTTAATCAAGGAAAATAATCGTATAGATTGAGATGTCCTTTATAATTAGAATAACTTAAAAATCAGACTAGTGGCTAAAAAAGAGAAATCAGTTAAGGATCTTCTTTTCTACCGCAATTGTTTAGCTGTCATTGAAATTAGGATATTAACTAATATAAAATATTACTTTGTATCATATAATTTAAAATATATGTATAAAAACAAGTTCTTCCTATTAATCTAAATCTAAATCTAATTAATTAATATAAATCTAATTAATGTTATTAATAACAATATATCAATGCATGATAAAGAATAAAATTAATTTATTACAATTAAATGACAGGGATATGCATGTCACAAAGACAAAGGATTAACTTGTTAAAAAGTTATGTTAAAAGGTAGAATTTTTTTTTTTTCAAATTTCAGAAAGATCTTGTGACTTTGGGAAAATTGTTGTAGCACATTTCTTGGAGGCAGTTAATTATGTTCCTTTTGCTAGTCTTAGGTGGAACAGGAGGAAGAATGATTGCATGTAGGAGAGACGATGGGCTATTTTAAGTGAGGGTATAATCATTATAAATATCTCAGTCTCTCTGTACATTTCGTTAGCCTAGAGATTTTTTTTTTTCATTTTTACTTAGCTGTTCTCCTAGAAAATCAGATACAGAATGTTTCTTCTTTCAATTTACCAGAATATCAGAAACCATCCCTTTTAGATTAGTTGATGATATAATTTACTATGACTTAAATAAATCAAATCCTAGGTATCAATTACTGCTACACATGTAGGATATTAGTTTGTTGCAATGATTCCACATGATTATTGCCCTATAAAGCAGAACTTGAGCTTGTAAAATAACTCTTGTCTGAATGTTCACTTGGGTATGCTTACCTGGAGATCATTTCTTTCAGGTCATGACATTTTAGTTCACCCGGGACTCTGTGGAATCAAAAAATAGCTTTTGGAGGCAGTCTTAGGACTCACCCTTGTTTTATGGATGAAGAAACTGAGGCCTATAAAGTATTCAGGATATAAGGCCAAGTTCCATCTACAGAGAATAATAAAGAGTATAGTTTCCCCAGATATTGGTGGCATTCCCTGACTGCGCTTCAACATTTGTCCAGCCCACTGACCTAGGTTGACCTGAATCTCTCTACAATGTACTTAGGAGAGATAGAAATAACTGTTTTACAAAGCAAATATAAAACTTAATTCTTTAAAATTGTGGTAAGAATGTTTACCATGAGATCTATTCTCTTAATAACTTTTTAAGTGTTCAAGACAGAATTGTTAACTATATTTATGATGTTATATAGCAGATAGGCCACTTATTCATCTTGCCTAACTGAAACTTTATACCTGTAGAACAGCAACCCTCCATTTTCCTCTCCCTCTACCCCTGGCAATCATCATTCTACTGTGCTTCTGCAAATTTGCCTATTTAAGATATCTCATGTAAGTGAAATCATGCAGCATTTGTTTTGTGACTGGCTTATTTCACTTAGCATAATATCTTCAAAGTTCATCCATGTTATCATATATGGCAGAATTTCCTTCTTCTTTAAGGCTTAGTAAATTCCATTGTATGTATATCCTATATTTTCTTTATCTGCTCATCTGTTGATGGACATTTACATTGTTTCCACAACTTGGCTATTGTGAATAATCCCTCATGACCATGGGCAAGTAAACATCTCTTTGAGATTTTAATTTCATTTCTTTCTGATAACACCCAGAAGTGGGATTGTTGGCACGTATGGTTGTTCTTTTAATCTTTCAAAGAACCTCCATAATGTTTTCCACAGGGGCTGCACCGTTAAACATTCCCACCAATAGCATATGAGTTTTCAAATTTCTTCAGATCTTTGCCTACACTTGTCATTGTTTTTTTTTTTTGAGACATGGTTTCACTCTGCCACCCAGGCTGGAGTGTAGTGGTACGATCATTGCAGCCTTGAACTCCTGGAATTAAGCTATCCTCCTACCTCAGCCTTCCAATTAGCCAGAACTACTGGTGTACAGCATCTTGCTGGTCTAATTTTTTTTTAAATTTTTCATAGAGACAAAATTTTCCATGTTGTCCAGGCTGGTCTCAAACTCCTGGACTCAAGTGATTCTCCTGTCTCTGCCTCTCAAAGTGCTAGAATTACAGGTGTGAGTCATAGCATCCAGCTTGTATGTCTTTTTTTTTTTTTTTTTTTTTGCTTGTATGTCTTTTTTTGAGAAATGCCTGTTCAAGTTCTTTGCCCCTTTTTACTGGGTTATTTGTTTTTGTGATACTGAGTTGTAGGAGTTCCTTACATACTTTCAATATTGACCCCTTATTGGATATATGGCTTGCATGCATTTTCTCTCATTTCCTGGGAGGTCTTTTCATTGTGTCAATTGTTTCCTTTGCTGTGATTTTTAGTTCATTGTAGTCCACTTGTCTATTTTTGTTTTTGTTGCCTCTACTTTTGGTGTCATATTCAAGAAATCATTGCCGAGACCGATGCTAGAAAGTTTTTTCCTTATGTTTTCTTCTATGAGTTTTATAGTCTCAGGTCTTATGTTTAAGTCTTTAATACATTATGAGTTGATTTTCTTTACATATAGTGTAAAAGTCCAATTTCATTATTTTGCATGTGGCTATCCAGTTTTTCCAAAACGATTTGTTAAAGAGACTGTCCTTCCCCTTTGTGTATTCTTGGCTGTCTTGACAAAAATCAGTTTATTATATATGCATGGCTTATTTCTGGGCTCTCTTTTATATTCCACTGGTTTTTATGACTGTCCTTAGGTCAGTGACATTTGTTTTTTCTTTGTTTTGAGATGGAATCTCGTTCTGTCACCCAGGCTGGAATGCAGTGGTGCAATCTTGGCTCACGGTAACTTCTGCCTCCTGGGTTCAAGTGATTCTCCTGCCTTAGCCTCCCAAGTAGCTGGGATTACAGGCATGAACCACCACATCCAGCTAATTTTTGTATTTGTAGTAGAGAAGGGGTTTCACCATGTTGGCCAGGCTGATCTTGAACTCCTGAGATCAAGTGATCTTCCCATCTCAACTTCCCAAAGTGCTGGCATTACAGGCGTGAGCCACCACACCCGCCTCCATTTGGTTTTAATTGCTATAACCTTGCAATGTGTTTTGAAATCAGGAAATATGATGCCTACAAATTTGTTCTTTATTTCTTGATTGCTTTGACTCCGTGGGGTCCCTTATGGTTTCCTATGAATTTTAGGATGAATTTTTCTATTTTTGTGAAAAATGCCACTGAGATTTTGATAGAAATTGCATTGAATCTGTAGATCACTTTGGGTAATATGAACACTTGATTAGTATTAGGTCTTCCATTCTAATCCATGAACATAAGATGTCTTTCCATTTATTTGTGTCTTCTTCAATTTCTTTCATCAGGTTTTTTTTTTCTTTTTTTCTTTTTTCTTTTTGTCTTAACGTACAGGTCTTTTATCTCCTCGGTTAAGGTTATTTCTAAGTGTTTCATTATTTTTGGTGTTACTATAATGGGATTGTTAATCTCCTTTTCAGATAGTTTCTTGTTAGCATTGATAAGATTTCTTCACATTTGTTTGATCTTCTTAGTATAGCACTTTTCAGCTACTGTTAAATTACATACAGCTTTCTAGAAACTGTACTGTATCACATTAAGCAAATATATTAAATTCAAAAAGAAGTAATTTTATCAACTATGAGATCCCCATACATAAGCACTATAAAGTCAATTTATTTCTTCTTTCAATTATTATGATGTAGTTTATTGAGACAGGTAGTAGTTTCCGAGAGTTAAGGGGAGAAAAAAGATTCACAAGGACACGGCATTTATTTTCTTTGCAAATTCAGCTGCTAATACAGGCGTTATTAAGAAATTATTTTGCAGTTAGAAAGGGTCAAAGAATCCTTGGTGGAATTTTCCCTCAATAAAAAGCAGCCTCCAAATCATTTCTTTTCTAATAGAAAGCAGCCTGAAAAGTATAGCTGCAGGCACAGCTATGTAAGCTAGACGCTTGCATATGTAAATGCCAGTAGCTGTACCTGGAATCCAGGTACATTCAATATGGCGATTCCTGCTCCCTTTTCCTTGTTGCCACGTGTGTTGGGGTAATGGCGCCCGACAAGTAAAGCCATCTGTGCAGGTGTACTGGCGACCACCTGGTAGTAACTGCATTTGCATAATAAAAGACTAGAGTGGGAGGGCCAGTCTTTTCTCGAGCTATGTACACAGCACACCTGGTCAAACCAATCACCTGGGCCGTGTCTTAATCAATCACCACCTCTTCAAGCCTTTGTAGTAAAACGATAGTGTTCCGCCCAAACGTGGAAACCCTCCCTTGGGTAACCTACTTTCTCAGCATGAGGAAGCTTTCTCTCTCTCTCCTCTTTTTTGTCTGTTGAAATTTGCGTTCCTTAACCCACGCCACGTGTGTGTTCGTGTCATTAATCATCTTGGCGTGAGACAACGAACCATGGGTATTTCCACGGACAACGAAACCGATTCACTTCTAAAATATTTAGTTTACACCTCTAGTTCGATGACTTCTCTAGTTCAGTAATTTCTCCAGTTCTTCTTTTCCTCTATGCAGTTTATAGCCCAAAAAAAGTCTTCCTTGATAGCCTTAATTCACTTACTTTGAAGTAAACCTTCAAAGTGATACTTAACCCTATACTTGTGCAGTATCCCTTTAAGAGATATTTGTTGAGATTTCAGCAACTTGCCTATGTCTTATTTTGCTTGATAAATATCTCTTGTTCATAATGATCATGGCATGCAGAATCATAAAGTCACTCTTCATATTTTGAATTAAAATAACTTGAGATCCCCTATGCTGACTCTCATTTCACTGAAAAGCCTATGAGATAAATTCCTATATGATAGTTCATCAGAATAGAGCAAACAGAAATTAGCAATTATGGAAACTACATTTTTTCCTTGAGTTGCTTGCTATAAATTCTCCTTACATTGGCAAAGGATAAGGAAGATTGAAGAAACAGTTGATACATTTGGCAATCTGGAGAGAGAGGTAACAAGAGCTAATTCATCCTGGCTAACTCAGAAAATATTGTGACCGTGGGTCTGCACTATCACAAAGTTGAATTGTCAGTCAGGCTCACAAGAAACTAAGGTTTACTAATGGTTAGCAAAGGATATAATAAAGGAGTCACAGCTTTCTTGTATCCTGTGCTAATGCTACATCAGTGCCTGGGAGCCCAGAAATCAGTCAAGCACAGCTTCCTAAATCCCTGTCTAACACTGTGATGCATTTTGGGCTTGGAGAGAAGAATGCTAACTCCTTGACTTCCATCAGCACAGGGAAGTCCTTTAGTTTTGGGGTCTCATCCTTTACAAATGACTTAATGAGACTGACTATTTAATAACTTCCATTCTCTGGTGGGTTTGTGTCTAATAAATTAAAAAATGATAGTTGACTTACAATAAGCAATCCAGAAAAACTTATCATATATCTGGCTAAAAATATTTCATACAGTAGAGCCCCCAGAAGACCCTCTTTTATCTTGTAGCTCCTGAAATCAGTAAGTGTGTTTACAAGAAAGTGTGGTCAAGGTCAAAATGCCTTAGGATATGGGAGGAGGGAGAAATTTGCTTATACATACATATGCTATTAACTCATTACTTCCATTGTCTCTTTTCAAAGAGATATGGAGATAAATCTATAAGCAATTGGGAATACAAATATTACATTTATCTAAGCAATGACTATTAGCATCTAATAAATGCAATGCAAATAAAGGAAAGTAATTCAAGTACTAAAATACATATATTCTATGGTAGGTACAGCAATACTTCCTTACAAGTATTACACAGTGTAACAAAATATTCATTTAGGGTAAAGGTGCTAAATGAAATATAGGACACCCAGTTAAATTTGCATTTCAGATAAACAACGAATAATATTTTAGTATAAGTCTTTCCCATGCAATATTAGGTCTTGTATTTTATTTGTCAACTCTAACTATAAATCCTGTTTTATGTGTTAAGTTTGGCAACCCTACTTTCAGGTTATACATTGGACGTAGTACAGCTCAATGATTAGAATGTGAATTTGGGAGCCAAATTTTGGGGGGTCAAATACTGACTTTGCTGTTTACAAACTGTGTGACTTTGGGGACATGATTTAATCTCTCTCAGTTTCTCACCTGTATAATGGGGGTTTCATCAGGCTAGATGAGAAAATTCATGGTAATCACATTTCCATTTCTGATTATAAATAGAAAATTTCTACTTTAGTGTGGTTATTCTTTGTGTATGTAGAGCTTATAAAGTAGAAATGTACTCCTAGTACATTTTAAGGGCCATATAAATATTAAGTACTACTCTTTTGAATTCTACAAATGTTTGCCTTGCATACATCACAAAAAATAAGAGATGAAAAGGGCCTCAAATGTTTCGTAACTGTGCTTACAGCATGATCTTAGATTTACTTGAATATTTTAGCATTAACATGATACTTAAATATCTATACTTCTAAATAGCATATAATTTTCAGTCTGTAAGCAGGAATGTAAAAAGAGCAATCAGACTTAATTAGCAAAACATACCTGATCACTGATAAAAAATGCATGAATTCCTATAACCTGCTAAAATATACATCTCTAAATTTTTTTAAAAAGGAAAACAAACCCAAAACCCTCTTTTCAGGAAAGATTTCCTTCTCTACTATTAAAAAAATTAATTCTTGTTCAACATTCTCTTAAATATGCACAGTGAGCATAATATATTTTTTATAAGTTTAGTTTGGTTGTTTATTAAATATCCTTTTATTTTTAGAAAAAATTGATGGCACTTTCTGGTATGTTCTAATTGTGAGACTAAAACATTAGATTTTGTTATCAACAACATAAATTACCACCTTCTGACTTATTCTACTTATCATTTGCAAGAATGCTCTGATTTTCTGAAGATTTAAAATAGCGGTTGCAGAATTGAGGTAGATTTCATAGTAATTGTTCTCTCAATAGAATGATGGGTAAATAGATTAAACAGACATTATATAATATATATAATCTAGGCATAGATAATTGTAATTGACTTTATCTACAAATTTTGTTATAAAAAACCAAATAGCTAAGTTCTAATGCTTTCAGCAAATAGTGGTATTGTATAACCATAGCAATCAGGAGAGATATGTAGTATTTGGTCATTTTTCCTAAAAAATTAAATTCATAAAAAATGTCTTTTTAATGCTTGCCAGAGTAGGGGCATATGCTTATTTTGGGAGGTATTTACGGCTAAAATTAACTGAAGTAAAGAGGAGATAGGCTGTGATTCTGTGCTCTTGTTGCTTTTACACACACATACACACACATACACACACACACACACACAGAGTTTTCTTTTTAAACGAATCTGGATTATATATTTATCATTTCCCTCAAAGTAGTTTCAGGTATAAAAACTGAAGTACTGAATGGTCACTGTTGCTGTTTATAATTCTAATTAAACAAGGGTTTGCCAGCTGTTCTGATGGTCATAAGGCCTCCCCAGGGTACAATTATGCTCTGGGGGTTTTATTTCTGTAACAATATTAAAACATAATCTGTACAGAAGGACATTTTCCACTCCATTTTCAAAGCACACAATTAGATTTTCCATGATTTTACTTTGCATTTTCAGAGAGGCAGTACACAATTCTGTATGTCCTTCTAGGTATAACTATTGTTTAGCTGAAACTTACTTCTTTTGCCTTGATTGGGTGTTGCTCCTTCTGTATTTATATCTTGTATGTCTATTTTTGCTTAAACCAAATGACAAATATCACAGAGGGACTTCTTTACAGTGTCATTAGTTAGACTGATGGGAAGATAGATTGATGGATAGAATTTCCAGTCCTCTGTGCAAGGAACCTGACTCTGCACAAGCAGTCTTAAGTTGTAATTATAGATTCACTGTGATGGACTCTAGACAATTTGCTGCAAGAGGTTTTTTTTTTTCGTTATGAATTGTTCCCTAGAATGTAAAACCTATGATAGAAGTAAATTTTCTTAACTGGAGAAACCTTATTTCCTCTCTTTCTTTTCTAGTTGTCTTTCTTTGCTTTTTCTCTGCCAACGAGGCCTGCAGAGAAAACCACCAGAAATAATGGCATAACAAGAAGGGACACTCAACTCCTGAATAATGGAATATGTATCTTTCTGGTTTCCCTGCTGTATACTTGTAGCTTGAAATCACAGATTGCAAGGCATTTCTCAATTTTACCCCATTACAATAGTCACCTCTGGCCCCTCCTCATTTCTCGGGATCAGCTCTTCTCCTGTCTCTACTTTTGAATATCTAAGCTGTGCATTTGGAGTGTTTCCTGCATTTGGCTTGTGGGAATCACACTACCAAAGCAGTTAGGGAATGCTATGAGCATCAAGCCCTGTACAGGATCTTCTCTTTCGATTTGGGATACATATTGCCTTTCTCAAAAAATAAAACTCTTTGACCTGCTCCATACTATTAGGTTAGCATCTACCTCTTTCTAAATTTAAAATGAATTCCACATGTGCTTTATTAAAAACTCCCTTTAATTAATTACAGGTTCAATATAAGGACAAGTGAGAATGTATCTTGATGTATTTTCTAGAAAACAAAACAAAACAAAACAAACCTATTTTCTAGAAAAAAGAAAGAACCTTTCATCCTGCTTTGAACTAGGAGGCTTTAAATATCAAGCCTCTTTTAGGATAATTTAAAACTAAACTGAGAAAGGGCAGTTAGAGTAATTTTTTCTCTAGTGTGGGTAAATTTTAGCTCTAATGTCTGACTTCTTGAACCTTAGACACTGAAAGATCTATACTTGTTAGCCAATGAAAAGAAATATAATATCATTCATGCGCATGCAGTATTGAAACATATTCAATTCAATCCCAATTAGTAAAAAGTTTCATAATTTTCAGTTCCATTTATTTTAATAATTGTGAAACAGTTACAAATCATATGTCACATAGAAAGGTCACATTTTCTTCTTTAATGTAGTTATTTCTAAATTTGGTAACTTAAATATTAACTCTTCATTTTTAACACATTGGAAAATATAGAGTATGTCTTCTGGGAATTTAGAAATTTTTATTGTAATCTCATTTATCTTCCTATTTTTAGTGTACAATATGCTCATGGACCTCTAATCCCTATTAATCAGTCAAAAAGCTTTTATTACCAAGCATTCCCATGCCCAACAGTATCCTAGACACTGTATGGCTTAAAAATATAAATCAAGTAAGAACACTGTCCACCTCGCCAAAACACCCATAATCTAAATAGTTAACAATTATTGAAAGTTTGAAGAGCTATATTACTTTTAAACAAAGGTGATTTCGAAACAAGGAAGATTACCACAAATATGGCATTAGATAATGATAATGAGGTCAAGTTTTCAAGAAAACATAACAATCCTAAATGTGTAGGTACATAACCAAAGCTTTCTCAAAATATGAGACAAAAATTAATATAAATGAAAGGAGAAACAGGGAGTCCACTATGAGAGTTGGAGACTCCAAAATCCCTCTGCCAGTGATTGAAAAACCAAGCAAGCAGGAAATCAGTAAGGAAATAGTTGACCTGAATAGCACCAAGAATCAATTTAACCTAATTGACATTTATACAATAGTTCATCTAACAAGAGCAAGCGAGACATTCTCCTCAAACTCACCTGGAACAGTTACCAAGATAGACCACATTGTGGGCTATAAAGTGCACTGTAATAAAATAATAGAACTTATATAAAATATGTTCTCAGATCACAAAGAAATTAATCTAAAAATCAACAATATAAGACATTTGAAAAATTCTCTAGTATTTGGGTACTGAACAACACACTGTTACATAATATATGTGTCCAAAGAAGAAGTCACGGGAGAAATTTTAAGATATTTTGAAATAAATGGGAATGAAAATATAATTTATCAAAGTATATGAGATGCAGTGAAAGTAGTACTTGGAAATTTATAGTAATAAATGCATATATTTGAAAAGAAAAAAGATCTAAAATTAATAAGCTAATTTTTTTCCTTAGGAATAGAGAAAAATTAAGCCTATTGCAAGGGGAAGAAGGTAAATAATGAAAATTAAAGCAGATATCAATGACACTAAAAATAGGAAAATAATGGAGAAAATCAATGGGAACAAAAGCTCATTCTTTGGAAAGATAAACAAAATGAACACGTCTCTTGCCAAATTAATCAAGAAAAAAGGGATATGATACAAATGTTCAATATCAAAAATGAAAGACATTTCCTTACTACTGATTGCAGGAAGATTGAAAAAGAAATAAATGAATAATAGAAGAAACTCTATCCTCACGTATTTGAAAACTTACATGAAATGAATCAGTTCCTTAAATGACATAAACTATCAAAACTCACATAAAGAGAAATAGCCAACTTGAATAGATCCATATTTATTTTAAAAGTTAATCAGTAATAACTTTTCAAAAATGAAAAAACCAGATTAACCCAGATTAGCACTTTCCTACTGTTTCTATGAGAGGTATCACTCTAATACCAAAATCAGATGAAGACGTTACAAGAAAAGAAAACTGCAGATCAATATCTCTTTAACATAGATGAAAATATCATCAACAAAATATTATCAAGTCACATCAAAAATGTATAAAATAAGTTATAAATTACAGCCTAGTAGAATTTGTTTCCGGTATTTAAAGCTGGTTCAATATTAGATAATCAATTAATGTAATCTACCATATCAACAGGTCTTGGAGAAGAAAATTTATGTTATCAGTTATCATGGAAACACATTAGACAAAATACAACATGTATTCATGACAAAAACTCTCACAAAACTAGGAATGGAGAATTTCTTTAGCTTGGTACAGAACATCCAACAATAACAACAACAACAAAAATCACCTAACATCTTATGTTTTGATGAGATGTTGGATGCCTTCCCTCTAAGATTATTAACCAGGAAAATATGTTCTTTTTTCACCACTCTATTTAACATCGTACTGGAAGTTCTATCTAGTGACAAGATGAGAAAAAGAATTAAAAGTCACATAGATTGGAAGGAAGAAATGAAATTGTAATAATTAACATGACTTTTTTAAAATGTAGAAACACCAAAAAATCTACAAGAAAACAAAATAAATAACCAAGTATAGCAAGGTTGCATGATTAATGGTCAACATGCAAAACTCAATTGCTCTGCTTTATACTAACAATAAAAAATTGGAATTTGAAATTTAAAAAAATACCATCTACAATAGCACAAAGAGAAATACTTACATATAAGTATAACAAAATATGTACAGGGTCTGTATGCAGAAAATTACAAAGCAATGATGAAGGAAGTCAAAGATCTAAGTAAATGATAACATATTCTGTGTTCATGGATTAAAAGACTCAATTAAATTGACATTCTTTCCCAACTTGGTCTATAAATTCAAAGCAATTCCAATTCAAATCCCAGCAAACTATTTTGTGGATATTAAGAAAATGTTTCCAAAATTTATTTGGAAAGGCAAAAAACCTATAATAGCCAACAAAATACTGAAGAAGGACAAAGTTGAAAGGACTCATGTAGTCAATGTCAAGATTTACTACAAAGCTGTAGTAGTCAGGACAGTGTAATATTGGTAAAAGAGAACACATCACATATAGGTCAATGTAACAGAATAGAAAAACCCACATAAATGAGGTCAACTGATTGTGACAAGGCAAAAAGGCAACTCAATGAAGGAACCATCTTTCCAACAAATGGCACAGGAACAATCAGACAGTCACATGCAGAATGAAAGAAAGAAAGAGAGAGAGAGAGAGAGAGAGAAACATAAGCAAAGATCTTACAATTTAGAAAGAAAGAAAGAAAGAAATTAAGAGCGAAGACCTTACAATTTACACAAAAAGTTAATCTAAAATGTAATGAGATAAAAAACTATAAAATTTATTGAAAAACAGGAGGAAATCTATGTGAACTCTTGTTTGGTGATGAATTTTTAGATACAATTCCAAAAGTACAATCCATGAAAAAAAATTAGACTTTATTACAATTTAAAACTCCTTATCTATAAAAGACACTGTTGAGGATATAAAAATGCAAGCTACATGAGACTAGGATAAAATGTTTGCAAAACATATATTTGACAAAGGATGTGTATTCAAAATAACAAAGTTTATCTCTTAAAACACAACAAAAAGAGAGCATGCAAATCAATAAAAAACAGGCACAAGATCTAAACAGATACATCACCAAAAACTTACAAACAGTAAGATGTTCAACATCATTTGTCATTAGGGAAATGCAAATTAAAACAAAATGAGGTACCACTATACAACTATGAGAATGGCTAAAATTCGAAAAAACTGACAGTAACAATTGTTAGCAAAATGTGGAACGCAGTAACACTCATTCATTGCTGGAGTAATAAAAAATAATATGGCCACTTTGGAAGACAGTTTGGCAGGTTCTTTAACACTAAATGGTCTTACTATATAATTTGGCAATTGGAGTTCTAGACATTTACCCAACTGACTCGAAAACTTATGTTAACACAAACATTTGCATACAAATGTTTATGGCAGCCATATGACAATTGCCAAAACCTGAAACACCCAAGATGCCCTTCAATAGCTGAATAGATTGAAACAAACTATGGTGCGTACATGTAATAGAATATTATTTAGTGGTAAAGGAAAATGAGTTATGAAGACACCCGAAAGACATGCAAGAATTTTTCTAAGTGAAAGTTGGTCAGAAAGCTATGTACTCTACATAAGTCTGTTTCAATAATATTCTAGAAAAGACAAAACAGATGATGAGTTCAGGAAGAGGGAGGGAAATGATCAAATAGGTGAAATGCAGGAGGAGTTTAAGGGCAGCAAAACTATTTTGTATGACACTGTAGTGGTGGTACATGATATGATGCATTTGTCAAAACCCAAAGAATTTACAGCAGAGAAATGAATCATAATCCATGCCAATTAAACAAATCATTAAGTAGGTCAGAGGATCATAGGACTATATGTAGAATGTGACAAAAGTGTTTAATTGTTATTACAAATGTATGAAACACCTTCACTGAAGAGATGGCGTGGGGTGGGGGAGTATTGAGCTAGGTAACTTGGTAAATGAGGGCAGTCTGAAAGACTAAATGCAAGAGAACGCTGTGTGAGTTCTGTACTCTAGTTGATAATATCGTTATTCATTGGAATACAGGTTAACAACTATGAAACCACTATACACATATACAGGAACAGAACAATTGAATAAATGAATGGTGGATGGTGAGAGCCAGGTTTTCACTGTTGAGATGGAAAGTAACAGCAGAGATAAGCAAGATAGAGCATTAACAATCCATGTAGCAAAGAATTAGAGTTGGAGACATCAGTATAAACTCGAGTTTCGTGTAATATAAATATAGATGGTTATACATATATAAGTATTTATAGATATGTATGCATGTGGATTAGAACATGCAGATTGGTTTTTGCTCTGTTATGTAACAGGCTTAGAGGAAATGACACCCCAGCAGTAATGAGCATACCAAGTGCCCAGGTTTTGACTCCTAACACCATCCTCCAATAAAAGGAACCAGGGCCTTTGGAGAAATGGCTGATTGGGGCAGGGATTTTATAAGATAGGCCTGGAGCATCTTTGATTTTCCAGAATTTAAGAAAGTGGTCCAAAAAATCCCCCCCAACAAATGCTGGGATTATATCAAAGTGACACAGAAGCCAAATGGTCAGAGCTAAAATGGTCACCTTCTCCTCTGTGCTCCCAGGGACAAAGTCTCCAGCCAAATAACTCTCCTAATGAAACAGACCAGGTGAATTTCTTGCTTCTCCCTGAACAGGGGGGTTCAGTTCCCTACCAGCTCACAGAGTTATTCAAACAAATTACCCCCATGGGAAGTAGAGGGTATCCCACCCTCTCAATCCTACAAAGCTTTTCTCCCACAGCTCCTGGTTGTTCACTCTGTCCTCAAGGTCAGTTCCCGGGTGGTCTTGCATGGTGTGCAGTGTCCTTTGGGCTGTGAATATACATGACTCCTAAACTTCTCAGTCTCATCTGACCAGTGTTGGGTCTTGTGTATTTGGCCATCCCATAATCCTAGAGCAGGAATCCTTCCTTTACCAAAGGAGTGAATCGGTGGTAATTCACATAGAACATACTAATGGAAAATGTTAAAAATTGAATACATAAGGCATGGTATCCCATGAACACTCTGTAATATCTTTGGAATTTTTCTGTAAATCTAAGACAATTTCAAATTTTTAAAATGTTATTTGAAAAATCCTGGCCGGGCGCGGTGGCTCACGCCTGTAATCCCAGCACTTTGGGAGGATGAGACAGGTGGATCACGAGGTCAGGAGATCGAGACCATCCTGACTAACACGGTGAAACCCCGTCTCTACCAAATATACAAAAAAATTAGCCGGGCGCTGTGGCGGGCGCCTGTAGTCCCAGCTACTCGGGAGGCTGAGGCAGGAGAATGGCGTGAACCCGGGAGGCGGAGCTTTCAGTGAGTGGAGATCGCGCCACTGCACTCCAGTCTGGGCGACAGAGCAAGACTCCGTCTCAAAAAAAAAAAAAAAAAAAGGAAAAATCCTAACACTACAATAACACTTTTCTCAGTATTTTGTATCCAGATTCTGTAAATTGCCTTGGGTCACTCACCTCCTAAATGAAGGTATCTGGATTTGCACCCAAGCAGTTCATACCCATGAGAGGAAATTTAACTTAGTGATCAAAAGGACAAACTTTGGAGCTGGACTACCTAGGTGTAAATTCTGATTCTTCTAGCTATGAACTGTATCATCCCAGGCATGTTAGTAAATATCTCTGTTCTTTATTTATTTTCATCTGTAAAATGAGATAATGATTGTATCTTCCTTACAGGATTAAATTACTTGAGTCAGGTAAAGCGTTTGTACATTATTTTGCACAGAATAAATTTTAAAAATCAGCTATAATTATTATTACACAAAGTAGAGTGAACAAGGCAAACTGCAACACGAATTTATACATCCAAGTGAATTGTCCTGTGATCCAAATGATTGTTTCAAACTAAAACTGACTTTTTGCGGTACAGAGCATGTACTTGTCCATCAGTATCACCAGTATCAAGGTTTGTCAGTGTCCCAAGAACTGCCTGTTACGTAGTCAAATGAAGTGAGAAGGGAGTTGAACCCAGAACAAAGGTGTATTTCAATGCTAATGACATCTCTCCATTTTAGATGCTGTAAAAACCTAGTGTCTATTTCCATCTTATATTTAAACATCTCAACGTTAGCCATTATTATTGTTGTTACTGTGGTTTTACAGTCAGTTCCTATTTTAGATTTAACAATTCATAGTCCATTATCATTTCTTGTATCCCCACACATCTTGCAAACCACATCTTGGTTCTGGGTTCAATGTCCTTCTTGGTTCAGTTTTTTTTTTTTTTTTTTTTTTTAATATTGAAGTATATTGTTTACTAGTTATTTCAGAGAAGGTGTATCTGTTAAATGTAAATTCATTTAGTCTTTTAGTCTAAAGAGTATTTTGGCCTAATTCATGAATAACAGTTAATTGTGTATAGAATTCTCAGCAGGAAATTATTTTCTTACAGGGCTTTTTAGATTTTATTTCATTATCTTCTTGTCTTTGTTGTTGCTGAAGACTTTGCTTAGTCTAATTATGGTTTTTATTGGAAGGGATTTTTAAACTCTTGTTGCCTTTATGAAATTTTTGCTTGGCTCTTCTGAATTTCTTCTATTATGTACACTAGTACAAATGTACATGTATTTATCTCACCCAGGCCTTGTTGGGCTTAAATAAATATATGAATTATATTTATTATTATTATTACTAGACACTGTCTCATTAAATGCTGTCTCCCTGCCAATTTTTACCTAGTGTCTCCTTCTAGAATTCCTAGTAGATTATAACTGAATTTCAATTCCTCTCCTCCCCTTGTCATAACTTCCCTTCATAGGTTTCATCTCTTTATCTCTCTATGCCACATTCTGAATGATTTCAGCAGCCAAAACCTCCATGTTATTACCTCTTTCTTCTGATGGATATTTAAAGCCATTTACTGAAATTTTCATTTTAATGATTATAATTTTCTGATTTCAATCTATGTCTTTTAATGTCACAATGCTCTATTTTTTCATTATAATTTTCATTTCACATTTTCTTTCCTTAATTAATTTAAGCATAATCATTTTATATCTTTCAGATTATTCTATTAATCTTAAATTCTTAGATATATTAATCTTGCCATTTGTTGCATCTGACTTTTTCAGAGGTAGATTGTACCCTTGTATAGTTTATAATTTTTAGCTCTAAAGAAATTTTTTCTTTTTCCCATGTGGGAGCCCATGGCACCCTGGATCATAGAAGTGAATTGCAAATTGTGTATTTATTTCTACAGATAATTCTGTCTAGAAGCAGTCTGAGCTTGGGATTTCTGCATTGTGTAGGCAGTGTAAATTCATACTTGGCAATTTCATGTAGCACAAACTGAAGCATATATTTCTCATAGAAGAAATTTTTCCTGCCTAGAGCGTCAGACCAAGACAAGATTCCTTGACAATTCCCTGGCTCAGCAGGCAGTGTAGTCTAAATCTCTTTCACAAGTGTAGGTAATATTTTTAGTATCCCAACTTCATTTAGTGTCTTACTTTACCTTCCCGCCTCAGGCAGGTCCAAAACCTGGTGTTCTTTCCCCATGAAGAATTAGAATCTCATCTTCTGGCAACAGGGGCTTTAATTCAGATCCTGTATCCTCCCAAGCTGCTGTATAAGCTTAGGTGCTTTTCATGTTGTCATCAAGTTCCTACTTATTTCTGGAAGCTAGAGGTTTTAAAACATTCTTTTGAGTTCTAAATATTACTGTTTAAAATTATATTTTAACTAGCAAATTAAAAATTGTCATTAAAAGGATTTCTACTTTGGCTTTGGCCACCATGAAACCCAAACCACACATTCTTCATCTATCTAAGCTTCAATTTATTCATCATGAAGTTTGGACCCATACTTTAGGTTTGTAGTGGTAATTAAATGGGATACGTATGTAAAGTTTTTGGCTAATTATACTTGGCTTTTTGTAAGCACTCATTTGATGCTAGCTATTATTATCATCGATATTCAAAACCAATATTTTTAGTTTTTCATTTAGCAGTTAATTTTCTTTTTAAACAACTGACAGGTCATAGTGAACCTTGATATGAGAAATAAATATTTAAGCCCTCCTTCTGACATGTAAGAAAGTCTCTTTGCCCTCCTGACTTAGCCTCCAGAAGTCACTCTGGCCTAGATCATCCAGGAAACACAAAATCCCCTCTAACCATAATACACATTTTTATTATATACATTTATGACAGCCAGGAAGGAACACCTAATGGAAAATGCCTATTTAGAAGGGAAGGGACTACTACACCAACTTATGGTCCTATGACTTCCTTTTTCTTCTACTTTGTCTAAGAGTAACTGAAAAGCCCAAGAGGGTGAAAATGGAAAGGAGAGGCTGGTGCTAGCAGTTAATTTGTTCTGCAGAAAAAATTATTTTAATATGATTACAGAACAGGGTTTCCCTGTCCAAAATTATGTGGCTAATGAGCACTTGAAGTGTAGTTAGTCTGACTTGAACTACGCTGTCAGTCTAAAATAAATATTGGATTTCGAAGACTTACTACAAAAATAATGTAAAATATCACAATAATTTTTAGAAATTTGATTACTTGTTAAAATGATAATCTTTGGGATATATTAAGTAAAATATATTTTAAAAATTAATGTCATTGGTTTCTTTCTGGCTTTTAAAATGTGGTTAGTAAAATCAATGAAAAGTACATATGTGACTTGCACTGAATTTTAATGAACAGTGCTTTAGATTTAGGGAATAAGTTCAGTACAAAAGGAAAAGTTTCAGGAATGAAAGATGGAAGATCTGGACAAGAGGTAAATACATGTTCTTTTATATAGACTATAATTTTCTAAGTATTATAAAACTACTGTTCTAAATAAGACTCATGTCATATTTTTTTGAGAGTGGGGCTCTTTACTTCCTCCATGCAAATCCTTTCAGATAAAGGAGATTTTCTTGGATTAGAGTAGAATGTTCTCTTTGGGGATTTTACAATAGTACTTTTTCTCTCTACAATCTTAGGACAATGTCAAAGGATAGGTTAGGAGTACAGAGATAATCTCTATCAGCCACTAACAAGACCATCCTAAATATTCTTGCATTCTACATAAAAAAAAACCTTCAGTATATAGCATAGATTTAATACTTGTCCTCTAATAGTTGATTCTCAGTTCCCATTTCTTCATTTTGAAACATTCTATTTAATTATCTTCTTCTCAGTTTGCCTTTCTGGTTCCCTTTGCAACTCCCCATCTAAAATTGAAGTACCTAGGGCTCAGTCCTAAGATCAATTTTCTTTCTCATCTGGACTTCAGGTAATCATATCTATTTTCCTGGTTTTATATATTACTCAATGGTGATGTCTCCAAGATTCCTATCTCCAGCCTATACTCTAAACTGAACTCCAGATTTATATGCTAATGCCTATGCATTATCTCTGTTTAAACGTCCAAGAGGCATCTCAAATTTGGTATTTCCCTCCTCAAACCCTTTTCTCTTGTAGTCTTTGTATCTCATTAGAAATGGGCTTCATGACCGGGCGCAGTGGCTCACGCCTGTAATCCCAGCACTTTGGGAGGCTGAGGTGGGCGGATCACAAGGTCAGGAGATCGCGTCCACGGTGAAACCCCGTCTCTACTAAAAATACAAAAAAAAAAAAAATTAGCCGGGCGCGGTGGCGGGCGCCTGTAGTCCCAGTTACTCGGGGGGCTGAGGCAGGAGAATGGCGTGAACCCGGGAGGCGGAGCTTGCAGTGAGCCGAGATCGCGCCACTACACTCCCGCCTGGGCGACACAGCGAGACTCCGTCTCAAAAAAAAAATAAAAAAGAAAAAAGAAAAAAGAAAAAAGAAAAGAAATGGGCTTCATTAGTCCAGAGACTCAGACCAACTAATGTCATATTAACTCGTCACCTTTTCTTCCACTCAACATCCAGCACATCAGGATGTCTTTTATAATTTATCCAAAATCTGACCACCTCCACTTTTGCCCCTTGGTGTAAGCCACCATCCTCTCTGCTTACAAAGCTTCCTAATCTAACTGGTCTCCCTGCTTCCATTCAGCATTCTCCATATACAGCCAGAGTTATCCCATTAAAACATATGTCAGATAACATTCCTCCTGTGTTCAAAACCATCCCTCTCACTCAACATAAAGTCAAAGCCTTTATTACCGCAGCCTATGTGTCCCTACATTGTCTCCCTCCATCAACCTTCCTTTAACATCATCTTCTACCACTCCCCTTCCTTCCCATTAATTTATTCCAGCAAATCTGGCCTCATGTCTATTGCTTACACCCACCACACGAAGTATGGTCCTGCTGGAGGGCTTTTGTCCACTTTGTTTAGAAGGCCCTTCCCTCAGATACAATCACAGCTTTTGTTGTCTTCCTTTCTTCCAGTATCTGCTCGTATGTGATACCTTCCCTGACAGTCCTATTTACAATTGGACACACACACACACGCCCCTCATCTACACCCACACTGCCGCACCCACACATACTCAGCACTATCGCCCCTCAGTTTGCTTTATTTTTCTTTGGAGCACTGATTTTCAGTTGCCAAATTATCTATTTTTCTGTTTATTTTCTATCTTGTCCCACCAAAACATAAAATTCACGAGGATAGAAATTTCATATGCTTTGTTAATTGCTTTACCTCCAGTACCTAGAATAATGTTTGGCACATAGAGAGCACTCAATCTACAATTTCTAAGTGAATAAATCAATGAACCTCCACACAGATTTTTCCTAAACTCTTTCTTTCTTCTTTCCTTTTTTTAAAATGAGTTTGGGTCTTGTTCTGTTGTCCAGACAGGAATGCAGTGGTGTGATTATAGCTCATTGCAGCCTCAACCACCTGGCCTCAAGTGATCCTCCTGCCTTTGCCTCTCAAAGTGCAGTTATTACAGTCATGAGCCACCATGCCCAGCCATATATTCTTTAGAGACGTAAAAGTCAATACTTTTGTAAATGAATTTTAAGGTAGCAATCACCTCAATCATTATTCAAAATTACTTTTGAAATCACACTACACTCATGGTTTTATTATTCTTTCAGTATATTTCTGTCCATTTATTAATTTGTTCATCAACTAGAAGTATCAAATGCTTTAAATTTAGTAGGCTTAATTATACTGTTCAATAGAATTCTCTTTGAGAAAACTATTTTTGATCTACATATCATCTTAAAAGAAAATATTGATAATACCCAGTTCCAATGTTTGAGTTGCTTTATTCATGTCCTATGAACAATAAAAGAGAGAGTTAAATCAAGTAATAAAGCACCAGCCAACTGTGGGAGATGTGGTCTTTCACCATTTGGGGAAGGTTATCGCCATAACTCAGGTAGTAAAATTGTCCTTTTTCACTTGGTAAGCATTATTTCTTTAATAGTTTCTTTACCATGGTTCACTAGTAAGTCACTTAATTTTCTTTAAACTAAGTCTAAACTTTTAAAGCACCATCTGCCATACACTGGAGTGGTTTTGTCTGCAGCATTAGAGGAAACCCTATATAATTCCATACTTTATCCTTGTGACCCAAATAAAATATTCATCTCTTAAGTCATAGCAGAATAATTAGGAGAGAATATGACAGCTTTCTGGATATATATTTGGCTGTAATTTAATTCTGATTTGTAGAACACTTAATCATTACAGATAGGAAGGTCATCTTTGTTAATTCAGTTGTATACCTATGTGAAAATATTCCTACAGAAGATTCCAGGTAATGCTTTTCCATGCAACCCAATCAATCTTTAGAGATGACAGTAACACATTCTCCACGCTGTATTTTGTCACATACTATCAGTTACTGCGCTGTGTTTATAAATTCTGAGATGCACATCAGAGGGCATTTACAAGACTAATGAAGAGTTTGGCACTTTCAGAAACCAAAGCTGAAGTAACACTATTTAGCACTTAGGTGACATTTTCATTTTCAAATTACTTTTGCATGAATACGAATTAATCTTAACATTTCCATGAAGAATGTAAATAAAATTATGATCCCTCTTCTGAATATAGGAAAAATGATGTAGAAAGGCTAAATTGTTTTTTCATTTCTTTCACTCTACCTATATATCATGTATTTAATAACCAATTTCTCCTTAAATAAACACACAAATGATCAACAAACAGAAACAACACAAAACCTTCTAAACTCAGATTTGATCTGTTTGAAATACCATCCATGGGAGATTAGTCTGTTTCTTCTCCATAAAACCTATCATCCTATTTGCTCTATCTCTTGTCCATTCAAACCAGTTATTACTATTTTTTTAATCTAGTAGCCTAGAGCTTAAGAAAACTATAGCTGTACAATGGCCTTGTTGTAGAGATGAGCAAAGTAGAGGTGCTGTGGTGTGATCACATAGCTCACTGGAGCCTCAACCTCCTGGCCCCAAGTGATCCTCCTGCCTTGGGCTCTCAAAGTGCTGGGATTACAGGCATGAGTTACCAAGCCCGGCCATACAGAGAACCCTAGAGTTGAAGTGATTCAGTCAACGTTCCAGAATCAGCATTTGACATCAGGTATATACATATAACTACCCTTTGTGTCTTCTACAGTAAAACTGGTTATCACAATAGGAAGATGATTTTACTGTTTTTATTCCCTTCCATTTTCTTTCTTGCTCTCCATCAGTTAATCCTCTCTAATACCATTTTCTGCTTCCATGGTACAAAGACAATCCAGAACATACTCACCTGTGAGTATCTAGGAGCCAGGGAAAGAGAGACGATGGACAGCAGGGTCAGCCCTTCCAGGATGGGGATTGTAAACAAACATGTTCAGAGAAAGAATAAGCAGCAGCCCCCAAGTTCAGAGAACTTGCTATGAAACCCAAAGAAAATTCTCACTGTGGAACCTTGGAGGGCATTAATTTTCATACGGAAGGTCAATACAATTTGTGTGGTGGATGAATAATGTGGTATTTCTTCTAAACAAGGCAAGGAGATGAAATTTTATTTTATAATTTTACATGGCTTCATGACTTTAGGCAATGGAAAGTGAGACTCATATAAATGAGTTGGAAAAAAGTACAGATATAGGTGTGCAAATGAATACAATGTTAATTGCAAAAATCTTTCAGGAAAGAGCATCTGCTTATAATGACTATTATGTTAATTTAACAACATTAATGCAGCCAAATATGACAACTTAATGCTGATTATGTTCCATACATGTTGATAACTAATGCTTTCTAGTCTCTGTATGGAGCCTAATTGAAAAATAATTATCTTACTTTGAAGGTTTATCACCAACTACAGGATAAAAAACACTGTGGTACTTTTGTTTCATCCATAATGAACCAACATTTCAAGTCACAGATTTATCTAAGTGATGAAAGCGATCAAGTTCAAGGTGCAAAAAAGATAATAAAAAATTCACAGAAAACTATGGAATATTTATTTCCTCTTCTCTTTTCCCATTAATCATGTTTGAAAATCTTCTCTACTATAGAAAAATGAATAGCAATATGAATTTTATTAAAAACAGTTTCATTTATTATTTTTAATAAAAGAAACAACCAGCATGTCAAGTTGATGTGGTTGGTTTGTACTGATGAACAATGCAGTTAACATATTCTCTATATTAAGTATTTTATGCTTATATATGTGCATATATATGTATGCTTATACACACACACACACACAGGCACACACACAGCAAAGGCAAAAGATTTATAATATATATCTTACTTATTTTCAAGAACTGAGCAAGAGGTTAACACATTTTGTCTTAGGATTTGCTTTTATATGAAGGACACTTTGATTCATATTAGTTAAAATAATGCTCTTCTATGCAGTGATATAACAAATGAGCTTCCAAATATTAATACAATGCTAACATTGCAAAGCTATAATCTAGCTTGTAAATTCAGTGTGGGCCAGGACAGCCTCCATATTTTGGTGGGTACTGGACATGTGACTGTTAAGTTTCCTACAGAAGGGGATGAGAGATGAAGGAAGTTCAGCAACTCCCTAATGGCCTTGTTTACATCCATGTCCAGAACTAGTCACATGGCCCCAGCCCAACTACAAACAAAGCTGCAAATTAGAAAGAAACACCTGATATATGTTGAGGTCTACACTGAGGTCTATCATCATTGAGATTTGATTATTTTCAAGAAATTAAACCGAACCCAAACCATAAGTTGGTTTGATTAAATCTGGATTGTTTTTATTTCAGGTGGGCTAAAGTTTCACCGTTAGCACAAAACAAAAAATACAGTCACTAAATCCACCAAAATCTAGGAAAAAGCAGCTATTTCAACACGGAAGTTTCATTTTAAACAAAAGCAGAAAATATCTGGAAACATGCTCACTCTCTCTTAATTTTGCAATTAAACCCATTAAAGTCCTGTGTTATTTTGCATCTTTCTAGCATATAATTGATCTTCTGTAAGCTAGCTATTGAAAGAGAAAGGTCAACTAACTTAAGCAAAATTTTACAACTTGGTGATATTTTACATGGTGGTGCTGAAAGCACTCTATTCACCATGAACCTCTATAGCCCGATATTTACAATGAACTGACCACCATGTAATCACCCCTCAGTGAAAGACATAGAATTTTTACTCTTTTGAGGATGGCTATTCTCGAGACCATGGCAAGGTATTTCGTTAAAGCCAAGATATGGGGAAGAATACATTAGGAGGAAAAATAAGATAAAAGGCCGAGGTAGACAGATGATGACATAGAGTAATTGATCTGAATCAAGGTGAATCAACAACCCACTTTCAAAGTGTGAAATAAATAACAGAGAGGAGATAGTTGTGTAACTCTGTAGTAATGTATACACAGAGGTGCTTCATATATTTTTGTTTGCAACTATGTCCAGAATAAGTATGCATGGACATCTGAATGGAGACTGTACTAGTGGAAAAATGAGCCAAAGATATTTTGTTTCATTGACAAAACGTCCAGATTAATTACATCAGTGGTAATTACATTGTTTAATAGTAGCTGTCCTGCTGCTACTCTCATTTCTCCTGTAAATAAAAACCACCATTACCCCAAAGAATTGGCTGTGAGATAAATTTCATTATGCTAGTCAAGGATTAACCACCTGTCATATTTTTATTACAGAAATATTTTGGATTGTAATTATCTGTGATGTCTTATACAGCGGTAGGAAAAGTGCAAGATTCTCAAGGGAAGAACTCTGATTTACTTGGCTGCTGAACGAAGTTTTTGAAACATTTTATTCTACAGGGTTGATGGAAGACATGATAGCACAATGGGGCAAGGAGGAAAAGAAAACTCTAGAGGCATGATTTTCAAAGATGTTACAGGCTGTGAATTTGAGATTGTTCTCATGATTCTAGATTGATAATACAACTCTCAACACACAGTTGATTCTGAATGCATCTTTTTCTACTCTTCCTTGTATTCTTAGCAGCCAGTACTCCTCCACCTGTGTCCAAGAGTTCATATCTATATCATTCCAAGCTGTTTTGCCTACATGCCAAATTCTTTCTTTCTACCTTTAACTATAGACACAGAGTGAAGAAGTGGGGGAGTACCTGGTTGAGTCTCAACATAAGGTCTTGTTGCATACCACTGTTTTCAGCCTACACACTATCCTTAGCCCAGGTTGCACTGATCCAAATAACTGCCACAGAACAACTCAGCTGCTGTTGCCTTTCTTGCTCCACTCTGCACTCTTTCATCTATTTTATATAAATATTTATTCCATCCATCTACTGAATAAATGTTTACTCAACTCTTAAGGATGATCAAATTGGGTAGAATTCCTGAAGGGAGCTTCTAGCTTAGCTCACCGAGTGAACTAACTTAGATTAATCTTCCTAAAATACATGTCTGTTTCCTTACCATCCTACATAAGGACTTTTGTAATATAACAACCAAATGCATTGAACATTTACTTTCTGCAAGGCATTGCTTTGAGCATCTTAATTCATTTAATACTCCCAGTGTTTTGGTGAGATAGATGCTATTTTATTCCCATTTTACAAATGATGAAACTGAGTTACAGAGAGGATACTAGTTTACTAAAGCCACCTCATTAGAAAATAGTACAGTTGTGATTTAAATCTAGTGGCTTAGTGTGTTATGTTACATGACCATTCTTGGTCTAGTTGGGCTTTACTGAAAAAAAAAATAGTAAAAAGAATAAAGTTCAAACCTTTGTAATCAAGTTTAAGACCCTCTGTAATCTTCACATCCTCTACTTATCCTGTCTTACCACCCAATTCCCTGAAACATAGAAACTCCACCTTTATTCCTATAACTCTCATTACAAGCACTGAGGATTTGCTAAAAAGGTCTTCTCAATCAGAATGTCCTTCTATTTGCTGCTATCTATTCAACCTCAGCTGGTTTCTAAAGCAACTTAAAAGGCTTGCCTTTTCCCTGGAGGTTTTTCTGCCACCTACTCCAGCTTATAATAATCTGTCTTTTACAGGGCTCACTATTTTGAAAAAAATAATTTGGGGCTTTAAACATTTATTTTGTGATAGATAAAATAATAATAGATAGATACATTGATATGAAATAAACAGATATAAATAAAAGCATATATTTGAAGATAGACCCAAGCTGCATTAAAAATCTATGCTCTGTCATTTACCACCTATATGTAACCTTGAACTAAACATAAGTTTGCCGTCCGTAAATATGTAAATATCCACCTGCACAGGTGTTATGTATGTCCTATTATTTTACTGAAATAAGAGACTTTAAACACACACATACACTGATACAGTTTGGCTTTGTGTCCCCAACCAAATCTCATAGGGAATTGTAATCCCCATGTGCAAAGGAGGGATTTAGCAGGGGGTGATTAGATCATGGGGGCATTTTCCCCCATGCTCTTCTGGTGATAGTGAAGGAGCCCTCACGAGATCTGATGGTTTAAAAGTGTGGTACTTCCTTTTTGCTTGCTCTATCTCTCTCCTGCCACCTTGTAAAGAAGGTGCCTGCTTCTCCTTTGCCTTCCACCATGATTGTAAGTGTCCTGTGGCCTCCCGGGCCATGTGCAACTGTGAGTCAATTAAACCTTTCTTTCATAAAGTATTCAGTCTCAGTATTTTTATAGCAGGGTGAGAATGGACTAATAGACACACACATACACACACACACACCCCTACATATACACATCATATTTTCTATAGACATAAATATATAGTTGTCTATATCTACACATCAAGACATATATAAATATATATACTAAAATATATACTTAAATATACATTATAACATACATCTATCTTATATTCAGATATCTATGCCTTATAATCAAGATAAAAACTGTATTTCAACCCTGGCTCTGCCAATGATAAGTTATATAATCCTGGGATACGTAGTTAACTTGCAAATTTTCATTGTCCTTTCTTTTTTTTAATAATGAGAACACTCATGAACTAATAGGCCCTGTGCTTGATATAGGTAGGCATTTTTGGAACACAGGTAAGGATGTACCAATTCAACTGTCCCTAATTATCTAGGCTCTATTTACTAATGGATTTCCACTGAGAAAGCTATGGATCCATTTTTCTCAGTCTAAAAGTTTTGCTCAAAGATGCTGGATACTTCAATCTTTTATAGGGTTAAAAATGTGTACTGCTAACTAGCAAATTGTGACTAAGTTTTCCATTACAGGGCAACCAAGAAAACCTTTGATATTTCAGGGATTGCTACAATATTTTTCCTCCTTGCTTTCCTTCCTACTCTTCTCTTAATCATAAGAAATCTGGAGCACGAAGATACAAGAGCAGGGGTGAGCAAAGTTCCAAGAACTATATTTGTGTATTTGTATTTTTCAATTAAATCTGTAAGCACTGAGTCCTTATTAGTCTATATCTTCATCAAAGCCACTAATCTGGTCATTATTGTTAAACAAAGATGAAATAATTCAGGTTTTGTAACAATTAAGCATTTCTCAAAGTCTTGAGGCTGGCTATAGACCTTAACTGTAATACAGAGTAGTTATTTTGTATGTATTCTGTTTACTCATCTGCTAAATAAGAATAATAATATATGCCTTACTTGAATTTGAACTTGCAATAAAGATACATCCCTAGAGAATAGGACATATGTCTTAATCACTCTGTATTTCCAGCACCCAGCCACTCATATGCACATAATAGCTCTCATGTTCATCAAACTGAATTAAATGAGGTACAATATATTAAAGTTTATAAATTTTTAATCTCTTTAAATTTAATACCTTATTAAGTGCATTGCTAACTGACCACATTTTTTTGCATTAACAACCACATTTTTTGTAACCAATGAATTTGGAAGATAAGTTTTTACACAGATAGCTATATTCATAAAGAAAATAACCTCTGGCCTACGGGATAACTAAAATACATTTTTTATTTTTGCATCAGAGAACCAGGTGTCTTTCTTCCAAGCTAATGTTAGGTCAACATATAGGCTTAAATACAAGTTTTCCAACTTGCTTGTAGTCATATTTGATTTGTATGTACATTTTTAATGTATTTTATTCTACCTAAAGACTCATATCATGATCCCTTAATGAGCTTTGAGGCAAAGAAATAATGTTGGAACCTACAAAAAGCTACCCAATGTTGACCTCTGACCACAGATGTGGATTAGTGATGAAAGCATTTTACTTTTTTCAAACTATAATTAATTTTCTGTAGTGCTTCAAATAATATATTCAACTTCTCATTTTTAATTAAGATTCCTTTTCTTGTTCCAAATTTAAATTATGTTCTGAAAGCAATTTTTGTCAATTGCTTTTTCATGTGAGAAATATAATTATGAACTAAATTTTGTTAGTGTCACATTTGTACTTTTAAACAATAAAATTGTGAATAAAAAATGAACAAAGACTCTTACACATACTTAAAGTGTCTCATACTATAAGCAGAATAGAGCAATTACAGAATACACTGATAATGCATAACTATTCTAGTTTTTTAAAGAAAAAATACTTTTCTTAGTAGCTTATAAGCAGTTAGTATAATATATATATATATCATTAGGAGCCAGAGTATAAGTAGAAAAGTAAAAACATTAATAAATACACTGTAAATCTTTCAAATAAAATCTGATAACAATTATTTATGTTGTTAGTCTTTGACAACATCAATCAAAACAAGGCATTTACAACTTAAAGCAGTCTTTTAATAAATAGTTTTAAGATGCTGGTACTATATGTCTATTGGGTTATACATAAAAAGAAACATGTATAAAGGTAAATTTCCTTTCATAACCAAAGGACTTAACAGACACAATGTTTCAGGAGGGCTCTAGTGTTCATTTCCTGGCCTCTTAGGTGTCACAGGCAGTTGTGGCAATACCAGGCACAGTAGTAATTTCTCAGTTCTGTCTTTGTGACGTCTAGATCTTAGTTGCCATCCTCAGAGGCAGCATTTATGCTGGTGGAGCAATTCTGTATTGTTTATTATTCCTGGGGATCTAGTCTGCAACCTTCTTGTGTTGTTCTTTCAGCAACTTTCTAAACAACGATTCCCCTAAACCTCGTCCTTCTTAAAACAACTTGCATGGTTTTATTTCCTGGGCTGAACCCTGAATAACACATTACTTATACTGTTTTGCTTCGTGAAATAGAAAGACAAAATAATCTTTGACATTGAAAGCAATAAAAAAGAATAAGAGCTTGGCAGAAGTTAAGCTTGGCTGCACGCTCCATGAATGGCTCCTTAATGGTTTAATTTGCTCAGTCATCCCAGATATCATTCTGCATATTAACTCGAATCCCCTGAGTCAGAATTGGGGCATTTTCCCAGGAACCAGGGAGGAATGTGGAAGGTCACGTGTGTATATCTCAATTCTATATGTGCCTAGTGAAGGGATCCAGCTTGTAAGTTTTGTGAACTTGTGTCACCATATAATTGTGCCGAAAGAGAACCAGTAGGAATCTTGGAGATCTGAGAAGCTGTCGTTACACTGAGTTTTAAGTGACAGCTGAGTCAGTACAGACCCAGCTATGCTAAGATGGGAGAGTGGCACTTTTCTTCATCAAAAGAAGGGTTATTTGTTCTATTATAATGACAGGAATTCAGAAGTGAACAGCCCTGCTGTCTCTGTTTTGATTACCTCCAGATGAGAATGAGAGGAGACATGCTGTTGTTAAATATCAACTACTAACCTTGGTCTTTTTGGAGGCTTTGGGAGAATTACCTCTGTGGTGCTTCTGAAGAGCAGTTATGGAAATAAGTGTGCAATTTAGAGGTCTTATTTAACCCACCACCATTTTCATGATTTTTTTTCCTGCTTTTGTGGAAACATTAGATAGTAAATATAGATACACATTCACGTAGTCTTGTATACTCCGGAGCCTCCAAATATTTGCTCAAAGAACTGTCAGATAAATCAGACCGATAGTGACTAAAGAGGTAAAATAATACATCTCACAAGTGGATATAGGCATCAGATAGACCTAGGTTTGAATTGCTCCTCATCCACTTACTAGCTATGTGGTTTGGGGAAGGGTTTGTATAACCTCTCCAAGCCTAAGTTTCCTAAAGGCCTAAGTTTCCTGGTCTGAAAAATGGGAACCACAATACATTTCTCAGAGGACTGAAAAATGCAGTGACATAATACTTGCATGTAGATGTTTTTCAATGCTGGTTCACTGTCTTCTTTCCATTCTATCCCCATCACCCCCACCCCAATTTGAAAAATAAATGTTTTTATGAAATGCAAGGATGAAGAACTGGGAACTCTTATAAACACCTACTTATAAAATTTTATACAGTTAGAATTTTAGATTTAGATTAGAATTCAGATTATGAAATGCAGGTAGAAAGTCTAGTAGAGCTGACATCAAAATGTTTGTGCAAGAAGAATTCAGACAGTTAAAAAAATAAAAGGTTTGCAGGAATGTCCAATCTTTTGACTTCCCTGGGCTACATTGGAAGAATTGTCTTGGGCCACATTCGACACTAACTTGACTAACTTGACTTGACTAACACTAACAAAAGCTGATGAGAAAAAAAAAATCACAAAAAAAATCTCACAATGTCTTAAGAAAGTTTACAAGTTTGTGTTGGGCTGCATCAAAGCTGTCTTGGATTGCAAATGGCCTATGGGCCGTGGGTTGCGTAAGCTTGATTTAGATAATGTAGATTCCTTTGTAGATTTAATCTTTCTTCCTATATCAAAGTAAGAGCTTTAATTACTGAAATAATATAATTATCAATTAAAAATTTCTTTTTCTCCCATTAGATATTTTATATTCCAATATTTCTAGAAATGATGTGCTAAAGAAAAGATAATCTGGAACCTGATTGATTAATGGTCAATCAAGAGGCTCATGTTAAGATGAAAATAACTGACTTGAAGCTAGTCAGTGAACAGACCTTCATTCAAAAACTTCCCTGATAATTATCCATATGTTTTTTCAATTGTAGGTCAATTAAAGATATGTTCATATCTTCTTCACAAAACATACATATCTTCTATTACTGGAAATAGACTGTAATAGTCTAATCTGTTTAATTTTGATTCAGTGTCTGTTGCTAGTAGACTTCATTGCTTTTCTATTTTTTCTTTTATCTTTTTTAAACCACAGGAGCATCTCTGAAACTCTTTGGAAGCATGCTTACAGTTCTGACTTTCCAGAGCTTCTGTTACAGAGCTGCTTTCACGTAGTGTGAACTGGACGCCCAGATCCACATGGGATAGACTCCCTCTTTCTCTGCTGACTGACTGCCTGGTGTCAGTCTGGTTAAAAGACCTCAGAGCCTCAATTTCCCCACATGTCTTCAAAGATGGGAAATAACACTCACCTTACAGGCACACTATGAGAATTCAATGAGATAATATCTGAAGACTATTTCTTGCGTATAGGAAATGGTCAGAAAATGGTGGCTGCTATTTACATACTTGTTTTAGTTGATGTTCAGGAAGTTTCATACTTAGGAACGGCCCTGGCTGGAGACCCATCAACCATTCTCCCTCTGGGAACAATAACATAAATAGAATTCATGATATCTCAGGTTTCCTATAAATATGCATGTCTCTTACCAATCTGTAGTTTTTTTGATCAGTATCAACAAATTTAAAAGACAAGAAGAGTTGAGGTAATGTGTGTTGTAAGATGTATGTCACCTAATGCTAACTTTGTGGTCTTAACTATTGAGCTATCAAGCCAGATTCTCAAATCTTTTGTCACTAAAGTGTTCTGAGATATACCTTGATGTTTAGAAGAAAATAGCAAGCTCACACAGGAACAGAAAACCAAACACCACATGTTCTCACTTATAAGTAGGAACTAAATGGTGAGAACACAGGGACACATAGAAAAGAAAAACTCACACTGGGGCCTTTCTAAGGGTGAAGGGTGGGAGGAGAAAGAGGATCAGGAAAAATAACTAATGGATACTGGGTGAATGAAATAAACTGTACAACGAATCCCCATGATACAAGTTTACTTATTAACAAACCTGCACTTGTATCCCTGAACTTAAAAGTTAATGAAGAAAAATAAAACTACGAAAAGGAAAGTATGTTCTACATCTTCTAAGATCGACTTTTAAAACTTTCAATTCCCTGTAGTTGCCAATTCTGCAGGTACCAGTCCTCTGGAAATAAGTATGTTAAACTGAAGTAATGGGAGGAACTCTCCACAGGGTTTGTTTTCCAAAGAAAATTATTGTTTACAGAAGCAAAATTAAAAGTCTAGCTAGGTGTGGTGTAAAACTGTTCAAAAAGTAACTCAGAGCAAGGCCTGTAAATTGAAATGTAGTGCCTAAGTCATAGTCTGCTAAAAAGATTGTAACAAATAAAGATGAGTTTAAAAAAATGACAAGATGAATCAGAATTCCTACTCAAAATGGAAAAGGACAAATATACATAGGTTGACATTGGCTCCCCACATTAGTCTTATCTTTGGAGGACAAGTTAAAAAATTATTATTGATGCATACAAGTGGGTCATGTTGAGCAGCAAGTGAAACTATTGTCTTCATTAGAATGGAGATATTGTGCAGATATTTGCCGATTTTGCATGCAGAAAAAGCAACTTTCCTGCCTTTAAGTAGAAAAGGTAACAGCTTAGAATAGAAACTGGGAAACTGAGAATTGATCCAATTCCAAACTTCTAATTTGTGTAATGAAAGTGGGATCCAATTAGGCACAGTGGCTCACGCCTGTAATCTCAGCACTTTGGGAGGCCGAGGCAGGTGGATCACTTGAGGTCAGGAGTTCATGACCAACCTGACCAACATGGAGAAACTCCATCTACTAAAAACACGAAAAATTAGCCGGGTATGGTGACGGGTGCTTGTAATCCTAACTATTTGGGAGGCTGAGGCAGAAGAATCGCTTGAACCCAGGGGGTGGAGATTGTGGTGAGCCGAGATCATGCCATTGCACTCCAGCCTGGGCAATAAGAGCGAAATTCCGTCTTAAAAAAGAAAAAAAAAAGCGGGATCCATGTGTATTTTTTTAAACTGAATTAACCATTGATAGCATGTCAGTCTTACCTTTTAATTACTCTGTGTGAAAAATCTGTTGACTCTCCTAAATTTTTCATCTGTGCTCTAAAGTCCTTGATTACAATAAGCATTGATTTAGCCTCCCATTAGCTATACCTATTTGGGCCTCCAACCAGAGTCATTCACTTGTGTAAGTGACACTCATTAAAATTCAACATTAGAAGACACTATATTCAATGTTAAATATCTTTTCATAAAGATTACAATAACATTTTTATAACAATACACCTCATGCTTCAGAAGTCTTTATGTCACATCTGAACTCATTATATCTTCTAAAGGAGGAGAGCAATTTTAAAAGCTTTGTATTTCTCATTATGTTTATTTTCTCATCCGTTTACTAACACTGGACCATATTTCAGAGTTTCATGAATAGTGAAGGCAGATTTCAAGGGACATCAGAGTTATGATGGCATCCTTAACTTGACATTCATAGAAAAATCTGAAAGCACACGCATGACTGGTTTTATCCAGAACTGCACTTAATTTAAACCCAGCTCTTTATGGTTTTTTTTTTCCCCTAAAGTGTCTGCTGTATTTGATATATCTTCAGTTTCCATAAGCTGTTTACACCTGCTCAATATCAAGAATATTCCACACTCAGAATAATTTAAGCCAATTTGATGAGTTGAATAATGATAAAACACAGAAAAGCAAGCCAGCAGAATCAGAAAACCACAGGATTTTAGAGCAGAAAGAACCATTAGAGTCCATTTTATTCCCCCTTCCCTCCCCGGAGTCCTAAAGTTTAATACCTTTGCCAAGGCCCTATAATTAGTTAGTCGCAGAACCTGGTCTAGAACCAATGGCTTCCAATTCTTGAATAAGTGCTCTTTTCATAGTTCCATGTTACAAGTAGGTAAAGCCAAGGGCAGTTGCTTCTTACCATACTCTAGCAATGCTATACTTCAATGTGTCAATAACTTGGACAAGTGATCTGGACATTAGAATAGCAGTAACTTTAATTAGTATTCCTTCATCATTGTTCTTTTGGCTAGGTGCATTTAAATCAGAAATTGATCACCCTACTATAAACTACAGTCTTAAAGTCCCATGAGAACACTATTATCTATTGCCATCTGCCTATTCCTTTCCTTCAGCAATGTAAACATCTAATAGCTAAGACTCTGGAAACTTGGGTAGGTCCAAATTTGATAGAATTCTAATTTTTTCTAATCAAAATGTGCAGTGTTGTACAATAACATGTGTTGACCTTCTTATATCCAGCAAGGCTATGATTTTGAAGCCTGCAGGGAGCAGATTCTGAGTTCCCTGGAAGGTGGGCTATTTTCCATCAAAACTGATGACTGGCTTTTCCAGAGACACAATATAGCTTCAGAAATCTCTCCCCATTTATTCCTTGGGCAGCTGCTAGGACCACTGAAGTCCAAGAGTATATATTTCACCTGCGTTTATGATCAATGGCCCACAAACCAATTTCCTATGGACAGCCTCCCTCCTATGAAAAAAAGGAAAGAGAAATACAAACTAAAAGGGAAAAAACAAAGGAAAGATTGAGTCACAGCAGTAGAGAAGCCAATCAAATCAGAGCAAAGATAATTTTATGTGGTTGGGAAGATCAGTAAGATCGTATACTGTTGATGTTTATTCCTTTTATTCCTTTTTTTTTTTTTTTGGTGCCAAATACATTCTTTTATTCTCAAACTAGTGTCCTGTGGTGTCAAATGGGTAAATCAATACAATCACTTTTAATGTTCCTTGACTTTCCATCTTAAGCAACATTTTGAAGCCATTTATCTCCTGTAGAGTACTCTGTCAACCAAATCAATGAATGTTAGTCTGTGACCAGGAAAGATGCATTCATTTTGTTCAATCGAAAGAAGAAACAAATCCATAATACTTTCACATATGTGACATGAAACTGGATCTTAATATTTTCAGTAAGAAAGGAAAGAAGGTAAACCTAACATAGCTTTCTGTAAAGTAATAACACATTTAGTAACTATGCCAAGAGCATACATCAAGATGAGTAAACAAGTAGAATACTTTCAAGTATAAGCTACTGTTTAGAAGCTTTCGAAGTTTCCCTTGGCTTAGTCTTCCAGGCCAGTTTATACATCTCCCAAGAAATTAAGTTTCATTTGTTTATAGACTTTCTTCCTTTTTGATTCACACTGCAAATAACCATATTTATTTTCTAATAACCCTTATTCTTAACGGCACCAAATATAGTCTATTTATAAATATCAAATTCATTTTCAAAGAACAAAAATCTGGAAGCTTCATTCTGAAATAATTACAAAAGTATCTGATTTACAATCTAAAAGCAATTTCAAAAAAGAGTTCCCAAATTGATGATTCTTATTTGAGGCAATAAGATTAATGTAGAAACATATGTACAATATACAGTTGTTGCAATATGTGGGTTTAAAGTTGTAGTTTGCTTTAAAATTCAATTGGATATATTGCTTCTACTCTTATGTCTGCATGTGGAGCTACAGTTCAACTTAACATCCCAGGACACAAAGCTTTATTACTTAAGGATACTCTGAATACAAATCATTTTTGGTCATTTTTAACTCAGGGAATTTCTTTCCATTGGAATAAGACGATTGCTTTTTTGGTGATCTAATTCACAAGTTGATGTCACTCTCCCTTCTTACAGAAATAAATGTACCTTCATAAATAAAATCACAAGTAATTAGATTCATTCATACCCACAGAAACACATTGCCTTGTTAGATGTTAACATATATTTTTACAACCTTTGTAGTACTAATTTTTGCTTGAGAAATAAAATTATTTTTCCCAGAAAGTATACTAGAAAGCTCTGCCCTAATTTCAGACATTTTATTAGATATGTGGTCAACCAGCCTCACTCTAATAGTCCTCTGTGGTCATAGTCTTCTAGGGCTTATATAATTATCAAAAGGGGATGCTGACTCTGTGCCTAACTATACCTTTTGGTGTGTTGGTAACTGCTATTCTTAACAGGAGACAGTTTCTAATAATTTTTAAAGAGTCTGCTTTTCTGTGAAACGTAATTTGGCATAAATATCAAAAACGTTAAAGATATATTAGAAACCTCACAGTTTTACCCTTGATAATGCCCCTTTTAGTGTGTCTTAGTTTTACTAACTTAAAGGGCTTAAATACGTAGAAACACTATTGTGAGTTACAATCAGTGTAACTCAACGTAATTCAGTGTAACTCAATCAGGTCTTCCACAAAACTAATTTCTTTCATATTCTAAATCTATGTTTTTCACCTTATTCACTTTTTTTAAAAATGGAATCTTGCTCTGTCACCAAGCTGGTGTACAGTAGGGCGATCTCAGCTCACTGCAACCTCTGCCTCCTAGGTTCAAGCGATTCTCTTGTCTCAGCCTCCCGAGTAGCTGGGACTACAAGTGCATGCCACCACGCTCATCTAATTTTTGTGTTTTTAGTAGAGATGGGGTTTCACCATGTTGGCCAGGATGATTTCGATCTCTTGACCTCGTGATCCTCCCGCCTCAGCCTCCCAAAGTGCTGGGATTACAGGCATGAGCCACTGTGCCTGGCCACTTTATTCACTTTTTTAAAAATGGAATCTTGCTCTGTCACCAAGCTGGTGTACAGTAGGGCGATCTCAGCTCACTGCAACCTCTGCCTCCTAGGTTCAAGCGATTCTCTTGTCTCAGCCTCCCGAGTAGCTGGGACTACAAGTGCATGCCACCACGCTCATCTAATTTTTGTGTTTTTAGTAGAGATGGGGTTTCACCATGTTGGCCAGGATGATTTCGATCTCTTGACCTCGTGATCCTCCCGCCTCAGCCTCCCAAAGTGCTGGGATTACAGGCATGAGCCACCGTGCCTGGCCACTTTATTCACTTTTTATAAAATAGAATTCGAGTTTAGTTTTATTGATTTTTGTCTTCTACTTGGTATACACTGGTATTTGTTCTGGCTTCAAATAAATTTAAAATATTTCCCAATAAAACTATCTCACCAAATGACAAAGAAGGGTTTTGGGAGAGAAGTTTAATTTTAACCACCTTCCTTTTCATTTTGAAACTTTTAAAATTGGTCATTGAAGTCCTTCTCCACATTCTTCGGTATAATGGAAAATAGTATCTAAAATTTATATCTGTTCTTCTACTTACTTCAAAAATTAATTTGTGTCTCTAATAAATATCAAAGTTAGAAAGCACCAGAACTTTACCAATAAACAGCCGTGATTATTTTTTCCTCATATTTAAGAAGCATATCAGTTTAATTGTGGTTGATTAGACTCGAGTCAAATATATGCGATCATTATGCTCAGTAGCATATTAAAACCAAAGTAAACTCCATTTTTGCTCTTTAAACATTTGCAAATTAATCCAACATTCTTCTGTATTAATTCCATTAATTTCTCTCATATACTTTTGAATCCAATATCACCCAAGGGACAATGCATGCTGCCTTAGCTTTGCACATTTAGCATGCTGTGATGAAACAATCCTGTCTAATCATCTATAAATAAATGCTGCTTACTTATTGCTTCTGGAATTGCCTTTTGTATACTACCAGGGTAATTGAAATCCCATATGATGGATGTTCTAAACTCTTTCAAGACTTTTATCTATATATGTTTTTCATGGGTAGTCTTTATCACATTCTAGACTACAACAGTTTTGTCTCATTGTCATTTTCTCCCTTCTCCTGAAGTTCAATTACATAAAAATCTAAAAACCTTTTGTAGCCTGAAATCTAACAGTAGAAAGATTCATTCACAGGCTTCTTCTTCTTCTTTTTTTTTTTTTTTTTTTTTGAGACAGAGTCTCACTCTGTCACCCAGGCTGACATGCAGTGGTGCAATCATGGCTCACTGCAGCCTCCAATTGCCAAGCTCAAATGATCCTCCCAAGTAGCTGGGACTACTACAGGTACATGCCACCATGCCCAGTCAATTAAATTTTTTTTTTTTCTTTTTTGTAGAGATAGGGTTTTGTTAACGGGTCTTGTAGAGATGAGGTTTCCCAGGCTGGTCTCAAACTTCTGGGCTCAAGTTCCCAAGGTCCTTTTCCTTAGGAACTTACCGTGGAAATAATGAAGAGTCAATCTCAGCCTGTGTATGTGCACATACATGAGCATACACATGCATGCATACTCATGCTCTCACTCACTATGTGCCCAACAATTCTTCTTTTTAAGTAGTTATAAAATAAGTTTATTATCAGTCACCACCAAAGAATAGTAGGATAGTAGGGTAGTGAAATAATTATGAAAAGTATATCTGGGAGATAAAATTAGAACTTGAACATTCCCCCAAAACTGTAAAATAAGCTCAATGTTTATAGGCTTCAATGAGGAAAACAAAACAAAACAAAACAAAAAAAGTCTCTAAACATTTCCATTGAGAGACTGCACAATTGACTTAAGATATAAGTTTTGTTACAGGACTCAATATATAGTAGTTTTGTTACAGAACTCAATATATACCCAACAATTCTATTTCTGTGACCATCTCCTTCCATTATAAGAGATGTGGCTTTTGTTGAAAAGTGTGTGTGTGTGTGTGTGTGTGTGTGTGTGTGTTTTAGAATTAGGCAGGCTCTGAGATAAGGTTCTAGGGAAACAAAATACAAGGCTAAATACAGTCAGGTCTTGTTTATGGGGTATGGAACAGATTGATGGCATGTTTGTATTATTTGTAGTTAAGGGTCAGTGGAGACCTAGACTCACCAGCTCCCTCCCCTGCTTAGCTCAGAAATCAGCCAGCAACTGGAAACAAGCTTCCCACCAAGGAGAGTGCAAGAACCAACTTGTTCACAACAGATTGACTGTCTCTGTGTGTGTGTGTGTGTGTGTGTGTGTGTGTGGTGGGAGGGATGGTCTTTGGAGCCCTAGCTCTAGAACTCTCTCTTACTAGGTACCAAGAAATTCCAGCTCCAAGAAGTGCTTCCTTTCCTTTCAGATGTAGTTGGTGGTAGAGTAATGTATGGTTGTAAGCAGAATTACTCAGGTCTTGTTTTGTGAAAAGAATTTATTTCCCCTCATATAGTTATAAGTCACTACAATTTCATTTCAATGGAGTTATCGAGGACCTATTCCTGGTGCCAGTGCTAGATTAAACAAGAAGTGAATGTATTATTAATGCATGCATATATAAGAGCAATGATATAGTCTTTGGTAGTCCATTTTCCTTCTATGCTTCTGGGTTCTTGAAAACAAATGAGAATTTTTTTGACCCAGGAAAATGTATAACAAATGTGATTCCATGCTCAATACCAACAGATATGCTGGATACTTACTTAGGTTTCTAACAATGGCAGGATTTTTCACACCATGGACATACTTCTACTGCATCCTTTCTGAACGTATTTGAAAACTTCATTAAAGGATATACTGAGTGAACAAACAAACCAACACTAAGAAATCAAATAATCCCATTAAAAAGTGGGCAAATGACATGAACAGACATTTCCCAAAAGAAGACATACAAATGGTCAAAAGGTACATGAAAAAATTTTCAACATCCCTAATCCCCAAAGAAGTGCAAATCAAAACCACAATGAGATATCATCTTACTCCAGTTAGAATGTCTATTATTAAAAAGACCAAAAATAACAAATGCTGGTGAGGATGCAGGGAAAAGGGCACTCTTACACACTGTTGGTAGGAATGTAAATTAGTGCAGCTGCTAGGGAAAACATATGAAGATTTCTCAAAAAACTAAAATAGAATTACCATATGGTTCAGTAATGCCACTACTGGGTATTGTTCCAAAGGAATAAATATAGGAGATCAGTATATCAAAGAGATACCTGCACTCACATGTTGATTGCAGCACTATTTACAACAGCAAAGACAAAGACTCAACTGAAGTGTCCAAAAAGGGACCAATGGATACATAAAATATGGTATATGTAGACAATGGAATACTCTTCAACCATAAAAAAGAATAAAATCCTGTCATTTGCAGCAACATGGACAGAAGTGGAGATCATTATGTTAAATGAAACAAGCCAGGACCAGAAAGACAGAAATAACATGTTCTTACGCATATGTTGGAGCTAAAAAAGTTGATTCCATGGAGACAGATAGAAGAATGATAGATAATAGAGAGTTGGGAGAGTGAGGAATGAAGAATGAAGAGAGGTAGGTTAATGGGTACAAATATACAGTTAGATAAAAGATAGAAGTTCTATTGTTTGACAGCAGAGTGACTACAGTTGACAACAATGTATTGTATATTTCAAAGAAGCTAGATGAAATAACTAGAATTGTTCCCAACACACAGAAATGATAAATATTAAAAGTGATGGATACCTCAAATACCTTGACTTGATCATTACACATTCTATGCATGTAACAAAATAAATATGTACCCCATAAATATGTAAATTATTATGTATCAATTAGAAATTCAAAAAGATACATGAAGAAAAAAAAATTTTAAGTTATACTGAGTTGGGCTGGGCATGGTGGCTCACACCTGTAATCCCAGCACTTCTGGAGGCCAAAGCGGGCAGATCACCTGAGGTCAGGAGCTCGAGGCGAGCCTGACCAACATGGAGAAACCCTGTCTCCACTAAAAATACAAAATTAGCCAAGCGTGGTGGCACATGACCGTAATCCCTGCTACTCAGGAGGCTGAGGCAGGAGAATTGCTTGAACCCGGGAGGCAGAAGTTGGCAGTGAGCCGAGATTGTGCTATTGCACTCCAGCCTGGGTAATAAGAGCAAAACTTCATCTCAAAAAAAAAAAAAAAAAAAGATAAAATACTGAATCAACATGGTGGATCATCCAGGTCAATTAATCAGTATAAAGCAATTTTTATAATGACAAGTTAGAATCTCTGTATTTTTTGTTCACTTTTTTGCCAAGTTATAAACATCATTAGTCAATAATGTTATTGGAATTGGCTACTAGGAGAGATGGCTGAAAATTCAAAGAATAATTGTTTCATCATGATATTCAAATTGAGTTTCTAATCATCTCCTTTATAGGAGCTATCCAAGGATTTCTAATTAAATTTATAACCTTGTACTGAAATTACATCTTAAAGCTCTTTATGTTTACTTATATAAGTCTAACTATTTTCCCTTATACTTACTTTTCCTTCATAGTCTTCTTTAGTACTCTAAAAGGAGATGCTTTATTTAAGAAGTTAATTAACTAATACAAAATTTACTCCTATTATCTTCATATTTAATTAAGACTTTCTTATTTATGTCATCGCCTTAGCAAGGACTACATGTATTCCTGAATGTCAGCTTCTTATCTATTTTTCTCAGCTTTTAAACATAGTAAACTGCCTGGATTCTCTATTCAGTATTTCAGATCTCCTTTCTTTCATGTCACAAAAGATAAATTCACACTGCTGCACTGACAACATCACAGCTTTAAAAATGCGTCCACCCGTTACCTTATAAATAGTTCAGTCACTTACTTTAATCCATCTTCCTCTGTCCATCACTCTAATGTCAAACTTACAAGTTTAAGAATGCACTTTTCTCAATTTCCAGGTTTAAAGCAAGAGTCCAAAAGCCTATTCACTTAACTAACACACACTGACAGGAGTATCATTTTGACTGACGAAATGCCAATCATCAAGTATTCTCATTTAGGAAGATTTGATAATGGTGTCCTGGCATTGTCGTTTTGATGAATATTCAGTGCTAACAATGGCAAAAGTCCATCTCTCCTGAAAGGTGGGTAGGTCAATAGGACTGGGTGACAACCTTTCCATCTTCACATCTCTGTGTGTGTTCATAATTTCAGTACAATTATCCAATATCTATTCCAGATAATTATAGTTACCTAGCTCTGGTGGTTCAACCCTAGATAATATTTTTGTTTGTTTGTTTTGCTTATTTTTCCACTTATACTAGCCAAATTTTTCTTCATTTAATGTTATCTTTCAGGACCCATAGCTTTGAGTTTATTTAGAACAGAACTAAAAGAAAAGAAACTCACACAACATCCACAGCCCAGAATTTCTAGAGAGAGTGGAAAGTGTCTGAAATGCATGGAATCTGCCTTGAAGAAAATGGATTTTTGATATCAATCTAGGATCTAGAACCTGAGTTTAAAAGTCCTTGGTTTGTCTTAAAGTTAATAGAGGATTCTCAGGTAAGCTGAAACAGACACTAAAATTTTATCATTTTACCAATTCCTCTCTTTTGGCAGGATAATCAAAAACGATCGTTTGCGGATCTCTATAGGTTACATATAAGAAATTTAGCCCAACGTGCTTTCTAAGCATCATTGCTTTCTAAGACTTGCAGAACACTTAGCTTTACTTTCCAACGTGCACTTTTCTTTTTACTTGTGAGACTCTCCTGTGGCAAACAAGAGATGAGATTGGGAGTTACTGTGAAGATTCCACTCACAGAATAGCTGTGTCAACTAATAAATTAAATTTGCATTCTCCTGTCTCCCAATGTGGAGTTCTATCTCCATCATAATTCATTCAGAATCACCAACAGTCTGGACTAGAATCAATATTTGTCAATACTAACTTCAGAAATGTTAGTTAGATTTTATAGCTTGAACATCACAAGTCTCTTTTGGCTACAACTTCTTCATAAACCATACTACTGCAGTTATAAGCATTTGCACTTAAAATTGCCACATCTCAAATAAGTTTTCTGTTCCAAAAGCCCACTATAAAAAATCAGTGCAATTTCACTTTCTTTTAATCAATGAATATATAGTTAAACATTTATCTCTTAACATAAAAATATTAATACTGCCCGTTGTACTCACATGGCACCGTGCGGAGGTAGAGGTTGTCACGAATGATTTGCTGAAGCTCATGGTCCACAGAACCCTTTTGAAATCGTAAGTTGAGGTAGTGACGAAGGTCTTTATCAACAATTCCTCCTAAAATAAAGAAAGTTTCTTGGTAAGGCATGTTGGAAAATACTTTAAGCATGTAATTTGATTCTGTCATCAATGTTCTCAGGAACCCATTAAAAAGATGCATTATTTCAAAGTGTTCTTTTGATCTTCTCAAATATTTACTGCCATAATAATAGAGAGAACATTTACTGAGACAATAATTGCCTGCGAAGCCTATGTTCAATGCTTTGCATGTATTCCTAAATTTATCCTTCATTTAGAATGAAGCCTATATCATGGTAAAAGATACGTTACTCCTGACTCATACTGAAATATTATAGTGTATCTCATTGCATGGCTAAAAAGACTATTTACTCATTTATTCATTGCTTCCCATTCTACCCTACCCCAACTCCTGGAAACCACTTTTCTGTCTATAAATTTGACTACTCTAGGTACCTCATATAAGTATAATCTATAATATTTGCCCTTTTGTGACTGGCTTATTTTACTTAGCATAATGTCTTAAAAGTATGAAAAGATTTTTAAGTTACTGAAAGTTGCTCTAGATTTAGTTAAGTTAGATGGTATAAAAAGTTAAAGAAGAAAAACCTACACAAATATTAATGATTTAATTCCTTTATGCAATAAATAAAAGTAATTTATTTTGTAGTATATGTACAAATGTTTTTAACAAGAGACAAGGTTTGAAAGAAGGTAGGGCTTTTTTTTTTTTTTTTTTTTTTTTTTCTTTTTTCAATACAAACAGTTTTGAGACTGCCCTTAAAATCTGATAAAAAATAAACTGGGCTATAGTTAAAAAACCAATAATGTAGATCTATCAAATACTAACTTGATAGTTAAAGATAACTTGTTAACTTAAAAAGATTTATCTTAAAACCTTTCCTATTTCCGTACTGGAATGAATTAATTATAAATCAAAATACCAGTAAAAATATAAGTAAGAATTCCTGAAACTCTTATTATTTCAATCAAATATACTAGGGCAATCGAGCCAAGACAAACAATTAAAGATAGAGGAAACTGGAAATCTGCAATAATCATAAAATTATATTCTCTTCAAATCCTTTTGAATCTCAGAATTAGAATTCATAAATCTATTTGCCCTGCCATGATCACACAAGCTAGCATTATGTGTGCATATATGCAAAACAAAGAGCTTTGACACAAACAGTAGCTAATAGACTCACACATTGTAACATTTCTAAAGTTTTCAAAATCCATCATTTCAGTTGCTTCCTAATCTGCAGGTATAGTCTCAATAAGATGCCATTTTTAACTGCAAGATATCATTTTCAACTGAATTAACTGTCAAAATTCTTACCCTCCAGATGATGTTTCTTTCATATTTGAGCAAATGGTCTCTTAATCTATTTTTCCACCCAATATAATATGATAGTGGAAATCAAATGACATGAAAGGAAAACATTTTTTGTTGGGTGTATATCAATATTACATCCGGAATGATTGAACATATAATTTTCCAAATTCAAATCCATTTTCTCAGCCAAAGAAGCAGAGCAGTCAGAAATAAAAGTCATTTGAAACTGCCATTACCCAATTGCAACAATTACCCATTATTTACATCTCAAATGCCCTGTGTTTCCACGTGTCTTGGACTTGCTGGCACCACACTGAAGTAGCTAATAGTTTAGAAATCCTGAAATTCTCTTTTTCTTCTTTATTTTTTTTTTCCAGTCAGCAATACTTGCTTACCCTTGCTAATTTATTACACCTACTGAGTAAGCATCATGCCCACGACTGTTCTCAGCTGTCATTTCTGCCGGATTCTAAGGCTACAGGTCCTTTGGCAAATGCACCCCCTCTTCCTTCTCCTTTTCTTTCAATCTAATATGTGAGATATACCAAGTTATGAGATGCTTTCTGGCATCCTAAGAAAATGCCAACTATAGAACAACAGATGTAGTCTCTTTATTAAGGTAAGCTAGAATCAGTCACCTAATGTAATGTGGATAAGTTCGCATTTTGTAGTTCAGGATGATTGTTATCCCTAAAAATATATCAACAGTTTAAACCTTTCTTTTCCTTTACTACAGATACACTGAATTACATTTCTTGAAAGTTAACTATCTAAGAAAACAACAAAAAAAGTCTATTTATTCATTTCAACGACTGTATCTTTTTTTTCATAGAAGGACCTGTCAAAACTTTTAAGAATCAATATAAAATTTCCTTCACTAATTAAAATAAGTTGTCATAAATTATAACAAAATTTCACATACAATGCCCTTTGTTTTGGAAGGATTTCTCTTTCCTCCTATTTCCCAAATGCTTTATCATTCTTTATAACTTATTATAAGCATCTTTCAAGTGAGGCAATTTTATTAATCCAGTATTCTTACAGCAAATTCTACTAGTTGCCTACCCAATATTCTTTCCATTATTCTTTCCTTTTAAAAGAGCTCTGATTTAGTTTTGGACAGAAACCTGCTGAGCCTCAGGACATGGATCACAGTGGTCTGGAAAGTCATTCAATCATTCTCCACTTTCTTAACTGCCTTTGCAGTTTCTAGCAGCTATGTTCCGGCCATTGACACCTAGCCCAGAAGGAAACGGACATAATATCTGAGATGTAGCAGCCATAGTCTGACCATGAAGTGAAGTGACAAGCACACGGAAAAACTCACCATGCTCAGGATACTGGAGTAGAGGTTAGAAACAGCCTGCAACCCTAATGGCTTTACTAAACAGCTAAAAACAATGTCAATAACTACTATCTTAAGATTTCTTGTTACATAGAGAAAAAGTAAACACTCATTAAAAAAACTGTTATGGTTGAGTATTCTTTTAAAACTAATATAGTTGAACAACTGTACATGATCCTAAAACACACATATATATACTCACATATATAAATGTTATACACATATGTATATATACACATATATTTTTGTGTATGAATATATACACATAGACACGTGTATAATATGTGTGTATATGCACAGCATGTGTGTATATATGATGTATAACACATGTATGTATAGGTACAGTATGTGTGTATACACATGTGTTATATGTTTGTGTGACATGTATATACATATATAGTGTATACACATACACATACATATGTATAAAGGCATATTTATCCTTAATTAGAAATTTCAGTTAGAGAGGAATTAAACAACAGACATTGGGCAATGATGTCCTGAAAAAGTAGAGTCTGAGGCTCAAGATGATCTGATTTCAGATTTATAAGTTAGCCTTTTAAAGCAAGCTAAAAAATACAGAGTTCCAAAAAGTATGCAATAAATGTTTATTGTTAAAATAAATAAGTAATTTGCTATCTTATTTTCCATAGTTATAAATTTTTTATTTTACTTTCAGTGTTTGTAGAGTTTCTCCTCTATCATTTGTTAATGATACCTAGATTTGGTAGTTCATAGGACGCACACATCAATCGTTTTCTTGAGGAGAGCACTGTCAGCATTAATGTCTCGTTGCGTGTTTTAGCCATTTGTACTTTTTCCTTCAAAAAAATCAATGGCTCTTACTTGCTATTATACTTGAATAGCTATTGACTTAATTTTATTTAGTTCTGTGAAAAAGATTTTATTTCCTGTATTTTAAAAAATAAGACTGTAGACAAATATTAAATGCCTTCTCAAATGACAGTTTTAGTAAATGAGAGAGCTGGAAGGGATTTGAAGCCTACAATTCCAAAAACATGTACCTAATTTTCATGCTGTATAGTCTGAAGACCAAACTTCTTGGTACAAAGCAGTCAAATCCTTTCTCAACATGACCCCAATCAAGCTTTTGAACTTAACATCAAAATATAACTTAAGAATAGAGCTCAGTTCAAACTCTTCCTATTGCAAACGAGGAAAGTGAAGATCACACACAGAGTATGGTGCTGAGTTTACAACAATGGTGGGGTGGGGAGTGAGGGAAGCACTAGGGAGCAACATCTATGGTGTATTTGAGGAGAAAACACCAAATGCCAACATTCAAAACTGGTCTGCATTTCTAAGGTTTCCATCGTTTTCAGGAGTGCCCTCAGTAGAAATTGACTGCTTTGTCATTTCTATTGCTTGAATATCTAGACTGAGGAAACAAAGGAAGAAGATGCTGCTTGGATTGGAGGGACATAATCTCCTTGGCATATTCCTTAAGGCAATTTGGTAGCCCCAGCCTTGTAGCAAATACCACTCTTTCAAAATCTGAGGGAGAACCATGCTAGCGTCTACAATGTTTGTCCCACGGGGTCTGGTTGCTAGCAGTCCCATCTAGCAAAGTAGTGCCATCCCTCACTCAGACATGACCATCAGCTCAACTTTCCCCTCGCCTTGAATCTACTGCTTCTGAAATGAACATGTATCTTATAAACTTTTATCAGTGTAAACTAGAGAAAGCAGTTCACTAACTGGGATAATAGGGGTTAAGTAGAGAGGGGAAAGGTGGGCATGACCACCAGGGTTTGGGTCATTTTGATGTCATCTATTAATCCTGTGCTTCAGTCAAAGCAGGCTACTCTAATGTTCTAATCATCCTGTTTATTTTTGTTTGTTATTCAATCACACTCCACAAAATACTGTGGTGAATATTTAATTTTAGTTTGTCCTTTACTTTTTGCATCCAACTTTGTTCTTTATCTTGTACTACGTTCTTTTGGTAGAAGCACCTTTTTCTTTTCTTTCTCTTTCTCTTTCTTTTATTGAGTAACTATATCATTCAGTACATGTGGTGGGTCCTTGTGCTGAGCTACTCTGCCCTTACTTAGTCAATCAAAATGATTCTTCCAGGAAATGGCTATAGAAGTAGAGTGTCCAAAGAATGTGAATGCAGCTGCGTTCATCTTGAAAGTGACACTCTGAAGAAATTACCCATAATTTCTCCCTCTTGGACATACAGAATTATCCTGTTCTTGTATTTTTCTGGCCAGCTTCTCCAACTTTCCTTTTGTTGTTTGCAACTGATAAAACTTTATGGATAAGAATGCCTTCCCTTTGCTATCATCCATGGAATTTCTATCCAACCTTCAGCTTAAAATTATTCTGTAGTTGGCCTTCCTATTATCTTTGAGCCAGAAGTCTTCTCTCTGCTCTGAACTTCCGTATCTTGCTCATTTCTCTTTAGTACTTCGCACATTATAACAGGCCAAACAGTAACTTGTGGACCTGTTTTATATTTTCTATTATGTTATAAGCTCCCCAGCAGAGAGTGTTTCCTATGCATTTTATATCTACTCCCCTCTTATATCTTCTCCCACGTCTAAAGCAATGTCTTTTTGACACACAAGGCCATGAAATGTATGCTAAATAAATAAATCACAAATTATGTAGTAGAAAGAACACTACATTTTCAATCAGGAAACTGAGTGTTAATTACCACCCCAACACTTGTTCATTAAGTGGTCTTGCACAAATCATTTCTGGATCTCATTTTTTTTCATCTATAAAAGGAGGGTGACTTAGTCACTTAAAGCTGCTATCACAAAATACCATCGATTAGGTGGCTTCAACAACTAATCTTTGTTTCTCACATTTTTGGAGGCAGAAAGTTCAAGATTAAACCAACAGATCTGGTGCCCGGTAAGGGTACTCTTCCTGGTTTGGAAATGGCCATCTTTTCATTGTATCCACACATGGCCAAGAGGAAAACAATGTTTCTTTTTATAAGGGTACCAATCCCATTCACGGGGGTCCCACCCTCACAATTTAATTACCTCCCAAATACCCCAACCTCCTAATATAATCACCATGGGGTTAAGATTTCAATGCTTTGGACAAACATTCAGTCCATAACAATGGGTGTAGGATCAAATAACATCTCCTCTAGGTCTGAATTTTATGTTTCCCTATAAAATATTTATTAAGAACATCTTTTAATTTGGGATTTCTTTTGGCAACCAGACAACCAATTATTTTACTGTTTACTTAGTTTGCAAATTAGCTATACTCCATAAGAAATAAAACTATGAATAATCTCCTTTTGATATTGTTTTCTAGTTGTGCAATTATCCAGGAATCTTACATCATCAGTAGACAACTGACTTCAGATCTTATCTTCAACAAATATGTAGGAACGTAGCTAAGCAAAGCAGTCTGTGAGGAATTAGAAGAGAAGGAAATCTATCCATATGCTTTAAGATATTTTCATGAGTAACTGCAAATGTACCTTATGTTAATTTATTGGATGTTGGATAAGTTGAGGAATAGACAGGAAAGTATTATAGGGCTATGTTGTTAAGTTCCTTTTTCAAAAATAGTTTCTGCTTGGCTCACCTCAAAAATGAAGAAATAAATCACAAGAAAGTTGATTGATTCTGCTAAGAGCCACAGACACAAAACAGGTGACAGACATATCTAATCTAGCCTGCCAGAACAGGCTCCGTTCCCTTTTTAGGTAGAAAATTGTGTCTTTGATTTCTGATGATCTAGAGGCCTATCTCATTTTCAAGTGGCCAGAGTACTACACAAAATCACTGCATGCATTTGGTCTAGACTAGACAGTCTATAAATTATGAGGCAGTAAAATTCTCCTTCCCCTAATAATTTCCAATTTGCCTATTTTGAATAGGAATACACATACAAAAGCCATAAAACTCATTGAAGATGCCCTGGTTTGTTAGTTTTTCCATAACTGGAAATTTTTACTTATATGACAATTTCTATCCCTTCAATATTTTATTAATAATATTAGAGAGTATAGACAATCTTTTTAATTATACTTTAGTATCTGTGCTGTTTTTTCAAAATCTTCATGGTATTGCATATTTTGTACAAGAAATGGAATAGTAAGAAAGACAACAAAATATATTAAACATTTGCAGGTCATTAGAAGATGTAAAACTGGAGAGAATAATTGCTATTTCAGAGAAAATGACAGAGATAGATGTAAATGGTTTATAATATTCTCCAGCTCTATTGAAAATAGCTTTTTTTATTATTTCCTTTCCCCTACTATTGTACAGATGGAATATTATTATTGAGTTTCATTTTTCATTGTTAGCCTTGGTCTCAAACTAAATGTTAAGGTTGTTCCTATAGTTAATGATATTTCTTCCCACTGAGAAGAGAAAATGAGTTCTCAGTATATGCCAGGCATCATAGTAGGTACCTGAAATTTTATCATCTGAAAATATGAATGATGAGCCCAAAGTTGAAACAATCTCAAGTGTATCAAAAATTTTAATAATGTACCAAGATGGCTAATTTGGTCTAATAACAGGGTATATCCTATTAGTTTCTTTGATTATCTAACTCTTGCAAATTAGATGTTCTTTATACAAAGCAGGAAGTCACAACACATTCAGCATAATGAAAGGAAAAATATATGTGGAAACAAGGGACATAATAATCTAACCTAAATTCAATCCATTTTTTCAATACCAGAGATATACCACTCAAAGTGAAAAGTGAAAAGCAATCTATTAGGATAGTTATAAATGAAATTAAAATTATTGAAGATTCATAAACCTCATAGGTATAAGGTTTCTACAAAAAAATTTACTAAGATTATTAAAGTGAAGAAAAGCCACTATTGTCCAAAATATCGACATAATTTAGCAGGCAAAACTTTTCCTTCTTAGGGTCTCAGTTTATTGCCTCTTTAACTTTACGCCAAGTTTCAGTATAAAAATTTTAAAATGTAATGATAAAAATCACAGTTGTTTTTGTTCTTGATAAGTCCAATTTAAGAATGCATCCACATTGACAAAAAAGCAAAAGAACATGCTCATACTTTGGTATGCTTGAAATATCTTCATTCATAAAACTAAAAGTGAACATGTAAATGATATTTAAACAATGAATATTTAAACTTGTTTCATTTTTTATTAGGAAGCTGTATCCCCAAGTCAACTGAAAAACATTTGACATTATTTTGTGTTTTGAGAATTATAAAGCCAGGTCAGGCCAGGCATATGGTGGCTCATGCTTGTAATCGCAGAACTTTGGGAGGCTGAGGCAGGAGGATCACTTGAGGACAGGAGTTCCAGGTCAGCCTGGGCAACATAATGAGACCCCATCTCTATAAAAATGAAAAATTAAAATAAATTCGTAAAAGCCAGGTCAGTCCTCTAATTCTTTTTTCTAAACTGCTGAAACTTAAAAACTCTCCAATGCTCTGGTACAATACATGGTTCACTCCAAATGACTTTATCCTTAAAAGTATCACGACACAGAACACCTTGCCCAAATCAACAAAAAAGAAACTCCAATTTTATTTTTGATTGAATTTTACAATGACCACACAAATAAATTCCTTTGCAAATCTCATTCCAAACAACAGACTAATATAGGCTCCATAGTCTGAGTTGTGATGGATCAGTACTAATTAAGTTATAACAATTATAGGCGCATGATTCCAAATGCTACAAGACTGACTTCAAATGAGGAATGTGTGCTAAAGGTTTATTTTGGAATGCAGAATGGTTTTTTACTGCAGAAAAATGTTGTATATTATAATTACGTCCTTGGCCCACCTATAAATCTTTTCATTCGTTAGGCACCTGAAGTGCACAATTTATGGTATGTTGGAAACACATTGTTGTTATACATGTACAGCATCCCCATGAGAGATGGGGACATTGGGAAGACTGGTATACTCCTAGCAGATCCTCAGAGGGAAGATCCATTGAAAATGGAGAGAGGGAAGACACAGACACTGGGTCAAAGGGGCAGGAAGCAGGGAACCCTGCACAGGGAGTTATTTCTAGCCCCCAATGACTTCTGGGGAAGGGGCGGGGGTTGAGCAGGCAAGGAGCAAACTATTCTCCCCAGGGGTCCCTGGAATTCTGCCAGCAGGAGACTACATGACCCCCCATGGACAATTGAACTGACAGAGAGAGTTGTTTATAGAAGCAGTATGGGCAGAACTCCAGCGAGTGTGGAACCCAGAGGGTTTGGTGTGGGAGCATCTGGAGGGGAGCACTACCAGCGATGCCCATCCTCCAGGGCTGCCTTGCACCCATAGGAAACTTAAGGCTTAAGAAAACTGTTGGACCTGAACATTGCAAGGTGGTCTTGCTGACGACACTGGGCCAATCCAACCAGAGCACCTTTGGTCTGCTGGTCTCTCCTGTGACCCCAGCTAGGCCTGATTCCAGTACAGCCTCAGAAGCCCAGGTTGTGGTGGCATCCTTGTGGCATGCATCATAGCTCCTGCACTGACAGACTGTACTTGACCAGTAGTCAACTCCAGTAGAGTGCCCCAATAGAGTTTCCCTGCAGACATGCACCTGTCCACCTATGCCCTTCTGTTACCACAGTCTCCTCTGAGTTGCTTTGCTGGCACGCACTTGTCCACAACCATCCCCCCACATTGCTTTGCTGAGGCATGTAAGCTTGGGTAGACCTTGCCTTCCTTTCCTGCCAGATGTGTGTGCACCATGCTGTGACACAGCTGCCAGTGTGAGTGAACCCCAACTCTCAAACACCCCCCCCAACAGTGCTGCCATTGCTGTTGGAGCATTGGCTAGCATGGAAACTGGAGACTGTCAGCTCCACATCCACCCGCACCCCACCCCTATGCCAACATTGCGACTGGTGCGAAACTACAAAAGTAGACCAACTGATCTGCCCCCAACCCCAGCAGCAGCTGCCATCTACATTAATGCGTGAACACTGGACACACAGTCCCATGCCTGCCAGTGCCACATGCCTGTGCTAACATTTTTGCCCATGCAAATGCATGCACAGACACTGGTGAGGCCCCGTGCATCTCCACACAGTGGTGCCCTGCCAACACTGCAAGTGTCTGAACAAAGGCCAGCACATCTGTACCCATCAATACTCAGCCATGCAACCTGCAGCATTGCCGCTGCTGCTGGCATATACAAATGAGGACCAATCCTGCTGCCACTGCCCTACGAAGCGCTGAGGCTGGAACCACCCATCAGAGAGTTCTAACCAGCTGTCTGGAAACAATTCAGGCCCCTCCAGTGAGTTAGGTTCCTAACATCCAGGGGCTACAGAATAAAGCTGGGGTCCATACTGGCCCCCTAGAGTTAGAGCACACAGTTCAGGAGTTATGAGTTGAGCCTTGGCCCCCTAAAATCCTTCAAAAATGAAACCAGTCAACTGAACCCACCTTATGCCATAATCAACTCCCCAAGGACATCAAATAGGATAGAAGAAAAAAAATCCAAAGGTCAGCAACTTCGAAGACTGAAGCAACATCAGCCCACAAAGATGAGAAAGAACCAGCACAAGAACTCTGGCAACTCAAAAGGCCAAAGTGGCTTCTTACCTCCAAATGACCACACTGGTTTCCCAGCAACAGTTCCTAACCAGGCTAAGATGGCTGAAATGATAGAAGTAAAATTCAGAATATAGATAGGAATGAAGATTACTGACATACAGGAGAAAGTCAAAACCCAATTCAAGTAATCTAAGGTTTACAATAAAACAATACAGGAACTGATAGACAAAATGGCCATTATATGAACAAACTGATCTGATAGAGCTTAAAAACATGGTAGAAGAATTTCATAATGCAATCGCAAGTATTAACAACAGGATTGACCAAGCTGAGGAAAAAAAATCTCACAGCTTGAAGGCCGGCTCTCCAAAATGACTCAGTCAAAGAAAAATAAAAATAAAAAAACCGCAAGGAGAATAAATAAAACCTTTGAGAAAGATGGGATTCTGGAAAGAGACCCAGTCCATGACTCATTGGCATGCCTGAGAGACAGGGTGAGAGATCAAGCAACTTGGAAAACATATTTCAGAATATTGTCCATGAAAATTACCCAACTTTGCTAGAGAGGTCAACATTAAAATTCAGAAAATTTAGAGAACCCCTGCAAAATACTACACAAGATTCTCCAAGGTCATAATGAAAAAATGTTAAAGGCAGCTAGAAAGAAGGGTCAGCTAACCTACAAAGAGAACCCCATCAGACTAATAGTAGTCCTGTCATCAGAAACCCTACAAGCAAAAGAGATTGGGGGCATTCAGCATTCTTAAAGAAAATAATTTTCTTTTTTTTTTTTTTTTTTTTTGAGACGGAGTCTCGCTCTGTCGCCCAGGCTGGAGTGCAGTGGCCGGATCTCAGCTCACTGCAAGCTCCGTCTCCCGGGTTTACGCCATTCTCCTGCCTCAGCCTCCCGAGTAGCTGGGACTACAGGCGCCCGCCACGTCGCCCGGCTAGTTTTTTGTATTTTTTAGTAGAGACGGGGTTTCACCAGTTAGCCGGATGGTCTCGATCTCCTGACCTCGTGATCCGCCCGCCTCGGCCTCCCAAAGTGAAAAAATAATTTTCAACCACGAATTTCATATATGGTCTAACTAAGCTTTCTAAGTGAAGGAGAAATAAAATCCTTTTCAGACAAGCAAATGCTGAGGGAATTCATTACTATCAGACCTGCCTTACGAGATCCTGAAGGGAGTGCTAGATATGAAAAGGACTGACTGTTACCAATCACTACAAAAGCACATTTAAGTACATAGACTAGTGACACTATAAAACAACCACACAAACAACTCTGCATAATTATGAGCTAACAACCTGATGACAGGATCAAATCCACACATATCAACACTAACCTTGAATGTAAGTAGGCTAAATGCCCCAGTTAAAAGGCACAGAGTGGCAAGTTGAATAAGGAAGCAAAACCCAACAGTATGCTGCCATCAAAAGACCCATCTCACATGCCGTGGCAGCCATATGTTCAAAGAAAAGTGATGGAGAAAAATCTACCAAGCAAACAGCAAACAGAAAAAAAGCAGAGGTTGTTATTCTAATTTCAGACAAAACAGACTTTAAACTAACACATAAAAAAGACAAAGAAGGGCATTACATAAAGATAAAGGGCTCAATTCAAAAGAAGACCTAACTATCCGAAGTATATACACACACAGCACAGGAACAGCCGGATATATAAAGCAAGTTTTTAGAGACCTACAAAGAGACATAGATAACCACAAAATAATAATGAAAGACTTTAACACTCCACTGAGCATATTAGACAGATCATTGAGGCATAAAGCTAACAAAGATATTCAGGACCTTAACTGAAAACTTGAAGAAATGGACCTAATAGACAGCTACAGAACTCTCCACCCCAAAACAACAGAACGTACATTCTTCTCATCTGCACATGACACATACTTTAAAGATGACCAAACAGTTGGGCATAAAACAACACTCAGCAAATGCAAAAAACCCAAAATTATACCACACTTTTAGACCATGATATGGTTTGGCTTTGTGTCCCCACTGAAATCTCACCTTGAATTGTAACAATCCCCATGTGTCAATCCCCACGTGGGTGGAGATAACTGAATCATGGGTGCAGTTTCCCCCATGCTGTTCTTGTGATACTGAGTGAACTCTCATGAAATCTAATGGTTTTACAAGAGGTTTCCCCATTTGTTCAGCACTCATTCTCTATCCTGCTGCCCTGTGAAGAGGTGCCTTCCACCATGATTGTAAGTTTCCTGAGGTCTCCCCAGCCACGTGGAACTGTGAGTTGACTAAACCTCTTTTCTTTATAAATGACCCAATCTAGGGTATTTCTTTTTTTTTTCTTTTTTTTTTTTTTTGAGATGGAGTCTTGCTCTGTCACCCAGGCTAGAGTGCAGTGGTGATCTCAGCTCGCTGCCATTTCTGCCTCAGCCTCCCAAGTAGCTGGGACTATAGGCATGTACTACTATGCCCAGCTAATTTTTATATTTTTAGTAGAAATGGGGTTTCAGCATGTTGGCCAGGCTTGTCTCAAACTCCTGACCTCAGTTGATCCACCTACCTTGTCCTCCCAAAGTGCTGGGATTACAGGCATGAGCCACAGAGCCAGACCTAGTATTGGGTATTTCTTTATAGCAGCATGAGAACAGACTAATGTAGTAAAATTGGTACCAGGAGTGGGGTACTGCTGTAAAGATGCCCAAAAATTTGGAAACAACTTTGGAACTGGGTAACAGGCAAAGGTTGGAACAGTTTGGAGAGCTCAGAAGAAGACATAAAGATGTGGGAAAGTTTGTAACTTTCTAAAGACTTGTTGAATGACTTTGACCAAAATACTGATAGTCATATGGATAATGAAGTTCAGGCTGAGGTAGTCTCAGATGGAGAGGAGGAACTTGTTGGGAACAGGAATAAAGGTGATTTTTGCTATGCTCTGGCAAGGAGATTGGAGGCATTTTGTTCCTGCCTTAGAGATGTGTGGAACTTTGAACTTGAGATAGATGATTTAGGGTATCTGGTGAAAGAAATTTCTAAGCAGCAAAGCATTCAACATGTGACTTTGGTGCTTTTAAAAGCATTCAGTTTTATGTATTCACAAAAATATGTTTTGGAACTGAAAGTTATGTTTAAAATGGAAGCAGAACATAAAAGTTTAGAACATTTGCAGCCCCACAAAGTGATAGAAAAGAAAAACCCATTGTCTGAGGAGAAATTCAAGCCAGCTGCAGAAATTGGCTTAAGTAATGAGGAGCCAAATGTTAATCACCAAGACAATGGGGAAAATGTCTCCAGGGCATGCCAGAGGTCTTCACAGCAGCTCCTTCCATCACAGGCTCAGAGGCCTAGGAGGGAAAATGGTTTCATTGGCTGGTCCCAAGATCTTGCTGCTTTGTGCAGTCTTGGGACATGGTGCCCTACATGCCAGCTGCTTCAACTCCAGCTGTGGCTGAAAGAAGCAAAGGCACAGTTTGGGCCGTTGCTTCACAGGGTGCAGCCTTGATTTCCAAGTTCTCCAAGCCTTGTCAGCATACAGGTGGTGTCAGGCCTGCAGGTGCACAGAAGTCAAGAACTGAGGTTGGAGAACCTCTACTTAGATTTCAGGAGATGTATGGAAACACCTGGATGTCCAGGCAGAAGTCTGCTGCATGGGTGGAGCCTTCATGGAGAACCTCTGCTGGGGCAGTGCAGAAGGGAAATATGGGGTTGGAGCCCCCACACAGAGTCTCCAATGGGGCACTGCCTAGTGGAGCTATGAAAAGAGGGCCACCATCCTTCAGACCCTAGAAAGGTTGATCCACACAGATTTCACCATGTGTCTGTAAAAGCCATTCAACACCAGCCTGTGAAAGCATTCCATTAGGGCATTCCATTAGGGCAGCATGTGAGACATGGAGTTGAAGGAGATTATTTTATACTTTAAGGTTTAATGACTGCCCTATTGGATTTCGAACTTGCATGGGGCCACTAACTCCTTTGTTTAGGCCAATTTATCCTATTTGAAATGGGTATATTTACCCAATGACTATATCCCCATTGTATCTGGGAAGTAACTAACTTGCTTTTGCTTTTACAGGCTTGTAGGTGAAAGGGACTTGTCTTGCTTCAAATGAAACTTTGGACTTGAACTTTTGGGTTAATGCTGGAATGAGTTAAGACTTTGGGAGACTGTTGGAAGGGCATAATTGTGTTTTGAAATGTGAATACATGAGATTTGGGAGGGGCCAGGGATGGAATGATATGACTGCCTCTGTGTCCCCACCCAAATCTTATCTTGAATTGTAACAATCCCCATATGTCAAGGGTGGGACCAGGTGGAGATAATTGAATCATGGGAGCAGTTTCCCCTACACTGTTTTTGTGATAGTGAGTGAATTCTCTCAAGATCTGATGGTTTTATAAGGGGTTCCCCCATTTGCTCAGCAATCATTCTCTATCCTGCCACCCTGTGAAGAGGTGCCCTCCACCATGATTATAAGTTTCCTGAGGCCTCTGCAGCCATGTGGAACTTCGAGTCAAATAAACCTCTTTTCTTTATAAATTACCCAGTCTCTTTTATTTCTTCATAGTAGCATGAAAATGAATGAATACTGACCAAAATGCAGTAAAAATAGAAATTAATGCTAAGAAAATCACTTGAAATAATACAATTAAATGGACATTAAACAACTTGCTCCTGAATGACTTCTGAGTAAATAATAAAATTAAGTCAGAAATCAAGAAATTATTTGTAACTAATGAGAAAAAAGGATACCACATACCAGAATCTCTGAGATACATCCAAAACGGTGATAAGAGGCGAGTTTAAAGTGCTAAACACCCACACAAAATAGTTAGAAAGATTTGAAATTAACCACCCAACATCATATCTAGAGGAACTAGAGAAATAAGAGGAAATGAAATCCAAAGCTAGCAGGAGACAAGAAATAACCAAAATCAGAACTGAAATGAAGGCAGTTGAGACACAAAAACCCTACAAAACACAAACCTTCTTTGAAATAATTAATAAAACAAATAGACTGCTAGCTAGACTAGTAAGTTTAAAAATACACAAGATCCAAAAAAAAAAACCACATTCAGAAATGACAAAGGGGACATTACCACTGACCGCACAGAAATACAAACCCCTTAAAGAAACACCTCTATGCAAACAAACTAGAAACCTAGAAAATGTTAATAAATTTCTGAAAATATATACCATCCCAATATTTAACCAGGAAGAGATTGAATACCTGAATAGACCAATAACAAATTCTGAAATGGAATCAGTCATAAAAAAAAAAAAAAGCCTGTGTAACAGAACAAGCTCAGGACCAGACAGGTTCACCAGCAAATTCTACCAGATGTTTAAAGAAGAGCTGGTACTATTCTAAAAAAAGAGGAGAAAACATTCCTCCCTAACTCATTCCATTAGGGCAGCATCATTCTGACACAAAAACTTAGCAGAGACACAACAAAAAAATAAATCTTCAGGCTAATATCATTTATGAACAGAGATGCAAAATTCCTCAACAAAACACTAACAAACCAAATCCAGCAGTACATCAAAAAGCCAATCCACCATGATCAAGTAGGCTTCATCCCTAGGATGCAAGTTTTGTTCAAAATATACACATCAGTAAGTGTAATTCATCACATAAACAGAACTAAAGACAAAAAACAACATGATTATCTCAATAAATACAGAAAAGGCATTAAATCCCTTTTAATAACATCCCTTCATTTAATAACTCTCTACAAACTAGGCATTGTAGGAACATACTTCAAAACAATAAAAGCCATCTATGAAAAACTCACAGCCAACATCATACTGAATGGGCAAAAGCTGGAAGAATTCCCCTTGAAAACTGGAAGAAGAAAAGGATATCCTCTCTCACCACTCCTATTCAGCATAGTGCCAAAAGTCCTAGCCAGAGAAAACTGGTAAGAGAAAGAAATAAAAGACATTCAAATAGAAAGAGAGGAAACCAAACTATCCTTGTTTGTTGATGATGTGATTCTATACCTCAAAACCCTCAAAGTATGTGCTCAAATGCTCTTTGATCCGATACACAATTTCAACAAAGCTTCCGGATATATAATCAATGTACAAAAATCAGTAGCATTCCTATACACCAACAACATCCAAGCTGAGAGCCAAATTGAGACTTCAGTTCCATTCACAATAGCAACAAAAAGAATAAAATACCTAGGAATACAGTTAACCAAAGTGGTGAAATACTTCTTCAATGAGAATTACAAAGCACTGCTCAAATAAATCAGAGATGATACAAACAAATAGAAAAATATTCCATGCTCATGGACAGGAAGAATCAATATTGCAAAAATGGTCATACTGCCCAAAGCAATTTACATCCCTAATAATATTCCTATCAAATTATCAATGACATTCTTCACAGAATTAGAAAAAAAAATTTAAATTCATATGGAACCAAAAAGGATCTCCAATAGCCAAGGCAATTGTAAGCAAAAGAACAAAGCTGGAGGCATCACATTTCCCGATTTCAGACTATACTACAAGGTTACATTAACCAAAACAGCATGGTAGTGATACAAAAACAGACATAGAGACCAATGGAACAGAAAAGAGAGACTACGAATAATTCCCCACACCTATAATCATCGGATCTTTGAGAATATCCACAAAAACAAGCAATGGGGAAAGTATCCCTTTTCAATAAGTGGTGCTGGGTTAACTGTTTTGCCCTATGAAGAAGTTTGATACCGGACCCCTTCCTTACATCATCTACAAAAATTAACTCAAGATGGATTAAACACATAGGTGTAAAATCAAAACTATAAAAACCCTGAATGATAACCTAGGAAATACTATTCTAGACATAGAACCCAGCAAAGACTTCAAGACAAAGCCACCAATAGCAATTGCAACAAAAACAAGAATTGACAAATAGGACCTAATTAAACCAAAGAGTTTCTGCATAGCAAAACAAAACAAAACAAAACAAAACAAAAAACTATCAACAGAGTAAAGACACAACCTAAAGAATGGGAGAAAATATTTGTAAACTATACAACCAACAAAAGTCTAATATCCAGAATCTGTAAGTAGCCCAAACAAATTTACAAGCATAAAAACAACAAACCCACTAAAGAGTGGGCAAAGGACATGAACAAACAGTTTTCAAAAGAAGACATATATGTGGACAACAAGAACATGAAAAGAAAGCTCAATATCACTAATGATTACAGAAATGCAAATCGAACCACAATGAGATACTATCTCACACTAGTCAGAATGGCTCTTCTTAAAAAGTTAAAAAAATAACATGCTGAAGAGGTTGTGGAGAAAAGGGAACACTTACGCATTGCTGGTGGGAATGTAAACTAGTTAAACTATTGTGAAGGGCCATTTGGTGATTTTTCAAAGAACCTAAAATAGATCTACTATTTGACTCAGCAATCCCATTATTCGGTATATACCCAAAGAAATATAAACCATTCTACCATAAAGAGACACACATGCATATGTTCATCACAGCACTATTCACAATAGCAAAGACATGGAATCAACCTAAATACCCATCAATGGTAGACTGGATAAAGAAAATGTGATACCTATATACCATGGAATACTATGCAGCCATAAAAAATGAGATCATATCCTTTGCAGCAACATGGATAGAGTGGGAGGCCATTATCCTAAATAAACTAACACAGGAACAGAAAACCAAATACTGCATTTTCCCATGTATAAGTGGAGGCTAAACATTGATTATATGGACACAAAGAAGGGAACAACACACACTGGGGCCTATTTGAGGGTAGAGGTTGGGAGAAGGGTGAAGATCTAAAACTACTTATTGGGTGCTATGCTTATTACCTGGGTGATGAAATAATTTGTAAACCAAAGTCCCGTGACATGCAATTTACCTATACAGCAAGCCCCCACATGTACCCCTGAACCTAAAATAAGTTTTTAAAAAAGGAATAGAATGTGTATTTGTGTGCATGCATGCATGGGTACATATTTGTTAGTGAAGCAGATGGGGATGGGCAATAAGGAGGAATACAATAGCCATTGGGTATGTTTATGTAAAAAGAATTAGAACGTTGGTAGAGGAAGGATATGGGAAGATTTCTTTATCAGTCTTGTCCTAGGTTGTTATCACTCTCACCACTGAAAGACAAGGTCCTGATCTGACATAGAAAAATGAAAAGCAGAAATCAAGTTGGAGAGACTGAACCTATACCAATGTCAGAGATTTCAGTGGAAAAGAAAATGGTGGAAAGACCTACAAGTATTATAAACTGGAAAAGAAAGCTATTTATTCCTGTTGCCAAGTGGTTATGAGAGAAGTATATGAGTCAAGCAGGAAGTAGTAGTTAAGGACTATGACAGTGAATAATATTACAATTGACTTTTACTGAATTATAAAATAGCATCTTCCAGTTAGTGTTTTAGGGACTACTTATACACTTACCAGGCATACTGCTATAGATTAGTGCATTCACTTATCCATACCTGAAGTCTATCAGTTAATATTTCCTAAAAATTCACTTTTAGACATCTGAGGCTACATTGCCTCTAGAAATGCAAGGAAGACTGAGCCAAATATGGGGAAAAATAAAGAATACAGAATTAATCAAATATATTCTCTATTGCCCCCATTCCCTGATTACATGCAAAGTTGTCCGTAATTTTTAAACCTATTAAAGGATATTTGGAGGATGCAGTCTTAAACAACTTTGGCTCATCCATTCAATTATTTGCAAGGAAAGCCTACTGAAAATATGTCTTTGATGTAACTTTCACTTTTACTGAAATATTATGATTTGTACTTAAGAACAATAACTTTTTATAAAAAATGTCACGTGGAAGCAAGAATGTGGACATACAACACATGGATTGGGGGAAAATATTTGCAAGCCATATATCTGATAAGGGGTTACTACGCAAAATTTATAGGGAACTCAAACAACTCAATAGCAAGATAACAGCTCAATTAAAAAATGGGCAAGAAGCCTGGTGTGGTGGCTCATGCCTGTAATCCAGAACTTTGGGAGGCTGAGGTGAGAGGATTGCCTGAACTCAGCAGTTCGAGAGCAGCCTGACCAACATGACGAAATCCCATCTCTACTAAAAATACAAAAAATTAGCGTGGTGTGGTGGTGCACGCCTGTAGTCCCAGCTATTCGGGGGCTGAGGCATGAGAATCACTTGAGCCCCCGGAGGCGGAGGTTGCAGTGAGCCAAGATCGTCAATCCAGCCTGGGAGAGAGAGCAAGACTGTCTCCGAAAAAAAAGAAAAAAGAAAAAAAATAGGCAGGAAAGCTGAATAGACATTTCTCAAAAGAAGACAAATGGCCAAAAGACATATTTAAAAAATGCTCAATTCACTAATCATTACAGAAATGCAAATTAAAACAATAATGATGTATCACTTCACATCTGTCAGGATGGCTATTATCAAAAAGACGAAAGATAAGTGTTGGTGGGGATGTGGTGTAAAGGGAATCTTTGTACATTGCTGGCAGAAATGTAAATTAGTACAGCTGTTATGAAAAACTGTATGGAGTTTCTAAAAAAATAGAATTACCATATGATCTAGCAACCTCATGTCTGGGTATTACTCAAAGATTTGAGATGAGATTGTCAAAGAGCCATCTATACTCCTCTGTTCATTGAAGCACCATTCACAATAGCCAATTCATGGAATCAACCTAAGTGTTCATCAACAGGTGAATGGATGAAGAAAATATATATATATAAAAATTATATATTTAATATATATTTATAATATATTTAATGTATAATATATTATATATAATATTACATATTTTATATACATAAATAAAAATATATAACATATATTTTATATATAATATATAAAATATAATATTATATATATATAATCGAATACTACCCAGCCTTTAGAAAGAGGGAACTCCTGTCATCTGCAGCAACATGGATGGGACTGGAGAACATTACGTTAAGTAGAATAAGCTAGGCACAGAAAGACAAGTGCTACATGTTTTTGCTTGTATGTGAAATCTAAAACAACTGAACTCATAGAAGCCAAGAGTAGAATGGTGGTTACAGAGGGTAGAGGGGTGTGGGAATGAAAAGATGATCAAAGAGTACAAAATCTCAGTGAAATAGAATTTTTTCTTTTAGATTTACTGCACAATATGGTGAATGTAGTTAACAACAGTGTATTGTACATTTCCAAATTGCTAAGAGAGTAAATTTCAAATGTTCTCAACCAAAAAGTAAGTATTTGAGATGATGGATATGATAATTAGCTTGATTTAATTATTCCATCTTGTATTAATAAATCATAGCATCATTTTGTAATCTATAAATGTATAGAATTATAAATTGTCAATACAGAATAATTTTTTTAAAAATCATGTGACTACCCAAGAATAATTTTCAAAATCAAGAAAAATATTGGAGGCTACAAACTTCATTATAAATGAATTTTTATTGCCTTGGTGGCAAGGCAGAGAGGACAATAAGAAAAATATTACACTAAATAATATATCTTTGGGAGGCCAAGGCGAGTGGATCACAAGGTCAAGAGATCAAGATCATCCTGGCCAACGTGGTAACTTCATCTCTACTAAAAATACAAAAGTTAGCTGAGTGTGGTGAGTTCCAGCCACTCGGCAGGCAGAGCAGGAGAATCGCTTGAATTCGGGAGGCGGAGGCTGCAGTGAACCAAAATCGCTCTACTGCACTCCAGCCTGGTGACAAAGTGAGACTCCATCTTTCTCTCTCTCTCTCTCGCTCTCTCTCTCTTTCTATATTTATAGACACACACACACGTGCATATACATAGATACACACATGATGCCTAAACTCACACAACAGAGATGTAATGTTTACTCTGGTCTCTTGTTTTTGTGCCAAGCAATTTCTTAGCTGTGCTAGAAATTCTCAACTAGAGAGGGAAGAAGGATGGGCACAGAAAAGGGCATATCCCCAAAATATTATTATTACCTAGTTTATTTTGCAAGTGGCACATTAAACTCCTCATTCAAAGCCACCCCCACTGAGGAATATGTCACATCCTCCATGGGTACTGGGCCCAACGATAGACCTTGAACTCCTATTTCAAGTGTAGGTTCTAACCTTATACGCAAAAGGCTGAGTTTAATGTTCGAGGAAGTAAAACATGGTATCCAGGAGTCGGTGACTGAAATAGATTTGGATATGGTGAGGCAAAAACAATTTTGCCAAGATTTCTGTGTTCACATAGGCAGCACACATAGAAAACTGGAATGATACAGCGAAGATGAGCATGGCCCCTGCACAACGATGACTCACAAATTCATGAAGCATTCCTTTAAATTAAACAAGCAAACAATTTTGCCAAGATTTATAGCAGGGTGATTGAGAAAATGATGGTAACATTGACACAGATTAGATGTTGAGACAAGGAGGTATTTTGTTTCACTTTGTTTTTAAGGGTGTGGCAACCTGACAGGCCACAGGGACATAGTTCTCTGTTTTTGTTTATTTGTTTGTTTGTTTTTGTTTGTTCCTTGGTTTTAACACATAGTGAATTTGGGACTGAAAATAAGAAAGCAGATGCAAACATGCTAAATGCATGCACATAGCAGGTGTTTAAGCAGACATTGGGTGGATGAATACAAAAGAAGGTAACAGAAGAGAGAATCTACCATATTAATGGGAATGGCATTATCATGGCATATCCTTCTCAAATTATTGATTTTATCTTCCACTTAAAATCAGGAGGTACTGTGAAAATTAGAACAGAAATCTCAGGATTCTTCTTTGGAATAGAGTTCCCAAAACTTCATTTTAGTATCATGCTTTTCAGTTCATATGACTTGGATTATTTATATACAACACTGAAGGACAATTTGTATGCAAATATTGTTGGCACAAGTCCATGATTAAATTGCAAAAGCTTGGAATGATATGGAACTTATCACTGATTACTTTCACAAGCGGCTCTCAGAAACAGAATCTCAATAAATCACTACCATTCTTCTACATTTTATACATCTGAACAACTAGCACCTTATCAGCATGCTAAGAGTTAGATATAGCAATCATGTTCTTCATGAGCATGATACAAATCTACCAAGAAGCCGCTACAAATTCATCCCTCACTCTTGTTATCATGTTTACAATTACTTTCCCTTTGCTGGTTTTACGTGCTTCGTATCTCTGCTCAAATATTACTCCTCACCCTATCTCCCACAACTCCATTCTCATCATTCACCATTCTCATACTCTACTTGTTTACATGACACTTACCACTATCTAAACTTATGTATTTACTTGTTTATTGCCATTATCCCCTACAATGAAAATTTTATAAGAAAGATGAGCCTGACACTTAGTAGTTATTCCATAGGTATTTGCTCAATGACAAATGAAATGGATGAAATACAAAGCATTTTTGGAGAGGCTATAAACCTCTCATATACAGAACAGTAACAGCATAACAGTAATAATATCACGTTATATCTCAAAATACCGAATTTTTCTATATTAAATGCTTAATAAGCTTCATGATATTTATATTGAGAGCTCAATCTGGACAACTATAAAGAGCAATTAGCAAGTATTCTAAATTATGCCAACTCTTTAGAGTTCTGCAACAATGACTAATTGTTGATATTTTGAGATAATTTTATGTATTGATTAAAGGTGTCTTTATAAACAAAAGTATTTACTGAATGTGGCTTCCTGATGTAAAATGTGTATTTAGTTTCTCTTATTAGTAATCAAAAATTGTCCATAATCAAAGCACATTTGTTTTATTTAAAAAGTTTAAGTATATGATGATTTATGACTTTACTGAGTTTTATTTCTGCTTTAAATGTTATATAATAATTGATTTAGATTTATCATCCAAATAACCATCTTATACAATCATCAAATAGAAAATAAGAATATAAAAATAATCCTTACTATTTTCAGTATATTCACACCAGGTATGAAACTATAGAGAACACAAACTATTCTGCAAACATATTATATTACAAGATTGTACCATAACATAATGGCACCAACTTTAATATATAATTTTAGCTTTCAGTTGAGCTATGTTTCATTATATTAAGTAAAAATGAAAGCTTTTGCCTAGTAATTCATGATGAGGAAAAATGGATGGCAAATGCAATTAATTTTAATATGTAAGTTTTATGCTTCAAAGTAGTATTTGCTAAACAAATACTCCCTGTCATTATTTTGGTTTCGATCAATATAAGACTGCAGGGGCCAGGCATGGTGGTTCACACATGTAATCTCAGCACTTTGGAAGGCCAAGGCGGGTAGATCATCTGAGGTCAGGAGTTTGAGACCAGCCTTACCAACATGGTGAAACCCCATCTCTACTAAAAATACAAAAAATGAGCTGGGTGTAGTGGTGGGTGCCTGTAATTCCAGCTGCTTGGGAGGCTGAGGCAGGAGACTCACTTGAACTTAGGAGGTGGAGGTTGCAGAGAGCCGAGATTGCGCCATTGCACTCCAGCCTGGGTGACAGAGCAAGACTCTGTCTCAGGAAAAAAAAAGAAGAAGAAGACTGCAGGGCATATTACCCACTATTAGAGTGGAACATCAAGTCTAGGTTTAGATTTACTTTTTAACCATCAACTTATTATCAAATGTTAATTTTTAAAAATATGTAAAAATCTGAAGCACTCCATTAGTAGCTTTCAGGGAATCTATTATTAAAATTCAGCCTGCAGCAAAGGACATTAGTAAAAGGAAAGAGTTTCTAAACAAAATATTTAACACTCAAAGTAGTAAACATATGGACAAGAATGTAGGAATTTCATCAGTCAGTTTTTATTAGATGTATCCAGACAAAAAGTAACTTTTAAACTTTTCTAAAATCTGAAATCACTTTAACATTTCCAGAGGTCTTTTAAAGATCTTTTGAGAAGGACAGGCTACAGCTTGGTGGAGCTATTCATTTACTGTGACAAATTATTTTCCTGTGATGAGGAATGGTTGTACTAGAAGATATAAATTAATCGATAAGTACATGAGTTGTCAAAAAATGGTTTCATCAAAAATGCTGAAAGCCAGGAGATTTTTTTTTTGAGACGGAGTCTCGCTCTGTCGCCCAGGCTGGAGTGCAGTGGCTGGATCTCAGTTCACCGCAAGCTCTGCCTCCCGGGTTCACGGCATTCTCCTGCTTCAGCCTCCCGAGTAGCTGGGACTACAGGCACCCGCCACCATGCCCGGCTAATTTTTTGTATTTTTTAGTGGAGACGGGGTTTCACCGTGTTAGCCAGGATGGTCTCGTACTCCTGACCTCATGATCCGCCCATCTCGGCCTCCCAAAGTGCTGGGATTACAGGCTTGAGCCACCGCGCCCGGCCAAGCCAGGAGATCTTTGAACCACAGTCCAGGTTTAGAAGACCTAGTGGAGGGATGCTCTTGGATCCATTCTATCTATGGAACTCTCTTTTGCTTCTTCCCAGGTCTCCTTTGTTTCTGTGCTAGTGAAACAAAAATCCTGGATGTAGAACTCCTCCATGTATTATCTATACTGGAAATTTCAGAAGGTGATGGACTCTAGGCAAATGTGCTTTAAAATAAAGCTTAACTTGATCCAAGCAAGATGTATAGCTATATGTTTCTTAAATGTTTTATACCATTTGGTCACCTATGTGAACGAAATCTTTGTTTAAACACAACTCAAATAGCAATTTTGGTTTTGTTTGTTTTCTTTGATAGTATGTATTATAATTTTCATTAAAATATTTCAGAATAAACATTTTATATATGTGTTTTCTATGTCTATGTCTGTGTAAGATGTGTAAGTAAACTTTAATCTACACCTTATGGACAATTAGTTACCAAGGAATAACTTAACCAAGACTCAACACTCTAAAGGAGATTACTTAGAGACTGCAAATGTTTGCACATCTACATTGGATTGTTATTAATTTCCATTAGGAATCTTGGAAATGAATTTCTATTGCCAAAATTAAGCGTGTTCAGGATATATAGTTGGTTAGAAAAATTGTAGTGGATTCATTGTTATTACATGAACAAAGCATAATAACTTGGCCCAATAGCTTAATATAATAAGGGCAGGGCTTTTGGTCTTCTCTGTGGTAGTGGGTGAAGTGGTTGACACTGTAAATAACTTGAGGGTAAAAAAACATCTGTAGCAATTTATCAGAATAATTTTATATCTTTGAGTTCTAAATACACTAACAAAACAAACACACCAACAAAAACAACTAGGAACTTGTATTTTGTATTTTTAAAATGTTCTAGTAATTCACTATTAATTTTTAGTATATTTTTTAAAAATATTAGTCTTCAAAAGTTTAAGAAAAAAATAATACATTGAGACACACTAGCCTAGTTCCTTGTTAGCTTTATATTCTTCCATCTACCCTAAATAGAAATTGTTGGGTTTGCTATCATAATGCCACTGAGTTTTCCAAAAGAGTAATCTTTTAATGCATGGAGCTGTCACGGGACCTGAAGCCTGAGGAAATTTCATGAATGTTTGCTTTTTACCATTTCCTGCCCTTTTGCTTTTCCTTTCCTTGTTTTTTCCCGCTTAATACAAATATTGTTATGTTTGACAAAATTTGACCTGTCAAATGTAATGCAATGATCTTCAAAATTAAATTACATTTCAATGTAATACCCTACCTGGTATCCAGGTTGTGGGTGGGTGTACAAACTCCAATATTTACCAAAATAACTTTCCAGTTGCTAAAATGCCAAATAGGCTTTTGCCATTTCTTTCCCAAGTTCAATCAGCCCTTTTGCCACTGCTCCTATTTTGAAACCCATGTGATTTGTATTTCCTGTTGTTTTTTTCAAAGGCTCAGAGTATAGACTCATTACAAGAAGGTGAATACACAATCTTTGTGAAAGAGCAGAATTATATATGAAGTTATAAAAGATACTCAAAGAACTTTCTCCAGGGGATTATAACTAAATCTTCACTCCCAGCTGCCTCACTTGTCAATTAGTTACAGTGTGACCAAAATGGCAGCAGGCAAATGTGGACAATCCAATACTGACCATAAGCACATAAGACGAAACCACTCACCCTTGTCCTTCATCAGGGTAGAAATCTGCTTCAGTAGTACTTTGAAATACAAAGGATAATAATATGGCAATAACAACTGGCAGCTTTCCCAGATTTTACTGCTCTCTACTTTTGTATTAACTTCAAGAAAGATGAATTTCTTAATAAGGAATTAGGGCTTTGAGTTGCTGTCTAGAGCAAACTGGCAATTTGACTGATATCCTACATGTAAACCTTAATGATTACCACTTAGATATTTAAAGTTCTGCAATTGCTCCCACTAGGTTTATTACGAGAGAAATAATCACCTCTACAGATGTCTTTTGACATATAATAAATTGAAAAGCATGAAATCCTTTCTATAAAGTATTTATTTTGGAATATCTACTTTCCAAAAACATGACTATTTTTGAATCAGTGTATTCCCACAAAAAAAAGCATGTGTGGTGGGGGGGCCATGGGGGAGAGGTGTGGCGAGCGTGTGTTGCTGCTCTGGAGGTTAAGGTGATTGAAATATTGTTCTATTGTTCTCTACCAGCATCAATTTAGTTTTGCTTTATGAAACATTTGAAATGAAAAGCAGTGTAAATCTATTAAGACTTAAAAGTGATTCATACTATGTGATTGTGGAACTGGGTTTATCTGTCTGACATTATTAGTAAAATAGCTGCCTTATGTCACATAAACATCTGGACTATGACAACACTACCCTGTTAGCAAATTAAAATATCTCTTTAAAAAACCCTCACAAGTCACCTTTTATATAGTCTTCCTAAAAATAGGTAAAGGCATAATTATGTAAATTCCAAAAGAGAATTGTTTCAATCAACATCATAAGGTGCACAGTAATTTGGCTCAAGGATGATTATAAGGTTTTTTTTTTTTTTTTTTTTTTTTTTTTTTTTTTTTTTTTTTGAGACGGAGTCTCGCTCTGTCGCCCAGGCTGGAGTGCAGTGGCCGGATCTCAGCTCACTGCAAGCTCCGCCTCCCGGGTTTACGCCATTCTCTCGCCTCAGCCTCCCGATTATAAGGTTTTAAAATATGTAAAATGGGATACATATCTGCTCATAAAATCAAGTATTTAATTTATTCTTTATTAGCAAACCTATTAATTTCTTACATTAAGAAGACTTTCCCCTACAAATAATATAGAATTTCTGATTCAATCTAGATTCATGGAGAGCATTTAGTTACTTTTCCAAACAAGAAATCATAAATGAAGAAGATGAGAGAAACCCAATTCTTAATCCTGTAAGTTATTTGAAAGTATACTTTTCATTAATTTTGGCTTTAAAAATTGAACTTAAAATCTTCATAAAGATATTTCATGTTGTTAGTACATTGACTAATTTAAAAATTGTTTGAATAGAAATATGTAAGGTGAGAGAATATGACATTGATAACACACAGATATGTTCAAAGCACCCACAGGAAGACCTGCCCATCAGAAATATGAGGAGTCAGCAAATAAATGATTCAGGATTTCTTCACCATCAAATGCCACTTTGTAAAATGTGACAGACCAGGAAGTTAGGATGATCTAAATTAAACTAAAGCCCACATGTATAATCCCTCACAGTTTCTAAATAACTTTCACGGATAGCATCTCATTTCATCTAAAAAACATTAAAAGGTAAGCAAAGCCAGCAAGTATCTTTGTCTCTTATTTGAGGAAGCCAATGTAAAAATAGGATAATTGACTTGAGGATTATCACACAACTGTTATGGAGAGATGTTAGATTCTTTGGTACTTTCACCCAATTCATCCCCACATCCTATGTATCAGGAAATGGGCATGTTTCCTACACAACTGAGGATTAATGATCCTAGCCCATGACCCACCACTAAATTAATATATTCCGTAGCACTAGGGATGTCAGGATACTAGTCAAAGAAATCAAGTTGGCTGTGGATAAAGAGGATCATTTTAGCTTTGTCTCCTTTTTGTTTAAAGCCGTTAAGCAAGATTTAAGCAATTATAGCTGGATTAAAAATCTCAATCTTCCATCCTTATACCACTACAGACTCTGTGGGAGATTTGAAACACATGTCTATATTTTCAGGGAGTTTTTCCCCCCGAGAATCCTCAATGCACAAAAGAAGCAAAACAAGTTGATCTCAAGAAATGAAGGACATACGAGGGTAATGGATGGATAAAGAACCTAAATTCAAAGGGAAATAATAAAGTACAAATCAATGAGTGAATAAAATAACTACCAGTGGTAAATTTTAACATTGGTGAATCCCCCTCAAAAACTCAAATCTATTAAGAGTCAATTTTAAGAAATTGAGCAGTTTCAGAAAACCAGATGTAAGAATTATGTTAATCTTTTATGTCTTGCTCACTTCTTAAACAAGATGCCTGCCTTTCATTCATGTAGGGTTTCACTGTCAAGTAAAGACTAAGCATTCCAAAATCCAAGATAAAACTTCACATTGACACTTAAACCTTTTTTTGACATTTGGTCAGAGCTGAAAATCCAGCCCACCATGATTTTTTGACAGAATGACAGAAATAAGCAAAGCAGTTTCCTCATTCCCTTTGTTCATGTAAGCAGCAATATAATAACTAAAACATCTTTCCCAAAGTATGTTCCACAAGATGTTAACAGCTATTATGTGGGAAAAAAATGTTCCACGGTCAAATAAATTTGACAATCATTGTGTAAAACCAAACTGAGAAGTTCTCTTTATATCAGGGGCCCTTAGGACCATAATTATACTTCTGGTTATAAAACCCCTATGTTTCATGACTATGTACTAGGAATTATGGCTCCAAGGAAAGGATCTAGTTATCCTTCCTACTACAAGCACAATCGGAGTCCTGGAACTTGACCAGGCCTAACACACTGAAATAGTGAAGAGCTTCTCTGTATGTTCTGGGCTTCATATGCCACCATTGCTTAGGAATACAATCCCCTAAATTTGGAGGAATTTTATGCTTGCTAATAGATCAAGGTTGCTTCTTAGTTCCACTGAGAGTAATTTTTTTTAAAAAAACAAAATCACAATACCAGTATTACACTGAGAAAATGTGATAAAGCCCTAATCATCAAATATCTAAGTCAGAGCTCAAATCTTCCAAATTATGGCAGAATTTTTAAACAGATGATTTGTTTTAATGACCATGCAAGTTCTGTTGGCGGGAATGTAAATTAGTGCAGCCACTATGGAAGAAAATATAAAGATTCTTCAAAAAACTAAAAAACAGAACCACCATATGATCTAGCAATCTCCTCCTGGGCATATATCCAAAAGAAAAGAAATCAATATATCTAAGAAACATCTGCATTCCCATGGTTATTGTGGCACTATTCATAATAGTCACAATATGGAATCAACCTAAGTGTCCATCAAGAGATGAATGAATAATGAAAATGTGGTATATATACAAACTGGAATGCTGCTTGGGACCCTGAGGTGGGAGGATCACTTGAGCCCAGGAGTTCAAGGCTGCAGTGAGCCATGATCATGCCACTGCAATCTAGACTGGGTGACAAAGTGAGACACTGTCTTTTAAATTTGATAGATAGATAGGAGATATACACATATATGTGTACATACACAATGAAATATTATACACAATGAAATATTATTCAGTCATAAGAAGAATAAAATCCTGTCATTTGCAGATGTGGATGAGCCTGGAGGACATTATATTAAGTGAAATAAGACAGGCATGGAAACACAAATGTCATGTTTCATTTATATGTTAATATGATTAGACTTTGTTTCCCGACCCCCAGATTTCATCTTGAATCGTAATGCTTATAATCCCCATGGGTCAAGGGAGAGACCAGGTGCAGGTAATTGAGTCACGAGGGTGGTTTCCTGCATGCTGTTCTGATGATAGTGAGTTCTCACTGTATCTGATGGTTTCATAAGGGGCTCTTCCTCCTTCACTCGGCACTTCTCCATCCCGCTGCCTTGTGAAGAAGGTGCCATGCTTCCCCTTTGCCTTCCACCATGATTGTGTTTCCTGAGGCCTCCCCACCCCTTCTGAACTGCGAGTCAATTAAACCTCTTTCTTTTATAATTTTATAAATTACCCAGTCTTGGGAAGTTCTTTATAGCAATATGAAAATGGACTAATACATATGTGGAAGCTAAAAAATAAAAGGTTGATCCTCATGGAGGGTGGTTATCAGAGGCTGGGAAGAGTAAAGGGAGGGAGAGGATGAAGAGGTGGTTAATGGATACAAAAATACAGTTAGATAGAAGGAAAGTTGGTGTTTGATATAGTTTGGCTCTGTGTACCCACACGAATCTCACCTTGAATTGTAATCCCCATAATCCCCACATGTCAAGGGTAGGACCCAGGTGGAGGTGATTGGACCATGGGGGTGGTTTTTCTTATGCTGTTCTCATGATAGTGAGTGAGGTCTCACAAGATCTGATGGTTCTCACAAGTGTCTGGCATTTCCCCTGCTTGCACTCACTCCATCCTGTCACCCTGTGAAGAAGATGCCTGCTTCTCCTTTGCCTTCTGCCATGATTGTAAGTCTCCTGAGGCCTCCTCAGCAATGCAGAACTATGAGTCAATTAAACTTCTTTCCTTTATAAATTACCCAGTCTCTTGTATTTCTTCATAGCAGTGTGAGAATGAACTAATACAGTGCTTGTTAGCACAATATGGTAACTATAGTTATCAATAATATATTATATATTGCAAATAGCTAGATGTTGTCAACACAAATAGTGATAAATATTTTATGTGATTTATATCCCAAGTACTCTAATTTGATCATTACACATTCTACACATGTATCAAAATACCACATGTACCTCATAAATATGTATAATTATTATGATTCAACACAAAAAACTTATTGTTTTACCTAGAAATGTAGCTAGGGATTTAATTTTCTTGACACTCTATTTCTTTTCTCTTCTTTTATTATTTTTTAAGAGACAAGGTCTTGTGCTCTGACACCTCAGTGGAGTAGAGTGGAGCAATCATAGCTCACCTCAGCCTCAAACTTTTGGGCTCAAGTGATCCCCCTTCCTCAGACTTTCCAGCAGCTAGAACTACAGGCATGCACCACCACAACTGGATAATTTTTTCTTTTGTGTAGAGACAGAGTCTCACTATGTTGGCCAAGTTGGACCGGAACTCCTGGCCTCAAGCGCTCTTCCTACTGCAGCCTCCTAAAGTACTGAGATTACAAATGTGAACCAGTGCACCAGCCCCATGATCCACTATTTCTTAGAGATAAACAATCTTTTTCTTATCTGGAATTCCACAGCAGACTCCTTATGTGCACTGTGAATTTTTTCTAGCATTTATGCATTCAAAGAAGTTTTGCATTAAATAATGCTGAATGTTGGAATCTTTTCTGAAATATGTATATAAATACTACGGGGACCTTTGACAGAAATGAGTCAAAGGACTGGAAAAACAAGGCAATAGTTGAGCCTTTATTGCATCTCAAGCTCTAATTATCTTGAATGTTGTTACTAATAGTTGCTCATAGTTATAACAAGAATCAGAAAAAAGTTCTTTAATAAACAATATAATAGTAAAAATATACTTATGCTTGAGTAATAGTAAAGTTCATGTTGTTTTACAAAATATACAATTATTGTTATCACATTAGTATAAAAGTAATGTCTAAATCTGAGGCTTTCTCATGAGCTGAGAAATGCTACTTTTAAATATGAGGGTATACCTAGATATAGATATTTCATAACAAAAACAAATAAATGAACATAAGAGTCTAGAAATAGGCTGACACAAAATTTCAAATGTTTATATGTATTTCTAAGATGGCCTAATAGGGAAAGGGTAATCTTTTCAACAAATGGGACTGGCATAATTAAATATATGCATGTATAACAAAACTAAAGCCTCAGCTCAAATATTATACCATGGACAAATAACTTGAAATGAATTTTCAGTCTAAATATGGAACTTAATTAACATCATAAAACTTCTAGAAAAACGCATGGAAAAAGATCTTCACAAATCCAGGCAAGCCAAGATTTCTTCGACAAGAAACAATATACACTAAGAATTTAAAAAATTATAAACTAGACTTCACCAATATTAAAATCTTTTGCTCTTTGACAGATAAATTAAGAAAATAAAAAAATAAGGCATAGACTGGGAGAAAATATTCACTATATACATATCTGACAAAGGACTTGCATTCACAATTATAAAGAATATTTACAACTTAATAACAGCTGAAGAACAAGATTTTTAAAATGAACAAAAGACTGCAGTTTCTTCATCAAAGAAGATAAATGAATGGCCATTAAGGACATGAAAATATGCTACACATTCTTGTTAAATTATACCCTTATCATCATGTAATGACTTTCTGTGTCCTTTTGATTGTTGTTGGTTTAAAATCTGTTTTGTCTGAAGTTACACTAGCAATTCTTACTCTTTTCTGTTTTCTGTGTGCTTGGTTGATTTTTCTCTATCCCTTTACTTTGAGCCTATGAGTGTCATTGCATGTGAGATGCATCTCTTGAAGACAGCATATAGTTGGGTCTTGCTTCTTTATCCATCATGCCACTCTATGTCTTTCAAGTAGGGCATTTAGCCTGTTTACATTCAAGGTTACTATTTATATACTAAATATATATGCATGCAACACTGGAGCACCCAGATTCATAAAATACCTATTAGAGACTTACAAAGACTTAGATAACCACACAACAATAGCGGGAGACTTCAACACCCCACTGACAGCATTAGATAGATCATCGAGGCAGAAAAATAACAAAGACATTTGGGACCTGAATTTGATGCTTGGCCAAACAGACCTAACAGACATCCACAGAACACTTCACCCAACAACAACAAAATATACATTCTTCTCATCTGCATATGGCATATACTCTAAAATCAGCCATATAATTGGCCATAAAACAACTCTCAGCAAAGAAAAAAACAAAACCATATCAAGCATGCTCTTGGACCACAGGACAATAAAAATAAAAATCAATACTAAGAAGACCTCTCAAAACTATACAATTACTTGGAAATTAAACAACCTGCTCCTGAATGATTTTTGGGTAAATGGTGACATTAAGTCAGAAATCAATAAATTCTTTGAAACTAATAAAAACAAAGATACAACATACAAGAATCTCTGGGACACAGCTGAAACAGTATTAAGAAGAAAGTTTGTAGCACTGAACACCCACATCAAAAAATTAGAAAGATCTTAAATTAACAGCATAACATCACATCTGGAGGAACTAGCACAACAAGAGCAAGCCAACCCCAAAGCTAGCAGAAAAAAAGAAATAGCCAAAGTCAGAGCTGAACTGAATGACATTGAGACATAAAAAACCATACAGAAGATCAACAAAACCAAAAGTTGGTCTTTGAAAGAATAAGATCAATAAACTGCTAGCTAGACTAATAAAGAAAAAAGGAGAGAAGATCCAAATAAACACAATCAGAAATGACAAAGAAGATATTACCACTGGCCCCAGAGAAAGACAAAATAACCCCTCAGATACTATTATGAACACCTCTATGCGTACAAACTAGAAAATGTAGAAGAAATGGATAAATTCCTGGAAACATAAACGTTCCCAAGATTGAAACAGGAAGAAATATAAACTATGAACAGAATAATGAGTTGTGAAATTGAATCCGTAATAAAAACTTCCCAACCAGAAAAAGCCCTGGACTAGATGGATTCGCAGCCAAATTCTACCAGACATACAGAGAAGAGATGGTGTCAATCCTACTGAAACTATTCCAAAAAAATTGAGGAAGTGGGACTGCTCCCTAACTCATTCCATGAGGTAAGCATCATTCTAATATAAAAACCTGTAGAGATACAACAACAACAAAAAAGAAAACTTCAGGTCAATATCCCTAATGAACATAGATGAAAAATCCTCCCTAAAATATTAGCAACCCAAATACAGCAGCACATAAAAAAGATAATTGACCATGATCAAGTGGGCTTCATTCCTGGGATGTTGGTTTAACATGTACAAATCAATAAATGTGATTCATCACATAAATAGAACTCAAAACAAAAACCACGTAATCATCTCAATAGATTCAGAAATGGCTTTTGATAAAATTTAACATCCTTTCAGGTTAAAAATCCTCAATGAATGAGGCATTGCAGGAACATCTCTCAAAATAATGAGACCCATCTGTAAAAAACCCAGTCAACATCATATTGAATGGGCAAAAGCTGAAAGCATTTACCTTGAGAACCAAAAGACAAGGATGCCAACTCTCACCACTCCTAAAAGTACTGGAAGTCCAAGCCAGACCAATTGGGCAAGAGAAAGAAATAAAAGGCACCCAAATAGGAAGAAAGGAAGTCAAATTATCTATTTTGGCACATTATATGATTATATCTAGAAAACCCCATAATCTCTGCCCAAAAGCTCCTAGATCTGATAAACAACTTCAGCAAAATTTCAGGATATAAAATCAATGTACAAAAATCAGTAGCATTTGTGTACACCAATATTGTTTAAGCTAAGAGCAAAATCAAGAATGCAATCACAGTCACAGCAGCCAGTATAAAATGTCATAACCACTTGGAAAAGTTGGACAGTTTTTTATAAATGTATACATGCATTTTCACATGACTCTACTACCCTACAATTCTACTCCTTGTTATTTACCCAAGAAAAATCAAGAAAACAAATGTGCATCAAAAGACTCTTACTTGAATGTTCTTAGCAACTTTATTCATAATATCACAAAACTGGAAAAACCCAAATATGTATCAATAGAATAGTGGGTAAATAAATGGAGTACTTCTCAGGAACACATGGATGAATTTCAGAAACATTGTACTAAGAAAATGAAGCTATACTCAGGAAGTATTAACTGTATGATATCATTTATATACAAGTAAATGTAATCTATAGTGATAGAAAGCAGATCAGTGGCTTCCTAGGGGTGAGGATGAGGTTTTCCTGTAGTAGAAGGGAACTTTTGGAGGTGATGGAAATATTTTACATCTTAACTAGGTTTGTGGTTACATGTGTATATACACATGTCCAAATCCACTGAAGTGTATGCTTAAAATGAGTGCATTTTATTATTTGTAAATTATAGCTCAATATAGTTAATTTTAAACATTTACTTATAATTTGTTCCTTCATGAATGTTATATAAATGAAGGTACATGGTATATATAATCTTTGATATTGACTTTTTAAACTAAGTGTATGCTGTTGAGATCTATCCAAGTTGTAGAGATGGCAAACAGGTTAGGGGTTTCCAGGTGTCACTTTGGGAGGCCAAGATGAGCGGATCACAAGGTCAGGAGATCGAGACCATCCTGGCTAACACAGTGAAACCCCCGTCTCTACTAAAAATACAAAAAATTAGCTGGGCGTGGTGGCGGGCACCTATAGTCACAGCTACTCGAGAGGCTGAGGCAGGAGAATGACATGAACCTGGGAGGTGGAGCTTGCAGTGAGCCGAGATTGCACCACTGCACTCCAGCCTGGGTGACAGAGCAAGACTCCATCTCAAAAAAAAAAAAAAAAAAAAGAGTGGTGGCAGAGAAGAAAGGGATGGATGTGGCAATTAAAGGGTAGCACAAAGGGGATCTTCAGGACGATGTTATAGCTCTGTACTTGATTATGGTGTTTACATGAATCTATACATATGATAAAATAACATAAAACAATAATGATCTTATACCAGTGTCAAATCGCTGGTTTTGACATTGTACTATAATAGTGTAAGTTGTAACTATTGGGGAAAAATTTAAGTGAGGGATACACATATACGCAAGGCCTCTCAGTACTATCTTTGCAACTTCCTGTGTGTATATAATTATATTAAAACAATTTCAAAGATAGCTTAATATGTTTGATTTGTTATGGAGCAGGGTTATGAGCTGAATTATGTCCCCTTTGAATTTCTATGATGAGGTCCTAATCCCTAGTTTCTCTGAATGTGACTGTGTTTGGAAATACAGCCTCTAAAGAGGTCGTTATGGTTAAATGAGGTCATGAGGTGAGGTAATCCAATCTGATTGATGTCCTTATAGGAAGACACACACACAGAGGGAAAACCACAAGAAGACGCCAGAAAAAGACAGCTATCTACAACAAGCCAAGGAAAGAGGCCTAAGAAGAAACCAACCCTGCAGCCATCTTGATCTCAGACATCTAGACTCCAGAATTGTGAGAAAATAGATTTCTGCTGTTCAAGTCACCCAGTTTGGTACTTTGTTCTGACAGCCCTAGCAAACTAATACATGTGATATCTCTAAAATTAATACTTTGAACCTAAGAAAGTCTGAAAATATTCTAAGGATAAGTATTTTTGTTCCCATGTTGTAGCCAAGGAAGCTAAACCTTAGAGAGTTTACAAAACTTGTTCAAGGTCTTAAAATTAGTAAGCTGTAAAGTTGAGGACAGAACCCTGCTCTGCCCAACTTGCTTTTTCTGCTGCATCATGCTGGCACTGAAGTCTTGTAAATCAGGATTTACTTTAAGGAATTATGAGAGACAACTAAAGGCACTGTAAAATTCTAATAGTCATCTAAACTTAGTACCAAATATTTTCTCAAAGTTAAATACTCTGAAGAAGAAATGTGTAGTGCCTCACTAAAATGTCATTTATAAGATTCAGCATGTTTCATAATATCCAATTATGTGTTTAATGAAATGCAGCTGAGGCCTTGTATCTAGATTCTGGAAGGAAAAAGTAATTTCATTTTCTTGTTTAATAAAAGCAAAATTTTACAGTTTTGAGTATTCATTTTGAATGAATATATTTTTAAAAAACAGACAAAAATTAAAATATTCTTATATTCTCCCTTTTGGGAATAGGAATAAAATTATGATGAGGTTATTTTATTAATAACTTGATAACAGGGTATTAGGTTTTGTTATGACAAAGTTACTATACTAGCCAGTAAGATGTGTTATTATTTGTCATATAACTATTTAACATATTTTAAGTTATATCAATCAAATCATTAAAACATGAAAGATGTGCACTCATTTTACCATGAAATAATGTAAGTTAAGGCACAATATGGATAATGTGCTAAATTACTCTTTATTAAATTAGAAAAATCAAAGAAGAGATATAAAATGATAAATGAAATATCTACACAACAGGAAATCAATTTTCACAACAGTATAGACAATACAAAATAATAACATGACACAGTTCTTTATTGACCTACTATTATTGAAATATAAATGCTATAAGCCATGGTGGTCTTTAACAAAACGAGAAAATGCCTATATACAAATATGTGTGTGTGTCTCTATAACATACAACATTCTTTTGTATGTGTGTTTCATGAAATAATGAAATTAGGGAAAGACCTCTATTGAGTTGATAAGCTTATAGAAAAAATACACAGTTCTTCAATGAAATAAATATATATGTATATAAAAGTTCGATATATGCCATTTGAATAGGACTAGAATTTTACATTTTATATTATTACCTAGTATTATGATTAATTATTCAAATTCCTCATAATTCCTGATTATAAGGGCCTCTAATGAAGTTCATTCATTAAACAATATCTTAATACCCTTTCCAAATTTTAGGGGACATTGTTTATTCTTCTCTAGAATATTCTCTTATAGTGAGTAGCAATGGAGATTATGTGTGCTGTAGACCATGGAAATAGATTTTTAGAAGTCAATACATGTTAAACTTCTTTCCACAGTTATCTGAACTATGAAAATGTAAGTTTCCCACTACGATGGACTATTTATTAGTACAACTATCCAAGCATGAAGGTGAAACACTGTCAAAGCCCGGGGCTTTGCTTGGTATGTCCTTTATTTTAAAGGGTAGAATATGTGTGGCACTGTAACGCAGTTTAATAAAGTCTGTATTCTTAGCGCTTCCATAGTGGTTTCATAAATCACTTGTGGGTTAATTCGTAAAAGCCACTATCCCAAGCTTAGGGTAATAATTCTACTAGCAACTGGTCAGAATGGTAAAAGATCAGAGTAAACAATGCATAAAATAGGTACAGTCTTAGAAAACACATTAAATTCCTTTTTACTACCTAGGCATGGAAACAATTCATAAAGAGATAATACTGAAATAATATTACACATACACAGTTTACTTGAGGAAAAAAAATGCCACGATGTTCTCCAATTGAATGTTGTTGTGTGAATGGTATTTGACTTTTTATTTCTGCATGTTTTAAGTCAGAAGAAAATAAATAACTTCTCCCTTTTTACTACAAGTCTTATTGTCAAAATGTTTTTAGTGTGCTTCAGCTTTGCACTTACCACACTAAATATTTAGACATAAGTATTGAGTAAATGTATAAATATTTCAGATAAATTAGTATTCTAGAAAAGCTCTATGTTCTAATTTTGTACGATAATATTAGTATAGGTTCTGCCCTATTTTATGGTCACAGAAGCCATTAAGCTTAAGAATTATCTCAGGGAGTCTGGCATGATGGCTCACGCCTGTAATCCCAGCACTTTGGGAAGCCAAAGTGGGCAGATCACTTGAGGCCAGGAGTTCGAGACCAGCCTGGCCAACAGTGTGAAACCCTATCTCTACTAAAAATACAAAAATTAGCCAGGTGTGGTGGCGCACACCTGGTGGTGCATGCCTGTAATCCCACCTACTCAGAGGGCTGAGGCAGGAGAATCACTTGAACCTGGGAGGCAGAGGTTCAAATGTAGATTACCAAAATAAAATAATATTTTGCCAAACAAAAACAGTTTAACAAAGAATAAGCTGTCCTGTTCTCATGGTTTTTAGACAAGCAAATGTTGCTAACTTCAAGATTATCGTGCTTTTAAGGTCCATAGAAGTTGCGTGCTCAACCTCTAGGGAAGTTATTGCTTTCATAATCTTTCATGTTACTCACTTACAAAGGAAAAAATGACATGATTACAAGTGTGGATAAATGGAAAATTTGAGAATTCAGCTTATTTCAATGAACATTAAATACTTAAATTGTGTATTATGTCAAATGCTACTAGAAAATTTAAGATTAATTAATAAGAGTTGGTTTTTTTTTTCCATGCCATCAAAGAGCTCACAGTTCAGCAAGGAGAAAGACATGTAATCAAATTTACATAATAATGTGACAAATGTGATAATATAAGTATGTTGATGAAAGCTGGTGAGGAAATATTCAGGGAACTCTAAGAATTCTTTATACATAGAAAATAGAAATGAGGCTGAGAAGTTATACTCAGGCTAGAAAAGGGTGGATCCTCTATGCGAAGTACTCTGCCTGTTTATTATGGACTTGTATCCTAAATTCCTTGATTAATTTAGCTTTGATGTTTGCCAACATACATCTGTAACTGTCTAATAATTTAATTTAGATTTTTTCTTTATAGAGTTAATTCATTTTCATCTTTGTAATTTTTAATTGCTAAAATATTTTCTGAAATCGGCCTTGCTATTTTTATGGTTTTTTACTCCTTACTTCTATTTTACTCCCTGTCATATTTTTGTACATGCCAAATACACATATTTTGTTTTATATGTCTGATCACACTCATATGTAGGATTTCTGAGACTCTGATTCTGTAGTCTGCTGTGTTTGCTGGCTGTTACTCAGGAAGCCTCATTTCCCTGTACGTTTTCTTTTTGACCATGAGTTATGGAACCTTTGAAGCTTTGGTTGAAATTAAGTTCCTTCAAAGGTGATTTAAATTTGCTTCTTTCAGGGGGCCTGAAAACATTACCTACCTAGAAGCACCTCAAACTAAAGTTTCAGCTAGAAGTCTGTTGTTTTCTCGTTAACACATGTGAATTTGGGCTCCATGCACACGTGGGGGCTGGCTTGAATTTACAAATGATCATTAGACTCTTCTCTCCTGTCCATTCAACGTCAACATAAAGACAAACAGGTTTGCTGGTCATCTCCTTCTGGAAGGGATTGTGGGAGGGACACATGAAATATGTGGTCTCTTTGATGTCACATTATGGGTCTTATCAGCCATAAATTCTTCTTTTTTCTGTTTTGTTGGTGACAGGGTATTAGTCTGTCACCAGGGCTGTATTGCAGTGGTGCAATTATAGCTCATCTCAATCTCAAACTGCTGGGCTCAAGCGATCCTCCTGCCATATCCTCCAAAGTCGATAGGAATACAGGTGAGTGCCACCATGCCTGGCTAATTTTTTGTTTTTGTAGAGACTGAGTCTTGATATGTTGCTGAGACTGGTCTCAAACTCCTGGCTTCAAGGGATGCTCCCGCCTCAGCCTCCCAAAGTTTTGGGAACAAAAGCATGAGCCATTGCACCCAGCCTCAGGCATAAATTCTTGGAAGATTTTTTCTCCTACCATTTTTACCCCACATGACAATCAGAAGTTTGACTCACCAACATTCAGTAAAGTCTCCTGGCTGAAAGCCAGCTTTCTTGTGTACTTGACTCTGAATTTCTGCTTTTATTTCAGTTTTCCTATGAAAAAGAAACAAAAGAGCCAGCCTCTGATATCTGGAAGTTGCCCTGGCACTCACATCTAAGCCTTGTTATTCTATTGAATATAATCTGACAGAATAAAAAACTTGGAAAAGAGTACTCTGAGACCATGATAAAGGGAGACAAAACACAGCTACTTAATATTTTTTTCTAAACGTTGACAAAAACAAAGTCACTGTGCGATTCACAAAATACCAAATAACTCCCTCTTGGCTAAAATGAGTAACTGATACTTTTTTTCCAGGTAGTTTGATCCTCATTCTAAGTCTACCCTCACTCTAGATAAAACATATTGAGATACCTCATCATAGAATTGCCTTTGCTTTTTTACTCTATCCAATATAGGGGAAAATCCTGTTTCCTTAGATTCTTCTCCAAATCACCTAACCAAAGTCTAGACCCTGTAATAGATTGTCACTAATACCTTGTTACCAAGACATCTCATTGTTCCCTACGCAATGAGGGTCTTTTCTCAATCCAATGAGCAATAAATTCCAACTTATTTAACTACTGCTGTGCTCCTGGTGGTCTTTGGCTAAAGGACATTGACAGCATCTTGGTATTCTATTTCTTTATTTTAATTCTTATTTTGCTAGCTCATAGCTCAGTGCAATATATGAAACTATTTGAAAAACAAGGTATCTGCCATTTTCCATTGTTTGGCAGCAGGAGCAAAGTTCGGGATATCTAAAATGCCTTATTGTACATGGCTTCTATAAATTACATTTAATCTAGAAAAATCAGGGAAAAACCGAAAAATCAGCCGAGCACCAAGTAATTATTTAATAAGTACACTAACTTTGTTATTTTGAAACAACAAATATGTTTTAGGATTAATTTATAAATGAAAAAATGTAATGGGCACACTGTGGAGCTTTTAATGTCATGATTATGCGAACCTAAGAATCACGCAAAATTATTTTCAAATGTCAGGAACTTTTTATGAGCACTAAATTTAACCATTAGTAAGTTTTAAATATATTGTTTAAATATTTGTTAATTTTGACATTGTAGTTTTCTCTTCCTCTTTGGAGCCTATGGAGCCTATGTATATATATTAGTTTATGTCTCAGAGATTATTTTTTGTAGGCCTTTGGAAAACTCATAAGCTGTAAGATTTGTTCTTATAATTCCAAGTAGATAAAACTGTCCTTTTTGGGTATAGTTCCTAACACTCCCAATAGCACACCCTCTCTCAGGGAGTGGGAATGTGACAAGCCAGAAAAAGATTAAAAATTGTGGGAAAGTACAGAAGATACACAGAGAAACAGCAGCAGAAACCATGCTAAGTGTGAACCATAATGTAGAGAGAAGAGCAGAGATGACTCAGCAGGGGGAGGAAAAACAAGCAATGAGGGAAGCAGACACAAAGGACATTTGACAGGAGCATGGCTGAGTACCATCAGGGGGATCAAGTGAGATCCCGATAATCGGGACTGACTACGTAACTTGTGGGACCTGTGCAAAATAAAAATGCAGAGCCCCCTGTTCCAAAATTATTAAGAATTGCACGACAGTGAAAGCACAGCATTAAACCAAGCACAGGGCCATTTTGAGCATGGCACCATGTGAACCTGCATAGGTCACACACCAATGAGGCTGTCGCTGCAGACGGCTTTCCCACTCTTCCCAAGAAATGGCTCTGTGGTGTTGGCATTGACTCGGATGCTCCCATGCCACTGGCCTTTCCACATTGCATCTCATTGCCTAAGCCAGCTTGAGCACGTCGCTTCCTTGGGACCCTGACAAAACTATGATTCTGCGCGTTTAATATGAAAATGAATTAATATTAAAAATCTAAGGTAATTTGAATAAATAAAATAAAATAATTTAAATAAACAAAAATTGGTCTACCTTTTATCAGTTAACATATTTACACACTATAAGGCTGAAAATCAACTGCTAATTTCTTCTTATAACTTAAAGGCACATAATGAAAATATAGCACATGATTAATAACTGGCCTAACAGTACCAAGGGACATTGGCATATTCTTGCTCTTATAAAAAGTGTGCATGAAAGCATTTTTACATGCTTTTATTATCATTAATCTTTAATATAGTTAAAATGAAACAGTATGCTTGTTACACAAGGCCTCAAATCCTCTTTCCAATGAGAGGCAACACTAGCTACTCTTATACATCGTGACACTATTTGATGTATTGTGACTCTCAAATAATGTAAAGCCTTACATAAACAAGGGAGACAACATATAAAATATCAGTTTTCCAAAAACAAATACATGAAAGTGTATAAATTTTATACCCACCAAATACTCAACCAAATTCTTCATCTATGAACACTCTTTGATCTCCAGTCCTACCTGTCCATTGTCACTAGTAGTAACTTCAATAATTCAACTCATTTAAAGTGAAAAAAATATGCTTATAATTAGTATCCCATTTGTAAAGTAAGTTTGAGTTTATTAATAAATTATACTAATATGAAATTTATTCTAAGTATTTAAAATCAGGCTTAATATTACAAACTCCCATGCATGTAATGTAATCATTCTATAAAAATTTGATATATGACAAAAGAAGCTGATTCTACAGACTTTCATAATAATTGAAAAAATATCCTGTATTAGCAACTACTATAACAGAATAAGACAAAATGATATTTATGATCATCTGCTAAAGCTAATTAATGTAAAATGTTGGAAAATAATAATATGAAAGCACTTTCAAATTTAAAAGAACAAAGAAGCATGACTAAATCCTTCTGAACTTGTTTGAATTTTTTGTGTTATAAATATAAAATGTGGCTGGGTGTGGTGACTCACACCTGTAATCCCAGCACTTTAGGAGACTGAGGTGGGTGGATCATTTGAGGTCAAGAGTTTGAGATCAGCCTGGCCAACATGGTGAAACCCTGCCTCTAGTAAAAATACAAAAATTAGCCAGGCCTGGTGGTGGATGCCTGTAGTCCCAACTACTCGGGAGCCTGAGGAGGGAGAATCGCTTGAACTTGAACCTAGGAGGCAGAGGTTGTAGTGAGCCAAGATCATAACACTGCACTCCAGCTTGGGCAGCAGAGCAAGACTCTGTCACAATCAATCAATAAAAATAAATATAAAGTTTCCTGTAAGTACATACAGTAAGTGAAACTGAGAAAAAATAGTAAAATAAGAAAAAGTAGGAAATCACAATTCAAATACAATATTACAAAATTACAAAAGTCCTTTCAAAATATAAATTAATAGTCCTATAAGATTCATAAAATTGATATTTTTATTTAGAAAATACCATCCCAGAAAAACAACCCTATTCTCTCTTCCTGACTTATTCATCACTGTAAATGACATCATAATTCTTTCTGTTACGTGAGTTCAAAACGAGCTTGTTTCCTTTTGCATCACTTGATTCAATCTGTCACTGATTCTTGTCGATTCCACAGTGAACTGTCTCTCCCATTCTGGTCTTTCTTTCCAGCCACTCTCTTTCGGCGTTGATACCTCTCATTTGGGCCATTTCGATAGTTTCCTAATTCTTCCATCTCCATTCTGTTCCTCCCATGTTTCTACTTTTAATCTCTGAAAAACCAAACTTTGCTCCCTATGGTTTTTGTTAGAGTTAGTTCTGACTCTACCTGGCATCCCTTCTCTGAGCCCTTTGGGTCCCAATAGGTACTTTCCACTTACTACTTGCATTGCTCCCCTGTCCTATCTTCTTTTTTTTTTTTTTTTTTTTTTTTTTTTTTTGAGATGGAGTCCCACTCTGTCACCCAGGCTGGAGTGCAGTGGTGCGATCGCGGTTCATCATAACCTCTGCCTCCCAGGTTCAAGTGATTCTCTTTCCTCAGCCTCCCAAGTAGTTGGTATTACAGGCACACAGCACCATGACCAGCTAATTTTTTTGTATTTTTAGTAAAGACGGAGTTTCACCATGTTGGCCAGGCTGATCTTGAACTCCTGACCTTGAGGTGATGTGATCACCTTGGCCTCCCAAAGTGCTGGGATTACAGGCATGAGCCACCATGCCTGGCCTCCCCGCCTGTCCTATCTTTATGCTCCAGCTGAACTGGACTACACATTGCTCAGCTGTATCTTCCTGTCTCTAACTCCTTGTTTCTGATGTTCTCTGAATATAGAATGCTTTCTATCTTTGCTAATATAGTCATAAGTTGGGAAACTGTTTTAGGGTAGGCTCACTAAAATATAAACTTTGTAAGGGCACAGCTTTTCTTTTTTCTTTTCTTTTCTTTTTTTTTAAACTGTTTACTGATATAGCACAAGAGGCAGTAACTGTGTCTGGCACATAATAGGTACTCAATTGATAGTTGTTTCATGAATGCATAAGATTCCCTAAGAATTTAAAATTCTGCAATTCTAGCCAATGGTGCCCAAGCATCAGACATTTTATACTAAGTACGTGCATGTGCAAAGCTATATTATATGTGTCTAATGACATAGATATTAATGTATGCAGGAAAGTGCCAAGAGCAGCCAACTGGTCTATAGAACACACTTTTTTTTTTGTAAATAACTCCAGAGCACTTATTTATTTATTGTATACAATATTCCAGTCAGATTAATTACATATGTACTGTTCTAGCCAGTTGGCTATGTAGAAATATGTATATTCAAATTTAATTTAAAAGAAACTTTAATATAATTTTCTAGAACATTGCATGCAATTGTGAACTTAGAGCTTGTTTTTATTTTTCTGAGTTTTTGTTTTCCTAGGATTTTATGTCAACTGTATATTCTTCTGTTTCCCTAGGTTTCTAAAACTCCTTGTTTATCTCTGCACACAACCTCCTTGGTCCAGGTGTTCTGAAGTTACTGCCACCTAATGAGGGTGACATGGTAATGATCCTTCTAGTTAATCAGCAACACTGAATCTGCTCTGGAAAGACTGACAAGAGAGAGCAATGGTGTCTGAGGCTGATTTTTAGTCAAAACAAACAGGTAAAACATTAGCAGAGAGAAAGGGCCCCAGTAAGCTAACCTCATATATGAGTCTTAAAGAATACAACCTATCCAAAGTCTTTGGATTAAATGACAGAACCCTTGCACACTGGTTTCTTAAAAATTCTATGGCCTGTAAACTCCAGCACTTTCGGGGGCTGAGGCAGGAGGATGGCTTGATGCCAGGAGTTCAAGACCAGTCTGGTGAGATTCCACCTCAAAAAAAAAAAAAATTAGTTGGGCATGGTCGTGCATGCCCATAGTCCCAGCTACTTAGAAGGCTGCAGGAGTTCAAGGCTGCTTCAAGCTATGATCGCACACTGCACTCCAGTCTGGAAGATTTTTTTCTAAAGAAAAAAAAAATCATGTATAGATATGTTGTAGTGAATAAGTTCATAGGTCACAATAAACTCCAAATCTCTAAAAGGACCTTAGTCTTGATTTAGACAACTCAAAATGGTTATAATGAAAAAGAGACTTCTTAAAAAGTATCCCTTCAAGGTCAAAATTAATCTCTGAGTATGTTGTATTAAAATAATTTCTGCCTGTTAGAATTCATTCAGGTATTCAGTTCAATACTTGCACAGAGTATCACAGAGATAAAAAGTTCCTCAGAGGCATTTCTCCCAGTGTTTAACAACTCTCTCCTTCTAATTGGGTGGATGAGAAAAGTGAATGCCATTGTTTAACATTTTCAGCTTAATTATATATGACCTTGGCTATGGCAGCTAAGCTAATAACTAGATATTTCAAAGGAATCATGGTATATATAATTATTATAAAGAATAATATGTCACAGTATTCATTACTGTTTATTAAAATACTTCACAGACAAAAATACACATTCACTAAAATACTACACGCAATCAGTTTCAAATCTGTGCTTCCCCTAGGACTGTATTTTGTGGACAAATTATTTCCCAGGTTTAAATTCTGCCTCATATTTCCTGACCATTCCTTTTTCTAGATATTTTCCTTCCTAAGAAGTGAAACTATGAACAATACCTACAAGAGATCATACTATTTCAGAAATGTGAAGTTCTCCTGTGGTGGGGTCAGTATTATTGTTTTTCTTGTGTTTGTTGTTTTAAAATCTTACCTCGTGCTATTCTGAAAACATTCTTTTTCAAGCTCACAAAACATCTTATAAATATCTGCCACTTGACATTACATTCAGTATAAGTATAAAGACTATTTGTATTTTATATAGACAGAAACTTAGAATTGTAAGGTTTAAAGGTCCTTTAGAGATAACATGGTCCAACCTTTACCTTTTATGGATTAGGAAACAGAGACGTGGAAGGAACACATGAGTTAGACATTTTGTGGGAAGATAGTTGTTTTTAAAACACTGACCAAGGTCTCCAAAATGCTCTGAAATCTATCGAAAAATGTTTCCCAATTTGTATTTGTATTGCTGTTTCAAAGGTTAAAAAATCTAAATTAATGTACAAATTGAGCAAATGAGAAATTTTAGAAAATGACTTTATTCTGGATTTGTGTATTTTTGTTTCTAATATGTAAGCCTATAATATTCTCACTAGAGAAAAGTAATTTGAAATATTAAGCAGTCTGTTGTTATCCCTTGGGTTGTCTCAACCTAGAAGTGCACCAGCACACTTCTCTCAGCCCTTCTTTATGATGTCACCTCTTTTAACTTTTATTCATTATCTTATCGGTCTTGATGTATTTCAATGGCAGGTGCAGCATAAGTTTGTATTAATGCTCAGTACCTCCTCAGCTCTTTATGTTCTGAGAACCGATTCACATCTTTCTACCTGGTCTCATGTGTATTCATGTTAATGATGCACTGAAATTTGAAGAGCATGTTAACGTATGAAAAGGAGACACTTCCATAGGGATGGCTGGGTTATGAGAAAGGAAGAAAGATGGGAGATAAGATCTCCACTTCCATTGCATTTTTTGCTAATCCCAAAATGGGCAGGTGACTGTAAGTAACTATAGAAATTTTTCCTGCTCAGAAAGGGGCTCCATTAGTTTTTTTTTTTTTTTTAAATCATATACACTTGATCAAATATAAACAGGAGTGAAAAGCTAGTTTTTGAAAATGTTAGCTTATCTTGTATATAATTCATACTTTTGAGAAAAACAAATAGAAACAGAGGAAGTAGTGGCGTGGGAGGAAGAAGAATGAAGAAGGAACTGAGAGAACAACAAGGCAAAAGATCAGGGAAAATGGGATGGGATACAAATTCAAGTCAGAAACTTATTTTGGAGATTAGACATCAACTCCCATTAGTTCAATTTTTTCTATGCTATTTAGGAAAAAGAATTTGACTACCTTAATAATGTTGCTCTCAGTAGAGTTACTTTAACCATGAATCTTATACCAAGATAACTAACTCACTTAATAGAAAACTCTAAAGAAATAAGGAACATAAGATTCTAGAAAATACATGTAGAAAAGCGTAGGTCATGAGAAAGCAGAAAAACATTTTATGGAAGAACATAGGTAGTAAGAGCTGGGCATGTACCTACTCCACAGTTAAGAAAGCATCAAAGATAGAGCACTGCGGGCAGATCAGTGGGTAATACTTTTACCCTCTAGCCCACATATAGTTTTGTCATTTTAATTTTCCCCGTACTACACATTTTACCAAATAAAAATGTATTATAATTTTGTTATTACAAGGGGTGACATTAGAGCAGAGGTCAGCAAACATTTTCTGCAAGGAACAGATAGCAAATGCATAGGAGGTAGGAGAATAACAGAAACAAAGAAAAGAAAGCATATAAAAGTTATAAATGTACACTGCTGGAAAAATGAACACAAAACACTTATGTCTGAATAGAATCTCAGTGACCATTAGGGTCTTGAAATCAGACGGATCAGGCAGAGTTAAAATACCAGCTGATGTATGGCACTCCTGGGTAGATTACTTTACCTGTCTAATCTTTAGTGTCCTTTTAAGTAGATAAGGGACAAATAATAGCATTTACTTTTCAGGGTTGCTGAGAGGTTTGATTCAAATAAGTTGTATAAAGTTTAACATGGCATACTCAGTATAGTAAGTACTCAATAAATAGGAGTTGCTAACATATAGATATTTTTAAGCAATAAAGAGTAAAATAATGGGTATTAGGTTGGTGTACTACCTTTAATGGCAAAAACTGCAATTACTTTTGCACCAATCTGATATTTTAAATTATATTATTTTATATTACAAATAATATAGAAAAGGATTCTCACAGTTACACGATCTCATAATATCCTGTGGTTTTCTTTTGAAGCACAATTTATGTTTGTATTTTTAATGATTTTTTTGATATGTTTCCCCCACTGGGCTACAATCCCATGGGTAATGGACTTTATCTGTCCAAAATTGTACTCCTAGTACCATCCACAACCTCTGGCATATCCAAAATGCTCAGTAAACAGTTTTGCTTAAATGAATGGACTCAGAATGAGAAAGCATAGTTTAAAATTAAAATTCTATAATTTATAGTTGTGTGGTTGTGCAAATGCCTTCTCAATTTTAATGTCTGTATAATGGTGATAATAGTAACATTCAGTTTAATTACTATGAGGAGTCAGAGTGTCTAGGAGATATTCAGTGCTTAATAAATGCTACCTGAATCAAATTTAATTATTTTGTTTAAATTTAAGTTGACCATAGCATTAAGTTAATCAAATTTCTATATTATCCAAGCACTTTAGTTAGTAGACCTTTATATCCATGTTTGTAATATACAATAATCAAGGTAGCATATATTTAAACTTATGAGATGCCTTTACCTTTCAACAAAACTTCATAAATGTAAAGGGAAATAAATTCTTCAAAATTTCATGCTCTTGAAAGAAAAGTCACTGATCCTAGTATAAAGAACCTAGTTGATCAGTTCTGTCAAGCAGCATGTTGCTCCCTCTGCACTCTGATTGTAAATTAAAAATTAATATGTCTACCTGTGCTCACTGGTGAATTTATTAGAAACCATCAATATTTCATGCGTGGCATAGGTCAATCCTATGTTGTACGTCTAATGGGTAATGTATGAGGTGTTGCTGGGGCCCAACCAGTGGCTGAGGAAGCTTTGCCTTCAGTAGAAGATGTCAGTATCAGAGAACATGATCAGCTAAGGAGAAGAAATCAATGGCCTTTCTCTATCTTACTGCAAAATTAATGATGACCCCTATGAAACCAAAATATCTATCTCTTACTAACTTTAAGAAAGGAAGATTCGGAAAATCTCCAATACAAAGTTGAAGTTTAAGGTTTTAAAGGTAGAACCATTAAAAGTCATAATTTTATTAATATTTAAAGTCATTGGAAAATGCCAGTGATATATGGCTACATGTGCAATGAGAATGGAAAAGTACATAAAATATGGCCCCAATTTTATGCAATTATCTTTTACATGCCCATTTTTTTTTTTAAATGGGTGTAATTATGTAAATGCAATAATGGTAGTTACCTCTAAGTATTTGAATATGGATACTTACCACTTAATATTTGACTAGTTAAGTCAATTAGATACTATCAAGAACATAAAGACACATGAAGGGTTGATGGCAGTAGAAGTCAAAGAAAAAATAGAATGTAGATGATTTTGAAGATTCTGTAATAGACCACATGTAGGCCCAGGTTATGAGGAAGCAGAAATTAAGAGGAAGCGTAAGTCAGGAGTAAACAATATGTAGTGGAGAGTGACATAGCTAATCTGCAGAGAGAGAAGAGACCAATAGGACATTCCACTCCAGGTAATGATAAAGCACAAGAATTAAGGTCCTGTGGCCTGACTTACCCCATAGGTCTTGCATTTTTAGGGTTATGGCCTTGCTGTGTTTCCCACCAGATTGAGGCTGAATGAGTTAGCTATTCTGGACTTCATATGAGTACAACAAATCCCACTTCATGAAATAACGAAATCTCTTCCTTACAACAAGAACTTGAATTAAATAACAATTAGAGTTAAAAGAAAGAAAATAACATACTCTGTGGATTCTAAAGCCAGTGGTGGCCCCAAAATTTCTATCTGAGATGAGTTTTAAGGGAGGTTATATTGTTGAGCCTATGCAGGGATTATCTTGAAGCACAGTCCTATAGCAAATATACTGTTGACTAATTAGGAGGCTTTAAGTGATATTTGCATAACTAATGTTCCTTAGCTTGTATTTTCATTTAGGGTGGATGGAAGATTATGCAAGTACTAAAGTACATTTTAGAATTCATAAAATAAGAGGTCCTGTGCCATTATAAATTCTCAGGAAGATGTTCCTGAGCATGATACAGAACTGAGAGCAAGATCAAAATGCTGCATGTTATTGTTAATGCTTACCTATGAGGCGTGCTTTGAGGGCTGGCTTAAAGGACTGTGAGAAAAAAAAAAAAAAAGTATTTTTTTCTCGGACCACTCATTATATGACACTCCTTTTCTGTATTCAAGCTCAATGAGGCTGAGAAGAGGAATTATTTTATTCATCACACAGGTTAGGGAGAAGTGTTGCCGGAGATATTTATAGGCATATTTTAGTTACAAGTGTTCTAGTGTTTAGGATAGCATGCACAGGCCAACAAATATCAGAAGGTTGTAGTCTTAAATAAGGACCTGCTCAGGCTATCTCTGAAGATTTTTTTGAGGCAATACTGAAAGAGAAGAGAAAAGAAGATATGATGAAGATAGGGAATTATTAAAGAAATGGCATTTATACTGGGACTAAGATTAGGGGTGGTAAATAAGTTCTACTTTATATGCTAATAACAGTAGATTGAAAATGACTGCTACTTCAGTAAAGAGAAGAAATTCATGGCCAAGTCTGGGATGCCAAAATGTTCTGGGACAAATTAAGAAGGTCTGCTCCTAGCCTGGGATGTAGTGCCCATTCCGACAAGTGAAGTCAAATATAGAAGGGGTGGTGGTATGGAAAGAGTAAAGGCTTTGCAGTTCAAATACCTGCTCCACCTTACACATGTGAAGTTTGGGAATATTTATTTAATCTTCTATTTTCTCATCATAGAAATCATAACGCCTACTTCACATCATTTCTGTGAGAATTAAATAAAAAGGTGAAGTCTACAATACATTTCCAGGCACAAGGCAGGTGTCCAATAAAATGTTAAGTCCTTTCTTCCTTTGTTTTTATTTGATTACATTTGCCACACTATTGGCCCACAATTAATGAAAACACATACCTAGCCCATACTATAGGCTCATGATTCATTTTAACTGTACCACTCTATACTATTGGCCCATGAGTAGCTATAATTTCACAGCCCATACCTACATCCATGATTAATTCCAATTCCACAGCTCATACCCTGAGTCCACAGTTGCTTACAACTGTTCAACCCATACTTTATGTCCACGGTTGATCACAATTGTACCACTCTATTCCCTCTATCTACACATTGCCATTTATGCCATTGGAATGTCAAAGAAGAAAACATATGAACATCAAAGTGAAACTGTATAGAGCTGACTTGAAAAAGATGTGGCACTTTTCGGGTAGTTTTTTGAATCTCCTTCTGGCTCCTCCCTGTCATCCTTGTTTTCTGTTTTTCTTTAAAACCTATGCAAAAGGTACTTTAATTTCATTGAATGGAAATGGTGAAATTAATCCTTGTTTTGAAAAATGCAAAAGATTAAAATTTTTTGTGTTTTCTGCTCAGTTATTTGTAAACCTAAAACTTCTTTAAACATAGTCTATTCATTTTTAAAAAGAGAAAATAATATATTTTCATGAGTCTATGATTTGAAAACAAAGCAATCCAGGTGCATCCATGCATCTCCATGCCAGCGAGGAAGCTCTTTCCAGCTCCTTCCTGTCATCGTTTCCTGTTCTTACTCCCATCCATGTTCTGACAAGGGTTGGATGAATGATGACTGCAATGAGGAGACAGCTATTCTGAAATTTGGTGATGCTAATTCCTATCTTAATAATGGGAATTATGTAGTTCAACTCTGTTCAAAAACTCCTAAAAGAAAGAAACAACAATCCAGTGAAAGTCGATTAGGATTCAAATATTTTTTTTTTTTTGCTTGTTTTAGAAGGCCTAATGCTTATGTATGCTTTCCTTATGCTGCTTGATAAACTCCAAGTGAAAGGCCCATGCTGGATGATTCTACAAACCCTAAATCTAAAATTCAAAACTAATTTGCAAAAATGGCAATAGGGTGTACTGAGAAGACTCATTTTGTCCTGGCTTCATTTTATTCATTTTTCTGTAGGACTGGGCTGATGCAGCAGTGGGGCTCACCTACTTACTGCAATCTGCTCTTCCAACATTGTGTTTCCAACAAATATGTGACTGGGTTTATGATTCCTTTGGATTCCAGTTGCCTCATATTATCATCAGCCAAATCAAAATTGTACTGCAGCTACAGAAAAACTTTAAAAAAAATAAGATATGCTGTCTCCTCAAACCTGCATAGCTTCTTCTAGTTAAACAAAATATGTATTTTTTATGTTAAAAGGATTATTTTACAAAGTATAAATCACTCTGGTATCCATTGTGAAGTTTGAAATTGACCCAAAGATTTTTCTCCTCTGGGCAAAATCCTAACACCCCTAGTGGACAGCTAATTGAGTTCCTTTATCAGTACATAGTGAATATTAGAAAGCTTGGAGATGCAACTAGGAAGAAGGCAGAGACATGGTTTTACTAATTTACTTATTTTTTAAGAGAGAAATGAGCCAATATATTTAAGCTACTCTGTATTTTTCATATTTTATTGCTGAAATCAAATAGTTGAATTTCCTTTGTGATATTATCATACCTATTTTCCTAAGCTAAACATATCTCCACACCAATCCATCTGCTTCTCAAATTAAAAAGTTAACACAAACCAAGCCTCTGCCAATAAGCAACCACATTTGCAAACAGACTAGATCTACTTCAAAAAACAAAGTTGAAATGATAAATAGTAAGTACTAAAATTCTTATTAAGCCACTATTTATCATATAGCCCTTGGCTAAAGGAAGTTTCTACATTTTAAATCTAGTTTAATTTTTGAATTGAATTCTAGCATAGAGATCACATCAAACTTCGTGAATGTGTGCTCAAGTAAGCATATTGAAGATATCTCACATATATAGCTTCAAAAATGCCAGTGTTGACACTTTTGATGAGAAATTATGTTTTTTTGAGCCAGCAGCAAAAGCATGAGTGTCACAGATGATACAATAAAAAAAATTCACATGGAATGCTTTCTTTGTACTACAAAGAATACTTCTGGCTATTCCATCTCACCATAGAAAAAAAAAATTAGTGGTAAAACAGTTCATGCGTTGCTCACTGTAATATAATTAAGTAGAAAGTAATATTACAAATTGAGTCATAAGACATTTATACAGAAAGAAAAACAAGGATGTCATGTGGTTATTCCCACTTCCCAGTATAGAGAGGAGAAATCTAAAGTTCAAAGTTCAATGACTTGCATGAGACCACATAGCTGGTTTTAGCCAAGTGCCTAAACCGGATCCCAGAATGTTGAACACATTTATCTTTCTAGAAAAGGAAAAAGATTAGGTGTTTTGCTTAAATGTCTATATAATGATTCTAAGTCCCAATCATAAATAATCAATCTACATATGCTCGATTTTTTAAAAACTTCCATGTGTTATACACATATAACCCTACACGTCTATGCATAACTACATTTGTATTCTTGGTTTTTGGCCCACCTAGGCATTCTTCCAAGTTGTGTTAGAGACTAATTTTCCTCAACAATCCATTATTCCTTCTCCCTATGAAGTAATAGAATTGCCTCCTCTGACACATGAATTTAGCAGAGTCATTCAGCCTGAAACGGCACTTCTCACTTTGTTGGTGGCTAGATTTGGCTGTTTGATTAGGTTGTAGATAATTGGATATGAAGACAAGTGATGTGTTAAATTTGTATGTAATGTTCTTGAAAGTATGTACTTGTTCACTGCTTTCTCTTTGCCCAACTTAACTTTGGTCAGGAATGTGTACCTACAGTCCATGTGATCTAGTGTAATACCCTAATTACTGGTGGAACTACAAAACAGATGAAACCTGATCTCCAAACAAACTATGCTGCAGAGCTGCTATTCACACTAGACTACCTTCCTATTTCTGTACTGTATTGTAGGAGCCAGCTTTTTTGAGTCACTATATTTGTGGGTCTTTTTGTTACATTGGCTCAGCCAATACCCAATATGAATACATTAACTCTAATCTATCCATTTCATAAAGAAAACTGTTTGCCATAAACTATGCTTAGGCATCCATTCCATTATACAGTTGTTTTATGATCTTTACAGGTTAAAGTAACCACTAGTTGGTATATACTTTGGAGACTGTAATAGAATACATACAAAACTTAATTGTACCTATTTGATTATAACAAGCTAGACTGAAAACTGCTAGAGGGCAGGAAGAATATCTTAATCATATTTGTTTGCCTAATGCTTAACATAGTAGCTGGCACATGGAAGGTACTCAAACTACACATACAGAATGAATGCATATTTTTCCTTATTTGTTCCAAACAGACATCAAGAACTTGCCGTTTATTGTGTTTTAATATTATTTTTATTATAATATGGGTTAATTAAAAGTATACCCACATTTAACACCAAAAAGTCAATTTTTCTTTTTAATTATATTTTAAGTTCTCAGGTACATGGGCAGAATGCGCAGGTTTGTTACATAGGTATACATGTGCCATAGTGGTTTGCTGCATCCATCAAACTGTCATCTACATTAGGTATTTCTCCTAATGGTATTCCTCCCCTAGCCCCACACCACATGAAAGCCCCAGTGTGTGATGTTCCCATCCATGTGTTCTCATTGTTCAACTCCCACTTACAAGTGAGAACATGCAGTGTTTGGCTTTCTCTTCTGGTGTTAATTTGCTGAGAATGACGGTTTCCAGCTTCATCCATGTTCCTGCAAAGGACATGAACTCATCCTTTTTTATGGCTGCACAGTATTCCATGGTGTATATGTGCAACATTTTCTTTATCCAGTCTATTATTGATGGGCATCTGAGTTGGTTCCAAGTCTTTGCTATTGTTAACAGTCCTGCAATAAACATACGTGTGTATGTGTCTTTATAGTAGAATGATTTATAATCCTTTGGGTATATACCCAGTAATGGGATTGCTGGGACAAATGGTGTTTCTAGTTCTAGATCCTTGAGGAATTCCCACACTGTCTTCCACAATGGTTGAACTAATTTACACTCCCACCAACAGTGTAAAAGCATTTCCATTTCTCCACATCCCCTCCAGCATCTGTTGTATCCTGACTTTTTAATGGTTGCCATTCTAACTGGTGTTGAGATGATACCTCAGTTTTTTTTTTTTTTTTGCATTTCTCTAATGACCAGTGATGATGAGCTTTTTTTCATATGATTGTTGACTGCATAAATGTCTTCTTTTGAGAAGTGTCTGTTCATATCCTTCACCCACTTTTTGATGGTTTTTTTTTCTTGTAAATTTGTTTAAGTTCTTTGTAGATTCTGGATATAAGGCCTTTATCAGATGGATCGATTGCAAAAATTTTCTCCCATTCTGTAGGTTTCCTGTTCACACTGATGATAGTTTCCTTTGCTGTGCAGAAGCTCCTGTTTACTCTGATGGTAGTTTCTTTTGCTGTGCAGAAGCTCTTTAGTTTAATTAGATCCATTTGTCTATTTTGGGTTTTGTTGCCGTTGCTTTTGGTGTTTTACACATGAAGTCTTTGCCCATGTGTATGTCCTGAATGGTATTACCTAGGTTTTCTTCTAGGGCTTTTATGGTTTCAGGTCTTCTGTTTCAGTCTTTAACACCATTTATTAAATAGGGAATCCTTTCCCCATTGCTTGTTTTTGTCAGGTTTGTCCAAAAACAGATGGTTTTAGATGTGTAGTGTTATTTCTGAGGTCCCTGTTCTGTTTCATTGGTCTATATATCTGTTTTGGTACCAGTACCATGCTGTTTTTGGTTACTGTAGCCTTGCAGAATAGTTTGAAGTCAGGTAGCGTGATGCCTCCAGCCTTGTTCTTTTGGATTAGGATTGTCTTGGTTATGTGGGCTCTTTTTTGGTTCCATATTAAATTTAAAGGAGTTTTTTCCAATTCTGTGAAAAAAGTCAATGGTAGCTTGATGGGGAGAACATTGAAACTATAAATTACCTTGAGCAGTATGGCCATTTTCACAATGTTGATTCTTTCTATCCATGAGCATGGAATGTTTTTCCATTTTTTGTGCCCTCTCTGATCTCCTTGAGCAGTTGTTTGTAGTTCTCCTTGAAGAGCTCCTTCACATCCCTTGTAAGTTGTATTCCTAGGTATTTTGTTCTGTTTGTAGCAAATGTGAATGGGAGTTCACTCATTATTTGGCTCTCTGTCTGTTAATGGTGTATAGGAATGCTTGTGATTTTTGCACATTGATTTTGTATCCTGAGACTTTGCTGAAGTTGCTTATCAGCTGAAAGAGATTTGGGGCTGAGATGATGGGGTTTTCTAAATATACAATCATGTCAACTGCAAACAGAGACATTTTGACTTCCTCTTTCTCTAATTGAATACCATTTATTTCTTTCTCTTGCCTGATTGCCCTGGACACAACTTCCAATACTATGTTGAATAGGAGTGGTGAGAGAGGGCATCCTTGTCTTGTGCCAGTTTTCAAAGGGAATGCTTCCAGTTTTTGCCCATTCAGTATGATATTGGCATTGGGTTTGACATAAATAGCTCTTAGTATTTTGAGATGCATTACATCAATACCTAGTTTATTGAGAGTTTTTAGCATGAAGTGTTGTTGAATTTGTCTGCATCAGTTGAGGTAATCATGTGTTTTTTGTCATTGGTTCTGTTTATGTGATGGATTACGTTTATTGATTTGTGTATTTTGAACCAGCCTTGCATCTCAGGGATGAAGCCAACTTCATCCTGGTGGATAAGCTTTTTGATGTGTTTCTGGATTCAGTTTGCCAGTATTTGATAGAGGATTTTTGTATCAATGTTCATCAGGGATATTGGCCTGACATTTTCCTTTCTTGTTGTGTCTCTGCCAGGTTTTGGTATCAGGATGATACTGGCCTCATAAAATGAGTTGGGAGGATTCTTTCTTTTTCTGTTGTTTGGAGTAGTTTCAGAAGGAATGGTACTAGCTCCTCTTTGTACCTCTTGTAGAATTCGGCTGTCAATCTATCTGGTCCTGGACTTTTTTTGGTTGGTAGGCTATTAATTACTGCCTCAATTTCAGAACTTGTTATTGGTCTATTTAGGGATTTGACTTCTTCCTGGTTTAGACTTGGGAGGTTGTATGTGTCCAGGAATTCATCCATTTATTCTATATTTTCTAGTTTATTTGCATAGAAGTGTTTGATGGTAGTTTGTATTTCTGTGGGATTGGTGGTGATATCCCCTTTATCATTTGTTATTGCATCTACTTGATTCTTCTCTCTTTTCTTCTTTATCAGTCTGGCTAGTGGTCTATTTTGTTGATCTTTTCAAAAAAACTGTGCCTGGATTCATTTATTTTTTTGAAGGGTTTTTCGTGTGTGTATCTCTTTCTATTCTGCTCTGATCTTAGTTATTTCTTGTCTTCTGATAGCTTTTGAATTTGTTTGCTCTTGCTTCTCTGGTTCTTTTAATTGTGATGTTAGAGTGTCGATTTTAGATCTTTCCTGCTTCCTCTTGTGGGCATTTAGTGCCATAAATTTCCCTCCACACACTGTTTTAAATTTTTCCCAGAGACTCTGGTACATTGTGTCTTTGTTCTCATTGGTTTCAAAGAACATCTTTATTTCTGCTTTCATTTAGTTATTTACTCAGTAGTTATTCAGGAGCAGGTTGTACAGTTTCCATGTAGATGTGCGTTTCTTAATCCTGAGTTCTAATTTGATTACACTGTGGTCTGAGAGATTGTTTGTTAAGATTTCTATTCTTTTGCATTAGCTGAAGGTTTTTTTTTTTTTTTTTTTTAACTTTCAATTATGTGGTCAATGTCAGAATAAGCGTGGTGTAGTGCTGAGAAGAATGCATATTCTGTTGATCTGGGGTGGAGAGTTCTATAGATGTCTATTAGCTCTGCTTGGTCTAGAGCTGAGTTCAAGTCCTGGATATCTTTGTTAATTTTCTGTCTCACTGATCTGTCTGGTGTTGACAGTGGGGTGTTAAATTCTCCTACTAGTATTGTGTGGGAGTCTAAACCTCTTTCTAGGTCTCTAAGAACTTGCTTATGAATCTAGGTGCTCCTGTATTGGGTGCATATATATTTAGGATAGTAGCTCTTCTTGTTGCATCGATCCCTTTGCCATTATATAATTCCCTTCTTTGTCTCTTTGATCTTTGTTGGTTTAAAGTCTGTTTTATCAGAGACTAGGATTGCAACCCTTGCTTTTTTTGCTTTCCATTTGCTTGGTAAATATTCCTCCATCCTTTATTTTGAGCCTATGTGTGTCTTTGCTTGTGAAATGGGTCTCCTGAATATAGCACACTGATGGGTCTTGATTCTTTATCCAATTTGCCAGTCTGTGTCTTTTAATTGGGGCAATTAGCCCATTTACATTTAAGTTTAATACTGTTATATGTGAATTTGATCCTTTCATTATGATGCTAGCTTATTATTTTGCCTGTTAATTGATGCAGTTTCTTCATAGCATTGATGGTCTTTACAATTTATGTTTTTGCAATGGCTGCTACTGCTTGTTCCTTTCAATGTTTATTGCTTCCTTTAGGAGCTCTTGAAAGGCAGGCCTGGTGGTGACAAAATCTCTCAGCATTTGCTTGTCTCTAAAGGATTTTATTTCTCCTTGGCTTATGAAGCTTAGTTTGGATGGCTATGTAATTATGGGTTAAAATTGTTTTCTTTAAGAATGTTAAATATTGATCCCCACTTTCTTCTGGCTTGTAGGGTTTCTGACAAGAGATCTGCTGTTAGTCTGATGGGCTTCCCTTTGTGGGTAACTCAACCTTTCTCTCTGGCTGCCCTTAACTTTTTTTCCTTCATTTCAACCTTTGTGAATCTAATGATTATGTGTATTGGGTTGTTCTTCTCAAGGAGTATCTTTGTCATGTTCTCTGTATTTCCTGAATTTGAATGTTGGCCTGCCTTGCTAGGCTGGGGAAATTCTCCTGGATAATACCCTGATAAGTGTTTTCCAACTTGGTTACATTGTCCCCATCACTTTCAGGTACACCAATCAAACGTACATTTTCACATAGTCCCATATTTCTTGGAGTCTTTGTTCATTTCTTTTTATTCTTTTTTCTCTAATCTTGTCTTCTCACTTTATTTCATCAAGTTGCTCTTCAATCTCCGATATCCTTTCTTCTGCTTGCTCAATTCAGCTACTGATACTTGTGTATGCTTCACAAAGTTCTCATGCTGTGTTTTTCAGCTCTATCAAGTCATTTTTTTTACTTTTTAATTTTATTTTTATTATTTATTTGAGACAGAATCTAGCTCTGTCATCCAGGTTAGAGTACAGTGGCGTGATCTTGGCTCACTGCAAGCTCCGCCTCCTGGGTTCACGCCATTCTCCTGCCTCAGCCTGCTGAGTAGCTGAGACTACAGGTGCCCACCACCATGCCTGGTTAATTTTTTGTATTTTTAGCAGAGACGGAGTTTCACTGTGTTAGCCAGGATGGTCTCGAGCTCCTGACTTCATGATCTGCCTGCCTTGGCCTCCCAAAGTGCTGGGATTACAGGTGTGAGACACCACACCCAGCCCATCGGGTCATTTATGTTCTTCTCTAAATTGGTTATTCTAGTTAGCAATTTGTCTAACTTTGTTTCAAGGTTCTTAGCTTCCTTACGTTGGGTTAGAACATGCTCCTTTAGCTCAGAGGAGTTTGTTATTACCCATCTTCTGAAGTCTACTTCTGTCAATTCATCATACTTATTCTCCATCCAGTTTTGTTCCCTGGCTGGTGAGGAGTTGTGATCCTTTGAAGGAGAAGAGGCATTCTGGTTTTGGGAGTTTTCAGCCTTATTGCGTTGGTTTCTTCCCATCTTTGTGGATTCATCTACCTTTGGTCTTTGATGTTGGTGACCTTTGGATGGGGTCTCTGAGTAGACATCCTTTTTGTTGATGTTGCTACTATTCCTTTCTGTTTGCTAGTTTTCCTTCTAACATCAAGCCCCTCTTCTGCAGGTCTGCTGGAGTTTGCTGGAGCTCCACTCCAGGCTCTGTTTGCCTGGGTATCACTGGTGGAGACCAGAACAGTAAATATTGCTGCCTATTCCTTACTCTGGAAGATTTGTCCCAGAGGGGCACCTGCCAAATGCCAGCCGTAGCTCTCCTGTATGAGGTGTCTGTTGGCCCCCACTGGGAGGTGTCTCCCAGTCAGGATATACAGGGGTCAGGGACCCATTTGAGGAGGCAGCCTGTCCTTTACCAGAGCTCAAACACTGTGCTGGGAGATCTGCTGCTCTCTTCAGAGCTGTCAGGCAGGGAAGTTTAAGTCTGCTGAAGCTGTGCCCACAGCCACCCCTTTCCCCAGGTACTCTATCCCAGGGAAATGGGGTTTTATCTATAAGTCCCCGACTGGGACTCCTACCTTTTTTTTTTTTTTTTTTTTTTTTTTTTTTTTTTTTTTTTTTTTTTCCAGAGATGCCCCTACCCAGAGAGGAGGAAATCTGGAGAGGCAGTCTGGCTGCAGTGGCCTTGCTGAGCTTTGGTGGGCTCCACCCAGTTCAAACTTCCTGGTGACTTTGCTTACACTGTGAGGGGAAAACCACCTGCTCAAGCCTCAGCAATGGCAGACGACCCTCCCCCGACTATGTTGGAGCCTTCCAGTTCGACCTCATACTGCTGTGCTGGTAGCGAGAATTTCAAGCCTGCGGATCTTAGCTTGCTGGGCTCTGTCGGGGTGGGACCTGCCAAGCCAGGCACTGCAGGGAATCTCTTGGTCTGCTGGTTGTGAAGACTGTGGGAAAAGCACAGTGTCTGGGCTAGAGTGCACTGTTCCTCCCGGTACAGTCGCTCATGGCTTCCCTTGGCCAGGAAAGGGAAATCCCCCTACCTCTTGTGCTTTCAGGGTGAGGTGACGCCCTACTCTGCTTCAGCTTGCCCTCTGTGGGCTACACCCACTGTCCAACCAGTCACAATGAGATGAACCTGGTACCTCAGTTGGAAATGCAGAAATCACTCACCTTCTGCACCGATCTCACTGGGACCTGCAGACTGGAGCTGTTCCTATTTGGCCATCTTGCCAACAAGTCCAAAAAGTCAATTTTTCTATATAAACCTGGGAAAACATGATTCTTCCAAAGTAATCAAGATACTAAATCACCTGCTATTTAATTGGAGGTCTTGTATAGTGCATGAGATGTAGTACCTTCCTTGGTAGATTGAAGGCTGTTATTGCCACATTCTTCCTAAAGCAGAACTACCCCTCAATTTATTTTCAGTTAATTCGTTCTAATTATTTTGTAATATTGTTTTTTTAAAATGAATTTTCCTTTCTAATTTGTGGTAGGAAGACTAGTATGTGGTTGATGTATGAGAAAAGTAAATCATAGAAACTGATGATATCAACAATTAGGAAATATTGCTAGAAGACACTATTCAAAAAAATCTGAACACAAAAATAAAATAAAACTAGTTATTAAAAAACAAATTATTTACCTGGAAAGAGAGGAGAGAATAAGAAGAACAGTATTTTTAGTGCAGTTATCAAAGTATGATGATGCATAGACCAGGCAGAAGTAAGATGAAATATTCAGCATAGCAGCAGTTTTTGCATGGCAGGCAGAACACATTTAATCCTGGACAGTGTAGAAAGGCAGAAATGCTCTGTAAAACTATATAATTAAGTGCAACTCTTAGCAGCTGCCCTTGTAAATCTCTAGAGAGCAGGCCGACTAAAGGTTAGGCTCAGTAGTTGTCCCTGTTCCAGTTGAATGATCTTTAAATTTGATCCCTAAATCACAGTAGCACCTAGGAAAAAGAATGCATTTGACACAGATTTATTTTCTGTAGGAGAGTCAAAAAGACAAAAACAAAAACAAACAACAACAAAAAAACAAGGGCTAAGAGAGATGGTCTATAAAAAAAGAGCTTGCTCATGTCATCTAAAATCTTATAAGCACCATGCATTTGTCTTGAAGAATTAAACCCTTGGGACCAAGTCTATGCAGGAGATGCTGAGTATCAGGAAAACTAGCTATTGGAGTATACCAATAAATTCATAAGTTAGCATAAGAATTTAAGTGACTCCTGAGATTGGCCAGGAGAAAAAGGTAATTACTGTCAGAAATTTACATGTTGAATAGAGGATTGGGTGTTGAATTTGGTTCTTCCTTGTCCTCCACTAACTCTTAGGCCTATAGTGACCATATGTTCTGTTTTTACACAGGACAATCTTTGTTTAACTGAGACTTGATTGTTAATTTGTATTCTCAAAATCATTTCAGTTTGGATAATGTGTTATACATGTTCATTCCCTTGAAGACTAAATCTCTTAATTCTAAACATCTCTTGAACCTGTCCACTTCTGCCAACTCCACTCCCTCACAGTTTTATCTTTTACAAGGACTACTGCAGAAATCTTATATCTTCTATTCTTGCTCCTCTCAAGTTCATTTTGCACAATACAGCAGGGAGTCTTTTAAAAACAAAATTATGACACTTCCCTTCTTAAAATCTTTCCCATGTTCTCCTTTGTGTCTAGGCAGATAAAGACCTGCATGATCTGGGCACCCCCCTACCCCTCCAACCCATCTTATACCATCCTCTCTTTTGTTTTCTAATTTCTTGACCATACTAGATTTCATAGAGTTCTGTCAGCTGTCTCAGAGCTTTCACAGATGTTCTTTCTAGCACAGACTTCTTCTTCCTAACTTCTTTCTTCTAGTCTTATTCTTATTAATCCTTTTGATGTCAGTTTAAGTGTCACTTCTTTCAGAGACACCCTCATAGATTTTCACAGACTAGGCAAGTCTGCTCCTACAATAATGACAATAATGCACAATTCTTCATAATACCCAGACAGAGAATTTCAAAATGTAAATTTGTATGCCCCACTAGGTGATAAGTTTCAAAAAAAAGGGGACTATATTTTATCTTGTTTGTCACTAGATATCTACCACCTTATCATATATTGAATGTTCAACAACTTTTTGTTGAAATAATAACCAAAAAGAGACTTACCATCTTAGGCATCTAAATATGATCAAAAGTGCCTATGTAGCCCTTGACTTTAAACACCATCTTGAAATACATGCTGTAAATATTTTGTAATAAACATTATATTCTATTTTATTATTCTTCACAATTCAACGCACAGTGAATTAACTTTAGTCCAATAGGCATCAGATTAAGGTAAAAGACACATGCTTTTTGACACATCTAATTATTTCATTTTTATCTCAATTATGTTGACCTTATGCAATCAACATTTCATTCAAAAGTTATTCTTAATGCTTTCACTTCTCTGCTTTCTATTCATTTCTAAGAAGAGGATAAATGTAATAAAATAATCGAGTATTTAAGCAAAAATTGATGTATAAAGATGTTTACTCAGCTCAAATGGTTGACTGAAAGGAAGTACTATGATATAACAGCTAGAAATATTTGTCAACTGAAGCACGAAAAGTTGAATTAAGTACGTGAAAATCAATGTGAGGATATTTGCTGTTACATACATTACATATTTTCTGATCAATATGTGTTGTCAGAAAGTCAAACATGCATGATGGGAAAGCCAAACAGGAAATCTGAGGACCATCTGCAGTATAATTCAGTTAATATTTAGGATCTATTTCTGTTAGGGTGAATTCAGCTACAGTATAGAGATATCCAACTAACTGCGGCTTAATCAATGAAGATATGTAATTATCTCATAAAACAAGAACTCTGAAGGTTGGTACTTCCACAGTTTGGTATAGTGGTTCAAACATTTCATCAGAAACTAAATCTTTCTGACTTGTTCTTTCATTCTAATCTTTTTCTGTAGGTTTTTTACCTTGTGAATGTAAGACGGCTGCTTCAGCTCCAATGATCAAATCTTCCCACAACCACAGTCATGGAAAGAATTATGCAGCGGGGGAATACAACCTTCTTTTCTCGATCCTCTCTCTTTTTATCCAGTAAATAAGACTTTTTTAGAAGCCACTCAAAAGATTTCCCATTATGTCTTATTGATCAGAGCTGGATCACATGTTCACTCCTGGATGTATCACTAACAGAGGGGAATGAAATTTCTATGACTGCCTTAGAGCAATCATGATTTATCTCCCAGGATGAAGGAAGTCTTACCTTCCATGAAAATAAAGAATCTCATCTTACTACATGAGTTGGAGTCAGCTTGTGGGTAGGCAACAATATTTGCCATAGAAACCTGTCAGGATTGTATCAGATTCCTCTGATTTAGAAAAGCAAAATAAGTGTAGTGAATAAATTATATCATTAGGCTGGGCATACTGGCTCATATCTGTAATCCCAGCACTTTGGAAGGCTGATGTGGACAGATCGCTTGAGTCCAGGAGTTCAAGGCCAGCCTGGGCAACATGGCAAGACCCCATGTCTACAAAAAATATATAAAAAGTAGCCAGGCATGGTGGTGTGTGCCTGTAGTCCCAGCTACTCAGGATGCTGAGGTGGGGAGTATGACTTGAACCCAGGAAGTGGAGGTTGCAGTGAGCTGAGATCACGCCACTGCACTCCAGCCTTGGCAACAGAGCCAGACTCTCTTTCAATAATAATATCATTAAAAATCTTGCCTCTAAACATTCTAATAAAAAGCAGTTTCAGGGAAAGCACAACTATTTCTAAAGCAGGAGGGAATAAGTTATAAACTAAACCACACAAATTGTTAAAATATCAATTCCATTTTGGAAAATACAAATATCTGGGCAGTTTTAGAGACTCAAATAATATGATACTTTAAAAAATCTGTATTCAGAGCCACTTTCATCAATGCTCACAGCAAATACATACTAATTGGCTAAAGATTTTATTTAGCTCCATGGTTTTTATAATCTCATTATACTTAAGGGTGGACAAAAGACAAGCAAAAATATGGAGCAACTTTTCATACTCAAACTTTTGCTTCCACTCCACCTGCAATTATATTCTCAACTTTATGGTGCATCAAACTCAATGACATAAAAGCCATCTCAAATCACTTCAACCTTTCCAATGCATCCTAGAGATATATTGGCTCTGAACCAAGCACCCAGGTACTAACTAGTTTAGTTTTAATTTAGAGCAGATGGACTAGGGTTCTCAAGGTTGCATTGAGAGGATCTACTTGGAGGATACCTCATGGTCTCTGTAACACAGCAGATGGTGAAAATATTTTAAGGCTATTTTCAAATGATGTTAGCGAAACTACATTTCTATGAATTGTCTTATATGGCTTTCATAAATATGATTTTTCTTCCAAATCAAGAATAACAATGATAGAGCTTAGCAGGGTTCTTCTGAGATGTCATTATCAACAATGACACACAGAGGATTTATATTCAAAGTGTAAAGATGAATTGCAAGTGAGAAAACATTAGATCTCATAAGACAAATAGACAGATATTGATAAATGATGTTATAATACATATTCTGTTTTCCTGCATGAGAGGAAATGATTTCTATCTCCTGTTATATTAGACTTCTAAATTGATGTTTCTTTTTGGAAGATAAGCAAAATGTAATTCTTTTTGACCCCACAAGAAACTAACAATGTAGACATACTATAGATGCCCAATAAGTTTTTATTTCTTCTTTTTAATATAACTTTTATTTTTAAAGGTAAAATACTATGGTGGACATTTGCCATTTGGAGCAATACCAGGCATCTACTTCTTCCATTCTAAATTTCTCTGGGGAAATTACTTTATTCCTATTGCCTGATACCTGTTACAAGGGCAATTCCTGGTTACTACGTCCTAAAATGAAAAGAGGAAAATGGAAAATCCTCAGATTCTTTACTTTTCCTAAAATACCAGGGACTAGAATATGGCATAAGCTGGGCTAATAATACCATTTATTTGGGGATTTTGAATCTTGAGTGATGCAAGGGTGAGAAGAAATATAAAGCTCACTTGTTACAGCAGCAGAGGCAGAAGAGGTGATTCTGTCTGAATTAAAACATTTACTGAAGGTGATTCTGTCCTAATTGTTATACTGTGTTTCCTATTTCCCATCTGATTCTTGGTTCTGAACAAATCCCAAGCTAGCTTTCATTATTCTTTTAAGAAATTCCCTTTGGATTAACTAGAGTTGGCTTCTATTATTTGTAATAAAAATTGAAAAATACAGAGAGGCAAAATTAGATAATGGAAGTATCCATAATATGTTTTGTAGCCTTGTTTTCATTAATTATTATTTTCCATGATTAATACATAATAAATGTTACAGAAAATAAATTTGAATGGTTACCTAGCATATATTTACATGGATATACTGTATAGTACACTATAGTCTAATCAGTGCTAGATATTTACATGTTTCTTACTATTGTAAATAATTCTCTATTAGCATCTTATGTAAGTGTCATTGCATATAATTTTTATTTTTTTCCCTTAGAATAAATTTCTAAAAGTGAAATTGTTGGGACAAAATGTAATATCAGTTTTGAAGCTTTGAGTTATACAGAATTTGCCCCACAAGGAAGACTGCACCTACTTGTACTCCAGCAGCAATGTATGAAGATGTAGTCTGATAAGATCTTATCCATAAGTTTCACTGTAAGATGGAGGATGGGAGAATATAAAGCTCTTCAACTTTACTTGCCCAAATACAGTTTAGAAAGCAATCAGCCTTTCATGTGAAGAGCCCCATGGAATAAAAGGGAAGAGTTACAATAGAACTCAATGCATGTCTCACACTATTTAAGTGTTCTTCACAGAGTTCTTAATACAGCTGAATATAAACCAATTCCATAGGTGGTTTTTTTTTTAGGTGAATGGATACTGTCTAGGCTCTCATAGTGAGGTGGGAAGAAAAAAATGGAAAGAATGAAATAAATCCCAGCTAGCTTTCATTACAGCTACTACTCAGTTAACTGACCCTACACTCCAGGCTCAGGAATGAAAGGATTTCCTATCTACCAAAGGTATATTTACACAAAAGGCACTGCTAAAATCCATTCTAAAGTTGGAATGCCTAGAAAGAGACTGAAAATCACAAAGTCTACTCTTGGCTCACAATGCTTTCTCTAGGTTGTTGTATAAAAATAACATGGCATTTTCCTTAGTTACCTGACATTTATTTTAACTCATATGCAATGCAATAAAAGAGGCTATCTAGCTAGATCTGTGCTCAAACAATAGTATCTTGGTAATTGGAAGCCAATGAGAACCAATTTTTATAATTTAGCTACTATATACCAAGGAAATATACCGATAAACACGTTTTTAAAAATTTATTGTATTTGTCATCAACTCAATGGGTATGTTAGCCCATGTGTATATGTGAGTTTGTGTGCATATAAATGTGTGTGTGTGTGTGTACTCTGAAAAAATCCAAGAGCCTCAAGTGGTCCAAGCTCAGTGAGGTGTTAAATTCATGGAATCACAGTTAATGCAGGAAAAAAGTAATTAAAATACTCCAATTCTTTTCTCTATCTTTCATAGATAAATGCATGTTTAATGCACAGCTAGTATCTTGAGAATTCTTTTCTCCCCACCCTAATTTTCTTTACATAGCAGCTGTTCCCTAATTCATTTCTCCCAATCTCAATTCCCCATTGTCCAAAATTCAGCTTTTTTTCCTTTCTCTCCCCTCCTCATTTCTCAGCTGTTTATAATATAGAATCACTTAGTGCCTCTAACACCTCAAATATTTCCTCTGCTTAAAGTATTATCTGAGTATGCATAACTAAGGTGCATCCAAGTGCTGCCATGGTAAGCACCTGTAATCTGGGGGAAGAAGGGGAATATTGTAACAATTCAAGTATTCATTGTTTTAATTCTAATGATACTTTAATACTTTTCTGTGACATATTCATATACAATTTAAGAGGAAACAGCTTCACAAGTGGTAGGTAATGTGTTCTATGTCAATATTAAAGGTTTCTGGTCTAATTGACACACATATTCTCCAGGGGAACAGGAACATATAAACAATGACTTAAAAACAGAAAATTTTATTTTGTATTTGAAGACAAGACCAAAGAAGATAGTGCTTTCAGGCTCTATCTAATATATTTATTAGTTAGTGCCTTAAGTAGCTATGGTCATTTCTATTTTTTCAAAAAAGAAACTTACACTGGCAAGATACAAATGGTTGAAGTATTCACATGTCTAGACATGAAACTAGAAAACCTGATTATCAATAGAATTGTCATAGATTCAAAAATTTCTAAATAGCCCTAAAAATTCCTCTAGTAACATAACTATAGCTACTGATACTGATACTTTTTCACTATAAGTTTACATTACTTTATTTCTAAAGCCATTATCTGTATTGTACAGAACACAGAAATGTATATTCGTTAAAAAAATGGTGCAATCCTCTGGGTAAAATAATTTCACAATGTATTACTGGTATATTATTGATACCTAAGGCTTTAGCCTTCTCCTTTAAAAATAGTGAGGTACTAACATAATTATGTTTTGGAAGGAGAAAAGAGTAAGAGATTGCCAGCACTAATGATTTGCCAACAGAGTTCATCTTTTGCAATTTAATGTTAGCTGTAGACTGAGATCTCAGACACTATTTCATTTCTCTCTTAATTACTTAACCTATTTGACTGCTTCAAATGTTCACAGTGACCCTTCCTTAATGTTTATTTCTATTATATGAGGCATCTGTTTAGATGCATATGCTGAATTAATTTTTTTATATATTTCAAATTTATATTGATGTCATAAAAGACTCGGTATTAATGAAATTCATTTTTCAACAGTCCAAAATGTATAATCAATGACAAAATGTTTCTCTAGGGAGCAATAAAACTAAACATAGCTAAAGTATACTGGGCAGCTCACTGAGTTTTTGAATAAGGGTCAATAAATTATGTATATTCTCTGCATCCATCTGCTGGCCTCAGTAGCTGCTTAACGACCAGGTAAAATAAATAATTACTTAGTCCTACTCAGACATAATAATATCTGCTAGAAGCACCCAAATTATTGGTTGTGAAGAAAAATGTTTTAAATAGTTTTTAAAGTCTTTCTTTTGGCTTTTAATTCAAACTAATATATCATCAAGTATATATAGAATATCTTCTCTGTGCAGTATGCCTCAGTATGTAGAAAAGATAGGAGTGCTCCTATCCTCAAAGCTCTTATATTCTATTGGGTGTGGAGAGTAAGGAGTTGATGCATATAGTGCAAAACATCACCGTTACATAAGCACTCTAGAGTGATTTCTTTCACTCTTAATATCTAACTCATCAAAAGTCAAACGTCCTTTTGATTTTCTCCTAAATCTCTCAAATCTGTCAACTGCTCTCTATCAGTTACCATACCAGTCCAAGCTGTATCATCTATTTGGTCTCTAGAGTAGTCTCCTAATGATTCTTCCCACATTCACTCTTACTCCATGAAAATCCATTGTCCACAGCAGCCAAAGAAACTTTTCAAAACTGCATCTGATCCTGTCCCCAACCCATCCTCCCCAAAACACACAGTTCCTATATGGTTTCCCATTGTTCTTAGGATAGAAATCAAGGTCCTTAACCTGACTACATAGATACAGCCCTGCCTATGCTATCATCCCCCCTACCCCTGGCTTACATGCCCAGTTTGACAGTGTACACAAGGGCCTTCTCACAGTGCTCTTACCTAACAATCTCCTTCTAATCATTGGATGGGGCCACCAGCCTGGGACACTCTTACTCCTACTCTGTGTCTGCTTTACTTAACGGATGTGTATTTATCTCAATCTCAGTTCAAAGGTCATTTCCTAAGAAACCATGGCATGCTAGAATTCAATCAGGTTCCTTTGTCACAAATTCTCCTAGTAGTGATTTTATTTGCTCACTTTGCAGTGTTTATTTATGCCTTCATGTATTTAAATACCCAATTATTACCTATGTCTCTTGCCAAAGTGTATGCTCTATAAAGCAAGAACAGTGTTGGTTTTGGTTACCTATACTTCATCACTAGCATACGCACTGCACATGGAAGTTTCTCAGTTAGTACTTGTTGAATAAATGAACAAATAAGCTTGGGGAGGGAAACATCAGTTGTAAATGTGGGACTCAGTAATAAAAATAAAATTCTTGCTAGTCTATGTTAACTAAAAATTATCTTGGATATGAACTGTTAAAAAATAAACAAGCTAAGAGTGCAATTAACAAATATTCTCAAAATAGTCTTTTAGGGTGCTGTTTCTTCCTCTCCTGTCCCCAGTATCAAGAGGGGATAATATTCTTATGTAGCTCATATCAGAACTTTTTCCATATGGGATGACATTGGTTTATGAAAGGTAAAAAACGAAGCTTTCAGACATAGACACTTCATAAAAGCCACTTTAAAACACTGAAACAATTAAATTTGATGCCTCAAAAGTAATGCTATTGCAGTTGCTGGTCCTACTTTTTGGCTACTATGAATAATGTTGCTATGAACATTCATGTACAAGTTTTCTGTTGACATACATTTTCATTTCTCTCTAGTAGTGGAATTACTGAGTCATAGGGTAACTTTCCTTGATAAAGTGACTATCCAAATTTTTGCTCATTTGTTAATTAGGTTATATGTCTTTTTATTGTTGAATTGTATGAAGTCTTTATATATTCTGAATACCACTCCATTACCAGATACATGATTTATAAGTATTTTCTTCCATTACATGAGTTACCTCTTTACCTTCTGGATAGTGTTCTTTAAGACACAATGTTTTAATTTTGATGAAATCACGTATATCTATCTTTTGTTTGGTCACTTGTTCTTTAGGTGTGATATCTAAGAAACCATTGCCTAATCTAAGGTCATAAAGATTTACACCTATGTTTCCATTTAAGTGTTTTAGAGATTTAGCCCTTTCATATAAGGTTTATGATACATTTTTAGTTTATATTTGTATATGGCTGGAGGAAGGGACCCAACTTCATTCTCTGACATGTGGATACACAGTTGTCCCAGAACCATTTGTTGAGAAGGTTATTCATTTTCCCATTGAATTATCTTGGCATTCTTGTCAAAAATCAAGTGACCACATGTGTATGCATTTATTTCTGGACCCCAAATTCTGTTTAACTGGTCTATAAAAGCTAAAAACCTTGAAAAAAGATTAGACGAATGACTAACTAGAATAAACAGTGTAGAGAAGTCCTTAAATGACCTGATGGAGCTGAAAACCATGGAATGAGAACTCTGTGACACATGCACAAGCTTTAGCAGCCAATTTGATTAAGTGGAACAAAGGATATCAGTGATTGAAGATCAAATGAATGAAATGAAATGAGAAAAGAAGTTTAGAGAAAAAAGAGTAAAAAGAAACCAACAAAACTTCCAAAAAATATGGGACTATGTGAAAGACCAAATCTACATCTAATTGGTTTACCTGAAAGTGATGGGGAGAATGGAACCAAGTTGGAAAATACTCTTCAGGCTATTATCCAGGAGAACTTCCCCAACCTAGCGAGGCAAGTCAACATTCCAATTCAGGAAATACAGAGAACGCCACAAAGATACTCCTCCAGAAGAGCAACTCCAAGACACATAATTGTCAGATTCACCAAAGTTGAAATGAAGGAAAAAACGTTAAGGACAGCCAGAGGGAAAGGTCAGGTTACCCACAAAAGGAAGCCCATCAGACTAACAGTGGATCTCTCCGCAGAAAGTCTACAAGCCAGACAAGAGTTGGGGCCAATTTTCAACATTCTTAAAGAAAAGAATTTTAAACCCAGAATTTCATATCCAGCCAAACTAAGTTTCATCAGTGAAGGAGAAATAAAATCCTTTACAGACAAGCAAATGCTGAAAGATTTTGTCACCACCAGGCCTGCCTTACAAGAGCTCCTGAGGGAAGCATGAAACATGGAAAGGAACAACCGGTACCAGCCATTGCCAAAACATGTCAAATTGTAAAGACCGTCAAGGCTAGGAAGAAACTGCATCAACTGGTTATAATGAGCAAAATAACCAGCTAACGTCATAATGACAGGATCAAATTCATGCATAACAATATCAACCTTAAATGTAAATGGGCTAAATGCTCCAATTAAAAGACACAGACTGGCAAATTGGATAAAGAGTCAAGACCCATCAGCGTACTGTATTCAGGAGACCCATCTCAATGCAAAGACAAATATAGCCTGAAAATAAAGGGATGAAGGAAGATCTACCAAGCAAATGGAAAAGAAAAAAAGAAAGCAGGGGTTGCAATCCTAGTCTCTGATAAAATAGACTTTAAACCAACAAAGATCAAAAGAGACAAAGAAGGCCATTACATAATGGTAAAGGGATCAATTCAACAAGAAGAGCTAACTATCATAAATATATATGCACCCAATACAGGAGTACCCAGATACATAAAGCAAGTCCTTTGAGACCTAAAAAAAGACTTAGACTCCCACACAATAATAATGGGAGACTTTAACACCCCACTGTCAACATTAGACAGATCAACGAGACAGAAACTAACAAGGATATCCAGGAACTGAACTCAGCTCTGCACCAAACGGAACTAACAGACATCTACAGAACTCTCCACCCCAAATCAACAGAATATACATTCTTCTCAGCACCACATCACACTTATTTCAAAATTGACCACATAGTTGGAAGTAAAGCACTCCTCAGCAAATGTAAAAGAACAGAAATTATAACAAACTGTCTTTGAGACCACAGTGCAATCCAACTAGAACTCAGGATTAAGAAACACAATCAAAACCACTCTACTGCATGGAAACTAAACAACCTGCTCCTGAATGACTACTGAGTACATAATGAAATGAAGGCAGAAATAAAGATGTTCTTTGAAACCAATGAGAACAAAGACACAACATATCAGAATCTCTGGGACACATATAAATTAGAGGGAAATTTATAGTACTAAATGTCCACAAGAGAAAGCAGGAAAGATCTAAAATTGACACCCTAACATCACAAGTAAAAGAACTAGAGAAGCAAGAGCAAACACATTCAATAGCTAGCAGAAGGTAAGAAATAACTAAGATCAGAGCAGAACTGAAGGAGCTAGAGACACAAAACCTTCAAAAAAATCAATGAATCCAGGAGCTGGTTTTTTGAAAAGATCAACAAAATTGATAGACCGCTAGCAAGACTAATAAAGAAGAACAGAGAGAAAAATCAAATAGACACAATAAAAAGTGATAAAGGGGATATCACCACTGATCCCAAAGAAATAAAAACCACCATCAGAGAATACTATAAAATTCTGTATGCAAGCAAACTGGAAAATCTAGAAGAAATGGATAAATTCCTGGACGCATACACCCTCCCAAGACTAAACCAGGAAGGAGTTGAATCCCTGAATAGACCAATAACAGGTTCTGAAAATGAAGCAATAATTAATAGCCTACCAACCAAAAAAAAAAAAAATCCAGGACCAGATGGATTCACAGCCGAATTCTACCAGAGATACAAACAGGAGCTGGTATCATGCCTTCTGAAACTATTCCAATCAATAGAAAAAAAGGGAATCCTCCCTAATTCATTTTATGAGGCCAGCATCATCCTGATACCAAAACCTGGCAGAGACACAACAAAAAAAGAGAATATTCAACCAATATCCCTGATGAACATTGATTAAAAAATCCTCAATAAGATACTGGCAAACCGAATCCAACAGCATATCAAAAAGCTTATCCACTACGATCATGTAGGCTTCATCCCTCAGATGCAAGGCTGGTTCAACATACACAAATCAATAAACGTAATCCATCATATAAACAGAACCAAAAACAAAAACCACATGATTATCTCAACAGATACAGACAAAATTCAACAGCCCTTCATGCTAAAAACTCTCAGTAAACTAGGTACTGATGGGATGTATCTCAAAATAATAAGAGGTATTTATGACAAACCCACAGCCAATATCATATTGAATGGGTAAAAACTGGAAGCATTCCCTTTGAAAACTGGCACAAGACAGGGATGCCCTCTCTCACTACTGGTATTCAACATAGTGTTGGATGTTCTGGCCAGGACAATCAGGCAAGAGAAAGAAATAATGGACATTCAATTAGGAAAAGAGGAAGTCAAATTGTCCCTGTTTGCAGATGGCATGATTGTATATTTAGAAAACCCTACCATCTCAGCCCAAAATCTCCTTAAGCTGATAAGCAACTTCAGCAAAGTCTCAGGATACAAAATCAATGTGTAAAAATCACAAACATTCCTATACACCAATAACAGACAAACAGAGAGCCAAATCATGAGTCAACTCCCATTCACAATGGCTTCAAAGAGAATAAAATACCTAGGAATCCAACTTACAAGGGGTGTGAAGGACCTCTTCAAGGAAAACTACAAACCACTGCTCAAGGAAATAAAAGAGGACACAAACAAATAGAAGAACATTCCATGCTCATGGATCAGAAGAATCAATATCATGAAAATGGCCATACTGCCCAAGGGAATTTAGAGATTTTAATGCCATTCCCATCAAGATACCAATGACTTTTTTCACCGAATTAGAAAAAAACTACTTTAAAGTTAATATGGAACCAAAGAAGAGTCCGCATTGCCAAGAGGATCCTAAGCCAAAAGAACAAAGCTGGAGACATCACACTACCTGACTTCAAAATATACTACAAGGCTACAGTAACCAAAACAGCATGGTATGGATACCAAAACAGAGATATAGACTAATGGAACAGAATAGAGCCCTCGGAAATAATACCACACATCTACAACCATCTGATCTTTGACAAACCTGATAAAAGAAGCAATGGGGAAAGGATTCCCTATTTAATAAATGGTACTGGGAAAATTGGCTAGCCATATGTAGAAAGCTGAAACTGGATCCCTTCCTTACACCTTATACAAAAATTAATTCAAGATGGATTAAAGAATTAAATGTTAGACCTAAAATCATAAAAACCCTAGAAGAAAACCTAGGCAATACCATTCAGGCCATAGGCATGGGCAAGGTTTTCATGACTAAAACACCAAAAGCAATGGCAACAAAAGTCAAAATTGACAAATGGGATCTAATTACACTAAAGAGCTTCTGCACAGCAAAAGAAACTATCAGCTGAGTGAACAGGCAGCCTACAGAATGGGAGAAAATTTTTACAATCTACCCATCTAACTGTTGCAGGAAGTCAGGGACCCCAAATGGAGGGACTGGCTGAAGCCGCGGCAGAAGAACATGAATTGTGAAGATTTCATGGACACTTATTAGTTCCCCAAATTAATACTTTCATAGTTTCTTACGTCTGTTTTTACTGCAATCTCTATCACTCCCCCAATCAATACCCGTGTGATTTCCTATGCCTGTCTTTACTTTAATCTCTTAATCCAGTCATCTTCATATGCTGAGGAGGATGTATGTCACCTCAGGACCCTGTGATGATTGCGTTAACTGCACAAATTGTTTGTAGAGCATGTGTGTTTGAACAATATGAAATCTGGGCACCTTGAGAAAAGAACAGGATAACAGCAATCTTCAGGGAACAAGGGAGATAAGACTTTGGACTATGACTGCCGGTTAGCCAGATGGAACAGAGCCATATTTCTCTTGTTTCAAAGGTAAATAGGAGAAATACCGCTGAATTCTTTTTCTCAGCAAGGAACATCACTGAGAAAGAGAATGCAACCTGAGCGTAGGTCTATAAACGGCATCCTGGGGGTGGGCATCTTTTATGGTTGAAGCCGAAGGGCTAAAATATGCCCCGGTCTCCTGTAACACACCCAGGCTTCTTAGGATGAGGAAATTCCCACCTAATAAATTTTGGTCAGACAGGTTGTCTGCTCTCAAACCCTGTCTGTTGATAAGATGTTAGCAATGACAATGCATGCCCGAAACTTCATTAGCAATTTTTTAATCTTATTTATTTATTCATTTTTTAATTATACTTTAAGTTCTAGGGTACATGTGTACAATGAGCAGGTTTGTTACATACATATACTTGTGCCATGTTGGTGTGCTGCATCCATCAACTCATCAGCACCCATCAACTTGTCATTTGCATCAGGTATAACTCCCAATAGGCCCCCTCCCCATAATAGGCCCCGGTGTGTGATGTTCACCTTCCAGAGTCCAAGTGATCTCATTGTTCAATTCCCACCTATGAGTGAGAACATGCGGTGTTTGGTTTTCCATTCTTGTGATAGTTTGCTGAGAATGATGGTTTCCAGCTGGATTAAGAAAATGTGGCACATATACACCATGGAATACTATGCAGCCATAAAAAAGGATGTGTTCGTGTCCTTTGTAGGGACATGGATGCAGCTGGAAATCATTAGCAATTTTAATTTCACTACATCCTGTGTCCTGTGATCTAAACCTGCCTCCATTTGCTTCGTGATATTTTATTACCTTGTGAAATGAGATCTCTGTGACCCACACCATGCTATTCATACACTCCCTCCTCTTTTGAAAATCGCAAATAAAAACTTGCTGGTTTTACGGCTCGGACAGCATCATGGAACCTGGTGATGTGTGATGTCTCCCCCGGACACCCAGCTTTAACATTTCTCTCTTTTGTACTCTTTCCCTTTATTTCTCAAACAAGCTGAGATGCTTAGGGAAATAGCAAAGAACCCACGTTAAATATCGGGGGTGGGGTTTTCCCCAATATCTGACAAAGAGCTAATATCCAGAATCTACAAAGAACTTAAACAAGAAATTTACAAGAAAAAGTCAAACGACCCCAATAACAAGTGGGTGAAGGATATGAAGACACTTCTCGAAAAAAGACATTTATGCAGCCAACAGACACATGAGAAAAATGCTCATCATCACTGGCTATCAAATGCAAATCAAAACCACAATGAGATACCATCTCACACCAGTTAGAAAGGCAATCATTAAAAAGTCAGAAAATAACAGGTGCTGGAGAGGATGTGGAGAAATAGGAATACTTTTACACTGTTGGTGGGACTGTAAACTAGTTCAACCATTATGGAAGACAGTGTGGTGATTCCTCAAGGATCTCGAACTAGAAATACCATTTGACCAGTCATCCCATTACTGGACATATACCCAAAGGAGTATAAATCATGCTGCTATAAAGACACATGCACAAGTATGTTTATTGCGGCACTACTCACAATAGCAAAGACTTGGAACCAACCCAAATGTCCATCAATGATAGACTGAATTAAGAAAATGTGGCACATATACACCATGGAATACTATGTAGCCATAAAAAAGGATGAGTTCATGTCCTTTGTAGGCACATGGATGAAGCTGGAAACCATCATTCTGAGCAAACTATCGCAAGGACAGAAAACCAAACACTGCATGTTCTCACTCATAGGTGGGAATTGAACAATGAGAACACTTGGACACAGGGTGGGGAACATCACACACTGGGGCCTGTGTGGGGCGGGGGGAGTGGGGAGGGATAGCATTAGTAGGTACACCTAATATAAATGATGAGTTAGCAGGTGCAGCACACCAACATGACACATGTATACATATGTAACAAACCTGCATGTTGTGCACATGTACCTTAGAACTTAAAGTACAATAATAAAAAAAAGACCAAAAAAAAGTTAAACAGAATAAAAATAAAATAAAATAAAAAATAAAAATCTTAAAAAAAAAATAGGAAACAAAATGGCCAAACAAACCTATAGAAATGATTAAGTTTTTAACCTGGCCCCAAATAAATCAATAGCGATAACAACAACAACAAAAGACACCTTGATGCCATTTATACATCTTAAATACAATTTATTTCTTGGAAATCTCTCAGAATCTCCTCAATCTCTCATTTTAACCAGATGTTTATAAACAAATTTTAGATTGCTACAGATAGTACACAAACCAAGAATTATTTTCTTTTTGGCTTTGTATACAAATTCTCAGTGCATTTCTGATTTTAAATCAGGAAGTCTTGTCTGACTCCTAAGGCCCATGTATGCCTGGCCTTAGTTTTATCTCTTTTCAGGCTAGGCATCATTACATCAACCCCTAATGTTTTCAACCACTCCTCTCACCTCACTTTTCTAACCTTTTCCATTCTCTTTTTATAGTTTTCTGTATCAAGTGTGACCTACAATTTACTTACATGAAAAACAACATTTTCACAGTTGAGTTCAAGTTACATAGAAATAACTTTATGAACACAGAAAACTGATAGTTAGCAAAAGATTACTATGTCTTTAGATCAGGTATTATAAAGAATTTTTTAGTTAAATGTTTGAGGTGCTCTAACCCTAAGATTTTATAAATGAGGCAACTAAGGCTCTATTCCTTCAACGGCTTATTCTGGAATTGACATAAAATATACAGAGCTGATAATCAGGACACTACATATATATATATATATATATATATATATATATATATATATATATAAAGAATGACTCATTCTGGGAAAAGCTCAGTTCTGAGAAACTGAGTCCTAGACTCAGAGTAACTAGCAGTAATACCCGGAGGTACAATGTCAGAAGCATTCAGAAAGAAGACCTATCTGATGCAGAACCCAAAATAGAGTGAAATTCTTTAGCATATATACAGGTATACTTCAGAGATATTGTGGGTTCAGATCCAGACCACCCCAATAAAGCAAATATTGCAATAAAGTAAGTCACATGACTTTTTTGTTTCCTAGTGTATATAAAAGCTATGTCTACACCACATTGTAGTTTATTAAGTGTGCAATAGCATCATGTCTTTAAAATGTACTTATTTTAATTAAAAATACTTTATTGCTAAAAAATGCAATCATCTGAGCCTTCAGCAAGCCACAATCTTCTTGCTGGTTAGAGAGTCTTGCCTCAACTTCGATGACTAATAAGGGTGGTGGTTGCTCAAGGTTGGGGTGCTATGGCAATTTCTTTTTCTTTTTGTTTTTCTTCTCTCTCTTTTTTTTTTTTTTTTTTTTTGAGATGGAGTTTTGTTCTTGTTGTCCAGGCTGGAGTGCAATGGCATGGTCTCAGCTCACTGCAACCTCTGCCTTCTGGGTTCAAGTGATTCTTCCACTTCAGCCTCCCGAGTAGCTGGGACGATAGGGGCCCGCCACCATGTCCAGCTAAGTTTTCTATTTTTAGTAGGGATGAGGTTTCACCAAGTTGGCCAGGCTGGTCTCAAACTCCTGACCTCAGGTGACCTGCCTGCCTCAGCCTCCCAAAGTGCTGGAATTACAGGTGTGAGCCCACCACACCTGGCCCAGCAATTTCTTAAAATATGAAACAAATTTAGCACATCAATGGACTCTTTCTTTCACAAGATTTATCTGTAGCATGTGACAAAGTTTGATTGTTCCCACAGTAGAACTTCTTTCAAAATTGAAGTAAATCCTTTCAAACCCTGCTACTGCTTTATCAACTAAGTTTTTGAAATATTCTAAATCCTTTGCGGTCATTTCAAAAATGTTCACAACATCTTCAGCAGTAGAGTCCATCTCAAGAAGCCACTTTCTTTGCTTTTCAGTAAGAAGCAACTCCTCCATTAAAGTTTTATCATGAGATTTCAGCAATGCAGTCACATCTTCAGGCTACATTTCTAATTCTAGTTATTTTGGTACTTCTACCCCATCTGCAGCTATTCCTTTCACTGAAATCTTAAACTGTTCAAAGTCATCCACGAGGGTTGGAACCCACTTCTTCTGAACTCCTGTTAATATCGATATTTGGAGCTCTTCCCATGAATTATGAATGTTGTTAATAACATTTAGAATGGTGAATCCTCTCCAGAAGGTTTTCAATTTACTTTGCCCAGATCCATTAATGGAAACAGTGTCTATGGTAGCAATAGCCTTATGAGATGTACTTATTAAATAATAAAATGTGAAAGTTAATATTACTCCTTGATCCATGGGCTGCAGAATAGATGTTATGTTAGCAGGCATGAAAACCCATGAATCTCCTTGTACATGTCCACAAGAGGTTTTGGGTGACAATGTGTATTGTCAATGAGCAATAATATTTTGAAAGAATTTTTTTTCTGAGCAGTTGGTCTCAACAGTGGGCTTCAAATATTCAGTACCTATGTTGTAAACAGATTTGTTGTCATCTAGACTTTGTTTTTCAATTGATGGAACATAGGTAGAATAGGTTTGGCATGATTCTTAAGGGCCCTAGAATTTTTGGAATGGCAAATGAGCACTAGCTTCAACTGTAAGTCATCAGCTGTATTAGCCCCTAACAAGAGAGTCAGTCTGTCCTTTGAATCTTTGAAGCCAGGTATTGAATTCCCTCTAGATATGAAAGTCCTAGATGGCATCCTGTTCAAATAGAAAGCTATTTTGCCTACATTAAAAATCTGTTGTTTGGGTAGCTATCCTCATCAATTATCTTAGCTAGATCTTCTGGATAACCTCTGTGAGCTTCCAATTTTTCATCTGCAGCTTCCTTACCTCTCTTAGCCTTCATAGAATTGAAGAGAGTTAGGGCTTGCTCTGGAGTAACCTTTGACTTAAGGCAGTGTGGTGGCTTGTTTGACAATCTGTCCAGATCATTCAGAATTGCTTTATATCAGCAATAAAGTTGTATTGCTTTATCATTCCTGTGTTCACTGCAGTCGCACTTTTAATTACCTCCAATAACTTTTCCTTTGCATCCACAACTTGTCTGTTTGATGCAAGCAGACTATCTTTTGGCCTATCTTGGCTTTTGACAAGCCTTCCTCACTAAGCCTAATCATTTCTAGTTTTTGATTTAAAGTAAGAGACATGTGATTCTTCCTTTCACTTGAAAAATTGGGCTATTGTAGGCTTACTTATTGGCCTAATTTAAATATTATTGTGTCTCAGGGACTAGGACGACCCCAGAAGAGTGACATAAAGATGGAGAACAGCCAGTCTGTGCAACAGTCAGTACACACAATGTTTATTGATTAAATTCACCATCTTTATATGAGTGTGATTTGTGGCACTCCAAAACAATTACAATGGTAACACCAAAGGTTACTGATAATAGATCATCATAATAGATATTAAAATAATAAAAAAGTTTGAAATACTGTGATAATTACCAAAATGTGACACAGAGACATGGAGTGAGCACACGCTGATGGAAAATGGCACTAATAATTTTGCTCAAGGCAGGGTTGCCACAGACCTTTAATCTGTGAAAATGACAGTATCTGGGAGATGCAGTAGAGTTAAGTACAATAAAATAAAGCATGCCTGTATCTTTTCAGGACGTTGAAGAGGTCCAGAGCAAGGGGCAGGGCTGAACCTGCAGATGGAAGTGTGCTATTTATGCACTGAGGCCTCTCCATAACCATTATCTTTTTCCTGGCCCTGCACTGTGCTTTAGGAGCCTAACCACTGAATATGGTGTTGCTGGGAGGCATGGCTGGGAAGCACTGCTGGGATTCTCGTGTCCTGTAGCTTCAATTAAATTAGACCAGTGGGAAGTAGGCAATCAGAATGAGGGAAGAAAGAGGTCAGGGTAGCTATTCTCCAGTGCCCGCCCAGTAAGAAGGAAGTTTTGGCAGTTGGTGTGTTCTACCTATAGACACAAATCCAGCCAAGAAGTCACATTACCATTACCATCCCTAGCTCTGCTCCCTGCCATGCTCCTTCAAGTGCCTTGTGTACAGCTTCCTTCTATTGCTAGTTCCTGGGTGCATTACCAGCCTCAGTTCATTGCCATTTGCACACATCATGGCCTAATCCTGCCTACATCTTTACAAACAGTATCGCCTTCATTTAACGCTTAAATTACTCCTTTGTGTGCGTCATCTGCTTCCTCTGAAGTTCTGACGAATACGCAGAACAAACATTTAGACCTGGCAATGTTATAACGTTTTCAAGAATTTAAAACCTTCGAGATCCTGATAGTATCTAATATTCATGTTATTCATGCCTTCCTTAAAAACAAGAATGAGTTACTATTAATATGATTCATCAAAATAATTTTATCTCTAAAAAACCCTAAATAAACACAGCAACTCAATTGTATCTATGCATCACTTCTGCTACCCCTTCCTCAAGAGTCCCAAGTTTACTACACTAGCAACCAAAATTGCTTTAGAATTTAGAAACTCAAGATGATTCCAAACTAGGAAGAACATAATTCTCTAAGAGAGACTTATTAATTAAGGGTAAAATATTGCTGTGAATTTTCTGTAAATATTACTGGTTATCTCCCCAATGATCCTCCCAAGGTAGTAAGATTTCTTTTTGTTTGATAGTCACTAAATCAAGGCCATAAAATGACAAAGTAATCTAAAACATAAAAATGTGTTATTATTAGTATACTTAAAATTACACTTATTATTATTAGCTAATCCTCACTGAAGGCTTTCAATATGCCAGTTACTGCTCTCTAAGAATTGACTCATAGAATCCTCAAAGTCACCTTATGATATAGGCATTACAGTTATTATTCAGATGAGGAAACTGAGGCATAGACATATCAAGTCATATGACCAAAGTCACAATTCAGTACAAAGAGAAACTGGCACATTTATTTCTCAGTTGTTTCCTTCTCATAAAACAGAAAATATTGAAATTTGTACAATTTAAAGTAATGCCCAAATTTACTGTGCTGCTTTTTGCTGTTACTGAAACCAACAGAGCTGGTGTTATAATGAGGGATCTGTTATGTTGAGATATGGGTCAGAATGAGAAAGATTCCTGAGGAAGGATCACATAAATCCACAGAGTTCTGACAGGCAGTCAAGAAGAAGGCAGAGACTGGGGACCCCAGGAAGACTGTCACCCACAAGACAGAGATAGAACCTCAGGGGTACTAAATCAAGGCAAATAATAGAGGCTAAGAGAAATAAATATCTACTAAAAGGGCTGTGGTGAAGGCCAAGAGAAGTACTGCATATGGGAAAAACCTGCACCAGTAATCACTTACTAAAAACTCTCAATTTCTAAAGTTGCAGGGATGCCTAAAATCCACAATATGATGCATTGTTTTCCAGGTTTTGGGTATTTAATCTACACAAGGCGAAATGTTGCATGACCACTTTCAGAAAAATTCCTTAAAAATAGCTGATGTGGGCCAGGCGTGGTGGCTCATGCTTATAATCCCAGCACTTTGGGAGGCTGAGGACGGAGGATCACTTGAGGTCAGGAGTTCGAGATCAACCTGACCAACATTGTGAAACCCTATCTCTACCAAAAATAGAAAACTTAGCTGGGCATGGTGGCACACACCTGTAGTCCCAGCTACTTGAGAGGCTGAGGCAGGAGAATCACTTGAATCCGGAGGCGGAGGCTGCAGTGAGCCAAGATGGCACCACTGCACTCCAGCCTGGGCGACAGAGTGAGACCCTGTTTAAAACAAAAAAAAAAAGTAGCTGATGTGCAATTTTTATTATCCTTCCTTCCTCCTTCCTGCAGTCTGGAATGTGTGTTTAATAGTTGGAGCTTAAGCGGCTTCCTTGGATCACAAGTTGGGAGGACTTTGCTGAAGTTGAACCAGGAAAGGAGCCAGTTTTCCTGGTATCTTACTGGTAGCCCTGTCAGCCCTGAACTGCTCCTCTCACATGGGAGATAACTGTATTTATAACACTGCTATTTTACATTTCCTGTCATTTATAGTCGATCTCATAGTCCTAATTGGTACAATGCATACAGCACTTAACACATTGACACTACCCATAGTATGCTACATTAATGTTAGCTCTTATTATTTTGCCATTATTAGGGCTAAGGTAAAAAGCATTCATAAGAGCTCAGTTTTGCCAGTGGAGTGTGTGAGTCTGGATAAGACGAGAAGAAAACTTCGGAGTGCTAAGGAGCTGGTAAGGCTACTTAAATAGACCTTTACTTGGAACTGCAATACTAATCTTTGTTCCTGTCTAAATCTCTGCAATTATGTTTTGTATATTGTTCCAAATGCTGTCAAGAATGCTTGGGCCAGTCAAAAAACTTCGAAGCAATATATTTGACATACAACATAATTAAGATTTCTCAAACATCTGTCTGGAAGCCAGAGCCCTATCTGTGTTTGAGACATGAAATAAATGGGCCCATAACCTTCAGGTGTTCCCAGGAGAGGGGAGAGAAAGAGGAGGGATATTCTTCTCTCACAGTTATGCACAATATTGTGAACAAAGCAAGGAATGTGCAAAGTGGCTGGCTTCTAATAACCATTTGTTTATATTCTCATTTCAGTATAAAATGTAAGGAACATATTTTTAAAAAGACTTTTACTCTTGAGCTTCCAGAGGGTAATGTCAGTATGCCAGATGTGTCTGTGAAAGGAGACTTTAGGGAATGGTTAGACTAAAATAATAATTTGAACATTAAATAAATTTAAATGCAAGCTTTCCCTTTAGCGATTTCAGTTGTTTAAAATTTAAAATTAGTGCTATTTTATGAAAAAGAGTTTCAAAAATCTGAGTTCCAGAGAGTATATTAAGTTCAATTTTGGGATGAGAGCAAAGTACAATGACTTATCTATTATCCAAAAGAATACAAATATTGAGTATCATACAAAGTTCTAGGATTAAAAAAAAAAAAAGAAATGAAAGAAAAAACACCAAAGGGAAATTATTGGAGATCTTAAATTCACCTGTAAGATTTTACTCATTACTCTAGAAATAATAACATCAAATTCCACTGAAATTTAATATTTTCAGTAACTTTTAACATTTTATTGTTATTAAATTTTATTTTAATTTTTTATTTTTAACTTTTATTTTAGCTTCAGGGGTACACATGCAGGTTTGTTATATAGGTAAATTGCTTGTCATAAGGGATGGAGGTACAGATGATTTCACCACTCAGGTAATAAGCATAGTACCCAGGTAGTTTTTTCTCCTCACCCTTCTCCCTCCCTTCACCCTCAAGTAGGTCCCAGTGTCTATTTTTCCACTTTTTTTGTCCATGTGTATTTAATGTTTACTTCCCACTTATAAGTGAGAACGTGCAGTATTTGCTTTCCTGTTCCTGTGTTAGTTCACTTAAGATAATGGCCTCCAGCTCCATCCATGTTGATGCAAAGGATGTAATCTTGTCCTTTTTTGACTGCATAGTATTTCATAGCATAACTTTTAAAATTCTTTATCAAATGGTAATATATGTTCATTTTGGAAAACTTAGAAAATATTGCTTAGCCAAACAAAGAAAGAGCATGAATTAGCCGTTATAAATAATTGTGTATATGTCCTTCTACACTTTTCTCTTTGCATATATGTGTGTGAACATTTTTTAGAAGAATCTTATAATGTATGTGCTGTTTTTCTCTCACTTTTGTTGTAATTGATCCTTCTCCTAAAACATCACTTTGAATGACTGCATATTATTCTGTCTTATGCTTATATCACAACTTATTTAAACCCTTTTGTTATAAATTAAAGTTGCTACTATTTTTTCAGGTTTATCTATGCTCCTTTATTATTATTTTAGTATTAGCCATAGAAGTAGAATGATGTGGTCAAAGGTAATGCAAAATCCTAAGCATGTGATTAGCATAACTAAACTGCCTACATAAATATGCCTACTAACATCAGGCCAGTAGTATGAGAGAATGTCTGTTTCATTCCACTTTCCAAACACTGATATATCTATGATAGACAGACAAAGAGGTAGGAAAAAATAGACATATATATCTTTTGGCCAGTATAATAGTGAAAAATATTATGTCATTGTTTCCATTTATATTTTTTAGATTTTTCAATCAGGTTAATGTACATTATATAATATATAAATATATTTTTCTCAGTCATTTGTATTTTGTAATGTGTATATCTCTTTATTCATTTTCTACTTTTTAAAGCCTTAAAATTGATTCATACAGTGCTTTATGTATCAAAAATATGCTAGAATATTTTTTCCTGATTATGGTTTGAGTTAAAATTTTTAAAATTATGTATATTATATTATTTGTAAGTTTACTTTTCTTTGTAGTTAAATATATAGCTATTTTCTACAACATAATTGTGGAAATTATATAAATTTTAATGACTTCATTTTATTTTTTTGCTTTATTTTATTTTATTTATTTTTTATGATACTTTAAGTTCTGGGTTAATTTAAGAATGCTATTTCCATTGACATTATAGTTACAGGTATTTTGTCTAACTTTTGTTGTCTTAGTTATTTCCAAAATATTTTAACCCATTAAATTTTATTCTGGCTATGGTAAGAGGAGGTAAAAATCTACCTTTATTTCATTAAAAAAAAGATTATCCAGTTGTTTCAGTAACATTTTTCCAATGCCTCATTTTTTCCTACTGAGATAAAAATGCCATTTTATCATATATTAATTATGTTACATTGATTTTTATGTCTAACCCTGCAACCACAGTTTTAATTACTGGGGCTTTAGAATATATTTAATATCTGACAAAGCAAAAACTCCTTCATTAATTTTACATATTTTAATTAATATATTTCTTTATGAAAACATATTATACTTATTTTTCAAATTTAGAAAATAAATATGTGAAATAAAATGAAATAACTACCACGTATAAATAACTATGGTTAAAACTCAAGTATATGTCTTGCCAGTGATTTGTCAATGCAAAGGTAATTATCCTACGTGATTTATATTTAATATAATCAGTTACTTACTGAACATCATTATATTAAGTTTGAAGACTAGAACTAGGTGGGTTGTGCAGCTGGTTGCTTTGTTTATCCTGACTATGTGATATCACAGTGATAAAAGAAGGAAGGGCTCTACTAAAGTTAATGCTGGTTATTTTAGAAAAAGGAAAATGGATTAATGTTAAATACAGGCTGAATCTGCTCAATGTTTAGTTTCATTCCCAGCCAAATACTTAACAGCTATTTAAAATTCACTTTTATTATCAAAATTCTGTTTATAACATATATATCCTATATTTCATAATTTATAACATATTTTCAGAAACATATACATCATATATTTTAGGAAATATATGATATATATTCCTTATCACAGTAGACTATGGCATGTGTTTTTGCTTTATACCTTACATTTGTTCATATAAAAATCTATCTTAAACACATGTATATGACATAAATATTTTCTACAACATAATTGTGGAAATTATATAAATTTTAATGACTTCATTTTATTTTTTGCTTTATTTTATTTTATTTATTTTTTATTATACTTTAAGTTCTGGGATACATGTGCAGAATGTGCAGGTTTGTTACACAGGTATATGTGTAATGGTGGTTTGCGTGTATGCACCAAAATTCATTTAATCGTTTGATTTTTTTTTTTTTACTTTAAGATGTTGCCAACTTTTTTTGCTCTTAAAAATAAGATCACAGTTAATATACCTAAGCTAAATCTCCGCACATATATTTGATTGCTTTCTTAAAAGAACGAATCGTTAGCTGCTGCCTAAATCAAACAGTAAGCAAATTCTAGATCTTTTATTTCACTAAGATCAGTTACACTTTCTTTCCTTCCATCTCTTTCTTACCAAAATCTGTAACACTTTGCCTACCTTTATTCCTCCTGCTGAACTTCAGCATCATTTAGAGAATTGTAACAATTACCTAGCAGATGTTTTTATTAAAATCAGGGTTAAATTTATTAGTTCATTAAGAAAGAGCTTATTTCTATAAATGTTGCCTTTCTATCCAAAAAGTATCTTCCTCACTCACCCAAAGGCACTATATTCTAGTGACATTTTAAAAACCTGATCACTTGTAAGTAGGGTGAAACATGAATATTCAGTCAATTTGAAGACATTTTAGTTGATTTAATTACTTTAGAAAGAAAGAGAGAGAAAGATACTGTGATGATCTTTTCATGTGATGTGTCAGCTTGGCTAGGCTACAGTCTCCTTATTCAGTCAAATACTAATCTAAGTGTTGCTGTGAAGGTATTTTGCAGATGTAATTAAAGTCCATAATCAGTTGATTTTTAAGTAAGGGAGGTGATCCTATATAATCTGAGTGTTTGGATTCAATCAGTTGAAGGACCTTTTAAGCAGGGTGGAGGCTTCCCTGTGGGCAGCAGTTTCAGTCCATGCCTGAGAGGCCCAGTCTGCCCTTCCTGTCCTGCCACGTAGATGTCAGGCTTGCCTTGCCAGGCCCCACAATCTCTTAAATCAGTTCCTTACAATCAAGCTCTTAAACTACATACCTCCCACTGGTTCTCTTTCTTTTGTTGAATCCTCACACGCAAAAAAAGATTTACTTTTTAGATCTTAGAAAATATCCATAATCCAAGACAATTAAGCCAATTTAAAAGATTAGTCCGGCATTTAAAAATGAAGAAACACTTTTGTGAGACTCTTATCCAACTAGGAGAATCTCTTTCACCTGAGTTCCTCTCCTAGTGTGCTCCCCTCTTTTTTATACTGTTCTTTCATTCTTGTAGCACACTCCATCCAGGGTAATCCATACGCTGGGCTTTCCACTGAGCTCTGGGGTGTAGAGATGAGTAAAGCATAGGGGTTGATTGTACAGGGCCACAGACTAATAGGAGCAAACAGAAATATGAACAGATAAATCTTAATCCAGCATAATATTTTTAAAAGTTTTTGAAAAAGGACTCATAAGGGGATGAAGCCTACACATAGATTTTAAGAACAGGCAAACTTAGTTCTTAGTGTTAGAAATTAGGAATGTGGTTATATTTATGAAAACAGAGAGGACAGTGACTGCAAAGAGGCACAACAGGACTTTCTAGAAAGCTGGCAACATTTTATTTATTTATTTTTATTTTTATTTTTATTTTTTTGAGACAGAGTCTCGCTCTGTCGCCCAGGCTGGAGTACAGTGGTGCCATCTTGGCTCACTGCAAACTCCACCTTCCAGGTTCACGCCATTCTCCTGCCTCAGCCTCCCGAGTAACTGGGACTACAGGTACCCGCCACCACGCCTGGCTAATATTTTTTGTAGTTTTAGTAGAGACAGGGTATCACCGTGTTAGCCAGGATGGTCTCGATCTCCTGACCTCATGATCTGCCCGCCTCGGCCTCCCAAAGTGCTGGGATTTACAGGCGTGAGTCACCGTGCCCGGCCAGCATTTTATTTCTTGATTAAGTGGTGGCTACATGGTTGTGTTTACTTAGTTACAGTTCATCAAGCTGTGCACTTAAAATTTTAGTTTATATTGTGTATGTGTGTTATAAATGAATAATAGGATTTTTTTCATAAAGCAAAAGCATTCTAAATAGCAAAATGTAAGTAATCACACCTCAAGTGTGGAGCCACCTGTGATACTTAAGCCAAACTAAATACTTCTTCCTTCAGAGCATCAGCCACTCTTCTAGAATTATGTGCTAACATTCTGGAGTCTGTGGCTAGACTGTGAGCTTTGGAGGGATGGGGGCCATATCTCATTTAATTCCCCAGTGCTTCAAACATGACACGGAAAATGGTTAATTATCGTTTAAATAAAAAACAATTTTTAGGCCAGGCGCAGTGGCTCTCACCTGTAATCCCAGCACTTTGGGAGGCCAATGCGGGCAGATCATGAGGTCAAGCGATCGAGACAATCCTGGCAAACATGGTAAAAATCCGTCTCTACTACAAATACAAAAATTAGCTGGGCGTGGTGGCATGCACTTGTAGTGTCAGCTACTCAGGAGGCTGAGGCAGGAAAATCGTTTGAACTTGGGAGATGGAGGTTGCAGTGAGCAGAGAATGCGCCACTGCACTCTAGCCTGGCAACAGAGAGAGACTCTGTCTCAAAAATAAATAAATAAATAAATAATAAACGATTTTTAAAATACAAAAAGAAAAGAAATGAAAAAAGGCTAGGGAATAACCAAGCAGACATGAGGTTATGAGGGAATGAGGAAAGGATCTTCTTCTGTTTCTTTAGTGAGGTTCATTGCAATCTTAAGAAAAGAATACTATTCCTAAAACTGTCAGCGGCACTACTGCGTGTCTACCAGAAGCTCCCATGACTGTTTTGTAAGCACAGCTAAACATACAAAGTTTTATCCTGTACCACTATATCCTACCTCCTGTCCTTTAAATCCTTGAAGGATTTTCATTCATTAGTGAACCTCTTTATGCAAATATTCCTCTTTGGAAAATTCTATTCATTGTTGTTGAAAAATAAACAACATGTTTTGCTCTCCACTGATTTCTGCATGTCAAGCATCAAGCGTGAGTGATGGATTTTAGATTTAACAAATCGTTCTTAGCGCATCAGCCTTTGCTGCAGTTATGCAAGTTTCATATTCATCACATATCTCCAAAATACTTCCCTGCTTAGTATAACACTCTGAGGTATAGTACATGAAAAGCACTGTATAATCCCCAGCCGAGTGCAGAATGAACAATCCCATATTTAAAGATTAATGATTCTTTTAGCCGCACAACTGACTTATGGACCTGTCTATTTTTTAAGTATGGAGCTATGACTGAGATGCTTATATTAAACAGACAGAAAAGGTTAAGCATCCAGTTTCCTGCTCAGTAGCGATTTACTTCCACCATATAGGACTTGGAATCATGAATTCTAATGAGAACAAATTCACATCTGGTCAAATCTCAATTATCTGAATGTGGCTTATCCACTCTGCTGAGTATCTATAGAAGCATAAAATTTAAACTGTTATTTTCCCTGCCATCCTACTTGCTCCTCAGCTGCCTCTGTCCTACCACCAGCTGTTATACAGTTAGGAATTAAAAACAATCTTAATGTTAGCATAACCAAAATGTTAACTATCACATGAGCAAAATTCATATAGAATGCGACAAACCCAACTAACCATTTTTTTGAGACTATCTTCTCCATTGCAGTTGACTCGAGATTTAACCATATCTCTAAGTCTAGTTCTTATCTTCAAAATACTGCAATGTTCACCTGTTTTTTTCAACATTAAAAACTTGCATTGAGCAGACTTTCAGAGTCAAGTCACAGGTGGCTTAAACACATTAATAAATCCGTGTTTTTCTCAAAATAAGTTTGTGTATACTCACACACAAAATTTACAAGAAGAAAAAAAACAAAACAAAACCAAAATTCAGACTTTCAGCATTATAACAAAAACTATGCTGGAATATGCTTGTTGAAAGGAAACCACTGTGGGTAGCTTATTAGGAAAAACAATTGGAGTCTAATATAGAATGAATCTCAGTCAAAAATGTAGGAATTATATACAGGAACTAATTATTGATACATGAAGCAAATTGGATGAATCTCAGATATATTATGCTAAATGAAAGAAGCCAGGCTCAAAAGGCTATACCCTGTCTAATTACTTTTATATGACATTCTGGAAAGACAGGACAATAGGGATAAGGAACAGATCAGTGTTTTCCAGGATCAGGGCTGGGAATAAAAATTGATTGCAAAGATGAAGCACAAGGAGTTTTTCTGTGTGTATGTGTGTGATGGAAAGGTAACAGGATTGTCATTGTGCTTACAGTATTTTCTGCATTTTCAAACTTACGTAACTGTATACCAAAAAAGGTAAATTTTATATAAATTTTAAAATAAAATGTTAAAGTTTGTAATTGAATTAGGAAGAAAAATATGATAAAATATTATCACAACAAAATCACTCAAAAGTTCAACTCAATCAAATCATATTGTTGAATGGAAACAATTCTTATTAGGAGTCTTACAAACTAACATTCCCAACAGTCCCCAAAACAATTCCAAACTTAATCAACTATAGATGTCAGCACAGGAATATTATTTCTACACATTGAGCTATGTAAAGTACCTTTTCTCAACCGGATGAAAATAAATAGATCCCAAATAAACTCAAGCATTCTTTAACTGTTTAAGAAAGAAATAACACTGCTTTTGCTTATGCAGTTTCTACCCTTTTTGGTTTCATGTAATCTCTGATCTTTCTTTCTAGCTTCATATTCTTCTCGACTTCCATGTAAGAAGAGCAAATCAATATATCTTCTGTCGCATCTGAAATCTTAGTTTTCAAGTTTTATGCCTCTGTACCAGCATTTCTCAAAATGTGATCCAAAGCAGAGAAATCAGAGTAATTTACTCTGGTAGTCCAAATAATGGCTCTTCAAAGAGATTCATGCCCTGATTCCCTGGAACCCATGAATAGGCTCCATTATTTGGCAAAACATATTTTGCAGATGTAACTAGGGTTACAGATCCCAAAATAAAGAGATTATCCCCAAATATCCAGGTGGGCCCAGTCTAATCACATGAATAAGTGCAGATCTTTCTCCAGGTAAGAGCAGGAGAGTTGAGGCAGAAGTCAAAGAGAAAGCATGAAATGAACTGAAATCTCCATTGTTGGCTTTGAAGAAGGAGGCCATGAGACAGAAATGAAAGGAGCTTCTGGCCTGTAAGAATGACCTCTAGCAAACAGTCAGCAAGGAAACATGGACTTGGTCCTATAGACACATGGAAGTGAATTCTGCAAATGACCTGAATGAACCTGAAAGTGAATTCTCCCACTGGAAGCCCCAGAAAGGATCCCAGGTGGTAGGCATCTTAACCTCAGTCTTGTGATATTCTAAGCAAAAGAATCAGTTGAGGAGATAGATCTGTGATCCACAAAATTATGAGATAATAAATTTGTGTTGTTGAAAACTGCTAAATCTGTGGTAATTTGCTACAGTGGCAACAGAAAACTAATACACCTCATGAATCATAATTGTTAAGGATGATACCTGAGAGTTTCTATGGAAATGCTTATGCATACTCCATTTGATAATCTCTCTTCTTCATCTTCCTCCTCAAATGCATTTCATACTAACAAGTCACACCCAAACCATCATCCTCTCTATCTGGAAAGTCTAATGTAATTGACCATCTAGTCTTTTATTGCTCTTTAACTGGGCACCCTCTTAACACTTACATAATTAAACTGTAGCGTACTAATTTGCATTAGCTATTATATCATATTATAAAAATTCATTGTGATTATTTACATTTGTAGTATATACCCACAGATTCTAATTCTATGGTTTAAACTTCTGGAAGATAAAAATTATTTTATATTTCTCCTGAGAACTATTATAAAGTACTTGATTTATTGATAGAATTTTATAGAAAAGGTAAAATACCTGACATGACTAAGAAGTTTCAAAGAAATTGAGCAATTCTCAACATCAGAGAGTGTTTAGGGAAGGATTTGAATGACTCCTGGGACACAACATGGCTGGAGGTTACCTTGGTGATTCTATCACAGACCAGGTGCTGGCCCTCACCTTTGCGAAATGAAAACTGAATTCTGTCAGTATGCTGAGTGTGTCATTTCTTAAAGAATGGGTTATCAAGCTCACAAAGGCTGAGGTAGAAGACCAGATGTTAATGTATTACTTTGGAATGATATCAATGTCAAACAGAAAATGGTCATGATTAGTTGATAAGCTATACAGAACAACTATTTGGTAAGTTCAGACTCAAAACAAGAAGATTTCAGTATATTACTGAAATGTGTATTCAGGTTTTTATAAACTGATTTATGCATCTCTACAATAGAGATGTGGAAATGCCTGATGGAAATGCCTAGCTGGAAAGTTGATAGGTTTGTCAGTTTGATTTTTTTCTCAATGCTGATTGGGATTAATATATACTATTAGTATCTATGTTAATACTACCCATCAAGTTTTGCCTGAAGGCTACTTTGTCTCATGTTAACTTTGTATATCCCTGCTCTATTCATTTTGTCTAGATTTTACCATATAACTGGCAGTGGAAGATTTTATTTATAATTTCATAGGAAAAGTGACTTGAAATGGTTTTGGGTGTCCCCTCCAAATCTCATGTTGAAAGGTGATCCCCAATGTTGAAGGTGGGGCTTGGTAGGAGGTGTTTGGATCATAGGGGTGGATCCCTCATGGCTTGGTGCTGTCCTTGCAATAGTGAATGAGTTACTCACAAGATCTGGTTGTTTAAAAGCGTGCGGCACTTCTATGCCCCCTTATTCGTTCTTTGGCTCCTGCTTTAGCCATGTGATATGCTGACTCCCTCTTTGCCTGCTGCCATGAGTAAAAACTCCCTGAGGCCTCCCTAGAAGTTGAGCAGATGCTAGTGCCATGCTTCCCACACAGCCTACAGAACCATGAGCCAATTAAGCCTCCTCTCTTTATAAATTATCCAGTCTTAGCTATCTTATTATAGCAATGCAAGAATGGCCTAATACAGAAAATTGATACCAGGAGTTGGGTATTGCTATAAAGATACTTGAAAATCTGGAAGCAGCTTTGGAACTGAGTGGAAGGCAGAGGTTGGAAGGGTTTGGAGGGCTTGAAAGACAGGAAGATGAGGAAAGCCTTGAAACATTTTAGAGACTAGTTAAATGCTTGTGACTGAATTCTGATAGTTATTTGGACAATAAAATCCAGGCTGTCAAGGTCTCAGATGGAAATGAGGAACTTACTGGGAACTAGAGGAAAGGCCACCCATGTTGTGCCTTAGCAAAGGACTGGGCTGCATTGTGTTCATGTCCTATGGATCAGTGGAAGTTTAAACTTGAGAGTAATAATTTAAGGTATCTGGTGGAAGAAATTTCTAAGGAGCAAGGCATTCAAGCTGTCGCCTGACTGCTTCTAAAAGCCCAACTTTGATACAGGAGCAAATAAATGACTTAAAGTTGGAATTTATATTTAAACAGGAAGCAGAGCAAAAAGTTTGTAAAATTTGTGGCCTGGCCATGTGACAGAGAAAGAAAAAGCTTTTTTGAAATAGGAATACAAGCAGGCTGTGGAGCAACCACTCGTTAGAGAGATTTACATAACTAACTAAGAAGGAGCTGAGTGCCAATAGCCAATAATATGGAAAAAATTGCCTCAAAGGCATTTCAGAGATCTTCTAGGCAGGCTTCTGCCTGGGCATCTAAGCTTTTCCATACATCCTTTGAAATCTAGGTGGAAGCCACCAAGCCCTCTTCACTCTTGCACTCATGTGCCTACTCCCAGTATGATCACAAAGGTCCAGGAAGATTGAATGGTTTCAGGGGCCAGTCCCAAGGCTCAACTACCCTGTGTCACCCTCGAGGGTTGCTCCTCACATCCTGGCAGCCTTGGCTCAAAGGGCTCCTGATACAACTTGAGCCACTGCTTCAGAGGGTGCAAGCCATAAACCTTCATGATTTCCACATGGTTTTAAGTCTGTAGGCATGAAGAGAGCAAGAGTGAAGAAGGCTTGGTAGTCTCCACTTAGATGTCAGAAGATGTACAGAAAAGCCTGGGTGCCCAGGCACAAGTCTGCTGCAGAAGCAGAGCCCTCACAGAGATATTCTACTAAGGCAGTATGAAAGGAAAATATGAAGTAGTGCAAGAATGGTCTAATATATTACCCAATTGTCAATACCATGTGTTCTCTGACATATTAAATAAACAAACAAAAATCACAAGGAATTGAACTGAAAAATAATTTGATTTATAAGACAATTTTAAAACATGGTCTTATTATTAACTCAAACTTTTTGTTGTTGTAGTTTTGGTTCAAAATATCTATCTCTTATTATTTTAACTTGATTTGAAAAGTTTTACTCATTTCAAAATTACTTTTACTGATCCAAATTGTGTTCTCTTGATCAGCCTGATGATTTTGCACCTTTCATTTTCATAGATATTACAAATGTCTATTATACATATCTCACACCTGAAGACACAAATACCTTGGCAATATAGAAAATGAAAGAATTAATAAATGATCATTTTTGGTATTTTAGAAAATTATTCTTTCTCCAAAATCAACCTGAACTCTTGTTTATTTTTTGAGGCAACAATAATTAGGTCTAACAAACATCTGGTAGGTATGTTATTTGTAATACTCAGAAAAAATATAAGCAAGCATTTTACAGAAGATAAAAGGGAAGCCTGGAGATAGTAACTTTCCCAAGGGTGCACAGTTATCCAAACAGAAATTTTAACTCCAGTGTTTCTGACCTGAAATTTCCCCTCTCTGGCCAGGAGTACTTCATGCTGTGTCAGAATTCCAAGAACCTCTTAATACACAACACAGAGAGGTATAGTAACTTATAATCTATGGTTATGGATTGTAGTAACTATCATTCTATAATTACACTTTTTTTTTTAGTTGAAAGGGGTCTCAGGGATCACCTTCCAGCCTACATCTCTGAAAGACATCCCTGTCAGCAAATAGCTATCTGGAAAAAAAAAAAAAAAAAAATCTCAGCAGCATGGCAATATGATTCCATGGCTCTGGTTTCATTTTGGGGTAAGTCTATTTGCAAATATATATATTCAACCAAGTGAAAGTCTGTCTCTGAAACATCCACCTGTTAGTCTCCTGGTTTGCCCTCAGGACGTATGCAGGCTAAATTGGCTCCCTCTTTCTTTGTATCAATAGTTTTAATTAGATACACCTCAATTTCTCTAGTCTCTTCAACTATAATGAATATGAAATTATTTTCCTTTTCCGCAGTCTTATTTAAATGTGAGACCCACCGTGGAATATTCCACTGCTAGGATTGTCTGCTAAGTGCAGATGTCAATGAAAAAACTACTCCAAGACTATTGCTATAATCCAGATCACACCACTCTTCTTACCATCTATGTCACACAATTTGCCCATATTAAGTTTGTGCTCAATCTATAACTCTAAATGCATACCTTTATGTTTCTCTCTTAAATACCATTTTTTTGTACTTGTCAGCCCACAATTAAGGCCCTTGAAAATTATAGGAATTATTTGCATGATAGTGCAGGATTACAACAATGACTGCATGATGAAACTGTGCAAAGTAGTCTTAATAATCAGTGGGAAAAAATGCACTTGTTCCATGACCTTTACATTTTTTGTCAAAACATTTAAAACTTCATATTGTCAGATATAAATAGGAATTTATAAGAAAATGTAAGATAGTGAAACTAATATTTATTTAGTACATGAACTTTAAACATTGGGAACATTGAGAATTTAAAAAATAATTTTTAGTAAAAACCTTAACTTTAACAGATCTTGCCTTCTTATTGTATAATTTACAATGAAGAGTTATCTTCTACGCTTTGGCAGATTGTCATACACACTAAGTTTGGATCTACTTCCAACATTTTATCTTTTGTGCTTTCAATGTTGTGAAATATCTGAGAGTTCCTTTAAAATGAAGTATTTGTCAGTATCACTTCCTCAGGGGTGTCATCCTTTTTGTCACTTTCCTTAATTGTCAGTAAGTTCACCTTCATTAAATTTCCATGGCTGTGTGTTAGAGTCTCCAACAGTGGCGGTGTCAACCTTCCCATGGTGAGCTATTTCTTTCATAATTCCATCTATGTTTGATTTAAATTTCACTTCTAGCACTATTATTCATCATTTGTTTGGTGTACTTCCATTTTTGTTGGTTATACCCTCTGATTACCCATTTTCATAAATTGTTACACGAGTTTCTCATGGAGAGACCAGAAGGCAACACAATCATAAGTTTTGCTATCTGGCTTGAACTGAATAACAGATACAGAGTGATCAGTCACTAACAGGCTTTGGAAAATGTGATATGATTGGTCACTCATCAAGATGGTCAGCTGTTACTTACTGAGTGATTTGTGAACTGAAGAGCTACTAGCAAAGTTTGTACTTTGTGCAATTAGTCACATCACACAGAGCATGATAAAATGAAATGTGTTCTTGAGCAACTAGTTTTATTTAACTAAACCATGGTAACTGAAATTTGTGCACATTGTGCCAAGTGAAGATTGCATGTATTCTGCTACCCATGGCAGTGCTAATAATAATGTTCTCCTAATACACACACACACACACACACACACACACACACAAACACACTCCTTTCAACCTCCATTCATCAGAGACTTACCTTTGTGTCAGACTTGACTATTTCTATCTTGAATTATATTACCTTTCAGAGGCCCTGACCATGGAACAGTATATGTCTTCTTCTGAATCATTTGAACAATTTCATTTTCTAATGTATAATGTTCAGGTATTATGTGCATTCCTTGCTTTTACATAGAGTTTGTTCACATGTAGTTGTATTTATTTTATTAGCAAGCATGTAGAGTCATCTAAACTGGGATTGCCATTCTGGATTTCCTGCTTCAGTAAAAATGGGATCTTAAACCAAACCTGTTCAGACTTCTCCAGGTTAAGTGTTACTGAAGACTCTAATATCTTGCATTTCACCCCGTATTTAATAGAGCCACGTAGGGATTCCTTGTTCTTCCTTATTGTCTTAGATTAGAACACTTTCTTCCTTACTGTATGAAAGATATTGTCTTGCAGGTTGATCTCTTTAATGGATATTGGACCAGACTCCAAAATACCAGCTGAATGTTACAGGCTTACCAAGAGTCAAGATGGTAGATGTCTCATGATCAATATCTCTGAACTATAAAGCAAAGTTACAGTGCCCCCCTGGTTTTAATAGAGGAGGTTTTCAGACAGAGGCTGAAATTGGAAGGGATCTGTGAACTGTGGCAAGCTTCAATTTAATCATTTTGTCTGCTCAAAGAATACCCCCACTTGAGAGAGAAAGAACAGTTAGCTGACATAGCTTCTACCGTGATCAAGTGAATATCGTAGTATTAGTCAAATCTACCAACATTCTGTAAGCATGCTTGATTGTCACTTTAAGTTATTACAGGACACACAGAGTCCCCCATTACCAAGAAAGGAATCCAGGTACTCATGAGACAACCATCTGGATTTTTATCATCCATTGCAAGTGACCACAGCAAATACTCTCACTTTGAGCTAAGTAATTATTCTCACGACCACACTGCTTATTAGTAGCAAAGTCAAGTCTGAAGCCCAGATCTGCTACCTGCCATTCCAGTAATCTCTTCTCATTATTCTAAATATTGCTTTCAGGTTTGTTAACAGTAGCTACTTGGTCTAAATTGTTGTTCTGTTGATATATGGGTCCTTTCTTCCCCAGAGGCATCTTAATTGCTTCCTGTTTTTATTAACTTGAATGTATATGACTTTCATCAAAGCACTTAAGTATGTAAACAATTGTCCCACTCTCCAGAAAGCCAGGAGGAGGGCAGCTCTACTTTGAATCTGCCTTAGCAATGCTGAGTGTGCAAGAGGACTAGGGGAGGAAGGACAGGCTTGCATCAGCTCCTGAAATGTTCATGGCCTCTGCAATAGAATTCCTGGGCCAGAAAAGCTATCTACCTTAAGAGAAAAACTTAGAAATACATTTCACAGATAGATGCTTTGGGGCTAGAGAAAGGGAAAGCAATATTCACAGGAGGAATTCAAACTGGTGACAGACATGATAAACTCTAAAATCATATTGACATTACCAAAGGAAAAATTTAAAACAGAAATTCAATATTTAGCATTATTTTTATATATGCATTAATTATTGTCTGAAATAGAAGGTGCTCTGTTCTTTAGTCAGAAGCCTATCAATTGCATGTCTTCAATTAATTGTTAGAAGATATATTTATAATTTTACTTATAAAATAATAGTATCTTGTCATTCGTTTCATTATGCTCAGAAAAATCTGCTCCTATCTGGTGGCAGCATTTCCGGAGGGTATTCAGTTGGCAAACTTAGCCAGACTTAATAAACTGGCTGGGAATTGTCAGGTAATTTCCTTAAAATTAAGCATGATGAATAACCATCTCATGTATGGTCTGTTCTGAGCTCTTTAGCTGGAGAAAGAAAAATAGACTCTTCATAGACTTTTTTTTAATCCAAATTTTACTGAACTCATTTAGGGTGAATTTTATATAACATGGAATAAATTTTATGAGGATTCTAAGCAGTATAGCCATTTTGGTTATTAAAATTAAACATTTCTCTGTATTATTCTAAATGTTTTAAAGTTTTTTTTTTTTTTTTTTTTGAAGAAACAACATTACTGGAAAATGAACAAGGTTCTACTTGCAGTTCTTAACATAAAACACCATTTTCCAGATTGTCTTTCAGACTCTGCTATCCCACCAGCAAGGGACGTTTTCTACAGAACCACTCAGGAGCGAGGCAGACAAGAGGTTGAGTCTAAAGGAATCCAAGACAAAAACAAGCTGCTGCAGACAAGGTAGAGGAAGAGAGCAGACTCCGGGAGCTAAAGATTGAAGGGACACTCATCTTTTCCATCAGTGTTTTAGTAATCATTTGTTTCTCTTCACCTGTTTGGAAATAGATATTCAGCTTCTCTTCTCTTTCTTACAGAATTCCCTTAGTTAAAAGTGGCTAAGGCTCCTATAACATCTCATCCCCTTAGCAGAATCTCCAAGGTCCATCACATTATTGGAACCTCTAGCACATGTTGCTTACACTTGTTATGGTGAAACCTGTGCATCAGCAAGTCAGGGAATGTGCTATCCCCATTTCCTATTTGATAGGCTATTACTACAATTCAAGTGTCAGCAAACTTTTCTGTTAAACTTTCAGGATCCCTCCTGGGAAGCTTATTGCTCCTTTCTCTAGGGTACAACAGCTGTTGGTCACACAGCTCTGCTAGGACTTATCACCTTGCCATAATTAGCTACAGCTCCATTAGCCTGTGCACACCTTCACCTCAGTATTCCAGGGATGTGGTTGGATATGTGTCCCTCCAAATCTCATGCTGAAATGTGACTCCCAATATTGGAGGTGAGGCTGGTGGGAGGGTATCATGGGGGCAGATCCCTCATAAATGGTTTAGCAGCATCACCTTAGTGATAAATGAGTTCTTGCTCAGTTCCTCCACCCAACATCTGTTTGTTTAAGAATCTGTTTCTGCCCCCTTCTCTCTCTCTTGCTCCCTGTCACCATGTAATACACTGGCTCCCTCTTCAGCCTCCACCATGATTGTAAGCTTCCTGAGGCCCTCACCAGAAAGACACCAGCGCTATGCTGCCTGTGCAGCCTGCAGACCTATGAGCCAATTAAAAATTAAAGCTTTTTCCTTTTAAATTACCCAGCCTCAGGCATTTATAACAACACAAAAATGGGCTACACCCAGGCCTCAGAGTAATGACTGTCTTGCAGTAAGAAACTAACTCAAAACACATTTGTTGAATGAAAGAGCAAGTGCACATATGACTTGAAGAATAAAAAAGGTGTTTAAATCAAATAATTTAAATATATATAAAGCCTTAATTGCTTCTATCTTAGAGTATTTAATGGAAATTTAAATTTTCCTTCAACTAATAGATAGTTGTTAAATTCTGCAGAGTAGAAACCCATTAAGAAAATCAATAAACTCAACTATTTTTGCTGCGATATTTTAATATGAAGCTAAAGATTAGAGTTAGAACAAAACCTTTCAATAGAATATTTACTTCTCAAGAGCACATGTATATAATTCACTTTTAAATAAATTAAATTAGGTGTTAATTTATAGGAAAAAATCTGACACTGTAGGCATGAGATCAAAATCATAACATGATTTTTAATCAGGGACCACTGCAAAGGTAATCCTAAACAGTTTGAAATCATAAATAGTTTTTCGACTTCTTATTTCATTTTTGGTATTTATTTCACAAATCGTACAAAGTCTTCTGGAAACTGTATATTTTTAAATGTTATTATTCATTATAATTGCTAGAAACAGCATCTTTCCCAGAAAACAAAGTTCGGCTTTTCTTTGTATGCAGAAATTATTACTACACCATACTTTTCCTCTTCTTATTAATTTCCTCTTTCAAATGGCTAGTGCTAACTTACACAGGTACTTTGAAAAGAAAAATCAAATGATTCCATTCTTATGAATATATTGCTAAAAAGCTTCTCTAAATTCCTTTCCTGGCACATTTAATGATACTATAGTGTACAGAGAGGAGTTAGCAGCTGTGTACATATGACTGTAAAACCCTGAAACACGTGTGATAAATTTCTAAACATGAGCCACAACTCTTACTTGGAGTAAGTAAGTCTCATGACCATATTCAACTATTGACTATTGATTACCTTATACTGGTGATAGGTTTTCGCTATTGTAACCTTACAGATATCTGTTGTCTCTAAATTTGAAAATACTGATGCCAAATAAGGAAACAGGAACTTAGCTTTATTAAATGAGATGCAAGTTCATACAATGAAATAAAATATGACATAGCTATGACTACCAAACTCAGTTATTTGTGTAACATTGGCTGAGAAAAATGATCCCTCTGTGTTCTCACTTCCTTGGGCTACCCAGGATAGTCCTAATTTATGCCTCTTGTTCTGGTGTAATTATTAATAGAACTCCTTTGCACTTGCAAACATGTCACTGTTTGGGTATACACTTTATGGTCACCTAGTCATCTTCCTTGTAAGTGGAGCACTCGACTCTAGAAATAATGTAGTACAGGAGGAGGAAGGAATACTGGCTTAGTCATTTCTGTCAAGTATAAAGTTTTGCTGAATGTCATAGCCACATTCGTTCCTACTTGCAGGAAGCTAGTTTGCAATCAACATACAGTTGAACGTTATTGCATCTAGTAGAAAGCTAGACATTATTTTAACCTTAGCTTTATTTAAACTTCCAATACATGGCTACTATACCCTTTAACTTAGCATATTTGGGGGGAATAAATAATTTCTAGATCTCTGAGTACTTCAAAGCAGAAAATTCTGGTGATAGCTTTCAGCTGTTTATATAACATTCCAAATTATGCTGTTTAAAATGAAAATTTACTTTGTAAGTTCTGTCTCAGAAATCCAAGGCATTTTCTTGGTTCTTTTCCTAGAAGTGTTGCATTTCATTTTGCACTGCCCATACCTCTCATGACCTTCTCCCTGATTCCACTGGCCATGACTACTCCCCCAAGCAGTTTCTGAATTGGCTTCAGGATATCATTGCTTCTTTATATATATATATAAATTAAGAAAGGGACTTGAGGACTGTTGGATATCAAAGGAACATGATTTATTCTTCTTCAAAGATTGTTTTACATGTTGAATTGTCTCAAAAATTAGAAGCAGTAGATTCAATTAAGTAGAAGTCTTTAGACAGAAGTTGAAATGATGTATTCTCCTGGCAGTAAGTGTAATTTCAAGTGGTCACAGAGTTTCAGTTCTAAATGTTTTTACTTGCTTTATTTTCCCTATAAAAATACACAAATATATAGATTCACTGTGTATAAATTTAATTGGCATAAATTTACTCGGGGAGAAATCAGCAAAGTAATTTATCTGTCTGTTTCACATAATAATTTGCATAGTTCACCAGTAGTGACCTCTTCCTTTTAACAAATAAGTCGTAGTTCATAACCTGAATTTATTATTTGTAGGGAATGTGAGTTTATAATTATTTTCCAGGACATGTTTCAAAGCAACAGCATTTCAAAGCAACAGTACAAATCAAGTGTTTTTAAACACTGTACATGCAGAGCAGAAATAACAAATATATGTTTTTGTGCTATCAGCCATGCCCTTGAGAAAGGGGAATGAATACCATTGGCCTGAATGATCTGTTTGGCTGAGATTTTAAGTTCGTTCAGATGAATCAATCCAGGCTAAAAAACTGAAAATCACATCAAATGGATGAAAAGCAAAACATATGAAATTCATAAAAACTGAAGTTTTCAAGCTTTATTTTTGTTAAGGACAGACCGTTTTCAGTAAATGAAATATTAGTTGGAAACCTAGATACTCTCTCCATATAAAGGAGGAGATGCTTTAGAAAGAAAAGGAGGAGAGAAGCAGGAGCTTCAATCCCAATGCTCATCCCTCCCTCACATTCCTTAATGTTATACTGCTTTCTCCAGGGTTAAGATAACATCGAAGAGAAGGGCAAAAAAGAAGAGAATTTGGCTCAGCTATCTACAGTATGTTATTTATAAAGTATTATGGTGAGAGGAAACAGAAAAATTGCTTCCTTCACAAGGCTAGGGTTTCAAAAAACAAAATCTGCAGCTGCTAAACATAGAAATTAAAAGAAACTCTCTGATTAAGAGCATTAACGATAAGGTAAGTGTTGCCCTGAGTCATTTTTTTTTTTGATTTATATGTTTAAATTCAAATGAGTTCAAATTAGGCATTAACTGATAGCAAGTTTGTTTGTTACTAAATATAGTGACTCAACTAATTTTGAGTAGCTGTTACATTATCCGTGCTAACAGGTGCATAGAAGAGAAAATGAAATGGATTGAGCAGCACTTTAGGAACATCTGGAGAAGATATTTAGCTTGTATTCCTCACAAAGTAGTCTGATTGCCTTTTTATCTTCATTTACAGTTTTTATTATGATCTTTTGATATAAAAGTCATGTATGCAACACACCTGTTTAAAGCTATGTTACATATGGAATATTTAAAATTGGCAACTTCTAGTGATGATATTCATTGCATACATTACACATATTGAAGAGGGTTCATTGGGAATTTGCAAATACATTTTCAATGGGAACGATATGCAAGATGGAAGTACTGAAGTTCCTGTAAGAGGGCCTTAATGATGCTTTGTACCTTTAATATTATTAATATTGATTCATACAATGTAAACATTCCTAAATCAACTAAAAAACCTTTTATATATCCACACACATAAACTAGTCCTTGTACTACAAATATGTGGTCTGATTGGGAAATATTTTAAATAAGCCACTATAATTCTGGAAATAGATCTCTCATAAGCTAGGTTCTAATCTATTTACAGAAGCATGGTGAATTGAGCAGATGTTTGAAGAGTCTGACAAGTAGAAGATGAGAGGAAGGACCACTATAAGTAGGAACTTAGTGTTTTTGTTACTTGAATGACTCATTTAGTGGTTGTTACTAATTTTATTTAAATACTAGGGTTCTATATATGGTATTGTAATGTTTATATTATGTAATTGTGGGGGACTCCATTGATGCCTCACTTTTCTCACCAAAGAATAAAAACCAAAACTACTTCTCTCCCATTTATATATACTTCTCTGGATTTTACACTACAAAGTAAAGGAGGCTACCAACATTTTCCAGATGAATTGCTTCTGAATATATAAGTTTACGGTTGCCAGAAGAATGGCAGGATACTGAAATATGTTAGTTGTGGTTGACAGCATTTCTGCCAAGGAAATCAGAAACCTACTAATCAGAATAAATACTAGGATACTTCCCCCACATTTCTTCTGTAACTTTTGCTTTTAATGTCAATTCGTAAAGCAAAAGTACAGGCTAATAAGGGGGTAAAAGAACCAATAAAACAGTTTATTAAATACTAGCTAATAATCTAATTGACCTCCAGAACATGACCTATACAAGTTATCAGTGAAATTAGAATGAAATACAGATCCCTAACATGGAGAAAAGCTTAAATTAATTATGACTTCAAAAGCAACGCATTCAGTGAACTTTTGGGAGCCCATCCTTCTAATAGACTTCTCCCTTTAAGCTCTTGTATGCTTTACTTGGTTCTACATCCTTTCTTCTTTCCAGCAGGAGGTGAATTCAGTGTTCGGAACTTTTCTTTTGCTTCTTCTTTTTTTTTTTTTAAATATATTTTTACTTAACTTTTTGGAAATATTTCCATCATCTCCTTTGGTGCTAGGTAGCATTTCAGAGCCAATAATCTCCACATTCAAATTTCTGCCTTATGTATCATCCCATGGTAAATTCCAGTGGGATGACCCCCAGCCACTGTATTGCAAATGCATTCCCATCAACTCATCTTGCCCTAAGAAACACCTCCTTTATCCAACATTCTTCTCTGTCAATGTCATGTTTTTAGGTTAAATATCTTTTAATAATTTTTGACAGTTCTCTCTTTCAATACTCATACATTTTCTTTATATTAAAAATATTAATGAAAGTTTTCTCTTTCTTTTTCATTCTAGTCACCATGACCTCTACACCCTCATTAGTGACCCTTTGATTCTGGTTTCTCCTGATGTTAAGTAATCCTACTGAAAGAAAATGACATATTGACCCCATAACTTACTTATTCAAGAAACTTCAATTGTTTTCTAACGTCTTTCATGAGGAGTTCACATTCTAATAATATGAAGTCCTGCTACTTTCCCTTTCATACTTTCAAAAGTTGGTATTCAGTAGTTATATCACTTTGCATTCCCATGGTACTTAAGAAGAGATCACTGTGTATAATTAATTTCTGCATATACATGTAGATATTTGATTAATCATTATTTCTTTTCATCTTGCAGGAATTGGTCTCATTTCTCCAGCCTATCAGGGTCATTTTGAATCTATACTAAATTCTCTGAGGCATTATTTATACCCCTCTGCATTACCATCATTGTATCAGATAAACACAGAAGATATGTCTTCCTTTAAGTTTGCAAGGAAAATATGGAATGACCCAGAGCCAAGGCAAAAAATCTCAGGCATACCTCTACACATGTCTCTCCGACTGTCAGTCATTCATTAAGACAATGACCAAGTCTTAAACCAACCAACTAGGCTCACATAACTATGACTATGCAGGACAAAATTGTCTTGGGAAACATTGGCAACTGTTGAAAATTAAGGTACATAGATGTATAGGGTTATAGTGATCCACAGACCCAGAAACGTATTAAAAAGGAAATGAGTCATTACCCATTACGATTTTCAGTTGATACATAGAGTTTATCACATTGTCCTCTGCATGCAAATAAACCAACTATATAAATGATTTCTGTTATATCTAGAGTTGATACAACTTTGTTTCATATTTTCTAGTGAGAACAAAATTATTAAAGATTTTAATATCTTTTTTTTTTTTTTTGAGATGGAGTTTTGCTCTTGTTGCCCAGGCTGGAGTACAATGGTGTGACCATGACTCACTGCAACCTCCACCTCCTGAGTTCAAGTGATTCTCCCACTTCAGCCACTGCAATCTCCACCTCCCGGGTACGAGCAATTCTCCAGCCTCACCCTCCCAAGTAGTTGGGATTATAGGTGCCTGCCACCATGCCTGGCTAATTTTTGTAATTTTAGTAGAGACAGGGTTTCCCCCATGTTGGCCAGGCTGGTCTCGAACTCCTGACCTCAGGTGATTCAATATCTTACTTTAAAAAATAGAGATTAGTATGTTAAGAAACAGATAGGAGAGAGAATAGAGTCATTTGACTTTCTTCCTGAGCTGAAATGTTCATTAAGAGAAGCAGAGAATGAAGGAAACAACCACTAACCAAACAAAACTTACCTATTTGTTCTTAAAGAATTTGTGGAATGTTACTGCAAACTATTGTCTTCTGAAATAATACAGAATAGTGCCACAACTAATACATGTTCAAGAAATGAAATCCTTTAATAACAACGTTCAATGTGTGAATGAAAACAGAACGTCCTTTATAGACTGTGATAAGTAGAAACATGGGTTTTGAAACTTGACCTCAATAAACAGCTTCTCTTTGTCTCTATTGAAGGGAAACAGGTCTACTATGAGGTAAAATTTAAAGTATGAATCAGACAGATATGGCCTTAAATCTTGGCTCTGTCATTTACCAGCTGCATGAATTTGGTCAAACCATTTTTACTTCTCTATGCCTGTTTTCTCTTTTGTAATGAGGATGATAGTACCTACCCTATTGGTTTGCTGTGAATATTAAAAGAGATAATGTAACCAAGTGTGATGCCTCACGCCTGTAATCCCAGCACTTTGGGAGGCTAAGGTGGTGGATCACCTGAGGTCAGGAGTTCGAGACCAGCCTGACAAATATGGTGAAACCCCATCTCTACTGAAAATACAAAAATTAGCCAGGTGTGGTGGTGTGTGCCTGTAATCCCAACTACTCAGGAGGCAGAGGCAGGAGAATCGCTTGAACCCAGGAAGCAGAGGTTGCAGTAGCTGAGATCATGCCACTGCATTCCAGCCTGGGAGACAGAGTGAGACTCCATCTCAAAAAAAAAAAAAAAAGAAAAAAGAAAGAGATAATGCACATCAAGTGCTCATTTCATCATCTGTAATGTGGTAACTATTTATTGAGCAATATTTCACTTGTTCTTTTAGTTGTCTTATTTGTTGTCCACTCACAACTCACTCTACTTTTTTTTTTTCAACTTTCTTTTACACCTGTGATCCCCTCACCTTTTCACTGGCCTGTTGTTCTTCCCCCTAAGTCTTGAAAATGGGGAAGCAGTAGATATGCTGCTCAATTTAGTAGTTATTTTATTAACATTGTGTTAGCATGAGGGCATTTCTTACAATGACATATTTGATTTAACACCATTTCTAAAATTGGAATGAAAAGATTTATCTCTAAAGAAATTCTAAACACCAGAAAGCAAGTGAAACTATATTATTTTAGCCAAAATATAGAAAAGCCAAGATAACCTAAAATACCATGTGTTTAGTGTTTTTAAGAAAATTGGTTTGAAGGAGGAAAACAAGTTAATCATTAAAATGTCTTCCAATTACTGAATAGCTATTATGTGCCTGGGGTATGCTTTAACATACAACATTAAAATTTCATTTCTCATGTATTCAAATATATTACAAAAGTTATCTTCATTTTATACATGAGAAAACTATGGATTAGACAAGGGAGTTATTTTGTTTAAAGTCACAGAGCCAGAACAGGAAAACAGGACTTGAACTTAGGTCTACTGACTCCCAAGTTTGCACTGTCAGTCATGGAGTTACATAGTACTTTGATCTGTACCTCCCGCAGAACCTGTTTCACTGAGCAAAAGAAGGCAGAAACTAACACTGACTGAGTAGCTATTGTCCCAGATATTATACCTATGAAAATGTCTACTAACGCCTATCGTCATCAGTTATGGAGATAATGTTCCTTAGCTTACTGCTTTCTGCATCATGAAAGTCTCTCTTCCTACTACCATCAAGACTAAGTCAGTCTCCTAAAGAGCCTGAAAATCTGTAGAAGCTCTTCATCGGGTTGGGGGGCTGAGCTTTGAAACAGCCCATGAGAATCTGAGAATCCATTTTGAGCAAGGGGGAATGCTCGTGGGTTGTATGGTAATGAGAGATCCAAACACCAAACCCTGCAGGGACTTTGGGTCTGTCACAAATGCCACTGTAGAGGAGGTGGATGCAGCCCTGAATTAAAGGCCACACAAGTGGAGGGAAGAGTTGTGGAAGCAAAGAGGGCAAACTCAAGAGAAGATTCTCAAAACCAAGTACCCACCCAACTGTGAAAAAGGTATTTGTAGGTGCCATTAAAGAACACACAGAAGAACATTACCTAAGAGACTATTTGGAACAGTGTGGGATAATTAAACTGATTGCAAACATCACTGACAGAGCCAGTGGGAAGAAAAGGTTTTGGTTTTGTAAACACTGACTATGGTGACTCTGTGGACAAGACTGTCATTCAGAAATACCATACTGTGAATGGCCACAACTGTGAAGGAAGGAAAGCCCTGCTAAAACAAGAGATGGGTAGTGCTTCATCCAGCCAGAGATTGGCATGGTTCTGGAAACTTTGGTGGTGGTTGCCGAAGTGGTTTCAGTGGGAATGACACCTTTGGTCATGAAGGAAACTTCATGGGTCATGGTGGCTTTGATGGGGATGGCTATAATGGATTTGATAATGATGGTAGTTATGGAGGAGGCAGTCCTAGTTACTCTGGAGGAAGAAGACGCTATGGAAGTGGTGGACAGGGTTATAGAAACCAGGGCAGTGGCTATGGTGGGAGTAGCAGCTGTAACAGCCATATCAGTGGAAGAGGTAGAAGTGACTCTGGTGGTGGTAGTGAAAGCAATTTTGGAAGTAGTGGAAGCTACAGTGATTTTGGAAATTACAACAATCAATCTTTAAATTTTGGACTCATGAAGGAAGGAAACTTTGGAGGCAGAAGCTCTGGCCCCTATGATAGTCAAGGCCAATACTTTGCCAAGTCACAAAACCAAGATGGCTAGGATGGTTCCAATGGCAGCAGTAGCTATGGCAGAGACAGAAGGTTTTAATTCCTGCCAGGAAACAAAGCTTAGCAGAAGAGGACAGCCAGAGAAATGGCAGGGAAGTTACAGGTTACAAAGGATTTATGGGGTCAACCAAGCATAGTGGTGTTAGTGCCTACCTGCTACAAAGAAGTCATGTTTTAGAAAACGCTCATATGCATAGGCAAAAAGGGCTGTATTTGTGGCTAACTGTGTAACAGGTTATTTTAGTTTCTGTTCTGTGAAAAGTGTAAAGCATTCCAACAAAGGGTTTTAATGTAGTTTTTTTTTTTTTTTTTTTTTTTTTGCACCCATGCAGTTGATTGCTAAATATAATGGCCTGATAATAACGCTGGATAAATGTGCCTTTAAAAAAATATAAGAAGATGAAGTTATGAGGACTAAAGCTTCACTTATCACAGAGCTGTCCACCCTTGTAGTAGGTAGACACTATTGTGTTTCCTCCTAGAATGCTTCCCAGATTCCTGGTTGTATTCCTTTGGGAATTCTTTCCCATTTATAGGGTTATGGTGGGACTGTGAATCAAGGTGTGTGTTCCATCCAAGCCTCAAATGAGTGTGCATAGAAGATAGTCGAGGTAATCAGAATCTTTCCCAAGGCTGCTGGGTGTGAACAACAGCTAAAGTTTTCTTACTTCTTTTTAATGGAGGCAATGTGATGGGAGAAAAAAGCCAACCAAGTAAGAGAAGCAGAGAAAAATCGAGCCGGAAGAGGAGAGATAGAGTGACAGAGGCATGACACAGTATCAGTCCTGGATCTAGGTATGCCTGAAGCCAGAGACTGACACATTCCTTTATAAATTTTTAATAGTCTACTTTGAATTTGGTTTCATTTATAGGTGCCTGAAAGAGTTCTAACTAAATCACTTCCTTTAAAAGTTTTTTCTTATCTTTCTCATCTCCCTTTTTTGGCTAAACACCAGTTGTGCCCGTTTACAATGTCCCCCAAACTTAACCAACCTCTCTCCTTTTTTTTTCACCCAGAAACTCCAGGATTCATATATTATATGGCTTTCGGCATATTTAGTGTTGGTTTAGTTTTTACTGGTAACTTTCTTGGGATATAATCTTCCTTATCAGACATCTCAAAAAATACCCTGAAGTATGCTCTACTATTTATAGTTCAGATAATAACATTACAAACAAAGCAGTATGTTTTTGCCACAAGATATTTTGCCACACTTTCAAAAGTGTTAAACTTTTGAAAACATTTTGTTTTGAAATAAAAACTCTAAGTTGTAAAACACAGTGTCACTGTCACTGTGATCCTGCTTTTCTTTTATATTAACTAACTTGTACCATCATCCTTATCTAATATGAATGGATTTACAAATATGCTACAGGGGAATTCCCTGATCAGGAACAAGCTGAAATAGTGCCTTGTTTTCAACATTATACTATCCTGCTCCATCTTTGATAATGCAAGGATACATTCATTAAAGAGGCTTTTGAGAAAATAGTCATATGTGGGAAAGGTAAATTTATTCAATTTGATTTGTAATTATATTTAAAATTAATACTCTGTGTCAGTCCAGATGCTCCTAATTTATGATGGGGTTACATCCCCATAAACCTATCATTAGAAGTTGAAATTTTCCTTAGCTGAAAATGCATTAATACATCAACATACTAAACACCACAGCTTAGCCTAGACTACTTTATTTTTTGATATGGATTCTCACTTTGTCACCCAAACTGGAGTGCAGTGGCATGATCTTGGCTCACTGCAACCTCCGCCTCTGGAGTTCCAGCACTTCTTCTACCTCAGCCTCTGGGGTAGCTGGGATTACAGGCAGGCGCCACCATGCTCAGCTAATTTTTGTATTTTTAGTAGAGACGGGGTTTCACCATGTTGGTCAGGCTGGTCTCGATCTCCTGACCTCAAGTGATCCACCTGCAGCCTCCCAAAGTGCTGGGATTATAGGTGTGAGCCACCATGAGCCTAGGTCATTTCAAATGTGCTCAGAGCACTTACATTAGCCTACAATTGGGTAAAATCATATAACACGAAGCCTATTTTATAATAAAATGTTGAATACCTTATGTAATTTATTGACTGATGTACTGAAAGTGAAAATGTTTCCACTGAGTGTGTATCACGTTTGCAGTCCAAAAATCATGTAGTCCAAAAATCTTAAGTTGAATCATCATAAATTGGGAACTATCTTTAAATTCATTCATAATATCAAATCTAGTACTCCAAATGTGATTAACAAGTCATGATTTTTATCACTTTGGTTAGAAATGTGATGCAACTTTCATGATTATTAAATCCATCTCCATTTATTTTTCATCTCTATTCACACAACAGAGTAACCTATCATGAATTGCAATTATATTTATTACAACTGACCCTCAGAAAGAACTAGCTTAAGGTTGCTTAATGGTGACAGAAGGCAATTATAATGATAGTCATTTCAATAGGGATGCTTTAAATATGACGCTTGCAAAAAATAAGTCTCACTGCTCTAAGAGAGTAGGTGCAAAATTTTACAGGTGCAAAATGACAGACTAGTAAAAGACCAAAGATATTATAGTATTAAACGAAAAATTCAGAAGGCAATGTTAATGTGAACCTAGTCATAATAATGAAAGAGGCTTCAGAGCAAGAAGATAAAGGTGTGAAATGAAAATCTTGCTGGGTGTCAGCAATGAAATGCTGCACATTTCTTGTAAAGCATCACTGGGCTAGTTTGCCAAATTAGCTGACAAATGTCTGCCATAATCATGTAATTTACACATTCGTACTCATTTTAGAATTAGTCTCACAGTTATTTATTTTTGGAGTTCTTTTAGGTTAAGAAAGTAGGCTGGGCATGGTGGTTCACACTTGTAATCTCAGCACTTTGGGAGGCCAAGAGGTGAGGATCAGTTGAAGCCAGGAGTTCAAGGCTAGCCTGAGTAAAAAAGTAAGATCCTCTCACTTTGTTAGACCCTCTCCACAGAAAAAAAAAAAAAAAAAAAAAAAAAAAAAAAAAAAAAAAATTAGCTGGGCATGGTGGTGGGCACCTGTGATCCTAGCTACTCTGGAGGCTAAGGCGGGAGGATAACTTGAGCCCAGGCTTCAGTGAGCTATGACAGTGCCATTGTACTCTAGCTTGAGTGACAGAGTGAGACCCTGTCTCTAAAATAAGGAAGAAAAAGAGAAAAAATACTTGGAACTTTTAGTTTTTTAAAAATTTTTTTGCCTTTTCCTGGTAATTAACCCCAATAAGGATATTTTCTAAGAAACCTGAAGAACGAGGATTATTCAGCTTTTCTTTTGCAGATACAATGCTGCCACAACTGATTATGCCATTTGTGCACTGCATAAGGATGCCACAGCTAAGAAGCACTCATGCATTCACATCACATGCATCACATATTTGCATTCTGATGATTTTCCAACGTTGAGAGTCAAGTGTCTACTTCATCTCAGTCTACATCAGCCTCCTCATTTGTAAGATGAGATCAATAACAGTGCCCTACATTGTTGAATTGTGGTGAGGATTAAATGAGTTAATGAATATAAAAATTTCAAATGTTGTTAGCTATTATTATTATTAACTAATTTTCACTCATGACCTTCATGTGCAATGTGCTAGAGACTGTACTAAGTGCTTTTAATGATATTTTCAAAACAATAAAAGATAAAGGAAGCAGAAGCTCACAGAAGTTAATTAACCAAGCCAAAAGGTAGCTTGGGTATCTGTTGGATTCTGGAACACTAGTCTTGAAGAAAGTCACTCATTCATTCATTCATTTATTCATTCACTCACTCATTAATTCATTCATTCATTCCAGATAAATTTATAGAAGGAACAGGGATGAGGATCATGGAGCAGGTACGAGGCCATTTACAATGCAAGGTGTTAAACGGTCATTTAGCTCTCTAGGAAAGATGCTGTGAAAGGAAGAATTTAGTCACTATAGCAAAGGGAAGACAAAATCTTCGTACAGGAGATAATTTAGGGGAAAGTAAGGTTGGAGGATCTCCCAAAAGCAGAGTCCAACATCTCCTGGTTTTAAAAATCAGTGTTGTTAATATTGTTCTTTCTCCAAATTCATCTGTTCTGGGCTGAGTGGCCAACATGGCTAGTGAGTGTTAAGATACTGAATGGTAACATCAAGATTAAATTAACACAGGTTTCATCTATACTGTAAACACTACTGCTCCAAGAAGGAGTAGGTAGAAAGCTGTGAATGACGGCACGCAAACCTTTTCCACTTTTGATAGAGAAACCCAGAGGACATGATAAATACTAATATGTATCTGAAGAGTGCTGGATTCCTTATTAAGTACTTTGACATTCATTGTTTTGTGGGATCTGTCCTTATAATTATTTCTGATAAAGTTAAATGTTGTTACTTGCATTTTACAGATGAGGAAACTGAAGCTCTGTCAAGCTGAGAAATGTTAGAGCCTGAATTTGAACTTGGGTTTGCTAACTCTAGATTTTATGTTGTTTTCATTGTATCTTATTGCTTTCCTTTCATGGAAGTTAGGCAACCAGGACTAACAAAAAAACTGCTTCAATTACAACAGTATTGTAGCATGCCATTCATTTTTGAATTTTTTAATTTTTCAACTTTCTTGAATTTAAATTGGATATATAACTTTGATGAAAATCTAGTGAAAATCATTTATGTCTATTATGATGTCTATTTCAGTGTTTTGCAAGTTTGAATGATAGCCATACCCTTTCAAATAAAAAAAAAAAATGCTTACAGGTCTCTAGTGCTGCCTTAAATTATATTTAGTGTAATATTACTTAAATATGTGTAAACATAAAACCAGATATTCATTTTTCTTCTAGCTTTTATAAAACATTTTATCACTGCAAACCGCAACAAAGTTACAAAATAAATACAAATAACACTTTAAAACCCAATACAACTCAAATTAATAATATTAATTTAATGTGATAAATGGTAATATCTTGCTGAAGGTAGATCACTTGCATTGGCTTTTTAAAAATTTGTTTATTTCAATAGCTTTTGGGGTACAAGTGATTTTATCATATATGGGTGAATTATATAGTGATGAATTCTGAGATTTTAGTGTACCCTTCACCCAAGTAGTATACATTGTACCTAATGCATAATTTTTTATCCCTAGCCCTCCTCCCACCCTCCCACTTCTGAGTCCTTAAAATCCATTATATCACTCTGTGTGCCTTTGCTTATTCACAGCTTAGCTCCCACTTATAAGTAAGAACATATGGTTTTTGGTTCTCCTGTACTACTTTACTTGGAATAATGGCCTCCAGATCCATCCAAGATGCTGCAATAGACATTATTTCGTTCATTTTAATACCTGAGTAGTACTCCATGGTGTATATATACTATATTTTCTTTATCCACTCATTAGTCAATGGGCACTTAGGTTGGTTCTGCATCTTTACAATGGTGAATTTTGCCACTATAAACACAGGTGTATGTGACTTTTTTGTATAATGACTTCTTTTCCTTTGGGTAGATACTCAGTAATGGGATTGCTAGATTGAAAAGTAGATCTACTTTTAGCTCTATGAGGAATCGCTATATTGTTTTTCAGAGAGGTTGTACTAACTAACATTCCCACCAACAATGTCTAAGCATTCCCTTTTCTTCACATCCATGCCAACATGTATTGTTTTTTAACTTTTTAATAGTGGCCATTCTTGCAGGAGTACAGTGGTATCTCATTCTGGTTTTAATTTGTATTTCCCTGATGATTAGTGATGTTGAGCATTTGTTCCTGTTTGTTGGCCATTTGTATATATATATATATATATTTTTTTTTTTTTTGAACTCTGAACTTTTTGTTGGCCTCCTGCTCCCCAAAGGGTACCCTGCTTCTGCTGGCTTAATGCCTCAGAACTTTGGTGTCGTTGGTCTCAGACACCACTTTGCCATCCACTATCCGGCGGGTGGTAGTCTTTTGGATGGTTTGCATGGAGTTGCTGCTGTCCAAGGCATCACCAAGATTGAATTCCTCGTCACCTTCCAGCAGGCAGCGATAGGTGGCAATCTCAGCTTCCAGCTTGACCTTGATGTTCAGCAGGGCCTCATACTCCTGGGCCTGTCTCTGTCCCTCTGCCCGGGTCTGTGCCAGCTCTGACTCCAGGTGCAGCAGGATCCCATTGAGCTGCTCCATCTGTAGGGCGTAGCGGGCCTCCACCTCCCTCAGGCTGTTCTCCAAGCTGGCCTTCAGATTTCTCATGGAGTCCAGGACGATCTCCAAGGACTGGACTGTACCTCTCAGCTCTGTGAGCGTCGTCTCAGCAGCTCCAACCTCAGCGGACTGTGTGGTGACCACTGTGGTGCTCTCCTCAATCTGCTGAGACCAGTACTTGTCTAACTCCTCTCGGTTCTTCCGAGCCAGCTCATCATATTGGGCCCAGATGTCTGCCATGATCTTGGCGAGGTCCTGAGATTTGGGGGCATCTACCTCCACGGTCAACCCAGAGCTGGCAATCTGGGCTTGTAGGCCTTTTACTTCCTCTTCGTGGTTCTTCTTCATGAAAAGCAGCTCCTCCTTGAGAGCCTCGATCTCTGTCTCCAGCTGCAGTCGAGCGACATTGGTGTCATTAATGACCTTGCAGAGCCCGTGGATGTCATTCTCCACAGACTGGCGCATGGCCAGCTCTGTCTCATACTTGACTCTAAAGTCATCAGCAGCAAGACGGGCATTGTCAATCTGCAGAACGATGCGGGCATTGTCCACAGTATTTGCGAAGATCTGAGCCCTCAGGTCCTCGATGATCTTGAAGTAATGGCTCCAGTCTCTGACCGGGGTCCCTTCTTCTCCAAGTGCTCCTGGATTTTGCTCTCCAGCCTCCGGTTCTCGGTCTCCAGGCTCCTCACTCTGTCCAGGTAAGAGGCCAGGCGGTCGTTCAGGCTTTGCATGGTCTCCTTCTCGTTCTGGATGCCTCCCATTCCTGCCAGACCCCCGGCCATCCCTGAGGCCAGGCCCCTGGACTCTATGCCGCCCTGGAAGCTGGTGGAGCGGGACACGGAGATCTGGGAACCAGAGCCCCGGGCGCCTGCATAGACACTGGCCGCGCTGCTGACTGGCCGGGGGCCGTAGCTGGGCGCCTGGACAGAGCCCAGGGACCGGTAGTTGGTAGAGAAGGCGGAGCGAGTGGTGAAGCACATGCTGTATGGGAGGAAGGCGAGACGACAGGACTCAGGCTTTGTCGATCCATTTGTATATATTCTTTTGGGAAATGTTCATTCATGTCCTTTGTCCACTTTTTGATGAGATATTTGTTTTTTCTTGATGATTCACTAGAGATCCTTGTAGATTCTGCATACTAGTCCTTGTCAGATGTGTAGTTTGCAAATATTTTCTCCGTTTCTGTGGGTTGTCTGTTTACTCTGATTATTATCTCTTTTTCTGTGCAGAAGCTTTTTAGTTTAATTCAGTCCCATTTATTTATTTTTGTTCTTGTTGTGTTTTCTCTTGGGGTCTTAGTCATGAATTCTTTGCCTATGCCGATGTCTAGAAGAGCTTTTCCAACATTATCTTCTAGAATTTTTATAGTTTCAGGTTTTATATTTCAGTCTTTGATCCATCATGAGCTGACTTTTTTTATAAGGTAAGAGACAGGAATCCAATTATGTTCTTCTGCATGTGGCTTGCCACTTTTCCCAGCATCACTTATTAAATAGTGTGTCCTTTCCCTAATTTATGTTTTTGTTTGCTTTACCAAAGATCAGTTGACTATATGTATTTGGCTTTATTTCTGGGTTCTCTGTTCTGTTCCGTTGGTCCATGTCGCTATTTTTATACCAGTACCATGCTGTGTTGGTAACTACAGTCTAGAAACATGTATTTATATATTCTATATCAATATGTTCTGAAAATCACTGTCATTAGAAATATTATTTTTCTAACTTTTAATTTATTTTAACCAATACTTTACCAAAATCCATTGCATCCCATAAGATAACACCAAAAATAAAGATAAAAAGCATGTAACGGAAAATTTTTCAGTGATAGAATTACTACTATACTTAGCGCTACAACCCAAAATGGTGCATCCTCAGATGGAATGCAGGCAAGATACCCGCTCAAAGTGAGCATCAAACTAACTGCTTACAGGAAGGTTCCTTTGTATGCCCCATGCCTAGTACTCCAGGGGTACCACTGGGACCCCTGCAATAACTAAAGTGTCTACCACTTTCAAAATATGTTGGAAACCATTGTCTCACAACTTCGTCTCTTCTGTTGCATCATTGTATAATACATACCCATGTGTTCATCGTTTTTCTTATTAGCCTAAGACAAAGCAATGCGAAGTTTTTCTGTACTGTAGGATATCAATAATGTTAAACCAAAATCTCAAATGATTAAAGTTAAAATCTTAGTCTATTAAGATGTTTTTGAATTGCAAGCCAAATTAAAATTGCAATACTGACTTTTTAGGGGTCTTCTAGGTACCTACTTTATCTTGAATCTGATTACAGAAAATGAACTGAAGATATAGTGGAATACTCAGTTATTAGTTGATCTAATAATCAAAAGATAAAAATTTGTTAAAAACTCTCACAAGTGTCTGTTTTGTCTATAAATTTCTCATCAAACCCTCTTTAGTAATGATAAATCAAATTTTCACTTTTCAGTAGAACTTTTTTACTCCTAAATCTTCAACTCTCTAATTCCATGTAGAAGCTTAAAGATGGTATGGTTGTTGCTTGCTGACCCCTCCCACTTAGATGAGTTTCAGGAGGTTGGTATAATGTATCTCAGCTGAAAGCCTCATAGCCCATCATATCAACTGGCAATTCTATATACAACTTTCAAACAATCTCTTACCTTCTGTATATCACACATACTTAAGTAGGGAAAAATAAACTTTCTTTCCCTTCCAATTATTTTAAAAGTCAATTATGGCAACCAAACTGAAAATAACCAATGAATTCTATGTTCCAATATTGTCACATTGCTTTGCAATAATCAATATTAAGATTTAAGGAAAGCAAACATGTAGAGAATATTAGAATACCTGAAGCTGAGTATAATTAGATGCCAAGTATGAAGGAATGTTTGTAAACAAAATGCTGCTAACAGCATAAAATAATTGGCATTTTCAATAGAAGGCTTTGACATTGGCTGGTTTTCAGATAATAGATATGATTCCCTGTTTGTGTATTAATAGAGGGTTAGATTAGCAAGGGCTTGCTAACGGGAAAGCAAAACACATAACACAAATATTTTTGAGACAGATAGTGTTGTGGGGTTGGCTGGGCAAGAATAGATGACAAAGAATGGAATAATTTTCCTTTAATATAATTTAGAGATGCCCTATATTTGGAGAATGAGTCTGTCTGCACAGTGTCGAAAAGTCCACCATCACTATGGTATCAGGTGGTGTTGACTATGGACATGATTTATATGTAAAGTGGCTGAAGGGAACAGGACTAAGAATGGTGGTCAGCACAATTTTAGGTAAAGTTGAGTGAGACAGTAAAAACTGTAGAAAGAAAGCAGTATCAGGGAAATGGATCAAGTTATTGAAGAGATATTCCAATATTATTTTGAAGTAAATATCAATGATCAGATTATTTATAATATTGTAGAAGGTGCGTTACAAAAGGAAATTACATAGATTTTTGTTTGCTTCTTGTAGCCATCTTATCAAAGGAAGAAACTCTCAGAGACATATAACTCCCTGGATATACAGAAACAACACAAACTCTTGTGTAACAAGAGTTACAAACAAATATAAATATTGATAGCACATGCAGGTCAAAAAATAGGGCAATTTATGGGATAGAGGAAGAATAGCTTTTAGACAAAATGGTGAATTCAGCCCCAGAGTCCTCCTCTGCTTCTCCTGTCTGTTGCTAGCCCCTCCTTTTCTGTTTCTTCCTCCATCTGAAAAACAGTCTTTACAAAAAGGCTTTGGGCAGGGCACTGTGGCTGACACATGTAATCCCAGCATTTTGGGAGACTGAGGCGGGATGAGAGATAGCTTGAGGTCAGGAGTGCAAGATGAGCCTGGGCAACATAGCAAGAATCTGTCTCTACAAAAAGTTTAAAAAATTAGCTGCGTGTGGTGGCATACTACTGTAGTCCCAACTCCTTGTGAGGCTGAGGCAGGAGAATCGTTTGAGCCCAGGAGTTCGAGGCTGCAGGGAGCTGTAACCATGCCACTGAACTCCATCTTGAGTGATGGAGTAAAATCTTCTGGAAGGAAGGAAGGAAAGAAGGAAGGAAGGAAGGAAGGAAGGAAGGAAGGAAGGGAGGAAGGAAGGGAGGAAGGAAGGAAAGAGGGAGAGAAAGAAAAAGAAAGAAAGAAAGAAAGAAAGAAGAAAGAAAGAAAGAAAGAAAGAAAGAAAGAAAGAAAGACAGACACAAAAGGCACTGTATGCAGTCTTATTTTTAACATTTAAATTTACCAGAGGGAGATGAAAATAGTAACATAATTCCAAATGTCTTACATTTGTCTTTCCTATTTCCATCCAACACTATGTACAAAGTAAAAGGTTTTCAGTCAGATGTCTACTTACCTGGGGCCAAGAAAGCTAAGTTTTAATCTAGATTGTGTCTTTGATACACTCCCGCTTATTTCCAATAGCCTCATTTGCCATAATTTTGCCTTGGTTGTGAAGAGAGTGAGGGCAGTAAGAAAGACATGCAAATGTGCAGTGAACATTCAAGGACTAGCACCTTGTCTCCCATATGTTCAGCCTAATTCCACCTCTCATCAGCTGCTGAAATAACCTCATATTTGCCTCTTCTTAGACACTAGTCAATGTGTTCTTTTAGCCCAGGGAAGAAATTCTTCTAAATAAATCCTGACACCTGTTCAGACCTACTGATGGCAAATATTACCTCTTCTAGGATACCCTCAAATAGACTGAACTCTTCTCCTTTGGATTTTTGAAAATTTTTTGACTGAACAATTCTAAGTGCTCTGGTTACATTTTGTTATATGAGGCTACTCATTTTACTTTTTTCACACTAAGGTTTATGATGGAAGTAATTGAGTTTTTTAAAAAGTTCAGTATTTGTGTCATTCACAAGGCATGAAATGTTGCCTTACACATATATGTGCACAAGGCAGGAGTAATAATTTGAGTAGGGAAGAGGACGAGAATGAGAAGGTTGGGGATGAAACACCTGCCAGACCTGATAACTCCCTGATGCCTCCCATTTCCCTGCCCAGGGGTCCACCAGTAGGAAAATCTGTTACTGTACTTGCATCAAATACAGATTCTTCTTCTTTTTTCTTTTTTTTCTTTTTTTTGAGAAGGAGCTTTGCTCTTGTTGCCCAAGCTGGTGTGATCTCGGCTCACTGTAATCTCTGCCTTCTGGGTTCATGCTGAGGCTGAATTGAGACTTGACTGAGGCTGGGATGGCTGTTTTCTCTGGCTCATGTAGTGGGAAAGGACTTCCTGCTAGAAGAAATCTCCAAGCCCATAAGACCCTTCTCTGAGAGGGGAGAAAAGAGTGGGCTCAGTTTACCTAAAGCTAATCACTGTGTGCCCTTCATAGTCAGTGCTAACATACAAACACTAACAATTTTCATAGGATTTATTGTTTTCATCAGGCAGGTAACTCTCTAATGGCCATTCTGAGGGAAGCCATGGGACCTCTTAATCCTGCTAGTTCTATTCCACACCCTGGACTGCCGAGGGGACATACAAGGTGCTTCTTCCACTTTTGTTGTTGTTTTTCTTTTTGGAGACAAAGTTTCATTGTGTCTCCTAGGTTGGAGTGTAGTGTAGTGGCATGATCTCAGCTCACTGCAACCTCTGTCTCCCATGTTCAAGTGATTTTCCTGCCTCAGACTCCTGCATAGCTGGGATTATAGGTAGGTGCTACCACGCCCAGCTAATTTTTGTATTTTCAGTAAAGACAGGGTTTCTCTATGTTGGCCAGGATAGTCTCGACTATCCTAACCAGCCTGGCCAACATGGTGATCTACTCATCTCGGTCTCCCAAAGCGCTGGGATTACAGGCATGAGCCACCATATCTAGCCCAAATACAGATTCTTACACCCTCTGGGAGGCAGAATAATGCCCCCCGCCTCAAAATATGTCTATGTCTTAATCTCAGGAAGCTGTGAATCTCAGCTACCATACATGGCACACAGGACATTGCAGTTATTGCTAAATTGAGACTCTATAAATGGGATGATGAACATGGATTATCCTAGTGGGCCTAGTGTAATCACAAGTGTCCTTACAACAGACAGGTACCAGGTTGAAATAATGAGCTTTGAAGATGGTGGAAGGGACTGCAGGCCAAGGAATGTAGCTGGCCTCTGGAAGCTAGAAAAGGCAAGAAATGGATTCTCCCCTAGAGTCTCCAGAAAGAATGCAGCTCTGCTGACTCTTAATTTTGGCCCACATGACTCCTTTCAGACTTCTGACCTCCAGAAGTGTAAGATCATAAATTTGCATCATTTTAAGTCATTCCGTTTGTGGTAATTTTTTTTTTTTTTTCATAGCAGCTATAGGAAACAAATACAGACCAGGCTCAAGAACTCATATTCTCTGGGTGGAATCTATGACTGCCTTTTAAGTAAACTACAGCTACACAGTTGACTATTATGCTCAATGCTTGAGACCCTCTTCTTTAAAACTGTATTCCCTTTCTGTGCAATGGAATTAAACTACCCAATGTTTCAGTTCCTAAGTCCAAGGAAAATTGAGACCATTTGTTTCATAAAATTTGTCATGTATGAATACAAGAGTGATTAGGAAAGTCGCATAGGCTTCTCTCAAGGCCCTCCATTCCACATTCAAATGTAAAACTATGTTTGAACAATGGTATTCTATTTTGGACTGAAGTGAATTCCCCTAAAATTTATAGGTTGAAGCCGTGACCCCCAATGGGACTGTTCTTGAAGACAGGGCCTTTAAATAAGTAATGAAGGTTAAATGATGTCCTAAGGGTGGGGCTGTAATCCAATATGACTGGTGTAGTTATAAAAAGAGTCAAAGATGGCCAGGTGCGGTGGCTCACGCCACCTAATCCTAGCATTTTTGGAGGCCAAGGCAGGCAGGTCACGAGGTCAGGAGATCGAGACTATCCTGGCTAACACGGTGAAACCCCGTCTCTACTAAAAATACCAAAAATTTAGCTAGATGTGGTAGTGAACCCCTGTAGTCCCTGCTACTGGGGAGGCTGAGGCAGGAGAATGGCATGAACCCCGGAGGTGGAGCTTGCAGTGAGCCAAGAAGGTGCCACTGTACTCCAGCCGGGGTGACAGAGTGAGACTCTTGTCTCAAAAAAAAAAAAAAAGAGTCAAAGATATCTGGCATGTGCATGTACAGAGAAAACACCATCTGGGAACACAGAAAGAAGACAATCATCTACAAGTTAAGGGGCGAGGCCTTAGAAGAACCAACCCTCTTGACAGCTTGATCTTGGACTTCTAGCCTCCAGAACCACAAGAATATATGTTTCAATTGTTTCAACTACACAGCCTGTGCTCTTTTGTTATGGCAGTCCTAGAAAACAAATACATGTTTGTAACCCAAGTTCCTATTATTTCTATTTACCTAAAAGGGTTAATCTAATAGGATTTCCAATACCTGACACTCATTTACCACTCATCAAGCACTACCTACCATGCTAAGGTCTTTTCTTCTATAATCCTCTCAACAATTCTACAAAGGTGATATTGTTTTCTCTGTTTTACAGATCATAACATTGGGACTCAGGGAGTTTACACGTGGATACAGAACATGCGCAGACACACAAGGGAGTTACAATTCAAGCCAGCGTCTGAAGGATCCCACTCTGATACACGGCTTCCCTCATTACTGCCACTTACTGAACCGCAGCTATGTGCCAGGTATTCTGAGACAAGTGGGAGAATTGTATTTGGTCTCAGGAGTATTACCCATAGCTAAGGAAGGCTATCAGGAAGCAAGGGGGAAATTTGGTAACTGGGAATTCTATACACGAACTGAGTGAATGAAGATACATGTCTACTTCTTTATTATAATTCTAGATCACTAAGCAACAGTCACATTATTACCTGGATTCAATGGCTGTTTGCACAGTAATAGCAGTTTAAACAAATGAACCAAAAAAACATAATGTGGAGCCTAATGGTTAATCTCAGTGATTACAAGACGCCTGCAGTCATAGTGAGCATGTTTCTTATTTACAATCCTTGCAGAAAGTAAATGGAAACCAAGTGAAGATTGGAGTAAGCCTAGAATTTCAGTAATGTATATGAGCCTGTAGCAGGGCATGGCTTCCTTAAATGCTCCTCTGATCCCATGCCGCTTGGGAGCCAGCAGCTTCATAAAGGTAAACACAACTGATGGGCTTCGACTTTCCTGGAATACATCTGTCATCCCCTTTAGCCTCTGAGAGCATTAAGATTTTGGCCAGGTCTTTAAATAGGTCATTTGATTTCCCCCAGGTTTTGACTTCTGATAATTAAAGCCAATCACATTTGCTAGCTTAAAGCAATTTTTATTTGTGGAGAAATGATGTGGTCCAGATTTTATTTTATCTAAAAATTGGGTGTTTATTTCTCATTTTCTCATTGATTCACTATATTTTTGCAAGTCTTTTAATCTCTGCATACCTATTTCTCAATTATGTAGTCTAGGAATTATAATTTTTTTAAATTCATAAGCTCCTCAAAAGAATATGAATTCCTCTCTGCCCCATTATTAATAGGTCTCAGAAATGTTGTTTCTCTCCTCTGAGACCATATTAATTATTATTGTATCTTGTTTATGTAAATAAGACTGTCTGTAGTGCTCTAAAAAATAATAACTAGATACAAGAAGTCATTTGAAACCTTAAAATATGGAAAGGACAATGAAAAACAGTAATTCTGACCTCATGATGAATGTTTTGAGCATCAAAAAGTCAAAATAGCACAAAGATTGTAAGTTTCTCTCAGAGCCTTCGATCTAAATATCAGATTACGAACCATAATCAATATTTTAAATTGTTATTTACAAATTTTAGGGTATATTTTCAAATTACTCTTAATATAGCTTTGATCTACTTGGTATATCATTGTTCTCCCACTATACTAGTGCCTAAAGTTCAAAGAAATGGCATAGTATGTAATTACAATGTAAAAAATTACGAGATTATTTCACAATTTTTAAATTGTAAATTGTCTCCTTTATTACTTTTGGCAATGGCAACATTGTTAAGAATATGAAGTCTTTGGTTTTGTTATAGCATCAATACTAATCCAAGTGTATAGTGCCTTAATCAGTTTCTGAATATTTCTAGGTTTTCAAATAAAAAGCAATTTGTATAAATGAATTGTCAAACTTTCTAATCCTTTCAGTTGTTTATAAGACATTTTTACTTGGATAGTTCACCACCATCACAAATCCTACATTTATCAAATTAAAACACTTTTCTTCTAGGCAAGATATTTTCTCCTCATAACCCCAGTATCTTCCTCCTTTGATAGTTTTTCAAAAACATGGATTCTTATTTCAACTCCTTCCTTTTCCTGTCTTGTATTATCTTCATCAGGTGCAACATTTACCAAATGATTTCTTTGTTGCAGATGATGTGCTGGATACTGAAAATACAGATAAAGGAAAACACATGGCTCTTGGATTTTTCATATATTTCACTATACAGAAACTCACCGAGTCCTCCCAGTTTTCCCTTTCAAATGTCTGTATCATGCTGCCATTTCAACTTGTCTAAATTCTCACCACCTCATACATGTGTTAATATAACATCTACTTCAGAGCCAAACTTATTCTCTGCTGCCTCTATATCTCTCCCCTATCTCTCATTACTTCTAAAAATAATGATACACAACATTGTTATACTAACTTTCCTTTGGGCCTTTGTTTTTTATTTCTTTGCTCAAAAGTCAATAATTATTAATGTACTATATCTTGCCTCAATAATCAATGCAAATGGCCAAATAAAGTTGTGTTCACTAACATCCAAAACGTCAATTCCAGACTTTCCAGCTTCTTGCTACCCCATTATTCACCATTACAAAGTTGACTTCTCATTGGTTTTGCTCGTGTTTTTGTTTAGCAGATCTGGAAGAGTTGCCATGCTCTTTTGAATTTACATAAATGCTTAACATCTCCTTAGCTGAGGCTCAAGCTTCAATATCTAGCTCCAGTTTCATAGGATACCTTATGTCCTGAATATCAATAAAATGTCTGGTTTTTAATACATAATACAATACTTTTATGTAGACTAATATTAGTCTTGTTCATTTTGCCTATATTATCTCAATGGAAGAATCCAGTGAGCTGTCCTTCCAGGTTATTTACCATACACACATGTTGGTTGGGTACAACAGGTACAAAACAAATAGATACAAAATAAACACTTTCCCATAATCATGACTTGCTGAGTGAGGTTATACATGTTTCCAGGTCTTACACATTGTGGCTTTAATTACAGACAATATAGACCACTGAGGTCTAACTAGAAATAAACTTTCATGTGGTAAATTCACAACATTTTCATTTTTTAATTTCCCACTTATTTTATCTGTTCTGTTATTTGGATATCTTTATTGGTTCATGTTTATACACCAGTGACTGTTACAAACTCCTATCGAATTAAAGTGTGCATTCTCATAAGCTTTCTTTACTCTACCAACACCTGGGTTTGGTTTACATTAATATAAATTTATGCTATTAAAAGGACTGAGACAGAATTTAACTCTACAGTTTTTCTTTAACAGGAAAAAATGCTTCTAAACTGAACCACAACCTTACAGCTGCATGCCTTGGTTTTGGGGATACCATTCTAGAAAGAGGACCATGGAGAATGTTTTGTTGTGAGTGTGCATGTGTGTGCATGTGGATGTGTGAATAATGACAATTACATATTATAATGATGATGTCAAGATGTGAGTTTAATCTTAAAAGATATATAGGCATTTACCAGAACATAAAATGAGAGCAAGTCCAGAGACCTGAAGAGTCTATTATTTTACTTGCCTGACACTCTACCATTAAGCATGTTGGATCTATCTCCTCAGTTTTACCTCCCACCCAGCATGTGTTAAATTGTTCCCACCCTTCTCGTGTTTTGATTATCCTCAGTCATGGTCCCTGTTCCACTAGCAGAGAAGTAGGAAAGTTTTCATGCAATAAACAGGCAGCATGTCAGTCATGGAGCCCACCCTTTTTGCTCTTTGACAAGTGACACATGTCATCTTTCTGACACTACTATCAGCTGCATTTCCATATGCCATGCTTCACATGACATCTCAGGCAATGCCTTGTCTTACTTCTTTTATAAAAGCCTTTTGCAGTTTTGTTCTGATAACTGAACAAGGAGTGAAAATAAAAGATCAGTAAAAGAGATGGCTTTTAAATTCTCTTCATTTATTATAATTCAGAAAAAATGTTTGTGGTAAGTTGTATTTAATTAGTACACATAGTTTTCATTCTCTAGATAAAAACATTAAACACAGTTTTACATAGTGCTGCTAATAATTTTGGTTTTGACTTAGGCATAGTAGTAAGTTAGATGCAAAAAGCAGACGGATGTGGAAAAGAAGTGAATAATTATGTGTGCTTCATATTGGGCTCTAGGAAAATAGCTAGGGATAACTTGACAATACTCTGTTTCAATATTAAGTGATGTGAAGAGATGAAACTATGCAAACACAGGTTTGTTGTAACATCTGTTAAGCTAAAAACATATCCTAAAGAATTGTGTTGATTAAATTACACATTTTCACAGTTTTAAATGAGCACCTATTATGTTCAATTTTAGATGACCATGCTCCATTTGCTTTGGTAATATAACTCAAATAATAATAAATACAGTGTAAAACTCTGACCACAATATCCCAATGCTGATGTAGATGATTAAGATTGAACTTCAAATCCTACAACACTTCAGGACCAATGGCCTAAAGCAGGGACCAGTGTATTACTGCTCTTAAGTGTTTTGTTAGATATAGAACAAATGGGAGCTTCTACTTTTCAGCACAGATTGCAATTCTAGTAATTTTAAAAGCTTTTGAACAATAGTTAAAACAATACTTCATAATTATATGATATTTAAATATCCCTTAAAATTTCAATATTACTATCATGCAAAGTATATAACATTAAAATGTAAAATAAAGTATGTATTTTATATGAAACTATTAAGCCATGTACTAAATACCATTTTAGTTAAGATTTATCTTCCAAATTGGAGTAGGAAGAAAGGAATTATATAATTACAGACACAGAAGATAGATAATTCCTAAAAATAACAAAATTATGTTATTATATAGAACACTTCACAGCCTTAGCAAACATACAGTATCCTACTTGCTTTTTGCCATTTCCTCATCTATAAAGTGGGACAATCATTGTACTTACCTCATTGTTTTCACAAATAAAATGTGTTCATAAATGTATGCAAAGTACCCAGAGCAGTGCTAGGCACATAAGAGGCATCATGTAATTGTTAGTTATTAATATTACCTACACAATATGTATAACGGGGAGAACTGAGTAAGTTCATATAAAGCACGGATATGGTTTGGACTTGTGTCTCCAAATCTCATGTGGAATCGTCATCCCCAGTGGTTGGAAGAGGGGCCTGGTGGGATCATGGGGGCAGATTTCCCCTTTGCTCTTCTCATAATAGTGAGTCAGTTCTCACAAGATCTAATTGTTTAGAAGTATGTAGCACCTCCCCCTTCTCTCTCTTACTCCTGCCCCAGCCAGGTAAGACAAGACATGCCTGCCTTCCCTTCCACCATGATTGGAAGTTTCCTGAGGCCTCCCCAGCCATGCTACCTTTTTAGGTCGGCAGAACTGTGAGCCAATTAAACCTCTTTTCTTTATAAATTACCCAGTTTAAGGTATTTCTTTATAGAAGTGCAAGAATGGACTAATAAAATCACTTTATGCCTTTTACATAGGAAGAGTTCACTGTGAGTGCTAACTACCTAAGAAGCAGGTGACTGGCATTATTACTCTAATTTCCCACATGAAGAAACTGATGATTAAAGATATAAGCAAAGCTTCCAAAGGTCAAACAGTTAGTGCTCCAAAGCGAGAAGTTAAAAGAGTCACAGTTTGCCTTTTAAAATTTCTGTAGAATCTTCCATTTTTAACATGCCCTTCCCAACCCCTCCATTTATCTTTCCTATTTGTTTCTGTGAATATTAGGGGTGACAATTTATCTTAGTCAGGAAATGTGCTGCTGCTCCAACTGTGGCTCTGCACTCACATTAAAGAGATTGTTTCATTTTTGGTTTCTATGGAAATGAAATTTCTGACTTTATTGCTGGGTTTGGAAATGTTTTTCTAAGGGTTGACAAGGTTCTTCTTCACAAAAATGAAGGAGCTGATCTGGACTTTAGGACTGGGAAGTTGTTATTTAACGTAATTTCAGTATAAGAAAGGGTCTACTACTTCCTAGAAAATAGATACGCTGCTTCTGAACATTGCATGATTTAAGAAGCAATTTTCTTCCTACTTTATTTTTCTGTTAGAAATATACATTTAAACCTGTTCCTGTCTTCCATTTCACCTTCCTTCCAAAGAGACATTTTTTTGTGTTTTTTTGTTTTTTTTAAAAAAAAAAACTTCCACATATTTTATAGCCTATTCATTTCTCTAAGGTTCAGGTAATACTAGAAGATGCATGATGTTCGACAGAACACAGGAGTCCCTAAAATAATAGTCTGTTGATTTGGTCTCAATAGGGGAATATTATAATGTCATCCTTGAGCTGGGAAACAAGAAACCACCTACAACTAAACAAAATGTGTTTTTGAGCAAGCATCTGCAAAAAAAGAGCAAATGAATTAGGGACAGCAAACAGGAAGACCTAATCTATTCCTGCTGTGAAAATACAAGTTAGAAAAAACAAGTCAATAAAATACATACTAGTTGCACTATCAGTCCATAGAAAACTAATGCTGGTATTCACATAGTCTGTTTTTAAAAGCCTACAGAGCATCTGGCTTCTGAATCCCTGCCACTCCAGAACTGAAATCTCCAGGGATTTTAATTTCTGAATTTATTTTTAGGTAATCAGAAGTACATTATGTCTAGCACATTTGTTTTCTCTAAGCAAGGCTGATGCTAGTTGAAGTAGAAAAATTCAATTCATGATTAAGGAATTTGGTCACTGGACACCAATAGAGTGTCATGCATCCACAGTCATGCTCATGCAGAGCCCTGCTCCACAGAAGGCATTTCTTCCTGACTCAGCTATCTGGATTTGGGGCATGGGAGAAGGATGCATTTTCAAGGACTAATAAACTCAGTTACCACACCCTCATTTTTGTTATCCCCAATTTTACTGGTAGGAACTGAAGAGGGTGATGTAAGAGATGTTTGTTTTTTCCTTAAAGAAACTCAAAGCTGCACTAAACCTCTGTTCATATTCTACAATCCAAAATGGGTGTGCTGGCTTACTATTTGAGAAAAATGCTTATTGTGTAAGCTTTAAACCAAGGTATGCAAAATTGGACTCAGTTGGGATGTGGAAGAGGAAGAGCAATATTAGACTTTAGCAAACACAGAAGAAGATTAAGTTTGGATTTTTTCAAATCAGGCATCCACACATTTTTGTGCTTCCTACCACTCACATTCTTGTTTGGCTCTTGCTGTTCGCACGAGTTCATGTGTTGAAATTCAGCTTTCTTATTTTGGAAGTTGCCTCTTATGATCTGGACATTTTTGGTTTCCTACTACCTATCCTGTGTCCTTTGACTTCTAGAGGGTCCAATCTTTGACTGATATGACTTAATGGATGGTGTGATTTGGTTGTGTCCCCACCCAAATCTCACCTTGAATTGTAATAATCCCTACTTTTCAAGGGTGGGGCCCAGTGAAGATAACTGAATCATGGGGGCAGTTTCCCCCATACTGTTCTTGTGGTAATGAATAAGTCTCACAAGATCTGATGACTTTATAAATGGGAGTTCCCCTGCACAAGCTCTCTTGCTTGCCATCATGTGAGACAAGACTTTGCTCCTCATTCGCCTTCCATCTTCATTGTGAGGCCTCCCCATCCATGTGGAAGTGTGAGTGCATTAAACCTCTTTCATTTTTAAATTATCCAGTCTAGGTGTGCCTTTATTGGCAGTGTGAGAACAGGCTAACACAATGGACAATGTCTTTTCCATCTAATAGGGGAATTTTGCTATTCCAGTGTAAGTCTGCCCTGATAGAGTAAGATATTTAGTCTTTCTGTCCCAATAGACTATGCTTTATGTAACTGGCTCAACCTCTTACCTGAAGCAAGAGTCTCCTCTAGATTACTTGAGAAATATCAAAGTGTTAAGAATGCAGGATCTACGATTAAACCACCTGAGTTCATATCTCAGGTCTAATAGTTACTACCCATCATGGGATGCTCATTTGAACTGTCTGTGCTTCACTTTTCTTATCTGTAAAACTGGAATCACAGTGTCAACTGCATAGGATTTTGATGATGATTCAGTAGGTTAACACATGCAAAGAATAATTCCAGACAGTGTGTAGCCCATAGAAAAAAAATATTCAATAAATGTTACTTTTTAAGAAATAGTCTTTCCAGGATTTAATAAACCAAGAGTCAGGAACAGGAAAATAATATATGAAGTAATCATCATGGAGTAAATGGCACTTATTCCCAAATAAAGCCTAAGCTTGCTTTACTCTTTCTTTTCCCACAAGTCACGCCCACTCTTGGGCCCTAGTGGAGCCTCCTCTAGCCATTAAAAGCAGTAAGCATAGCTCTGCAGGTTGAGAAAGTAGCTTGGGCTGCTTAGCTTGGGAACCAATGCTGACTCTCTTCAACTCCAAAGAGCACCTGCACAGACGACACAGGAGGGTCGGTGCCTCAAAGTCTATCCCTTAACAAAAGATGTCAGTGAACCCTTTGATGTCCACCCCAGGGCCCAGATAAACAGGTTAACACTCTGACTGCCAACCGGATCTCATCTTGCATTCTCTTTCCTTCACTTTCCCTCACTTCACATCTTCTCTCTCTGCCCCTCTCCAGAAACAGACTCTGTGGAGTTGCATGTTCTCGTTCCCCAGAGAATGGAGCAGGAGGGACAGGAGAATGGAGCAGGGAGAACGCAAAGCATGAGGGTGTCAGCAGCTCTGAGTGGGTCAGGTGCCAGGCCCTGGGTGCGGGTCACTCCCTTGTCCTCTGACCAGGTATGTCTTGCTCTAGCCGCAGCTTGTATGTTCTGAGGGGCTCAGAACCTGGGTTTAAGGCATCATATACATTGACATAAATTATGAAACACTGACTTGCTTGCTACTGTACATAGATGAAGGGTTCCTAACTCACAGCCTCTGTGTATTCACTGAGAGATGGAATGGGACTTTCTGGAGCACAGGAGAGGGTTGCCTTTCGATAAAAAGCACTTCCCTTATGGAAGAATACCTTGTCAGTGGCCCATTGAAGCCCAGCTCCCACATATTTTTATCAGAAGGAAATTTTCAGAACAGCTCTTCATGACTGTTCCATGGGCATGGCAAAAGCAATCAGACCATTTATTGCTGGGCTGGATTGGAACGAGATGGGAGATGACAGAGAGAATGTGGGCTGTTCACCCTTTGGTGAACCTTGTTAGGATGCTTTGCTTCTCACTGATTAGAAATACCTACAGGAATGCCAATTCCTGTAGTTGAATCTATGTCTTGAGTGATGTTGGGTAGAAATTCTATCTCACTCTCCAGGCCCACCTAGGTGTCAGTGACTGGCCTTCACTGGGTGAACTGCCTAACTATTTCCCCTAAAGGGTGAAATTACGGTGACCTCTCAGCATTTAACCATTCTATGTGGTTCTGCTTCTTCTGTTTTACTATGTTCTTTATTGTAAACCTCATATATCTTCTTGTTTGGGTTTATTCCAAGCTTGCTAGATTTGGAAGTTTCTAACTGGTTCTTTATTGCTCTGTGAAATCCTTGGTCCCATTTGTCATCTTTATTCAGAGGTAACTCACTCTGGCCACAGAAGTGTTTGTGCTTGAGGTCTCTCTCAGGCTCTCTACCATACCAGGAAAGAAGAGGGTCTGTGAATAAAATGTGGGCAGCAGATTGGAACCCAGAGTTTCTTGAATTGAGTACAAAGCCCTGGCTTTCTCTGGCCCTCTCTCTGTATTGTATACTATTTGGGGGTTATCCATATATATAGATGGATATATATGGATAACATATATATGTGTGTGTATATATGTATGTGTGTGTGTGTATATATATATATATAATTATTTGTTCCCTCTGAATTCGGGAGAGTGTGGAAGGAAGGAAATACCATGTTTGCATCATTCACCCTCCACTGTCTATTTTCTGGGGCATTAGGGTGTCAATGTTATTTTTAAATAGCCCTACATTTTAGGAAATACATGTGTGTATATATGTATATATGTATATATACACACACACACACACACTCTTTAGGAAGTATGTATGTATGTATGTATGTATGTATTTAGAGAGAGAGAGAGAGAGAGAGAGAGACAGAGACAGGGGGGGAGAGAGAGAGAGAGAGAGAGAGAGAGAGAGAGAGAGAGAACCACAATATGCTTCTGGGCATCTTCCTGACCCTGATCTTACCTCTGGTTTCTATCACCCAATCAAACAAGTCCACATTATAATTTCACATGACAGGTTTTCATACCCTCAATGCTGATTACCACATGCCACTGCTAACTCTACAGGCTAAATGGCTCCTCTCATAAGATGATTTTGGATGTGTAACCTTTGCAGACACCTTCTTTCGTGGAGCTCTGGTCATTGATGGGCTCATTTTCTTTCAAAGGGGATGAGCCATGTTTCTTGGGTGGCTCCCTACTCCGCTCTACACAGGTATGCAGTGGAGCAGCCTTAACCCAAACATGAGATGGTTTCACTGGAGGAGGGAGCCATGATTTTCAGTTGCTCAAGGACTCAGCATTGAAGGAAATTGAATCATATAATGAGTTAGTCCTTTCCAATTCTTTTGATTATATCAAGAAGCAACCTTCAGTTTGGTGCTATCTTTCTACTACTGGCAAACATATTTCCAGCCAAAATCCAGGGGGCCTCAGACTCAGAGCCTTAGGTAGGAATATCTGGCAGGAATTTAGGGTTATTGCCTTGTTTCAATTTACAATAAGGACATAAGGTTTCTTTTAAAAATAAATATATTCAAGATATTTGAAAAGTCAGTAACTTAACAAAAAAAGTAGTATTTAGCAGAGTCTCAGATTTTTTAAAAAATGGTATTTAAATGTCTGAAATTAGGAAAGACTTTAGTAGGAAATTTCAGAAACATTATTTTCCTATCAATATTAAGCAATAGGAGACCTACAAGTGTTACTATACAGGGGAGGATTTGTTAACCTAGATGAGATCAGAAGATGAGGTGTAAGAGGCAGGGGGAAGGGTGAGCTGAAGTTAACCAGCCACAGGTCTGTGTGGCAGAAAGATGGCATGAGAGTTAGCTGGGGAGATGAGCCAGACCACAACCACGGTGGGGACAGGCAGGAGGGCAGATCCATGGAGCAGTCCTAGAGCCAAGAGATTTCCTTTCTGTATCTAAACTTCTGTGTACACTTTCTTTTCCTAAATAAAATGGTAAATTTATGGTAAAAAAAAAAAAAAGCCTTTAAGGTACATATTAAACACAAGATCTTTCATAACTTCAGCATCCCAAAATAGCCAATATTAGCATTTTGTACATTTCTTTTTGATATCTTGATGAAGATGGTGGAAACACCCATAAATATCTTCCCTCCATAGATGTATTGCCGATTCTCTTCTGATGATAAAGTTAAAATATTTTTCTAGACCTTTTTCCCGAAAATAAATCTGAAGTTAAGAAACACTTGGCAGAATTTTACACTTGTCAAATGACTCATTTGTCTCTGTATGAAAGAGAACTTTATCAATATATTTAATCACATAAATAGCGTGTTCTAAAAGTACTATTTTTCTTCATTTTGATATTTTTGCAGAATTTTGATTGTGGAATAAATGTTTAATAATATAACTTCCCAGAATGTTAAATGATATTTCATATCAGGGGGCTGTAATTCAATTTTCCCTTCTTTTTTATCAATTCAAATATTTCAGAATGTCAAGCTTGAAATAAATTTGTGGGACTATACAATTTTTTCAATGAGAAGACTATAGAACCAATAGCAACTAAACCCTACTAGATAGTTATATGGAAAAATTCAGGTTTTCTATAAAGTAATGGATTCTTCTTTTAAAAATTGACTAATAAAACATCTTAAAATAAGTTATCTAGCTAAAGGCATTTAAAAAGCTTCATTTGAAAATGTTTCACATTTATTTATCTTATTCACTTAAATTGGGCTCACAGAGTTGTTTTTTTGTTTTTTTTCTTTTTCTGAGATAATCAGGCAGACTTTAAAAAAAAATGTTAGCTTCCTCAGTGCTGCTTCTGTTATTGAAATTACCAGTTATCATCATTTTATTGCAGACAAAGATGGCTATGTACTTTCTTACATATTTTCAGGAATAGATCATTCAAAAAATATATCATTCAAGAAAAGCTTTTTTATTACATAAATTTTTGGAATTTCAAGTAACTTCTATCTTGTTACCTTGAAACCTACTGAATTGTTTTTGTACCATACAGAATGTGCTTTTATGAAAAATTATCTCTTAATTATATCAAAAGATGAACAATCTAACATTTGGCATATCTGATGATGCAGACCTATCTAGCTAAGCTAGGTACTACAATATTAGAATGCTAATGATTTACTTGCAACTAAATTTTGTTATGAAAGCTCCTTATTCTTCATTTCTCCAGTTTACATTAAATATTCTCAGAATCCCTGATAGCACACAGGGAGAACTGGATGCCTGAACTACTACCATTAAAATTAGGTCCTGATATCAAGTATAGCGTGACTGAGTACACATTAGAAATACCCTCTGGACACTGAACAATTTTTAACCACTAATTTTTACATACAGTCATTTTCTGAAATTATTCTAAAGGGAAAAATAAGCTGAATTCTGGACTTCAGCAGAACAAAACTTAGAGCAGGCAAATTTGATAGAAGAGTAATAAGAAAAATAAGATGAGAACAAGGTGCTTGTGGAGAGACAAGTCTACATGTGGCTTCCCTTTGGATTTATAAAAATGAAACTACTTCAGGTGGAAAAAACCTCTAAGGTAGAAAGACACAAACTCCCCTTTTGTGTCTAAAGTCCAGAAAATTATGGTGTGACAGTAGATTATGACAGAACATGAATCAAAACCTGTCCTAATTTTGAAATTCAAGGACACCACTTCAGGATGATTGGAGACAATCAAAAAGGGATAAATTAAGATACCTTGGGAGGAATGGTAAAGGAGCACTTCAACTCCCTTTCTTCTATGTAAATAATGGAAATAATGTGTGGTTTCTCATTTAAAGGTAAAGAGGAAAGGAATCACAGGGAAAAGAGAATCTTCAACTGCCAGTATGTAGAAGAGTATCTAAGTGTAAGTAAAATACTCCTAACCAACAAAGCAGCAAACAGATTCACACAACACTAGAGAAAGAAACATCATTTGAAATTCAATTTGAAAAGCAGAATTATATTTTTTCATTTACTAAAAACATTTCATCTAGTTGACAGTGTTTTTGTCAAGACTCATGTTTCTCCTGTGGTTAATATTTGGAAAGTACCTTGTGCTTTTTGGTAGGAAGGATTGATAAGTGAAAACTAAATCTATGTCTGAATAAATAACTTTAAAAAGTACAAGCTTCAATTTTAAGATCTAGCTTGGTTAAGGAAAAGTACTCTTGCTTTTGAGATTTAAATTATGCAAGTATGTGCTATTTACCTACAATTCATTGCTAACACAAAACACAGAAGTGTGTGTGTGTGTTTTCTTGTTTTTTTTTTTTTTTTTTCCTGAGCCAGGCAAAATTGTCTGGTGGTTTCCAAACATGGGTGGGTATCAGAGCTCCAGGGAGGTGGGAAGTGCTTTCAAAATACATATATTTTTAGGTTCTACTCCAAACACACTGAAGATGAATTTCTATAAGATTCTGGAACCTGTTAGGTTTACAGAGTTCTCTAGGTGTTTATGTAGAGTAGACAGGTCTGGGATTTAGAGGTGGAGTCCATCCTTAACTCTGAATACCCACATCATACATGTTCTCTATGCATGAGGTAGCAGTAGACCTTATCATAGAGAACTTTCATCTCTATCTCCAATTGCAAGATAAACTGAGTACAGACTCAAGGTATCAATTTCAACCTCAAATTATCCTCTGAGACAAAACAATGATTTGTAATTTTTTAAATCTCCAATTATATTATGATCTTCTTTATATAGCAATTTCTATTTTATTAATTTTGGTATCATAAGCATTTAGAATAAGCTTTGGATAAATCCAGACAAATATAATATCATTTATTCATAGACCAAGTATACAATGGTAAACAAAGAGATAAGAACCCCTTCCTGGTAGAGTCTAGATTCTAGTGAAAGGGACATCAATAAACTCAGAAACAAATAAATACCCAGGAGAGTTGAGAATGCTTTCAATTTTGATATGATTAAAATTCTTAGTTCTTCTAAATTTAGTCAGCTCTACAAGACATTTATTTCATGTCGTCCGGAACTTCATTTAGCTACTTGCTCGGCAACTGTTCCTTGAATGCCCACCAGGCTCTGAGCAGCACTGGCCAGCAGCAGACTGACAGCCTGCCCTCATGGAGCTCACAGTTATTCTAGCAGGGTGCAGGCAATAATAAAATAGTTTTACAAATAGATAACTACAAATTGTGAGAAGTGCTTTGAAGGCAAACCTACTGGAGTCATGAAATCACATAGACTGGGCAGGGTCTAGTCACAGGAACAGAAGGAAAGGTCTCTGTGCAATCAACTCTGAAATGAGACCTAAGCATAAGAGTAACTAAGTGAAAATGAAGTAAAAATGCATTCTCCTCTGAAGGTGAGTTATGGCTGGAGGACTAGGAAGACAGTGAAGTGGGCAAAAGTATGGCTAGGAGTGAGGTCAGGGATGGGCTGACCCCAAGCATAGTGGAAGCCATGGCTGGGTTTTTATCACAAGAGTTGCAGGACCAGATTTGCATTTGATGTCAATGGAGGACAGGCTGAAGAGCAAAGCAGAGACAGATTCAGATGGGTTTATGCAAAGCATCACATTAATGGATAAAGCCTCATTACTTCCAAGGCCACCTTTCACTGTGATCTAGTGTGCAAAATTAAAGTCCTGGCATTTTCCACACCAAAATGGAATAATGAAGAAACAGGAAAGTTACATTAAAGGAAGAAATATAAAAGAGTAATTTATATGCCATCACTAGGGCCAATGACTTCTATCAATTACTTTTAAATATATTTTCCATTTTGAATTCTAATTTCTAGCTGTATATTCCCTTTTTGGAACCTTTAACATTTCATTTTTCTGACTTAAGAAAGAAATAGACTTATAGAGGTTCATTTACAACTCTGAGGGGTTGTAGATAATGTTTCTTTGGCTATCTTTCAACAGGTGAAACTTAGTTTCAGCTTATCCCAATCAGATAAAATTTCTATTTGTACCTTTCAAACACAATTTCAAAGGTATTCAATAAAGTAGTCATTGAATATCAGTGATCCAAGAAGTCTTGACTTCAGCATTTGACAAAAGAGCAAAGAAAACCTAAAATACCAACTTTGCAGGATGACATTTACATGTCAAGCTTCCTTTTCTTGAGTGTTGAAGAATGTTATTTTATTACAAATTTGATTACATTTGATCTTGTTTTGACTGTCTATAAAGAATGTCTCTCTGCTAATGCCAGTAAAAACACAAATAAATTGGAAGGGCATCACCTCCTAGAATTACTAACAAATGTCAAGCCAATCCATATTATCACCAGTGCTTGTTTCAAGAAAAGAAGGATTTCAATGACTGTCTTTAATTTCATTTTCTTGTGCTTTTAGAGGAGGAGAGATTTAAATGCCAGATCATCATTTACATGGAAGAGTTTTAAGTTGGCAGTAACATTACCTTAAGCAGGAAGGAACCTGGAGACAGACTACAAACTATTCCCTGGCTACCTCAAATCTTGTTGAATATTTAGCCTGGCTGACATTACTTCTGTCTTTCTATTTCCTCTGTCATTTGTGCTTTTTTCTAACGTGGTACCTGTCTGCATAGAATGGTTTGCTGCTCTTTTACTCCTTTAAATGCCTTCTCAAAACTAAACTCTGGCAAAAAACAAACAAACAACAACAACAACAAAAAAAACAGCAACAACAACAAAAATCACCTATTCTGCCCATTCGAATCTATTTTGTGCATGGCTTGCACAATTCCCTTCACACTATATTCTCCTTTTCCTTATGTTTGTTCCACCTGTGGAAAGGATAGTAACAGTGTTGACACTCCATAATATGCTCACATCACCATCTGTCTTCATTATTTTGGGTTTATTAAAATTTTCACAAGGCACATCCCATGACATCAAAGTAATAGTGATAATGCCAGCTGGATTGCAGGCAGGGGTCTATGGGGAGGACTTACTGTTAATGGATAGAGCAGCGGCTTTGTTCTGTGTTTTGCTTATTTACAGGTGTAGCTTTAATTGAGATGATAAATGTTTTAGAGTCATGAATAATCAATTTTATATGATCTTTCACCTATCTATTCATTTATTCACTCATTCATGTACTCATCCAAGTATTTGCTCAGTATCTTTTACAATCAGCACTGTGCTAGACTCTCAAGATAAAATGCTAGGCACATAAGACAAGGTTCCTAACTGCCTAGAGTTCGCTCCAGTGGAGAGGGGTGCCATGATAGGTATTAATTAAACAATCTCACTGATAAATATATAATTACACATTGAGAGAAGTATTTGGAAAGATAGGAACACTGTGGTTCCATAAACCCAGGTAACAAAAAATTTTAAGTAGGCTGGTGGGAAGATGAGGAGAAAGCATCCAGAAAAGGATGTTTTCCTCAGGAAATGACAAAGGTGACATCTAAGAAAAAGGCAAAGGGGGACCAGAGAGTTGGAAGTGTGTCTTAGACAGAGAGTATAGCATGTGCAAAGGTCATGTTGCAGGGAATACACCTCTGTCAAGGAACTAAAAGGAGGCCAATGACAAAGTGACTGCAGTCAGCAGTAAGAGAGATGATGATCATTTCTAGACTGAGGCAGGCCTGGGGCCAAGTCAAGAGGCCCTGTGGGTCTTGTTGAAGATTGGGTCTTCATCTAACTATAAAACATTTAAAACATCACTGATGGAAGTATGAGTGAAGAAGTATCAAACTGACTTTTTGAAAAGAGCCTTTGGCTAGAGTATGCAGATTGGAGGCACCCTGAATGCTAACATTTGGTATAATTCATTTAGAATGACAAATGGAATGTTGCTTCTTCTCATGCCTGAAATCTTTCAAAATCAGACTATGATGCTAATAAGGACTAAGCTCTGACTTTTTTATCTCCCCTAAATTCCTATCTGAGGGGTCTGGGATGTCATGTCCTATAAAATATAACTTCTTATTAGAAGGGTTTTAGTTAACTCCATGTATCGTGACTTGCTTTCCAATCTGACTCTGGCATAACATTATGTAACAAAGAAAATCAAAATATTTTACCCCAAAACATGTTTCTTTGCCATATGTTGAGATGGTCCTGCAAAGCTGTCTTTTGTGGGGGAAATTTGCATCTGTAAAGAATCACTATTATGTTAAAGAACTAGATCTTTTTCTTCCAGGCCCTCCCAATCCTGAAGAGATAAACTGAAAATCTAGTACCTTTTAAAAGGTCTGAATAGAAAATATTTGTCATCTATTGTCTCTAAAGGCAGTCACTAGAAGACTTCAATAGAACCTTGGTCTCCACAATCTTTTATCTTAATCTGAACATTTCCTTTCCTTTGATCCCAGGTCTTTAGACAAAGTCAGCCAATTGTCAACCAGAAAATGTTTAAATTTACCTATAGCCTGGAAGCTCCTGCTTCAAATTGCCCCACCTTTCTGGACCAAACATGTATTTCTCAAACATATTTGATTGATGTCTCATGCCTCCCTAAAATGTATAAAACCAAACTGCACCCTGACCACCTTAGGCACATGTTTTCAGGACCTCTTGAGAACTGTGTCCCTGGTGATGGTCACTCATATTTGGCTCAGAATAAATCTCTTCAAATATTTTACAGAGTTTGATTCTTTTAATTGACAATAATTTGGCATCCAACATGGGGCCTCAGAGAAGTCTCAGGACCCCAAAGGAGTTGCCCGAACTCAGAGCTAAGGTACCAGCAGGAGCCCATTGAAGCCTACCCAACTTTATGCTTCTCTTCTGGTGGAACTGCTAAGTCCTACTGAGCCCTGGACCTCCCTTTGGTTGACAGTCTTTGACTTATTCTGAGCTGTTTTTTTCTCCTAGGAAGTTGTTGTTAAAGGATCCTAATTCTAGTTCAAAGATGCATTCTAAAGGGTCTTCTCTCTTGCTTTTTCTCCAAAAATTAATCTCAATTGACTTGCCTGTGCGCATTTGAATGAGAAACTGAACTGTTGTTTTCGTATGTAAACAAGAGACTAAGTTTCCTCAGCTTTGAAGAGAAAGGACACTTTGCTCCTTCCAGCCAAAAGGCACCTTAGGTGACTAGGGACCTCATGGGAGTGTCTGGGGGATTGACACCTCACAACATGCAGTGGCCCTACAGGGAAATTCCCAACAAAAATTAATTTTAAAAAAAGTCTTGTCTAGGAAACACATATAAGGGCTGATTACCCAGTGTTTTGAGTCCTCTCAGAGGTAACAGACCACTGGAAAGAGAAACTGAGACATGTAAGAAGGTGGAAATGACTCAATGGTGACACACTATGGAGTCTTGCCTGTGAGCAGCACGCATTGATCCACCAGACAACATTCCTAGGCCACATCTCAGCTCCTCCTTTTAAGAAGGAAAAAAAAAAAGTAGGAAACAAATAATCTAAGAATAAGATGAGAATAAGGAGAATGATCCCCTTTCAAACACTCTGTACATTTTATGGCACCTCTCCTTGCCAGAGTTTATGTAAAATGGAAGTAATATGGTCTTTGTGCACATTTACATTAAAGCAAAAGAGTCCTAAGGTTGACATGCCAACTATAGGAATCCTAAGTTCTCTTTTTCTCTGTTTTCTTTTCTGCCTGCTTCAAATCTACTGTTGCTTTTCTGCTGAGATAAAAACCACTGTGTGGATCTAACAAGTTTTTTTTTTTTTGCAACCTAGTGAATTTGTATTTATGTCATGGCTGAAGTTCTGAAGTAAAAGCTACAGAATCTTTGTGTGAGTGAGTGTGTGTGTGTGTATATATATGTGTGTGTATATATTTAAAAGACCTTTATAAATTCTATAATTTTATGTTCAGTTGGCAGTTAAATTGGTTTTAGTTTCCCTTTGGCACACCAGACTTTTTATCTCCATACCATATGATACAAATTTTGCTATTTGATTTTCACCTGAGGTGTTTTCCTTTAAATACAAATTTAGGGCTATTTAGCTGACAACTGTCTAGAATGATGAAACAGGTTATTAAGAATGTAGAAGTCTAAGAAAGAAAAGAAGTTTTAAAAGTCATAACATGTACTTCTGTCAGCATGCCTAATACATCTATGTATTTATGTGTTGTGTATACAAAGTTTCACTACTAAAAATACATAAAAGAGCTCTAATTAATTGGCTTAAAAAATAAAAGTACTTAAATACTTAAAAAAATACTAGTCGAATGCTTTTTCAAGTTCACAAGACTTAAGTAAAATCTTTAATAAACAACTGGCTTTAAAGTTATTGGTAAAATAATATTGAAAATGTCTTAAGAATTGTTAGCATTTTTTTGCATTTATTGATCAAGTGGTTTTGTATATTCCTGCAAAATACCATAAGACTGGCCATAAGGGTTATAAAACTATAAAGCCCATCTCAAGACAGAATAATCTTTGCTTTTCTATGCTTATGAAATGTTGTTGGCTTAATAAAAATAGCCAAATCCTGAGTTATTGGTATAAATACCCTAAATTTAACCAGAAGTTTTATTACTTAAGTAAATACCTGAAATTCACAGCTATAAAGATGGTTAATAGAAAAATAAATTCAAATATTTGCTATCATTGTTTTGTAAATAATCTAGGTAAACTATTAAAGTAATCAGGTAAATGGAATAAATGCTTGTAAACAAATATCACAATTTAGGATCTAATTTTATTAATTGATATTAAGTATCTAGGTAATTTACAAATTAAAAGTTATAGGAAAACATTTTTCAATGTTCTTATTAAATATCTTTGTCTAATTCAAAGTTTATTTAGGGATTTGTATCTATTACCTTGTTTATACCTTGTATAAACAAGGTAAAGGGAACCAGGGAATAAAAGATGTAAAGAAAGTCAAATCTATAAAGAAGTATTTTGGTGAAGAAGATAAAAAGAAAAGTATTTTATATAAGGAAGAATCTCATGTGGTGAATTCTGTCCTAAAATAAAAGGACTAGATTGTTCAAGAGAGAGGGATATTTAGGACAAAGCAGAAAGTCTAAGCATGTTGTGAATGGTCTATATAAGTCCTAATAAGGAATTTTTTTAAGGGATTGTATAATTCAGTTGGCTATGGGAGGATCACCTGAGGTCAGGAGTTTGAGACCAGTCTGGCCAACATGGTGAAATCTTATCTCTACTAAAAATACAAAAAAATAGCCTGGTGTGGTGGTGCATGCCTGTAGTCCCGGTTACTCAAGAGGCTGAGGCAGAAGAATCTCTTGAATCCAGGAGACGGAGGTTGTGGGTGAGCTGAGATCACATCACTGTGCTTCAGCCTGGGTGACAGAGTGAGACTCAGCCTCAAAAAAAAAAAAAAAAAAAAAGAAGAAGAAATTATAATAGCTTTTATACAGATGGGGCTTTTATATTAAAAATATGCACTAATACAAAACTAAATAATTGGTTTAAACAAGATTTTATTATACATATTGACTTATTTTTAATGCAAGAAGTTTTTAAATTTTTAAATTCTATAATCTGTCTCTTTAACATTCTTCAGATTGATATCTCAGCAGTTTCGTTCTTTCTGTTTTGAAAAGGCCTTGGAGCATAGTTCTCTCCTTCACTTTTTTTTTTTTTTTGGCTCCTATAATGTTTACTAATTATCTAAAGCAACAGAATTGTCTTTTGAAAACAGGCAAATAAAGTATCTTTTGAACATGTCTTTTTATTCTGCATGCCTGTTATATTTCTATCTTTATATGTGTCATGTGAAAGTGATATTTCACTACCAAACTAAATTAAAGATTTCTAATCAAGTAACTTACTTGAGAATGTACTTATCAGATTGGTAGAAGCTAGCTCAGATGCCTTTTAACTCACATGACCTTGGTAATCTTTGGTAAAATTAAGTTGGTAAATTTAATCTCAAAACCCTCTAGTAATTTAAAATCTTATAGTCATGCTAAACCCTCTGGTTCCCCACCCCCTACCACTGGAAATTTGTGTTACTAAAAAGTTAAAATAGTAGGAACATAAAATATGTTTTTGGTAAAAGTTTATAAAACTCAAGGATGTTGATTTCTCTTTAAAAAAATGAATCCATGTTTTTCCTCTAGTTAAAATACTATTTAAGGGTTGCTTTAAAATAAAGAAAAAATCATACAGATAAAACAAAATAAAAGAAACAATTAAGCCTGGGCAACAAAAGTTAACTCTAAGCCCCATGGTTACCAAGAAAGTAGTTGATATGAGGGAAGTGTAAAAGGAAGTAACCATCAAAAACCAAATGGTATAATATAAAGGAATTTTTCCATTTTGTAGATTGTTATCATCAGCTTCTTAAAAAATATTTACTATAGTGAATTGTAAAAGTAACCACTTTAAGAACAAAATTCTTAATTTTAAATGCTACAGAATTTAAGAGTTAATGCAAGACCCACAGCTCACTACTGAGCAATCACTAATAATTACATGTAACCCAAATGCACAGGAAGTTAGTCCTAAGAGAATGATCATCCTAGTAAAGTGGATACATGCCACTGTAAGGTCTGTTTGTCCTGAGAAAGGGACGTCCCAGCTCTCCCTATAAAATACCAAGTGAAGCACACCAGATGAAGCAGTTAATATGCTTCATATGCAAGCCATATTGGACAGGCTTTATGATAACAACTGGGATATACTCCCACCAAATCTGCCTATTACCCAGGTCACGGTAAGTTTAGGGCTAAGGGGGCTCCTTTTACATGGGTGCGCCTTCCACAGAATCATAGGACTATTTAGGAAGCCTTATCAAATTTGCTGTCTCTCCTAGGTCTTACAAATGCAACTCCCTACTGGGAATCCCGAACTCCTTTCCACCAGTAAAGGTAAAATGGTCTGAAGGTTTAAAAGGGTTCCTGGGACCAGAACATAAAAACATACAGGTTAATTGTAAAATTATAAAATTATAATTGTAAAAATTAAGATGTTTAAACAAGCTTTATATAAGGTTGTTGCAACCCCTTTACCTAAATGTCATATGAAAATGGGTAATGCCTCTGACTGGGGATGTTTCCCCTTTCCAGTACTATAAAACTGAAGGCATGTAAATCTGCTCTTTTAGGAAATGCTAATTGAACACACTAAATGGGAACTAGTAAAATCGCCTTAGCCCACAAAGTATAGGGTAAAAGCTGGAGTGCTTGTTGGGACAAATCCTCCAGAGCATAGCCCTTCGTGTGAAGCATTTATTGGGGCTGATGCCAAAAACAAACTGTACTTTTCAATGACAATGACTGAACTAGGTAATTTCCACTTGGTGGGGCATTTACTGCCTTGTGATGGAGTGTTACCAGAAGCTAAACCTATGCCAATGGAAATAATATTTTCCAGAAGAGTTCCATGACAAAAAAAAGAATTACGTAAAATCTTGCTCACTGATAAGCAGAAAGCCTCTTTCCTAGAACTAATTATGAGGAGCTGCCAAATTCTACAGTGTCTGATACACAGCGCTCATGAGCTGTTTGGTTTGTAAATGGTATTTTCAAGGTAAACAAACATCTTGTTTAAAAGCTGCTGCTCTGTTTTAAGAAGGGTCAAGAAAATCTTTTTCTTTTAAGTTATTTGGGCAAAGTATGTTTTTATAAGCAAACTTACCTTTCTAAGTTCTCCAAAATTCAGATCGCAATTTTGTGACAACATAGTTGTTTGCATAAGTTCAATAAAAGTTTCAAAACAAAACAATTAGAGACACTAGTTATTTTTACCAAGGCTTAGACTAAAATAGACTATTTTTAAATAAAGTTCCAGCAAAGCCAATTTAAAAGGAGTTTATATGGTCAATTAATTCTTGCTGCATTTTATGCAAACAATCAGGCAAGCATAATAAGCCTAAAACTTACCTTGCACACAAATTGGTTTGCTATAATTTATCTTTAATAGAAAAAAGAGCAGCTCAAGAAATTGTTTCAAAGGAAAAGCATAACACATAGTATTAGATTTTAGCCCTAAGTTGCTTTTTTGAGCACAGATTGAATAATTATTCTTGGCTACAATAATCCTCTAGAGAGTACCAGATTATAATTTTTCTTCATATTTTTAGTTGGTAGCCTAATGGAATGTGTTCCTTTTTCTGTTCTGACCCCAAAATTACTCTTACAATTGTCAAACTATACTTCCAAGGAAACCAAAATCATGGTATTCTGAAAACCAGATAGGAATCTGCCTTATTTGGCATCCCATTGGGCCTAGATCTGTTTCCCTGCAAATGCTCTGATGCTAAAACTATACAAGCACCCTCCCTCTAGGCCCAGGGACTATCGAGGAAGAGGTAAGTGCGTGAAATTTTAAGGGCTGGTTTTGAGGGATAAAATCAGGTCAAGGTCAAACCCTCCAAATCAAGAAGGGATACAAAGATGCCTAAACAGCTGGTAAGACAAGTTTAGTTGTCTTCTAAACTATTATGTGTCACCTTTGCATCCACTCCAACCATAAAGAATTTTCTGCTTACTACAGAATTAAAGGAAAATATTTACTAACAGGATAAAAACACCTTGTAACAAAGCCTCCTGGGTATAATAATCCCAATTATGAGTTGTGAAGATAAATATATCTTTATCTATATACATATTTTAAAATTCTTTTGCAGAACAATGCCTATGTTTTCTATAGCTAATTGCTATAAATCCATAACAAAAACCAAACTTACCATAGCTCAACACATAGAAGTTAAAAATAAGTCAGTCTTATAACTTTGTGTTTTGATTTTGATCATTGGCTTCTTACTTAAAATAATAATTTTAAGAGGTAATGAATACCTATCCACATCCATTCCTATCTGGCCTAGAACAATTAATTGGCTATAAGTCTTTTGACTCTTAAGGCCCTCTGCCATAGGGAGTCCTGCCAAAGGACAAAAATATAAAGCACTGTAGAGTTATATGACTTCTCCTGTGACAAAAACTCCTTTTCTCTCCCAAACACCAGTATAGGGTACAATACAAAAGCGGTGAGAAAAATAGATTTGTCTACTGATAACAAGTCCTATGACAATTTATTTATGTATATATTTTTTTGAGACAGGGTCTTACTCCATAGCCCAGGCTGTAGTGCAGTGACTCAATCTCAGATCACTATAACCTCTGCCTCCCAGGTTCAAGTGATTCTCCTGCTTCAGACTCCCAAGTAGCTGGGATTACAGTCACCTGCCACCATTCCTGGCTAATTTTTGTATTTTTAGTAGAGATGGGGTTTCACCATGTTGGCCAGGCTGGTTGCAAACTTCTGACCTCAAGTAGAGATGGAGTTTCACCATATTGGCCAAGCTGGTTGCAAACTCCTGACCTCAAGTGATCTGTCTGCCTCAGCCTCCCAAAGTGCTGGGATTACAGGTTACAGCCACCGAACCAGGCCCTTTATGAAAATTTAGACACCGAGGATCAGGTGTTTCTTGGATTTGATTTATAACCTCCTCAGGATGTTATACCTATGCAGATAAATTAGACTTAAGAGAGATTAAATTTATTGAATTCTGATTTAATGCTGGCCCTACAATCCTCAAATAAGATTTATGATAAGGTTTAAATAACCCTTGATAAGGAGGGTAAACACATTGTGTGAGTCTGATCAAACAATATGATGATGCATGTAGGAATTATTTTTTGGCTGGTTGGGTTGTTTACTGCCCTCTGATTCCACTTATAACCTTCTTAGATGCCTAATCTTGACTATCTTTTTGGTATTTGTCACTATATTAGCATTATATATCTCTTGTAAGTGTTATGCCAGACTCAGCAAAAGGAAAAAGGCACAACTGAAGACTTGGATCATGATAGCTCACAAAATACATCTGATCCAGGATTTTTTTTTTTTTTTAAACTAAACCCTAGGCCTGACTCCATCTCACCCCTTGCACAATTGGCTATTATTGGGGACCGCGCCGGGGGTGGTGGAGAATGAACAGACACAAGAGACAAAGACAAACAGAGAACATGGCGGCCGCGCCTAGAGCCTCCGCCTCACTTTATTTATACTCCATAAATCCCACGTCAGCAAAAATAACACAATGCAAAACAAACTTTCTGCACCCAGATATAACCTTCTGCTTAGTTCCTTGTCTTTAAGTTCTTTCTTATTTTGTCTGCCTTCTTGGCGCCTACTAGAGTTCATTAAAAGTTCAACTAGAGATACTGTCCTTGACAACTGGAGTTCATTGAAAGTGCAACTAGCTAGAGCCTTATCCTTGAGCCTTATCTATTCTTAGCATATTATTTTTAATGGCCCCTGCAGGCTATTACCTTAGGTCAGAGCATGTCCTCCTGCCATGATCCAAATTTCTACTGTTTAAAACTATTGCCATCAAATCAGACAACTCTAGAAATGAGGCTTCCTAGCACCCTGAGACCTGCTGCTGTTTGTTGGCCTGCCTGCACATGCATTCTATGGAATGTTTTTGGCCAAGAGGGGAGACTGAGGACTAAGCTCTGATTTTTTTTTTTTTACCTTGCCCAAATTCCTATCTAAGGGGTCTGGGAAGTCATGCCTTACAAACCATGAATTCTCATCAGGTGGGTTTTATTTAACCCTATGTATTGTGACTTACTTTCCAATCTGACTCTGGCATAACATTATGTAACATAGAAGAAAATCAAAATATTTTACCCCAAAATATGTTTCTTTGCCATATTTTGGGATGGCCCTGCAAAGCCGTCTTTTGTGGGGGAAAATTTGCATCTGTAAAGAATCATTATTCTGTTAAAGAACTAGATCTTTTTCTTCCAGGCCCTCCCAGTCCTGAAGAGATTAACTGAGAGTCTAGCACCTTTAAAAAGGGCTGGAGAGGAAACATTTGTCATCTATTGTCTCTAAGGGCAGTCACTAGAAGACTTCAATAGAACCTTGGTCTCCACAGTCTTTACCCTGAACACTTCCTTTCTTTTGATCCCAGGTCTTTAGACAAAGTCAACCAATTGTCAACCAGAAAATGTTTACATTTACCTATAGCTTGAAAGCTACCCCACCCCGACCCTTTGAATTGCCCTGCCTTTCTGGACCAAACCAATGTATTTCTCAAGTGTATTTAATTGATGTCTCATGCCTTCCTAAAATGTATAAAACCAACCTGCACTCTGACCACCTTGGGCACATGTTCTCAGGACCTCCTAAGGGCTATGTCATGGCCCATGGTCACTCATATTTGGCTCAGAAAAAATCTCTTCAAAGATTTTACAGCATTTGACTGTGTTCCTCTATATTAGTAAGCCAAACACTCATGTAAGTTTTGTATTAAATTTTCCTATTTTGATAACAGTATCTACTAAATTTCCTACATGAAAAACCTCTCCTGTTTCTAAAAATCAGAATGTTTAGGAACTCAGAGTCTTATTTTTAAATCATAGTCACAATAAATATTTACACATGGAACAGCATCTCACAGATTTTACAAAGCATTAGGATAAGTGGTTTTCTTAAGTGTTTTTTTTTTTTTTCTTTTAATTCTCAGTGCATTTAAGCTTAACTGATGGACATATTTACTGGTGAGTATTGAAATAGATTAACATCTTTTAAGTGCCAAAAGGCAAAACCACAGCTTTTTATGTGTGCTTTACTAATAGAGATCCTCTGACTTTTGAAAGCTTACCCACTGCAATCAAAGCCCTAGACACTGTTTAAGCATCCAGTTCACACTACTCAGCTTTTAAAAAACCCTCTAGTGAATCTGCTAAGCCATGCAGTTCTGGGATCCAAAAGAATGAGTGTGATTCAATCTGCATTTCCATATTCAAAATAATTCAAAAAAGTCTAAAGGAGCAAAGATATTTAGAACTACAAACACATATATTTTAATAACAATAGATAAAAAAGAAAAATCAGATCCTTAGCCAACCTGCCATGACCCAAATTTAGGAGGCCAGATTTTCACTCTTCCAGCTGACAACATAATTAGCACCTACAATTGCCACAGACACATACTTCCTGTAGTGTTTTAATTTTTATTATTATATCACGGTTTTTTTTTTCTTAACACAATACTAAATTATAAACTCATGTCCCATTCAACTTTCAGACAGGATCCTAGCTTAGTTTTTTACAAGGCAGAGTTGAATATGTACAGAAATATACATATTACAAATACAATAATCTCCAAAAATAAGCTATTACAGATTCTCTATAAATGAGGAGCAATATTAGCAGAGGAGGTAACTACACATCAAAGGTAGGTAACAAACTCACTGTTTGACCAAAATGGAATGCTTGTTCTATGTTTTTGCTTGATTACTAGAACAGACTTAAAACAACCATCTAGGGAAAAATCTTTGTTGGTTTGAATCTCAAAAATTTTTTGAAATATAATTATCAGAAAATATTGAAGTCTCACCAAGCATATAACCTAGGAGTAGCCTTTCAAATATCTTTGCATGTGGTAGGCAGAATTCTAAGGCGGCCCCAACATTCCCATCCCTTGAATGTGGGTGGGACTGTGGATATAATGAGATAGTCACTTATCAGTCCTAGATTAGCTTACATCGTATAGCAAAGGGAGAGTCACTCCATGATTAGATTACATTGTATGAGACCGACTTGGCCCACTGAAGAGAGATATTTTCCTCTAGTTTCAAAGAAAACTGACAGGGAACAGGACAGCCCATAAGAAGGCAGGGACGCTGAGTTCTACCACTAGAGGAAGAAAATTCTGTCAACAGTCAGTGAATGTGAAGGAAGATCCCAAAGCCTCAAATGAGATAGAAACCTTCTCCAATACCTTAATTTCAGCCTGATGAGACCCTGGTCAGAGAACTCAGCTAACCAGCGTCTAGACTCTCAACCCGTGGAAATTGTGAAATAGTAAATTTATATTGTCTTAATGTGGTAATTTCTTGGGCAGCAATAAAATCCAATACACTCAGAAGAAGGTTTGTGTTATCTAAAATTCCGCAATGTCTCCATTAAAACCAAAACAAACAAGGTGGGGAAAAAAATCCTTATCTTTAGTAAATGACAATATGGTTAGATCATTCAGTTTAAATTTCTCAAACTTTGCATTTCACTCAAGGGAGTCAGTAAGACTAATTTTTTTTTCATAGCTCTAATAAGGATAGGTAGAGGTTTTCTGATAATATAAACAATAGAGGCTAGTACTATGGAGCATGCACAATACAGAAAGGAAAGATCAGTGAAATTAGTACATGATACCTAGTACCAGCTAGGCCACCAATAGCTGTGTGACCTTAGGAAGTCATGTAATGTTTTTGAATCTCAGAGTCCTCATAATTAAAGGGAAGGTATACTACTCCTCAGGAATCTGTGTTTTAATAAAATCTTTAAGGCGATTTCCAGGCTTGTTGAAGTTTGAGAAGCTTTATTTTATATGTTCAAGAGGTTTGCACATTTTTGTTCCAATTTAATACCTTAACATACACGCAGATATAGGCTTTATAGGGTCTTTCTTTATTTCAAACTAGTTTCATGAGATTCAGAGAAAATCCTTTTTCACCTCCTTTTGTTTTGGTTCCTTATTCACATCCATCTAATTCCCAAATCCTTGAAACAGCCCCTCCACTCCTCTGATTCTTCTGCCTCTCTACTGATACTTCCCTGTCACAGCTGAAACAGTCACCTCTTTCCTTCTTAAAATGAGAGTAAGCTAGCACCCCCCAAAAATGGCAAAAAAAACTCCAAGCCAAAACATCAAAATAAAAAAGTAAAATCCCTCCTTGAGACATACATTTCCTTCCATTTTTAGACTGACTTCTTTCTACTTCATAACTGTTAATTTCTTCCAAGTGTTGTCAAACAAAGTATTTCTTTTTTGTTTCACCCTGGTTTACTTTTCGATTCATTGTTACGTGCTGAAATCAGTACCCTCACAAAGGGAACAACCTCCTCCTGCTAAATCTGTCCCTATATTGCTGAATCTTTCAGCAGCATTTAACACTCTTTCTCCCCAGTGACACTTTTTTTTTTTAGAAAGAATTTAAAACATAAAGTTTAAATCATACAATGATTACATTTATGCCCACCACCTAGATTCTTCAGTAATCTTTACCACCTTACCATTTGCTGTGTCTAGGGTATATTTTGCTAAATGATTGTGTAGGTAAATTGTGAATATCACGTCATGCACACACCTTCAAATGTTAGTACTTCAGCTTGTACTTTCTAAACATAATGACATTTTCCTATAACACAAAGCATTATACGGTACATTTTCGTATTTCCTAATTGTCCCTGAAAGGTCTTTAGCTGTTTTGCTTCTTGTATAAGCTCATATTCAGGTATCAGACAGTGCATTTGGTTGTTATGTTCTTTAAACTCTTTTCATCTTGAATTCCTCACTTTCTTCCGTGATGACTTTGACCTGTTAAACAGTGTAGGTCAGTTGCCTTTGGAATGGCCCACATTTCATTTCATCCTGTTTTCATACATTATTCTTCTAATCCCTGCATTTGCTATAAACTGGAGATACAGTTTAAATATTATTTGGAGAGAATTTCCTCATATGTGATACTGATTGTTTCATATTACACACTGGCAGTAGACCCCGAAGTCAGATAGACCCACTATTAGTGATGTTAAGTTTGGTCATCTGGTGACAGTAATGTCTGCCAGGTTTTTCTTTCTAAATATATATATATATACACACACACACACACACATATCTCCCTTTTGCAACTTGTGGAGTGATGTTTTAACATGTGCCAATAATTTTTGCCTAGTGGTATTAGCGGCCATTGTTGAGCCCTTGTCTGAATCAGTGTTTCACTGCGGTTGCAGAATTGTCCCTTCCTTCTTGAGAAGCTTTCTACCCTTGGCATCAGCAATATCACGAGATCTTCATCTACGTTTATATTTCCCCTTATATTCTGGTCCCTTTGCAAGCTCCTTTGCTTTTGCCCCTCCATAAATGGTATTCCTCAGGGTTCTTCCTGTGAGCTGGACCGTTTTCACAGTTATGGTTGGTACTCATTAAATATCTTGAGAAAGGGAAATTTGGAATGTGCATTTTAATAGAATTAGAAAAAAAAATCATTCCTCCATTGCCCTTTTAAGGTTTATTTCAGCATTCAGGGCAACTGATCTCCAAAATTACCAACTATACAGTTAGTTCTTTGGAATGTTATAGTTCTAAATATTTAACTATATAGATTTTCAAAGATTGCTTTTACTACCATGAAGACTTTAAAGCAGCATTTAACATTTGTATCAACACAGAAGACAGAGAGGACATAGCCTCGTTGACAGCACAAAACCCTGTCCTGTGCATGGCCACACACTCAGCGACTGGGGCAGGCCCAGCTGGCTTTTTCAATATGTGTGAATACCTTGCTGAAGTATCTCTAAAGGAGACACTTTATGTTTCCTTATTTCCATAGTTTATTATTTCCATGCATTAAAAAAGTACATAGGTAGTTTATCGAATAATCATATACAAAGGTTGTAACTGAACTTACAATTAAATTTTCTAAAAAGATTACAACTCTGTAATCTTGATGTTTACAGTCACATCAACATCAAAACATACCGGAGTCTTGTAACAGTTCAATTTAATAAAAACTTTGCAGAAGGGGTGATTAGTTTCCTTCCCTGTGCCTTTTCTTGGTCTTTTTAATTGTTAAATTCCCACTTTCAGTGCCCAGATGCCACTCCATAAATACTCATCAATTGTCTCTACTGTTTTCACTGAATTATACATGATCATTTCAACTGATGTTTATTCAAAATTCAATTTCCCTTAATTTGGAAGACCAATAACTATAACTAAAATAGGACCATATTTTACACAAAATCCAGATGCCCACAGCAGGTCACCTAACCCACTTTCAAAATTATTCAAGAATAATTAATTGGCCGGGCGCGGTGGCTCAAGCCTGTAATCCCAGCACTTTGGGAGGCCGAGACGGGCGGATCACGAGGTCAGGAGATCGAGACCATCCTGGCTAACACGGTGAAACCCCGTCTCTACTAAAAAATACAAAAACTAGCCGGGGGAGGTGGCGAGCGCCTGTAGTCCCAGCTACTCGGGAGGCTGAGGCAGGAGAATGGCGTAAACCCGGGAGGCGGAGCTTGCAGTGAGCTGAGATCTGGCCACTGCACTCCAGTCCGGGTGACAGAGCGAGACTCCGCCTCAAAAAAAAAAAAGAATAATTAATTTTTCAGTGGTTACTTTGAGATATATCTTTTTTTTTTTTTTTTTTTACAGGCAGTGTCTTGCTCTGTTCCCTAGGCTGGAGTGCAGTGGCATGATCATACCTCGCTATAAGCCAAAAAACACCAGAAGCTAAGAGAAGGTCCTAGAACAAATCCTTCCCTACTGTCTTCAAAAGAGGAAAATCCTGCTGATACCTTGATTTCAGACTTCTGGCCTCTAGAACCATGAGAAAATAAATTTCTGTAGTTCCAAGCCACCCAGTTTATGGTACTTGGTTATGGAAGCCCTAGCAAACTAATACAGCTTCCAACTGTATCCAATAAGTTGACTCACTTTACTCTTTTAAACAAACAAATATAAACATTATGATAGTTTATGATAATACATTGTGAATGAGTGCCCAATAAATGAATCTTAGGTAACTGTTTTGTAAAATCAAGACACTATAAATGTTAAGCTATTAAGACTACTGGCTAATGGAATGAATGCACTCTATTATTCTCATTTTAAGTAAAACTAATTTTCTTTGCATGAGTTTTATTTTAATTAAGAATCAAATTGTTCATAACACTCCCGACAAACCCCTTATCCCAGTTGACCTGCTGACAGATATGTATATTCTAAGTGGTACAATTTTTAAAATCTCAATGGCATCTTTTTAAACTCATGATTATTCTTCTTAGACAAGGGTTGTTTAATTAAGTGAGCTATGAAATAGTTAGCTATAATTGTACGCATTTATAACAGTATTAAACCACTCATTTATCCAGAACCTTAGAAACAATATGTTGTAGATAATCTGATATTTTGGATTTAAAGCATTAGAATACATTTAACAATAGTCTCTGTGAAATACATATTAATCTACTTTTGATTCAATACTTTGTAGTATCTTGACTGGGCGCAGTGACACACACCTGCAATCCTAGCACTTTGGGAGGTGGAGGCAGGAGGATCTCTTGAGGCTAGAAGTTTGAGACCAACCTGGGCAAAACAGTGAGACCCTGTCTCTACAAAACAGTTTTTAAAATATTAGCCAGAAATGATGGCACGTGACTGTAGCCCCAGTACTCAGAAGGCTGAAGCAGGAAGATTGCTTGGGAGTTTAAGGTTCCTGGGAAGATTGCCCAGGAGGTTAAGATTAGAGTAAATTCAGTAAATTTAAATAAAATAAAAAGATATTTATGTAACATATTAGATAATATATACCTGTAATCAACAAACATGGTATTTACCAATAAAGCATTAAAGATGTGCAGATTAAACTTAAGAACAGAAATAGGATGCCTTCCATAATCTCTGGTAATTCACCTATTTCCAGAAGCTCTAGTCAATGGAAAAAAGGCAAGAAAAATAATATGTACAACCATCAGAAAAGCAAAAAGTAAAACTGGGAATTAAGTGCCTCAGTTTACTTATATGTGAAATGTGATATTAATGGTATCCATATTTCAGGGTTAGTTCAAAGAAGATAATACTACAAAGGGCTTGAAATATGCATAGGTTTACAGTAAGTATTAAATAGAAATGAGCTATTATGATTACTATTATTTGTAGATATAATTTTATAACTTTAAAATAAAGAAAATCAATTAATAAATTATTAGAACTTTATTATAAGCTTCAGTTATGAATTTTCTCACATAAAATAATGTTAGAAAATAACAGAAAACATTCTATCCATAATAGCACAAAAAGGCATAATCTAATTAGAAATGAACTTACTGATAAATGAGGTCTTAAGAAACATTGCTAATACTCAAAGAAATGAAAAACGCAGTGTCATGTTCTTGCCTAGAAAAAAATGACTTTATTTCCCAAATTAATTTACTATTAAAATTGCATTTTTTTTTTCTTCTGATGATAAGGTCTTCCTCTGTCACCTAGGCTGGAGTGCAATGGCACGATCATAACTCACTGCAAACTCGAACTCCTGGGCTCCAGTGATCCTTCCACTTCATCCTCCCAAGTAGCTGAGATTGCAGACACACGACCCCACACCCAGCTAACTTTTTTATTTTTAATTTTTGCAGAGATGGGGGGGGGTTCTCACTTTGTTGCCCAGACTGGTCTCGAACTCCTGTCTTTAAGTGATCCTCCAGCCGTGGCCTACTAAAGTACTGGAATTTCAGGTGTGAGCCACTGTGTCTAGTACCCAGTTTTCTTTATAAACTAAAATGTGACAAAATGATTACACTAACCAACAAAAATAAATATGGAAAACTAGCTCTGATAAATCTTGAAATTTAGAGTGATGAGGAAGGGACCTGTTCTATAGAACATTCTAGCACATTGTAAAGCTAAAGTCATTAAAACACTATAACAGTACTTAAAAATCAATACTAATGGAACAGAATTTACAATTCCTTAACATATACTAGAATATAAGAACTCAAAATAAAATAAGGTACAGATCACCAGAGAAGAATTCAGTGTGTCATATTTTCCAGAAAGAACCATTAATAAATTGTTAAATCAATTTTGTGAACCGCAGGCATTTTTTTGTATTTGAAACAGAATGGAATGGAAAGAAAAGGAATAGAATAGAATAGAAAATATTAGAATTCATCACATAATACTGAGGATAAAAATTATTTTAGATACTTTCATTTCAGTTGTAGGGATGTATCTAAGTGTTCATGTGTGTCAGTGTGTTCTAGATTGTGATGTAAAATTTTTTTTTTTCTTTTACTGTGGATTGTGCTCCAAAAAGTTTGAATGCCTCTCCAATAAATGATTTGGGGTAATGAATTAATTGAAAAAGAATCATCTATTTATATCCTTGTTTCCTGCTAAATAATGAAACAAAATATAGATGAGTATTTTTTAAGATTACTATAAATAAATTTAAATGTTTATATGTATATAAGATCTCTGGGAAAAAACTTCAGAAGCATAAAAGTTAGGGAAGAAACCACAGATTTCCATGTCTGAATTCACACATACACAAATATGTGGTTCAGAAACTAATCAAAAGTGATGAGAACATGACAAACTGGGAAAAACAATTACAACAAAATACCTTTAATGTTTTAAAGAAACATATACCCTTAATGTGTAACGAGAACGTGGCAATCAATTTTTCTTTTAAAGCCGGGTGCAGTGGCTCACACCTATAATCCCAGCATTTTGGAAGGCCAAGGTGGGAGAATCTTAAATCTGCCTGGTCTCCATAGCAAGACCCCCATCTCTATATTAATAAAAAAATTAATTTTTTTAAAAAGAAATAAATTATTAAAAAATATTCTCTAATAAGTAGATATTTTATAGAAAAAATACATATAACTGAATAAAAATGTTTACTTTCAAAAAACTAAATAATTAGACAACAAAAAAGTAAATAATTTGACAACAGTGAAATATTCTCCTCCTTATCAAATCTTGCAAGAACTATTGGAAAAAATATAAATACTGTCTGTGGCAATGTAAGTTGATGCACACTATTTTGGACTCCAATGTGGCAATATATCAAGAACCTAAATGTTAGTGCTCTTTGGCCAAGTAATTCCATTTTGTTTAGTTTCTTCCAAGGAAATCGTCTGAAATATGCACCATAGTTCAGCTACTGATACCATTACTTGTAATGGTGCTCATTAAATGCTGTGTACATCAAATAGAACATGCCGCAGAAGATACATGTTTTCATTTGAATATTTTCCAATGAAATAGAAAAAACAATCTATAAATGAGAAAATCTGAATCAAAATTTTATATATGTCTAAAAGAAAAATGATTGGAAGAAAAATTAAAACATTGAGCGATTTTTTTTGTGTTGACAGATGCAGAGATTATAGGTAATTTTCAATTTTCTTCTTTATATTTCTCTATTTGTCCATATATCTCTAATGAGTACATATTTCTTTTACAATACTAAAAGGCAATTCAGTTTATTTTAAACAAAACAACCTCTCTGTTGCCCCCTCCCATCTTGCTTTAGTACTCGTTTTCTAAGGATTTCCCTGAATGAGATTAGAATGGTTTCAAATTAAAACATCAGTTGTCCTTATCTAAATTGGTTCTTTGAAAAATGAATGCCTGAAGGTGTAAACTGCTCTTTTAAGTGCAGTCATGTGTCATTTAATGACAAGGATCGTTCTGAGAAATGCATCCTCAGGCAATTTCATTGTAGTATACTTACATAGAGTGTACTTACATAAACATAGATGGTGTAGCCTACTACACACCTAGGCTGTATAGGACAGTCTATTGTTCCTAGGCTACAAATTTGTACAGCATGTTACTGTACTGAATAGTAAGCTACTGTAGCACAATAAGTATTTGTATATTCGAACATATCTAAACATAGAAAAAGATACACTATTATAATCTTATGAGACCACTGTCCTACATGCGGTTCATTGTTGACTGAAACATCATCATGCAGCACATGACTGTACAATTAAGTATTTCCCTAGTTATTTTGTTTTGTGTTTCAGTGATTTATTTTTTTTTTGATACAAACCTTGCATGTGGCATTAACCTCAGTATTTTCATTTGTTATCTCTCTCACCTGTTAAAGACAAGAACTTGAAGGAGCTAGCACAGACTTACTAATATAATAACTTCCTGTTAAACATAAGTTAGTGAATTAATATTGTAAAAGATAACAAAGCTTGCTAAGTAAATGAAAATATCACCCCTTTTGTGTTAGCATAAGGAACTTTGATTACTTCATATTGCATCTGAATGTGTTGGACATCATCATGCCCACTGGAATATCCCTTTAAGGAAGGACTTGCTGCCTTGTCAGGATTGCCCAAGCTGCCTTGCTTACAGTCATTTCCCTTTCTGGTATGGCCCACATCCACTTACTGAAAAGTTGGGAGTATAAAGACCTCACCCTCTCAGCCTGATTTAGGAGGACTCAAGGACCATTCTAGGTCCCAAGCATCCTGTTGAATTAGGCCTACACTGCAGTTTCACCTTTCCCTCTGCCCAGTCTTTCTTCCCTTACTTTCCACAAGTATTGGCCCCAATGGCGTATCTTAAGAAACTCATACAAGGTCAATTCCATCTCAGAATCAGAACCCTATCTGGAACAATGAATTACTTCAGTGAATACAGGTGGACTAGTGGCCTCTTGGATGTATTTTAGATTTTATTATCACAAAAAATGATGAATGAAATTGTAGAATTAGAGATATATAGATACATTAATAAGAAAGCACCTAAAACCAAACTCACCTTAGATCATTATAGAATTTGCCTTAGCCCACTACTCATTAGTAGTTATAGTTTATAATTTTATAAAACACCGTGATCTGAGTTTGGGAGAACCTGATAATTTATTTTGTAATATCTTAGTAAAATAATTTTTTAAAAAAATCACTGTTGTATCAAGCTTTGGATTAGTTTTAATAAAATTACACACTCAATGTACTAATTTGAAATATGTTCTTGATTGCAGCTAAATAGTTGATTCTGATCTATGTGTCCCCCTCACTCTGTTCCACATATGGCAACAAACAATCGCATAAGTTTAGCAAACTGAACCTTGTATTTGACACTTCAGAGTGCTTCAGATGATGCAGAATCAGAAAGCAGCCATTGAAACTTACTAACCCTACCCGCTAGTCTTTGAACTGAAGCTCTTTGCTGCCCTCTGTAGATACCTAGAGATGAAAACAGCAAAGTCAACATTCACATTTTCTCAGTTAGGGTAATTTTGTTCTGTAATCTTAATAGAAAAATAGAATAAACAGAAGGTGTTTCAATTAAAGAGAAATTAAGGATCTTTTTTCCTGCAATATCTTTTGTACTGTATCATTGAATTTCTGCATTTGCCTTTAAAAAAGATCACTATTTAAAATTAAAACTTCATGTTTAACAACACTATGGTAAGACAAAGTGAAAATATATACATGAACGCATGAAAGAAGAATGAGTAATTTTTCAGCTTTCTTTTGACTTTTTAAAAATCATTTTATGTACATTAACCACATTTTAAAAGTCATATGAATTATGGTAGATAACGTCCTCTAAACATAAGCTGCAAGTTCTATTTTCACATGATAGTTTTCCTTGCCTTTGGCATGATGATTATTGTTGTTTCTACTTTCTTGGGAGGGGCTATCCTTTTGCAAGAAAATCATCACTATTTCAATTGTTGCAATTCAACCTAAAATTATTTTGCTGTGCATTTTCTATGCACTCAGCAAAAGTCTACATGCTGTTTAGGGGATATCAAAATGATGATAATAATAGCAGCAAACAGCTAAGTGCTTAACCTTGGGAAGATATTGTAGCACATACTTTACATATGCTAACCATTTAATCCTCCCAAATATTATAAGGTCTCTTCTTTTGTAGAGCTTACAATTTTGTTGAAAACAGTATTATCCGATGTTCCATCATCATTTCTCTATTACCACAAATTGCTGTCTTAAGGCATAAGAAAGGTCAGCCATGTTTTGTAATGCTTGCTATTTCGCAGTGTGTATGTGCTTTTACTCCTATGCAGGTTATCTGTACTTCAAGCTTATCTATGGCTTCTTGTCTTTTAAGCACTGTGTTAAGAATACTTCTCAAGATATAACCAACTACTGACTGTAGTTTCTCTAAATATTAGCCAGCCTTCTATCTATCATTTCTTAAAAGTAGTGGTTATATCTTTATGAAAATAAGATCCTAAAAGTCCTACACTGTGGTCCTTCATTATTTCTACCAAATAAATTTTTACTAACTCTCTCTCTCATTACTGTACTTCTCTTATTTTGTACTGGCTACAAGAAAACTTACTTGGTTCATCTTTATGGGATGAAATGATATTTAATCACATGTAATAATAAGAAAATCATTATTAGTGAAAACAGCAAATACTTTCAAGCACTGATGGTATGGAATTACAGTCTGCGAAAAAGTTAGGTATGACAGAATAAAAGGCCACATAGGTATGATGGATATTCAGATAGATATGTCCCTATGAAAGAGTGGAAAGTAGGTTTATATAAATGTCAAACATATTAAGAATCATCTTTATTCAAACCTGCAATCCCAGCACTTTGGGAGGCCAAGATGGGTGGATCACCTGAGGTCAGGAGTTCGAGACTAGCCTGACCAATATGGTGAAACCCGACCTCTACTGAAAATACAAAAATTAGTCAGTCATGGTGGCATGTGCCTGTAGTTCCAGCTACTCCGGAGGCTGAGACAGGAGAATTGCTTGAACCTGTGAGGCAGAGGTTGCAGTGAGCTGCGATAGTGCTACTGCACTCCAGGTTGGGAAACAGAGTGTGACTCCATTTCAAAAAAAAAAAAAAGAATCGTCTTTATAAAGGAGTTTCAGTATTAGGTAAAGGGCATAAAATTAATTTTTTTTAAAAAAACTTGTATCTAAAAGCATTAACATCATTGGCTATTTCTGCAAATAATTTTCAAAAGAATAGAGCAAAAGTTCACCATAAGTTATGTTCAACACAAGATAAATCATTCTCTTTTTTCTTATACTACTAATCCAGCACGTCTACAGAGTATGAGAGCAATAATTTTTACAAAAATTGATGATTTAGTAAATTATTAATTAAACAAATAATTTTAAAGCCTATTATGTGCTTCGTACTGTTTTTGTAACTAGAGTTACCTCAGCAAACATTGTAAACAAAAATCCTTACCAACATGGTATAGTCATGTGATGCATAGTAACATTTCAGTAAAAAATGCACCACATATATATATTACAGTGTTAATAATTTGGTTAATATTTAAAATATTGTGATATTTTAATCTTTCAAATCTTTTTTTCTGAGAACACCTATTTTTTCCTTCAGTTGTTAAAAACTGTGAAAATTTATGTTCAGTAAAATTCACTATTTTCATATAAACAATTCTATATACTCTGCTGAGTATATAGTCATGTAATGGCCACCACAATTTCAAGATGTAGAACCATTACTACCCAAAACAATCAACAGATTCAATGCAATGTCTATCAAAATAACTGTCATTTTTCACAGAAATAGAAAAAACAATCATATAACTCATGTGGAATCAAAAAAGAATCCAAATTGCCAAAACATTCTTGAACAAAAAGAACAAAGTTGGAGGTATGGTATAACCTGAATTCAAAATATACTACAAATCTACTATAATAAAATAGCATGGTATTTGTATCAAAATAGACATACAAGGCCGGGAGTGGTGGCTCATGCCTGTAATCCCAGCACTTTGGGAGCCCAAGGCGGGTGGATCACGAGGTCAGGAGATCAAGACCATCCTGGCTAACATGGTGAAACCCCGTCTCTACTAAAAGTACAAAAAAAAAATTAGTCGGGCGTTGTGGTGGGCACCTGTAGTCCCAGCTATGCGGGAGGCTGAGGCAGGAGAATGGTATGAACCTGGGAGGTGGAGCTTGCAGTGAGTTGAGCTCGCACCACTGCACTTCAGCCTGGGTGACAGAGCGAGACTCCGTCTCAAAGAGAAAAGAAAAAATAAAAATATAGAATAATGGAACGGAATAGATAACTCAGGAATAAATCTACATATTGATAGCCAACTGATCTTGGATAAAGCTGTCAAGAACATACATGAGGGAAAGGACACCCTCTTCAATAAACAGTGCTATAATAACTAGATAGTCACATGCAGAAGAATGAAACTAGATTCTTGTCTGTGATCATATAAAACAATCAACTCAAGATGGATTAAAAACTTGAATGTAAGATACAAAACTATAAAACGACTGGAAAAAAACATCAGTGAAACGCATCAGGACATTGCTCTAGGCAACTACTTTATGGTTAAAACACAAAAGCACAGGCAACAAAAAGAAAAATAGACAAATGGGACTCTGTCAAACTAAAAAGCTTCTGCACAGCAAAAAGAAACAATGAACAGAGTGAAGAAGCGACCTGTTGAATGGAAGAAAATATTTCCAAACTATTCATCTAATAGGGGAGTAAAATCCAGAATATACAGGAAACTCAACAGATGAAAGACAAATAGTTCCATTAAAAAGTGAGCAAAGAACATGAATTGATATCTCTCAAATGAGACATATAAATGGCCAACAGGTATATGAAGAACACTCAACATCATTAATCATCAGGGAAATGCAAATCAAAACTGAGATATCATCTTGCCCCAGTTAGAATAACTATTATTAAAAAGATAAAAAATAACAGATGTTGTTGAGTGTATTAGTCTTTTTTCATGCTGCTGTAAAGACATACCCAAGACTAGGCAATTTACAAAAGAAGGAAGTTTATTGGACTTAAAGTTCTACATGGCTGGAGAGGCCTCACAATCATGGCCGAAGGCAAGGAGGAACAAATCACATCTTATGTGGATGGCAGCAGGCAAAAAGAGAGCCTGTGCAAATAAACTCCCTTTTCTAAAATCATCAGCTCTCACGAGACTTATTCACCATCATGAGAACACCACAGAAAAGACCTGCCCCCATGATTCAACCACTTCCTACTGGGTCCATCCCACAACAAGTGGGAATTCAAGAGATTTAGGCAGGGACACAGCCAAACCACATAAATCTGCCCCTGACAGCTCCCAAATCTTATGTCCTCACATTTCAAAAGCAATCATGCCTTCCCAACAGTCTTCCATAGTCCTAACTCATTTCAGCATAAATTCAAAAGTCCATAGTCCAAAGTCTCATCCGAGAAAAGGCAAGTCCTGTTCACCTATAAGCATGTAACATCAGAAGTGAGTTAGGTACTTCCTAGATACAGTGGGGGTACAGGCATTGGGTAAATATGCCAATGTGGAGAAATTGATCAAAACAAAAGGGGTACAGGCCCCATGCAAGTCCAAAATCTAGCAGGGCAGTCAAATCTTTAAGCTCCAAAATGATCTCCTTTGACTTCATGTCTCATATCCAGGTCATACTGATGTAAGAGGTGAGTTCTCATGGTCTTGGGCAGCTCCCCCTCTATGGCTTTGCAGGGTACAGGCTCCCTCCGAGTTGCTTTCATGGTCTGGTGTTGAGTATCTGCAGCTTTTCTAGGCACATGGTGTAAGCTGTCAGATCTACCATTCTGGAATCTAGAAGACAGTGGCCCTCTTCTCACAGCTCCACTAGGTGGTGCCCCAGTAGAGACTCTGTGTGGGGGCTCTGACCCCACATTTCCCTTCTGCACTGCACTAGAAGAGAGTCTCCATGAGGGCCCCGCCACTGCAGCAAACTTCTGCCTGGGCATCCAAGCATTTCCATACATCCTGTGAAATCTAGGTGAAGGTTCCCAAACCTCAATTCTTGACTTCTGTGCACCCAGAGGCTCAACACCATGTGGGAGCTGCCAAAACTTGTGGCTTCTATCATCCAAAACAACAGCCCAAGCTCTACCTTGTTCCCTTTTAGTCACAGCTAGAGTGGCTGGGACACAGGGTATCAAGTCCCTAGACTGTACACAGCAGAGAAATCCTGGGCCTGGCCCACAAAACTATTTCTCCCCTAAACCTTTGGGCCTGTGATGGGAGGGGCTGCTGCAAAGTCTCTCACGTGGCCTGGAGACATTTTCCCCATTGTCTTAGTGATTAACATTCAGCTTCTCATTGTAAATTTCTGTAGCCAGCTTGAATTCTCTTCAGAAAATGGAATTTTCTTTTCTATTGCATTGTCAGGCTGCAAATTTTCCAAACTTTATGTCCCATTTCTCTTTTAAAACTGAATGTCTTTAACAGCACCCAAGTCACATCTTGAATGCTTTGCTGCTTAGAAATATCTTCTGCTAGATACCCTAAATCATCTCTCTCAAGTTCGATATTCCACAAATCTCTAGGACAGGGGCAAAATGCCACCAGTCTCCTTGCTAAAGCATAACAAGAGTCACCTTTGCTCCAGTTGCCAACAAGTTCCTCCTCTCCATCTGAGACCACCTCAACCTGGATTTCATTGTCCATATTATTATCAGCATTTTGGTCAAAGCCATCCAACAAGTCTGGAGGGAGCTCCAAACTGTCCCACATTTTCCTGCCTTCTTCTGAGCCTTCCAAACTGTTCCAATCTCTGCCTGTTACCCAGTTCCAAAGTTGCTTCCATGTTTTTGGGTATCTTCAGCAGCACCCCACTCTACTGTTACGAATTTACTGTATTAGTCCATTTTCATGCTGCTGATAAAGATATTCCTGAGACTGGGCAATTTACAAAGGAAAGAGGTTTATTGGACTTACGGTTCCACATAACTAGGGAGGCCTCATAATCATGGGTGAAGGCAAGGAAGACCGAGTCACATCTTACATGGATGGCAGCAGGCAAAAAGAGAAACTGTGCAGAGAAACTCCCCTTTTTAAAACCATCAAATCTTGCAAGACTTATTCGCCATCCTGAGAACATGCCAGGAAAGACCTATTCCCATGATTCAACCACCTCCCGTGGGGTACCTCCCACAACATGTGGGAATTCAAGATGAAATTTGGGTGGGAACACAGCCAAACCACATCAGTGAGCATGACAGAAAATTGGACTCTTATACACTATCAGTGAAAATGTAAACTAATATAGCCATTATGAAAAATAGTATGAAGATTTCTCAAAAAACTAAAAATAGAACTACCATACAATCTAACAATCCCACTAAGAGTATTTCCAAAGAAAAAGAAACTAATATATCAAATAGTTTCCTAAATTCCTGTGTTTATTGCAACACTACTCACAATAGTAAAGATATAAAATCAATTTAAATGTCCATCAACACTTGAATGGATATAGATAAATGGATAAAGAAAAAGAGGTATATATGTAATGGTATAGTATTTGGCTATAAAATGAATGAATCACATCATTTGCAGTAACATGGATGAAAACTGGAGGTTATGAGAAATAAGCCATGCACAGAAAGATAAGTATTGCATTTTCTCATTCATATGTGAGAGCTAAAAAGTTGATCACCCCATGGAGGTAGAGTAAAATAATAGATACCAGAGGCTGAGAAAGGTATATGGGTGGCAGAAGGGGATAAACAGAGTTTGGTTAATGGGTACAAACATACAGTTAGATAGAAGAAATAAGTTCTAATGTTTGATAGCAGAGTAGGGTGACTGTAGTTACAACCATGTATTGTATATTTCAAAATAACTAGAAGAGAAAAAAAAAAACCAAAAAAGAGTAAAATATGGTAACACAATTAATGGCACCAATCAATGAAGTAAAGGGCCATGACCAAGTGACAAAATTTAATACCCTGGAGGATAAGGAAAGAATGAGGTGATTCCACAGAAGAACTCAACACAACTGGGTTCCTAAGCCTACTTTGAACCCCAAATCTGGAGATAAGTAATCTGAGCGGATGTATTTTTCCTTTTCAGAGAAGAGAATTTTAGAAATTGATGCTGAGAGAAATGATTAAATTGTGAATAATGAGTCTAACAATTTCAGAAAGAAAAGGATCTGAAGGAAAAACAATCTGAAGTCCATTGGTATCTTTCTAGGGGAATGAAATACATATCTCCAATTGAGTAGAATAAACGACCCGTAACAACAATAACAACAACAACAACAAAAAAGCCATCTCTATTATGAAAAATTTCAAGCGTATTTTTCAAAAAGAAAGACCAGTTTAATGAGCTGCCATGCTCTTATCACTCAGACTTAACAATCATCAACAACAGTTGCTAATATGTTTCTGTCTATACTGCCACAAGCTCCAACTTCCTTTTGATTTGGAGCCTGTGGCAGGTGGTTACCAATTTGGTCATTTTTTTTTTTTTTTTTTTTGTAGCCAATGGCATGTCTATTACATAGCAGATATTCAATGGTGTTTGCTAAATGAATGAATTAATCAGTGAATGCATCAATTTCCATTCAGCCATTTCCCAGAAAATGAGTCTGCCTTTAAAAAGACGAATGCTATACATGATGAATATAACAGGCAAATATATGCAAAGAACAACATCGTGTTGAAACATGCTCAAGGACAGGCATTTCAAAGATAATTCAGGCTAACGTTATGGATTCTTTTTAAATGAGAAAGAAAATCCTGCTGACGGATGTCTTCCTAAGCCAGTAGGGACTAAGAAACACAATTGAAGCTCATCTGTGACAGAACTAAAATGATCAGGCGTAAGTTCATAGCAACAACTTGTTGCTGAGACATCAGCAACTTGTACAGATATCAGCCTGTACCTTAAAACAATGCACTTACGTGAAATTAAAATATGCATTTTGTAAAATTGTCAGATCTAAATTGTAATTTAACATTTTTTTGATAGTGAATTGTATGTCTTATAGAGTCAGTGCTAAAAAATGTGCATAGACACACATATACACATGTATAGACATACAAAGACAAACATAAATACATAGGATTACACCATTTTTACCATTTGTTTCCCAAATACTCTAGAGGCCAACCCTACTTATCTGGGAATGTATATATATGTATACACACACACACACATATACACACATACACATATAAAATATATATTTAAACTATATATATTTAAACTATATGTGTGTGTATATATATATAGTTTAATGAGCTTCCATACACTTATCACAGTCTTTTAAATATTGATCATTCTAGAGATCAAAGTAGCTGATAGTAGCTCTGAATTGTTTTTACTTGAAAGAAAATAGAAAATATCTCAATTTTATTAACAAGCTTACAGGATTTATGGTTGAAATTATGTCACATCAAATTTATAAAAACCAAAACAATTGTGCAAGTAGATTTGCATGGCTGTGTTTCAAAGATATACACACATACTTTGTCATTTTGTTTATTCATAAGAAGGATTGTTTGGGATTGCCACTCCAATGGAAGAAAATTAAGAATTGAGATACAGGGGACCTAAATTTTTAGAAAACATAAAGTCATGCAAAAAAACTGTACGTTTATGTCTCATGAATATACACATGCAGAAACACAATAATATTTTAGAGATTTCCACTAAAAGGTTTATTTGGAGTTTGTCACTGTTCAGTGAAAGAGAATTGTGGATTGAGTGCACAAAACATTAGTTGTTGTCTCAGCTTTCCGTGTAATTCAGTTTGGGAAAATTCTCTTAACCATATTAAGCATCCAATTTTATTTTATTTTACTTTTAGTTCTGGGGTACATACGCAGGATGTGCAGGTTTGTCACATAGGTAAACGTGTGCCATGGTGGTTTGCTGTAAATATTTTATATGTATGCACAAAATACATTTAATCAATTCCCTTTTTTGGACTTTTAAATTTTGTTGTTTTTTTTAACAAACTGTGGTAACACTGTACATATTTCTTTACTAATTTATCTATTTCCTTAATATAAGCGCACAGATTTGGGATCATTAGGTCAAAGGCTAGATATTTCTGCTTAGCAAGTTGATACATTGTGACAAATTGCCACACAGAAGCCCTGTTCTCATAGGGAGTTCTACAGGCTATGTACCAGAGGGCTTCTTGTCTCCAAACCAAGACAATCCTAGGAGCCTCATCCCTGTTAGTCTTTGCCGTTGTTACAGGCAAAAATAATGGCACCCTTCTTTCATTTGAATGTTTATTTCTTTGATTATGGATGGGAATAAACGTGTGTCTACATCTTTTGACTCACTTTACCTATTAAAAGTAAATTTTCTGGATGTGATATTATCCTATTTTTAAAAAACTGATATTTATTTTTTAGAGTAGTTCATGTTTTCAAAAAAATTAAGCAGAAAGTACAGAGTTTCCATTTACCCCTTCTGTTTCCCTCCTTCCCCCAGCTTCCCTATTAACAACTTGCAATATGTTATATTTGTTATATATTTGTTATAATTGATGAACCAATATTGATACCTTATCATTTACTAAAGTCCATAGTTTACATTAGGGTTCAACCTTTGTATTGTATAGCTCTACAGATTTTGACAAATGTATGACAATTGTCCACCATTACAGTTTCACGCAGAGTAGTTCCACTGCCCTAAAAATCCTCTGTGCTCTGCATATTCATCCCTTCTTCCCTCCCACCCCTGACAACCATTGATCTTTTTACTGTCTCCAGAGTTTTCTCTTTTCCAGAATGTCCTATAGTTAGAATCATACAGTGTGTAGTCTTCTCAGATTTTCTTCTTTTACTTAGTAATATGCACTTAAGGTCCCTGCTGTCTTTTCATGGCTTAATTGTTTATTTCTTTTTCAAGCTGAATAATAATCCATTGTATGAATATACCACAGTTTGTTCATATATTCAACTTATTGAATGACATTTTGGTGGCTTTCAATTTTTTTTGTCATTATGAATAAAGCTTGTGAAGTTTTTTTGGGGGGGACATACATTTTCAACTCATTCTGATTAATACCAAGGAGCGTAGTTGTTGGATCGTCTGGTAAGACTATGTTAAGCTTTGTTAGAAACTGACAAATTACCTGTCCAACTGGTATTACCATTTTTTATTCCCACCACAGTGGATGAGAATATCTGTTGCTTCACATCCTCACCAGCAATTGGTATTGTGTTTTAAATTTTAGGCATCCTAAAAGACACGTAGTGCTATCTCATCATTATATCAACTTGTAATTTCCTAATGACATATGATGTTAAGCATCGTTTCATATGTTATTTGCCATCTACATATCTTCTTTGTTGAAGTGTCTGTTCCTATGTTACCCATTTTTAAACTGGTTTGTTTTATTATTGTGAGGTTTTTAAGAATTTGTTGGAGGGGCGGAGCAAGATGGCCGAATAGGAACAGCTCCAGTCTCCAACTCCCAGCGCGAGCGACACAGAAGACCGGTGATTTCTGCATTTTCAACTGAGGTACTGGGGTCATCTCTCTAGGGAGTGCCGGACAATCGGTGTGGGTCAGCTGCTGCAGCCTGACCAGTGAGAGCTGAAGCAGGGCGAGGCATCGCCTCACCTGGAAGCGCAAGGGGGAAGGAAATCCGTTTTCCTAGCCAGGGGAACTGAGACACACAACACCTGGAAAATCGGGTAACTCCCACCCCAATACTGCGCTTTAAGGAAACAGGCACACCAGGAGAATATATCCCACACCTGGCCGGGAGGGTCCCATGCCCACGGAGCCTCCCTCACTGCTAACACAGCCGTCTGCGGCGATCTATCCGCAAGGCAGCAGTGAGGCTGGGGGAGGGGCGCCCGCCATTGCTGAGGCTTAAGTAGGTAAACAAAGCCGCTGGGAAGCTCGAACTGGGTGGAGCTCACAGCAGCTCAAGGAAGCCTGCCTGTCTCTGTAGACTCTACCGCTGCAGACAGCGCACAGCTGCAGTCCATTAGGGGAAAGAGCGGGGCCGCTGCAGACCCGAATGACTCTGTCTGACAGCTTTGGGGAGAGCCGTGGATCTCCTAACGCGGAGGTTGAGATCTGAGAACGGACAGACTGCCTGCTCAGGTGGGTCCCTGACCCCTGAGTAGCCTAGCTGGGAGACATCCCCACTAGGGGCAGTCTGATACCCCACACCTCACAGGGTGGCGTCACCCCTGAGAGGAAACTTCCAAAGAAAGAATCAGACAGGTACACTCGCTGTTCAGCAATATTCTATCTTCGGCAACCTCTGCTGCTGATACCCAGGCAAACAGGGTCTGGAGTGGACCTCAAGCAATCTCTAACAGACCAACAGACAGTCCTTCTGACTGTCAGACGGAAAACTATCAAACAGGAAGGACACCTATACCAAAACCCCATCAGTACGTCACCATCATCAAAGTCCAGAGACAGATAAAACCACAAAGATGGGGAAGAAGCAGGGGAGAAAAGCTGGAAATTCAAAAAATAAGAGCGCATCTCCCCCTGCAAAGGAGCGCAGCCCATCGCCAGCAACGGATCAAAGCTGGTCAGAGAATGACTTTGACGAGATGAGAGAAGAAGGCTTCAGTCCATCAAACCTCTCAGAGCTAAAGGAGGAATTACGTACCCAGCGCAAAGAAACTAAAAATCTTGAAAAAAAGTGGAAGAATTGACAGCTAGACTAATTAATGCAGAGAAGATCATAAACGAAATGATAGAGATGAAAACCATGACACGAGAAATACGTGACAAATGCACAAGCTTTGGTAACCGACTCGATCAACTGGAGGAAAGAGTATCAGCGATTGAGGATCAAATGAATGAAATGAAGCGAGAAGAGAAAACCAAAAGAAAAAAGAAGAAAAAGAAATGAACAAAGCCTACAAGAAGTATGGGATTATGTAAAAAGACCAAATCTACGTCTGATTGGGGTGCCTGAAAGTGAGGGGGAAAATGGAACCAAGTTGGAAAACACTCTTCAGGATATCATCCAGGAGAACTTCCCCAACCTAGTAGGGCAGGCCAACATTCAAATTCAGGAAATACAGAGAACGCCACAAAGATACTCCTCCAGAAGAGCAACTCCAAGACACATAATTGCCAGATTCACCAAAGTTGAAATGAAGGAAAAAATCTTAAGGGCAGCCAGAGAGAAAGGTCGGGTTACCCACAAAGGGAAGCCCATCAGAATAACAGCAGACCTCTCGGCAGAAACTCTACAAGCCAGAAGAGAGTGGGGGCCAATATTCAACGTTCTTAAAGAAAAGAATTTTCAACCGAGAATTTCATATCCAGCCAACTAAGCTTCATCAGTGAAGGAGAAATAAAATCCTTTACAGATAAGCAAATGCTTAGAGATTTTGTCACCACCAGGCCTGCCTTACAAGAGACCCTGAAGGAAGCCCTAAACATGAAAAGGAACAACCGGTACCAGCCATTGCAAAAACATGCCAAAATGTAAAGACCATCGAGGCTAGGAAGAAACTGCATCAACTAACGAGCAAAATAACCAGTTAATATCATAATGACAGGATCAAGTTCACACATAACAATATTAACCTTAAATGTCAATGGACTAAATGCTCCAATTAAAAGACACAGACTGGCAAACTGGATCAAGAGTCAAGACCCATCAGTCTGCTGTATTCAGGAGACCCATCTCACATGCAGAGACATACATAGGCTCAAAATAAAGGGATGGAGGAAGATCTACCAAGCAAATGGAGAACAAAAAAAAGCAGGGGTTGCAATCCTAGTCTCTGATAAAACAGACTTTAAACCATCAAAGATCAAAAGAGACAAAGAAGGCCATTACATAATGGTAAAGGGATCAATTCAACAGGAAGAGCTAACTCTCCTAAATATATATGCACCCAATACAGGAGCACCCAGATTCATAAAGCAAGTCCTTAGAGACCTACAAAGAGACTTAGACTCCCATACAATAATAATGGGAGACCTCAACACTCCACTGTCAACATTAGACAGATCAATGAGACAGAAAGTTAACAAGGATATCCAGGAATTGAACTCATCTCTGCACCAAGCGGACCTAATAGACATCTATAGAACTCTCCACCCCAAATCAACAGAATATACATTCTTCTCAGCACCACATCGCACTTATTCCAAAATTGACCACATAATTGGAAGTAAAGCACTACTCAGCAAATGTATAAGAACTGAAATTATAACAAACTGTCTCTCAGACCACAATGCAATCAAACTAGAACTCAGGACTAAGAAACCGAATCAAAACCGCTCAACTACATGGAAACTGAACAACCTGCTCCTGAATGACTACTGGGTACATAACGAAATGAAAGCAGAAATAAAGATGTTCTTTGAAACCAATGAGAACAAAGATACAACATATCAGAATCTCTGGGACACATTTAAAGCAGTGTGTAGAGGGAAATTTATAGCACTAAATGCCCACAAGAGAAAGCAGGAAAGATCTAAAATTGACACTCTAACATCACAATTAAAAGAACTAGAGAGGCAAGAGCAAACACATTCAAAAGCTAGCAGAAGGCAAGAAATAACTAAGATCAGAGCAGAACTGAAGGAGATAGAGACACAAAAAACCCTCCAAAAAATCAATGAATCCAGGAGTTGGTTTTTTGAAAAGATAAACAAAATTGACAGACCGCTAGCTAGACTAATAAAGAAGAAAAGAGAGAAGAATCAAATAGACGCAATAAAAAATGATAAAGGGGATATCACCACCGACCCCACAGAAATACAAACAACCATCAGAGAATACTATAAATGCCTCTACGCAAATCAACTAGAAAATCTAGAAGAAATGGATAATTTCCTGGACACTTACACTCTCCCAAGACTCAACCAGGAAGAAGTTGAATCCCTGAATAGACCAATAGCAGGCTCTGAAATTGAGGCAACAATTAATAGCCTACCCACCAAAAAAAGTCCAGGACCAGATGGATTCACAGCTGAATTCTACCAGAGGTACAAGGAGGAGCTGGTACCATTCCTTCTGAAACTATTTCAATCAATAGAAAAAGAGGGAATCCTCCCTAACTCTTTTTATGAGGCCAACATCATCCTGATACCAAAGCCTGGCAGAGACACAACAAAAAAAGAGAATTTTAGACCAATATCCCTGATGAACATCGATGCAAAAATTCTCAATAAAATACTGGCAAACCGGATTCAGCAGCACATCAAAAAGCTTATCCACCATGATCAAGTGGGCTTCATCCCTGGGATGCAAGGCTGGTTCAACATTCGCAAATCAATAAACGTAATCCAGCATATAAACAGAACCAAAGACAAGAACCACATAATTATCTCAATAGATGCAGAAAAGGCTTTTGACAAAATTCAACAGCCCTTTATGCTAAAAACGCTCAATAAATTTGGTATTGATGGAACGTACCTCAAAATAATAAGAGCTATTTATGACAAACCCACAGCTAATATCATACTGAATGGGCAAAAACTGGAAAAATTCCCTTTGAAAACTGGCACAAGACAGGGATGCCCTCTCTCACCACTCCTATTCAACATAGTGTTGGAAGTTCTGGCTAGGGCAATCAGGCAAGAGAAAGAAATCAAGGGTATCCAGTTAGGAAAAGAAGAAGTCAAATTGTCCCTGTTTGCAGATGACATGATTGTATATTTAGAAAACCCCATCGTCTCAGCCCAAAATCTCCTTAAGCTGATAAGCAACTTCAGCAAAGTCTCAGGATACAAAATTAATGTGCAAAAATCACAAGCATTCTTATACACCAGTAACAGACAAGCAGAGAGCCAAATCAGGAATGAACTTCCATTCACAGTTGCTTCAAAGAGAATAAAATACCTAGGAATCCAGCTTACAAGGGATGTAAAGGACCTCTTCAAGGAGAACTACAAACCACTGCTCAGTGAAATCAAAGAGGACACAAACAAATGGAAGAACATACCATGCTCATGGATAGGAAGAATCAATATCGTGAAAATGGCCATACTGCCAAGGTGATTTATAGATTCAATGCCATCCCCATCAAGCTACCAATGACTTTCTTCACAGAATTGGAAAAAACAGCTTTAAAGTTCATATGGAACCAAAAAAGAGCCCGCATTGCCAAGACAATCCTAAGTCAAAAGGACAAAGCTGGAGGCGTCACGCTACCTGACTTCAAACTATACTACAAGGCTACAGTAACCAAAACAGCATGGTACTGGTACCACAACAGAGATCTAGACCAATGGAACAGAACAGAGTCCTCAGAAATAATACCACACATCTACAGCCATCTGATCTTTGACAAACCTGAGAGAAACAAGAAATGGGGAAAGGATTCCCTATTTAATAAATGGTGCTGGGAAAATTGGCTAGCCATAAGTAGAAAGCTGAAACTGGATCCTTTCCTTACCCCTTATACGAAAATTAATTCAAGATGGATTAGAGACTTAAATGTTAGACCTAATACCATAAAAACCCTAGAAGAAAATCTAGGTAGTACCATTCAGGACATAGGCATGGGCAAGGACTTCATGTCTAAAACACCAAAAGCAACGGCAGCAAAAGCAAAAATTGACACATGGGATCTAATTAAACTAAAGAGCTTTTGCACAGCTAAAGAAACTACCATCAGAGTGAACAGGCAACCTACAGAATGGGAAAAAATTTTTGCAACCTACTCATCTGACAAAGGGCTAATATCCAGAATCTACAAAGAACTCAAATAAATATACAAGAAAAAAACAAACAACCCCATCAAAAAGTGGGGAAAGGATATGAACAGACATTTCTCAAAAGAAGACATCCATACAGCCAACAGACACATGAAAAAATGCTCATCATCACTCGCCATCAGAGAAATGCAAATCAAAACTACAATGAGATACCATCTCACACCAGTTAGAATGGCAATCATTAAAAAGTCAGGAAACAACAGGTGTTGGAGAGGATGTGGAGAAATAGGAACACTTTTACACTGTTGGTGGGATTGTAAACTAGTTCAACCATTATGGAAAACCGTATGGCGATTCCTCAAGGATCTAGAACTAGATGTACCATATGACCCAGCCATCCCACTACTGGGTATATACCCAAAGGATTATAAATTACTCTACTACAAAGACACATGCACACGTATGTTTATTGCGGCACTATTCACAATAGCAAAGACTTGGAATCAACCCAAATGTCCATCTGTGACAGACTGGATTAAGAAAATGTGGCACATATACACCATGGAATATTATGCAGCCATAAAAAAGGATGAGTTTGCATCCTTGTAGGGACATGGATGCAGCTGGAAACCATCATTCTTAGCAAACTATCACAAGAAGAGAAAACCAAACACCGCATGTTCTCACTCATAGGTGGGAACTGAACAATGAGATCACTTGGACTCGGGAAGGGGAACATCACACACTGGGGCCTATCATGGGGAGGGGGGAGGAGGGAGGGATTGCATTGGGGAGTTATACATGATATAAACGTCATGCACATGTACCCTAGAACTTAAAGTATAATAAAAAAAAAAAAAAAAAAAAAAAGAATTTGTTGTATATTTTGGATACCAATTCTTTACCAAATACGTGTTTTGTGAATATTTCCTCCTAGTTTTATTTTTTCATTCTCTTAATTGTCCATTAAAAAGTTGGCAGTATTAATACTTCTCATACATATTGCAAACACTTATAATAAACAAAGCTTTTTGGTTTGGGTATTTGCATGTTTTATCATCTCAAATTTTCTAAGTTATTTGAAAACAAATTTTATCAATTCTTCTACGGTTTATGCAGTTGGTACCATGCTCTAGGATTCTATACATATTAACATGCTATATTTTAGTATACACTAGTATATTTTTTCTCCCATTTTTAAAAACAAGTTCTTGCTTGATATGAAATGATTTTGATGTATACAGGAGATGTTTTATTCTTTAATACTTATTAGGTAACTCAATGGCCATTAAAAATAAGGTATACATTTTCTCTATTGATTGAAAATACCAGTGTAATTATATACTATGTTTCCAGATATGTGTGGGTGATTTCTAAACTCTTTATTCTGTTCAGCTGCATTTTTTGTTGATTTCTGCATTATACTACCCTGTTTTGAGTTTTGTATAATTTTAATGTATTTTAATTCTGAGTAGGGCAAACTCATCTTCTTTTTTGTATTTTAAAAATACTTTCCCAATTAGTTTGATACTTCTAGTTTTCCACAAAAATCTCATAGTTATTTTGTTACTTTCCCATGTATATCCCACTTTACTTTTGATTTAGGTTGTGTTAAATTTAGAGAATAATTTGAAAGAGTTTACATATGTTCAATGATTGGATCTTCCTTCACATAGCTATTATGTGTCTCAAATCATGCAAGTTTTGAAAAGTATCTTCCAGCAATTTCATTTCCTGAACATTTCTTCTTTCTTTCTCTTTCTTTCTTTCTTTCCTTCCTTCCTTCCTTCCTTCCTTCTTCCTTCCTTCCTTCCTTCCTTCCTTCCTTCCTTCCTTCTTTTTTTCTTAAGAGATAGGGTCTCTGTCACCTAGGCTGAAGTGCAATGGCACAATCATAGCTCATGAAGCCTCTAACTTCTGAGCCCAAGTGGTCCTCCTGCCTCAGCCTTCCAAGTAGTTGGAACTATAGGCATGAGCCAAAATGCCTGGCCTGAACATTTCTTTTAAAATAAAATCTCAAATATGTTGTGTTATTCTTGCTACTGTGAATGTGATTTCCCTTACAAAAAGTTTCTACTTTTAAAATTCTTATGTTTTAGGTGTTTACCTATTAGTTTTCATATATGTTTACTTGATTATAATGGTCTTCCATGAATATAACTACATTGTTTTTAAAATAATCTATACTCCCCTTTTCCAGTATCTATACCCTTTTAAAATTTTGCTTATTTATCTTATTTCCTTATTAAATTACCTTTTTTAAGCACTTAGAGACCAGTGTTAAATGGAATTGGTTGGCATCCCTAACTTCTTTCTGGCTTGACTGGAATTCTTTGGGAATGCATAATTCTGACTATTTTTATCAAATAGAATCTTAAAAAGTATTTTAAATGTATTTTCAGTCCTACAACTAGTTGAATTTATTGATATCTTTTTGCAAGTATATAGAAATATATTTTTGCAACTTTCATCTAATAACATGATAGAATAAGACCTGCACTATCACACTCCCACTTAAAGTTGTAACCCCTACACATATCCAGCATTTCCTTTTGCCTTTCTGGGTCTTATTTTTTACCATAGAACTTATCATCATTTGACGTACTTTACATTTCAGCAAGTTTATTTATTTTTTATCTATTGTCAGTATCCTACAGCTAGAATATAAGTTTCATGAAGTCTAGAATTTTTATCTGTTTTGTTCACTGCTGTATCTCTGTAACTTAAAAAAGTATCTCTAGAATTTAAAACATCTTAGGTATTTAAGAAATATTTTAATAAATAAATATGATGCCATAACCATTTAGAATGGTTAATCAAAAAAGACACAGGTTTTGCCTTTACATAATTTATAATATATCAAGGGTATATAAAAAAAACTACAAGAAGGAACTGGGGTGTACAATTGTAAAGTTTTGGGGATGTGAGAGACTCTCACTTACATAAAGTGGTTAGGAAAGGCTTTTCTGAAATGATCATCCAATCAGAGTGACAAATATGTGTGAAGACCCTAAGGCAAAGAATCAATAGATAGAATCTAGGAAAGTACAAGAAGAGTGGTGTGGCTGAAGGTTTTTTTGGGGGTGAGGCAGGATGGGGAAGAGTGACTTATTATAAAATAAGAGAGATACAAAGAGGACAAATTGGCTTAATAAGCCATAGTGAAGAGTTTGGATTTTATTCAAACTGAAATGGGTAGCCTTTTAATAGTGTAAATCAGAGGCATGGCCTGATTGATTTATATTTTTACAATCTCACACTGTCTCTTTGAGAACAATGTGTTGGGGGAGAGAGTAAAACAGAGGAAATATCGAGACCAATTAGGAAGCTCTTATAGTAGTCTGGGCAAGTAATAATGATTGCCTGGGATAGAATGAGGGCAGAGTCGGCAGAGAGCCATCACTAGAATTGAAATATGTTTGGGATGTAGAATCTCAAACTCCTTCTCCTCAAGTGATCCTCCCATCTTGGCCTGGCAAAGTACTGGGATTACAGGTGTGACTCACTGTGTCTGGCCCAGAGTTGTAGAATCCAGATAGGACACACTTTCCATAAGGACCAGAACTTGCTTTGAATGCAGAAAGAAGGCAATGGCTTTCTAAGAAACAAGAATGACCAAGGAACCTTATCATAGCCTTTCACATTTATGTTACTTTCATATAGTAGCCAATTGCTTATGCGGACAATGTTGATATAAAAGGAAAGGGAAACATAGGGCAACCCATAGTTTCTTTTCCTTTCAATTCTTCCTTACTCATCAGTAAGATGAAGCTAATGATTGTTATAGAATGTCAGGTATTAATATCAAAATATGAAACACAAACAGTTAACATTATGTAGTATTTCCACTGTTCTAGTAAGAACAAAATACATATGCATGGACAAACTACATATTATGAATTGTGTAATTTTAGCCATTCTACATACAAGTTAAATACTCCTGTATTTGCATTTAAAACTGGTATCGCACAATGTAAAAACGAATGGTAAAATGCATACTAATAACTTAAAAACTTTATTTAGGACAACGTTAAATACCAAATAAAAAATACCATGAAAAGTCAAGAGAGGGACTGTGGAAGAAAGCAAAAAAACTTATAATTCATTACCTTTAATAGCACTTCCTCCCCGCCCCAACCCCATCCCGCTTTTTGAACAAGGGCCCTACATTTCCATTTTGCACTGGGAAAATGGCTACATTTTTTAGAGTTTTTATACAACAGACAGAGTCGTTCTTGGGCATTGTAAGCTGGCTCTCTGTTTCTGGGTATGCCAGGCAAAGAGAGGATATGGGAAGAGGGCCTTCACAAGCCATCAAAAATGAGTCTCCTTTTACTCCTTAATTGATCACATATAAAATCTTTTTTTTTTTTTTTTTCCAATTCCAGCAACTAGTATTTCTACTTAGCACCCTCATCGTGGAAAAGGTCATTTCCTAACTAGTATAGTATTCAGCTGATTGGAAAGTTGAAAGAATCTCCTACGAGTCATTTATTGTTTTCTTACTGACAAGATAGGCCTCAAAAATGTTGAATATCAAAATGTGGAGAAATTACTTTTTAGAGGATTTTGGTTTTACTGATTCATTGAAGATTTACAAGAAAAGCTATAAAGGTATTATTATCCTTTCATGCTATTAAAGGCCTACTAAAGTGAGACGACATACCTTTTTTTGTTTGTTTCCTTTTGCTTTGTTTTAAAAAGCCTAATGTTCTACTAGAAAATATTAATTTTGTTACTTTCTAAGTTGTAGGAATTAGTTTTTTTATTTAGTGATTATTCTCACAAGCAATCATAAATGTAACAACTGTTTTAGAACAGAGATGGCCATGCATTTTCATATATACACAGGGTGTTTTAAAAGATAAAGAACTAATTCCAATAAAAATAGACGGAATTATATATGTAGGTTGTATTAGTTACTTCTGGAATCAAAATTTTCTCTTCTACTCCAGGTGTTAACTTTCTTTCCTACATTCAATCTAGTTAAAAGGTTTTTGTACAATTTATCCTTGTGTGTCACATATATTTAATATTTTATTTCATAATAAAAAAGTAAATATTTCACAGAGAAAATTGACATGTAGCTTTTTTGATGTCTCAATGAAATCTTCCCTAGGCATTAGGGAATGGATGAGAATTTTGTTTCTCTTAGGTCTTCAGTTTGAGGACTACTTCAAAAAAGAAAAAAAAAAAAAATCCTGTACACTATAACTATTGGCTATAGTAAAGGTTATGCAAATTAATAGAGAGAATCAAGTTACTTTTACTGGGACATCAATGAGAAATCTCATACTAAATTATCAGTTCATGCTATTAGCAAAATGAAGTTATTATAACATTTTAAGAAAGACATGCCCAAAGTTCATTTAGGAGAAGCTCTTGGACAATACGTATATTGAGTCTAATATTAGAAGGCCATTGAACCTAATGACCTTTTTGATCCTTTTTAATTGTATTATTTTATGACTCAATTACCACTTTTTTGTGAAAAGATAAAATTAACAACTGTCAGTCTTCTTGACTGACACAAAGAGACGATGTGGTCACCCAGCAATCAAAAACAATGTGGCCAGATGTTCTGCATCAACTAACCACCAACACATTTAAGTAGACATCACTGACTAATCTGGTGTTAATGAAAGCAACTCTTACAAATGAAAATCAGATGTTCACCTATCCTGACATCTGTGATGTTCATCTCATCAACTGAGCTTTTAATGACAATTAACTGTGCTTTTTACACATTGCATATTGCTCCCTTGTCACAAGGTATTAGATCATATTTTGAGAAATCCAGAAAATATAGAGAAAAGAAAGCATATAAAACCTTATCAAAAAAACACTCATGGTGAAAGTGGTGCTAAAAAGGAAAATGCATTTGTATTTTGGAATTAAAAGCCATTTGTAGCTATGTGTATTTTGAAAATGGAAAAGTGATTCAATTACCAACTCAAACTTCAATGAAACCAGCCTCTCTTCTCCCTCTCCCATCTCCTCCTGCTGCCTGCTTGACCGCCTTTCTGCCCAGCAATGGACAGTCACACCCTAATCCTTAAGACCACGATACTGGGCATTCTCAGTGTTTAATTCTCTTTCTTTTCTGTGAACTTCTCCTATGCAAGCTCTTTACAAAAGTCACATTAAAGTAATATCTGTCCTCCTTATCCAGCATCAATCTATTACCAAGGATTTTTTTTTTTTTGAGATTTAATATACAACAACATGGATGAACCTGGAGGACATTATGTCAAGCAAAATAAGCTAGGCACAGAAAGACAAACACTGCATAATCTCACTCATATGTGGAATCTTAAAAAGCTGATCTTGAAGAAGTAGAGAGTAGAATGATGGTTACCAAGGGCTGAAGTGGTTGGACATTGGGGGTTGAGGAGATATTGGTCAGAGGAATAAGTTGAAAATATCTATTGTACAATACGGTGACCGTAGTTAAGAATTTATTATATTCTCAAAAAATGAAAAAGAGTGGATATAAAGTGTTCCCATCACAAAAATGATAGCTGTGTGAGGTAATGCATATGTTAATTAGATAGAGTTAGTCATTCCACAATGTATATTTTCTTTAAAACAACACGTTGTACATGGTAAATCCATAATTTCATGTCAATTTAAAAATAAATAAATAAAATTTATTCATAGAGTTTAAGCGTAAGAGATCAGAAAGTGAAACTGGAAAAGTTATACAAATTTTTTTTTTTACTTTAAAACATATTTAGTTAAGTAACATGCACCCAGTTTTTAAAAAGCAATCAAATGGCACATTGCCCCCTCTGATTTCAATGATTTAAAATATTTTTAACTTTAGTATTTACCTGCTATATTTCAAAAACTTTCTAATCTTGCTATTTTTTGTTATTTTTAGGCACTATCTAATGACTTTCTCTTATGCAAATTTAACTACTTAATATTATCTTATTTGCTTGGTGATGACTCCTACTTCCACCTATCTTCTTGGTACAATAGAATAATCATTTTTAGTTAATAATCAATGTTTATATCATGATGACTGCTGTTCACTGCAGTGTGTTATCACTGCATTTCCTTTCTTGTAAAGCTTTTGCCTTTTCTTTCATTTGTCGAGTTTCCTACTCCTTCATTCTTTCTCCAAAGTTTCATCAGATATGGCATATTCCTATCATAAATTTGCTTGTTTGTTTGTATTTTGAGATAAGGTCTCACTCTGTCACCCAGGCTGGAGTACAGTGGAATGATCACAGCTCACTGCAGCCTTGACCTCCGAGGCTCAAACAATCCTCCCACCCCAGCCTCCTGAGTAGCTGGGACTATAGGCTCACACCACCACACCTAGTTAATTTTTTATATTTTTTTATATATAGAGAGAGATGTGGTTTTGCCATGTTGCCCTAGCTAGTCTTGAACTCCTGAACTCAAGCAATCTGTCTGCCTCAGTCTCCCAAAGTGCTGGGATTACAGGTGTGAGCCAATGCACCTGGCCCAGAAGTTTGTTTTTTTATACCAAAAGCCCTATCATGTCTGATGGATTCATTTTCTTCTTTTTCCTGGAGCCTGTCCTTGTTCTTTCAGATCTAGCAAGTACTTGTCATCTGCTAGGCCAGCCATCCTGTTGCCTCCTTACAGCTCATTTTGTTGCTTGTCAGAAGTGTGATTTTTGACTGACTTACCGATTAAGTGAGTTTGGTATTAACGTCAGGTCTGACTATGCCTGAAATAAGAAACCTGTGAAATGAGACTGTAAAGACTATAAGCTTAAGAAAGTGGGCCAAAGTAATTTCTCATAAAAAGACAGAAGATGTTTAATCACTCAATCACCACCTAGTATAGAACCTCACACTTCACTCAGAGGAAAATCACAACCAAGGCTTGCTCCAAGTCTAGTTCTGCTCAGCAATTCAAGTTCTCCGAGTTAATTTAACTAACTCGGTCTGCTTCTAAGTAGATATGTTGGCCTACATCTGGCTGCCATGACCTCACTTAGGGTAAATTCTTCAGCCTGAATTGGAGTTTCAGAATGAGAACTGTCAGTATGTTTGTGTTGCTGTAACAAAATACCTTAAAATGGATAATTTATAAGCAACAGAAATTTATTTCTTACAGTACTGGAGGCTGAGAAGTCCAAGATGAAGGCTGTAGCCGACTCTGTGTCTGGTAAAGACTCTCTGCTTCAGAGAAGGCAGTTTGTTTCTGCATCCTCAGATGGCAGAAGGGGTAAAAAGGGATGAGCCTGCTCTCTCATGCTCTTTTATAAGGGCATTAATATTATATCACTTCACAAAGACCCCATCTCTTAATATTATTGCATTGTGGGTGAAATTTCAACATGAATTTTGGAGGGACCCAAACATTAAAACCATAGCAAGAGGGCTGGGGGTGGTGTCTCACTCCTGTAATCCCAGTGCTTTGGGAGACCAAGGAGAGAGGATCACTTGAGGCCGGGAGCTTGAGACCAGCCTGGGCAATGTAGTGAGACCTCGTTTCTACATAAAAGTTAGTTTTAAAAATTAGCTGGGCACAGTAGTGCATGCTTCTGGTCCCAGCTACTCAGGAAGCTGAGGCTGAAAGATCACTTTGGCGAAAGTTGAGGCTGCAGTGTGCCATGATCATGCCCCTGTACTCCTGCCTGGGTGACAGAGTGAGATCCTATTCAAAAACAAACAAACAAACAACAGCAACAACAACAAAAACCATAGCAAAGGCCTTGAAGGCACATTAGTACAGTGTTGCCATTTGCACAGGTTCTCTCTCCTGTCCTTTTTGATAGGCTCTCAATTGTGCCTCTCAGGGATTTGCACACAAACATGATATGATTTAAAAAATGCCCTTCAATAGCATTGTTTCCACTGTATTTCTCATTTGCTTGTCACCTTGGCAATGTGGTGGCAGGATACAAGCATCTTAATTACAATACTGATCCTAAGAAATAGGGAGAATAATTGAAAATTTTTAGTCATACTCACTTTCTTTGCTTAATATCTATTGAATAAAAAGTAAGAAGTAGGCTGGGCGCAGTGGCTCATGCCTGTAATTCCAGCATTTTGGGAGGCCGAAGCGGGAGGATCACCTGTCAGGAGTTTGAGACCAGCATGGCCAACATGGTGAAACCCTGTCTCTACTAAAAATAAAAAAATTAGCTGGACATGGTGGTGGGCTCCTGTAATACTAGCTATTTGGGAGGCTGAGGCAGGAGAATCGCTTGAACCCAAGACGCAGATGTTGTAGTGAGCAGAGATCACACAATGCACTCTACCCTGGGTGACATAATGAGACCCTATCTCAAAAAATAAATAAATAGTAAGAGGTAAAAGAGATGCAGGACCATTTCATCCCTCAGGATAGGTACAGAGCCTACCAACTTTCCAAAGACCTACTTTTGGAAATATTAAGGAACTGATGGGGGGAAAAGTTTATTATCTCTAAAATAGAAAAAAAATTAAAATTGAAGTAAATAAATGACAAATTAAACATTAAAAAACCCACAAACTATTGAGTTTAATGAATTATTTAATAGATTATTACATTGAAATACTAATTTTATTACATATAAAACACTTTGTAAAGCTTAGATTCTTTTCACTTTCCAGCAGTGTCCAAGTATGAATAATGATTCCAACAAGAGTAGTAATATTAATGATAGTGGCTGCATTTGGAGGTCAGAAGGCGGCTTTCTAACTTATTTTGAAAAATGTCAAACCACAAAGTTGAAAGAATAGTCCAGTGAGTATCTGTACACTTCCTACTAAGATTACACAATTGCTAAACTTTTAAGAATTGTTAAGGGTTTTTACAAGCTCAGTAATTCTTCATGACTCTCTGAAGTAGTTCTTTTTAGCATCCTTAATTTGCAGCTGAGGCATATGAGGCACAGAAGGATTATACAATTTTTCTTAGTCATATAAAGGCAAATGGTTGGTCTGGGATTCAAAGCTAGAGATTTTCTAAAGGCATGTTTCTTAACCTATGTGCAAAAATCATTCCTGTATTAAATAAAGTAAGTAAATGTAAATCCTTTATAAATTATTTTACATCAAAATTTTATTTAATATAGGATATAGGTGTATTTTAATGTACTTTATGGGTGAAATCTCTGAATATAATAGTGTCTAGAAAGCTTTCTAAAAGCCTCTAGGCAAATAGACAGCAAGGCAGAAGTAGATGTCCCTGCCAGTGGAGCCGGGGAAGAGGTGAGGAAACCAAACAAGACAGGCAAAGATTTTGGACTCATGTCTGCATTTTTTGGGATGGAGCAAGTTTATTTTTCTCTGGGATGACTGTGTACATTCCAGGAAGTTTTCTATGTTCCACAGCCTAGTTTTTCTCCACAACAACGGAACTAAGAAACATATCACTAATTCTTACAGAATTAACAACCCTTGTTCCTTATGAGAGACATGGACACCAAGATTCCTGAACCAGCCACAACTGCAGCCTCTTTCATTTGTGGCTGTTAATTACAGGGCTACTAACCATAATCCAGCAATGCTCTGGCATACCAGGAAAATTCCTGGTCCAGATTCAGACAAGTGGTTTATAGTTCCAGCTCTACTTTGAGTTAATCCTGTTTAAATTGGGTAGGCATGAATGTCTTCTATGATACTTAGTGAACTTCAAGGCCAATTTCAGTTCTAATATTCTATGATTCACTTGTGGAACATATACTGAGTCACTTTGAAAAGTTTTAGGCCAAGGCTAACTTTCTTATATGCAACATAAAGTTGCTGGAAAAATACCATGTTGCCTTACAACTGTTTCATACACTTTCGGCCTCACACAGTGGCTCATACCTGTAACCTCAGCACTTAGGGAGGCTGAGGCAGGACGGTCACTTGAGTGCATGAGTTTGAGACCAGCCTGGGCAACATGGCAAAACCCCGTCTCTACAAAATTAAAAAAAAAAATAGCCAGATGTGGTGGCCCACACCTGTTGTCCCAGCTACTTAGGAGGCTGAGGTGGGAGGATGGCTTAAACTCAGGAGGCGGAGGTTGCAGTGAGCCAAGATTGTGCCATTGAACTTCAGCCTGGGTGACAGAGTAAGACCTCATCTCAGAAAAAAAAAAAAGTTTTTATCTATTGATATATCTCATTTTACAATCTTCAGTCTTTTTTTGTTTTGTTTTTGTTTTGTTTTTTTTTGTTTGTTTGTTTGATTTTTTATTATACTTTAAGTTCTAGGGTACATGTGCATAACGTGCAGGTTTGCTACGTATGTATACTTGTGCCATGTTGGTGTGCTGCACCCATCAACTCGTCAGCACCCATCAATTCATCATTTATATCATGTATAACTCCTAGGGCAATCCCTCCCCCCTCCCCCCTCCCCATGATAGGCCCCAGTGTGTGATGTTCCCCTTCCCCAGTCCAAGTGATCTCATTGTTCAGTTCCCACCTATGAGTGAGAACATGCGGTGTTTGGTTTTCTGTTCTTGTGATAGTTTGATAAGAATGATGGTTTCCAGCTGCATCCATGTCCCTACAAAGAACGCAAACTCATCCTTTTTTATGGCTGCATAGTATTCCATGGTGTATATGTGCCACATTTTCGTAATCCAGTCTGTCACAGATGGACATTTGGTTGATTCCAAGTCCTGTTATTGTGAATAGTGCCCAATAAACATACGTGTGCATGTGTCTTTATAGCAGCATGATTTATAATCCTTTGGGTATATACCCAGTAGTGGGATGGCTGGGTCATATGGTACATCTAGTTCTAGATCCTTGAGGAATTGCCATACTGTTTTCCATAATGGTTCAACTAGTTTACAATCCCACCAACAGTGTAAAAGTGTTCCTATTTCTCCACATCCTCTCCAGCACCTGTTGTTTCCTGACTTTTTAATGATTGCCATCTAACTGGTTGAGATGGTATCTCATTGTGGTTTTGATTTGCATTTCTCTGATGGCGAGTGATGATGAGCATTTTTTCATGTGTCTGTTGGCTGTATGGATGTCTTCTTTTGAGAAATGTCTGTTCATATCCTTTCCCACTTTTTGATGGGGTTGTTTGTTTTTTTCTTGTATATTTGTTTGAGTTCTTTGTAGATTCTGGATATTAGCCCTTTATCGGATGAGTAGATTGCAAAAATTTTCTCCCATTCTGTAGGTTGCCTGTTCACTCTGATGGTAGTTTCTTTTGCTGTGCAGAAGCTCTTTAGTTTAATTAGATCCCATTTGTCAATTTTGGCTTTTGTTGCTGTTGCTTTTGGTGTTTTAGACATGAAGTCCTTGCCCATGCCTATGTCCTGAATGGTACTACCTAGGTTTTCTTCTAGGGTGTTTATGGTATTAGGTCTAACATTTAAGTCTCTAATCCATCTTGAATTAATCTTCGTATAGGGGGTAAGGAAAGGATCCAGTTTCAGCTTTCTACTTATGGCTAGCCAATTTTCCCAGCACCATTTATTAAATACGGAATCCTTTCCCCATTTCTTGTTTCTCTCAGGTTTGTCAAAGATCAGATGGCTGTAGATGTGTGGTATTATTTCTGAGGACTCTGTTCTGTTCCATTGGTCTAGATCTCTGTTTTGGTACCAGTACCATGCTGTTTTGGTTACTGTAGCCTTGTAGTATAGTTTGAAGTCAGGTAGCGTGACGCCTCCAGCTTTGTCCTTTTGACTTAGGATTGTCTTGGCAATGCGGGCTCTTTTTGGTTCCATATGAACTTTAAAGCTGTTTTTTCCAATTCTGTGAAGAAAGTCATTGGTAGCTTGATGGGGATGGCATTGAATCTATAAATCACCTTGGGCAGTATGGCCATTTTCACGATATTGATTCTTCCTATCCATGAGCATGGTATGTTCTTCCATTTGTTTGTGTCCTCTTTGATTTCACTGAGCAGTGGATTGTAGTTCTCCTTGAAGAGGTCCTTGACATCCCTTGTAAGTTGGATTCCTAGGTATTTTATTCTCTTTGAAGCAATTGTGAATGGAAGTTCACTCCTGATTTGGCTCTCTGCTTGTCTGTTACTGGTGTATAAGAATGCTTGTGATTTTTGCACATTAATTTTGTATCCTGAGACTTTGCTGAAGTTGCTTATCAGCTTAAGGAGATTTTGGGCTGAGATAATGGGGTTTTCTAAATATACAATCATGTCATCTGCAAACAGGGACAATTTGACTTCTTCTTTTCCTAACTGGATACACTTTATTTCTTTCTCTTGCCTGATTGCCCTAGCCAGAACTTCCAACACTATGTTGAATAGGAGTGGTGAGAGAGGGCATCCCTGTCTTGTGCCAGTTTTCAAAGGGAATGTTTCCAGTTTTTGCCCATTCAGTATGATATTGGCTGTGGGTTTGTCATAAATAGCTCTTATTATTTTGAGGTACGTTCCAGCAATACCGAATTTATTGAGCGTTTTTAGCATGAAGGGCTGTTGAATTTTGTCAAAGGCCTTTTCTGCATCTATTGAGATAATCATGTATTTCTTGTCTTTGTTCCGTTTATATGCTGGATTACGTTTATTGATTTGTGAATGTTGAACAGCCTTGCATCCCAGGGATGAAGCCCACTTGATCATGGTGGATAAGCTTTTTGATGTGCTGCTGAATCCGGTTTGCCAGTATTTTATTGAGGATTTTTGCATCGATGTTCATCAGGGATATTGGTCTAAAATTCTCCTTTTTTGTTGTGTCTCTGCCAGGCTTTGATATCAGGATGATGTTGGCCTCATAAAATGAGTTAGGGAGGATTCCTCTTTTTCTATTGATTGGAATAGTTTCAGAAGGAATGGTACCAGCTCCTCTTTGTACCTGGTAGAATTCAGCTGTGAATCCATCTGGTCCTGGACTTTTCTTGGTTGGTAGGCTATTAATTAATGCCTCAATTTCAGAGCCTGCTATTGGTCTATTCAGGGATTCAACTTCTTCCTGGTTTAGTCTGGGAGAGTGTAAGTGTCCAGGAAATTATCCATTTCTTCTAGATTTTCTAGTTGATTTGCATAGAGGTGTTTATAGTATCTCTGATGGTAGTTTGTATTTCTGTGGGGTCGGTGGTGATATCCCCTTTATCATTTTTTATTGCATCTATTTGATTTCTCTCTCTTTTCTTCTTATTAGTCTTGCTAGCGGTCTGTCAATTTGTTGATCTTTTCAAAAAACCAACTCCTGGATTCATTGATTTTTTGGAGGGTTTTTTGTGTCTCTATCTCCTTCAGTTCTGCTCTGATCTTAGTTATTTCTTGCCTTCTGCTAGCTTTTGAATGTGTTTGCTCTTGCTTCTCCAGTTCTTTTAATTGTGATGTTAGAGTGTCCGTTTTAGATCTTTCCAGCTTCTCTTATGGGCATTTAGTGCTATAAATTTCCCTCTACACACTGCTTTAAATGTGTCCAGAGATTCTGGTATGTTGTATCTTTGTTCTCATTGGTTTCAAGAACATCTTTATTTCTGCCTTCATTTCGTTATGTACCCAGCAGTCATCAGGAGCAGGTTGTTCAGTTTCCATGTAGTTGAGCGGTTTTGATTGAGTTTCTTAGTCCTGAGTTCTAGTTTGATTGCACTGTGGTCTGAGAGACAGTTTGTTACAATTTCTGTTCTTTTACATTTGCTGAGGAGTGCTTTACTTCCAATTATGTGGTCAATTTTGGAATAAGTGCGATGCGGTGCTGAGAAGAATGTATATTCTGTTGATTTGGGGTGGAGAGTTCTATAGATGTCTATTAAGTCCGCTTGGTGCAGAGATGTGTTCAATTCCTGGATATCCTTGTTAACTTTCTGTCTTGTTAATCTGTCTAATGTTGACAGTGGAGTGTTGAAGTCTCCCATTATTATAGTATGGGAGTCTAAGTCTCTTTGTAAGTCTCTAAGGACTTGCTTTATGAATCTGGGTGCTCCTGTATTGGGTGCATATATATTTAGGATAGTTAGGTCTTCCTGTTGAATTGATCCCTTACCATTATGTAATGGCCTTCTTTGTCTCTTTTGATCTTTGATGGTTTAAAGTCTGTTTTATCAGAGACTAGGATTGCAAACCCTGCTTTTTTGTTCTCCATTTGCTTGGTAGATCTTCCTCCATCCCTTTATTTTGAGCCTATGTATGTCTCTGCATGTGAGATGGGTCTCCTGAATACAGCAGACTGATGGGTCTTGACTCTTTATCCAGTTTGCCAGTCTGTGTCTTTTAATTGGAGCATTTAGTCCATTTACATTTAAGGTTAATATTGTTATGTGTGACCTTGATCCGGCCATTATGATATTAACTGGTTATTTTGCTCGTTAGTTGATGCAGTTACTCCTAGCCTTGATGGTCTTTACATTTTTGCATGTTTTTGCAATGGTGGTACCGGTTGTTCCTTTCCATGTTTAGGGCTTCCTTCAGGGTTTCTTGTAAGGCAGGCCTGGTGGTGACAAAATCTCTCAGCATTTGCTTGTCTGTAAAGGATTTTATTTCTCCTTCACTGATGAAACTTAGTTTGGCTGGATATGAAATTGGGTTGAAAATTCTTTTCTTTAAGAATGTTGAATATGGCCCCCACTCTCTTCTGGCTTGTAGAGTTTCTGCCGAGAGATCTGCTGTTAGTCTGATGGCTTCCCTTTGTGGGCCTTTCTCTCTGGCTGCCCTTAAGATTTTTTCTTCATTTAACTTTGGTGAATCTGGCAATTATGTGTCTTGGAGTTGCTCTTCTGGAGGAGTATCTTAGTGGCGTTCTCTGTATTTCCTGAATTGAATGTTGGCCTGCCCTACTAGGTTGGGGAAGTTCTCCTGGATGATATCCTGAAGAGTGTTTTCCAACTTGGTTCCATTTTCCCCCTCACTTTCAGGCACCCCAATCAGAGGTAGATTTGGTCTTTTTACATAATCCCATACTTCTTGTAGGCTTTGTTCATTTCTTTTTCTTCTTTTCTTTTGGTTTCTCTTCTCGCTTCATTTCATTCATTTGATCCTCAATCGCTGATACTCTTTCTTCCAGTTGATCGAGTCGGTTACTGAAGCTTGTGCATTTGTCACATATTTCTCGTGTCATGGTTTTCATCTCTGTCATTTCGTTTATGACCTTCTCTGCATTAATTAGTCTAGTGTCAATTCTTCCACTCTTTTTTCAAGATTTTTAGTTTCTTTGCGCTGGGTACGTAATTCGTCCTTTAGCTCTGAGAAGTTTGATGGACTGAAGCCTTCTTCTCTCATCTCGTCAAAGTCATTCTCTGACCAGCTTCGATCCATTGCTGGCGATGGGCTGCGCTCCTTTGCAGGGGGGGATGCGCTCTTATTTTTTGAATTTCCAGCTTTTCTGCCCTGCTTTTCCCCCATCTTTGTGGTTTTATCTGCCTCTGGTCTTTGATGATGGTGACGTACTGATGGGGTTTTGGTATAGGTGTCCTTCCTGTTTGATAGTTTTCCTTCTAACAGTCAGGACCCTCAGCTGTAGGTCTGTTGGAGATTGCTTGAGGTCCACTCCAGACCCTGTTTGCCTGGGTATCAGCAGCAGAGGTTGCAGAAGATAGAATATTGCTGAACAGCGAGTGTACCTGTCTGATTCTTACTTTGGAAGCTTCCTCTCAGGGGTGTACTCCACCCTGAGAGGTGTGGGGTGTCAGACTGCCCCTAGTGGGGGATGTCTCCCAGTTAGGCTACTCAGGGGTCAGGGACCCACTTGAGCAGACAGTCTGTCCGTTCTCAGATGTCAACCTCCGTGTTGGGAGATCCACTGCTCTCTTCAAAGCTGTCAGACAGAGTCGTTTGTGTCTGCAGAGGTTTCTGCTACTTTTGTTGTTGTTGTTGTTAACTTTGCCCTGTCCCCAGAGGTGGAGTCTACAGAGACAGGCAGGTTTCCTTGAGCTGCTGTGAGCTCCACCCAGTTCCAGCTTCCCAGTGGCTTTGTTTACCTACTTAAGTCTCAGCAATGGCAGGCGCCCCTCCCCCAGCCTCGCTGCTGCCTTGTGGTTAGATCACAGACTGCTGTGTTAGCAATGAGGGAGGCTCCGTGGGAGTGGGACCCTGCCGGCCAGGTGTGGGATACATTCTCCTGGTGTGCCGGTTTGCTTAAAGCGCAGTATTGGGGTGGGAGTTACCCGATTTTCCAGGTGTTGTGTGTCTCATTTCCCCTGGCTAGGAAAAGGGATTCCCTTCCCCCTTGCGCTTCCCAGGTGAGGCGATGCCTCGCCCTGCTTCAGCTCTCGCTGGTGGGGCTGCAGCAGCTGACCAGCACCGATTGTCCGGCATTCCCTAGTGAGATGACCCCAGTACCTCAGTTGAAAATGCAGAAATCACCGGTCTTCTGTGTCTCTTGCGCTGGGAGTTGGAGACTGGAGCTGTTCCTATTCGGCCATCTTGCTCTGCCCCCCAATCTTCAGTCTTGTGAAAGTGTTATCCCCATTGTTCCATTGAGAATACAGAGATACTAGACATTAGGAGTTAAAAAGCCAATTGGTAACAGTGACAAGACTAAAACCCAAGCCTCTGACTCCCAGCCATTCCCAGTCCAACAGGCACAATTACTTCTATAGCTTCATTTACCACTACTTTTCCTGAGAAATTTATGTGTTTTTCCAGCATTAGCATCAACAGTAGACAAAATAGAAGGCGACCAATTAGATATAAATTGAGAGGCTGCCATCGGGTTCCTTTGACCAAGAGTAACACTCCTTACCTATTTTCTTTAGGTCCAAAAATGTCACAAGTACACACATCTGTTAAGGCCCTAGGCAGGGCTATCAGTCTACAAGACAGTGCAATCAACGTACTCCAAGAGATGGCATATCCTAAGCAGAAATTGGTTCTTTGTCAGGAGAGGGGTGGGAGACAGCTATAATTGGCATGTTTAAACACCTTCTGGAAATGGTTTTTAGCAAAAGGTTCCAAGATGGTGAGGAGGGATGACAACCTAAGTTGTCAGTAATGGAAAGAAAATATGATGATATTGAAGGTAATGGACCAAAAATAGACTTTGCTTACTTCATAGTTTTGCCTAGGGCCAGTTTTGATTTATTCCATTAACACAGCATTCACCCTGCCTAACCTTGAAAGTTTATGAGGGTTTTATGTGAATATAAGAAACACAGAAGTAATGACTTTCAAGGTCACAGACAATAAAGTTTCTCTAACTGTGGTCAGGGTGTGTGCCTCTGATGTCCTTCAATCTCAGTCTTTCTTTGGAGAAGCATTTTCCAAGTATATTCTAAGAATAGTGTTTTTGTTTTGTTTTTAGTTTGTTTTTTTCTTAATGGAAAAATCTTGGGATCTGTTTACCTGAAATTTTGGGGAGTGCTGGCTAACATGTTTAACCCTGAGGATCAACAGTGCACAGCTGCACATTACAAGTTCTAAGAAGTTTGGGTTTGTTAACCCACTGTTTCCTAAATCATTGTGCTCAGAAAAACTCCCTTTTAAAAATATTAGTATTCTGTGGCGTAAACCCGGGAGGCGGAGCTTGCAGTGAGCTGAGATCCGGCCACTGCACTCCAGTCCGGGCGACAGAGCGAGACTCCTCCTCAAAAAAAAAAAAAAAAAAAAAAAAAAAAAATTAGTATTCTGTGAAGTGCTCTTGGAAAATGTTTTACTATTTGCATAATAAAAATAGAACAATTTAAAATTGTTGTCCATGTTTACCTAACATCTAATAGTTCAAATTATGTTTGGACTTGTTGTAAATTTTTATTTATATGGAATTCCATTTTTTGTCTTAGTTAATGCTTTTATTGTGTCAGACTCATAGCATACTTCTTACTAATTCTCAAAGTTAGGTACAAAAATGGTTGGTCCTCTTTTTATTTCAAATATTTTTATCAACTTCATAATTAAAGACATTAGTTGAATTTTCTTTTGGTGATATAATAACACTACTGATATTGCATAGAAAACATATTTTAGACCTCAGCAAAACATTTTTCTCACTCATGTTCTAGACAAAGAGAAATCAAGGAGATAAACAATTAGTAGATAATGCTAATTGTAACGCTATAAATATTGGTAATTATATATAAGGATACCAGTATTACCTTTCAGTGGGCAGGGTGGTTAAAAAATAGTTTATTTCCCTTGTTTTTGTGAAAAGGATTTTGATTATCTACCAAGACTGGAGATGGTTGGTGCGGAACAGTCACACCCAATATGGCCTTTCAAGAATGGTGGAAATTCACTTAATTGGGAATGAGGAAGCCTGAATTTAATGTTTGGCTTTTCACTAAGTATTTGGGTAAACCTGGTTGTGTAACTTCTAATAGGGCTGTTATTTTCCGTTGTTATTATTATGTTTATAGTTTTAGCATAAGGTATATAACTGAAAAGGTTTGGGATGTGTTTGTTAGTTACTGTGAGTTATGAACTTCGTATGATGTAGGATCCATTAACTACCATACTACTATATTGTGCTGCTTCATACATTATTTAATAAAATATATATAAAAAAAACTCATGGGCAAGATACAGATGAACGAGGAAACATTTACCTGGGAAAATACAAGTAATGACTGCATAAGCTTAGGAAGTTGTAATAATCACTTTCTTCCACAAAATTGGGCTCACAATATGATATATATTACTCTTATTCTCATTCCTGTTGTAATCAAGTCTTCTAAAAACCTATACTACTTATATTTCTTCTTGTGATTTCATCCAGATTCATGTCTTTAGAATCTATAAGCTGATTATTGTCAATGTGTATTTCCAGCTCTGAGTGTTCTCCTGAGTTCCCCTGACTCAAAAATCCAACCATCTACTTGACATCTTCACTTGCTTTTCTAATAGACATGTAAGGCTTAACATGTCCAAAACGTAAATCCTGATTATCCACAAAATCCTGACCCATAAACTTTTTGCCCAACATCTTTCCATTTTAGTACAGAGCACATATATTTTTCCAGAACTTAGAATGGATCCTTATTTACTCACTTTTCTTCATCTCCACACATGAAAATTAACAAATCTAACTTCTCTATTTCTCATCCTCTCCAGTGACATTACACTAGTATACACTACTATCATTTCTCCCTTGGGTTTTGGATATAGATTACTCACTGCTAGTTCTGCTTCTTATTTGCATTGATTTAATAATCTTCCACATAACAAATAGTGTGATCTTTTATAAACACAAATTAGCTCATTTTACTCTTTGACTCAAAGTCTCCAAAGGCTTCCCATTGTATTTAGAAACAATGTCAAATTCTTTTCCACAAAGCCCTATTTCATCTAGTCCTATCTACCCCTTCAACCTTACCTTCTAATCCTCCTTCCTCTCTAGTGTTCAAAAATGCCAACAAATAACTCAGTTCTATAACAACTTCATTAGAGAGGTAGATAATGACAAAGACAAAAACTTCTTGCAATTTGTTTTTACTATGTTACAGCACCACTGGGTGCTTCAGTAACCACTGCACAAAAATAATTCTGAACAATTAGGCATTCACTCCTGAAAAAAAATTGTAGAATATTACGTTGTATGTTTATATATATTGACTTGCTCAGTGCTAACATAAAGCAAGGGGAACAGAAACAAAACCCATCCACCAATCAGTAGGCATTTTTAAAATATTTAAGCCGCCACCAATGCACCAATGTAAAATTCACATGAACACAAAATATCTCCAAATTCTACAACCAGCATCTTAAACTAACTCTGTTTCTTAATGTGCCAAGGAAGGGCAGTGAAAGGCTGCAGGGTAGGACTCTCCAGTGATCATCCCTATGGAGAAACAATAATTTGAACAACAACCCATGCACAGAAATACCTTCACAAGAGCTAAGGAAACCAGATCACAGTACTTAGTTGTAGTACAATAATAAGAAAAGGCACATTGAAGAGGGTAAGGATGTCAATATTATATTACATGTATTATTCCTTTCCCAACCCAAGGTGCCACAGTACAGAGAGAGGTATAGTTCACTTGTGGAGGGGGGAAAGAGATGTGAGTGCAGAACTTTACCTTGTATACTAACACTGGGCCCACCAAAGTAAAACCCAGCACTAGGTACCCACAGCCTCATATTCAAGGCTGATTCTTACATATTAAGCCTCTGGATCTACCCTGGTGTCATGAAGGATCACACTGTTCTAGGCTTCAGGCATGCGTGTAAACTCAAACTATGACCTGCACCACGGCTCAGTGGATGTTAGTGGCTCTGGGCTCCGGACAGCTCTCAACAGCAGGCTGGCCTCAGTGGGCCTGGGCTTCTGGCCTGCCCTAGTGGTACATTTGCTGTAATGAGTGCTAGGTTTCTAGTAACACTTAACCAGTTGTAGCTGCATCAGGCTTCTGGTGCACCTCAGCACAGCATTTGCACCTGGCTTTCCCAGACATAGTTGCTAAAGTAAGTACCTACTTTTCCAAGTATGTAGACATCAACACATGACCAGAAGGATCAAGAACATTCAGGAACACATAATATCATCAAATGAACAAAATAAAGTGCCAGTGACTAATCCTAAATAACTGAAGATGTATCAACTGCTTGACAAAGAATTCAACACAAATGTTTTAAGAAAGCTCAGTGAACTTCAAGAAAATACAGAAAAATACTTCAATAAAATAAGGAAAACACTAAGGGACCAGACGAACAATTTAATAGAAAAATTGAAATATTTAAAAAATAAAATAAATAGAAATCCTGTAGCTTAAAAATACAATGAATGAAATGAAAACTGCAACAGAAATCATCAATAGCAGAACTGACAAAGCAGAAGAAAGAATCTGTGAACTCGAAGACAGGTTATTTGAAAACATATAGTAGAGGAGAATAAAAGAAAACAGAAGGTAAAGGAATGAAAAAAGCTTATGGGATTTATGAAACATCATCAAAAGAGCACATTTTTGAGTCACAGGAATTTCAGACAGTGAAGAGAAAGATCAAGGGTTAGAAAGTTTATTTAAAAAAAAATAGCAGAAACTTCCCAAACCTGGAGAAAGACATAAATATCCATGCATAGGAAGGTCAAAATTCTCCCATAATGCCAAATCTGCATAAGAATACCCCAATATTATAACCCAACTGCCAAATATCGAAGACAAAGGAAAGATCTGAAAGAGAAAACAAGCAAATAGGTATAAGAGAGTCCCAATAGAGGCAGCACCAGATATCTCAGTAGAAACTTCACAGACCAGGAGAAAGTGAGGTGAAATATTCAAATTGCTGAAGGAAAAAATCTGCCAAGTAAAAGTACTGTGTCACGCAAAACAGTCCATCAGAAATGAAGGAGACAAAGATTTTTCCAGAAAATAAAAGCTGAGAGAGTTTCTCACCTGCAGAACTGTCTTACAAGAAATGCTAAAGTGGCTTCTTTAAGTTGAAAGAAACAGACACTAATGTGTAATATGAAAATATATGAAAGTATAAAACTTACTGGTAAAAGTAAGCACAAGGCAAATTTAGAATACTCTAATACTGTAATTGTGGTGTATAAATTTCTAAGAATGAAAAACTAAACTATTAAAAAATGGCTACAATAATTTATTAAAGGATAGACAAGATAAAAAGATATAAACTGTAACTTTAAAAGTTCAAGATTTGGTGGCAAGAGTGGAGTAAAAACGTAGAGGGGTGTGTGTGTGTGTATGTGTGTGTGTAATTAAAGTTAAGTTGTAATCATCTTAAAATAACCTGTTATAACTAGAAGGTGATTTTGTAAGCTTCATAATAACCACAACACCAAAACCTAGAGTAAATACAGAGAAAAGTAAAAGCAAAAAATCAAAACATATCAATTTAAAAAATCACTTAACCAATAATGAAGACAGCAAGACAGAAAGAAAGGAACAAAGGATCTATGGGTCAATGGGTTTCATTTTGTCAGTGACAAAATTAAAAGGGAAATAAAAAAGAGATAAATGAAAATGGAAACACAACATACCAACACACATGAGATACAGCCAAAGTAGATATGAGAGGGAAGTTTATAGCAAGAAATGCCTAACTCAAAAAAATAAGAAAGATCTCAAATAAATAACCTAACATTGCATCATAATGAACTAGAGAAATAAAAACAAACCAAATCAAAGTTAGTAGAAAAAAAATGAAATAATAAAAATCAGAACAGAAATAAAATAGAGACTAGGAATACAACAGAAAAATTAATAAAACTGAGTTGTTTTCTTGAAAAAATTAACAAAATTGACAAGTCATTAGTTAACCTAAGGAAAAAAAAAGAAAACTCAAATAAATAAAATCAGAAATAAAAAAGAGACATTACAGCTAATACTACAGAAATGCAAAGGCTTATCACAGACTATTATGAAAAATCATATGACAACATATTGGATAATCTAGACGAAGTGGACAAATTCCTTGACACATGCTACCTACCAAGACTAAATCATTAATAAATAGAAACTCTTAACAGATCAATAATGAGTAAGGATATTAAATGAGTAATAAAAACATCACTTATCAAAGAAAAGCCCAGGACCTACAACCTTCACCATTGAATTCTAATAAACATCTAAAGAATTAATCCCAATTATTCTCAAACTCTTCCAAAAAATGGGAAAGGAAGGAATACTTCCAAACTTATTTTATGTGGCCAGTACCACCCTGACACCAAAACCAGACAATGACATTACAACAAAAACTACAGGCCAATATCCCTGATGAACATAGATGGAAAAATCCTCAACCAAGTACTAGCAAACCAAATTCAACAGCACACTAAAAAGATCCATGACACCATGATCAAAGGGAATTCATCTCAGGGAGATGTAAGGATGGCTCAATTACATATATCAATAAAGGTGAAATGACACATAAACAGAATGAAAGACAAAAGTGATATAATTATTTAGATAGAGACCTTAAAATTTGACAAAATGTAACAACCTTTGACAATGAAAATTCTCAACAAATTAGGTACAGAAGATCCCTTCTATAGGCTGCAACACAATAAGGGCCATATATGACAAACTCACAGCTAACAAATTACTCAACAGGGAAATATTGAAAGCTTTTCCTCTAGGATATGGAACAAGACAAGGATGCCTATTCTCACCACTTTTGTCCAATACAGTACTGCATGTTCTAGGCAGAGCAATTAGGAAGAGAAATAAATAAAAGTGATCCAAATTGGAAAGAAATAAGTTAAATTGTCCCTGTTTGCAGATGACATGGCCATATATATACAAAACCCTACAGATGCCACCGAAAAGAGTTAGAACTAATGAATGAGTATATTAATGTTGCAGAATACAATATTAATATTTAAAAAATCGGTAGAATTTCTACACACTAACAGTGAACTGTCTGCAAAAGAAATAAAACAATCCCACTTACAATTGCTACAAAAATATAAAATATTAGTAACAAATTTAACCAAGAAGGTGAAAGATCTCTACATCAAAAACTATAAAATATGGCTGAAAGAAATTGAAGACACAAATAAATAAAATGATATTCCATATTCTATGGATTGGAAGAATCAATATTGTTAAAATGCTGATATTATTCAAAATGATCTATTATCAAAATATCAACGATATTCTTTAGAGAAACAAAGAAAATCCTAAAATTCATATAGAAAAACAAGACTCCAAATAGCCAAAGCAATTCTGAGCAGAAAGAACAAAGCTGCAGGCATCACACTTCCTGACTTCAAAATATACTACAAAGCCTTAGCAACCAAAACCTCATGGTACTGGAATAAAAACAAACACATAGACCAGTGAAACAGAATAGAGAGCTCATAAGTAAATCCACACATTTATGGCCAACTTAATTTTGACAAAGCAGCCAAGAACACACAAAGGAGAAATGCCAATCTTTCCATAAAATGGTGCTGGGAAAACTGGATATCCACTGGCAGAAGAATGAAATTAGACCTTTATCTCACACCATATACAAAAATCAACTAAAAATGGATTCAAGGTTTACATGAAAGACCCAAAACTATGAAACTACTAGATGAAAACATAGAGGAAAACTCCAAGACATTGGTCTGGACAATAACTTTTTAAACAGGATCCCCAGAACACAGGCAACAAAGCAAAAATAGACAAATAGAATTACATCAAACTGAAAAGCTTCTGCACAACAAAGTAGACAGTTAAAAGAGTGAAAAGAGAACCTACAGAATGGGAAAAATATTTTCAAAATATACATCTGATAAGAGTTTAGTATCCAAAATATATAAAATCCTCAAACAACTCAATAGCAAGAAAAGAAACAAACAAAAAACGATTACAGAACACCAAGAACCTGAATGGATGTTTCCCCAAGAGAAGACATACAAATGACCAACAGGTACGTGAAAAAATGCTCAACATTACCCATAATGACATAAATGCAAATTAAAACCACCATGAGATGTCACCTCACACCTGTCAGGATAAAAGACAAAAAAAGAGAAGTGTCAGTGAAATTGTGGAGAAAAGAGAACCCTTGTACACTGCTGTTGGGAATGTAAATTATTATAGCCACCATGGAAAACAGTATGGAATTTCTTCAAAAAATTATAAATAGAATTACCATATGATCCAGCAATCCAACCACTGGGTACATATCAAAAGGAAATGCAACCCGTATGTTGAAGAGATCACTGCACTTCCACGTTTATTATAACATTATTTACAATAGCCGAGATATGGAATCAACCTAAGTGTTCATCAAGGGATGAATTTCTGAAGAAAATATGGCATATATACATAATGGAGTACTATTTGGCCATAAAAATCAACAAAATCCTGTCATTTGTGACAACATAGCTAAATCTGGAGGACATTGTATTAAGCCTAATAATCCCAGCTTAGAAAGACAAATACTACATGATCTTACTCATACGTAGAATCTTAAAAAGTTGGTCTCCCAGAAGTAGGGAGCAGAATGGTGGTGACCAGAATCTGGGATGGTGGTGGGGGCAGGTGGCTGTTGTGGAGATGGTCAATAGATACAAAATTGCAGTTAGAAGAAATAAGTTTAAGAGATCTATTGTAAAACATGGTGAATGTATTCAATAATATGTTATATTCTTTAAAAATGCTAAGAGAGTGGATATAAAGTGTTCTCACTATAAAAATAATAACTATGTGAGATAAGGAATATATTAATTAGCCAGATTTAGTCATCCTATAGCATATATATACTTCAAAACATTATATTGTACACAGTAAATATAAACATTTTCATCTGTCACAAAAACTTAACTAGACTAAATACAATGAAAGTGATTACACATAAAGTGTTTTGATTACAACATTACTACAACAGAATATATATTGTGAAACATCTTAAAGCATTTGTAAAAACTTACATAAATGAGGAAAATATCAAAATATAAACTTACTTTTATCTAGATATTAAGAATGCCACTTATTTTCTCCTGTCACCCTCTACCTTTAGCAATGCCAAAATGCTTGTGAGTCTCTAAAAGCACCATCATATACCACAGCGTTCTACTTTTATGTTTGTTATTTCCTCTGCCTCAAGGGCCCAACTAGGACAGCCAACATCAAGGTTTATCAAGTCCCATGTGCTTTATTCCCCAGTGACCCTCACACTGTCCTCCTGGACAATTAATCACTCTCTCTTCTGCATGTGTGTGTGAATATATCTATATCTATAACTAAATCTGTATCTATATCTGTACCTGTATCTATATCTCTCTCTAATTTATCTACCATCTATCAATATTTTGTTAAAACATACACAAACTTTCTTATTATATGAAATATGAACTCCACATAATTCATATTTCTAAGAAAGTACATTGTACATATTATTTTGTGTGTCACTCTAAAAAATAATTATTTATTTAATATTTATCTCCTCTATAAGACTGTTAGCCTTTTGACTTCATGAACTATGTCACATTCATTCTTTTATCTTTCACAGCTTATCCTGGTACCACATATGGAATAAGTGTCTGGGTTTGCCTAACTGAACTCTATTTTATTTTTATTTATTAAATAAGTATACAGTTTACATTGTCCTGTACCTGAGTTTTGTGGGCACTATTGATAAACAAAATGAAAGATAAAGAGAAATGAAAATCTGAACTATATAAATATCAGCTAGCTTTCATATTTTGCAGCACTCAAATCTAATTTATATATCTCTTTCTCTTTTGATTTCATGCTTTGTTAAATACATTGACTGTTGAATTTTCCTGTTGGCATAGAATGTCTAGCTGCTTCTTTTATACAAATGCCTACAAAGAAAAAATGAATGACTGTGACAGAATCAACTGATAGCAGATTTTTTAGGCTAGACATGCTAGGCACTTACTACTAAACACTAGACATGTTATTTAATTATCAATGCATGATAAAGCTTCTATAAATGTTGATATCTGTACATATTATAACATGTACACTTTCTGAGATATCTGGGGCTTTCAGACCAGTCTTGATTGATCAGGATCCCTATTTTAGGCTTACTCTTCCGAGGTAATTGTTCATATGTGTTTCCCAGTCTCCCCTTTAAAAAACTTGTGTGATTTTTATATTAAGGCCCAAGTGACTAATAATAGTCTAACATGCCCACCTAAGTGTCAGTTGAATAACATCTTAACTTAATGGAAGGGCCAACTGATGAATGAGTACCAGGCATTTGTTGGAATAGATAATTTTGCATGGGAAATGTCCCAGCACTAAATACTTCCATCACATGCAACATAACTCATGTGCACATGCAATGTGAAAGGGCCACATTTCATTCTACTTCCAGCCCTACCTCATCCTAATTTTTCTACTCCTTCACATGGCCCTCTTTGGGATGCACTTCACAGTTTCAATAAATTATATTTTAAAATAACATTAAATATTATCTCTCAGTTTTAAATAGCAGATATATTATTCTTCCTGCAACAGTTCATGTCTAATTGGCATCATTCAGCTTTCACTTCTTCCACTGTTAAAAACATCATTCTCACATGCCATGAGTTTGTTTTAGATGGGAAGCCATTTACTAACCTAAGTAACCATAAAAATCTTCATTATGTATGTATGCATTATGCACGCTATTGAAAAAAAACCAGAAGAACTACACGTTTTACAGAGAAGGATTGGCTAAGTCACTTGCAGGATATGATGTGGAAGAATATTCACTGGCTTATTCATGATATGTTAAGTGGGAGAAAATAAGTAGATTAATAAACAGGCATGTGTGTGTGAATATATCCATATCTAAATCTATATCTATATCTATATCTGTATCTATATTGCTAATTTATCTACCATCTATTAATATTTTGTTAAAACATACACAAACTTTCTTTTTATTTTTTTTGAGACAGGGTCTTGCTCTGTCATCCAGTCTGGAGTACAGTTGTGTGATCATAGCTCACTGCAGCCCCGACCTCCTGGCTCAAGTGATCTCCTCTCATGTAAGCCTCCTGAATAGCTGAGACTCCAGTGCACCACTATGTCTGGCTAATTCTTTTCTTTCTTTTCTTCTTCTTCTTTTTTTTTTTTTTTTTTTTTTTTTTTGAGGCAGGGTCTCACTATGCTGCCCAAGCTGGTCTTGAACTCCTGTGCTCAAGCAGTCCTCTCACCTTGGCCTCCCAAAGTGCTGAGATTACAGGAGTCAGTCACCATACCCGGCCTTACACAAACTTTTAACAGTAACATTACTAAATAGAAAGATTATAGACAATTTCTGTTTTCTTGTCTTCCTTATGTTTATTTTTTTCCCAAGATCACTGCAGTTAGAATGCTTTACAACCACCACCACCACAACAACAAAAACACCAAGATAATTAATTTTGTAAAATGACTCAGGTTTTAAGGCTGGGTTAATAGGAGAATGATGAGGGCTATTATCAATTTAGGTAACAGAGGGTAAAACAGCTTAGGAGTAATATGGTATAATAGAGTGATATGCTCTTCTGAGCATGATAAGTTTGAGCCAGCAGTAGGTCATCTACTTGGTCATGTTTGGTGAGTACTTGAAACAAACACAGCTTGTGTAATAATACTTGTGCATTGCAAAATTTTCAAACAGAACAAACGTATATGAAATTGAAAGCAACAGCTATTCCTCTACCCTTGTCCCAAGCCCTTTAGACTTCTTCCAAATAGTCATCGTATTTTCTTGATTATTATTAAGAAAAACCACATAGGTATCCATATTTATTTTACTTATTACAATACACATACTCTCTGCAATTCTTTTTCACTTAATAATATCGCTTGGAGCGCTCTTTATATCAGAATATAAAGATGTTGCATTACTTGCAGTTGCTATAGAGTATTCCATGGGATGCATTTAATTGAGCCATTTTCTCATTGATCCTTGGAGTTGTCTGTAGTATTTTGCTGTAGTATATAACCTTCAACAGATATTTTGGCTCATACATTTTTTGCCAGCATGATTTCAGGTAACATTCTTAAAACTGGGATTTCTGGGTCATGAATTATGTACATTTTAAAGTTTGAAAGATACTACAAAATAATTTTCCAAAAATTTGGCATCAATTCACCTCCCAATCAACAGGCTTTGAGAGTTACAGTTTCCCCAAACTCTTGCCAGCGCTGGGTAGTACAAAACTTTCAATTTGTTGTCAATCTGATAGAAAAAAGAAGGCAATAACTTGTAGGTTGGCCATGGAGTCTTTAGTCTGATGGAGCAGTAATACTGCAACTGGGATTCTTTGTGTCTCTTCTTATAGGCCCATCTGTTCTGTTAGAGGAGCTTGTCTAATTTATTTTCTGTTTTCTCTTCTATTCTAATAAATCTCAACTAATTGCAGTAAATAATTTGCTCTCAGTGATTATGCTCATTTTACCTTTCCTTTCCAGTTTACCATTAAGCTAGAGAACAAAACAAAACAAAAAACACTCAGCCTGGTACTTCTTCCTGGCTTTGGTAAATTGCTGAAATCGTAGGAGAGGTTTTGAGCCATTGTTTTTTTCCTCTCTTGAGGGATTTTCTGTTCTTCCATGGGATTTTCAGTGGATGGGATGCTTCCTTATCACATAAATTTACTTAAAATCACTAATGGGAAGTGGTTATACCTACACTACTGTGAGGATTATGTTACCTGGATTGCTTTGATGTGAGAATAGCAGCAGTGATGGCAGGTGGATCGAGGGGAGCAATAAATATCACATGGTCATTTCTGGGATTCTTTGCCTCCCTAACTACCACTATTCAAAAATTATGACTTGAGATTTTGCAATATATATATATACACACACACATATATATCTATACACGCAAATACACACACACACACACATGTGCACGCACACACACACACACACATGTTGCCTAGGCTGGTCAAACTCCTGGGCTCAAGCAATCCTCTAGCCTCAGCCCCATGAATACGTGGGATGATATGATAAGTGTGCACCTCCATGCCTAGCTCCTGGTTTTGCTACTTCCTTTGCATAAAGCTGAGAATATACTTTGCCTGTTTTAAGACTTTTTGGTGGTTAATTTTGTAAAGTTTTAGAGAAAGCAAGTCAATTGCATGACTTTTCTCTAACATATCACTCTAGAAGTCTCTTAGCATATTCTTCTCAGGTTTTAAAAAATAAATATGTGTGTAAAAATGTGTATATTGATTTTCTGAAACAGAACATCTCTAATGGGACTCTCGCAATTACTACAGACACTGCTCCTAATATTGCTATCACACACAACAGCTGCTACCTAGCCCTTTTTTCTTTTTATCAACAATCAAATGTTCATGGAGAATTATTTTCTGTTTCCTGTGTGTTAATCCCTTTCTGGAGTTTATTCTCTAAAGACTATCAAGTAGTACGTATTTCTCCACAGTTTATTTAGCTTCTTCTAGAAATTTTTCTTGCTCTGACAAGGACTATCATGGAAAATTAATCAGGGAGATAAAAGTCATATAGTACACCAAAATGATAAGAGGAAACTTGGGAATTTAGACCAGATTTTACAAGGATATCAGATTTTTGCATGCAAAACAGTACAACTAAAACTAGTCTTGCAGTTCAAACTCTTAAGACCCAAAGTATGATGTAAATGTTTTATGAAGAAATTTAATACACTTTAAATACAGTCTCTGGGCAGATATTCATAAAATATTTCATGGTAGTAGGTTACTCCAAACCGCATTTTATTGTTCTTCCAATAATTTTCTTTCTGGTTTGATACTTCCTCTTTTTATTACATGACATAAACAAGCCTTTTGATGGGCAGTTTCACTGCCATTTTAAATAGGTTTACTTGGTTGCTACAGCACTTAAGCCCAGGACATGTCATTTCTGCATTATGCACCTCTCTCTCTCTCTCTCTCTCTCTCTCTCTGTATATATATATATACACACATACACACACACACATATATGTATATGTATATATATGGGATATAAAATATAAAAGTCATACAGTACACCAAAATGATAAGAGGAAACATGGGAATTTAAACTGAATTTTACAAGGATACCAGATAGAGACAGAGAGAGAATGCAAAAAAAAGAGAAATTTAGATGAATATAGATAAATTTTATGTATTTATAATTATAAAATATAAATATAATATAAATATATTTTTATATTACATAAATATATATTTATAAATTTCTGTGGATATAAAATATATAAACATATATTTATGTACATTTTATTTTTGGTTTACGAATGTGTTTGTACACAAACATTTCTAAATCAAAAGTAAAATTATAAGCCTTCCAATCAATTGAATAGACTCCCTCTCAGTCAAGGGCATTCCAAAGTAAATCAGAAAAACTAGTTCAGGCCATGACGGAAAGAGGACGTCAGATACGCCTCATTATACCCACCTCCGTTTGGAATTCAGGAACAACTGACCAGCGTTGTTAACATTAAAACAAAGAGTTTAAAGACTGACAAACATAATCTTTGCAGCAATAAGATACATCATAAAATGACAGATAAAAGCAGGCCTTGAAAGAAATTGAAGTATTTTACCCTGAAATATATTTCTTTGAAGTATTTAAAATGGCCCGGCAAAACTGTCTTTCAAGGGAGAAATCTACATTTCATAGAGAATCCCCTTCGCTTTCCCTTTTTTTCCTGATCCAGGATAAATTAAGAGTCTGGCACCTTTTTAAGTCTGATAAGAAACATTTACCATCCATTCTCTCTCAAACCTTCTACAGGGAGGCTTGATGTGCATAAGAAGAGCCTTGGGTTGCACAACCCCTTATCTTAACCCAGACATTCCTTTCTATTGATTCCAGGTCTTTAGATAATAACTGAACTCTTTTGACCAATTCCCAATTAGAAAATCTTTGAATACACCTATGACCTGGCAATACTTCCACCTCTGACCCCCTTCCACTTTGAGTTGTCCCCTCTTTCTGGACTGAAGCAATGTACAGCTTACATGTATTGTTTGATGATGTCTTATAACTTATGTCCCCCTAAAAGGTATAAAATCAAGCTGTAACTCAACTACCTTGGGAAAATGTTCTCAGGGCGTCCTGTCACTGTGTCACAGGCATGACCTTAACCTTGGCAAAATAAACTTCTAAATTGATGGAGACTTGTTTCAGTTACTTTTTGGTTTACACATTTTTACATATATGTATATGTATATATAAATATATATATAATATAAGTCTGTGTGTGTGTGTGTGTATGTGTGTGTGTATATATAGATATAGATATATAGATATATGTGATGCGGACAAGAGACAGGGAAATACTGAGTAGAAGAGGGTAGTTCCCCGGGAACACCAAGCCTGGAAACCCACAGCCCTAAATGGGAACAGACATTCCTATTTTCATGCCCAAATGTTGCCTTTTGGCCCACCACATCCCTCTATCCTGTACCCATATAAACTTCAAACCCCAGGCTCCATGAGCAGATGGGCAGATGAACAGAAGAGCAGAAGAGCAGCAGAGAAGGAGAGAAGAGAAGGAACATCTGAATGTTGAGAGCAGTTTGGCCGGGGATGGTTGGAAAGGAGATCATCCACTGGATGACCAAACTCTAGGGGAAGATTGTCTTCCAACCCCATCCCCTTTCTAGCTTCTCATCCATCCCACTGAGAGCCACCTCCAACACTCAATAAAAACCCTGCATTCACCATCCTTCAAGTCTATGTGTGACCTGATTTTTCCTGGGTGCCAGACAAGAGCTTCGGATACAGAAAGCTGTCACACTGGCCCTCTGCCCTTGTGAAAAGGCAGAGGGCCCACTGAGCTGCTTAACACTTAAACTGTCCACGGATGGCAAAGCTAAAAGAGTGCACTGTAACACACTCCCACTTGAGCTTTGAGAGTTGTAGGCACCTACCCCTAGACACTACCGTGGGTCTGGAGTCCAAAAGAGCTTGCCCAGATCCAGCACCTTTTGCTCCCCGTCCCATAAAAGGTTTCAGCAGTGGCAGCAGCCAAACAGATGAGCCACACCCCTGTTGCATGTCCTGCAAGGGACGTCAGGGAACTCTGCCGTTTCACATATGCATACACATACATTAATAACTTTTTTCCTAATCCCTTGGAAGCATGCTCTTTCTCCTTTGGAAGATGGTTGTTGTATTCAACTGCAAGAATAGAATAGAATGGAGTCAGAGATTATTAATTTGTTTACATCTTGGTAGTTCTCTTCACCAATAGATAAACAATGGCAGGAATATAAGACAGTCTAATATTTACATTTAGTCATTAACTTCTAATTATTATGTAACAATATATTAGCCAATATTCACTTGTTAGAAACATCATTGTTAATTGACAAATAAAAACATGTGAGGCTAGTTTGTGTTAGACAGTTTATGATAAGTCGTTCTTTTCAAAATATTGAAATTGTAACTTGATATTAGAAAACATATTAGACATAAAGTTTACCCTTTTCCCTTTGAATGCGGAGTTTGACTTTTTCCATCAATGATTTTTATATCTGAGGAAATGAGTAAACTCAGAATTACTCTGATTTCAAGCAAGATGAATCCTGATAAAGGATAGAAAGATCAAATATTCTCGGAGTGTAATGTGTATATAATAGCAACCTCAGTGAATGTAGCCGCTTTATTAAATATGCTGATGGTGACAAAGGAAAATATACTGTACATTTTATGCTTTAGTCCCTAGCATATATTTATTTTCATATTTTTTTCTTCTAGAAAGGACAACAAGAACTATCATTTTGTGAGTATTTGCTCTATGGTAGGTATTGTTCTAAGAGCTTTATATGTAACTGCTCTTTTAATCCTTGTCACAATGTTATATAGAAGGTTTTTATAATTCTCATTTTACTGATGAAGAAACAGATGCCAAGAAGTTAAGTGTCTTATTTATATTTAAAAAGGAAATGAGTAGGAGAGTTGGAATGTAAACCAGTGAAAGTAGTTCTGTACTCTAAACTCATTAGAATAGTTTCTGTGCTTTGGTGACTAAGAATTAGACCTTTGTTTGAACAGGGCTCCATTTTAACTGGCTATAATACCTTGAGCAAATTATGTCACAATTTCCTCTCTGGGGATAATAATGCCCACCGCAGAGGGTATAATAGGAATTAAATTTCATTTTGGGTATAAATAAGGTAGAATAGTGCTTGGTACATAATAAGCCATCAATAAATGGTGGTTATTATTATTTATTAATGTAGTTATTTCCTTTGCTAATATGATAAATTGTCTTCTGTGAAAAGGACAGCAAATTATGGCTTTCAAAAGCTTTACTGTGAACAACATGCATGAATATTAGGCTTTTGATCTGAAAAAAAAGTATTGTCTTGTTTTGGTCCCAGCATTGAAAAGGTTCATAACTGCTGACAGAGACTAGAACTATAGTCTGCAACCAATTGAAGAAAAATGAAGTTCCCTGATATGCAAAGAGCAGGAGGGTGGCTATACTACAGAATTTTCTGAAGTTACCCATTAAGCTGTAAATATGTACCTTGAGCCTGTCATTCCTCTGGGACTGCATGAATACTTTGTATTCCACGACCTTATATATAATGTTTCACACACCGCCCGCACTGTACAAATCACCAGTGTGCTATCTCCAGCTAGTGACTTTTTCCTAGCACCAAGCAGAGCACCTAGGATTGCTGTAAGAATTAACTAAAGTGATACATGTAAAATTGTTATTACTGTACCATTTGTACACAGTGAAGTCTTCATGTTTATTATTTTCTTATTCTCCAGTTGTTATAAACATCCACCAGCAGAAAAAGCATTTGTATTTTATTACTCTGCATTGTAAGATGCTACTCTATAAAAATTTGGATTCAAAATATTCAGCTCACTGAAAACCCTTTCTTGAATGCTACTTGTCAATATAAAGAGGTCCTGATGTAACATATTTATATAAAGTATCAGTGTTTATAAACTGATAAGACTAGCAGTACACAAAATCAAAGTCTAAGCTCCTACCTATGTACAGCATGTGAGGCCTTCCCCTATGCTATTGCATTTAAAACATGCAACATGTAGAAGTTACATAAGTAATGTTCCTTTTAGAAATTTTCCCCAATATTGTTCAGATGTCCCTGACAAAGAAGAATGAGGTCTCTGTCTACAGAGAATTGTAAGTAAAGAACCCTAGGGATTTTGCCAATTGCCTTATATTTGCATGCAACTAAGAACATTACCAATAGCATTTTCTTTTGAAATACTAATTCTAGCACTATAATAACAAACAGTGTATTAGATGAATTAATATTTCTACCATATTTAGAACATTGACTGGTATACTGTAAGCTTTAATATTTATCATTATTATTCCTGCCAAAAGCAATGGTTTTAGTTAAAAAGCACACATGGCTAATGTTGTTTACTCACAGATTAAAGTTCTTCATGTGATCAAAAGGATCACAAAAAACCTAAATAAAGGTAGACTTTTTTGTTTCCTTATAGGAAACAAATGGTAAAAGGAATATAAAACCATCTAATCATTTTATAGAACAGCTACTGGCTCAGCCAAGAGCTCATTTAAATGATCCCATTTGCTTCTGAAAACGTTATATGTATTTGGCATTTAGCATTCCTCTACTTCAAAAAATTTAGACTTTTCAAAGAGATAATGAAATCACTTTCAATTAATACCCAGAATTGTTACAAAGTGGCCAGTTTGTCCTTGATTGATTGCTTTCTGTATTTTGTCAGTATTCTTTCTTCACTGAAAAATGTGAATTTGGTTATAAAAAATAAAGACATATTTACCTTTTAAATTGCTTCAGGGACAAAGAATGACAAATGAATGAGACATAGATTGAAGCTGTTTTGGGCTCATTTTTAGAATGTCTTATATTTCAGTGCTTTCACATTTGCAAATCTTAATTCAATATATTTTTACATTTTCCCTGTGCTCAGTATTTGAGAATCTCAATACTGCCATCTGCATAGGCTATCTGGACACTAGAAATCTTTGAATTTTTAATTGCAGGGATTTTAACTCTAAAAATATTTGGCCACTAAATGCATATTTTTAATTTCTCTGCTTTCCTATAGAAAACTAATGAGATTAATTGAGAACTGGGGTTAATAAATGATACATACAAGTTTTTTTGATCTTATCTTCACAATACTCATACAGGGCTGGAAAAAGGGAGCAATTAATAGTGTTTGTATTACCAAAATGTCTCCCTTAACCTGCTTCTCTATTTTCCTCTCCTTGGGCTTCCCAATGCTAATGGCAGAAAGGAGAATTCAGTGGCACTCCTCTGAAGCCAAAGCTAAACCAACATATTTACAGCACTCTTTTGGAACCTACATTTGTGTCCTTTTCTATCCCATTCCTTACAGGGTGGTGATGTGGTGGGCAGGGGAAGCAGGGAGGTGGGTGCGTGCTTTTCAGAAATCACTGCCTTAGCCAATCAGAGCATGTCTTATCTCACACACAATGTCTTAACTACCTCACGGACAGCCTTAGTCAAAACATATAAGAAGACATTATACGTGAGGAAGAAAGGCTAATAACGGGTCAGAAAAAAAATGACAGTATTTCATTTAAAACTTATATGATTTGAGATCAGCTCTTTATTTATCATTACACAAGTCTTTAATGACCCCAATACATACATACACTGACCTCTCCTGTCCTCCTCACTCTCACACATACACACACGAACAGAAAGCCAGCATCCTCAATGCACTCCCATGAAAGATGGACCCTTTAGAGAATCTCTTGGTTGGCAAGTCAGAGAAGGGGCAAGGATATGAACTGGAGGAATAACAGAAGAGCAGACCCTAGAGCTAATAAGCTCTAAGACCTCGGGGCCTAAATAAGTCCTGGTGGCCCCCAAACCACTTCTACTGTGCTGTCTGGAATAGTCACCTCACTCTATGAAACTCTTTGAAACATTATCAAGTTGAAACTTGTGTGTCTTAACAAGCACACTCTCACTAAAATATCTGAGAAACCCAGTCACAGTGAGGAAATCATAGGCATTCATGTCCACCATGGTGCCAATTATTTCTATAGACAATGCTTTCCTTCTAAGAGTCACCTGAGAAAAAAGACTCACCTGATGAGATCTGAATTTTGACCGAGTGTAAGGGAATAAAAACGTAAGGTTATCCGGTAGCTTAAAATCCACCACCAGTAAACGGGGGGAGGTCTGAGGAGCAGTGTGTGGTGTAAAAAACCTGAGAGGAAGAGCAATATCACGTGCACGTGGTGATAGAAGGGTTTTCTCTTAGCCTAGAAGGTTCATGTAGAATTCCCCCCTCATTCTACTTACTTGTCTAAGCATTAAAAATATGAAGAGTCACAAAATAGGTCTAAATTAGGAAATGACTGCCTTTAATGAAGCATAATTATCTATGACTTCTTATAAAGCAGCACATCTAACTATTCTTATTTTTAAATTAGAAAATTATTTCCATGCATTACCTTTTATAAGAAATGTGGATTGTTATTCCATGTTCTACAACCATGTCCAGGGAGAGCTGCCATTTAGGAAGAACCTGTCACCTGCCCAGCCCTGTGCTATGTTATTTCACTTAATCCTCTCAGAAACCTATGAGACAGGCGCACAGCAGGAAACCAGAGACAGGGTGTGGTTTATGGTAGATACTGCATAACTGTATATTTTGTGTAGCCACTGTTGTCATTTTACATCAAGGGTAACTTGAGGTGGGAACTAAATGTCTTACTATCATTTTTACTGTTTCTTGAGTGAAGCTGATCACATGGAAGGAGCTGCAGGTGGCACCAAAAGTCGATTGTTAGGCAGGTAAAATCATATTGGGGAAGGTTTAAATTCAAGGCTCATCAGATTATTTTGCTTTCACTTTTATTGTTCTTCTCTAGAAGTTTCAATGTGTCACTGAAAAGTTTAATGCACAATGTTTTATAAATAGGTCTCTTATGAAAACTTAATTTTGTAGTTTTAGAATGGATTAGACAACAGAAGGGTAAGATTGTAGGCACGAAATAGTGAAGGTCTGGATTGGGGTATTAGTCATGGATATAGGAAAGATGGATCAATAGGGTTACTTTAAAAGAAAAAAAACATTAATAGTTCCACAATAAGCACATTTTTCCCAATGTTCAAAATTAAAGATAATTTTTATGCTACAGTATAAATGAGAATAAGGACAACTATTACATATAAAACAGCTCATCCACTCATTTAAGGGTATAATACCATCTTGTGAATGATTAAAAGCTACCAAGTGTTACATGGAAAAATATGCAGTTATGTTTTAAAAGTAATTTACTTGGGGACACGCATACCAAATAAATTAATTAATTAATATCCAGAGGAACCTAGTCCTTTGATAACCTCATATTAAACAGAAAGGTTCATAATAGCATGAAGTAAACTATGTCTCAAAAAATAAATGGAAGCTCAATCAACTCTTTAGTTATCTAAAAGATATTTTGGTAGCCAAAGTGTCAAAATTACTTGAAATACAGAGTTTAACAAGAAATATTTGGAAGTTCAGAATTGCTTTCAAATGAAGCAATATTATATTATTTATACACTTTGAAGAAATGAAAATAGAGAATCATTGAATCATCCAGTTGGATGGATCAAGGACCAAGGAAAATAGACTGTATTACAGGAGAGGCTGTTAGAACATCTAGTTTAACCTCTAATTGAAATGAAATAATTTGTTTTAAATCATGATTGACTGTTATATTCTGCATAATAAAAACCAGTCTCCTCCACTAGACAATTCTAATGATTAAGTCCATTATATCTTTTTTCCAAAACTATCTCCCTTAACATCTATTTAATGGCCCGTTCTGGTCTTGGTAAAAGCATAAAATAAGATTACTCCTTCTAATAGACGGCAGCCCTTTAAATATTCCAAATGTACCTTTACTAAAGATTTTATTTGCCAGGATAAACATTCTAGTCTCATTATTAATTCTGATGAAAACTATCTTACGATTATTTTCATGAGAAAGGAGAGAGAATGCATGTTTGTGGTTGTTTCATATACATTATCTCATTTATTTTCATTAAAAACAGACGAAGGCAACTTGAGATGAAGGTTCTCATTTATGTTGTTTTTAAATGGATTTTTAAAAGTATTGGCAGAAGTTCATTACCAATCTTTAGAATGTATTTGAATGCTTGATTTTTTTCTTTGAAATTTAATTCATCAAGCCTAATTTTTAATTTTGAAGTTAACACTTCATTATGCATGTCTAGAGAAAAGTGTGGGGAAACTAACTGTAGTAAGGAAACATTCACTGACTACCAGGAATACTCTAGAGACATTTTGTTGTTGTTTCATTTAATCTTCCTAAAATCCCTACGAGGAAGATACTACCATCTCCATTTTTCAGGCAAGAAATTGGAGACTGGGTGCAGTGGTTCACACCTATAATCCCAACAATTTGGGAGGCCAAAGTGGGAGAATCGCCTGAGCCCAGGAGTTTGCAACCAGCCTGAGCAACATAGTGAGACCCTGTCTCTACTAAAAATAAAAAGAAATTTGAGTTCACAGAATTTAAGCAATTTATCATAGATTATCATAGTAACAAATAGACTATCACAACAATAAGAAGTAGCTCTGGTACACAGTCTGCTGACCCTAAAACGTCTACTCTTCTCGTTTCAGTCAATACTGTAATGGCACCTCCTTCACAGGGCTGTTGGTACAATTAAGTGAGTTATTGTTGGGCATCAGTGTCAGAGATTGACCATCTTAAGAAGGCATCAGCTTAGTTCCATGTAGTTAAGTCTCTTCTTCCCAGTGAAATCTATTTAGCCTAAACCACAATCATTGGGAGTGGGCTATTTAATTCCTCTGAAGTGTTAACAGTAAGCATTTGTCTCTAATTGCACAGCATTCTGGGCTAATAACATTGAAGTCCTGATTATGCTCCACATTCTTGTTTTCAAACAGGAAACTAGTGGGAATAGGTACTATCATAGGATCCTGAATTAACAATAGAATCCTAAACTGTTCTTGTTGACTCCTCCCTCATATCTACCCCAAGGTCTCCTCCAACCAGTTTAGGTTCCACTCTGATACCTCAGATGAAATGAAAGTATGCCCAAATGCCATCACTGCTTAAAACCCTCCCTACTGCCTGGAGAATACAATCTGGGTTTCTTAGCATGAAATAAGTATTGAGCAATCTGGTCTTGGCCCATGTTTTTGCTTCCTCCTTTCTCTTACCTTGTGCTATAGTAATGCTAAACAGTGAGTACTTTTTTTGCTGTTTCACACTTCTACCAACTGCATCAAAATATCACACAATCCCAATCCTAGATATTTACCCAAGAGAAATAAAAACAACATCTGTCCATACCAAAGGCTGTACATAAATGCTTATAGCCACTTTATTAATAATCTAAGAAACAGGAAACAACCCAAATGTTCATCAATTGAGGAATGAATTAACAGTCAGGGTTACATCCATCAATGGAATACTACTCAGCAATAAAAAGGAACAAAATACCGATATATGCAACAACATGGGTGACTCTCATATGCATTATGCTAAGTGAATGAAGACAGACTCAAAATACTACATTTTGTGTATCCCGTTTATGTGATAATCTGGAAAAGGTGAAATTATGGGAACAGAAAATCTGTCAGTGGTCACAAGGAACTGAGGTAGGGGTAGGGCATTGACTAAAAGGGACATAAGGCAACTTTAGGGAATGATGAAAATGTTCTTTATTCTGATTGTGGTGATAGTTACACAACTATATGCATTCATCTAAATTCAAAGAACTGAACACCCCAAAACAAATGGATTTTACTGCATGTAAATTATGTCTTAATAAACTTTACATATAAAAGTCACATATCTTATTTCACTTTTGTCCATCTATTCATGCACTTTTAAAATAATCTCCTTCATTTTGGGGAAACTCCTGCTTACCTTTAAGACCTCTGCCTTAAGTATCAATCTCCTCCAAGCAATTATGCCCTCAATTCCATACTAGGCTGTGGGCTTCTCCTCTGAGCTTTTCAACCACCTGTGCATACATTTGTCTCTTATGATACATAAAATATAGAACCACTGCCTGACACTGCACCACAAACTCCTTAAGAGGAAATACAAAGTTTTATTTATTTTCACATCTGAAAAGACTCGATGTAAGAACCCAACAAATGCTTGTTGTACACCTCACAGTTAAGTTTGGAACTTTGCTATCTTCTAATTACAGAATTATAGAAATTATAGAATGTACTTGATTTAAACTCAAGTCCATTTGACTATTGTATAAAGTCTGTTTTCATATTAGAAATAGTGCAATGAAGTTACTATCACACAGTCTAATTATAATACACCTTTTAATGGTTCTATATTTGACATATTTTTTCCTGGCAAAATGTTTGTGAGAGATATGCTAAATACAGTAACATAAAACATTCTAAAGTTTGTAAAATATATCACAGAAGTTAATGATGTAAGAGTTCTTTTGCCTTTTTTATATTTTGAGCAACTTTTTAAAATCTCAACTTATGCAAATGTGTGCATGTAAAATTATAAAGCTCTCTGGATTAAGGGAACTGAGAATCCTCATTGGTCAATGAGACATTTAGAGGAGGAGGATAATCCATGCAAATTAAACTGCTCAACTGAGCCTGTTTTGTAATATTCCAAACTGCTGACTCTATCTTATTTCCAGAGACAGGAAAACAAATTTTATGGCCTGATTGTGATGCAGAGCTGTTGGGAAAATAGTTATTATGAGATAATTATATCCCAACCGAATGTGAGGTGCTTGGCTGCCTTCTGTATAGAACGCCACCTGAGCTGTAAGAGTTGTATACCACTTTTATTCTAGCAGGGAGGTTATTCTGATTCATAGCCTTTTCTATTTTTAGGCATTAGACCACTGAAATGATGTTTTTTAATCAAAAGAAAAAATTAAGATAAAAGTGAAAGCTCATGATCGACTATAGTTCTTAATTTAACATCTAAATCTTACATTTATATTTACTCTCTGGTAAAGAATGAAAGAATACCTTTGTGTCCAAAAAAGTAGAATTTACTGAACAAACTAGAAGGAAGAGTTTCTGCAATGATTATTCCATCAAGATAGCTACAGTCGCCAATCATAACATTATCAGTCCTTCCATTTTAGAGTGGTGTCTGGGGATGAGAGTTACCGAAGCATTGCAAGGGAATGCTTAGGTAACCCAATCCCCATTATATATGGCTGTGACAGCTACAACATTTCATTTCCAGAATATATAATCTTCCCTTTTTATACTGATCACTGATAAATTATAAGACCCATAACAAATAGCATAAAAACTGGCTTTTAACATGAAAATATTTAATAGATCTGAAGCTTTGGAATAAAACTCAACTCAAATAAAATAAAAATACATTGATAGGAAACAGGTTGAGCTATCTGGTCACTGGGTTTTTTTCCTTTCTCTTCCCTTCTGTTTACTTTCCTCCTTTACTTCTGTCCTTCCATTCTTCTCTTCCTCCCTTCCTTCCTATTCTAGTTACCAAGGATCAATAAATGGAGTCACAGGCAGATTTCCTTTCACACCCGATCTACTTACTCCTAGCTAATAGTATTATAGTGAAATTCCATTTTAGTTTTAAAATAGATATAGTAGCACCTATCTTTAAAAGATTACTTGAAGAAAGTGTCCATGTCGTGCTATGCATCATAGCTTTGCTTTGAAATCTCATACAACTAAAATAATTAGAATATTTAATTTGCAGGTGACTATTGTCTGATTCTTTTGTAATGTTTATTTTGTTTTTAAATCTCTTAACCAATATTGAAAGTGTTTTTCAATCTCTAAAGTAGCTATGAGAAAAAAAAAATTCGACTGAAGTAAACATTTCAAGAAGCATTTATTTTTGCACTTAAATGGTCAATATTTAATCAGTAGGTTAAGCATCCAATTTCAGGGTTCAAATGCAAGTTGGCTGCTAACAAAAGCATTGGCAATAAATAGTATGAGTGTTCTTTCATGCAGCCATAAATTACTGTCTATTATCACTAAGCTCTTGTGAACAAAACCTCAAAAAAGTTGAATTGGTCATAAACTTAAAAAATAAATGCATGTAAAGTGGTCAGTTTTGCATGACTCCTTTGAGAATGAAGGATAATACACCCACTGTAATGTGACTTCTCTCCATGCAGTGTTGTTTTACTCTCAATATATTTCATGGAAGGGGAATTTAATGGTACAATAAAAATGCAAACATTTAATTATTTCTGCCAAACACTCAATGGCAATACATCACATCACACACTAAGCAAAGCTAGGCAAGAAATTTGCTATATAGTTAACAGTATTCAAAATTGTTATAATATATTCTTTTATTTTCTTCACCCCTTATACAGACTTTTTTCCAGCACATAATACTTTTGTTCCACTGATGAAGCATATAAATATTATGTCACTTCTTACTCTGATACACATAGCTAATTTTATTTTTAGTGAGAATAAACACATAAGTGTATCCTAAATCTGAAGTACAGCTCTCAACTTCTAGCTTCCAAATCACAAGCAAATTAGAAAATAAATCTTGATCTGTTTTTATCTTTTATGGAAAAAATGGAATTGTTAACTGGTTTCTTTTTTTGTTTGTTTCTAAACTCAAGACTCTACAGGCTGAAAAATAATTTCTTCTTGGTTGCTCCTCACGCTTTCTATCTTTCCTGTTCTTTTAATATTCTAGGTCTTGTGACAAAATGCTGCTTAATTCTCTATGAAACAATATCATATTTAAAAATGTTGGCACCACTGAAGTGAACAGCAATCTGTGTTAATGTGGCCAGGGTAAAGCTAAATCACTGTGGCCTCTTTTAGAGATACAAACAAACAAACAAAAAACAAAACTGTTGAGGGCTAGGTGCCTTGTCTCACATCTGTAATTGCAGCTACTTGAGAGGGTGAGGTGGATCACTTGAGACCAGGAGTTCAAGACTAGCCTGGAAAACACAATGAGAACTCGTCTCTACAAAAACATTAAAATTAGCCAGGCGTGGTTGCATGTACCTGTAGTGCTGGCTACTCAGAAAGCTGAGGTTGGGGATTGCTGGACCCCGGGAGTTCAAGGTCGCAGTGAACTATGATAACACCACTGCACTCCAGGCTGGGTGATACAACAAGACCCTGTCTCAAACAAAGAGGCCAAAAAAAATGGTGGGATTGTCTTGTCTTGAAAAAAGGAAAAGAGAATCTATGCCAAGTGTTTATGTACTGTGAGTACCCCAATGACTACTAATTATAAAATGTGTAAAAGGGTATTTTATTTGCTAAATTAAGACATACAGAGCTAATGTAAAATGTTCTCCTAGCCCAGTCTTATGTGACTCTGGCTAACATGACACAAGCACTCTCTTCCAACAATGAAAACTAAGAAAACGAACCCAAAGAAGCCTTGCATAGAAGTATAGTCAGATTGTTACGGTTATTTGTGGTTGTGATTGTTTGGGCCATATCTTATGAACTGACATGACTTCTTAAAGGACAAGAGAGTTAGTTGGTGACCCAGTTGAGCCCACATCAAAACCTGAGAGGAGTCTTTCCTACCTTTTCAGGCCATTCTAGATCTAAGTAATAAGAAAGAGTCCCGGATTTTTAGAGGATGCTAATAGGTACTGAGCATTGGAAGAGGAGTAGGGGCAATGGTTTGGTGCTGCTGTTTCCTGCTTTGTCTACCCAACACCAGGAAATTTGCCTCTATTTAAAAACCTTGGCAATGAATGCAAATTTTATTAGCCCATGTGTATTAAAAAGAAGTAGGATGAGTTGTATTTACTTGTTGTGAACTTTGCTCCAGGTCTGAAGTAAAGCTCTGCAGGATGTATATGACAATGATTTTTTTTTTTTTTTTTGAGCTAAACATAAGACTTAATTACTAGGTTGGTACTAAGCACAGGAAAAATAAATATAACACAGAAAAGTTATTTATAGTTTGTATGGCTTATCCACAGTTTTCTTCAGGAATATCTCTGCCGCTTGCTTCTGACGTGATATCTCACATATCTTTGAAGTTCAGAAATTTTTTGTTTTTTTCTACCTCCCCTGGGCCATCCATAAAACCCCAAACATGCTCATAAGAACAGAAGTGAAGAACAGGACAAAACAGTAGTGAAAATAAGGAATACAGCCTTTGGGCCTACCATCTTTCCTCCAACCTACAGGAGACCAGCATAGAAGGGGAAAAAACTTGAGTCAAACACATTTTCAGATTGGCTTCAGCTACTGACTGATACATTAAAAACATACTGGTTTTGATATCAGTTACTATTCCCGAGCCTATAATAATATGCAACAAGGAAAAGTATAGCTTGAGAGTTATTTCTACACGTGCAAATTTCTATTATCAAGTGGATAATGGATATGAATTTGTGTTTAACATAATTGACCAAGAATCAGATTCTGGGCTCCAGTTGCAGAGAGAGAGAACAGAATTCTAAATATGCCCATCTGCAACTGATGATATGACTTCTCACACATATTCTTTCATTTAGCAAAATTTATTTGAAAAATATTCTAAGTCATTGCCTTACCTTTGAAAACACTTTTAGCTAGGACTTTGTTTACTTTGTTCACTGCTGTATTTTCGGGTTCTTGGCAGTACCAGACACACAGTTGGTACTCAATAAACAGTTGTTAAAATAATGACAAATATGCATTTCTACTTACTTTGGGAAATGGAGAAGTCCAGCCACATCTTCAATGCTGTGCAGAAGGCTCTAGGTTTGCTGGCATTTGGGCATATGCTATATTATATAGTGCTTGTATTAGACAAAGGCTGGCTTTGGAAGAAGGAAGTCATTGGAAATGAATAAATCAGGAAAAAGCATACTTTTCTAAAACCATATTAATTTTCTTTTCCTTTTATCTTATCTGAAACATCTGCCATTAGCCATAATCTTAAATGATAATCTCACTGTATTAAAACAATAGGCTATCTGAGAGAATTAATATGCTAATGGGTTAATACATGAGCAATAATTAGTTAATTTCCTATCCACACTCAATTCACAAAAGCGTCAAGGGAGTAATGACAGACCAGTTAGCCTGGGTTTCTGTTGAAGTCTAAAGGGGAATGATAGTAAGGAAGTCAAGGGTTAGCATGAGGGATCGGAACTGAAAATCAAAAGCAGCATGTCTGGAGTCAGCAAAGCTGACCAGCAATCTCCATTCTGGGAAAGAGCCACATAGCCTCGGGTGAGACCCTTCTTATCTTTAAACCTCATGTCCCAAGTCTGTAAAATCAAAGTATCGAACTCGATGGACTCTAAGTTCTGTTCCAGCAATAAAATTCTATCGTCTCTTGTCTTTTATCTGATTTGTCACAGAACATTTTAATATCATTGATTTTTAATAGCATAAAAAGAAAAACACTTAAAACTTATTGCTAACATACTGCATAAACAATGACAGTTTTATTAACCATATGTGTAAAGTGCACTTAAAACTTAAATAGACAAGCCTGGGCAAGTAAACAAGACCCAATCTCTACAAAAAAATAAAAATATAATTAGCTGGGGACAGTGGTGTGCAAATGTAGTCCCAGCTACTCAGGAGACTGAGGTGGGAGGATTGCTTGAGCTCAAGAGTTTGAGGCTGCAATGAGCAACGTGTGTGCCACTGCACTCCAGCCTGTATGACTGAATGAGACTCCATCACTAAAAAGAAAAAAAAAAAAAAACTTGAATAGACAGCTCTCAGTTTGTACCTTTAAATAGCATGAGAAAGTATATCAGAATTACAGACTTGCTGTTAATAACAATAATGATAATACATTAAAATGGGTCTTTACAAAGTCACAAAATATTTTCTGATTAGAAAAGTTTTATACACGCAGGTAGACCGTGCATGCATACACATGCAAACATATATTAAGAAAAATGTAGAAATATTCTCTAATCCTCTATGCAGAAAGATACCATGAGCACTTTAATATTGATCTCTTTCTCTCTAGGTTTCTCCCTATCTCCCTCTCTCTCCATACTCATGCCTACACTCACAGTTGGAGTTCTCTACCTGTTATATTAATATATCCTACTTTCCTCACTTAACATAAGCATTTTACCATAGCCCTAAATACATTTTACAAACATGATTTTGATTACTTGAACAATAATCCATCCTTGAATATGCTACAATGTATTCAAATATTCCTCTGCTGTTGGGCTTTTGGCATTTTCTAATTTTTCACAATGATTTTAAGTGAAATGTCTTTGTACATATGCCTTTGATTGAATCTCAGATTATTTCCTTAGGATAGACTTCTGGAGAATATTAGGGAAAAGGAAGATGGTGGCTAAACTTGAAACTCTGAGACAATCCTGAAATCTAATATTAGCATAATTTGATTAATAGATGAATATGTATGAATTTCCAGGTATATTTAAACTAACAGGTGTTCTTGAGATTAGGATTTTCAGCATTTTATTAAAAGAATTACAAATCTAAATATTCCATTAGATTCTACTGGGAAATATATTAGCTTAACACATTTAAATTTGCTTTTCTTATTTTTAAATTTTCGATTCCTGCTTTTTTTCCTTTCATTTCCTTCAAAACTGATTTCTCACCTCTGAGGCTTTATTCTTATCTTTGTGCTATTTCATGATTCTTACCTCCATTTGTTTCCAGAATTATTTTCTGATATACTCTATTTCCTTCACCAAATATATCTTCCTCTTACACCTCTCTACCTTTTTCTTTCTATCAGAATTCACACTTCCCATGTGTTTCTGTTCCTTGTTGATCTTCCAATGCCTTCTTTCCTTCCTGGGACTCTTCCATTTGATCCTATGTATTTTATTCAATCAAAGACATGTTTATAAACTAGTATTATGGCAGGGCATACACGTCAAGAAACTGGAGAGAAGATAAAGCATATCATTTGGATAAAATATTTTATCAAAACTTTTGATTCATCTGTGTCCCCTTTTGTACTGAGATGGTTTCTAGTAAAAACAGTTTACTGGTAGTTTTAAGGAACTGGAGTCAGGACATATGAAGTATCTCTCATCATTAAGAGTAGCTAGTCACTATTTACAACGTTTCTCTTAAATATTACTTGAGAGGACTAATTTGCTTTCGATAAGAACTTTGAAATCTTACATGAGCATAAACCCTATCTTTGAAATTCATACTTTATTTATGTGATAAGAACTCATAATAGTAACTTCCATATTCTCTTTTAAGGTATTACTAATACAATTATTTAAAGAGAAAAAAATATTTTGCAGGAATAGAGGTTCACCTCTCTGAATACATTTTTTAAACTGGGGCTGATAAATGAAAATTGTGGAACTCATGACGGACCTTGAGGATCTGGCATGAATTCCAAGAGAAGAAAAGGAATGGGCATTTTAGGACACATATAATAATAAAATTGTAGTAACATTCATTAGGAAATAATGTTCTAAGTGGGAGATACACATCTCACACACACCTGACAGCTATGCACTTGCACACCATGTGTTTCTAAAAATACTTGTTATTAATTTCATATTGATAAAACTATATTACTAAATTAACATAAAATTGTATTAATGCATGAATTAATTGTATTAATGGGTGGTGAGTTTACTAGTAGTTACTTTTCTCCCATAGAATATAAGCAGAAAAGTGACTAATGCATTTGACAAACTTGTAACTATGTAATTGAGAAATACTAACTCACTTATCTTTCAAATTTTATGTTTCTAAGACCTGACATCATGATTCATTATTATAAAGAGATATTTTTTATTTCCTCATAGTTTAGATTAATAGTTTCCCATGGAAGAGAGGTGTCATATCATACGTCACTGATCGATGGTTTCAACAACTCATCTTTTCATTCATACATCAAAACTTTACTGACTATAATACACCATGAGTTTGTTTGGTTAAAATAGGATGTAACAAATGATTGAATAGAAGCATTGAATATGGTTTTAGAAGAACAACAGAATGTGTAGCTTCCGAGAAAGAAAAATGCCACTCCCTGACATCTAGAAGCTGACCTGGCACTCACAGGTGAACCCTGTTACTCTTCTACTGGATATAAACAATCTTACAGAATACCAACCACAGACAAGTTCAGTATAAAATCATGATAAAACTAAACAAGGTCATTTCATACTTTTGTGTAAGTACAGACAAAAGCAAGTTTACCACATTACCCACAAAATGACAAGCTTCCTTATTTCTCAACTAAAATGAGTGATTGGTACTTCCTGTCAATCACAGCTTTATCCTTTTCCTAGGTGGCCCTCCTTGTGGATAAAACTTACTGAGAAGCCCAATCTTAGAATTGCTCCTGCCTTCTGATGACATCTAATCTAGAGAAAACCCCTGCTTTTAAAATATCTTCCCTGAGATTATCCAATGAAAGCCCAAATCCTTTCAACATCCTCTTATTGATATGTCCCACAGCTTCCATAGCAAGTGCCATCCCTTGTTGCAAGGAGAAATAAACCCAATGTGTTCTGTTGCAGTGGTGTTCATCCTGGTCTGAGACCTGCAGGCATTGCTTTCCTCTGTACTGACAGGAGGAAGATGAAAACCTCACAGAGGAAGGGGCCCTGTGACAGTCAGGTCTTGAAGGATGAGCAGGAGTCAGGGTGGGTAGAACAAAGAACTGCCTTCTAGGCAGAGGAAACAGGATTTGTGAAGGACCAGAAGACAACAGAGCAATAGTTTGGTTTGTTTGGAATGAAAGGAACATAGGAGAAAGTGGTGGTTTATGAGAATGAAAAAAAAAAAGAGATGAATGAACGAAAACATTGGGAGCCTATGTCACCTCCTGTTAGTGACGATTTATCCTCTAAGGAAAGGGGGGATAGTGGACAATGGTATGTATTCTCACCGTAGAGAGCACATTGGCATAGACAACAGCCATCAAAAAATATGCAATTTATCATTATTTTACATAGTGATCTCTCGGTGATCTAGAAATCTAATTTGTTCCATCTCTGATGCCTTATCTCTTCCTTGATATGAATCTGTTAAATTACAGTTTTTGTCTCCTTCCAACTTGTGATTTCAAGGAATATTAGGAACAGCTGGTCAGCAGCTCTACTGAGCAGCTTCGCATATACTTGAAGGACATTATTAAATTGTCCCGTGCTTTCACTTTTACAATTGCATTTTCTTTGACGTTTCCCTCACAACTCTCTTTTTTCCAATCTTTATTCATGTCTGTTGTCTTCAAAACTCTTGTTGAATTCTCTATATCTCTTCTTCGGCAGGTACTCACAGCTCTAGATTAGTCTAGTGAGGAGGTAATGGCTGGGCACATCTTATCCCATTTGTTTATTTTTTATGCCTCCCTTCAAAAAGTAAACTGATAGGTAGTCTGACTAGTAGGATTAGTATTATACAATTATATACTTTTTATTTTGAAAAAACTATAAAGAACCATGTCAGTATCAGTCTTCATAATTTAAAATTGCTTTCATTTGTTTTTATTTTGAATAATTATGTTTGGTCACTGATGTCTTAGTTGCTTGTCCTCTCTCTAACATCCCAAATTCAGTGTTACATGAATGTGATGATGGAGTGGACAGGAGAAGAAATTTATTGCTCTAATAGCATTTAAGATCATTGCTGTTCAAAAGCAAGCCAAAACACAACAAAATAAAGTGCCAAATAGAATCATTCTTTTCTAGTTTGAAATTGTTTGCTAACTAAAAGTCATATTAAATACGATACTGGAATTGAAACCACCTTTACAAAGATTACAACAGTGAGATAAGTTTAGCAGGGCTGACACTGTCTTGCTTTTAGCTTCACAGGCTGTCTGTCCTCCCTTATTCTGGGGATGGGCCAAGTTAACCATGGGAGGAATTTAGTTTGTAGTTTAACTTTAAAGCAAGGATGATAATAGTCTCTTCCTAAAACTGATCCTGTCTTTGTTTTGGGACTGAAACTGCCTTTGTAAGACTAATGAAAAATGACAAGATTAGGCTATGGGAGAGGCCTGAATTCTACTACGACATATGCTTATCATGTCTATCTATAATTATTTACTGCACCAGAAGTCACAAGATTTGTGACTCTCCCAATTGATCCTATAGATAACATCATAGTTTAGAATCTAAGACTGATCTTTTGAGATGTGTTTCAAACATTTGCATTCTAGTGACTGACTGACTCCTCCTGGATTTGTGTCTCATGATTCAGCCCATCTTGTGGTCCCCATCCAGAGGCAGACTCAGCTCATGCACAAGGACAGTTTTCCACATCTCTGTGATTTCATCCCCAACCAACCAGCAGCACCCATTCCCTAGCCCCACTGCCTGCCAACCCTAGCCTGTGAGTTCTCAGGGAGGCTGATCTGAATAATAAACTCCATCTACCACTTGGCTAGCACTGAATTACTTAAGATCTTTCTTTGCTAAATTTCAGTTAGTTGAGAGGAATAAGTTCAAGAGATCTGTTGTACATTATAGTGATTATAGTTAATAACATATATTGTATAATTGAAAATTGCTAAGAGAATGTATTTTAAGTGCAAAATATAAGTATGTGAGGTGATTCATATGCTAATTAGCTTGATTTAGCCATCCCACAATGTATACATATATCATAACATCATGCTGTATCTCATGAACACACACAATTTTATTTGTCAATTAAGAAGAATTAAAATAAATAAATCTATAATTTCATTGACCATTTCTCATAGGTTGTTTTAAAGCATAAATTAAGGTGATGAACATATTCTTCTCTTGGTTATACTTTTCCCTACTTGATATATTAGTGAGAATATTAAGTATCACCTCATTCTCAATGCCTAGGGTAATTACTAAATTTATTTTAACTAATATAACTTTAAATACTACTTTAGAGTTTCTACTCTTAGTATGCTTTATTTGTGGATAAACACTATTAGTTATCTAGGTACATTTTATTTATTTATTTTTATTATACTTTAAGTTCTAGGGTACATGTGCATAACGTGCAGGTTTGTTACATATGTATACTTGTGCCATGTTGGTGTGCTGCACCCATCAACTCATCAGCACCCATCAATTCATCATTTATATCATGTATAACTCCCCAATGCAATCCCTCCCCCCTCCCCCCTCCCTATGATAGGCCCCAGTGTGTGATGTTCCCCTTCCCGAGTCCAAGTGATCTCATTGCTCAGTTCCCACCTATGAGTGAGAACATGCGGTGTTTGGTTTTCTCTTCTTGTGATAGTTTGCTAAGAATGATGGTTTCCAGCTGCATCCATGTCCCTACAAAGGACGCAAACTCATCCTTTTTTATGGCTGCATAGTATTCCATGGTGGATATGTGCCACATTTTCTTAATCCAGTCTGTCACAGATGGACATTTGGGTTGATTCCAAGTCTTTGCTATTGTGAATAGTGCTGCAATAAACATACGTGTGCATCTGTCTTTGTAGTAGAATAATTTATATTCCTTTGGGTATATACCCAGAAGTGGGATGGCTGGGTCATATGGTACATCTAGTTCTAGATCCTTGAGGAACTGCCATACTGTTTTCCATAATGGTTCAACTAGTTTACAATCCCACCAACAGTGTAAAAGTGTTCCTATTTCTCCACATCCTCTCCAACACCTGTTGTTTCCTGATTTTTTAATGATTGCCATTTTAACTGGTGTGCAATGGTATCTCATTGTGATTTTGATTTGCATTTCTCTGATGGCGCGTGATGACGAGCATTTTTTCATGTGTCTGTTAGCTGTATGAATGTCTTCTTTTGAGAAATGTCTGTTCATATCCTTTGCTCACTTTTTGATGGGGTTGTTTGTTTTTTTCTTGTAGATTTGTTTGAGTTCTTTGTAGATTCTGGATATTAGCCCTTTGTCAGATGAGTAGGTTGCAAAAATTTTCTCCCATTCTGTAGGTTGCCTGTTCACTCTGATGGTAGTTTCTTTTGCTGGGCAGAAGCTCTTTAGTTCAATTAGATCCCATTTGTCAATTTTGGCTTTTGTTGCCGTTGCTTTTGATGTTTTAGACATGAAGTCCTTGCCCATGCCTATGTCCTGAATGGTACTACCTAGATTTTCTTCTAGGGTTTTTATGGTATTAGGTCTAACATTTAAGTCTCTAATCCATCTTGAATTAATCTTCGTATAAGGAGTAAGGAAAGGATCCAGTTTCAGCTTTCTACTTATGGCTAGCCAATTTTCCCAGCACCATTTATTAAATACGGAATCCTTTCCCCATTTCTTGTTTCTCTCAGGTTTGTCAAAGATCAGATGGCTGTAGATGTGTGGTATTATTTCTGAGGACTCTGTTCTGTTCCATTGGTCTAGATCTCTGTTTTGGTACCAGTACCATGCTGTTTTGGTTACTGTAGCCTTGTAGTATAGTTTGAAGTCAGGTAGCGTGACGCCTCCAGCTTTGTCCTTTTGACTTAGGATTGTCTTGGCAATGCGGGCTCTTTTTTGGTTCCATATGAACTTTAAAGCTGTTTTTTCCAATTCTGTGAAGAAACTCATTGGTAGCTTGATGGGGATGGCATTGAATCTATAAACAACCTTGGGCAGTATGGCCATTTTCACGAACATTGATTCTTCCTATCCATGAGCATGGTATGTTCTTCCATTTGTTTGTGTCCTCTTTGATTTCACTGAGCAGTGGATTGTAGTTCTCCTTGAAGAGGTCCTTGACATCCCTTGTAAGTTGGATTCCTAGGTATTTTATTCTCTTTGAAGCAATTGTGAATGGAAGTTCACTCCTGATTTGGCTCTCTGCTTGTCTGTTACTGGTGTATAAGAATGCTTGTGATTTTTGCACATTAATTTTGTATCCTGAGACTTTGCTGAAGTTGCTTATCAGCTTAAGGAGATTTTGGGCTGAGATAATGGGGTTTTCTAAATATACAATCATGTCATCTGCAAACAGGGACAATTTGACTTCTTCTTTTCCTAACTGGATACACTTTATTTCTTTCTCTTGCCTGATTGCCCTAGCCAGAACTTCCAACACTATGTTGAATAGGAGTGGTGAGAGAGGGCATCCCTGTCTTGTGCCAGTTTTCAAAGGGAATGTTTCCAGTTTTTGCCCATTCAGTATGATATTGGCTGTGGGTTTGTCATAAATAGCTCTTATTATTTTGAGGTACGTTCCAGCAATACCGAATTTATTGAGCGTTTTTAGCATGAAGGGCTGTTGAATTTTGTCAAAGGCCTTTTCTGCATCTATTGAGATAATCATGTAGTTCTTGTCTTTGGTTCCGTTTATATGCTGGATTACATTTATTGATTCGTGAATGTTGAACCAGCCTTGCATCCCAGGGATGAAGCCCACTTGATCATGGTGGATAAGCTTTTTGATGTGCTGCTGAATCCGGTTTGCCAGTATTTTATTGAGGATTTTTGCATCGATGTTCATCAGGGATATTGGTCTAAAATTCTCCTTTTTTGTTGTGTCTCTGCCAGGCTTTGATATCAGGATGATGTTGGCCTCATAAAATGAGTTAGGGAGGATTCCCTCTTTTTCTATTGATTGGAATAGTTTCAGAAGGAATGGTACCAGCTCCTCTTTGTACCTCTGGTAGAATTCAGCTGTGAATCCATCTGGTCCTGGACTTTTCTTGGTTGGTAGGCTATTAATTAATGCCTCAATTTCAGAGCCTGCTATTGGTCTATTCAGGGATTCAACTTCTTCCTGGTTTAGTCTTGGGAGAGTGTAAGTGTCCAGGAAATTATCCATTTCTTCTAGATTTTCTAGTTGATTTGCATAGAGGTGTTTATAGTATTCTCTGATGGTAGTTTGTATTTCTGTGGGGTCGGTGGTGATATCCCCTTTATCATTTTTTATTGCATCTATTTGATTTCTCTCTCTTTTCTTCTTTATTAGTCTTGCTAGCGGTCTGTCAATTTTGTTGATCTTTTCAAAAAACCAACTCCTGGATTCATTGATTTTTTGGAGGGTTTTTTGTGTCTCTATCTCCTTCAGTTCTGCTCTGATCTTAGTTATTTCTTGCCTTCTGCTAGCTTTTGAATGTGTTTGCTCTTGCTTCTCCAGTTCTTTTAATTGTGATGTTAGAGTGTCCGTTTTAGATCTTTCCAGCTTTCTCTTATGGGCATTTAGTGCTATAAATTTCCCTCTACACACTGCTTTCAATGTGTCCCAGAGATTCTGGTATGTTGTATCTTTGTTCTCATTGGTTTCCAAGAACATCTTTATTTCTGCCTTCATTTCGTTATGTACCCAGTAGTCATTCAGGAGCAGGTTGTTCAGTTTCCATGTAGTTGAGCGGTTTTGATTGAGTTTCTTAGTCCTGAGTTCTAGTTTGATTGCACTGTGGTCTGAGAGACAGTTTGTTACAATTTCTGTTCTTTTACATTTGCTGAGGAGTGCTTTACTTCCAATTATGTGGTCAATTTTGGAATAAGTGTGATGCGGTGCTGAGAAGAATGTATATTCTGTTGATTTGGGGTGGAGAGTTCTATAGATGTCTATTAAGTCCGCTTGGTGCAGAGATGTGTTCAATTCCTGGATATCCTTGTTAACTTTCTGTCTCGTTAATCTGTCTAATGTTGACAGTGGAGTGTTGAAGTCTCCCATTATTATAGTATGGGAGTCTAAGTCTCTTTGTAAGTCTCTAAGGACTTGCTTTATGAATCTGGGTGCTCCTGTATTGGGTGCATATATATTTAGGATAGTTAGGTCTTCCTGTTGAATTGATCCCTTTACCATTATGTAATGGCCTTCTTTGTCTCTTTTGATCTTTGATGGTTTAAAGTCTGTTTTATCAGAGACTAGGATTGCAACCCCTGCTTTTTTTTGTTCTCCATTTGCTTGGTAGATCTTCCTCCATCCCTTTATTTTGAGCCTATGTATGTCTCTGCATGTGAGATGGGTCTCCTGAATACAGCAGACTGATGGGTCTTGACTCTTTATCCAGTTTGCCAGTCTGTGTCTTTTAATTGGAGCATTTAGTCCATTTACATTTAAGGTTAATATTGTTATGTGTGACCTTGATCCGGCCATTATGATATTAACTGGTTATTTTGCTCGTTAGTTGATGCAGTTACTTCCTAGCCTTGATGGTCTTTACATTTTTGCATGTTTTTGCAATGGTTGGTACCGGTTGTTCCTTTCCATGTTTAGGGCTTCCTTCAGGGTTTCTTGTAAGGCAGGCCTGGTGGTGACAAAATCTCTCAGCATTTGCTTGTCTGTAAAGGATTTTATTTCTCCTTCACTGATGAAACTTAGTTTGGCTGGATATGAAATTCTGGGTTGAAAATTCTTTTCTTTAAGAATGTTGAATATTGGCCCCCACTCTCTTCTGGCTTGTAGAGTTTCTGCCGAGAGATCTGCTGTTAGTCTGATGGGCTTCCCTTTGTGGGCCTTTCTCTCTGGCTGCCCTTAAGATTTTTTCCTTCATTTTAACTTTGGTGAATCTGGCAATTATGTGTCTTGGAGTTGCTCTTCTGGAGGAGTATCTTAGTGGCGTTCTCTGTATTTCCTGAATTTGAATGTTGGCCTGCCCTACTAGGTTGGGGAAGTTCTCCTGGATGATATCCTGAAGAGTGTTTTCCAACTTGGTTCCATTTTCCCCCTCACTTTCAGGCACCCCAATCAGAGGTAGATTTGGTCTTTTTACATAATCCCATACTTCTTGTAGGCTTTGTTCATTTCTTTTTCTTCTTTTTTCTTTTGGTTTCTCTTCTCGCTTCATTTCATTCATTTGATCCTCAATCGCTGATACTCTTTCTTCCAGTTGATCGAGTCGGTTACTGAAGCTTGTGCATTTGTCACGTATTTCTCGTGTCATGGTTTTCATCTCTGTCATTTCGTTTATGACCTTCTCTGCATTAATTAGTCTAGTGTCAATTCTTCCATTCTTTTTTCAAGATTTTTAGTTTCTTTGCGCTGGGTACGTAATTCCTCCTTTAGCTCTGAGAAGTTTGATGGACTGAAGCCTTCTTCTCTCATGAATGAATAAGATTTAGTATTTGTTAGCACAACAAGGTGACAACAGTTGACAATCTTTTTTTGTACATTTAGAAATAAATAAAAAATATAATTGAGCTGTTTGTAACACAATGAATGAATAAATGTTTGAGGTGTTGGCTACCCCATTTACCCTCACGTAACTATTACACATTGTATGCTTGTATCAATATATCTTATGTGCTTTATAAATAAATATACCTACTAGGTACCTACAAATATTAAAGATTAAAAAAATTATTTTACAACTTGATATTAAGAGACAAATTCTTATTTTTTAGAGGACTATAAATCAGAAGGTTTTCAATCACCAAGTACAAACCAAATAAAAAATGTAGTTATAAGTACTGGGGCAGTGTCCACTGGCAAAGCATATTAATAAGAAATCTACTTTCTGAACAGCCCAGGGTTTGCATAAATGATTATGTTTGTCATGCCACTGTTAAAATAACTGACATATCTAAAAGCACTTTGTGTGTGAATAAATTCATAAAATAAAAAGCACTGTGTTCTTTATGATAGAATATAGAATATCAATCTCATTTCTCTTCTACAAAAGAATCCTTTAGGGTGTTGGAAGAATGAGTGAAGCATACAATTCGTACAAACTCCAGAAACTGTCATTTTTATTATATGAGCTTTATTATTTTTTAAAATATCATATATATATTCCTATATTATATGTTTTCCTAACTACTATTTTCAAGTTAGGACAGAAGATAAGCTCGAGTTTTTCTTAGGTATATTTTAACCTATCATCATTCTTTACACAACCTCTTTAAGAAGTACTTTAGCATGCTGTCATTTACTGCTAAAATCTGACACAGTTGGCCAGGCACCGTGGCTCATGCTTGTAATCCCAGCACTTTGGGTGGCCTAGGCCAGCAGATCACTTGAACTCAGGAGTTCGAGAGCAGCCTGACCAACATGGCAAAATCCTGTCTTTACTAAAATTATAAAAATTAGCCTGGCATGGTAGCACATGCCTGTGGTCTCAGATACTAAGGAGGCTGAGGCACGAGAATTACTTGAACCCAGGAAGCCAAGGTTTCAGTGAGCTGAGAGAATGCCACTGCACTCCAGCCTATAAGACAGAAAGAGACTTTGTCTTAAAAAAAAAAAAAAGTAATAACACAGTTTACAACTGTTAACATTTACCCAATTATAGTAAAAATGTCAAGTTTGATAGACAGAAGTATAAAAGTATAGAAGTATAAAATGATAAGAAGTAAAAATTTAAAAATCCTCTCTAACTCCCTTTCCTCCCCCAGAAACCAACACTATAAATAATTCTTCATGTTATATTCAAAGTGTATTCTACAAATTTTAAAAGTAATAAACAATATAAATTTGACAACACAATAGAATAATCTACACATATAGTTTGCCAAGTTGACTACAGGATAAGTACCTTGAAATGAAACACTGGATCTAAAGACATTTATTATTTCAGATGTTGAGAGCTATGCTAAATTGCCCTTCAAAACAAAACAAAACAAAACAAAATGGCTACTGTTAACAGTGTATAAACATACTTTTATCCTCTGGGTTCTATTAAACATTTCAGTTTTTTTCAATCATATATGGAAGTGATATCTTGGTGTTACTCTATGTGAGTGAGGCTGAGCAATTTGTCAAATGTTCATTTCTATTTTGCTTTTTCTGTGAACTGTTTGTTTATATTCTTTGACCATTTTTCTCTTGGGATGTTCAATTTTTTCTCTTAACTTGTAAGAACTCTCTGTATAAAATAAATTAATTCTCTATCACACGCTTTACAAGTATCTTCCCCAAATTGTTCTTTATCTTTTGACTTGTTTATGGCATTTTCAACTCCATAGAAGTATTTAATTTGCATGTATAATATGTATCTATGTTTTCTTTTATAGCCTCCAAATTTATTGAGATACTTACAAAGACCATCTTACTGAATATGTTTTTAAAAAGCTTTCTTGCCATTATTTTCTTTATCTTCTCTTCTCTTTATGTTTAAAATTTTGGTGCTTCTAGAATTCAATCTGATGTAAAGAGTACCTAAGAATACAGCTGTATGCTTCTATAAATGGTTAGGCAGTCATTCTAAGACAATATTTTGTCCAGCCTATCCTAGTGAACAAAAATGCCACCTGAATCAGGTATCAAATTTTCCTAAAATATATTTCTGGGCCTCTACATTTTTCCATTAATCTTCTACTTTTGTACCAATACTATACCACTTTATTTATTACAGATGTGTTGAAATGTGTTTAATATGTAGTAGCATTGAACTCTCTCAATCTAGAGTATTCAATAAATGCAATAGAAAGTCAGTGCTTGAAGAGACAATTAGGAGCACCTAATTCAGCTCCTTCAGTTTGCAGATAAGAAAAATTAAGGCCAGGAATATTCCAAGACTCATTTGAAATTCCACAGAAGTTCATGGGAAAGAGGAACTAGAACAAGGATTCTCGCGCTACTATTCTAGTATTCATTCTTCTGAGCCATGCTAATAACTATTAAGAAATACATTCCCATAGACTTTAATACTTCTCAAACTATTTCTAGTCCGTGTTTCTGTATGATACGTATTTTTCTATTCTAATTTTGTATGCCTTTGAACCTCCATTTTTCTATAAACTTGTGATACTTTCATTATTATACATACTTACAAACACCCATATCCCATGAAAAAGAGTGGGAGACAAACCAAATCTGTTTGCCAACATCCTTTATCATGGCCTATGTATTTTACTCATTAGAATCCTAAGTGGGATTGTTCTAATGTTAAAAGCATTTTCAAACCAATGCACAAGTTAACAGTACAGTTTTGACTGATGATCACCATGGGAGTTGTCTGCTAGAGGCTGTCGTCGGCATGTTCATGAGATCTATGGTTTCACATGAAATGTAAGTTATTGCAAGCACTACTGAGGGTATGAACATAATACACATCTAACTTCCATTAGATTTGAAAAATGTGAAACAGTTATGTACAAAGAATATGAAATATGTGATGGAATCACACAATGATTTAGAGAAAGAAACTTCACAATTCACACAATGAGAAAAAGAGGATAAATTTAAGAAAAATTTAGAAAATAGTACCAGATTAAATCATGAGATCAGGTCAGTGTCTCTGGAGGTCTGCCAGAGAAATAACAGCAGGTGTGGAAATTGAAGAATATTGGAGTCCGGTAAGTCACTGCCTGGGGTGGTTTCATATAAAGAAGCTAGACGGTCTACAGAACTAGGAATCCATCTTACTCTCATGCCAATAATAAAAGTTATAATTTTAGACAATTATGCTATCACCCTAGACAACTCTAACTGAAAAAAATACTTGTTATATTAAATTTGCCCAAACCATTGTGGCAAAATTAAGGATTTGGATGATTTCCAGTTGAATGGGGTTGGTCACATGATATTAATGAAAGAAAGCACATAGTTTCCCCAAAGCTAAAAGATCTGAAACGCTTTAATAAAGCAGTGTGGAATGAGAGTTTAAGCCAAAATGCAGCATCATTTCTTATCTAGAAAGCACATTGTACAATAGCAGAATGTTGAAAAGAGTCATATAGATTAGGAACTAGAAAGCATCACTTGAATTAATAACTTTCACCCAAAGATAGAAAACTAATGCTCCCACTTATACTACTCTCAGAGAATTAGATGCAGATGCCTCTAAGCACTACGGATGACTACTTTTTACACAAACAAGTAAGGACTTCTTATTTTCCTTTCAAGAGGGGTTGGTATGTGAAATTGTTACTATGAATTGTTGCGTTCAGAAATGAGTTTCCATCTTGAATACCAGAGTATATACAGCATGGCTCTTCCATATCACGAACAAAGGCATCGAATAATATTGTCCTCTTCAGTGACAAGCATTTGTTCATTGCTCAGGAGTTTCTCTTATTCATTAGGAGCTGAAATTTCAAATAAATGTTCAATTTCTTGTTCATATATTTTACAAAGTATTTTCTCTCTCTCTCTCTCTCTTTTTTTTTTTTTTTCCTGACAGAGTCTTGCTCTGTAGTGGTGCAATCACATCTCATGGCAACCTGGACCTCCCTGGGCTCAGGTGATCCTTCCACCTCAATCTGCCCAGTAGCTGGGATTACAGGTGTGCACCACCACGCCCAGCAGTTTCTGTATCTTTTTAGAGACAGGGTTTCGCCGTGTTGTCTCGAACTTCTGGGCTCAAGAGATCCTGCCACCTTGGCTTCCCAAAGTGTTGGGATTACAGGTGCGAGTCACCACGCTCCGCAAAAATACCTTTAAAATTTATATAATAAAACTTTCTTTTCTAAGATCTGTTAAAGAAAAATCCATACACTAAATGTACTCACATGTACAATTTTCTTATGCCTGAATTAGAAAGAACAACAATATTGGTCCAAGGATACATATTTCAGTTAGAAAGAAGGAGTAAGTTCAAGAGACTTATTGTACAACATGGTAACTACAGTTATTGACAATGTATTGCTGAAACATGCTAAAAGAGTAGGTTATAAATCTCACCAAAAAATCATACTTTTGTATGATTAATACATATGTTAATTAGCTACATTTAGCCATTCTACTATATATATTTCAAAACATCATACATGATAAATACACACAGTTTTATCTATCAGTTATAATAGTAATAGTTCCTTGTATTTATAAAAAGAGCTGCAGTTCAATACATAAATTATTCATAAACGTATACTTCATAAGTTGCTTTTAATAATAAGAAAAAGAATAAAAATAAAATTTACTGAAGCATTTTCATTATAACTAACCATATTACCTCACAGACATCTGAGTGATATAACTTTAATAAACAATTCAAGAGTGACAAACACACACACACACAAAAATTGTATTTTGATTTATCAAATCCAAACTGTAGAGTTCATCTTAAATTTTACTTAGGATTCAGAGAAAATGAAAAAAAGCATTCACTTGTGTCTATTAGATCCAAATACCCTAAATTCACTGGCTTAATTTATTAGCTTGAATGGCTCTTTGTCAACCTTAGTGTTCTGTATTAGAGAAGATGTGCCAATCATTACAGATGTCTTTACAATGAATATGAGTTCACCACTTTTAGTGATTAGCTTTTAGATAGTAACATCCATAGTCACTAAAACAGTGAGCATCTTTTGAAAGGAAAAGATAAAACAGTAAGCATCTTTTGAAAGGATAAGGGGCTTGGCAAGGTTAAAGTACTGGGGACTGCTCTAAAACAAATTAGACTTGTAGGTCACCAAGAGATCAGTACAGAAAATAATGATAAATTGCATACAATTTACTGGATGGCGCCTATGCCATTATGCTATTCATGATAAAAAAGAATAAATAAGAGACACACAGTTATTGCTGTATTTATTATTTGTTATGTGCAGCAACATTTTGCCCAACAGAAATTCTGTGGTGGATGCCTTTCTGAAACTTGGAATATCAAAGATTTATAGTACTCTCACTGGCAAGATAATATAAGATTAATCAGCTCCTTAATCATACATTTTGCCTGACCTCATGCATTTTTTCTTAAGCTTCACAACAATTATAAACCTCATTTTAAATGTCTTTGAACATCAACGATGTTCCATGATTGGTTTTGTCCATATTGATTTTAAAGCCAGACACAGTAGTACATCAGGGGTTGTATGTCAGGGGTCAAATGAAGAGACACAGATTAATAAAGCATTCATTCTGTCCTCAAAGAGTTCCTCCTCTAACAGGAGAGTCAGTGTTTGATTAATTATCACCTTGTGTGATAAATGTAATAGAGACACTTGCAAAGTATTATAAAATCTCTTTGTCCAGAGAGTCATTTCTAGTCCACAAGAAAACAAATTGCTTAGTCCCTCTGGGATAGTCAGTGCACATCTAACTAATCAACAGGGGAAAAAACTTTACACAGACACTTCATTATATTACTCCCAATATCTCAAACCAAATAAACTTTCTTCCTTCAACCAGGCCATTCTCCACAATGCCATTAATCACACTTTGCTCGTCTCTCCATCTTTTCGAGGGGAGGCTCTGCTCTTCACTTACAGCTAAGCTATTGAAAGATTATTTTGGCTTAGGTAGTTTTTTAAGAGCTTTGCCTGCATCAACTCATTTCATCCTCACAGTGGCTCTAAAAGGTAAGTACTTATTATTTATGTTTAGAGATGGGGTCATGCTTTGTTGCCCAGGGTGGAGAACAGTGGCTATTCACAGTACTATCATGGCATACTATGGCCTCAAACTCTTCGGCTCAAGGGATCCTCCTGCCTTGGCCTCCAAAGAGGCTGGGACTATAGGCATATGCCTGCATGCTAGGCAAAAAAAGGAATTACTCTTTAACCTCTTTGATAGATGAGAAAATGAGTGCAGGTGCAAAGATCTTAAGTAATTCATCACACAGTCAATGAACAAACTTTCAAAATGGAGCAATCTACTAGCTGTGATGGCTGCTACAAAGTAAATCTAGTGCCTATTGCTTCTGTCACTCACTTCGTATTTCTGTATGTGGTTACAACTGCATGCTTTACATCTTTGGAAAGATCACCAGATAGGGACCACAGACCAAATTTTGAATCTCTTTCAGTGCCTAGAGATGAAAGGATACATTCAGTGAATGTTATAAATAACAACAAATAACAATACTTTATATTAATCATGATTAAATTTCTGTCCCTTAGAGTAAAAATAGCAGGACAGTAAATTCCTAAATAAGTTCCTGCAATGTGGTAGGAATACAATTCTTAACATATTTGTTTTCACTGTTCAAAAATTTTAAGCTGAATGGTGCCTTATAGATCTTAGAGGCAATCAGCCACAAATCACATAGAACCCTTTCTGTTTGTTATATAAAGATTGGCTTTATTCTGTAAAATAATTTCCTACACATCATCTGAATATGCTATGTTGAAGAGGCATATCTATTGTAATTAATAATGAAGTCTTTTTGAACCAAGTGTGAAGAAATAATTTGTCAATGCATTTAAAACAAAACTTTAGACCCCTACTTCATGTTTTATTTACATATTCTATAAGAGGTAGTGTCCTTCTTAGATAGGTGATACTTAGTACCAAATAATCGAGATAACAATCTATGTGTATAAGTTATAAATTTGGGGAAGATGTTAAGAGTTTTTTGTTCCAGTAATATTTTTCATTACCAAATTGTCACTTTATTTTTGTTTTATCAATTTTGAATATAATGTTCAACACTGCTGAAAACTGAGAAAGTACTTCAGTATTTATTCTTTGTTTGATGTGTGCTATACCAGATAGTATTTACCCTGTTTAACACAAAATGGTGGTAAGATAATCCTTAAAATATATTTATTTTTATAGTTTAAATAATTTTATAGTTTAAAGAATTTCTGAGCTGCATGGCACTTTATAGGAAAATTGTTTTCTTGACTATGTTGGTCAAATTAAAATTGGTCAGAATCCAATGTGTTTGATTCCAATGTGTCTGATTATTAACAAGATATTGTACAGACAATACAAAGGTATTTAAACATGAAATACACTTTCAATTATTTACAAGCACAGTACAAGGCGAGGCATGGTGGCTCATGCCTATAATCCCAGCACTTTGGGAGGCTGAGGCAGGTGGATTGCTTGAACTCAGGAGTTTGACACCAGTCTGGGCAATATGGCAAACCCCTGCCTCTATCAAAAATACAAAAATTAGTCATGCATGGTGGTGCACTCCTGTGGTCCCAGCTACTTGGGGGCTAACAGGGGAGGATCACTTGAGCCCATGAGATTGAGGCTGTAGTGAGCCGAGATCGTGCCACTGCACTCCAGCCTGGGTGACAGAGTGAGACTCCATCTCTAAATACATACGTCCATACATACATACATACACTACATTCACAACCTAAGAACTTTATCTTCAATAATAAGTACAGTAGAGCTATAAGAAGATAGGAATCTGCCTATAATCAAAGAATTTAATGTTTCTGTCCGGTATCACACATTAATTCAACAAATACAGGTTGAACATTTCTAATATGAAAATCCAAATTCCAAAATGCTCAAAAATCCAAAACTTTTTGAACATTGACATGATGCCACAAGTGGAAAAACTCTATACCTAACCTCATGTGATGGGTTGCAGTCAAAATACTGCCAAAACTTTATTTCATGCACAAAAGTAATTAAATTATTGTATACAATTACCTTCAGGCTATGCATATAAGATATATATGAAACATAAGTGAATCCCATGTTTAGAATTGGGTCTCATCCCCAAGATATCTCATTATGTATGTCTAAATATTCCAAAATATGAAAAAATCTAACATTTGAAACACTCTGGTCCCAAGCATTTCAGATAAGAAATACTCAACTGGTACTAATTGAATGGGGGTATTCACTATACTAGGCCTTACTAGAGTTCCAAGCATGGATAAGATACAGCCCTTCTCCTTAAATTACTTATATTCAACACTGGAAAACAAACAATAAACAGGTAGAAGTGAAATAACAATGAGAGAATTAAACAACTCAAGAGAAGAGCCAGGAGCATTCAAATGGGTGTTTACATGCTATAACTCAAAATATGGTCATGTTTCAGTATAGAACTGTCAAAATTGTAGAGGTTAATCAACAACCAAAGACAGCCCAAGAACCTGGATTGAATGGGAAGACCTGATTCTCAATAGCTATTAGACTCTCTCACTTCTTACGTTCACTTCTTCATTCATTGTGATTCAAATTGATTGTCCCTTGTTGTCCCTCCAACACACCAGGGTTTCCCCTCGCCTACAACCTTGGCATTCCCCTGTTTCAGCTGGAAAGCCCTTGCCTCACAAATTGCTTGAATCAGTTTTGCTGCAATTACAAATGATACCAAAATCTCTGCTTACATTTAATTGGTCAAAGCAAACTGCATAGTTCAAGCCTGAGGTTAGTGGATGGGACGTCAAATCCTCCCCCTCAAAGGACAGGCCTCATGTGAGGACTTTTTGCCACTTCCTTCAAGTTGCTCAAATGTCATCTTCTCAGTCACCTCCCTCTGACCACTTTATGTAACGTTTCTACCCATCTCCCCATACACAAGCATGCAAACTCTATTCATATTCTCCTATTCTCCTCCATTGCTTTATTCCTACCCTTAGCCTCACATTTTCTAGATATTGGGTCAATGAAACAATGAGCATTTTCCAAGTCAAAGCTAAAATGTTTACATACAACACAATTTAAAGATCTCTACATCTTACTACATTAATATCACTTATCATTACTTAAGACCCCGAGTCATCCATACCTGCACTATTTATTGTCTACATTATGACTTTACTATTCCACAGTCTTCATCAACATGACTTTACTATTCTGAGAAACTCTTACCCCAAAAGATGAAAGTTGCAAATAGCTTTGTTGTTCATTTGAGAAACTTCATGAAAATCTATTTCAATCAACCATGAACAACTTAACTTGCAAATATAGTATCAATTGATTGTGTATTCCATAAAACCCCCTAAGAAATTCTCTCCTAGTAATATTTATCAATCTTCAAGTATTATATCACTAGTGTTACCCCATTCTTAAAAAAACCCTGCTTAAAATACCTGTCTGTAAACCAGATTCTCAAACCTTTCTTTATCTCTAAATATTTCTACTTTGCCCTTCCTTCCCTTAGATGTTAAGACTCTGTTGAGGTAGTAAATTTCCTATACCATAGGAAGCAATAAACTCAGTTTTGTTTTATTTAAGGTTATTTTGGTGACATTTTAGAGGACCTAGCATTCAATCTACTTTCTGTGAGCCAGAGAGACATGTGAGACACTAGACTCAAAGTTCAGGGCAAACCAAAATCCTAATTCACTTCTTTGAATTTGCGCTTAAAATACACATAACTAAAAAGGCTAGAAAGCATTTTGCTAATTCTACTTTCCTGTGCTCTCATCTCCATTGAGTACACATGGAAAGCCAAATAAATATTTTTGAGCTTATAAGGACTAACAGTTTTATGATTTATTTATCAACATTTTAAAATTACAACGAGAAAAAAAGTAACAAGTTATTACAAGGGGATTCTTTCTGTCACTTTTTTGGCTGAAGCAAAAGAATAGATGGAAAGTATCACCACATTACAAAGTGAGTTGCTATACCTGGGTAGGATACGTAATGGATATGATTAATCTCACTATGAGTTATGTGACCCACACAACAGAGTTTTGGGCAAAGCACAGAGTGCAGTTCTAGAAAATACGTACACGGTTGTATGAAGTTAGCATATTGATAACCTACAGTGAACTTTCAAATACTTTTATAAGCTAACATATCATCACACTAACATGCTAGTATGTTTTATAAGGTTTAAGAGGTGCCTTTTTAAAACTTAAGTATTGGCCTATTTTTCCCTATGGTTACCAATTCATAAATTTCTGTGATTCCTCTCTGCAACTAATGCAGCATTTTAACGGAGTTCCCAAGTGCTGCTGTGCTTGGCTTGTATATCATTATATCTTGGTCATTTCCAAGCTTGTTTAGAAGTAGACAGTCATGTGATTTGGGCGGCACTTAAATTTTATGTAAAATATACTCATTCACATAAAACAGCAATAATAACCACAATAATAACCACCACAACAAAACAACCATATAACTTGTATATGTCAATCCCCTATGAATCTGCTTGTGTAACACCTAAGTATGAATGAGGTTTATGGAGGACCTTCTATGGTAAGGCACTGTGCTAAATGCTTCACATTTATTTTATGGTGTAATCTTCAACCCTCACAAGAGTCCTCTGAGGAAGGCACTATAATTAGTCCTATTTCACAGGTATGAAAGCCAACAGTTACTCATAGTTGCCTAGAGGTAAATAGAAATAGCAGTGATGGAGTCTGGATTCACATCCTGGTTTCCCAGCTGACACCAGGACCACAGCTAATAATTAAAAGAATCTATCTATACATTGTTGAAATACAGAGCCTTCAAGTTAACAAGTTTTTGCAAAGTCTTGTTAAAATTCAAATACAATAACTCCTGTATCACCAAATGGAAATTCTCCTTAAGAAAAATTCTATATGTGCCATTACTTCCATATATTTATTCTGCAGTCATGAGACTTTTGGATTGAGTATACCTACTTGACCCTTGGAATAGTGATTTAAGTTCTCTGAGGTATAAAATGACAAATGTATTGAACTCTTGAATGGACTGCCCAAGAAAAATATATGCTGCTTTCTTTTTCATTGACACCCTGAGGCTATACTAAAGACTTATTATATCTGAATAACAAATAAAAATTAATTGTATAGTAGCCATGTGAGATGTAGGAAGTCACATTGATATTTTGTGTTTAGAGATGTAACCATTTCATTTAGAATAAAATACTAAAAAAGCAACGTTAACAAAGGCCACGTGTGAGAGGGTTTTTAGTGTGGAGACTCTGATCTCCAATCTTAGTTTTACTGTAAGGTCTATGGCAGGAATGTAATGAGAGTCATATTTGTGATTTAACATTTTCAAGAAGCCACCACATTTTTTAAAAGTAAAAAGTAGAAAATACTGAGAACATCCTTTGTATTCTTTTTTCTTAGTCTTTAAAATCCAGTGTGCATTTTATACCTACAGAACATCTCAGTGCACATTACCCACATCTCAAGTGCTCATTAACCACGTGTGGTTTGTGGCTGCTGTTTTAGACAGTGCAGATCTATATTCTATGAATCTCCTAGCACAGTTTTTTTTTTTTTTTGAGAAACAAAACGTTTTTGGTTATAGATGAACTATTATATGCTATCTGAGATTGTCAGTTTAATTCAGTCAACAATTAACTCAAAATGGTGGGGTTTTTTGGAAGGAAGTGTGTTACTTTGTGAAGATTCCAGACACTAGGACAAAGTCAGGTAAATTTTATTTTACTATTCACTTTTTTTTTTAGAAGCTAATATTTGTCATTATCTGATTAAGCAGGCATAGAACTAATTATATTGCCTAATAAGCATAAGCTTACTATAACATGTAAATTTTACAAGCCCTGCATTAATTAATCTCCCAACATCTCTCTGGAATAAGTATTTTACTATTTTATTTATATGAAAAAATATTTAAGCTAAAAGAGATTAGTCACTATTTCAGTCTGTTTACTATTGCTATAAAGGAATTCCTGAGAGTGGGTGATTTAATAAAGACAAAAAGTGTATTTGACTCATGATTCTAATGTCAGGAAAGGTTCAGACATTAGAATCTGGTTGAGGATCTAGTGAGGGCTTCAGGCCTTCAGGCTGCTTCATGGCGGAAGATGAAGAGGAGCCAGAGTGTGCAGAGTTCAATGGCAAGAGAGGAAGCAAGAGAGAGAGAGAGAGAGAGAGAGAGAGAGAGAGAGAGAGAGAGAAAGGTGCTAGGCTCTTTTTAACAATCAGTTCTCAAAAAAACTAATAGAGTGAGAAGTCAGTGGCCCTCCAGGGAGGACACTAGTCCATGAAGAATTTACCCCCATGACCCCACCACATCCCACTAGGCTCCACCTCCTCATGACCTCCCACTAGGCTCCACCTCCAACACTGGGGATCAAATGTCAATATGAAGTTTAGAGCAGACAAATAATAATAATCCAGACCATAGCAATTATTTACCTGAAGTTCCACAACTAAACATAAAAGTCATGCTCTGAACCAGTGGTTCTCAAAGTTTGGCTCAAGATCAGCAGCACCATCATCACCGGAGAACTTGTTAAAAATGCAAATTCTCATTCAGACTCCAGACTTACTGAACCAGAGAATTGGGGTAGGCTCTGTGTCCAATAATCGGCTTTAACAAGCTGTCTAGGTGATGGTAATATACATGAAAGTTTAAGAACCACTGCTCTGTACTGCTATATTGCACTACCTCTTCCCAATAAATACCTACTATAGAATATATTTAAAAAACTCAAAAATGATATAAAGTCTATCCACCATTACCCAAAGCAAATCATTATTAATATGTGGTGTATTAAATTTTCTTATAGTACTTTTCCTTTTATTAGTGTTGGTTTGTGTGAATGTCCATATTTTATACACATACACATTTTCTTTTTTACATTTTATAGTGTATGTAATTATATAAATATGTATATGTGTATGAGCATATATACTATAACAATACAAAACTATAGTCTTGAATTTTATGTTTTAAAGACAATGTTATATTGCATGCTACAAGTACGTTTTAAGTGAGTTTTTTTTTTAATTAAAGAAGTTATCATGGTAGGGTGCTGCCTGGGAGGTGGGTTATTGGGCACTGGGTGATGGGGGAAGGCAGGCACTAAGAAGGACATTATTATATGCTGAGAATTTAATTTGTCTAAGCTTCCTAAAGTGCAACCTGAGATCTGTTAACAGCTATGTTTCTCCTTTTCCTAATTTTATTCTAGCTTGATTTTAAACAGCATTTGTTTTCTATTTAGTGCTGTTTTGAAAGCTGAAAATATTTTGTGGCAATTTTACTTATTAATGATAACTACAGAGAGAATTTAACAAAGTAGAAAGTTAAAAATAATAATTTTTAATTTTTTTGCAAATGTATTTATCTATTAACACTAAAATCTCTAATTCCCTCTCTCACTACTTCATGCAGTAACAAGGTGATGTATTTCCAGAGCTGGAGGATGGAGTGGCATGAATAAACGTTGTTTGTCACTGGTATTGCAGGAGTCAGGATCCTGACCCCATAAGGTGCACAGTGGAGCATGAGCTTAGTGACTCAAACATCATATCCCTCCCTTCTCACCCCACCCCTCCTCTCTGATCACTTTGTTCAGAAAGTCTTCATATACTAACAGGTGTGACTTTCTGCTCATCTCACACACTGAGGGAGCTAAATTTATCATGAGCTAAACATACCCTGATTTTTCCAAACCATCACAGTGTTATTTGTTCCCAAATTACTTTATAACCAACTCTGATTCCCCACAGAAGATTATCTGATTACTGAGCAGTTAAATGAGAGCACTTCTCTGTTCTCCACATCTAATTTCCCCACTAAGGGGAGTCGGGGAAGGTCTGGTTTGAAAAGCTAAAATAAGCAGCTGCCCAGGTGATATAATGTGAAATAACTGGGAAGAAAAGTCTTTTCTCTGGCTTAACCCATTGCCATCCATCATTAGAGAAGCCATCTACATGACACGGAAACATTTTTCTTAATATTCTTTAAGAACCCTTTGTACAATTAAACTACCCCATACTGGGGAAACTTTTTAAACACTTGGTCAAGATGACTATGGTCAGGGCTACTAGAGTATATGGAAAGTTAAGACAAAGTAGGGACCCCTCTTAGGGACCTGACAGATGCCCCCCCACCAAGCAAGCCAGAGTCATAGAATGCTTTGGTTCCCTAAAGGAACATATGTTCTTAAGTTATTTTTCAGAAACTCCTACCAGATGGAAAATGAGGTCTATCACATAGACTTCAGATAAGGGGGAAATGAGGACTGAACTCTGATCATCTTTCTTTGTTCCGAATTTCTTCCTGAGGACCCTGGAGAGAGTCATAGGTATGGACCAGACCAACCTAACACCTCCAGGTATCAGTTTATGATTTTGCTTGCAACTTCCTCTTTCCTAAAATGTACCCCTGCCTTTAAGAACCCTTGCTTGTAAGACACTGGGGAGCTCAGGCCTTAAGTGTTAGCTACCCCCATTCTCCCTGCTTGGCACCATGGATAAATGCCCTTTTCACCTGCTCCAAATCTCTGCATTGGTGTCTGACTTTACTGCACTGGGTAAGGGGACCCCAGTTTGATTTGGTCACAAAGCCTTCAGGCAACTTAGAGACTGGCTCTCTCAGCATGTGTGTCTTAGGAAAGGGAGCCTCTCTGACCTAGGCTCTTGCCCACTGATGGGGTTCCTTTGCGCAGAACTTAACACTGTAACCAACAGCAAAACCTAAGTGGGCTGACTAGAAAGCGAGATAGGACAGTGCCAGTGTGCTGGCTCAGGGTTGCCTTATCTGGTTAGCCATGAAAGTTTATAATAGTGCTTGTCTATGTTGCCAATGCAGTTTACAATGCAGTTTAGTTACTTGAGTTGCTGCCATACTCTTTCATCTATACAGAAATCAAAATTGGCTATATCAGGTGCAGGGGCAAAGAGAATTTTCCCTTCCCTCCTGAAGGCTAGAGTCTGTCGAAATAAACTGACAATAGATAGCTAGAAAGAGAAAAGACACAGAAAGTTATTAATGTGTGTAAGCATGGGAATCATACAAAATATGAGACTCAAAGAGTGGCTGGATGGCTGAAGCTTAAATAACACCCTCTTCATAGGAGAAATGGAGATGGGGAAATAAAGGCAATGTTGAGGAGTAGTAAATGATTTTTAGGATAATTTAATATGCAGAAAATAATTTGTAAATGATTCTCTTTGGAAATTGAATGGGACTGGAGGACAGACAATAGCTTCTGAAAAAGTCTAGGTGTGATGACATTCTTCAGTTTTCCTTCCTACAGAATGAGTTTAATCTCCCCTGGTCAATGATATTTCAGGGAGGAGATTGAAGGCCATTGTGCTCCTTCTGGAGAAGCTTCAGATAAGAGAACTTCAGAGACAGAGTTCTATCCTGTGCTTGGAGGTAGAAGCAGAAGAAGGTTAAAGTTCTCCATCCTGCAGTCGCTTGTAAGGCCTTTTAATTTTCTTTAGTTCAAAACACTCGGCATGCCAGAATGCCATACTTTAGGGTACTGTTATCTGAGCCTCAACACTGGAAATGCCTTGTATGAAAATAAAGCAAAATAATACTCGCAACTCAGATTTATACAGTAACCATCATCACAAATATAATCTAATAAATAGAACTTATGGAGTTTAATATCTTTTTATTGTAAAGGGCCAAAGGCATTGATGATGTATTAAGAATCATCATGCTTTTTCTTAGCTGCTATTTATAAATATGTAGCTTTCCTAGCTTTGGAAACGCTAACCTTTAACATGGTTCAAAGTAAGCTAGCCTTCAAAACCATATTACTCATAACAATTGTCCCAGCATCACGGAGAACATGGCATTAAATGCTTTTTAATTTGAGATTTTTAAAGTTTTAAATAGAGACTGCAGACTGAAGTATACTAGAGATATTTTAGCTTCTTTTGGATTATCTCTATGTTTCCCTTTAATTTCGGTGGATCAGCTCAGTATTTGCAGGCTTTCTGGGTCTCTGAATTTCTGTATGGCAAGTGCCTGAGTTTAGATCTGACAGAAGATTTAAACTGTCAACAGCAACAGAAAGAAATCACCTACCAGCTGATTTCACAGGGGGTCGCTGTGCTGGCCTCTGCCTCAATACTATGACATGGGGCACAGGTCAGATGATGACAGGAGAAGGTTGTTATTAGCTCCCAGAGAGTTTTAACCACACATCAAATAATGCCTTGTTTAAAAAGCACTTAAACACGTTTCACATTGTTTTCAAAATGCTCTTCCCCACATCATTCCCACAATCACGGGAAATGGTGGAGTTGATGAAAGAGAGGAGGAAAAGTAAATTTCAATAAGATTTTATTGGAAGTCAAATCCCCAGCTGGGACGTGAATTTACAATACAAGAAAGCAGAAGGTAAATATACTGAAGTGAGGCATTGTTAACAGTTCTCTCTGCTTTTTGAGAATAGCTTAATTGAAGTCCTACCAAGACAGAAACGATCACTTAGCAAACCACATTTTAAAGGCATTTAATGGAGCAACTCAATCCCTAGTGGAACTAACTTTTAAAATAGAAGAGCAATAAGTAAGAGTTATTATAGGTGGATAACAAAATTGGATTCTCATATAGCTGCTTATTTCTATCATTTTGATGAAATATGGGTTGCTCAGAATTTCAGGGTAGAAGACTGAAATGCCTGTCTCTTCTGCCAGGCTAAGAATTTCTCAGCTGCAGGGCTCTTTGTTTACTCACTAAGTGCTCAAAGTTTGGAAAAAAAATAAAACCAAATAATAAAATGAAACATATACTTCAGGTTTATCACCTTTTCAAAATAAAAATCAATGTGGGTGGAGTACAAAACTGATAATATTTAACACCCATACATAAAATGCCTTTGGTGCTATGTATATTGATTATAATGTTTATAAAACTGCCTTTGCAAAATCATAACAGTAAGAGAAATGTGACATAGTTGACCCCATCTTGCTTCTGCTTTCCAAGCTGTTTTTGGTTATTCCTGGGTATAGGCCAAGCTAACCTTAACAGAAATTTAGCTTATAGTTTAACTTAAAAGCAAGGATGATAATAGCCCTTCCTTAAAAAATAACCCCCTCCTTGCTGAAAACAGCCTTTGTAAGACTAATGAAAGGCCACAAGAATAAGATTATAGGAGGCGCCTGAACTTTGATAAATTTCTATAGTTTCTATAATCCCTGACTGCTCAGGAGTCATGTGGCCAGAAGCCACAAGTTTTGTTGAGTTTCCCAGTTGCTCCTATAAAAAACATCACTACTGTAAAACTTAAGACTTTTTTTGGAGATTTTTTTTCAGACTTTCTAGCAATCAACTGACCCCGCCGGGCCTGTGATATGTGACTCAACCTGTCCTACGGCCCCACCCAGAGAAGGACTCAGCATACGAAAACCATTTTCCACACCTTCATGATTTCATCTTCAACCAGTCAGCAGCACCCATTCTCCAGCCCCCTGCCCACCAACTGGTCCATAAAAACCCTAACCTCTGAGTCTTTGGGGAGATCGATTTGAGTAATAACTCTGTCTTTTCTGTGGCATGGCCAGCCTTGAGTCAAACTCCTTTACTGCAATGCCACAGTCTCAGTGAATTGGTTTTGTCTGTGTAGTGGGCAGGACAGAACTGTTGGGTGATTCCATATTCACCTTGTTTAGATGATCAGTTTCCTAACTGAGAGAAGTCATTCCAGAGACTGGTACTATTGGCTAAGATTGAAGCAATCTGTGATCATCAATTAGGATTATAACTTTTTCAATCATTTAACATTTCAGTACTTACTGACTACCCACTTCCTTTTTAGCCATGATAAGGGATACAAAGATGAATGAGACAGATCCTTGTAGAGGAAATTTTCAGAAGAACGATTTCAAGTATCATACAGGTGACATATGTATACATCTTTATTTGATACTCATCAGTGACACATGCCAGGATCTCTGCCATTAATTAGCTAAATGTGTGGTCTGGGGAGAATCATAGATCTCTAAGTCTTAGTTTTTTTTTTTTTTTTTTATAACTAGGATAAGAATAAATAGCATCATAACCCCTTAGCATTATCCTGTATTATTCTATAATATTCTACCCTGTAGCTTTTCTTTCTGTCATTCTCTTGCTTCTTCATACTACTTTCCCTTTTATTTCAGCTACATTTTACATTACCAATTTACCACTGTTTTGAAACAGCTCTTTCTTGGTTTGTTTCAATAATATTACACTATCTTGGTATTTTTTTCTTCAACCTTTTCTAATAACTCCCCTATTTCCTTTACTGCTTCCTCTGTGTCTTCACAGATCCCAACACCCAACTTATGGCTCTCTTTGATTCCAGTCTCTGGACTTTCTCCCTTAAAATGCTATACAGTCTCCCCTAACAGCTCTATGCTAATAGGTTTTAATTTTCTTCCTAGGGTTCCCTTGATTAAGCTAGGCTTCATGGATTTCCATCTTCTCTGAACTCCGGACAGCACATATTGATGATTCTACACACTGAAAACACAATCATATAGCATTCTGTGCCATCACATATATGTCAAGTTCATCTCCCCTCATGGACTGTCAGCTTCTGGAGTCTAGAGACCATGTTTTATATCAGCATTTTATGTCTAGCACTTGGTGAATGAGGCACCATAGAACTCCATTAGTACATCGTTCGGTGGGTAATGGACTTAAGCCTCTGAGGCTGTAAATCTGGCACCTCTGACACATACTAAATAATTGGAGTTAGCTTGCCTTGTGTTCTGGCTTTATAAAGCCTTTATAAAGTTTTTCAACAACACAGTTAGCTTTCAAGAAACCAGGTTTGTTTACATAACTTTATAAAAATAATTTTATCTTTTTTTCTTGACTTAGAGAATGTTTTAAATGTGGGTGATTTATTTCCTATGCTAGGGATTATAAGGAAAAAATATTTCTGCAGGATGCTTACTATGGTGTGAGTGATTTTTTTTGTGTGTGTGAAGACTGTTGGATAAATAGAGGTAAAAGAGATTTTAAAGGTTGCCACCACACCCCTCCATCGTTTTTATTGATGAGAAACCAGATTTTTATATTTAGTTGTTTGTTTCAAGAAAAGTGATTAACAACATTGACTCTTTGTTAAAATTATCTCAAGTACTTCCCCCCCCCAAAAAAAAAACACTGATGGCTGCCCCCTCACAAACTCTCCCCACCACAATCCTCAAAGAATTCTGATTTAATTACTTTGAGGTGGAGTCATGGCACTGGAATGGTTTTTTTTGACATTTTAATGAGAACCACACTGGTTTAAAATGTCTAGGTTTACTGAATAGTAATTTAAACAAAAACACTGAGTTATGGTTTAAAATTATATGTACAAAAATCATTTTTATGAATTCTTCTTCCTGGTTTTTAAAGTTAGCAAATACTTTCATAGTAATTTAATATATCACTTAAAATGTATGTATTAAAATTTAAGCACAATTTCAACACCAAGAAATAACACCGATACATTCACTTTGTGAAACCCATTATTTTGTAATGAAATCTCTGATTAGTACTTTATTAAGCAGCTGTTGGAATTCTACTCTTTGACCAATAGGTGGCACCAGTAATTTCTGTGTTCAACTATATAGCAACTAAATGGCACAATCTTTAGTGGAATATATTTTATGTATATCTCTATTAGGATGCCATTACAAGCTTCAGCTTGCGAAATTCAGTTTTAATTTATCTGCGTGTGTTTCATTTAAGTGCTCTTTAATTACTAGAACGTTTAGCATAATGAATTCTGAAACTATGGATTGATTTAATGCCACAGTAAAGATTTTCTGCTTTAATCTTTAATTAGTTCACTGAACTTGTATCCATTTAATATCAGCAACTATGATATTACTAATGATAATATTGTCTTCAAAGCAGAAACAATGCAATGCACTGAGCCCTCTTTAACAACAGTATCAATCTAAGGTTATTTCTGAGAAATAATTTCAATGTTAAATTAAATATATACTTTATAGTTAAGAATATTTTTTAGGCTTTCTGTAAGTTTAAATAAAGATACGTGTTAATCTAATACCATAGTACGCTACGACTTGAACAAAATATAGAGTTTTAGTCCAGACAAATCATCTAGTTAATTAAGAGTTAATTCACAATTTCCTGCTCCTCCACTTTACATTTTCTGCGAAAATGCCACCACTTGAATTCAAGAGTAATGATAATATATACCAGAAGATATCTATCCATATAATTTTCCTTCACCAAACAACAAGAAAGATACTAAGTAGCACTAACTCTGGCCTAGCTCTCTTCCTACAGTATTGTTGGTCTCTCTATTAAAGTTCTTTTTCCAAATTTCTGGAGGTTTTTGTGGTTAAATACTAGGGAACAGCTTTTACCATGAAACTTGGCTCAGGCAAGCCAATTCAGCAAATATTCTTTCAGCTGAATTTAGTTCAACATATCTCTAATTCAGTAGGAAAAATTAGTCATACCAAGATAACACAGTCTTATGTAGGGATGCCTTTTGTTTTGTTCTGTGGTTTGGTTCTTAAATTATCCTTAAGATAGTATGCCAAAAAAAAAAAAAAAAGTTTTGAACACTGCAATACCTCTTTCATTTAGTCAATTAGCCACAGAAAATTAGTACTGAATCTCTAATTCAGATCGTGGAGCTATCCTTATTATCTTAGTATGAGGCTCCCCATATTCTGGGAAACAATTTTCTCAGCCCAGAGACATGTTTGTTCTTTATAAGAAGATTCAAGAGGAAATAAGTAGAAGTATATAAAGTTTCTCTTGCTCTTGGGGGTTTTCTGCAACTTATTTCAAGAAGGCTTAAAAATTGAATGGTCGCAAAGTAGAGTGAAATTTAAGTAGGTTTTCATTGATCAACCTGAACCTGGCCATTTTGTTGTCAGAATTGTTTCAAGAATTTTGTTGCTGTTTTTTTCTTCAGAATAAATACACTATAGATGGTGGGGTGTTTGTTTGTTGTTGTTGTTATTGTTTCTGCTTTTTGGGGGGAAAAACAAAACTTTTATTACAGTATGACTCACTTGATCTCCTTGCCCCAAAATTTCTGTTGTCCCCAGTGTTCCACAATCAGACATGCCTTCACTGTTCCCCTTATGCAAAGCTCTATTAGGCATTTTGAAACCTGTTCTTCTTAGGAAATGTGTTCTGATGTTTGTTTATTACTATCCGCTCTTGAGATAATTTTGGTAATAATAAAAAACTGCTTATTAAAACAAAACTCAACAAAAACAACAACAAAATTCCCTGGTTCAACCAATTGAACATAGGAGTAAATGCAGTTCAACAGAAGTCATAATCCTGGGGTGCCATGGTTCTCAACCTTGATGCACATGAGACTCACCACCTGGAGGTAGGTTACCAGAGTTAGCCAACAAAAACACAGGGCACTCACACAGATTTGAGTGTCAGTCAAGCAATGAATCACTTTTGAAATATAAGTATGTCACATGAAATATTTCAAACACAGTTATACTGAAAAACATTTATTGTTTATCTGACATTCAACTTTAACTGAGCATCCACTATTTTATCTGGCAACCCTACCTGGAAGGCTTGGTAAAACACAGATTACCTTTGAATCTGTACTACCTTCAGAGTTCCTGGATTTAGCACAGGAATTTTCTAAAGTTTCTTGGGTGATGCTAATGCTGTTGGTTAGAGACTAGAGAGGGCTATCCTGGAATTTTTCAGATTTATCAGATCATGATTTATTAGATCATGGAACAACATCCTCTTCTCCACAGGGAAGCAGTTTAAGCATGTGGTTTTCTGTGAGGAATCAGATTAGGAAATGTGGCTGTGGTTCACAGGGCATCTAAATGCAAAATGGCATCATTACAAACAGGGATCCATATATATATTATATTATATATATATTTTTTCAATGATTGTTGGCATCCAACAGAATTATGCTAAACCTAAAATGTATTCTTTACTTACAGGCATATTTTGTGTTACTATGTTTCACTTTATTGCACTTTGCAGATATTTGTGTATTTTACAAATTGAAGGTTGTGGCAACACGATGTTACACAAGTCTATCAGTGCCATTTTTCCAACATGATCACTTTGTGTCTCTGTGTCACATTTTAGTAATTCTCACAATATTTCAAACTTTTTCATTATTATTATATCTGTTATTGTGATCTGTGATCAGTGATCTTTGATGTTACTATTATAATCATTTTGGTGCACTTTGAACCATGCCCATATGATACAATGAACCTAATTGATAAATGCTGTAAGTGTTATAATTGCTCCACTGACCAGCCATTTCTTCCTCTCTCTCTTTCTCTTCAGGCCTCCCTATTCCCTGAGACATGATGACACTGAAATTAGGACAACAAATAACCTACAATACCCTCTAAGTGTTGAAGTGAAAGGAAGAGTCACAAGTCTCTCATTTTAAATCAAAAAGTAGAAATGATTAAGAAAGGTAGTAAAGATGGCATGTCTAGTGATGAGATAGATCAAAAGCTAGCCCTCTTGTAGCAAACAGCCAAATCATGAATTCCAAGGAAAAGTTATTGAAGAAAATTTAAAGTGTTACTCCAGTGAACATACGAATGATAAGAAGTCAAAACAGCCTTTTTGATAATAAGGAGAAAGTATTAGTTGTCTGGATTGATCAAACTAGCCACAACATTCTCCTAAGCCAAAGCGTAATCCAGAGCAAGGACCTAACTTGCTTCAATTCTTTGAAGGCTGAGAAAGATGAGAAAGCTTAAGAAGAAAAGTCAGAAGCTAACAGAGGTTGGTTCATGAGGTTTAAGGAAATAAGCCATTTCAATAACTTACAAGTACAAGGCGCTAATGTGAAGCTGCAGCAAGTTATCCAGAAGATCCTGCTAAGGTCATTCATGAATGTGTCTACATTAAACAACAGATTTTCAATGTAGACAAAAATAGCCTATTGGAAGAAGATGTCATCTAGGACTTTCACAGCTAGGAAGAAGTCAGTATCTGCCTTCAAAGCTTCAAAGGACAGTCTGACTGTCTTGCTAGGGGCTAATATAGCTGGTGTCTTTAAGTTGAAGCCAGTGCTCATATCCTATTCCAAAAGTCTAAAAAAGGGCCCTTAAGAATGATGTTAAATCTACTCTACCTGTGTTCTATTAGTGGAAAACAAGGCCTAGATGACAGCATGCCTGTTTGAAGCATGGTTTTCTAAATGTTTTAAGCCCACTATTTGAGATCTACTGCGCAGAAAAAAGATTCCTTTCAAAATATGACTGCTCCTTGACAATGCACCTGGTCACCCAAAAGCTCTGCTGGAGATATATAAGGAGATTAATGTTGTTTTCATGCCTGCTCACACCCATTCTGCAGTCAATGGAATAAGGAGTAATTCCGACGTTCAAGTATTATTATTTGAGGAATACAGTAAGTAAGGCTATTGTGTCATAGATTGTGATTCTTCTGGTGGATCTGGGCAAAGTAAAATTGAAAACTTTCTGGAAAGGATTCACCATTAAGAACATCTGTGATTCGTGGGAGGAGGTCAAAATAGCGGCATTAACCTGCTCTTGGGAGAAGTTAATTCTAATTCTCAGGGATGACTTTGAGGAGTTCAAGAATTCAGTATAGGAAGTCACTGCTTATGTGGTAGAAATAGCAAGAGAACTAGAATTAGAAGTAGAGCCTGAAGTCACTCCACCCTTCAGCAACCACCACCCTGATCAGTTGGCAGCCATCAATTTTGACACAAGACCCTCTACCACCAAATTAATTATGACTTACTGAAGGCTCAGATGATTGTTAGAATTTTTTAACAATAAATATTTTAAATTAAGATGCATACATTGTGTGAACAATTTGCTGTAATTTCATGAAACACTTGAACAGAAGAACAGATGAGGATTTACTTCTTATGAACGAGCAAAGAAAGCGGTTTCTTGAAATGGAATCTACCCCTGTGAAGTTACTGTGAATGTTGTTGAAATGACAATAAATGATTTAAATATTACATAAGATGCAGTGGCTCATGCCTGGAATCTCACCACTTTGGGAGGCCAAGGCAGGCAGATCACGTGAGCCTGGAAGTTCAAGACCAACCTGGACAACATGGCGAAACCTCCATCTCGACAAAAAAATTCAAAAATTGATCCAGTGGGGTGGCACATACCTGTCGTCCCAGGTACTTGGGAAGCTGAGGTAGGAGGATTGCTTGAGCCAAGAGGTGGAGGTTGCAGTGAGCTGGGATTGCACACTGCACTCCAGCCTGGGTGATAGAGTGAGACCTTGTCTCAAATAATAATAATAATATTAATAAAGTATATAAACTTAGTTGATAAAGCAGTGGCAGGGTTTGAGAGGACTGACTCCAGTTTCAAAAGAAGTTCAACTGTAGGTAAAATGCTACGAAACAGCATGACTTGCTACAGAGAAATCTGTCAGGAAAGAAAGCGTCAATTGATGCAGCAAAATGTCATTGCTTGTCTTATTTAAGAAATTGCCACAGCCATCCCACCCTTCAGCAAGTACCACCTGATGAATCAGCAGCCATCAATAGGGAGGCAAGACCCTTCATCAGCACATTGATTATGACTTGCTGAAGGCTCATATGATTGTTAGCATATTTTAGCAATAAAATGTTTTAGTTAAAATACATGCATTGTGTTTTTTTAGACATAATGCTATTGTACACTTAATAGACTATAGTACAATGTAAACATAACTTTTGTATTCACTGGGAAACAAAAAAAATTGTGACTCCAATGTGCTATTCACTTTATTGTGGTGGTCTGGACACAACTTTGCAATATGTCCATGGTATGCCTGTATTCATTTATTCAACATATATGTTGATCATCTAAAATGTATATACGGAGCTATATGCTATAATGAAACAAGGAAGAATTTGATTGAAAATACTGCCCGTAAGTGGCTCACAGTCTGGTACTTAAAATATTTAACAATGGGTATTGACCAGGAATGCATTAACATGCCCCTCAGCTGGACTAGACTTCAGACAGATTTCTTTCTCACTGTAGGCCCTTGACTTCCCTTTTCTTAGAGCATTTTTTTTAGAAAATTCACAGTTGTAACTCCTTTCTCTGTCTCCTTGAGATGTAAATCTTTTACAATCCAGAAATTACTTTCTGAAAAACCTGGAGTCATCTCTTTGAAACGTAATCATTAAACAAGATAGTGTCCCTATCTCCCAGTATCTGTGAAAGGGTAGGAGCCTGAGTTTCATAAGTGACAATTAGCAAAAACAGGCAGCCCAATCATATTGACTAACCTCCCCCTAACATCCTGTAGAACTTTTCCAATAGCTCACTGACATGATTTGGATGTCCCCTCCAAATCTCATGCTGAAATGTGACCTCCAGTGTTGGAGGTGGGCCTAGTGGGAGGTGTCTGGATGAAAGGGGCAGATACCTCATGAATGGCTTTGCACTGTCTACTTGGTGATGAGTGAGGTTTTGCTCTGGGTTCATGTGAGATCCGGTTGCTTAAAAGTGTGTGTACCACCCACTTTTTGCTCCTCCGCTTCTTGCTTCTGTTCTTGCCATGTGACCGGCCTGCTCCTGCTTTACCTTTTGCCCTAAGTTAAAGCTCTCTGAGGCTTCCTCAGAAACCAAACAGATTCTGGTGCCATGCTTCCTGTACAGCCTGCAGAGCTGTGAGCCAATTATGCCTCTTTATAAATTACCCAGTTTCAGGTATTTCTTTATAGTCATATAAGAACAGCCTAACACACTCACCCCATTGTTTAAAAATGCTTTCCCCTTTCGTTTTGGCAGAGTTAGTTCAGTCTGCCAGATATGCCAACCAACTAATCAGAGTTGGTTCAAATATCACAATATTGTGATATTGTCTCTCCTTTCAAGACTTGGCTAAAATCCTCTTTGACTGTTTAACTGGGCTGGTGCAGTTTCTCTTTCATAGTACTGACCACACTATTAATCTTGTGTAGCTCAGTATGTTAATAATGAACCTCCACAACGAACAAGGTTAAATGTGGTACTTAATGTTTAATATTTTGAACACCACCTCAGCTTACAGATAGCGGGCTATGAAGGAAAGAGCACTGCTTTAGGAATCAGATGGAATGTGTTTGAATCTCAGCCCTACCACCTGCTACTTAGGTGGCGTTGGGGGAATAATATCTAATTTCTTTGAACATTTTTTCCTCATCTGTAAAATAAAGCTAGCAAAAACCTACTTTCCAGACATACTCTGAAACAGGAAAAAGATAAACAAAGTAGGAAGAGATGAGATAGTCTATAATGAGCAAATAATTGAGCAGACACTCAGAGAACAGCTGAGTCAAGTTAATGGCAGGGCACTAGCAAAGTTCCCCCAACTGAATTCCTTAGTACTTCTTCAGGCCGCTTGCTGCTCACTCTAAAGGAATAAGGTCTTCTAAAGTGCCAACTCCTCTGGAAGGTGTGTGCTACTACTATCCCTGCTCTTTTTGAAGCCTGGCTTTTTGGCTTCTCCTGAGGTTTTACACACTTGTCTCCTTACAAAATATGTCCCTCACTTACTTCCATATTCCTGGAACCCAGTCACTTTATGTCTTGAATATCTTCCTCATATAGAGATGTTTTGGTCTGGTTAATTCTCTCCCTCTGCCAACCCACTCCTTTCTGAAGCAACTGAGCCCCTATGCCTTCCTGATTTTTATCCATCACCCAAAATGACAATTATACTCCCTATTGTCATTACTAAGCAAGAGAAATACATTTGCAGCCTGGACAGAGCCCCAGAAAAAAAGGTGGGGACTGCTATGTGTCACTGCAAACCAAGCCACCCTTCCTCTGACAGGATATAATCAATTTGTCAAAAGTGGGTATGGCTGGGTGGTAGCTCACGCTTATAATCCCAGCACTTTGAAAGGCCCAGGTGGGAGAATCACTTGAGCCTGGGAGGTCAAAGCTGCAGTGAGCCCTTATTGAGCTATGGCACTCCAGCCTGGGCAACAGAGCAAGACCTGATCTCAAAGAAGAAGTGGATTATTTTTAACATTATTGTCCTCTAATAGGGCATCTGTTTTTCTCACTAAGTAAATCAATAGTCCTCTCAAGCCAAAAAACCACATTTGATTTAACTTCTTCGGTTCAAATTACATGACATTTACCATAACACAAAATTTATAATGTTTGCAGCTTAATTTGTCACAAGACTAATTTTTAATGAGAAAATATTAGAAGGCAGTGATTTAAGCTTTACCAAAGATATCAACAGTATCAAATAAATACAACCAATATTATAATTAAAGTGATGACACTGAATGCATATATTCCTATCTGTAGTCTGGAATATAAAGGCAACTAGGAGGAGGTCTTTTTTATTTATTTATTTTTTATTCTTTTAGCATCATCTAAAATAATCAACCAATGTTGAGCAATTTCTGTAGATTTAGTACATAGCCACATGATGTAGGATATTCAAAAATATAATAAGCCTTGGTCTCTGTGTTAAAAGCAGAATCAGGAAGATACATAGTCACATGTGAACATTTAACATGACCTAACAGAGATGACTTGGAGAAGACCTTCTGAGAGCACTGGGGATTTATCTATTCTTTGTAGAGATTTGATCAGATACTTGTAAAGGACAAGGAGAGGGCAAAGCAAAGATAACGGTGGGAAAAAGGAAATATGCGGGTTGGAAGAATAAATTGACAACCAGATTGTAGGGTTGAGATTGTATATAGGGAATATAAAGATACCTATCCAAGTCCAATGGAATCTAGGATGTAAGAGGCATCAAAAAATCCTTGTAAAGGGACTTTTTGAGGGGGAGTTTTAAGAAGGTTTTCCATATAGCATGGATTGGAAGTCAGGGAGTAGGGAGTAAGATTACTTGTTGGGAAATGGATGTAGCAATACATTTTTAAAAATTTATTTAACACAAATACTGATGGCAAAAGATGACTCGAGAAGACACAATAAAGAATAAAACAAGGTTTGGATCTGGGAGCCATGGCTTATGCCTGCAACCCCAGCATTTTGGAAGGCAGATAGGGAGGATCACTTGAAGCCAGTTGAGAACAGTCTAAGCAACATAGCAAGATCATATCTCTACAAAAATTTTACAAGCATAGCCAGACATGGTGGTGTTAACTTGTAGTCCTAGCTACTTGGTAGGTTAAGGTAAGAGGATACCTTGATCTTAGGAGTTCAAGGCTGCAGTGAGCTATGATCATGCCACCATACTCTGGCCTGGGTGACAGAGCAAGACTCTGTCTCTGAAAAAAAAAGAAAAAAAAGAAAAAAAAATAGAATGATATAAGGTTTGGCTGCAGAATGAATTTCCAAGGGAACATAACCTAACTAATGTTTCAAAGAGGTGACATGTCTGTCTAGAGACGTACACTTGGGAGTTACCCACATAAACATGAGTAGAGAATATGAAATTCATGAGCTGATAAAAGTTAACATGTACTGACCACGAAAATGCTGATAACCAAGAGTTAGGGGTAGATAATAGTTCAAGAAGTTAAACTATCCAGGACTATATACATTTTTCAGAAAAGTAGTTCTTAAACTTTGGTGTGCATGAGAACCATGTGAAGGCTGGATATTCATAATGCAGAGTCAATAGATCTAGGGTTGAAGCTAGAAATCTGAATACTAACCAGTAGCTCCTGATGCTGCTGCTGCCAGTAATACTGAGACCATTCTGAGACACACACTGAGAGAGATTTGTAAAGTAAGAAAAAAGCTGGCTTTGATATACAACTTTATGATGCTTTTATATCTGAAAAGCAATTTTCAAGTTTTTTGTACAGTCTACTTGATGCTGATATTACATATTAAAAACAAAGTCAAAAAAAAAAAACCACTAAGTTTAGGGGAAAAAAAAGAGAGGGCAAAAGTCTGCAATATAAAAAAATAGAGCATAAGAATAATTGTTGAGTCATCACTGCATATTAAGAGGTGGACATTTTACTGCAGACATCTTTCAAAGGACATCTGGGTAAAAGGAAGTTATGGAAAAAGTAGATTCATCTTTATTGCTGTACTAAATCAGAATGCTTGATGTGTTCCAAATATAGTTATCTTCAATAGATCCATGGCAGTATCATTTCAGCTAGTCATATTCTTGGCAAGTTTTACATACTATATAACTTCTGTCTATAATATGAAAGAGTTAGAGGATTGTCTGAATCTTGAAAGAACATTTAAAAATTAATCAGCTTCCCACTTTTAATTGAAAATTATACTATATATATAATTTTTATCATTCCTGTGAGATTTTTACTTTTTCATGATTCCTACCAATTATTTCCACTATAAATCTTTTTTCACAGATGAAATTTATAGAATTTTATAGAAATTTAGAAATCTATGTGAAGAAAAGGGATCAATGAAATGATCTCTTTCCAATAAAAATGACTAATAACAGCTCTAGAGATATTTAATACAATTAATCCCTCAGAAAATTTTATGTGAAAATTTCCAAGTTTAACAGCATTAGTCTCATTAAGCAACCTGTATTTTATTAGGTATATACAGCACTTGCGAGGCATTGTAAAACCTTACAACTCCAGTTCCCTCTGGTGGCAGAACATTCAAAATGAGACTGTCAGCAACTGTGGAGAGAGCTGTGGCAGGCTTGCTTGCATTTATAGCCTCCAGATGAGAATTACAAAGAGTTCTTTCCTGTGGGCTGTGATGGCTTTGGAAACCGCTTCTCATCTACATCCTTGGAGCAAGTAACTACTGCTGAGGATGGAGAAGAAAGGAAGCTGATTTTATGTTTTTGTTTTTGTTGTTGTTGCTGCTGTTTTCGGGAAAAAAACAAATTAGAGAGTTACTTAATGAAGCTGAAGAACATATCTGCAGGTGACTTGGAAAATCGTCTTCAAATTATGTATCTACTACATCTTTTAAGCCAAGACACAGTAAAAAGCAGAGAAAAGAACAAAAGAAGACAATGGAATAGAAAAAAATGATAAGGAGGATAACCCCTATTGTGCTCATTACAAGAGTCTCTCAGGCATGAAAGAAACATTGGGCAAGGTGACTTAAAGACCTGGCATTCAGAAAGATGATCTTATATAGATAAAAGTGTTATTTTAACATATTTTTAAAACCAAGGGTATTTCAGGCAAATTGAGGCAGTTGAGTTTCGAAAAATCGAAGTACATTGTAGAGGTTTAACAGCTAGTTAAGCACTAGAATGAAGATTCAACCACAAACTTTTGACTAGAAGCTAATTTTTTGGTATATAATACTTTACAAATGTAGGCTCTAAAGCTGGGAAGGACAAAAGGCAATTCTGGGTTACTGCACTCTAAGAGGCATATGCTTGAAAGAATGCCAGATGTGATCAAATGGCTGAACATGTTCTATTTTCTGTAACATGAAGCTTAAATATGCTACCGATTTTTGTAATCCTAGTGAAATGCAGCCTCTTAAATATAATCATATGTGCTTTTGCTTTTGAAACTTGAAGCCAAGAAATCTGTAGGATTATGTTCCCTCAGGGTTCAGAAATTTTAAGAATCCAAGAGGATAGGGCTTAACTTTAAATTCTTTCTAATACACAGATTTTAAAAGTCATTTGGAGGTGTAAATGTCATGGAGGACATATAAATGCGTGAAACACTGACATTTTTTAAAAAATGATAAGCCCTCAGATTTCAATTTCTCAAACAATAATAAAACAGAAAGTATCCTTTGCGTGTCCAAATGGCGACTATGATTTATTTATTTAAGTTTGCATAGCATTCATTGCTTTGTAACTACCTAACAACCATTACTCACTTCCACTCCTTTATCTTTGTTATTAATGGAATCTAGATTTTGTTTACCATCCTCTGAGGGACCTTAATCTTCAGAGAAGATAGGCACCAGCACCAGTAATGACTAGCCAAATCCAATCATGGTTGTCTAATTCCTTCTACTAGTAATTAGTTCAGGTGGAATATGTGATGCAATTACGGCCAATAAGACAAGAGAGTAAATCTTGTCTTATCACTAAGAGGCTCTGGGAAAATTTCTTTGCTCTTAAACATATACATAAAGAAAGGATTTGACTTCTTAATGGATTGACCTAATTTTGCACTTCTTCTTATTCATACACATCCTTGTTGTTTAGACTATTTTAGTCGTTTTTTGGCTATTTCCATGCAAAAGCATGCCAACTGATATACATTCATGTGCTGTATAATCAATTTTCAGTCAACAATGGATCACACATATAAGAAGGTGGTCCCATAAGGTTATAATACCATATTTTTGCTGTTTCTTTATATCTTTATCGATATTAAATACACAAATACTTACTGTTGTGTTCCAATAGCTCATAGTATTCAGTACAGTAATATGCTATACAGGTTTGTAGCCCAGGAGCAATAGGTTATGTCACATAGCCTAAGTGTATAGTAGGTTGTATGATCTAGGTTTGTGTAAGTGCACTTGATGTTCACACAATAATGAAATCACCTAATGATGCATTTTTTTTCAGAATGGATCCTGTCCTTAAGCAACACATACTGTAGTTTGTCTCTGAGATTTTACATCTTATGATGGGGTCAGCCATAGGGCAAAACTTAGGTTGAAGTAGGCCAGGATAGTCTTTATCCATCTCCTCCATGATAGCTGGAATCTTCAGAGCCCAACTCATTCCCATCATAAATCCATAGGCCCTTACTGACCACTTACAAATGGATATCCATGTGTCAAAAGCCATAGGGCATATCCTCTACCCTCTTATATAGCTCCTAATATGGGACTTCAAATGGTCTGGCAAGGTCCTGGGCACCCCGCTAGACCACATATCACATCCTTTTAGTAGTTGCTGCATATGCTGGCCTCTTCCAATTTCTCATCCTCCTACTCATGACTTATTTTCTTAGAATTCTCTTTCTCTATTGAAAAATGGTGACAGATACAATGAGAGAATTAAATCATAATGAAAATACTATTCCTATCCAAATAGTTAAAATTATTCATTTTCAATAGGTTATCTTTGAGAACTTAGCTCTGATTTAAGAAGATCAATAGTTTCAATTAATATTAGTTCTGATTTAAGATCAATAGTTTCAGTTAATGTTTAATTGTATTTTATGACCTTCTCCCAGGTAATAATCTACATCATATACCAGAATCATTTGCATACATACATACAAACATTTGCTTGCCCCCTTAGTATGGTCTATGTTTTTAAATTAACAATACAGTAAGTTTTCTGGAAGATAAAGGGTGCCATTCGTGCACAGCAGAGAAAATTACTTTAGTATCTGCACGTGGATCCTTAACCCTCTTAGAGGATTTTTATATACATCTGTATGGGCTCAATTTTTATAAGTTTATATTCATATCACATATATTTAAAAATTATAAATAATATAAGATCTAACCATGAATTGGAACGAGAGAGAAAAGATGGAAAAGAAGTTATATCTGGCAAGAGCCTCTACTATGCCCATAATAGAATGACTCTTAATAAGATGAATTCTATCCATGTGAGAAAAATACACTCCAGCTAAAATATTTATATGCAGAATTACTTTCAGTTACAATTTTTACAAGGTGACCTACTGTTAATTGCATTAAACAAATTAAAGGCCCAGTTTAAATATCCCTTAGTAAGATGATAGCATTTTTATTTTTTAAAATAGCATAAACTAACACTGTCTGACTTTAAATATGACAACCAAAGATTCTTTTTTCAAGCCTTTTCTGTCAAGTTTTCAAGTCTGGCTTTTGTTCAAGAGAGAGTTCATACTGATTGTGCATGTCTGCTATTATGATATACATTCAATTTTAAAGACTTTTTATCAAGACTCCAGTGTGCCTGAGAAAAAGATACTCACCTCACTGTCTGATGTTTGTCTCTGATTTAAAACAGTCTTCAAACACCTTGTCAGAATCTGCCAGTGTATTGCTTTAGGCAACAAGTTTCTAACAATGCCCCACCGGAGTACAGGAGAAAGTGCTTTCTGTCAAATGCAGCACCTCCCTAACTCTTTTTTCTTCTTTTAAAATCTTTAGACAAATAGAGCACTAAAATCTTGAGTCCACGGCTTAATGTGGATAGCACTACATTTTACTGATCACAAAGGATACACTCATAAACCAGTACTGCAGAAACAATGTTAGAGAAGAATGAACAATGATACTCTGAAAACTACTCTCTCCAAAACGAGGTTATCTTTTGAGGCAGTTCTTTAAATTATTCAACCTGGGGTTTTAAAACCACAGGAGTTATTCAGAGAGCCACAGAATGGGGCTAAGTTAATTACTTAATGTATATGTTCAATAAATCCAGAAATATTTACTGACCACCTCCCAGATGTCAGGCAGTGGACAGTCAAAAATGACTAGGACAGGAAATCTTCTGACTTCATGGGGTCTATTGGGGAAGATGGTGAATTAAGCAGAAAAGATAAGGCTGATCTGGAAGCATGTGTTGGAAACAACTACCTTTACTGGAATGAGGGGAGGAAGAGAAAGAAAAGACTTCTAGAAGGAAACAATACTTAATCTAAGATCCCGGGAGAAGCCAAATAGAGGAAGTATTTGAGGTTTCTTCAGATGTGGGTTGTGCTAGGGCATTAAATGGAAGAGGAAATGGAAGTAGTAAATATAAAGTAGTTCGTATGTGCCTTAGGTCTTATGTTTATAAGCTCATCTGATCCTCACCACCAAATATCAATGAGTTGGATAGTATCCCCATTTAACAGAAGGGGAGACCTAGCTAGGTTTAGAGAGACTTGATAAAGTGCCCAGGTTCATTAATCTGGTAAGCAGCAAAGCCAGCAGCTAAACTCAGGTAGATCACAGTCCAAGGCCCTTGCTCTCTCCACCAAACAATTCTTGCTATTCCAAGAAAGAAAGGGTGAATATGGGGGAAAAAAAACATCAATGATGCAAACTGACAGCATAACTTTTCATTATCTGTGATATTCATGTAATAGGAAGGTGTTGGAGCTCAGAAACAGATACCCCAAAATATTGTCCTTTGACATGCCAGGCTAAAGAAGCAGCCTCAAAGTCTCTCTGAGAATTAAACTGAGCCTTTGTTGAGGGCTAAAAAAATAACTTTTGGGTTACATACTCTGTCCCTAGGAATTCAACTGTTTTTCAGTTTTGATGCAGATCAGTCCAGAAATCCCCATCTCAATTGTTCCCACCCCACCATTAGCTTCTCAGCCTAATCCTTCAAAGCAAGCCCTGCAGGTCACTGATTCCCATCTTTAAACAATTTTTATGAATTTATGGAGTAAAAGTGCTATTTTGTTACATGCATAGATTGAGTGGTGGTCAAGTCAGGGCTTTAGAGTATCCATCACCCAAATAGCAGGCATTGTACTAACATTGATTCCTATCTTGAGATTACCCAGGAAGGTTGACAGTGGACTCCCTGAAACTGCCAATTCCTTAATCATGGCTGGCAGCAATAAATGGTGCAGCAGTTTCCCATCTGTGTCTTTCAGTACCTTGCTCCTCAGGGGGTGGTCCCCCTGAACCAGCAGCATCAGCATCACCTGGGAGTTTATTTAAAATATACAATCTCAGACCTCACCCCAGACCTACTGAATAATAATTCATATTTAACAAAATCCTCATGTAATTTGCAAGCACTCTCAAGTTTGGAAAGCCCTGGTTTAGAACAGCGATGCTGTTTCATGATAGTAAATATAAGTTTTCCTCTGCAGGGCTTCTCTATCCTTATATTAATATTATTGTATTAATGTTCACTGAGATTCTCTAAGAGGGGCATATTAAAAACAATGTTGTCCAAATATATTTCACCTCCCTCCCAACAGCCATGTATATTGTGCAGAATTGGGAGTGGAGTGGGAGATTAAGAAAATTACAGGACTGTTAATATAAAGAATCAATTCTGGAAGTGCTGAAGCATTAGAGTAAGGGTTTTTGTGGCTATACAGATTTGAATTTGCATATCAACTTTTTTTTTTTTTTTTTGAGTAGCTGTGTGGACTTGCCCATAATACATAACCTGTCTGAGCCTCAAGCACTCACTAGTAAATTGGAGATGATAATACCTGCTTTGTAGGACCTTTGTTAGCATCAAGGTGCCTAGCACAAATAGGCCATCAGTAAGTAGTGGCTTCAGTTTCAGTTATTTTTATCTAGGATAATGTAAAGTTAAAAATACACGAGCTGATTACTATGCAAATAACTAATGGATTAGCAGATATTTATGTCTATGATTAATCTATTAGTCTTTATCACACTAATATTTTCTAATATTTTTACAACACAAATATTTAAACACAAATAGAAAATTGTACAATGCAATTTTCCTCTTTTTTCTGGGTCTGGAGATTACATAAATTGTAGAACATTTTGAAAATTTCAAGAAACCACAAAAATAAAAACAAAAATCATCTTTAATTTCACTACTCAGAGACAAAGACTATGAACATTTTAGGGTCTATCTCACCTATATTTATCAATGCATATATAAATGTGTGTGTTTATATATGCAAACTTAGTATAAAACTGCAATGACTGTTTTCTAACTTGTTATGTTCACCACTAAGGGCACAGACATTAGAGTCAGACTGCCTGTGTTCAAATCCTGGCTCTGTCCCAAAGCAGCTGTGTGATCTTCACTAACACATGTAGTCTTGTATGCTTCAGCTTCTTCACCTAGAGAATGGGAAATATAATAGCGTCTACCTTGCAGGGTTGTTGGAGGATTAAATGAGATAGTCTCTATAAAACATAATAGTGTCTGGTATATAAAAAGTTATAGGTCATTGTCTATTATAATTATTAACTATATATTGTGAATATTCATAACCCAAAAAAATTCTACTACAATTTTTTAAACATTTCCCTACAATCACACTGTACTTCATACAACTTGGGTTTGTTTGAAGAAATGTATTTAATTTTAAGCTGTTTACATTTTTTGGTACAGCAAATAACCATTTTGCATATGGATTTCTGCACATAAATTTCAATGTTCCCTTAGAATACATTCTTGGAATTAGAATTGTATAATAAAATATCCTTTTACCAACTGGGAACTATCAGTAAGATTTAATGTGGGAACCAGGGACGTAGCTCAGATTTCCTGGAGATCTTGGGAAAGTTGAGGAATTTGGGCTGCTTGAAGAAATATGACCAAAGATAAAAAAGGATAAGGTAAAGAAAGCCTGGACAGCAACATTATCTACTTTAAAATGATGGCGACACTATAGCTGTGGCTCAGAGAGGAAAGGCTGATGCCTTTGTGTTTCAGCCAGGCATAAAATAGACATACGGTAAATGATGTTTACACTGTTTTTTTTAAGTTGGTGCGATTATGGTCCCATAGGAACTGCTAGACTTGGGCTTTTCTCTGCCCCAGAGCAGTTTATCAAACAGCAAAGCCATGGCTTTTGGAGCCAACTGAAAATGGAATCAAATTCACGGACCCTTGGCAAATGGGACACCCATGTGTCACTTTCAGAGCCTGGTGCACTGTTTCTGAACTGTCCAAACCCACGTGCTTATGTAGCCTTGTGTTCTCTGCTGAGCTGGGAGTTGAACATCCACCTGCACATCCATTTGAAGTGGACCTTTCAGCATTTGGGAACCTCCTTCGTATTCCCAAAAATGACTTTGCCCAGACACAGTATCGTCTTCTCATTAAGCTCTGCTTTGTTCTTGATCTCATGCTGTCATAACTACCAAATATGAATTAATATCACCACTAAAAATTAACTGGGAGGGCAGCAGTTGTTAACATCTCTAATAGCTTACATAAGTATGACATTTTCTATGTTGGAAATCATGTCTCAATGGAATGGGTGCTTAATATTTTCTAACACCTTTGAGGGCAAGGTCATGAGATTTAATATGCATTTCATATTACTGAGATCATAAAATCAATTAAGTAACAGATCAGGCACTCATACAATCCTCTCTGATGGACTATTATTGATGACTAGTAATATAACAAATAACAGTTATCCCTGAATATAGATTACTTAGTTTTATTAGACTCAGATCAAAGACATTATCTTTAGTGGTAAACGACGAATAAGAATATAGATGAATTTCTTGGATTCAGTTACCACGGGACTAGGGCAGGGAGCTCATCCACATCTCAAGATAATCTCACTAGAAAATTGATTTAATTATCCTATAGCAGTTAAAGCAGGACATCTGATTTCCATTTCTGCAGTGTCATTTTAGGAACCCTAAAACATTTCCAAGTTTTAGTTCACTTTTTTATTTCTGCCTTTGCATGTCATATAATTAATATCTGTCTTAGAATTGTAAAAAAAAAAAAAAGACATAAAAAGTAATTTTGAAAACCAAATTTGGGTTATAATTTCTCTTCATTTAACCATTTCTTAAATAGTGGGTGGGATTCCAGCTCTTCCCATTTTTTAAAATGATCCATTCTTCTCTAAGATTTTTGTTACTATCTTTTTTGTTGGTAATGCAAAATCTGTATGCCCAGCCTCCAACTCAACTCTACCGTTTTAAAAATCACATATTAACTACATATTGCATACTTGAAAATGGTTTTATTAATTCGACAAATATGTTTAGTGACTTCTGAGGATACTATTGTTATTATTGGTTACAATGATAAGCAAAACACACAAATTTCCTGTCCTCACAGAACTCCTATTCTCATACCACCTCAAAAGTAACATATCAAAAGCTAAACTCACCATTTTCCTTTAAACTAAGCTTCAATCACTTTTGCTATCTTAATATGATTAATACAATTGTGGATATATATATGTATACATATATGTACTATGTACATAATCTTTTTAATTTTAAATTTATTTTTATTTTTGAATGGTCAGATTACAAAGATGAGTCTGATATTATTCACCTCTGTTCTTTTTTGCTACAAATTACAGTTTTCTCAGTGCTTACGACAGACACATTCATCTATATGTCGATTATGCCAAAAATTAAATATTCTTCCACGTTCACCCCAAATTTGCTTTCTCTCATTTTTTTTTTTTTTTCTGGCTTAATGATTGATGTCATCATCTACATAGCTAAATGTGGTCTTCAAGTTTTCCAATATCTATTCATGTATGAGTTCTTCAAACATTTAATGTTCATTACTTTTCCATGATATGGTTCTAGATGCTGCAAGCATATAGATGGATAAAACACTTTGAACTCCTATATCCAAACACTATTAAGTCATCATGAATAACTACCAAATCCAGAGGAATCTTCTGGAAAATACCTTTCTAATATGCTCCCCTTCTATTTTTTAAAATAATAGTTTTATTGAGATATAAGCACATACCATAAAATAGTTGTTTTAAAGTGTATAACTCATTTGCATTATGAATCATGGGGATTCCAAAGTAGATAAAACATAAAAAATGAAGTTTACAATTCAGTGGCTTTTAGTTAGTCACAGAATTGTGGAACTATCACTATGAATCATTATAAAATATTTTTATCATCTTAGAAGGAAGATCTGTACCCATTAGCAATTATTTCCCGCACTCCACTTTCCCAGTCCTTGGCAAATACTAATCCAATTTTCGTTTCTGTGGATTTTCCTATTCTGGACATTTCATACAAATTGAATCAACAGTGTGTGGTCTTTTGTGTTTATTTTTCATTTAGCATAACCTTTTTAAGTTCATGTATGTTGTAGTCTATACCAGTACTTCATTCCTTTATGTGGATGAATAATATTCCATTGTACATATAAACCACACAATTTATCCATTCATCCATTGACAGACATTTGGGTTGTTTCCAACTTTTGGTTATTGTGAATCATGCTTTTGTAAACATTTGTATTCAAGTTTCTGTGTGAACACAGGCTTTCAATTTCTTTTGTTATATACCTAAGAGTGGAGTTACTGGGTCTTATGGCAACTTTCTGTTTAATATTTTGAGGAAATACTAAACCGTTTTCCAAAATGGCTCTACCATCTACAATCCCACCAGCAGTGGATCAGGGCTCCATTTTCTCCATATACTTACCAATACTCAATTTCCATTTTTAAAAAGTGACAGGCATCCAAATGAGCATGAAGTGATGTCACATTGTATTTTAAGTTTGTGCTTCTATAATGACTAATGACACTGAACACCTTTTCACATGCTTATTGGACATCTGTATGCAGTCCTTGGAGAAATGTCTATTCAGGCCCATTTACCCGTTTTAAAAACTGAGTCATTTGTCTTTTTATAGTTGAAGTGTAAGAGTTTGTTATATAGTCTATATATAAGTCCCTTATCAAATATACAATCTGCAAATATTCTCATGCATTCTGTGAATTGTCATTCATTTTCTTGATGGTGTTCTTTAAAGCAATTTTTGTTTTATTTGATGAAGGCCAACTTACCTGATTTTTTTTCACTTATGATTTTGATGTCATGATTGAGAAATTGTTTGCCTAATCCAAAGACTTACTCCTAGGTTTTCTTCCAAGACTTTTATAGTTTTAGCTCTTACCTATGCTCTATGATTATTTTTTATATGTGTTAATTTTTATATGTGATGTGACGCAGGGGTCCAGCTTCATTTTTTTTAAATGTGGAAATCGTTATTTCAGTACCATTTTTTGAAAAACCTACAAATTGTCTTGGCGATTTTGTCAAAAACTGATTTGCCATAAGTGTAGGTGTTTATTTCTTGACTCTTACATTTCATTGATCTGTACACAGTATTTATTTATTTATGCCAGTACTACATTGTTTTGATTACTGTATCTTTGTAGCAAGTTTTAAAATTGGGGGCTGGCACAGTGGCTCATGTCTGTAATCCTAGCACTTTGGGAGGCTGAGGCAGGCGGATCACTTGAGGTCAGGGGTTCGAGACCAGCCTGGCCTACATGTTGAAACCCCGTCTCTACCAAAAAAAGAAAAAAAAAATAGCCAGATGTGGTGGGATGTGCCTGTAATCCCAGCTACTCAGGAGGCTGAGGCAAACAGACTCACCTGAACCCGAGAAACAGAGGTTGCAGTGAGCTGAGAGCATGTCACTACACTCCAGCTTGGGTGACAGAGTGAGACCTTGCCACAAAAAAAAAAAAAAAAAAAAAGTTTTATTGGGAGGTACCCTCTATCTTTGTTCTTTTTCAGGATTGTTTTGTCTTTTCTGGGTCCTTTATCTTTCTCCACATGAATTTTGGACCTCTTTGTCAATTTCTGTCAAAAAACAAAAAATAAAAAATAAAAAAGGCAGCTCCTCAGCTGTCATTTTGATAGAGATTGCCCCGAGTCTGATAATCAATTTAGGGAATATTCCCATCTTAATTAAGTCTTTGGCTTCCTCTGTTTTCTTCTGCCGCTGCTGGGTGTTGCTTGCCATCACCTCCAACCTAGAATACTGCTTTAAACAATTAGATTAATTTCCCACTGCACTCTGGATACATTTCAAACTCCTCACTCTCTCTGTCCTATAGTGCTTTCTGGGCATTGTTATGTACTATCCCTTTTTGACCTTATAGCTCTTCCACTTCTTTACTGTTTCAGTTGTTTTTTGTTCTGGTCCTGAATGGAACATGTTTGTTCCTATATCAGACCCTTTGTTTTCTATATTCCCTTGTTTGTAATCTTCTTCCCTGAAATCTTTGTAAGCCTGACTCCTTTTTATCATTTACATCTTAGTTATGATCTTACTTAAGTATATCATCCAGCATTACAAAAAATGAAAAGTCATTATTCCCTTCCTTCATTTCTAGCTGCTCTCTTTCATATTACCCTATTTAATTTTCAAGAGTACTTATAAGTACTTATAAGTATATAAAAATATCTCATTTATTGTTTATTTCTTTATTGTCTAGCTTCTTACCTAAAATACAGACTCCAGCATCTTGAACAATGCTTCACATATAGTTTGCATTTAATAAGTATGCTAAATGTTGTTGCATGGATTTCAATAATTATTTTCTTCAAGTAAGAATACTAGTGTTAAGTATATCAATGGTAGTTAATATTTGTCCAGCACCTATGTGTTAGGCTTTGCAGCTAAGCACTTTCTAGTTTAATTTACAATTAAATTATAAGGGATGTACAATCATTCACCTCCACTTGACAGATGAAAAATCTATGGTTTAGGAGGGCAAGTAACTTAGCCAAAATCATTGGTCAAGGGACAGAGCTATTATTTAAATCCATGCAGTCTGGCTCCAAAGCCTACACCAGGTGTCCTCTCAGGGCTCCTAGTGATTAAATAAACATTTGCTCAAGGGCCTTTTATGCTATAGGCACAGTGCTGGATGCTGTGCATACAACAACCAATGCCTTCAAACAGTACTTCACATATAAAAGTTGTAAAGAGGCTGGGCATGGTGGCTCTTGCCTGTAATCCCAGAACTTTCAGAGGCCAAGGCAGGTGGATCACTTGAAGCCAGCAGTTCAAGACTAGCCTGGCCAACATGGTAAAATCCCTTCTCTACTTAAAATATAACAATTAGCCAGGTGTGCTGATATGAGCCTGTAATCCCAGGTACTCAGGAGGCTGAGGTAAAATAGTTGCTTGAACACAGGAGGCAGAGGTTGCAGTGAGCCAAGATTGTACCATTGCACTCCAGCCCATGCAACAGAGTGAGTGAGACTCTGTCTCAAAAAAAAAAAAAAAAAAAAAGAAAGAAAAAGAAAATAATGAAGAATGTGTATGGTAATGTTGTAGGACTTTCTCCTTAATTCAGCTAAAAACCATGTTCTTGTCACATGACCAGAAAAGAGTAGGCTTGCGGACACATACAAGGGTGCGAAAAATAGAATTTATTGGGCAGGAAAGGAAAAAAAAAAAAAAAAAAAAACTCAGCAAAGCTACAGAAGTTCCCCAGGCCCCCATCTCACCAACTGAATCTCATGTTACCACTATGGAACAGGGCAGGCCAGGCTCCTCCCTACTGCAAACAGCACAAATTTTCCATGGGCCCGCCCCATCCTTTCAGTGCACGGGACTGTCTGTCAGAGATTCTCCGGGGAGCCCTTTTTACTTGACTGTCTCAGTGAAGTCACTTGGTAGACAGTCTAGGATATCTTGCTGAGGAGTTTATTCTTTTTCTTTTTGAACATCCTAGGTGATAACCTGACCTGATCAAGTCAGCATATAATTTAATTGTGCTATGTTTCATTATGTATAATAAGATTATATTGTGGTAGTTCTTTTAGTGGTTAAAATAAATAAACTTCTCTGGAGAATAAATATATCTTTTCTTGATGGAATTTTAGTTTGACATAGAATCTAATAGCAATTCAAACTTTTTCAGAAAATTTTAAAATTTAAAACATTATAAAACAAAAAAGGTAAATGATAAGCTTGATTGGAAATCCATTAGTTACAAATTTTAGAGCTAATTTCATATGTCCTCATGCCAAAAGAAGTGTTATATATTTTGAGATCAGAGTTCAGATGGTGAAGGAAAAGACAAAGATTACAGAAAACATTATGGTACTTAAGTACAAAATCAAGACAAAAAGTGATTTCAGTATAAAATAATCAGTGCTATCACTTGCAGTATATCCAATGGAAAAAATAATAAATAATACAACTTAGAGATTTTCTTGGTACAGCCATTAACAATATACATAGCACATTATATTTGCTAAATACGTAATTGCTTTTCAATTACCTCTTTAAAAACTCCTTCAGGCAAGGTAGAGTCAATGGAAAATGCTTAATACACTTCCTATTCTTCCCGGGATTATTTAGTATGCCTGTCCAGACACTTTCAAACAATGGCTTATATCACTACTTCATTTACCTCTGGTCTAGGGGAGGTGGTAGAGTAGTGCAGCTAGTGAAGCCAGGCTAGTTTTATGAAGGCAGGAATTTTTTTTTTTTTTTTTTTCCACACTCTTGTATCCACAAGATTGTGACTAGCATTGTGCTTGGTACTTGGTAGACAATACCACATTTCACTGATACTAAGATGCCTTCAATTATTAGATATATCATAATTTTAAACGTGATCAAGAAGAAAACACACTTCCAATTAAATTGTGACAAATTACGTCTCATTACTTTGAATTTTACTTATATATTTATTCAAAATATTATTTTAGACTTATTTGGACATAGATTTGTCATGTACCATTCTAGTGAAAATGAAAATAGAAAACAAGAGGCCAGGCGCGGTGGCTCACGCCTATAATCCCAGCACTTTGGGAGGCTGAGGCGGGAGGATCAGGAGATCAGGAGATCGAGACCATCCTGACTAACACGATGAAACCCTGTCTCTACTAAAAATAGAAAAAATTAGCCGAGCGTGGTGGTGGGCGCCTGTAGTCCCAGGTACTCGGGAGGCTGAGGCAGCAGAATGGCTTAACCCGGGAGGCGGAGCTTGCAGTGACCTGAGATTGCGCCGCTGCACTCCAGCCTGGGCGACAGAGATAGACTTCGTCTCAAAAAAAAAAGAAAGAAAGAAAATAGAAAACAAGAAAAGTGAAACTATTCCTAAAAATCTTCACATTCAGGATTCAACTTTCCTAATTATGCATTAACTCAGAATTGTTGAAATCCATGTTTCAGTACAATATTGTTCTTTGTGCCACAAGAGCATTGATATCGTGGCATCTCTAAAAACAGTGTTCCACTCTTGTCTCTGTAGATTTTCTTCCAAGTCATTTCCACCCATTCTGTGATACTATTGCTGGTCCTTTAATCTTATCTAAAGTTGTAATAGAAAGTTTTCAGACTACAATATCAGAAATCATATCCCCTTTTCATATAATTTGAAGATAGAACTACCATATGATCTGTCAGTCCCGCTACTGGGTATATATCTGATGGAAACAAAATCAGTTGTGTTGAAAAGATCTCTGCACTCCCATATTTATTGTAGCACTATTCATAACAGCTAAGGTACATAATCAACTGAAGTGTCTAACTACACATGCATGGATAATGAAAATGTGGTATATATACACAAGATAACACTACTCAGCCATAAAACAAAACAAAACCCTATCATTTGTGGCAACATGGATGAACTTGGAGGACATTACGTTAAGTAAAATAAGCCAGGCACAAAAAGACAAATACCACATGAGTTTACCCATATGTGGAATCCTGAAAAGCTGATTCATAGCAGAGAGTAGAATGGTGGTTGTCAGAGGCTGGTTAGTATAGAGGAGAGGTGAGAATGAGAAAGGTTGGGGAATGGGTATAAAGTTACAGTTGGATGAAAGAAGACATTCTGGTGTTCTATTTCACAATAGAATGACTATAATTCATAATAATTTATTGTATATTTCAAGATAGCTAGAAGAGAGGATTTTGAATGTTATTACCATAAAGAAATAATACGTATTTAAAATGATGGATGTGCTAATTACTCTGATTTGGCATTATACAGTGTAATGCATGTATTGAAATATCACACCATATCCCATAAATATGTACATTATTGTGTGTCTGTTATAAGTAAAGTAAAACAAAAAATAACCCTTAAGTATTTCATTAAGTTGAAACCTCAAGAGAACGGAGTCATTCAGTCATGCCAGCAGGAATAGCAATCAAGTTTGCACATGTGCAGGCAATGACAAATTCATACATCACAACCACCACCTGGCCCACAGTGTTTGCAATTTCCAATTAATTGAAAGATGCATCCCAATTTTAGAAGTGTAAAAATGTAAAGGATACAATTTTTCAAAATGATAAAATATGATATTAAAATACTAGAGGTGCCAGGAGGAAGATGAGCAAGATATATGGGGATGGCATGTTTTACATGAAATAAAATAGATTAAGCATTGCGTTCAGTGCCTTCTCCTTGCATTTCCTTCCTAGTAAAGGGCTGGAAGAATTCATGCAATCATTTACAGGCTCTTCCCATGTGAGAACTATCATCGAGAAGGCAGTTGACTAACAGCCTCGGTTAAATTTTAATTTATTCTAATTAGTCAGATACTATTCATTCATTTTATTAATATTTATTAATAACCTGCCGTCTACCCAGTACTCTTCTAGTTGATGGGAACAGAATCATGAATCAAAAGGTCTACAGAGCTTATCTGTAGGGAATAAGCTTATCTGTAGGGAATAAGGGAAGCCCATTTGTTAATAAGTAAAAATTAACTGAATAATATAAATCCAGAGAAATAAGTTTTGTGATATTATTGTTAGAGAATAACTGGGTTTAGTGGGGCATTTTTAGATAGGTGGTCAGGGAAGACCTCTTTGAGCAGCAATATGTACTGCCTGAGGCAAAATGAATAGCCGGGCAAACGAGTGCAAAGGACACTTTTGAAGCACTATCTCAGCAAGGCTTTCACTTAACTTTCCTCAGGTGAAATGAGCAAATTAATATTTGCAACAGATATTCCCTGCTACATTCCAGGTCAAAATTCAAGGGAAAACAACCATTTCTCTCCACTAAAAAAGCTGCTGATACTTTTTGTCTCTTTGTAAGATCAGTAAGGACTAAAACCTGTGTATCTTCCTGAATGGATTTATGATATGTTTGTGGTCAAAATTAAAGTTGAATATAAGTTATGGTTTGTTTTTTATATCTAGCACATCAGCATTTTATCAGAGAACCGTGTCTACTGTCTTATTAGTTTAAAAATATTTGCTGTATATAATTACCTGTCGATTTTTCTTCAAGATTTGCTTACATTTTTGTTTCAATGAGGGTAATTTATTTTTAAAATGCAAAAATGTAATAATTGGGTCTTTGAGAGTTTTTAAGAGAGATTCACCGTCTTTAATTTCAGCAAAAGCTTAGATTCTGCAGAACAAATAGAAATAGTTCCATCAAGTGTCACTTGGTGGCAGCATAACAAAATTGCTATGAGAGTTCCTAACTTGGGGAGCTAAGTTCTTCTAGGAACAAGCTAGTGAAAAACAATGTTATGACTGTTTTGTAACACAAAAAAACCTGCCAGTGTTCTTATAATCTGTTATAAGAAAAACATTTTAAAATACCATATCATAGTAAAAATTTTTTCATTAATATAGCATTCATTAAGAAATATTTATTGTTCCTATTATATGGTAGAAACTGAGTTAAGAGTTAGGACTAGGTAATTTAAGCATGGTCTCTACTTGGGGCTAAATTGTGTCCCCCAAAAATTCGTATGTTGAAGTCCTAACCCCCAGTATCTTATAATGTGACTGTATCTGGAACAGGGTCTTTAAAAAGGTAATCAAGTTAGAGAGAGGTAGTGAATTTAGAATGAGCTAATTCTACAGGACTAGTGTACACATAAGAAGAGAAAATTTGAAAACACATACATGCAGAGGGAAAACTGTGTGAAGACAGAGGGAGAAGACAGATATCTACACATCAAGAAGAGAAGCTTCAGAAGAAACCAACCCTATTAACACCTTAATCTCAGACTTCTAATCTCCAAAATTGTGAAAACATAAATTTCTGTTGTATAAGCCACCCCATGGTATTTTGTCATGGCAGCCCTAGCAAATTAGGCAGTTTTGATGCTCATGCCACATAACATTTTAATTTTAAAAAATTGAAGCATAGAAAAGTCATTTCTCTGCTATAACTAATAAGGCAATGTGATGGGTTTTGTAATAGATGCATGCTCAGAATTGTGAGCACGGTAGGGGGTGGAAGTAATTGTTTAGGATAATGGTGGAAGATCTTATATTAGAATATTTGATGTGGGTTTTTAAGAGTAAATCGAAATTTTCCAAGCAGAGAAATGGGAATGAGAATAAATGACATTTAGGTAAAAGAAGATATTGTAACTGGAAATGGATAGGCATGGGGTAACATCGAGTGCTGTGAAAATCTTGAGTTCTGAGTTGCTTATGGTCAGGAGATGGTCTGGAAATGTAAGTTGGGAATATATTTTGAAGAGGCATAAGCCATGTAAAAAGATACTTTTCAGGAGGCTGAGGCAGGAGAATCACTTGAACCTGGGAGGCAGAGGTTGCAGTGTGCCAAGATTGTGCCACTGCACTCCAGCCTGGTGAGAGAGCAAGACTCTGTCTCAAAAAAAAAAAAAAAAAAGATATCTTTATTGTATTGTCCAAGCCATTCCTTTCTTGAAAGAGTTTATATAAAGTTATATATTTCAAATTGGTTGGCAAAATAGGTTCAAATAGGTTGGCAAAAAAAAACCCCACAACAAATGATAATTGATCAGTGATATCATTTGGATATTTGTTCCCACCCAAATCTCATATTTAATTGTAATCCCCAATGCTAGAAGAGGGGCCCAGTGGGAGGTATTTGGATCATGGGAGCAGATCCTCATGGCTTGGTGCTGTACTTGTTATAGAGAGTGACCTCTCACAAAATCTGGTCATTTAAAAGTATGTGACATCTACTCCCCTCACTCTTTCTCTCTTGTTTCTGCTTTCACTATGTGAAGTACCTGTTCCCCCCTGCCTTCCACAATGACTGGAAGCTTCCTGAGACCCCCTAAAGGCAGCTGTCACTATGCTTCCTATATAGCCTGCAGAACCATGAGCTAATTAAACCTCTTTTTAAATAAATTACCCAGTGTCAGGTATTTTTAGAGCAGTGTAAGAACTACCTGATACATAAAATCAGTACTGAGAAGGAAGGCATTACTATAAAGATACCTGAAAATGTGGAAGTGACTTTGGAACTGTGTAATGGACAGAGGTTAGAAGAGTTTGGAGGGCTCAGAAGAAAACAAGCCGATGAGAGAAAATTTGATACTTCTTGGAAACTGGTAAAGTGGTTGTGACCAAAATGCTGATAGTGGTATGGACCGTGATGTCTAGACTGCTGAGGTCTCAGATTGAAATGAGAAACCTTACTGGAAACTGGAGCACAGGTCACACATGTGATACCTTAGCAAAGAGCTTGGCAGCATTTTGTTCATGCCTTAGTGATATATGAAAGTATTGAACTTGATGATTTAGGGTATCTGGTAGAAGAAATTTTTAAGCAGCAAAGCTTTCAAGTTATGACCTGGCTGCTGCTCCTAAAAGCCTATGCTCAGATGTGGGAGCAAAAAAATGACTTAAATTTGAAATTTATATTTAAAAGGGTAGCAGAGCATAAAAACTGGGAAAATTTGCAGTCTGGTCATGTATAAGAAAAAGAAAAGGCCTTTTCAGGAGAAGAATTCAAGCAGACTGTAGAGCAATCATTTGCTAGAGAGATGTGCCTAACTAAAAAGGAGCCAAGTGTTGATAGCCAAGACAATGGGAAAAAGGCCCTGAAGGCATTTCAGAGATCTCTGTGGCAGCCCATCACATCACAGACCTTGAGGTCTAGGAGGAAAGAATGTTTCATGGGCCAGGGCCAGGACCCTGCTGTCCTGGGCAGCCTGGAGATACTGCTCCCACATCCTGGCTGTTCTGGCTCCAGCCTCACCTCAAGGGGTTCCAGGTACAGCTCAGGCTGTAGCTCCAGAGGGTGCAAACCATAAGCTTGGTGGCTTCCATTTGGTGTTAAGCCTGTGAGTGCACAGAGTGCAAGACTTGAGGCTTAGGAGCCTCCATCTAGAATTCAGAGGATGTATGGAAAAGCGTGGTTGCTCGACAGAAGCCAACTGCAAGGGTGAAGCCCCCACAAAGAACCTCTGCTATGGCAAGGCAGAAGATAAATGTGGATTTGGAGGCCCCACACAGAGTTCCTATTGAGGCACTGCCTAGTGGAGCTGGAAAAAGGGGGCCACTTTCCTCCAGACCTGAGAATGGTAGATCCACTAGCAGCCTGTACTCTGCACCTGGAAAAGTCTTAGACACTCAAATCCAGCCTAAGAGAGCAGCCATGGGACTGCACCCTGTAAAGTCACAAAAGCTCATTCTTCGCACCAATGTGCCCTGGATGTGGGACATGGAGTCAAAGGAAATTATTTTGGAGTTTGCAGATTTAATTACTGCTCCATGAGTTTTGAATTTGTGTGAGGCCCGCAGTCCTTTTCTTTTGGCCAATTTCTACCTTTTGGAACAAAAATGTTTACCCAATACCTGTACTCCCATTGTATATTGGAAGTAAATAACTTGTTTTTGATTTTACAGGCTTATACGTAGAAAGACTTGCTTTGCCTCAGATGAGACTTTGGACTTTGCACTTTTTGGTTAATGCTAGAATAAGCTAAGACTGAGGAGCTATTGGGAGGGAATGATTGTATTTTGCAATGTGAAAAGGACATAAGATTTCAAAAAGGCCAGGGGCAATATAGTTTGGATATTTGGCCCTGCTCAAATCTCATGTTGAATTGTAATCCCCGATGCTGGAATAGGCCTGGTAGCAGGTGTTTGGATAATGGGAATGAATTCTTCATGGCTTGGTGCTGTCTTCATGATAGTGAGTGAATTCTTGCAAGATCTGGTCATTTAAAAGTGTGTGGCACCTTTCCCCAACTTTCTCTCTCTTGCTCCTGCTTTCACCATGGGATGTGCCTGTTCCTTTTTCGCCTTCTGCAATGATTGGCAACTTCCTGAGACCTCCCTAGAAGGAGATGCTGTTATGCTTTCTGTATAGCCTGCAGAACCATGAGCCAATTAATACTCTTTTTAAAAAATAGATTACCCAGGCTCAGGTATTTGTTTATAGCAGTTCAAGAATGGCCTAATACAGTCAGTAAAATATAGTAACCATAAGAACCAGTAATAACTGAGATTAATTTTAATCCTTCTGGAGCTGGGATACAAAGAGAAACAGGTAAGAAAGTTGGAAGACATTAAGTTTTTTAGAATATCATCTTCTTAGGGTCAATAAAATATTCTCTGTGTTAAGGACAATGTTCATATTACATTTTATATAGAGGAAATAATGAATAACATGTCCAGCAACATTTCACAGCTAACATAGCAGCAGGCATGATATCTTTTTTCCATTATTCCCTTCTGCACAAGCTAAGGGCTTAACAGTGAAATACCCTGAAGATTTCAGTAGGGGATAAATTGATGGGTTCAGGCAGCCGTCTAGGGATCTGATTGGAGCCAGGGGTAGGGTGTGTGTATATATTTAAAGTTGATGGATAACATGTGCTTTCAACAATATTTTTAAATACTGCTTTTCTCAGTTGAGCTTTTCATAGGATATGCAAAAAGATGTAAAATTCACGTAGTAAGCATTGGGAAGCCATTACAGATTAGTAGTCTTAGGGTCAACAAAATCAGTTAGGTGTTTTGGAAAGAGAATTTTGACCATTAGTAGCAGGCCTGATTAGAGGATTAGAGACTTTCAGAATAGTGCTTGACAATGGAAGCAGCATGAGCTTATGATAAAAACATGGCTACCCTACGTTTCAGTGCCCCAACATCAAACACCACATTGCGACTGAAGCATGATATTTTAATTTCCCTGACAAAATAGCTTTATCTTTGCTATAGTACATACTTGATAAAGATATTAGAGGATGTAATGGCAGTCACTAACCAATATCATTTTAATTACACATGGGTCATACTGTTTAAACATTAATAAGCTGTATAAAAATATTTCTAATATTTCTTCAGAGTCCATTAAATCCCAAACTTAGCAAAGTTTGATAGAGTCCCATAGATAAATAATTTATGATTGCCATTTATAATTAAGCACCATTTAAAATTTCATCTAAATACCTTTCCTGCTTTGGAGACTCAGAAGGCAGAGGGTGGAAGTGGTATGAGGGACAAAAAACTACATTTGGGGTACAATGTACACTACTCAGGTGACCCGTGAACTAAAATCTCAAACTTCCCTATTCAATTCATCCATTTAACCAAAAACCATTTGTACCCCAAAAGCCATTGAAATAAAAACAAACTTTACAAAATACCCTTCCTGTAGAAAGCATACATTCAACAATGTTAAATACTTATTTTTAAACACTTTAGTACTTTGGGATATTAATCTAACAGATTAAAATAATGATGCCAGTTATATACCAATTAGTTTATTATAGGCTTCATAGAAAACAATCATCTGTGCCAAAGTGTTTTCATTAATCTAAGCTTACTTTAAAGCATAAATCTAGAAAACATACTTCTGATAGTGAATTTTAGTAAATAGGAAGATGTATCTTAAAGTTCAAATTAGCAGTGATGCTCAGAATTTAAAGTCGGTTTGTTTGAATTGGTTTGTTGATTTTGTCATCAGATGATTTAGTGAATGAAAATCCATTATTGAACTCTGACAATGTTTACCATATCACTTAATCTTTCTGCAAAATAATTACTCTGAGTAACTACCACTGGTTAATATGTCACATCATGAATTGATAGCCCAGAGACAAGACCTTATGTTGTTCATCGGTTAATATAATTAGGAATGACATTAAGGTTAGCTTGTCTTGCATTTCATCTAAAATAATTCTTAAACACGTGGTTAATGTGTTGCTAGATCATACCTCCTTCAGTCTTAGAGAACAAATACACACACATATGTATGTACATATATGTACTTTTGTGTTTCTCATATATCTTGTATATATGATTGTCAACAAAATTGGTCGTGAAGATTGGCCTTCTTGGCAGATGAGGAGGCTGAGAGAGGGACAGAATCTCCATTCGTGCCCTTTTATTGACACCACCCGTTATCACTGAAGGATAACTGTGATAAAATTATAGTGTAATAAGACCTTTAGCGATAATTAACTGGCAGGCGAGTTTCTCAAGTGCCAATTTTAAACTGGGATATTTGTGCGTGTATGTGTGTTTGTGTGTGTGTAGATTTCTAGAAGTGAAAGCAGTTACCTATGGGGAGTTATGTTAAATTATTCAAGGTATTCAATAACCAAATCACCAGATCATATACAAAGTGGTAGCTGGAGAGGTAGGGTAGAGTATTTGTATTATATTAATAATCATGGGGTTTATGAACATTGCTACTTATATTACAGTTTTTTCTTCCTTAGACACTCTGGTGATGGGAGAGGGAAGGTTGAAATCTGCTGTCCTAAAACTCCCAGAAAAGATAATTTGATTATATTCTTGGGAAACCTCCAGATATACACAGCATTTTACTCTTTATATTTCGTTCTAGTGTGATAAACCATGAAGAGTGATTGTGTAGATAAGCTGAAAACTTCCATGATTTAGTCTGAGCCCAGCTCTTACTTTCCTGTTTTCTAAGGCTAAAAAAATTCCCTAGATTTATGCTGCCCAGACACTGCTGCTGAGCACTGAATGTCAAACAAGGAAGATGTTATGGTGAAGCACCAGGTCTAATTCCCTCTCAGCTTCTCAAGTGCTATGGCCATCTCTTAGTGGGGCAAAATTGAAGAGCCAATGTGAACCCTTAATTTCCAAATCCTAGAGTCCACATGATATTGAAAAGGAATGCATTAAATAGTCTGCACTCCTTCTGTACACCTGAACCATGTGGTTAGGGAATGTTTAATGGTGTCAACCAGGAAAGGTCACAGTGCTTGTGTGTCTGGGTAATGGAAGTCTAGTGCATGATCAGATTCTAAGCAGGAAGTGTTCTGTAACTCCACAGAGTACTTACAAACAACTCTCCCATCACTATGGAGTGATGATGGAAACCAGCACAGGAAAATACAAATGAAGAAATGTCAACAGAAAAAATGCAGAGATGGACTGTTAAATGATAGGGACAACATTATCTTACATTATCATTGTCTTGGTCCTTTGGTTAAGAGCTGTCAGTTCTTAAAGAAATAATTTGGGGGACTGGTGTCAGCCTAGTAGAGCAGATTTTTCAAAAAATTATATTTAAGTTTTTATATTAATAGTAAAGCATACATATATATGTATTTAGCTTTCAGAATATGAGCTCAGTCACTTCAACAGATCTTGTCTGTTTTCTTCATTGGAAACTTTGATTTAAAAACTGATTCTTCTCTGGATTCTGTTGAGTTTCTAACCACATTAAATGAGGTAAATAATAATGGTATAACACTTGAAGTAGTATTTGACTAATGAAGATCCCAATGGGAGAACATTGATGTATTAATACCTCATTCTTTCACAATATTTATTTATTCTTATCTCTTTGATGTTAATTACTACATTATGTTAGAACTAATTTGACCATGTAACTCTTCCTTATCTCATTTGGATTTTTAAGCATTTTCCATATCTTGGTGTTTACTCTAAAATAAGATACTTATTTTAAAAGGAATCTAGGCTGGTCACAGTGGCTCACACCACATCACACACACACACACACACACACACACACACACACATATATATATAAACATATATATATATATATATATATAAACATATATATATATATTATTTTTTTTTCTTTTCTTTTTTGTAGAGATAGGGGTCTTCTTATGTTGTCCAGGCTCGTCTCAAACTCAGGCTTAAGTGATTCTCCCACATCATCCTTCCAAAATATTGGGATGAATGGTATGAACCATTGTACCTGGCTGCTTTTTTGATTTGACATGAAACCATAGATCTACATTTTTACTTTCAAATTCTTTCTGTAATATTTGCATAGATGAGCATTTGACCTTCAATATGTCAACTTGAATTTGTCTCTGTTGAACTTTACCTTGTCATGATGCAGATTTTTTTTTCTTGCCTTTTTGCATAAATCTTATGAAGTGGTCTGGATTTCAAACTTTCAACAGTCAGTCTAAATGTAAACAACAAACCATGACACTTCAGGGGCAGTGTAAGCATTTACTGTGTATACCTACTCTGAGATTCTATGAAGTATTTGAAGCTGTTGTCAGAATTGAATCTACACATAAATCTTTGAATGATTTCCTTTGATTTCTGAAGAATTTATTTATTTATTTATTTATTTTTTTTGAGATGGAGTCTAGCTCTCACCTAGGCTGGAGTGCAGTGATATTGGCTTACTGCAACCTCCACCTCCTTGGTTCAAGCAATTCCCCTGCCTCAGCCTCCTGAGTAGCTGCGATTACAGGCGACCGAAACCACACCCGGCTTTATTTATTTATTTATTTATTTGTATTTTTACTGCTCTATGCTTGAATTTTGAGGCTGCCAGGATGAATTTATCCTGAAAACTTCTGAGGGTATCTCACAAAAATATAATGACTCATACCGAGCAGCAGGAGTGCTAGGGAACTTACAATCTGCCTCAGAACAAAATGGACAGTTACTGAGGAGTTAGTGAGAAGTGTGGTACCATGCAGTGCCTTACTCCAGGTGATTTTGAATGAATGCTTTATCAGCCATTGTTCTCGAAACAGCAGTGTAAAATCATAGTTACACCTAGTGGGCCCAGATGGACACAGTTTTAAGCTATATTCTAACAAGAGTCACAGAATAATTGAACTTCTTAATTGCTAACCAGATCTAGAAGTTATTTCCAGAGTTAGTGATACTTAGGAGTCTACGTAAAGAATTAGGATATAGATTAAGTGAGAGGCTTCACCAGAGGCTTTCCCTGAAATGTAAATTGTGTCAGGCTGTGAGAAAATTGCTGTCTGGCAGGTCTGCTTTTCCTCTATCCCTACCCGCATCATCTATGGGAGAATGGTTTCCCTCTATTGTCATTTTTATCTAAGATAAAGTAGATGTAATTGGATTTCTTTACCTTTATTGTCAGAAAAAATAACGGAGATGTGATATAATCAGGAACTTTGGATGAGGGTTTAAGATAATGTTGGAATCCTGGATTCTTAACCTAGATATAGCTTTTTGGTTAAAAGAATGTGGCCTGGAGTGGAACATTACATTATAGGAGATTTGAAAGCCAAAGTCTCCTCCTATTGTGATTCTTAGTGTCAAACTATCAGTACAATCAATACCTGGGTAAACATTTTATTGAAACAACTTCTGAATATTCTTATTTTAAATTGAAGATTAGAAACTGCCTTACTCTGAAATATGAAAGGAAATATGGCTGTAAGTCTAGTTCAGTCTTTCCCTCTTTAACCACCATAGAAATTTCTGAGTTTGGTCTCACATTCCTACAGAAAAAATATGGCTAAATAGATGTTCAAGCTACGCCCATTATCTTTGGGGAGCTGGGATTGGAAACTGGTTATGAGTCAGATAAAAGAAAATGGATCCACTTCAGGATGGCATGTGAAATAAAATTATATTACTATATTTATTGAATGCTGTGTGTTTGAAAAATAGTGTTTAGCATTATAAAATCATATTGAAATGATTTTGATAGGAAGTAGACAAACTGCTAGATTTCATAGAGACATTGTCATGGAAATATTGACATTGCCAACACATGTAGCTCAATTTTCCCACTGCTCTTATGAAATAGATTCTGCTCTTTCTCTCTGAACACCAACATATGTTCTCAGTACAGAGACAAGTCACTCAAAACAGAAGGTGTATAGCTTCTCTTGGAGTGTTTCCCAGGACAGTGGCCTCCGGTGCAATCTTTGGCTATGGAAGCATGAGTGAGTTCAATAGTGCAATAAACATTCTTCCTTTCCTCCACATTAGTGGCCCAAATACTAATTTGTCCAAGAAATTGCCTGCTGGTGCTGTAATTTCAACTCCTTCTTCAACTGGCAGAAAGGTTTTCATGTCCACAAACAAATAAAAGAACAGGGACATATCTATTGAGACAGCTGAACACTAAACCTCTAATTGCTTAAAGTAATTTGGAAACATATTTCTGGAATCATAACACAAAGAAGAACATGCCTTAAATTAATTATTAAGTAAATAAGGACAATTTGAATTATTTCTACCTGATCTCATTTCTGTTCGGCATTTACTAAGTATGTTAAGAATTACTCTCAGAGTCTAGGCAAGCCAGCTGTAAAGTAATAATAATTTCTTTTCTTAAGAAAATAAAGGTTAAATTAAATCAGAAAAGAGTATAAACAGCAGTGAGAATGAAATGCATTAGAATATTTACGAGAATTGCTTAGAATACTAATAATCTCAAAAATAATTCAAAGTTGAACATTTTTAAAAAACTTTACCCTGATTAAAAAACAAAATTTTTCACTGACAAAGAAAAACAGAGCCTCAGTTAAAATTATTTCATTCCCACCTATTCTCTTTGTTCTCTCTTCTACATTCGTCTACCTTGAAATATACTGAAGGTTATATCTCCAAATATATATAATATTTGCTGTACAAGTTTCTTGTGATAATCACTTTTGTTTTGTAGATTTTTATGCTGTCTAGCTTAATTCAATTCTAATGCATTTCTCTTTTACCTAACAGTCTCAATATGTGTGATACAAACTCTGATTGTCCCAGAGATTATAACATGTTGGATGGAAGAAGAATAAAAGGCAATACATATAGACAAGTCTTTCAAGAGTTGTGTTGGATGAAGAAACTAGTTTAGAGATTTTGTTTTTGTTTCTCTTTTGGCTACATTTTCCTTAAATTTCCTATGGTGACATTGTGTGTATATATATATGATTTAGAGGTGTGCTTTTACATTAAAATATGTAGAGCTATTCCATTCAATTTTCTGCTATTGAATATTTCTTTTTTCTTCTTCTTCTTTTTTTTTTTTTTTTTTTTTGAGACGGAGTCTCGCTCTGTCGCCCAGGCTGGAGTGCAGTGGCCGGATCTCAGCTCACTGCAAGCTCCGCCTCCCGGGTTTACGCCATTCTCCTGCCTCAGCTTCCCGAGTAGCTGGGACTACAGGCGCCCGCCACCTCGCCCGGCTAGATTTTTGTATTTTTTAGTAGAGACGGGGTTTCACCGGGTTAGCCAGGATAGTCTCGATCTCCTGACCTCGTGATCCGCCCGTCTCGGCCTCCCAAAGTGCTGGGATTACAGGCTTGAGCCACCGCGCCCGGCCTGCTATTGAATATTTCTTAAAGACTCAGCATACATACTAGCATGAGACATACACTTCTTTTATTGGAAAACTTCAGTGAGAACACTGAAGGAGAACAGTGTTCAGAAGAACGCTGAACACTATAGTAAAAAGTTAGTTTCACTAGACACAGTATATAATCTGTCTATAAGCATTTAGCTTTCTGTGATGGCATGATTAAAATATGACATAAAATTCAACTTATCAGATCTTTCATTGTTTATGATGTTTATCTAATATCTAGAAAAAAATCCCTTATATATACTTGTGTTCATCACTGTGAAGATAATGTTACTTTAGTCCCTCTCAAATGCAATCAGGAACGACTATGATTAGAAAAGTATCTCCATCAGGTCAGGTGCAGTGACTCACGCCTGTAATCCCAGCACTTTGTGTGGCCAAGGAAGGTGGATCATCTGAGATCAGGAGTTCAAGACTAGCCTGGCCAACATAGTGAAAACCTGTTTTTCCGAAAAAAAAAAAAAAAAGAAAGAAAGAAAAGAAAGAAAGAAAAAAAAATTAGCCGAGCATGATAGTGCACACCTATATTCCCACTACTCAGAGGCTGAGGCAGAAAAATCGCTTGAACCCAAGAGGCGGAGGTTGCAGCAAGACGAGATTGTGCCACTGCACTCCAGCCTGAGAGACAGAAAGAGACTCCATTTAAAAAAAAAAAAAAAAAAGAGAGAGAGAGAAAATATCTCCATCAGTTTTAAGTATTCAAATGCATTTTTGTGTACAAAATTCTCTGCTAAGTACAGATGAAAGTATTCTAAAGATACAGCAATCCATGGAGGGATGAAAGAACATAAGGCATTTATTATTGAAGCAACCAAAAGAGGGAAAGGGAAGTGGTGTTCAAAATTTAGTGTGCATCAGAATCACCAGGAAAGCTTGCTAAACATTGAAATTCCTGAACTCTCCTATCTGGAAATAATTCGATATGCCTGCGATCCAGAGATCTGCATTTTAACAAATACTCTCTGAAACTCTGACGTATTTAATTTGGGGACAAAGCTTTCAGCCTAAGAAAGGTAATAAACTAAATTATTGAGTAAGTATTAAAGAAGGAGTTAGTGAAGCAGAGAACAGATGGGAAGGAAGTCATTAGCAAATAAAGCTGGTGATCTTGTTTCCTATTTCACTGGAATAAGGGAAGTAACCAGAAAAGAATTCCCAAATATTCCACAGAACATTTATCTATTCATTTCTACCTGTGACCCTATATCAAGTAAAATTTATCACTACGAGCAAATTGTGACCCTAGTTAAGACCAATCACTTCAACTGACCAGCAGAACCCATTCGCTTATCTACTGGAGGTTCCAGAAATTCTTGCTTTTCTACTTCCATACGACATTTACCTCTTTGTTCTCTGATCATTATCACATTAAGAAGTAGTCCCATATTTCTCTCACTTTAAAACACACACACACACACACATGCACACACACACACACCCCTCTCCATTTCATGCCCCCGACTTGTCCTAGTTTTATTTATCTCTTTACAATAAAACCACCCCCGACAAACTGTTTCTGATCACTATTTTCAATTTTCCTACTTCCATATTTTCCTGGTGTCTCTCCAATCAGAATTTTCCCTTTTCCATCAAAACTGCTCATAAAAGATCACCAATGACCCCTATGTTGCTAAAACTATGATCAAGTCTCAGTTCCCATCTCACATGGTCTAATACTGGCATTTGAATTAGGTCATGCCTCTGGATCAGGGATGTTTAATCTTTTGGCTTCCCTGGGCCACCTTGGAAGAAGAATTGTCTTGGGCCACACATAAAATACACTAACACTAATAATAGCTGATGAGCTAAAAATAAATCACCAAAAAATTCTCATAGCGTTTTAAGAAAATTTATGAATTTGTGTTGTGCTGCATTCAAAGTCATCCTGGGCTGCATGCGGCCTGTGGGCCATGGGTTGGACAAGCCTGCTCCAGATTCAATATCCCCTAACACTTGACTTCTAGAACATCAGAATAGGATTCTTTTGTAGGTTCCTTTGCTTCTTATCTTATCTTCCCATCCCTTTCCTTCTCCTCCCACTACCATCTGCCCCTATCTCCCTTCACTGCTTTATTTGATGTTACATCAGTTCTCATAACTTTACATACCATCTACAAGCAGATGATCATCAGTTCTCATAACTTTACATACCATCTACAAGCAGATGATCATCAGTTCTCATAACTTTACATACCATCTACAAGCAGATGATCATCAGTTCTCATAACTTTACATACCATCTACAAGCAGGTGATTCCCAAATGTAAACCTCCAGCCAGACCATTTCCCATTAATGTCAGATTCAGATTCTCACAGTTGTTGAATGTTCAATAAACACCTCAAATTTAACATCATCAAAAACAATCTTGTAACCATTTGCACTCCTCTCTACTAATGTACACTTACACACCCTTTCCCATCTCAGTAAAAGACAACTGTATACTACAAGCTGCTCAGACAAAAAAATATTTAAGTCATTCTTGCCTTCTCTCTTTTTGTCATGTCTCATATCTGGTCCATTAGCAAATCCTTTGTCCCTATTTTTAAAATTTGTATATCCAGAATATCACCTCTTACTGCCTCTATTGCTAACATTCCAGTCTAAACCTCTCATATTTTTCTCATGAGGCAACTATTTAATTCACATTAAGGTCATGTCACTCTTCTGTTCAAACCCTAAGATTCCCATCTCACTCAGAGTAAAAGCCAAACCTTTATAAAGCCCTTCAGTGGAAACTTATATCAAGTAAATTCAAGTCAAGCTATGATAAGTCAAGTCGAAGCATGCCAATCAATCCAAGATGAGACAATTCTAGTCATGTCATGTGAGGACACAAGTTAAGACAAGACAGGTCATGTCAAGTCCTAGATGATCTCCCCACCCACTATTACTTCTTGATCTGTTTCCTTCCAATTCTTCGTCTCAGTAGGCACCAACCACACTGGCCTCCATGCTATTCCAGAACTCCTCAATCATGATCTTTGCTAGTGCTGTTCTATCTGAAATGCTTCCCCTGGAAATCTCTATTACTTGCCCACTTACTGATTTTCTATCTTTACTCAAATGTCACCCCTTCAATCAGTCTTGTCTATTCTATGTACTACTGCAACATAGCCTCACCAACACACTCTGTCTCTCATTTCTTTGGCATTTAATTCATAACTAATAACATAGAATTTACTTATTCATCTTGTTTATTGTCTATAATTCTCCTCTCTCTCTCAAAATACAAAGTTCCTAAATGTTTGTCTCACTTATTAACTACTGTGCTCTAGAGAAGTGCTTGGCACAAAGTGTGCACACAAAACATAGTTCTTGAAAGATAGATGAATGTCATGAAGAGCACTGTCAAAACCTAAGTGTTGGGATCTCCATGAATCTGGATAAAAATCTTAGTTAATTCATATCAGAAGGTGGAATGGCAGCTGATGGTGAAGTCACAATAAAGATGCAGTTGCCCTGTACAGGCACCCTCCTCCCCCTCCACCTTCTTCCCTTTAGCTTGTATGCAACACTATCTAGTCCTTTGTAAAGGAACATTTTCTAAATATCTTGGGAGAGTTTTGGTGAAGTCAGTATTTTTTATTACATGGAATATTTTCTAAATAATACATTTTAAACGTGTAAGACAAAATTCAATTATAGACTTCCTCCTTTTCCCTCTCCCTACTTTAAAGATCGTTTTAAGTAAAACTATGTGGTTCACAGAATATATGTGGGGCTTATCAGGACACAGGAATACTACTACTGAAATTATTATTTCTTGTCAGCCTTTGTAAGCTTGATGTGGCAATGCAAAAAATACACAAAACTTCTGAAACATCAACTCCAGTTATAATTAGATTTCTGAAATCGGTTTTAACAAAGCTAGGACTGGGCCCATATCTGCAGGTTGTCTCCTTGTTCACAGCTGTACGTCCAGGATCTAGCAGAGTGCTTGATAAACAGAACTCTTCCTTTTTCTTACTGTCTCAATCTCTCTCTTCTCCCTTCCTCCCTTCCTGCTCCCGTCTCCCCCTGCCTCTCTGAGAGAAAGAAGAACTGAATTAAATTGAATGATTAATTTCCAACTATACATGATACAATTGATTGAATTTTGGCAATGTTGCCTTAAAGGGTATTATTTAGGCCAACTTAAACTCAAATAAGATACAAAAGATTATAAAGACCAGGATAAAGATAATAAGGAGGGCCAATTCTATTTGTTTGTTTATAAAAGCCCATGTTAAGAGAACTGTTAGCCGTACTTTTATTTTTGAAATTCTTCAAATCAATCTACTAATAAATGTTCATAGTTTGTTCTACTCATTTTGCTAGACAATTTAGATATATTATTTAATTTACTTTTTTTTTTCTTTTTCTTTCTTTTTTTTTTTTTTTTTTTTTTTTTTAAGATGGAGTCTCACTCTGTTGTCCAGGCTGGAATGCAGGGGCCCGATCTCAGATAACTGCAACCTCTACCTGCTGCCTCAGCCTCTCAAGTAGCTGAGACTACAGGGACATGCCACCATATCCTGCTAATTTTTGTATTTATTTATTTTATTTTTAGATGGAGTCTTGCTCTTGTCACCCAGGCTGGAGTGCAGTGGCACAATCTTAGCTCACTGCAAACGCTGCCTCCTAGGTTCAAGCGATTCTCCTGCCTCAGCTTCCTGAGTAGTTGGGATTACAGGCGTCCACCAACATGCCCAGCTGATTTTTATATTTTTAGTAGAGACGGAGTTTCACCATGTTGGCCAGGCTGGTCTCGAACTCGCTGACTTCAAGTGATCTGCCTGCCTTGGCCTCCCAAAGTGCTGGGATTATGGGCGTGAGCCACCACACCAGGCCTTATTTTTGTATTTTTGTAGAGACGGGGTTTCACCATGTTGGTCATGCTGGTCTCAAACTCCTGACCTCAAGTGATCCACTTGCCTTGGCCTCCCAAAGTGCTGACATGACGCGCATGAGCCGCCGTGCCTGGCCTATTTCTTTTACTTTAAAGAGAAGTCCTATAATCTGGGAATTTCTCTGGCCCATATAATTCAAACTGCTTATCAGAACTCTATATATGTCACATGCAGTAAGCCCTGTAGAGTCATGGAATATTATCCTTGAGAGAGATTTTAGTGGGTTTTCATTGTTTCATTTTTTTCTTAAGAAACATTACTCTTTCCTGCTAAATGCATTGCAGTCTTCCTCCTGAGGATCAATTTTTCTCACACTCCTAGTCCTTGGTCTTCTGACGAGATAGTTCTAAGTCAACCAACACAGCTCATTTTTCTGAGTACAGTGAGAGGTTTAGAGATGTACATGTGACCAATCAAACTACCTAAGATAAACTGTGACTTTTACTGGGACATATAAAGAGAAACTTTTGCTGTTCTCTTATGCACTCAAGTCAGAAAAGTTTTAGCCCTGTGACCTCTTGGTAGAATTTTGGAGCCAGGTAGAGAGAAGTGCCCTAAAATGAAACTCAGATAAGGAAATGAAATGTACATGAAGAAATTGGGCTCTAATTGTATCACTGGAACTTTGAACAAAGCCTAGCCAATCCCCGGACTGCTCTCTTATGTGACATAATAAATTACTTTTATTGCTTAGGCTGGTTTGAGCTGGATTTTCTATCACATGCAATGCAAAGTTTACTAAGTGATACAAAATTCTTCACATTTGTAACTCTAAGAAAATCATTTTTAAAATGCAATTTTGTTCATAATAGTGGTATAAACTAGATTTAACTCTTTTTTTTTTTTTTTTTCAAGGCGGAGTCTCGCTGTTTCCAAGCTGGAGTGCAGTGGCACGATCTCGACTCCCTGCAACCTCCACCTCTTGGGTTCAAGCAATTCTCCTGCCTCAGCCTCCTGAGTAGCTGGGATTACAGGCATGTGCAACCATGTCCAATTAATTTTTTTTTTTTCTGTATTTTTAGTAGAGACGGGATTTCGCCACGTTGGCCATTCTGGTGTTGAACTCCTGACCTCAGGTGATCCACCTGCCTCAGCCTCCCAAATTGCTAGGATTACAGGTGTGAGCCACTGTGCCCAGCCTAATTCATTTTTGTTTTTAAAGTAATAATCTGCCCCACCAAATTTCCACCAGTAGATATTCAATGTTAGATAATTTGGTGGGTAAAATTTGGATGCATGTTTACAAGTTCAGATGATATGAAAACGTACCACAGCTGTATCATACATCCTGTATCTATTTTTTAATTTGAGGTAGGATACCCAGGTGAATGTGTTGAGGCTGGGGGAGGGAAAGGAGATATTTTTAATGGTGGTAGAGCATAAAGTCCAGTAGCTCTGGGCAAAAGCGTAGAGAGGAAAAGAGAAGGAGCCAGGAATGGAGTCAAGGCTGGATGGAGACCTGAGATGAGGAGACAAAGTTGAAATTTGACAGGGAACTGTGATTTTTGCTACGGGCAAAAGATACATATTAGAGTTTCTAAAAGGAAGGAGGAGTGAGAAGGGAGCCAAGTTGGACCATTCCAATGTAGGAGGCAGGTCAAGGCTGAGAAGCTACATGGCCCTGGGCAAGTTATTTAACTCCTGTCAGCCTTGATTTCCACATCCATAAAATAAGAATCATAACACTCACCACACAGGGTAATTGTGAGGATTACATGTGAATATAACATAAGCCTCAAAATTAGAAGAGCATCAGGGGACAGGTCAAGGCTGAGAAGGAAGAGAATTGTGGGTAGTGTATGGTAGTTAGATGTATGTCTCCTACTTTGACTTTTGGCAAATTCTTTCCATCTTTTCAATGTCTTTCTCTTTTCTCATCATCATTTCAACCTGTAATTTCCACCGCCACCACCACCACCTACTCCAAGTTACTCTTTGTTTTTCTCCATTTGTCACTTTCAAATAAATGATATTTTATAGAATAGGAATAACAGCACCTGTATTAATATTTAAATAGTGCATCCTAGTTTATAAAATAGTTTCATATCCACAGTTTCATGTGTCCCCTGAAGAATATGTGCTATTTTATATATATAGTCACACATATATGTGCACATGTACATGTATGTATATGTATATATTCATATGCACATACATATGTATTTCTGTATTAGAAGAAACTTATTTGCTTTGTCCTTCCAAAGAAGCTAAGTTTGTCAGTATTTTTTCAGTCTTGAGAAGATTTTGATTTTCTTATTCAGAAGGTCAATAACCTTGATTCATTTTCTTATCCTGTACCTCCATCCTCTTCTAATTTTGAGGCTAATGTTGTATCAGACCAATTCTGTCTCTTTTAACAGAATTATGGGTTACATATCAAGGAAAGAAGGTAACTAACTTTTATTAGGTGCAAATTATGTGGGGGGCACTCTGCAAAGTCCTTTATATTCCCATTTAATCCTAACAATTATCCTGTGTGGTGAGTGTTATGATTCTCGTTTTATGGATGAGGAAATCAAGGCTCACAGAAGTTAAATAACTTGCCTAGGGCCATGTAGCTATTCAGTAGTAGAGCTGGATCCAGAAGCCCATGTTCTTTCTACTATAACAAATTACATTTCTAAGTTAATGTAGAAAAAATTGTAGGGTTGTTTTTTTTTTTTTTCTTTTGAGGCGGAGTTTCACTCTTGTTGCCCAGGCTGGAGTGCAATGGCATGATCTCGGCTCACTGCAACCTCTGTCTCCTGGGTTCAAGTGATTCTCCTGTCTCAGACTCCTGAGTAGCTGGGATTACAGGCATGCACCACCACGCCCTGCTAATTTTCAGTATTTTTACTAGGGATGGGATTTCGCCTTATTGGTCAGGTCTTGAATGCCTGACCTCAGGTGATCTGCCCGCCTCGGTCTCCCAAAGTGCTGGAATTACAGGCATGAGCCAGCATGCCCAGCCAAATTGTAGTTTTTAGAAAGGCTTCTGATTTCCCCTCATATGCTGTCAAAAATTGAGATGGCAAACTGAAGTCAGAGTATATGACTTCAGAGTCTATTGGACTGACTGTCCAATAGAACATACTGAGTCACAAATGCAAGCCAAAGATGCATTTTGTAAAAATCTCAGTAACCACGTTACAAAATTAAAACATACAGGTGAAGTTAATATTAACAATACCTTATATTTCATTAGAGATATCAAAATAATCATTTCAACATGTAATTGATATAAAAATTTCAATGAGATTCTTTACATTCTATTTTTTCATGCTGAGTTTTTGAAATCCAGTATAAATGTTACACTCATAGCCCAATTCATGCAAGCTACATTTGAAGTGCTCAATAGCTATATGACCACTGGCTCTCATACTGGACAGCACAGGTGTATATAGCCCTTAATAGACCCAATACTGCCTCATTTCCTTTGCTTGCCATGAAGGTTTCTTAGGGAGTCCTGTGAACTCAATGACTCATCCTCCTTTGCATTTGTTTACTTACTGGAATGCGCCTGGTTTCAGCCAGCAGCATGTCAGTTCAGTTAAGATGACCATTTTCTCCTGGCTTCCTAATTATCCAGCTTTTGCTTTACTTAACCTCCCTGCTGCTCTTTGACCAGTATTGATGGCTCCCTCTGCCTCAAAACTCTTCCCTCTGGATTTCTATGAATTCATTCCGTCTCTGTGATTCTACTTAGACTCCTCCCCTCTTACACAGAAACAGTAGCCCACAACTGCCTTCTTTTTGCTCTCTTTTCTGGGATTGTTAAACTTCACCTGTCATCTATCTATACATTGAGGAAAACAAAATCAAATGCCCTCCAGACCTTTGTCATAAAATCACATCTATATATTCAGGTGCCAAAAGTTCATTTGGATACATAGTTAAAATATCATTTATAAAATTTCAACACCACAACACACACCGCTTCATATTAATCATCAGCAGGTTGAGGAAACATTCATTTTCTTTAAAAAAGGTGCTGGCCAAGTGGGTTATAATTTATTTGTCTCATTAAGTAAATTGAAAAAATTAAGAAAAGGAAAGCCATAAAAAATACAATGTGGCCGGGCGCGATGGCTCAAGCCTGTAATCCCAGCACTTTGGGAGGCCGAGGCGGGCGGATCACAAGGTCAGGAGATCGAGACCATCCTGGCTAACACGATGAAACCCCGTCTCTACTAAAAAGTACAAAAAACTAGCCGGGCGAGGTGGCGGGCGCCTGTAGTCCCAGCTACTCCGGAGGCTGAGGCAGGAGAATCGCGTGAACCCGGGAGGCGGAGCTTGCAGTGAGCTGAGATCCGGCCACTGCACTCCAGCTTGGGCGACAGAGCGAGAGTCCGTCTCAAAAAAAAAAAAAAAAAGTAAGTTGATTGATAGATAAATGGAATAAAATTCCTTTTGTGGAATTACATCTCTCTCAAAGTGAAATAATGGCCGTCCTTTTGAATTCTATATTTTCTGTCAGTTTGACTACTATCAGCAATACTACCATCCAAGGAATGTGACGATAAATTCTGAATAACTACACTTATCAAATTTTTACTCTGACGTAATATATTAGGCATGTGTTAAAAACTGCAGAGTGAAGAAAACAAATACACCAGAGTATTTATGGACTCTGTTGTACTATGTATTAGTTTTCAGACTCCTTTAGTACAATATTTGCTTTTGCACAGGAAACAAAGACCATTTCTCACATGACGTTGAAAAAATAATTAAACGAATTTGCTATAGCTATTCTCTTTTTCCAGTAAGTTTTCCTTCAATCTTTAATTCCACTTATCGTCAGTTTAAGCACACTGCTGCTGTTCCCGGGGTACACTCTGTCTGTATATGAGTTACAGTAAAAGAGCTGGGTCATCATCATTTCCCCATATCCCATTAAGTTTTTGCATTGTAAATATGCATTAAATAGACTTTTTTGCTTGGGAGCTGCTATTCACAACCTTTCTCTTTTTTGCCACTGTACCTCAGATTTACTGTATGAAAGGGTTCTTAAAGCCAGATGTGATTGGTATCTCAGTGTCTGCAGTCAATCCCTGATTTTTGAGGCTAGTTTTAGAACATTCATGCAACTTTCTTTCCTGACTTTCCTGCATTTGACTATCTACCCTCAGATTACAGACAGGTAAGTTTGGGATGCTTGTCACCATTTTTTCTTCATACACATCCAGACTCATAAAGTCCCCAAGAAAGAGGACACTAACACACACAAATGCTTGAGTGAATATAGTGTAGTGTAATGCAATAAACACCCTTCAATTTCTATGGTATGACTGTGCTTCAGACGCTTGCTTTTCATGCTAATTGTCTTTCAATATCCAGTTTTACTTCTTTAGTAACAGAATCCTGGACAATGCGTTCTGCTGAGAAACTCCCAGCCTCACCTTCATAGTTGGCTATGGTCGTGTAACTAAGTCTGGCCAATCACATTTAATAGAAGTATGTATGTGCCTATGGGAAATTCTTAAAAGGGAGTAGTGATCACAGCCTTGAATGTTGACATAATAGGTGGAACTCTAGTCATCATCTCGACTCTTGAATTTGGAAAGCCCAAGCTAAGAATGACAAAGCAGAAAATATGAGCCATGATAGCATTGTTAAGGGTCATAGGAGGCCTGTACAGCCTACTTATGAATTCTTTTTCTGTTAGGGACAAATAAACTTCTACCACCTTAAAACTAATTTTATTTTGCTCTTCTTGTTAAATGAAGTCACATCTAAGCCTAACTGGTACACACACCACAAATGGCTTCCTGAAACCTAGAGGTGACAGAGTTCAAGCAGATAGATATGATTGACCCGTTTCCCAAGAAGATTCATAATCATAATGTTTTCATCACCTAAAATTTAGTCTCAAGTGTTATTTGTTAGTATTATATCTGCTTGGGGACTTTGCAAAGGGCGTGACTGACTACTTGACTGCATTTTCAAATGCATAGGTTAAGTAACGGAATTGATTGCTGTTTTTCCTTCTTTGTGCTACTAAGGAAATTCAGTGATACATCTTGGACATTCCTGGTGCCGACTGCTACATATTGTAAATGATTATCAGATCACAATCCCAGTAATTATTTAATAAATCTGTTTTTTTTTTTTTTTTTTTTTGAGACGGAGCCTTGCTCTGTCGCCCAGGCTGGAGTGCAGTGGTGAGATCTCCGCTCACTGCAAGCTCCACCTCCCGGGTTCACACCATTCTCCTGCCTCAGCCTCCCAAGTAGCTGGGACTATGGGTGCCCACCACCATGCCCGGCTAATTTGTTGTATTTTTAGTAGAGATGGGGTTTCAACATGTTAGCCAGGATGGTCTCGATCTCCTGACCTCGTGATCTGCCCGCCTTGGCCTCCCAAAGTGCTGGGATTATAAGTGTGAGCCACTGTGTCTGGCTATAAATCTGTATCTCATTGCTTTAGAGAGTAAATGTCTCTTTATAGTTTTATATATGATTTCCCATATATATAAAAAATCCCTGATATACAAATAACACACACACACACAAAGCATACACATAATTGCTATATTTTTAATAAAATATATGGGATCTAGCAATATTTGAGAGCAATTCTAAAATCAAAGTCACAAAGAAAACAGTATATTAAAAATCCACGTAGAATTATTAATCTAATTTTCTACAATCATAGTTTTTAAGACAATTTTTGTTGGTATAAGTAGTTCTCCAATTTGCCCTTCATAGGTGTAACATATGAATGTTTAAAAGATGTTTTATAAGGTGTTGAAATTTGTATTTTAGATTTCTTGTGTGACCAGTTTATCGTATTGTTTATATATACAGCCATATATGTTGTAATTAATCTTGAGAGACTTCCATAATCAATGATTATTCTTTCAAGTGAAGTTAAAACAAATTAGGTCATAGAACAATAGATGGAGCTAATGCCTGTTTTAAAACAGGAGCAATTTTTGCATAGATATTTTGGAAGCTGACTAGGTCTATTGCTTTATTTATTCTTTATTTTTTGAAATTTCAAATCTTATTTTTAAAAATTTCAAATGTTAAATATTATGTATCCATATGTTGATGACTTCTTACACATCACAAAATAGGAAACTATGCACATAAAGGCTAAGTTACTGCTGGATTCAAGTAATAAGTTGCTACAGACCCAAGGCATTTCAAAATTGAAGAAAACCCACTAAAAATTCTTTTCTGTGGCTTTCAAAGTTCTTATAACAAAAACTGCTTTGAAACATGCTGGGAGAAGGACTAAAATACCACACACGTAACCTGTTCAGAATTGTATACTGTGGGCAGATTACCAACTGCTGTGGGTATATTTACTGGGAGTCATTGTTGAATTTCCATCATTAGATGGACATAATTTGGATAACAATATGCAGTACTATGGTCCTTTTTACATTTGCATTACTAAAGCTATTCATTTATTTGTATTAAGTGAGATGTTCTATATTCATTTAATACTTAATACCGTTAATAAGTGAAAATGGATTTATAATGTAACAGATACATTTACATTTTACAAATTTTTCATTTCATAGCAAGAAACTACTTTCAATGCTTGACCACTAGGGCATTGGTCTTTTCAAAGAAAATTACAAAAAGAAATGTGACATGTAAATGTATTAACTTTTTTTTAATGCTTTGACATATTTAATATTCAATCTTTAGACATAGCCATATATCCATGTTCCTTAAAAGTAAAAGATGAGGTTGTCTAATATTTAATAAAACTTGCTGATTCCCTCAAGTAGATCCAATCACATGTTAACATTTCCATGGAACACATTGGAAAGTAGTGTCTACTGACAAAAGATAAAATAGGACAAAAGGCAGTGCTTCCATAACAGAACACCTTATGTGAAAAAACAAAAATTTTTCTTTCTATAAATTTGTTTGGTTTCAGTTAAGAGCCTGGGTACCATGGTGATTATATAACAGGAACATGTACCAAATTAGCTACAATGCTTATTAGTTGTCCTTTTTCAATAAGTGTTGATGGAGACTGGAAAAAAGTGATATAACTGAAAACTCACAGGAAAAATAAAATCTTAAGAATGAACTAGAGAACTAATATTTCCTGAATGCCTACTATGTGCTAGCCACTGGACTAGGCAATTACCAACATTTCTCACTTAAGTTACTATTGTTGGAAATAGTGTGCCCAATTACCAGTGGAGGCTCACTTTAGTCTCTTAGATGGCTCTATTGTGGTTATTGAGTCTCATAGCCTTACTCAAATGCAACCCCTTGATCAGAGAGTAATGGGATGTGATTATGAATTTTCAAAACAGTGGCAATAAAAACCTGACAAAGTTGGCAGAGGGGACCCAGAGTACCTATTTTAGCTCATACTCATTTAGTAATTTTTTTCAATAGGAAAAAATTAAAAAGCATAGAAGCATTTACCTTCTTCATAGCGGCATAAACGAGTGGCTGGTTCAAATCACCCTCATTTAGAGAACGAGGACCTTTGAGATCATTCAGTCCATAGTTTTCCAATTTTGCAAATAATTAAAGTAAGGTACAGAGAGATTACAAGAATCACATAATTGTCAGTTGTAGAAACAAGAGCAAAAATCAGCTTCCCTCTTGTCAATGCCCTAAAGTGCCACCAGTCACCTAGAAACATTGATCTATTGACTTTAAATCTTCAGAAAGACAGTGTAGCAGAAGTTAAGAGTCCAGACTCTGAAGCCAGACTGTTTAGGTCCAAATGCAACTGTTGCCACTGTGTGATCTTGGGCAAGCTAAATTCCCTGTGAAGCAAGTATCTCATCAGATTGCACACAATAATGAAAAAAAAAAAAAATTAGGGCCAGGCACAATGGCTCTAGCTTGTAATCTTAGCACTTTTGGAGGCCAAGGTGGGCAGATCACCTGAGGTCAGGAGTTTGAGACCAGCCTGGCCAACATGGTGAAACCCGTCTCTACTAAAAATACAAAAATTAGCCAGGCCATGGTTGTGTACGCCTATAGTCCCAGCTACTCAGCAGACTGAGGCATGTGAATCATTTGAACCCGGGAGGCAGAGGGTGTGGTGAGCTGAGATCATTCCACTGTCATTCTGGGTGAGAGAGTGAGACTTTCTCAAAAAAAAAAAAAAAGTCCTATGTGGATGAAATGACTTTATATTTGTTGAACACTTGAAATTGTGCTTTAAGTGTTACCACTTAGTTTTTGCCCAGACTGGAGTGCAGTTCAGGCTGGAGCCTCAATCTCCTGGGCTCAAGTGATCCTCCCACCTCAGCTTCCTGAGTAGCTGCGACTTCAGGCATGCACCACTACTCTTCAGCTTATTTTTAATTTTTTTAGTGACAGGGTCTCGCTATGTTGTCCAGGCTAATCTCAAACTCCTGGGCTCAAGCAATCCTCTCACCTTGGCCTCCCAAAGTGCTGGGATTGAGCCACTGTACTTGGCCCCAGTTAGCTTTTAAATGATGTCTTCCTTCATTCACTTACACAACAGCAATTTTGAGCTCCTTCTGTACACCAAGCATTGAGGGCACAAGTATGAAGCACAGGACCACATCCTCCCCTTCCTCAATTAACTTACAGTCAAATGGAAGATAAAAATAAATAATTAGGCATTCAGATTGCATGACATTCTATGTCAAGGCAGTAGAAAATGATACTAGAATATCTAGGGGAAATATTTAACCCAAATTTGAGACTTCAGGAGCAATGTCCTACTGAAAGCACCTAGAAGTGTGGAGCAGTTTGATGTGAGAGGTGAGGGAAGAGTGTTCTAGTTAGGGCCAGCAGTGGGTGTGAAGACTGACTGGAATGAATGTGGATCTGGAGAGACCAGCTGTGGATTGTGAGAGTGGAAGAAAAGGAGACAAGAGTGGTGAGTAGAGTTCAGAGAAGAGTTCATGAGCCACAAGATAGAAATTAAAACATTAAGAAAGAAATGGAGAGCCCCTGAAGGATATAAATGGGAAACTGATACAAGATTTGTATTTTAGAAAACTCACATAAGCTGGGAAGGAAAAAGGGGTTACTCTATTTATTCTAGAGGATTTCTAGAAATAACTCTAGAATGAGTATTTCTCAAATCATAACAACAGCCTTTTATGTTAAAACCAATAGATACATCAGTTATGGTGCAAAGCATGATAGACAGATATAAAGAAGAGTTAACTGTTGCTTTCAAGTTGTCCACATTATAAGGGGAGAAAGCAGATGCATACAGCTGCATGTATTACAATGTGAAAAGTGCTACAGCAGCAGAAGCACCAAACATTGTGAGAAAAAACATGAAAGAGTTATTAATTCCACTCGGAGGGTGTAATGAAATCCCCATAAAAGTCCATTTTGGAACAGGTAGCTTATTTGGTTTGCATATGTATAAAATGGGAATCCTCCAAATATGAATTCACAAGGAAGGCAACATTCATATGAAGGCATTATTATTATTATTATTATTATTATTATTATTTGAGATGGAGTCTCGCTCTGTTGCCCAGGCTGGAGTGCAGTGGCACGATCTCGGCTCACTGCAACCTCTGCCCCTCCAGGTTTAAACAATTCTCTGCCTCAGCCTCTGGAGTAGCTGGGATTACAGGTGCGTGCCACCACGCCTGGCTATTTTTTTTTTTTTTTTGTATTTTTAGTAGAGACGGGGTTTCACCATCTTGGCCAGGCTGGTCTTGAACTCCTGACCTCATGATCCACCCGCCTCGGCCTCTCAAAGTGCTGGGATTACAGGCGTGAGCCACCACGCCCGGCCGAAGGCATTATTTTTAAAGGCTATTAAAGTTTCTGTTTGAGATAAAAGCTAGCTGACACTACACCCTATACCACTATCATCATTATTGTGAAAACTCTACAACATGATAACTAACCACACTGAGTGCTGGGAATAGGGGAGTTCTGCACTTCAACTCATGTGAACATTTGACCATCTCCCCAAACTTTCTCCAATTGTGAATCACCCCCAAATAAGCACTGAATAAGAAATTGTTGCAGGAAGTCAGGGACCCCAAATGGAGGGACAAGAAGGTGCCATGGCAGAGGAACATAAATTGTGAAGATTTCATTTTAATATGGACATTTGTCAGTTCCCAAATAATACTTTTATAATTTCTTATTCCTGTCTTTAATCTCTTAATCCTCTTATCTTTGTAAACTGAGAATGTATGTCACCTCAGGACCACTGTGATAATTGTGTTAACTGTAAAAATTGATTGTAAAACATGTGTGTTTGCACAATATGAAATCAGTGCACCTTGAAAAAGAACAGAATAACAGCAATTTTAAGGAAACAAAGGAAGACAATCATTAGGTCTGACCTCCTGTAGGGCTGGGCAAAAAAGCCATATTTTTCTTTCTGTGAGAGTCTATAAACAGATGTGCAAGTAGGAGAGATATCGCTAAATTCTTTTCCTAGCAAGAACTATTAATAATAATACTCTGGGAAAGGAATGCATTCCTGGAGACAGGTCTATAAATGGCCACTCTGGGACTGTCTGTCTTATGCGGTTGAGATATGGACTGAGATATGCCCTGGTCTCCTGCAGTTACCCTCAGGCTTACTAGGGTGGGGAAAACTCCACCCTGGTAAATCTGTGGTCAGACCAGTTCTCTATTCTTGAACACTGTTTTCTGTTGTTTAAGATGTTTATCAAGACAATATGTGCACCACTGAACATATACCTTTATCAGTGGTTCTGCTTTGGCCCTTTGCCTTGTGCTCTTTGTTGGACCCTTATCAGTAGTTCTGCTTTTGCCCTTTGTCCTGTTCCCTCAGAAGCATGTGATCTTTGTTAGATCCTTACTAGTAGTTCTGCTTTTTGCCCTTTGAAGCATGTGATCTTTGTACCTACTGCCTGTTCTTACATCCCCTCCCCTTTTGAAACCCTTAATAAAAACTTGCTGGTCTGAGACTCAGGCGGGCATCATGGTCCTACTGATACGTGATGTCACCCCCAGCAGCCCAGCTGTAAAATTCCTTTCTTTGTACTGTCTCTATTTCTCAGCTGGCTGACACTTATGGAAAATAGAAAGAACTTACGTTGAAATACTGGGGGTGGGTTCCCCCATAAGAAATGACCAAACACACAGAAACATTCACACACACATACACACACTTAGAATTTAGTTTCTTAAATGTTAAATGTTTTAATACATACAAAACATTTACTACATTGTGAAACCAAGTGGTGCTTTTCCTTCAAAGATGGTGAACAAAGTATATAGATCACAAAGAACAAAGAACTACAGATCTTAAATTATTAAAGCATGGCTTCTAGATTTTTTAAATATGAAGCTTGCATGGTCAGTTCTACAGGTTTTCAAATAATTGTAATTATTGTTCATAACCGTAATTATAAAGCTAGCTTAAGAAAAAAACTAGACTACCACATTAGGATTGTTAACTTAGCTCAAGTTACACTATGATCTTATTAGCTTTTATTCTAGGCTTTCCCTCCCTAGGGTTGAAACAGTGTAAGATAAAACAAGTAAAGGAGCCTATATTTTGATGTTTTAAAACTTCATTAATTGCTATGTGCTATCTCATAAGAGAAGAAAAGTATTTTTAAGAAGACCTATGAAAGGTACTCCCAAAAGCATAAATTATGTTGCAGTGATAATATGCCTTAGAAACCTCTTAGTAAAAATATTAGTCGTTCAAAGCAAATTGAGTTCAGTGTCAGTGATACATTTTTTCAGATATTATGTACCCTGTTTTCCCTTAATTACTGAAAAGTACAGGGCCACTTTTAAAAGCAAAATCTCTCCTGACATCTTAGCATAACCAATAATGAAATGGAGCAGCTAAGAATTTAGTTGCTGGGACAGATGTTCAAGATCAGAATGGCAACTCCCTCATGCACCAAGTCCTCATTTTGGCATGATGATGATAAGTACTAGGATCTTAACAATTCACAGAGCTCACTGGATTTACATTCAGACACCAAACTTCTGACCTGAGATGAAAGAAGATGTTTTCATTCTAAAACTACAATAATGAGTTCAGGATCTTTTCACATTTTCAGAAGTCTGAGGCAGGTAAAGTAGAACTACAAAAGGAAAATCATTTGAATTGATATTAAGAAACAATGCAAACTCTGGAGCCATGCTTGTGGGTTTGAATCCTGCTTTCACCTCTCCTCAGCTGTGGGACCTGGGTAAACTGCTGACTAGATGCAGGCCTCAATTTTCTGGTCAGTAAGAGTACCCACATCAAAAGATAGTAGTGACGATTAACATTTAGACAGCTCCTGGCCACAGGGTAAATGCCATAAATGTGTTCCATAGTATTGTTCTGAGGATTTGGTCACAGGTATGAATATGGGTAGCATATAAATTCTTCTCTTAGAAATATTTTCTCAAAGACAGTGTTTGTGAGAAATGTTTATAGACAGAGAAGATGAAGTGCCTCTGAGGGGAGACAGTGAGATTGCTCAGGACACACAGGTTCCACTCAGATGGCTATCCTTTCTCTTCTCTTTACCTGGTAAAAGAAAATCCTAAGAACAAAGTCTAACCTGTTTAGGAACACCAACAGTTACATGTATTGCAAAATAAAATCATGACAGGATTATGATTACGTAATGATAAAAGCCAAACCACAATGGTCAGTTGCAGTTAAAGAGTTTTTTCAGAAGTGTCCTCATATACTGCTTAAAGGGATACTATATGGGCAATGCCTCTCTCTTTCACACACACACACACTCACACACACATTTTTGTCATATAATAAACACAACACACTTTAGATGGAATTTGTAAAACAGAGTCAAATGCAAAGAGAAAGAAATAATTTATAATGCAGAAAAATCTACTGTTAATATTTGGTATACAATTTTCCAAGCATTTTCTTCTGTATGCTTAGATTTAGAAAGTTGAAAAAGTTTGGTTTTGGTATTTTTTAACTTGTATCAAATATTTACTTATATATTTAAATTACCTTATAAATTATGATTTCAATAATTAAATGGTATGAAAATTTTGATATATATAATAACTTATTTAACTGGCCCTCCTCTGAGATGTTTCAACTACATTTCAGTAGTTTGTTATTTAAACCAATACTATCAAAAATATCAATGTGTAACTATCTTGCACATCTTTATTTCAGTTTCTATAAATTGACCACAAGGAAATTTTGCCAACATGATGAGTAAGTTATAGCTTCTACATTATTAATAATCAAATAGATGCAAATTAAAACAATAAACTTGAATACTGTTTTTCATAGGTTCATATAGTTTTAGTTTCCATGATTTAATTTTGCTAAATACCTATGTCATACTTAGCTTTCCTGTAACATTGAGAATATCCTCCTGTCCAAAGAACCATGGTTGTCAGTGGCCCAACCTTAATGCTATCAATGGTCAGAACCATCTTTGTCACCCTCTTCAGACTTGGACACAGAAGCAACACAAAATGGGAACATATTTATAACTACCAATTATGTACTAAGATTAGAAAGAGGGAAAGAAGAATTTTAGTGAAGTAGGCATAGGGATCAAAAGAAATATGCAATAAAATTGAAGACATATTATGTACATTAAAGTTTGGGAGGCCGAGACGGGTGGATCACGAGGTCAGGAGATCGAGACCATCCTGGCTAACACGGTGAAACCCTGTCTCTACTAAAAAATACAAAAAACTAGCCGGGCAAGGTGGTGGGCGCCTGTAATCCCAGCTACTCGGGAGGCTGAGGCAGGAGAATGGCGTAAACCCGGGAGGCGGACCTTGCAGTGAGCTGAGATCCGGCCACTGCACTCCAGCCCGGGCGACAGAGCAAGACTCCGTCTCAAAAAAAAAAAAAAAAAAAAAAAAAAAAGACATTAAAGCAACATAACATCAAATGCAAATTCAGCTCCACAGAGACTGGAGTCATTTCTTTTTCTCTGTTGCATGCAAGCCCCTACTGCATAATAAGTGCTCAATAAATATGTATTGAAGGAATATTAAAATGTAATGCAAACAGAGAGCCTAGGCTGAGAGTGATCTTAGAATTGGTATTAATATGTAGTCAGAGTTAACATTTTTCTTTTTGAATAGAAATAGCTTAGTTTTCTTCTCGCTCTCTATTTTTCTTGTGCTTGAATCTTCCAAAACACTGGTTGGCATGTAATTTCAATGTAGTTATAATTATCTCTTTCTCTGTAAATGGAAAAGCGGAAATTTAATTGATGGTATCACTGGTTCTCAAGCTGATGATGGTTTAGCATCCTTAGCATCACATAGGAACTTGCAGAAATACAAACATGGGGACCCTACTGCAGATCTACTGAATTAGAAACTCTGAGGGTGAAACCCAGCAATCTGTATATTTAAAAACTCCTAAAGATGATTCTGGTGATAAGATTTCAGAACCACTGATATAATCCAGGGCTATTCTCCCTTCAATATACTACATAGTCACACACACTGGTTTAGCCAATTATCTAGGACACAGAGGGAAAGTGGAGGTGAGGTAAGAAACTTACGGTTTGAGAGTCACCATTTCATTACTATACAGATCAATATTTTCCATCCAGAAAAGGCAACCATGCATTAAAAAAGTCTCAATTCACAACACAGTAACATTACAGGGCCTGCTTTTGCACATTAAAAAATGACTATTTTTAAAAATACTCATTGTAATGTAATAATTTGTTTTATTGCCTTAAAATATTTAGAATTATAATTATTTAGCGCATTACTTTTTACAATAGGGTTATTAAATAAAAGAAAGTATAAGTGTATAATATTTAAACATTGCCAAGGCAAAGTAAAATAATACAAAATAGTACAACTTCTTAGTATGGTTACTGTTGATTATAAAGATGGCTGGAAGAAGTCATCCGCATTACTTTGACTGCACAATGTTCACATTAGTAGCCACATATAGAATCAGTGTCAGTTTTAATACTGGCAATATAATTACGAGATTAGTTTTGTGTTCTCCCTGACAAAGCCATTTTTAGATGCCGTCAACCAAATCCTCTTGGCTCCATGGAGACATGTGCTACATAAATACAAAGCATTATTTTTGCTCATATCACATTATTGTGGAGATTGGTAAATGGAGGAGCATTATATCAAATATTAACAGTTTTTAAGCATTGAAAACTGTTTTACACCATACTTAACAGCAATCTAGCAAATTGAAGACCAAGATAGAAGGTCATCTTTCACTGAATTGTTCTGAATTCCAACCCAGTTATTCTAGATATAGATGTTTCTCTTTATGAAAGACTAAACTTATGCAAAGACCTACAGCTGCTAAATTTAGGACTGATTTAAAAAATATCCAAAGCCAATGAAGCACCACCCTAATAGATGGGCTTTAGCAGATGCTCCAAGTATAGTTTTATATTAAAACCTAGACCACTATCCAAATAGGAAGAAAGGAAACAAACTAAATGTGCCATGAAGAATGATCAAATATCTCTCACCTCACTAGAGCACATCGGTAACAAATAACCTGCATCTTTTTTTTTTTTTTTTTTTTTAGAGGGAGTCTCACTCTGTCGCCCAGGCTGGAGTGCAGTGGCGCCATCACCGCTCACTGCAAGCTCCGCTCCTGGGTTCATGCCATTCTCCTGCCTCAGCCTCCCCAGTAGCTGGGACTACAGGCGCCCACCACCACGCCCGGCTAATATTTTTGTATTTTTAGTAGAGTCGAAATGTGTTAACTAGGATGGTGTCGATGTCCTGACCTCATGATCCGCCTACCTTGGCCTCCCAAAATGTTGGGATTACAGTTGTGAGCCACCACGCCCGGCCCAAATAATCTTCATCTTATTCCTCCTTAAAAGAGAGAGCCACTTTATACTGAGGATTGCTTTCTTAGTTGATGCTGATTTCTTTTAGCTTTTTGTAAATGGTGGTCAGTAGTAGTTACATGTATGGGTCTTCAGTCAAGGTGTTATATTACACTCTTCGTTTAGCACTCATATTGTTTTAGGTGAGTTACTGGTTGGAGGCTCAGTTTTCTCATACACTAAGTGGAAATTTTAAGGGGAAAGATTGTTTTGAGGATTAAATTATACATACTATATAAGGGATACCATATTAAATATTAAATATAATTTTAGGAGTATCCGGCAGAGTATAAATATGCAATACAAGTTGCTATTGTTAAAACATTATCTGAATTTAAATGAATCACAATTTATATCTCAAATGAATTCCGTAAGCCTACTTCTACCCTATTTTATTTGATGTTGTTATTTAGACATTCCTTCATGGCAACTTACTCTGAGGTGAATACGACTGGGACATTAGTTCATTCTTTAATTATTTTTCAGTTATTAGTACTACAGAGTATTTGTTTTTCTGTCTATTAAGAGCTGCCACTCACCCAAACTGGGAATGGTTTGGCAGTAGGTTTAGAGGATGTGAGGGTGTAGTTGAATTTCAAAATAAAAGATAATTCTATTTATTAGAAGTTATTATCCTTTCCCATTTTCAGGCTTTTGCAGAGAAAATACAGAATTACTACATTTAAAGGCTTTGTGGTCCAGCTAAAGTTATTTATATGCCTTGACGTATTGTTAGTGAGTCCATAATATGCAAAGTTTCACCAATTGTAAAAATAATTATATATATTATGCATTTTTATGTATTCCATGTATTATTTCAGGAAAACTGACAACATCAGATACTAGTAATATTTGGAAGTTTGAATTGAAATACCAATAAAGGCATTTGTACATATCACATTTAACTAAAATACCAATGTAGACATTTGGGAATATATAGTTGCATGGGAACTATATGTATTAACTTACTTTATATAGATTACTTCTCACACATTGACTATTAATATAGATTGCATATTAAGGGTCTGTTTACAGACCAGAAAGACCAAAATGTTTGCCTCAAAGTGGTCATAACCATAATGCAAGTACACTTAAGAAAACTGTAGAAATGTAATGATTGCCCTCACAGTGATTCATGGATCTTTAGATTTTGCCATTTGGAAGGCAATTTAGAGTTGTCTAGTTCCATTCATATATGACAGAAGCACATTTCCTTCAGTATTCTCCTTGGAAATTGGTCATGTCATAATATAAAAGGTCAACTAGTAATTTTTTTTAAAAAGTATCATTTTTTTCACCCAAAAATGCAACTTAGAGTTGTCAAGTTCCATTTCTTTATGATAAAAGTACCTTTTCTCTTTGGAAATTGGTCATCTAGTAATAAAAAAGGTAGCATTTTTGAGCACTTTATATGTGACAGAGTCTGCATTAAACCTTTAACACATAGTATCTTCTTTAATACTAATATTCACTTCATGAGGTAGGTGCCATTACAATTCCCACTGAAGCTCTCAGAAATGAGTGATCAGATCCACAAGGGCTGATTAGTGCAAAAGCAGGTTCTCAGACAAGACAGTTCAGGGCATGCAAAGCTTGTTGCTTCAGGAAGTAAAGATTCAATTCCTGTTAATGTGATCTTCCTGAAATTCAGATGCAGTTGATCACTCTACCACTTCCCCTCCCTAGTGTTTTGAATTATTAAATTGTGTAGACCATTGCAATAATCCAAACTATTTCCTTTATCCCTGGTAGCTCGTTAGAATTTAGTAGGCAGATACCGTGTTCTGCTTTCTTCTTCAAACTACTCCCTAATTCTTCAATAGTTCTGTGGCCCTTGATTTCCAGACCATTCACCATCCTTATTGCCCTTTTCTGAATAGACTCCAGATTTCTCCTGATCCTATTAAATGTAGAGTCAAGAACAATTACGGAATCCTGGGTAGGATTTAATAGGTAGGGAGTACATAGGAAATATTAGTTCCTTTCTTTCAAACAAGATATATTGGGTAGAGCAGTAAATCACTATTTATGCAGGTACATAAGTCCCAATACTAATTTGTACTGTGCTTGCAATAAACTGTAATTCTAAGCATTTTATTTATACATACACTCTTGATAATTCCTATACTCCTTCCCTTATATTTAATCAGTTATCTTTGTGAACCTAAGTTCGGATTTTACATTCATCATTCCCAATCTATTATTTTTGGTTAAACTCATTCATCATCCCTTTAGAGTTCTAACTGTAGGAAGTAAACATAGGGATTAGCTGTCTTTCCCAGTGTTTGATGCACACAGATATGAAAACCTTGTTGATTATATCTTATCCAAACATTTTATTTGAAAAAAATAACAATGTAGACTTGGGCAGGCTCACGAACAGATATGTGATTTGTCAGTATAGCTCTCATCCAGTCCCATTACTGCCCACTTCCTCTCAACTTGTACCAATCTATTAATAAATTTACTTTAGATACAGTACTTTCATCAGATCTTTTTTCAGTGCTCATTTTTCCTTTTTTCTTTTTCTGTAGCCCAGGCTAGAGTGCAGTGGCACAATCTTGGCTCACTGCAACCTCCCCCTCCCGGGTTCCAGTTCAAGCAATTTTCCTCCCTCAGCCTCCTGAGTAGCTGGGATTACCAGCACATGCCACCATGCCCAGCTAATTTTTGTATTTTTAGTAGAGACATGGTTTCACCATGTTGGCCAGGACGATCTCGAACTCCTGACCTCTTGATCTGCCCACCTCAGCCTCCCAAAGTGCTGGGATTACAGACGTGAGCCACCGTGCCAGGCCTCATTTTTTCAATAATGGCATCAAATGACCTTCAGTTCTTATACAGCATCTGTATAGAATTCCTCTTATCTACAAGCCTACCAATCCATTTTATAGTATTTGGATTTATTATTGATTATTTTACAATTTCTTATTAGCAATTGCTAAATAAGGGTTTAGAATTTTGTTGGGTATTCAGTTCAAACTCTGAAACCTACTACCTTTTCTTTTTCTTTTTATGTTATTATATGTATTTCTTATTATTTTTTCTTTTTTATTATACTTTAAGTTCTAGGGTACATTTTCACAACGTGTAGGTTTGTTACATACGTATACTTGTGCCATGTTGGTGTGCTGCATGCATCAACTCGTCATTTACATCAGGTATAACTCCCAATGCCATTCCTCCCCCCGCTTCCCATAATAGGCCCCGGTGTGTGATGTTCCCCTTCCCGAGTCCAAGTGATCTCACTGTTCAGTTCCCACCTATGAGTGAGAACATGTGGTGTTTGGTTTTCTCTTCTTGCGATAGTTTGCTGAGAATGATGGTTTCCAGCTGCATGCATGTCTCTACCTCTTCTTTTTAAAAAAACTTTCAAAATATGATTCATTTAAATTACTGATGTAGGCATAAAGGTGATTTTATTGAATGTTTAGTTAATTTGTTAACCAGAGTCATTTTCAAAACATTTTCACCTGATACAAAAATAAAAAAGACAATAGAGTTAAAATACATAAATATAAATTAATTGAAAATAATAGCACAAACAACTCAAATGGAAGAAAAGTTATTTTTTAATAGTAGCAGGTCACTGTATTCTTCTAGGAATTTTATAAGTTTATGTATAACTTTTAAAAACTACTTTTCTAATAAACTCTGGAAACTTTCCCTTGATGAAAGAACAAATTTTACTTTCCAAAAACATTTAGTATTTTAGAGTTAAGGATGATAATACACTGTGAAAGAACAATGAAGTAGGTTTGCTATCTAATTACTCACCCAGCAACCCATCCATGTCATCTCTATACACATCTAGTAAACACCTTTGAGAGGCAGCTGTGACATTGGACTGAGGAAAGGACTTGAGGTTAGGAGACCAGATTCACATTCTGTTTCTGCCAGTTAACTTCTTATGTAACATTAGTGTTCCATTTTCTTATCCATAAAACAGAATTAATACTACCAGCCTCACTGGAGTGTGAATATTACATAATATAATGGATTTCCAAGTGTCTGGTGTAATATTTACATATTGATGATGTCAGTAAACATGGTTAAGAATCTAATAAAAAATGGTTATTTTAGTTCTCAGGTTGAAAAATATCATTTTGAATTTTAATTGTATTTAATTTAGGACTTTTTCATAATCCTCTCTTTTTTTATAAGTCTTTTATAATTTCATTAAAAGCCCCTGCCTTTGATCTCTGCATAATCCAGTTACAACAAAGCAATATCTGGTACCATTGGAGGCCCTGGCTGTTAAACAATTTGATTATTGCCCCAATTCAGACTATCAGGTGACCCTCTACTTAAACCATACCTATGTATGCCCAGGGTGTATAGTCCCTATTTTAAAGAATTATGGTATACTTTTAGAAAGAGTAATGTTGTTGTATTACAATCTTTACCTCTAGCCATATTGCTCTTGCAATTTTGGAGAGCTTAGTTGAGAATTTAAATGCAGGAAATATAAAAATCACAACTATGTGATGCTTCCATCAAAGATCTGTAATTGATAAAGTGTAATGATGACATAGTCTGTCCTCAAGACTGATTAAATTCTAGTACTCTATCCATCTTCATCAGATTATTCTTGAAAGCATAATTCAATTATATATGTATGACATGTATAATTATAAACAATGTTCATGGGCTACTTGAAGAACATTCAAATGTGGTCCAAAAGGAGTGGTTTTTAAATGTTAAGAAAAAGTCTGGTATCATTCATGTTGAAATTTCTCAAGCATAAGTGCTTTGGTTCTTGGTTTACATTGCTGAGCTATAACTTGGTGAATCATCTTTGTAAAAGAACAACATAAATATAAATGCAAATTGTAAGAGTCACTTTTACAGTGGGGGGAGTTCCCCCTCTAACACATGAAGATACTCTGAAGATTTTACAAAATTCACAACATAATCACCTTTTCTTAACAAAAATGCAAAGATATAGAATGACTTTAACATAGTTTATTTTTATCAGAATAGAGTGTTTAGGCTGTGTCTTCAGGCTACATTTTACTTCTTTGCACAGTGCTTGAGTGAACATCAGTGACCATGATTTATGTATAGAAAAGGGAAAAAATGCCTGCTGTGATATGAGTGGCATTTTTAGATACAGCGAGAGAACTCTCAAGGTCAAGAATAGAAAGATCCTTGGAAAATGCACAGTATAAATATTGAATCAATGGAAGAAATTATAAAGGAAAGGCAAGGTATATGTAGTAATACCAAACAGCAAAACTTTAGTGCAATAACCATAACACTTAATACTAGAAAAATGGTAAATATATAGGAAAATATACAGAAAAATGGTAAACATATAGGAAATAGATAAAGGAGAATCCAAAATATGTAGTAAGATAATTTTATTTTCTGAAGTACATAGCCACATCCTTAGTGGACAAAAGATGGGTAAATCTTTCTGACAAAATTTATTTTGCAGATATTAAGGGAGAAATGAAAAATTTGAGCTAAAAACTATTGAGAATTTCAGTAACTAGTGCATTACTCTCACATATTATTTTAAATGTTCAATAGTTTGGAAGTTAATTAGGCAATATATATCTCCTTGGTTTACACTTCTTAACACTTGTACTTTCTCTTCTGCAACACTATCTTTAAAAATAATGACTTAATGTAATGTCCATCTTCTCTTCCAAACTGCAAACACTTCTTACTTAGGGGGCTCACCTGACTGATTACCACTTTCTTTCAGCACCTAACATAGAGTGGATATTCAATTATATTATGACTAAATTAACGAGTCTCCACATCATTTAGCTAATATTCTCATTCTTGGGAAATCAACTCAGATTGATAATTCAGAAGGACAAAAAGTGTTATAACAATAGCTAACAACTATTGAGCATTTGCAACCTATTGGTTTCCATAGGTTATCTTATTTAATTCTCACGATAGATTTATCAGGAAGCTACCATTCTGTATCCATTTAGGACACAGGTGAACTGAGGCTCAGGGACATTAAATAGGATGCCTTAAGTCACACTACTATTAAGAGGTTCTGACAGGATTTGAGGCTTATTCTGCCCAACTTCAAAGCCCAAGGTCTTAAACATCAGTATATTGTATAGTACTATAAACTGTTTATGGCAGAGTTACTTATAAAAATAAAAACTAGAATGATCTACCTAACAATATGGAATTAAATATTCTTATAATTTATACAATTTAAATAATGACCAATATGGAAATAAAAACAAGTTATGTATAAGAAAAAAGAAGGAGCTTACACAGTATAGTATTTCATTTATAATGTATGTGTTGATAAAATCAGGATAGACGAAATTCAAATAGTGTGTGTGAAGATGACTGAGTTAATGGTATATTTGGTTTTTAATGCCAACAGTGGCTTTTAATAATTCAATATGAATATTTGACTTTTTTTAAGCTTCCACCTATAAGTGAGATTATATACTATTTTTCTTTCCATGTCTGCTTCATTTTACTTAGTATGATGTCCTCTAGGTCCATCCATGTTTTGGCAAACGGTAGGATCTCCTTTTTAAAGGCTGAACAAAAATACAGAGATAGAGAATAACAGTTGTTAGGGGGATAAGGAGAAGATGGAAGATGTAGGTCAAATGATACAAAGTTGCAGATATGTAGAATGAACAAATCTAGAGATCTAATGTACAACAGGAAGACTAGAGTTAATAGAATTGTATAGTACCAGGGACTTCTGTTAATTAAGGACATTTTAGCTGCTTCTGTCACAGAAAAAAAAATTCTGTGAGATGACGGATATATTAATTTGCTTGACTACAGTAATCATATTACTGTCTATATGTATCCCATAACATCATGTTATAACCTAAGACATACATAATAACATTTATTTTTAAATGGTGACATCTGAAATTGAAAACAGATGAAAAGTCTGTTTTCCTCAGTATTTAAGACCCTTAGTAGAGAAACACAGAAGTCTATCTAGTTCACTTTATTTGAATATAGAGAGTTTTCAAGCGATCTTTTTACTTTAAAAGGTGTGTGAAATTGAGCACATTTTATATTGCACATTCCACGGTGAAATTCATTGCGAATTCTATAGAAGTGCAGTAACAAATGGGAGCATGTGAGGCTCTGCTGCATTGGTCCCGCCAGGCACACACTACCAAATTAAATATTGTGTGTGCACTCCTATACATGTCCAGAGTTTCGCTTCATATGAAGATTAAAAAAAATTGCAAAGAGAAAGATCTACAGCATAAGTCAGCAGTACAGACAGAGATGCACTCAGATTTAAATGAAGTAATCTCAGCAGTTGGTTCAAGTTTGAGATCAAAATTCCATCAGTCTTTCTTGGTACAATGAAAAGCGATTATTTTAATCCATAAATCCTGACATTCCTTTATCTTGGGTACCTATATGATCACCTCTTAAAAAATACAATAGTGAAAATCTGCTGGAATAAAAAGTGCTTTGTGTTTTTCAAATTGAACTACAATGCCCATAGAGATAACCATGTAGGGCAATGCTCATTCTTAAGACATGTTCTAATCTCTGATTGAAAAAACAGAACACAGGGCTTCATCCTGCCTATCTGCCACATGAGTAATTGAACACTTAATTGTGATGTGGTGTGTGCCTACTAGTCAGACATCCTGTATGCTCGCTTCAGCATTGCCACCACGCTGAGCTGCATGCAAATGAGTAAAGCTAGTGACCCGGGAACATCTTCCTATTTTTAGGACAAGTGATGATTGAGCAGCAATGAACATAAACATCCTTTGTGATAGTGTCTACCTGCAGGTTTGGCATGTGGCAAATGCTCTCAAAATGTTAGTCGCTTTAAAATAGAAAAAAACAAAACAAAATGAAAAACACTTTTGGATTTATAATGATTAATTACTCCCCTTGGCAACCTATTGCAGCAGCTCTGGAATGTTTCATTTTAGAAGGCAGTGAGACTAAGGGTGGGGTTGTTTATTTGTTGCTTTTCTATATAGAGTTTGGAGAAGCAGGGACGCTTTGCTGTTGCAGATGCATCTGCCTTTTCTAGATTAGTGTGTGGGTTAGAAACAAACAAATCCACCTCCATTTTTAACAGGAATCCAAGTATTTCTAAGTTAGGTGGTCTGGGGACCAGACTTTGAGGACTGTCACTCATACCAGAATAAATAAGAAAGATACCTTAGGTGGACTGGGAATGTTATTTTAGCAGCCTTCCTTCCATAAGAGCATGCAGTAACAGCTGTATTTACGACCAGCAAGCTCTACCTTGAAAATTCTGACCAAAGTCCAAAGAACTTTTAAAACCAGGGTCTTTAACCTGGAGTCCATACATTTTGAGAGTCACCCTGGATGAGCTTCTGGGGCCTCTGTGACTTTCACAGGATTATAGGCAATATGTGACATGTACATTTTGTCTGGAGAAAGGTCCTACTGCTTTCATCAGATTCTCAAAAGTGTTTAGGATCCCCAAATATCCCATGCTAAATGTTGTAATACATTTTCGCTCCCTTGAGATGAAAGAGCCAGGAGTTCCCCTAAATACCAATGTCAGTGATGGGAGAGCCTCGCAATCACGCCTTGAGAGAGAAGACTTCCCTGTCCACCTACAGAGGGTACTCCTACTTCCTGCTAAGGGACAATGCTTCCTTGATTCTTTTTTCTTTTCTCCCCCACAACTTTTAGTGTAAATTTTGGGGTTTGGGATCAAAAAAGATTATACAGAATTTATATAATAAATAATCTAGAAAAATTCTTGTAAACAAAGGAGTCTTTGATAATCATAGAAATAGTATTCATAGGTACACAGTATACCTCTACCTTCTGAAGTTAATGATTTGGGTAACCACATTTTGAAGACATGTTGCTGATTACACTAGGACTTAAAAAGAGTTTTGCGAGGTGGCGGGCGCCTGTAGTCCCAGCTACTCCGGAGGCTGAGGCAGGAGAATGGCGTAAACCTGGGGGGCAGAGCTTGCAGTGAGCTGAGATCCGGCCACTGCACTCCAGCCCGGGCGAGAGCGAGACTCCGTCTCAAAAAAAAAAAAAAAAAAGAGTTTTGCAGCTCCCTTGGCATCCGGCTATTGGTAATAGGTGCAGCCAACATTTTACCCTAAGTTTCCTTCCCATTATATTTGACTGCCTCCCAATACTATATTTGTCCAACATAATACCATGAGCAAAGGGTGCAGCATAGCTTCCTTGATTCTTGATTCAGCGTTCAGAGCCAGGGAAAAGAAACTGATTCTACAGTCACTCAAGTGGTATTAGCTATCAAAAGTCAGTAGATATTGTTGTACTATTATTTTCTTTAGGCTTATAATCTTCAACTTGGTCATACTTTCATTCAATATAATACATTTTCTAGAAAATATGTACAAGGAGGAGCATGATATTTTATGGTTATGTTTTGCCATAAGTTATTTTAAGAGTATCTTCTTGAGAGAAAAAAATATATTCATCTCATTATTCTATTTAAAGGGCTATGCAAGTTTCAGATGTACAATTTGAAAATTCAGTATGGCCATGCCAAATTGTGAAACATTTCTATTTTTAGCTATTTAGTAATTGTGTATTATTTTTAAAAATAATGTTCATTTACTGTTTTGTACTGTTAAGCGATACAACCATACTATGTTATAATTCTATGACTTAATTTATCAGTTTTAGGTAATATACTTTGGCTCCACACTGTTACAGATGGTGCAATCAGTCAATATTGTACCTACGGGTTTCTACATATGGTAGTTACATGCTTGTTTTTTTTTTTTTTTTTTGCTTGTTTGTTTTCTTTTTGTTTGTTTGTTTGTTTTGAGAAATCACTAAAATTCTTCCTGAGTTACTCTCCCAATTTTTTGTTATTTGTATATTTTTAATTGCCAGGGCATATACAATTCATTTTGGACTTTTTCATCGAATCCACACATTTCTTTCTACTACTTTTCTTCGTTCTACTAAGTATGTTAATGCTTATCACCAGCCATTTGCTAAAGTTTTCCCTGTCATCCTTGATTGGCTGAAATTCAGTCTCTGGTATGTGAGCAGTATTTCTTGATTTGTGGCACATTCTATATTGTTTGTGGCTTTATACTTAATGAACATCTTGGCTGGACATGAAATCCCCAGCTTAAACTTTGTTTCCTTGAGTATTTCAGAGGTTTTATTCCACTAATATCTAGTGCTGCATACAAACAAGGAGAAATCAAAGGCCAACCTGAGTTTTTTTCCTCCTGCAAATAATATGATCTTTTTGGTTGGCCATTTAAAAGATGCTTTTTGTATTAATTTACTAGAATGTGTCTTAAGTACATATATCCTGAGTATGTAGCAGAAAGATATGTCCCAGCATTGACTCAGTTTTTACTGCTACATAATATATGCTTTTAATATATATGGTTATTCTTTTCTGTTTTTAACATTTTTTCCCTCAAATTATATTTTCAAATATTTGTTCTGTTCTATTAGTTTTGGTTTTATTTTTCATGGTCTCTAATTATGAGCATACAACTTCTGCCTTGTCTGGTTTATGTACCTATCATTTTTTCCCTAATTCTTTATATAATCCATTTTAATTTTGATTCCTTGCCTTGCCTCATTATATCCTCTGTCTTTTTGCTGTGCTTTCTTCAGTGTCTATTCTCATGTCTCCTCTGTGTAATTCTGTTACATTTCTGTGATTTTAGTTTGTTTTAGTTTGTTTTGTTTGTGGTTTTAGTTTGTTTCTTCCATTTCACTGAATTCTGCCAATTGAAATTCTATTTCCTCCCACTGTCTTGAGTTCTTGCACTTATGATTTATGGTCTTCCTTTACAGTTGTAGAAGCTTTATTTTCAATGCATAGTAAAACTTTAGGTGACAGCTTTCATATCTGGCCTGTAGCAACATTTTTCTTATAAATGCTCATCTATTGACAAATTTGTTGCTTTCTTTCACATTTTTTCTAATAGGATTTTGGTATTAATTGTCTGCCAGTTTTTAAAAATTATTTGTCTATTGAAAGAGTTGTTTATTCCTAGACAAGCTTTTTTTTTTTTGAGACGGGGTCTCACTCTGTCGCCCGGGCTGGAGTGCAGTGGCCGGATCTCAGCTCACTGCAAGCTGCGCCTCCTGGGTTCACGCCATTCTCCTGCCTCAGCCTCCCGAGTAGTTGGGACTACAGGCGCCCGCCACCTCGCCCGGCTATTTTTTTGTATTTTTTAGTAGAGACGGGATTTCACAGTGTTAGCCAGGATGGTCTCGATCTTCTGACCTCGTGATCCGCCCGTCTCGGCCTCCCAAAGTGCTGGGATTACAGGCTTGAGCCACTGTGCCCGGCCCCTAGACAAGCTTTTGTGCACAAATTTCCTAGGTAAGTGTGCCTATGGCTAGGAAAGGCAGAATGGTGTGTGTATGTGTGAATGTGTATATATGAATGTCCAGAAGTGCCTTTGGGCTTCATAACTCAAATAAATCTAGTCTTTTATCTTAAACTCTGATCCAAACTTGCATCCCTAGGATGGCCATTTACCTGAGGTTTCAGGAAAGGAGCCAGCACCTGGAGAAGCTCTTAGCCATTTTGTTGAATATGGGAACTCTGGCACAGGGTCACCCTTGGAAGTTAGAACCTAGTGTATGAAGCAAACACCTATTATAAAAACTATTTATAAACTATAGTCAGTGAACTTGACCATTTATCTGCATCTGAATAAACAGGACTCTAGTAGAAAGATCCTTAAGTCTGGAGTTACACAGAAGGTAAATTTGGGCACACAGCACTTATGTTGTAAGTATTGGGTCAAGAAATGCCTGAAATACACATAGGGTCAGAGAAAATTACTTTAATTTTTGTATTGGGCAGTAATACTCAGTGGAAATAAATGTTTTGGCATTAAATGGACCTGGATTTAATCCAAGTTCTAAGCATAAGATCATGAACAAATTAGTAAAATTAGTGGTTGGCAGCATATCTGATTCATAAGTGAAGTTTAATAAATGTCAGTTTCCTTCACTCTCCACACTGACATTGGTAGAAATAATGAGTTATGTTTATTTTAAAAAATCAGCACCCTTAAGCAACAGGTGATAGTTCTTGGATTGAGTATTTGTTGGAGAAGATTATACAAGAATACAAGTGAAGAACAATTTGGTTAATCTCTGCACTCAGAATCTGGTGCAAAGAGGGCTTACCAACAAAAATAAAAAGAGGTCATATTTTCCCATCATTTGAAATGCCTTTACTTAGAAAGGTGATGGTTCATAAATATCAACATCCTATTTAAGGAACCAGTGTGCAGTTAGCCACAGTGGCCAATAGAGAGAGCCTAGTTCATGAAGACCAGGATGGGGATCCTATAACAAACTGTGCTTAAACCTAGTCTTAGTCTTTCAGCTACTTGAAAATCCCACAAGTTGAAGTTCTAACAGGTTGAAATCTTCAGCTGAATTTCCAACAGGTTGAACTGATGTGCACTTCTAATGTCTGTCTTAACTTCTTCCCCAGTATTTTGGTAAGGTGCTGGGTACTCTACATTATCTTGCTGCAGAAAGAAGAACTGGATAACTTCTTATACTCACCTTCAGGCTATCTTGGCCCTGGGATCAGAGTTCTGTTCCTCAGCTCCAGATCCACTTGTTTTCACTGTCTAGTTAGTGATCTCACTTTTCTTGAACTTGTCCATCACCTTTCTGGTTTACTTGTACTGCAACAGAGGCTGATTCTCAATGAGAACTCTGTAAGAGGGCATACCTACCTACTAGGTTCCTCTCTGTCTTGGTCTGACATACTATACTCACTTTAAAATGATACATTTAAGAGTTTTACAAGGTAATTTGACAGAAACATTAATGAGCCAGAAATTTCATTTCTTCCCATTAAACCTTGACAAAATTGGATCATCAGAAAGCAAAGGGCCTAGGCCTTGTTATTCATTCTCTGCAAGAATTACTCAGTCCCTTGTGTTAAGATAGAGTATTATGCTCTCAGTACTGTTCGAGCTCAGTAAAAGAAATGTCCACTGAACAAAGTGCATCTTTTTCAAAACTGTAGTTGAAGACATGGTCTGTTTGGTGTCCCAATATCCCTTACAAAAGAACTAACAAAGTGGGTTTTATCTTCAAGTCAATGTCAAGATAGTTTTTCTCTGTAGAATTATTTAGATGCTTTTTTGTTATGCAATTAAAAGGATATGGCCAAGAAACTCTGCTTAATCTGATATTCCAGAAAATTTAGAATCATATTCAGTGCTTATATACTTGTAATTTAGTCAATTCAGATACCAAGTACCACATATTATTTTGCTTCTCTTGGGTGACTTGTTTATTTTACATTTTCTTCATGTTCAAAACACTAATCTCTTCACTAATTATCATGAGGAGCCACTTTAAAAAAAATTATTTATTTATTTATTTATTTATTTATTTTTGAGACAGGGTTTCACTCTTGTTGCCCAAGGTGGAGTGCAATGGCGCAGTCTAGGCTCACTACAACCTCTGCCTCCTGGATTCAAGTGATTGTCTTGCCTCAGCCTTCTGAGTAGCTGGGATTACAGTTGTGCACCACCACGGCTGGCTATTTTTTTGTATCGTTTTTAGTAGAAATGAGGTTTCACCATGTTAGCCAGGCTGGTCTTGAACTCCTGAAATCAGGTGATCCACCCGTGTTGGCCTCCCAAAATGCTAGGATTATAGGCGTGAGCCATCATGCCCAGCCTGAGGAAGCACATTTTTACATTTTCAGTTTACTGAGGCATAATTGAAATTCAAAAACTTGCATATATTTATTGTTCACAATTTTATGAATTTGAATATATGCAAATACTCATAATAACTTCACCACAGTCTAAGTAATATACATATTCAGCACCTCCAAATGTTTCCTTGTGTCACTTTGTAATTTGGGGGGGGTAAAATATGGTAATATGGAATACTTTACACATTTCTGTGTCATCCTTGCACAAGGACCATACTAATCTTCTGGGTATTGTTATAATTTTAGTATATATGCTACTGAAGAGAGCACCATGAGGAACCACTTTGCATATCCTAATATGAAAGGACAAGAATAAAGCTATCTATGTATTTCACAGACTCTTTTAGATTTGACACTTTGTATCTAAGACTCCAATAAAGCTATCTATGTATTTCACAGACACTTTTAGATTTGACACTTCGCATTTAAGACTCCATATGAAGGAAGAAGAAGACATTTATATATATTTTTATTATTGATTTTCACCATCCTGATGTATTTTCTTTAAAAAATGGCATTGGCCCCCAAACTGGCTAATTATTATTTTTTAAGTTTGAAAGTAATATGTATTATGTTAAAAAATATTAAATTGAATATTCCACTACCCGTAATTTCCCTGATTCTGCTCCCTGTAGCTAATTACTGCTAGGAGCAGTTTCTTATGTAACATTACAGGAATTGCCTTCAAATTACTTTCTAGTTTTCATTTTCAATAGATCACCTCAAAACTATTTACAATGTAGCTAGAGTATGGATTATAAAACCAAACAAATAATTGAGGGTCACTAAATTATCAGTCAGCACTAACAAAAAAGCAACAACATTTAATCAATTACATCCATCCATATATCTGTATAGAAGCTTGTCATGCCCAATTAACTTTACATAGAGATTGCATTTTTAAAAACATAATGTATAGATTTTTAAATTGTGGAATTTTAGATCTGAGAGCAACCTTATCTGAGAGCAACCTTGTAACTAAATTAGTGTTACTTCCTCATTTTATAGGTAAGGTAAGTAAGTGAGGACTGGATATACTATTTCAATGAGATGAATCCAAATCCCTTGACTCCTGACTGTATATGAGATAATGTCAAACTCTGTGAAGTAGAGATGTAACAACTAACTATGGATGCTCAGCAATTTAAACGAAATAAAAACACAGCTACAAAACACTTCACTGGTTAAAAAAAAAAAGTACAACGAATCAATCTTAATTACATCAAAAACATCTGAGGACCAGTATTACACTATGAATAACAGAATTACTTACTCCCAAGATGTTCACAGGCTAGCTAGGGAGGTAAGATATAAACACGTTTTAGAAATCTAGCAATGCAAAGAGAAATGAATATAAAATAACTTACAAGATTGCTATAGAAATGAGCAATTCCTATAGGAACAAGTGCTATAGGAATGAGAGGCAGGAATAACTTGTGCATAGTGATGGTGTCATGGAGGAGGTGGCATTTCAGTCAGGTTTATAGGCTACATAAAAGAAAGAGGATTTCTTATGCCAATAAAAATAGATATAAACAAAGGTACAAAAATGAGAAAGTTTTTGGTGTGTTCAGAAGACAGTGAGTACCTGAATTTGACTGGAACTTTGGATTTGCACATGCAACACTTGACAGTATTAAATGGCAGGGATGCTTTGGTGGATGGAAGACTCTAAATGGCACACTTAGGAACTTGCGTTTTACCTTGCAGGTAACAAGAAACTACTGAAAGTTATTAGGGAACAGGATAATATAAAAGTGGATTTACCTGGGTGACTCAGGTAAAGTGTAAGCTAGAGAATTGGGGTTAGGGTAAGAGTTGATTTAGAGGAGTCAGTTAAGAGGTGATCCCCAATAGTAGTGCTTGGGTACCTGTGGAAAACGATCCCTCTTCTGATGAAAACTGCCCTGTCTTTAATCTCTCTGGATAACTATGAGAGACACATGATCTCAAATGAGTAGATAATCTGCAGGGTGATTCCAAGAATGTCCACATCCATCTATTTATTATATATTGTTACAGGTTGAATTGTGTCCTCCTAAATGCCTACATTGAAGTCCCAACTCCTAGTACCTCAGAATGTCACCTTGTTGGGAAACAGGATCACTGCAGACATAATTAGTTAAGATGAAGTCATACTGAGTAGGGTATGCCCCAATCCAATATGACTCATCATGTCCTTATGAAAAGGAGAAATGTGGGCACAGACACATACATCAGGAGAACACCAAGTGAAGATGATGGAAGAGATCAAGTTGATGCTCTATAAAGTCAAGGAGAACCACAGATTGACAGCAAACCAGCAGAAGAGGCATGGCATAGATTCTTTCTAACAGGACTCAGAAGGAACCAACGCTACTGACAGTTTGATCTTGAAATTCTATTCTCTAGAACGGTGAGAAAATAAATTTCTGTTGTTTAAGCCACTCAACTGTGGTAATATTGTTACAACAGACCGAGCATACTAATGCATGTATGAACACTAGAGTCTAAGAATCCAGGAAGACACTAAGTCTGAAGGTTGGATTTTGATGTTCTCTTGAGGTATAGAGTGCAAAAAATGCTATTAACTAAATTTGCTAAGTTTCAGAATTGAGAAATTCTCATAGTATTTGTTTCTTGGATGTGTTCTAAAAAAATCTAAGAATTATGAGGAAGAAAAAGAGTCTAAGTTAAAAATAAACTTTGAGGCTAAATCACTTCTTGGTTCTAAGGATTCTGTGTGATAGTAACAGCTTTTTGAAATATGTAGTCATAACTAGCATCTTAAGTGTATGCCTGAGTTCAAGATTTTCATTTATTTTGCATTCACTATTCCTTAGCCAAGAAAATCACCCCTTATCCATTATTTCCACTGTTGCACAGAAAATTGCCAAATGTGAAGAGGCGTATTAAATGTAAAAATATTACCAAATGATCTGGCAATAACTTCCATTGTTAATAATGCTCATAGGTAAACCATTTCTACATTTTTCTCTTCTTAAAGTTACATTTTACTAGTCAGATTAAAGGAAGAACAGACCTTTAAGTTAGATAGGATGAACAAAAGAATCCATAATTTTTGAAGGAAGAGAATACACAACACTTAGACTTTTTTGTAAGGTTGCCATTCTGGCCTAGTTAGTAAAAAGAAACCATCATTATTGTTTTCATTTTCTTACGAGTCCTTCCTTCAGTTCACTTCCTACTTAATTAAGAAATCACGTATTAACCCAAGTAGCTTCATTTCTTCCCAACTATCCTTGCAAATACTCATATAATTTCCTATGAACATTTCATCGCTCATAAAAATCAATCAAGTTTTGAGGTTTTGTTTTCAGAGTATAAAATTTACGATGAAAGTACTTTACCATGAGTTTTTCCCTTCTTGTTTTCAACATGTGGTGGGATAAATTTCCCTAAACAGCTTTTGATTCTGATTTATCTTGCTCGTTAGACTGTTACTGCATCAATCCATTTCTAGGCACTGTTTTGTCTTGCTCATCAGACTGTTACCGCATCAATCCTTTTCTAGGCACTAAGGCCTTCTGCAATTGTACTGCCCTCTGTACTGAGTCGTTCTCCAGTTCTCTGATCCACTAATTCTCTCAACGAAGTCTGTGCTTCTGGTAGTATATTTATCTTATGGTTTGCTGAACCCTCTATACTCCTGGGTTATTGCTCTTCCTTCAGTTTTTTACTGCTGGAAAACTTTCCATTCCTATGGCCAGGATCCCATGTTCAACCTTTCCTCACACCTTATCTGGTTTTCTTAGGCAGAAATGATCTCTCCTTTTGCATTTTTAGAGCTGTTAGTTCACACAATTACACAATGGTTTGCAGGGATGTGTCTATACAACTGATTATTGCTTATTGAATTCACATCTGTGATGATAACTCTAATACACTATTATAGTAGATCTTATGTGAGCATAGAGACTCCAGCTGTCTTGAACATCCTGTCACTGGTTTTCAGATTCCCTGGCAATGTCATTTCTTCATTTGTGGCCATGATCCCATCAATTCTTGACTCCAGTGATCCTCACCGTTTTTGTCTTAATTCGAGAGTGTTCATCTTTACCTTTTTAATTTTGCCCTAACATGTCTTGAACAATGTTTTGTTTTACAAGGAGTCTGTTCCTTTTTGTCTTAATTCTAGAGTGTTCATCTTTACCTTTTTAATTTTGCCCTAAGATGGCTTGAACAATGTTTTGTTTTACAAGGAGCCTGTTCCATAAATATTTGTTGGTTGAAATAATGAATACTGAATGTCTTTCTATCATGTTAACATCTTACAGAAAAATAGCACACTAAAACCATAACAAAAAAGATCTGTCAAATCTATATTTAATTCTTTACAATTTTATTAAATTATGTGAATACATGATCAATACTAAATGACTTCATTTCCCCTCAATCCTGCCTTAATTACTCAAACCTCTCTGTTCTTCCATAATCCCATGATTCGTTCTGTGTTATCTTTTCTTCTTTGCCTCTTCCACACTGTGGATCACCCTATCTTAAGCATTTTTTTTTTTTTTTTTTTGTCTGCACAGCTTCATTGACATTGAGTAATTTGTTTTGCTTAGCTTTTTAACTAGGCCTATGTTACACGCGAATTATCTCACAGAGCTCTGGTCTTCTTCTCTTGTCACTTTCATCGTATACCTCTTCCTTGAGCTCTGTTCCTGCACTTCCAACTGACCACACTTCCCATGTGGAAGAGCTGTTCTCCCCTTAATTTTAACATACATCATACTGAGAAGATTCCTTACAGATATACTCTGTTTATCCCTTTGGTAGACTTTAGCTGAAAAGTCCAAGAAACATGAATAATAAAAACATGGAAAAAACTTAAGTACAGTTATTATTTGGAAATATTTCATGTATAGCTTTGTGTATATGGCCATAAACCTTAAACTGTCCCAGGATTATATCACAGAAAAATCTTAAGTAAAATTACTAGTGCTCTATTATTTAGAGGTTCAATACCAGTTGGTATCACGTATATGTTATCTTCTGATGACAACAAATTAGCCTTAGGAATTGTCAGGGAAAACTAGCACCATAAAATCTGATTAAAAAGCAAGCTAGTGGGTAAAGCCTTTACTCTAAAAATGTAACTCAAGAATATTAAGATATTGCACGTGATAAAAATAAACAAAGAAGATCCAATCTTATTAACGAAATAAATAAGCATTTTTACAATCTGTGAACAATGCCTGCTTAAGAGATAATGAATTTTCCTGAAATGTTTTATTTGCCCCAAAGCAAAATGCTGTCATTTAAGCAATCTTATTTCAGCTCTGTTTTAATGTGCTGCAGAGCTTCTAGTTTAATTACACAAATAAAGAAAATTACAATGGCATTTTGGAGTGAAAATCAACCATACCTCTGATACTATTTAATGTAATCAGAGTACGGTAGTAAGGGGAGACCATTTAATGTGTATATACGCTCTGACATTGTCTCCATTATATTTATTAAATTGTTTGATGCTAGTGCATAATTATAGTTTGAATTTGTATGTCAGCAACATGGCAGGACAAAAAATATAACTAGTCATTGTAATGACCTTGATGGTCAAATCTGCCTTATCAATTTCAGTGTCTCTAGTAACTAGTCGCCCGCATGTAAGTGCTCAGTAACTGTGTGTTGAATATTAATTTGAAAGGAAGTCTAGAAACTATTTTTGTCTAAGTTTCTACAAATCAAAAAGATGAGTTTTCTGCTTTTTTTTTTTTTTTTCTGGCCACCAGAGAAAAACAACTTATCAGGTAAAGTGAAGCATTCATCATTTACAGCCACTTTTGATTTTTCTATTAATGCAGTTCATCACTTTTTTCCAGAAGAAAAATATCTTTAATCTGTTGTGAAAACAGGATTTTATCATTTTTGAAACTTTAACAACATAAAATATATGTGCATTAATCACTACGCTCTCTTCTGTTTTAGAACAAAATATGCAATACAGAGGAAGCCGACCCATTGAGGACTACAGGAGAGAACAGCAACTCTGCTCCACATCATTACTTTTGACAAATATTCAGGAAGTCTTAAAGTCGTTAGCTCAAAAAAAGACATCTCTATCATGTAAGCAAAACTATTTGTACCATTATTTTTCATTCACCACTTTCTATGTAATGTATTATTCGTACATAAAAGAGGCTATCTTTAAGGTTTTATGGATTTATAAAATGTAGCAGTGTGTTCATAATTTGTTGATTCACTCCTTTTATCAATATCCATAAAAATTTATAATTAGGCAATATCATTTCTCAGTAGGAATAGGCAGATTATAGAAAAGGCTTAGGGATTTATAAAATGATACAAATATGCTCTAAATACAACATTAGCATTCATTATCTTGCAAATGTTGTTTTTGCTTGTAAGTATAACACTCGATTGGATATTAGGAAATCTGGTTGCTGTTTCTATCTTGCTTTGTAACCCTGAACAAGCATTCTACTTCTTAGGATCTCAACCTCTTGCTTAGAAAAAGAAGGGATTAAATAAGATGACCTCCAAAGACTCTTTTAGTTAGTAATAATAATTTAAATATTAATAATAGCTAGCATTTACTATGTGCCAAGTTCTGATTATTTATTCCCCGCAACACTCTTTGTGGTGCTGTTATTATTATTTTACCTCAAAGAAAACTGAGTCTAGAGAGGTTGAGCAATTTGGTCAAGGTCCCATGGCTTAAAAGTGGCAGTGCTAGAAAGTGAACCCAGAAGCATGGATCTATAATCTGTGCTCCTACCTGCCACCTCCTACTGACATTTTTCAGGAATACTATTACATGTTTCTGCTTATGGCATTAATCGAAAGTTTTATTTTTCCCCATTGGTGCTCAGGGAAAATTAGAATAAACTTTAGAGCCAATAATTCTGACTTTATAATCCTATCACTTACCCTTTCTGTGACCTTGGGCTAGGTGCTTACACTCCGAGTCTCTTTCCTTGTATGTGAAATAAGAATACTCACCTACCTCACAGGCCTGTTGTTTGAGTGAAAACTAAAAATGCATAGTCTAGGAGGCATTCGACCAATTTTGTTTTCTTTCTTAATGTTTACATACAGAAGCTGATGCTGAGGCCGGAAGTTGATATTAAGACCACATAGTAGGCATTTTTAGGATTCACATTCCTAGTAGCTCAGATGACACTTAAAATCAGACCACTGCTGAACTGTGAGGAGTCATGAAATAAAATTAAAAAGAGAAAAGCCCGCATGTTCCTCTAGGGTGTACGCAGTGCTCCAAAGCCTCAGAGGCTGGATTTTCTGGAAATTTGTTCATTTCAATCTTTAACCTCAGGGGCATGAAAATAGTCAAGATTGTCTGGTAATGAAACAACAGTTTTTAGAATCTCAGTTTTTGGTCTGTAACTTCATGCCCTCTGCCTTTTTAAAATGAATCTTTAAACAAGCACATAATTTATTTTAGTCTTTCAAGGACGTCTTGGGAACACACAATTTAACATGTTTCATATTGTAAAGAAAAAAATTGCTGTGAGAAAAGTAATAATAAGGACCTTGCCAAATTGTCTTATTATTACAGTTAATCAACATCAGTCTGTCTCCCACCGTATAGTTCTGTTTTAATTGCAGATGTTAAAAAAATAAGGGAATGAACACTTGCATACTTCTTCCTTTGAATTTCTGTGTGATGAAGGCTTAAGCAAATGTTTAAGAAGATGCGCTGAATGGAAACTAACTTGACAGTAGAATTAAGTTTGAGGAAGATTCAAGGATATGGATTAAATAGTCATTCTTCTTATTACAATTTTGAATTTAGATAAGAATCACATAGCTTTGTTTTTCTGCTAAGTTGTAAATACCTTGGTCTGTTACTGAGAAAATTATTGTTAAATATTTTGATGTTTAAGAAAAGTACCTCAAAAGCATCTGGAAATGAAGGAAATCTACGTCCCTTTGCTTAATTGATTGTATGCAACAAATGGACAAACCAAGTTTAAATAGTGCATTGAGAAAAGTTATAGAATATTAATTTGTTTCATTTAATAAAAACAGCTCTATTAAGTAAATGTTGTTATAGAATAGTCCTACAGACCTAAAGAGTTCCTTCAGATTGGAAAATGAAACTGTTATTTTATTCTAAAACCAGGAAAAGTTGTATAAAGCAAAGAAACAATATGCTTCAAATTTTTTTAAAGTAAACTGAACTGTTGGAATGTATGCTTAATGTTAAAGAATGATCTGATATTTTCATATATGTCTGACATTTGAAACTATTGTAGGGTTAAAGAATTTAAATTAAGTAGGATTTATAGTGAATCAAAATATCATAGGACATTCTGTTTTGTCTTGTTATGCGTCTGGTAAAATATACTTGAAGTTAAATTTCTCTGTTCACAAATTTTAATGACTTGTAGTTAAGTAAAATAAGACACTACAGAATTATACCAACACAGTGATTTCAGCCTTGCTATTAACTAGCACGTTGAAATTTCTTCAATGAAAATAATACTAGAAGAAAAACTGAAGAATTTGCTTCATATTTTATGCATGCAGGAGAAAAGTATAAATAAAGAGAACAGGCTGTTCTAAGTCTAATTCCATAACTACTACAGATGAATTATTATAGTATGTCAGATGTATCAATCTAGGTTGAAGTAGATTTTTTTAATTAAAATGATTAAAACATCAAATGTAGCTCTGGTATTGTAAAGATGTACAAAATTATTACAATTCATGGAATATTTCCAAACTTTAAAAGCACTTCAATGTGAAAGATGAACACTTTCTAAAATACATGGATCAGTTTGTGCTGTGCAGAATTCACATAAGCCAAAGCATTTATCAATTGACATGTACCTTAAATCTTTCTTCCACGGCTTCAATATTTTAAAGTGCCAGGCATTGTGGTGAGTGATTAAAAATGTCCGCTATTTCACTGTTTCAGTGATTCAAACTTGCATGGTCATGGGGCACAGACCTACAAGTAGATCAAAATTATTAATTTATTTATTCAAATCAAAATCATGGTAATTTGCCATACTTTGTTTTTATTGAAATGTGGTCCCTTTTTAGGAATGTTGTATACTTTTCTTGCAGCACTAGAGGGTACAGATAACACCACATAGAAATTAATAATGGGAAGAATGCATCTATTGGTAAAGAATAAATGAAGCATTGTTATCTTTAGAGCAAAAAAAGAAAAACCACATTAAGCAACACTTCACGATTATAGGACTACTAAAAATAAACCTTCAGATTTTCATAAACTCCTCACAAAGCTCAGAACGTCAATTATGCAAAGTTAGACATGGATGACTCGGAGAATGCACAAACAGCCTTGTCTCATTGGGGGAAATCTTAACTGAGAGGAAATTTTGGAAATGGTGGTCAACCAAGCAGAGATCACTTTGAAAACATTCTCTCTATTGGTAGAGTCCCAAAGACAGCTTTCTAAAAGTCCTGGGTTTCTTGAAAATGTTTCAGACTGGTCAGAGATTAGTAGGAAGGTCTCTTAGAGGTCATGCAGCTCAGGATTCCAGGCAGTTCTGAAATCTGTTAAAAAAGGAGAAGCCGAGACTGCTGAAGCAGAAGCACGAGGGGGAAGGTGCAGTTTGCAATCTGGCTGTCAGCCCCACTCACACTGGGATCTCTGTTCCCATAGTGTATTATTACTGGAGGACTAACCTGGCCACGATATAATGTCAGGTAGAATTTAAGGAAACATTATTCACAAAGAAGGTATAGTAACCATTGGTCTCAGATCCAAGAGAACCTTATCCCAACAGAAGAGGTTAAGAGTACAACTAACATGTTTAGATTCAAGGAAAAGTCAGCTTAGATGAGCCAGTTTACAAAGTATAAGCTATACCAGGAGTGCCTCATGCTAGCTGAGTTTTATACTTTTGAGAGTCTGAAATTGGGAGCAGAGTCTTGCAAATTGTATAATAATGCCAACTAAGTAATTTTCCTAAGCCCTTCCAGTATGCCAGGATTAGTATTTAGTATGCCAAGTGCCTCTACATACTTTAACTTATTTCATCCTCCCATCCACCCTAAGAGGTAGATTCTCTTGTCTCTATTTTAAAGTTGAGGAAATGTATACTTGGAGACTTGAAATGTGTTCCTCAGGAAAGGAGTGGCAAAAATAACAGGAGGCTGATTTAGCTCACAGGGGTTGGACTATGACTTGCAAGAGTTTAGGGGGCAACAAACATAGTGGTCCTGGAAATGTCTTCTACCAACCACCCCCCAGCTGCCTAGGACCTCCAGGTGTGGATGCAGCTTGGAGTCAAGGGAGCACTTCTAGCCCCTCTTCTTCTCAGTCCTGGCAGGGTGGTTTCCCAACACCCTCAACACATTCATGATGAATGAGAGGACCTGCACTGTCTGTGACCACTTTCTCTTCAGCCAAGGAGGAAGCCTTGCTGTCTCTGGCTGTGACATCTTCTCACAGATGCATTAATCAACAACTCCCAGAGCCTCCAGACCCAAGATGCATTTTGGAACCCCAGGATAATCCTGAACTGGCACCCGCCTGGTGTGTGCCCTTTGCTGCTGCTACTTTGGAATCATCTCCTGCAGCTATGGCCACCACTTCTTCAAGGCAGTGATATTTCTCTCAGGCCTGCTGTCTGGAGCTCTGGTGATCTTCCTGCTCTTTCATAAGTGCTGCAGATACAGCTGAGACTGGAGGTGAGCACGGGTATCACACTGGGCATTGGACTCTTCTGCAGCCTGGTCACAATGTTGATTTGCAGTGTTGGGCTCTTCTTAATTGGTCTCCTTCTAGGTCTGAACCTGGATGCTGGAACTCTGCTGGGCACTGAGTCCATTTACCAACCACTTTCACTGGGTGCTGGCAGGAGGTGATGGTGGGGCTGGAACTGCTGGGAGCCCTGCTCATGCTTCAGTGGTCACATCCATTCATAGTTCTGGGCATAGCCCTGCTGGGTGCTATGGTGCTGGTGGCTTGTGCTGACTTCTTCCTGGAGGAGCTGGCAATGGGCAGTTGACTGGGAAAATGCTGGCAGGGACTTCCAGCCTTGCCTCCTTTCTGCTGGTATAGCTAGATTTTATTGGACTCCTGGCCAGCCTTAGGGGCTTCTAGGGCCCTGGCCCAGTGGAAGCTCATAGCTAAGGAACATGGAGGCCATGCTAACGTGATCTTGAGCTACCAGCAAAGGGGTGTCCAACTCCTTTGGATTTATCAGTAAGAGGCCATGTAGCACCAGACCACCTCTAGGGTGGGGCTTTGTGAAAGTAGCTACTGGTGTCAGCTCCCTGCCAACACCAAGAGCCCTGCTGACAGTCTGGCTCCAAGTTATCTCCAGAGTCTTTGAGAGCAGCACCTGGGACCAGTCCCTGAGGCCACAGTTCCCCACACTGACCTGGACCTGGGTTCTGACTGTAGTTCCACTGTTCCCCTCACAATACCCACTGGTTCTATGCAGACCTAAGCCTAAACTTCCAATTTTGCCTCCACCCATAGTTACAGCCTGAGAATACTAGGTGGGCAGGGCTTGAGCCCATAGGACCCACACACAAACTTACCTACTTCTTGGACTTGGGGATAGGGTCTGTGCTTCAACCCAGACCAGCCCTGTAGGGATATGTTTCAGGACAGATAGAGAGGAATTTTGTGAGGAAGGGAAGTGTGAGTACCTACTTCTGTCCAATAAGAGAGGTGTCCTGGTCCCCAAAGAAATTCCCTCCAAGTTCCTTTCAAATTCCCTCTAAATCAAGTACGGCATTTCCCCAAAAAGCCTTTTAAGTGTCCACCTCAGTATGCCGCACAATGGTAATATTAGAGGGTTTGTTTTTGTAGGAGCTACAGAAACTCAGGGTGCCTTAAAGGCATTTAATAGCTTACTCATGGGGAGAAGGGCACAGAGGAGCTCCAGGATACCCCAACTCCTAAGTCGCTCATTAGTGAGTAGTTGGGTTTCTGGTTGACTTTTTCTCCTGGACCCAAAAGGTGTAAGCCCCCTTCTCCTACCTCTGTTGGGATCCCTATCTTTCATGGTGCTTCCCCTTCTCTCCTTCTTTACCTGAGCAATACCACAGGGCATTGGCTCACATGCCACAGTCTTGCCCTTTTACCCAAAGCAGCCTGGCCTTCAGGGCTGCATGGGAGAAAAGTGCCTTCCCTACCTCTCACTGTGGGTGATATTCATTTCCTCTTTAATCAGAACTTTGTTCCTGCCACTAACCCATTCAGACTCTTCCCCCTCTCACCCTCCTGCCCAAGATCTGTCCTCTGGTTCCCCAGACAGCATAAAGGAAGACATATTCTTCCCCTGGGGAGCAAGGTTATGATGGGAGAGAGGAAAAACATGGGAGCATGTGAATAAAATGGCACTGAATACTGAAACAAACAACAAACAAAAACAAAACAGGAGGGGAGAGAGTAGGAAAATTAAGGAAAAATCACTAAGGTGTTAGAACTTTCTCTGCTGATCTCTGTGGCCTTGTAGCTACTAGTTTTATGGTTTCCTTCACTTTCTAGTGGTGTTGGAGGTATACATTTTAAATTATAACTACATTTAAAGATGTAAGTTCATTGCAACTGATCAGGACACAGTCAGAACCCACAGTCAACTCAATGGAGAGATGTTACTTGAAAGGCAACCCAGATAGTTCTACGGGGCCTTTCACACAATGTGTTTGCCACTGCCATGACTTTTTGTTTTTTTGTTTGTTTGTTTGTTTTGTTTTTTTATCCCTAAATCAGATAGATAGACAGACAGAAGATAGAATGAATTCTACCTATTTTTATCAATCTCTGTCTATTGCTTTAAATACAACAACCACTGTGCTTATCAAAACCCCCTTATTCTTTGTGAACTAATTAGTTATACTGACGAAAGACAATTGTCAGATATACAAATGTTTTAACATGGAATCAAAACTTCCTATTTTGAAAGAGACAATTAACATATTTAAGAGATTAATATTTTCTGCCTTTTGTAGGTAAAATAATGTCTTTATAATCATGCCATATAGAAGCATATTAACATGTCATTTTAAAATTAAATTTTTTGTAGCAGATATTACAGACAATATCTAGGAAATAACCAGAAATAAAAATGCCCATACATACATTTACCACATCCATCTTGCCTAAAGGATATAATTTTGTTTTGTCTATTGTACTTTGACAATAGTATTCATATGAAGTGTATAATAATATGTGAAATAGGTTATATGAAAATAGATTAATTCATAAAGCATAATTGTTTACAGTATTTAAGAATTTAAAATATCACGTGCATTATAGAGCCAGAAATTCAAACAATCATTAGAATTATTTTCTGTTGAGTTCTTATTCTGGAATTGCTAATAAATAACATGTTATGTTACAAATCTCTCAGCCTCCACAATAATCTACATCATCAGTCAGTATTAATAATAATAGTGGACATGCACCTATATTCAGTAAGTCACGGCTTCTGCAGTGTTTACACTCTAATTTAAACATTAAGGGAGAAAAACAAAAGTATTTAGAAATGAAAAGCAAACAAAGTATCTAAATGTTTCCTATTTACAGCATTAATTTTTAGAAAAGACATGTTGGTCTTGATCTTAGAATGTTCTCAGTTTCCAAAGCCTTGATATTTTATTGACCTTCAAAAAATAAAATAAATACAAACACCAGTCAAGATTAAGTGATACTATCTTAAACACTTTCTGATGAGAGAAACTGAGTGTAATACTGGCATTCACAGAAAAACACACACACACACACACACACACACAATCAAAGTAGATCTTTATTTCTAGAATAAAAGAAATAGACTGGGTCACTGCGTTTAAATAAACCATGTTATAACCCACAGCATGACTGAATATAGGACGAAATACTAGACACATCACTGTGGGATTTTGTCATGGGGTCTTACTCTATTAAAGAGATTACTCTTTACATCAATGAGTAACACTCATTCCTCAGGTCCAAAATTAAGAAGAAGAAAGTCTAGCAAATTTCAATTTTGCCTGTCAGTCCTCTCAAAAGCAGAAAAGGAGAAGAAATGTCCATGTTTAAATCTGCAGTTCTGTCTATAACCCTCATGTTTAAATCTAGAGATGATTACAACAGGTATTATAAATGATGCCCAAGGTCATTTTACTCATTTTGTGGATTCCTTCAGTATTAGAAATCTGACAGTCAGACTTGCTTAACTGTTCAAACAGTACAGAATAGCCAGAAGCTGTGATTTCTTCAGATTAGTAAAGAATAACCCAAAGGACTGGAAAGTCAAAAAACAGCTAAAGAAAGAGTCAAATTGCCAACACTGTACCTTATCAGGCTCGTTGACAATGCATCCTGGGAGACATGACTTTATCTTCAAAGTGACACCATGTGAGTTTTGCTCACTGAACCAGGCATCTTATGCAGGGCTCACAGCAGAGTAAGTTGCCAACTCAGAAAGGGCATACATGCTGACTGCAATTATGCTGACCCTCAGACAGTTGTTTGCCTATCAAGGAAACTTTTTGTTCCATCAGAAAATAAAAATAAGCAAATAAAAGTACCATCACTTTAATGTCCTCTCTTAAGGTTGCCCTGCTTTATTTTTAACTTGAGATATAAAAAAGTCAAGCAAGCCCTCAGCCTTTTAGTGAATTGCTAAGGAAGTTAAATACAGAAACTAAGAGAAGCTGGAAAAGATCTATGGCATTAATCACATCACGTCCTTCTATCTCTGTCCAAAAGGGGCATAAGTAATCTATTTTGACCTAAAACAATCTTTAAGAAATGGAACTCCATCACTTCCCACAATCCTAAAATAGGACTTAAGTGTATATACCTACCATTGCCATTTGCTGGCTTAGAAATATTGCATATGCCATCTAACTTCTTTGAATTTTATTTTTTAATTACAAACAAATCCTTGTCTCCTATGTTTATGTAACACAACTAAGCATGACCATGTGCACAAAAATACTTGCAAGTCATAAAAATGCAAATAACATTATTAAGCTGGATTTCTTATTTAATTACTATTTATTTATTTCAAATTGAGTGCATTCTGTTTAGTTCAGGACCTTGATTTGTAGGACAATAAATAGGTCAGCCTTGAGACCCTATATAAGTATTTGAAACCAACATACTAATATTTAAAAGAAATGCATTATTAATGAGCTATTAGGTCCCTACATTTAAAAAACAACCACCTTTCTCTATGAAAATATCCTCTGCTGTTGTAGTTATAGTGACTTTCCCCTTTTTTTCCCCACCTAACACCAACACTTCCCCCACCCCTGCACACACACAGGTGAGAAAAAAGAAGTGCAATGTGCATTTGATTAAATAAGGAATATTTTAATGTTGTGTAAATACAAATAAATGGAATTTTTCTGAAATTACCCAAGTCAACTCATCTTTCAACATCAGTTTTATGATAATTTCAGAATATTCTCTGGTTGCTCCAAAGCATCCTAATTTGTGCTAGGTAATGTAAAGGCCTATAGCACTCTTGCACAAGGGAGCAAGAGGGCTATACCTCTCGAGGTAACTAGATGCAATATATATGGTAGTCTATGGATAAAAGTTTCTGAAAATGGAATGAAAAGTCTTATTACAGACAGATAGCCTGAAGAGGAAATAGAGACACAATCACAGAAAATGACTCAGTCTAGAAAACTTAGCTTTCCCTATGGTCTGAGGATCTCCTTACCCACCCAGAGATATCAGGGTAGTAGTTGAGAGGTAGGGGGAAGCACTGGCAGAAGGATCCCACTGCACCTGCATCCTCCTAGTGAAACTTGGAAGCATAGCCTGGGGAAACACCTTTCACTCCCTCAGGAACCAATAGCAAGAACAAGGAAAAGCCTCAGTGTCACTGGATAAACCAACCAGACCACAGTAATACCACAAAGACTCTGCAATTTGAAGCACAGTCCACAAAAGCAGGTCAAAACACACGTGCAAGACCTAGAGAGGCTGACTTTGAGCTAAAATTTAAAAAGCCAGAGTTTGCTAACATAATAGACAAAATGTCAAGAATACAGTCAGAAATCACACACACCAAGAACCTAAAATTTCACACCTTGAATGAAAAGACAATCAATTGGTGCCAATACTGATGTCAATTAGTTGTTCAAAATATCTAATGAGGATTTTAAAGCAACATAAAAATGCTTCAAGAATTAACTACGAATCTCTTGAAACAAATGAAAACATTAAAAAATCTCCAAGAAAATTGTACATAAAAATAGTGGAAAATATTAAACTAAAAAATACAATAACAGAAATATAAAAACTCCTTAGGTGAACTTAATAATAGAATGGAGATAAAAGAGAATAGAATTAGGAAATATGAAACAGGATAACAGAATTCATCCAAAACTGAACAATAGAGAGGAAATAAACTGGGAGAAAAATAGAGCCTCAGAAACTTGTGAAACAACAAATGATCCAACTTTCATATCATCAGAGTCTCAAAAGGACAGAAGAGGAAGTGAGGCTGAATAAGTATTTTAAAAAATAATGCCTGAAAATTCTCCAAACTTGATGAAAGACAAAAACCTTCAGATACAAGAAACTGGGTAAATCCCAAATAGGATAAACTTAAAGAATCTATTCCAAGAAAACATTGCTAAATATTTGAAAATTAAAGACAAACAAAAACCCGAAATCAGTCAGAGAAAAATAACACATTATAGGAAGGGGAAGCCAATTCAAATGACAGTAGAGACCAAAAGGAAATATTCAAGTGGGACACACACACACACACAAAACAACATAACTAACAACCACAAATTTTATATCCAATTAAACTATTTCTCAGGAAAGAAGGCAAATTAAAACAATCTTAGACGAAGGAAAACTAAAATAATTTGTTGCTAGCTGACCTACCCTTAACCCTTTTCCTGTTTAGAAAAAAAGAAAAGTGCAGCTCACTGCCAGTGCTCATTTAATTTTATATAAACACGCTCTTTGAGGCCGAAGCAAGTCTGACTGATTTTCAAAGTGTAAATAAAATATAAAAAACTGTTCTTGGAGTTATTTCCAAACAGAACTAACATCAGAATTCTCTGAATCATCAGAATTATCCATTTCAAAAAAAATTAAATTCATCAAATAAATATTCAGCCAACAACTGCTCGAGAACAATGTTAACATCACAAAAGGTATGCTACATTTTCTAGGATTTAACATTTTCAACAATCAAGAATTACTATGTTTTCTAAGTGTAAATACCACCACTAAAAACAGAATGTTACAAACAGAATGATGTCTCTTGTTTCCAAAGTCAACATACTAGAACAGCACAAAAATAATAATAAAAGTAAGGTATCTCATGGCAAGGTTATCTTGGGGTAAACACTGTAGCTGCGAGTTCCACTGACGACTATTCTTGGGACAAACAAAAAAGCAGTTAAAGATTGGCTAAAGTTGTTTCTTCATATAGAAAGGAAATAATAAATGAAAGAAAACTGGAACATCAAAAAGGAAGAAGGAACAACAGAAGAAGTTGTCATACAGGTATATATAATATATCAAATTTTCTCATGAATTTATAAATTATACTTGATTACTGAAACAAAAATTATAATACTATATGACTCTGAAGACAACAATATTTAAAAGTGGGGTAGGAAAAGGAACCTAAGTGGAAGTGAAGTTTCCACACTTCACTGGAAATAGTAAAATACCAGTAGACTGTTATAAGTCACATTTGTATATTGTAACACCCAGAGCAGCCACCCAAAAACTATGCAAAGAAATCAACTGAAAAATGCTATAAATAAATTGAGATTACATCCTTAAAATTGTTCAAGTAGCCAAAAGAAGGCAAGAGAAAAGAAACAGAGGAACTAGTACGAGGAAAGAAGAAGCAAACAAAAACAAATAGAAAACAAGAAAAAGGTGGTAGATTTAAATGTTAACATATTATTAGTTATGTTAAATATAAATACAAAATAAAAAATGAGGATTGGTAGTGTGGATAGACAAACAAAAATCAACCATATGCTGCTTACAAGAAGCTAATTTCAAATTGAACAACATAGGTAGATGAAAGTAAAAAGATGGAAAAAGATAAATCATGCACACTTTAATTTTAAAAATCAGGAATGGCTAATTAATATCCAGTGAAGTAGACTTCAGAGAAAAGATAATTACTAGATACAAAGAGGGCCACTGCATAATAATTAAAGTACTTTTCTACTAGGAAAACTTAATGATCTTAAATATGTATGCATCACACAACAGACCTTGAAAACATGTAATAGAAACTGATACAGCTCAAAAGAGAAATAGGTAAGTTCATAACTTTAGGTGGGAACTTCAATACTGATACAGGAGTGCTGGGAAGGGAAGAGTTGGTCCCTTTAAATGATATGGAAGGAGAGAAGGGAAGTGCTGGGTAGAGGAGGACTTGATCCCTGGCTAGGACTCTACCCCTACTGACATAGGTGAGGAGAGGCACTTCTACCTTCATGCCCAAATGTTGTATTTTCCAAGGCTACCCTGGCATGCCACACCCCCATCCTGGGCCTATAAAAACAAAAGACCCTAGCAAGGCAGAGACACAAGCAGCTGCAGGTCATGAGGAACATTTCCATAGAGGAAGACACAAGTGGCTGGTCATGGAGAGAGAGAATACTTTATCCAACAAGAGCAGAATCTTCTTTTCTTCACATTCCCATAAAACATTCACAAGAGAGATCATATTGGGGTTATAAAACAAACTTCAATGAATTTTTTAAGAAACGAAAATAATATAGGATATATTCTTTTAACATATGTAATCAAACTAGAATTCAAAAACAGAAGAACAAAGGAAAATCTCTAAATATGTGGAAATAAACAATATACCTCCAAATAATCCATGGATCAAAGAGGAAGTTTCAAAGGAGTAATATAAATGAAAACAAAAACATAACATATAAAAATATATGGAAAGCAGCTTAGGTAGTGATGAGAGAAGTTTATAGCATCAAATGCTTACAGTTTGCAGAAATGAGGAAAAGTCTCAAGTCAATAGCAACATTTCTAGGAAAAAAACCTGGCAAAATAAATCCAAAGCAAGTAGAAAGAAGGAAATAGTAAAGATGAGAGCAGAAATCAATGAAGTTAAAATAGGAAATCAACAGGAAAAATCAATAAAACACATAGCTTTTTTTAAAAAAAAATCAATAAAATTGACAATCTTTTCACAACACTGACAAAAATAATAGGCAGTACCACTATAGATGCTGTATGCATTAACCAGATAGTAAGGAAATGCTATGAGCAATGTTATGTTAACAAATTCAGCAACTTAGAAGAAATGAACCAATTCTTCAAAAACTGCAAACTACCAAACTCAACCAAAATGAAATAGACAATCTGAAAACCCTTATCAAAAAAATTGAATTTATAATTTTAGAACTTTCTAAAAAGAAATCTTCAGGCTCATACTGTTTCACTTGAGAATTTTACTAAACATTTAAAGAATTAACACTAATTTTAACCAATCCCTTTCAGAAAATAGAAGAGTAGGGAGTACTTCAGAATTCATTTTATATGGTAAGTAATACCAGACCAAGAAAAACATACTAACAAACCAAATTCAAAAATTTATAAAAACATGTGTATACCATTTCCAAATGGAATGCATTTCAGATATTTAAGGCTAGGTAACATTTGGGAATCAATTAAGGTAATCTATCATACCAACAAGCTAAAAAAGAAAATATTATCATATTTATGAATGCAGATAAAGCCTTTGATGAAATCCAGTGGTCACTGGATAAAAACTCTCAATCAATTAGGATTAGAGGGGAATTGGGAATAGAGGGGAAATATCTTGACTTGCTTAAACACAGACATGTAAACCTAAAACTAGCATACATACTTAGTGATGAAAGACTGAATGTTTTCTCCTTGATAATGGACACAAGTCAAAGGTATCGGTTCTCACTACTCTTATTCATTATAGTAATGAAGCTGTGGTAATAAGGCAAGCAAAATAAACAAAAGGCATAGAGATTAGATTGGAAGAAATAAACTATCTCTAGATAGAGGTGACATATTATCTATGTATAAAATCCCAACTAATATACATAAAATCTTCAAGAACTGGTAAGTGAGTTGAGCAAGGTTCAAGGGTACAAGGTCGAAATGTAAAAATCACATTTCTATATACTAACAATAAATACTGAAACTAACATTTAAAACAGTACAATTTTCAATCACTTGAAATAAAATGAAATTCTTAGGTATACACTTTAAAAAATGTATCCTGAAAGCTTCACAATGCTGATCAAATAAATACATGCTGATCATAATGCTGATCTTCCAACACATGAACAGTGTGTCTCTGTACTTAAATCATTCTTTGATTTAAAGAGAGAGACACACACTGCTCATGTATTGGAAGACTCAACATAGTAAGAATATACATTCTCCCAAAATTACTATCAAATTCCACCAAGGTTTTCATAGATATATTAAAAAAAATCTATTCTAAAGTTTATACGGAAAGGCATAGTCCCAAAATAGCTAAAATGATTTTCAAAATTAATAAAGTGGGACACCTGGTTAAAAATCAACTCAAGATGCATTAAAGACTTAAATTTAAAACCTGACACTATAAAACTACTAGAAGGAAGCAGGGGAAGTTTTCCTTGACATAGGACTAGTAATGATATTCTGAACATGACTCCAAAAATACTGGCACAAAACTGAAAATAAATAAATAAAAAAAACAGAATTATATCAAACTAAAAAGCTTCTGCATAGCTCAGGAAAGAATCAACAGAGTGAAGAGACAACCTATGGATTGGGAGAAAATATTTGCAAACCATACATCTGATAAAGGGTAAATATCCAAAATATATAAGGAACTTGAACAATTCAAAATATCATATTTACCCCACAAATATGTACAAATATTATATAGCCATAAAAATTAAAAATTAAAAAATAGGCATATCACCTGAACAGACATTCAAAAGAAGACACACAAATTGCAAACAGGTATATAAAAAAGGTTTAACATTTCTAATCCTCAGACAAATGTAAATTAGAACCATAATGAGATATTGCCTTACACCGATAGAATGTCTATTATTAAAAAGAAAAAAGATAATGTTGGTGTGGACATGAAGAAAAGGAAACCCTTGCATACTGTTGATAGGAATGTAAATTAGCCATTATAAAAAACAGTGCAGAGGTTTCTCAAAAAAATAAAAGTAGAACAACCATATGATTCAGTAAACCCACTATAGCTTATGTATCCAAAGGAAATGTAATCAGTACATCAAAGAGATATGAAGACTATGGTTAATAACTATGTATGTATTACATTTTTAAAATTGGTAAGAGTAGATTTTAATGTCTCACCAGAAAAAAATAAGCATGTGAGGTAACACATATGTTAATTAGCTCAAATGAGTCATTACACCAATGTAGGCATATTGCAAAACATGATGTTGTACACTATACATATATAAGAATTTTATTTTTACATACAAAATAAATAAATACATAAATAATTTTAAAAACAACATAAGAGGAATCACATTACTTAATACTAAAGTTTGCTATATAGCTAGAGTAACTTAGACTGAGAGTCTTGGGTGAAGAGATGGACATGTAGATCAATAGAACAGAATAAAGAATCTTAAATTAGATCCCACACAAACATGTTCAACTGATTTTTGACAATAGTGCAAAAGCAATTCAGTGGAGGAAGAATAACCCTTAAGTAAATGGTGCTGAAAGAACTGGCAAAAAAAAAAAAAAAAAAAAAAAAAAAAAAAAAAAAAAAATTTGATGTAAACTTTATACTTTTTATAAAAATTAACCCAGAATAGATCATAAATATACATGTAAAATATAGAACAAAAACACTTTTAGGAGAAAATTCTTGGGCAAAGAATTCTTAGAATTGACAACAGTTGCAAAATTCATAAAAAATTAATTAGACCTCATCAAAATTAAAAAAAAAAAAAAAAAAAAACTTTTGCTCTGTTAAATCCCATGTGAAAAGAATGAAAGGCAAGCTAGAAATTTGGAGAAAATATTTGCAAACCATATATCTAACAAAGGAGTAGAAAAAAAAAAACTCTCAAATACAACATTGGGAAACAATCTAATTACAAACTGCAAAAGACATGAACATTCATTTCACCAAAAGGAAATACAGATGGCAAATAAGCACATAAAAAATGTTCAACATTATTAGCTATCAGAGATATGGAAATTAAATCCACAATGAGCTATCACTATATACCTTTCAGAATAGCTAAATTTAAAAATGGTGACAATATCAAAGGGTGGAGAGAATGTGGAGAAACAGGACCAATTGAACATTGCTGAAGGGATGCAAAATGGTACAGCTAGTTTGGCAGGGTGTTATAAAACTAAACATGAAATTGTCATACAATCTTGCACTCGCACTCTTGAACATTTATTCCCAAAGAATAATAATTTATGTTCACTCAAAATCCTGTAAATGAATATTCATAGCAGCTTTATTTGTAATATCTCCAAACTGAAATCAGCCCATATGTCCTTCAACAGGTGGATGGTTAAACAAACTGACAGTAGGTATATACAATACGATACTACTCAGGAACAAAATGCAACAAGCCATTTTTTAAAAGTAACAAAATTGGCCTGGGTCAGTGGCTCATGCCTGTAATCCTAGCACTTTGGGGTGTTGAGGCCGGCGGATCACTTGAGGTCAGGAGTTCAAAACCAGCGTGGCCAATATGATGAAACCCCGTCTCTATTAAAAATACAAAAAAATTAGCCAGGCATGGTGGCAGGTGCCTGTAATCCCAGCTACTCAGGAGGCTAAGGCAGGAGAATCACTTGAATCTGGGTGGCGGAGGTTGTGGTGAGCCAAGATTGGGCCACTGCACTCCAGTCTGGGTGAGTGATGGGTGACAGAGTGAGACTCCGTCTCAAAAAAAAAAAAAAAAAAAAAAAAAGTAACAAAATGTCGGTCCGATGGCTCAGGCCTTAATCTCAGCACTTTGGGAAGCTGAGGCAGTAGGATCACTTAAGCCCAGGGGTTGGAGATCAGCTTGGGCAACATGGTGAAACCCCATTTCTACTACAAATATAATCAGCTGTGCATGGTGGTGGTGCGAGCCTGTGGTCCCAGCTACTCCAGAGGCTGAGATGGGAGGATCACTTGAGCCCAGGAAGTTGAGGTGGCAGTGAGCCATTGCACTCCAGCCTGGGCAATGGGAGTAAGATCCTGTCTCAAAAAAAAAAAAAAAAAAAATTGTGTATATATATATGTATGTATGTGTGTATGTGTGTTATATATATATCGCCAATCCCAAAATGTTATATACTGTATGATTCCATTTATATAACATTTTTAAAATAACATTTTCAAAATGGTCGATGGGTTAATGGTTGGATTGCATGGGGTTAAAGACAAAGGGAAAGAAGGCAGGAGGAGGTGGGTATGGTCACAATAGGGAAACAGAAGAGATTCTTGTGGGGTTGTAACTATTCAGTATCTTGACTGTGATGATTATAAAAACCTACTAAGGTAATAAAGTTAATAGTACTTAATACACACAAAGAATCTCACATAAATAATTCCAAATAATACTAGAAAAATTTGAATACTATTGGTGGATTGCATCAATGTCAGTATCTGTTTTGATCTTATCCTATCATTTTTTCAAAATGTTATCTATGATGGAAACTGTCAAATTGAACAAGGGGTCTCTGTATTATTTCTGATAAATGCATATTAATTTATAATTATCTCAAAAATGTTTCAATTAAAAAATCCTATTAAATTCCAGATTCAGCTTTAGTGTCCTTTTCTGTCCTATACCTACTGAAACAGAATTTTTTTCATAGGATATATTGTGATGTTGGGTAAAACACATAAAACCAGATAATTAATGCCTAACACACAAAAATTTATTTCACACACAAACTTATCTTTATTAAATATGGCAGTTCACAAAACTGCATTTTAAATGCTTCTTAGCATCTTGCAGAAATTACTGACCCAGCTTTAACCGAAATATTCTCTCCTAGACACAGGTGAACTTCTTGACTTTGAACATAGACTGCTCAGAAGGCTGAGGGTGAACCATTACAAATGAACTGATCCTGGTAAGTCAAAAAAGAGCATAATGGGAAAGAATTAAGCTACAGACCAAATCCCTCTTCCTTCCACTTAACCACCCATTGCAAGAATTCTAATATTAGAAACTGCAAGAATAGTGCTGCTGCTAATATCTAGAAGAAATGACTATGAGCATGTGGAAATGCATGAATTAAACTAATGGGGTACATGACATTTGACACTGGCCAATTCTTCTAGAGGACTTTTTAATCAGTGGAAAGTCCTATTCAGGGAGAGAATCTTAATGTATCATTGAGGTTGCTTATTTTTTATTTTATATTTTAATAGTGAGATTTTAATCTCATTATTTACTCCATTTTAATAGTTTTAAACAAAATGGAGTAATTTTGGAGGGTGGAAGGAACAGAGTTCATCAGGCAATGCAGTAGAGAGTTAAAGCACAAAGCATTCTTGGAACCAGAAGAACCTGACGTCAAAGCTGAAATTTTTCACCAGTGATGTTCTGTGCTGTTGGTTAAGTCAAATTATCTAACATTAATTTCCTAATTCCTATTGAATGGCTAAGTTGTGTATCTAGGAAAACATGAGGGATAACAGAGACAGTATACTAGAGCTAGACAGGGAATGAGAAACCTTTGTTTCCTTCTCTGTAAAATAGTGATTGCAATAGTAAAGACTTTATAGAGTCACAGAAAATAATAAATGAGATAATCTGTATGAGTTTAGCACAGTACCTGGCATAAATATATGCTCAATACAAGATTCTTATCCATTTGATTCACCTTGTTTTCAGGTAGGTTTTTTAATACTAATTTCTTGATGAATAAGCATTTCAAATTTCTTTTTGAAAATGTTTTAAGCCAAGACAAAGTTGGATGGATTTGGAATACTCTTCTCCATTAAGCATATATATATATATATATATATATATATAAAATTGACTGGCCAGTCCTCTTCAGAATTCATATCTACTTCTGATAACAAGGGCTGAATAGAGCCCCAAAGCCACAAGGGTGTGGAATCATCACCACACCTTGACTCAAGCTTGTCTTTCACAGTGGAATTTCCTGTGAACTGGCCACGAGGTTTAAGAGTACTGAAACTTTGCAAATCAGGAGGGCAGAAGATTCTGTGGATGAGACAGGGCCCTTGTAAGATGACTGAATGCTATATGCTATTTAGACCAAAAGTTTTCCAAATGAAGCCTGAGAGTCCTTTTCATCATAATCAACTATTGAATGGCTAAGTTGTGTATCCAGGAAAACATGAGGGATAACAGAGACAGTATAGTAGAATTACACAGGGAATGAGAACCCCAGGAATTAGCAGAAATCCTAGTGAAAGCTTTGAACCTTCCCTAGACAGAAACTGCCTACCGTCTAAATCAATTATCCCTCAGAAAAAACCCCACCCACGAAAGACTCAGATGATACTCATTTGCAGCATAGTTTTGACTTTCCTTCAGATCAATCAAGTCCTTTGCAACATGAGTGGGTTAGTTTCATTTTTTAGAGCCAAACAATTTTTGAATTAACTTCTTTCAGATGACTAGGGAAAAAAATCATTTCCACTTATCACTGGATTTAAAGAGTACTACTTGACTTTTAAAACGCCTATTGTAAAATCTGTTAGTCACCTAAGCCACAAAATAGAAAGTGCTACCCCATCATCACCATTTCTGTGGTGGTCTACTTCTGAAGGCTAAATATTTTTAAGACCATTTTTAAATAAAAGTATAAGAGGAAAGCATTCATGTGTGAGCTGAAACACTTAAAAATGCCCAACTTTAGCCCAGGTATAATTATGGGGCTTTTTAAAGAACAAATGGAAACCATTTCTGAGCATCTCTACTGTAAAGTGTAGTTCCTACACTTCAAATAAAGGGCTTGAGAGCAGGCTTTAGATAAATACCTAAAACTTAGAAAATAACTTCGTATGAGGTCCCGGTGGGTAAAGACAAGAGCATTGTTTTTATAAGTGTTTGGCAATTCTATTGCATGTACCTAATTCTTCTTTCTTTACTCCATTTCTACAGGTTGTTCTGCAGGCAAGTCTTTCTGATTTTTCCATAGCAATACCCCATATGAAACCACTCAACTTACTCAACTAACCAAGGAATATACATGATTCACTCAATGTAGACAGATGTAAAGGCTTTTTGCATTTTTGCTGCATCCACACATTTGACATCCAGTCAGGAAAGCCCAGCTGAAGTTAATATAAAAACCTGTTGTAGAGAATGCAAGAAGCTCCCGTGATGCTACCAGGATAAATGAAGACAGCAGCAGGTATTGAAACTTGCATTTATTGTATCCTTATCCCAAATCTATTTTCCCAGGCTTGTAGAACTCGAGCACAACCTAAAATTGGAAATCTATCAGATGTGATAAAGGGTGAGATTGTTGTGTGGGTTGTTTTCAGTGGTGCATGTAGAATAAGTAATATACATGCACATCGATACATATGTGTGTTTATTGCTTTTAAGGTGTTTGCAAAATTGAGAAGAGTATTAATACATCATCCATTACCAGAATTAACAGTTAATTATATTTGTGTTTTATAAATAAAGATGAGAAAACATCATAGATACATTTGAAGTTTTACTCCATTTCTATTCCTACTCCCCTCTTCCATTCCAAGAGGCAAATTCTATAGTAAATTTAGTATGTCATACCTACAGGTATTTTTATATTTCTTTATATTCATATATTATGTCTCTTTCTCTGTAGCTACATTTTTGCTTTTGTTTTCCTAAATAAGGCATGTATGAATACAAATCACTCTTTTTAGTGGTAATCATAATACAATTACACAGGGAGAGATGTGAGAGCTAAATAATTTTCATCTAGTTCTAAGTTAGATATTTATACTTTGTATGTTTTAGCTTTTATTTATTCTGCTAAAAATCCCTAAACACTTTATCATATATATGTCCAAATAGATATTGAAAAATATATACACAATATAGACAATTATTAAATATTTTTACCACTAGCATTTTCTCATACTTTCATGCCCTTACTTGTGAAAGTATTGAATATCTTACTGTATCAGATAATCTTATTACAGTTTACTAAGGATAAATGAATTGCTTATACACTCTTTGTGTAGACTCACAGAAATTGAAAAACCTAACATACTGCTTTGGAAAGCATCTAATTCCTCTTGGCACAATTTAAGTAACAAAAAAATGCATGTCTTACTAATTTTGAATCATCACACATCAATAGGGCTACAATGTTTCCATCATAAGTAAGGAAAAGTAAAGGATCAATTTACACAAAAAAATTGAATCATTTTGGGGATACTGGAAACAATGGGTCAGCCAGGTTTCATGTTTCAGAAAGAACTAAATTGCTTATTTGGGGGGCTCCATTAGTTCTTTTTTAATGAACTAATACAACTATTTCCTTTTTAATAACTAATGCAACCATTATAGAAAAGATAGATGGCTAAAAAACCTGGGCTCTGCTTTGCTTGAGCCTTAACAGAATTACCCCAAAATCTTCATGCTATTGCCTCAGATTAGAAAGCTAATATATCAGTGGTAAAGTTCCTAACAGAAATACAGCACTCCCCTTAAACATTTCTCTCTCACTTCTGAAGAACGGTTATAAAGGCCAAAATAAAATGAAATTACTTGGTTCATGGGCATTTTTTTTCTCACTCTTGAATCCAGTTTTTTTTTTTTTTTTTTTTTTTTTTTGAGACGGAGTCTCGCTCTGCCGCCCAGGCTGGAGTGCAGTGGCCGGGTCTCAGCTCACTGCAAGCTCCGCCTCCTGGGTTTACGCCATTCTCCTGCCTCAGCCTCCCAAGCAGCTGGGACTACAGGCGCCCGCCATGTCGCCCGGCTAGTTTTTTGTATTTTTTAGTAGAGACGGGGTTTCACCATGTTAGCCAGGATGGTCTCGATCTCCTGACCTCGTGATCCGCCCGTCTCGGCCTCCCAAAGTGCTGGGATTACAGGCTTGAGCCACCGCGCCCGGCCTGAATCCAGTTTTTCAGGGATCTCATGGCTTCCAGATAATACAGATATTCTTGTCTAGTCTAATCAATAAATACTGGAGTAAGAAATAATAATAATAAAAAGAAACATGATGCTTTTATCATACTTCTACCAATGTCTAATGATATTCCAATTTTTTAAAGAAGTCTTCCCTGATCACTCTGGAGAGAGTAATATTTTCTTCTTCTAAAATCCCATAACATTTTATCTATTCCTCTACATTTTTTTTACTTAGGAATTTTAAATTAATTTTCCTGTCTAGTCTCCAAATTAAAGTACAAAAACTATCTTAACATTTTAGAATCTGCAATAGATAGAAAAGTGCATTTAAGTTAGTAAATGTTTAAAAATATTTTCAAAAATAAATGAATCATCAGAGTAATATCCTAACTTACATTAACATACTTTATTCTTAAAGAATTGCATTACTAAAAGGAAAAATAACTTATAGTAACACAATTCTGAGCCACATGACATGCCTGTTAATTACATATATGATAGTGGTCTCATAAGATTATATTATAGTATTTTTACTGTAACTTGTCTATGTTTAGACATGTTTATACATTCATGTATTTACCACTGTGTTACAATTGTCTGTAGCATTCAATATAGTAATATGCTGTACAAGTTTGTAGCGTAGAAACAATAGGCTACGTCATATATAATCACCTAGGTATGTAGTAGACAACACCATCTAGGTTTGTGTAAGTACATTCTATGATGTTTGTACAATTTCAAAATTGCTTAAAGACACATTTCTCAGAACATAGCCTGTCATTAAGCAAGGCATGACTATATGAGTTTTTAGAATTTTTGAGTGCTTATAGTTCTCAAACTTTAGCTTTCATAATAGTCTCTTAGATAATCACTACAAATGCAGTTTTAGCTCATATTTCCAGTGAATTTAATTTAACATGCAGAAGCCAAGAATCTACTTTGTTACAAGCACCCAGGGTATTCTGATGCAGGTAGCCCTGAGGCACTCTTTGAGGACCATTATACTGAATATTAAGTCGCATGCTTTACAGGCATTATATTACTTAATATTTCATTACAGAGCAACCCTACGAGGTAGCTAATAGTGTATCATTCTATTTTATGGGTAAAAAACTGAGGTCTAACTAAAGAATCAAAATCTGCAATGCCTTCTTCCACTCTCTTGTACTTAATCTGTAGTGTTTTCTTGGTGGAAAGATTAGCAGACCAATGCATGAGAGATTTTGGGGGCAGGGCCAAAGCCCTGTCAAATATGGAGAGGGTTAATGTTCTGTCTTCACTGGAGTATCATTCTAGAGGGAAGGTTATGACAGTCACAATTCAAGGAATGAAACTATCCCAGGAGATGTAAGATTATTCAGGTAGCTAATAGGAGGATTTGACAGGAAGGGATGTAAAGAATAACAAAGTCTGGTAATGAGATGAAAGAGAAATAAAACACAATCTGCTAGGAAGTTGTAAATTACAGTTATTGAATATATAGTCAAATAGACTAGACTTACAGTAGAACAGACTTAGAGAAGACATTTTAGAATGTAAGCTTCATGATAACAGGGATTTTTATTTATTATGTTGATTGCTGTACCTCATTGCCTAGAACAAAGGCTGGCATGTAATAGGCATTCAACAAGTACTTGCTGAATCAATTAATGAATAATTATGGAAGGTTATTTCATAATATATCAGAAAACACATTGCAACACCCAATTTTCAGTAGTTCCTGGGTCACTGATCATCCTCTCCTCAGCAATTCCTCACTTTACTTCCCTGACCAGTAACTTCTTTTTATTTTGACTATAACTAAATATAGACTTCTGTTGGAGGAAGTACTGTTTAGTCAAGACTCAAAGAAAATAGAATAGCCTTTTGCCAGTCTCACTATGAGCAGCTTCACTGAAGTCTCTAAATACATCGGAAGTCATTCTATATGGAATTCAGAAACCACTCTGCTTGGGGGGAATTTAGAAATGCTTAAAAAAATCAAATGCTTAAAATATCAAACTCTTCTGGTTGAAGAGTTTGAAGAGATTGAAGAGCTATCTACAGTTGCTATAAGTGAGTGAAAAAGAGTACTTTATTTCAAATCAAATGATTTCAGGTCAACAGGAGAGAGTAATTTTTGGTTAATTGCTAAATTTGCAACTGAAATATTATCATTTGGTAATCTTAAAAAATCCTATCTGGAACCATCAAGCGAATTGCAGACATTACATTTGCTTTTTTTTTTTTTTTTTTTTAAGTAAGTGGTACTAATATTATTACAGGGTAGTAACTCACATGCTACATTAATGTTATGTTTATTTTTATAGATACATCTTTAATCATTGAATAAAGACTAATTAAAATAGTTTCATTCCTCATTATTGGCAAAATCTCTAGGAAGAAGAAATCAAATGGATAAGGTGAAAGAAGAAACACAATAGCCTGATTTTCTCTCTTCTACTAATAGAATTCCCTTCTGAAAATTGTTAAGTACACCCAGGGGAATGGATCGCAGTTCAAATTTGTCTGTTACAATTCCTGTATTTTATCAGTTAAAAAAAAATCTATAGAATATAAAAAACTGAATGGAGATAAGAAAATGTTGGTGAAATAGATTCTAATTTTTCCATATCATAAATAACTATTATTCAATAGCATTATTTTATTTCCTATAATTAAGCAAAAGGTTATTACCCAACTACTAATTAAAATATAACTACCACTCAGAGTATAATCTCTAGTACAATGATAAAGAGACAGCTTTTTGTGATGGACAGTGTCACAGTCTGAGTCAGAACACACCTACATTTGGGTTATTATGACAATTGTAAGTTTTGTAACCTTGAAAAAATTACTTAGTCATTCTCAATTTTTTATTTATAAAATAAAAATATCAGTTCCATTTCTCTTTTAAGTTTTCTTGGAAGAATAAATAAGTTAATGGCCAAGAAAGGATATGAAGATATTATCTTTATGCAAGAGTAGGTTTAAATTAATACATTTTTAATTCAATGGCACCCATCTATTGATCAGAACATTATAATCTAATTACTGAACAAATATATGTGCATAAAATTATAGACTAAGATAGAATGAGGAAAGAGACAGGAATGGATATATTGTAATGTGTACCTAAAGTAGGATGAACATCTTATGATTGTGTTGTTAGGGGGCTGAGGTTGACTCAGAACTCAGCTATAATGATACTGATATCATTAAAAACAATATTCCACTATAATAACAATATTTGTATATGAACATGCTTAATACATTTTTAGTGATACATGCTTAATAAATGTTTTAGGATACATCAAAACTTGTTAAAGCATCAATTCCAGAAAATGTGCAATAGTAAAAGTGAAACACTCAAAGATAACTTTTTTGATGATCCACAATTTTCACATTTGCTTTAATTCATTACCCAAAAAGAATCACTTATCTATTTACACAGCTACTCTGGCATCTATCTGTGTTTCCAAACCTAAGCCTATATTCTTAAATATCCTATAATTTAATACCAAGTCTTCTGTTAAAAATAATTATGTATAAGAAGAATTATCTATTAAATTTGTATTAAAGTATGAGCAATATTCAATTAATGTATTATCTAGCACAAAATAAGCACTCAATATATATTAGCCAGCACAATTATTATTTCACATTTAAGTAAATTTTATTCCCAAATAAAAATATCCCAATTATAATTTGTGGTTTAATAAATGAAAACCCAATAGGTAAACATAAAATTTAAAAATCAGGACTTTATTTACAGAAAAGAGTGACAAGTTTTAAAATTTTAATTTGCAAATTTCAAGTATTACTAAAGATACTAGGAAATAATACACTCATACACTGCTGGTGGAAATAACATTGACCTGAAAGATTGGAGGTCAGTTTGATTATGGGCATTCAGATGTAAAATGTGAATTGACTATGACCTAAAAATTCTACTGCTTGAAGAAGTCTGTTGTGCTGTTCACTGTAAAAGCAAATAACATCAAAAATTTTAAAAATTAATCGATAGAACAATTTCTTAATGGTAAACTTATGCCTTATTATTATAATATTATGCATCAGTGTAAAATAATAAATTTAAGCTATATCTACTAACTGGAAAACTCTTCAAGACATATGACTGGGTGAAAAAACAAGTTATGGAAGCACAGAATATGATACGGTATGCAAACACACCTACATACCAAACAATGCTATTTAGTTACATAGATACATTGGGAAATATGTATGTGAGTACTATGGGTTGAATCACTTCTCTCAAAAGCAGTAACCCCAGGACCTCAGGATGTGGCTCTTTTTGGAAATAGGATCTTTACAAGGTAATGAAGTTAAAATGAGGTCATTAGGATGGACTCTAATCTGTTATGACTGGTAGCCTTATCAAAGCGGAAATTTGGACACCCACCCACCCACACACACACAAGACAACGTAAAAATACACAGGGAGAAGATGGCCACGTACAAGTCAAGGAACACCTGAGGCTAGCAGAAGCTGATAGAGAGGCCTGGAAAAGAGTCCTCACTCTGTTTTCAATGGGAGCATGGCCCTGCCAACACCTTGCTTTCGGACTTCTAGTCTCCAGAACTGTGAGACAATGAATTTATGCTTCAGCCATTTAGTTAATGGTACTTTTATGGCAGCCCTAGAAAATAAATACAGCAAGTCATAGAAAATAATCTTTTATACAATATGCAAGTAATAGAATGGCAACTTATGGGAAATGGACTGAATTCAGATATTTTGTTTAAAGAAGAAATGCACACTTTTATCACAATAATGTATTACCTGTATATTTACAAATAAAAAATTAGATAGATACATTTCTTTATGGGCAAAAAGAGTCTATACTGTGACAACTCAGATGCAGATTTAGCCTACATAAAATTGTAGTGTTAGTAAAGTTTTCACTTAATCTTTTGAAGCTCCCTCTTTGCATTCTCATCTTGCTGGTACTCACGGGCATCACTACTAACTTTGGTTGCCCAGGGTCACCAGTTATCCACCTACTATTTGCAAAGCACTCATCAAATGGCCATGTGTGCTGAGTGGCCACTCAAAAGCTGGTTCCCTTCTTTCTGTTTTCCTCCTTGCCCAGGACTCAAATGTTCCAAACTCACCTCTCTTTAAATTTCTACCTATTCATAATATTCTCACTTCTTAAAAGATTATTAAAAAGGAAACAAATAAATTTTGAATAGTTGAGAACTCTTTGTGTTGCTGGCAAATAAAAATAATATTTCAGGAAAGCCAAATACATATGGATTGAGTATAATTTCATTCTGTATGAAAAAATGAACTGTAGCACCTAGAGTCCCATCAGAAAGATTTTGGCATAAAGCCTCTAGATTGTGTAGTCAGCATGTAAACCTGGTTCTACCAATAAGGAGTTCATTGAGCAAGGCATTTAAAATGTGTTTGTAACTGAAAACGCTCCTGACTTCAGAGCTGAGAGCTCTCTTCAAAAAAACACTCTTCCTACTGTGCATGTAGTTAGAAAACCTAAAGTAAGACCAGTAGGAATAAGATACAAATAATTTTTTTTCATCAAAATAGTCTAATGACTTAGTTTATCCTTCATATAATTTAATAACAATGCCCAAATATATATAGCATTTTAGCTGTAACAGTATAAGTTCACACACATTAGCCTATTTGGTCTTCATGAATATCTTCTGAAGCAGGTTAGACAGATCTAATTGTCCTAGTGCCTGGCTTGATAATTCAGATGAACTTCAATTAACACTGCACTGACTACAAGAAACATTGAGGAATACAGGAAGTGATTAAAAGACGAATAGTATAGGGATTTATATCATATGGGAAGAGGTCCGTCTGAATAATAGAGAGGTTTGATTTATCAAATTATAGAACATTTATGGAGATAGGCTTGAATTACTGGTATTTAAAATATTAAATATCTTTTTTTCAAATTAATTGAAGACTGCTTCTAAGCAATGATTGGTCCTATCAGATATATGCTTTAAATGACCAGAGAAAATTAATGCATAACAATCATACTGTTGGTTTAATTTTTTTCTTAAATGATTCTTTTATATAGGTTTACATGATTAGTTTACCTAGGAAAAACCTTTTTTCATTTTTGGTTCAAAGTATACTTTTGTGATAATTCTCACATATTTTAGATGAGCAACCTACCAGTGAATTAATCTTAGCTGTATACATTTATATGGTAGTTCCCCTTATCATTGGGAGATATATTCAAAGCTCCCCAGTGAACACCTGAAGCAGAATCCTATATATGCCATGTTTTTTCCTATACATACATACCCATGATAAAGTCTAGTCTATAAATTAGACACAGTAGGAGATCAACAACTAACAATAAGATAGAACAATTACAACAATATACTGTAAGAAAAGTTACATGAATATGGTTCCTTTCTCAAAATATCTCATTCTGCTGTACCCAACCTTCTTTTTGTGATGATTTGAGATAATAAAATGCCTACATGATAAGATGAAGTGAGATAAATGACAGAGGCATTACAACATAGCATTAGGTTTCTATTGATCCTCTGACAACATGTCAGAAAGGATTATCTGCTTCGGGTAATCCTAGATCATGAAGTCATGAAGATGTTGATGATTGGATTTCAGGAGAAGGTGATGTCAATGACTAATGGGCAGGTAGCCTCTATAATGTAGATAACTCGGGACAAGGGATGATCCACATCCTGGGTGGAACAGAGCAGGGTCATGCGAAATTTCATCATGCTACTCAGTACAGCCCGAAATGTAAAAGTTATTTGTTTCAAATAAATGAATTTCTTTCTGGAATTTTCCATTTAATATTTATGTAGTTGACTGTGGATAACTGAAACCACATAAAGTGAAACCACAGATAAGAGAGGATTATTGTGTGTGTATATGTGTGTATGGCGTGTATATTCAACACAAGAGAAACAACAAATAGTTATTCACCACCCATGTGCAGCTTCCTGTGTATGTGCTTTGGGAAATGCAAGTATTAATAAGAAAATACTCTTCTGCTTGGTAGAGTCTACTAAGAGGGAAGAATCACAAACAAGATAAAAATTATAAAAAGTAAAATAAAACACTATAGAGGTTTAGGGAGCTTTTCCAAATCTAAAGTTAAGATTTTAAAAATATTTTATGTGTTTTACATTTTAGACTCATAAAAATACACTTCTTAATAATTAACAACTACACCTTTAAAAAGTCAGATATATTAGGGCCGGTCTTTGAAATGGGAGTTATTTCATCCCCTAAAGCAAAATTACAAATGAAGTCCACTCAACTATTAAATTATCACAGGGATGACACTATACCAAACTGAAGAAAAATGTGCATGATTCAGCACAATAGGAAACTTGAAAAATTGTAGTACAACAAGCCTCCAGCTCAAACTACACGGTAGTCTTGTGAAATGATGGCCTCCCAAGGAGCTCTAATGGCCAGAGAGTTAGACTCATTTTTAAAAGCATTTTCAGCCGGAGGACAAGATTCATTGCCATCCATTATCAAACAGCATCATTATCAAAATCAATAATGATACTTCTGAATACTATTAAAATATTGGCAATGAAGCCAAGTTCTTACATTTCAGGGAGTAAAACAAATGAAAAATAAGAAAAGAATGCCAAAACAGCTGTTACATGACGAAGTGAGGAACACAATCAAGCACAAGATGGACAGCCAAAAAGCTTCAAGGGCAAACTAAAGTATAATTTGAATCAATGTAACATCAACATCAATTGCTTCAGAACAGCAGCGGCAGACAGACATCACTGGAGGGAACAATTAGTGACAGTGACTTGATTGTGGAAAAATGAGTGCCTACAACAAAAGCAGGAGATAAGGGACACACCAACAAAAAACTAAAGGAGGAATAGCTTTAATCATCCTCATCAAAATAATAGTATATGTAGGTCGAATACAGGTCACTTTGAGCTTTCCTCATCCTCACAGAAAACAGCACCAGGAGATAATATTAATGAATACACAAAGTTCTAATGTGTGTCAAAAAATACAGTTCATTAAGCTGAACAGTGAGTGATTCAGACTTGACATGTTTTCACAGATAATTAAGAAATCTTGGTTAAACAGATGGAGAAGACAGATGCTGTTCCTTCTAAGTTTTTGAATTTTGGGGGTCAAGCTATCCCGTGATTTCTCTTACCCAGCTGTGATGTAAATATGGAAAACACATCTGATTTGGTGGATGCTGCTCAGGCTATTATAAAAGCTAATATAGTAACAACACTTTGATATAATTATCTGAAACTGGGAGATAACAGGCAAAGGTCATTTTGAAATTAACACAAGTTTCAATAATATCAAGGACTTACATAACACTAACAATGTTCCAGTCACTTGTCTAAGTGTTTCCCAATATTAACTCATTTAATCCTCGTAACACTTCTGTGAGGTACAGGTAAGCTACTTTTCAGATGAGGACACTGAGATACTGGGAGGACAGATGACTTGACCAAAGTCATACAACTAATAAGCAGCTGTACTTTAGCATATAAAGAGCTCCTGTATGACTACGGGAAGAAATTTAAGGGATATATGATTTCATTGTCTGGCAAGTTCTTTTTAATGAAAGAATCATTTTATTTACATCCATAAGATTTCACAAGAAAACCTGTCAAGGATATAACAAATTAACACCAATTTTTCTACATATCCTCTAACCATTAAATTCATAATTCCTTCAAATTATAGGAGGATCAAGCTCTTTGGGCAATCACAAAGTATATTCTTAATGCAGTTGACAAATTATTTCAATATACATTTTTTAAGTACCTTACTATCTGCAAAATATGGAAGAATATGGAAAAGAACAGTACGACTGAGGCATCTAGGGCTGACTACCTGCATGAACACCCCACATTGCTGCATGATCCCAGTGAGGTTTCATTCTTTCTCCTTCTCAAAAATTTCTTGTTACCCCTTCACGTCTTCTTAAGTCCTTCATAACTTTGCCTTCTTTTGATCACCATTTTCCTCCTCTTTCACTTCTCTTTGTGCTTCCTTTCTGCTCTATAACAACAATGCTGCACATTTTGTCCTTTACAGTCCTCGCTAGCTGAATAGAACATTCTTTCTGTTCAGCAAAAGACGATGCACATTATAGAATGGCCGCACTTGCTCTTGCCCATTAGTTCTTGAATTCAATGTGTAGCACCTACAAGTTTGTTGCCCCACTGGATAGCTGAGGGCAGGAAAGAGTTATTGCTATCATCCTAGTGATTTGGAATAACAGCTGAATTTGAAGCCTAGTTCTGATCCTCTATCATTACTATTTTGGATTTGCAAATAACGTGACTCTAAATTCTTTGTTTAATTTTTTAAAAATCCACTACAATTTTATCTGAATTGTCTTATTTGTCACTAAATGAGAAGTTGCATCAGTAAAGGTATACACAGGAAGCAGAATTCAGAAACTCAGTTTAAGAGACGTGGCTGCTGTTTGGCTTATGTAAGAAAATACACTTTTTAAAGTACTTCAAAGTAACTATTTGTATGCCATTAGCAGAATACTCATTTAAAATGATGGCAGTAAACATTGTTTTAAAGTAATTAATTTTTGTATACACCTGGTATGTAATTTTTCTATATACTTGGTAACAATGGGCTATTCTCTTTTTCAAAAAAATTGATAGTTCAGACCGTGCCACTGAACAAATCTGAATTAGTTATGCCTCCCAGTTTTAACTCTTCACAAACGTCTGTCCACGAATCTCAAATCATCAGTTTGGTTCAATGTCTCAAGTCTAAGGACTCAATGCCATATCGGTGCTGCTCAGCTAAATTGATCTTAAATCCCTTCTATTTTGTTTTTTGTTTTTTGTTGTTTTTTTTTTGTTTTTTTTTTTGCTTACTGCCTGGATGTAAAGCAGACATTCTTTCTCCTTTGTAATCTTTCTTCCCTATATCAACACCTTTTCCTTGGTTTTCTAAAAGGAAATCTATAATATTCTCTTTTATTATCAATCTCAGATCCTACCTACCACTTTCTGGAGAACTCAGTTCATATGCTATAGGTTTTGCTATATAATAAAAGGTTTGCTTATGTTTAGATTTGATAAATAGAGACATTTCTAGTTCTTTCATACTTAAATATTTTCCTGCAAGGACTAAAATGTACCAATCTTCAATAATATATATTAGAACTGTGATTTCCTCTATGTAGCATCTATTAATGCAACCTACATAGTGACCCCAAAAAATCAGCAAATGATTAACAATGCTGGTGGAAATATCTGTAATCAACCAGATTTGAAATTAGGAAGAACTGAGTTTGAGCTCAGATTCTTTTCATTGATGCTCCATAAACTCTGTAAAATGAGGCTAGAGGTAAAGACTAAACAAGATAATAAGGGGAAGATTTTGACCAAGTACAGTGCCATGTGCTCAATAGAAACATAACTACACAGATATAGCCTTCCTCTTTTAGTTTCAAATATTTCCCTTGCAAATATATCATTATATTATAAACATGTTATTAATAACCTTAGTTGTAACAAAGCACATTTCCAAATATTACTATTAAACTGAAATAGAAATTTTCATAATATTTGTCTGAACTCCTCACTCATTAGTTATTTTCTAAAAGTACAGCTTAAGTGTTCCATCATGCCAACATTGGTGCTGGTCCTGATACTGCTGGGGAATAGGCAGAAGCGGTATTTCTTTTATTCTACCCTCTCTGACAGTCTAACAGCTTTTGGCAAGTGGAGGAAGAAATAATTCCCAGTCTCCCCTTAAGTCTTGAATCTAAATCTTACATTTTTATGCTCAACCGTAAGTTATTTATCTAGACAGGGATCTCACTGTCTCTCACATTCATTTTATGATGAATGTTATACTTGGAATAAAAAGAATTTCTTTGAATTATAATCCAGTGGGAATTATATTATAGTTCAAGTTCACTATTGAGAAGAATGCATCAAAGCAGGATTATTAACAGCATATTTTTCTTCTTATATTCCCCTGGAAATATAATAAATTTCTACAATTTAATTATCATTATTAGAATCTCAGGATAGAAATCTCATTGCATCATAACATCTAGGTTACATGTTACCAGACATACAGTACCCAACTTGGGGTTAAGCCTACAGTATCTGGAGTCAATGCTTGGGACCTAAATCACAGCTCTAATCTCTTACCCGCTGGGTAATCTGGGGTAACTATTTAACATACCTGTGCCTCAGCTTCCCTTTTGCACAAGGGGAAAGCAATAGTGCTCCTCAAATGGGTTTTTGTAAGGTTTAAATGACATGTATACTGATAAAGAGGTACCTGGCACATAGTCACTGCTAAATAAATATTACATATTATGTTAAATAAATATACATTGACAATATAAAAACTCTATATTGGAATAGGTTTTCTCATTTTAGGACAGCTATTATGCAATGCATGAGTGTATAACTCATGCTGACCCCTTGAACCTTACGTCTTCACAGATTATAAATCTTTGAGAGATATCTCCACTTCTTAAACACTATCTTTTTAAAAGTGTCATACATTATGAAAGATCTGAAAAACAAATCTTTGTAATTTGCTACCCATCTTTAGCAACAATAGCAATATAAAATAATTTCTCGATTGTTTGCAAAAGATCTAAAAAAAGATCAGAAACTTGTTTCTTAAAGATGACAGGACTGAAAGAAGATGCTGAAAATGTTTGTTTTTCTACATTTAAATTCTAATGAGCATATTAAAAACAAAAACGAAGACAAAACACGGTAGGTCTAGGACCATTGGTGGCTATACCTCTTTGCCTCAGAGCATTGTCCTGTAAATCCATTATTTTATCATTCTGGCCTATAACGGGCCTGTGAAGTTGTTTTGGCCTATTGTTTCTCAAGAAGGAATGTCCAGGATACTTTACTTCACTCTCTTTGGATTTACATTGCAAAAGCAATAATGATAGATTGTCTCCTCCTTATTTATTTGAACCTAGAATTGTTAGAAATACCATAGACATGACTAGTAAAAACATTCGCAAGGAAAATTTAAGAACGGTTCAATAGTATTAAAATGTAGTTAATACAGGTATAAAATGGGATTTTAAAATACCTAGTCATACGGATAAATACAAAAATATTCTTTTGTGATGCATGGTCTATGAATTATTTTAGTGAATTTTTGTGATTTGATATGTTTCTTATATAGTTATCTCTGAGAATGATAAAAAAATTAAAAAATATTTAAAATGTAATGTTCACATACCACAAATTCGAAATTGTATTTATTAATATTAGTGTCATATTTATGTTGTTAATATTAAATAATATACCATGATCAAGAATCCAAAGACAGTTTAATATTAGGAAATCTGTCAATAGTAAAATTCAACATCAATAGGCCAAAATAAAAAATATATCTTTATTTTGTCAGATAGCAAAATAATCATCTGACTAGCAAAGGAGGAACACAAGAATACTTCCCTAATATGATACAGCAAGCTGACATAATTTCAAATAAAGAAATACTACAAGGATTTCCATTAATGATAAGAATAAGGCAAGAGTAATATTTTAGATATACAAGACAGTATATATTCAAAAAATGAATAAAAGTTATAAATATATTCTAGGAAGAGACAAGTGTGTATCAGTACATAAGTTACCATAAAGTCATTCAAAAGAGTAGTGAAGGAATGGAGTCTTTATTTAATGGTTTGGGGGTAAACAATGCATTTAAAAGAGAAACTCAACGTATTCACCTAACATTATATGTGAAGATTAATTACAGATACATTAAAAGAAAATTATCAAAACATCAAAACTCATGGCAAGAGAAAACCAAAGGTGAATATTTATGCAAACACAGGCTAAGAAAATCATCTCTATAAAATATAAAAGAAATAAATGATGTTAGAGAATATTGATAAATATGACCATATAAAATTTATGGTTACAAAGATGGGTTCAATTAACCAATTAGCTTCTTGGAAAATATGAAAACTTGAATGCTTCTTGAAAGCACTAGAAGAAAGTCTGTTCTGTGATCTATTTTTTTAAGTGAACTCCTAGGATAAAAGGGATATACTTTTACAAAAATAGTAAAAACAATATATTAAGTGAAATAACAGTAACTGTTAGATCATTTGTTATATAACTAAGTTTTTCCATTAATTTTCTTTGAAAATGTAAGCAATTTGTTATAAAATAGCTTAAATATGAGAATTCAGTAAAATTTCCAGAGTATTAAGAATAAATAACATACTATGGTTTTCTCTATAGCTATTGAACTTCACTTGTGGTGATGGTTTCACAGGTATATATTTGCAAACTTACCAACTTGTATACATTAAATAGGTACAGTTTTTTTGCATGGCAATCATACCTCCACAAAGCACTTTAAAAGTTGCATCCAAAATGCTTTCAAACATTCAATGAACAATAAATGAAACTTTTAGGACACTTTGTGTTTTTGTAATATGTGAAATAAAATGTTTTTATCTGTATGACTATGGAAACTTCAAGTTGGAGGAGCAAACTGAATATTTTTATATAGATGGAAATCTCATTTTTCCACAAATATCTTGGCAGTATACTATTTCACAGATAGTTTCTGTTAGACTCTGTGACTATGTACCCTCTTAAAGGTAGAGTTGTATTAATATAGTAATTAGCATGAAAAAAATTCCATGGAAGCTTAAAGAGAAAAGGGGGTTTCAACCAAACCAACAGCACCTTTATTTTCTTTATAGTATTATAGACAGAAGGTTTAAAGGATCTTTAAAAAGATCTGAGCATACTAAAATTTCATAGTAGTACAAAACAGAGCATGTACATAAACTGTAATAAATGGAATGTTGTAATGGACTAGAAGTCGGTAAGGTGATTATGGAAGCTATCATGTGCAAACTCACATAAATGTAAGGCTGTAATAAAAATATAAGGGGATGGTTTCTGAACCTGGAGTACTATTTAACAACATTAGTAAATTTGGATTATACACCTTCAGGACCAGGAATGGAATAATGGTTGAATATCATAAAATTGTTTTAAGATAACATGACTTTAAATTCGAGCTAGTGTTTGAATTTTAAAATATTTTTTCTCCACACTTTTATTATAGAAACAGTGATGGTAGGAAGTCCACTGTATTGCATTTAACAATACTTTCAGTTCTAAGAATTGTAATGGTACTCTCTCATCACATATTGTAGCAGACAAATCTATTTTCCTTACCCATTTTTGACCTTATAAAAGTACTTTTGTAAAAAATTTCCACATATAAATGAGATCATGCCATATTTTTCTTTCTGTGTCTGCACATAGAAAAAGAAAATGAAAGCGTGGTTATCACAGGTGGTGAGGTGGGGAAGGAAATGGGGAGATGTAGGTCAAAGGATACAAAAGAGCGGATATGTAGGATGACAACTCTAGAGATCTAACATACAACATGAGGACTACAGTTAATACAATTCTATTGTATTACGGATCTTTGTTAAATAAGTAGATTTTAGCTGCTCTTGTCACGAAGAAAGTAACTGTGAGATGATAGATGTTAATATGCTTCACGATAGCAACCATTTTACTATCTCTACGTATCCCATAACAGTATGTTGTAAACCTTAAATATACACAATAAAATATATATTTTTAAGGACATTTTATTGTCTTTTAAAAGATATCCTTCTCTGGAAAAGAGGGATTCTGATAACATTAAAATTACTTTAACTGTATTTTAAAGCCACAAGAAATAATAAAAATTTTTAATATAGAACAAAAAAACCCCTTATATAATGTTTCCTCAACAACTCTGGGATCTCAACACCATTAATAATTTATACTAATGGCGACAATCTAAATATTTTTAATATAAAACTTATTAATAAAATGGTTATCTGTAGGTATGTCAAAATTGACAATATCTGAAAGGTATTACATAGATATGCATTTAACAAATCAGTGTCGGGAAGCTGTCAGAATTTATGCCCAGTCACTTCTGGTGGATAAAAGAATATTCCATTCAGATTCAAAATTCTGAAATAAAATAATCTGTCTTAACAGCTGAATATGAAATTTCAGAGTATCAAATCATATTGTGTGCACTGGGATTAAAAACGGAGACGTTTTGGCTGTGACTGACAGCAGAGCTAAAGCAACAAGAATCATTATGATAACTAAAAAAAAAAAAATATTGATACTTAGTTACTGTTCTTAACTAACAGTTGGGGCTGATACTCTAAATCAGCCAATAAGATGGAATAGCCCAGCTATAGTTACTCTAAGTTGTCAAGGTAACACATCCATCCTTGAGATTTTCTCATTAATTTCCTCTCATGCTTAGATTTATGAAATATCACCAGGGACAATTCCCCTCCTTCACTACCTGGCTGCTATGATCTGAGTGTGTGCCTTCAAATTCAAATTGAAAACTATCTCCATTGTGGTGGTATTAAAAGGTGGTGCCTTTGGGGAGATGACTAAGTAATAAAGGCTCTACCCTCATGATGGGATCAGTGCCCTTATATGAGAGACTGTTTTGGCCCTTCTACCATGTTGAGGACACAGCAACAAGGAGCCTTTCTGAAGCAGAGAGCAAGCCCTCACCAGACACTGAATCTGGAGGCACCTCGACCTTTGGCTTCTCAGGATGTATGTATTTATGTGGATATATGTGTATACACACACACACGTTAGATATAAATAGTGAAAAGTTCATATGTCTCTTCAACATTAATTTACTTCAACAGAGATGACTCACAAATTTTTATGCGTGTGTGTGTGTGTGTGTGTGTGTGTGTGTGTGTATTAACATTAACTTAGAGGACATTTGCTTCTGCATTGAGCTCTCAACTGTTTGGAGTCTCTTGGTATGATGCAAGTCTTAGAATGGCAGGGAATTCTCTCCTATCTTCACATCAGTAGGATTTCCATTTGCTTGCTTTGGAATTGTTTACTTTTCTACTTTTCTCTTGCTTTTCTGGGTAGACCATAGTTAATTCCTCCACCTCTGGTTCTTCCCAAGACTTTTGATTACCACTTAGATGTTCAACTTTTAACCTTTTCTATCATATCCCTGTATTCCAACCTGTTACACTATTTTCTAATTCTAAAAAATCAACACTACCACGAAAATAACACTTTATCATCAATGGCTTAAATGTGCAAACTATTGATTTTATTTTAAAAATGAGGTTTTTTTTTCTGAAATTGTTATGACTGCTGTTTATACCTCTGCAATTTTTGTCCCTACTCTCTGTTATTCCAACTTTATTATTTTTTATATTCTCATTTTAGTCATAATCATATGATGTGCTAAATTTAACTACTGACTTTCAATAATTTAATTATCAGCTTAGACTTTTCCCTTTAGTACTTACCTGTATAAGCATTTAAAACAATGGTGATGTGTTCTAGAAAGATATATTCTAATTTTATAGTAGGTCTAGATGTCTTCCTCTCTTTCCTTCTTTATTTCTTCTTTTTTAAAATTTGCAACATGATGGAAATTTTAATACATTTTTCAAAAAACAAAATATAGCAATAATCAACAGTCAAATATTTAAATTTGTATTGGTTTAAAAGGCCAGATTTAAAATTTTTGAACACTTTTAAATGAATAATTTACATTATTTAATCTCAAAATCATAAAAACCATTTTGTAGATAGTAACTAATGATAATATTTCCCCAAATTAAAATAATAATATTCCCACTTGCTTGATGATTATATACATAGAAAACCTGCAATTTGAAATTCACCTGAGATTAGCATCTAGTCTAGTTTCATTTTTAAATTCAGACCATAATTATAGTTTTTTCTTTGGCTCTGGTATAATTCTCTTCTATTAAGACCATTCATTTTCCTTAACATAACATTCAGTTTGCTAAAATATTCAGACATGCCTTTTAAATCTCTGACCCTTATTGTTGATAAATACCTAACGTATCTATTGCATTCATTGAAATATATCCTAAGCTTATTTATTTTTAATTCAGACTACAGTGACACTTCTGTATATACAAGTACCTATCAATATAGCCAATCAGAGTTCAACATATACCAATACTTAGAAAACTGTAAACTGGGTTTATTTTATTTAACAATGATATCTATAAAACATGATGAGACTTTTTTAAAATTATACTTTATGTTCTGGGGTACATGTGCATAACGTGCAGGTTTGTTACATGTGTATACATGTGCCATATTGGTGTGCTGCACCCATTAACTCATCATTCACATTAGGTATATCTCCTAATGCTATCCCTCCTCCCTCCCCCCCACCCTACAACAGTCCCCAGTGTGTGATGTTCCTCTTCCTGTGTCCAAGTGTTCTCATTGTTCAATTTCCACCTATGAGTAAGAACATGTGGTGTTTGGTTTCCTGTTCTTGTGACAGTTTGCTGAGAATGATGGTTTCTAGCTGCATCCATGTCCCTACAAAGGACATGAACTCATCCTTTTTTATGGCTGCATAGTATTCCATGGTGTATATGTGCCACATTTTCTTAATCCAGTCTGTCATTGATGGACATTTGGGTTGGTTCCAAGTCTTTGCTATTGTGAATAGTGCCACAATAAACATACGTGTGCATGTGTCTTTATAGCAACATGATTTATAATCCTTTGGGTATATACCCAGCAATGGGATGGCTGGGTCAAATGGTATTTCTAGTTCTAGATCCTTGAAGAATCGTCACAGTGTCTTCCACAATGGTTGAACTAGTTTACAGTCCCACCAACAGTGTAAAAGTATTCCTATTTCTCCACATCCTCTCCAGCATCTGTTATTTTCTGACTTTTTAATGATTGCCATTCTAACTGGTGTGAGATGGTATCTTATTGTGGTTTTGATTTGCATTTCTCTGATCACTAGTGATGATAAGCATTTTTTCATGTGTCTGTTGGCTGCATAAATGTCTTCTTTTGAGAAATGTCTGTTCATATCCTTTGCCCACTTTTTGATGGGGTTGTTTTTTCCTTGTAAAGTTGTTTGAGTTCTTTGTAGGTTCTGGATATTAGCCCTTTGTCAGATGAGTAGATTGCAAAAATTTTCTCCCATTCTTTAGGTTGCCTGTTCACTCTGATGGCAGTTTCTTTTGCTGCGTGGAACCTCTTTAGTTTAATTAGACCTCATTTGTCAATTTTGGTCTTTGTTGCCAATGCTTTTGGTGTTTTAGACATGAAGTCCTTGCCCATGTCTATGTCCTGGATGGTATTGCCTAGGTTTTCTTCTAGGGCTTTTATGGTTTTAAGTCTAACATTTAAGTCTCTAATCTACCTTGAATTAATTTTTGTATAAGGTGGAAGGAAGGGATCCAGTTTCAGCTTTCTACTTATGGCTAGCCAGTTTTCCCAGCACCATTTATTAAATAGGGAATCGTTTCCCCATTTCCTGTTTTTGTCAGGTTTGTCAAAGACCAGATGGTTGTAGATGTGTGGTATTATTTCTGAGGGCTCTGTTCTGTTCCACTGGTCTATATCTCTGTTTTGGTACCAGTTTTTTGTTACTGTAGCCTTGTAGTATAGTTTGAAGTCAGGTAGTGTGATGCCTCCCACTTTGTTCTTTTGGCTTAGGATTGTCTTGGCAATGCGGGCTCTTTTTTTGTTCCATATGAACTTTCAAGTACTTTTTTTCTAATTCTGTGAAGAAAGTCATTGGTAGCTTAATGGGGATGGCATGGAATCTAAATTACCTTAAGCAGTATGTCCATTTTCATGATATCGATTCTTCCTATCCATGAGCATGGAAAGTTTTTCCATTTGTTTGTGTCCTCTTTTATTTCACTGATCAGTGGTTTGTAGTTCTCCTTGAAGAGGTCCTTCACATCCCTTGTAAGTTGGATTCCCAGGTATTTTATTCTCTTGGAAGCCATTGTGAATCGGTGTTCATTCATGATTTGGCTCTCTGTCTGTTATTGGTATATAAGAATGCTTGTGATTTTTGCACATTGATTTTGTACCCTGAGACTTTGCTGAAGTTGCTTATCGCTTAAGGAGATTTTGGGCTGAGACAATGGGGTTTTCTAAATATATAATCATGTCATCTGAAAACAGGGACAATTTGACTTCCTCTTTTCCTAATTGAATACCGTTTATTTCTTTCTCTTGCCTGATTGCCCTAGCCAGAACTTCCAACACTATGTTGAATAGGAGTGGTGAGAGAGGGCATCCCTGTCTTGTGCCAGTTTTCAAGGGGAATGCTTCCAGTTTTTGCCCATTCAGTATGATATTGGCTGTGGGTTTGTCATAAATAGCTCTTAATATTTTGAGTTACGTTCCATCAATACCGAATTTATTGTGAGTTTTTAGCATGAAGGGCTGTTGAATTTTGTCAAAGGCCTTTTCTGCATCTGTTGAGATAATCATGTGGTTTTTGTCTTTGGTTCTGTTTATATGCTGGATTACATTTATTGATTTGCGTATGTTGAACCAGTCTTGCATTCCAGGGATGAAGCCCACTTGATCGTAGTGGATAAGCTTTTTGATGTGCTGCTGGATTCGGTTTGCCAATATTTTATTGAGGTTTTTTGCATCGATGTTCATCAGGGATATTGGTCTAAAATTCTCTTTTTTGTTGTGTCTCTGTCAGGCTTTGGTATCAGGATGATGTTGGCCTTGTAAAATGAGTTAGGGAGGATTCCCTCTTTTTCTGTCGATTGGAATAGTTTCAGAAGGAATGGTACCAACTCCTCCTTGTACCTCTGGTAGAATTCGGCTGTGAATCCGTCTGGTCCTGGACTTTTTTTGGTTGGTAGGCTATTAATTATTCCCTCAGTTTCAGAGCCTGTTATTGGTCTATTCAGGGATTCAACTTCTTCTTGGTTTAGTCTTGGGAGAGTGTATGTATCCAGAATTTATCCATTTCTTCTAGGTTTTCTAGTTTATTTGTGTAGAGGTATTTATAGTATTCTCTGATGGTAGTTTGTATTTCTGTGAGGTCGGTGGTGATATCCCCTTTATCATTTTTTATTGCATCTATTTGATTCTTCTCTCTTTTCTTCTTTATTAGTCTTCCACAGTGCAATCAAACTAGAACTCAGGATTAAGAAACTCAATCAAAACCACTCAACTGCATGAAAACTGAACAACCTGCTCCTGAATGACTACTGGGTACATAATGAAATGAAGGCAGAAATAAAGATGTTCTTTGAAACCAGTGAGAACAAAGATACAACATACTAGAATTGCTGGGACACATTTAAAGCAGTATGTAGAGAGAAATGCATAGCACTAAATGCCCACAAGAGAAAGCAGTGAAGATCTAAAATTGACACCATAACATGATGAGACTTTTATCACGTAAGTTATTCTTAGTTCATAGACAGTCAGTTGAGGCTTACATGGACACTGAATGGGCAACTTATTTTAAGGTAAAGGATGTTAAAATTATGGTAAGTAAAGTATATAAATGTACTTCAAATTATTTTCATTTTATAATAAGAAGAATATTTAGAGTTTGCCTCACCCTTTGACTCAATAATGAATCTTACAGAAAGGCAAATGATTTCACAGAGTGGGAGGTCATGTAGTTCACATTATACATTCTACACTTAATGAGAAAGGTGAAAAAGAAAAAATAATAATCAAGCTAAATCAGAGACTTAACCAAAAAGATAATTTTCAATATATGTCTTGAAATCAAATCAGACTCAACTTTATGAACCACATATATCTAGTCATTTAAAAAAACAGTCTTGACCCAAAGTTAGGTATGAGTAAATAATAAAAATAATTTCAAAAGAGAATCACAGCAATGGAGCATTATTAAAATAAGTATATAATTGTCCAATAATTTAGTATATTTTAGGATGCTTATTAGAAATTCAGAAACTTTAGAGTTTTACTGTGCATACTGGAGAAAGAGTTTTTATAAAATACCTAAATCACTTCTTTTTTTTAAACAAAGAGTTGATCTTAAGATTTCTTGAGATGTTGTGGCATAATTGTACTGATTAAGTAAGGTACCTAATGTGTTAACAAATAAAATGCGCATCTTCTATCCACATATCCTTAATTAATAAAGATAATCTGTATTTTTATTTTTAACATTGGCTGATAGGAAGGACAATTTCAAATTTGTGTTATTTCATAAACACTATGGTCAGTATGCCATAAAAGAAATTACATATGATGATAAGTATCTCAAAATTTCTTATGAATAGTTAAATTGCAAAAGTCCTAGGAAATAAAATTAAATTTCTGAGATGTCAACTAAAAATAAAATATACTTGAAAGACGGAAGACTAACTTATCAATGTACTGTAATTATTTTGCGTCATACTGGCCTTTATGGTGCTTGCCTTTTCTGTCTTTGACTCTATTAACTGTATTAACTGTTTAGTAGCAAATGCTACATCATAAGGGATGTCTTAAAATAATGCCTATATAAATAGCATTATTCTATTTTAAAAGTTACATGTATCAGAAATTTTTTCTTTTCAAATCATTTTGAGAAAAAATTGTAAGTTTTTCCTAGATTTTAAGATATTTATTTCTAGCCAACCTGGAAATAAATCATTATATTTGACTTAAAAGTTGCAATAGATTCTATGAGAATAAAAGGAATCCTAGTGTATACAATGGGGTAGGGAAAGGGGAGAAATGGTTTACTGTCTGAATCCCCTTTTACTCACTAGAAGAATAGGGCTGGCTGAGACCAGTTTAGATTTCCTGAGTCTAGAGTTATGCTCATGGTTCCAGTAGCTTAGACAAGTTGAAGACCAAGCAGGGAGCCAGGGGAGACTCCTATGTGAAACTGAGATTCAAATGCTATGAAGAGTTCATTAATTGCACAAATATCTATGGGTGCCTTTTAAGTAACGGAAACTATAGGGTTTTTATGAAATTTATATTTTAATGCAATCAGTATATATTCCATGCCCAATAGTCAAGAAGAACACTGAACATAAGATTACACAGTTTAGAATTCAGAGGTGTGTTCAGAGAAGATAGCAAGTAGGAATAAATGAGGAGATTCCCATATGGCTACCAGTCACCTTGGCCTGATGAAATTTTCCTTTATAAATCTGAGTTTGCAAGGCTCCTAAAAATGTCTGAATGACTAGAAGAACCAGAAACTCACGACACAATTCCACTCTGGATGGAAGGAGCCGAGCAGAACAAAATCTTCAGGTACAGTATTCTATTCTTGAAGACAGGACAACTCTGTATGGCTTTACCCAAGTATAATCTTCTCCACTTGGAAAGTTTTAGAATTTTGTAGACAAAATAGCCTGAACATTTCAAAAAAAGGGTAGACACTAAAGGGTAGACATTAAAGTCAATTTTATAGCAGTGGAAATACAGCAGCAATCCTATTTTATTTAGAAGTCAGTTTTAAATGACATTCACAAATTATATCAAGAAGATTTTATTTTCTGTAGGAGATGATGGAGGAGGGGGCATAGAAGAGACTGTCAAGAAAAGGTAGAGTGGTGAGTTTCGAGAGGAGGTGAAAAAATTGTCTTTCTGCAATTAAAGTATGTGGGAATAGCTGAATCTAATCACCATCTGTAACGATTTTGATCCCAGGGTGGAGTTCCGTGCAATCCCCTCTTCCTATTCTTCCAAGCATGGATTTTATGAATTCAAGTCACATTTCAGGGCAAGAAAGTTTTAGTAGAGAGCAAAAGCTTGGGAAGAGCAACATTCAGACCAAGGGATACATTTCAGGAGAGATGGGTACTTCCAACCTTTCCTCTTTGAATTAGCAGAAAGAGCCTACAGTACACTGTGTGACAACCTCCCTCTTTTGAGTCTCCAGCCCTCATCTATGTAGAGGCTCATGGCCCAGAATAAACAGCCCAATTCATAGTATCCTAAATCTGTCAAATATCTTACTCTGAGAGTGAGGAAAGCATGGAACTGAATACACGAAATGTAGCTACAGAAATTATGATATATTAATACTCTATCCCAGGGCTCTGTTTATCCCTGACAGTTTTTACACAAAGAACTTTGAGAAATCTCAGAATGGCCAGAACCTAAGATGTCTAATTTGACTTCCTGAATGAATGAATGAAAAAATGAATGAAGATAACAAATAAAAGCCTAAATGTCTCAGATTTTTGTCTCTTTTTTGTACTTAGAAGAAACAGGGAGAGCTGGTTTAATAAAATAATCCATAAATTTTGCAATGTAGATTAAGTAATATAAGAAAATGAACTCTCATAATAACAAAGATTCAAAACAAACTAAAAGGTAAAAAAATATATAGAAAATAACTCCATTCTGGCTGTACACTCTATTCTTCTTACGGACAACTTAGGATTGTTGTAAAATTTTTGGAAAAGAAATGGTTAAAAGAAGGACAAAATCTACTCTAAAAGAAATTACTATATATATATACACACACACACACATATGGTATTTGCTCTCTCTCTCTCTCTATATATATACACACACACACATATATACACACACACACATATATATATTTGTTTATTTATTTTACTGTACGTTCCAGGATACGTGCAGAGTGCGCAGGTTTATTACATAGGTATATATATGTGTGCTCTAGTGGTTTGTTGCACCTTTTGACTTGTCATCTAGGTGTTTTTTGTTTGCTTGTTTGTTTTTTTAGACGGAGTCGTGCTCTGTCACCCAGGCTGGAGTGCAGTGGTGCGATCCCGGCTCACTGCAAGCTCCGCCTCCCGGGTTCTCGTCATTCTCCTGCATCCTGCCTCAGCCTCCCCAGCAACTGGGACTACAGGCACATGCCACCACGCCCAGCTAATTTTTAAATTTTATTTTTAGTAGAGATGGGGTTTCACCATGATAGCCAGACCTCGTGATCTCCTGACCTCGTGATCCGCCCACCTCGGCCTCTCAACCTCATCTAGGTTTTAAGCCCTGCATGCATTATAAATTTGTCCTAATGCTCTCCCTCCCTTTGACCCCCACCCTCTGACAGGCCCTGGTGTGTGATGTTCCCTTCCTTGTTTCCATGTGTTTTCATTGTTCAACTACCACTTATGAGCAAGAACATCCGGTGCTGGGCTTTCTGTTCCTGTGTTAGTTTGCTGAGAATGATGGCTTCCAGCTTCATCCATGTCTCTGCAAAGGACATGATGTCATTCTTTTTCATGGCTGCATAGTATTCCATGGTGTATATGTGCCACATTTTCTTTATCCAGTCTATGACTGATGGGTATTTGTGTTACTTCCATGTCTTTGCTGTTGTAGACAGTGCTACAATAAACGTAAATGTGCATGTGTCTTCACAGAATGATTTATATTCCTTTGGGTATACACCCAGTAACAGCATTGCTGGGTCAAATGGTATTTCTGGTTCTAAATCCTCAAAGAATCACTACACCGTCCTCCACAGTGGTTGAACTAATTAACAATCCCATCAACAGTGTAAAAGCATTCCTATTTCTCCATAGACTCATCAGCATCTTTTGTTTCCTGACTTTCTAATAATCGTCATTCTTACTGCTGTGAGATGGAATCTCATTGTGGTTTTGATTTGCATTTCTCTAATGATCAGTGATGATGAGCTTTTTTTCATATGTTTGTTGGCAGCATAAATGTCTTCTTTTGGGAAGTGTCTGTTCACCTTTGTCCACTTTTTGATGGGGTTATTTGCTTTTTTCTTGACCCTAACTCAATTTTAAGTGGTATTTTAAAATCAGCCTTATGAGGGCCTAATTCCAATTTTCCCAATTTAAAAGGCACCCCCTTTTTTCACTTATAGTAAATACTTTACCAAGGCAGGAATGAGAGCTACCCTGAGAGTTCTCCCAGGACGAGCTAAGCAACCATTCACCAATATGTACTACAGGTGATGGAAGAACAAAAATGATTTTAACACTCACGTATTTTACTAGGATTTGATGATAATTGTCTTTCCTCCACTCTCAAAAATTCCAACACAGAGCTAAAGTAGAAAAATGATCATGAACTAAAGTAGGAAAATGATTTGTACTCATCAGAAAACAGTACTTCAGCCTTTATTCTCCACTAGTATCTATTTTCAGTATATGCTTAGTTAGGAAACTTGACCATCATCTTTAAATTACTGTGTGTTGGTAGTTGAAATCTGTTTCATTAAATGGCTGCAAAGGTGTATTTTCCCTTTTTCTGATTTATTGTAAAGACACAAATGGTAGAATCCTATAATAATAGACTCCAGTAACAACAGTTTAAGAACTTTACATCAGACAGGCTGTATAACTAAAAGGGTAATTACTAAATATAGCACCCAAAATTTAAGGGGAAAAACAAGCTTCTTATAAAGATGTTTTAAAATAGGATTTTTTATTTCTCTACTTTTCATGCAATGATTCATCTGAGTAAAACAAACTCACTTCCTAATCTGAAAAATAGAAAAAAATAGAATTCTATAACATTTTAATTATTATTTGATATGATTATTCTGGGATGCTAAACCAATGCTACAAATTAAGTTTGATCAAAGCCAGAAAAATAATTATCATTCTTAGTTGCATAAACTTCATTAACACTGATTTCAGTATATTAACATTTAGAAGCAAATTTCTTGCCACATGTGAAACTTTGTTTCCTTTTATTGGAAACCCAACAGATATTACTTGTTTTATACGAATAAATAATTGATTTTCTAAGAGCAATTTAATGGCACATTGCTATGTGAACCTTCCTAATTCTCCTCCTCCAATAAGTTGAATATGTGAAAATATTTTACCTGGCCATATTTTACTCTTTTAACTGCAAAAACACAGTCAGTTCCCACTTCCCTAAGATGACCCAGATGTCAAAAATACAATTTTTAGGCTCTGCTCTGCTTAAAGCCTAAGAAACACAGAGCAAGGTCTGGGTGTCTATAGAGCTGCTAGGGAGCCTAGCCTTAAGATGGAATTGTTTTTGTGTCTAGCTTGAAGAGTTAATGATCATCAGCTCATCAACATCAACTCATCATGTACTGTTTGAACTGCTGCCAAGTCACTGGTGTACAAGAGTTCCTCTAAGACTTGGAGCCACAAGCTTGTCTCCCAATTCAGGACCCTAGATGGAGGGAGCCCAGCACCTCACCTGGTTCTGTGCAGACTCTAACCCCGGTATATTAGACCTGAGACTCTAGACCTTGATTCTGACATGTCTCGGGCAACTGAAGTGAACTCTCCTGAACATGTGATCTAACAATGTGAGCCCCTATGCTCAGAGCCCATGAATATATGCCAGTCTCGACTGGAAAAAGAGCTTGGGCTATTTGTTGCCCCTGTGAAGACATATGTACTTGAAAATAAGAGTAAAGGGTTAGGCAGTCTTTTGTCCCAATTACTCCCACTGATTGTGCCAATTCCTGTTTATTCCCATTGGTTGTCATATCCAGGTGGGATGTTCTTACATACTGTATTTCTGACAATTATACACAAATGTGGTATACCATGAATAAAATCCTGCCCCAAGATACATAATTACAGCACAGGGAGCAAACGGTTCTCATTGTACAATGAGATTATAAAATAGGTGTTTCAAACAGTGGACTAGAATGTCTCATATATGCAGCCAACCCCAGGCATGGCCTCCTTCCTAAGGCTGTGCCATGCTTCTTTTCTTCATTCTACAAACAGCAATCATGTTGTTCCTGTTGAGATAGAACTGCTTAAAATGACACTATTTCTTTTTAATGATACTGTTTGTTTTCGTGTTTTAATGTTTCACTATATACTTTCAAAGCAAGTCTTTCTCACTTGCCATTGATTTTATTTTTCTGGAATGAAAGCAAACAGAATTTCTAGGTCTCCAGATAAAAATTAAAACATAAAAATTCTTTCAAAGACTATAAATATCAGTCCTTTGAAGAACAAATGTGCTCTGAACAATTTATGCCTTTAGTTTTTTGCACTTCAATTTTCTGAATAGATACAGAAATACGAAATTCTGAGAAAAAATTCAGTCAGAGCTGTAGTACTCTCAGAGGCATACACTTTATATGCATGAGGATAGTTCGTTGAGAAAATGTCATTGAACTCAATTGGCCCAGCTTCTCTTAATAGGTTATAAAAATAAGCCCAAAGTTTAAAGAAAGGAGAGGAAAGTCCCATTAGAAAAGATCATGTTTTCTTACAAATAAATGTAAAAGTGAGATATTTAAAGCTCTTACCTTAGATAAAGGAATATAGCATTGCTGTTGAACAGAAACCATGTAATTATACAATGAACACAAAATTGTAGTTGTGAGAAATGATATAATCAAAGGAAAGTGTAAAATTATAACAGAAAATGTGTTAATGATTATGAAACTACAGAATGCTGATTTTCAGAAAGCTTATGATTGGTATCTGAAAACAGGAAGTTTCCTGAACATGGAAAAGTGTCATCATCTCATAATATGATGTAAGAGGATATAAGCAGGATATAAGCAAATAATGTGATATAAGAGGATATAAGCAAATTCTTGTAACCGTGTCTAGTGGTTTGACTTCTCCATATCTTCCAGAGAGCCCCAGAGAGGTCTGCGGTGGGACTGTATAGTGACTCAAATTATTCTACATGTTTAGAATGTCAGCTCCCATTTTCATCTCTAAAAGACTATGTTCTACGATTCTATCAATTTACATTGTACCATTTTTATTAAGATCATTCTGATATATCATAATCATTACATTATTTCCAACTTCTGCAGAACATATAGACACAAACCTCAATGTAAAATCGTGTATGTGATTTTATGACACCTGCAGCTAGACCCTGTTTTTTTATGCATGTGTTTGTTTTTCTCACTCCTTTCGTCAGATACTCTAGAATAGCTATGCAGACTATTCAATGTAAAGAGAATGCTGGATGAATGAGTGAATTAACAAAGCAGACTGTCTAAAACAGACTAAAACATGAATATATAGACATTGCTCTTAGAGTAGAAGAAAATGTACATTGAGGTATTTATTGAGTTTTTAAATTAAAACTATATGTGTGTCACTCTCTCTGTCCTGTGAGGCTGGGGATTTCTTGAGCCTATGGAATCTTGAATCATTCAGCTATGTTATCCCAACATTTAGCCCAGCTACTGGTATAATAGACTGCTAGCATTCACCAAAAATCTATTTTTTTTCTTTCTTGGGTGCATAACTAGATTGCATTTGCCAGCATCCTTTGCAGTTAGGTCCAGCCATAGGACTTGTTCTCAGCAGCAAATATGTCTTTTCCAGGGTATGCTCTGAGGACATGCCTGCCCATTCTATGTTCTCTTTTCCCTTTCACCTGGTGGATACAGAAGACAATGAATCCCCAAGGGTGGCAGAGCCATAGAACAGAAGGGTATCAGTCCCAGAATCAGCTGCGAAGAACTGCCTACTGGCCAGGAATATCTGCCTGGTGAGGGAGAGCCAAGAGATGCACTTAAGGAATAAAATGTAAGGAAGTACTTTCTCTCCAGTTTACTTTTCCTGAGTTCACTTCTTTAAACAACATTTTTAACATAATATGGTTATTGAGAAAGATTCCTACTGAGAAACAAGAGGCTCTGAACCATTTCATGAAGTTTCCAGTGGCCATATACAGCTCCAATTTGAAGTTGAGAATTAATCTTAATTATGTCAATTTATATCCTGCGGGTTTGCAGAGTGTGTGCTACCATAATTACCACTGGATAGGTAGAAAACTAAACTCTCTGACACTCAGAGTTCAAAATTCACAGACAGACTGTGGAATAAAAGAAGTGGCTACTTTAGGGTCTAATATATATTAATTTTAAAAGACTTATTGTTTGATATAAACATTTACATGATCCATATACATTTTACTTCTTAAAACTGATAACATTGACCTGGAAGACAGAGTCACATTTCACATATATTAAGTGGAACATCTTGAAGGTTAGTAGCTTGAAATGCATCTTGAAAATAAAAGTTTTTAAGTGTAAGAATGTTAAAAAAAAGATTAAAATTAGGATGTAAATTAAAATTCTTTCTTTATATCTCTACTAAAAATACAAACATTTTTTCTTACTTTTCCAATAATGTTTACCTTTATTTTGTGATTAGAAAGGTTTTACATATACATGTTTTTTAAAATATGAAAATCATAGAATAAACTGATCCACATGATTCACCGATTCACTTGGTAGGAGTTATTCATTACTTATATTTTATATATGTTTTATTTTAGTATATATAAATACATGGATTATATATGTATATGTAAATCTGTATATTTATGTTAAAAATAAAATTGGCATCAGACTTATCAGCATAGATTTGATTATCTTTTCACATTTAATTATAATAGCAACACTTTTTCATGTCCTTAAATAATCTACACAATTATTATTTTAATAGTTGCCTAAAATTCTGTTTGATATTCCCCCCATTTAGTTCCTCTCCTGTTAAAATTTACATTATCAGTTTTTACTGTAATAAAGTAAATATTTATATATATTTCTGATTATTTCTACAGGTAAGCATTCTAGATTTGGAGTTAATGGGTCACAAAATGTGACTATCTCTAAGCTAATTTCTAAAAATTACCTTATATTCCCTCAAGCACTGCATAAGTGTACTGGTCTCACCATACCCTAATCCATTTTTTGTATTAACATTTCTTGATATTTTTAGTTTGATAGGTAATAATTATCTCATATACTTGTTTTTGTTAGCAATTCTTTGTTTATTAACCTGAAAATTCATAGCATTTGCTCATTTTGCCTCCCCCACCCCTTTTCTTTATTGGGATGTATTCCTTTTGTGCAATTTAAAAGTACTCATTGTATATTAAATGAACTAGCTTTTAAGATATCATATATATTTCAATTATCTTATTTCAGGATGTCACTTATTTTATCATATAGTTTCAAATTTTTGGATAATTATATTTATTTGAACTTTCCTCCCTATTTCCTTGTTTTGATGTTTAGAATGTCCTTCTCTAATGTAAGATAACATAATTATTTATTCTCATATATTTAGTCCATGTACCTTTTAATTTTCTTTTGTTTTCCTTTAGCTTTAAAAATACATCTATTTTAGTGTAAGAACTGGTCATGTAAATCTTCATGCTTGCAAGTCACTTGTCATATGTATTTTCCAAGCTCTTCTGCTTTCTGGTAGAGACACAGTGACCAGCACAACTAATTGAACATGGCAGCAACATGTGGTCTCAATGCAGTGAAATTAGGTCATCAGGAGTCATCTATTTTTACACTAAAATCTTTTTTTCTTAGAAGCTTAGTATAGAGCACTATCCATTCAGTCTATGTCTCATTTCCCTTGTTTTGTTCCTTCAGTCTTTGTCTTAAGGCCCAGATTTTCCTCTTGCAATTTACTGGCTGAAAAGAAGGCTGCAATCTTCTCATATTTAGTGGGCTCATGATGTTTGTGAGAGGCATGTCCTGAGACAAATCCCCAAATCTGTCAATGTCACTGTAGCCTGTGATTTCCTGGATAAAAAGCAGCCAAGAGTAATTTAACAGTGTAAGCTTTGGAGAAGTATTCCGTAATACTGTTTTTCATCAGTGATGAATTCATTTGGACAGGAAGTTGTTTTCCTTAAACCTAAACCAATTACTTTCATACCAGTAAAATCCTTTCTAGCACCAGCAAAATCCCATCCATGGAAAATTCATGTTCATTATCTGCCTTCAAATGGTTGAGAAATTTAAATGTAGGCTTTCTATTAGTTCATTTAAACTGTTAATCTAAAATACTGAGATTATCTAGTTTTTTTCTTAAACTAATTATTCTTTGATTCAGTGCACACAGTATTATTGAAACTACAAGTAAAAAAAGAATTGATTGTAGCAAACTACAGATGTGAAGAGATAAAACACTTTATGAATATAGCTTACTTGTTACTGCCTTAGGTAACTTACTTCGTTATCTAAGAACCCTAAATCGGCCAAGATATTCCATGTTCAAAATATTTCTTTCACTTAATAAAGCTCAAGAAACTGCTGTTTTCCTACCACCTTATTCAGAATAACAAAATCTGGAATCTTCAATTCACTAGTATTATTTCTTTTGTCTTTTTTTCTTTTTTATTTCTGAGATGGAGCCTTGCTCTGTGGCCCAGACTGGAGTTCAGTGGCATGATCTCGGCTCACTGCAAACTCTGCCTCCCCGGTTCAAGAGATTCTCCTGTCTCAGTCTCCTGAGTAGCTGGGATTACAGGCGCATGCCACCATACCTGGCTAATTTTTATATTTTCAGTAGAGATGTGGGTTCATCATGTTGGCCAGGCTGGTCTCAAACTCCTGACCTCAAGTGATCTGCCTGCCTCAGCCTCACAAAGTGCTAGGATTACTGACATGAGCCACTGTGCCCACCATAGCTCACTAGTATTATTTCAATTCCTGCAGGAATTACCAGGACTGGGCCTTATTTCCCAGGGGTTGGATTCAGTTGCTTAATTGCCAGGGTTGTGGAGCGCATCCTGTGGCTAGGAAAAGATTAGGTACAATCATTATATTATAGGAAATGCACACCCTAGACACACAACCAAAAAACTGTAGATGCAAATGTAATGCTTCTAGAAGAGAGCCTATCAGCAGAGGTTTTCCCAGTGTATCTTTGGGGAATTTGTAGATAATACTCTAGTTTAAGAACTCTGAATTATTTAAAGGACCCTAATTCTTGACTGCTGAAACTATGGTTCCTCTATGTGCTCGGAAGTTGTATTTTCAAAATTCATGCATCTAATCCAGTCTTAGAAAAGAAGCTGCAGCAAATATTAAGCACTTGCCTTAAAAAGATCCCAGGTAAAGATTAGTACATCAGACTGTTCTCCAACTATCATACATCTGGCTGAAGATTGTTCATTTGTGTTAATCATACTTCTGAATAATATTGTATTAGTGTTCAATCTATTTACATATTCAAAGTCTTTAGAAGAATATTTTAGTCCCATATATTTGATCAAATGAAAAATATAGGAAAATATATGTGAGTGCAGCAAAGGCTGTCAGAGAAAATAGAAATTGTGAACTTGTATTCATGAACCACACTGTTTTATCTCAGTAAAAGCCCATTTTTCTCCACCCTTTCCTTTTTTCCAGCTATCCTTCTCTTCAATAAACAGGGATGCCTATGAGGAACAGGAATAAGGTCTCTCACAAAATGATATATATTGCAGAACTATAGAACCACTATGTTACCAATCTGTGTAGTATTACTGAATTAGTACAATCATATTTCAGCATTCTGTTGTTTGTATATATAAAAAACTTCATAAGGTATACATATACATTAAAATAAATGTTTACATGTAAAAATAAATACGTTGAAAGAGGAAAGTGCTTTGAAGAGTAATCATTCTATTTTTTATCTTTTATCCAAAAATAAACAAGGTCATAGTGCTGACTTTGCATTTTATTTTTAGAGTTACAAAAGCTATCTGCAAAGGCAAGCAATTTACAGCTCACAGTTAACATATACTCCAAGGAATAGATGTATAGAACAGCAGCATAATAAAATCCTTGCTCTGTGGCTTCACTTCCGAATTCCCTAAATGAAAACTGCAATGATTAATATAGCATTCCTTAACTGATTTTCAGAAATAGTACATTTCCTTGTCATGATATACATTGTAACTCCTAGTACTTTTAAATAAATTTGTTCCATTGGACTCAAGTAAATTTACCTTACAGTTAAAAATAATTTTAGTAAAATGACATATGAACTATAGTGTACATACTATAATTATATGGTATGTTCTACACACTATAGTTATATGGTATGTTCTACATGCTGCAGTTATATAGTATGTTCTACATACATTAGTTATATAGCATGTTCTACATATTATATGTTCTATAAGCACAGCTATCCCAATGTTGAGCAGTTCTTCAGAAGAGCCCGCCTCAATTACACTGGTTACATTCAATGTAATGTGAAGTGCCACCTCTCAACATGACAGATCTTGATTTTGATCATGGAGATACACAGGATTAGTTATGGGTATATTTAACATATTTTTATGTATTTTGTTAAAAGTCACATAATCCTAAGTTGCTTACCTAGGATCATCAGAGCATACTTTTATTATACTTAACTAGGAATTTTCAAAGATTTTTACATCCATTCTTCACAGAGTATTATGCCATAACAAATACAAATGTTTAAAACTTATAACATCCCAGCAAATAGTGATTTGTGTATAGATACACATGCCACATACAATCTTTTCCATTTGAGCATAGGCCAGCTCTTACTTACACAAACCGGTTCTCAAGTCTATTGTTTTAATAGCACTTGCTATCAACTATGTAGTCTCACAGCAAAATTTATTGAATAAATAATTGGAAGGATATGCTGTTTCTCTCATTCTGGCAATATCACTTTTCAGGCAGAATATAGGATGTCCAAACTTGAAGAGTGACAAAAAATGTGGGTTTGTTTTCAGCTGTCATTTTCTAACACATTACTGTGCCATATTGCCTGTTTGTTATTTGTTGACTTTTAATTAAGTTGGAAAAAAAGCACATTCTCTCAATCTTTTGATGTTGGTTGGATGCCAGGGTAGCTTTAGGGATAAAAGTCCAAACTTACATACACAGCACAAATAATGACATATCCAAAATAAGAGTAATTAAAAAAAACATGGATGATGACTATATTCGTACTCTATTAAAACATGGATGATTCCTATATTGGTAACGTATTGTAAACACGCTAAGATTTTTTAAAACGACACCTATGTAGAAACAATAACATAAATTTATTTCTACATGTTTACTGATCAGTTTTGGCCTCCACACGTGATGAACAGAAAGTCTTTAAAAGTTAAAGACATGAGAAAAGGAATAAAAAATAACTTTTCTAAATACAAAGATGAAAATTTGATAAATGACTTACCTAAATTTAATTAAACTATGCCTCAACCACACTAAATATCCCCCACCAAATAAAGAAAAAACTTAAATTTTAAAGGAATACTTAAATTAAGGATAAAATAATATTCATGGTTGCAAATATTGTGCACATTAGACATGGCTGTGTTGAAATTTTCAAACACACGATTCTACAAAACTCTGATATACTTTTGGCTGTCCTAGAACTTTGTATTAAGCAGATAACCTTTTTAGTTATTTTTTTAAGGCTCTATAGTTCTAAGAAAATAGCTATAAAAATATAATCTTAAAAATCTAAGATTATGTTTTAGTGAAATATTAAATTAGTTTCAATGAACTAATAAATTTTTTAAAGTTGCAATTTTTATAGTAACCATGAAATTATAGAGATATTAGAAAACTATTATTTCATTTACTCTGTTCCTTCCATTTCTCATTGAAAACTGAGGTTCAGAGACAGAGGGAGGGACATAGGAAGGCCAAAACTTTTATTTCATGTTTGTCTGTTATACAAATTGTTGTAAAAATAGCTTACACGATATTTGATTTAATCTTCCTACCACTTATTTGAACAATATTACTTTCCATAGTTTAAAAATGAGAAAATTGAAGCTCAGAGAGGATAAGGTAATTTATTCAATGTCACACAGCCATTGGCAAAATTAGGACCAGAATCTTGTATCCTCTAAGTCTGGTGTTTTTTAATAAACCTAGTATTTTAACAGGAAAATGAACTAGTACTATTATTTCCACTATCCTTTTCATTTAAAAATGTTTTCAGGCTGGGTGCAGTGGCTCACACCTGTAATCCTAGCACTTTGGGAGGCTGAGGCAGGTGGATTGCTTAAGCCCAGGAGTTCAAGACCAGTCTGGGCAACATAGCAAGATTCCATCTCTAAAAAAATGTTTTCAGTACCTGTTGACTTACAATACTCTATAATTCCATAACTTTCCAAGGGCAATATTATAGAGTGACTAAAACAAGAATGGCTGCTTCAAACTTTGGTTCTACCCCAGGCTAGTGTGTGACCTTAGACAAATCACTTAGGTACACTGTGCCTCAGTTTACACATCCATAACATGGAGATAAAAATGCCACCTATTTTGTTGGGTATGAAGATTAAATGTGATTAACCATATAAAGTACTTAGAACAGTGCCTCACAGACACACACTCACTCATCTGTACATCTTATGCACCTGAAAATACTGTCATTGTTTATGTTGCTAGTTCTATCCAATGTATAAAAAAAATTAGAGGAAATTTTAAATAGTGTTAATGCAGTAAAGACTAGATTCCAAAGAACAGCCCAAAAGTTTTTTGTTTTCACGTATTCATTGCTTTTATGTTTACTGATTTCTCTCTATGTCAAATTTATTAGTAGTATGTAAAAAAGGAGATTTAGTGCATGTTTTCTTCATATTTAGTGACAATATATCAGCTGTTAGTTTTTTGAATATATGACTATTTTCATATGTAACATGTAAAATACAGTTGAAATGTAGACATCTTGAAAAAACCTTTCTTGCTTTAAAAAAAAAAAACAGAAAACTTGATAGTAATCCCTTTAAAATTATTTAAAAAGCACTTCTGGATAAAGTGTAGAAATATATATTTTAGGTGCAAAAAAATAACCACAGTCAAAATTTTATGAACTCCTTCCAGAAAGCACAGTATTGAATTCCAGTTAAATTTTTGTTTCAAATAAACATTTTGAAACTAGGCCACATCCTGCACTATGCCTGCCAAAAATGAAAATTTCAAAATCTAAACTGTGTGTTCTACTTCCGAAGCCACACAGAAATCATCTTACATTTAATCTAGTCAACTTAAAAATGACTATTAAGACTTTAAAGAAAAGATATTTTCAAAATATAAAGTAAGTACAAAGTAAATCTGATAAGTCAACATTAAATTCAACAGATGACTATATTGTATAAAACAAAAGCAGCTGCAATGACATAGTGTATGATATGAATTTCCACATGTGAAAACTACAATATTAAACATGGAAACCTGCAGCATTTTGGCACCTGCTGGAATTTAGTGACAAGAAGCCAGAGGTATTTTCAAGGACCAAGAAGAAAATGGGAACAGGCCCTACTTAACTCTCCTGTCTATAGGGATGATAATGTTCATGTTTACATAAAGAACTAATTATAGCCACCTGCTTCTCGAACTGTCTGACAGTCTAGCTCTATGACTACAACAGCTGGAAAAATGACACCTGGCAAGGACACAGCAACCATGAGTTTCATTCTCAATTTTTCTACCTATTATAGGTAGGCTCTTATATAGTCTTATTAATATTTTTATTGATAAACAGAGAACTTCGATCAAGGCAAATAGTAAATAAGACCAAATAGTCTTCCCTGTTCATAGGCTTTTGCATTAATTTATGTCTCAAATATTTCTCTCCTTCTCCTTCTCCTACTTCTTTCTGTTTAGAGACAAGTTCTCATTCTGTCACCCAGGCTAGAGTGCAGTGGCACAATCATACCTTGCTGCAGCCTTGACCTTCTGACTTCAAATGGTCCTCCTGCCTTGGCATTCCAAAGTTCTGGGATTACAGGTGTGAACCGCCGTGTTCGGCCTCTAACATTTCTTCTTGAGTTATATGAATACATTTTTCTTTTCAGAAACTACATTGCCATTACTATCTTCATCACACAAATTTGTATGTTTCCCAAGAGCAATCTTTCATTCTGGGAAACATTTTTTTTTTTTTTTAATTTTATTATACTTTAAGTTCTAGGGTACATGTGCATAACGTGAAGGTTTGTTACATATATATACTTGTGCCATGTTGGTGTGCTGCACCCATCAACTCGTCAGCACCCATCAATTCGTCATTTACATCAGGTATAACTCCCAATGCAATCCCTCCCCCATCCCCCCTCCCCATGAAAGGCCCCCATGTGTGGTGTTCCCCTTCCCAAGTCCAAGTGATCTCATTGTTCAGTTCCCACCTATGAGTGAGAACATGCGGTGTTTGGTTTTCTGTTCTTGTGATAGTTTGCTAAGAATGATGGTTTCCAGCTGCATCCATGTCCTTAAAAAGGACGCAAACTTGTCCTATTTTATGGCTGCATAATATTCCATGGTGTATATGTGCCACATTTTCTTAATCCAGTCTGTCACAGATGGACATTTGGGTTGATTCCAAGTCTTTGCTATTGTGAATAGTGCCGCAATAAACATACATGTGCATGTGTCTTTATAGCAGCATGATTTATAATCCTTTGGGTATACACCCAGTAGTGGGATGGCTGGGTCATATGGTACATCTAGTTCTAGATCCTTGAGGAATCGCCATACTGTTTTCCATAATGGTTGAACTAGTTTACAATCCCACCAACAGTGTAAAAGTGTTCCTATTTCTCCACATCCTCTCCAGCACCTGTTGTTTCCTGACTTTTTAATGATTGCCATTCTAATTGGTGTGAGATGGTACCTCATGGTGGTTTTGATTTGCATTTCTCTGATGGCCAGTGATGATGAGCATTTTTTCATGTGTCTGTTGGCTGTATGAATGTCTTCTTTTGAGAAATGTCTGTTCATATCCTTTGCCCACTTTTTGATGGAGTTGTTTGTTTTTTTCTTGTAAATTTGTTTGAGTCCTTTGTAGGTTCTGGATATTAGCCCTTTGTCAGATGAGTAGATTGCAAAAATTTTCTCCCATTCTGTAGGTTGCCTGTTCACTCTGATGGTAGTTTATTTTGCTGTGCAGAAGCTCTTTAGTTTAATTAGATCCCTTTTGTCAATTTTGGCTTTTGCTGCCGTTAAAAAAAGACCCAGGTCCCTGATCTAGGGCCAATGCTGTTCTTTCTCCTGTCACAACCTTCCAGGGAGTTAAGAATCCATGGGACCCAGGATACCCATCCAAAGCTCATATCCCTCTATATAGACTATTCTCCAGGTGCCTGCAACTCCCAACTGCCCTGTCGAATTAACCTGGGCATTACTTTCAAGCATTTTCCTTAGGTCCACCTTCCTGAGGTGAATGTTCTTACCCATATGTATCCTCCTAGGCCCAAGGGAGACCAAAGGAGACATTTTTCAGAGATCTTTAGTATGGCTGGAGACTGATCATACAGGCGCAGGTGGCCACATGAGTGCATGAATCTCCTCCTGGTGCTAGATGAAGCCAGGATAGGAAGGGAAAAGGAGCTAGCTATGGACCAAACTTGGGGCAGGAAGTTCATATTACAGCATGAAACTAACTACGAAGTGTCAGAAAATTCTAAATTTGAACCTAGCCTTCCTAGTAATTGGAAAGTTGTATTTGCTAAGACAGGAGACATATTACATACAATTTTGCAGCTTGTTAGTTTGATTCATAACTTTAAATATTTAAACTTATAGTATCCTTATAGTATCCATTTGTTCTTGACACGGGCCATGCAAATGTTAGGGGTTAGCTTGAAGGAGGCCAATGGGTTTAGGTGTTCAAAATGTTATCATTCATAAAGTAAATCAGGGACCCCGTTCTTCCTTCTCTGCATGTCAAAATTTAACTTTTTCTGTCAGGTTTGAGTGAATATGAAAAGAATAGCTGAGTATTCAGACAGCATTGGCCAAATTCCATGGTGTATAATTCGGAAAAAGAGAGTGATCCTTATTAGTACTTACTACTATGAGCTTCACCTTTGGAAACAAAAGTTCAAACAGTACCCTAACTCCACCATTTACTCTACAGTCCATTGCACATTTTCCTCCATGCCCCAAGAGTGCTAGTATGTTTCTCATTATATTTGTAGAGAGATTACCATCGTACCTAGACCTTTAGCAATGCAAGTTCTGAACTTAAATGAGTTCCATGGGACCTGAAGCAAATTAAAAAACAAATTCAATGTCAGGAGTAATTTTAGACTCTAAACTTTTAAGTTCCACATAAATCACTTAAGTAAACTGGGTCAGAGAAAATATCCTTTTCTTCATGATTGACTGAGCTAATATATTTGAGAGCCCAAAATATCTTTTGTTCTGATAAGAGACACATCACATTCCCCTCTAGGAGGCTCCATCCTGTAGCAAAAATGACCTTGTAATCACAATACAAAAAAAAAAAAAAAATGGAGCCCTTTGCAATTTATGACAAGATAAGAATAAGCCACCAAATCATGTCGAGGATAAAATATTTCTTTCCTCGGTCCTGTGCATTTGACTCTGTAGAATACTCGAACAAATAATTAAGAGTTTTACAAAGTTAGTAACCTCAAACTTTCCTGTGTAAATTCTATTAATGAGTATATTTTTAAGGAAGCTTCCTGGGTTAATAGTAGGTTTTGTGCCAATCAAAATCCCGATTTAATAGATTTAAATAAAGACAAAGTACAAATAAGAGACTGCAAATAGTAGCATGTTAGAGTTCAAGAGGATATTGCAGCCAAGATAATAAGAGACCTGGAAAACATTTCAAATAACGTAAAATATTTGAAGGCTTATAATGTGGGAGAAGTGTTAATTTTGTATTATTTCAATCATAAATGTAACTAGAGCCTGAGAGGGGCAAGGTACAAGAATGTAGTTCTTTCTTAACTATATTTCAACAAATACAGCTATTGAAAATGAGACTACTATTTTCTAGGCAGTCACTGCCTATCAGTGAAAGAATGGAGATGTGGTGGCATTGTAAATTGTCCTATATATTTAGAAAAGAATCTCTTCATATGTTGAGAGGTTGAGCCAGGAAATTTTGAGTTTATGTCAATAAACAGATTCTGTGATTCATAGCTAATGAGTTCCTATAAAAAGGCAATATAATCAATTTTTCACCTTTCAGTGTCTGAATTTTCTACTTTTGAGTTATATAAGGATCTCCTATATTCGTCTTTATCTTCCCTTGTTCAACAAATATTTATTGAGTGCCCACTATTTGTAAAGCTCTGTGTAAAGACTGTGAAGAAAACAGAAATGAACTTTATCTAGACTTTTTAATAAAGATGCCCCAAAGAAAGTTGAAAAGGAAGTTAAAATTTAAATCAGTTAATACAATCTAGGAGTGCCTCTTAAAGGCAGGACTGATGTGAGGATTTCTGGGATTTAAAAAAAAAAGTAAAATAGAAATCACATGTTAATACCAACTTTCTAAAATACCTATGGTCTCCTAATAGTCCAGACACCCCTCCCCTGTGGCACAGTAGGACCAACGTTTTTGAAATAATTTTGCCTCTTGGCTTAGAAAGACGGATTACTAAAGAAAAACACATATATTTTACTAACAAGAACAGGGATCAATTTTTTCTATGCATTTTGTAAAATGTAATAACAGTGCAAAAAGAACTTGCTTCAGAATCACAATGATGAATTTCACATTTGTAAAACCTTGACCTGATATTCATACCCATGCCTATTCAGAACAGATGACTGGCTAGTAAAGGTAAATCTTGGAGTGAAACTGGCATCTGAACTGCCACATTAAAGAAAGCCTTCACATGGCTATTTTTCCAGATCAGTCAAGCGATTCTTACAAACCCTGAAAGATGTATTATCTCAGCTCTTAGCCTTAAATCAGTCCCTATGACTCAATATGTTCTTTTCCATTTCCAACATCCAGATTTTTGACATCCTAAAGAGTTTCTGATGTAAAAACAAGAGTTCCCTCTGAAACATATAGGTTAGCAGGATCACCTGAACTTGTTTGTTCTAACTGGTACACTGTTGTGAATGTAGGCAAGCCACTTCACATTTCTGGGCTCAGTTTTCTTATGTGTATAAGAGGTTAGTATGATGAACATTGCTATGAGTTTGTATTTTGTGAGAATTTTGGTCAGTTGTAAGGCCTTTACCAATCAAAATTTAGTTTTGTTAAGAAAATCAAATTCTGTCCAGACTTACAAATATGACCATAATGTGTCTAATGTGTCATAAGATATGAACTTCAAATAGACCTAAAATCCAAACACATTTCTTACAAGAACAATATATTCTGAGTTAGTTTTGAAAAAAAAATAGACACAATACCTACAATTTTGTGTTTTCATTTATACATAGCATAAGAATTGTACGTACAAGTCTGTTTCTATATTGACATATTTTATACTATTAAACCTTTAAATTCATATGTGCCACCCTAACCATAGATAGTAGATGAAAATATACTCTTGCAACACTTAGCCCTCAAATGATATTTGTACAATTAAACTTTTTAAGTTTTCCCATGTAACTTATTTACTTTGGTACAGCTTTTCTGAGATAGCTAATATTATGCCCCGTTTTAAATGCTATAAATAGAAATAGTCTAGCTTGGAAAGCTTGATTTTACTACAGCTAAATTTTTTACTGCTAAATGTTTTGTATACTATTAGAATTAAGACAACAGAAACCATTCATGTGCTTTCTCCCTATTTTTTTCATAATATGTCTCCTAAGGATGATAAAATTATTACTATGAATACTCTAATGAGAAATATTTTATAATTAATTTCATTTGCAAACTGCCTTATAAATTTTAAGAAGTAATATATCAATATAACATCACTAAAATATAGGAAACTAATATTGAACAGAAATCATTAAAATCAAAGTTAGCAAAAAATATCTAGAGTAGGGTCTTTGGAAGGTTACCTAGCACAAATGGTAATTACATGGGTTAGGAGATACTACAGGGACAAAAGAATAAAAGAGAAGCAGGAAAAAACTATGGCCTATTGTTTCCATAAGTGAGGGATTAAATAAATGTCTAAATGGAAATGTGTATATTGACAAGAATTAATAAATGAAAGGCAATATGTGCATCAAAAGTATGAAACTAGTTAGAAAATTTAGTTAAATAACATTTAACTCAGAGAGGCAAGTAGAAACCAGGAACAAGTTAAATGGAAATTTGTGGCAGGTTTTGGATGGTGTGATTTAGTCTGGGTTAAAAAAAGGGACAGGGGGATCAATATATCCTTCAAATTCTACATTTTAAACCATAGGTTATTCATATAAGGGTTTAAGATGATACTGACTCACTTAAAAAGTAAAGATACATCAGTGAACTCTAAAGATGTGAACTCTAAGGTTAACTCAAATCAATGCCTTGAGCATTATCCAGATACAAATGGAACAATTAATAAAGTACACAAATCAAGGTTTAACATGCACAGAAACTGTATGTCATTCTAAACAGGTGTTGCCACATAGATGGAACTTGATTTATTTCAGACATAAATCCAAAAGGACCCTCTGCAGAAATATAGGCTAACAAGTATTCAGACACAAGTTTTAGTGGAGTTTATACAATGTTTTTTCACAGCTACCTGAGGGGGAAAAATACATTCATCAGATATACTAAGAGCAAAAATTAAAACAAGTATTCCTGCAAAGCAGCGCAACTAGGAACTTAGTAGAGGTACCAAAGATTAAAAAAAAAAAAAAAAAAAAAAAAAAAAAAAAAAAAAAAAAAAAAAAACATTTTCAGAGAATGTCAGTAATCAAAATATTCTTTTTCAAATTTCTCTCTCTCTCTCTCTCTTTAAGATGGTGTCTCACAAGATTGCCTATGCTGGTCTTGAACTCCTGGTCTCAAGCCACTCTCCTGCCTCAGCCTCCTGAGTAGCTGGGGTTACAGACAAGCACAAGCCACTGTGCTTGGCTTAAAATACCTTTTATGGCTTAATATTTTTCTATTTTATTCGTTTCCTTTCTTTTCTTTTCATTACATTAAAGTGATTGCTACAACAAATACTCTATTTATTGAAAGCTGAACTGTTATTAAACCAAAGATTGCTATACATACATACATACATGAGCTTGAGGCTTGGGTACATGAATAAAGTGGATTATTTCAGTATGATTTTAACAAAGACCTAAGCAAAACACTTTCATAATGAGTAATATCCTAAGGCAAGTGGCAAAAAGGGTTATATGTCACAATAGATCTCTCCCATTACGTCTAATATAGGATGGAGTAGTCAGACACCTACTTAGTTTTAGTTTTTACAACCGAGATAGCAAGGAAAGTAGAAAGTTTACAAGCATTATCAGTTGCCTAGATGTCCTAGGTCAATTTAATCATTAATTAAATTTAGTATTTTTTTCTTTTTTTTTTTTTGAGACGGAGTCTCACTCTGTCGCCTGGGCAGGAGTGCAGTGGCCGGATCTCAGCTCACTGCAAGCTCCGCCTCCTGGGTTTACGCCATTCTCCTGCCTCAGCCTCCCGAGTAGCTGGGACTACAGGCGCCTGCCACCTCGCCCGGCTAGATTTTTGTATTTTTTAGTAGAGACGGGGTTTCACCGTGTTAGCCAGGATGGTCTCGATCTCCTGACCTCGTGATCCACCCGTCTCGGCCTCCCAAAGTGCTGGGATTACAGGCTTGAGCCACCGCGCCCGGCCTAGTATTTTTTTCTTATGAAAACAAAGGATAACATTTCCAATAAAATGCTGCTAGAAGTTGAATCAATTTTAGCTGTCTGTTTGACCTACAGTAGACATGGCCAAATATAAAATACATACTTTCATTTTTTAATATTTAATGGGAAGAATAGAAATCACAATTTTTCAAAGGAAATCACAATTTTTCAAAATCACAATTTTTCAAACGCATGTAGGAATTCAGAAGTTATTACATTATCAAAATAATATTAAAGTATCAAGTTTCTACTACTACTACTCACTCTATGTAATGCTTACTCTGTACAGGCAACATTCTAAGTGATTTCCATAGTTTTTCCAGAGTGTTTTCCACCAATTTTGATGAAATTTAGTGTTCATTTAAATTAGAGTGAATTTATACCTAGTGAAAGCTGAAAATCTGGTAATGCTAAATTATAGGAGCTGTGATCTTCAGAATTTGAATCATAATTATCTTCAAATCCAGGGCTATGTTTGGCACGTGAGGGATAATTTAGGAGTGGGAAGAAATTGAAAAGAAAAAAGGTAAAATAAGCATTTATATCCATCCAACAGTGTCTTTCACATTATGTGTACATTGTGGATGCTTAATCCACACAAATATTGAGAAGCCAATGGTGTTTCACTGCCAAAGAATTCTCTCTTGAGTAAAGAATGACATGGGCGAAAGAAAGCATATAAGCAACAGGGGTGCCAAGGAGGAGAGCCACCGGCTCAACAAGTGGCAGGACTAATCTCGATGATTTGTCATAATAACTTGTGTAAAGGAGGCAACTAATTGACTCGCTTTCCACAAAAGAAAAAAAAAAAAAATTAGTATTACCTTGTATGCCCACCCAAACAGGTTTGTTTGTCAAATTTGTCAGTTTCATAGGCATTGCATCAGTATATTTGCCAAAAGTAAAATTTTTGAATGCAGATATCAAGGTGTTGAAAGAAAAAAAATGGATATGGTATTTACATAAACTATATTTTGAATCTGGCTATGTTTTCAGTTTTATTCAAAATGATTTTTATCTGAATATAGTAGCTGCCTACTACTTACATACTTTCAGGTATATTCTGATGCAATCAGCTCAAATAATTAGCAGTTAACTCATTAACAACATTCAGCACAGACTTAGTTGCTAGGCATCCTTACCTGTAGTGAGGTGAGGGGAAAGTACTGAGTCTCATTCTATGCATTAGAGAAATATTGCGTTCAGCCCACTAATCACACACACTCCAGCATGAAGTTTTCAGCAGGTATGCAATGATATCCTCAACCACTTGCCATCAAGCGGCAGTAACAGCTTTTCATCTTAACATTCTTGAGCTTTGTGCTAGGCAAAATAATGGCTCCCAAAGATATCAAGGTCCTAATCTTCAAAACTTGTGAATATATGTAGGTTACGAAGGAGAACTAAGGTTGCTAATCAGCTGACCTTAAAATTGGGAGATTACTCTACCTGTACAGGTGAGTCCAATTTAATCACAAGGGTCCTTGAAAATGGAAGAGAGACTGAAGACAGAGTCTGAGACATGGCAATGTGAAAACAACAACAACAACAAACTTGCCCTGGTGTTGCTGGTTTGGACGGTGGTGGAAGCGGACATGAGGCAAGGCAAACAAATGTCCTCTATAAAGGCAAGGAAACTGATTCTCCTCTGGAGCTTTCACAAAGGAACATGACCCTGTCAACACCTTGATTTTAGCCCAATAAGACAGATTCCAGACTTGTGATTTCCAGAACTATAAGATAATAAGTTTGCCTTGTTTTATGCCTCAAAGCCTGTGGTAATTTGTTACAGTAGCATTACAAAGCTAACACAACCTCTTGTTCCATGAATAGTAGGTAGGAAAAGAACACCCCTTTCTTTAAAGGGAACAATAGAAGCATGATTGAACTCTTTTATTCCTATAACCATTTCTAGCTCTTCAACTGAAAATATATAAATGGTGTATAAATATCTATTGACATGAAAGGAAAAATTAAATACTGTATATGTTTATGAATATTTTCAGTTAATCAGGGTCACTTAAAAGTAAGCATAAACATTTATTTTTAAAGTAAAAGATATCATAAAGCTCACTCATTTCATAAATTAGCTCTATATTTTTTCTGACCTCACTGAAATATTAACAGTTATAAGCAAATACACACTTTTGATCACCATTTTTCACTCAACTGAGTTAAAAATCTGATGTTGTACAGTAGTATTTCCAAGGGTCATATGGAGCAATTTCACTGCCATGTAAATGCATAAGAATTTAAAATTAGAAATACAGGACGAGAGCTAGAGAGCACTTGTTTTCTACAACAGAATTGAAAAAGCTATCATTAAGCATAAAATCTGCATCACTGTCCTGATGCTGTAGAAATGTAGGGCTATATTTTGCTGTGATACTAGGTCTCGTTGTGGCGTGGCTAAGTTCTCACACAAGCCTGTCCCCAAGCATCACAGCAGAGACAAGAGCTCATTATTTTGTCCTTCACCTTTCTCAAGTTGTTCTTCCTCCTTGAAACTCCCTTTCTTTGTCCTCTCTTTGTACTCTGGGCAGAAGACTGATCCCAAACAAGGTGTGGCAATAGAGGAAAGACTAGTGTTAAGAGTCAAGAGATATGGTACTGGTTTTGGATTTGTAATCCAATAATTTCACATTTGTGTATAACACCTTACCACTCCAGGACTCCACCTCCTCATCTGTATGTTGAAAATAATGGGTTCAGTGCTTCAGAATCTGAAATGCTATGATTTTCTGAGCTCTAAGATACATACCCAGTTTACCCTTCAGGTGTGTGGCCCTAAGGGGACAGCCAAAACTAAAAGCTTATGTCACTGCTACTTTAGACATGTTCACATCTTATCAAAAGCCTATTGAGTGAGAAAATACATTCAAAACTTCCAACGAATTAATGAGTCCCTAATAAAAGAATGTCAGAATACAGGGTAAGATTTTTGGTAGTTTCTCTCTGAAGTTACCACTTGAAAAATAAGCATAGTGCTGCGTATTGTCAATGGTCATGAACAACTCGGAAGACAAGGCAATTTCACTACTGAACAACCTGATCTTTCATGCTCATGCAAAGGATGAATATGGATAAGATGGTTGAGTTTATATTTAAAAAATATTTTACAGACAGCTTAGATGTTACATTGCAGCTTTGATCTTATGAGACCAATAATGTACAGCCCCACACAAATAAATCCAGTTCCTCAGTAATTCCCACTCCCTATTCTGTCCTTTAGATAAAGTGGGAGATTTTTCTACATGCTTACTAGCAAATGCAATGGAAAGTCTTGCCCACACATATAAAGGTGGCAGGATTTTTGATAGCCAAGTCAAGAAGCACTGTGAATCAGAGGACTTCATTGATTCATCTGAGCCCGTTCACCCCACCAAAACTATCACAGAAAACAGAACCATACAGTGTCGAGTTCTGCTAGTGGCACAAACACCCCTTTTAACAGCTGAACTGACTCTGGGGACCCACCTCTCCCTTAATTACACCTCAGAAGTGCGTATAATGAGAAAAGAGCCAACTGCACTGCCTGAGCCCCTAACGTGGGCTGGCTCAGGACCAAGTCCTTTGTGTTTGTTCTTTCTTTCATCCTCTGTCCAAGTGTTGCTATTCTATAAGATTTCCCTGCTTCTGCTTTCTTATTCCTTTTTACATAAATTTCTTCCTACCTGCCCTACTGTTCCTCAGCTAACATCTCTTTGCCAATTTTCTCTGTGTTGAGACACTTCCCCTTCAACATCCATTCTGTTCAATATTTGAAGTACTCCAGGTTTGTATCTAAACCACTCCTTTTTCCATTATTCATCTGTTTATTTCATTTGTTGATTTCTGATTTTTTGCCATTGGTGATACAAAGGCTATAAAATATATGGCTTATAATCAAGGAAACCTGGAGAGAGAAATCTTGCTTGAGAATGCATTAAGATAGAACATGTAAAATATTCCAGGGCATCAGAGGAGAGAATGGCTATCATTATTCCAACAGTTGGCAAAGGCATTGGTAGGAGACTACATGATACACTGCCTTAAATAATTTAATTTATGGTATAAATTTCGAATAAACAATCACCTTGTCTTAAAGGTCATGATATCTTCTGCATGATGCCTTGCAAATAATGAATAAATTGCAGGCATTCAATAAACACACATATTTCACTGATGTGTTATGTTCTTATTGCAGAGGTACAGGCTGGCTTTGGTTGCACTTGACCTTCCTCTCTCAAATTGTCCTTTCTTGTTTGATCTCTCTTTTTTCTTCAAGTACCTATTTTGTTTTTACTGCTTGGCAGAGGGTTTATCTCCACTAAGATGTGTTATAAAGACAGTAACCGGTGAATTCCATTATTTAGTTCAGACTGTACACAATTTGGTCAAAGTTAGAGTTCATACATGGGATCCTTGTGTTGGTCTCAGCTTTACACTCATAAATGATCAGAGGTGGCATTTCTGAAACCTTCCAGCCATTTTGCAAATGAATCTAATTGATTTAAAAATATTCCAGATGGTAGAATATGACAATCTCAGGTTCATATTTGGTGCCTTATCATTAAGTAAGTACAAAAAACTATACCTCCTCTGTCCCATAAGTGAAACAGTTCCTTAATATTTACCTCTTTGGGCATTTATTTATATAAGAGTGTATCTGTTGAACATTTACTACCTTGATAAGAGTTGTGGGGAATACAAAACTGAAGAGTGTCCTTCCCTTTGTTGGGAAAACCTGTTTCTCCTCTTTGCCTCTTTCCATGGAATAGCCCATCCTGCTTACTTCTTTAATATTTCCATTCTAATTTTTAGTAGGGTGATGATTTTGAGATACATCTCCTTTAGTAAACTGCCAGTTCCTTGAAGGGAGGGACCATACTACATTAACTTCTCTCCAAAGCCTGGATTTTACAGTTGAGGAAATAGATCCAGTAAGTTTAAATGATGTGGCCAAGATTTCAAAGACATGAGCTGTGTCTTTTCCTTTTTATAAGGCCCAGATGTGGAGAACAATAGTAAACACATCTACTGAGAATAGGATCAGAGAATATGAATCCAGTTTTGCTCATTCCTCACCTCCAGCCTATATAAGAAAAAGCTACGAATTCATGAGATGTTGTGAAAAAACTGGTAGTGAGTATCTAGTTAGATAGTTTCTGAAGTGCTGTCTCATACTTTCCTCAACCTAGTCAAAGTTTTCTTCCTGAATTCAGGCTAATTGTATGTCTCTTAGAGTTGAGGGAGGCTGTACTCCTATGAAGCCCTCTTTATGAGAGTGGCTGGAAGTAGAACAGTTTTGAGACTGGTCTATATCTGGAATGGCTTGCAATTCCACTGATGGACCCAGCAAGCATGTATGTGTTTTCTCATTGGCCTGGTGGATTTCTGAAAAGACGAGTTCTTGAGAGTTCAAAGGCACTTCTTCCAAGACAGCTGCCTTAGAAAGATAAGAGAGTCCCAACAGAAAGTATTTCTGGGAAGACAAGGACTGAGAGGAAACTGTAAGTTCCCAAGCAAAGACCTATAGTTGGAAGTTTCCAATGGTGAAAAATCACAGAAAATCCCTCAAAAGGGCTTCAGGAGAGAAATAGCAAGGACTTTGGCATCTGAAACAGAGAAGATGGACACAAGATTAAACAGTACCAGACACACAAAAGCATTCTATTTATAAAGTGGTTCTATCTATATTATTTCTTGTTTCCTACCTCACCACTGGGTCCGAACCTGGAAGATTCAGAAGGAGTAGCTAGTTTGTAAGAGAGAGAAGGTCGAGAAAAAAAGAATAAACTTGCTGGTCTCTTCCACAATACAGGACAGAACTGGCCTGGGTGGGGGAATAGCAGGAGGTAATGGAAAGGAAAAACTTTAAAACTTAGTAATAAAATAAATTGTATATTCAACTCGATTAGACTATTCGACAGCAAGAAAAAATAGTCTATTTGCTAATACCTAATATTGAGTAGAAAACTAGGAGGAAAACTAAGCTCTATGGAAGAATGAGTCCATAGAGCTTGCTTCAAGGGGTAACAATGAGAAAGAATCAAGTTGCTAACTGCTTATATCCTACTGAGCCTAACTTGTTAAATAACTGGTTACACCACCAATATTAGAAGCCAAATTTTCTGACTCAAAGCGCACTGTCTACTGCCTTCCCAGGTAAATAAAACTAGAAATATTAATCTGTTCTAAAAGTGAGGGAGGGTAAAAGAGATGTTAGGAACATATGTAAACACAATTTCTGACTTGTTTTCATCTTGATTCATGAGGAAGGAGGGAGGGAAGGTAGGAAAGAAAGGAGAGAAAAGGAGGAGAGAGAGAGAGGGAAAGGAGGGGAAGAAAGGAAGAAAGGAACAAACGTTTGCGAAGCATCTTTAAGACAATCAGGAAAATTCGAATATGGACCAAGGATGTGAAATTAAAAAATTACTAGTAATGTTTAAGTGATAATGGCAAGCTTATGTTAAAAATGTACTTCTATGTGAGTGCTGTGTACTGAAATATATACGGGGAAATGACATGATGTCTGAGATTTGCTTTAAAGTACTCTAGAGATCAGAGAAAATGTGGTGAAGACAGAAAAAATAAATTGGAAAAATACAAATAATTGTTGAAAGTAGGACACAGAGTACACAGAGATCCAAGAGGTCCATTGTTCTATTCTTTCTTTCTTCTCTTTTTTTTTTTTTTTTTTCTTTTTGAGACGGAGTCTCGCTCTGTTGCACAGGCTGGAGTGCAGTGGCACAATGTCGGCTCACTGCAACCTCCACCTCCTATGTTCAAGCGATTCTCCTGCCTCAGCCTCCCAAGTAGCTGGGACTACAGGCACTTGCCACCATGCCCGAATTTTTTTTTTTTTTTTTTTTTAGTAGAGACGGGTTTTCACCATATTGGCCAGGCTGGTCTCAAACTCCTAATCTTGTGATCCACCCACCTTAGCCTCCCAAAGTGCTGGAATTACAGGCATGAGCCACTGTGCCCGGCCTGTTCTACTTGTGCATGTGATTAAATGTTCCATAATAAAAAAGTTAAAAATGAATAAAGAAAATTCACAGGCCTATATGTTTTACTTATTCTAACTATACCTGCTCTACAATGTCTGACTTGCATAAATAAGACAGCTTGCCTTGAAGATCACTTCTGTATAAACACAGTGCCTTATATCTAATTGATTGCATTACAATCCCTTTATGTTTTAGAGCATGGGTTGAAGTCTAATACTGATAGAATTGATTCAAAAGCTATTCTCTATATTGAGAAAACCAGAGTTCTCCTCCATTGATAACATAATAGCGAGCTGAATGTTCCTAAGTATCTTCTAATATAATGGTTAAGGCTCAATTTACCAAGGTTTTGGGTACGATATCTGTGCATTCATATCTTGAATATTGTATCTTTGATGAGGGTATCAGAATTTGTGACAGTCAGAGGAAGCTGTGAAGACCAAAGTTCCTTGGGAAACTGCCTTCACAAGGAAATCTGGAAATAGGAATCAATCATATTTCAGACTCATCTATGTAAGCGATATCTATATTATCTTAGACTGAACTAATTCAGATTATTCCCAAAAGATACAGTACCATAATTGTTGGCAAATATAACATGCAGCGCTTTCACATTTTAATTCCTGTGATCCTGGAGTAGGTGCTGCTTAAATTAATATCATCCAGGCTACAGTTGTGACATAGTTGAATATGTCCACATATGCACAAAAAAATAATTTACAGACTGGAGGTCAGTAATTCGGAAGAAAATTCTAGAAACAAGTTCTTTTTTTTAAATAAAATAAATGCTGCTTCACCACATTCTTGAACAGAAAACAACAACTACCACCCTCCCAAATAACAGATATCAAAAATTCTAGGTAGCAAAGTTACTTAGAAAAGTCATAATCTCAATGTAAAGCAATTTGAGAATATTCCAACCAATTTACCTTACATATATTTTATTTTTTTCACGTGTACAGGCATTACATATTATAAAATTCACCCAAATTTATACACAATCTATTTTCAATAAGTACCAAATGCAAATTCTAAGTGATAAGAAAAATTGTGTCATATTTAATTAGTGCCATTGTTTATCATTCTTAGTGATAGAAAAAACTAATGGTGCACCTTACATCAATGAAACACAGTATCTGAAAATGGAATAAAGTTTATAAAGCCTTAGCAACTTTATGTAGGTTAGATAATAAGATATTAAGGGAAATTACAGATGATGAATACATGTTCTCAATGCTACACGCTTTCTTTAGAGGAACAGTCATGGTTTTACATCATTATTCTCTAAAACTGGAGACAAACTAATAATGTTGGTAGCTGTTCAACAGGGATAACTCTGGATGTTTACATATATTTGCTCTAAAAATATTCCTTCCTACTCTCAAGAGTAGAAAAACTGGATAATTCCAAGTTATCAACAGAATCACAATCAGTTTAGATAGGAAGATAGATTTCAGATCATTACAATGAAAGACAAACATACGAAATTGTTTAACATGAAAGCAATGGTTGCTGCCATCTTAGAACACAGGACTTCAGTTACCATTTACATTTGCCATGCTCTGGGATTGGTCTTTCTATAGGGAAAAAGGCTGACTAAAACGATGACCCACTGAACCCCATTTAACTTTATGCTTCTATGTTTCTAAACAAAATCTCCTGAACTTGCAAATGATAAATAGTTAAATTATATAGACACTCACTTCTAGGTTTATTAGCCATAACAATGAAAAAAGAAAAGCAAGTTCCAATACACACACACACACACACACACACAATTGTCAGATAGTCATAAAAAAAATTACAAGCTCATACATTTTATTTTGTTTTCACTTTGATCTTAAAGAAAAATTAATTAACAATGCTACCCCATCACCATTCCTAGACAGATAAATAATCTAGCTTCCCTCAGAAACTCACTCTTAGGTAAACCTATTACTTTATTTCTAACTTATTTTACTTAATATTGACTCTTGATTCTCCTTGAGTTGTCAATGACTTATGATAATTTTTAAAATATTAAAATGAGACAATCATTCAATTTCCTTTACTAAATAACTCTTGTTTTCTCCTTTGTATTTTTCAGTAAAGATTGTCCTTCATGGAGGAAAATGAATACTGAGATGCCTAGAATATCCAGTTCTTGATATGATCACTATCACACTTAACCAACAACCAATATGAAAGATGTGGTTGCTGCCATCATAGAATGCAGGACATCGCTTACCATTTACCAATAGTACTTTAAGAATAGAAGGGAAAAAGTCAATTACAAAATGAAAGACAATATGAAAAAGGAAAATGTGAAGAAGAGAGGAAAGAGAAAGGAGAGAGGACATATGCTTTTCCTTTATTTCCCTAGAAGTGCTTAAGTAGGGACAAAATGTGAGAATGTGGTAGCTTTAGCTTTGAATCTTCCAAATTATCCCATAGCTGTTTTTGCCCAAATTACAACAGACATCTTTCTGGCATGTCCACAAATCAGCTTTGTTTTTGCATCTATGATTTATTCAATATATAAAGAGGAAACCATTGACAGGACAGTAAGATTATACAAACTATGTATTAAAAGCCAACTTATTTCCCTATTCCCGTTAAGCATGGTATTCCTGGTTAAACAAAAATTTCTATAAAGTTATAGATATTTATCTTATATTGAAGTAGCAAATGCAAAACTTTAAAAGGACTATTTGATTATTATGCTGGAAAACTGATGACATAAAACATAAGTTTAAGCAAAAGGCTCTAAATAATTCCTAGTACTCTTTGGTAGCATGGGAAATAAATTATTTTCCCCCTTGAATAAAATGTCCACCTACATGTACCTACAGATTTATTGCAAGAAGTTAATCAGCAGCTCATATTGGTCCACAAGGGCATATTATTGGTTACATCAATGCACAGTGGGATGTCTCACTAGAACTAAATATAAGACAGCTTTGATTTCTTTGCTGAGGACCATCTAACCTAATTTTAGATAGCCTGGATCTTTCTCTGAGTAGAAACCATGCTCTGCTCTGATTCTATTGTCCTGGAAAGCAGAGTAAAATATGCATCAATTGACCTTTCAACAACTGCATTATGAAATAATACAAAGGGGGAATAGGTTGCACATGTTCACACACAAACATGCAACTCTGTCTCTGTCTCTACTCTTTTCCAGAAAATTAAGTTTAAAATTCTATAAAACTAGATGGATATTGCTGAACAAATATAACACATGACATTACAATCAGCCCATTACAAAACCTAGAAACTACTCAAAAGTATGAAGCATTTCTAGTGATGGCCCCAATTCGCCACATATATTCAGCTTATTATACAACCCTGCAGGAGTTCTGCTTGCCTTCCTAACCATACTAATTTTTAAGTGTATTTTGTTTCAACCTCACTTTTCTCAATGTCAACATTAGTCAACTTTTCTGTGATCAATGTGGAAGTGAAAAAATAAAAAATAAAGCACTGAGCATTTCAGACCAGGCAATTAAACATGTGGTTTCTCTAGGCACATATTACAGCATCAGCATTTGCAGCTCAAGAAGCCACTGATGAGTCAGGCTAAAATAAAGTCTTCAATGGAGCTAATACTTTATTTTGCATCTATGCCACCAAGATTACATCATCATGGTGAAACTCATGGTCCACTAATATTTAGTTAAGAACTCCAAAGTTCAGGCATTTTTATTCAAACCATAAAAATCCAGAGGATGCCAGCCTTTACTCTGACATCATATGAACATTTCTGTTGCATTATTTCTTTTTACAGCATTAAATTCACATTAACATCAATGTGAATCTGTGAAAACTCAATGCCATGACTTCAAGTTATGAGAAAGCTTCTAAATAAATGAAGGGATGTTTTGTTTATCATTCACAATCTCAAGAGTGGCTGTGTGAAGTATTTAATAAAGTCAAATATAATATACACAAAATCCAATAAAATTAAAACAAAGAACAAAATGTAACAACATCAGATAGAACAAGAAAAATATTCCTTTGGGTACCATGGACTGTGTTAGCACTTTGAGAAATACAAAAGAAGTAAATGTCACAATGCAATTACAATAAATCTGTTTGAGATTATTACTGTAATCACAGCTGATTTGCAGGCAAATGACTACCTGTTTTGCCTATATATTCTTCCCATGTTGCTTGGCTTATAGTTAAGTACTCAATAAATATTTATTAATTGAATCCAGTGTGTTAGTTGGTCTTTACAAGGAGCTTTTACTGTTACTGCTATCATTAATGTTACTCACATTTTATTATCATTTTACTATTTACTATTATCATTAGCCTTCCACAAATAAGACATTAGGGTGTGACAGAATGCCCAACCTTTAGTCCATTCTGTCTGACTCCAAACCTAAGTACTACCTACCAGACCCTTTATTGACAGATAAAATTATTAGGTTAAATACTGAATTTGAGACCTCGAAAATACTGAATCAGATAAAGTTGTATGAGCATGACAGTTCTATCTTGCTTCCAAGTAGCACCAGCATGACAATTCTATCTTGCATTGTTCTTAAAATATTTTTATTAATAAAATAATGAAGGAATTAAAGTTACAAAAAGTACTGCTTAATGTATCTGATAGGAGCATTTCTTTTATTATCATCAGTGTCGTACTGATCTTTTTCTGCCTACCACATTGTCTACTTTTATAAGTGGCTCTATCTCATTGCAATACAGTTATCTTCACTAACCTGGTGGGCCATCATCTGAAGAATATGATATAAAAGGAAGTTACAGCCATGACTCTGAAAAGAATATCCTTGGAGACATTCACAACACAGACTGCAACATTTATATCGTTTTAATGACTGTGCATCTGAGTGCCTGAAAATAAAACTAACAACTGTTTTCACATGTAATCAGTACGCATATGTCATTTATAAATTTTCAATATGCTGATTTATCATTTCTAGTCTCTATACCAGGGTCCTCATATTCTTGTATTTCTTTATATCTGAACTCATGCAGCTTTCACTGAGATTCAAATAAAGGGGGATGTTTCATTGTTCTAAGACCTGGTCCATTTGTTTCATTGCAATACGCAAGCCAGCTGTGCTCAAATGCAGCATCTGAAGAATGATATTGAAATAAAGTATTCAGCTTGGCAGGACCAATCATACTAAACAAAATAGCTTTGGGCAATTCTGAAATGGTAACACAACCATAGTATTAGTCGCCTATGCTAATAAATTCTACATGACCCTTTAGGAAATAGAGTGGAATTATTTAAACCTATATTCTATACTTCCAGCTCAACTCTGTCAAACAATTTAGCTCTCTCCTGTCTTTGCCTAAATCATTTTTTCTGTACTTAGCAGGGCAGGATTTTTGTTTGTTTGTTTTATTTGGGTGTCCTAATCCAAACGCAAATCATGAGATATTCTATGAGGTAATCATATATATTTCACATATATTTAGCTATAGATACTTTATATTTTATTTTCCCCCAAAATCTAGGTACTTTATGAAATTTAATAATAATATCAAACAATATAATAGAAAAAAACATGTAAAATGACAGAAATATACATTTTCCCCTTACAGTTAAAAAAGTGATAAACTAAAGCTGTCCTAAGCATTTCACATTGACATAAAATTAAATTCAGTCAGATTTATGGCTTCGTGCAATTTCAAACAGTAAAGTATAAATCAATAAATCTGAATTTTTTGTTTGGTATATTTTTTGTGGTTTGTTTTTCACTTCCTTGATTTTATTTAGGAAGGTTTTTCTACTAACAATTTTGTTAAAGGGACTAAGGCCAGGTTCCCAGTGTGCAAAAACACAGCTCGACTCTGGAAGTTTCAGTCAGAAGCCAACTTGGAACTACCCAGTGGCAATAAATACAGAATGCCAAGGGAGATAGAGAAACCTGTATAATGCTGAAACAAAAGGAAGGGTGTTCTTGGCACTGAAAATGATTTTCTCTCATACCAGAGCCAATGTCTTCCTAAATTTGAACCACTATAAATAGTGAAAAACAAACACAAGAAAGATAAGAATTTAAAAAAATAAAAAGAAATACAGGTAGATAAATTCACAAGATTGTTACATGGTTGCCCAATTAAATTACTGCCATAATTTGTATGCCATGTAATAACCATAATGTCTTCCAATATTATAGCACTCTCCTGGAACCAACATAAAAAAGCAAAAATAAATATATGTATTTGTACTTTTTAGTCAGTCTCTTTAAAAGTATTTTGAAATCTTTATTCACATGACCAATAAAAATCTATTATTTGTAAACAGATTTTCATTTTAATCTTCAACACCACTAGGAATTAGGCATTAACATCTCTGTTTTAGAGATAAAGAAACAGATACTGAGAGTCAGCAATTTGAGCTGGATCCAAAATCATCTGATTTCAAAGTTCTCTTTTTATTTAATAATATTAACTGTGATGAAATACATATTATACATTTCACCTATTTAGGAATAATTCAAAGATGTAATACTAAATATCTACTACATATCCAGCCCTCTACTACTATGTCCTAGATTGGGGATATAAGTTAAGTATGGACATAATCTAAGAATAGTTTTTGTGAGGAGATGAGTCTTTTAATAAGTAATTAGAAAATAATTTTTAAATATTTAAAATGATTTAGATATTAAGTATATACATTATGCAGGTGATGCCATTTCTTTCAATATCTATTTTGAAGATATCTGATATCTGAATATGGCAGAGCAGAGAAATGGAATGAAGACATATTTTTAGTCATTCAATCAACCAATCTTGGAGTCTGCCCTATCTTTAGATTTCCTGTTATGTAAAATCATAAATATCCTTACAGTTTATGCCTACTTGATTTGGCTTTCAGTAACTTGAGTCTGAAAGTGTTACAACTAATGCATATTATTATATAAAATTCAGAGAAATTAGCAACATCTAGGAAGAGTTAGGAGGAAGGTGAAGTGCTTATTTGGCTCATGTAACTTTCACCATGTATGTTTATTTAACTATATATATATATATTCCTAAAAACCATTGTTCCAGGCATTGGGAATGCCAATATGAAACACTGCCTTTCCTCAAGGCTTTGCACATCAGAGATAACCAATTAATCACAGAATGTTAGAAGTCATATCATCCAGTGATCTGATTTTTCACACAAAGAATCTGAGGCCATGTAGCTAGTGGCCATGTGCAGTAGAAACTTAGACTTTCATATGCTAAACCAGAAATAGTATTTCACTAAACATAATACCTTCAGATTCACCCATGTTGTTGCAAATGGCAGATTTTTCTTCTTTTTTAGTGCCTAATAGTATGGTAAATGAAATAGGACAGGCACAGATCGATACTGCATGATCTTATCCATGTGTAAAATCTAAAAAAGTTATTTTCGTAGAAATAAAGAGTAGAATGATGGTTATGAGATGTTGGTGGTTAGTGGGAAAGGGAGGTTGGGGAGACGGTCTAAGGATACATATTTATGGTTAGAAAAAAGTTCAAGAGATCTGTTGTACAGCATGGTGACTATAGGTAATGACAATATATTATATTCTCAAAAAATGCAAAGACAGTGCATGTTAAGTGTTTTCACCACAAAAAATATGATATCTATGTGAGGTAGTGCATTTGTTAATTGGCTAGATTATCCATTCCACAATGTATGCATACTTCAAAACATCATATTGTACATAATAACATAATTTTTTGTCCATTTAAAAAATAAGTTTCAAAAAAAGAAATAATGCATTAAAGACTATATAAAGTCACATAGTCTATATTCACTTGGAAGGGAATTTTAAAATAATGCTTCAATATTTGAGTTGGATCAAGCAAATCATTTTATTCCTCATGCCATAGTCTGAATATCATGTAATGGAAATTAATTATATTATACCTGTATATTTATTTCCATTCACATTCATGCCTTCTAGAATTTTTAATTTTTTAAGCCTCCAAAAATAAAGCCATATTTAACTAGGTACAGTATTGTGACTAAGTTCTGGTCAATAGGATGTGGTCAATAGGATGTAAATGCAAGTCTTATGGTCTTTTTCTGGGAGCTTTCACTAAAAGATAGTCTAGAGTTTAATACCAGCCTAGCCAAGATGGTGAAACCCCATCTCTACTAAAAACACAAATAAATTAGCTGGAAGTGGTGACTGGTATCTGTAATCCAAGCTACTTGGGAGGCTGAGGCATGAGAATTGCTTGAACCCAGGAGGTGGAGGTTTCAGTGAGTCGAGATCGCAACAATGCACTCCAGCCTGGGTGACAGAGTGAGACTCCGTCTCAAAACAAAAACAAAACAAAACAAAAAGATAGTCTGATGTGTTCCCCTTCTTTCTCTCATCCCTCCTGCTATTTCAAATGTGCATATAATGGCTCAACCATTACGATTAAGATCACCCATGGGGATGGAAGAACCAAAAATCAGTAGTGTTCTGACTTCTACATAACTTTTGAACTACCACACCAGCCCTGGACCACCTGTGTGCAAGATAAATCAGCTTCCTTTATAAGTCAATATATTTTGGAGTTCTCTAGTACTTCCAGGCAATTAGAATACTAACATCCTAAAGCTAACAAATTATATATTAGTTTAGTCAGGACTGTTTTGCAGAAAGTAAGGGAGATAGATAGATAGATAGATAGATAGATAGACAGATAGATAGATTACATAACTACCATTGTCTGAGTCTCAGTTCTGTAACTGAGTTCTCAGTTATGTGACTGAAAATTAACCTGATAATATTTGTTATAGTCTTGTGATATCTGTTTAGCAACATGTTTACGAGTGACACATACAGACAAAATAGAGAGGGTGGAGGGAGGGAGGAAAAGAGGGGGAGAAAGACAAAGAAGCCCTTGGATAAAGGCTTCAATGACTATTTGCCTCTCTACACTATGAAGCATTGTGCAGAGTATTTAGCCACAACAAAAAGCTGCACCAGGAAAACTCAGTGTTTGAACTTGAATAAAAGGCACTGTATAATTTTTTAAAAAGAATCTTTTCAAAGAAATACACAAATGATTGTTCAATCTATTGTGTTTAACAGAATCTAATTGGATGGTCTTCGCAACATTATACACATTTGTCTTGATCCCAAACTGAGAATGTATTCATGGACCCATAAGAACCAATGTTTTAGATTTTAGTGTGGAGCTGTCTGTAATACTCCCGTGCTATACTCTAAACCTAACCACAATCTCAGAATGTCAGGCTGGGAATTATTAGATTAATTGAACATTCAGACAATTTGGTTGATTGAACACTTTCCAAAGATGAATGCATAGATCATTAGATCAGAAACATGCTCTGGACTAAATCACACTTCTTCCCTATCTTCCTTCTCTCCTTCCTTTTCTTTTCTCCTTCTCCTACATGTTTTCTTTCTTGGCATTTTCACCAAAGAACTTCTCAGATCTGCATAGAGACATACAAAAATTGTCATTGTAATATATTACACTATCCCAACTCAAAGATAAAAAGGATTTTCTGTATCTCTAATAGAAATTATGAAACAAACTTCACATTTTCTCACAGCTTCCAACTATCTTCTCTCCTGAGGAGTTAAATTGAAGATATTGGTTATTTATATGCTGAGGTATACCGACTTGGGTAAGTTACTGCATATATAACTAGAATCATCAAAGAACATTGGGCATTTACATCCTATCTCTATAAATATGTCAAATTAACCAGGGGTGCACAATGTCAGAGATGAACTTTTTACACTTTAGCTTTGAAGCCAGTTCCCCTTAGAATTTACTCTTTGCAAAGAAATTACTTTTGCACTACAGATGCAAACATCAGGAGTTTACATCAGTGATACCTTGAGTGGCAAATGTAGTAAATCTGTTCTGTACCTTGATCAGAACTGCCTTCCTACCTTCACCCCTATTCAAATGACATAATTGTGTTCTTAAGTACTTTTGAAAATTAGGTCACTTCAACCTGTATGCCTGGATGGTTCTGCAGTTAGTTTTAATACTGAAAAAGGAAAAAAAATCTTTACTTCCACCAACTTTACTATCTTCTGATTGCAGGGCTTTATTACAAAGCACTAAAATTTAAAATATTGTTACGATTTGAAGTTGGATATAAATGTATTGCACATAATCTAGACTTTAATTGGCAGTTTGTGGACACAAACTTTCATTCACACCTTGAAACAAGTATCTTCTTCATTCAATAAATATTTATGAGTACTTACTCTGTGAAGTTAGTAAGGGAAGGGACTAAGAAGATACGGAAGCTTGAATATCTAAACTTGAAGATTCTATGGAACAGTAGATAAGATGCAGGACTTAAAACCTAGATAATGGGTCAACAGGTATAGCAAATCACCATGGCACATGTATACATATGTAATAAACCCACACATTCTGCACATGTATCTCAGAACTTAAAGTAACATTTAAAAAAATTAAATTAATTTTTTGAAAAAAGATGCCATCTATCAAAATGATTTTTCAAGGTGTTGTGCAATAAGTGATCTAAAGCAGAGACAAATAAAAGAATGTAGATATCACTTCTAACAGAGCAATCAAGGGATGATATGAGAAGGAGATGGCATTAGAGTCCAGCAGAATTTTCAGCAGGCAAAACTCAGACAATATTCTTGGTTGAGGAAGGGAGAGAAGGATAGAGATAAAATCCACATTGTCCAGCATGGCTGAGATCCAAAGCATATGTAGGAAAATGGCATCAAATACACATAGAAAGTTGAGTTGGGGTTTTATTATGGCAAGTTCTTAATGTCATGGTAAATACTTAGAGGTTGTGCAGTAAGGGGGAAAAAAAAGAGTAGAAAAAGATGTATCATGCTGAGGGCCATTTTAGGCAGGTGAGTTTGGTAGTCATTTGCTGGATGGATTGGGCAAGGGAAAGATTGTCAGCAGGAAAACTGTTAGAAGCTATGGTATTAATACGGACAGGACAAATAACGGGATGCATATACAGTGTTAACAGATGAAAGGGGAAATCAAAGAACAAGTACGAGAATTATTACCAAGACCTAACAGAATTAAACAGATTAAGGAGTCAGAGGAAAAGAGAAGAGACAGCATGAATTTCCAAATTCTTAGTGTATTGAATTAGACAACAATGGGGTGGGATCCCTAAAAGAAACTGGGAAATCAAAAGGTAGAGCTTACTAAAATGATAAGTAAGTTGACTTTTTGGTTTTTAAAGGAAGAAGTAGGGTATACATGTGGAAATGTCCAGAGAGCAGTTGGAAACCTTGACTAGTGCCAGAGAGGACTGAATGAAAACTTGGCTGTTGTCAGATCAGAAGTTGGGTCTGAACATATAAGACTGTGTAAATGTATTAACAGCAATCAGAGAAGTATTGCTTTATAAATAATAAATATTTTCTTCAGAGAAAAATATGATAATTTGCATATCTTTAGAGACAGAGTTGAGGTTAAAATGAGGCAGTAGTTCTACAAGCAATTCCAGCTTAAAGAAACTTTAACTGTGCTACAGTCCTATAACAATAACTTGTACTACGACCACTGTTGAGAATGACCATCTTGCCATGCTGATATTTATTTGGTAGGATGGATCAAATGCTTTGGACTATGCTTATTCATTAACAGGCTGGTCTGTTGTTATGGTTAGCAAAGTTAATATAGAACAAAAACAAGGAATGTCTACATTTGTCACTAAATGTAAAATTTTTTTAATTTCAAAAACTATTATAATCATGACCATTATATGTTTTCTGATGATACAGGAACAACCAGGAGAGTCTTCAGCAATTGGCTACTAATAAAAATGATAGCAGGCAACTATAAATACACCTATATTGCCTTTCCTTATCAGATTATATTAGATGACAAATCAGCTGAGGTAATAGCCTACTGAAAATATGTAATTGTTCATTGTTCATTGTTCTCATTTGCTGAAGCTATTCCTTTGGAAGGCTTTTATTTCCAAGAACACAAATACATCTACCTGTCAGTTTTCCAATAGACAATTTTTTTAGATAGCACTTTGGATTTGTTTTATATAAAACTCTTTTAAATATACCTTGATTATCAAGTATAAAAACAATAATACACGTAGACTATATGTTAATATATAAGAGAAACAGCCTGTAAATAACTTCCATATACTCTAGAAGTATATGTATATCCCTGAAACCAATCCCACATCTACAATGTTTCATAAATTAAGGATGTATTTTTCCATTCACAAAAGTATTTCTCCACCTTTTATTAAAAAAATTTTTTTTCAACAGACCAGCTTTTGATCTTTTCCATTTATTTGAATAAAATCAAATTGTTTTAACATATAATAAATCTTGAACAAAAACATTAAACTATAAGCCTGATTGACAAGTCAATAAATGAAAAAGCAATTTTTAAATTCTACTTTCTTTTTTTTTGAGACAGAGTGTCACTCCATCACCCAGGCTGGAGTGCAGTGGCATGTTCTCAGGTCACTGCAACCTCTGCCTCTCAGGTTCAAGTGATTCTCATACCTCAGCCTCCCAAGTAGCTGGGATTTCAGGTGTGTGCCACCAAGCTGGGCTAACTCTTTTATATTTTTAGTAGAGACGGGGTTTCACCATGTTGGCGAGGCTGGTCTCGAACTCCTGGCCTCAAGTGATCTGCCTGCTTTGGCCTCAGCAAGTGTTGGGATTATAGGCATGAGCCACCGCGTCCAGCCAATTCCTATATATTCCTTAATAAAATGTATAAAGTTGTTTTAAAAATTGATCTTTTCCTACTTTCAATGTAGTTTTGTGCTATTTTGTTTCAGAAAGAAGCAAAAAAGGCAAATGTAATTGGAAAAAATCTTTTGCATAAGTTTATTAGAGAATCTTCTATTTTTCAGACATTAAAATGGACTCTTTTCTAATAAAAATAGTAAGATGATCTCATTGAATACAAAGTCCAAAGTCTACCAAATGATTAAGAAGATTGAGGGGTTGACTTTACAAGTTATAGTCAAGTTTTTATAATAGGAGTTATAACTTAAAATAAAAATTCCAGCGACTTAAAAGCTTTAAAAAAAATAAGATGGTGCTAATCAATGAAAAATGTTCCCATCAATGACTACTATTCAGAAGATTAGAAAAAATATGCCGATTGGATAAGCAGTAATGGAGGAGGCTGCAGCTCCCGGAACAACAGCCACAACATCAGGAGCGGGGGCGGCAGCCGCGGAGGCGGCGGCAGCGGTTTCCCCCACTCCGATCTCCACAGTCACCACCCCGTCCCCGAGGGCAGGCGGAGGGGCCGGCGGGAGCTACAGTAGCGACGGTAGCGGCGCGTGCGGCGGCAGTTGCGGCAACGGCTGGACTAAACAGGTCACGTGTAGGTATTTTATGTATGGGATTTGTAAGGAAGGAAATAACTGTCGCTACTCGCATGACCTCTCTGACCGTCCGTGTGGAGTAGTGTGCAGTTGTTTTCAGCGAGGGTACTGTATTTATGGAGACCGCTGCAGATGTGAACATAGCAAGCCGTTGAAACAGGAAGAAGCAACTGCTACAGAGCTAACTACAGAATCATCCCTTGCTGCTTCCTCAAGTGTCTCCTCGATAGTTGCACCACTTGTTGAAATGAATACAAACGAATCTGAGTCAAGAAATTCAAACTTTGCAACTGTAGGAGCAGGTTCAGAGGACTGGGCGAATGCCGTTGAGTTTGTTCCTGGGCAACCCTACTGTGGCCGTACTGTTCCTTCCTGCACTGAAGCACCCCTGCAGGGCACAGTGACCAAGGAAGAATCAGAGAAAGAGCAAACCGCGGTGGAAACAAAGCAGCAGCTGTGCCCCTATGCTGCAGTGGGACAGTGCCGATATGGGGAGAACTGTGTATTTCTCCACGGAGATTTATGTGACATGTGTAGGCTGCAGGCCCTGCATCCGATGGATGCTGCCCAGAGATCACAGCATATACAATCGTGCATTGAAGCCCATGAGAAGAATATGGAGTTCTCATTTGCTGTGCAGCGCAGCAAGGACAGGGTGTGTGGGATCTGCATGGAGGTGGTCTATGAGAAAGTCAACCCCAAGGAGCACCGCTTCGGGATCCTCTCCAACTGCAACCACACCTTCTGTCTCAAGTGCATTGGCAAGTGGAGGAGTGCCAAGGAATTTGAGAGCTGGATCGTCAAGTCCTGCCCACAATGCCAAATCATATCTAACTTTGTCATTCCAAGTGAGTACTGGGTGGAGGAGAAAGAAGAGAAGCAGAAACTCATTCAGAAATACAAGAAAGCAATGAGCGCCAAGGCATGCAGGTATTTTGATGAAGGACATGGGAGCTGCCCATTTGGGGGGAACTGTTTTTACAAGCATGTGTACCCTGATGGCCGTAGAGAGGAGCCACAGAGACAGCAAGAGGGAACATCAAGCAGATACCTGGCCCAACGAAGGAACCACCTCTGGGAATTCTTTGAGGAAGGAGAGAACAGCAACCCCTTTGACGATGAAGAAGAGGCTGTCACCTTTGAGCTGGGCGGGACGTTGCTTGTACTTTCGACTACAGGTGGGGACAACGAACTGACAGACTCTGAAGATGCGTGGGACTTGTTTTGTGATGAAGAATTTTGTGTCTTAGATCTATAGAAACCTTGCGTGGTGTGTGAGCTGGTCTGCTGACCCCAGACAGCAGCTGTCCCCTATGGTGGTGTGGCAGTGCCTGTGTTCTCTCCTAGGCAGGCCTATCAACTCCAGGTGCTGTGGTAAGAATATTTACCCAGGGTCTGTCTTCTCAACCCCCTCACCTTTCCCCAAGGAGTGTGTTGTTTTCCCTGTTGAAAAAAGTTACAAAAATAAGTCTTAAAGTTAGTTAGTTAGTTTGTTTGTTTTTTGAGACACGAGTCCCACTCTGTCACCCAGGCTGGAGTGCGGTGGCGTAATCTTGGCTCACTGCAACCTCCGCCTTCTGGGTTCAAGCCATTCTCCTGTCTCAGCCTCCTAAGTTGCTAGGACTACAGGTGCATGCTACAATGCCCAGCTAATTCTTTTGCATTTGTAGTAAAGACGGAGTTTCACCATATTGGTCAGGCTGGTCTTGAACTCCTGACCTCAGGTATCCACCTGCCGCTGCCTCCCAAGGTGCTGGGACTACAGGTGTCAGCCACCGTGCCCAGCCTTAAAGTTAGTTTTTTGTAACAGGCATGAGCCACCATGCCTGGCTTTAAAGTTAGTTTTTTGTAACAGGCATGAGCCACCACGCCTGGCTTTAAAGTTAGTTTTTTGTAACAGGCATGAGCCACCACGCCTGCCTTTAAAGTTAGTTTTCTGTAACAGGCATGAGCCACTGTGCCTGGCCTTAAAGTTAGTTTTTTTGTAACACGAATTTAACTGTCGGACAGTTAGTTTAGGTGTGTTGCATCATCTATTTTCAACCAGATTGTGTTTATGGACTTTTCACACACTAATTTTGAGGACCCCAGGTTCAAAACTAAAAGCAGTGGCCCTGCTTTGGGATCCAATGATAGGAGTGATGGGTAAAGGGATCTAAGCTGGCCAGTAGCCTTCTAAGCTTCTCAAACCTGCATAGATGCAGTATTATTGGCCTTGGTAGAAAACTTTGGTTTAGTGGTTTAAGTCTTGTGTGGCAGTTAGATCTTAAAGGACAAAGCAGTATATTGGTAGTTGTCAATATAGCAGTACTAGCTGTTTATATAAATAAGAGAAATGGAGTTAGCCATAGAGGTTAAAACTACCTGGTTATCCCATATATTAACCCAAACTGGGTCTTAGATATACAGTTGTATTTAATGTTTTATGATCTAGTCTTTCCAATATAGGCATTTTCTGAAAAACATTTGTCCTCATTTGGGGCATTTTGTTGTGGGTTTCGCCTTGTTGGCCAGGCTGGTCTCGAACTCCTGACCTCAGGTGATCCACCCGCCTCAGCCTCCCGAAGTGCTGGGATTACAGGCGTGAGCCACTGTGCTCATCCTGACACTTTGATTTTAAACCAGTAAGACCTGTGCCGGACTTGTAACCCCCCCCCGGAATTGTTAAGATGATACATTTGTGTTGTTCTAAGCCATTGAATTTGTGGCAATTTGTTACAGCAGCCTGACATTTTGATTTTAACCCAATAAGACCCCTGCCAGAATCCTGACTGTCAGAATTGTTAAGATAATAAAATTGTGTTGTTCTAAAAAAAAAAAAAAAAGAAAAAGAAAAAAAGAAAAAATATGCCTTGTATTTAAGCTAATGGATTCAAAATGGAAAAACATAATATTCTGAAGAGGAATGTATGATGTAATTGTTGCAAAGAATACATATGCCATTGATATAAATTAGTATTTGCTAAACAGTAAATTTCCACATTTTAAAAAATATTCTATAAAATTTTGAAAATCTACACCAACAACTCAATCTCCTATATTCAGTTATTTCTTTACTTTATTGTGATAAAATAAGGCTTTGTAGGATTTTTAGGTATCCTTCACAATTCTAGCTACATGGTAAAAAATGACAAAAGAGGCAACTTCACAAAGTCAGCTTCTAATTGAATGCCTTTATTCCCGGATTCCCTCTCCTTCCGAATCCTCAAGTTTACATAAAAACTTCAGAGAAAATTTATTCGAATGAGTTAAATCCTTAGAAGTTCTTATCAAGTCCTTTGTGTACTTAGTAATAGAGAAAAAGCTGTCTTCTGCCATGAAGTTACTAAAGAAACATGGAGAAACAAGGCAACCTAAGTGTATGTGTTTCTTGACTCCTTCTCAATTGCCAGTTCCACAATCCCCACATTCTGGGAGCACCAAGCACAGATTACACAAAAATCACCTAACCATCTCCAAGGCCATCCCAGATATGTAATCAGCCATTTAACTATAAACATTGCTGGTATTGTAACATATATGTGCTTATAATCTCTACTTTTTCATATATTACATGTGCATGGAATATCACAGAACTCACCAAATATATCTCTATAGCTTCTCTAATAGAGGAGGACAATGGCTTAATCTATCAGAGCCAATGAAAAACATCTGACTTCCAAACTATGCCATAGTGTTAAATAGTGTCTTGAATACACTTGGGTTTTTGTCTGCAATGCCAAAGAAGACCAAAATCCATATTAAAGATCAAAATCCATATCAAATTGCTAACTTCAAGTATTAGAAGATGCCTTCTGCAGTTAAATAAAGACTGATAAACTTGAATGTTAGCTTGAGGGAATAACCTATTCTTTTCTTTTCCTTTCTATATTTGCTTTTGCCAAACTTCACTCAGGCTGGAAATAATCATAACAATTGGAACCAGCAGAACGAAATAGCTGATGCTGCTAGGCAAGATGAAATAAATATGCAACTCAAGTAATACTAAATATAAGCTCCACATGAGCATACAAGAATGAAACACCTGAGAGAAGACAGCTCTTTGGAGCCAAATCCCCAAGTTTACATTTTACAAGTCGGTATTTTAGAAATGCAATATTTATAATGTACCTGGATTTCACTGAGTGTAAACAAATGGTAGATTTATATCAACCATAGCAATAAGACTAACAATTTCCTAGGGGAAAGAAAGAAGACAAAAATTTAATTTCTAAGAAAAATGTTCATATAAAGTGATAATATAATAAACTTTTAAGTTCTCAAAATAATATTTGTTCTAAAAATTCAGAAAGCACAGAAGCATTGTTAGGGGATTTTTTTTAACCTTTGCTATTTGTAGTATTTTATATTCCTTGTATTTTAATGCAGTCCTACTATAGTATTTTTATGGTTGCCAATGGTGTACATGAAACAATACTGAAATGCAGAATAAAAAGTGTTATAACTCTTCTAAATGCTTATGATTTCAGCATGAAAATAAGCAATTAGTCTTAAAACATTTGAATCATTCTAAGATGAGAAGAAGAAATGAATTCCATTTCTATCAGAAAATTTGAAGCTTTGAAAAGGGAAACTGAACTAGGAATGTGACATATTTAGGTACTATAACTGTCTGTGTTGCAGTTTGTGGTACCTATCTAGGGAATTGGTTCATTAATCCTCTAGACTCTGCGCTATTCTGTTTTAGCAATATAGCAAAGTGGTTAAGAGTGTAGACTTTTAAGTCAGGCAGCCACTTAGTACTGAGCGACCTCAAGCAATCTGTGTGACCTTAGGCAAGTAATGAACCTCTTTTTCCATAAGCTTCCTCATGTTTAACTAATATGATTTAAAAAATGCCTTACTCATAGAGTTAATGTGAGCCTTAAATGAGTGTAATTCCATGTGAAGTGGGACTTTTCCTGTTTTCCTGGAATGTAGCTAAGGCTTCAAAGCTGAAGACAATGGAAAACAAGCAAGTTACTAGTCATATCCCTGGTAAAACCAATTCAAAGACCATCACTCTCATCAGCCAAGGTAGAGAGACGAATTATTTGAAAAGGGATTCTATGAAAACGATGCCTTAAAATAATTGTAATAGACAATGGAGTCTCATCTCACTTTTCCTCTGAGAAGAGAGGAATGTGTTGCACGCACAGAAGTGATCACTCAAAAAGCATCACTCCCACACTAGCTGTTTGTTGAATTCTTGAAAGAATATAGTTGCCCCATGCTGATACCCACAAGCAAAGCGTGAGAGAGTTCTTGTAGAATTTGACAGCTTTTTCCATGAGCCTGAGGAATGTTCATAAGGATGGGGATTTATGCCTACTTCTTGGCAGAAGAATTCTGAAGGTGGGAACCTGGGAGCTGCTCATGATATTTGGGACAGAAGTGAGATGGCTGCATTTCCACTACATGGTAAGTCAGGGATGCCTGAGCTTTTCCTTGCTTTTCAGGAAAAACTAATACAATTTCTCTTGAAGGGATGCTGCCCAAGAGGGTTGCCTGTTGGGTTAAGGGGACAGCCTCAGAAAGACCCTGAAGGTATAACGCAGGGGGAAGGAAATGAATTACAAGTGGTCAGCTTTAGTCTATTCCCCTGTCAGAAAATGCTCCAATAGGCAGAGTGGGGTGTGCGAAGGTGATGAGAAAGCTGGAGTGTCTTTGAAGAACATACAAATATCATCCATAACAGAAAAGCAGCATCTGGATGCCTGACATAACAGTGGACACACATGGGAAGATTAAAGACAAATGGAAGAAGAAGCTTTTCCTTCTTTATTCTTATACCTCCTCATTCCTTGCCCTGACCTCAAGAGGAGACTGAAGAAGGTGAGGTTGGGAGGAGGTAGAGCAAATGGCAAAGAAACAGACTACACTAATCTCCCTTTTCACTGGTTTCCAGAGTTCAAAAGATGAGAGAATCTTTAAATTGAATGCAAGGTTAAAGTTTGTCTTCGAAACGGACTACATTTTTGTTTCACACCTAAAATTGAGACTATTCTGATACATGAAAGAAACAAATAGTTACGAGGTGGGACAGCGATGCTGTCTAGAGGTAGGGTGATGGGGTCTGACACGGTACATTTCAAGGCAGGAGTAGGTGAGAGAAAAATAATTGTTTCTTATTTGCATCCTTTGAGCCAACCTGCTTAATAAACTGGTTACATGAGACAGTACATGTGACTAGAACATAATAAATGATCAGTGCAGTCTAGCTGGTATTATCATTATTAGATATTTCAAAATTGTTGTCCCTAAGTAAATTCAGCAATGTTTGTATTGCAGGGCTAATACACGGACTCTCAAGTTCAGCATTAAAAAATTCAGAGATTCTCACATGAATAAATAAAATATAAGAAAATCAACTGATTTGTCTATCAACCAAACATACCAAAATATTAAGCGTAACAAAAAAGGAAACAACATATTCTTAACACAAAATGTATACTGTGATTTTCCTTGATGGAATAAACTTGTTTCTGACTACTCAGACAATCTAAAGGTATTTTTTAAGAAGGATAGCACATGAATTCCATTTCATCACCAATTTATGATGAACTACTTAATCTATCACTTCTATATTTTCCTTAGTTCTCAAATAGAACAATTTTATTTTTCTAAAGCCTGAAACAAATCTTATACTAGATGAAAACTTCTCTTTCGGAGCTAAAAAAGCCAGTTGAAGTCTCCCAGTAAAGAAAATCTCTTACTCTAAGTAAATTTCTAAGGTGTCTTTTGATAGTGAAGATCTATGGTAATGTCATCCTGCCTCCATCATTAGTAGCCAAACTCTCTTAGATGAGATGTCGACGAGTAATTGACTCAGCATCCTAGCTTTCCACAGAGCTCATACTCTTTTGAATCACAGAAAGTATAGATTACACTTTCATCCATCATTAGTAGCCAAACTCTCTTAGATGAGATGTCGACGAGTAATTGACTCAGCATCCTAGCTTTCCACAGAGCTCATACTCTTTTGAATCACAGAAAGTATAGATTACACTTTCATCCATCATTAGTAGCCAAACTCTCTTAGATGAGATGTCGACGAGTAATTGACTCAGCATCCTAGCTTTCCACAGAGCTCATACTCTTTTGAATCACAAAAAGTGTAGATTACACACTGCTAAAGTTTTTAGCATGTAACTTTAAAATTAAACAGAAACAGATACTTTTTCACAACAGTTTCAGTGTAAGGACAAAAACGATATTTAAAAAACTGGGAAATATAATTTAGATGAGTTATGAGCAAAAATGCATTTCAGAACAAAGTAGGGCATCATTATGCCCTATTTTGGGGAAAAAAATCTTCATGCAAACTGAGTCTCACAATAGATGAGGTAAGTAGTGATCGCATTGCCAAAAATCTACCATAGCATAATACAGTGAGCTCTAAGTATATTCAGAAAGAAATTATTTCAATTTTTTAAAAGTGTTTTTTCAAGGATGGATGAGGTGTAGGTAAAAATTACTCTACTTACAATGTTTATAAGTTATGGAAAGAGGTTATTAAAGTGTGCAATGGTTAATTTTACTTGACTGGGCCATGGGGTCCCCAGCTATTTGGTCAAGCATTATTCTGGGTGTTTCTGCAAAAAAAAATTAACATTTAAATTGATATACTGAATAAAGCAAGTTGCTCTCCTTAATGTGGTGGGCCTCATTCAATTAGTAGAAAGTCTAAATAGAATTAAAATGACCTACTTCAAAAAAGGGAAACTTCCTCCTGCCTGCTTGCCTTCAAACTGGAACATTGTTTTTTCTGCACGCAGACTCGAATTGAAGCATCAGCTCTTCCTGGCTCTCGAGCTTCCTGGCCTTTGGACTGGAACATAACATCAGTGTTCCTGGGTCTCCACATTGTTGACTTATACTGCAGATCTTGGGACATAACAGCTTTCAGAAATGTATGAGTAAATTCCTTATAACTATCTGTTAATCCTAGTTTCCTGGTAGTTTTGTTTCTTTGTAGAACCTTAATGTGTCTCAAATAAGTCAAGTGCTACAGAGAAAGAGAACTTTTGACATTTATTCATTCAATGATATGTTTTCAAAAACATTCTACATATTTTAAGGCATTATGCCAGGTATTAGAGAAACAAATATGAATTAAATCATGCCTGTCCTTGATGAGTTACAGGTCTAGTTTAAATGACATGTTTGAAAACTTCATTGGCAAATCATTGTTATGTACAAAATAAGTGCATAATTTGTTGGGACATGAAGAATAAGGAGAATCTGGATCTAATTCTTACATACCAATTCTGGATAAAATAACTGAACTTTCAGACAGTGGGTTATAAATGTCATTCTTTTAATTTATAGCACAATTTGTAGGACATACAGTTTAAAATACTCCACACTTCATTTCTGGAACTTTGAACTGAGAAGGTACCTATAAAAATGTTTTTTATTCCATGCTCATGAATTTGCAGAATTAATGTAATTAAAATCCATACCAACAAGAGCAATCTACAGATTCAATGCTATTCCTATCAAATTACCAACATCATTTTTCTCAGAATTAGAAAAAAATCATTTTAAAATTCATCTGACACCATAAAGGAGCCTGAATAGCCAAAGCAATCCTAAGCCAAAAGAACAAAGCCAGAGGCATCACCATTACCTGATTTCAAACTACACTATAAAACTATAGTAATCCAAACAGCATGGATTTGCTATGTGTCTAAAAACAGACACACAGACCAATGGAAAATAGTAAAGAACCCAGAAATAAAGCTTCACACCTATACCCAAATGATCTTCAACAAGGTTGACAAAAATAAGCACTGGGGAAAGGACTCCCTATTCAATAAATGGTGCTGAGATATTGGCTATTTATACACGATAGAATGAAAATGGACCCCTATATAATATCATATACAAAAATTCAGTCAAGATGAATTAAAGATTTAGATGTAAGGTCTGAAACACAGAGGTTGCAGTGAGCCCAGATCACACCACTACACTCCACCTCAGGTGACAGAGCAAGACTCTGCCTCAAAAAAAAAAAAAAAATGTCCTTGAAGGAAAGCTAATAAATATGCTTCTGGACATGAGCCTTGACAACGAATTCATGACTAAGTCCTCAAAGGTAATCACAACAAAAACAAAAATTGACAAGTGGTACCTAAGTCAACTAAAGAGCTTTTGCACAGCAAAAGAAACTATCAACAGAGTAAACAGACAACCTAAAGAATAGGAGAAAATATTTGCAAACTATGTATCTGACAAAGGACTAATATCCAGAACCTATAAGGAACTTGAACAACTCAACAAGCAATAAACAAATAACCCCATTAAAAACTGGGCAAAGGACATGAACAGGCATTTCTCAGAAATAAACAAGTGGCCAAAAAACATATTAAAAATACTGAGCAGGACTAATCTTCAGAGAAATGCAAATAAAACCACAATGATATATCATTTCACACCAATAAGAATGGTTACTATTAAAAAGTCAAAAAATAACAGATGCTGGCGAGGTTGTGGAGAAAAGGGAATATTCACATACTGTTGGTGGGATTGTAAATTAGTTCAATCCCCATGGAAAGCAGTTTGGAGAATTTTCAAAGCACTAAAAATAGAATTTCCATTCAACCCAGTCATCCCATCATGGATATACACCTAACAAAAATAAATTGTTCTATCAAAAAGATACCTGAATGCATATGTTCACTGCAGCACTAAACACAATAGCAAAGCCATGGAATCAACCTATATTCCCATCAATGGTGAACTAGATAAAGAAAACGTGGTACATATACACCATGGATTACTATGCAGACATGAAAAAGAACAAAATAATGTCCTCTGCAGCAACGTGGCTGCATGGAGGCCATTATCCTAGGAAAATTAATGCAGAAACAGAAAACCAAATACCACATATTCTCACTTATAACTGGAAGCTAAACATTGGTACACATGGACATAAACATGGGAACAATAGACACTGGGGACTACCAGAGGCGGGAGTGGGAGAGGGGACAAGGGTTGAGAAACTACCTGTTGGATACTATGCTAACTACCTGAGTGATGGGTTCAATAGTACCTCAAACCTCAGCATCACACAATATATCCTTGTAACAAACCTGTAGCAGAATCTAAAATAAAATTTGAATTTTTTAAAATAAGACATTTTTCTTTTTTAAAAAAATTGAAATTGCATATCTTTAAGGTGTACAGGATGGTTATATACATATATATACACACACATATACACACACATATATACATATACATATATTAGTAAATTAAGCTTTCAAAAAGATATATAGTCTCACTATTGCCATATAAAAAAAACTGAATAATTTTGTATCTCAGAGGAAAGTAACTCATTACAAACATAGTACTCAATCAGGAATTCTTAGTACAACCTAGAGAAGAGATTTTTTCAGAATTTGCTCCAAGTACAGCCTAGAATGTCACAGCAATGGGCAAGAAGGTTGGTCTCAAATTAGCACTTTACAGAATCAAAAACTGGGGTATTGTTTAGGTTTTGTGGCCTTTGAATTAAGATTGAAATCATATAACTGATAAAAGCAGCATTGTCCAAGACGGAATTCTTACTATTATCATTTGTATCTGACTTGCTAATAAAGTAAAAATGTTATCTTTAGTGTTCATAAGTGATAATAGTCTGTATATATGATGAATCAATTCCATATGCTACACATTCAGAAGAACTCGATTTAAGAAGATTGGTTTGTATATTATTATAGATGTATGTCCTCCTCTTCACCTATTACAAATATTAAGTAAAAAAGAATATATGTGCAGGCATGTTAAATACAGGCATCCCTCAAATTTCCACTCTTGGTCTCTTCTCATTTTCAATGCTCTTCTAATGGACTACAGCTCTTTGCCAGCTATTACAGCTGTTTTACAGCTATTACTGTAAAAACAATGAATCTGAACTCTCTATACTGAAGGTCCAAAAATCCTGTGAGCTCTAGATATATGTGACCAACAATGTTTGTCAATGAGAAACATGCCATCTGCCAGGCACCTCAAACACATTATATGAGCAGGCACTCATTATTCTCCACGCACTGTGTTCTTTAATACCACTGGAGCAAAATGAAATAAGAAAATCTCCTAAAAATATAAAATAGGCCATTTCTAACTTAATTTTGTTAACTCACCATCTTTAATTCCAATGCCTAATCTAAATTGTTTTAAGTAAAATATCGATTATAACTATCTTATGAATAGTTATGTGCATATATTACTTATGCACTAAGAACCACGATATTCTGAAATATTGTGGAAATAGCGTGCTACTACTTATGCAGTTCTCAAAGACAGCAATTTTCTTTTTCTAGAACAGCTAAAGCCATTTCTCCTGTACATTAAATTTTAATCTTTGCAGTTAATGGCATCTTCATCTCCTTCACACACCTAGCCCTAAGTCAGAAACCTGAAAGTCATTTTTGCCTAGTGCCTCCCCTTCACCACTACCTCCCATTCCAATGAATATAAATTTTTACTCATACCATTCTTAAATATGTTTCAAGCTCACCTCCTCCCTCCATTCCTAGTACTGATGCCAAAACTTAAGCCTTGCTCTCAGTTTCTTCTCCCCTCCATAAATAACTGAAACCAAATTTTCTCCCTTCCCCCAATCCCTCCCATGAAACAAAACAAAAAACAGAAACCCCACCACTTTGTGTTTCTCCTTTGCCTAATCAGTGGTTTTAACTACCTACATATAGTGTCCATAATGTTCAGGTTTCTAAGTAAGGCCTTCCTTGATATGGCTCCAAGTTTCCTTTCTGGAAAAATTCTCGGTTGCCTCCAGAAGTGCTCAGTTACCGCTTTCCTTGGCCTCATTGGTCTATATTTATTTTCCTACCCAGAGCAGATCATCTTTTGCCTCTCCCACCTTGGGTCACGCTCTTCTCTCTGCTTCCCACACGTCCCTTCTTGAATCCCTACTCAAGCTTTAGAGACAACCTCAAAGATCTCTTATTCTGTGCAGCACTCTCCAGCTCCACTTGCTATCTTCCATCTCTAAACTATGTTTTCAATAGAATTGCAGTAAGCATTTTACAAAACATTCCACCTGTCCTATCTTCTTGGATTCTAATAACCACCCTCTAACATGAGGAGACTGAGGCTCAGAAAATGTTAGTCCCATCATAAGGAAGTGATAGCAATGGATTTGGAGCTGAAATCCAATTAAGTCTTCAGACTCCAAGATCCACACTCTGCTTCCTCCTGTCCCTCCTATATGCTGTAAAGGTAGTAATGTTTACTTCTGTACCATCACACTGAGCACAATGTTTTAAGGTTTGATTTGTATATTTTTGTCTCTCCTTCTACTCTGCATTCTTAGAGGGTAGAATCTGATCCTTATTAATATTTTAATGCCAGGACCCAGCTTTAGCATGACATAAAACAAAAATTAATGAATAATTATTTATTCAATTAATCAAAGGATCTTAATTTGCTAGAATATTTTTATCCTGATGGAAGAAAGTAAATTTGTGAGACAAATACAGAAATTAAAGTTCAAGTCTCTTCCATCATAACACACACACACACGCACACACAACTCCTACCCCTCCTAACCATGTATCTTCTTACAGAACAATTATCCATTACCCCATACTAGTAAGCAAGTTTCTTAAAGGAGTGGTATGCATACATGATTTCCAGTTTTTCACTTCCTATTCATTCTTCAACCCTGTGACATGTGGCCATCCACTCCCCTGAAATAGCACCAATAAAGATGATCTTCATTTTTGCCAAATGCAATGGTAACATTTCAGAGCTCATCTTTCTAACCATTTCTGCTTTGCTTGGCAGTACTGACCACTCACTCGACATTAAGAGTGCTCTTAGTTCAGTCTTAGTTTCCTTCCTGGGATCCCCTGACTTCTCCTCAAACTTAGATATCATAGCATTTCTTTGTTCTTTTTTTCTTTTTCTTTACATGCTCTTACTGGAGAGTCTCGTAATAAGTTAATGGATTCTAGCCCTGGAAAAATGGAGTTAGAACACTTTGATGAGTCAGTTTATAGTTGCATGCACTCCTGGGTCAATAGCACAGACATTTGTAAACACTACACAATTTTAAAAATACTTCAAGTTGGATTTTGCATGCATTGTTGGTATATTTTTGTGGCTGGTTTGCTTTCTTGATTATGTTCTATTTTGGATAATTTTAAAATGAATTTGTGTTCCTACATATTACTTCAGAATGGTAAAAAAATTTCTTGAGTCCTACCAGAGCAAAATTCAGTGAGGTAATGGAGACATGCCTAGAATTTGACTGAGCTTATGTAGCTGGAAAATACATCATGATGTATTCTCCAAGATTACTCCTTATCTTGGTAAAGATGCTCCTTATATTGGTAAAAAAAGAGATCTTTACCAATATCTCCAAAACAATAAAATAGGAATAAAACATATTTTCCCATTCTTATAATTTATAGTTATATAAATAGGTTTGTATAAGTAAAAATTATTTTGACTGTAAGTAACAGAAAACCAAATGTAAATGGCTTAAACATCTTGTCTACTGTATTATTCTCTCAATAACAAGGAGACCAGAGATAGTGCTAGTCCTAGCTTCATTATTTCAGCAGTTCTTTAAGGAGCCAGTAGCTTTTCCTCATTCTGTTCTGCCATCCTCCACCTTTCGGCTAGCTCTCTTCACGATCGCAACATGACTGCTCTGGCTTCAGGCATCACCTCCATGTGGAGCAACTTTCATAGGCAGAAAAGTAAATAGTCTTTTGTTGAATTTTATCTGAAGAACTAAGAAATTTCTCAGAAAGTCCCCAAGGGAATTTACTTTTCCTTACTTAGAACTGGGTTATAAGCCATTTCCTAGGTCCTTCCCGTGGTATGAGGTCATCCTGATATGAAACACTTCCCAGTGTTATCAACATGTGGATACTTGAACAAAACTGGCGTTTTGATACTAAGAAAGTAGGGGAGGAGGAGAAGAAATGCATTCCAGGTAGACAACCAACAATTTCTTTAGTAACTAAATTTGTAGTTTTCTAAGTCCTATCTGAAAAGATATTCAACTGAAGCAAAGCATCTCCTTAGTCAATGTTAAAAGTGTCAATTTCCCCAATCAAAAAAGGCATCATGGATTTTATATTAGTCAATGAAGACTTTCCAGTTAATTTTAAAAGGGAGATTTGGGATAAGAATATACAAAGGCATTTTATTGATCCAGTTTAGCATACTGTTTGGGCTAGCAAATATATTAAATTTATACAGTTTTATATTTCATTTATAGTATATATGTATTTTACAAATTCCTTTTTTCAAGCCAGATACACAGACAGTATTTTGCACATTCATATACAGTATGTACTCCATAATGAATCTGACATAAGGAAAATGATTTTAAATTTAAAACATTGATGTAATTCAAAATATTATATTCCTCATTTTATAGCAAAATCTTGTGGGATCCTTTCCACTTAAACTTAGTTTTAGTTTTTCTTTACATTTTTGATTTCTCACCAAAGCAATGCCAGTACTTGTGCTTTAGCTAAACACTTATAAATTAGACATCATTTAACTTATTTTTAATAATTATTTTTAATAATTGCAATATACCATATATTCATAGTATTGAATGCAGGTCTCTCATTTCACTCTAAGGCATTTAAACAAATAAAAATGTAAACCATTCTGCAAATGTGTTATCCAGTTCATGAATAAGTATGTACCTTGTCCCTGACTCTTCTTTTGTAACATTAATATAAGGTTATTATCCTGTGCATTATAACATTAATATTAGGATATTATCCTGTACATTGCAACATCAGCACATTAGTTTGTACGTTATGTGGTCCACCAGCCACTTTGCAATACAAATAAAAATGACCAAAATCCAAACTTTTAAATCTGACTTCTTTTTATCCCTTATCAACAACTAATATATACAACACATAGAAATCATTTAGGTGCTTTATTTCATTATGTCTTCATGGACTCTCATTATCAGAGTTAATGAGTTAAAAATATCACTCACAACTGAAAATTGATGGGTGACTATGCAAGCTTTTCAGATTGATTTGTCACACATGGAATAGTTTAATGTAACTGCTTTCCCTAAAATAAGGCTAGATCCTCACATACATAAGTGCCTTTCTGAGACTAACTATTTAAAAGCTGGCACTGAACCTTAGTGTTTGAAGTGTGTGTGTGTGTGTGTGTGTGTGTGTGTTGTATTCCATGTGTCCAAAGATGCGGAACAAATTTGTTGTTCACTAGGGTGACTCCCACACTAGACTGAAGAAGAGCAAAGCATAGGAACTTCCAACTAAAGAGAAAAAGGAGATCCAACTATAGATACTGTTTCAGAAGAAACACTAAGAAAGAGGACTTGAGTATTTTAACTGCTAGTAGGTAATAGCATCTTTGATAAAGCTTTTGCTCTTCCAGAAGAGGGAAACACTTTTCTTCTGCTTATTCAGCCTTCACTCTTCACACAAACAAAATGTCTACTCCCTAAGTATATGACTTGCTAGAATGGTAAGATTACCATTATCTATGTTCAGGGTGTTTTTAGAAGTAAGCCAAGACTTTTGGAAGATTTTAGTGACCCTCCAAGCCTAAATACTTGCTATGTTTTGAAGAAATTTTGTCTAGCAAAGAGTTTAACATCCTTACATCATAGACTGTGGAAAGAAAAAGGAAATTAGGTATTGCAGATCAGAATGCTTCACAAGGCTGGGCACGGTGGCTCACACCTGTAATCCCAGCACTTTGGGAGGCAGAGGTGGGCAGATCACTTGAGGTCAGGAGTTTAAGACCAGCCTGGCCAACATGGTAAAATTCCGTCTCTAATAAAAATACAAAAATTAGCCGGTGTGATGGTGGGTGCCTGTAGTCCCAGTTACTTGGGATGTCAAGGCTGGAGAATCACTTGAACCCCGGAGGCGGAGGTCTCAGTGAGCAGAGATGGTGCCACTATACTCCAACCTGAACCTGAATGTTTGAAGTGTGTGTGTGTGTGTGTGTGTGTGTATTCCATGTACCTAAAGATGCAGAACAAATCTGTTGTTCACTAGGGTGACTCCCACACTAGACTGAAGAAGAGTAAAGTGAGACTCCTCACCAAACAAACAAACAAACAAAACAACAACAACAAAAAACTTCACAAAAAGCAACAGTGGACATTTCATATTTCTGAAACTTATTGGTGTTTACAAAATCCAGCTAATCAGATTTGACGAGTTTAGGGTATGTCACTAGATAAATCTGTGGGTTTCTATAGCACTTATTATCCTCTGCCTAGCAACACAAAATATTCATATAAGCAACAATACTCACTTGTAAAATGCAAAATGTTAAAAATGTATGTAATTGTTTTTGTATTATTTTTACTCAGACATTCTCTGTGATCTATCAAGTGACAGTGTATTTGTGCTACTCTTGGTCCATGGCATTATAAATAATTCTATTTATATTGGTATTGGGAAACTGACTTTTTAACAAACATCTTCAAACACAATGTAATATAAAAATAGATTTTTAAATATACATTTTGATTTTTAATAAAACAGTTATGTTTCTTTCTTTTTTTTTTTTTTTTTTTTTTTTTGAGACAGAGTCTCGCTCTGTGGTCCAGGCTGGAGTGCAGTGGCAGGATCTCAGCTCACTGCAAGCTCCACCTCCCGGGTTTAAGCCATTCTCCTGCCTCAGCCTCCCGAGTAGCTGGGGCTACAGGCGCCCGCCACCTCGCCCGGCTAGTTTTTTTTTTTTTTTTTTTTTTTTTTTTGTATTTTTTAGTAGAGGCGAGGTTTCACCGTGTTAGCCAGGAGGGTCTCGATCTCCTGACCTCGTGATCCGCCTATCTCGGCCTCCCAAAGTGCTGGGATTACAGGCTTGAGCCACCGCGCCTGGCCAGTTATGTTTCTTTCTACTTCATTTCACAAAGTCACTTAATAAAATCCATGGTATTTACAGAAAAATTCCTGATGTTATATGCATGTGTTTTACTATAAGACAGTTATGAGGTTGATAAAATTTCTTCCACAAATTTTTTCATTAGAAAATTCAACACAGACAAAATCTCTTTTACTTTGTACTATAAAGGTTTATTTTTTTCTTCTGTAATATATCTGTGTTTGGGTATATCCAATGATATATCCGAAGTATGTATTTAGGCTTAAACTGCCATGGTTTTAACAGTGATTTTTTTTTTTTTTAAAGTAAGCCACAATAAATAAAAATGGCACAAAACCTCATAAGGATTCATGTAACGATTACATGGAGAAATTATTTTCCCAGGTAGAGCAAGCCATCTAATGTTTTCAAATATTGAAACAAATCTAGTCATTCATATAAATCATCCACTTATTAGCCTAATGGATCTTTGAAAGTGTATCAATGGGGGTCGGTCATGGTGGCTCACTCCTGTAATCCTAACACTTTGGGAGGCTGAGGTGGCGGATCACGACCTCAGGAGATCAAGACCATCCTGGCTACCACGGTAAAACCCTCTTTTTACTAAAAATATAAAAACATTAGCCGGACGTGGTGGTGGGCGCCTGGAGTCCCAGCTACTTGGGAGACTGAGGCAGGAGAATGGCGTGAAACCGGGAGGCGGAGCTTGCAGTGAGCCGAGATGGTGCCACTGTACTCCATCCAGCCTGGGCGACAGAGCAAGACTCCATCTCAAAAAAAAAAAAAAAAAAGTATATCAATGGGATGCAATTGGGTTAATACTCAATAACTTATCAAAGAATGAAACTTTTATTGTTTCTTCCAGACCACTGAAAACAGTCAACAACATACATTAAACTTAACACAAATTTTAACTTTTAAAAAAATTCTAAATATTAAGTTCTTTTACAGAGCTGACAAAGATGTCAGTAAGATGTAATAATAAAAGCGATTTGTATTAATTATCTATGATGATATGGACATTGTACTATATTTTTTAGCAGAAATATGTCCCAATGCAAGTCTTTAATTAACAATGTAAATTCAGTAATTATGATCTTATTACTAAGTTTTCTACATAAGATGATTTACTTTTATTAAAGGAAATATAATAAATACTAGAGACAGAAGAGAGCTGAGAATAGAATAGAGTAATAATAAAGTCACAATACTAAGAAAGTTATATATTTGTTGTCATAATATATAGCCAGATTATAACTAGGAGAGATTTTTAGAAATTAATATTGAACCCTGGAGCTTCAAGGTAGATGTTTCCATTGAATCGTAAATAGGATTAATTCAACTAAAATGCTAAAATCATGGGGGAACAGTATTAATACAGAGATTTATTTGACTTATTTATATTGCATTACTTTCATACCAAGTATAGAAATACTATAAAATAGTATTTTAATAGTACTATAGTACTTTAATAGGATTTAAATAGTATTTAATGGTATTTTAACAGTAGCATAAGATACTACAAAATAGTATAGTATAAAATACTATAAAATGCAGTACAAATTACATTTTTACTTATTTACATTGCAATACTCACAAATGCAAAATATTATTTTTGCTGAATTTGATGCATTTCTTCATTATATATTGTCGACTATGAACACTTATGAATTAACTGTTTTATTATTATTCTTTATGAGGTGCTTAGTTTCTAGCTGAGAAGTAAAAGCAACAGCATGATACTTACTCTCAACTACAATGATGTATTAATATAAGAAGTATAAACTCCTAAACTTAAATTAATAAATTCTAATAGGATTTCTATGTTGTCAAGTTTAGAGTAAATAATTCAATATATTCACCAGTTCTTTGGGAGTAAAGACATGGAGTATGAAGAAAATAAATTACTATGTAAAAATAAACTATGTCAAAAGTATAAAATAAATATAAAATAGCAGATGTTTACACAGAAAGGCAGGATCAGTGGGAGTTATTTTTAAAAGGTGAAAATATGTTCCATTGTATTTATTGATATTATCCTTCAAATAAATTCTTTACAAATAAAATATTTATTTCATTCTGCATAAAAACCTTAAAATACAACTTGCAAATTATTCTGTATTAATTAGTCAATCATTTCATGTTTTTCAGTTAATGTGAATTGAGTAAAATATCTTGAAAATTAAAAACACCTCATAATGTCACTAGCTCAAAATGACAATATGTTTGCAATAGCATTTACTAAAATCTATATAATGCTTATCACCTGCCAGATCCTACACGATTTAAATACATAACTTATCTAATATTCTTAAAGTACTATTGCTACCCCAGGTTAGTTATCTTGTTCGTATAGCTAGCACTAACTGACATACTCAGGAATCAAAACTAAGTGGCCTACTTAGGAGAGTGCACCTTTAACCACTGCTCTACCCCACCTTCTGACGAAAATGATTCTGCCAGGGTCTGCTATGTATTTGAAAATCATTATTTAAACTATAATCAATCAGAGATGTCAAGTGTGAATATGCTTTTCTCATTATGAAAGTGAATTTGTGAGTTACAAGCAATGAAAAGGAAAGTGAGCATAATAAACATGTCAAAAGATTAAACAGTTCAAATGTCAAGAACAGAGATAGTACAGATAAAAAGCAAATAATCATATTTAACATTGGAGGTCATACCATTTAAGTTATCTACACCCACCAAAAAACTACATTGATATCACTTATAAATTATGCCGCAAGAGAACTGTCTCATTAACCTTGTTCAAAACATTAATGGTACTTTATTTGTAAAATAATAAACTCATCAAAATGTTTAAACAATGTTATTATTTATTAAACAATACTATTCATATATCTCACATTTTTATGGAAAAAAGTCAATCTTTATTTACAGAAAATTTGACATAATTTGTTTTTACCATTTCAAATACAAAGAAGTATAGAGATTTGACTCTATTATTCTAGCCTGAAGTCAGTCAAGAAGAAAGTATGACTCTTAATAAATGTGGATCCACTTTCCTTTGAAGGTATCTTTGAAAGGAGCAGTAGGAGGGAGAGCAATGTAGATCTTCTCTAAAACTGAATTTCAAAGGATTTATTTGGCCCATCTTCCACATGGGAAGAATTAGAATTTTTTTTTTTCTTTTTATTTCCCATTGTGAGATCCTAAATGGGAAAATAAGTCCAGGTTATGTAGGTCTCTATGCGGTATTACAGGCATTAGCAGCCATAGTGCAAGGAATGTAGGACACAAAGGCCTGTGTAACTGGCTGCTGTGAACTTTAGTGGCAAACCTTAAAAAAGGGAAAAGAAAAAGGAAAGAAGACCTTTAGCACTTCCATATAGATCTCAACATCACTCAAAAAACTTTCTTCAACTGGGTCTGATGCATTAATGAGATCATAGAATTACTGTTAATTTAGCATTACATCCTTTGGTGCAGAAAGTTTATTATTATAAATAAAATGCCATCGTTCACAAAAAGTAATTGGGTGTGACAGTAGGCCATATTTTAATATGTGGTTTATTATTGTGTGGATTAAAAGCAGAAAGCCTAAATTAAAAAGAGAATTCCTTGAATTTAATTAAACAGTTTTAAAAATTGTTTTGCAGGTATTTAAAGTGTAGAAACACTATGATATATATATATATATATATATATATACTATGTAATATGTCTTAAAATCCCAACAACTCACCTCCTTTTAAAATTATGACAGATTAAAATTATGATAACTGTAATGTAAAATTAGGCAAACAAGTGAATAAAAATTGAGTAAATAATGCAATTTTACTTGGTGCACTTATTAACATTCTTATTATTCAAATATTATCTTTTCTTTATAAAATCTTCCTTAAACTATGATATGCATGTAGTTTCTGTATAATACCCAATGTCGGAATGAATATTCAAAAATCCATCTCATTAATGTTTTAAAAATGCAACTGCTAAACAAACTGTGTTTAAGTTTTTCAGCTATGCTAGTTTTTTGCCTCTCTCAAAATATAACTACTGGGCCAAGAGTTTCTAAATGATTTTCCATTAAAAGACATCTGTATTGAAACCTAAGACACACAGACACTATAGTAAAGCTTCTGAAATTTTCATTTTTTATAATCCTAAATAAAATTAATCTATGATTTGACAAGGAAAAGATTAGAATAGCAATATGAATCATATTTAAAAGAATGTACAAGAGAATTACTTAGTCCACACAAGGTAAAAGGAACTTTTTTTTGTTTTGTTTTTTATCAATAGTGATTCAGGAGATGAATCGGATTCCTGTGGATATCATTATACAAATTTATCATCAATGAACCAGTGAAGCATGAAACAGTGTTAATATAGAATGAAAAGAGAGTTTCTCCTCAATATATCACTTTATAAGCATATATTCTGAGTTTTAAAAGCAATAATCTTCCACATAAAATTCAATACAAGAGTGATCACAGACCACATTAGATCGAATTATGGCAGGATTCAAATAATATCGAATCCAGGTCCTCATCTTATATAGGAATCCGTGGCATATGATCATTTCAGCTTCTTCATGGATACCCAGAATGATGGGAACTTCATCACAGGGTGCTCACGAATTTTTGGAAAACTCTGTTAGAAAGCTCATGATTTAATCAAAGTAAAGTGGTTTCATCCTTTAAAATTTCTCATAGATTTATCACCATTTCGTCCTGTGGGCTATCACAGGATAGTCAGAATTCCTTTTCTTACCTGATAGCTTTTCGCTATTTAATGATAGCTTTTATTCTCACTTCTCCAAGTTAAGTCTTTCCACTGCGTTTCATAGAATACATCTATAATACAAAATAATCTTTCTTTCTCTTTTGAACTTACTCTTTGCTAATGTGAGTTTGCCAACATCCTCCTCAACCAGGCGTGCTTAGAATTGAACACAACAGTTAAGATGTGGTGATCACTGCAAACTATAATAGGGCATCCCTTTGTAGGACTCTATTAAGTCCAATTTAACAACACTTAACTTTTGCAGCCATGTTCCACGACAAATACCAAGCATTTGGCCAACAAAACGATGGTCATTAGTTGCGTAGTGGACTTTTTGTACCCAAAGATCTTTACATTTATATCTATTCCTATAAGGTATTATTTCACATCTAACATGTTAACATGAAGCTTTGTATTTGAACCCTAGGTATCTTATCTTCAAAAATATCAAGATAGTCTATTTTCTTTTCTACCAAACTCATATCCCTTCAGTGTCGTATAGTATGGAGCTACGTTGACATATAATAGCCTATCTCAATTTATTACCTCTTAATACTCAAAAATCCCCAAGAAAAACATTTTCTTGTATGGCAATTTACATTTGAGAAATTTTGTCCAAGACTTCTTTTTCTCTTGTTTACTTTAAAACAAGTTTTTTAGAGAATAATTTTACAGTGCAGTACATCTCCATAAGAGCGTTTCTTGGTAGTTGATCACGTTTAAGTGACAAAATGCAGGTAATGACATGCTCAATTCCACCTTTGAGTCAGGACAAACAGTGTAACATCGACGACAACAACAACAACAAACCCTTAGGCTGATATGCCTGTGCCACAAATATCCATACATACCGCACATGAATTGTGCAGTGAGAAAAAAAAAAAAAAAAAAAAAGCTACTACTTTATTCTACTTAAAGTCGTCCTCTATTCAAACTTTTATCTCACTCTTCTCTCCTTCTGCACCATAATTTTCTTTCAAGCAAAGAGAGAGTTCTGGATGATTCCAATCTCTCCAAATCTACATCACAGCCTCCAACCGAGGTTCTTTAAAGTCAGATAGGAGCTGAGGGAGCCTGGGCTGGAACCAGCGAGGGTTTCATCCAGCTCCTCCCCCAAAACACGCCCCCCAAATCGGAGCCAGAGGAGAGCCCAACCACAGAGAACTTCCACTCTATGAGGGCAACCTCTGAGTAAAGCCCTTGCCTACAACCATTCATCTCCTCCGACCCCTGCCCAGCACTAGACCGCGCTCCTAGCACCGCGCCTTCTTCCGGAGCCTCCTCCCACGGGCTGGCTAGGGGTGAGAGCAGGGGTTAGTCAGTGCGCACGTGACGCGCGATGCCCACATGACAAGACCGTGGGCGGGGGAGGGGGACAGCGGAGTGAAGAAGGGGAAAAGTTACAGAAGACCCGTCAAAGCGCCCAAAGCAATTTGTCCCTTCCCTTCCTCGCCAGCAGTGGCTCACGGATCCCTAAGGGACAGCTGGGAACCCAAGCGTCTCCAGCCCAGCCCCAGAAACGCTGGACGCAGTTCTCCGCTCACCCCACCACCCTCTCTTCCCAGACCCGCTGGTGATGCCGCTGCACCCTAAAGTTGTTCCTTCCTTCTTTCTCTCCCTTCCTCCTTTCCCTGTTTCTTTCTTTCCTTCCTTCATTCCCCAAAAGCTCTTCATCCGCTTAGGGTGATGCCACTGACGCACATTCAATTTGCCCCAGGATCTCTGAGGAGGTCAGACCAGGCCGAGCACCTTCCAAAGGGGAGGGTCTAACTGAGCAAACAAAGTTGCACGCCACACCGCAACCTGCCCCTCCCCTCCCTTTAGCCCCCAAGTGGAATCCTCGGCGAAACTCACTTGCACTGCGGGTCCCCTCTGGCCCCTACCCCATCATCGCGCAACACACCCCTTTCAACATGCGTGCCCACCCTTTCATTGCCCTGCGCCCCGAGCGGTCCCACCGCCCGGCAAAACACTGAGCAAGCCGCTGCGCTCACCTTGCTTGACACACTTGAGCCGGAGGGGGTCCTTGCAGTGTTTGATCACGGCCAGCACGTCCCTGATGGTGAGCCCCGCCACGGGGGTCTCGTTCACCTCCAGCAGCAGCTCCTCCGACACCAACTTACTGCCGCTCTCATAGGCCACCTTTCCGGGCTTCACCTCCCCCAGGTAGGGGAACTGTCCATTCTCGGCGCCCCCCTTCAGTTCAAAGCCCAGCTGGCCCTCCGGGTTCCTGCCAATGACACTCTCATGGACTTTGCTAGTCCAGTGGCTTTTCTTTTTCAAGCTTTTGGACATGGCAGTGGGGTGAGTCGCCTCAGTTCCTGGGGCTCCTTGGGGTTGGGGGGTTGGTAGTGAGAGAATGAGGATGGAGGAGCAAGGGGGCCCAGGGGGAAGAACAGCAGACTTTGCCTTCTCCCCCCTCTATTCGGTGCTTTCCCTCTTCTTTGGATGGAGTGTGGACGAGGAAGGGGGAGGATGAGAGGGACGGCTGGGCAGAGGTAGGAGAGCTTGGGTGAGGTTGTGCTGTCCCTTGAATGACACTCAAGGCTGTGGCCCCGCAGCAGAGGAAGCGGTGGTGGTGGCGTCGGCGGCGGCGGCGGCGGCGGCAGCCGGAGCTAGCAGTAACCGAGCTGGTGAGCGGGTGCGGTGGGGGTGGGGAAGGAGGGTAGGGATGCCGGGGGCCACTCCTGCGTGGTGCGAGTGGGAACGCGCGCGCGCGCCTGGGTGTGTGTTGTTAGCTGATATCCATGGCAGCTGCAGTGGTAGGGTGCGTGTGCGTGCGTGTGTGTGTGTGTGTACTAGTTGTACTGTACTGGCATAGGGGAGGAGGCAGGGGAGGAGGGGCGCGCGCGCCGGGTGGGGAGCCAGGGAGGGCTTCGCCGCTGCCTCCCTCCCTCCCTCCGCAGCTTGACCCGGTAGTGAAGGCAGAGAGGCAGGCTGGGTCCGCCTGGCAGCCTACGGGAGGAGGCGGGAGCCGGGAAGGAGGGGAGCCGAGGCCCGGCGTGGGGAGGCCGGCAGGAAGGGCCTCGAGCCAGTGCGGACCTTTCTTCAGCCTCTGTGCGGCCGAGCCGCGCGCCAGGCTGCTGTGCGAGGAGGACGCGCTGACTTCCTCCGACCTGGGCTCCTATGGAGCAGAACTAGCGGGACCTGGACTTGTGGCGCGCCTGGTGCCTGGTGCCACATCTCGGGCTCTGCGAGCCTCCTGGCGTGGGATCCTGCCGTGAGAAGGAACTGGGGCGGGGGACCCGGCGGGGCATTGCGGGAGAAGGCCTGGGAGCCCTGGGAGACTTGTGGCGTGAGGGAGTTCACTGTGTAGAGAGGTTTCATGTCTTCATCTATACAGTCACTTATTTGTCTCAAAGTTCTCGAAATTCCCTCTTAGAGAAGGAGAAAGTTAGAGAACTGGAGGCTGCGTACCCTGATTGCGCAGAGGGGAAGCAGCCTCGCATTCCCCCGGGCAGGCCCCGCCCGCGCGTCCCGCCAGTAGGGGAATTTAGCGGAGGGATGCGGTAGTCTAGTGAAAGGCTATCCAAGGGTAAGGGGCTTCACTTTTCCCAAGCAGGGGAAACAGAAAGGGTCTACAGGGCTAGGGGTGGAGGGAACGGATGCAATGAGCAGCCTCCGCAGAGAAATGGACAATTTAACTAGGGACCTGCGGCCGAGAGAAGGCAGAGGCGCTCCCTTGCCCAGGAAAGCCACCAGAGTCGGCTGGTACCTGGGGAAGAAACCTTGACACGATCTGGCCCAACACTCCTTTAATCACAGAGAAAGGGGAGAAGGCTCCCGAGAGTGAAAATGGCACAGTCGGAGCTGGAACTCAGCTCGCTGATCCCAACTAGTGTTCCCTTCTTTTCGCCAGGTTTGCATCCAGGAGAGGGAGGATAGGGGCAAAAAGGATGCAGGGAGGCTGATTTCCACTGGAGAGCTAATTTCCTGTGAGACATTAACAGTGATTTTTTTTTTTTTAATTCCTGTAACTGGTAAATGAATTTCATTTGCTTAACTTTTAAATGATATGTTTCAGACAAAAAAAATTGCACACCCACTTATCTCTTTAAAGCAGAGGATGAAAAGCACTGAACAGGTAGGATTCTTAATGTCTGAGATGAAGGTGATGTAGGAGGCAAACAGTACAGTTAAAAATGTTGAGTCGGCCCAAACAGAAACACCAGGTTTCAATCCAGACTCTGCTGCTTACTGAGAATGTGATCTTGAGTAAACTGACCTTCCTGAGCCTCAGCTTTCTTAGTTGTTAAATGGACTTTAAAAATACTAATCTGTTAGGACTGTGGTGGGAATGAAATCAGGGAAAGCAGGCACAGCAGTGCTCTCCTGGCACAGGTGAGTAGGCGTTTGAAATGATAATTCCCTTCCTCTTTCCCTCTTAGGTATAACTTACTACTTGGGGATGAGGGGGATCAAATGTAGTCAGAACTGGAAGAGATCTTAAAGATGATTTGTTTAACCTTGTGTCTTTTTTCACTTGAGAAAACAGATCCTCCATAAGTTGGCTGCACTAGTGAAGCTTAATCAGTGAGCCAGGGGCAGTGCCAGGATCTGAAGCCAGAGCTGCAAGCAATGCCCAGAAGTAGGCAAGACTTGATAGCAAAGCCTAATCTCACCCAGAGAAGTTGAGTGTTAGCATTATGAGGCATAGTTCTAAATAGAAACTCATCATGAGAACTGAATATATATATGGTAAAACCAAATGACAAGCTACCATTCATGGAAGATACTAATATTTATTAGGTTCTAACTACATGCTAGATGTTGTTCTATAGGCTTTACACATAATACTTCATTTCTCCTGACATTTTGATAAAGTAGGTACTGTTATCTCCTTTTACAGGTAAGGAAACTGAGGTATACAAGGATGAACTTTTGCAAGGCTACAAATCTAGTTAATGGTGAAGCTAACATTCAGACCCAAGTAGTTCAGCTCTAGACTTTGTCTCAGTTACTGAATTGAACTCTGTGCACTTACCATGTGTCATACCAGCTCTCAGTACATAGTGTCCCAAAAGATTGGGCCTGCACTTTCTTTCAGGGGCAATTAGGAAAAAAGTAAACAAATGGAGCAGGATTTGGGCATAATAGCATACTTCTCCCATCCCCCAAATCCCAGAAGTGTCACTGGGGTGTGTGCCAGTTTATTTAGAGCTCTTCAACTTCACAGCCACCCTTCTTTGCCCTAAATTGTGACATTAGAGTTGAAATCTGTAAACGTCTTTATGGTCAGTTGGCACAATGTTTAGCTTTGTCAATAGAAGGTGCTAGGGAAACACTGCAGAAAGAAAGGGGCTCCTTTTCTTGGTTCCAGTGCTTTCCTGCTTTCTCCTATGGTGTGGTGACCAGTGAGTGACTTTCTGACCAGTGGTGTGCAAGAAGGTCATGTTACATAATCTTCAGTAAATTTGGCCAGTTCCCTAGTGTGTGTCTTTCTATGGAGTGCCGCTGGCATGTCAGTGGAATGGCTTCCTAGCAAGTTTTACTGAAAACACAGCTGGTGGTTTCCTTAGCAGCCCAGTGTGTGGTGTGACACCTTAAATTTCTGGGTCATTAAGTGGACCACAGCCATATTATTTCCAATGAGGTCCCACTCTCAGGCTTAGTAGGGTGGCGGGTGGGTAGGGGGAAGTTCTTCTTAATTATTCTCTCCTTGGGTACTCTCCTGTAGCCTGACAGATAGTGACTATTCCCAATAATCACTATTGCTGTATTTTTAGTGGGCTTTGTCCCTCTCCTAATAGTTAACACCCTTTGACTGGATCTTGACTGATAAAAGTTGAACTCTGAAGAAAGCACTATCCTTGGAGTCAGAAATTGGGATCAGACTATTTTTTTTTCTCTCTATTTTGGTATTCCTCACATTCGCTTTATTTCTCCACTGCCTTTACCCTTTTTGGATTTGATGGTATGTCAAGAAAAAATTATTTCATCACTGAGCACTCCGATTGTAGAGCAGAACGCTAAATATTGCATGCTATTCCAGAAGAAAAATAGTTTAGGAATACTAAAAGCCAAAGAAAGAGAGATATGAATGCATTCTGTTCTTATAAGAGTTCTATGAGATAGATGCTTGTGGCAGACATGGTCTCCACCCAAATCTCCTAGGATCCCTTTGGTTGAACTGAGTATTCTTCCTCTAGCTTCTGCATTCTTTTGCTTCTTGCAGCCTTCCCCGAGACTCTCTTTGGAGGAATGCCCAAACACTACTAGACTCACTTTGTCTACTGGCACAGAGAGCCAGACAAAACCACCTGCAAGTTTACTTCTTTCCCAGGATACCCTTTGCCAAGGACTTTCCTATAGAATATAAAAGACCAGCCCTCTTGCCTCTAGTAGCAAGAAAACCTGAGATGTAATTTACACCCTGAGGCTCCCCTGTAGAATTATATTGCTGTTAGGATTTTGCCTGAAACCTCCTCCTTGCCTATCTTGCTTACTGTGGTACGTGAGATGAGTTTTTCCCGATAGCATTTCTATAATAAATCACTTGCAGAAACAATCTTCATCTCAGAGTTTGATCCTGGGGATCCTGACTTAAGACATTACTATTCTTTCTTTTTTTTTCTTTCTTTTACAGATGAGGAAACTGAGGATCAGGGCTTCTAAATTGCCCCAAATCACACTACCAATAGGAGGTAGAGTTGTGGTACCTTTTTTAGAGGGACCATTATTCTGCTGACTATAGTACTGTAGGGCATACAGTTTCTTATCCACACTGTTTCTGAGTCCAGTCTGTCAATATCAGTACTCCACGATTATTGTGTTTGTTTTTCTTTCTCCCTTTTATCTCAAAAATCTCTATTGTGATGCCAGAGAGACCGTTCTGAAACCTCTCCTTTTTTCTGTGTTTAAAACCGCCCAGTGCCGCCCATTAAATACACAGCAAAGTCCAAACTCCTTATCCTCCTTGGATCCTCCTTTCCACACTTTTTAACTGTTCAGCCATATTTCTCTATGTACTCTGAGACTGGAATCCAGGGCAACAAAGCTAATGTGGGTTCTCCAAGATTAACACAAATGAAAGGAAGCCCCTTTATGCCGTCTATTCTAGGTCCCTTGGAATATAATTAAAAACAGGAATTTCAACATTGAAATGTAATTATGTTCAGATAAGGGCAGTAAGGTACAGTGGCTTGAGCCAATCTCCAACCATGTCTGGGGACTGGGACAGCTGACCCAGGTGTCATACCTAAGGCTCAGGCCTGTGTCTTCACTTATCCTTTCAACCCTTTCCTTCTTCCAGAGTTGAACGCCTTACTTTCCTTGGCTCACTAGGCCATTTCATGGTTTGTGTTTGCCCGAAATACAACCCTTCCCTGCCTGGGCTACACCTGTTCACCGTCAAAGAAATACCTCTGGGCCCACTTTCTTTCTTGGAAGCATTTTATGATTCTCATTTCTGTTACCAACACAGCTTTTATTTATGTCTCCATGTATCCTTTGCAGAAACACAACTTTCCAGGTTCTATGTTTTATTTGCATTCTTAGTGTCTGGCACATTGTCTGACACAGTGTAAAAGCTCAGTAGAATTTTGCCTGATAGCAGATGTGTCTAAAGTGAGGGTGTCCAAAATTTCGTTAAATGATCACTGCTTTAATATGAATTCTTGGCTAAGGCAGGAGAATCGCCTGAACCTGGGAGGCAGAGGTTGTGGTGAGCCAAGATCACACCACTGCAATCCAGCCTGGTGACAAAGGGAGACTCTATCTCAAAAAAAAAAAAAAAAAAAAAAAGAATATATATGAATTCTTACTGATAGTATTAAACAATTATCTCTTTACACTCATAGTAAACATAGTAAATTCTGTTACAGTAACAATGTAGGAGAGCACATATCAATGAAGAAAAGACAAAATATACTTATCCATGAAACTGAGGTTAGGAAACCAGTGTCTTCAAGAGCTGGGGACAGCTCTGCATAAACACTGGGTCTATTCAGACTTGAGAGATGGTGATGACATGGTGAGACACAAACTCGATCTATTTCATAGTTCGTCTGTGATCATTCCTATTAATAAACTTATTTTCACAACTGTTTCAATATTCACACAAAAATGTTAACCCAATCTGCAATTATACCCCTTGAATGTAAAATAAAACAAAAGCCTACAAAAAATATGAATCCACACTTAAAAGGTGGATTTATTTAGTACAGTACGGAGTTTCTTAGACTTCTCTGTCACTGTCTCTAACAATACTCACCTAACCCCACCGAAAGCAACTTTATTTTGTCTCTTTTCATCTGCAAATTCATGTGGATTTTAAATTCTACTCTTTTATAGGTTCATATTTGTACTATTATAAAATGTGACTCTCTCTCTCCAAACTTTGCCTAAATTGCAGAATGATTTTTCCTGTTTATTCAGTGGTTTCCAGCTTTCCTGGCCCAGTCCGGGATTCTACTCTTTTGCAGGTTTATATTTATTCTATGATAAAATGTGACTCTCTCCAAACTTTGCCTAAATTACAGAATGATTTTTCATGTTTGTGCAGTGGTTTTCAGCATTCCTGGCCCAGTCCGGGGACACTGTGGGTATATCCAGCTTAAGTCCAGTAACTGGAAATACAAGCCCAAGTTCTGGAGAGTTCGAGCTGCAGAGATATATATGGGGACACTTTCAACCTTGACTCATTGGCCGTAACCAGCAGAATGGAAGATATAAGAAGAGGAAAAACATTGAACTGCAATGTTATAACATCCTTTACTAGGCAGAGAAAAGTGGAAAGACCAGGAAAGAAAACTGTATTACAATGTGAAAATGTAATGTTGAGAAATTCAGGCATGTTGGGGTTAGTAAGGAGAAGTTTTAGGGGCTTAGACTCTTCAAATCACATGTACAGAAATGTGTATTTTATCTGACATCTTATCAAATGACATTTATAGTGCTAATCTTTATCTCAAGACTTCACATCTTTTGGTGATTGCATCTTTTAGGTTTATAGCAGTTAAGTTTGCATGAAAGCACCAGGGCTGTTTCATTTCAGTCAAGAATAATGTTCATTGATTGTGCTTCTGCATTTCATACAACTATTTTAGAACTTGTTTTATGAGAGAATAATTGGTCCAACTTCTATATAACTCAGGAATTTACTCTCAAACAACACTGTCAATTAGTTACCTATCTCTCTGCAAATGATCTGGGAACATTGAGAGGAAAGGAAGGAAGAGGCAAAATCTGACCACTTAAATCTAAGCATATTAGATCATTTTGGTTGTTAGAAAGTCCTGAACGATGTGACTTTCGTTCTTGTAAAACACCTCTTTGCATAGATTCATGGCCCAAACAATATATAAAGAGTGGAGAAGGAACCGCAGTTGCAAATAGTTCAAATCATTGCTCCATCTTAACTATGCAGTTCACAAAGTGTGAAGAAATTTGATCATCTCAAAAAAGATAACAGGAAAAAAAAATGTTTTGTTCTGTGACTTTAAAGTTTTGCAATATTTTGCATACATGATAACGGGTACTTTAATAAGAACCCTTGATACTTTTGTTATTGTATTCAATGTATGCTTATAATACAACAGGATCGTATTGTTTGGGATTTGGAAATGTATTCTTTCTTATGCAATCTTATGCAGTGATACTGCTTGAATATAATTACGTGAATTTATCTTTCTTTTTTGTTGCTGTTGTTTTGCACTCATTTGGTGCCTGTCAGTCTTTTATCATCAGTTTATATTCTACTAAACTCAAAAAGACAATCTCATACCTTTTGTAATTGTAGGCATTCCTTACTAGATTTTTAAATAGACTTCAAAAATTCAAGTACTTTGATTTCATGCCATCAAGTAGCTGGATCTATTCCCCCCGCCTCCCCCCGTCCCCCGCTTTTAAATGTTAGTGACTAGTTCAATTTCTGTCGCTTTCTAGTTTGTGAATTCTAAATCTTTTAAAACCATCTTGCCATTTTTCATGCACTTATCCTTACAGAAAACTCTATGAAACACTACTTATCTCTTATTTTTATGTTTTAAACTACTTTTTTATGTTACTATTCCCTCTGCTTTCTAAATGCACATATTAATTTATTCTTTTATTCTCTGTAGCTCTTCTCAGTATATGAATTCAGTTTCCCATCAATCCCTATACAATTTAAAAAAAAAATGTTAAGTATTCTGTTATTTTAGTATATCTAGTGCCCATATTCTAATTCTGCCTCTTATTTTTAAAATAATTTTATTATTGATTTAAAATGATAACAGTTTCAATTTCAAGAAAGTGAAAGGAAACCAAGGAATAATATTATGGGCTTAATTTTTATCAGTGAACTTGTAGGTGAAGAAAAGGTTTTGGGAAGGAAATGAACATATTATACTGCAAAATAGTAAGGAACAATCAGATGTTTTTTCTAGTTTCTGGAAAAGCATGTTTCAAGAAATTCAACGACAAGTTCATCATGCTTGCTTAGATTGTTGAGAAGCAAAAATGCTGATGAACACTTGGAAGCAATGAGAATGTAATTCTAATCATACTGTTTTAATAATTTTGCAAAACTCTCCAAATGCTACTCTGTGTGGATGTCTTTCAGAATTTGATGAATACTAGTGGTCTTATTCTGCCCTTTTCTCTCTACCACAATATATACATTGTATCACACACATATATACACAGTATTATGTGTGTGTATATATATATAGTATTACATGTATTGCACACACATATACATTTTCCAAATATTACATATAATTTCATGTAATTTATAGACCTATTAAGGCCCAACCGTTTTCTTGGATAGGGGATTCTTTGGAAGTCCAGCTTAAATAAAGCCCTTATAGAACTTTTTTAAAATTTATACATAATCACCTCAAGTAACATTATCTACTGAACTCTTAGTACATGCTACCTGAACCTTTTATCACATTTCTTCCTGGCCTGTATTACAACACTGTTGACATATCTCAGCCTCACTTCCAGACTTCTTTGAGAGCATGACTCATGTTTGTATTCCTCACTGAGGTTGAATGAATAAGAGAAACTACAGTAGTAGGAAAAAAAAAACTGCACATGTAGATATCAGTGAATATGAAAGGGTCAAATGAATCTATTATAGTAAGCACAAAATCAACTGACACCAACAAAGTAAACCCCAAATTTTTAATGATATTTTAATAGATCAAGAGGAACAAGCAGATTGCTATCTGGGAAGTTGGTAAAGTTTTGAGACAGTTGTTTCCTACTTTATCATGGGGAGTAATTTTAAAAGAAAAATGGAGGATAAGTTTCTTTAAGAGAAAATTGTAGCTTAAAACAAGTCATGGGATAATTAGAAATAATTTAATTGCTTTAAAGGATTTTAATCTTTCAACTGCTCTCAATTAGATCCTAAGGCAATAAAAGAATCAGGAGGTTTGGAAAACCATTGTCTGTACTCTCTGAAGAAAAGTGGACATTAGGGGAGTCAGTTGAAAAGCGAAGCTATCACCATTTTCTAAAGAGGAAAAAGGTGAACCTCACAAACTATAGATCAAAAAAATAGGACATCGAGAGAAATAATATGAAGCTCACATATGTTCACAAAGAATGAGTCAAATCAAACAACATACATTTTTATTTATAAAGCATGACTTGTTCGTTGTCAATTCATGTTAGCTTAATAATTAGGCATTAATGCCATCACTGCAATGCATATGTCAGCAACGAATAATCAAAGGCCAGGCTTCCATCATTCTGTTTAATATCTTCGAGTAATGCTTACGTTTGCAAATGCTCTTTTAACACATTCTCCATATGCAGCCTGTCCAGCACTGCACACAATAGACCTGTTACGTCCCCCTCACAAGCACTCCTAATATTTCATGTGCTCATCCAATTGACTTCTCCCACTGGTGCCTCGTATTGAATTTGTAGAATCATACCTGCTCCTTTCTCAAAACTCTGAGTTTTTTCTTAAATAATTCGCTGACTCAAAAGCTGTCAGATATTTGAAGACTGCTCGCAAAATTTTAATGTTATAAATGTATAATGTAAATGTAATCAAGATTTGTATAATGTACAATGTACGTTGGTAAATAAAAGTGTGCTGTGAATAAATACATATACAATTCAAAATTTTACATAAATATGTGATAAAATTTAGCTCATATTCTTTTTTTTTTGGTGGGGGGTACGGAGTCTCACTCTGTCACACCCAGGCTGGAGTGCAGCGGCACAATCTTGGCTCACTGCAACCTCTACCTCCTGGGTTCAAGCAATTCTTCTGCCTTAGCCACCTGAGTAGCTGGGATTACAGGTGCCCACCACCGTGCCCAGTTAACTTTTTTTTCTATTTTTGTTGTTGTTTTTAGTAGAGATGGGATTTCACCATGTTGGTCAGGCTGGTCTTGAACTCCTGACTTCAGATAATCCACCTGCCTTGGCCTCCCAAAGTGCTGGGATTACAGGTGTGAGCCACCATGCCAAGCCTAGTTCATGTTCTTTAAGGACAGTTGTGAATATTTTTATGTACAGTTAATTTTCATTAAGATATTGATCAGTTAATAGCTATATATGTTCTATAAATCCTATCTAGTTTCAACCTTAAATTGTTTGCATATACTATCTAGTTTATTGTTTGCATATATTTTATAGTGTAGAGATTAGGCATTTTAATAAAGTTTTAAAATTTCCAGGACATACTGCTAATGACTATGCTTTCTACTATAGACCACAATTTTTTTCTATTGTCAACAATATTTTGATAAGGATAATAAGGAAATAAGGAAATGTTTCCTTCATTTGTTAACAATAGGTGTTTGAGAATTTTAAAATGAAAATTGAAGAAGTAAAAGACACCATACATTTAGTTTGTTTGATTTCGTGGCTTCAAGAGTTCAATAATTTATTGAAATATTTTACAGACCAAAAGAACAACATATATTGCATTTGTAAGACCCCACATATTTTAAAGGATAATGGTTTATGTATGAAAATTCCCTAAAGTTTACACTTCATCAGGAAAAGCTAAATAAAAGAACTTTACATTTTCCTGGGACTAATAATAAGATTAATTTCCCAATCCTCTTCTCTGGAGACAAATGTAGGTCTCTCTTGAAAAGCAGAAAGATTTGCATATGAGGTATGATTTAGAGGGCTAGAAACATCTTTTCCAGTCTCCCCAAAATGTTTCACTATGTTTTATCATACTGACTGATAATTTTGCACTGAAGTTTTCTTTGTGAGATAAGAAAATGCAAATATCTCTGAATAGGTCTCTTTGCTTTAGTCATACTCATATGGCTACTACTGAACAAAATGTTCATTACAGGATGAAGGGAATATTGCCAGCCAGCAAATCCCTAGAGTCTGCACCACACCAAACGTTGCTTAGCAATTTCCACGGTGTTCTCAGTCTAATTTGCAAAGATCAAGGAGATGTTTGTGTATGTTACATAAAGTTGTAAAGTTGGTATTTATTGTATGTTTCTGTATTGAAAGCTTTACAAACAAAGTGGAAAGCTAACAGGTGGATATGATAGTGTGGTGCTGCTTTAGCTGGATGGGAAGGGAGGGCTTCTCTTAGGAAGTGTTTTAGGCCAGGACTTGAATAATGAACAGTATTCAGTCATACAAAAATCTGGGGGAAAGACTTTTCAGGCCCAGGAGAAATGAACATTCTTTTCATGCATACAAGAATGAAAGTGAACATTACCTACTCTATGTCCTTAAGTGGAAAGTTGGCTTGCCAGAGAGTAGGTAATTTTCACTTTGATTCTTTTATGCATTCAATTATACTACTACTTAGGTTGGTTCATAAGGGCTTCCACAATTTGGTTCTCACTTAAAATTTAAAACTTTTTCCTAACCCATTCCCACCATATATTGTGCTAATCCATGCATTTGTGACTTTGCCTATGCTGTTTTCATTGTTTAATATTCTTCTCATGCATTCTTTCTTTCCTGATAACGAACTCATCTTTGAAAGTCCCCTTCAAGCATCCTCTCCTTTAGGAGGCCGCTTCTCACTGTCTCCTGCCTATGACCCATTGAATTGTTCAGTTTTTAAGCTACCATTGTCTTGTGCATTTGACACATTGCTTTGCAATTACTGATTTACATGTCTGCTTTTATCACTGGTGAGGTTCTTTAGGAGAGAAACATTATTAATTCATCTCTGGGCACATATGGTCCAACATATTAAAACTACTACAGGGTGCTATTACTATGTAGTATGTAGTATTAGTAGCAGTTACTCAACAAATAATTTTTAAATAAGTGAATATAATATCTTTTTGTTATGGCTTAATGCAAGATAGAATTTATCTTCAGAAGTTTTCATGATATATTTGTTATAGTTAAAAGCCAATAGCCATTAGAATATTACCATCATTTAATGTAAAACAATAAAATGTTAAATACAGTTCATATTTAATGTGAACTAAGCTCATGGAAATATTGTGTAAAGATTGAGTAATTATTGACATACAATTTTAAATTCAACTTTTCATATAGTATACCTTATTATATATTTTCAGCCTACTTTTAAATATATTGTCATTAAGAGCCAGTTACTAATTCATTGAATTCATTATTTCTTTTTAAGTTATAGAAGTAGAATTATGTTTGAGACATTCATTATTTTTAGTAGAGACAGGGTTTCAACAAGTTGATCAGGCTGGTCTCGATCTCCTGACCTCAAATGATCCACTGCCTCGGCTTCCCAAAGTGCTGGGATTACAGGCGTGAACTGCCACACCCAGCAGCCATCCCTCTGATTCTTTAAGTACTTCCTTGTTTTCTAATGTACAAGATGTTCCATATTATTTTGTTATTTCTTTTCCCCAGCTCTAGAATCTGCCTTTCCTTCAAGGAGCCTTGGTTCCTCTAGTGACAAATTATATTTAGAAACCAAGATCTGGGTATTTGACTTGATATTGCTATTGACCATTGTTTCTAGTCTCTTTCAGTAGACAGAACTAAGAAATGTAAGAAGAAATATTTGAATGTATGTATATGTAATATATTAAGTACATTTAAACATATTAAATAATGAGTTCATACTAATACTTTCAATAAACCACAATTCCCTTTTCATGTTTTCGAAGGAAAAATATACGTTATCTGTATACAGTGGACATAGATAGTAATAATACTGATCTAGAAAAGAGCAATCTTAAATAGATCCCATTAATAAAGATAACATATCTTGGAATTCTAGATATTAAAGAGAGAGATTATCTAGAGCTGTGTTCTAGATATTTTATAGTAGATCTTTGCTATGCCGTTTTGGATTTGTGTTGGAGTAGAACAATCAGATGACAAAAGCTTATCCCACATGGAAAAATCAAAGCATTCATTACAGAGAGAATTTTGAAATAAATGCATATATATATATATATATGGGGGTTATAAACAATGAAGGAAATAGTGACACTATCTATGTGGGAACAATACTAGTATCCTCCCTTTGGGTGAATCCAGTAGCTACAGATGCAATTCTGGGGACTCTGTTTAGCAATAGCTTAACTTGTTTGGCTACAAGCATGGAAAACTTGTTCAAAGATAATGAGGAATTGTAAATATCTAAATAAACAGGATTTGCAACATAAAAAGCTTTATGACTATGTGTCTGAATTCTTAGAGTTTTCTCCCAGTAAGACATTGGACGTGACAGACTTTTCCATAATGATCCATCTCGCCCTATTTCATGAACAGCCAGTGTTTCTCTACTTAGTTTACTAACCCCAAGTATGTAAATTCAATAGCAGTAGTAGCCTGTTTTTACTGGTTTATTTGCTTTATCTAAAAAAAAAGGCATAAAGTCTGTTTTTGATAGCATAACTAAACAAAGGTTCTCATTTTAATAATGCATCATATATATACTTGGTAACTATTCCATAGTAATAATTTAATAACTTGAAAAATATGTATACATGTATATTGGAAGAGGCCACAATTATAAAAAAATAATTTGACCAGTATTGAACAGTGCAAATAATAATTATTTAGAAGCTTCTGTGCAACAGATGCCATATGTGTTACATTTTATTTGATCATCAAAACAAGAAAATAGTCATATATAACATTATCCCCATTTCATAGAAGAAACTCAGATTACATAATTTGTTCAACTTGACCAACTTCTTATAACTAATACATAGCAGAGATAAGATTCAAATCTCGTTAGGTTTGACTCCAGACCCCAGCCTCTTTTGAGTGCATCATAAAAGCCTTTGGTCTGCCTGTGGCCTGTAACAACTTTTACTAAATTGATTTGTATTTGTAAAAGGAAGTTATTTGCCTATTTTGCTTTTTATTTGTAAAAGGAAGTTATTTGCCTATTTTGATGATCCCCAGTGTTTTTAACATCAATAAGTGTGTCCACCACACATGATAGTTTTTGATAGCTTTTAATGTTTTGTTTCCATGATTACAAGATTAAAAAACTATTAATTAGTGATACTTTTAATTTTGATTTTATTAATTAAAACACATCTGTCTACACTGGAAGAAGAGCACTTGTGACAACAGCATAGATGGCTTCATTTTGAGGAGTAAATTACAATGGAACGTGAACCAAAGATACATAGAAAAGGCATGGACCACACAAATGTGATTGAAAGCTGGCCTGGAGTCATCCTAAGTTGACTTTTTCCCACAGGGCCCCTAAAAGAGAGTAGAATCCCAACAGATAGAGTCTGTGAAGAGATAGACTGCTGAGACCCACATAACGGTCAGTGAAATGCAGGCAAGGAAGGGATCCCTAGCAAAGAATGGGGAGAGGAATGGATGGTCTGACGAATGCTGGAGGAACTGAAACACTCTGCAAGGGAAAGAAGATCCAGTATTAACTTTGACCCCTGCCAAACCCAGACAGCAACAATGGCCGCTCACAAAGCACCAGTACGAATGCACTTTCTTGTGCCCCCACATCTCTTCCCTTCACCATCTTGAACCCTGGTGTCATCATAAACCGTGTAAGTTAACAACTGAGGAGGGGAAGAATGATAAATTGAGAAAATAGAAAAGTATCTTTCTAGGCCCTACTTTCATACTGTAGGTCAGCCTTCTGTAGCATGGCAGATTAGGCAAGTGCAGAAGCCTTAATTGTGAGTGAAAGTTGGAGTTTTTATTCTGCTCTGGCTATACCTATCAGTTTCAAAACTGGAGTAGTTTAAGTGACTAAAGTACTAGGAAGATGTTATTACTTATTATAGCTATGGAGACCAAGATTTTATCTAGGGGGAGGAGTATCACCCTACAGAGCAGATTTGAAGGGACATTATGAGAGAAAACAGTTACTTAGGGTTTAATGTTGCCAATTATGTTCTTTAGAATACCTTCATATATTTATATACCTATATATCATATAACTAAAATATACATTTATCCATATGTGTGTGTATCATATGGAGCACATTGTCTTTTGCAGGGTTTCTTTGTTTTAAATGTCTATTTGGTTATTTTCTTGATTGAATTTCTATGTATGCTTTTCTCTTCAATGCTGTAGCTGTAAGCAAATAAGGTAAGGATTTATATGCAATATTCTACATGTTTTCTTTTATAATTAGAGAATATTTTATCTAAACCTCATATATCATGTGATATATGTGACACCCTGTCATATAGCATACTTGCATGCAAATGTTTATGAAACACAAATCATCTCAAATGAACAGGATCAAAACTATATTTGAAAAATGTATTCAATAAGATATGTAAGATGAGATAGAATTAATTCTAATTGAATTCACAGAGGATTTGAAATTGGATGTAAACCTGTAATAACAAATTACATTACATATGAATTACTATTAGATTTGCATTCAGGAAATTGTACTGTGTTCACATAAGAGTATCACTTAAAGAGAACATTAGAACAGATACCCTATTTTTACTTTCTCGTCTCTTTTCCTGCTCTTTTTCTTCCTCTTTTCAATAACCTAAATGTCATTGAAAAATCTCACCATCTTAATTATCAATATTAAAGACTGATTTTGAGAAATGTAGAGAACCTAGGATTTGCATTTTAGTGGAATATAAAATATAATAAATATTTTTATAAGTGTGTAAAATATTTAAGAGGTAACAATTTTAAGATCTTAAAAGTCATCTATCAAATACTGAATTTTAGATGTTAAGGCTAGCAGAGATATTCAAAAACAGCTTCTTTACAGTTAGCTTAGAGATTCAGTGTTCTATTGTCAGCATGTGGGCATTAAAAAAAAAGTAATTTGAAACTAATACAGGTAATTCACTCAAAACATTCTTAGATTTTGGGCATAGGTGCTGCAACTTAGAATTTAAGTGTTGTCCAAAAGAGATTAGTATTGGTCATAACATGGACTCTAAAGCCACCATTTAAATGAAGCATGTAAGAAAGAATATTCTTTCTTACACATAAGTTATCTCATACACAAAAGTTATTAATGGCCTCGAATGACCTCCTTCTCACTCATATGATGAAAAGAATAAAGTACATAAAATGTTTGTTGCAACGGCTATCCATAAAAAAAAAAACCCAAAATAGCAAAATTGAATAGGTATCCACAGTCAACTTTATCCTGAAAATGCCTAGAAATACTGACTGTGGTTATATAGCATTCTGAGACCAATGAATCTTTAGACAGTACTAATTTTCTATCCCAAAGCTATTCTCTACTTCCTTCTTAGTGACAGAGCTCCTTTCTGCTCAAATTTTATACCAGATAAAACATTCACCTACTGAGACTCTCTGGCACCAGGCGTGGTCATGTAATATAAGAATAGGCAGCGAGACTAGGTATGGACTCATTAGGGGCTTCTCAGAATGTCTTTGCTTTTCTAATATAGACAACCCTTTGTCTCTTTCTGTTTCTCCAGCCTATAGCACAGCTGATGAAAGAGAAACCATCTTGCTGCTATTTGATAAACATGAAGATAAAAGCTCTCCTTTAGAGATGGTGGAGCAAAAAGATAGAAGGGGCCTAGACTCCCTACCTTCACACTTCCTGCTATGAAAGCATTGCTATTATTATAAGGTTAATCTGCCAAAATGGACTTCCATGTCATATGCTTAAATGCATCAAAATTCATACAATATACACTAAATTGGTAAAAGTATCCATTTTAAAGGATTAATCTGAGGGACCCACAGACACTTAACATAATCAACTCTCAGAAAAAAAAAATCAGTTATTTCATTGTGATTTTGAAGCTGATCCTTTATGATCTTTTAGTTATCAAACTGTTAAATACATTTTAACTTTCAAATTTTATGAATAAAGGAGATGAATCCTGTCATTTTCTCAGTGTTAGTGTGATGATGTTTGTCATGTGTGCATATGTATGCACACAAATGTACTCAAGGAGCCTGAAGGGGACCATGACTTTCTGGGCACTCAATGCTACTTATCTCTAACTCCTCCTTTAAATCCAAGAAGCCAAGCAATGACCTTTTTTCTCACTCTTGGACTTCTGCTCTAGCTGTCAGCCACTCTGAATATTGAGAACAATTAATAGCCAGTGATCTTTAATTTGGGAGGGAGAGTAATATAACCATTTCACATATTAGTAATTTAAGCCCTAAAGTGCCATTTTTGTACAAAGTCAATGCAGATGCTCTCTGCCTTGATAATAAAAATGGTCACTTTAAACATCATGTAAGCCACCCCATCACATCCTCTCATTGAAATGAAGGAAGATGAAAAGTTACTGAGTTAAAACAATACTTGAAAAGAAGGAAAACAGCTTCTCAAAGTCTGGATGCTGTTTCTATGGGAACTGGCTGGACTGACAAATAATTGGAGGCCTTTACATATATTGCCCCTCAAATGTGAGCAGCACTTGGGAGGAAGAAGGCTGAACAAGGCTGCATTTTTGACCCACTACCCATCCCTATTATAGAGATTTAGGGATTTTGCCAATCACAGATTCAAACAGCCACCCATTTCATGAAACATAATTTAATTTTAGTGGTAGCTAGGGACATTGCCTCCTTATATTTACTACCCTCTGTTAACCATCAAACACACAGAAAATGTGGTTCCTCGTAAAACAATATGAATAAAGAGGGGTTGGGAAAAATGTTACATGGAAACTTGCAATGTGATATCAACTGTAGGCAAGGACAGAACTTATAAGCAATGCTTGGGAGGTATATAAGATTCTCAAATACTGTTTCAGGGGGTGGAGGGGAGAAATTTAAAGACAACAATCTGAATGATCCAGAAATAAAGTATCATCCTAGAAGACAGAAGCAGGCAACAGATTAGGATTCCTTTTCACTATAGTCAAGCATACTTAAAGCTAGAAATTGTTCAGAAAGTTACATGCATTAATCTGCCTTCTGCTTTAAGAATACAAGGAGGCTTCTGTCAACACTTAAGTAGGCAGTGAGAGATACCTACAGAAGCCTATGTCCCTGTTTTTTTCATTTCAACTTTTAGTTACAGGGAGTACACGTGTAGATTTGTGACATGGGAATATTATGTGATGCTGAGGTTTGGAGTATGGATCCCATCGTCCAGGTGGTGAGCATAGTACCCAATAGCTAGTTTTTTAACCCACTCACCATTCTCTCTACCCTCTAGTAGTCCACAGTGTCTAGTTGTTCCCATACTTATGTCCATGTTTTCAGCTCCCACTTACAAGTAGGAACATGAAGTATTTGTTTTTCTATTTCTGCATTAATTTGTTTAGGATTATGACCTCCAGCTCCATCCACGTTGCTGCAAAAACATAATTTCATTCATTTTTAATGCATGTGTAGTGTTCCATTTTGTATATGTACCACATTTCCTTTATCCAGTCTACTGTTGATGGGCACCTGGGTTGATTCCCTGTCTTTGCTATTGTAAATAGTGTAACAATGCACATACAAGTGCCTGTGTTTTTCTGGTAGAATGATTAATTTTCTTTTGGGTGTATACCCAGTGACAGGATTGCTGGATCAAATGGGAGCTCTATTTTAAGTTATCTGAGAAATCTCCAGAGTGTTTTCCACAGCAGCTGGACTAATTTATATTCCTCCAACTGTGTATAAGCATTCTCTTTTTGCCACAGCCTTGCCAGCATCTGTGTTGTTTTTTTTTTTTTTTTTTTTTTTACTTTTTAATAATAGCCATTCTGACTGGTGTTAGATGGTATCTCACTGTGGTTATGATTTCCATTTCTCTGATAATTAATCATGATGAGCATTTTTTCATCACTTGTATTTATTTGTTGGCCACTTGCATGTATTCTTTTGAATAGTGTCTGTTCATGTTCTTTGCCCATTTTTTAAATGGGGGTTATTTGGTTTTTGCTTGTTTATTTGTCTAAGTCCCTGCATATTCTGGGTATTAGACCTTTGTCAGATCCATAGTTTGCAAATATCTCCCCCCCCTTCTATAGGTTGTCTGTTTACTTTGTTGATAGTTTCTTTTCCTATGCAGAAACTCTTTAGTTTAATTAGTTCCTACTTGTCTATTTTTGTTTTTGTTGCAATTGCTTTTGGAGACTTTGCCAGAAAATTTTCACCATGGCCTATGTTGAGAATATTTCCTAGGTTGTCTTCCTAAATTTTTGTAGTTTGAGAAATATTTAATCTATTTTGAGTTAATTTTTGTTTTGGTGAAAGGTAGGGGTCCAGCTTCAATCTTCTGCATGTGGCTAACTAGTTATCCCAGCATCATTTGTTAAATAAAGATTCCTTTTTCCATTGCCTGTTTTTGCTGGACTTGTTGAAGCTCAGATGGTTGTAGGTGTATAGCTTTATACCAGTACCAGCCTTTTTTAGTTACTGTGGTTTTACAGTATAGTTTGAAGTTGGGTAACGTGATGTCTCTGGTTTTGTTCTTTTTGCTTAGCATTGCTTTGGCTATTTGGGCTCTTTTTTAGAAGAATTTTAAAATGCTCTTTTCTAATTCTGTAAAGAATGATGCTGGTAGTTTGATAGAAATAGCATTGAATCGGTAAATTGCTTTGGGCAGTAGGACATTTTAAAAAATTGATTCTCCCAACCCATGAGCATGAAGTTTTTCCATTTATTTGTATCATCTCAGATTTATTTAAGCAGTGTTGTGTAGTTCTCGTATAGATCTTTTAGCTCTTTGTTTAACTGTATTCCCAAATATTTCACTATCTTTGTGGATATTACCAGGCCTATTAAGTAGGAGTGAGCAATCTTTATTCAAGGATGAACACACAGAACAATATACAAGTGAATAAACAACACCTATCTTGAATAAGGAAAGCAGATGTGACTTATGTCACAAACAAACTGTGACTTATGGATGAAATTCTTCATCTTAAGAGAAGGGGAGAATTATCCTAAAACACTTCTTGAAAGGGTTTTGCTTTAAGAAGCAGACTAAATTGTTTTAAAACATGCAGAACTGAAGTAGGCAATCTAATTAAAAATATTTAGTAACACATATCCTGATAAACTTTTAGAAATGTTACGAACAAAGAAATTATTAAAACCTGGGTTCCCAAATATGTAGGTTACCTAGAAACCAGAAAAAAATACAAGAAAACTAACATACGTTCCAGGCTGGCTTTAAAATTTAACCTTTGTGACACTAAATACAAAAAGTTAATAGAAGGTGTTTAATGAGATTTTTATTTTCCTTTTCCTTTTTCTGCAGGGTGACAAGGCCAACTAGCAAGTGGCAACTGATTCTTTTTTTAATTTTCTGATATACGATGGTTCATAAATTATAGCACTGACATAGACCCCTGAAAAGTTTACTCGAGCAAATAATCCAGGTGACTAAAAGTTAATTAAAATTGAGAAAAAACAGAAAATTTGGTATAAATGTTCTTATGGTGAGCATTGATATGAGTGAATTCAATTAATTTCTGTACAAATGTTAGTATAATTTAATATAATGTAATAAATGTCACTTGAGAAAGAATATAAATTTAAAAAATAATTAAAGCTTAATAAGCTATACCTCTAACCTATAATCTATACCCCATAATAAATTGAGAAAGATCTGTAAGTGCAGAGATGGGTCACTAAAAGCACATTACATCTCTTGTTTTACATAGATAGAGGTTAAAATTACATTTCTGTGTTACATTCGAAGCTGAAAAAATACATAATCTAGAATTGTATTAAATATATAAAGAAGCCCACAGCAAAATTTTAAAATGCTCCATTCTTTTAAAACTACTACTGATTACAGTAGCAAGCAAAGCGTAGTACAGATTGCAAATTACTGAACACAAAGATTAGAGAAAAATAGCACAAAGTATACAACTCAATGAGAAGTTAATGTAAATTCAGTTATTACAGCTAACATAGTTTAAATATCAATAGATAAATGTCATCAGAGCTAATTACAAAAAATGCAATTATGTGCTCTTTTCTGAAACAATCAGAATTTTAAAAAATTGAATATGTAAGTGTCACATTATATCTTTTGGCTTCATCTGTCTGTGGACATTTGCCCACTTGTTTCAGACTGCTAACTTAAAAAAAAATTTAAATTCAAAAAAAGAAGAGGCTTTATTTGTTATAAAGGGTTGTAGTCTGCAGGGTGGCCATTCTGACAGGCTAGAAAACACAGCCTCCAGACAGAACCAGAAACAGATACTGCTAGAGAGGGCCAAAGGGAATAGGAATTTATGCTCAGCAAGGTGGCCAAATACATATATTCAATAAGCTAGAGGAGCAGTCATGAATATTTATGAAAGGAGAAACATACAGAGGTACAACTGAGCTTCATCCTTATCCATGTTCAGAAAATAGCAGCTATTTGAGGGTGGAGGTTTCAGCCCTCTGACATCAAATATGAAGCAGAGGACACACAAACTCTTTAATGTACATTGTCCATAGACTGGTCAGAAGCACTCCATGGTCATTGGTCTCTTATTAGGCAAAAAAGCGGGGGGGTAGCATCTTGCCACCTGTCCTAGATTTTCATGTTGATGCTGAGGTATGAAGTGTACTAGTATCTTCCTGGCCCCCTCATTTATGTGCAAACCCTGTGTGCAAGGGAATCAATTTCCCATGAAGTCTAATTTAAATTAACGGGAGACGAGAGAGATTGGATGAATTCTTTACCTTCTCTTTTCTGGGTGAAAGACCCTAATATTCAGTCATTTATGTAGATTCTGGAAAAATAATGCAACATGAATGAGCTAACAATCATATTACAAAGTAGTGGCCAGCATGGAAACCTTTCCTTGCATTGGTTTTTCTCCCGTACTCCCTCCCTTTTCCCCTCACTCCTATACCCTGGAAATGCATTTTCTAACAAGGTAACGATAGTTAAGTCTTTGTCTTAGGCTTTGTTTTCCAGAGCTAAGGGCAAGACAGTCGATACTAGGAATATTCTTAGAAAGTAGGCCATAAAGATGGGATTTTAGAACTGGACTACTCACTGGCCTGCTAGCAATGAGGATTTCAGTGCTAGTGGTAAACAGGATAGTGAAAATTCCTGGTTAGCAGTGGTACCATAATTATGGAAGTTTTAACCTTTGTTAAATTGGAATGAAATGCAGGTGAAAGGAGAAGCACTAGAATATATGAAAGTTGTGATGTTTTAAAAGTATGAGGTCAGCAATCATCATAAGGATTGTGCAGATTGGCTTCTCTTTAAGCATTATAGATGCTGAAAAAATAAAATGCTCAGCTCAGGTCAGCCAAATGCCATAACACGGAACAATGTGAAATCTGAAGAACTTCCAGGGAAGTTTTTAGGGAGTTTCTCCTCTTCTGTGGCATCATGGAAGAATGTGCTGAAAATCAGGCTCAGGATTTACTGAAAAAGTAGCAGAGCCTCGATGTATCCTGAATGCAAAGACTCAAGAGGCCCCTATACTAAAGTCAGTGGCTTCATAGGAAAGAATAGAACATTGAGAGAGACCTGAAACAGGGTAATTTGGGTGAACAAGCCTGAAAATATTGAACTCACAAGTTCTACTGAACTTCCAGGATGGCAGAAGAAGTCCTCTTCTCCAAGCCTCGGATTTTACAACGACATAATCTGAGGTGAGTGCCTCTCCTGATAATGCTTTCCCTCATGGTCTACCCACCTCCCTTTATTGCCTCTAGTCAGTAGCTAGGAGCACTGACTAGAGCTCAGCAGTGGCAGAGGAGAGAAGTATGATCCATCTTCAGGAGAAAATAGTTTACGTCAAAGGAATTGACATACCTGACTAATAAATACTGTCAGCAACCTGAGAAGCAAATGTCAGAATAAAGCTTCAGATTTATACCTGAAGAGGTGCAATATTAGGCTGGGTATGGGAGAATTTATTGAATAGAGGCAATCACAAAAGGCTTTGAATTTGATAATCTAGAAATGACACTGATGTCTACCCCAAAATATTCTTCTGGGATACCTCTTTGAGGCTTCAGTATAGGAAATACAGTGAAAAATCTGGAACATCCTAACATGGTATTGAGGAAGGAGTGAGAAAATTTGAAGATATGGGAATGTTAGGTACAACCTGAGTATGCACACCTGATTAAGATTCTTGTGTGGCCCAGACAACACTCTATAAGCAACGAAGTTTTAAGAGGCATCTTGCTGGCAGCTGTGCTCTGCTAGTTGTGGCTGATGGTAGGAGTTGTTGCTGTTGAACCGGGCCCAGCTGATACAACACTCAATCATCAGAGGCAAGGCAGGTGAAATTACTAGACTTGCCATCAATTTGCCTTGGCCTGCACACCTGTGGTAATAGTTAATGGACCATGGTGTTCTTAGTCATGAGATAGATAGACAAGAGAATGAGAGAATGAAGAGACGATGGGCAGAAGGCTGACATCACCTGCTAAATTGGAAAACTGTGGTTCCATACTCAATTTCCAAATGTAATTTAGTTCTCAAATGTGGACTTAATTGATTGAAGAGAATGGTTCTCTTGAGAAAAAAAAGAACCTGCAATGCCACCTGAAGTATATACAGTAAATATTTCCTTGATTATTCTCCAAGGGGATCTGAAACCATTTCCAGGGTAACAGTGCTGGGGAATGGGACAACACAGACATTTCTAGGACATTTAGATGTAAGTTCTGAGCTGACACTGATGTCACGGGATCTGAAGCACAATTGCAGTACTCTGGTTAAATGGGAGCTTACAGAGACTAGATAGAGTTTGACCCAAGTCCATTTCATAGTACATCCAAGTATATTTGGACTTAACCTGTGGCTATTTCCCTGGTCCTTATGTGCAGTATGCAAAGAGAAATACTTAGCAGCTGGCAGAATCCATACATTATGGTCTGTGGAATAAAAGCTACTAGGGCATCAAGAGCCAAGTAGCAGACCCAGAAACCATACTTCCATCCTGAGGAAAATTATAAATCAGAGGTAACATTATATCATGGTAAGAAATGCTGAGATTAGTATCACTATCAAAGATGTAGAGGATGTAGGGGTGATGACCCACATCATATTTCTATTTAATTCACCTGTGTGTACCCTACAAAAATGAAATGGATCATGGTAGATGACAGTACATTACTATAAATTTATCCAATTGGCAGTCCCGATCACAACTTCACAGCTGCTATATTATACCATCTGCCACAGAAGCTGCTATTGGAGCTACCACTAAGTTAAGTGACAGTAGATTAACACAGGCTTTGGCACTTGCTATAAGACTATTGATCTTGCATATATATTTTTTCTCCAATTCTCTTTAATAAAGAGAACCAAGCTCTGTTTTTATTCACATGGTAAAAACAGCAGTACCCGTTGACTCTCAAGTCCAGGGATATGCAAACTGTCCTGCTCTTTCACAGTAGAGAATGCAGATATCTTGATTATCTTGCCAATCTCTAGAATATAACACAGATCAGTAAACTGATAACCTCATGATAATCGGACTCAGTGAGCAGAACATGAGAAGTATAGTAGTTGTCAGATGTGTCAGAGGATTAGAGATAAGCCTTATGAAGATTCAAGGAATGGCCACAGTTTTGGAGGTCCAGTGGTCAGTGACATGGCACAACATCGCTTGTAAAACTAAGGATAAATTTTTGCACTTTTCAGCTGACACTTATCTGAAAGATACACAGAGTTTAATAGTCCTCTTTTGATTTTGGAAGTGGACTGAATATTATATCACTACTCTGACTCAGGTATTATTTGGAGACTTGGAAGCTGTTAATTTTCAGAGAGGCTTAATGGAAGAGAGAAGTCTGCAGAAGATCCAGCCTGAGGTGTCTAGCCACTTAGGCCTTATAACAGAGCAGATTGGCTTGAGGTAGAGATATCTATGGAAACAGGTTGCTATGAGTTCGAGAAGTTTCTAGGGTTTTACAGAAAGATAATTCTTTCTCTGTAAAAGAACTATTCTCAATTTGAATAAACATTCCTGTCATTATACTGGATCCTACTAGAAACTGATGGCCTGACTACAGGATGCTAAGTGACTATGCCACTGGGGTTTAACTATCTGAACTGAATATAATCAGGTCCATCATTTTTTATATTGGGCAGATGCAGAAATGATATTTGAGTTTCAGCCTGAGCACCAGAATACACTGGTAAATCGTACAATTGTGTGACCTAGACAACCACATCACTTACCTCTGCTGTACAGATGCTCCTATCTCAGCTGACACATTTGGCCTCAAGTGGTACTCCCAATAGTCAACCAACCTAGGAGAAAAGAACTTAGGCTAGTGCAAAGGCAGACTGATATGATATGTTAATGCAAAAGCAAACAAGACTGATGCCAATCCTCATGCTGGTGGACCAGCAAGCAAAGAAAGAAGTTACAATGTCAGTGGGAGTAATCAATCCTAATTACCATGATAGTCTACTGCTGTTACATAATGAGGACCCAGAGGATGTTGTCTAGAACCCACTGAATTTATGAACTTTTATGCCCATGGTAACCGTAAATGGATAACTACAACAACAATGGTTAGAAAAGGTGTATGTATGTATATGTATGTGTATATATATATATTTCTCTGTAAAATTTAGTGGATTAAGATTAAAACAATAAATTGTTTTGTTTATAATGTACAATTTGTGCAGAGCTCAGCAGAAACATCTTATCTTTGCTATATGAGTTGTCTGGGTTCTCAATTGGGATGACTTGAAGGCATGGGGCTGGAGCATTTGGGGACTGTCCATGCATCTCTTTCTCTTTATGTAGTCTCAGGCACTCATGATTCAGGGCTTCTGAACAGGGTCTCTCTAGCATATTATCCTCAAGGCAGATGGATATCTTATACGGTAGCCCAGAGAACCAGGAGTGTGTCTTCGAAGAGACCAAGGCATAAGTTGCAACGCCTTTTATAACCTAGCCTCAGAAGTCGTGCATGATCACATCTGCCATATTCTGTCAGTCACGCAGGGACAGATATTATTTAATGCGTGAGGGTACTATACCAGAACCTCAATACGAGGAGATGGGCATCACTGTAATACGGCTGCCACACAAGGAAATGGACACTAGATGGTAAAGTTCCGACTCACAACGTGTAAAGTTCTGAGTCTGCCTGCCAAGCAAGCCACTCAGACCAGCCAACAGGATGGCCAAGGGTAGAACAAATGCAAAATGGGTGGTAAAGGAGAAAAGTGAGGAATATCAGTTTTGGCTTGGGCACTAGTCACAGAAGTGGGCACCTTTGTTTGTTTCACTAACCATCTTCCCTTAAATAAAGCCATTTGGTGCTTGAATCTGGCAACCATTATGAGGCCCACTCTGACTGATTGGTCTTTTACGTCCTTTCTTGGGGAAAAAATGAAGAGATTCTATAATAAAGGCCACTTTCTTGAATCACAGTAACATAAAACTGAAAATGAATTGTTAATATAACAATGTATATAGAGAGTAACAAATGTAAAAATAATTTAAGTGGTAAAATATTGCAATGCAAATTATGAAATATTTAGAAAGGAATAACTGAAGGTACCACATATCAAATCTTGTGGGGTGCATTTAAAGGGATTAATTAGAGACATGTCATCTTAACTGCATTTATTAAATTATAAGACAGATTTTAAATTAATGAACTCAAATCTAGGATAAAATAGAACAAGCCTCAAGAAAATAGAAGAAAGTAAAAAAGAGAACGTACATACAAAAAAACAAAAACAAAAACAAAAACGAAGAAACAATAGATGTAGTTAATAAAATAACTATCACAAAATTTTTTGAGAAACATAAGTAGACAAACTTCAATAGTTTTTATAGTCATAAAGGTACAAATAAACATTAGAACACAAAAGATGATATCTCTGTAAGTATTATAAAGATTTACACAAATAAAATGCCACACATAATCTTTTGCTAATAATTTGAAAGCAGATAAAATGGGCAAAATCCTACAAAATTATATACTAGTAAAACCAATTCAAGGAGAAATAGAAAATCTTAACATACTTAAAACAGTTGAACAAATTGACATTTTAAAGTCAAAACTCTTAGTCCTCAATGCAGAAAGTCAAAACAGATTTCTCCCCCCACCTCCTTCCTTATAAGGACTTCAAATACACAAAATGAAATCAAATACATTTCCCGATGCTTGCCTTGCTAAATTCCATGTCATATACAAAGCCTTTTATTATCCTCATGTTCATTTCTTTAAAATTACTTTTCTTTTGTATGCCTATTCAATTTCCGTCTTCTTCCCATTTACATGCATCCAGTATTTTGTGTTTAATGTGTGTCCTTCCTCTTGATCTTTAATCATGTCTTCTGCTGAGTCCATTTGATTTATCTTAAACATTCTAATAATTGATACATATGTATAAAAATGTATAAACTACTCTCTTTATTATTTTTGTCAATTTTTCCCCCATGTTACACACTGTTATCCCAAAGTTCTTATCTGATAACTCCAATATCTGGATAATCTTGAGTTCTGCTTCTCTTGACTATTTTTAAACACTATTCCTCTTACATTTTCTTATTTCTTTGCATATCTAGACATTATATATAATTTATATGGCGGTTCTATTAACTTTGTCAAAACATGAGTTTTGTTCTGGCAGGCAGTTAAATTACCTGTGGACCCCTTGAATCTTCAAAACTCGCTGTTAGATTTTGTTAGGACAGATGTATTTCAATTGTATTTCTACTTCTAGAATATAGCCACTATTCCTAGAATATGTTCTTAATGTTAGAGTGTGGACTTTCTTGGATTTTAATTAAATGCAAGGTTTGTTCACTGAAGTCTCTCTACTCTGCCTGGGCCTACACTCCAATCTCTCCATACTGCTACTCTACCTCTGAAATCTCTGTTCATCTCTTAGCCTCCTAGAAGCTGGTCTTTGCTACCCCTCCCAGAGCCTCATTCAATGCATGAGTAGCTTAGAAGTTGGCCAAGAACTGGAGAGAAAAAAATTCTATAAATCTCTTGGGCAACCATTACTAGATTAATTCCTAGGCAATTGGTAGTTTTTGTTGTTATCATAAAGTGGATCTGTTTTCCATTTCATTTTGTTTTTTTAGTTACTTATTGCATTGAAGAAAACTTGTTGAATATACTTACAGAATGATTTATTGAACTAGAAGGTAAGGTTGAAGAAGTCTCTCAAAACGCAGTTGCAGGAAATAAAGAGATAGAATAAAAAAGAAGTCAAAATATATGGAGAATAATAATAGAAATTGCAGTGCCCATCTAGGATGAAAGGCAAGGTATACACGTAGAGAAAATGTTTGAAGAAAAAAATTACTGATAAGTTGTTAAAATTAATGAGAGATATAAGACTTAATATTAAAAGGGCACATCAAGAACTGAATAGGAGAGATGAGTAGGAAAAAATCCTCATTTAGATTTATTATAGTGACATTTAAAATTATTAAAGACAAAGAGAAACTCTTAAGATTTTCCAAGAGAATAATTAGATTATCCACAGGAAACTAAAATTCAGTACCTTAATTAGATTTGACAACAACAACACTGAATGCAAGAAGGTTTTCAAGAAAAAGAATTTAAACCTGATATTGCATTCAGTGAAGCTATCATTTCAATGTTCAAGCAAATGTAAGATTAGTTTTCAGAGAGTCTAGCAACATGAAGAATCGCTGAAAGAATTCTGAGAGGTTTAGCTTTTGAAAGGAAGCAATTGATTTTGTAAGCGAAATTACTATGGAAGGGAAGAATATGTAAAAAGCAGAGTAGAATTTATCCAAAAACAATAATTTAAACATTTGTGTAAGGATAAAAATCCAATACTAATACTTCAACTGCTACTAATATTGTGAAAGTTTTGGGGAGAAGAGAGAAAGGTGGGGAGGGATGTGTTAACACTTGGTTCTGTTCGGGGGAAAACAGCTATCTATAAGGTTACAGACATGATATGGAAACATAAACAAAATATTAATCTGTTTTATTTTCCAGTGCTTAAAACATTTCATGGGATATAGTCAATGATCAAATAATATTTGTTAAAATAATCTTAATTAATAATTATTACCAAAATAATAAAGATAGAATGTATATAGTTCAATTCATAAGAATCATCTAATTAAAATCAGGGAGACAGGAAACATAAAATTTTAAAAATTAGAGTAGAAAAAAACACAAACTAGGACAGAAACAACTTTTAATGCAACTGTAAAAAAAAAATTTATGATAAACTGACTAAAGTAGATAAAACTGACCAATAAAAAGATAAGAACTCTCAGATTGTATTTAAAAGAAGGACTAGTGGAACGGTTGCAGTGACTCACTCCTGTAATCCCAGCATTTTGGGAGGCCAACGCAGGTGGACTGCTTGAGCCCAGAAGTTGGAGACCAGCTTGAACAATGTAGCAAAACCTCATCTCTTAAAAAAAAAAAAAAAAATTAGCTAGGGATGGTGGTGCACACCTGTAGTCCCTGCAACTCGGGAGGCTAAGCTGAGATGATTGTCTGAGCCTGGGAAGCAGAGGTTTCAGTGAGTCAAGATGTGCCACTGCACTCTGTCTAAAAGATACACACACAAAACATAAGACACAGAAAACTTGATCATGGGGGCATGGAAAAGTATATCTGGAACATATCAACTGGAAATTTTAATATCAGAAAAAAGTAAAGGCCAAAATGAGATTTATGATTGAAAATGAATGTTACATATGTAGAAATTTGATGTGAACCAGGAAGATTGTAATAGTCAATAATAATTAATAAATGTTGCATTAAATGATCAAAAAGAAAAAATATAGGATCTTTCAGCTGATGCTGAAAAAATTTAGTCAATACAATTTTTCACACAGTTAAGACAAAAATTTTTAGCAGATGAGGAAAAAGAGAGGCACTTCTTTAATAAAAAGGGAGCTACCTACTATATAGTAAGTATCATATTTAATAGTGGCATTTCAGATTCATTCCTTTTCTGGTGGACATCAAGACAAAGACATCTGCAATCACTACTATAGTTCAACATTGATCTGAGGTCCTGGCCAAGACATTGAAACAAGAAAAATAATAAGTAAAGATAATAGGAACAAGAGGCAAAATGTCATGATATGAATATCCTAATGTAATGCTCAAAAGAATTTATAAACAAATTACTAGAATTAATATGAAAAATTAATACTTTAAGAGCAGAGAAATATATAATAAACATGTAATCACCACTCTAAAAATGAAAAATTTGTCAAATTTGTTTCATGTTCCTCTTCTTGTAAAAATGACACATTTATAAGAAAATGTATTGTAGCATTGTATATAAGAACAAACAATAGGAAAAATATCTCTTTTACATTAAAAACATTAACATTGAATGAGCAATAATCACCTACACTTTCTGCTCCGTGAAGATTTTCAATTGACTCAATCTAGATTTTTTCCCAAAAGTCCTTCTAGATAACACCCAATACTTCAGGCATACATCTACATTTCTAATATTCAAAGTTTCAAGACAGATTCTTACCTTAAAATCAGGAGTTGATTTATTAAGACTAATTGAGGACAGTATTGAATGGAAACTAATGAGCCACAGATACATCTTCCTTGAGGAGAAAAAAAAAAATTGGTTTCAAATAACTGATTTGTAGTTTAAAAGATCAATATTTTAAAACATTAAAATTCCACGCTCCTACCCCTGGTCAGGATTTTTTGACCTCCTTCTCTAACAAATTTCACTTTATTTTTTTGTTTTGAGACAGAGTCTTGATCTGCCTTGCTCTGTCGCCAGGCTGGAGTGCAGTGGCATGATCTCAGCTCACTGCAACCTCCCCCTTCTGGGTTCAAGCTATTCTCTGCCTCAGCCTCCCAAGTAGCTGGGACTACAGGAGGGCACCACCATGCCCAGCTAATTTTTGTATTTTTAATAGAGACAGGGTTTCACCATTTTCACCAGGATGGTCCCAATCTCTTGAGCTCGATTTCACGTATGTTAAAAATGGGTTTTAACTGAAAACTCAGTTTACTTGGAACCTTTTAAAAATGTAGCCAGCCAATCTATATAAGTGATAAAAAATATGAGAAAACAGACACAGTAAAGTCTAGATCAGTGTTGCTCAGTGGAAATAATGTTAACCATAAATGTGAGCCACATATGTAACTTTAATTTTTCTAGCAGACATATTGCAAAGTAAAAAGAAACAAAATTAATTCTAATAATGTATTTCAATCCAGTCTATCAAAATATTAGTCTTTTAACCTGTAATCAATATAAAATTACTGTGGAGATATTTAACACTTTTTTAATACCATTTTTTTTTTCAAATCTAGTGTATATTCTACACTTACAAGACTGTCTCAAGTCGTACTATTCACTTTTCCAGTTCTTAATAGCCACACATGGCTAGTGGCTGCCATATTAAAAAGCAGAGTTTCAAAGAATGTATTGATTAATATAATGAATATACTATGCTAATCTAAAGAAAGCAGGCACCAATATTTAGGAGTTTTAGAATGTGCTAAATACTGTGCTAAGCAATTTATGGATGATCTCATTTAATGCATCAAAAACCTATGGAGTTAATACTGATATTACTCAAATTATCTTCATTATATAGTTGAGAAACTTGAGATTCAAAAGATACCCCAATGGACTACATATAAAATGGGGCAAAGCCGAAGATTGTGTCTGGATCGGCTGCTTCCTTAGTTTATACTGCTACTTACTTTATACTGGCTATAGTCTGGATGATGGTTGGCACAAGGACGATGGCAATGGGGGAGAAAGAAGTCGACTACTTTGAGAAATATTCAAATGATGAAAGAAGCAGGACTTGGAAATGGGTTACACATGCAGGTTGAGGGACAGGAAAATATCAAGGATGATGCTTAGGTGTTTGGCTTGTGCAGATGATCAGGCTGTATGACTTTTGTATGACTATTTTTTTTTTTTTCTTTTTAAAGAAGTTTTCACAGGTTGAAAGATTGACTATTGTTGAGAAAAAAACCTACTATTGGGTGGTTTTTACTACTTGGTAACAGTAGTTACCAAGGCTCACTACTTGGGTGACAGGATCATTTGTACCCCAAACTTCAGCATCACACAATATATTCAAGTAATTTGCACATGTAACCCCTGAATCTAAAATAAAAGTTGAGATTGTTTTTCTAAAAAGACACTGGAGTGATCAGGTTTTGAGAGAAGAAGCTCAGTTTTCCATATGTCAGATTCTGAATATTCCTGCCATTGTTTTAGTTAACTTAAGCCTCTGCTACAAAATGTGATTTCAAAATGATTCTTTGCTTTTATTGGCTTTTACAGTGACCAGGAGAAAAATATTATACCAGGATAAAAATTTTTTTAAAAATCCTCTATGATGACTCTCTTTCATAACTAGGATGCAAAACTGTACGAATGAGAAAATAATTGGCAATTTATTTTGTGTGAAATCTTTTAGAAATGAATAAAATCTATGTTAAAAGCTCAGTAATATGAAGCTTAATGCTATGATTTATTTGTACGAAACTCCTATAAATCCTATGGACCAGAGCTAGGGACACTAGTTTATTCCACTGTTGTTAAAAATGTAATTATTTACAACTCTCTGAAGTTTCTTCAGCCTAACTACTTCATTTCAATTGAAGGTTTTTGTGATTCTTTGCCCCATAAGTTTGAATCCCTCAATAATGAGATTGAATTACAATCTACATGTTTGTCTTGTAAGATAAGGGAAACCATCCTCTGCATCTGAAAACAGGTGAGGGAGAATATCTGGGACAGAAGGCTTGAGGGATTTGTGGAGTGTGAAAAGTTCTGGACTAGTTGCTGTGGGGAATAGCACAGGGAGGGGACACAATATGGTCAGGGAGGGGACACAGTATGGTTAAGGGGCTTGTGAAGCTGTGGTCAGGGCTAAAACTATCCATAAAAACAAATATAAGGAAGAAATAATCAACTATGCATAAGCCCCAAAATGTAAAGAGTAAAATAAAGTTAGTTTCCCAGGTAGTGAGTGACAGGAGGATACAGAACCTCATAGGTCTTATAATTCCCTTTATGTTCCCTGAGGGTATTGTATTACATCATTTCAAAAAATTAAATAAAAAGGTTTTATTAATCAAAGTTGTTGTGGAAGAATTTGCCCTAAGAATGATATTTAACTAAGCTCTTTCATGAATAGGGGATTCTGTTTTGTATTTGTAGGCCTCCATCCATCTGTTTGTCATGTCTATTGATGGTTTCTTAGGGCAGTGGTCACTGTACTGAAATTTAGTCCAACATGAGGCAGCCATTTTAGTTCAGTGACTACATGAATAGTGCCAATGAGAGAACAGTGAGGCATCAGGGGCCCACACTTCAAACTATAGTGTGATGCTGGGACATTTTATGCGTCCTGCTGAATCAGAGTAGATTTTAACAATGGTCCCAGAGACTCAAGTAATCAAAGAAGTGCTTTAAAAAAAAAGTCGCCTGAAAGCAGAGCATAGGAAGAAGTAAGACCAATTAAGAGACTTGTATAATTACCAAGTTATAAGGTAAAATGTGTTTAAACTCAAGTAGTAATGGTGAGAATGTAAAGATATATCAGTAAAAAATAGTTACGTTAGAAGAAGATTCAGAAAAAAAAACTGACTTATGTAATATGGATATTAGGAATCAGGAAAAAGTCAAAGGTGATGCCATTTGAACGTACTATGTAATAATCAAGGTACAATTAGTAGGAGAACGTAGATATGATGTGCATAGAAAGGTACTGAGGTATTGTAAATGAATTTAGACACTTGGCTGTTGACTCTCTTTTTAGCTCCCTGTGTTGTTTTGTAATGGCAACAGACACACAATAGATATAATATGAGTACTTTATATTTGCCACCATAGCAGTGGGAGAAATGCCAGGCATAGGTAGTGTCCAAGATGTGTTAAACTTTCAGCCTGTATGTATTTCTTTTTATTACTATCCAAACTCTTCCCCATATGATCTCACTCTCTAACCTCTAATACACATTTTAACTCCACAAGGATAACAAAACTGTATGTAGTTTTTCTTATAGTCCTTATAACTTATAGTGTTATATATTTCACATATATACATGAAATCATGTATCTCCTAGTATCTCAGTGACTAAGACATACTATTTTTTAATAGAGAAATCTATTTATTTGGATCCATGCAATCAAGTTTTACCAAAGAATCTAACCGAAAAATATTCTTGTGCATATCGAACTCCTTTCATGGAACTTATCAGTTCCCTGCATCATGTCTTTCTAAATTTTGTACCTCCCTATATATAGAAACCCACCTCTATGTCTTTTCACTGCCTACTTTCCTGATCACTACAACCCAACATCCATAGTAATAGCTGGCTGGCGTCTGTAATGTCAGAATGAAATTAGAATACAGAAGTCAAACAGACAGTTTTGGGACTCATTTACATAATGATCTTAATCTCTGGAGAAGATGATTAACAGAGAAGAGAGAATTTAAGTCCAAAGAGCAAAAGAAGGAAATCAAGGACAGATCCTTGAAGAACACCCAGCTTTTGTGGAATTGGATAAGAAGAAGACCCTTGTGAAGCAGACAGACAAGGAAAAGGATCAAATAATCAACTGAATTTTCAAAATATTCCAATGCCAAACAAAGAAGATTGCTTCAAAAATGCAGCAATGTAATATACAATCTTCCTTTTCTGGGAATTGAAGAGAAACAGGTCTTTAGAAAGACCATGGGTAACTTCTTATAAAGCAGTGTTCAGTTAGTGTTGTGGGAGCACTGTGGCAGGGGTTAAGAGATGAGTGGTTGATAAATAATTAGAGGCATCCGCTTGATATTGTGTAAAACTTATAGATCAATAGTAGAAACCACACACACAACATTAATGTCCTCTTTTATCACAGAGAATACTTTGATATCCTTCATACACCATTAGTCAGGAAACTGGATTCAATTTTATTACTATCAATCTATTCTACAAGTTAAGTCAAGCTATTTTAACTATTTTCATTTTCTTAACTAAATTTCCCAGTAATTACCTAATGGAAGTGAGATTAGGGTGATGTTTATATATAAGTGAGAGAAAAGGTATTCAGCTGCCACTTAGTGGTTAGAGTTTTCATTAAATTTATAAGTGAATATGATTTTATAATTTCATGATACTTTTATATAAATATTAACCCTGTCCCTTAATTCCACACAAAATCACCAAAGGGCTGTATGTTAGTACCCAATTTTACCGAATTCCTGGTGGTTTATTAATGGGAATCACAATGTAAGAAGAAGATTATCAGAAACTAAATATGACCTTATCCATAGTTTCCAAAGAGTTTATGGTTTCACAGGAGGTCTCCTCACAGAAAAATATTGGATTAAGAAACATTATTTCTCTATCTTGAAATAATCTGTTTAATATCTGTTCTCTCAAATGAAGAGAACAGACTGGAAAGGGATGCATCAAGAAGCAATAGTGTCTATCAGTAAAGGAGGAAATACTCTGCATGCCAAGGAATGTAAAGTGGGTGTTTAGAGGACCTGGAAGCTGAAGAACTGTCTGAACTCCTAGCTAACAGGATCTTCAGTTCAAAAGACAGAAACCATTCTAAATAACCTTATAGGCCAATCTCTTACAGAGTCATTCACACTCTGCAGTCTGTCCAGATAGTTCTATTTATTGTCAAAGTGCTTTTTATGGAAGCATGCTTTCCTAGCTTTAGAAAACAGTTATCAACTCTTGTTGTCAAAGGAATTTCAATTTGCCTGCTAATTTAATTTCATGTATTTAGCACCTGAGACACATAGGCTTTTTCATTTCTCTGTTCTCCACTCCCAGGTTTATAATTGTACATAAAACTCAAACCCTAGTTTGATTTGTGAAACTAGTAAGTTATAGAGAAGTTGCTAATTGTAGCTTATATGTACATTCAAAAATTCTTACCCACTGAACAAACTAAATATTGATTGTTAGTTATGGATAAGAATTGTTTAAAGCTTAAGTTTTTTCTTTCTTTTTGGAATGAGTATTTCTAAAAACATGTCATCGTTTTTAATAGTAGGAAGAACAATGATGAAAACGAATTCAGTAGCAAAACTTAAAAATAAGGGACAAGAGACATTTATAACAAGAGGTACAGAATCAAAAACAGTTTTTCAAAGAAGATACATTAATAGGGATTATGGCCAGATAATTCAAGCAATCTTAAGTGAGATTAATATATCACAATTGTGGATATATACTTTATGTCAAATTAGATTGTAGGTCTTGTCTCTGCTAATTAGTGATCATCCATGACCTCTCTGTTATACACTGGTTGCAGGGTTTTAGCTAAAATATCACAGTCTTATATTTTGAGTTATAGTCATTTAATATACAGAAATTCCCTGATACTTGAAAAATAAATTAAGGATAATGTATGCCTTCAATAAAGGGATAATCATATACTAGAGGGAAATGTGCCTATGACCTTGTCAGAAGCCAAAGTTGGCTATGGATGGAATCACCAAAAACAAAGCAAAACAAAACCCCCAAAAACCTAACAAACAGCATATTACTGTTGGGTTCACCATGTCCACAGGACGTTCACTGTCCTGGGCCTCAACATGTTGCACATATTATGGCAGATCACTCGATGCCTACTCTAAATCCATTCTCTCTTCTTTCCTGTTAACAACTCAGTATATTATATATTATAGGTATACTATATATTAGATAGACCTATATGTAATATATGACCCTTCATTGACATGGGGATTAGGAGTACTGATCCTTGAACAGTAAAAAACCTGCATATAACTATTGACTCCCCCAAAATTTAACTACTAATAGGCTAGTTGACCAGAAGTCTTACTGATAACATTAAACAATCCACACATATTTTGCAGGTTATATGTATTATTTACTGTATTCTTACAATAAAATAAGAGAGAAAAAAGAAAATGCTATTAAGAAAGCCATAAGAAAGAGAAAATGTATATACTATTCATGAGCTGGAAGTGGGTCAGGAGAAAGGTCTCCATCTTCCTTGTCTTCACATTGAGTAGGCTGAGGAGGAAGAGGATGAGTGGGAGCTGCTCTCGCTGTCTCAGGGGTGGCCGACGTGGAAAAGGTGGAGCAGGCACACTCAGTGTAACTTTACTAAAATACATGGTAATTGCTGACTTTTTGCCTTGTCATTTTTTAAAAAATGCTTCTATATGGTACCAATCCTTCTTCCACCTTTTGCTTTTGTGTCAGTGCCAACATAGGAGAGTCCATGTTATAAAAGCAGTAAAAAACAGTCTTGAATCATCAGAATCCTTCTGACAGATTGTCTAATGTTAATTTGTTTTCTAATACTGCTTCTTCTATGTCTTCTTTCTCATCAGTTGGCACTGGCTTGGAAGCTCTCTCTCCATCATGGAGTCTTCTCTTAATTCCTCTGGCATGGTGTCTGATATGGTTTGGATTTGTGATCCTACCCAAATCTCATATTGAATTGTAATCCTTAATGTTGGAGAAGGGGCCTGGTGAAAGGTGAATGGATCATGGAGATGGACTTCTCCCTTGCTGCTCTCGTGATAGTGACTGAGTTCTCATAAGCTCTGTTTGTTTAAAAGTGTAGCATCTCCCCCGGTCTCTTCCTCCTTCTCTGGTCATGTTAGAGGTGCCTACTTCCCCTTCGCTTTCTGCCATGATTATAAGTTTCATGAGGCCTCCCAGTCAGGCTTCCTGAACAGTCTGCAAAAGTGTAAGTCAATTAAAACTCTTCTTTTTAAATTACCCAGTCTCAGGTAGTTCTTTATAGCAATGGGAGAACAGACTAACACAGTGTCTATCAGCTCTTAAAATTTCCTGAAATCTATCTTGAAAATCTTCTCCCCTCACATTTTATTTTGGATGGTGGATGTATCCACAATCTCTTTTGTGATTTTCTTGATTGGCTCTGTTGTAAATCCTGTGAAGTCATGCACAACAACTGAACACAGTTTTCTCTAGCAAGAATGTATCGCTTTGGCCTTAATGGCTTTAATGAATTTTCCTATAACAACAAATGCCTCTTCAATGGTGTAGTCCTTCCAGACATTCATAATATTCTCTCTATCGGGGTTTCTTCCACAGTATTGACTATCTTTTCCATGGGATACTGTGTGTAATGAGCCTTAAATGCCCCTCTGCTCCCTAATCTAAAGGCAGCATTAGAGACATTGTGTTTGGGTGCAAGTAGACCACTTTAATGTTTTCGGTGTTGAATTCATGGGGTTCTGGGTGGCCAAGGGTGTTGATTAATATCAAAAGAACTTTAAAACACAGTCCCTTACCGGCAAGGTACTTCCTGACTTCAGGGACAAAGCATAGAAGGAACCAATCCAGAAAAAGTGTTCATATTGTCCAGGACTTCTTTTTATACAAACAAAAGACTGGCAGCTGGTGTTTAGCTTTTTCTTTCAAGGCTCAAGGGTTAGCAGCTTTATAGATAGAAGCAGTCTGGATCATAAACAGGACTGGAGGTGGGAGAAGGAGGGAAATGCCTCGTTTAGTAGCCTATACCCTACTGGAGTTACTTTAGCCCCTTTACCTTCTTGTAAAAGCTGTATCTAGAAGACGGGATACATGATGCAATGTTCAGATATGGGTACAAAACAGTACTAAAAGAAGTCAAATTGTACATTTTCTACTTATAGAAAAGGAGTTGGCTCTGGGCAGCCAGTGGGTAACAAGAAGGCATTTTGTACCAAAGATAAGGCATAGAATACATGTTTGTGTCCCCACAAGATTTTTAGGTTGAAATGATTGTTGGAGATAGGGCCTTAGATCATGAGAGTGGAACAGTCATGATGTGATTTGTGCCCTTAAGAAGATACATGAGAGTGCTTCCTTCATGCCTCACTTCTCACGCTCTCCATCCTCCCTTCTCTCTCTCCCTGTCTCTCTCTTTCTCTCTTCCTCTCTCTCTGATATATCAGAATACAAGGAGAAGATGGCCTTCTGCAGATCAGGAACACAGCCCTCCTCAAACAGTAAATCTGCTGGCACTTTGATCTTGGGCTTTTTACCTGGAGAACTGTGAGAAATAAATGTTGTTTAAGCCACTCAGCCTATGGTATTGTGTTATAGCAGCCTGAACTAAGACAGAAGGGGAAGGAGAAATGGAGGAAAGAGTGAATGGGTACTCAAAGGAAGAAAAAGCCAAAAAATATATTTTTTTAATTTTTTGCACAGGTTCCCTTTTTGAATGCGTCATTAACATCCTGGAATTCCATAGTAGTGCACGCATAATCTGCCTGTTATTCCCTTTTAAATATAATGCGTTAAAAAGCATGAATTATGTGTAAGCCTTTATAGGAAAGAGAACACTTTTTTCACAACACATGAAGTGTGAAGATATCTAGCATTTGTGGATGGGGTGTCATTTTTAACTGATAACATTCTGTTTTGTCACAGAGTTCCAACAAGAATGTACTAACTACATTACTTTGCTAATTTTAGCATTTGCTTTTATGGTTTCGTGTCAAATTTATTACTTTAATGTTGGTTTAGGACGTATGACAATATTTACAGTTAATAAGCACTAAGAATAGTTTTAGTGTCCACACACTACTGAAAGCCTTTGTGGGAGACAGTGAGAATGGGATAAGGGAGGTAAGAGATACCATGCTGTATTACAATAGAAATTACTGTCACCTCAGGGATTATTACTAAGTAAAGGAATTACAACAATATTTATTCATGCTTCATTTTTATATTGTGGAAAAGCAGAATGATTTTGACGAAAGCTTTTATTTACAAAATTTTCACACAGCTTACTTATGAAAATCGCTCTACTTTTTAATGTTAGTTTCTTATATGAATGTATGTTCTTCAGTCCATTTGAAATGTTTAATCAAATTAATCCTTTAATGTTTTACTGTTTTATTGAATCCAAATGCAAAAAAAAGCTAATCTAATCTTAACATATCTTCTCATGTTGTTTTTTCTGCTCTTGATCATTTCCCCATGTCACTAAAAACCATTTAAAAAGGAAAAAAAACCTTTGGTAAGCGGCATAGGCATACCATTTGATTGCATACACGGATATTTGTGCAATTAAGCATCCCCTTTTGTACTATATATTTTATGCTACAATTGGAATAAGTTCTGGATAGGGAGTCTGTATACAAAGTGTTTAGGGATGTAGCCTTTAGGGCTACAAGGCCACGTTCTCATCTCACCCTCAGTCACTTCTTAGATACGTGAAGTTGGGCATATTACTTATTTCTTTGTATCTCAGTTTTGTCATCAGTAAAATGGGAATAATAATAGTTTGTACATCAGAGAATGTTTTGAGGATTATATGAATGCATATATGTAAGGAATTTAGATCGTAAGTATTTTATCAGTATTTGTTCTTATTATTCCCCTAAATACAGGCTAGAGAAGGAAATGTCCTTTGATCTGTAGAACCTTAATATCATCTACATTCATGAGTTAATTAATTGGTAAGGTCACATGTTTACACACTTTGAAAGAATTTTTATAAACTAAAAATCGTGGTTCCATGGAAGCTTAAATGGACATTCCAGGAAAACTGTTCTACAAATTATAGCTTTCTAGGAAGAAAACCTATTTTTTTTCCAATTTGGTTCATAATCATTTGTCTATCTAGCTCTATTCTTCTTTTTTTTAATCAACAAAAATTGTATATATTTAGAGCAAACTTGTCCAATTCATGGCCCATGAGCTGCATGTGGCCCAGGACAGCTTTGAATGTGGCCCAAAACAAATTCCTAAATTTCTTAAAACCTGACGTCTTTTGGTAACTTTTTTTCAAGCTCATCAGCTATCATCAGTGGTTAGTGTTAGTGCATTTTATGTGTGGCCAAGACAATTCTTCTTCCAGTGTGGCGCAGGGAAGTCAAAAGATTGGAAACCCTTGATTTAAGGTGTAAAACGCCATATATATATATATATATATGAATGACTAAACCAAACCATTTAACATGTGGATTACCTCACATACTTAACCATTTTTCTGTGGCAAGAACAACAATTTTACTATCTTAACATATCTTAACAATGTTCCAGCATGCCATATATTGCTATTAACTACGATCATTATGAATCACAATACATCTCTTGAACTTATTCCTCCTAAGTAAAACTTCATGTCCTTTGACCAGCATTTCCCAAACCTCTCCACCCTCCAGCCTTTGAATACCACCAATTTACTCTCTGTTTCTATGAGTTCAACTTTTTTTACATCCCACATGTATGTAAGCAGTATTTGTCTTCCTGTGCCTGGCTTATTTCACTTACCATAATGTCTTTCAGTTTCATCCATGTTATCACAAGTAACAGGATTTCATTCTGTTTGTGGCTGAGTAACATTCCGTTGTGTATATGTACACCACATTTTTTTACTCATTCATCCATTGATAGACACAGACTGACTCCATATCGTGGCTATTGTGAACAATGCTGCAATGAACATGTGAGTGCAGATATCTCTTTGACATACTGATTTCATGTCCTTTGATGTACACCGTGGTTAAATTGCTAGATCATAGAGTAATTCTATTTTTAATTTTTTGAGGAACATCAATACTGTTTTCCATAATGACTGTACTAATTTGCATTCCTACCAGCAGTGTGTGAGGGTTCCCTTTTCTCTATATCCTCACCAGAATTTCTCTTTTATCTTTTTGATAATACCCACTTTAACAGGTGAGAGGTGATATCTCATTGTGGTTTTAATTTGCATTTTCCTGGTGATTAATGATAAGCATTTTTTCATTAACTAGATCTATTATTTTTTCTCAGATAAGTTTTGGCCATTTAATATTTCTCCAGAAAATTGTGCACTTCATCAGTGTATTGATTTTATAGAAATACTATAATAAAGCATCACAAGCTGAGTGGCTTAAACAACAGAAATGTTTTGACTCCCAGTACTGGAGGTTAGAAGTCTAAAAACAAGATTTTGGCAGGGTTGGTTCTTTCTGAGTGCTGTGAGGGAAGAATTTCTGCAGAATTCTCCCCTCAGCTTATAGATGGGCAATCCTCTTCTTGTTCTCTTAACATCATCTTCCCTGTCTGCTTCCCTGTCTTCACATGGTGTTCCATATATAAGGCCATTACCATTAGGGGCCCACCCTACTCTGTATGACCTCATCTTAACCAATTACATTTACAATGATCTTATTTCTAAATAAGATCTCATTCTGAGGTTCTGGGAGTTTAGACTTTGACAAAATAATTTTGAGGTGACAAAATTCAACCCATATCAATCAGCACCTAAAAACTAACAATAGCGGCCAGGCGCGGAGGCTCACGCCTGTTAATCCCAGCACTTTCAGAGACAGAGGCGGGCGGATCACGAGGTCAGGAGATCGAAACCATCCTGGCTAACACGGTGAAACCCCGTCTGTACTAAAAATACACAAAAATTAGCTGGGCATGGTGGCGAGAGCCTGTAGTCCCAGCTACTCGGGAGACTAAGGCAGGAGAATGGCATGAACCCGGGAGGCGGAGCTTGCATTGAGGTGAGATCGCGCCAGGGCACTCCAGCCTGGGCAATAGAGCGAGACTCCGTCTCAAAAAAAAAAAAAAAAGTAGCAATAGCTTCTCGTGTCTGGGTGTGTGTGTGTGTGTGTATATATACATACATATGTGCATATATATAAAATATACATTTTTTGATCTCTTCAAATGTACAAATAATTGTACATCTTCATGGTGATGTTTCAACACATATAATGTATGTCAATCAGATCAGGTAATTAACATATTCATCATCTCAAACATTTATCATTTTTTGTGTGTGTTGGGAACATTCACTATCTTCCTTCTAGCTACTTGACACTGTATATTATTGTTAACTATAGTCATTCAACAGTGGTACAAAACATTAGAACATACCTTCCTATCTAGCTATAATTTTGTGTTCTTTAACAAATTGCTCTCTATCCCTCTTTCCCTCCTACACTTCTCAGCCTCTAGTATCCACTGTTCTACTTTTTGTTTCTATGAGAACAACTTTTTTTAGCTTCCATACATGAATGAGAACATCCAGTGTTTAACTTTTTGTTCCTGGCTTATTTAACTTAACATAATGTCTTCCAGTTCCATCTATGTTGGCGTGAATGACAGGATTTCATTTTCTTTTATGGATGAATAGTATTGGATTGTGTATATATACACCACGTTCTCTTTATCTATTCATCTGTTGTTGGATGTCTAGGTTGATTCCATATCTTGGCTATTGTAAACAGTGCTGCAATAAACGCAGAGGTACAGATGTCTCTCTGAAATACTGATTTCTTTTCCCTTGGATAAATTCCCAGTAGTGGGACTACTGCATCATATGGTAATTCTATTTGTAGTCTATTGGGGAAATTCCATATTGTTCTCCATAGTGGCTGTACTAGTTTACATTCCCACCAACAGTGGATAAGAGTTCCCTTTTCTCCGCATTCTCACCAGCATTTATTTTTAGTGTTTTTGAGAATAGCCATGAGATACAATGATATCTCATCAAAGTTTTGATTTTCATTTATCTACTGACTAGTGATTTGGGGCACCTTTTTCATATATTAGTTGGCCATTTGTATGTCTTTTTTTGAGAAATTTTTGTTTAGATAATTGCCCATATTTTAGTTGGATTTTTGTTGTTGTTGTTAATGTTTGAATTCCTTATGTATGTTGGATATTAGACCCAAGTCAGATGAGTAATTTGCACACATCTTCTCTTATTCTGTAGGTTGTCTTTTCACTCCGTTGATTGTTTCTTGTGCAGAAACTTTTTAGTTTGATATAATCCCATTTGTTGTTGTTGAGTTTTTATTTTTCACTTTTGTTACATGTGCTTTAGAAGTCATTCATAAAATCTTTTCCCATGTCAATGTGCTAAAGCATTTTCCATACATTTTCTTCTAGTAGTTTTATTGTTTCAGGTCTTAGATTTACATCTTTGATCAACTTTGAGTTGATTTTTTTATTGGGTGAGAGTTGGGGGTCTAGTGTCATTTTTCTGCATGTGGATATCCGATTTCCACAGCACCATTTATTAGAGAGACTGTCCTCTCCCCAGTGAGTGTTATTGGCACCTTTGTCAAAATGAGTTGGCTGTAAGGGCATGGGTTTTTATTTGTGTCCTCCACTGGGTTACATTGGTCTATGTGTCTGTTTCTATGCCAATACTATGCTGTTTCCCTTACTACAACTGTGTAGTGTATTTTGAGGACTGGTCGTGTGAGGCCTCCAGCTTTGTTAATAATTTCTAAAGATCATCAAATATTGAATCAACATTCAAATGTCTTCAAATACCTGATAAATGCTTTTTTCCTCCTCCCTCCCTTCTAAGCTTTCTTTCTTCCTTCTTTTTTTCCTCCCTTCCTTCCTAAAACTGATGATTATATGCAGAGATTAATTCAAGATTGATAGATTTAATCACATTTTTATGAAGCGTAATTTATATGTGGAATACTGATATTAACATTCATTGATAATATAGAAGATGCTTCTGATTCTGGGGCATCATGATACCTTAACCAAGCTCTCATTTTAACCACTGATGCAATGGACTGTTCCATGAGAAATCAAACTCACTGGACCTGACAGCATCTTATGGCAAGCACACTGCCTAACTTTGCACCTGCCGTAAGTACCTGCCCTGAAGCTATAGGGCAAATGAGCCAGAGGTGCGGAGGGGTTAAACTCCAGAGCTTGGGGGACTGCTATACATATATATATATATATATATAATATATATATATATATATATATATTATTTATTTTTGAGATGGAGTTTAACTCTTGTTGTCCAGGCTGGAGTGCAATGGCGTGATCTTGGCTCACTGCAACCTCCCCGTCCCAGGTTCAAGTGATTCTCCAGCCTCAGCCTGCCTCCAAACCTCACGTTAAAATTTCATTCCTGGCTGGGCGCGGTGGCTCATGTCTGTAATCCCAGCACTTTAGGAGGTAGAGCCGGGCATCACAAGGTCAGGAGATCGAGCCATCCTAGTAACATGGTGAAACCCCCCTCTACTAAAAATACAAAAATATTAGCCTGGCATGGTGGTGGGCACCTGTAGTCCCAGCTAATTGGGAGGCTGAGGCAGGAGAATGGCATGAACCCAGGAGGTGGAGCTTGCAGTGAGCCGAGACCACGCCACTGCACCCCAGCCTGGGCGACTGAGCAAGACTCTGTCTCAAAATAATAATAATAATAAATAAAATAAAATAATTGATTCCTAGTGTTGGATGTGGGACCTAAGGGGAGGTGGTGTTTGGCTCAAATGATGGATTCCTCATGAACGGCTTAGTGCCATCGTCATGATAATGAGTGCATTCTTGATTTGTAGGCTCCCACCAGAGCTGGTAATTAAAAAGGACCTGACATCTCCCTCCTCTCTCTTGCTTGTTCTCTCACCATATGATCTCTGCACACACCAGCTTCCCTCCCTTTCTGCCATGAGTGGAAGCAGCTTGAATTCCTCATCATAGTCAGATGCTGTTACCGTGTTTCTTGTACAGCCTGTAGATTCATGAGACAAATATTTTTTCTTTATGAATTACCCATGTTCAGGTTTTCCTTTGTAGCAACATGAAAACTAAGACGATGCCCCAATTCTCCTGTCTTTTGCCAGTGGGAGCTTATTCAAATTGGTTCTGAGTCCTATTAAGCAATTTTATTGCACGCAAAAGAATGCTCACACGTTACCTGTCCAGTTTAATGAACCTGGACAAATGTAAAAACTCATGTAACCACTACTCAAGGCAAGATACGGCACATTCCTACCACCCCATAGACTCCCTCTGCCTCCTTACAATTAGTCTGTTTTTACTGCAACCCCAAACAACTGTTAATCTAATTTATAACACTAAAAATTATTTTTTTCAGTACTAGAAATTCACTTAAGTGGAATTTTGCAGTATGTATTATTTTGTGTCAGTCTTCTTTCATTCAGCATAAAGTTTTGAGATTCTTTCATATTCTTTTGTGTAGGTAGTTCATTCTGTTTTTATTGCTGAGTATTGTTGCGTGTATAAATATATCGAAGTTGGCTGCATAGTCACATAGTCTTCCATGATTAGGCAGGCTATCTCGACCAGGTCCTAGTTAACACCAGGGGGTGTTTCCAAAAGGCCTATAATTCAATGCTTCATATCCCATAACTAATGATATGAGTTATGTGTCATATCACATAACTAATGATCTGAGTTATGTGTCCCTGATTGGGAGTGTCATAAATTGCACATTATGTATTTTCCCACCAGTGATACTTCTAATATCATGACATCTGCAGAGAGGCTTACATCACAGCCCAAAACCTTTTCAAAATTTACTTTCTGTTTTGAGGTAATTGTAAATTAACATGAAATTGTAATAAATAATAGACACAGATCCTGTATGCCTTTTGTACAGTTTCCCTCATTGGTGAGCTATTGCAAAATTATGCTAAAATAGAAAAACCAGGATATTGACATAGATTCACTCAAGATCCAGAACATTTCCGTCACCACAAGGATCCCTCATGTTGCCCCTTTAAACCAACATCCACTTTACTTCCACCTCGATTCTCCTCCTCTACTCTTGTTTTCCGTTTCTATAATTTTGACATTTCAATAATTTAATGTGTAAATGGAAACAGATATTAAATATTTGGGACTGGCTTTTTTCACTCCTTATAATTCTCTGGAGATTTATTCAGGTTGTTGCACGTATCGATAGTCTGTTTCTTTTTGTTGCTGAGTAGTATTCTATGATCTGAATATACCACAGTTTGCTTAATTATGTTGAAGGATATCTGGGTTGCCAGATTTTGTCTATTACAAATAAAGGTGCAATGAGCGTTCATATAAAGGTTTTTGTGTGAATATGAGTTTTAATTTCTCTGTGATAAATGCCCAAGATCTCAACTGATAAATCATATGGTAGTTGCATGTTCAGTTCTTTAAGAAACTGCCATACTGTTTTCCAGACTGGCTGTAAAACTTTATATCCTAGTCTCTCTACATAGTTGTCAGCATACGGTGTTGTCACTATTTTTTATTTTAGCCATTCTGATTGATGTATAGTGATATTTAATTTTGATTTTAATTTGTATTTCCATAATGACTAATGATATTGTGCATCTTTTCCTGTGCTTGTTTGCCATCTGCTTATCCCACTCTATGAAATATCTGTTCATATCATCTTTTGTTTTGTTTTGTTTTGTTTTTGAGATGGAGTCTCGCTCTGTTGCCCAGGCTGGAGTGCAGTGGCGCAATCTCAGCTCACTGCAAACTCCACCTCCCGGGTTCACACCATTCTCCTGCCTCAGCCTCCTGAGTAGCTAGGACTACAGGCACCCGCCACCACACCCAGCTCATTTTTTGTATTTTTAGTAGAGACAGGGTTTCACCATGTTAGCCAGGATGGTCTCGATCTCCTGACCTCGTGTTCCGCCCGCCTCAGCCTCCCAAAGTGCTGGGATTACAGGCGTGAGCCACCACGCCCGGCTCATATCATCTTTTAACATGTCTTGATTATTGTTCCAATACTTTCTAAAATGTTTGAGTATTTTCCTTTTCCTAACATACAGTTACCAAAGTAAATGACTGCAGGTCCTTTTAGGAAAAGACTGAGAGACTTGTGACCATTTATATTTGTCATTATGAGAATTTTCAGGAGTATCAACCTAGATACACCCGTTATGCATCAAGGTCCCATTGTTTCCCCAAAATGGCCTGAACCTTGCAATAGCATATATTTGCCATAGTTAGGAGGTCAACCTTTGCAGCTAGGCTAATCTGAGAATTAAGTTGTGGCTTTGTCCTCTGTTCACTTCTGGAAGATAACAGCCTCCTTGTATACCACCAGGAGGCACTCAGGCTTTCACAGTTAGTTTTTTAATTGCTAATTAATCACACTTACCTACATATTATCTTATTCAGAGTGATCAAGCTTAGTAAAAACCATTCAATTCCCCTATTCTTATAATTGCAGTTTCTCCCCGTATTTCTCCAGCAGCTTTACACTGTACCAGCTAAGGCATTCACATCCTTTGGTATGCCACCCCAGTACACCACGATTGTTTCAACAACTGTGCTGCCCAGTTGTGAAAGGCATTATCTGTACTCCACTTACAGATTGCCATGTGGTGGGGAGCAAAGCAGCTTCAAATTCCCATCCAAGTTTGGCTTTCTTGAGTTACTCCTGGTACTACATGTGACAGGTTAGATTCTTAGGGAATCAGATTATGTGATGGAGATTAGTATGCAGGCGGTTTATATAGGTTTTTGGGGATCAACACCTCTGGAGGGGAAGGGAAACAAGCAATATTTTGCAGAAGGAGAACAAGAACTTGATCCAGTCTCAACAGAAGCCTCAGTTGATCTTCTGGGGAGATGTGAAGACAGATTGACCCTCCAGAGATACTCTGATTGAGGAAAGGGAGACATGCCTTTCTATGCTACCTTCATCTGGGAAGGAGATATAACTATGGGTGACATAGTTCTCTTCAGCTACCTGATGGAACAGACACTCGAGGATTATCTGCCAGACTTGCTCTTAGCATTTCATTTAACAAGGTATCTATGATACTACTTCATAGTGTTATATAAAGATATTGCCAATTCCATTATAAAGTTGCATAGTACCCTATAGTGTGCATATACCTAAGTTTATACAGTTCTACTCATATATATGAGTAAGACTAAATAAAGTGTGTGTGTATATATATGTATATATAGGGTCAAAGGTCATATATGTATATGTAATTGCATGGGGTGTCAATGCCCCTAACTTCTGTGTTAGGGGCATCAACTGTGTATCACTGTTGAGATATATATACACATACACATACACACACACACACACACACACACACAGAAAGAAAGAAAGACATCAGCTACATATATCTGTATTTGACCCTTGAACCACACAGTGCAGTTAAAAATTCACCTATAACTTTTGACTCCCCTAAAACATGACTACTAATAGCCTGCTGTTGACTAGAAATTTTACAAATAATCTAAACAGTCATTTAGCACATATTTGTATATTATTTTTATTATACACTATGTTCTTAAAGTAAGCTAAAGAAAATATTATTAAATACATAAAGAAGAGAAAATATATTAACTATCCATTAAATAAAAGTAGACCATCATAAAGGTCTCATCATCTTCACATTGAGTAGACTGAGGAAGAGGAAAAGGGGGAGGAGGAGGAGGAGGAGGAGGAGGAGGGGTTGGTCTTGCTGTCTCAGGAGTGGCAGAGGCAGAAGAGGTGGAGGAGGTAGAAGGGAAAGCAGGAGAGGCAGGCATACTAGGTGCAACTTTTATTGAAAATAATTGGGTGTAAGTAGGCCCATGCAGTTTACACCTGTGTTCATACAAGTGGAATTGCTGGCTCAAAGGGTAAATATATATTCAATTTTGCTGAATATTTCTAATATCTGGGTCAAGGCATTTTACTATTTTACAGTTTGAACAGTTAGTAATGACAGTACCTGTTTATTCACAGTCTCATTAACACACTATATAGTTAAGCTTCTGGTTTTCCAATCTGGTATGTGAGAAACATATCAATGTAGCATTAATTTGTATTTCTCTTATTGTGAATGATACTAAGCATATTTTCATATGAGTATGAGTGACTGGCATTTTTAACTGTCTCTTCATATTTCTAGCTCATTTTTCTATAACATTGTTCATTCTTTTAATGTTTATTTATATCATTTGGAAGTTCTTTATACATTGAGATAGTAACACTTTATACCATTATAAATCTTTTTTTTTTTTCAGTTTTTCATTGTCCTTTAACTTGGCTCATGGTATATTTTTCTATGTAAAGTTTTATCTTATTTTTGTGTGACCAAATGTGTCTGTCTTTTCTCATATTGCGGGTTATGCTTAGAAAACATTTCCTCACTTCTAGCTTATAGGATAATTGACACATGATTGTTTGTGAGTAGTCTGGCTGTATAGCAAAACCTGTGTGTCGGTCGGGTGCAGTGGCTCACACTGGTAGTCCCAGCTACTCAGGAGGCTGAGGCAGGAGAACTGCTTGAACCCAGGAGGGGGAGGCTGCAGTGAGCCGAGACTGCAACAATGCACTCCAGCCTGGGTGAGCAGAGCAAGATTCTGTCTCAAAACAAACAAACAAAACAAAACAAAACCCTATGTGTGATATTTTAGGTGCAAACATAGACAGTTACATAGCCTTTACCTGGCAGGCCTCATGGGGCAAAGCTGCCGCCCAGTCTGAGACTCGGTGTGCAGTCTGGAAGGAGTTGCAGTGAAGAACTCAGCACTCCTTCCCACCCCAGGTTCTTGAGATTTCTGTATTTCTAACCCAAATTCCTCCATTTGGAGGCCTCCTTGTTGTGGGAGTGGGTGGGGGAACGGGCTTGGCTAAATGCGTTCTCAGAGGCCTCTGTCACCAACACGGCTTATCGGGAGGGCTTAAAGACACTTCTCTCCACTCTGACTCACCCATTCAGTACTTTTCCACCTCTCCCTCTCCAGGCTCGCAGGGGTATACAAAGCCAGGAGACTTTTGTTTGGGGCTCCCTGGGCAGTGTGAAGTCTCCCCCCATCTGCACTGGTACATCTGACCCTTGCCCTGGGCCACTGCCAGGGAAAAATAAAACACTGGGGAGTTAGTGCTTTTGGTGCTTTTTTCCTGTTTAGCTTCTTGCTTAAAATATCTCGGTGAGTGGATTTGGTTCGTTGTCCTAATTTACCACCTCGACACCTGGCAGCTCAGTTCTCTCCAGCTCAGCTCTTGCCAGTTTTAGATTAGTTCAATTTTTACATTCCTATCTCTGATCTGTTGGTAATTTAGCCTGGTGGTTGGTGCGAGAAGTGAACCCGATGTTACGTTTTCCTGTAAAGTTATCTTGTTATTACACCATCATTTATTTAAAAGAATGCTTTTTCCTACTGATTTGAAATGTAATCTATAAACGAATCATGTTCTGGTGGTTAAATCTTCTGCCTACGAATGAAGCACATCACTTGCAATCATGATTTATTGGTGAAAGCAAAATATGCAATGGAGCATGATGTCCTACCCTACTCCATATAACCCGGGTATAACCGTATTTATAAACAACAAATAAAATTGATCCCACGTTCCTATCCCCTCCTATCCTGATGCACTTCCCTCCACCTCACACCCCACTCCCCTGTAAGAAATAGCAAATTAGGAAATTGTTGTATTTTCTGGTTGTTTTTATGCTTAATCACTGATAAATACTAATGGTAATAATGGTAACCCTTATTTCGTTACTGAATTTGGAAACGTTTCTTCTAGTGTTTTTCCAGTAAACATGATGCTGGATTTGGCATTAAAATAGATACAGTTTATTATTATTATTTTACTAAACATATTCAATTTTGCCAAATTCCAAATTTTCAACATTAGTGGAAACCAATATATAATTTTTTCCTGTAATCTACTAAGAAGATGCATAACATTAAAACATTTCCTAATTATAAACCTTTCTTCTGTCCCGTATGTAATCTCTCACTAGGTGATTTATTACAACATTAATGTGCTTTTCAGTACTTGTGAGGAATGAAGAGTATATTTAAATGATTTGACACAGTGTCTGGCATAAAAGTACAAGCAATGCTATATATTAATATTTACCTGCGTGCTCTGTATTTTTTGATTTCCTTTGTTTTAGATATAAATTTTAAATTTTCTAGACTTTAATTTAGCTTAATATGTAAAAGATGTCCAATTTCCCTCCCTCCCTTCCTCCCTTTCTTCCTTGCCTGTCAACCTGTTAACTGAAGGTTTTAGTAAGTTGTACTGACTATTCACACATTTCTCCCTCAATTGGAAATGCTATATTTATCATATATGAATTATTTGATTCTGTCTCATTGTAGTCTCTTGCCACAGTACCATATCGACTTAGGTTCTCCCAAGATGTTTTTTCTCTTACTTCAGTGCCTTTCCTAGTGCTACAATCCAACTCATTTTGAAGCATACCACCTCTCACCACTCTCTGTCTCTATTGTTGCTGGCATTTGCACAGTCAGTAAGAATATTTTTTAAAAACACTTAAATATTTTTGGGGGTCAGCATGAATAGATAGGGAGTAGAGAGAATGACGAGGACATTCCTGTCTGTCCCTATGCTGTGGTTTGGAGGTTGGCTATTTGAGGTTACATTCTTCACATTCACTGAGCCCTCTGAAGCCAGGACTTACAGTCATGTAAGTCAAAGTTTTACTCTACCTTTCTTAAAGCTAAAATTAATCTAGGTAAAAGTGCAGAACATGTGCAATTCAGAAACGTATTTTAAAAATGCAACACAATTAGTGACGTACCTAGCCGTGATTTACGAGACATTTAGGATGTGATCGTTTGATTTTTTTTTTTTGTCCAATTATTGTGGCTCTCAGCATCTCTCTTTTTATGAATTTTTATGGGTATTTTAATTAAAAGTAAGAAGAGGTTGATTCAGGTCTAGCTAGGCTGTGATCTTTATAATGTGAAAATTCCATTACTTGTTTATAATGATAGGAATCAGTGGGCTGTTAAGGTTTGCCTAAAGCCCTTTACCAAACTCTATGCTTTATTGGAATCTAACTTTTTACTCACTTCTCTCAGATTATCTATCTATCTATCTACCCATCTAATATCATTCAGATAATACATACTTAAACCTTCAAAACTTGATTGAGTAAACCAGGAGTTACATTTCACTAAAGCTTTTTAAATTTTTTTTTTATTTTTATTTAAGATGTGGCAGCTAAAATACCGTGAGTTGCAAATATGTGGAATGCTTTGTACATGTTTGTTTTCTAAACAAAACTTTCAATAAAATCTCCCCCCTTTAATGGCATTTGCCAAGTCAACAGATCCCAGAGCAGGAATTCTCTCATTCTAAGGGATTAGTGTGTGGGGGATGAGATGAGCATCACTTCACTGGCAATGGTATGCTGAGGAGTGTGCCTAATGAAGTTAATGTCAGAAGCCATGGCCCTGATTCCATTTCATGAGTTTTCATTAATAAATACAATGATCATGTAGCAAGGAAATAATTTATACATCTATTAATAGTTGTCTGTTTCAGAAAGGTTTGTCAACTCTTTCTTTAGTTTAGAGGTTTCCAGTGTTGCTGTGTAACAAATTCTGAGTGACACACGGGGAGAGTTAAGTGAGAAAGAGGCGCAGTTATACCTTAGAGCCTTTTTTCCCTTTACTGTTTTGGTGTTGAAAACAGGCCCAATGTCATCATTGCAATGGATGTGTGATGCTGGTATGTTTCATGGTTCTTGATTCCTTTCATGAATCTTTGCATAAAATGTCACGTATGTTGGGGAGGATTTTATATAATTCATCCTGCTGATAATAACTTTTGCCTTTATATTTTAGAGTTTTTTTGTTGGAAATAATTTTCTATGTCTGAATTTATTTGGGGCTTTGCTATAATATTCAATAAGAAAAACGTTTTAATAAGCGTTTGAAGAGATTAAGTTGTCCTCACTCTAGTGCAAGACCATTCAACTATTTTAATTTTCCCCCATATTCAAGGCTTTTTAATGTTTCAAGAAACAATCTTATTTAATGTTACAGAGAAATACTTGTAATAATGACTATGTATGTGAGTCCAACATTAGTTTAGATATTTGAAGCTATATCCAATGCTTTCATAAAACATGTATGTCAACTTAAAGATACAATAGCAGATTGAAGTCAGAAAAATATTTACAGTTGCAAAAATGTGGTACTGAGACTATAGTTACAAATTGATCTTGGCCATTTGCTCTAGGCTGATGAAAATTATGACATCTATGGTGAGTAGGTCCTCTTGAAAACGAGCACAGTTTTCCATTTTGTTTTCCCTATAAAGTCTAATCACGTTAGTCAGATAAATAGGCAGAGATAGAGACTGTCAATTTTATAGGACTCAGGTTACTATGGTTAAAACTACAAGCAGATTTTTTTTTTTTTTTTCCTGGTCTTACATGTAGTTGTCTTCCTTTGTTTACCACTTTTTTGAGAAATCAACGTTAGATCTTCCATGATTAAATTTGTGACCAAATAGGGATCCAGAATAGTTTTACTGTAATGAATTATGTTGAAACTCTTTCATTTTCATTTCGAACAAGACATTTTAAATAACCAAAAGATCAGAAGGTTCCACCCCTTAAGCTTTATATTGGTGGTGATTCCATTGGATAGCTGCAAATATGGAGGAAAAACTTTTTGTTAAACTAAAATTTAAAATATCTAGTTTATCATACCAATAAGTTTATTCAAATAGAATAAAATCAAATTTTTGCCTCTTAAATCCTTGTAGAGATTCTCTTTCTACAAATATGTTAAGCTCTTTCTGTTATCTGTCCTCTTGAGTAGCCTAAGTACTATCGATTAGCTATAGACTTCTCCCTAAGTGGGGGCCAGGTATTAAAATGTAAAGCAAAACAAAAATTCAAATAAATCACATTCTGAGTACATTCTTCCTTCTTTGAAATGGGCTAGTGCCTCCTCATTAAATGATTAACACACTTGAAAAAATATATTTAAGAAAATGAGATAATAAACCTAAATATGTTTTCAGTTTCACATTTCTAATGCCTGTCGAACATTTAATCCTAGGGACTCTCTTGGCAACTCACATTCATTCTAAAATATCACTTTTCATTTCATCTTACTTCATCTATTCCCCCAATGAACTTCAAGCTACCTAAGAGACTATGCCTTATTTATCTTTTAATCCATGATGTTTAGCTCAATGCCTGCTATAAATTAAGAGTTCAATAAATATTTTTTGAATTATTAAACCTGTCTCTTCTCTTGGGTTGCCAACTTAGTCTCTCAGGCTTTGAAGTTCTGTATGATCTTTGTCTCCTAAATTCTATGAGTTCCAAAATTGTGTAGATTCCCAAACAAATAACAGCTTTCAAGTACAACTTTTTCTGTATTACCACTACTAGTTCACTAGTTTGTCATTGCTTCTCTCTTATACCAAAAGTAATGCTTCCTGTTTTCTCCACTTTCAATCTCTGTTTTCCCATCTCTGCTAAGTACTGCTGCCAGATAAAATACTCCAGAAGCAGAGAACTTAGCTTAGATGGACATTTTTAAACCTCTTTCATATCTAAAGAATAAACTCCAACCTTCTTTGCATTATAGGTACTCTGTAATGTAGTCTTAACCCGATTTTAGTAAAGGACCTAGAGATCGTCTATTATTCTTTCCATTTCTCTGCAATTGTATATAATTCATCTGGCTTGAGGAAGAGGAGAATGAATTTCCTAGGCTTAAGGCTGGCCTTGATATTTTTCTAATACATCTCAGGTTAATTCCATCATACCTGGTAACAATTCTTGGTACATTAGTTCCCATCTTCTGAGATAAATACATGAGAAGTCATTCATTTACCAAATAAATAAATAAATAAATAAGTACATAAATAAATACATAAATAAATAAATACATAAAAATAAAAACAAAGCCAAGTTTCAGGAAGATTGAAAATATACTGTGTAATATAATCACCTTGGCTTTTGGTCTCTGCAATTCACTGGAGAAACTACTGTAGCTCCATTGTGACTTGAAGTCTTTTTATCCAAGTTGTTTATCCAAGTATAAATCCAAGATTTATACTAGTCTAGACACTGGCAATAGAAATGTGAAAAAAATTACTAAAACACTTTCCCTTATGCCGCTTATATTCTACTAAGAGATATAAGCGGTAGTGTACTGAAGTTAGTTCCCACTCACTCCCAATAGTTGATTGTGAGTGTGCCTTTTCAGCTCTTCATTCAGTGACATCATGTTGGTAACCTGAAACTGGTCATGGTTTGAGTATCTACACCATGGAATTCAGCAAATGCTGCAAATCAATTTTGTCTTTTCCTCTAGAAAACATTTCTCAAACCATACTTAACTTGATTTGTAACTCAGTGCCTTTATCAGATCCACTCATTCTCACCTTCTGCAGATCTTCAAAGATGTCCAAGACCTTCTCTGAAGCAATGCAGCACTTCATGGCATCCTATACTATTTATGATTATCAATCCACTGAACAAGATATTTCTCTAGTTTCTTAAATATATCATGTTGTGCTTGAGAAACATGGTGAGTATTTATGGAAACAACAACTCTATCACAATTTTAAAAATTTTCTCACACATAGCAAAATAACACAGACAGTAGATGTGTGTGCCAAGCTTATGTGCTTTATATATTGATTACTTTCAATATTTTTTATCACTTCAAAATGTTCCTCTAAATGTACAGGCTTTTTTAGGTCTCATACACTTACATACTTTCTTTGCAGAATTTGTTTTACTTTCTTGGAAGTCATTTTTACTCAACAATTTGAGGAAGATGATATGATAATGCACAATGTGAAAAGTAATCCTAGCTAGGAGATAATTTAATCACAACTGCTCTATTGTATATGCAAATTTATTATAGCAAGTTTTGCTGTTCAAGTTGAAAATTCTGAGTAAGATTTATGAGTTATTGCATAAATATTTTCATAGTGATAATTTAGAATGCGCTGACTGAAATTATATTATATTATGTATATAATCTTTGGTCCAGTTATATCAAAGTACTTTTTTGCCATTTATTCACCATGCTCTTTTGTTGTTGTTGTTTGACTTTTTATTTTTATTTTTTTCTTCAACTTTTAAGTTCAGAGGTACATGTGCAGGATGTGCAGGTTTGTTACACGAGTAAATGTGTGCCATGGTGGTTTGCTGCACAGATCATACCCTCACCTAGGTATTAAATCCAGCATGCATTAGCTATTCTTCTTGATGCTCTCTCTCCCCCAACCCCACCCTCCGATAGGCCCCAGTGTGTGTTATTCTCCACCATGTGTTCATGTGTTCTCATCATTCAGCTCCCACTTATAAGTGAGAACATATGGTATTTGGTTTTCTCTTCCCGTGTCAGTTTGCTGAAGATAATGGCTTCCAGCTCCATCCATGTCCCTGCAAAGGCATGATCTTATTCCTTTTCAAGGCTGCATAGTATTCCATGGTGTTTATGTACCACAGTTTCTTTATCCAGTCTATCACTGATGGGCATTTAGGTTGATTCCATGTCCTTGATATTGTGAATAGTGCTGCAATTAATATATGTGTGCATCTATCTTTATATTAGAATGAGTTATATTCCTTTGGGTATATACCCAGTAATGGGATTGCTGGATCAAATGGTATTTCTTTTTTTAGGTCTTTGAGAAATCATCACACTGCTTTCTACAATGCTTGAGATAATTTACTCTCCAACCAATCATGTATAAGCTTTCCTTTCTCTCCACATCCCTGCCAGAATCTGTTATATTTGACTTTTCAATAATGGCCATTTGATTGATATTAGATGGTATCTGATTGTGGTTTTGATTTGCATTTCTCTAATTATTAGTGATATTGAGCTTTTTTTCTCATATGATTGTTGGCTGCATGTATGTCTTCTTTTGAAAAGTGCCTGCTCAATTCCTTTGTCCACTTTTTAATGGGGTTGTTGGGTTTTTTTCTTGTAAATTTATTTAAGTTCCTTGTAGATGCTGGATATTAGACCTTTACTGGATGCATAGTTTACAAAAATGTTTTCCCATTCTGTAGCTTGTATATTCACTCTATTGCTGCTTTCCTTTGCTGTGCAGAATCCCTTTAGTTTAATTTTGTCCCATTTGTCAACTTTTGCTTTTGTTGTAATTGCTTTTGGCATTTTCCCTATGAAATCTTTGCCTGTGCCTATGTCCTGAATGGTGTTGCCTAGATTTTCTTCCAAGGTTTTTATGGTTTTGGGTTTCACATTTAAGTCTTTACTTCATCTTGACTTAATTGTTGTATATGGTATTTACCATGTTCTTCACTGTATCCATCACTTGGAATCTCTCTTTCTGAAGTCTCCTCCCTGTTATGTTTCAGATTTCAAAAATCCACTTGATTTTGGTGATGTAGGTCATGCACCATTTGCAGTGTTGAATTTCGTTTCCTACCAATCAGAAGAGAATAAATGTATCTGAATTCCCCTGGCTTATTCAGTAATTAATTCAACAAATATTATCAAGTTTCTATTATGTGCAAACACTAGTCTAGACACTGGCAATAGAATTGTAGGGAAAAAAAATGACTAAAACACTTTCCCTTATGCCGCTTATATTCTACTAAGAGACATAAGCAGTAGTGTACTGAAGTTAGTTCCCACTCACTCCCAAGAGTTGATTATGAGTGTGCCTTTTCAGCTCTGCATTCAGTGACATCATGTTGGTAACCAGAAACTGGTCACGGCTCGAATATCTACACGGTGGAATTCAGCAAATGCTGCAAATCAACTTTGTCTTTTCCTCTAGAAAGCCAGTTTACAAGCACACCTAAATCCAAAAAATAAGATTATATCTATATCTATATATATGATGACAGTTGATGTAGTATAATAGAGAGTGATACCTACCTAGGAGAAAAATGAAACAGGGAAGAGGGTGAGATATAGGGTGGCTGTTTGAATTTTAGATGAGGTAGTCAGGGAAGGCCTTGCTGAGTGTGATAACAGTCTAATGATATGAGGGAGCACGCTGTGTGAAGCATTTTTGGTCAGGGGCGTTCATAAGTAAGAGGACTCTGAGATAATAGCTGTCTGCTGTTCTTGGAAGATGATGAAAAGCACATTAATATTGGAGCAGAGAGGGAGTAGTTGGAGGGTTAAATAAAATGATAGAGACATTAATGGGCACATTCATGTAGGGTCTTGTAGGTCATAGTAGGATGGTAAGAAATGTTCTCCCTTCTCTGAGTGACTTGTGAAACTACTGCAATGATTTTCAGCAGAGAAATGGCATGCTCTGTCTACTGCGTGAAAAACAGATTGACATGAAACAAAAACAGGAGCAAAAGGACCAGTAAGAAGGGCATTGCAAGTTTCAGGTGAGATATCATGGTTGCTTGGACCAAGCAGCAAGAGTGCCAATGGAATAATGAGTCTATTTTAAAAATATATTTTGACTGTGAAGTGGAAAAAAAAGAAGAAAAATTATTTCAAAGGTTTGAGGCTAGCAACTGGAGGGATGAGTTGGAAAAGATTTGAAGAACAACACATATTGCAGGGAGGGTGGAAGTCTCAGGAGTATTGGGAACTCAATTTTGGACATGTTAAGTGCGATATGCAAAAGCCTGATTGGAATGAGTTCAAGAGAAAATTGGAGGAAAAAATATTGTTGCAGCAAGCACAGTTAATTCTTCTGAGAAATTTTGCTGGAAAGGGAGCAGAAAAGTACAGAGATAGCTACGGGGGATGTGAGTAAAAAAGAGGGCACTTTTCTAAGACAGGAGAAATAAGAACATACTTGGGTGCTTATGGAAAAATCCAATAGAAAAGGAAACACTGATGTTACTGGAGAGTCAGGAGGGAATTGCTCAAGAGATATCCTCAGGCAGATAAGAAGGGATGGACAATTGGGCAAAAATGAAGGGAATGACCGTAAATAGGAGCCAGGAGAGTTCATTAATAGTAACAGGAGAAAGGTAGAGTATGGGGGCACTGATACTCGGTGGGTAGATACGAAACGTAATTACTTGAGGGAGTTATCTTCTGATTGCTTCTTTTTTCTATTGCAAATAGAAATTATGGCCATGAGCTGAGAATAAGGATGAGGGAAATTGTTCAAGGACAGAGGTGAAAATCTAAAATAGCCGTCTAGGACCTTTTAGCCCATGTGGTTCATGCACCATAGTGTTTTTATGGGCAGCAGTGAGGCACCTCTTGGTTTAATAATCATAAATTTGGAGTGAGATCAGTTAGTGAGGCTCTATTTATCATCATTCCTGTGCAACTGTGTGGATGCGGGCAGAAAGTAGGTGGGTATGGTAGCACTGGGGAAAAATTTCCTGTGTGAAAATTCCAGAATTCGGTATTTCATCTTAAAGCAATAATCAATTTCAGAAAGGCTTTTCAAGAGGGGATATGGTGCATTTAGAGATGGATATGATAAGTAGAGTCTTCTTAAAATAGGGACCAGTGTGAATGTTCTGATCACATGGAAAAATAATTATGCTGATTACAGGATCTTTTTACAGCAGTTATTTTACCTCTGATGCATTCTAAGCAGTTACTTTGTTCCTCTGTTTTTGGATTTTCACAGTTTTTTTTGCTTTATTTGGTTTTAAATCAATTCATTACTTCTTGCTTATATTTCACAAAACCAGAGGGGTGATTTAATATGCTGTAACGTATTTCAATGGTGCTATGATTCAGTGATAATATTTTGTTCTTATAGCTCTATGTTACATTCCATTGAGATGGGCTTACCTCAAATAATGTTTACACAAGCAGAAGATTGTGACCTTAGGTCTCGTTCACTGACACTCAATAAAAATTTCCATATTTTGTTTATAGAAACAATAAGTATTCAAATACAAAATAGGCATTCATTTAAATTACAAGTCATTTTGAATATACGAATTTTAGCATTTCAGGGCGTTTTTACATTGCATTATTTAAAATTCAGAAATACCAATTCAAATTAGCACAAGTGACAAGGGCATGTAACTGAGCAATATTTTCAGACAGATCTCCACGTGCCATTATTTAAGACAAACCAGTGATCCAATTATTCTTTCTTTACCTCATATGGATATGCCAAAAAAAGTTTACTCTCAGAAATCAATTTGCAACCATCTATTGTTTTTTAAATTAGAACAATTCACCATTTAACAAATCATAGGTTTTCCTTTATGTAATGATTGCTTACTATCATTACTCAGAAGTACTCTTCATTCTATGATCTGAATGTTTGTATCCCTCCAATATTCATATGTTGAAAAATCCCTCTTAAATGGAATTAGTACCCTTACAAAAGAAGCCCAAGAGAGCTTATTCATCCCTTCCACGATGTGAAAACACAGCAAGAAGACATCATCTATGAAGCAGAAAAACCTCTCACCAGACACCAAATCTGCTGGTACCTTGTTGGATTTCCCAGCTGGCAGTACTGTGAGCAATAACTTTCTGTTATTGACAAATTACCTAGTGTAAGGTATTTTGTTACGGCAGACTAAATGAAGCAAAACACCTCTGGGACTTGAATCATCAAGAAAATCTTTAGAGGTTAAAAATGTTCTCCTTTGTTGTTTTCTATATATTTCTGCAATATTTAGAACCTAGTATGTTCAAATATCTGTAATATGGGACATAAAAATTAGACCGATTTCATTCGGTGGGATCGAATTAAAATTTTGTGGGAGAGAAATGCGCTCCCAGAAACAATCCAGGAGAATAAACCAATAGACCAAGGGAGTGAAACACGGACTGTAGATGAGGTTCAGAATTGGAATGTTGGTGTTGAGTGAGGGAGGATGTTTAAAATTCCATCACATAAGCAAAATTATGTTAGCACTTATTCCAAGCTCAATGGAAATCCTCCCCATATCTAGTCTCAATGTTATATATTTTTGTTCCATTATTAATTAGATTATTTTGAACTCCATGTAATTTAATTTCAACAAGCCCTAAACAGACAAAATAGTCGTAGGGGAAAAAACCATAATAAAGTCTAAGGCAACTCACCTGAGTCCACGTGCCTTTCAGTTGACAAATATAGATTGGAATATTCTCAATACATTAGTATCTCTGGAAATTGGAATATTTTCTGGATGAAATTTGTGTAAACATTACTCTCCATAATGATCTCAGTGCTCTTGGCCTTGCCCTAGTTCAGTCCAACACCCGATGCAAAAGTGGTTTTCTTTAAGTACAAATCTGATTTTGTCACTTCCAACTCAAAATTCTGCAACAAATTCCTTAGGAAACTTTCAAGTTTGTTAAGATAGTATCAAAAGACCCTTAAACGAGGTGCCTTTTTAAACTTTCCATCCTCATTTCTTATATGCTTCTTGCATAATTCATGCCCTTTTCCGTCTGTGGCCTTTTGCATTTGGCACCACCACTTCATCATTCCACAATAGAATATTTTTTGTCCAATCGTACCCCGCCACCATTACTACTGCTACTATGACTGCCACTACCACACACACACACACACATACACACACACACACACACACACACACACACACACACAGAGTCAGGATAACTTCTCATTTTATTAATGACTTAACATCTCTCAGAAACCTTTCCTGACCTCCCAGTTGGGTTTGACTCCATACTCCAAATGTGTTCTCATTGTGTTCTATTCATCCACTTTTTCACTATACAATACCAGAAATGCCATTTTATGGATCTTTTTTCTTTACTAGATTTCAACTTAATGATTATCATGGTCACGTAGTGTTGTTTGTCCATTTTTGTATTCCCAGTGTTTATCACAGTACCTGGAAAAAAAATGGGCATTTTACTGATTGAATTAAAGAATGTTTTCTCTACCACATTTCAGACACTATAATGGCAAGTTTAAAATAAATCAGACTCCAGATATTCATTCAAGAATCCTGTTGTTCATTAAGAGAGATAAAACTTGTACATGAATATTAGTAACATAGACAGAAAGAAATGTCACAAGGGGAGACCTCTACCATACCATTAGCAGTGGTCAAGGTCATTCCCATGTGCTTGGAAAGGACTTTCCCTCAGGGAGCATACAGGGCTTTTTCAGCGAAAGTGCAGAGTGAACTGATATGCTTAGGGTATAATCACCTCTTTTCAGACTTCCACTTTTGGATGTCTAGAGAATGCCTGATAGCAGGAGTAAGATTCCTCTTCTGCAGCCATAATTTCTCCATTTGCAAAAGTCATATGTGAGTCTCAGAATTCTATAGACCCCTGGAAACACCTGAATCCCTTTACTCAATACTCATAGCCTTTCCAAAACTATCTTCCTTGGACCATTGTAATCATATGTAATAGGATAATTTACCACTGTCTCTAGTGGGATAACTGTCTTCCTCAGACCATCTGTATTATCTCTAGTACCCTCTGTTCCTCCTTATTTTACACACCACAAACAGCCAAAACTACTATTATCCTTCATTCCCAGGCTTTGATTCCCACTTAGCTCTATACTTTTTTTTTTTGTAACTTTATATTCTATACTCTCCATCCTCTGAAAACTTCCCATTGAGCCTTCTATAACTTTTGCAAGTCAACAGCCAAATCCCCTATTTTGAGCACTTTGATCTGAATGATCCCTTCACCTTCTTGATATAAGGAAAACTTGACACTTTTCAATGTTTTCTTTCCCTGAGTTCAATTGAAAGGATTGATGAGCATCACACCCTCCTTTATACCATGATAGTTTCCTTCCTGCCAGAAAACTAAACTTTAAGCTAAGATTGCATACTTTATTTTTATGGCTAGCAGTGTACATTTTAAAGTAACAATTCCTGCATTAGTTAGGATAGGTTAGAATGTACTGCAGCAACGAACAACTCCCAAACACCAGTGGCTTTATATAACAAAAGTTTATTTGTCTCCTGTTCTTCCTATCTATTGAGAGTCAGCTGGAGGTTTGCTCTGCTATCCTTACTCAGGAATGAAGGATGATGGAGAATCAGCTATCTGAAATGTTACTAATTGCTACGGAAGTGGAAAGTGAACATAGTGGATCACCTGCTGGCACGTAAATTCTTCATCCTTGGTAGTGACACAAAACAATTCCCTATATATTTCATTGGCTACAGTAACTCACAAGGCTATATTTAACTTCACAGGGGCGGGTACATGAAATTCTGCCATGTCTCAGAAAGAGAGGAACAAAGAATAACTCTGAGAAGCACCAATAGCCACCATAATGCATATATTACAGTATATGGGTAAACAAGATAGAAGTTAACTGTACTCTATGTTTAATTTCAATTTCTACCTGAGATTCTTTTTGAAAAATATTATTATGATGAATTTTATCCCCCAAATTCTTTATAAAACCAAAACATAAATAAAAAGGAAGAAGAGCCATTTGACCCTACTGGTCTATAAAGCATTCAAGTTTGCCACCTAAGAGCATGGTTTTATGTTTAAGAATGATGTTTGACCATTAACAAAGGTTAATGATCTGTTTCTTTGAAAGGAAATAACTTGAATTCACATGTCATTTCTAGAAAATGAATTTTCCAGTTTATATTTTTTAAAAATTTTCATTTGGTGCTCTTTTCTCTCCCCTGAAGAAATTTTATTACTTTTATGCTTATATCCAGTATGTCATACGTACCTAAAAGGCAGCTTCCTGTGTTTCCATTATCATATTTAGATAAAAATCTCAAGCTATTTATATGTTAAATTTATTTATACATAATACACTTTTGGAATATATATTAGGCAATTTGTTATAGTTCTGATTTCTTATTAATGCATTTTGTTTTTTGGAATTAGTCAATTTAAGTAATTTTCTTCTAGTTATATATGAATGTTGCAAAAAAGTCACCATGTTCTTGAATAAAAACCTTTCAAAAATGGCATGATAAAGATATAAACAGGCATTAGAGTTTGCATTTTCATCTAAATATGAGTAAATGCAATAAATTTTAAGACATGAATATAAATTATTTCCTTTAAGTTTGATTTAATACATTTTCTTTCCAAAAATAAACTGGAGAAAATAGGTACTCTAAGTTTGCTGTTAAAGATTTCTTACATAATCATTATTCATATAATGTCTCTGGAAGAACAAAAATTGACTAAGAGCTCACCAAGGCTTTTCATCAAATGTGAGAATATTATTCAACATAATGAATATTATTCATCACACACATTACACATATTCACTCTCAACTATTTGGGGCTTTGTGGCCTGTATTGGTCTATTTGGACTACCATAACAAAATAGGTTTCAGTTTCTGGCGAGGGCTCTGCCCTGTCTTTCAGATAGCTACCTTGTATCCTCATAAGACCTTTTCCCTCTGCCTGTTTATTGAGTGGGGAAGAGGGAGAGGAAGGGAGAAAAGAGTAGAAAGGAGGAGGGGAGTGGGAGAAGAGCAGAGGAGAATGGGAAGAGGAAGAGGGAAGAGGGAGTTCTTTCCCCTCTTATAAATCCAATAATCCAATCATAAGGGCCCCACCCTCATGACCTAATTTAACCAGAATTTCCTCCCAAAAGCCATCTCCAAATACCATCCATTGGGAATTAGGGCATATTAACTATGTGGAGTTGCAGAGACTCAGTCCATAATATAGCCACAAAATATAAAAAACAGAGAAATGGGCTTGTTCAACTATATCTTTGTTTATCCACTCTATAAAAACATTAATTCATTCTACAAATATATCCCTCTAATACATTCTATAATTTGTGAGGAAATCAACAGAATAAAAAATGCAAATAAGTAAATGTTATGGTATATTAGAAGGTGATGCATACTCTAGGGATAAATAAATCAAAGGGAGGGAGTTAGGCAAGGCAGTAGGAGGGTCATCTTGAATGGAGGGTCTGCAATCCATATGTCATTGACTCATCTCTTTAAGTTTGTTGTTAAAAATTCCTTACATAATCATTATTCATGTAATGTGTCTCACAGAACAAAAATTTGCTAAGAGCTCACCAAGGCTTTTCACCAAATATGAGAATAATATTCAACATAATGAATATTATTCATCACATACATCACACATATTGTATTCTTCCACTCCTAACCTGCATTATATCTATATTTAAAACAAATATTGTATTATTCCACTCTCAACCTGCATTGTATCTATATTTAAGTCATTTTCCTTTTTGAAATGCCTTGGTTCACAGTAAAGTCTTACTAAAATAGAGGAAAACTATAGCATAAAGGAAAAGACTAGCATTAATTTTTCAGTAGTCAACAAAAATTATTTATAACAGACTTACATAGTTAACTGTTGGTATTGTTTTAGTTGCTAAATGACAGTGCTCAGGCTTATAATCTACATAGCAAAATGCTAAATAATAACATCAGGTTCTTTAGAGGAAGAATGTAAGAAACTTTTACTTAAATCATGAAATGCCTAATATGGTGACAGAGGGTAGAACTTTGATAAATTATAAATGGGGAACATCTTATCATTGAAAACAGAATTTAAGCAGTTTTTATATCCTAACTACCAGACCCATATTCTCCTTTTACATCTGTGATCTGCTCCTTTTTCACTTCCCTTCTTGATGATTCTATTGTGAATAGAGTTTAAGCAAATAGAGTTGAGGTACCACCATACTCCACAGGTCACAGATGAATTTCAAATTTGGTCTTTGGGAAAATACAATGAGAAGAGACCTGTTCCAAAATTATTTTGAATAATAACTTTATCATATAAGATATTATATGTATGACATATTTATGTGTGTGTGTGTGATAGGAAATACATACATTTCCTAATCTGTCACTGCACATATTCTCTCTCACATCCTTTCACTCTCTTTCCCTTTTTCCATTCAAAAAATTTGAGCTTGGATCTGCTGACTTCATCAACAATCTTTTTTACAATTTCGTTTTTTTTTTTTTTTTACGGTAAAGATTTTGTAAGCTTCAGAAATGACAACTATTAAATTACAGCTCCTTAATTCAATCCACCCTTTGCTCTTTCCTTAAAATGTATCTTCATTGATGAGTCACATTCTCCTATTCCTTTCAACCCGTTAATCATTACATCATTTCTATTCTGTAGTTATGTGTGCTTCCTTCATTTAGTTGCTGGGAGAAGCATCATATAAAGTTAGTGAATTTCTGTTGGAAATAGTAACTTGGATTATATCTATTTTTAATATAAATTTTTGGATATTTTATCTTGTTATGCTATTACACCCAGTAAAAATGCATAAACTATTTTAACCCATCCACCAAAATAACTGTAATCTTGAAGGCTTTTATTGACACAGCATCTCTTGGCTGAGCATTCACACAAACTTCAAAATTCGATTTTAAACACACTATAGAGAAAAGATAACACTGCAACAGTAATGAGAAAAAATATATCTTGTTGGACTGAATTAATTTTTTGTGAGATTGTTTTAAATGACATGTCAAGTTTTTCGCTAAAGATAAAATAGATTTTTTAAAGTTAGTTCCCAAGGAAGCTGGATAATAGACATTGGCATATGCAGTTGTTGGAAAAAAAAATCCAGTGTGTTTTCAGCTTCAGCTCAGATTAAATGGAAAAAGTAAACAATGCCAATAAATGGTTTTCATTTCTTCCAAATAGATTATATTCTCCATTGTGGCAATATCAATAAATTGTTTTTATTTCTACCAAATAGATGATATTCTTGATTGTAGATCCAATAACTAATGTATCTTCTTTGTGCCTGTATCTTGTCAGGCACAAAATAGCAACATGTATATTTTGTTAAAATATCCTCTAATTAGATTTCTTTTGTAAATTAATTCCTGGTTAACAGAAAATCAATTAAAGTAAAAGTATGTTGTCTTTGCTTTAAAGTGGCATTCTTTTCATTTGCTATAAATACAAAGAAAAGGGCATTCAATAAACTTGGCAATAAAAAATTTGATGGTATTGGAAACTTCGTTTAGATGCGGTGATTTGATAGGTTACTTTGTCTTCCTTGTTGATAAATATTTGGACATTGAGCCTGGCATTCTGGATGATGGGATTGAAACTAGATAGGGCTGAAGAAGAAAAATATCTTAACTTTAGTTATTTAATGTTTGACTTGTGGTAAACTGGTTTGAAACATAGGATTGGGAATCAAAGTTTTCATTGATTAAAATTATGGCTCTGGCCGGGCACGGTGGCTCATGCCTGTAATCCCAGCACTTTGGGAGGCCAAGGCAGGCGGATCAAGAGGTCAGCAGATTGAGGCCATCCTGGCTAACACGGTGAAACCCCTTTTCTACTAAAAATACAAAAAAAAAAAAAAAAAAAAAAATTAGCCAGGCGTGGTGGCGGGCACCTGTAGTTCCAGCTACTCAGGGGGCTGAGGCAGGAGAATGGCGTGAACCCGGGAGGCGGAGCTTGCAGTGAGCGGAGATCGCGCCAATGCACTCCAGCCTGGGCGACAGAGCAAGACTCTGTCGTAAAAATAAATAAATAAGTTAATTAATTAATTAATTTAATTATGGTTCAACCAGTAAAATGTAAGGTGGCTTGGGCAATGTATTTAATTAACCTGCTGGTACTTCAGTATCCTTATCTGTGAAGTGGTAATACTAATGCATAACTTACACAGCTTAAATGCGAGTATAGCATACTGTGGATATTTTAGGGAAAGATAGAAGTGTAGCATGTAGGCAAGTTAAGTACAAGGCAGAGACTGGAAATGTATGTGAGATGGAAATAATAAAGTATCTTGTTTACCAAGGTGGAAATATGGGTTTTGTCTGATTTTTTACCACCCATTGATATATATCATTAATAGGAGTATTATGATCATTTGACATTTTAGGAAATGTCTTTTAACAATTGATGGCAGTGATCTAGAGGACCAATGATCTGGACTTGAATCTCATGGCAATGAAAATAGAGAAAAAGATGGAATTATAAAATATGCAATACAAGAAATGATTTCGGGTAGAACTTGCTCTTGCAGCTTTTGTAATTAAATATGCTAGATTGTTTTCCAGTTTGACCATCTAGTACCTGTTGGTCACTGGGTGTCTCTTCTTTTCAATCCCATTTTCCTTGTGTGTGTAATGTAGATATTAATAATATTTTCTTCATAGAAATATGATAAGCATGAAATGAGATTATGCATTTATAATGCTTTACACAATATCTGGCACTTATAAGTGTGCACTAAAGTGTGAATTAATTATTGCTATTGTTAGATAGAATTGCTAGCACTGTATCTTCTGAAGGAAGCAAGAGAGGGAGGAGGTTAGGAAAACGTATTTATGACATCAACAGTTATGTTGAGGATGATGTAAAACATAGCAGCCATTTATCTTTGTTTACTCATAATTTCCATATTTCTCTAACACTTACGTGTGACACTATGAATAACAAAAAATTATTCCATATATTTTATTAGCATAATAGGCACTAGAAACCATGCCATGGCTATGTACAGTGTACATTGGATACAAAACCAAGCAGACACTGCCTCGGTTCTGAAGGAGCAGATGTGCGAAAAGCAAATAGGTGTTATTCTTATCACACCTGCAATATGAGAGGAGTAGACACTTGTTTATTTTCCTATAAAAGTAGCCATAATTAAATTTAAGTAGTGAAAGTTCTATTGTTTAATGGGTGTATCCATTTTTCATTGGCTAGGATAAGGGATTAATATGACAGTATAAATTATCTCTATTGACAAAGCTCTGCCTCCCGGGTTCACGCCATTCTTCTGCCTCAGTCTCTCCCGAGTAGCTGGGACTACAGGCACCCGCGACCATGCCCAGGTAATTTTTTGTATTTTTAGTAGAGACGGGGTTTCACCGTGTTAGCCAGGATGGTCTCCATCTCCTGACCTCACGATGTGCCTGCCTCAGCCTCCCAAAGTGCTGGGATTATAGGCGTGAGCCAACGCACCCGGCCAGCTTAAATCTTAATGACAAGTCATAAGCTCATACAACACTAATAATAATATAAAAAAATCTAGAGCAATGAACTCAGTACAGGTGCAACAACCCTATCCGTCTAAGTCCTTAAGAGAATTTCAGAATGAAGAGAAATTCACATTCCTTCTGCAACCACACTACCTAGGAAAATTGTTTCACAATAAATGATCTCACAAGAATTTCATAATGATGAACATATGCTAAGCCTTTTAAAATTCTATAGGCTATTTAGTGTTTAACATTAGAGCGAGACAAAAATCCCAGGAGCAAACAAAAATGTAGAGAATGCCTATCCTTCCTGATCACAGAAAGAAGAAAATGGGAAGTGTCCACCTTCTGAAAATACATGAAGAATAACTTTTTTGTGTATATTTCTAATTATTTCCATGGGACAAATACTGCGAGTTGGATTTTAAAGGTACATTTATGACTTAACAATCTTTAGAAATATTTTGCTAAATTATAATCCCCAGCAGTTTCTCTTCCCACACTCAAAAATTCTGGGCCGTCATTCTTTTAATGTTTGCATATGAGGAAATAATGATGTTACACCGGCATTTGATGAGGTGCACAGAGCTGAGCCCAAAACACAGCACTAATGGTGAGCTCTTGGGTCCAGGTCTGTGATGGCCCTAGTACCTGAGGTGCTGGCACCTGCTGCATTGCTCGTCATGTGATGGAAGGCATAGATCCTTGGGAAGGCCTGACTCTCTACGAGGCTGAGGTGGTGCCCAGGGCGTGGACCGCACAGTGAGTACTTGGCTCTGGGGCCCCACGTGCGATGGCTCTGATGTCTAAGATGGCAGCAGGCCCAGTGTGGCCATACCGCCCAGATCTGTACTGTGGGTGCTTAAAGCAGCTGGGACTCCTGACGTGTAAGAGGTTGGGAGAGGTGGTAGCTCCTTTCTCAAAGCAGCTCAACAGCAGCTGGTCCTGGAGCATGAGGGGTGTGCAGCCAAGCTTCCCTCTCAGATTCCCTGGTGGGAATGGTTGTTGGTTCCCTCAGTGGCAAGAGATGCCAGTGTCCTCTACTGAGCAGGCTGCTGGGAACCACGGTGGCTGCTGCATTTGGCTGATGCTGATAGCCTCACCTTTCTCCTTTGCTCCTGGTGTCTCAGATATGTCAATCTTATCAGCAATCTTTTCCATGTGGAAATTCTCCTTTAAAAAAAAAATTCACTGTGTTGTTGTAGATTCTTTAATCAGCTCTTGAGCCCACTCCATGCTATTTTGGTTTGTGAATAGCTGTCTATATGTATGTGTATGTGTATACACACATATGAATGGTTTATGTATATGTATATGTGTGAGGGCGGGGGAGGATAAAGGGATAAAGACTAGTATCTCCTACTCTGCTATCTTGCATTCATATTTCTAAATACAGTCATGCACTGGGGATATGTTCTGAATAAATGAGTCATTGGCCGGGTGCGGTGGCACATGCCTGTAATCCCAGCAATTTGGGAGGGTGAGGCAGGCAGATCATGAGGTCAGGACATCGAGAGCATCCTGGCTAACACCGTGAAACCCGATCTCTACTAAAAAATTACAAAAAAAAATTAGCCAGGCGTAATGGCGGGTGCTTGTAGTCCCAGCTACACGAGAGGCGGAGCTTGCAGTGAGCCGAGTTCGAGTCACTGCACTCCAGCCTGGGCGACAGAGGGAGACACCGTCTCAAAAAAAATAAAATAAAATAAAATAAATTTAAAAAAAGAAATGAGTCATTAAGCAGCTCCCTCCTTGTGCAAACACTATAGACAGCACTTAGGCAAATCTAGATGGTACAGGCTACTACATACCTATTCTATATGCTCTATGGTATAGTCTATTACTCCTAGGTTACAGACCTGTACATGCTACCATACTGAATTCTTTAGACAATTGTAACACAATGGTATGTATTTGTATATTTAAACATAGATAAACGTAGAAAAGGTACAGCAAAAATATGATATAAAAGATAAAAAATGGTACACCTGTGTAGGGCACTGACTGTGAGCGGAGCCTGCAGGATGGGAAGTTGCTCTGGGAGAATCAATGAGTGAGTGGTGAGTGCATGTGAAATCCTAGGACTACTGACCTGCACTACTGTAGATTTCATAAACACTGTACACTTGAGCTACACTAAATTCATTTTTTTAGAAATTTATTTCTTTAATAATAAATTAACATTAGCTTATTGTGAATCATAAACTTTTTAATATTTTAATATTTTAACTCATTGTAACAACACTTAGCTTAAAACACAAACACATTGTACAGCTATAAATTTTTGTTTTTACATTCTTATTCTATAAGTTTTTTTTTTTTTTAATTTTTAAACATTTTTGTTAAAAAGCAAGATACACATCCATTAGCCTAGGCCTACACAGGGTCACGATGATCAATATCACTGTCTTCCACCCCGTATCTTTTTTTTTCTTTTTTATACTTTAAGTTCTAGGGTACATGTGCACAACGTGCAGGTTTGTTACATATGTGTACATGTGCCATGTTGATGTACTGCTCCCATTAACTCTTCATTTACATAAGGTATGTCTCCTAATGCTATCCCTGCCCCCTCCCCACAATAGGACCTGGTGTGTGATGTTCCCCTTCCTGTGTCCAAGTGATCTTATTGTTCAGTTCCCACCTATGAGTGAGAACATGTGGTATTAGAATAGCAATCATTAAAAAATCAGGAAACAATAGGTGCTGGAGAGGATGTGGAGAAATAGGAACACCTTTACACGGTTGGTGGGACTATAAACTAGTTCAACCATTGTGGAAAACAGTGTGGCCTTTCCTCAAGCATCTAGAACTAGAAATACCATTTGACCTAGCCATCCCATTACTGGGGATATACCCAAAGGATTATAAGTCATGCTGCTATAAAGACACATGCACACGTATGTTTACTGTGGCACAATTCACAATAGCAAAGACTTGGAATTAACCCAAATATCCATCAGTGACGGACTGGATTAAGAAAATGTGGAACATATACACCATGGAATACTATGCAGCCATAAAAAAGGATGAGTTCTTGTCCTTTGTAGGGACATGGATGCAGCTGGAATCCACCCCATATCTTGTCCCACTGGAAGATCTTCAGGGGCGATAACATGCATAGATCTGTCATCTCCTATGATAACAATGCCTTCCTCTAGAATACCTCCTGAAGAACCAGCCTGTGGCCAGTTTACAGTTAACTTTGTTTTTTTGTAAGTATAAGGAATACACTCTAAAATAATGATAAAAATATAGTAAATGCATAAACTAGTAATGTAGTTGTTAATTATCATTATCAAGTATTATGTATTGTACTGTAATTGTGTATGGTCTACTTTTATAGGATTGGCAGTGCAGTACACTATAAACTTACAAAGTTGTGCTATAAACTTATAAAGGCTATGATACCAGGCAATTTGAATTTTTCAGCTCCATTATAATCTTATGAGACCACCATGATATATGTAGTCCATCATTGACTGAAATATTGTTATGCAAAGCATGACTGTATTAGGCTTTTATATATGTGTGTATATATATATTATATATATATTAGGCTTCATATATTACATATATTATATATATATATTAGGCTATATATATATACACATATAATACTTTACATTCTGGGATACATGTGCAGAACATGCAGGTTTGTTACATAGGTATACATGTGCCATGGTGGTTTGCTGCACCCATCAACCTGTCATCTACACTGGGTATTTCTCCTAATGCTATCCCTTCCTGAGCTCCCCACCCCCCAGGCTCCAGTGTGTGATGTTACCCTTTCTGTGTCCATGTGTTCTCTTTGTTCAGCTCCCACTTATGAGTGAGAACATGCGGTGTTTGGTTTTCTGTTCCTGTGTTAGTTTGCTGAGAATGATGGTTTCCTGCTTCATCCATGTCCCTGTAAAGGACATGAACTCATCCTTTTTCTATGGCTGCATAGTATTCCACAGTGTATATGTGCCACATTTTCTTTATCCTTTCTATCATTGATGGACATTTGGATTGGTTCCATGTCTTTGCTATTGTGAATAGTGTTGCAATAAATATACGTGTGCATGTGTCTTTATAGTAGAATGATTTGTAATCCTTTGGGTATATACCCAGTAAAGGGATTGCTGGGTCAAATGATATTTCTTGTTCTAGATCTTTGAGGAATTGCTACACTGCCTTCCACAATGGTTGAACTAAATTACACTCCCACAAGCAGTGTAAAAGCATTCCTATTTTTCCACATCCTCGCCAGCATCTGTTGTTTCCTGAGTTTTTAATGATCGCCATTCGAACTGGCATGAGATGATATCTCATTGTGGTTTTGATTTGCATTTCTCTAATGTCCAGTGATGATGAACTTTTTTTCATATGTTTTTTGGCCACATAAATGTCTTCTTTTGAGAAGGGTCTGTTCATATTCTTCTCTCACTTTTTGATGAGACTTTTTTTTTCTTGTAAATTTGTTTAAGTTCTTTGTAGATTCTATTAGCCCTTTGTCAGATGACTAGATTGCAAAAATTTTCTCCCATTCTGTAGGTTGCCTGTTCACTCTAATGATAATTTATTTTGCTGTGCAGAAGCTCTTTAGTTTAATTAGATCCCATTTGTCAATTTTGGCTTTTGTTGCCATTGCTTTTGGCGTTTTAGACTTGAAGTCTTTGTGGTGCCTATGTCCTGAATTGTATTGTATTAGGCTATGTTAATCATGCTTTTTTATGTGTACTGGCTTTCTGATACGGTAGCTGAGGATTTGGCATTCTTTTACCACACTCTTATTTCTGCTCCTTCCGTCTTTCTGTTATAATTACATTGTAATGTTTGGTTAAATCAAAAGTCAATGTTTATATTGCTATGAGACTATAAATATTATTCACTGTTAAATGGTGTAAAATAATTGTATTTCCTTTCTTATGAATTTTTTCCTGATGATAATTTCCTAAGATTTTTCTTCTCTTAGTTTTTCCATGTAGTAGTATCAATCTTTCCTCTCATATGTCCCAACATGACCAGAAAATGCTCAAGCATATCAGCCTTTGGTTTTCCCTCCCTCTCACTCCCTCCATCTCTCCCTCTTCTTCTTCCTTCCTCTCTTTCTTCCTTTCTTTTTCCTCTTCCTCCCTTTCACTTTTCCTCCTTCTTCCTCTTTCTTTTACTTCTCAAAGCACTTCCTTCTTCTAATTCCAATTGGAATTTGGTGCTCTTCAGGACTAGGAAACATGTTTTTCTCTTTGTTGTATTATTATTATTATTATTATTATTATTATACTTTAAGTTCTAGGGTACATGCGCACAACACATATGTATACATGTGCCATGTTGGTGTGCTGAACCCATTAACTCGTCATTTATATTAGGTATATCTCCTAATGCTATCCCTCCCTCCTCCCTCCTCCCCACAATAGGCCCCGGTGTATGACGTTCCCATTCCTGTGTCCAAGTGATCTCAGACCTGTCTTTCTTTGGTACACCTTCCAGTAGGTTCCTTAGAAAAGTCATCATGGTATATAAATTATTTTATCTTGAATGTCTGAAACCACTTTTTTTCTGCTCTCACAATTGATTAGTAATTTGGAAATCATTTTCCTTCCATCTCTCAAGTTTTAGCTCACTGGTCCTGGGCTCCAATAAATTGCTGTTGAAAAGTGTAAACCTCACTCCTGCCTGAATAGTCTCTGCTATGTGCCTCTCAGGATTTCTGTATTTCAGACTCCCTCACTTTTAATCAGAATTTCCACTCTGCTTGAAAATAGCTGTATTTTCTCTTCAGCTAAGTTATTTACCAGTCTTCCAACTATTTTCTGTTTCAAAAAGTTGTTGAAATATGTCTTCTGTAATGAGAAATCTGACTGCATTGTTCGATGTCTGCTGATAGCTTTTGAGCCTCATCCCCTCTTCCTTTCCTGCTGTCTACACATGGGCAAGCTGCTAAATAGGCCTGGGTGCTCCCTTCTCAGGTGCTATCAGGAGATTTAAACCACAGAGTCCCTGCCTATACATGTGGGAATCCTCAACCTGTTCTCTCACCTTAACCACAATAAAAACTCAGGCCTGACTTCTTTCCTTGTTCTCTCAAACCACATTAGACCTACTTGAGAGGCCTGTCCTGCTTTCCCCAGAGAACTCAATTATGTAAGTCATAAACTTTTCATACCTGCTTGGTGTCAGCATGTGGTGTGATTAGTCTCAATATCCAAACCAAACCTGGGGTGGGGCTCCCTACCACTTTTGCAGAGTAGCCATAACATTTACTACTCTGTCCTATTCCCTTTTTCTTTATAATTTATTAACCTTTAAATTCTCTGTTGCATTTCAGTGGGATGTGTGGAGAGAAGGTGAATAAAGGCTACTATATTTATCCAGAAATCTTACCATCATTTCCTTTAGCATCTCAAACTCTAATCATTAGTCATGCTGGACTTTCATGTCTCCTCTTTCTCTATATCCAAGCTTTGTTGAGTGTTTTCTTTCTTAATGTCTTTCTGTTCTTATTTCTGCATGGATACTTTAAATATCCCAATTTGCTTGTTTATTAACACAATTTGAAAATGGAATTCTTTCCGCTTCAGCTTCAGCTGAGGTCCAAGGCCAAGAACAAAACAATAGGTGGTTTCTTCTATATTCTTACGTGAATGGCTAGAATAATTATGTAGGGATTTCAGAGGGGGTGGTTCAAAAACTGGTTTTGTACTATGAAAGTATGTAAAAGGGTTGATTTTGAAGAGGTGGTCTGATGTCATTTTAAAATGGACCCCATCCAGCTGGGCTTCATGCGACAACCGTGAGAGCTGAATGGAAGGATGCCTGCAGAGTGCTGTGCGGTGCAGAGCTGAGTGGGGCAGGTAAGCAGCTGGAGGGTGGGATGGCTTTGCCCTCATTTGGGTAGTCACAGTTAGTAGTTCTCAGTGGGAGGGTCTCTGAGAAACCTATGAAAGCACAACATGATAAAAGCATTCAGTGTTTGGACACCTGCCAGGGTACACTAGCATCAGAATATAACTGCTAGCAAGTAAAACTGTCTCTACCCCTTATGTCTCTTCCAGCTGGCCAGTTTTATTATATATCCAGCATTTTGTGGGGCCTTTAAAAATGGCTCCTGTGCTGGCTCCCTCCAAGAGGGTCCACATCCAATCCAGAGGAAACACACACCTCTGGGGAGCTTGTGGGGCGGAGGATGGGGGGGTGGTAGGTGGGGAGCAGTTTGATCTAACAGTGGTCACCTCTGTGAACCCTCCTGCCTGGCAGATAATCCAGTCAGAGCCTTTCACTCTCAATCTCCTTCAATATTAAGTCAAAATCAGCCTCTTTGCCCTGTCAAGCTTCTTGGTACATATATCAAGCTGTCAGAATCATGTCATAAAGCCCCTCTCAGTCAGCATGAAGTTTTGGGGAAGAGTTCCCTCTCTGTGATCAAGGAGAGATAAACGCTTAAGCAATCCAAATTATTTCTCAAAATAACTCCCTCCTTTGATGCCTAAAATGTCTTTCTCCTGACTTCACCTGGTCTGTGATAGGAAGCCTGCCTTTATGGGGCAGATTTTTAAGTGATTGTTAGTCCAGTTTTTGACCTCAAGCATTTGATACTATTGAGATAGGTTATTGATCACAAAACTGATTTTCGAGACACCACTTTGGTAATGTTTGATAATGGTATACTATATTATCTCTCATTCCAAAACATGGGGGTACTTGCTACTTATTATAGTCTCAGCACTTAGGAGTTTATTAGAATTAAATCAGAAAAAGTCTAATTTTATCAGTGTTACATTGGTTCATTGATTTATCTATTTCTGTCTTACAGCTTAGAGGCAACTTGGAGTTCATATGAGTTAAAAGTAGACAAGAAAGAGGGGGAAAAAACTCAATAGACATAGAAAACTTGAGCAACAAATGAAGTTAATACCAAAATACATCCTATAAAAACCTATATAGTTACCATGGATGAGTTAGACATAGCTCTGAGAATTATCACAATCAAGGTCATAGAATTGATTTTACCTATTCATTTAATTCTCTGTCTCCCTTAACTAACTGTAAGCTCCTTAAGGGCAGTCTTTTTATTATTGATGTTTTGTTTCATGTTTTTGCTTTGTATTTTTGTTTTCCACTGACATAGCTCCAGCATCTGAAGCTTTTCATGATGCATGACTTATGCTAAAAAGCTATTTGTTGAATAAAACGATGAATAAATAAATGTATTTTTATGAGTTTTGTTTTTGTTTTTGAAGTTGAAACGCAAATACCCCTCTGGGGATATGTACTATAACTGTGTTCTCTCTGTCTGGTCTTTGTTTTTCAATGTTAGGAATCTTTGCTGTCATAGGAAAGTTTTTTTTTTTTTTTTAATTCAACTGTATAGAGGTAATATTTACATAAAATAAAATTCAACAATTTTAAGTGTACAGTTTGATGAGTTTTGATAATTTTTATGTAATTGTGGAGTCACCACCACATTTGTGATATTTCCATCACCCAAAGAAAGTGCTCTGTTCCTATTTGCAGTGAACCTCCTAACCCCACCCCCTGCCTGAATTTGGTTCTTACAGTTTTCGAATAACTTTAATCATAGAACATGGTAGTTTAAGAGATTCCACAAGGAATTCCTTGCATTCTGAACATATGTTTTTCTTGTTTCCATTGAGTTTAGCAGCCCAATTTTCCCCTCCGTAATTAAGATCAATCATGCAAGACAGTACAGTAACTCACTTCTTTTCCTGTTGATTCAAAGTCATGAGGAGCCCAAAGTGGCTGGGTGGCAGTCATAACTTTCAATTTTTCAATTGAATCATTGTTATGTCTCCTGGTAGAAGCATTTCTCATTTGAAAGCAACACCCTAGATCAGCAAAGCCTCAGGTCATGGGGACAGGAATCACAATTTTGCTAATTAATGTACTACGGGTAATAATGAGTGGTGCCACTGCCATTTTCACCGCTTAATTCCCATGTCTGTGAACCTTTGTTATGGTAAGGATAGCACCATATTGAATGTTGATTTAGAGCACATACAATATCCAACCCCACAAGGCATTGCCACTTAACTAGCACTGTAATGGGCTCTTCAAAAGACCAATGCATCATTCCATAAAGCCAGCTGCTCCAGGATATTGGATAACATGGAAAGACAGGTGAATTCCATGAGCATGGTCCTTTTTTGCTATGAAGTGAGTTCCTTGATCAGAAGCAATGCTGTTTAGAATACCATGATGATGGATAAGATAGTCTGTAAGTCCACAGATGGCAGTTTTGGCAGAGGCATTGCATGCAGGGAAATAAAACCATATTTGTAGTGCCTCTTCTAGTAGGAACAAAGCACTACCCCTTCCATGATGGAAGCTGCCCAATATAATAAACCTACCGCCAGGTAGTTGACTGATCAACCCATATTAGGGCACTCAGTATTGACCCAATTTATTCATGAGTTCACTGGGAAAGGAAAGGAGTGTCTTAGAAAGAGGATGGCACTCAGTATTGGTCTCTGATACTGACAGATTGGGCATTCAGAAGTGGTTATTGACAGGCAATTGGCAGGCTGGCCTTGGTACATAGAAGTCCATGTTACTTAACACTTGGATAGCCTCCAAGGCAGCCAAAAGGCCAGTTTGTTCATGGGTCCATTGGAAAATGAAAGGAGTGGCTTAGAAAGAAGAAGACCAGTATCCAAAAAACTGGTCATCCTATCCACATGATTATTAAAATCCTCTACTCCTGTGGCCATCCTCTACCAATATGTATCTTTCCCAGACCACCTGGTCACCAATTTTCCAATAGTATTCCTTCTAAGTCCCTTAACATGCAGCCAAACTATGGTCACAGCTTGTGAATCATTGTAGACCCTTAGGGCTGACTATTTGTCCTTCTAAGCAAAATGAATAACCAGATGAAATGCTCAAAGTTCAGCCCACTACATGAATTTCCCTTCACAGTGGTCTTTTTAGCATTTCCCATAAAAGGAATATAGTGCTACAGCTGTCCACTTTCAGGCCATGTCTGCATATTTTGCAGAACTATCTGTTAACCAAGTCTGAATTTTTCTTCCTTAGTCAACTAGTAATAGGAAACACACCATGAGGAATTTTCTCTGTTTAACATTTTGTAAATGTAAATAGAAAATTTCTTTTTTTTTTTTTTTGACACAGTCTTGCTCTGTCATCCTGGCTGGAGTACAATGGTGTGGTCTTGGCTCACTGCAACCTCCGCCTCCCAAGTTCAAGTGATTCTCCTGCCACAGCCTCCTGAGTAGCTGGGATTACAGGCACCTGCCACCACGCCTGGCTAATTTTTGTATTTTTAGTAGAGACGGAGTTTCGCCATGTTGGCCAGGCTGGTATCCAACTGCTGACCTCATGATCTGCCCACCTCAGCCTCCCAAAGTGCTGGGATTACAGGCGTGAGACACGGCGCGCAGCCAGATATGTATTTCTTAATGACCTAAATGTGTAACTGAAAAAATTGAAAGACTAAGCAAAATCCTAGATTTTGCAATACCTCTCTGTTTTGTAAAATACACAATTCATTTTTTCTTCTCAGTGGTTCAAATAAGTTTCCCTGGTATGATAGAAAAACACTCCTGCCATCATATACTTAAAATTCTGTTATAAAACTAGAATTTGTTACAATAAGTTATGTCTTTTAGTGCTTACCATGTAATAATTGATTTATTAAGGGTTGTTATCTTTTGATTCAGAGATTTAGAGGATGTAATGATAATATAAGTCATATACCACATTGAGAATACTTATTTGTTAAGGATTGCTGTCCTTTGATTCAGAGATTTAGAGGACATAGTGATAATATAAGTCGTATACCACACTGAGAATACTTATTTGCCTATTTATGTTCGTATGTTATATGAAAACTTCTTGGGGGTCCCCCAAAATTTATGCTTTCTTCCTTTGGATTAAAATATGCCCTATTTGTAACCAATATTAAATGTTCAGTAAGTTATTAATGAATCAGCCAAGAAACTGAGAGAATAAATAACTTTTAATATACTTACTATTTTTACTTTCACACTAGATGAGCAAAGCACAGTAAAAATTACTGTGGTGAGACTAACTGGTTTAGTCACCTTCATAGTTAGTGTACATTTCAGTAGGAACCCTTATCATACCTAGGAGCTAGGTTAGGCTTCAGTCTATTTGGAAAGCATGCTAGATTATTGTTCATCTCCAAACCAATTTTAAATAGTTTGTGACTGTGAAGTGTTTTTCATAATTTTCATGTTACACGATTTTGTAACATGAACTAGAGCAGTCATTCCTAGACTTTAGTGAGCACAACTATAACCTGGAGAGTTACAGTGAGGTATTATTTTATATTTTGTCTTGTGGAAACTTAGGCAAATTTGTAAAGTAGGCATCTATTGCCAAGATCCCTTTCAATGCCCTTTCTCCCACTCCTTGCTGTATTGATCTTTGCCCCTTTGCCAATATTATCTTATTATTATTATTTTTTGTTTGTTTACTGAGCTCTTTCCTCCCCTGTTCCTCCATTTGTACAACCATTCCCAAGATTGTTTTATCCTCCGTTAGCATTATCCAAATTTTGAAATGTTATCTGTCTTTTAGTCCAGTGGCTTACAAACATCTATAAACCAAGTCTTGGAGGAAAACATAAGTGGAGATATTCTAGTTGAAGTTCTTGAGACACCTTCGGGAATTTCTAAGGACCCGTGAAGGAGCATTTAAAAATTACTTCTGGCCGGGTGCGGTGGCTCAAGCCTGTAATCCCAGCACTTTGGGAGGCCGAGACGGGCGGATCACGAGGTCAGGAGATCGAGACCATCCTGGCTAACACGGTGAAACCCCGTCTCTACTAAAAAATACAAAAAACTAGCCGGGCGAGGTGGCGGGCGCCTGTAGTCCCAGCTACTCGAAGGCTGAGGCAGGAGAATGGCATAAACCCAGGAGGTGGAGCTTGCAGTGAGCTGAGAACTGGCCACTGCACTCCAGCCCGGGCAACAGAGCGAGACTCCGTCTCAAAAGAAAAAAAAAAAAAAAAATTACTTCTTTGAGATTCCAAAATTTAACTGTTTTTGACTAGTTGACACTTAAGAAAGAGTGAAGCAATGTCATTTACATTAGGTTGGCATACATGATAAGTCATATATATATATATTCTTGTGATACACACTTTTGAGTAGAAAATACATTTCAAATTAGGCACTACATTGGATAATTACTAATAGAATTTAAGATATCAATGAAAGTCTTTTAATATGGTGGTCAGAGATTTGACTAGGTGCCCTTAGAGTTTCTTAAAATACTTTACAAGCTAACATAATTTGACTTTTTCTGAAGATCAATCTTGGTCATATGTAAACTACAGAAAATAATATTAGAAAAACTATTCACTTGATATTAAAAAAGAGGATGTTTGAGAAGAGCAACTGACCTATTACATACTGTTTTAAATTTGTTTCTAATCTCCAGCTTGGACCTTCATCGTATATATCACTCACCAATATTAACTTCTTTTTTATATATCTGGAATTATTTTTCCAATGAACAGAAGGAAAACTAATGAAAAACAGAAATAATTCCCAAGTCACAATATTAAAGGCCAGAGAGATATTAACTGAATATGTTGCAGTGAGCAAATGGAGTATTACAAAAAACTAAGGAATTTTGCAGTGCTTATTGGAAAAATAGCATAGTAGCAAGCAAAAGGGTATACTTTTAAGTTTAACTTATGTATCATAGAGTTACAATGTGAAAAATTTAATATTTTCATATAAAAATTATCGACAACTTTAACTTTTGTTAACTATCAGGATATCAATTATGAAACATTAATATCTTCTGATAAAATGGCTAGATTATGATGTAATTAATCTGTAATTCTACAAATAGGAAATATTCCTTATATGTGTACATATGCATATTCCTACAATCGTCATGTGCACGTAATAAGCAGTAAACCCTATCATTCTGTGGGTTCAATGTTTGCTAGGTGCAAACATTAAACAGTAAATGCTGTATTTCACATAAATATCCCAAAGAAAAACATTAAAATGTATTTTCAGAGTAGATCAATGGAATTTTAGAAATAGGAAAAACATTCAATTACACTTTGTATCTTATTGTACAGCAGATGACATTAAGATCCAGAGAGGTAAAATGATTACTGAAAGTCAAATAACTAGCTAATTGAAGAGCTGGAATGAGAACTGCCAGGTCCACAAATTCTCAGCCCTCAGGTGGCTCCTTATCTCCATGTACCAACTAAAATGTGATTGGTTATATCTAGATTATATCTACATTTTAATAGACTTTAGGTTGTTTCTCAGTTGAAAGGAGACTTCTTAATTAAACTTCTTGATTTAATTTTGGGTACATAAATGCTTGCTGTGAATTTGGATGCATTCCTGGCTTCAGACAAATCTACAAACCTGATAAAACCAGAGCTTTAATCAAGAGAAAAGAGGGAACCTTTGAAATGCTAAACAATGAAATGAACTGAAGGAAATTCACCCATTTCTTTTTCTTTTCCTTTTTTCTTTTTCTCTTTACCATATAACTTTGAACCTATTTGAAATCCCCTGGAGTGCTAACTTCAGCTGAAGGGTTCAGGAGGACATAAACTCCCAAATTTCACAGAAATGTGAAATGGAGCTCTTTTCCACTTTAAAAAGTATTTTGATTTCTATCTTTTAAAGCTCATGTGGCCTTTGTCTGTCCATGACATTTTTATTTGTAGGTATGGTTTTAATTTTGTATACTAAGGCAAATGCATAAGCAAATATGAAAAGAACAAAGAGGGTCTACTGAAAAGGCAGGCAGAGAAATCCTATCTTTTGCTGTTTCAGAGGATGATAAAATGGATTTTCTTTTATTCTCTTTTTCAGTAGTATAAGAATCACATGCAGGATCTTACAGTTCCCATTTCTAACCAAGAATTTCATTTCAGGCCTTTTCTATGTGAATTTACAATGGCAATAAAAAAAAAAAAAAGTAAGCAAATAGGTTATGCAAAAGAAAACATGATTAACTTGACCTATGAAAGATTTTTGTTATTCTAACATTGTAATATGAAGAAATATTCAGTATAAGGCTACAACAATGTATCAAGAATTCAGGGGTGAAGGGAGATATCTATTTTGAAGGAAGCATAGGGAAGATCTCGGTAAATTGCTCATGGAAATCACTTTAGGTCTGTTGTTTAAGTTAGAGATACTTGACAGATTAAAAAATGTATCTCTGAAACTTAAGACTAAGTGAACATTTTTAGAAAACTACATTTCAACACAAAAAAGGAACATACTTCACTTTACATCATAGTATTTACATCTTGCAATGAATACCCTGAAGTAAGAAGAAAAGGGAAAGCACACAGAGGAACAACTTCAAAAGAATAAACCAGAGTAATGATTCATATATATTTAACGTTCCATGTGTTTGAGTGTTTGTTGAAGCTTTTAGTCCCTTGTGGTGCATTTTTATTAAGTGAGGTACAAGAAAGAAAGAAAAGGAATTCAGAAAATGAGGTGGAAGAATAGGAAATATTCTTGAATTCAGTAATGCTAGAATACAATATTGCCAGAAAATCCTTTTCACCTTAACTCCTTTTGACTTACTACCTTGTCCCTACTTCTGCTGTTCTCCTACTTTGTTTCACGTGCTTATCTTAACTCTGATCCTTTGCCTTAGCATAGCATTACTGCTATCTCTGGAGACTGTCACAGCCGCCTTCTGAAGGCCCTCTGAGTGTCCTGTCTGTACCTAGGAATCTCTTTACTTTCTGTCTCTATGTTGTTGTTATTATTATTATTACTACTACTACCACTATTTGTCTCTAAGAAAGAGTATTCCTCCTTTATATAATTTGACTCTGTGTGCCCATCCAAATCTCATCTTGAATTGTAATTCCCTCATGTAGAGGGAGGGACCTGGTAGGAGGTGATTGGATCATGGTAGCAGTTTCCCTATGCTGTTCTCATGATAGTGAGTGAGTTGTCATGATATCTGATGGTTTAAAAGTGTGGCACTTTCCCCGCTCTCTCTCTAGCTCTCACTCCTGCCACCATGTAAGAAGTGCCTTGCTTCCAGTTTGCTTTCCACCATGATTGTAAGTTTCCTGAAGCTTCCCCAGCTATAGAGGACTGTGAGCCAATTAAACCTCTTTCCTTTATGAATTATCCTGTTTCAGATATGTCTTTATAGCAGTGGGAAAACAGACTAATACACTCCTTTCAAAGGTAATTTATCACTTGCTTCCTTAAGGCATCTCCTTCACTAGTTATCTGCTCCTGTATATTCCTGTCCAATATCTTTGCTTTAGATTTTCCTCTGAGTAAACAAACTTCGTAATGCTTCAAGCTACTATTCTATTTCTCTTTTCTCTATCACCATCAAAAATGAGTTTTTAAAAATATTCCAGTTACTCTTTATTCCCTCACTTTCTACTCACTTGTTATTCCTTTAAATTTTCCATAATCCCCCTGATTTATCTCATACACTTTTGTTCAGATAAATTCTACCTCTACATCTCTAGAGTTAGTGTCTGGTTCTTGTTTGCAAGGAGCAGATAGCAACTGTGCTCCAGTTAAGTAGAAAAGCAATTTAATGAAAGAGTATCAGATCATACAAAGAACAGATGGGAAGACTATGCAAACGATTCAAAAATTAAGCAAGAAATAACTTACAATTCAACAATATGCCCAATTTTTACAAAGGTAAAGTCAAACCACAAGGAAACCTTTTTATACCCACTAGGATGGCTGCAATAAAAAGACACATAATAAGAAGTATTGGCAACGATATGGAGAAATGGGAATGATCATCGATTTCTGGCAAGAATGTAGAATGGTGAAGATGCTTTGGAAAACAGTTTGACAGTTCCTCAAAATGTTATCATTCTAAGTGTCCATTGGTGGGTGAATGGATAAATAAAATGTGGAGTACAGATACAATAGAATACATTTCAGTATTTAAAAAGAAGTTACTTTTGTCATTTGCAATGACACAGATTAGCCTGGAGGTCATTATGCTAAATGAAATAAACTAGGCAAAGAAAGACAAATATTGCATAATTTCACTTATATATGAAATCAAAAAATGTTGAATTCATAGAAGCACAGATTAGAATAGTGGCTGCCCAGGGCTGGTGGTGGGAGAAGGATAAAGGGAGATGCTGGTTAAAGGAACAAAGTTTTAGTTAGACAGGATAAACAACTTTTGGAGATCTATTGTACATCATAGTGACTACAGTTAATGTATGGTCTACTATAAAATTGCTAAGAGATTAGATCTTAAATGTCATCACACAAAAATATTAAGTATGTGAGGTGATGGGTATGTTAGTTATCTTGATTTAATCACTTCACAATGTGTGTGTCTATGTATGTGTATACTGAAACAGCACATTGTAAATCCATAAATATATACAATTTTTATTTGTCAGTTATACTTCAGTAGAGCTATCAGTGAAACTCATCTGTTAAAACAGAAGGGAAGAAAAAGTTAAACATGGAGTTGTCGTATGGCCCAGCAATTCCATTCCTGTATAGCCAAGAGAAATGACAATATGTATGTCCACATCAAAACATACACACAAATGTTCATAACAACATTATTCATAATAGCCAAAAGGTGAAAGCAACATGCGTGTCTGCCAGCTGATGAATGGAAAAATAAAATGTAATCTATCCATATAATCATTTGGCAATTAAGCTGTGAAGTACTGATACATACAACAACACGGAACTTTGAAAACATTATGCTAAGTGAAATAAGCCACTCACAAAATATTGCACATTGTCAGATTTATTTTGATGGATGTCCAAAGTAGAAACATACATAGAGATGTAAGGGAGAATAATATTAATATTTATTTGGAGGGAGGTGAAGGTTGAGTGTTAATGGGCACAGAGTTTCTTTTAGATGATGAAAGTGTCCTAAAATTATATCATAGTGATGGTTACAAACTCTGTGAATATACTAAACGCTACTAAGTTGTACATTTTAAATGGGTGAATTTTGTGTTGTATGAACTATATCTCAATGAAGCCATTTTTATTAAAGTCAATCAGGGACCAAGGAAGGTCATTCAGAATAAGGCATATCTAGCCCTGGCCACAGGACCAGTCAGATTTCTGTGCTGCCAATGGTCCTGTTACACCTGAATACATGCTGCCTCTGCCACCAGTGGGCAAAGATATTGAATGTTGGTGGTGACATGAGGCCTTTTATCTTTTCTCTTTCTGTGTCAGCCACCTCAGACGCATGCCCTGAGAGGGAACAACTGATTGTCCAAGTTTAAGACAAGTATCTGAGGTCTAATGTTGGGGTCTGCGTGTTTCCTAAACAAAGGAATGAACACACAAGACAACACAAGACAAGACAAACATGGCGGCCGCCCCGAACGACACGCTCCGCTTTATTTTATACAGTCATTTGTGGAATGTTACCAAGTCACAAGACACATTGTTGTTTTTCTGACTTTTCCCTGACTTTCTGGATTTTCAAGATGTTTACACATAAACAAGCCCCCAGGGTCTGCCGTTTGCAGCTGGCTCCTTTGTCCTTCCTGCAAACAGGGAAGGAACACCCTGCTTCGTTTGCAAGAGCAGGACTTATCAGGAACGCCCTGCTTCGTTTGCAAGAGCAGGACTTATCAGGAACGTCTCGTTTGCTAGCACGTAGTCCTCTACAGTCTAAGGTCAAGGAATTTGGGGGAACAAATACCTGATCTTTTATATAAACAAAAACAATGTTCTACTCTCTAACTATAAACAAGGGAGTTCAAACACTAGGCGGCTATAAAATGAAAACTGTTACCTAGGGTCTCTACAGAAATATATGGATTTGTTTTCCCTATTGTCAGTTGTACTATCTAACTCAATGACCTGCCTAAACCTGAACATTAGAATCCTCAGGACTGGGGGTAGGAGAACACTCTGGCTTTAAAAATTGTGGTACATATATGCCATGGAATACTATGCAGCCATGAAAAACTACCAAGTCATGTGCTTTGCAGCAACATGGATGCAGCTAAAGGTGATGATTATCCTAAGCAAATTATTGCAGGAATAGAAGCCTGAATACCATATGTTCTCACTTATAAGTGACAGTTAAACATTGAATACACATGGACATAAAGATGGGAACAATAGACACTGGGACTACTAGAGTGAGGAGAGAGGAGTGGAGAAAGGGCTGAAGAACTACCTACTGGATACTGTGCTCACTCCCTGGGTGATGAGACTATCCATACCCCAAGCCTCAGCATCACGCAATATACCCATGTAACAAAACTGCCCATGTACCTCCAAATCAAACAAAAAAGAGTACTCAAGACAACCCCCTGAACCGTTATTGGATTGAATTACAGCATTCTCCCTTGACTCTTTAGTGAAAACTCTGTTCCTCCTGACACTGAAAAAAAGTTAGAGTTCGTTTTGATTTCTCACTTCTCATTACTCCCTACAACCAACAAGTGGCAAAGCCCTAAACTCTCTTATAATCCACCCACTCACTTTAAAAATAAATTATTAGTACTGCTACTTTTAATTAGTTGAAGCCTCTGTAATTTTCCATTCAATTTATTTCAATTAAATTGTAACAGGATTTTCTTCTCTCCCAAGATCAAACCACTTCATATGCCACTGCCAGAACAAACTTCTCAAGGCATAGCTTGATAAGCTACTGCCCCGTTCAAAACCTTCCACAATAAAACATGAATTGCATGTTAAACCAAAGTGTGATTGATATTCAAGGTCCTTAAAATTTTGCCGATCTCCCTTTCCATAATACTTTCCCAATTTTCTCATTTAGGTAAACATGTATTGACAAGTAAGTTTTGCTTTTCACTTAGTTAAAGTACATAATTCAGTGATTTTTAGTATATTCAACGACAATTTTGAAAAATTGTTTCAAAAATAGATAAACTTAAAATCCAAAGGAATAGACAAATTTACATCATTCCTTTATTGCTACAAATCTAATAATTTATTACTAGAAAATCTGTCATTTAAATAGGTTTAAATTTAGATAAGTTAGTTAAGTTTTCTAAAAATGGTAAAAGATATTTCCCTGATCCCTTAAAAAATCTGAATAAACATACAATTATTCAACAAGTGGCAAGCTTTATTAGCGGTTATCAGATATAAGTTATAGGTAAAAAGACATCAAAGAAATAAGCTTTTGGCAACTTACAATAGATGTGTCTTTTTCAATTATAAATACCTACTCTAAAGTGTATATGATTTTAACTGAAAAGTTTTTTTTGTTTTTTTTGTTTTTTTGCCTTTTTAGACTTCATGGAAGTATAACTGAAGTCCACTGAACTTCACATATTTAAAGCATACAATGTGATAACTTTTGGCATATGCATGCACACCTGGGAAATGATAACCACCGTCAGGATAACAAATATTTCCATTTCTCTGAAAGTTTCTTTGGACCCATTTGTAATCTACCCCCTCATGCACCCACATATTTGATCTGCTTTTCGTCACTATAAACTAGTTTATTGCCATGGTCTGAATGTTTGTGTTCCCGCAAAATTCACATGTTAAAATCCTAAGCCCTAAGTGATGGTATTAGGAGGTGGGTCCTTTTGGGAGGTGATTGGGTCATGGAGGCAGAGATCTCATGAATGTAACAAATGTGAAGGGAACTAATTGGCTCATTCTACCATGTGAGAACACAGCAAGCAGATGCTATATATAAATCAGGAAACAGAGCTCACCAGACATTGAATCTGCTGGAATGTTGATCTTGGAATCCAGCCTCTAGAACTGTGAGAAATAAATTTCTATTGTTTGTAAGCCACCCACTTTATGGTATTTTGTTATAGCAGTCTAAATGAGCTAAGACATTGATTCCCTAGAATCTTACATGAATGGATTTATAAGATGTGTTTATTTTCCCCCTTTTTGCTTTTGATTTTTGGCCTGGCTTTGTCCACTTAGTATAATGATTTTGAGATCCATCCATGTTATAGCATGAATTAATAGTTTCTTTCCATTGCTAAGTAGTGTGTCATTAAATGGATATATCACAATATGTTAACTCATCATATGTTGGACATTTGGGTTGTTTAGAGTTTTTGTCTATTTCAAATAAAGTTGTTATGAATACTTGTGACCTGGTCTTTGTGCAGTCACACATTTTGGTTTCTCCCCGATAAATACCTAGGAAAGGAATATCTCATGTGTCTGATAAGTATATATTTAAGTTTACAAGAAACTTTCCAACTCTTTTCCAAAGTGATTATACCATTTTACCTTCCCACTGGCTATGTAGGAGAGTCCCAGTTGCCCCATATCTTTTCTGCTTCTGTTTTAATTTTTTAATTTTCGTTTTGCCCATTCTTCTGCATGGGTTGTGGTGAATTTGCATCCCCAAAGACTAATGATGTTTTATACCCTTTCTATGGGTCATCTGTGTACTTTCTCTTTCAAGATAACTATTAAACTCTTTTGCTCATTTAAAAATATACTGAATTGTTTATTGTTCTGTTATTGAGTTGTAAGCATTTTATCATTGACAATATGACAGTTTGTTTTTATCAAGTAGTAGGTTTTTAAAAAATAATGTATTGTTTTTATAATACAACAAGATGACAATCCATGAAAGGACATATATAAACTAAGATAATATTAACTATCTAAATTAAAAGATCATAATTCAAATTGCTAATAATAATCTTTGTGTAGAAACAGCTATAATTTATGAAATGCACCTACCTTCTCATGAAGACTATGAAGCCTTGCCACAAATTCAATTATTTAATTTATAGTAATCATGTTGTGTTTTTTGTGCTTAAATAAACATGCATGATCACAGACAGCACAAAACCTATTTATAGGGATTTTTAGTTTTCTTTAAAATGGATTCCAAGCATCCTTTAAATTGTGAGTGGCAACAGGCTATGTCCTTAAAGAAAAAGGATTCTTTCTAAAAGAAGTGTGCAATAGCTATTCAATACTGCAGGAGTGGTTATATAACTAAGTGATGGAAATGAGCAGTGCTCTGCTAACTGTTTTAGTGTAACAACCTTCTGTCTGGTCACTGAGTTCTAATTTCTCATGCTAGCAGCCAAACATGTACTCTATTGCTTTGGATACAAGACTCTCATTGTTTTTAGGTGTTTTCCTGTTAGAAATAACTTGATTGTCACTAATAGAAGCTCTGTATGCTGTAGAAAGAGGTCTCAGTGTAGAAATTCTAGGAGTACTTCCAGGTTGTATTGGTTTACCTAAGGTTTTGATTGGTGATGTAAAGGCTGAAGATGGAGATGATAAAGCACATCTGTCACTGTTTTCTATAACACTTGCATCAAAACATGGTTGTACACCAATCATGATGAATTATCTAAAAATTATCCTGTCTTTGCTTGAGGCTTTCTAGGCCTACAGTTTAGATTAATAACAAATATTTATTTTCCTGTGTGTTAGACATAACATATTTTGAGATATTCCCATATTATACAAATTATAATATGTAAAAAGCAGACGCTTGAGGAAACCCAAACACAATAACTCAAGTGTCACTGAGGTGACCTTCTGAAGTCAGAGGATCTCCTTGAGTATAGAATCCAAGTGGGCAGGAGATAATGTCTTTCATGGCTGACCAATATATGCTAGACTAAATATACTTTGCCCGGTTGCAGGAGTAGTTGTCTTAACTCCAAGAGGACTCTGCATTAATAAAATATTTGACTCTCTTCTTGAAGTTAAAAGTGTTGATCCAAGCCCTGGTCTAGAAATTTCATTTTACATATACTTCTAACTGGTGGAGCTCCACTTTTATCTTTATGAGTTGGTGTAACTGGCTATGGCGGTGATGAGCCACCTGCAAGTAAACATGATCTCATTTCCGTTACTCCTACTAGGACCACTAATTGATTGAACTTAAAGAGTCACTGGAAAATCCATCATTAAAAAGATAGGTAAGAACTGGACATTACCTCCTGGCTTTGGAGATGTGGATGAACTCACCATCAGTGGTTCAGTTCCCAACATGGGCACATGTGGTTCCATAGCAAAGGCTGCCATTGTGGTAGGAACTACACTAATCCTGGGACCTTGAGAGTTGTAAGCATTCTTTATCTCTTTTTCTAATTTATGTGTTTTGAATATTTTCTCTTAGGTTATAGCTTGCCATTTCATTTCTCCACTATGTCTTTAGAATAATATGTTTTAAATTTTAAATAAGTCCAATTTATAATTTAAAAAAAAAACTTTATGGTTCATTGCTATTGTTTCCTATGTAAGAAAACTTTGATCACCAGGAGGTTGCAAAGATTTTCTCTTATTTTTTTCCTCCAGGAATATTATAGCTTTTGGTTTTATATATAGGTCTACGATTCACTTTGAGTACATTTTTATGCACAATATATGATAAGAGATGCCACTAATTTATTTTTCCATATGGGTACACAGTTGATACCACATTTCTTGGATTGCCTAGAGGGCAATGTTCCATTGATCTATATGTCACTTTTCTCAAGGCCCATAGTCTTGATTACTCTACTTTTAGAATATATATTGAAATCATGTACAGTAAGACCTTCTCTACTTAGTTCTTTTTTTGAAAAAATTGCTTTAACTATATTCGGTTTTTTGTTTTTTCACATAAATTTTAAAACCACCTTGTTACATTCTACAAAGAAGACTTCTGCAATTTTGATTGTCTCCTCAATTGTTCAATTGCCAAAAAGATTATGCCCCTATTATTTTTGCTTTATCTTATAGTCTTCTGGGATTTGATACTTGCTGATTGAATACTTCAGGAAAGAGCAGCCCACCTGCTGCGGGTATACCATGTCACATTATACCAGATACAACCTTTTTGTTCCTGACACAAAGCACTGAATTCAGTGCTAAGTGGTTGTGATAATACTGACAATATTTATATGCTTAGAAAATAGAGGGAGCAGTCATGATTTGACATCATTGAAACCTCTGCTGGGTGACAAGTGTTGAATTGCCCTCTGAAACTATTTTGGCACAGCTAGTGGATACTCGACATGTTCTGCCTCTAATTTAGTTTTCTTGCTTTATATATTGACATTTGATATATATCATATGTATCAAAAATATAAATATGCATTTATATGTGTATACACATGCACAAACACACATATGTTTATGTGTGTGTCTGTTTTCTATCTTTATGTCTGTTTTCTTTATCCTCAATCCTATTTTGGAATAAATAATTTCTGACAGGATGATGTTCAGCCTTGAGTTACATAATATGTTATATTGCATATCCCATTGAAACAAAATCTCTAGGTTTATCTATGTTTTCTAGAAAGTTACTGATAGAGTTATACTGTGCATCTGACAGAAATTTACAATAAAAGATATTGAGTGATATTTATTTTTGAGAATTTTTAAATATTTTAATTATTCATTGTAATTGTTTGCTTTTCCAAGAAGCAAACACAGCATCAAATGTTGAACTTCTATAGGTTTATTAATTTCTGCATATTCAGCCCCATAATTCTTATGAGGAATTTTTATCACAATCTTCACAATTTCATGGTGTATATTAATTTCCCTCAGGATTTCAGTTTTGTTAGGGTAGTCTGAGATTCTATGACCATTAAAAACTGTATACTTGTTCCTAAAGAGCCCTAGAGTAAGAATACCTTTTTTTGTTTTGTTTTGTTTTGTTGTTTTGTTTTTTAGATAGAGTTTTGCTCTTATCACCCAGGCTGGAGTGCAATAGCACGATCTCGGCTCACTGCAAACTCCGCCACCCAGGTTCAAGCGATTCTCCTGTCTCAGCCTCCCAAGTAGCTGGGATTACAGGCATGCACCACCAAGCTGGCTAATTTTGCATTTTTAGTAGAGATGGGGTTTCTCCATGTTGGTCAGGCTGGTCTCGAACTCCTGACCTCAGGTGATCCGCCCACCTCGGCCTCTCAGAGTGCTGGGATTATAGGTGTGAGCCACTGTACCCAGCTAAGTACACCTTTTTCTAACACCTTTTAACGGGAACCAAATGCATCAAATATACTTATAAATTTTATGCAATTTTGTATACAAGAAACTAGACTGGTATATATACAAGTGCAATATTTTTAGAGGAGAGATGGGCTGTTGCTCATGTTCATGTTAGCTGCCTGGGCCACTATCTTCTGGTTTCATATTATCTATATTGTATTTATGTTTTCTCTGTTTATCAGAGTTGTTTACAATCTACAAAATATCAGAAAGAAATTCAAGGGCATTTGTTATACCATATATTTCATTATGTTACATAACCAATGTAACAATAAGTCCAAAATCAAAACTACAAAACATATTCTGGAGGTAGAGTGCAGGTAAAATATATTATAAGTATTATTGGAAATAAAGGGATATCTTCCACCAAAAGAATCATTTTTTGTTGTTGTTGTTATGAGGAAATTAAGACTATAGCATTGGAAAGAATATAATAAGACAAGTTCTTGGGCAATTTGACAGTTTTGTTTAACACATAGAACAATCCTGAATATATCATCTATCTCACCTACTTTTACTGTCTGCTATTATATTTTTCACTGTGATGCGATACTTAGATAAAAGATATTTTATGGTAAAAATATTTTTTTGTCCTCTAACATGGCTTCAGTGATGCGGCACAACTTCATTAACATGTCAAGAAAATATGCATGAGAGGGTGTTTCAATAATTACATATGCTCAGTTTGAATTCTTAATATGTAGGGGGAAGAGAGAACTATAATTTTTTTTTCTTAATGCTGAACCCTTTATTGCCTCAGCTATTTATCATCTGGGAGAACTGAGAATGAGTTCTCATAAGGGAGTTTGAAGTTAACATAAAAGGAAATAATTTATAGTCATGTAACATACATACAACCATTTATTTTTTAGTAATTATTATCTTTCCTTAACTGTGGTATTTATTTTTTTTGTCTGTGAGCTTGAAAACACTTATCTGATACTAACTGGTAGAAAGTCAGTTGCCAAAGAATCATCTATTATGAGAAGGTATATACTTAATTATTTTCTTTTGTAAATCATGATCGAAGGGGAAAAAGAAATGGAAACAATACCTCTTGAAAGTCATTGCAAAAACAAATTTATACAACTTCTACTTCCAGCCAAGACAGACTAATAGAAACATGAGGAATACTCTCTTGCCCCAAGGAACTTAAAACTAGAAAAAAAAATGATGCTCTATGTTACAACTTACCAAATTGTGCACTTTAAATGAATGCGGGATTTATTTTTACATTTATCTGTCAAGAAAAATATTTGTAAAAATACCTTGAGCTCTAAATCTCTAAATCTATACTATGTGTGGTTTAGCCATGAATACTTTTCCCACTGAAGTCTGGATTCAGCAAGAGCTTCATGGTCTTGTCTGGGATACAAGTATTGTTGTTCCAAAAAGTCTTTTTAATTTTGGATGTTTCCTACACAAAGAAATGATAAATATTTGAGGGGATGGATATGCTAATTACCCTTAATTGATCATTACACATGGTATACATGTATCAGAATATCACTCTGTATGTACTCCATAAATGTGTATAATTATTACATGTCAACTTTTTATTTATTTATTTATTTTTATTTTTTGGAGACGGAGTCTAGGCTATCATCGAGGCTGCAATGCAGTCGTGCAATCTCGGCTTACTGCAACTTCACCTACCTGGCTCAAGCGATTCTCCTGCCTCAGCCTCCTGAGAGGCTGGGATTACAGGCACCCACCAACACGTGTGGCTAATTTTTGTGTTTTTCATGGAGACAGGGTTTCACTATGTTGACCAGGCTGATCTCGAACTCCTGACCTCAAGTGATCCACCCACCTTGGCTTCCCAAAGTGCTGGGATTACAGCTGTGAGCCACTGTGCCCAGCCCTACATGACAATTTTAAAAGATAAATAATTAATTCTAAAATGAGTTTCAGGCATTAGATCATGTGAACTTATTAATTATGTAAACTACTTTTGTCCAACTTTTGTATGAGTCATTGCTTTAAATTATGTTGTCACAAGCATGCAAGATACTCATTGCTATTGAGTGAATTGCATCACCCTCCAAAGTCATCTGTTGATGCACTATACCCCAATGTGTTAATATTTGGAGACAGGCCTTTGGTGGTATTACGTTTAGATGAGATCATGAGGGTGGAGTCTGCATGATGCGATTGGTGCTCTTATAAGAAGAGACGCCACAGAGGTTCCTCTTCCTCCATCCAGTTAGAAGGCAGGAAGAGAGCCTTCACCAGAGCCAGACCATGCTGGCAGCCTGATCTTAAACTTCAAGCTTCCACATCTGTGAGAAACTTTCTGTTGCTTAAGCCAAAAAATAAAAAGTCTTTTCAGCTCTTCACTTTGCCAATAACCGCACACATCATTTTAGTCTCAATATAAATTGCTGAAATGAAATTATTGCTCAATTCATAAAGAGGTTATAAAAATCAGTATTAAAATACTATTAAAAGGTACTTATGTGTTTATCAATTCTCAGGATTTTATTGTTATAAGACTTACATGTTAACTCGCTGGGGGCTCAGACATTAATAAATTCAGTTCAGATAAATCCTGGAGTGGCTTCACTCACATGCATTCACACTATTCAATTATTATTGGCAGAAAATTAGGCTACAGCTAATTGCATGATTTGGTAATTACTTGCATTAGTCCTTTCTCCCTTTTATATAATGTCTGCATTTAGAAGTGAAATGTATTACTGCATCATCATAGTTAACAAACAGCCAAAATAGTAATCGTTGTTTATATGCTAATCAACTAAAGTAGTCTCTTGTTTTGTTTTCTGAGATAGAGAAGTTGGTAAATTTTATGAGTATTTAAATATGCAAGCACTTTGGCAGCTTCTTTTGAGTAATAAATTAGACAATAGTGAACAGCATAATGTATTCTGGTTTTCTTGACAGTTTGTGCATTAGAACAAAAAGATTTGAAATTTGCAAATTATTGAATTTGGGTATACTCTTAGATTAAAATTATTTCATTTGTTTAACTCCTGATGGTTCTATATTTGTAGCAATTAGTAATTAATTCAATAACTTTTTTTGAATTATATCTTGTTTTCTTTGTGTTAGATTCTAACACTTTCAGAATGAGTAAGATAGTCCCTATGCTCAAAGATTGCCTGTATGGTGGGAGAACTATATATGCCAAATACTGTAAGATAAGTACTATGGTACAGAGAAGCATGCAGGGAGACACTGTTCAGCTGGTGGGCTTGGCAAAATTTTAATTACAAAATGCTTATTTATTTTTAATAATTAATGATTAATTTTTTAATGATTAAAATTTAATACCAAATTCAAATATCTGCTTCCTCATCTGTTCTCTACCATGTTGTCTTCACAGAAGCAATAACTTTTGTCCTTTTGTCTGTTTTACATCTTTTGACAATTACAGCTATATTCTTATTATCAATCTGGTGGGTCTTTTTGGTCTCTTAGACATTATTTATTTAGTTTCTGATAGAATACATACTTAGATTATTCATCACCTTCTTTCCCTTCTTTTTCCAGCAACTATTCTTCACTTAGATATAATTCTACCCTTTAATTTCAGGTGGAATACTTAAAACTCTGGTTTTTATTCCATTAACCATAGGCTTTATCTTTGGCTCCTCATTTATAAAAAGGAAATATTAGCACTTTCACCATTAGAATCTCTGCTTTCCCTGTGTCCCACCTCCTAACTTTGATCAGCTATAATTTTAGTGTAATGTGGTCGATGCTCATAGCATTTAATCCTTTTATAGGCTTTCATGCTCCTAAGTTGAAAATAATCACTCTGAACAATCTATGGGACAATGCATGTAAAAGGATTTAGAATAGTACCTGGCCATGAGAAATGTTCCAGCAGTGGAAAGATTTTCTTTGCATTTATAAAAAGCTAAGTAACTAATACAGAGAATGACACGTTTGGTTTTAATAACTTTTATTTTCCTCCATAATTCTCATCTCTTTCTCCTATTTAAAGATAGCAAAATATAAATGACCTCAGATGTGACATTTAATATTCTTTTTATGTACAAATTAAGATTTAAAAGTTTGACTACTAAAGTTTATGTAACCATTATTCACTAATTTATTTTTAAAACAAATGTATATAATATTTTATACTTGTAATATTTTATACGCTATACATAAATCATATCGGAATTCACTAGTAATCTAATTTTTATGCTATGCTAATCTGTTATTTCAATATTCTTAAGACTGTAAAGTGGTAGTGATACTTTCCTTTTTCAATTCAAATAAATGTTACAAAAATTAAAAATTAAAAACATACTACATAAGTAATCAATTATATTAAATTTCTATTTAAAATATTTTTATCTTATATACTTAAATTGAGTTTTTAAATTTTGGTTTTATCATCATTTATGTGAAAATATACTACATTAACTGCCATTCTAACATTCTATGCTTTTAAGTGGATATATAGTTATGTTTAAAATTAATATCTTGTAATGATGGTTTCCATCTGTATCCATGTTCCTATAAAGGATGCGAACTCATCCTTTTTTATGGCTTCATAGCATTCCGTGGTGTATATGTGCCACATTTTCTTAATCCGGTCTGTCACTGGTGGACCATCATTCTCAGCAAACTATCGCAAGAACAGAAAACCAAACACCGCCTGTTCTCACTCATAGGTGGGAACTGAACAATGAGATCGCTTGGACACAGGAAGGGGAACATCACACACTGGGGCCTATTGTGGCGAGGGGGAGGGGGGAGGGGGGAAGGGGGAGAAATAGCATTAGAAGATATACCTAATGTAAATGACGAGTTAATGGGTGCAGCACACCAACATGGCACATGTATACATATGTAACAAACCTGCACATTGTGCACATGTACCCTAGAACTTAAAGTATAATAAAAAATTAGTATATTGGAATTTGAGCACTACAACTTTATTTTAATATATACTTTCAATTTTCAAATGTATTTGACCTGGCTAGTTCCAGTCTAACACATGTTCATATAGTCACATTAATATTTTTGTATTCATCATTTAAAACGGCATTTGAAAATCTGAAAATATAGTAAGGACATAGTTTATATTTTATAACTGGAAATATCTTAGAATTACAATGTATTGTTCTGAGGTCCCAGAAATAGAGGATTTCCATACTATCATGGGTTAATGGATGGTATTGGTTTAAATGAAATATGAAAGCTTTGATTTACCTTTAATTTGTATAAGTTATTTTCTAAAACTAGTTTTATTATAATTATAAAGGCAATCCATGTACCATATGAAATATAAGAAAAATTAGTATGGACATGCATGATAATATAAATTATAGTTTCATTACCCAAAGAGAAACACCATTAATATTCATAAATATTACCTTCCATTTGTTTTCCCTAAGAAAAAGACATACCTTAAGGTAAATGAAATATCATATATAATATTTTATGTCTTACTTTTCAATTAAAGTTATGGCCCCCATATCTCCCCACAATAAAAATTATTTTTGGATTCCACTTTCAGGCGTAATAGTCTACACTGTGGTTACACATTAATGTGTTTAACCATTTCCTTGATTTTGGATATTTAGATTGTTCTCAGAGTACCCTTTTAAAAAATAGTGTTATGATTTTTTTTCTATTAATGTTTTTAGAATAAATTCCTAGAAGGACAATTATAGGATCCAAAATTATTAGACTTTTAAAATTTCTTTAAAGTTTTTCTAAATTTCCTAAAACATTTTATCAGTTTTTACACACATTAACAGTGTTTGTCAAAGTTCATTTTACTTATCTCTCTGCAATATTGGTTAATTTATTTTTAACAACATTGGCTAATTTGTTTTAACACTTGAAATATGAACATAGACATCTCATTGTTATGATGTATATTTAGTTGTTTACTAATATGGCAGAATAAAAAATATATATATATATATATGCAGCTGACATTACTGTTTTTACCAAAATTCATTTGACCCCTACTTTTAGAAATATGAAAGGATTATAGTTTTTTATCCTCTGGAAATTATAGATGGCCCTATGTCCTGCCAACTGAAATATACTTTATTAATCTGCCTACCTATTATATTTTAGTTACTTTAATTCCATAATTTATTTTCTATCTAAGAGATATATTCCCCCATCGATCTCACTATTTCCTTTTCAAAATTTTCTAAGCCTGTCTTCCATGTTTATTTTTTCATTTTTATGTTAATATTATTTTAAAACTTTGTAAAATTAAATACATAATTTTGCTTAAAATTATATTGGCAAGAATAATGTTTTTAAATTACAAATAAAAATTATGCTGAAATTGTATTTTGATTTGAAAAGAATAGCTATTTCAATAATATTCTCATTGTATGTCAGTACTTAATACAGATCCTCCAGTTTCAAGGTAGAATATTTTTGTAGGTGTTTTATAGTGCAATATATTCTTCACTAATATTTTGCAATAATTTTCTGTTTTGTTTGTCATTATGAACAGTAGATTATGTTTTCCAACAGACTTTTTATCAATATTAATTATTGGATGATTATTCCTTTTTATAACTATAATTTATAAAGTACTGGTAATTTCTAATGATTTTCAATAAATTATTTTGAATTTTCTGGCAATGTAATTATTTTGTCTGTGATACTAAAATTTTGGTGCTCTCTAACATTCATTTTTATTATTTCTGGCTCAAATTTTATTGCAATGGCTTAAACTTTCAGAAGATGCATTAAGTAAATTGTTGGCATAAATCAAAGTTGCTTGCTTCTTAATTTTCTTAGAAATGTATCAAGTACTTCCATCTTAATTCATGTATTGTTGGTAGCTTTAAGATATACAGAGAGGCATTTTAGCATATGATTATACTTACTGACTCTGAAGGCAGTGTGCTGAAATTTAAATCATGATCAACTTAAACTCTGTCCTATTTTTCTCTAACAGAAGAGTGTTAATCAATGAGAAAAACTAAGAATAATAGATAAAAAAGACAAAGTGTAGTGCCTGGGTCGTATTAAGAATGTAATATACATTAACTATTTTTATTATAATGTTTTCCCAAAGTCTTTGTTTTTGTAGGCACCCCTTTATCCTGTATCACAAATCTTTTGTAGAATCTCTTATCTCAGAAAAAAAAAAGAAATAGTTTTTTACCTTAGAGTCTCCTCTAAATACTGTCCCATATGAATGTTATCCAGTCTTCCTAAAACAATTATCTGCAATTCTTGTCTCAGAACTCCTCACATCCCTTTTACTCTTCAACTCACTGCTATCACCACTGCTTAAAAACAACTGTTCTTGTAAACATATAAGTCTTTCCTTATCCGTAGAGAATATGTTCCAATATCCCCAATGGATGCCTGAAACTACAGGTAGTACCAAGCCCTCTGTAAACAGTGTTATGTTTTTTCCTGTACATGCCTATGATAAAGTTGAGTTTATAAATAAGGCACGGTAAGAGATTAACAACAATGAATAAAATAGAACAATTAAAACAATATGCCAGTGTCACTGCTCTTGTGTTTTAGGGCCATTGTTAAGCAAGATAAGGGTTACCTGAACCCAGCATTGTGATACCACAATAGTCCATCTATGACCAAGATAGCTACTAAAGGACTTACAGCCCTGTAGTGTGTGCAAGGTGAATACCATGGGCAAAAGAATGATTCATGTCCCGGGCATGAGGGAGTGGTACAGGAAGGGATTTCATCATGCTACTCAGAAAGGTGCCATGCAATTTAAAACTTACAAATCGTTTATTTCTGGAATTTTCCATTTAATATTTCTGGACTGTGTTGACCTTGGGTAACTGAAATCATGGAAAGTGAAACTGAAGATAAGAGAGGACTACTGTATTGCTAATGATCTCCATCAATCCAATTCCAATGGCTACCTTTATCCTCATTTCACTTGATAGTTCCAAAGGATTCAGTACAGTTGACAACTCCTGCCTTCTTGCGTCTTCTTTCTCTTTTACTTTCGTACATTCCTGGGTTTCTAGATGTTTTCCCAGTCATTCTTTCTCAATCGTGTGTGTGTCTGTGTGTGTGTCTGTATGTGTGTGTGTGTGTGTGTGTGTGTGTTTGACGTCTAAATATTCAAATTCTGTGAGCTCATCCTGGATAGCTTTTTCTTCTTAAGTCTCTCTTTAGTTGGCCTTATTCAGTCCCATTGACTAATATTTTACCTATTTGCTGTGTCAAAGACAAAAACTACATAGGTAAGGAGTGTGATTTTATTTAGGCTATTGCATAGATGCAAAGATCCAGACTATCTCAACTGGGTAGTTTTGTCTTAGGCTTTCTTTTTTTTTTTTTTATTTTTTTTTTTTTTTTTATTTTTTAAATTTCTTTTTTTTTTTTTTTTATTATACTTTAAGTTCTAGGGTACATGTGCATGACGTTTATATATCATGTATAACTCCCCAATGCAATCCTCCCTCCTCCCCCCCCCCCTGATAGGCCCCAGTGTGTGATGTTCCCCTTCCCGAGTCCAAGTGATCTCATTGTTCAGTTCCCCTATGAGTGAGAACATGCGGTGTTTGGTTTTCTCTTCTTGTGATAGTTTGCTAAGAATGATGGTTTCCAGCTGCATCCATGTCCCTACAAAGGACGCAAACTCATCCTTTTTGATGGCTGCATAGTATTCCATGGTGTATATGTGCCACATTTTCTTAATCCAGTCTGTCACAGATGGACATTTGGGTTGATTCCAAGTCTTTGCTATTGTGAATAGTGCCGCAATAAACATACGTGTGCATGTGTCTTGTAGTAGAGTAATTTATAATCCTTTGGGTATATACCCAGTAGTGGGATGGCTGGGTCATATGGTACATCTAGTTCTAGATCCTTGAGGAATCGCCATACTGTTTTCCATAATGGTTGAACTAGTTTACAATCCCACCAACAGTGTAAAAGTGTTCCTATTTCCCACATCCTCTCCAACACCTGTTGTTTCCTGACTTCTTAATGATTGCCATTCTAACTGGTGTGAGATGGTATCTCATTGTGGTTTTGATTTGCATTTCTCTGATGGCCAGTGATGATGAGCATTTTTTCATGTGTCTGTTGGCTGTATGGATGTCTTCTTTTGAGAAATGTCTGTTCATATCCTTTCCCCACTTTTTGATGGGGTTGTTTGTTTTTTTCTTGTATATTTGTTTGAGTTCTTGGTAGATTCTGGATATTAGCCCTTTGTCAGATGAGTAGGTTGCAAAAATTTTTTCCCATTCTGTAGGTTGCCTGTTCACTCTGATGGTAGTTTCTTTAGCTGTGCAAAAGCTCTTTAGTTTAATGATCCCATGTGTCAATTTTGCTTTTGCTGCCGTTGCTTTTGGTGTTTTAGACATGAAGTCCTTGCCCATGCCTAGGTCCTGAATGGTACTACCTAGATTTTCTTCTAGGGTTTTTTATGGTATTAGGTCTAACATTTAAGTCTCTAATCCATCTTGAATTAATCTTTGTATAAGGGGTAAGGAAAGGATCCAGTTTCAGCTTTCTACTTATGGCTAGCCAATTTTCCCAGCACCATTTATTAAATAGGGAATCCTTTCCCCATTTCTTGTTTCTCTCAGGTTTCAAAGATCAGATGGCTGTAGATGTGTGGTATTATTTCTGAGGACTCTGTTCTGTTCCATTGGTCTATATCTCTGTTGGTACCAGTACCATGCTGTTTTGGTTACTGTAGCCTTGTAGTATAGTTTGAATCAGGTAGCGTGACGCCTCCAGCTTTGTCCTTTTGACTTAGGATTGTCTTGGCAATGCGGGCTCTTTTTTGGTTCCATATGAACTTTAAAGCCGTTTTTTTCCAATTCTGTGAAGAAAGTCATTGGTAGCTTGATGGGGATGGCATTGAATCTATAAATCACCTTGGGCAGTATGGCCATTTTCACGATATTGATTCTTCCTATCCATGAGCATGGTATGTTCTTCCATTTGTTTGTGTCCTCTTTGATTTCACTGAGCATGGTTTGTAGTTCTCCTTGAAGAGGTCCTTGACATCCCTTGTAAGCTGGATTCCTAGGTATTTGATTCTCTTTGAAGCAATGTGAATGGAAGTTGATTCCTGATTTGGCTCTCTGCTTGTCTGTTACTGGTGTATAAGAATGCTTGTGATTTTTGCACATTAATTTTGTATCCTGAGACTTTGCTGAAGTTGCTTATCAGCTTAAGCAGATTTTGGGCTGAGACAATGGGGTTTTCTAAATATACAATCATGTCATCTGCAAACAGGGACAATTTGACTTCTTCTTTTCCTAACTGGATACCCTTGATTTCTTTCTCTTGCCTGATTGCCCTAGCCAGAACTTCCAACACTATGTTGAATAGGAGTGGTGAGAGAGGGCATCCCTGTCTTGTGCCAGTTTTCAAAGGGAATTTTTCCAGTTTTTGCCCATTCAGTATGATATTAGCTGTGGGTTTGTCATAAATAGCTCTTATTATTTTGAGGTACGTTCCATCAATACCAAATTTATTGAGCGTTTTTAGCATAAAGGCTGTTGAATTTTGTCAAAAGCCTTTCTGCATCTATTGAGATAATCATGTGGTTCTTGTCTTTGGTTCTGTTTATATGCTGGATTACGTTTATTGATTTGCGAATGTTGAACCAGCCTTGCATCCCAGGGATGAAGCCCACTTGATCATGGTGGATAAGTTTTTTGATGTGCTGCTGAATCCGGTTTGCCAGTATTTTATTGAGGATTTTTGCATCGGTGTTCATCAGGGATATTGGTCTAAAATTCTCTCTTTTTGTTGTGTCTCTGCCAGGCTTTGGTATCAGGATGATGTTGGCCTCATAAAAAGAGTTAGGGAGGATTCCCTCTTTTTCTATTGATTGGAATAGTTTCAGAAGGAATGGTACCAGCTCCTCCTTGTACCTCTGGTAGAATTCAGCTGTGAATCCATCTGGTCCTGGACTTTTTTTGGTGGGTAGGCTATTAATTGTTGCCTCAATTTCAGAGCCTGCTATTGGTCTATTCAGGGATTCAACTTCTTCCTGGTTTAGTCTTGGGAGAGTGTAAGTGTCCAGGAAATTATCCATTTCTTCTAGATTTTCTAGTTGATTTGCGTAGAGGCATTTATAGTATTCTCTGATGGTTGTTTGTATTTCTGTGGGGTCGGTGGTGATATCCCCTTTATCATTTTTTATTGCGTCTATTTGATTCCTCTCTCTTTTCTTCTTTATTAGTCTAGCTAGCGGTCTGTCAATTTTGTTGATCTTTTCAAAAAACCAACTCCTGGATTCATTGATTTTTTGGAGGGTTTTTTGTGTCTCTATCTCCTTCAGTTCTGCTCTGATCTTAGTTATTTCTTGCCTTCTGCTAGCTTTTGAATGTGTTTGCTCTTGCCACTCTAGTTCTTTTAATTGTGATGTTAGAGTGTCAATTTTAGATCTCTCCTGCTTTCTCTTGTGGGCATTTAGTGCTATAAATTTCCCTCTACACACTGCTTTAAATGTGTCCCAGAGATTCTGGTATGTTGTATCTTTGTTCTCATTGGTTTCAAAGAACATCTTTATTTCTGCTTTCATTTCCTTATGTACCCAGTAGTCATTCAGGAGCAGGTTGTTCAGTTTCCATGTAGTTGAGCGGTTTGGATTGAGTTTCTTAGTCCTGAGTTCTAGTTTGATTGCACTGTGGTCTGAGAGACAGTTTGTTATAATTTCTGTTCTTGTACATTTGCTGAGGAGTGCTTTACTTCCAATTATGTGGTCAATTTGGAATAAGTGCGATGTGGTGCTGAGAAGAATGTATATTCTGTTGATTTGGGGTGGAGAGTTCTATAGATGTCTATTAGGTCCGCTTGGTGCAGAGATGAGTTCAATTCCTGGATATCCTTGTTAACTTTCTGTCTCGTTGATCTGTCTAATGTGACAGTGGAGTGTTGAAGTCTCCCATTATTATTGTATGGGAGTCTAAGTCTCTTTGTAGGTCTCTAAGGACTTGCTTTATGAATCTGGCTGCTCCTGTATTGGTGCATAATATTTAGGAGAGTTAGCTCTTCCTGTTGAATTGATCCCTTTACCATGATGTAATGGCCTTCTTTGTCTCTTTTGATCTTTGATGGTTTAAAGTCTGTTTTATCAGAGACTAGGATTGCAACCCCTGCTTTTTTTTGTTCTCCATTTGCTTGGTAGATCTTCCTCCATCCCTTTATTTTGAGCCTATGTATGTCTCTGCATGTGAGATGGGTCTCCTGAATACAGCAGACTGATGGGTCTTGACTCTTGATCCAGTTTGCCAGTCTGTGTCTTTTAATTGGAGCATTTAGTCCATTGACATTTAAGTTAATATTGTTATGTGTGAACTTGATCCTGTCATTATGATATTAACTGGTTATTTTGCTCGTTAGTTGATGCAGTTTCTTCCTAGCCTCGATGGTCTTTACATTTTGGCATGTTTTTGCAATGGCTGGTACCGCTTGTTCCTTTCCATGTTTAGGGCTTCCTTCAGGGTCTCTTGTAAGGCAGGCCTGGTGGTGACAAAATCTCTAAGCATTTGCTTATCTGTAAAGGATTTTATTTCTCCTTCACTGATGAAGCTTAGTTTGGCTGGATATGAAATTCTGGGTTGAAAATTCTTTTCTTTAAGAACGTTGAATATTGGCCCCCACTCTCTTCTGGCTTGTAGAGTTTCTGCCGAGAGGTCTGCTGTTATTCTGATGGGCTTCCCTTTGTGGGTAACCCGACCTTTCTCTCTGGCTGCCCTTAAGATTTTTTCCTTCATTTCAACTTTGGTGAATCTGGCAATTATGTGTCTTGGAGTTGCTCTTCTGGAGGAGTATCTTAGTGGCGTTCTCTGTATTTCCTGAATTTGAATGTTGGCCTGCCCTACTAGGTTGGGGAAGTTCTCCTGGATGATATCCTGAAGAGTGTTTTCCAACTTGGTTCCATTTTCCCCCTCACTTTCAGGCACCCCAATCAGACGTAGATTTGGTCTTTTTACATAATCCCATACTTCTTGCAGGCTTTGTTCATTTCTTTTTCTTCTTTTTTCTTTTGGTTTCTCTTCTCGCTTCATTTCATTCATTGATCCTCAATCGCTGATACTCTTTCTTCCAGTTGATCGAGTCGGTTACTGAAGCTTGTGCATTTGTCACGTATTTCTCGTGTCATGGTTTTCATCTCTGTCATTTCGTTTATGATCTTCTCTGCATTAATTAATCTAGCTGTCAATTCTTCCACTTTTTTTTCAAGATTTTTAGTTTCTTTGCGCTGGGTACGTAATTCCTCCTTTAGCTCTGAGAGGTTTGATGGACTGAAGCCTTCTTCTCTCATCTCGTCAAGTCATTCTCTGACCAGCTTTGATCCGTTGCTGGCGATGGGCTGCGCTCCTTTGCAGGGGGAGCTGCGCTCTTATTTTTTGAATTTCCAGCTTTTCTGCCCTGCTTCTTCCCCATCTTTGTGGTTTTATCTGTCTCTGGACTTTGATGATGGTGACGTACGGATGGGGTTTTGGTATAGGTGTCCTTCCTGTTTGATAGTTTTCCGTCTGACAGTCAGAAGGACTGTCTGTTGGTCTGTTGGAGATTGCTTGAGGTCCACTCCAGACCCTGTTTGCCTGGGTATCAGCAGCAGAGGTTGCCGAAGATAGAATATTGCTGAACAGCGAGTGTACCTGTCTGATTCTTTCTTTGGAAGTTTCCTCTCAGGGGTGACGCCACCCTGTGAGGTGTGGGGTGTGAGACTGCCCCTAGTGGGGGATGTCTCCCAGCTGGCTACTCAGGGGTCAGGGACTCACCTGAGCAGGCAGTCTGTCCGTTCTCGGATCTCAACCTCCGCGTTAGGAGATCCACGGCTCTCCCCAAAGCTGTCAGACAGAGTCATTCGCGTCTGCACCGCCCCCGCTCTTTCCCCTAATGGACTGCAGCTGTGCGCTGTCCGCAGAGGTAGAGTCTACAGCGACAGGCAGGCTTCCTTGAGCTGCTGTGAGCTCCACACAGTTCGAGCTTCCCAGCGGTTTTGTTTACCTACTTAAGCCTCAGCAATGGCGGGCGCCCCTCCCCCAGCCTCGCTGCTGCCTTGCGGATAGATCGCTGCAGACGGCTGTGTTAGCAGTGAGGGAGGCTCCGTGGGCGTGGGACCCCCCGGCCAGGTGTGGGATATATTCTCCTGGTGTGCCTGTTTCCTTAAAGCGCAGTATTGGGGTGGGAGTTACCCGATTTTCCAGGTGTTGTGTGTCTCAGTTCCCCTGGCTAGGAAAAGGGATTCCTTTCCCCCTTGCACTTCCAGGTGAGGCGATGCCTCGCCCTGCTTCAGCTCACGCTGGTCAGGCTGCAGCAGCTGACCAGCACCGATTGTCCGGCACTCCCTAGAGAGATGACCCCAGTACCTCAGTTGAAAACGCAGAAATCACCGGTCTTCTGTGTCGCTCGCGCTGGGAGTTGGAGACTGGAACTGCTCCTATTCGGCCATCTTGCTCCGCCCCCTCTTAGGCTTTCATTGGAAGGAGCAGACAAGTTTCAGTTGATATTGGTTTGCAATCAGGGAAAGTCTCAGTCAGCTGAATAGGACGTGTTTATCTCTGTGTCTAGATAGTTACATTCTAATGTTAGCTAATCACTGGGAAGATACAGAATAGAGAGATGGCTAGAGGTGAAAGAGAAAGGATCTGTGTTTGGCCTTTTCAGCAGGTTCAGGCAGAAGAGGGATGATATGTGTGCTTAATCTTGTCACAAGGGAGTGATTTGTGCATCTTTGGGGAGTTATGAGAATTAGAGGATGAGAGGATAGGGAGTTACTATTATTTTTATTTTTATTTTTTCCTGAGACAGAAGCTCGTTCTGTCACCCAGGCTGGAGTGCAGTGGTGTTGTCTCTGCTCACTGCCAATCTCCACTGCCCGGGTTCAAGCGATTCTCTTGCCTCAGCCTCCAGAGTAGTTGGGACTACAGGCACCCACCACCATGTTCTACTAATTTTTTTTGTATTTTTGCTAGAGACGGAGTTTCGCCATGTTGGCCAGGCTTTTCTCAAACTCCTGACCTCAGGTGATCCGCCCTCCTCGGCCTCCCAAAGTGCTGGGATTACAGGCGTGAGCCACGGCACCCGGCCAGGGAGTCTTTTTCTAAAGTATATGAGGAATAATATTTCCTTGAGGTAAGTCATTTAACGGAGCATGAAAGAGTGGGGGGATTTTTTACCCATTTCTGTTTTGGGAAGCACAGGTCTCAGTTATAGTTCAACATTGTCAGCTGATAACTCCAAAACCACGTCCTGGCTCTTTCATCTCTTTTCATCCTTACTATCACCTCCAAGTTTATGACAGCCATATTTATTGTAATAGTCTTATAACTGGTGTTTCCTGTTTTATTTGGGATTCCTTAAAATACCTTGTCTGTATACCAGTTAAAATTTTGTTTTCAGTAAAATAAACTTTTCCATCAAGAGTCTCAATCAGAAACTATTTTGTTGATGTATGCATTTATCATCATCTTCCCCCATAGAATGGAAGCTTAGGTTGTGCCAGTGTGCCTTTCTCTAAGTAAATGGGGACTTAAATGCGGCGCATTGTCTGATGGCAAAACAAGTGCCCTGGAGTGGGCATGAGTCAGTCCAGAGGATGGAATCCCTCTTTTTATCTAAGGGCCATAGAAAGGAAGAATTTGTATGTACGGTCCTGGTAGCAGGCATTTTGTCAATTTTATTCGCAGATGTATATGCAGGCTTAAAATGATCTCTGACGCACAGGCAGCAAATGTTTGTTTAATAAAGGAATCAAATTTGATATTTTACTATACATGTGGATATTTTGAAACAAATTTTATAAAATAAATTGTCAGCTCCTTAAAATTTTGAAAGAATTTAGGCATAAGCCTCACTGTACTGATAAAACATTTAGGAAGCAATGGTTTTATGTAGCATTCATTTTTTATTTGGTTTTCTGTAATCTTTTCAGACTTGTACCCTATAAATGTTGCTAGTTAAAATGTATCCAAAAATTATCTGTTACCTGGATAAAGCTATAAGTGTTTCTGTGTCTCCATATTTTCTCCCTTTTTACTATGATTGAATTTTTGTTAATTTAGTTAATGCTAATTTGTGGTCAAAATATTAGCCCTCGGATTTCTTTTTACAAACTTTATCTAGTTAGCATTTTTAATTTTATTAAATTCTATTTACATTGCTATTGTTTTGGCCTTCTCACCTTTCTAAAATTTTCTTGACAATTTTATTTTTAATAAATTTTATTGGCATTATAGATACTTTAATACTTAAAAACTAATGATTGATTTTTATCTCTGAGTATATTTTTGGCCATTTTCCATGCCATTGTATTATTTTCTTAAATTTTCTTTTTGATAACATGGATACTTTGACAGTGTTTTTAAAAACATTGTAGTTGGCTTAAATACCTTTTGTTATTAACTATACAACTATGGGTAGAAAATAAATAGGATCTCTATTATTTTCTCTATTTAGATTTAGTTGTGTGCTTGGATGCATGTATGTGTGCAGGTTATTATATAACGAAGCTGTAATATTTATCTGTGCACTTAAAAAAAGAGTGCTTTTTAGTTTTCTTCATACTTTTAATTAATTAATTAATTAATTTATTTATTTATTTTGAGATGGAGTATCATCCCGTCACTCTGTTGTCCAGGCTGGAGTGCAGTGGAGAAATCTCAGCTAACTGCAACTTCCGGCTCTCAGGTTTTCCTGCCTTAGTCTCCCTAGTAGCTGAGATTACAGGTGCATGCCACCATGCCAGCTATTTTTTTTTTTTTTTTTTTTTTGGTATTTCTGGAAGAAATGAGGTTTCACCATGTTGACAAGGCTGGTCTTGAACCCCTGATCTTAGGTGATCTGCCTACCTCAGCCTCCCAAATTGCTGGGGTTACAGGTATAAGCCCGTGCCCTGCCTTCTTCATGCTTTTTAAATATGCAACTGTTATTTTTTATATTGGATAAGTCTGTTGAAAATTAATTCATTTAAAAAATTTATTCAGTTTACCATAGATTAAACATTTTTCTACCATTTGTGTGTGTGTGGTTCTCTTGTTTCTATTCTTTAGGTGGGCAGGAGGGGCTGCTGCTGTTTGGCATTGTTTTAGCACATTACCATTCATGGCCTTATGTATTTATTTTATGTTGTAACCTTGAGTATAGAACTTCTAAGCAGAGCATGAAACAAAGCCACTGGGTTCTCATTAGTGGAGGATACACAGAGGTAGAGTCTCTTTCCTTGTTTCTAGCTGCTGTAGACCTACACATGGGGGTTGAAGAACACTCTCTCCTTAGGAGGTGGGGAGAGTAGGAGCCAGAGGGCAAAGAAGGCAAGTATTGTGTTCAAAGACATCCCGAACATGCCGTGCACGTCCCAAAACATCTCTGACGGGGCATGCAATATGTGGGGCAGATGAGCACAGGACTCCTGGGGAGAAGTGAGCTGTGGAAAGCTATGGTGGGGATCGGGAATCACTGTTTCAGGTATTGCCTCAGGCCTGGCACAAGTAAAACCATCCTCAGACTGTAGCTTCTCCTGCCCCCAGAGAATGAGGAGGCAACACAGGGCCAAAGTTAGAGTGCAGTATCTAGGATCCAAAGATTCTGTGTAGCATACAATGCACAAACCAACATTTTAGCAGACTTTAATTCAAACAAACAAAATCTAGGCAGATCCTAAAAACAGAAATTACCATTTTATAAGATTTTAAGAGATTATTCACAATAAATTGAACCAAACTCCAGGGAATGATACAGAAGTGAAGTGGCTCAATATTGTGGTCTGAATTTGCTCTGCTCTTTCAATAGGACCGTGTAATAGGCTGGTGTGGTATATAAGGGTAAGAACAAGATTCCTTAATCTGAAATGAACACTTCAGTTTTTTTGTAGGATGTTTGTACTCTCGTGCTTGAACCGAGTGGGACTTTAGACAACAATTGTTAAATATTCTGACCTGACTTTGAGAATAGCTGTTTTTCACAGGTTGGATACTAGTTTCTAGGTTCCATATATTGTATCTATTATTTAATTTTTTGGTTTTATTTATATTTTTCTTTATCCTATTTCAGAATATTTATTTATTATTGTCTTATTCCTGCAAATCAATTGCCTTTCATTTGGATTTTATTTCAGTTGATGCATCTTTCAAAAATGCATTTCCAATATGTTGTATTTTGTTCTTCTTTTTAAGCACTCGGATCTTATATTCTCCATGTAATATTGTTTTTGTCTTATCTGGAATTTTTTTTTATTATCTTACAACCTTTTCTCTATATTGTTGTATTTTCAACACACATTTTATAATTGCAGCACTGACCCAAAGATCTCACTTTCTGATTATTGTTTCAAAATCAACTAGAATCACTTAGAATAATCCATAGTTTTTGTTGTTGTTGTTTTGTTTTGTTTTAGTTTTTTGAGACAGAGTCTCACCTGGTGTCCCAGGCTGTAGTGCAGTGACGTGATCTCAGCTCACTCTTACCTCTGCCTCCTGGGCTCAAGAGATTCTTGTGCCCCAACCTTCCAAGTAACTGGGACCACAGCCGTACACCACCATGCCCAGTTAATTTTTATATTTTTAGTAGAGACAGGGTCTTGGCACATTGAACAGGCTGGTCTTGAACTCCTGACCTCAAGTGATTCACCTGCCTCAGCCTCCCAACGTGCCGGGATTACAGGTGTGAGCCACTATGCCCGGCCAGGATAGTTTATGCTTTGTCATTGGAACACAGGTGGCCAACCACAGCTTCCAAGACCTGTTATTTCCTCCATTTCAACCCATCTAGATCAATTTTTCTCTTACCCCATCTGGCACTAGTTTGCTTGTCCCAAAGCAAGCAAGTCATGCTGCTTCCCAAGAAGCAGTTCTTGAAGATCCCCTCAGCAAGAAAGGTCAAAACAAAATGAAAATCCTTTTGGTTGCCTCTCAAAGTTTTGGCTCCTCCACGCGCTGCCTGATTTTATTTACAACTTAGTATCCTCTGGCAACTGTTTTTGTACTTTGTCCAATATATCAACTGTAGGGTTGTTCTGTAGGGGCTTACATACCTACACTGACAGCAGAACTCTCTCCTGACGTGATATCCAGATACTGAACCATTGGGTAGGTTGGCTAGGTTACTGGCTGAGAAGGTTTACATATTTTTTTCTTTCTTAGGTGTGTAGCTTTAGATAAACCACAACTGTAGGTAAATATGATAGCAACATCTTTCACCTTTTATTCAGGAGAATGAGTGGGAGGGCCCTCTGGCCCAGATCCTGCTCTCATACATTGAGCCTGGTTAATTTCTTCTGTCGCCTATGGCGTATTTTTACTCTCTGTTGTAGAGAGAATAGACTTCCCAGTCATCTCTACTTGCTTCTAACCAATAGTTTAGTAGACTCATAATATAAGCTGACATTGTGGTTTTGTGTTTATTTGTGGAGGCCTTTATCTTTGTTAGTCTAACTATGTATGTTTGGCTTATTTATTTTGTATTTTATCTGTCACTGCTATGTGCATGAAGCGAAGGTGGGGCTCCTTAAAACCTAAGCCTACAAAGCCATCTTGACAAGAAATTTCAAAGTACATCTTAACATCATTGATTCCCACACAGGGTTTAACATTGTACTTTATAAAACAAACAAACAAAAAATGCTTACTAAAGCATCAGAAAGACTCCCACATGACTTTTGCGTTTACTAAAAAGTATAAAGAAGTCATTCTGATTAGAAATGGTCCTTGCTTTTCAATGGATTCACAGAAACATACTTTTCTATTGCAAATTCCTTAAGAGTAATTCAAATGAGATTCAGTTTGCAGAGTTTTAATTCACAGATAACTTTGTAAAGTGAAATACATCATAATTCCTATGGAGTCTTTCACTCCATGGGTACCAAGAAAACCATCTACTTTAACTTGGTAAGGCATAGCTAGAAGACCTAAACTGTCACCCTCAAAGATTAACACCTCAATCATTAATTCAGTGTGTTTTTAATCACCTCTGATATTCACTGATTGTTGTTCTTTCCAGATTTATCTGGATATCTGACCTTTCTCAAACTATAAAACTTATTGGACTCAACTTATCATTGATCCCTGTCTTCTCTTCTCATTTGGCTCTTTCTTCTTGTAGCTTCTCTCTCTTTTTCAGGGCTTGAACAAATTCTGTGCATTCCCGAATTCCTTGCCATGATCTCTCCCCAGGTCTCTCATTCATTTCTTCCTTTAGTCCTGTCTATCTTTATTCTCCAGGAACTTTTTAAAATAATTGCATTAATTCTGTTGGCCTTTCAACATTGGAAAGACAGTGATCATGTCTGAATTTTTCAGTGCTGTGTCATCACCACTTAGCGTAGTATCCAATATACAGTAACCTTCCACTAATATGCCTTGAATTAAATATTAGTTTTTGAGGCGATCTCCTCAATGCCCAGTTGACACTTTCTCCTCCATCATGACCCTCTTTGTTGATGCCAGAAGGTGTGGACCCTACTGCTTCATTACCACATTGTAATGTAATTACTTGTTTATGTGTCTTTCCCCCATCAATCTTCTGCAATCCTGGCAGATAGGAGTTGTGTGATAAATGATAATTGAGCTGATCTGTTGAATTATTTGTTAATGTTTTGAAATCAGTTGGATCCAAAAATTGAAGAAAAGATGATGAACATGACAGCCATTGACCATTGTATAGTATAAAAATGTAGAAGATGACAATTTCTTTGAAGGCAGAAACCATAGTTTTAAAATTTTATTTTCTTGGGACCTAAGAATTGCTAATCAGAACACAAACTGTCAAATAGTTAAATTCAATAAACTGGTGATCATAAAGAATTGAACAAATATAGGTGAAGGTAAGACAAGATGACTGAATATTTTTTAATTATTAAATTGAAAAGTTAGAGTTAAACTATTGGTTTTTAAAATATGACTGATCTCCTTGAATTCCACTGCTCTTCTACTTGACCCTATAGTCCCAGATTTTCTTCTTTTAGATAATTTTGAATCCCAGTTTCATTTCTTTAGGCTAATTACTTTCTTCTCCCTTCGAGGTTTGTTCAGATTAAATTTCCCCTTTCAAGAAGCTTTTTCTGACAATTCAGTAAATATTCTCTATCTATTCCATTAATTTTAATAACTTTTACTATTTATGCAGTAGAGTAGAAGGTCATGTACTTTGTTATTAAAGCACTTAAGAGCAAACATTGGAGACAGATTGCCTGGGTTGAAATCCTATATGCACCACTTACTGGCTGTGTCACTTTGGGCAAGTTTCTCAAGTGTTCTGTGATTCAGTCTTATTTTCTATAAAATGGAAATAATAAATAGTTCCAGCCTCATCAGACTGTTATTTTGTTATTAAGTTAATATATGTAAATTACTTGGAATAATGCCTAACACATATTAAGTGCTATATAAGTATTAATATTTTTCCATTTATTGCATTTCAAAATTCTTTTCATAAATCTTTGTTTCATTTACCTTATCTTAAAAATTGGAATGAAAAGATCTACTTCACGGATTGATTATAAGGCTGAAACAACTGCAGCATGAGAAATAGTGTGAGGCAATGGCTGAGAGTACAATTGCTGGAGTCAGACTGCCTGAGTCCAAACGGCAGCCCTGTCACTTATTGACTACATCACTTATAACAAGTTACTTAAAACCACTTGACCATTCATACCCTCAATATTCTCCCCTGTAAGCTGTGCATAATATAGCACTCATATAATAGAGTTATGTAGAGAATAAAATGAGTTATTATATGTAAGATGGCTAGAAAAATGAATGACACGTAGTTACTATTCAAAGTACTAGCTATTTTTACTCTTAAATCACCCAGCCTAATAAATTATCGCATATTTCAATATATTAGTTTTAATGCAAGTTTTATTTCTCCCCATATTAAAACTCTTAGTAAATGGAAATACTTTTATTTCTAACATCCTAATTTGAGTGCACGCTGTAACCCTTATTCTGTGAGTAAACTTATTCAAGTACTGCTGAATGTCAGTTTACTTATCAGTTAAATAATATTCTTGTGTCACTATATTATTTGTTGATTGTTTTTGGCTGTAAGTACCAGAAAACAATTATCCTAAAGTGAGGATTAAATAAATTTGAGTGTATTTTATCACCATGCAAAAAGATGCCAAGAATTAGGAAACCATTGGCCTTGATTTGGCATCTGATAGATTTCAGGTCCTAAGTATTGTGATGTTGTGAATCTTTTCTTTTATTTTTATTTTTATTTTAAGTTCTGGGATATATGTGCAGAATGTGCAGGTTTGTTACATAGGTATATGTGTGCCATTGTGGTTTGCTGCACCTATTAACCCATTATCTAGGTTTTAAGCCCCACATGCATTAGGTATTTGTCCTAATGCTCCCCCCACCCTCACTGCCCCCCACCCCCTGACAGGCCCTGGTGTGTGATGTTCCCCTCCCTATGTCCATGTGTTCTCATTGTTTAACTCCCACTTATGAGTGAGAACATACAGTGTTTGGTTTTCTGTTCCTGTGAGCCTTTTCTTTATAGTTTTAACATTACTGCTTTGGAATCTCCAACCTTTATGGCTACATCCCCGACAGGAAGCAAAAGTAATGGAGGAGCAAGAGGAGAAACTTGGGTCAATAAACATTTTTCTGAAATCCCAGAGACGTCTGTATATTTGCCTTAACTAGAATTGTGTCACAAATCCTTTGCTAGATGTAAGAAACTCTGAAAAGATACTACCTTCTTAGTATAAGTAGCCTTAAAATATAGGAAACAAGGGAAAATAGAGCCAGAAGGAATGTTGATTGAGTCACTTACCATATTAGTAGACTTACCTCCAAAGATCTTTGTGCTCAAATAAGTTAAGTGATGTAAACTTGCTTTTTAAATTTAATAAGAATGTATATGCAAAAATAGAAAAAGTCATCGGATATTTCAGAACATATAATTCCCAATATGTTAAACAGTATTTCAACTAAAAGGAAAATAGATAATTTACAATATTTGCTGGTTGATTTTTCTATTTACAAAGTAAAATGATTTTATTTACCTTAAAACACTGTGATAGTTTGAATTCACTTTGTAAAAATTAAATTTTTTCATATTCTGATATACTATTTTAAATATAAATATGTGTTGTCTTTCAAATAATAGAAAAAGACATAGACTTGACTTTAGTCACTCATTCATGCAATATAATAAAACCCTGCTGTAATGTAGTAATTGAGATCCAAAAATCCAGTTTCACAAATGGAGAATAGGTATGTATCCTACCATAAATATCTATTGAATTAATTGTCACTGGAGTAGAACATCAGGAACAGTAATTTTCATAATCTTGTCGTGACATAGTGCCCATTATTTTGGCTGGTCTGAGGAGAACAGGCTGGGAGACATCGTGAGAAGATCGAGAGACATCTTTTGTGAGATAGGGCTACCTGTTGATTCCCCATGGCTAGTCTTATGTCTTACCCTTGCTTCCATTTCTACCCACCCCTCCGAAGGTCAGAACTTAACTTCATCTCTTTCGGTAATAAGGGCTGGGTGAGTATATCTTACTGGGTGGTTTTAAGATAGACAGGCTGGCTGGTTTATGTTTTGATGTAGTTTATAGAAAAAGAGCAAAAGGCCCTTACTCAAGCTGTAGCTTACCTAACTTCTAGCCAATTAGCAACAAAAGACCCAGGAAGCTGTTAACCACATGTCCCTGCTTTAGGGGTCTAGGGACTTCCCCAGAGCCCTACACATGCAGTTAGACTTAAATTTCAACTTATAATGACTCCTTACTCATTTTAATATGAAAAATCACACCCAGGGGTAGAAATTTAAAATGCTAATGTTACATGCGGTGTATGAAAAAGCATGTAAAGCCACTGTGCCAGTGCTAGAGAAACGCCTCCTATACAATCCCTCCTATTCCCTGGGTGCTGCTGACTTCCTTGTGCACAGGCTAAAGCTTTTTCTTTCTCTTTGCTGCTGTGTCTGGTAATCTTTCCCAATTTCTATCCTGGGAGATTTAAATAACCCAGGGGTACCAGTAACAGTTTTACTATAACGACTTATTTAGTGGCTATTTATATAAAGGAAACCATTTGGAACCAGGGACTATTGGTAAATAAATAAATACATAAATAATTCTAATTTGAATAATTGCTGTGACAAAAATTAAATGAAGCCTATGAAAGAAAAAAAATGGTGTCAACAGAGTGGTTGGGAAAGAACTTGTTAAGAAATGTACATTTAAACTAAGAAGTAATAAAAGGCTATATCAAATTCCTTCCAGCAAAATATGGTACAATCCAAATAGTTAAATGAGAAAATTTTTTAAAAATTTTATTTCACATTTATTTTCTGTTTTACATTTAAACATTTTTAAATAAAGAAACAATTTAAGAAAAATGGGCGTATGTGGTAAACCACATTTAAAGAAAAACATAAGCCAAAATAAATTTAACAGTTTATTTGTGCAAATGAAGATTTGTAAATCCGGGAGCCATCAGAACCAGAAGAGGTTCAGAGAGTTCCACTTCAGCAGTGGGGGCAGTAAGCTTTTAAGTGGAAGGAACTAAAAAAAAAGTATTGGATTGGGGTAGAGTGGAAAGACTTGAGTCTACACTAGAGTGGAAAGGGTAGAGGCTAGTTGACAATTTCTGACTGGTAAAGTCAGTCTAGTTTCATTTTACTCTTCTTGGCTCTTGTCCATTTACGGAAGAACCTAAAACATTGAGGCTGTCTCAGTTTAAGGGTCATCCTAATGGAATTTTTTTGAAAACAACCATAAGAGATAGTGTAATACTCCATAGCTAGTAATAGTGGGAGTGTGTGTGTGTGAGCATGTGGGTGTGTGTGTCTGTGTGTATGTGTATGTTGGGAAGGGGACAGCTTGCCATTCCTGAAGTCTCAAGGAAAAAGAGTAATTATTCTGGAATCAGAGTGGAGAGAGACATTCTCGTAAAGTTTCACATATTGTGGAGGGATGCAACCAATGCCTGAGGGGGTCACTTACAATGTATTCACATGGTTATATGTTTTTGTAAACTTTGATAAAATAATGTTTAAAAAATGCAATCACTTTCCTCTGTGAATTCTATTACATGTATTTCATATTGGCTAATAATGAGCATTTTTTTTTGGATCTGGCTAAAGTGAATTTGTATTGGAACGCTTGAGTTTAGTGTGCTATGGCATTTGTAATCACTTCTTTAAAGTTAAATTATTTTTGGTCATTCATGTGTAATGACAGGAAGATTTCTGCCACCCATTTGCTGACTCACTCTGGCTTAGTGACACAAAAATCCAAGCCCAGAGATCCAGTCATTGCATAGGTATACACTACAGTGTCAAGCACTGGAAATAGTGGGAGTAGTAGGAGTGAAGTAACAGAGTTTAAAATGTACACATCCAGAAGCTACTTTGTGGAAAATTGTTTTAACATTCATATATGTCAAAATTTCAAGTGGAGAAATAGTTCTCTTTGGTGGCTTCTCAACATGATTGTATTAAATAATATATGGAGAATATATAAAGAAAAGGGTAAAATTAGAAAAGTACCATGTATTTTTTATTTTATGATGAGAATTGCACAAAATATAATTTACCAGTGTTCCCGTGTTTGTAGAGTGCTGTAAACGTAAAACAAACATATGTATGTAAATTATGATGCATATCTTACAAATCCCACCTATCAATACAATAGAGGAAATTATCTTTCTATTATCTTGATAGAAAATTGTATCATGAAATCAATGTCTCATGAAAAGCTGAAAAATTGTTTGCTGGCAAATAATATACAGACATGTCAGGGAGTTAATTAATCAATATCATATCTTTTTAATCCTAGATCTTGTAATGTTTGTGGTAGTGGTCACAATTTACTTACGTTTTGTTTGTACTCTGTCTCCTTAGTATAAATAAATATTTACTTTAATATCAAAGATTATGTTGATAATTTGTCTTGTTTTTCTTAAAGAGGTTCCATGAAACCTGGATCTGCCTTTGAACAGAAAAAGGGTGTTTTCTGAGTACTCACCTTCCGCAGTGAAGGAGATAAGGAATACATATCAGGCTACCAATGACTAGCTTTATCTGTTCTTAACTATAACTCAGTCTTGTGGCAGAACTGAAACCATTTCTGGGAAGGTACAGCTTAACTTTCTTATTAGAAAATGCCAACAATTTGCCGTACCAATTACAATTATTAAATTTTAGGAAGTGAGATGCCTTTGCGTAAGAGAGAACTGATTTCTGTTAATGATTATCTTAAGAACTGAGCTAAGTGGTACCATGTAAGTAAATTAGATAATGGTTTATTCTAATGTTCTCTTTGATTAAAGACACTGCATAAAATATGCACCAAAAGTGATATTTACAGGGAATATTTTATCTAATAAATCATATATAACTTATAAGTGTATTCCTTGTATATGTTTAATATTGAGAAGCCTTCTGAATTGTCCATAATTTTTATTAATCTTACAATATATATAGTTATCAATTAACATAATTTTTTCAGTTGTAGTATTGGTTAAATAAACCAGGTTACTTTTATTTCCTGTATATGTCAATCCCAAATATATCCCTTTGCTTCCAAGTCATATCTTTGGGAAAATGTATGTCAAAAAATCTTGTAATTTTAGATTCTAGATATATTGCAAAGAATGTGAATACAAGTGTGAAGGTCAAATAATAAGTCTTTTTTTTTTTTTTTTTAATCATATAAGCCTTGGTAGATCTTTTGGTGAATAGATAGATTTCCTCAGGGCAGCCAGAGGAATATCTCTTGAACATAAAAATGATCATCTCATTCTCATGCCTAAATCCTTTATTATTATACCTTCTCACTGATTCGAGGATACAACACCAACCCCTAACCTATCTTCAGGCCCCAGCTCATCTCTCAATAGATCTGCCCTCTCACATGAGGCTCCAGCCTTGATGAACTCAGTTTTGGGACTAGATCCTTCTCTCTGTCATCCCCAGGCTTTCATATGTGTGTAGGACAGTGCGCCCTCCTCCTCTTCAGATGACAGACTCATCCCTTTGGATTTCAGTCAGAGTCACTTTTTAAAAGAGATTGTTTCCTGAACAAAATAGCAGAGGTTAGTTACGTCTACTTTACGATGTCCCTAAGAAAGTCTATGAAGATCCTTGTTTAAATCTATCGTATTTCTTTAAAAACGGAACTTCTGTTAAAGGGAGAATCAAGTCCATCTCATTTATATTCCCAGCGCACAATTACTGGTAGACATATTGGATAAATTAATGCATCCTTTTTTTGGCAGACCTGGTTAGTTTCCCATTTCAATCCTTTTGCTAACTGAACAAAGATAAGGTATTTCATATCCGATTGCTCTACTTATTTTCTGACAGCAGCGGTGAACATAACTAAAACTTACATCTTGGGGTTCTACTTGGTACAGGCAGAGAAAGCCACACAGGCAAAGACGCAGCACCTAGGGATTGTGGGGGCATATCCGGAAAACAAGAGCAGGCAGTCCATGGTGGCTAGAGAGTGAGAGACCCCTGGCTGGAGGTCAGACTTGTAAGATAGGTTGGGCCGCGGTATTATGGTCTTTCAAAACTGTGAACTGTAGTTGTTTTAAGTTTTATATTTTAACTGCATTCTCCATTGAAGATGTTTTTAGATTGCATTATCAAAACTGTTCTTTGAGGCACATAATTATTCTGACTGGGTGAGTCTGAATGAAAAAAGCCTTTTCAGTAGAAGTCTCACGAAAAAGTCCCAACTAGAAAGCGTATACAGGAGCAGGAAGGGGGAGAAGACAGAGGCACAGTGGAGTGCAGAACAGGGTAGTGTGAAATGAGGAGATAAGGAAGTAGAGGATGAAAGAAGGGAAAAGAGAGGGGAGAAGAAGGAAAAGAGGAAAACAGGTGGGTAAAATCAGAAGCATGAGTTTTTCCAGAACAACAACAACAAAAAAAGATGTCACTAATGGATGTGGAAATGAGAGAAAAAGGTATGACTTTGCTGTTTCTGTCCTTCTTCCCATTTGATGCATTGGATTTTAGTAATAGGAGTATTCATGTTCCACGTATCAACCATGCAATGTACTCTGTATAATTTCAGCTACAATGGTTTACTTGTGACATATTATTAAAAAGTTTCAAAGATGTCCTCATTATCAAGATGTTTTTCTTTTATTTATTTATTTATTTATTTATTCATTTATTTTTTTTTATTATACTTTAAGTTCTAGGGTACATGTGCATGACGTTTATATCATGTATAACTCCCCAATGCAATCCCTCCCTCCTCCCCCCTCCCCATGATAGGCCCCAGTGTGTGATGTTCCCCTTCCCGAGTCCAAGTGATCACATTGTTCAGTTCCCACCTATGAGTGAGAACATGCGGTGTTTGGTTTTCTCTTCTTGTCCATCATCACTCGCCATCAGAGAAATGCAAATCAAAACCACAATGAGATACCATCTCACATCAGTTAGAATGGCAATCATTAAGAAGTCAGGAAACAACAGGTGTTGGAGAGGATGTGGAGAATAGGAACACTTTTACACTGTTGGTGGGATTGTAAACTAGTTCAACCATTATGGAAAACAGTATGGCATTCCTCAAGGATCTAGAACTAGATGTACCATATGACCCAGCCATCCCACTACTGGGTATATACCCAAAGGATTATAATTACTCTACTACAAGACACATGCACACGTATGTTTATTGCGGCACTATTCACAATAGCAAAGACTTGGAATCAACCCAAATGTCCATCTGTGACAGACTGGATTAAGAAAATGTGGCACATATACACCATGGAATACTATGCAGCCATAAAAAAGGATGAGTTTGCGTCCTTTGTAGGGACATGGATGCAGCTGGAAACCATCATTCTTAGCAAACTATCAAGATGTTTTTCAAAGGCTGAAAATTACCCTCCAGTGACAGAGGTCATGTGCTAATCTTTTGCTTCGTTTAAGACATTATAAGCAAAATTATTTTTAAAACTGAACTGTGTGCTTTTTTATTTTTTGCTTGGAACTATAATAGATACTGCACTAATTATGGAAAAATTAATATGCTTACTTATACATGTGAAAATTATACATTTTGATCTGAATGATAAATGTTTTAATATAGAACTAGTGGAAATAGAAATCAACCTGTCAAATTTGACTTAATTAAAATTTTAAGCATTTTTTCCTCAAAAAAAGATTGTTTTAAATGAACCTGATATAGCAGTAACATGATGTAATGACATCTCTTTTCATTCTCTTAAAATCCTCAACTTGCTGTTTGTAAACGGACTGCCATAAGTTAGGTTCAAAATTCTGTTTGCTCTAGGAGTTTCTATCCTGCTGGTCAATAAGTAGTTTGGCATTTTTCCAAACATTTTTGTTCCATTGTTCCCTTGATTTAATGAAATCTGTATGGTACACTTGAATTCTCTCTCTGCATGCTGTCTATTGAAATTGAGGTCATGGATAGCTCTAACATTTTCTGGATATTAAATTTTAGACACATTTCTAGTCAAAATGAAAATTAATACTTTATTTCTTGTTCTGTTCTCTCTTTGTATTGACTTCAGTGGAACTAAAGCATATCACAGGGTATGAAATGTTAAATATCCCAACATAATAGAATTCATTTAGTAAATTCAGACCCCAAATGTCTTCTGACTTTTGTCAAGTAGAAAACCTAATTATAAATATAGGAACATCTTATCCTATTGAAATTAAAATTATTTCAGTTGTTTCTAGGAATTACTAGAATTTTATACAAACAAGTAATTAAAATTAATGGTTTTGAAGCATGCTTTTAATATGCTTAATTTTCAATTTTTTAAAAATGTGTGTTTTGTGTTAAGTTTAATGTTTGAGTGGTAGAAACAACTTCCAACATTATTGATATCACTTATTGGGAAAAGATTATTTGTCAATTAAAATCAAATGTTATTAGTGGATCTTTACTGTGCTTCTAGATCTGAACTAGATATTGGATGGCATAATCAAACATAAGAATCACATTTAAGAGTAAGTTATCATGTTTCAGGACAAGAGGACTCATGATACATATATGAGCATTTATATATTCAAAGAAATACTAAGCAAATTGTATTATGTGCATAGAACCATATCCATGAAGAGTTAAATATAAATATAAGAAAATCTATAAATGCTAAAGATGCTACTATGGAACGTTTTCCCAGGTTAAGGATTTCAGTCTGAAATTCAGTCCTGATTTAGAGACAAATTAATAGCACAAGTCTTTCTTTGGCTTGTTTTGCTTTGCAAAGCAAGTTATCCTGACCTGCCCTGTTCTATCCTTTGCTTCAGATAGCCCTGACAACATCTGGAGTTTTACCTAAGGAATCCATCCTCTTCTGTAAACACCACCTTCCACTCCAGTAGCTGTGATGACTACTCCTCATGCAGGTGTCTCCAGCCTAGATAGGAAGCTAGACTCCTGGAAGAAGCCCAAAGAGACTGGCCTGAGTGGTATGAAAGACAAGCTTCATTGCCCCTCCGTATATTCACTCAGACCTCAATCACCTGTTCATTCCCAGTCAAAGCCAGTATATACAGGGACCTTTATTGTGTCTGCATACTGAGGACAATTTATCCCTGCTTCTGTGCCATGCAGTTAGATTTCTCACTATTCTTTTACTTTTTTTTTTTTTTAATAGATAGGTATAAAATGTTCTCATGGAACTAAGTCCTATCATTCTTTGACTTGGAAGGAAGGGTAGAATTTTCTCTAAAGAGTCTTTTTTTTTTTTTTTTTTCCTAACTGTAGCTCATGTCAGACCCAAAACCCCACATTATTTTTGGTACTGAATCTTCAGAAATGATAAACCTTATCTTGAAAGAAGAGTCCTTTGCTTCCTTGCCATCTCTGAATAGTTCCTACTGAATTTTTACAACCTTATCCTCTGGTCATCTACTTCTACCTGTCGGCAGATTGACGTTTTTGCTGAGGTGACATAAAGAGATGGAAGTGGTAGTGTAGGGCCAATAATTCCACAGCAGAATGGCCTCCAAACAGGACCAAGCAGGCAATTGCTGTGATTGGGTAACCAAGAATCAACATTGACATGGCTGAGTGGAGAAGTATCAGAACCTAACAACTGGTTGTTGAGTGTTGAATACCCCTTTACTACTTGAGTGTAAATAACAAATTATTTGAAGAGTTCCATATTTCTCTTGTTAGTTCAATACTTACTAAGAATTATTAACATTCTAAAATGTTTACAATTATATCTTCGTTCTTTCTTCAAGACCACACAGGTGAATATGAGCAGGCTTAACTGTCAGAGTTCGAGGAGTCTAGAAGGGCATTGCTCACATTTCAGTAATTCAGATTTGTAATTCTTCTATAGGATAATAACAGCTACCTGAATCCAAATGTCTCCACTCACTTTCCAAAAACCATTCAGTTCAATAAGGGGAGCAAACCAACCATCCATAACTCATGACTACAACATAGTAATATAATTAGGAGACAGAGAATACAATAAACTTATTTTTACATATTACACAGGGAAATAAACAGGGCCCATTCCAGAGCACAGTCTGGCCGTACTATGTAAGAAAAGAAAAAAAAAAAAGAGTGCACAGAAAGAAAAAGATTCTATTAGTGGCAGAATACAAAAGACATCAACCAATGAACCAACCAACCCAAATACAAGTTTGCCAGTATTTACTGGCAAATACTAGTGTATTGGAACACTTTATACCGGGAAATCTGAAGAAAGATGTTTAAAAATGCATGGGATTGGAAGTGGCAGATCTGGGAGTTATCACTTTTAGGGAAGAAGAGGTTGACCTGGATATAAATAAAAAATCTTTTAGGGACTTTATACAAAAGGAAATGAGGGAACAATTTAGAGATATTAAGTATCCTAGAAGCACAAGAGAATATCATAGAATCAAAAGACAAACTGATTTCCTTTAAAAGAGAGCACCCATTATTTATTGCACTATTCCAATGTGAGGAATTCTTCACTATTCCTTTTTTATTGATTCATAATAGATGTATATATTTTAAGGGTACAAGTGATAATTTGATAATCAATATAATATGTAGAGATTGAATCAGAGTAATTGAGATATCTATCGCCTTAAATATATATCTTTTCTTTATGCTAGGAACATTTGAATTATTCTCTTGTAATTCTGAAATGTATAATTAATGTTAACTGTTGTATCCCTACTGATCTGTTGAACACTAGGTCTTATTTCTTCTATGTAAATATATATTTATACCCATTAATCAACCCCTATATTGCCCCCTACTCCTACCCTTCCCAGCCTCTGATAAACACCAATCTAGTCTTGATCTTCATGAAATTCACTGAAATTTTAACTCTCAGATGTGACTAGAATGTCCAATATTTGTCTTTTTGTGTTTGGCTTATTTCACTTAACATAATGACCTCCAGCTCTATTCATGTTGCTACAAATGACAGGATTTCATTTTGTTTTATGACTGAAAATCATTGCATTGCCTCTATAAGCTGCATTTTCTTTATCCATTTATCCATTGAAAACCACTTAGGTTGTTTCCATATTTTGGCTATTGTGAATAGTGCTACCACAAACATGGAAGTGCAGATATATCTTTGATACATTGACTTCTTTTCTTTTGGATATATACCCAGTAATGAAATTGCTGGATAATATGGTAGCTCTATTTTTAATGTTTTGAGGATTGTCATACTGTTTTCTATAGTGGCTGTATTAATTTACATTCCCAGCAACAGTGTATGAGGATTCTCTTTCTCCACATCCGCAGCAGCATCTATTATTTCCTGTCTCTTTGAAAGTAGCCATTCTAACTCGGGAGAGGTGGTATCTCATTGTGGTTTTGATTTGCATTTTTCTGATAATTAGTGATGTTGAGAATTATTTTATATACTTGTTGGCCATTTGTATACCTTATCTTGAGAAATGTCTGATGTCCTTAGCTCATTTTTTAATTGGATTAATTTTTTGAGTTGTTTGTGCTCCTGACATATTCTAGTTCATAATTTCTGATCAGATGGATAGTTTGCAAATATTTTAACCAATTATGTAGGTTGTCTCTTCACTTTGCTTATAATTTCCTTTGCTGTGCAGAAGCTTCTTAGGTTGATGTAATCCCATTAGACAATTTTTCCTTGGGTTGCCTGTGCTTTTGAGATCTCATGCAAAAAATCTTTGCCAGATGTTTTCTAGTAGTTCCCTAATATTTTCTAGTAGTTTCGTAGTTTCTGAATGAGATTTAAAACTTTTATCCATTTTTATTTGATTTGTACCTATGGTGAGGAATTAGGGTCTAGTTTTATTCTTCTGCATATAGTTATTCAGTTTTCCCAGCACCATTTATTAAAGAGACTACCCTTTCCCGATTATATGTCCTTGGCACATTCATAAAAAAAAAAGTGAGTTGGCTGTAAATGTGTGGGTTTTTATCTGGATCCTCCATTCTGTTACATATGTCTATGTTTCTGTTTTTATGCCAGTAGCATGCTAATTTTGTTGCTGTAGCTTTGTATTATATTTTGAAGTCAGGCATCCTGATTCCTCTAGCTTTGTTCTTTTTACTCAGGGTGGCTTTGGCTATTTAGGAACTTTTGTGGTTCTATGTATATTTTAGAATTTTTTTTTTTGTCTATTTTTGTTAAGAATGCCACTGATATTTTGATAGGAATTACACTGCAGATGTAAATTTCTTCGGGTAGTGTTGTCATTTTAACAATAATAATTTTTTTCAATCCATAAGCATGGAATATCTTTCACTTTGTTTTGTGTCCTCTTCAATTTCTTTCATCAGCATTTTACAATAGATCTTTCCCTTTTTTGGTTAACTTGATTTCTGAGTATTCTATATCACTTGTATTTACTGACAATGGGATTGATTTTTTAATTTCTTTTTCAGTTTGTTTGCTGTTGGCATATATAAATGCCACTAATTTTTGTATGTTAATTTTGTATCCTTCATCTTTTCTGAATTCATTTATCCATGTTAATAGTTTATTGTGCAGTCTTTAGGTTTTCTAAACATAAGTTCATGTCTCCTGCAAACCAGACTTTTTTCTTTCCAATTTAGATGCCCTTTATTTTTTTATCTTGCCTGATTGCTCTGACCAGGATCTCCACTAATATGTTGAATTGGAGGAGGGAAGTGGGCACCCTTGTCTTGGTGCGGTTCTTAATGGAAGGGCTTTCAACTTTTTCCCATGTTAGCTGTGGGGTTGCTGTATGTACCCTTTATTATTTTCAGATATGTTCCATTTATACCCAGTTTGTTGAAGGTTTGCATCATAAAGGGATGTTAAACTTTATCAAATGCTTGTTCAGCATCTATTGACATGTTCATATTGATTTGTTCAGTTCTGTTAATGTGATGTATAATGTTTATTGATCCATGCATGTTGAGCAATCCTTGCTTTCCTGAGATTATCCCACTTGATTGAGGTGAATAACCTTATTAATGTATTGTTAAATTCAATTTGCTAGTGTTAAATATTATGCTGAGGATTTTTGCCTTTATGTTCACCAGCGATAATGGCCTGTAGTTTCCTTTTTTATTGTTGTTATTGTTGTGTCCTTGTGGGCTTTAAAATCAGAGTAATACTGACCTCATAGAATGAGTGGAAGTATTCTCTCCTGTTCAGTTTTTTTGGAGAGTTTGAATAGAATTGGTATTATTTATTCTTCAAACCCACTTGTTTGTTGAGGTTTTTATTTCCTTATGGTTTAATCATGGTAGGCTGTGTCCAGAAATTTATACGCTTCCTTTAGACCTTCCAATTTGTTATTGTATAGTTGTTCCTATCATCTCTAATGATTCTTTGTATTTGTGTGTTCTATAATTGTTCAATATCTCCCTTTTATTTCTGATTTTATTTAGTTGGATGTTCTCTCTTTTAGTCTTATTCTAGGTAGAGGTTTATTTTTTTTTTTATTTTTTAGAAAATCAACTTTTCACTTCAATGTCTGCTTTTTTTTTTGTCTCAATTTCATCTATTTCTCTTCTGATCTTTATTTTTTTCCTTCTACTAATTTTAGATTAGAAGTTTTGTTCCTCTTCTTGTAGCTCTTCATTATGCATCATTAGGCTGTTTATTTGAAGTCTTTCAGTTTTTAAATTTAAGTGTTTATTGTATAAACTTTCCTCTTAGTATTGCTTTGGCTTTATCTCATAGATTTTGGTGTGTTGTATTTCCATTTTCATTTGTTTCAAACGTTTAAAATTCCCTTTTTAATTTATTTGAGGTCATTCAGGACCATGTTATTTAATGTCTGTGTATTTGTTTAATTTCTGCAGTTCTAGAGTACTGTTTAACTACAATGTTTCTTTGTGATTTTCTGTCTGGATGATATGCATATTACTGAGAGAGAGTTGAGTGTGGAAGTTCTCTACTGTTATTATATTACAGTCTCTCTCTCTCTCTCTCTTTAGATCTATTATATTTGCTTTATATGCGTGGGTCCCCTCATGTTTGGTGCATAGATATTTATAATTATCATATTCTCTTGCTAAAGTGACCCCTTTGTCATTATGTAATGTTCCTTATTTGCCTCTTTTTATAGTTTTTGATGTGTCTGTTTTATCTAAGTATAGTTACTCCTCTTTTCTTTTAAATTCCTATTTGCATGAAATATCTTTTTCCATCCATTCACTTTCAGTATATGTGCATCTTTTTATGTGAGGTGGGTTTCTTGTAGGTAGCATATAGTTGAGTTTTATTTATTCATCTATTCAGTCACTCTGTCTGTTAATTGGAAAATTATTATTATTCAGGATTTGCTGTTGCTATCTTGTTGCTTATATTCTGATTGCTTTGTAACTCCTCTCTTCCTTTTTGTTTATTTTTTCCTTTGTGGTTAGGTTATTTTCTATAATAGTATGTTCTAATTTCTTGCTTTTTATTTTTAGAGTATTTATTACAGATTTTTGCATTGTGGTTACCTTGAGGCTTACAAAAAGAATCTTATAGTTATGACAAGTTATTTCAAGGAGATGACAACTTATCATAGTTCATACACACAAAAATAGAAGTTAACAAAGAAAAAACTTAAAAATTTCCTTTGAACTTTAGTTATATCACCCTCCATTTAGACTTTTTGTTGTCTCAATTTATATATTTTAATATTACTCATCTCTTAACAGGTTGCCATAGCTATTATTGTTTTCAATAGATTTGTCTTTTAAGTTTCATATTAAATTTATGAGTGGATTGCACACCACAATTACAGTATTAGAGCATTCTTGGTTTCTCCACCTACTTAATTTTACCAGTAGGTTTTATACCTTCAAATGTTTTCTTTTGGCACATTAGTGTATTTTTTGTTATTTTTTTTTTTCTTTCAAATTGGAGAACTCCTTTTAGCATTTTTTTGTGAGATAGATCTGGTGTTGGTGAATCTCTCAGCTTTTGTTTGGGAAAGATTTCATATCTTTTTTTGTATTTGAAATATAGCTTTGTTGGACATAAACTTTGGACACAGCTTTGTTGCCCTCTTGGAGGGCAGTTTTTGTTTTGCTTTCAGCACTTTGAAAATGTCTCTCACCCCACTGGCCTGTACGGTTTCTGCTGAGAAGTCTGCCAGGTAAATTGGAGCTCCTTTTTATATTATTTGTTTTTTTTTTTTTTCTTTTGAAGCTTATAGGGTCTTCTCTTTGTCCTTGACCTTTGATAGTTTAATTATGTCTTATTTGGGTCAAATCTGTTGGCTGTTTCCTGACCTTCCCATACCTGCATATTTATATCTTCCTCAAGTTTTGGGAAGTTTTCTGTTACTGTTTCTTTGTGTAACCTTTCTATCCTTTGTTCTTGATCAACTCCCTCTTGAACACCAATAATTCTTAGACTTGGTCTTTTAAGATAATTTCCTATATCTTTTAGGTGATCTTCATTTTATTTCATTTTTTTACTCCTGTGACCATGTAATTTTCAAAAGCTGTCTTAGAGCTCACTGATTCTTCCATTTCTCTATCCATTCTGCTGTTGAGAGCTTCCGATGAACTCATTTATTCAGGAAATGTATTTCTCAGTTCTAAGATTTCTGTTAAAATTATTTCAATCTCTTTGTTAAATTTCTCTGATAAATTTCTGAATTACTTTTCTGTCTTATCTTGGAGATCACTGAGTTTCCTTATGACTGCTATTTGGAATTTTTGGTCTGAGAAGTCATACTAGTCACAATTAGCTCATATTAGCTCATATTGTTTAGTTGTATATAAATAAAGAGATAGGTATACAGGTATATCGATGTATGCTAGATATAAAGATTTTATATCACAGATTCTAAACGTTACATTGATTATTGAACAAACTCTGTTCTGTTGATCAGACAAAATTTATACAGGTATTTATTTTAGCATTGCAATGTACAATCTGCCAGTGCAAATCATCAGTACTGTATTTTTTTGAAACAGGGTCTCCCTCTGTCACCTAGGCTGGAGTGCAGTGGCACAACCTAAGCTTACTGCAGCCTTGACCTCCCAGGCTCGAGAGATCCTCCCACATCAGCTCCCAAGTAGCAGGGTACTACAGGTGCACACCACCAAGCCCAGCTAATTTTGTGTGTGTATCTCTTTGGTAAAAATTGACTTTTGCCCTGTTGCCCAGGCTGATCTCAAACTCCTAAGCTCAGGCAATCTGCCCACCTCAGCCTCCCAAAGTGCTGGGAATACAGGTATTAACCACCACACCCGCCTCTGCATTTTAGAATTTTACCCTCACATGCTGAGTTTTCTATATTTTTTTAGAATACTTAGAATAAAATTTGTCAATTTTCTCTAAAACCTCTTTATCCCCCATTGGAATCACATAAGTTGGATGTGATTCAGCAGTTATATAACTGCCTTTTTCAATTTAAGAAGAATGAATGTCTCGTTCATTCAGGTCTTCTTTTATGTTCTTCAGTGACGTTTAAATGTTTTCTTTATCAAAATTCTGTAAATTTCTTAAATTTATTCCTATGTACTTTAGTTTTTTGTTGTTGCTAGTGTAAATGTAATTGCTTCCTCCTTATATTTTCTCACTGATTACTGTTTGTAGAATTGGAAAATGACTTACTATAGTGCTCTCATTGCATGTTTCTTTACTCAGTTTCACTACATATACTTTAGAACCACTTAACATAATGACATCTGAAGTTATCAGCAGTTTATTCTTGACTTCAATACATATAATAATGCATTTTTTTAATCAACAGATTTAATGACTCTCTGAGTGCCTATGTCTCTCCTTGCTTCATATTCAATGTTTTAGGAACTGGGAACTTCAGCATAGTCCCAAGGAATTCTAAACAGTGCTCTAACCTTTAACTCTTCTTCTGTACTTGCATATGATCTAGTATGCTGTACTTTGGATCTCCCTGAACTTCTTTATTGACTATTTACATGTATCTATTCCTTGCCATGAAAGCATCTCTGATGCTGTGAACTGCCTTCTTCCCTCTTCATGCCATGCTATCTGATGATCTGAATCACGTCATCTGCTGCTTCCTTCATACATATTTGGATATTATAAGGAAGAATATGGTTATTTGAATCAAGTTTAATATATTTGGAAGAAGTTCTTTTTATATTAAATATAGCTTTTAAAATGGAGATGCAGGTTTAAAAACCTAGTGATTAGTTTTAATGATGTAAATATAATTATGCAAATTGATCTAGCATTGTGATATCAAATGTTTTCCATTTAAAAATATATTTCTTTCTTGATTCTAGAACTAGCTTGAGCCATCTACTCTAAAATAAATGAATCTATTTGATATGATTTGTCTGTGTCCCCACCAACTCTCAACTTGAATTGTATCTCCCAGAATTCCCACATGTTGTGGGAGGGACCCAGTGGGAGGTAGTTGAATCATGGGAGTTGGTTTTTCCTGTGCTATTCTCCTAATAGTGAATACGACTCACAAGATCTGGTGGATTTATCATTGATTTCTGCTTTTGCTTTTTCCTCATTTTTCGCTTGCTACCACCATGTAAAAAGTGCCTTTCACCTCCTGCCGTGATTCTGAGACCTCCCCAGTCTTGTGGAACTGTAAGTCCAATTAAACATCTTTTTGTTCTCTGTTTTGGGTATGTCTTTGTCAACAGTGGGAAAGCAAACTAATACAGTAAATTGGTACCAGGATCAGGGTGTTGCTGAAAAGATACCTGAAAATGTGGAAGCAACTGTGGAACTGGGTGACATGCAGAGTTTGGAATAGTTTGAAGGACTTAGAAGAAGAAAGAAAAATGTGGGAAAGTTTGGAACCTCGTAGAGACTTGTTGAATAGCTTTGACAAAAAATGATGATAATGATATGAACAATAAGGTCCAGGCTGATTGGACTCAGATGTAGTTGAAGAACTTGTTGGGAACTGGAGCAAAGGAGACTCTAAGGAGACTCTTCTTATGTTTTAGCAAAGAGATTGGAGGCATTTTTGCCCCACCCTAGAGATTTGTGGAACTTTGAACTAGAGAGAGATGATTTAGGGTATTTGGCGGAAGAAATTTATAATTAGCAAAGCATTCAAAAGGTGACGTAGGAGCTGTTAAAAACATTCCATCTTAGAAGGGAAACAGAACATAAAAGTTCAGTAAATTTTCAGCCTAACAATGCAGTAGAAAAGAAAACCCCATTTTTTAGGAGACATTCAAGCCAGCTGTAGAAATTAGTACAAAAAGAAAGGATCGTAATGTTAATTCCCAAGGCCATGGGAAAAATGTGTCCAGGCCGTGTCAGAGACTTTCACTGCAGCCCGTCCCATTATAGTCCCAGAGACCCAAGAGGAAAAAGTGGTTCGTGGGCCAGGCCCAGTGTCCCTGTGCTTTGTGCTGCCTAGGGACTTGGTGCCCTGTGTCCCAGCCACTGCAGCCAAGGCTGGAAAGGGCCAACATAGAACTCAGGCTGTGACATTAGAGAGTGGAAGCCTGAAGCCTCGGCAGCTTTCACATGGTATTGAACCTTTAAGTGCACAGAAATCATGAACTGAGGTTTGTGAACCTCCACCTAGATTTCAGAATATACGTGGAAATTCCTGGATGCCCAGGCAGAAGTTTGCTGCAGGGGTAGGGCCCTCATGGAGAACCTTCACTAGGGCTTTGCAGAAAAGAAATATGGGTTCAAAGCCCCCACACAGAGTCCCTACTGGGGCACTGCCTAGTAATTAGGTTTAATTATGTAAATATAATTATGCAAATTGAGCATAATTGCATATGAGAAGAGCTGTGAGAAGAGGGCCACCATCCTTCAGACCACAGAATGGTAGATCCACTGACAGCTTGCACTGTGTGCCTGGAAAAGCCGCAGACACTCAACGCCAGCCCATGAAAGGAGCCAGGAGGGAGGCTGTAAACTGCAAAGCCACAGCGGCAGAGCTGCCCAAGACCATGGGAACTCACCTTTTACATGAGCGTGACCTGGATGTAAGTCCTGGAGTCAAAGGAGATCATCTTGGAGCTTTAAAATTTACTGCACCACTGGATTTCAGATATTCATGGACCCTGTTACCCCTTTGTTTTAGCCAATTTCTCCCATTTAGAACGGCTGTATTTACCCAATATCTGTACCCCCATTGTATCTAGGAAGTAACTAACTTGGTTTCGATTTTACAGGCTCATAGGCAGAAGGGATTTGGCTTGTTTCAGATGAGACTTTGGACTGTGGACTTTTCGGTTAATGCTGAAATTAATTATGACTTTTGGGGACTGTTGAGATGGCATGGTTGGTTTTGAAATGTGAGGACATGAGATTTGGAGGGGCGAGGGGTAGAATGATATGGTTTGGCTGTGCCCCCACACGAATCTCAAATTGAATTGTATCTGCCAGTATTCCCATATGTTGTGGGAGGGACCCGGGGGTAAGTAATTGAATCACAGGGAGCCAGTCTTTCCCATGCTATTCTCATGATAGTTAATAAGTCTCACAAGATCTGATGGGTTTATCAGGGGTTTCCGCTTTTGCTTCTTCCTCATTTTTCTCTTCCCACTGCCATGTAAGATGTATCTTTGGCCTCCCACCATGATCTGAGGCCTCCCCAGTCATGTGGAACTGTAAGTCCAATTAAACCTCTTTTGTTCTCAGTTTCAGATATGTCTTTATCAGTTGCATGAAAATGAACTAATACACTATTAAATAATGATGCAAAATATTTTCAAGGTTTTATTATTATCCTGCATTAGAAGAAAAAACATACCATTAACATAAATCATATTTTAGTGGACTAATACTTAATATAAGTCAATGGCACAAATATACAAGAAATTTCTGTCCAATATTATTTATTATTTTTTTCAATGTCATATTTGGTAAAAAAAAAAAAAATGTAAAAAAGACATAGTAGTTTTAAAAAACTTTAGGATGAGTTATTAAATTTCAAAGTAAAGGACAATATTTTTCTACCTAATGTTCTTTTATGTGATTTTTAAAAATACAATTAAAAGACTAACAAGGCTACTGAGTAGTTATCTATTTGTTGCTGCAGATAAACACCATGAAAATAATAAATGCTTTACCTTGAAATATCAGCCAATCTAGGGTTTGTATATTTTATGAATAAATAAACAATTGCCTGATAAGTTAGTCTATTCATGAGTTCATTCATGTATTCAGAAAGGTTAGATGCAATTGCTGTGGACTGAGAAAGGCAAACAACTTTTTTATAGTAAACAATACACAGGTAAATGTCTTTGTCCATTTTTATATCTACTGAATAAACAGTAATATATATTTATATATAATTCTTTATCACTGAATTTGAATTCAAAATGTAAATGAAATTATTTTGTTTTACATTTTATAGTCAATATATTTATAACATTTTAAACTTTGAATATTTGACAGATGAGTGTTTTAAAATTGAAAGCAGATTTAATTTACTATCTCTATTACTTGGTAGAATATTTTTAAAGTTAAGAAACCAATACAATTTGTAAAGCTGATTTTTAATTATAAGTAGAAACTTTATATGAAATCCAGAAGAATTAAACTTGTTTACATTATTAAAAAAAGGTAAAAGTTATTTATTAATTTGCATTTATTTATAATTTGCAAATATGTTATGGGAGGCTCTATACTTTCAAGGATAAAGGAGGGTTTTTTCAAGACCAGAGATTGAGTGAAGGATTTGATGGTCACTGAGTGTTGACAAGGCTTTCACGTAAAATTTTTATGGTCTAGAAGCTCATGGAGTGTCATGGCTAAGATTAGAGGCAATTCCATGAGCTTGATTTCATGACTGGAGGAGTAGTCAGAGCCAGCAGAGCTAACAGAAAGACAAGTCAAGGGACGAGAGGTGGTTGACACATCCATTGGAAATCTTGGGAAATCACATTCAGAAGCTCATTAAAATTTGATAATGAAATTTAGTACCTGTAGGAAAAGCAGCATAACATAGTAAGTCCTTTTACAAAACATGAAAATATTTTTTTTACTTCAAATTGAGTACTTTAAATAAGTCTAAAGGATTTGCTTGGAATATAAATTCAAGTTAATGAGTGATTTAATTGGCAAACTTGCTGACTTGGGTCAAAAGATTTTAAAATGTCCAATCTATTTCTTTACAGATCAAAGATGGCAAAGGATGGAAAGTTACCAAGAACAATAGCTTAGAAATAGTGCATATGGAATAAAATACATTTTCAATAGACTCATAAGGCGAAAAGAATTCAAGCTGCTCACCATAAGATCCAGGGGTGAATTCTTTGTTGTAGAAATTGATTAAAATACTATTTTCAATTGACCTTTTGGAATTACCCAAGGACTCCTGTGTCAAAGCCCCATGTTATCAAACAAAAGTAGCAAATGCTATTGAGGAAAATCATTTAAATGTTCTCAAAGCAAGGCCAAACCACACAGTTATGAGAGCTAACATCACCAGCTTAACTTGAATTAGAATAAAAATCAGCATGAAATTTCTGATTGTTTGGTTCTTAAATAGGTAATGAGAAAACTAAATCAAAACAGGGCCAAATGAAATGCAGAAGTGGAAGATTTACTACTGGTTAAAGAAAAGGTTAAACTATGAACAAGGAGACTCCATGAGTTACATAATTAAATACACAAATGAGTGCCATTACATTTTCTATTACTTTCACTCAAGAGATTCATAAATTCCACAGCCGGATGGCCTGGCAGTTATCAAATGAAAGAGAAATATCCAGAGGCAGAGAGCAGAGGCACACCACTGCTTCAGCCAACAATAAAGAGATTATTACAATTGATGTGAGCAAATTCAGAAAGAATACTCTGAGAAATTATCAAAAGCTATAAAATATTACTGGATTTTCATCTTTGTGTTTAATAAATAATTGGAATTTCCAGCATTGCTATTGAATGCTAGTTTCAGAGTAAAATCATTTAAACAACTTTAGCATAAAATCATAAAGACATTTCTACAGGCTTCCGTGGAATGGCATTCAACTGGCAAAACAGAATAAAGAACAGGGGTATTTAAAGTTAACACCAAAATTAAAATCTGTGACTGACTGAAAAAATTCTGCAAAAGAAACTGAGGGGAAAAGGGGGCTAGCGATAATCATTTCAACATTATTGCTAAAAGAAAAAAAAATCCCAGATTTTATTATGAGAGCGTTTCTATTGTGTTTTTGTAATTACTTTAACAAAAAAATATTTAAATTGGTGGTAAAACTACCCTCCCCCAGTTTTAAATTAATGCTAGTATTAAATTACATGGGAAAATGATGAATATAATCTGAAAATTTCTATGCGCTTATAGCACTATAAGTTTGCATTTATAAAAAATGCAAAACAACTGATAATACTTCAATAATTAAGATAAAATAGAATATGTACTTTATTTTTTATTTTTGTGTGTGTAAACAAAGGATACTTATTTATTTTTTATACAAGTGTTAAAGATATTCATTTTGAGCAAGAAAATCATATACAGTAGTCTTGTTATATGTGGTAAGATCAAATATACATAGTATTCCAAGAAGTGTGTGTGGGAGGGGTCTTCATTTTTTAAAGTTTGTATATTCAGACTTAGTTACTTAGTTATATCTGAAAAGTAAAGTTTGAAATGTAGTATGGAGTAATATTGGAAAAAGAAGTCCTTTTTGTATGTGCTTTTACAACTGCCGTTAAGACATTACAAGCAGATTAGAGTTGAAAAAGATTCTGCCTGACATTGAACAATGTTGATTATAATAGTATTACATTCTCATTGTAAAACATTGTAAAGAGAGGAATATCACAATATAATTTCATAATTTAGAGAAGTAGGATTATATGTTGTCTTATTCCATTCTGGCTGCTATAAGAAAATACCATAAACTGTGTGGCTTGTAAACAACAGAAATTTACTTCTCACATTTCTGGAGTTAGAAAGCACGAAATCAAGATGCAGGCAGATATAGTGTCTGGAAATGGCTGGTATCCTCATGGATATCTTCTCATTGTAACCTCAAATGGCCAAAAGGGCAGGGCTGATCTCTGGGGCTTCGTTTTATCAAGGAGAGTAATCCCATTCACTGGGGCTCAGCTCTCATGACCTAATCATGTCCCAAGGGTCTTATTTCTTAATACCATCACATTGGTGATTAGGTTTCCACATACAAATTTGGGGTGGATACATTCAGACCATAGCACATGCTATCTTCATTTTATACTTTGTTTCACAATGATTGGCTGAACAATGGCTCCCCAAAGACGTCCACATCCTAATCCTCAAATCCTTGAATGTTGCCTTACGTGGTAAAAAGAACCTTGCAAATGTGATTAAGAATCTTGTGTTGGCATCCTGTTAGCCTGTGTTATCCAGGTGGACTCAAAGTAATCAGAGAGTCCTTATTAGAGGGAGATAGGATGATCAAAGTGAGAAATAGAAAATGTGACAGTGGAAACCAGAGGATGACACAATTCAAGGAAAGGGCCAAGAGCCAAGCAATGCAGATGCTCTTCAGAAATTAAAAAAATAAGACATTCTTCTGATCTCTGCAGAAGGAACACAGCCTTGCCAATACCTTGATGCTAGACTTCTGACTCCAGAACTATAAGAAACATTTATTGAGCATGGCATTAAATATTAGATAATATCTCATTCTCTTGATACATTATAATCTGTAAAATAATTTCACATTTTTGGACGTTTGGGTTGCTTCCAAAATTTTGTTTCATAAAAAGTCTGTGACAACATTAATTATTTACTGAGGACAGACATTTCGAAAAGGAATTTCTAAATAAAAGTGAGAAGCATTTTCAAGCACAATATATTTTGACAAATTGCTTTTAAGGGAGTTTGGGCCTGTTTCCTCAGCTTATTTTATTATATCTTCATTAGCACTGAGTATGAGTTCTGATATTATCTAAAAATGTCCTAAGTGAAAAAAATACATATTATGTTATTGCTTTAAATTTGCATTCCTGTGTATTGGTGAAAATGTTTCTTTCTTTTTTCTTTTTTTAACCAAATGTACATTACCCTTTGTATGTTCCATTTTGAATGACCTGCTCATCTTCTCATACTGAGTACTATTTTTATAATAATGTGTAAGAATTTTTATATAACAAGGTATGTAATATTTCTTTCATCTCTTTTGCAAGCTTCTAAATTTAATTTAGTTTTGGTACTTGAATAGCAAGAATCTTTTAAATATTATATAATCAAATTTGCCAGCATTTATTTTCATGAGTACTAAAAACATTTACTATTTCCTATCTAGGGAGCAATTAAATAGAGACCAACATCATCACCTTTACCTTTTAATTTTCAACAGTTAATTGTGAAATTTGGTTGAGTGATTGAAGTGACTAGATACTCTCATTGTATGTTTCTAAATGGTCACTTTTTCTTAGCAACCTTTGTTATTTTTATCTATTCCACATTGAATTATAATGTATCATTTGTAATAACACTATCAATTATTTTTATTGTAATTTTGTAATACTATGTGATAAGTGGTAAATAATATTTTGCCTTAATATTCAAATAGTAGATAATTTCTTACCTATTCTAGGCCATTTTTTGTTCCTGAGAATATTTAGAATTTATACATTATCATCACATACACACACACATATTCTGATTGAGATTTTGGTTAGACACACGGTGTACTTTGAGAAGACAAGACATTTTAGATACTCAAAGTTTCCCAAGGATAAATTTTAAAAATTGGATGCAGTCATTTCTTCCAGAACTTTGGGAGGCTGAGGCAGGTGGATCACGAGGTCAGGAGATCAAGACCATCCTGGCTAACATAGTGAAACCTCGTCTCTACTAAAAATAGAAAAAGTTAGCCAGACGTGGTGGCGACGCCAGTGGTGCCAGCTACTCGGCAGGCTGAGGCAGGCAATGGCCTGAACCCGGGAGGCTGAGCTTGCAGTGAGCCGAGATCATGCCACTGCACTCCTGCCTGGGCGACAGAGCGAGACTCCGACTCAAAAAAAAAAACAAAACAAACAAGAATTATTTCTAATGCTTTGTTTATTACTTCGATTTATTTTCTTTTTGAAATGATTATTTTACTTATCAAGAATTAATAACTGGTATAAAGAAAATCTTTTTTTGTATTTTTAAAAACAGCAGTTTTGCTTAACTCTTAATAAATCTGATTTTTCCAAGGATTTCTTTTCTTTTTTTTTTTTTTTTTTAGAGAAAGAAAAGCGGGGCCCAGGGGACCGGCGCTCAGCTTACAGAGGACCCACGCCGGCCGGATTTCTAAGTATATAATTATATAATTTGCCAACAGTGATATTATTATTCTCCTCCATTATTTCTATTTTATAAAGTATTACATTGTCCAGAACTTTCAGAATGATGTTAAGTAATAATGATGACTTCTGGGTATTTTTATTAAAAAAAAAAAAAAGACTGAAGCATGGAAATAATGTTTATAGCATCAAATGACTTCTTGTCCCCTAGTCCTTGCTTTAGTTCCATATCCAGTATTTTAGGAACTGGTAGTCATCACTGTTCATCAAAACAATTACGTTAGTTTTCTCACCTCGTTTTTATATTGCCATAATGCTTAAACTAGATCCTCTAAACCTAATGCTAAATAATAAAGATGAGAGGGAGCATTTTCAATAGTAATACAAATAATAATAAAGATCCATCATTAGTGAATTCTGGCTGTTGGTTTAAGATATATCACCTTCCATCCCACTATAAATCCTGAAAGCAGTACTGAAGATCATTATTTTAATGCCTTTTTCAGCTCCTATTAATTAATTTGAGGCTATTAATTTGGAATGATTAATATGTTGCATAATATGAATGTTAGTCATATTTGCAAGTATTTTGTCTGCTGATATATACAGTATAAATATTTGAAATTATAATTTAAATTTTACTTCTAAGTGAATAGTTACATAGTTCTAAAGAGTTTTTTTTTTTAAATGAGTTTTTTTAGACTTTTGTTGTTAGAACTTCAAAAACTTGTTTCTAGATTCATTGCATTGTGTTTAAATTAATATTATAAGACTCATTTCAAGGTTTTGACAGAATTATTAGTAGTTTTTTTTTAGATGGTAGAAAATGAGAAATGGTCATTATAAAGATGAGAATGTTAACTTTATGTCTTAAGTAGGCTACTTCATACTACTAAAACTATTATATATTTACTTGCTTCTTGCTTTCTTTGTCTCTATTTGACCCAAAAGGTTTGTTACAATATGTTGTAATAATAGAATTTCTATCCATTTTTCTTTGTATTTCTGAACTTTTTATTTCTGCATTTGATACCATTATTGTGTATATGAAGATCCACAGTTCATACATTTGTAACAGTAAATTTTTTATCAATATAAAATTCCCCTGTTTTCTTGAGGCCTACTTTGTTGGAAATTCATATTGCTAACACTATCTTATTTATTCATTTGCTCATCACATATTTGTGCTTAAATTGTAATTATATTCCAAGCATACAAAATTTGAAAATATTTTATTAAGTAGTAAAATAATATAAAATTCAATACAAATATTTTCATTATATTTTCAAAAGTTACAGTTCTGAAATCTTCAACAGGATTTATTAAAACTAATAGGCAAATACTTAATATAATAAGATCAATAATTAAATAATGCTGAAACATTTATTTTTAAATTTTATTTAGATTTTTAAAATATGTTTAAAAATAAAATTATTCACAATTCTAGCATTCAATATTTATCTGACTGTAATTGTGAAAAATAAGTATCATGCTTCTTGTAGTTATCTAAGATGTACATATATGCATATTTAGGAATAATACGAATTTTATTAATATTGTAAAGTATTTCTCATCTTCCATGTACATCAGTTGTAGTGTGCCACTGGCTGCTACCCACATATCATGTTTGCATATTAAAATCAAACACAAAGAAAAGCAAGTCAATGGTCAGCTAAATCCACTTGGAAATCGTATTTTGCTGTTTGAGAATCTATTGCAATTATGCCTTCCGAGAGAAAGGATTTTATATTTATTTTGTGTTTTTCATTTCCACTCTCACAAACCTCCATGACATTTTGATTGGAACACTTTTTCTTTTGAGGACTTGGGGACAAAATACGTGGAGAAACATTTATCTTGGACGTACTTGAATAGCGTTCGTCATGAGAGTGAGTTTGTAAGATTACAAGATTGTCCTCTGTCTATGCTGAGTGCCAGAACTGGAGTGAGAGAGCACTCGTGTGTTCCATAATAAATTTTTTGAGTGTGTCTGTTTGTGACACCTTAGGCTTTCTAAAGTTCAAACTCTGAGCAGGGGTCCCTTGGGAACTAATGTGTGTTGGCTTGGGAGCCTGTACAGGATACTGAGTGAGATACAGACATCTTATCTTCTTTCAAACCATAAATTGCTTTGTTTCATACCTATGAAGATGCATATACTATTACTCTAGTTTTTTTTAAAAAATCTTAGTCAAAGAACATATCATTTGCCATATTAATAATGTTTAAGTGTACAGTGCAATAAAGCTAGCTTTATGCATATTGTTGCACAACAGATCTGTAGAATTTCTTCAACTTCCAAAACTGAAACTTTGCGTTCATTCTGTTTCTCTTTCTAAGAATTTGACTACTTTACATACTTCATATAAGTTGAATCATGCAATATTTGTCTTTTTATAACTGGCTTATTTCTCTCAGCATAATGTTCCTAATGTTCAACCATATTGTAGCTTATGACAGGATTTCCTTCTTTTCTATGCCAGATAGTATTCCACTTTATGTATATATCACATTTTCTTTAACCGGAATATTTAGGTTGCTTCCACGTATTGACTATTGTGTATAAAGCTGCAATAAATATGGATGTTCAATATCTCTTTGAGACCCTGTTTCAATTTTTTGATTAAATATCCAGAAGTAGGACTGCTAAATCATATGGTAGTTATATTTTAAATATTTTGAGGAAACTCCATACTATTTTCTATAGCCACTACACTAGTTTACATTCTTACCAACAGTGCACAAAGGTTCCAGTTTCTCTGCATCCTCACCAATGCTTGTTATGTTGTTTTTCAGACTGTTGCCATCCTAATGAGTGTGGGATCCCATCTCATTATGATTTTGATTTGCGTTTCCCCCATTATTAGTGTCATTGTGCATCTTTTCCTATGCTTGTTGAACATTAGTAAAGTGGGACATCTTTATCCTTTGCATGTGGATATCCAGTTTCCCCAACACCATTTGTTGAAGAGTTCGTCCTTTCTCCTGTTGTGTAGCCTCGGCACCTTTGTGAAAGATTAGTTGACCATGTTAAGTTAGGGTTTATTTCTGGGCTCTCTTTCCTATTCCACTTGTCTGCATACCTGGATTTTGCTACACCCACAGTGTTTTCATTACTGTCGTACCTGAAGTTAGTATTTTTTCTATTTCTGAAAAAAAATGCTATTAGGATTTTGATAGGGATTGCATTGGAGTTGTAAGTATGGGCATTTTGAGAATATTAAGTTTTCTAATCCATGAACACAAATGTCTTTCTATTTATTTGTACCTTTAATTATTTCATCTATGTTTTGTAGTTTTCGGTGCACAAATCTTCTGCCTCCTTGATTAAGTTTATTCCTAAGTATTTTATTTTTTTAATGCTACAGTCAGTGATATTGTTTTCTTTCATTTACTTTTAATATTTTTCACTATTAATGTAAGACATTACTGATTTTGGAGTGTTAATACTGTATCCTGCAAATTTGTTGAAGTAGTTTATTAGTTCTTTTTTATATTTTTTTTATTCTTTTTTATTATACTTTAAGTTCTAGGGTACATGTGCATAACGTGCAGGTTTGTTACATATGTATACTTATGCCATGTTGGTGTGCTGCACCCATCAACTCGTCAGCACCCATCAATTCATCATTTATATCATGTATAACTTCCCAATGCAATCCCTCCCTCCTCCCCCCTCCCCATGATAGGCCCCAGTGTATGATGTTCCCCTTCCCGAGTCCAAGTGATCTCATTGTTCAGTTCCCACCTATGAGTGAGAACATGCGGTGTTTGGTTTTCTGTTCTTGTGATAGTTTGCTAAGAATGATGGTTTCTAGCTGCATCCATGTCCCTACAAAGGACGCAAACTCATCCTTTTTTATGGCTGCATAGTATTCCATGGTGTATATGTGCCACATTTTCTTAATCCAGTCTGTCACAGATGGACATTTGGGTTGATTCCAAGTCCTTGCTATTGTGAATAGTGCCGCAATAAACATACGTGTGCATGTGTCTTTGTAGTAGAGTAATTTATAATCCTTTGGGTATATACCCAGTAGTGGGATGGCTGGGTCATATGGTACATCTAGTTCTAGATCCTTGAGGAATTGCCATACTGTTTTCCATAATGGTTGAACTAGTTTACAATCCCACCAACAGTGTAAAAGTGTTCCTATTTCTCCACATCCTCTCCAACACCTGTTGTTTCCTGACTTCTTAATGATTGCCATTCTAACTGGTGTGAGATGGTATCTCGTGGTTTTGATTTGCATTTCTCTGATGGCGAGTGATGATGAGCATTTTTTCATGTGTCTGTTGGCTGTATGGATGTCTTCTTTTGAGAAATGTCTGTTCATATCCTGCAAATTTGTTGAAGTAGTTTATTAGTTCTAACAGTATTTTTGTGGAATTTTTATGGTTTTCTATATACTAGACATGTCATCTATGAACAGGGATAATTTTACTTTTTCCTTCTCTACTTGGATGACTTTTGTTTCTTTTTCTTCCCTAATTACTCAGGCTAGGACTTCCAGTACCATGTTAAATAGATAGTTACATTTGCATGGAGTACTTTTTACCATACTTTTACTTTCTGCCTCCTTTTTTTTTTTTTTCAGAGTCTTGCTCTTGTCACCCAGGCTGGAGTGCAATGGCATGATCTCAGCTCACTGCAACCTCCACCTCCCGGGTTCTAGCAATTCTCCTGCCTCAGCCTCCCGAGTAGCTAGGATTACAGGCACGTGCCCCCACACCCAACTAATTTTTGTATTTTTAGTAGAGACAGGATTTCACCATGTTGGCCAGGCTGGTCTCAAACTCCTGACCTCAAGTGATTCACCCGCCTCAGCCTCCCAAAGTGCTGGAATTACAGGCATGAGCCACTGTACCCAGACTGCCTACATGTGTTCTTATATCTAAAGTGATTCTCAATTTGGGAGGCCAAGGCAGGAGCATTGCTTGAGCCCAGTGGTTGGAGAAGAGCCTGGGCAACACAGGGAGACCCTGTCTCTAAAAGAAAATAAATAAATAAATAAATAAAGTAATCTCTTGTAGACAGAACATAGCTGGATATTGCTTTTAACCCTTCAACCATTCTTAATCTTTTGAGTGTGGTATTTACGTTTAAAATAATTACTGATAGGGATGAACTTATTATTGCCATCCTTTGTTTTCTGTGTGTCTTATAGTTATTTTCTCAATTTGTTTTACTCTTACTGCCGTTTTTTGTATCGTATTGATTTTTCTGTAGAGACAGGCTTTGATTACTTTGTCAGGCTTTTTTATTTTTGGTGTGCATCTTTTATGAGTGTTTTATTCATGGTACTATGGGGAGTACATAAAACACCTTATAGTCATAACAATCTATTTTAAACTGATAACAACTTAACTTTAACTGCATACCAAAATTCTACTCCTTAATGTCTCCCTCCCACACTTTATGTTATCAAAGTCACAGTTATATCATTTTATATTTTGTATTCATTAGCATAATTTTATAATTATGTTTTTCATGCCTTCATTTTTAAATTCTACACTTGAATTAAAACTGATTTACCTGCCACTCTTACAGTATTACATGATTCTGTACCATGTATATATTTACCTCCACAAGAAAACTTTCCATTTTTGTGTATTTTTTTATTGCTCTCTAGTGTCCTTACATTTTAACTTGAAGGAATCTCTTATCAATTCTTTTAAGGCATATCTAATGGTGATGAACTTCTTCAGCATTTGTCTGTCTGGGAAATTATTTCTCATTCTGCTTTGAACAACACTTTTTCCAGATTTAATATTTTTTGTTTGGCTTTTTTTTATTTCAGGAGTTTACACATGGCCAACCCTGACATTATTGGGTTGAAAACATTTACTCAGCCCACACTAATAAAAGTGGCTAAAGAGCTTCTGCATGGCAAAAGAAACTACCATCAGAGTGAACCGGCAACCTATAGAATGGGAGAAAATTTTTGCAATCTACCCATCTGACAAAGGGCTAATATCCAGAATCTACAAAGAACTTAAACAAATTTACAAGAAAAAAACAACTGCATCCAAAAGTGGGCAAAGTATATGAACAGACACTTCTCAAAGTGCAGCCAACAGACACATGAGAAAAATGTTCATCATCACTGGTCATCAGAGAAATGCAAATCAAAACCACAATGAGATACCATCTCACACCAGATAGAATGGCAATCATTAAAAAGTCAGGAAACAACAGATGTTGGAGAGGATGTGGAGAAATAGAGACACTTTTACACTGTTGGTGGGACTGTTAATTAGTTCAACCATTGTGGAAGACAGTGTGGTGATTCCTCAAGGTTCTAGAACTAGAAATACCATTTGACCCAGCCATCCCATTTCTGGGTGTATACCCAAAGGATTATAAATCATGCTGCATAAAGACACATGCACACGTATGTTTATTGTGATGCTACTCACAAGAGCAAAGACTTGGAACCAACCCAAATGTCCATTAATGATAGACTGGATAAAGAAAATGTGGCACATATACACCATAGGATACTATGCAGCCATAAAAAAGGATGAGTTCGTGTCCTTTGCAGGGACATAGATGCAGCTGGAAACCATCATTCTGAACAAACTATCACAAGGACAGAAAACCAAACACCGCATGTTCTCACTCATAGGTAGGAAGTGAACAATGAGATCACTTGGACACAGTGTGGGGAACATCACACATGAGGGCCCGTTGGGAGTTGGGGGGCTTGGGGAGGGATAGCATTAGGAGAAATACCTAACGTAAATGATGAGTTGATGGGTATAGCAAACCAACATGACACATGCATACCTATGTAACAAACCTGAATGTTGTGCACATCTATCCTATAACTTAAAGTACTAGGAGCAAAAATTCAGTGGACTATTAAGAGAAAAGAAAGATAAGAAAAGAGAAGAAAGAACAAATCCATCTAATGAATTTTTCATCCATGTAATACCTGCATTTAGCTCGCAAATAGACATGCCAAGATTGCTCCTGGAGCCTATACTAATTGACCCGAATTTTAAAGGATTTCTCTTCCTTGAAACCAAATGATTTCTGAACAAGAAAGTTATTTAATTTTAACTAATTTTAAATAGAATATATGTTAATTCTAAATTATCTTAAATATTTTCTAAATTAACATAAGTATGAGAAAGTACAAAACATAGCATAAGTTGATCACATGGTCTTCTACATCATCTTCAATCTTGTTTTTGATGTGTTTGCACAGTGACTCTTTGAACTTTTTCAGTTATTATGGGGTATTTTGTTTAATAAACTTCTTGAAAGAAGATGCTTTTACTGCCAACTTCCCCATCCTAATTCTCTCTGTCATTCATGGTGACTTGAAGGAGGAACACTTTACTTTTACGTTTTCTTTTTTGTAAAATTACGTGGCTTTTTAACCAATTTTTACAGTTTTTAGGAAGTCAATTATAAACAAAAATATCATAAAAATCTTCACTTTATTTAGTTCCCTGCCTTACAAAACAAGATCATAGTGTGAGCTTTTCACTGGGTGCTTTTCCAACAATAGTGAGAAGCAGATACAGAAACCAACTAAAAAAAGTTTTATACTTTCTTATGACTTTCTGTCATAAAACTATAAAGGCAAACTTGAGAAGATATGACCTGAGAATACAATGACTTAAGAAAGAAAATTTGAAAATCAATTGGCTGTATGAGGTAACTTCTCTGAATTCCATAATGTGGCAATTTCTAAAATGAAAACGTTTTTTCTTGTGTGCACAAATTTTATTGGTTTCTCTAAACTCCCATAGCAGAAGCTATAAAAGAGAACACAGAAAACCAAAAAGGTATACAGCACAAAATATTAATATAGTAATTTATTGTATTTTTTATTATTCCTTCAGTACTCTAAGTACTTTTTAGGCAATATTTAATTCTTATATCATTATGAGAAGGGCTACTGGGCTAGTCATTAAAATGTAATATTCAGTTATGGATACTATAAGAAATCTTGGCTAAAGTTCTTCCATAATTTTATATTAATTCAATTGAACATGGGGTATTGTCAAAGACTATATTGCCTCAATATTCTCTACCAGAAGATAAAGTAAAAACAGGGAAATAAATAAATAATAGAGTACTGCTTCATTTTATGCAAAGATTTTATATAAGTACCAAGGCCCGTGACTTGGTAACTGAAATGATAATCTTTTTTTATGACTAATTTTCTATATCTACTATCCAGTTATCATTAAGCAAGTGATTCGTAATCTTTGGGAGTTGGAAAACAGAGCATTTGATAAACAACAGAGGATCTTCTAATAAGAAGACAATTTATGCATTTATATACAACCTAATATATCAAATTTTGGGGAATAAATAAACTTTGAAACCTAGCCCTGTATTCTCCAAGCTTTTGAACTCTGTTCAGTACCTCAATAAGTTAAGGCAGCCATAATTTCTTTTATATCCCCACATTTCTTTTCATGGTAAAACATGAGTGTTTCCTAGGATCCTGATAATGGAAACCTATATACTTGACCCTTGAACAGTATGGATTTCAATTGTGGGGGTCCACCTATATCTAGATTTTCTCCCACCTCTGCCACCCCTGAGATGGTAAAAGCCAACTCCTCCTCTGCCTCCTCCTTTTCAGCCTACTCAACATAAAGACAATGAGAACGAAGACCTTTCTGATGATCCATTTCCATGTAATGAATAGTAAATGTATTTTCTCTTCTTTATAATTTCCTTAATAGGATTTTATTTTATCTAGCTTATCTTATTGCAAGAATATAGTATGTAGTACATATAAAGAATATGTGTTAATCAACTATTCATCTTACCAGTAAAGCTTCTAGTAGGCTAGTAGTAGTTAAGTTTTTGTGGAGTCAAAAGTTATATGTGAATTTTTGACTACATCATGAGGGTCAGTACTTGTAAACTCCACATTGTTTAAGGACCAGCTGTATTTCCGGAGTTTGAATGGTATTTAACATATCAAATACGTGGGCTTGTTTGTTTGTTTTTCTGTCTCACTCGTGAGGTATATGACTCTAAACAGAAAATATTAGCTGTTGGGGAAGTAAATCAATGGGACATATTTCCTATAAAGTAACAACTATAATTAGTTAACTAGAGAGTTACACATAGCTATTGGGAGAGCTATGACAAATATTCAAGTACTCTACTTGGTTAGAAATAATCTTGTAGAAATTAGCTTTAAATTAAGTCTGCATAATACCATGTAATTAATAAAGGACTCATACTCAGTTAATTTATTTATTTATTTTGGGTCTTGTAAAAAATGATTAGGTAGTAAGACATGTATTATCATTGGCCTCATTTTGTGAAAGAGAAAGGTATGAATTATGAGGTTAAATAACTCATCCAAGGTGATTCCAAAATAATCTTTAGAACATGAACTTGAATTCTCCTCTCTCAATAAAAATAAAAAATATTTTATTCTCAATAAAATAGGGTCAATTTAAATGAATGAATAAATGAATAATGTGACAGCACTTTGAATTTACTATACATCTTTTCTAATTTCTTGAAAGGCTATTGTAGTGTCATTCATTCCTTGATTCACTTGTAGGTATTGACTGGTTTTCTGGTCTTGTGGCCTGGTTTAGATGCTGTTTGCACAGAGAACAGTCCCTGTTTGATTATATTTTATGATAGGCAGTGGGCTATAGCATCATATTGTTTGTCTGCTATCACTCATTTAAGGTCAACCTACCAGAAAAATTGATATTTTTGCTATGCAAACTAAGATCTTATATGAGTTGTTTAAAATATATAACCATTTCAGATGTGATGATACTTTGACTTGGAGCAAAGATAATGTACTTAGTAGAAAATATTGTGTAAATAATTTTTATGTAATGATGATTAAGTACACTGATTTTCCCATGTTCTCTCATCAGTAGCTTATGAGAGGGTTCTCCCTGTGATTGACTTGCCGCAGAATGAAGTCAGTCAGCTCATTTATGAAGGTGTAAAAAAAATGGAAACACATTGTGTTAAACTTGCTGGAACTTGTTCAACTATCAAAAATTTCTCAAGGACTATCATCTTGGACAGAAGGATCAATTAGTTATTTCTCAGGTGTTGCAATCCATTGAAAAATTGGAACTGCTTAGGGGTCTTGCTTAGTGTTTTCAGATCGGGAAGGGGAGCAGCAGCAACAAACCTGCTACTGAGAACCGGGGAGTAGATTCACATTCTATCAATTCTACAACTCCAGAACAAGTGTTGCATAGATGAGGTTCATTGCTAAAGATGCACAAATCAAGTTCTAAGGCAGGTATGAATTAGGCTGATAGAGTTCTGCTTTGCCAATCAACTTCAAAGACTTGAAGAATGAAGTCCAAATTAATTGATAAATTTTCCTTCTTTAATGTACAATACATTGTCCTTCCAACTTCACCTTGAATTGATGAAAATTGAGATTTTTTTCTTAAGTTTTAAAAGTTTACTGAGCTGCTGTTACTTACCTTTGTGTACATGTAAGAATAAAATCTTAAGAATCAAGAATTAAGAAGCAAAAGCATATGCTTTTCACAATTGAATTAAAATTATTTGGGCCTAGAGCCAAGACATTTTCTTAGATTTGTTTTAAGTGCCTTAACCACCTGGAATTCTTTTTAAAGTACTGTCTAATTCATCTTTTTGAAATGGTGGCTTTGCCTTGTAATGAGAAATCTACATTTCTTTCTTAAATAGGAAACATAGTGTCCTTGGCTTAGTTCTCTAAAGACATAGAAGTACACTTTTATGTGTAGCAAAGACACAGCTTGTGGCAAATTTATTTCAGGCATGTCAGACTGAAAATCTGTTTCTACAACAAAACAGCCTTCCCTTGAGTTTACTAAGCCATGTTCTTCAAGTAAATGAGATACTTTATGGATGTATAACCTGAATGTCCCTACCAAGGAGTTACTCTTTGATTTATTATTCTAAGAGAACAATCTGAACACTAATCCCCACAGCTGCTAAAAGTCTTTGTCACCTCCTCCCCTCCCCCATATTCCTGAGAACATGGGGTCCTGGTAGTCATCATGGTTTCTCTATCTGGGCTCACCCGGGCTCATCTGTTCTTTCCTTCTACCTATTGCTAGAATCTGCTTGGTTTTATCCACATCACTCCTAAGGTGAACATACTCATCCCCCTTTTATTTTGAAAAGCACTATTACTAAAAATATTTGTTATATATAAAAGAACTTTACTGAAGTTTGAGGGGAACAGAAAGTTATAGAACAAAACATGAAAAAATTTAAATTGGTGATCAGACCCTATATTCCTATTCAACCATCTGCTCCATAAGGAGTCCATTCCTAGCCATCTGCCCACAGTCTAGTCCTGAAGCCAGGCTGCTAGAATCCAGGTTCTCGTAACTAACAATATTTTCCTAATCTCTTCTCTTTTCCTGAGTTCCAGCTTACTGACCCTTGATCCCAGTGGCCTTCAAAGGTAAAGTACATTTTACCTAGAGACTGTGGCTTTCCAGGCTTTCCCTGTAGCACAGGGTTACATATAAAGCTATTAAATCACATGTATTAACTACATTGTTTAGATCTTCTGTGACTTAACTAAATTTTGGGGTTTTTCTGATCCACAATTTTCTGAGATAACTAGGTTAAAAATTCCTAAGCATGAATGTGAATTGCACAATCTCTCCTACTAATTCTATCCATTTTGCCTTGCATAATTTTAAACAATATTATAAAGACCATAGGTGTTTGTGGTTGAGATATCTCCTTATTGTTGTTTTTTACTATCTGATTGTGTGCCTTTTCTCTTTATTAATATTTTGCCTTAAATATTTTTATGATATTAAAATTGTAACATCCATTTTCTGTTGGGTAACACTTGTGAGGTATAGTTGTTTTTTGTCTAATGCATTTTTCATGTAGAGTTGACTACCAGAATTTTAAAATTGTGTGTTCTTTGTCTTTTCATAGGTGAATTAAATATGTTTATATTTACTTTGGTTACTAATATAGTTGGGCATATTTCAGTCAAATATTTTTGAGGTTTCCATTTATCACGTATTTTTTTATTCCTTTATTTTTTACATTTGGGTAGATTTCAAACATTCTTTGTTATCTGTTTGTCTCTTTATTATAAACCACAAACTTTATTTTTAGTCTTCAATGTGTATTTGTACATTTTTAACACAGAGATCAAACTTTATAAGTCTGAGATAATTCTAAATTGATTCAGCATTTATATTCTCACAGAAAATACACCAAACCAAAACAAGACACTCTTTAAAAAAAAAAACCTACTGAAATACCCCAGCTATTTTTCTTTTTATAGTCTACAATTTTAATTCCAACTGTTTTCAAGAATAGAAATTGAATGGTATATGGTTACAATCACAAAAATAAAACGAGTATATTTATTTCCTCTCTAATATCCATACCAATACACGAGTGTATTTGAAAGCCTAAACAGTTAGGCCTAGGTCTTTATAATATAAAAGTAATTTAGCCTCTCAAGACACAATTAGATGTCCAGTTATCTCAAATGTTCTACAATCAGCACATGGCATTACTCACAGTGACGGATACTAAGGTTATTCAATCATAATAAAATTGAAGTTTATCACTCTTGTGCAATGTGTGACAGTGAATCCATGTAACACTTCTGGCATCCATCCTATGACTATAAAAGATGTCACCCTTACCAAGAACCCATATTTAGAATGAAGCCAACTTTGTGGATAGTAAAAATAAGAAATAAAGGGGAAATAGATATTTGCTTGGATCTGTTGTAAAGCCACTGGATCAACCTGCTCAGAAGTTTCTATTTCTCAGAACTTTCCAGTTATTTGACACAGAGAATTCTTTTATTATTTCTGAAATAGTTTGACTCAGAAGTCTGTTACTTACAACATAACAGATGCAATAGTTAAATTTACCAATGTTTCTTACATATTTCTCAGATCCTTCTGTTTCTTGTGTTCTTCTTTGGAGTAACCATTTCTTCATGTTGAAATGGATCTTTCAAGACTTCTTTTATGAAGGGCATATGGGACATAAATACTCCTATTTGTATTTTTTTCTGAAGAAAAATCATTATTGCACCCTCACACTTAAACAAGAGTTTGACTGAAGACTGGTTATTTTTCTTCATTCTGGACATAACTGCTTTGTTCTGGTCGACGTTGTTTCTGATGAAAAGTTTTCTGTTACTCTAGCTGTCATTGAATTGTGAGTACTTTTTCTTTTGTAATTTTTAGGGGTATTTTTTCCTTTCACCTTTGTTATTCTGCAGTTTCACTGGGGTAAATTTAGATGTGTCTTTATTTTCTTAATTACAGGGCATGTTTTCAACCTGAAATACCCTCTTTTACTTTTTGTGCAATTTTCAGCCATTATTTCTTCACATATTTGTTCTCCTGAATTCTCCCTATATCCTGTTTCTGGGAATGTATTTAGACATATGTTCAAGCCTCAATCTATTATCATTTTATATTTATATAAAATTCATATATATATTTAAATATATATTATATATATTTATAATTTTATGTTTTTGTATCCATCTCTTTATATCACTTTCTGGACAAATTCTTATGTTCTTTCTCATACAACAATTTCCTTTTGACTATGTTTTATCTCACTCTGCTGTCTAGTAAAGTAGATACCAAGTATGTGTTCTTATTTAAACATATTTAAATTCATTATAATTAAGTGAGTTAAAACTTCAGTTGCTCATTCCCAATGGATACATTTCAATTACACAAGAACTAGAAGTGACTGATGACTACCATATCAGTGCAGATGCAGAATCGTTCCATCATTGCAGAAAGTTCTGTTGGACAAGGCTAGAGGGTACTTTCTATTTGATGATTTAAATTTGCTTACAAAAATGTTTATATTTTATGTTTCTAATTGGTTATTTTCCTTATACATCTGGCTTTGACTGATTTCTTCCTCAGTTTTCTGAAAATGACTCATTTCTTTTACAGATGTCATTTTTGTCTCTTTAATGACTTTAAAAATATTTACCTTAAAGCTATTGTTTCAAAGATATTATTTTCACATTGGTGAGATTATTAATTTTATTGGCTCCAGTGTTTAGTGTTGTTTTATTTTGTTTTTCAGGTGCTTTATACTATTCACTTGGTGACCCACCTTGAAGGCTTAATTCTAGTTTGTTGTGTTTCTGTTTCCTCTCTCATGTCCTTTCATTGTATTTTCTTGCACCTGCCCAATCTCCAGCTCAGTCAATAATTTATAAGATTCTTGGTGCCTGTCCCATGGATACAGTAGGGATATCTCCTGTCTACTTCTGGATCCAGCAGTTCAGTTGGCATACATCCTGATTGATCATCTGTCTCCATGCCTTCTGCCAAATTGAGTTCATAAGTCACAGCTACAGAGAATAATTATAGTTATGCTCAGAGTCTTTTATGGATGGAGAAAGTCCATTTCAGTCACAGATTTCATATTGTGAACCTGGTTCTTTCCTCTCCAAATCATCTCTGGAGAGCTCTTGGGGCCCAGTTATTCTGGAAGGGCCAAACATCCAGCATCTTCTGCCTGTTACTGAATTTAATTCTAAACATATCGGAGGCTTTAGTGCCTGATTTATAATTTCTGACCTACAGTGATTTATTTTTCTTCTGGGTTTTCGACATAGCTATACCTCTTTAATTTTCCAAAGAAAATGTACTGTTAGTATCATTTGGGATGAATATATACATTTGTAAACTCAAGACCATCTTGATTAGAAGCCTAATGTTTCTCTTCTATTTTGGGAAATTCATTATTTCTTTGACATAATCTTGTTTCTCATATTTCTCTTCTTCTATTTGGAACTCTTTAATTATCTTGGGTTTAACATTTCGCTGTCATCGTTTATGCTTTCATTTGTGCTTTTCTTTGGTTTTATGAGGTCATACTCTGATATGGTTTGGCTGTGTTCTCACCCAAATCTTATCTTGAATTGTAGTTCCCATAAACCCTACGTGTCATGGGAGGGGACAGGTGGGAGCTAATTGAATCATGGGGGCAGTTGCCTCCATGATGTTCTCATGATAGTGAGTTTTTTATGAGATCTGATGGTTTTATCGGGGGCTTTTCTCCGTTTTGCTTGGCGCTTCTCCTTGCTGCCACCGTGTCAAGAAGGATGTGTTTGCTTCCCTTTCCAAAATGATTGTAAGTTTCTTGAGGCTTCCCCAGCCATGCTGAACTTGTGAGTCAATTAAAACTCTTTCCTTTATAAATTACCCAGTCTTGGGTATGTCTTTATTAGCAGTATGAGAATGGACTAATACATACTCTGTGGAAATTACTGAATCTTATTCCTTTTTAAAATGTTGGTGATCATATAGAATCCATATATGGGATACGTATGACATATATAATATGTTTTTGTAAAATTTCTTCCTTGTCCTTTCCTTTTCCTTTTCCTTTTCATTTATCATCCCATTGTTGTTTATAGAAACCATATATTTTTAAATATTTTTTAAAAGTTTTAATATATATGTCTATACATATATATTTTTTTCTGCTTTTTGAATTACGTGTGTTTTATTTTCTCTGATTTTATATCCAGTTGTCACTTTTCTTCATGCTACTAGTTTTTCTCAAATGATTGTGACATTTGGTAGTCTTTTCATATTTTAGAATGACTAAATACTATTTTAAATAGCAGGCATGGGTGTCTTTGCTGTTATGTAAATAGGTGTATTTCCTACTCACTTAAGTAGGAAATGTAATATTGTCTTTGGCTTGGGCCATATCTCCTGGCAAGTTTTCTTTAAGGTAAATTGATGGAGAGTTGAATATTGTCTTAAATAGCTCGTTGTTTCACAACCAAATTCTGGGACACGTAGTGTAGGCCAGTGCTTCTTAAGCTACTTGAAGGCCTCAGGACTGTTTACATTGTTAAAAATGATTAAGTACTCCAAAAAGTTATATTTATTAAAGTACAGAAAATTAGAAATTAAAATTGAGAAATATTTTATTAATCCATTTTAAAATAGCAGTAAACCCATTATATTTTAACATAAAAACATATTTGAGAAAATTATTTTTCCAAATGGAAAGAATTAGAACAAATAAAGGCAGTATTTACATTTTTGAGAATCCATTTAGTGTCTGTCTAGAAAACTAGATTTTATACCTACTAATACAGCTGATATTTCTCATCTACTTCTGTGTTCACTCTATTACCGTATGTTGTATTGATTGAAGTATTGTAAGATACTCTTACAGATATGTAGTTGGAAAATGTACGAATATTTTATTAGTTTTTTTCAGGTAACTGATATTGTTCTTTGATAGTTTCACTACCAAACAAAACTCAAATACTAGATTTTAAAAAATACAAAAATTAGCCAGGTGTGGTGGTGAGTGCCTGTAGTCCTAGCTACTCAGGAGGCTGAGACAGGAGAATTGCTTGAACCTGGGAGTTGGAGGCTGCAGTGAGCCAAGATCATGCCACTGCACTCCAACCTGGTTGACAGAGCAAGACTCTGTCTCAAAAACAAAACAAAACAAAACAAAAAAGTTGCTTGTAATGTATAATTTGACAGAATATTAAACTATTATACTAAAATCCTTGACCTATCTTGCATTTTGAATGAATCTTTTTGTTACATGATTTTTTAACATTGCTCCTTGGTCATTTTGGATTCTTTCTCTTCTACTCTGTTTTCATTTGCCTTTTGTAGTGATTAGACCTGAACCTGGAAATGCCTTTTGCTTTGAGAGAGCTATAAGGAAGTGCATATTTGACTACCTAGTGCTATCTCTAGGTTTTATATGAAATAAAAAAGATCATAAAAATAGCCCATCTGGGCTAGAGTCAATGGGCTACAAAAGCAAATGGAAATTTAGATTAAAAACCCAGCTTATGAATAAGAAGCTTTTGATGGAAAAATCCTACTTCATCCCATTGGTTGGTAACTGGAAAAGGGAAATCCATGATTTGCTAGGATGTGAATTCCACCAAGACAAAGCATCCCTAATTTGAGACTCAGCCATCTTCAAAACAAACAAAATGGGAGGCAAAATACTATTTTGAAAAACATGAAATAAAAATAGAACATTTTGTATTAAAAAAGTGTTACTTCAGAAAAGCAAAACAGCTGGACGTTTCTCAGGCACCATTGACTATGAATCGAAGGTAGTTCTATTTTTTCCAAACACTGGTTTGTCTTTTGTCAATGCATTATTTTTACAAATTGCAAATACATCTGAAACTGACACACATGGAGTAAAGCAAATATACACTGAAATAACGCCTTTATCTACAGATAGAAAAATTTAGATCTATTGTAGCAACTGAGATAAAATTATGCCTTCTATAAGGGTTTCTGCCATGTTCTAAGATAGTGATTTTGTGGGTCACAAAACATTTAAGAATATGATCAAATTCATTTCTCCCAAAATATTGTAAACAAATATGATTGGTAAACATTTTTAGAGATATATGGACTTCTTGAATCTCAGATACTAGGAAAAAAAGATAAGCTTCAGTTTAAAAAGTACTATAATAAGAAAAGTAGTGTATCAAGGAAGAAGTAAGAAAGCTGTTTTACTAAGTGTTAAGTCAGTGATAGACTCCTTTTACATGAAGAAGAGCACATGTTTAGAGCACACAAAGGAACAGTAATACAAAGTCTTGAAATGATTTTGGAAATATTCAGTTTCAGATTTTTTAAATGTGTACTGGATTTCTGAAAATTCCGATGCACCATTACATTTTGTTAAGGGATGTAATTCATTAACATTTTCTGGCTTTACAAGATAAAATTTATTGTAATAGCAACAGATTGGATCTTTGATGAATACATTGTTGGTCATTTTCCATATCATTTTTGACAACGTATCAGAAGGATATATTCTACATTGTATTTTGAAACTATATTAGGGCTATAGAAATGACAGAAAGACAAAATGACATGTATGAAGTCAGAATAAAGTGAGTGGAATAAAGTGAGCAAGGCATAAAACTAGGAAACAAATTTAATTGTGATACTCCATCAGTACTCCAAATAATGACTAATGACAGTATGGTGCCCAGAGTTGGGAGGAAGATTCCAGAAATAGGGCTTCATCCTAACAAACAAAATTTGCAATAAAAGAATTGAACTTACCTTGTAGTCATTTTTTAAAAATTAATAGACTATTTAAAAAAAAAAAAAACCTTTAGATTTACAGAAAAATTTAGCAGACTGTGCAGTGACCATGTCTCCTTCCTCAACAGATTTCCTGTTATTAACATCTAGCATTGGTTAGTATATTTCTTACAATAAATTAACCAATATTGATAAGTAGTTGTTAATTGAAGTCCATAGTTTGTTTCACTCTTTGTGTTGTGCTGTTCTGTGGGTTCTGACAAATACTTAATGCCATATTTCCACCATAAAGTATCAAACAGAATATCCCCTGCACTTCAACTCAGCCTTTGTACCCTCCTGAAACTTTGGAAACCGCTAATCTTATACGTCTCTGTACTTTTGCTTTTCCCAATATGTTACATATTTGAAATCACACTAATTTCTTTCAATTAACAATATACAAGAAATTCAAGTTTTTCCATATTTTTTCATGACTTGATAGCTCACTTCTTTTTAAAGCCTAATGATATCCTATTATATAAATGTACAACAGTTTATCTTTTATCCCACTAAAGGAAATCTTAGTTTCTTCTAGGTTTTTGGTGATTATGAATAAAGCTACTATAAACATTTATGTGCAGGTTCTTAAGTGGACAGGTTTTCAACTAAATTTGGAAAATATCCAAGAATGCGATTGCTAGATCATTTGGTAAAACTATCTTCAGTTTTGTAAGCAACTGCCAACCTGTCTTCCACAGTAGCTGTTACCATTTACCATTTCCACCAGCAATAAAAGAAAATTGCACCACATCCTTCCCAGCGTTTGGTACTTGTCCGTGTTTTGGATTTTAACCATTTGAATAGATGTATACTGATACCTGATTATTATTTTAAATTAAATTTCCCTAGTGATACATGGTGTTGTGTGTCTTTTTATATACTTATTTTCCATCTAGTTATCATCTTTGATGAAGGGTCATCTTAGATCTTTGGCCATTTTTTGATGGAGTTGTTTTACTATTACTGTGTTGAGTATTTAGTTCTTTGTGTATTTTGAATGCAAATCTTTTATCAGTAATGTGTTTTGCAAATACTTTATCCTGGCCTTTGTCTTGCATTTTATTCTCTTCAGCAGACAAAAAGTTTTTAATTTTAATAAGTCTGACACAATTTTTTTAATTTCATGAATCATTCTTTTCGCTTTATATCTATATATACACAGACAAATCCAGAGTCACAAATATATTTTGTTATATTGTTTTCTAGAAGTTTTATAGTTTTTCAATTTACATTTATATCTATGATTCATTTTTACCTAGTTTTTGTCAAAGGTTTAGGTCTATGTTTAGTTTTTTGTTTTGATTTTTTTTGTTTGTTTATTTGTTTTGCATTTTAATGTCCAATGATCCAGTATCAATGGTTGAAAATATTATCCTTTCTCCATTGAAATGACATTGTTAATTTGTCCAAAGATTACTTGACCTGTATGTGTGTCAGGGGGAGAAACAGTATATTTTGAGGTTTTACATTTTGTTTCATTGATTTCTGCCTATTCTTTCATGAATATCACACTGTCATGATTACTGTAGCTTTGTAGTAAGTCTTGCAGTCAGGTAGTATCAGTCTTATGACCATGGTCTTCTTTTTCAATATTCTGTTAACTATTCTATGTAAATTTTGCTCTCTTCTTGCCCATCTATGTAAACTTTAGAATCATTTTGTATATATCTGCAAAATAAATTGCTAGAATTTTGATTGTGATTACTTTGATGTATGGATTAATTTGGAAGAATTGATATCTTAACAATATTGTGTCTTCCTATATCCATTGTTTAAACATTGATTGATTTAGTTCATCAGAGTTTTGTAGTTTTTATCATACAAATCTTGTACATATTTTGTTACATTTATACACATATATTTTCTTTTTTTCTTACTTTTGTGTTGCTTGTGTGAATGGCATTTTAATTTCAAATTTCAAATGTTCATTGTTGGTTTATAGAAAAGCAATTAACTTTTGTATATCAACCTTGATTCTGCAAACTTGCTATAGGCTGTTAATTTCAGAATTTTTTGGGTCAATTTTGGGGGGTTTTCTATATAAATAATCATGTAACCTGTGAACAAAGATAGTTTTATTTCTTCCATCCCAATATATATACCTTTTACTTCCTTTTTAAAATCTGATTGCATTAACCTAGACTTTCAGTATGATGTTGAAAAGAGTGTTAAATGGGAATATCAGTGTTTTGTTCTTGATTCTATTCCAGAGTAGGGTAATAATGGTTAACATGTTGTATATTACAAAATATCTAGAAGAGGCTTTTGAATGTTCTCACCACAAAAAAAAAAAAGATACATGTGTGAGGTGATGCATATGCTCTATACCCTGATTTGATCATTATATTACATGTATATGTATGAAAATATCAATTTGTAGCCTATAAATATGTATAATTACAAAGTGACAATAATAAAAAAAAAAAGATGGCCATAGGGAGAGTACTAGCAAAAGAGAAGATACAAGGAGCTTATTAATTTATTTTTTATTGCTAGAATACAACTTCTTAATTGAGAAAACAAGTATATAGGCATTATTTTATTTACTCTGATTTATCAGATGAAAATATGCCAGCTGTGAAATTTTATATGATTTCCCTAAATTGCTTCTCTCAGAATTTAGAACCTCAAATCTAATCTGGATTCATATGTACCTTTCGTTTATTAAATTTTAATGTGGCAAGTAAAAGAGGTATGCAGATTGCTGAAATGCACAATAGTATAGAGGAAAATGAAGTAGGAAAGAGATAAAATGTGTTGAACCATTACTATGTGCCAGGCCATTAAAAAAACTTATCTTCTCTAATATGACTTCATCATGAGATAGGAATTGATAGGTTAATTTTAACAGAATTTGAAGATTAGTGTGGTTGGCTATATTTTCCAAGTGTAGCAGCCAGTCTTCATTATGGTTCCCAATAATCTTTGCCCCCTCATATTCCTACCCTTTTAAAGTGCCCTCCCACACTGCTCCAAGGCCTATTGACCTTGTGTGACCAATAGAATACGGCAAAGGTGATTAGACCATAATGCATTGCAGTTTGCATCTTGGACTCTGATCTCTGGCTCTGGGAATTCAGCTATCATGCTATTTAAACAATCAAGCAGCCCCATGAAGAGTTCAATGGGCAGAGCAGTGGAAACTCTGATCATTAATTAACATTAAATTGTCAGCCTATTGAGTGCACACTGGAGCTTGTAAATGCAAGCTCCAGTCAAGCTTTCAGATGACTGCAGCTCCAAGAAACATCTGATTGCAATCATAGGAGAAACTTCAAGCATTTACTATCCAACCGACCCTTCCCAAATTCCTGACTTACAGAAACTGGAAGAGATAACAAAATATCACTGTTATTTTAAGCCAATATATTTTGGAGCAATTTGTTATGCAGCAACAGATAACCAATACACTAAGTAGCACAGTAAATATTGAGGCCTAGATTTAAACCAAAGTGTCCAATGCAAATACTATACTGCTTTGAATATTTATTCATGAAAGCATATTGCAATATCAAATTCTAAACGTTCACTATTTCCAGATATGTCTAGGAGGGGAAGAGGAAGGTCTGCCTTTGCATGAATATCTTAAATGCATCATGGGGAAAAAAAGGCTCAATTTAAGGGAAGAGAAAAATTATCAGAGGCCTTAATGGCCACCTTTTCCTCCTGCATCCGTTATACCTTTTGTAAGTTGTCCTGGGCCTTAAAAGTTTAGCTGTTCTATGCAAGTATTCTCTGACTACCAGGACAGTTATATTTTCCCAGGAGCAAGCTTTTCTCAATTGTGTCTGTTTGGGTGTGTGTACTGTGTACATATACACACATGCACTCATGAATGCATGCATGCATGTGTGCATATGTGAGTATGTGACTTTCAATATTCCATAAAAGGGGCTCTATTACTACTGTCCTTTAGGACAGATAATATTTTTTCTTATTCCTCTGGGAATCTCAGGGTCATCACAAAACACGTATTGCTACTTCTTTTATAAACCAAAATTATGACTGCCAGTTACAGACTTAAGTATGTAATGCTCATGGATTGTGTAACCTGAGTTGGTTTATTTCATTTTCCGCAGAAGACTTGCTACCCACTTTTTCAAACTGAAACCTCCAGTGGCAAATATATTTCTAATTTCTTTGAGATCTAAAGAAAGAACACAAATGATGGTCAACGTATTAAATGCTTATGTATTTCAAAGCTATATATCAGATTATAAATTCTAAAATGTGTTCTATCTCCTATGTTGGCAAAAAGACCTTTTATTTTATTTTTGTTATTTATTTTTACCTTAAAATTTTTTTTTTTTTAGAGTTAGAGAGGCTAGGACTACCTCGCAAGAGATCAGCCCTGCCCACAGGCAAGGGGAGGTAAACAGGGCAAACGAACCTTTTAAATAGAAATAATTAAAAATAGAATGTGTGTGTGTTTGTGTATGTATATATGTATGTGTATCTCTCCATATGATTGAGGTGAAATATGAAAAATATTGAATTTAAGTATTGTTTAATTGATGTTTGAGTGATAAGCACTTATAATTTATAAATTATTTAGTATTTAGCCATAAACCTGTTTTTCTTTTATTTTAAACAAAATTATGTTGTAATTATTATGATGTCTTTTACACAAATGTGTTCTTATGATAGTAATGCCTAATTAAACAATTTTCTTGAGTCATTATGGTTCTTTGGTGGTGTTTTATGCATATTCAGTTAAAGATAGTTTGTTCTGCTGAAGTTATCACTAAGTTGGAATTACTAATAAGTTCCTTACAGCAATACCTATATCCAGAAATTAACAGGAATATTACCTATCATTCTCAAATATTGTAAAATAACCACACATATGATAAATTATAATTATCACATTACTACCAAAAAGCTGACTTTTATCACTTATAAAATGATGTTTGTCCTCTCTTACAGTAATATTTAGACACGCTTAGTAATGTTAACAATTATTACGTTTCATTCAAGTTGATCTAAATATACGAATATACACATTTGAGAATATATAAATTGTTTAATATTACACAGTATTTCTCCTTTTGCTATTGATGATTTTGCAAATATAATTCTTGAATCCTTCCAGAACTAAGCTTTGGACACAAAGAGAAAAATAAAATAGGTGTTTGGAGTTACTGTGAAATGATATCCAATTATACCAAAATCGATTTTATTCATGCTATTTGAGAGGAAGGATTACATGTTGATTCACTTGTCTTTTCTCTTACCTAAGCATCCCACCAGTGAAATCCTTCTGGAACTCTGATACAGTTTTCCTCTCCAATGTCAACAACAATCCAAACCACAAACTTCCATGGTATTTGGACACGATTACTTTTTGTTCCTAGGACATAGAGCAGGAAATGTGGAGAAATATTTCCTTTTCCTCTGTATTAGCATTAATCACAAGAGTAGATACATAGTTACTGGTCATGTCCTGCCATTGGATCTAGTTATGGCCATAATGACTCAGTCATTGTGTGCTGGTTGTGTGCTGCATATTGGATCCTAAGTGTCAGACCAGTCCATGTGTGTTTTTTTTAAGTGTGTGTGTGCGTGTGTGTTAGGAGAAAAGAAAAGGAGAGAGACTGAGAGACAAAGAGAGGGAGAGGAAGAGGAAAGAGGGAGAGAAACAGAGAGAGAGAACCCCCTTTACAACATGGGACCCAGGTCAATGGTCCCTGTTGCCAGGTTAATGGCCCCTGTTGCTCAGGTCTTATGTGGTTATTGTCCTACAGTCTTGAGTATGTGTGATAATGACAATGCTGAATTCAGTCTAAGGTCCCAGAGCACGCAGAGGCCTGGTGTCAGTGACTTTGGCAGAGGCGCAGCCTCCATCTCTAGATTAATCCAACTAGGTTTAATTTAGTAGAAGAGTCTGGACAGCTGGACTGTTAAACAGTCACCTGACCAGATTTGCTCGATGAGATAGGACCTGGCTGACTCTTTGTGCTGTGGACTATGCTTATCATGCTTTTAGGAAGTCTGGATTCACTCAATAGGGTAATGATTGTGTAAGAGTCAGACAGTCCATGTGCAACAGTTTTATTTTCTGGATGATTGCTGTTCTTATCATCTGTTCCTTAATGCAAGTGAATACGAGCTTAGTATTACATGTATCCAATCTCTACTTGCAATTTTTGGAATTTTACCTAGGAAGTACTGAAAAAGGCTAAGTTGGATTTTTACAAATTTTTGATGATTTTAATGCATACTTGTTATATATTAAAACTCCAGCTGTTTATTTATATTATCTTATGGTTTTTAGGACTGTTTATAATGAAGACTTAAAAAGTAGTCAATAAGACATTCAACTTCCAATAGGAATGCATTATCAGTAAGACTGATTATCAATACAATCTTTATTTTATATGAATGAAACACATGCTATTGTTTGTTATAACTATTGTTTAAATAGGCGGATAACAAAAGAGCTCAAAATCATCAGGAATATTTTCATTCTCCAGTCTTATTGTAGTTTTATGTTTGGATGAACGGAGGCAAGATGGTGCACTTCCGGGTTCTTCATCCCCCCCCCAACTTTTCCCGCGCGCGAAAATGCAGCCAGCGACCCGGGAAGGTGCAGACCAACTAGGCATGCGCCAGGTGACGTCAATCCGAAGAGACCAAGATTTACCTGGTCGCACCTGCAGAACGCCCCCCGACACGCCCGTGCCCCGCCTATTGCCCTCCCACTCCTAGAAAAGCCGCTCTGGAGGGACGCCACGCGCGGCCTTCTCACAGCCCCACTCCTGTCGGGATGTTGGGACTGTGGGAACTCCCTCCCAGAGCCCCACTGGGGGACTCTGTCGGCCTTCTTTGCCAGAGGCCGACAGACCTCTTCCCCACACCTTAGGTGACCAAAATAAACTTGCAGTTTTGCTCCTACACTTGCCAAGTCGCTGGTTCTTTTGTGCCCGCTCTGGTGGTCTTAGAAAAACAAATCATTTTATATTAGTATTTTTGTTGAAATTAAAGTACATTAATTCATGTCATTATAAAATGAAATTTGTAAAAGTTGAAAATTAGTTATATAATGTGGTAATTGTTTATTTTATAACTTTATGCTTTTTCTTCTTTGGTGATTCAATTGGATTGTGTTGGAGATATAAGTGCAATGATAACAATAATAAATATTATCTATTATGTTGCTGGCATTGTACTGGTTGCTTTTCTTTGCTAATGTAACCCTTCCAACAGTTATATAGGTGACTGTTAGATTTTCATTTGTGTACAACAGAAAATTAGAATATCAGCTTTGGTAAATTACATTTTGCCTCAAATACTCAGCACTTCCTGGATTCCTTTGCCCTTTGTTGTGTGACTCTGGAGTTCTCTCCACTAAATATGGTACAGCCTATTTCCCACATTTTGATGATGGGTAATCTATGTGATTTGGTTTAGTCAACAGAAAGAAGGATGCCAGTTCTAGACCTAAGGAAGTCTTTGGGGTTTCCATCTGCTTTCTTGTGATTCTACCATTACCATGAGAATAATTTGCTTTGACTATTCTGCTGGTCTCAGAAAAGCAATGAAAGACTCTTCGTGTAGAGCCACCCTGTCAAGTTGCCCCAGATGAGTGTATCCTACGTTAACTGATCCACCAATGCAAGTGGGGTAAGCCACTGAATTTTGGAGAGCACTGTTATTAAGAAATAGTTAACCAACATATCTATAGTGTTCCTTATAAAACAAGAATTCTAGAAGAAGGAAATCCTGGACTCGTGAGATATTTCAACTATATTATCATAGATCCAGAGCCTTCAATATTCCTGTTTCATCAAAAATTATGTTATGAGTTTTTCATTTTTTTTTTTTTTTCTGAGACTGAGTCTCACTCTGTCACCCAGGCTAGAGTGCATTGGTGCGATCTCGGCTCATTGCAACCTCTGCCTCCCAGGTTCAAGCGATTCTGCTGCCTCAGCCTCCTGAGTAGCTGGGACTACAGGCGTGCACCACCACGTCCAGCTATTTTTTGTGTTTTTAGTAGAGATGGGGTTTCACCATGTTGGCCAGGATGGTCTCGATATTTTGACCTCGAGATCCACCTGCCTCGGCCTCCCAAAGTGCTGGGATTACAGGAGTGAGCCACCATGCTCGGCCGGCTTGTTCGTTCTTATGGTCAGAAGATTGCTTCAACAAACATCCCATTGTCTAGAACAGGATCTCGTGACCACTTATAGTCACATGATAGATTGAAAAAGTTTGTAGCTGCTATAGTAAGGCAAGGAAAATGTGGATTATCAATGCCTTTTGAAGAAGTAACTTGCCACGTCTGCCAGTCCCTTTACCATCTAATATCCAAATATACTGCATTTCTTATTTAATAGTTTATGCACTCACCTCCACTCCCAAGAGACACACCCAAAAATGTGATTCAGTTATTGCATCTAGCTTCAAGCTTACAATATCTGGATGATGTGCAGTTGGTCTGCCCATATCTGTAGATGTGAATATGACCTAATAGCATATAAGCTGAAAAGACAAGTTATCTATTTTAATGCATGCAATACACAGTGATAGAGAGCCATGAAATATGAGCAATAAAAAAATCCCACTCAGAAAGGAAAGATTGGACATTAAAAACATCCTAACTATAACTACAATCAAATCCTGCTGTTTAGGAATAGGGAGAATTCTGCTCTGGTAATGGAAAAAAATAATCAGTGAGACCTTGATTCTGCTAATGGAAACAACTTCCTTATCAGTTGTAAGATATCTCTGGGTGATATCTGAGGTGACATTGGGGATGATGTATTCCTAGTGGCTGTGGAGGTCTCTCATGTTTTTCCCTCTTAGTCTGAGTTTGGGGGATTGGAATTTGTCTTCATTTTGAACATTCCCTGCCTCTTGAGGTACTACATTTGTGAATTATTTAGCAATTCAGCTTTCTCTAAAATTAGTAAGTGCTCGGTAAAATTGTTTGGGGTCACATCTGTGAGAAACTACTCACAGATTTCATCTGTATTTTCTCTTTAAAGGTCAGAGGCTTCGGCTCTGGGGTATTTTCCTTTCTGTTCCATCCGTCTTTTAGTTTGATGCAACTTCTTTCATGCAGTTTTACTGAGGCAAAATTTTTAATTCCATTTTTGCCACCCACTTCCAAACCTTTGAATGGCAGCGCACTTTAGCAAGCTAAAGAAGTGCCTGAGGCTGTCTTGCTCCCTGTAAGACTTTGACACTATCTGCAGGTTCTAATCTGTTCAAATACACAGACTCCTGTTTTCTTGATTCCCCTGTCCTGAACCTAACTAAGTTTGCCTTTTTAACAGGGCTCCAAATTACAGCAATCAGTCAACATCAATTGCAGCTACAAGGAGCATCTCTATTACCATTTGCAAATTTGATAGAACAAATCTGGAAGGCCCACCATTTCTTGGAGGAATTTGCTGATATTGGCATAGGCTATCATTCTGAATTTTTCTTATTTCCATAAAAGTTACAATCGGATTCAGCATGTGGTCTATAACAGATCATAGTTAGACCTTTGTCTTCATATAAGAAGAATCAATATCCTCCTCTATGCAGCAACTGGCAGGACTCTGCCTCTCAGGTTCCTACGTCTTTTATACTTATTAAAGTTGATATTTTCTTTATTTCTTTTTAAAAAAATTATTCATACTAATTTCCAATTTCACATTTTGTATTTGTTAAAATTTCGTTTTGGTTTCAAATAACAAGAATCCTATATAAAGGTGGCTTTGAAAAGGTTAAGATTTATATATCCCATTGAATATGGAGCTTGGACTGACTGTTCAAAGACAGATTTTTTCATTTTCCTGATTGCCCATTCTGTACATGTGACTTTTGTCATTCTTGTCACAAAATGATCCTATACTCTCAAACACTGCGTGTACATTCCACATGGAAGAGGGGCAAATAAAGGTAAGCAGCTGATTTCATCTGTTTTTTTTTTTTTAAAAGTCTTTTCTGGAACCCCTACCCAGTGACTTTTATTCACATATCTTGGGCAAAACTTATTCTCCAGTTACTTCTACTTTTTAGGCAGCCAGGGCGAATGAATATTTTACACTTTCCACTCATGTATTAGAGGTAGAAAGAGGTAAAATATGGTGCTCTATGGCTTCTTTGTGGTTAAACCATAGTATCAACCTCAGTTTTTTTTTTTTTGTTTGTTTGTTTTAATCTCTTGATTAGGTTAGGAACTTAAAACTATATTTTGCCTTCAATTATGCCAAATTGTTTACATTTGCAATTGGAAATTTTTAAAATAAAAACTATTCTTTCTATTGCAGTTAAAGTATCTAACCCTAGTCATTTAAATGTTCCTAACACCACAATTTGGTAACATTCACATTAAATAAATTTTTTTACTTAGCACAAATTTATTAACAAAACGAATCTCAAGCCTTTCATTTGTAGAGAACCTTGCCCACATGCTAAGTATAAATAAGTAAGACTTGCTGGGTTGAATGGGAAGAACAAAGGAAGTGGAGGGGGAAGGCTCCTCTTTTGGCCAAATAACATAAGACTTTTGAGCATCAGATTCTTTATGCCAAAAAGTTAAATCGTCTCTATTTTAAATGAAGATAGTACAATTTTCATTTAAAATAGAGATAATTTGACTTTTTAATTAATTATTTTAGTTAAAGTAATGTCTGTGGGAGCATTTTGTGAAGGCTGAAGCAGTATGTTATCATAAATACTAGTTACATATTTACCCCAAACTAAAGAGAATTTAATTTTTGCCAAAGAATTACACAAACAATGGGCTTGCATTTGTAATGCCAGGATCTTTAGAGATGCATGTTAATGTAAAATTTTTTCCACCATATTTTAAAAAGCCCACTTTCCTGGATTTTTCCAAAATGTTGTTGTTTTTCCCTTTTAGGACCATTAACTGGGGAAATTCATCTGAAAAAATTCCACCCTTCTCAGGTTAACTTAATGTGAGTACAGTGGTGTGCTCTGTGAGGGCTGCTCCTTTCTCTGTCAAATGTCCTTGCTGAAGCATGTTAATAAGGTACCTTTTGTGATTTATATGAGCTATCATTAGAAAAAGGAACAAGAATTATAGAAAAGCAACTCTTTGGTGAGTCATGTTACAGAAAATGCACAACTTAAAACATAACAATGACTCTGTTGTGCTATCTAATGCCCGTCAAAAGATGACTGCATCACCAATTCTGCAAAATGTTTCTTCATTCTTGTCTCTTATTTCACTCCTGTGAGAATACATGTATCTTGTTTCAGAAAAGCTGAGATTAAAAAGCACATACATCTAAAATGAAATGAAATGAAAAGTAATAAGAGAAAGTAAAAACATCTCAGTTAGTTTTATGTAGGATATAAAAGTAATGGAGAGAATTTAATCTCCTCTTAAGCAGGCAATAGAACTTTTAAAGAATTTGACTTCCAAATTCAGAAATTTCAAGAGGAACTATTTTATTCATAGAAATAGCCACATTTCTAATTTTCATAGCTTTAATTTCTTCTTAATTTATTGAAACATTGAATTTAGGGAATAAATAAACTATTGATCTATACACAAAATTATTTTTGCATATGTTTTCCTCTTTCAAAAATTAGTTATTAAATTTATCAGATTATAATTGAAAAAAATTGTATTGCATTTTCTCTTTAGTTACCATCACTAACATTGATCTACTGACTTTGAAACCACCTTTGCAAAAATTATAACTGAGAAAATTATGAAAGTGAAAGAAATCAGACCCAACCAACCCCCAACTCCATCTTGCTTCTAACCTTGAAGCTGTCCTTATTCCTTCCTAGGCTTAGGCTGAACTAACTTTGGGAAAGAATTCAGTTCATGGTTTGACTCTGAAACAAAATTGGTACTAGCCCTTTTGGGACAAGCACCCTTCTTGGCTTGGGACCAGTCCACCTTTTCAGGACTACAATTAACTACAAGATTAGATATTACAGTTTAGGGGTCATGCAACCTCTGGCTCCAAAGGTCTGAATCCCCCCAAGTTGCTTCTGGTGATAACATCACCATTGTAAAACCTAAAATTAGTGATTGAGATATTTTGCACACACTGCACTTCACGGATCAGCTGACAGCTGACACCACCCAGACCGGTAATCTGGCTCAACCAGTTCTGCCATCCCACTCAAGAACAGATGACAGCAAGAAAAACTCACTTCTAACCCCACGATTCCATCGTCAGCCTGACCAATCAGCACTCCCCACATCACAAGCCCCTACCCGCCAAATTATCTTTAAAAACTCTGATCCTTGAATGCTCAGGGAGACTGATTTTGAGAGGTGAAGCCAGCTGAGCTTCTGGGTCGCCTGGGGACTTGGAGAACTTTTGTGTCTAGCTAAAGGATTTTAAATGCACCAATCAGTGCTCTGTATCTAGCTAAAGGATTATAAACACACCAATCAGCACTCTGTAAAAATGCACCAATCAGCACTCTGTAAAATGGATCAATCAGTACTCCATAAAATGGACCAATCAGCAGGATGTGGGCGGGGCCTAATAAGGGAATAACCGCTGACCACCAGCGTCAGCAGTGGCAACCTGCTGGAGTCTCCTTCCACCCAGTGGAAGGTTTGTTCTTTCACTCTTGGCAAATCTTGCTGCTGCTCACTCTTTGGGTCTGCTACCTTTAAGAGCTGTAACACTCACTACTCCTGAAGTCCATGAGACCACAAAGCCACTGGGAGGAAGAAACACTGGACACATCTGAACATTGGAAGGAACAAACTCCGGACACACCATCTTTAAGAGCTGTAACACTCACCGCAAAGGTCCACGGCTTCATTCTTAAAGTCAGTGAGACCAAGAACCCACCAGAAGGAACCAACTCTGGACACGATTTGACCAGTAATAAAACTCCTGCACAGTTGGTTCTGCATGTGTTACACTTTATCCACTGCAATTCTGCTGTCTTGATAAATTGGCTCCATCTAGGCAGCAGGCAAGGCGAACCTCTTGGGTGGTTAAAACCTTGTTGTAAATTTACATTTGTACATGTACGATGCTTATTTGCTGACATACCATGCCACTGTAGGTTCATAGATTGTAGTTTATAGATTGTTTGCACTAACTGACGAGGAGCTTAGTTTTTTACAGAAGTCTCCATTTATTTCATGTTGTGACTCTGTTGTTTTTTCCTAGATACATCTAATGAGAATGGTGCTACTTTCGTTTTATGGCTGTCAAAGGAATGAAATGGTGAGCAAACCTAAATTAGAAAATCTAATCCCATCCTTCACATGTGACAGTAGGCACCTAGCTTTATAGCTGTTATTGCCTATTATTTCCAAATGATGCTGCTGATGAGTTACATACACAGAAAATCATTTTCAGTTAGTGGTAAATTATCCAGGCACCCAGGGCTTTTCATAGCACTGATCAAGTGTGTGCCATTCCTCTCAATTATTCTGCAGTCTGTGAAGCATGCTACCCACCCAGTAAATATTTCATTGAAAAAACTGTTATTTTTTCACAGAAAATTATATGTCAAATATTCAGATATTTGTTAATAAATATATTAATACTAACATCAATATTCTTTACTTACCTGAACAAAATTATATATATACACACACACATACACACACACACACACACACACACACACACATATTTCTTTTTTTCTTCAGCATATATGTTACTCAGGCTCTCCTGAAACTCTTGATATCAAGTGATTCTCCCACCTCAGCCTCTTGTAGTACTCGCATTACAGACTTGAAACCACCGTGCCTGGCCCCTTTTCTTCTGAGGAGTGTAGTTCATGCTGCTTGTCTACTGAGTCTGTGGCTGAGCTGAGGAAGTGTCGTCAGTGGAGAGGTAGAACCAACAGAATAGAGAGAAATCAAAGGTCTCTATTAGAATTATAACAAAATAAGGAAAAATGTGGAAATCAATATAGAGCTGGACAAGTCTGCTACATTCAGTAGAGGAAGAGTTTTTATGCTACTTTCTTCTGGGTCGCTATTCTGAATAAGAAGGAAAGACTTAACAACGATGGAAGGAAGCACAGATTGGCAGTTGCTGATAAAGTCATGAAGAAGTTCTAGAGCATAGACAAGGCTATCTTGAGTTTGAATAAGACACACAGGGAGGTATGGCTGAAAAGATTTTTTTAAACCAAACTAAACTTTGCTGTACCTAAGGTAATACGCAGCCTTGGGAGTTTCTCAGAAATTTGTTAAAATTTATCCAGCAAGTTAGGCTCAATTCACTCAGAATTATGGTATCAGTTTGCTGACACTTTCTTCCCTTCTCACGCCACACTGCTCTTGCTTCAGTCTTGTGCTGTGTAATCACAACACAGCTGTATCTTAATCTCTCTATTCATATTTATATGTAAATGATATATATTATATATTTTTCTATATATAATATATATCATATCTAAATCTATATATGTAATTCTATATATATAAAATAAATTAACATGAGTGAGCATAGTTTCATGTTGTAAATAAAAATTGACAGGTATTCTGAGTCATATTTACTTTTCTGCATCAGAGTTGTAATACAGGTTGGTAATTAGTCATGATAGGAAGGAAATAAAATGCGGGTGTCTGGCAGGTTTTCTTTTGTTCTTTGCCTTCTAAAAACTTGATGTATATTGACTACTGGTACCCTTGGTGAAGTGGAAAACGGCCTTTGGGAAATATGAACAAATAAGAGAACAGAATCCAAGCATCTCCAAATAGGAAATGGTGCGGGTGACCTTTGAGGGAAAGGGCACAGGACCACTAGATTTATAGAGGGGGAGAGTTGAACTGCTGGCATCAGTAATAGAACTTAGGATAGAAGCATTTAAAATGTGTTTCAGTAGACTGCGTGCTATGTTCTTTTAAACCTCTCTTTAGTATTGACAGGAATCCTTCAGAAAAGATCCCTCTCATCAGTACTTTTGTGAGGTTTGCGTAGTGGTTGTTGTTTTATTTATTTTTGGGTGACAATACGCTGACACTGGCCCCAAGAAAAAATAGGGATTCTATTTGCAGGTCACAAATAAACAAATTCTAGATGGTGTACAAAGACACTAAATACTAGTTATTGAGTCCCATATACATTGTTTCATTTTATCATCAGTGTTATTACTTTCATTCGACTATTGCAAAACCGAGGCTCACAGTTTAGGTGACATATTAAATGGCAAACCCAGATGTAGAGACTATTTCCACAGTGCTGAGCTACCCTTATTAATTGTCCATATTTATAAAGGTTTTATATAGCAAAATCACATGTTGGTGGCTATTTCTCCTTATGTACCCCATTACGTATAAACATATTATTTTGATAATTTTTCCTGATATCACAGAAGAACCTTAATCTCTCTCCTCTTCTGAATGAATTATTTTCTCTGATCCTTCATAAGAATCACACATCCTATAGTTAATAATATTTAATAATTATGATTATTTAATAAATGATATTGTTAATCTTGATATATATTGATGCTTACATAATATGAGATTGTATTAAATATGATATATATTTACTATAAATGTCAATTTGTAAATGTGAAGTATATAATAATATTTTTCATACACGTTTTGCTTACTGTTATAAATAATATTAAGCTTTAATAATAAGCTTGTAACATTTTATTTTTGTAGCATTTTTATTTTTGGACAATACATTTCTTTTTAATTGGGATATATATTGCTTCATATATATATGAAATTATGTGCAGAAAGCACTATATATGAGAAACACTATAGCTATATGTGTTTCATATATATGTATATATGTATATGTAGTGCTTCCCATATAAAAATATATTCTTTTTGACTATATTTTATAATCATTGGAGATGTTATGTGTTATATAATAACTGTATATATAGTATATATATTTTATATATATATGGTTTTTAAAGCCATACCAAATTTTGCTGTACCTAAGATAATACTCAGCCTTTGGGTGTTCTCAGAAATTTGTCAAAATTCATCCAGGAAGTTGGGCTCAATTCATTCAGAATATATATATATATATTATATATAATTATATATAATTATTATATCATATATTATGTTGTAAATAAAATTTATGTATTGTATAATACATATTATGCAATATATGAAATTTATGGATTATATAATATATAATTTTATTATATATTGTATAAAATATGTATTATAATTATATGTCACATGAGATATATATTATGTATCTATATAATATATCTATATAATAATATAGATATCTATATATCTATATAATAAAAATTTATTATATTATATATCTCCCTCAAGATATATCTATATCTTAATCTATTCATATTTATATGTAAATGATATATATTTTCTATATATAATATATATCTATAATATAATATATAATGTCATATCTATATATATGTAATTCTCTATATATAAAGTTATGTATATATCTATATAGAACTTCCAATATAACATATCCAATAATAGGAAAATATAGTCAGGAAGGGCATGGTATAGTCAGATGTTTTTAACTAATCACATTGATTTTTAAAATAAAATTGCACACAATGTCATGCATAAAGTATACATATCATACATATGTCCATCTACTCATGCAAAGGAACTCAATTTTAAGACATTAAATATTTATCTGGAAATAGTTCAGAATATATCTGTAAATGATAAGTACACTTTTAAGAAAACTAATCATCGTGTAACTTTTTATAGTTACAAGGTAATTTTCTGAGATGATCAAATATCTTTAATTGGTAATTAATCTGATACTTTGTAATATTTACATTTTGCCAATGACAAGGTCTCACTCTGTTGCCCAGTCTGGCGTGCAGTGGTACAATCATAGCTAACAGCAGCCTCAAACTCCAGAACTTAACTGATCTTCCTGGTTCAGCCTCCCAAATAGCTACATTGACAGGAGTGTGCTACCTTCCCCAACTAATTAGAGAAAAAAAAAATTGTACAGTTGGGGTCCTGCTATGTTGCCCAGGTTGGTCTCGAACTCCTTAAGGGTCCTCCCACCTTGGCCCCTCAAAGTGATGGAATTATGGGCGTGATCCATCATACCTGACCCTTTAATTTCTTTGTTTAATCAGGGCCCAAATAAAATCCATATATTGCAATTGAATGATAGTTTTAAAAATATATACTTTATTTCTCCATCTCTTTTTTCTTTCAGTATTTTATTGAAGAAACAGGGTCATTTTTTTTCTGCAGTGTTGACAAGCATGAATTTTACTGAGTACATAGGTGGATGCAATTTAATACACTGCTTTAAAATGCAATGTGTCCCTTGCATTTTCTGTAACTTATAGCTTTATCTAGAGGCTTATCAGATTTGGGTTTGATCTGAGGGACAAAAATACTTTATAGGTGATGCTGTGTACTTTCATCATGAGGCACATAATGATCAGTTGTGTCTTGGTAATATTAATGGCCATTGGTAATCAGTTATTAGAACTATTGATTCGTTAGTTGTTAGCAAAATGGTGACATTCTAATTTTTTTTCATTTCTTCAATATATGTTAGCTGGAGTAGTTCTATAAAAAAGAAACTTCCCTCATTAACTATTTCTAATCTATTATTCACCAAGAATATACTTTGTATAGAAAAGCTGAATTAATGATCATTTTATTTGCCAGTTTTCAAAATAATAACTGATTCTTTTTTATACTCTAGGATGACTAATGAGATTGTTTTCATGACCTTATGAACTCATGATGCTAAACATGCTGACCATTTAAATATTTTGTGGTTTACCGTAAGTAGTGATGTGAAAATTGTTCATAGCCTATTGAAGTTATCTTCTCCTGAAAATTTAGACCAAACCCTGCTATCTTTCATTATCTTTGTTTTCTGATAAAACAAGTTGTTTTAGGCTCAGGAATCAGCTATTTCACAAACAAAACAAAAACCATGCTGGAAAAATGTATTTAGATACTAAATCTGAGTGCCTGGTTGCTAGGGATTGAATTGCTCTTGGATTGGCTGCTTTTAAAGTTTTTTAGGATCCAAGTAGAATATATAAATAGACTATTTTATTTGTATATACATGCACACATATACACAAACACACATGTACAGGCACACACATACTTTAGGACTGTGATATTTATATTTTGCTCCATTTACCTTATATCTGTATCTCCTTACTCCCACGCCAAAATCTCATTATCTCAAGATATCATTATAACTACCCATTTCCTTTATATTACCGAACAGATACAATAATCTCAAATAGCAATATCAAAACATGGTTACTACTGATATGTTTCCTGAAAATAGATTAAGATTTTTTTAATTGTTTTTATCTTTAGGGTATACTTTACTAGGGATATAGATTCAAATTAATGTAATCTTATGTTACTTGGTATAGATGGCATGCCACTCTGTACATTTAAGTTTATTTTATGGATACATTTAAGTTTATTTTATTTTGTTTTATTGTAGATTGGTAGGAATTACTTGTATAAAATTAAATTTGTTCATAATTATATAAAATATTTATATGGCTTTAAATTTTAAACTACATATACATACAATGTATTTTAATATAAGAAGGTTACTGATTTCCATGTATTGTGTAACAAACTACTAAATTCATTTATTGTGTTTGTTTTTTCATTTACTTTTTTGAATTTTCCAGGTTTTAATCATATCAACTGAAAATACAGTTCACCTCTTCCTTTTCGATTTTTATGAGGTGAGACCATTTAAAAATTCAGTCTTCAGCTCTTGATATCAATGAGAATTTTTTTTTTATTTTTTAAACTACCTTACTCTGTTTAAGCTGCTAAAACAAAGTGCTATAAACCAGATAGCTGATAAACAACAGACATGTATTTCTCACAATTACAGTAGCTGAGAAGTCTAAGATCAACACACTGGCAGATTCAGTGTCTGACGAGGTCCCACTTCCTCAAAGACATGTTCTTAATGTGTCCTCACATGATGGAAGGGTCAAGGCAGCTCTCTGGGGCCTGTTTTATTAAGGACACTAATCCCATTTATGAGGACTCTGCCCTCGTGACCTAATCATCTCACAAAGGCCTTACCTCCCAGTACCATTGCCTTCATGGTGCAGATTTCAAGAGATGAATTTTGGGGGGGACACATTCAGACCATGGAAGAAACCTAAGTTATAAGAAAGTCTTTTATTTTTCCCCGTTTAGCTTTCATTTAATAGTGTTTTTATCTCCCCGTAGTTGTGTATGTGTGTTGCACGAAGGCTGTTACTATTAGTAGATTTCTCATGTAATTTTTAGAGTTGTAAAATAATTACATAAGAGGAGTTATGTATTTCATAAAACTTATAGCATTATACTTTAATTTATTTGGATAAATGGGAAAATAAGCACTTTTAGAAATCTACTATCAATGAAGAAATAAATGAGTTATTAAAAATATTATAGTTTTCTAGAATCTGTGTTTCTTAAGACCCCAAAACAGAGTTTTTATTCTCTTGATTATGGTAAAGAGGAATTGGGTAGAGAAAAAAATTAAATGAGTGAAATCGATGCTTGAATTTTAAATATTTGAAAACTGGTATACTACTATTCAATATTTTTGTTTATTTACATCTTAATTACAGAACAGTTCAATGTAATTCTAAACTTTATCTTCTCCCCATATTCTGCATCCCTTATTGAATATTTTTGCCCTTAAAATATATTAAACACAGCACACACTTACAAAATTCTTTCTAAATTTATGAACATCCTGTCCTTCTTTATGTAGGAAATTTCCTGAGGTTTCAGAATCCCATCTAAAATATTTCCTTTCTTCACCTAAGATTTATAAATTTCTGTCACTCCTGATTTGGGAAGAAGTTTTTTTCAAGAGTAAATGTTATTGTTTCAGGGGATTATTTGACTTTCGAAACAGTCCTCATTTACTGAGAAATGTAGTTGTCCTCTCTCTTTAGGAAGAGTAATTGGGTTTCAAAGATATGTTTGGTTAATCCCTGATTACATAGAGATTGTTTTGTTGAGGCTGAAAAATTGAAGCAGTAACTCCTCAAGTAGTAGATGCAGATTTTTCTACATTTGAGATTTGTACCTGGTAGCCCCTTTTTGGGAGGAGTTGGAAGAGGGGCATTTGCAAATTCTTTGTGTTATATCACTTGATTGAAATGGCTTAAAAATCTTGGTGTGAGGGATAAAGAGAAATACTGAAGGTCAGAGAAACTAGAGAAACAGTCATACACAGACATGGGACTTCTTCCATTTGTGTCTGGGCTATAAACAAAGAGGACCAGAGTGTTCTGGCCACAAAACATGATGTTATCTACCAACAGTTTGTAAACACTCTGCAACACTAGTGCACAAACCCAAAAGTATGTAGGCTTTTAAAAATATTTATGGTCCATACTCTTTTTCTGATACTGTCTAGAAAAATGATGTAGTGGACATACATAGGAAGAGAATGTCCTCTTACATTACCTGGTGTTGCAATTTTAAAAACCTGGAATTACTGTTTACTAGCTCTAAGCTTCTGTTTCCTCTTCTGAAAACTGGTGTTGATAATACATTCTATAGAATATTTGCAAGGATATTGATAATGTAACAGTATCTGGAACACATGTGGCACTTTATAAAGGTGATGAAGAGGTTACTATTTTATTGTTATTATTATCATTTTTAATATTGTATCTTATTGTTATTTTCATTGATTTATTGTTGCTATTATTATAAATGATGTACTCATTTGGAAGGACAGGGCAAGGGATCTGTAGGATTTAGCATTTGTACTAAGGACTTGACAAAGCCATATACCAGTTAAAACTGAATGTGATGTGCACATTTTCTGAATGAGAGAAACACACAACAGGTTGACTAGCCTCACTTTCAATCCCGGTCATGATCTCCAAGTGGGTCCTTAGTGCTTTCATCTGTCCTACTGTATGAATGTTTTGATCCTACTGAATTGATTCCAGTTGTCATGTAAATATGTCATTATTTCTCTAATCTTAAAAAAAAACGGAAAACACTGCTCTTGTTCCCACTTGCTCTATCAATTATCACATCATTTCTTTTTTTTGTTTTGTTTTTTTTTTTTGAGGCGGAGTCTCGCTCTGTCGCCCGGACTGGAGTGCAGTGGCCAGATCTCAGCTCACTGCAAGCTCCGCCTCCCGGGTTTACGCCATTCTCCTGCCTCAGCCTCCCGAGTAGCTGGGACTACAGGCGCCCGCCACCTCGCCCAGCTAGTTTTTGTATTTTTAGTAGAGACGGGGTTTCACCGTGTTAGCCAGGATGGTCTCGATTTCCTGACCTCGTGATCCGCCCGCCTCGGCCTCCCAAAGTGCTGGGATTACAGGCTTGAGCCACCGCGCCCAGCCTAATTATCACATCATTTCTTTGCTCCCTTCTGAAGCAAAACTCCTCAAAAGAAATAAAATAAATAAATAAAATAATAAATACTTTATTTATTACTATTATTTATTATATAAATGAAATAATAATTATTTATTTTATTTTTATAAAATAAAAACAAAGTTATTATACTTATAATATATATAATAATTATTGATAATTATTATATAAATTGAATAAATAAAAAACAAAAAAGTTTTATTTTCTATTCTCTCCATCTTCAATCCTTCTCTACCTCTTCTTTTGAAATTCCACAACTCTACAGGAACTCTCTGGTTAAGTTCAACAGTGATTTTCAGGTTGCTTAACTGACTGTTAATTCTGCTCTCAGTCCTCATCTTATTTGGTTTATCTGCAGTATTTCATATTTGATCACACCTTCCTAGCAGACTGAAAAATAGGGATAAAGGTAAGGCCTCTTTTTCAAAGCATTTTGGGAATAAAATAAAGCATGCATTGTATATAGATTTGTAACTTATGATGTCCAATAAATTACTAGTTATTTTCACTTGATAACTTCAAAGTAAGCAAAAACTTTAAAAAAAATGAAATGCATTTATAACAGTAAGTACATCTGATGAAATTCAAAAAGAATCTCTAGTAAAAGTGAATGGAAAATACTACCAAAAAGTCTATATATCACTATAAATTCAATGGTATAAATATATAGACCTTGATATGTAACCATCTTTTTCTCTCTTATGTGTATCTATCTAATATTTTATCCTGGAATGTCATAAAGGAAGATATTATGAAGGGATTCTAGATGTGACAGTCCTTTGAAAATACTATTTTGACTTTCCTGATATAGAAATTAGTAAACTATCAGAAAGACTTAACCCAAAAAACAAACAAACAACCAAACAAAAAAACCAAAGTAATTGCCTAGAAGAAAACAATTGTTTTACACAAATAGATCCCGACTTACATGGAATCATACTATACTTATTCAAAGTATTCTTAGACATTGTTTAGCTTTCCACTTTGATAAATCTGGTATGTATCTGTTGAAATGATTTTATATTTTCTCCTTTAATAATTTTGTGGTTTATTACTTTGTTGATGCTTTTGCATCCCTAGGAAAGGCCTGAAAAGTTATGTTGTATTATCTATTTCATACAGGGTTGCTTCAATCTCATATTTTATTTTATACGAATGGCTAAGAAAGCAGGTAAAAGTCCGTGAGCATATGACTTGGCTAGTGATGGGCAACTTTTCAAATTTGCAAGAAATCACTGAATAATTTTCAAAACTTATTATCTTACAGAGGTATGTGCACCTTGGTTATTTTTAGCAACTTTTATTTGTTTGTTGTTGTTGTTTGTTTGTTTTGTTTTAGTATTCCTAATTGCTAGTTTAAGATTAAGTGTTATTTGTTTAAAGGTTTTGCATCTATATTAGTCTGTAATTTTCATTCTTTCATTTTGTTCTCACTGAATTTGAGTACGACCAGTATGATAGTATCATAAACAACATTACTGAGTATTCTTTCTTTTCCATTTTCTATAATAGTTTAAATTATATTTGCTTTGATTGTTTGGTAGAACAACCAAATGAATCCCATTTGAGCCTCAGTTTTCACTGTAGGAAAATATTTAACCACTAATTTGATTACTTTAATGGTTATAGAACTATTCATGTGATGTCTTACTATGTTGCCCAGCCTGGTCTCAAACTCCTGGGCTCAGCCTTTTCACAAAATTTTTTTAAGGTTTTTTTTTTTTCCTGGAAACAGGTGTCTTGCTATGTTGCCCAGGCTGATCTTGAATTCCTAGCCTCACAAAATCCTTGTGTTTCAGCCTCCCAAATTTCTGGGATTATAAGTGTGATTCACTGCACCTGGCTGAATTTTTCTACTTCTTAAATTTAGTCTGATAGGTTTTCTTTTCTTAGGAATTTGCCCATTTCCCCCAAAATGTTCAAATTTATGGGCCTATAAGAATTTATATCATTCCATAATTATCCTTACAATATTTGATTGCAGTTCTAGTTTTCTTTGTATTACCAATATTATTTGTGCCTTTGTCATTTCTTTTTCGATTTCACTAGAGATCTGTCAGTTGTATTAGTGTGTTTAAAGAACCAACCAACATTTGGTTTTTTGATTCTCTCTATTGAAGTTTTGCTTTCTATTTTATTAGTTGTTACTCTTTATTTTTTTACTCATTCTACTTTTTTGAATTTTTCTGTTATTTTTGTTTTTCCCCTAACTTCTTTCAGTTTTTTTTTTTTTTTTTAAATTTAAGATTCAAAACTATACATGTTATCTGTAGTCTTTGGATTACTTAGAAACCTATTTCTTAATTTCCACAGATATAAGAATTCTCTATTGCTATGTTTACATTTTTGATTTATGATTTACCTGTACTTCTAGCCAGAGAACATATCCCATATGAATTCAGTTTTTAAAATTTGCTGTGACTTGTTACATGGTCCAGCATATGGTCAGTTTTTATATGCATCTCACGTATGTTTGAGAAGAATGTGCTCTGCATCTCATCAATGCAATAAGTTGTATATATTTATCAGATCAAGAATGTCAATTTTGCTTTTGAGAATTTTCTTATATTTACAGACTTATCTTGGTTTTTGGTTCTATTAACTATTGAGAGGTATATTAAAGTCCACATTATCATTGAGGATTTTCAAATTGTTCTTATAGGTTTGTCAGCTTTTGCTCATTATACCTGAGGCCCTCTTACTAGAAGAACACACATTTATATGCAGATTAAAAATTGTGATATATTTTTTATTTAACTATGTTATTAAAGAAATTAACTAAATTAAGTCACCCTGTTTATTTGAAGTAATGCTTTTTTCCTTAAGAATAATTCTCTTTGATATCAAAATTGACATAAAAATGGATATCAGAAGTTACACTAGCTTTTGTTTAGTAAAAATATGTCTGATATACTTTTTCATCATCTACTTTCAGTATTTATTTTTATGTTTTAACTGTGTCCCTTGCAATTAGCATGGAAGTTTTAAAACTATTTTTAATTACGTCTAACAAGTTTGAATTAACTGAAGTATTTAGTCCATTTGCATTTCTTGTAATGACTTATATATGAATTTTTATCTAAAATTTTTTATTTTGTGCTTTTTCTTTATCCTGCGTTTATTTTCTCTTTTTCTTTATATATGTTGGGTTCTCTCTTTCCTATTTTATATCATTTTTCCCCCCACCATTAAGTTTTTTTCCTTTGACAAGTTTGGAAGATTCATATAGTATAATTTTTCAGCAGTTCCTTGGATAATAACAAATTCAATTATTGCCAAGGTCTAGAATTAATGTCTATACCCTCCTCTTGAGTAACACAGTAACAATACCTTAATTGTATTCACCCACTTCCATCTTATATATATATATATATATATATATATATATATATATAAATTCTACTTTATTAAATATTCACACGGAGTTGCTATTTTTGGTTTTTAAAATGTTTTCAAACTGTGTTTTTTTCAATTTAACCACTGGCTTTTCACTTTATTTTTCTTTTCTTTCCTTCATCTCAGACCTTTCTTTTAGTAATTTCTCTTCTGTTTGAAAAACATCCTTTTATATTTTTCCTTAATAAAAGTCTGCAGTAGTAAGTCTTTTGAATTTTTGCTTTATTTGTTTTGGGCTCTGAAGATATTTTTATTTGACCGTTGTCTTTGAAAGTTAGTTCATTGGATATAGTATTCTAAATTGACAGGCTTTTTTTTTTTTTTTTTTTAGAATTTTAAAATACATCATTCCATTCTCTTGCTTTTGTGTTGCTGTTGTCTACTGTATATACATTTATTCTTTTAAAATAGTCTGTCTTTTATTTGGGTTGTTTTGTTTTGTTTTGTTTTTGAGATGGAGTCTCACTCTGTTGCTCAGGAATGCAATTGCACAATCCTACACCTACGCCTCCTAGGTTTAAGTGATTCTCTTGCCTCAACCTCCTGAGTAACTGTGATTATGGGCATGTGCCACCATGCCCAGCTAATTTTTGTATTTTTAGTAGAGATGGAGTTTTGCCATGTTGGCCAGGCTGGTCTTGAATTCCTGACCTCAAGTGATCCTCCTGCCTCAGCTTCCCAACGTGCTGGGATTACAGGTAAGAGCCACTGTGCCTGGCCTTGGAATATTTTTAAAACTCCATTTGTCTTTCACATTTTTTTCATTTGACTTGATATATCACAATGTGATTTCTGTGTATGTTTGTTGAAACATTCAGGACTATCCTTGTTATATTTATATTTATATGTCAACTTGATTGGATTAAGGGATACCCAGATAGTTGTTAAACATTATTTCTGGGTCTTTCTGGAAGAAATTAGGACATGAGTCAGTAAACTGAGTAAAGAAGATCAACCCTTACCTAAGAAGGCAGGCATCAACCAATCCATTGAGGTACTGAATAGAACAAAAAGACAGAGGAAGGGCAAATAACTGCTTTCTTCTTGAACTGAACGTCCATGTTCTTAGACATCAGAGCTCCTGATTTTGGAGACTTCAGACTCTGGAACTTATGGCAGTATCCTGCTCCCTACCCGACAATCCCCCACTGCATTGGACATGCACTGAATTAGGCCACCAGCTTTTCTGGTTCTCCGGCTTGCAGGTGGCTTTTAGTGGGACTTCAACCTCAATAATCACGTGAACCAATTTCCATAATAAACATCTTTTCTCTGTCTCTCCTTCCTTCCTTCCTTCCTTCCTTCCTTTTTTTCTTCCTTTCTTTTCTCTAGCACATTGGTTCTGTTAGCCTGAAAAATCTTGACTAATAAAAAGACTTTTTAGTCTAGATTGGGAGTTTTATAGACTGAAAAATTTGGCCCTTGACCCTAATTCCACCTCTCGCTTACTATTTCTCTCCTTTGTTTCTGACTCTCTGATTAGATATTTATGTTTGGCCTTGTAGTGAATTTCTTGAAGTTTTTTTTTTTTTTTTAATGTATTTTCCATCTCATTAATTTCAATCTACCTTGTTATCTTCCATATATCTTAATTTATTGCATATACAATTATGTCTCTTTTTGTGGAAATTTAGCATATTTCTTCTCGTCATTATCCAGTTGCTAAATCTCATCTAATTTGCTGTTCAAACCATTCAATATTTTTAAAATATTATTTTTAAAAGGTACAATTAACATACAGTAAAATTTACCCTTTTTGTGTAGTTTCATGAGATTTAAAAAAATGCATATAAACACAACCACTACATTAATCAAAATTTAAACAGCTCTATCATGAAAAATAACCTCTCATGACTTTTTGTGGATACTATTACCCATTCCCCACCCACTGACAACCATATAAATGAAATTATACAGTATTCTTTATTGATGTTTTTCAATTCACATGTATTATTCATAGAAATACATTTGATTTTTTCACTTTATTAAAATATAATTGAACTTTTAGTTTTTTATTACATGAACATATCTAAGCTTTACTTTTGTTATCAGGTATATTACACATATTTACTTTATTGTCTATCCATAATAATTTCATTATTTGGAGATTTCGTGAGTCTAATTTGTCCTATTATTTCTACATATTCTTGTTTGTGGTGTCTCGATACATTGTATGTTCAGTTTTACTATGCAATATTCATTTTCCTTGGAATTATATCTAATGAAACTGTTTGAGGCCTGAGACAGGTGACACACTAAAGAGAATCTACATTTGCTTCTGCATATTTTTGGATTGAGATTTTCTTGAACTTCTCATTTCTTGGTAATTGGGTTGCAATATTGTATGGAGGTCGGCTGTGATTCCAAAGTTTTAGTGATTATTATTTTCTCTTTTCTGTTAAGCAACAATATATAAAAGGGCTGGCATAACTCATTCCCCAGTTTGGAGAGCATGACTTTATATATAATTCACTCTTACACTAGTTATATAGTCTTTTTTTTTTTTTTTTTTTTGAGATGGAGTCTCGCTCTGTCGCCCGGGCTGGAGTGCAGTGGCCGGATCTCAGCTGCTCACTGCAAGCTCCGCCTCCCGGGTTTACGCCATTCTCCTGTCTCAGCCTCCCGTGTAGCTGGGACTACAGGTGCCCGCCACCTCGCCCGGCTAGTTTTTTTTTTTTTTGTATTTTTTAGTAGAGACGGGGTTTCACCATGTTAGCCAGGATGGTCTCGATCTCCTGACCTCGTGATCCGCCCGTCTCGGCCTCCCAAAGTGCTGGGATTACAGGCTTGAGCCACCACGCCCGGCCAGTTATATAGTCTTTTGAGTAAAGAAATTGGCCTTCACCAAAGAGAGGTCTGATTTTGCATTAGACTTTTTAAGGTAGGGGCAGGTCACACCAGACGTTAAGGATGAGGTGAACCATACCCCATAGTCCTAGGATGTGGGCTGGCTGTGACAGAAAGACCAATAACGTGACTTAAAACTGGGCCATGTGTTATTATGCAGTATCCCGGTCACGTGGTATCAGTTGACCTGAAAGCTAAGATCAACCACATGGGCAATTAATCAGTGCTTCATACCTTTGTAATGGGGCCCAAATAAAAGCTTTGAATATGGAAGCTGCAAAGCATTGTTTTGTGTTCTCACTCCACAGAGACAGGACAGGAAAAACTCCATGTTTGGAACCCTCCTGGATTTTACCCTATGAAAGTCTTCCTTTGCCTAATTTTAATCTGTATCTTTTCTCTGTAATAAACTCTAACTGTGAGTATAATAGCGTCTAGTGTGTTCTATGAATTCTAGCAAATTATCAAGACTGACGGTGGTTTTGTAATCCCCTGGCATTGCAGTTGATATTAGAAAGGGCTAGTCATCTGTGTAGGACTGTGTGCTCAAACCCAGGCAGGGCCCTGGGTTTATTGGATGGCTGCTGTATTGCAAGGCTCTCTGCTTTGGCCGTACACTGGGTTTAGACCATTTTTACCTTCTCCCAGCAGGTTTGTGTACCAAACCTTTTGCCTTTGACAAATGCACCAGGGATGACAGGCTGCTCCAGTGCTCTGCTTTTCTCATGCCTGCTTTCACCTGTCTCTCCTGAATGAAGGTATATTATATTTTTGATGGCTTAATGATGCTTATTAGAAGTTTTTGTTTGATTGATTTTACTCTTTCTTTCTTAGTCCAAATATCTAACCAACCACATTACTAGAAAGAGATGCATATTTCATTTAAAATGTTAAAACGTTTTGTTTGAGGAACTTGTAGAATAAGCAGAAATTAATAATCAGCAAACAGCTGAAAATATAAAATAAGAAAATGTGCAACTGCAGGTGAAGAAAAATTTTAGGAATGGCAATATAGAATGCAAGTGGATTTTAGAAGTATATAGACAGTTATGAAATGAAATGAGAAAGCATAAATATTTGGTACAAGATAAAAGAGTATTTAGGGGAAAAAATGCCCCAAGCAATGGGGAGGACCAATATTTATGATGCAATGAAAGTCAGAGAGTTTAAAGGAAAACAAGAAATGGAGCATAACAAGAAAGCCAAGAAAAGATAAAATTAATTGATAGAATTCATAGAAATATTTCGAATAGTAATCTGAGCTGTCATGAAGTTATGGAGATTTTCAGTTCCATATAAGAAAATTGTTTTTAAAGATAAGTTAAATTTATCCTCCATACATATGTGAAAGAGTAGATCAATAATTAGAATGATTGATGGAATATTTAAATCATAGTTCCACAAGCATCTGGACTCAGTAGTAAACTATTGAGATGGGCATTATAAAGGGGTTAATTTATAATGGTGAAAATATAATCTCTGACATACACAGCATGACTACATAGAGACACTTAACAAACAGTGTGATGCTGAACTGGTTTTCTCATGTTGCTAGAGCACCAGGTAAGAAAATGGGATTGATTTCTATAACATCATGTCTAGTTTTGAAATGAATTTCAAACAAACATACAAAACAGTCATATCTCCTGAGCATACATAAAAAGGAACCATGTAAAAAGTAAAGGTGCTTTTAAACAGATCTTCCTATTTAAAAATAATTATCCTTTACTTGCTGAAGTCTAATTCACATGTAGCCAAACCCATGTTTTGGCTTGCTTTTTATATTGAAAGGCAAAAGGCAATTTTCAAGAGTTCAGTGTGTATTCATCTGTTTACTTGGGGCTTAGGGATCATGTAAGACATGAGACATAGTCACCACTGTATTTTGTATTGTTGTTGACTTTTTTTTTCCTTTGCTTTTTCCTGCTTTGGATGCACAGAGGCTTATGACAAGAATATGTCTAAGTCAATATGCTGAATATTGGCCTTTAACTTGTGCCAGCTTTTTGTCTGTCTTCATGACTTTCAGTTACACTGACTATACAGTTTGGACTTGCATTCTCATAATTGATTTGAGGATGAAATTAATTTTTATGAAACTTTTGGCTTCAGTATTGCTATCCTAAACTAGATGCATTTTACTGATCACAATTTGTCATCTAACACACTCTTTGTATTTTAAGTGAGGTACAGTCATTTTATTTTTTCCATCATAAATGGCCATGATATAAAGTGTATTCTACTTTGGAGAGAATGATTGAAGCTATCTCCATACATAAAGCACTTTGGCTGAAAAGTGCTATATTCCTGAAATAGGTTTTCATTATTTATTGACTCACTACCCTATAATAATTTTTCTGAAGCACTTTTGATCTGTTTTATAAATATCGTGTTTTCATTTTGAAAGTATTTAGCATGCTGGAAAACTTTCCACTTAAAAAATTATCATAATGGTCCTTCAAAAAGGGTTTTGTTTAAGTAGCCGGTAGTGAAACCTATTCTCTAGACTCAGGCAAACATTTGAGAACAAGTCATAGCTGTGAGCATTGTCAAAATGGTTAATAACGCCAACATCATATACGCTAAGGGAAATGAGTGGTGACAAATTTGGGAGAAAAAAAGGCAAGAGCATTATCATTCTGAAATGTAACCTTTTGCTTTAAAATGTCAAGGATAGGATGTCAAAAACAGCTTTTTACATCATCAGGAAGAGTAGGTTCATTTAAAAATCCTGTTAATGCTAGCTAAGTACATGAAGTTCAATAAATCTCTGCTGAATATATCAGCCTATGAACAATTTAGTTTGTGATATCTTAAGCCAGTCCTAGAACAGTATTTTGCACATAATAGGCACTACTAAATATTTGTGTTATGATTGAAGGAATTAAAAAACTAATCATCTACCCCATAGTCACCATTTTCAGGGTTGACCTTCCTGGATCATGTGTAAGTCCTTGAGGCTTTGGTTCTGACCTTCAATCCTCATCTGGTTCCGAGCCCTGCTAGCTGCAAAGCACACACATTTTAAGAAGGTGGAGATTTTAAGAACAGTTCAGACTTGGCTATTCAGTTTGTTCCTGCCATTCAGGTTTTTGGTTGTTGTTATTTAGTTTTCCATTTATTTATTCAAATGTCAGCTTCTTTGAGCTGACTTCCCTGACTGATCTGATGTAGCCATGATATTTCAGCAGTTTATCATATGTATTTTTATTTCCTTAGGGCTTAGTGTCAACTGAAATTGTCATGCTCATTTATTTGACTGTTTTTGTATGATCTCTCTTCCCCATTAGAGTGTAAGTTTGCCTATCTTACCATTAACTCTCCAGAAGTGCATTGGCATATTGTAGGCAATGAATCAGTATTTATTAAATATCTGCCTAAGTCTTTAAAATGTGTGATCACCTCTGAAGTTGCCGGGACAATGTAAGTTATTTCCCCAAGGAAGGCACCGATTGGTATTCCTTTTTCTTCTATACAATTTGTAACTCTTGTGAGGGAGGTTCTGACAACAAAGGTAATAGTTATTCCTTATGTTAATTCTAGCAATTTACTGTAGGAAGCTACTACTTTTGGACTCTATTTAAAGTGTCTTTGAGGAGTATCTAAGATTCCATCAGTTAGTGATGAGGTGGGGCTGCCCTCCCAGGCCAGAGACATGACACGCAGTTTAAATATGGAAAATATTTTGGGGGTCAAAAATAATTGGTTCATTAATATGACAGTAGCAATGAGTTTAGTAATGGGGGAAATTATTTTTGACAACTATAAAGTGTGACTTAGAAAACTAGAAACAGGCTACTCAATATAAAGAGAAGCTGAATAATTAAGGGTAAATACAATTGGGCATTTGATAAGTATTTGTCAGAATGAATGGACACTGAAGTATTCCTTTTAAAAATAGCATTTCTATGTTATTCCATGTTCAAAACACTTACCACTTGAACATAGCATCACCGAGACAGATTTGCTGATTTAATTCACTCATTAAAAATGTACTTTATATACATTTCTGTGTGATTTGTAAGAAGTATTTATCAGATTTATACTACTGTGGAGAAATATTAAATAATGATCGATCTTGAGTGAAATATTGAGAGGCCACTATTCCAAGTGTTATTGCCTTTGCTAATAATAAATGGGGTTCGAGAAGACAAACTGATTAGATGAGAGTTTACTGACATTTTAAAAAATCATTTAAATTATGTGGTGGTAATAAAGCTCTATTTTGTGTTGGCTAATGGCACATACAATAAACTGCCTAAGATGATTTTGGGTTGGTTGTAATGTAGGGTAAGTGAGATTAATATGTTTTAAAATGACAAGTCATGGGTCATAAAAATCCCCTTGAGTTTTAACAGATTTGTTTCTTGTTAATAAATTCATATAATTGCATTTAAAAGGTTAATGGGGAGAATAATCTCACACAAGGGAGAAATTGTTAGGCTCCTAGAACATTTTCCTTGGGATCATAGTAAGTGACCTTTTTCTGAAGGTTTCACCAAAGCTATTAAAAACAAGTCAACTGTAGAGAGTGATTATCTTTTAAATTAGCCACTGATTACTAGCTAGTTTCAGGAAATGTCAGTTTTAGGAAAATAAATAGTAATTTGTTTCAATGTCTCCTACATTTTTAGGTATGTAAATGGCCTAGGGCTGTGAATATCAGCAATGTAGAATTTCTTACATACTCTACTTATTCCTCAAGAGACTGGACTCTGTTCTCAGTTTGGAAATAAGGTCATTTTTGAAATGTCATTTCTGAACAAACAGCTTATAGTGAATACTTAAAATTATGATTACTGCACTTTTTGCCCTTTTAGTCATATGTGAAGAAAGAAAATTAAAATCTTCAAAAATAAAAGTATTTTTGATGGTAGAAATATGAAGAGTATTAAATAGCATAACAATATTTATGGTAGTAAACAATAGCTCCAAAAATAGTAAAGCAGTACAATATTGTTTCCAACATGTTTAATGCCTCTGTTGGCCAGATTCATCCATACATAATCTCTTAATAATAATCTTGTAAGATAATTACCCCAATTATTGGAGTAAGAATTCTAATGACAAAGATATGCAATAGCTTGTCTTTTGTTGCACAGTTCAGATGTACCAGAGCTAGATTTTTGACCCAGATCTCTCTCTATGCTGAGAATCATGTTTATAAAAACCGTAGTACATTCATTGACAATGAGCCTTAGTTTGTCATCTATAAAATGTTGATAGTATCTACTTCCTAAAATATTTATACTAATGAAATAACACAAACGTGTATAAATTACTAGCACAGTGTTTTCCCACAGAAAGTGTTAAATAGATATCAGTTATCTTTACTATTATTATAATTATGATAATTTTCTAATGTTTTATTTTGAAATGATCAGCTACTTAGGTTTTAAAGCTCTATTTAACTTTCGCACCATTCCTTTTGAGGGGCAACTTGCTGTCATTTATTTGAAAATAAAAACTTGCCTAAATAGAGGAAAAGAATTAGAGCATTAGTGCTTCATGTTTTGTTTCTTGAGAAGTTTATATTTTCATGAAGTATATTGTAAGTTAATATATTTTTGTTGGTTTCACATTAAATATGGATTATAATTAGAGATTACTATAGGCCCAATGTTTGCCTTAAGAACATACGACATTTAGCCAAAGGAAGCAATAACCAGTTCAGCTGCAAAACAGAAACTAGGAAGAGATGACACTCATCATTTTAAACAATTGTACTATCTCAGTAGGCTTTTGGTTGTTACTGACAAAATCTGTTCCACATGGTTTCATTTTCCTTATTTTTCCCCCACTTCTTTAATATGTACTTTCTGTTTATCTATAGACACACTTGCAAATTTACATAATTGGTCTTTGCTTATATAAAACAAGTCAGAGTTTATAACATAGGGAAATTTTTGTGTGATTTTTATATGGTCAATAAAATTCTTTAATTTACAAAGATTAATTTAAGATATTTTGGAAACTGTGAGCTCCACTAGTTTGTTTACATAATTCAACTTATATAACACTTTAACACTGAACCATCAATCAAGCCAAGGCATAGTTACATAATCAAAATGGAAAAATAAAAGTAAAATTGTTTAATAGATTTTCTAGGAAAGTTCAGGGTACCATGAATAATGTAAATGGCACATAATTGGAATCAAGTTACTTAAAACACCAGTTCTGCTACTAATTGACTGTTCTACTTAGGAAAATCATTTAACTTCAGCTTTCTCATCTATGCCATGAAGTAGTTGAATTAAATGTGTGGTATCTAAATTATGAAGAAGCCCTAATATGCTTTCCAGAATTATTCAGATACCTTCCAAAGGTGCTGAGTGATGTCAGATTTGGGGATTTCCAACCATTCTTGTTAAATTCATTTAATGCAGTTCTGCTCTCATCTGATTTACTGGTGCTCTCAGAACAGTTTCATTTATTAAGAAAGGCTTACATTGCTAGTAACATTTGAAAAAACAACTTGATTCCTAAGGTCATTTCTAACACTAAGTTTTATTTTCCATTATTCCAAATGGGAGGACTGAATCTAAAGTGCATATTAGCTTTGGAAAAGTGCTTTTGGCTTTCAGAAAAGGAATATATTAGGAACATAAAATTTATATAACTATTTTGCAAAGTAGTTGTGAACAGTAAAGGATTTTGAGGATCAGAAAAAACTGCCCTTTTGCAATTGTTCCTTCATACATACAGTATGCTTTTTCCTAGCCCTGCTTCTACCATTTGTCAACCACTATATCAACTCATTTTAACTTACATTAGGTCTCCAATATTTAGCAATTGAAAGTAAAAGAGAAAGAAAAGGAAATTAGGAAGTGACAGTGAGGTGCTAATTTTGAAAGTCACAAAAATACATTGTGTGGCATTGTATGAACTTTTGAAGTTAACTGTAATATTTAGCTAATATTTCTTTGTCTGCAGTGTGGTTAGGTAAAGACACTTCTAGATATTCTGTATCATTAATGAAAGACTTTAATTTTATATGATTTCAATGCACAATAATGCTACACTGAGGAATGAACATAATGCACACACTGTGAGACAAGAAAATTGCTTAGACATAAGGTGGAGTTTTAGATTAGAGCTCCTAGATTCCTAATAATTCCTAGACATATTTTTTTTCTGAGATTCTGTATGTATTGTTACAAGACTAGCTAATGTTTATCCTTTCATTTACAGTAGCCATTTATATTTTCTATTTAGATATTATAGCCTAGTATTGGCCTATTTCTTTATTTCCTTAATTTAATTTATTTAGTTATCTACTTTGTTTTTTAAAACATTGTTTTCCTGCTATTGCTCATTTATCTAGCAACATTGTATATGTGTGTGTGCATGTAAAATAATGCAGTGTTATAGAATCATTTCCTGGAACCAAAGCTGTCACTATAAAACATGTAATCTATCATCGCTAATGTTGATTTTATTTCCTTTGCCAATTCTTGCTCTATCTATATATCTTGAGAATTTACTATATGATTTTGAACATTTAATAAGAATTACTATATTTCTGCTGCATTTGGGGTAAATGTGGGTGCCAGGAGTAGTGTTTTCATCTCCCTGTATTTCCACATCCTGACTGATGAGGCATAGTAACTCATTGTGGTTTTGATTTGCATTTCTCTAATGATTAGTGATGTGGAACAATTCTTCATATGCTTCTTGGCAATGTTTGTCTTCTTTTAAGAAGGTTTGTTCATGTCCTTTGTCTTTTTTTTTTTTTTTTTTTGACAGAATCTCGCTCTATCACCCAGGCTGGAGTGCAGTGGTACACTGCAACCTCTGCCTCCCGGGTTCAAGGGATTCTCTTGCCTCAGCCTCCAGAGTAGCTGAGACTACAGGCGTGTGCCACCATGCCAGGCAAATTTTTGTATTTTTAGTAGAGACTGGGTTTCACCATGTTGGTCAGGCTGGTCTCGAACTCGTGACCTCGGGTGATCCATCTGCCTCAGCCTCTCAAAGTGCTGGGATTGCAGGTGTGAGCCACTGTGCCCAGTCTCCCATTTTTTAATGTTTTGTTTTGTTTTTTGCTTGTTGATTTGTTTAAATCCTTATAGATTCTGGATGTTAGACCTTTGTTGAATGCAGTTTGGAAATATTTTTCTCTCATTTTTCAGGTTATTTGTTCACTCTGATGATAGTTTATTTTGCTGTGCAGAAGCTCTTTAGTTTCATTAAGCCCTTCTTGTCTGTTTTTGGTTTTGTTGCAATTCCTTTTGGAGTCTTTATCATGAAATTTCTTCCAGGGCCTATGTCCAGATGGTATTTCCTAGGTTTTCTTCTAGGTCTTTATAGTTTTAGGTTTTACATTTAAGTCTTTAATTCATCTGGAGTCTATTTTTTTTGTATGTGGTGAAAGGTAAGGGTACAGTTTCATTTTTCTGCACACCACTAGCCAGTTATCCCAGCACCGTTTATTGAACAGAAAGTCCTTTCCCCACTGCTTATTTTTGTCAGCTGTGTCAAAGATCAAATGCTTGTAGGTGTGCAGCTTTATTTCTGGGTTCTCTAAATTGTTTAATTGGTCTATGTGTTTGTTTTTGTACCAATGCCATAATGTTTTAGTTACTGTAGTCTGTATAGTTTGAAGTCAGGTAGTGTGATGCCTCTGGCTTTGTTCTTGCTTAGGGTTGTGTTGGCTATTCAGTCTCTTTCTTCACTTGCATATGAATTTTAGAATAGTTTTTTTATAATATGTGAAAATGATTTTAGTAGTTTGATAGAAGTAGCATCGAATCTGTAAATTGCTTTGGGTAGTATGGCCATTTTAACAATTTTGATTCTTCCTATCCATGAGCATGGAATGTTTTTCCATATGTTGGTGTTGTCTCTGATTTCTTTTAGCAGCATTTTGTAGTTCTCCTTGTACAGATCTTTTAGCTCCTTAGTTAGCTTTATTTCTAGAAATTTTCCTTTTTTTGGTGGTTACTGTGAATGGGATTGCTCCTTGATTTGGCTCTCAGCTGGACATTATTGGTGTGTAGAAATGCTACTGATTTTTTTCCATTTATTTTCTATTTTGAAACTTTGTTTAAGTTGTTTATCACATATAGGACTCTTTTCAGAGAGAGAGAGAGACTATGGGACTTTCTAGATATAAAATCATATGGTCTATGAAGAGAGAGAGTTCTACTTCCTCTCTTCCTATTTCGATGCCTTTTATTTCTTTCTCTTACCTGATTGCTCTTGTTAGAACTATTGTATTATACTGTGTTGAAGAGGTGTTGCCATAGTGGGCATCCTGTCTTATTTGAGTTCTCAAGGGGGAATGATGTTAGCTATGAGTTTGTCATAGACGGCTCTTATTATTTTCAGTTATGTTCCTTTGATGCCTACTTTGTTGAGGATTTTTAACATGAAGGGATGCTGAATTTTATTGAAAGCTTTTTCTATGTCTATTGAGATCACCATGTGTTTTTTGTTTTTAGTTCTCTTCATGTAATGAATAACAATATTTTGTTTGAGTATATTGAACCAACCTTTCATCCCAGGAATAAAGCCTACTTCAACCTGGTGGATTAGCTTTTTGATGTGCTACTGGGTTTCACTCGCTAGTATTTTGTTGAGAATGTTCACATCTGTGGTCATCAGGTGTATTGACCTGAAGCTTTCTTTTTTTTTTGTTTTGTCCTTCAGGTTTTGGTATCAGAATGATCTTGGCCTCATATAATGAGTTAAGGAGGAGTCTCTCCTCAATTTTTTGAAGTGTTTTCAGTAAAATTGGAACTAGCTCTTCTTTATACATCTGGTAGAATTTAGCTGTTAATCTATCTGGTCACAGAGCTTTTCCTGGTTGATGGGATTTTTATTATTGATTTGATTTCCATACTCATTATTTGTCTCTTTAGGGTTTAATTTTATTCCTGGTTAACTCTTAGGAGGTTGTATATTTCTAGAAACTTATGAATTTCTTGTAGGTTTTCTACATTGGGTGCATAGAGGTGCACATAATAGTCTCTGAGGAATTTTCTGTATTTTTGAGGGGTTGGTAGTAATGTTCTTTTTGTCATTTTTGACTGCATTTATTTGAATCTGCTCTTTTTTTTTCCTTTATTACTTTAACTAGCGGTCTATTAATCTTTTTTTTTTTTTTTTTTGGTTTGTAATTCTACTCTTTTTTTTCACAGAATCTTTTTTTTTTTTTTTTAATTCCACTTTAAGTTCTAGGGTACATGTGCATAACGTGCAGGTTTGTTACATATGTATATTTGTGCCATGTTGGTGTGCTGCACCCATCAACTCATCTATACCCATCAACTCGTCATTTACATCAGGTATAACTCCCGATGCAATCCCTCCCCCCCTCCCCTCTATTAATCTTATTTATTCTTCAAAAGACAAAGTTTTGGTTTTGTTGATCCTTTGGATGGCTTTTTGTGTCTCCATTTTATTAAATTCAGCTGATTTTGGTTATTTTCTTCTGCTAGCTCTAGGGTTTTTTTGTTTTTGTTTTCTTTTCTTTTTTTTTCTATTTCCTCTGGGTGTGATTTTAGGTTGTCAATTTGAGATCTTTCTAACTTTCTGATGTGAGCATTTCACACTATAAACTTTCCTCTTACTGCTTTAGCTGTGCCCCAAAAACTCTGGTATGCTGTTTCTTTGTTCTAATAAGTTACAAAGTATTTCTTAGTGTCTGCCTTAATTTTACCGTTTACCTAAAAGTCATTCAGTAGCAGGTTAGTTTTCAGGTAAGTGTGTGTTTTTGAGAGATCTTCTTAGTATTGACTACTATTTTTATTGTGCTATGGTCTGTGAGTGTGGTTGGTATGATTTTGGATTTTTTAAATTTTTTGAGAATTGCTTTATGGCCAAGTGTGTGATCAATTTTAGCGTATGTGCCACATGCTGTTGAGAAGATCGAATATTCTTTTACTGTTCATTGGAGTGTTCTTTAGATGTCTGCTAGGTCAATTTAGTCAAATGTCAAATTAGGTCCTGAGCATCTTTGTTAGTTTTCTGTCTCAATGATCTGTCTAATAGTGTCAGTGGGGTGTCGAAGTTTCCTATTACTGTTCTGTGCTTATCTAAGTCCCTTCATAGGTCTCTAAGAACTTGTTTTATGAATCTGGGTGCTCTAGTGTTAAGGTCATATACAATTAAGATAGTTAAGTATTCCTGTTGAATTGAACATTTTATTACCATGTGGTACCCTTTCTTGTCCTCCATGATCATTGTTGGTTTAAAGTTTGTTTTGTCTGAAATTAGAATAGTAACTACTGTTTTTTGTTTGTTTGTTTGTTTTACATTTGCTTGGTAGATTTTTCTCCATCTCTTTACTTTGATCCTATGGGTGTCATTGCATGTGAGATGAGTCTCTTGAAAATAGCATAAAATTGGTTCTTGCTTCTTCATCCAACTTGCCACTCTATGTCTTGTGGGGTGTTTAGCCTGTCTACGTTCAAGGTTAATATGGATATGTGCATCTTTGATCTTGTCATTGTGTTGTTATGTAGACTTGATTATGTAGTTGCTTTGTACTGTGAATGGTCTATGTACTTAAGTGTGCTTTTGTGGTGGCTGGTAACAATCTTTCATTTCCATGTTTTGGACTTGCTTAAGGACCTCTTATAAGGCAGGTATGATGGTAAAGAATCCCCTTAACATTTGCTTATCTGAAAAGGATTTTATTTCTCCTTCACTTATGAAGCTTAGTTTAAATGGATATGAAATTCTTATTTAGAATTTATTTTCTTTAATAATGCTAAATACGGGCCCTCAATCTCTTCTGAGGAAACAACCTTCTCTCCAGTGAGATTAGGGAAATTTTATTGGTCAATATCATCAAAAGTTTTTCCCAAGTTGTTGGCTTTCTTTCCCCCACTTTCAGGGACACCAATAAGTCATAGGTTTGGTCTCTTAATAAAATCCCATAATTTTCAGAAGTTTTGTTCAATTCTTTTTTATTTATTTTTGTCTGATTGAGTTTATTTGAAAAACTGGTCTTTGAGCTTTGAGATTCTTTCATCAGATTGGTTAATTCTGCTCTAAATACTTCCATTTTTAATTCTTATAGTGCGCTTTCAATCTCTATTAGGTTACTTTGCTTCTTTCTTAAAATAGCTATTTTGAGTTTCATCTCTTGTATCATTTTACTGGATTCTTTAGATTCCTTGGAGTGGTTTCAACTTTCTCCTGAATTTTGATGATCTTCATTGCCATCTAAATTCTGAATTTTAAGTATGTAATTTCAGCCATTTCACCTGGTTAAGAACGATTCCTGGGGAGCTAGGTAGTTTTCTGGCGATAAGAAGACATCCTGGCTTTTGAGTTGCCAGAGTTCTTGCACTGATTCTTTTTTATCTGCATGATTTTCCTTTAATCTTTGAAGTTAATGTCCTTCTGATGGGGCTTTTTTTTTTTTTTAATATTCTTGATGTCCTTGAGGGTTTGTGGTTTAAGTCAGTCAACTGACTTCTTTTCTGGACAATTTCAGGGGCTGGGGCTCAGGTCAGCACTCCTGGGCTATATGTTCTAACCCAGGGGGTTGGAATCAGGCCCATGGCTTTTTTCTCTGGTCCCTTGAGGTTAGGCACCTGCTGCACTGGAGGAGTCAAGGTGCTCCCAGTCTTCTGGAAACAACACACCAAGGGCAGGGGAGGTACCGGCAAAAGCACTTTGTTGGGTTGTGGCAGTAGGGTCTGCACTTACATGCACTGGTAATGGCAGCTGGTGGCCAGAGGGTCTATGCACATGGGTACACTGGTGAAGGCAGTGCTTGGGGGTGAGGTACACACATGCACTGGTGACAGTGAAGGAGGAGGTCTGTCCACACATGCACCACAGGTGAGTGTGTGGTGGCCAAGTGTTCGGTGGAGGCTGCTGGGGAGTGCATGTCAGTGGGGGCCCATTTGCTGAAGTTCTCTGACAGGTGGGGTCTACCAGCTAAGAAGCTATAACGGCAACTTCTGGAAAGCACCCTGAATGAGGATCCAAGGCAGCACTGCAAACAGGTATAACCAGGAAGGAGACCCAGAAGAGGCCAGCAGATATGGGGGTGCTGAAATCAGACTGACCCTCTCCCATGAGCAAGACAGTCCTGCTCTAACCTGGTAAGACAGTCAACAAAGGCCAAAGACACCTAGAGGAACACGACACACCTTGGGATGAACATCCCTGGCTGAGCTCCACTGCTGCTATTCCCACACCAAATCTTCTAGGTTCCTCACAGGCTGGGGTCCTGTCCCTACCACTTCTCCAAGCAGCTTTCCCTGTCAGCTCAAATGTCAATGGGATCATGGGGTCTCCTTCAGCCAGAATTCCAGAGGTCTCTGGTGAGAGTAGGCCATTCATCACCTATTCAGCTCCTACCTTCACCAGGAGCCACTGGGGGCTGCAAACAAGCCCTGGTGCTTGGCAGCCCCATGCAGGGTTCCCAGATTCCTCCCCCTTCAGCCCAGCCTCTTCATCCTCCCTCTGCACACTCTCAATCCTCTCCTTCTGCAGATCTGCTCAGAGTTTGCAGGTCTTCTTTATCATGATATGTTGTCGTAAATGTACTGGACTTTAAAAAAGAAAGAAAATATTTTGGACATCCAGACAAAAAAACAAATTGCAAAAAAACAGTACAAATTGTCATCAGACCTTTTCAAAGCAACGTGCTACATTAGACAAAAATAGGGCATTATTTAAGATACTCAGGAAAAGAAAATCATGAATTGAGGATCATATGTTAAACCTCAAACACTTCAAATATAGAGGCCTCAAGCAACCTTTCAGAATATGCCATCTTCTATAGCTATTTTCTACAACATTGTTCCTATTCATGAGTCATCTATTAATGAGTTTAGGCAACCTAAATGATTGAAGAGCCATAAGTAAATGAACCAGTGTTGAAATGGAATATATTTACCTGTATATCAAAATTAAATAGTGGATTATAAGAAAATAAGTGTTGAATGGAATGGCTATACATTCTCATCATGTACATTGTACAATTATTAACCTTTGAGGGAGAATGAGGAAATTATGAAAAATAAGATGCTCAATAACTGACTTTCAGATATTATTTTGGATAAGTAAGATATTGCTTTAATTCAGATAATGATACAAGGGTGTCAAAGGATATAAAATGTTAGCATCTAATTTAAATATTTCTCATGGCACAAAGTATCAATAAATAAAATCAAAGGACAAGTGAGAGTGAGGGAATAAGGGTAGTATTTAAAGGCACTATATGTAGGTAAAAATTAGTATAGAATATATAAATAGCACTTTATGTATAATATATAGTTATATTTTAAAATTCAAAAGATAAACCTTTTTTTCCAAAAGATTACTAATAATTTAAAGGTGTAAATAAGCTGGAGGGAACACCATTTGAATCTAGACTTCTTTGAATATACTCTGATAGATGTTAATTTGGAACTATTAAAATTACAAAAGTATAAAACAACATTGTTAAAAATGTCTCCCCCAAATTGAAAGTATAGTGGAACAGATTAGGCTAAAAATGTATAGAGTTAGTTTCATTTCTATGCAGAATGCAACTAATCTAAGGATATTAAAATGTAGTCCTGGGCTACACATCTCTTGTGGGAAATATATAAAGGAAAAAAATCAAGAATTCAACTCTTCATAAGAATATTAATGGTGATAAGGCTAGTATGCAGATTAGAAGATAAAGCAAGTGAGTAAATTTTGGTGTCACAAACTGTAGAATATTTGGCCTGGAGAAAAAGAGATGCAGATGTAAGATCAATGAAGTTGAATAAAACACTTATAATTCAAACTTGAATTTGAATTATAAGTATCAGTATAAACTCATATACTTTATAAATAACATGATATATATATTCTAGCTGTCTTCACTTCAGAAGTCAGAGAATAATAATGAATCCCATAAAAATGAACACTTCTATCACTCAGACTACGGTCTTTAAATACATTTTCACACAAACAAACTTAAAAATAATTTTTAAAATTATTTAAAAAATAGTTGATCCAGGTCAAAGCAGGAAAGATACTGCATGAGCCTGGAGTATACTGTTAGGCTATGAATAAATGCATCTATCAAAGGCTACTGGTGTCATGCTAAAAGGGCACAGAAGCCAAAGTTGTTCCCAGTGGTCAAAAATGGGGTTATTGATTGTCAACATAAACAATACTGCAATGGATTAAAAAACATCAACCATGTTTAAATCCATGAACGCATAATAAAACCTTTCTTGTACAAAATTCTCATCTTTGAATGATAAGAAGCAATTGGCTCACAATAAACAGAGAGAAAATACCATTCATTGTGTTTTCTATGCCATTTGCACTGCAGTTAACTAAAGAGGTGATAAAGTTTCTTCTTATAGAAGTATCCAAATAAAAATTAAGAAGAAATATTAGAATTATATCATCATTTTGCAATCTCTAATTAATTAGTGGACCCAGGAAATTGTCATCAATTACTGATAATAGCACAAAAAACAGAGGAAAGCAGGCGGTATATCCCTTCGAATGGGAATGAACATGACCAACTATGAAATAGCCTTGCAAAGCAAAACACACAGAAGACTAAATCTTATCCTGGCTTCATAGCAACTACAGAAAATATGGGAGGCAGAAGAATGTATTAAGTAGCACTACAGTAATGTAGTGAGCAAAATCTGTGGCTAACTACAGTATTTCTTCAGTAAAAGATTGCCAGAAAAATAATATAATGGAAGGTGAAACTCTAGTAAAAGAAACTTATGAGATATATTAACTAAGTGTAATTCACCGATCTTTCTAGAATTGCAAATGGCAGACAAACAAGCAAAAGTTATGAAAATTAGGAAATATAAACCCTGGATATTTGATGATAATGTGAACTTACTATTAATTTTCAGGTGTTGGTGGTGCTATGTGTAGAAAACAAGGCATTATGTTTTAGAGATTTACACTGAAATATTTATTCATGAAAGAGTGTAATATTTTCAATTTGCTTTAAAATAATCAGGGGTATGAGGAAGTGAGTTGTGTACAGATAAAACCAGATGGCTCAAAAGTTGATAATTGCTGACACTGGAGAGTGCAGAAATAGAACGTCACTCTACTTCTATTGCTACATTTGTGTATTTGGAGGTTTTTTGTGAGAACATTTTTAAAAGATACTATTTGGAAAGGGTTTAGTTAATTCATTGCAAAAATTTTCATTATATAGCCAGGAGCAATTACTGACCCACTTATGCTTCAGTGAGCAGACTTGTTCCACAAAGTATTATTATACCTTATATGGCATTTTTTTCAGCCAAGTAATATTGTCTCTTGTGCTTCCATTGTCAACTCATAGATATGTACACAAAAAGATTTTAGGTAAAGTTACCAGAATTACTGGTTGCCATCACCCCTACCCATTCCCCACCTAGACATGTAGACTGTAAGTAATGTAACAAATGGCTTATCAGTTTGGTTATGGCTTACCTATACATTAAAAACACAGTGTTCATAGTGTAAAACAACTCCTGGTACACTGTTGGACTCTGTTGTATTCTTAGACACTTAGAATTACTGTATAGTACACCTTTCACTTCTGCCTCTGAAACATGAATTTTAAGTTTATTGTGGCTCTAGTATAGAATATGATGCTCCTACTTGTACAGTCACTAAATCAGTCTTCTATGAATTCAGAAATCTTGGGAAATTGAAACAATTTTGCCTTTACTTGCTAACATTGCTTCACTTTCTTTTCATTTTGCAACTGCTGTATTGTATGTCACTGTCTAATAGATGACCAGATGGTGCTATTTGAAAGCTTCAATTTGTCCTAAACTTAAATTCCAATGAAAAGAACATCAGGAAAATTCACATTAATAAAAGTTATGTTTTCAAAACTTGCTGCTGCTACATTTAATTCATGATTATTTATAAATTATCTTTATTATTTTAAAACGAATTGAGAGAAATCTTCTTCACTGAATGCGTTTTCCCTGTAAATTGAAACTAACGTGCAATAATATATTCCTATTCATTTAAACAGAGTGATGCGTTTAAGTCATTAATTATAAATTAAGTTATTTTTGGATATTGATGCTATGGAATTTGTAGGTTGAAATATTCATTAGTATAGAACTTAGGCTATTTTAATGTATCCGCACTGAGTTGAGGACACATTTTACTTGAATACTTGGGCACAAGAAAACAGACTGTCATCTCATCTGCCATTGTTACACTAGTGCATCTTCCTCAGCTCACACCTGTGGTTTTGTATCTCCCTCTAGACCTGCTGGCAGAAAAGGAGAAATGCTGTGCATGGTTTATGGATAGGTCAGTTTGGTATACAAACTGAAGTCCTAAGTGGACTGCTACTACTTTTGCAGGGTTAGTGCTGAAAGACGGTGAGGAGGGAAAATTATCCCAATGAACAGAAGTTACGAGTTGTATGTGGTCATCCACTTTATTAGAAAAGTAGCCTGAGTTTAGAATTTAAAACATCTCATGGGAAATGTGTAAGGCCTTGGTTGATTGTTCATGGGCGTGGAAAGAGAAAGTTTGAAAGATTAGAGACAAGAAGCTCTGGGTAATAAGCTGTAAATGAACTGATAAGACTGGAATGTGAAGCTCTGTGTATGATATACTAGGGCCTCCTACGTTGCATTGTCTATGTAAGAAGAACTCAACAATCAAATAGAAAGTGATTTGGCTATTAGTTCTTAGCCTGCCTCTGCTATCAGTCACTCAAATGCTGGCATGATGGACTTGTGACCAGAACAGTCATAGTAGCAGGAAATGGCCCAATATAATAGGTTTTCACTCACCAATCCTAATTTAACTACTTTTGCTACCAAATTTCCGACATGCCAGCAACAGAGATCAAAGCTGAAGCCATAATTCAGCACTGTCTCCCAAGACTCAAGAGCCATTTTGTGGCAAATTGGTCTCATTAAACCACTTCCACTCTGGAGGGGGTAGCAGTTCAGTTTGACTTGAATGAAAACATATTACTGTTATGAATGTATCTTTTCTGTCTATAAGGAAGACAAGTTCATAATGGTAATGTGTTTTGATTCAAGTCAAACCACTATTCCAGGACTAATAGAGTATTTGAGTCATCAGTATAGAATCCTATTTATTATCATATCACACAGAGAAGACACTTTACAGCAAAAGACAAGCAACCCTGGGCATCTGACTCTTGGCTACACTCATCCTATTTTATATGTGAGGAAACGAAGTGTAGAAGTTGGAGTATTCCCTCTTAGCTTTACTTGCAATGACCCATGTGGGCACAAATGTGCTTTCCATCACCACAACTCTGAGCTGTAATGTTTATATGCATACAGAATACTGGGGAAAGAATGGTTCTACCAGGGGACACTGCAAGAATCTCACTAAACTTAAAGCTGTAGTTGCCATTTGGTCAACAAGAAGCTAACGGAGTGGACTAATTATTCTGGCCAAGGCAAATAACACTAACCATCAGGACGAAGCAAGGCTGCTGTGATAAAACAGGGGTAGGATGAAATGTTCATAGTATGCAGTCAAGCTACTGTGGCATCATTCGGTATTGTCCGGGCCAGTTTAGATATTAATTTACCAATGCATCAGTCACAGCCTGAGAAAGACAAAGTACCAGGACTCAGAGCCCTCAGGAATAAGGGCGTGGATTACCCATCATGTATGTAACCCAGGCCAGCAGAAGTGCTAATAAAGAAGAGAATCTCCTACAGCCATAGCACCCTAAACACACCAAATCTCATTTGATCTCAGAAGCTAAGCAGGGGTGGGCCTAGTTAGTACTTGGATGGGAAAAGAGAATCCTGACTGGGCAGAAGAGAGATGATGAGCATGTAAGGTGCAAGAGGCATTCTGCAATGGATGCTGTGTTGTCTGGCTCAGATCTTATTTCAGGATGGAGACACTCATTACCCCAATCTCTGGGAGTACTGGCAGTTGAGGTCACAGCTATATCCTTCCCAGATAATTGCTCTCAGACAAGGAGCTCTTTTTTCAATCCAGAACATCTCTGACCGGCCAGGTTCAGAGCTACCACCGAGGCTCTGCTAAAGTCTCCTTTGTAACTGTAGCACAGTTCATCTTCTCTCTTTGCCCAGCTCTCCTTCTTTCACCTCTTTGTGGGGAGTATTTTCCAGTAAAAAACTTGCATGCAAATCTTTAGCTTGGAGTCTATTTTTTAAAAAATAAACTTACTGCATCAGGCTTAAACTATAAATTGGTTTTGATTTATTGGTTTAAAACAACTTAAAAATATTATTCTATTACAAGTCTTATTTTACACAGAGAACTTCACAGTATGTAATGGGAAGATACTGTGATTTTGTTACTTAATGTGTTTAACATTGACCTTTGAATGCAAGTGTGTGTGTGTGTGTGTGTGTGTGTGTGTGTTGTGTGTGTGTTTAAATTAACTTCCCATGCTCAGTAATTCAGCTAAGAAATTACAGGGAAATTGCAGTAGGTGTTTGTATGAACTCCAGAGGATTACATATTTTGCCTCAGAAGATGACTAAAGGACACTGAAGATAATTGCAAAGCACCAAACGGCCATAAATCAGACATAAAAATAACATGGTATAAAAAATTACTTTATTTACAGCAGGATCCCAGATGTTAAAGAAAAGCTATTTTATGTGCCATAGCATGAACTGCAATTGTTCAATTTTCTATCTTTAAGGTACTTGACATTTTACTTTAAAAAAGTCAAATTCTGATTATGCTTCATTCTGTTATCACTTGATTCATTCATCCAATACTCATTACATGGTGAATATTCTTCATGATTCGAGGCATGATGCCTCATGTGAATCTCCAAAATGTAAATCTTTTTTTAAAATACATGAGAACTTGTAACTCAAAGTGCAGTCTGTGCATCTGCATTAACAGCAGCACTTAGTAGCTTGCAGACATGCAAAATTCCCACTGTAGACCTCTGAAAACAGAATCTGCATTTTAGCAAGACTACCGCAAAAGATCATATACACATTAAAATTTGTTTGAGAATTCTTGCATTAGAGAAGAATTAATTCTAGAGCTTTATCAGAACAAAGTTTTCTAATTTCACTTGGAAAACAAATTTCATTTGAATGAAATCAGAGACTCTACTGTGAAAATCCAGGCTGATCACCAGCTAGGACATCTGCATGGCTATTTACTCTTGAAGGTTTAGGGTAAATATTACTTCGACAGGGAGGTGTACACTTTTCCCTAAACAAAAATGAGACCTCTTCTCTCTGCACTGGATATTTCTAATGACTCCATATTTTCCTTATCACAGAACATAGCACACAAGAAAAGGTGTCTGTCTTTCCTGTGTAATGGACAGGTTTTGAATCCTGGACCCAGAAGGATTGTCTGGTAAGTTCCCCTTTTTATTTGCACCTGCATGTCTGCGGCAGTAGCTGTGGTGACACTAATTTATGCCCTTTCCTCTGGCCATAGACGACTGGTTGAATGGCAAGTATCTTACTCAAATAGAGTCATAAAGTCTCTTCTCTGGGAATTTTCGCCCTTGGAAATTATGTAGGTGCCTGGACTATCACATATAAACTGGGGAGCTGTATGTGGTAGCTATTTTCTGCTACAAGATCTAAGAAATGGAAGTTAGTTTGCATAGAAGATTAATAATACAACAGGTACTCACAAAGAGGAGAAGAAGTAAGGAAAATGGAAAATAATTTGAGTTTTCCTAATGTCAATGTAGGCCTTAGTTTCATTCTAACGTTGCATCCTCTTCCTGAAACCTATGCTGAATCCCATTTGATTACCAAATTTTTCTTTCTCTTGAGTAGAAATTGGGTCTCTACCATTTGCAACCAAAACATTATTAATATACCTTGGAATATTGTGAGCTTTGTGAAAGTAAAATCCATTTTATATGATTTGGGTTGCAATGAACCTTCTCTTTCTGTCAGACCATATTGGACACATTACCCAGAACTTGGATAGAGTATTCATTTTATACTGGACACAGCAGTACATTCAAGAGAAAAGCACCACTCCATTTCAATAGATACCAGAAAGGTATTTTTAAAATTTACATCTTGTTCCTGATATAAATATTTGACATACAAGGAACAGAAAGAAATAATACCTGATTTAGTGATTGTATCTAAAACCTTCAGCAAGCAAAATAAATTGCTATGAAGCATTAGAAGTATTTCCAATAAATTCAAGCCCATTTAAGAAAGTACCGCAAAATAGAAGGATATAAGATTAAATATATAAAAACCTCCAAATTATCCTATAAAAATCGATAATTAATTATAAAAATGCAAAAAATAAAATCCCTTTAAAACAGCAACAAAAGTCAACAAAGTATCTATGTATGTACTGAAACAGAAATGGACAAGACATATGTTGAGAAAACTGCAAAAGATACAATAAAGAAAAAAATAAATCTAGCCCATATTCATAAATAATAAACATGGTACACATTTAGTTTTCAAATCAACGTATGGATGTACTACAATTTTCATCAAAGTTGTTCTGAAAATCCTTTATGGGACTTGCCAAGTTGATTCTATAATTAGTATGTCAACTTAGCAAAATCAACTTTGGAAATGAAGAAAGATGGGGACTTACTCTAGCAAATGCTAAAATACCTTATAAATTTAGATGAGTTAATAAATCAAGTTTGAATTTTTCTTTTTTTTTTTTTTTTTTTTTTGAGGCGGAGTCTCGCTCTGTCGCCCGGACTACTGGAGTGCAGTGGCCGGATCTCAGCTCACTGCAAGCTCCGTCTCCCAGGTTTACGCCATTCTCCTGCCTCAGCCTCCCGAGTAGCTGGGACTACAGGCGCCCGCCACCTCGCCCGGCTAGTTTTTTTGTATTTTTAGTAGAGACGGGGTTTCACCGTGTTAGCCAGGATGGTCTCGATCTCCTGACCTCGTGATCCGCCCGTCTCGGCCTCCCAAAGTGCTGGGATTACAGGCTTGAGCCACCGCGCCCGGCCAAGTTTGAATTTTTCAAATACTAAAACCAGATCTCTATCTCATATCTTTCAAAACTATAACTTCCACATCTACTGAATATTAAGGAAAAATGTTGGCAGAATACAATAAAAAATGTTTATGATTTTAAGGCAGGGAAGTCCATCTTATGCTCCAAAAATGAAGCAAGATCTCTGAAATAAAATATTTTAATTGACAAAAGGAAACTTCTGGATGGTAAATAACATTAGCAGCAAATTTAACAACACAAAAACCCTTAAAATGATTAACACTATGCCCCCAAAGCCCACAAAAAGAAAAAATTGCAAAAAGCTCCAAACCCAACACATGACATACAAACTAGAAATGCAAGTATTATTAATCTTCCTAATACAGGGAAACAAAAACAACAATAATAAAACACTAATTTTTATAATAACTAGCATATGTAAAGGTTTGGTGAAATTAATACCTTCTATATACTCCTATGGGTGTGCAAAAGCCATTTTGGAGGAAAATGAAGCAGAATATTATTACATTTTGTTTCCAAAAGCCCAGTGGAAAAATAAAAACACAGACACTAGGCTTCTATTAATAGGGAAAGTGGGCAATTGCTGAAGCTAATTCACTCAAGCCAGTGATGACAAGCTAATTCACTGAACAGCCAAAATGCAAAAGTCACTTCATAGAAAAATCAATTCGGCAAATTTAAATTAAAAATTATATTTTTAAAGTTTATGATAATTTAAATTGCACGAAAATTTTTCAACAAATATTTTGTTTTGGATAGTTGACACATTTTTATTTTTATTTTATTGACAGAATTGTAAGGAATGTCCATTTGTGCTTTAGCAACTTGAAGCTTTAGTGGAAAGAATCAGAACACAGAGAAAACTTGGTGCTAGGACAAAAATGAAGGAAAGAATCAGCCCAAGATGGTGATACCAGGGTTACAGGTGAGCGAGGGGCACAAAGAAGGGAAGCCAGAAGGGCACATTTTAGATCATGATCACCACCTTCTGAAAAGTGAAATATTTTTCATTTCTAAATGACTCAACTTAAATTTTGCAGAAATCTGCAAAAGCTGACAAAATTATCTTACGTCCTCAAATTTGTGTAAGTACTATAAGTAATTTTTAAATTTTTAAATTTTATTTCATTGGAAATTGACAAATTATAACTGCATAAAGAATTATTGTATGATCCAGCAATTCCACAGTTGGGTGTACATTAAAAGGACATAAAATCATTATATAAAGCGATATCTGCACCCCCATGTTCATTAAAGCATTGTTCAAAATACCTGAGTTGTGGAATCAGCCTGTATCTGTCAACAGATGAAAGAAAATGTGCTATCTATACACAATGAAATACTATTTAGCCTTTAAAAAGAAGGAAATAAAGTCATTGTTACAACATAAATAGTTAACATGTAAAAAGTAAATATTGCAAAATGTTTATTTGGCAAATTGATAATTTGGCAAAATGCCTTTAGTGAATTGGCTTTGGTAAAATGGCCAAACAGATTGTGGCATAGTCAATGAAATAATGCATTATAGTTTAAAAGAATGAGGTAGCTCACACAATGTGATATGATACTTTATTTATTAAGTAAAAACCACACAAAACAAAATGGCACATTTCTTTAGGTACAAAGAGTTAGGACATACTTTCAAATAATAATAAGCTGTCTTTGGGAGAGGACAGACTTTTGCCCCAAATCTTATAAGTAAAATTTAATATCTTACTCAGATGATTAAATTTACATTTATATGTAGCAGGAAATTTAATTTATATCTTCCCCTTATCTTGGGATTTTGCCAAAGGTCCCATGCTAAGGATCATGACTGCTGAGACCCCAAACATTCTAGAGTAAGGTGACAGACCACAGCACTGACTCAGTGGTAACATAATAGAACTTGTGGACTTTGGCTCATACTCGGCTGCATGCTGTGCCAAGTTGAAAAACATCAAGGAAGCATTTAGGAGGGCAAGGTCAATAAGTAGACATTGACTTTTTGGCCCAAAACTGAGCCAAAAGAGTGTTGGACACCCTCCCACTTCTTCTCTGGGAAATTGCCAAGTGCTTTCCCTGCACATAAATTAAGCCAGGTAGGGGTGACATGCCTTGGAATATTCTGCTGCCTCAGGAGTATGATGGTCCAGAGAATTTGAGAATGTGAACAGTGTCCTTTGGTCTTGCAGAAGAACCAGTTACTACTGTGCTTGACTGAAGAACCAATAAAAGTTTTCAAGGGATGCTGCTGTTATAAGCAGAATAATGACCTCCTCCCTGAAAAATGTCTATGTTGTAATCCTCAGACCTTCAATGACAAAAGGAAAATTAAAGATATGATTAAGTTAAGAATCTTGAATGGTTAGATTGTCCTGGAATAATCATAAGGGTCTTTATAAGAGAGAGACAGGAGTATTAGAATGAGAGAAGTAAATACGACAATGGAAGCAAAGGTTGGCGTGGTGTGCTTTGGAGGTGGAGGAAAGGTCCACAAGACCGGGATGCAGGCCACCTCTAGGGGCTGGAAAAGAAAGCGGATTTTCCATGAGAGACTCCAGAACGAGTGTAGCCCTATTAACATCCCAATTTCAGTCCCATAAAATTAATTCTAATGCCTGACTTCCTGAACTCTAAGATAAGTAATTTATTCTATTTTAAGTAAAAAAAAAAAAAAAAAAAAAAAAAAAAAGGTGTAGTAATTTATCATAGCAACAACAGGAATACAGCTACTGAGCTCAGGTGACAATCAGTGTTGAATAAGTCACGTATTTGTTCTTCCGTCCTTCCTCCCTGTGTCATCTGATCCTGGATGCAATAGAAACAAAAGCAGGGCAAAAGACGGGGGGGAAAGTAAAACGACCAAAACAACAAAGAAAATAAAGAAGAAAAGGGCCAAAAAGGAAGAAAACAGACGACACCCATTTTCCCACTTCAGATTCTCCAGACTGTGTCAGTCTTGAGTTGAGGAAAAGCAGAAAACTTTTGAATTAAGATACAGAACATTTGATTTAGATCAACCTGGAATTTTCTAGACCTAAAAAATAAATATTCCTTTAATGCCTGAAAATGACCATAAAGCTGTGAGTTTAAGATATTTTCCTTAAGAATTGGGAAAGAAGAGCAAGTTGGAAGAGAAAAGGTGAGAGATAAAGATAGTTATTCCCTGATTTTTCCTAGAATAGCAAGTCCCTTCAATATTACATACACATACACTCCATCCCCCTAAAAACGTATAGTCTGTTGGGGAATGACTTTGGAGATAAGGGATAAAAGATTTTCTCATTTTACTTTATGGAAGCATCTGTTTTCAAAACAGCTAAAATATATGTTCTACTTTTAGAAATTCCAATATTCAAAGAAATATCTATCTAGCTTATTTAGTTATAGATGTAGGTATTGGTGACATGAAGGGGCTTTGTTTTCCATTTCAATCACCATGAGACAGAGCAACCCACACATCTAGATGAGGTGAGAAGTGAGAAAAATCAATAACTCAGTTAAGCAGGAAATGAGTGATTTAGTTTTTTAAAAAATTGTAGCATCCCTTATATTTACCTGGTAATATTGGTGTGGGTATCAGTGGAAGTGATATGTTTCCCATCACTCCCAGATTTCAGATGGAAAAGGGTGTGTGTGTGTGTGTGTGTGTGTGTGTGTGTGTATGTGTGTGTGTGTGCAGCCATTTCATTCTCTTTCTCTCATGTTCCTTTGGACTTCTTCAGAATGTGCCAGATGTCCACAGATTATTCAGTTATCTAAATGATTAAATTGTGTAGTATAGACTACCAGAGAATAAGACAATTGTCATAAATCATTAGTTCTATGGTGTCAACAGTAATTGCAAAAGAAGGAGACAGTGGAGGTTCGCAGAGGTTGCAACTAAGAAGGAAATTTCTGCGGACAGCGGAATAGTATTTGCAAAGATATGGAGGTGGAATGATATAGCTGGCAATGTGATGTGTGCTCATTGTAAGGTGAAGAAAGCAGTTGGGTTAACTCCTTAATGCTACCCTCTACACCACAGGATAAATGTTCTCTTCCAGATAAGTCATTAAGTTAACATGAATATTTGTATCCATCTTTGCATTCACATTCACGTTTATAGACTTCACACTTGGTTTGTTTGCTTTCACAAAACATAAATTTCTCATGTTTGAAAAATTCTAATTTACTGAGCTGGGACACTCATATATCCTCATAATGTTAGTTGTTCCAGAAACTATTATTTGTGGTCACTGCCTGATTTCTGTGTTTCTTGGCTATTACAGAGAGGCTGGATTTCAACCATCATTCTGTTAGAACTGCTTAGTAATGCTTGGGTTGAATTGGCTACATTGGAAGCTTAGCTCAATGCCTATGTGCTGGTGTGAAATGTGTTGTTTCTGTGATATGCCTGGTATCTGCCAGCTAAAAGAACAGAAGACCTTCAGGGAACTAGAGATTCTGAGAGCAAGGTGAGAGGATTATGCATGAAGACACTGGGCTGTCATCCATGCTGCGGGTGGGTGAGAATTCTCTCTACATTATTATAAAATATAGCAACGGTAAATATAGAACAAGTTGTCATCTTACAAAATAAGTTTTTGCTACAAATTTTTCCCCAAGTTTTTTGCTATTTGAAGGCCTTGCATGACTTGCTTCTCTTATAGCTGCTTTGGGCCCTAGAGTCTACCTTTCATCCTCAGTGTCATGGTCTCTGCCACTTAGAGGCAGTTCATTTTCACAATTTAGTGACGTGTCTGTCAAAAGTAATGAACTAAATTGTTCAGCAGTTAATTTATATTAATTTTGAGAAATGCATTTCAGTTTTTGATTATGTTAATAAGACTTTTACTTTGAGGGGAGAATATCCTAGCAAATGAAAAAGATGTTACAATCTTTAGCCAAAAAGAAACCACATATTTTGCAAAGGAACAGAAAGGATTTTGAAAGAGTCCCAGCGTCTAAAAATCTTTTTAGTTGAAATTATCTTAAATGTGGCCCATAGTTTAATGGGCATTATATGGCAACATTGCTCCCAGATAATGCCATTCCTAAATATCATGACATTAAAGCATAGAATAAAGAATGTTCTGTGACAACTTTACAATGTATTGCATACACAAATTGAGGTAATGATAGTTAGGTGTTTCGTGCTAATGGACTCATTATATTGATCCATGGTAAGATACAGATGCCAGCTCTCCCTTTGCTCAGTATTATAAACTACAACTGTAATTGTTAACAAAAGAATATATCGGAAAGAGAAAGTTGGTGAGAACCTTGTTTACTTCCTATGTCAATATTTTCATTCCAATATACTCAACTGTGTCATAAAACTTCAACATCAGAATAGGTGTGTTGCTGTGATTTTAAATACGAGAGACTCAGAGTTCAAATTCAGGCTTGATTTGTAAACTTTCAGACACTCAATTTCCTCACTGACACAAATTAAGATTACAGTATCCATCTTTCTGTTCCTATCTTTCTGCATTACTGTTAGAAAAAACATATTTACATGACTTTGAAATGACATCAGCAATGGACAAAGTGGCAGAGTAGGAAGTAGCAGTACAACCACAAACCCTCAAAAAAAGCAAAAAAAAACCCAAAAACACCACAAACAAAACAACAACAAATGGATAATATACCCACAGAAAGAAATACTGGTGAGATCAGCATACTTGAAATGACAGTAAATGTCTAAGGACAAGGAAGAAAGGCAGAGGCTCTAGGTATCAGCCATGTGGCAGGAACCACTGTGGTTTCCAGTGGCCAGCTCTGTTGAGAACACTGGTTCCTTTTGTAACTGAGGTAACAAACATCCATTTCTACCAGGGAACTCTAGAGAGGTTCACAACACTAATCCCATAAAGAGCAGCCATTGTTGAGCTGCTTTGGGAAAAGAAATGCCACCTCTCCAAATATTCTGTATGCCCCAACTCCAAAGCTATGGTTATATCCAAAGTGCCCATACTCCAGCCCTGGGCTCTGTGGTTGCACTGTAACTGCTTACATCTCAGAAGCTGCAGCACTGTCATAGGAAACTAGCTTGTACTCCAAACCCCAGAGCCAAAATCTCTCTGAGCATGCCTGCATTCTGAATACCAGCTCAGCTGCCATAGAGAGCTTGGGATGAGACCAGGCTCAGAGGCCAAGCCCAGGGCCATTGTAGCTTTGCACACAACCATGTTCCTATAATAGACTCCCTAAATACTTCACAAGCATCCGTCCCTTGCATACTGTTACCAATGCAGCAGAAGGGTGCTAGTACTCCAGACACCAGTGCCAGTACCGTCTGAGATCCCAGAACTATCATCTCTCCATGTGTGTTCATCCTTTAGGTTTCAGCTCGGTGATAACTCAATGAGTGCCACTCATCAGATACCAGTGCCACTACTATTGTGAACAAGCTCACAAGTTGGACCTACTGCCAAGAGGGATCCCCTAACCCACAAATTCCCCTTTGGAAGAAAAAGAGACCTTATCTGCCATCACTAGAGACCCCAACAATATCATCACCACTGTGGATATCCACAGCATTAGCTACTGAGGATCCCTGTAATTTTTGTCAACATTGACCTCAGCTGACAGAGCTACACTACAAAGCTATATCCTCACTGGTGCCAGAACTTCAGCACCTCACCCAGCAAGTACTCTCATACGCCTCCAAAGAAGAAGGTCTTTCCACACTAAAACTAGTCAGTAAAGTCTGGAAAAGGTGACTGCTCCACCAAAATGCATAGACGTCAATGTAAGGCAACAAGAAACATGAAAAACTAAGGAGACATATTACTACCAAAATAACAAAATATTTTTTCAGTAGCTAACTGAAGTAGCTACTGAAGATATGGAGGTATATGAACTACCTGAAAAAAGAATGCAAAATAATTGTTTTAAGCACTATCAATAAAGCATACAGAAACAATTCAGTGGAATTAGGAAAACAATACATGAACAAAATGAAAAATTTAAGAGAGAGATTAAGATTACTTTTAAAAGACCAGGACTTCAGGAGCTGAAAAATAAAATGAATAAAATGAAAGATGCAATAGAGAGTGTCAACAGCATAATTGATAAAAGAGAGAAAAGAATCTGTGAACCTAAGACAGGTTATTTATAGTAAGAGGAGAAAAGAAGGATAAAAATAAATGAAGAAAGTTTGTGTGATTTATGAGACACCAATAAAAAATTAAAAATTCTAATTTTAGCAGTCAAAGAAGGAGAAGAGAGAGGCAAAGAGGTAGAAAATCTTTTTGAAGAAATACAAGCAGAAAACTTTTCAAATCTGGGGAAGGATAACTATCCAGGTACCAGAAGGTCAAAATTGTCCAATCAGATTCAATATGAACAAGACTCTCCAAGACATATTATAATCAGACTGCAAAAATCAAAGGCAAACAGAAGATCCTGAAAGCAACAAGAGAAAAGAAGCCAATCATATAAAGGAGTTTTATTAAGGCTAGCGTGGATCTCTTAGCTGAAACCTTACAGATCAAGAATAGTGGAATAATATATTGAAAAGACTGAAGGAAAAATACTGCCAGTCAAGATTACTGTGCCCAGCAAAGTTGTCCTGGAGATATGAAAGAGAGATAAAGTCTTTCACAGATGAACATAAGCTGAGAACATTCATCACCACCAAATTTGTCTTATAAAAAATTGCTAAAAGTCCTTCAAGCTTGAAAGAAAAGGACACTAATGAGTAACACAAAAACAAATGAAAGTAAAACTCACTGGTAAAAGAAAGTACACAGTCAAATTCAGAATAGTACTGTAATGGTGGTGTGCAAACCACTTATATTTTTAGTATAAAGGTTAAAAGACAAAACTATTACAAATAATAGTAGCTATGATAATTTGTTAAGGATACATAACATAAAAGGATATAAATTGTGACCTCAAAAACATAAATGCTTGGCAGGGGTGTAAGTTAAAGTATAATGATTATTATGTGATCATATTTAAATTATTAGTAGATTATAACTATAGGATATTTTATGTAAGCTTCCTGGTAACCACAAAAGAAAGTCTATAAAAGATGTAAAAAAGATAAAAAGTAACGAATCAAATATATCTGTAGATAAAATCCTCTACTTCAAAAACAGACAACATGAATAGGTAAAGGAACAAAGGTTCAACAAAACAACCAGAAAACCAGAAAACAATCGAATGGAAGCACTCAGTCCTTACCTATTAATAATTATTTTGAATATAAATGGACTTAAATTCTCCAGTGAAAAGATTGATTGGCAGAATATATTTTTAAAAAATAAATCCTACTATATATTGCCTAAAATATATTACTTATTAATACTTAGATAATATTTGTATTGCCTAAAATAGGCAATACATAGTTGGATTTATTTTAAAAAATCTATTCTGCCACTCGATCTTTCTATTGGAGAATTTAAGTCCATTTGTATTTGAGATAATTATTAATAGGTAAGGACTGAATAATTCAATTACACTGTTTTCTGGTTTTGCCATATATACATATATATATGGAATATATATGGAATATATGTATATATAGAATATATATGGGATACATATATATGGAATACATATATATATATGTAACTGAGGTAACAAACATCCATTTCCACCAGGGAACTCTAGAGAGGAAGACTTGGGTACACAATACTAACTCCATATATATATATGTGGGGTTATATATAAATATGTATATATACACATATATTTATTCATATATATAAATACTGCACAGTAAATATATTCATAAATACTCCACAATAAAACTGTTAGAACTTAGAAAAACAAGTTCAGTAAATTTGCATGATACAAAAATCAGCATATGAAAACCAGTAGTTTCTATATGGTAACAATGATCTATCTGAAAAGAAATCAAGAAAACAATCCTATTTACAACAAATCTTAAAAAATCTACTTAGGAATAAATTTAACCAAGAAGTTGATAGATCTGTACACTGAAGGAGGTAATAGATCTATACACTGAAAAGTATTAAAACATTAATGAAAGAATTTGATGACACAAATAAATGGAAAGATATTTTGTGTTCACGAATTGGAAGAATTCATATTGTTAAAATGTCCATACTATGCAAATCAGTTTTCAGATTCAGTGCAATCCTTATCACAATTCCAGTGAAATGTTTTCACAGAAATAGAAAAATATATTCTTTTTTTTTTTTTTCTTTTTTTTTTTTTTTTTTTTATTATACTTTAAGTTCTAGGGTACATGTGCATGACGTTTATATCATGTATAACTCCCCAATGCAATCCCTCCCTCCTCCCCCCTCCCCATGATAGGCCCCAGTGTGTGATGTTCCCCTTCCCGAGTCCAAGTGATCTCATTGTTCAGTTCCCACCTATGAGTGAGAACATGCGGTGTTTGGTTTTCTCTTCTTGTGATAGTTTGCTAAGAATGATGGTTTCCAGCTGCATCCATGTCCCTACAAAGGACGCAAACTCATCCTTTTTGATGGCTGCATAGTATTCCATGGTGTATATGTGCCACATTTTCTTAATCCAGTCTGTCACAGATGGACATTTGGGTTGATTCCAAGTCTTTGCTATTGTGAATAGTGCCGCAATAAACAAACGTGTGCATGTGTCTTTGTAGTAGAGTAATTTATAATCCTTTGGTATATACCCAGTAGTGGGATGGCTGGGTCATATGGTACATCTAGTTCTAGATCCTTGAGGAATCGCCATACTGTTTTCCATAATGGTTGAACTAGTTTACAATCCCACCAACAGTGTAAAAGTGTTCCTATTTCTCCACATCCTCTCCAACACCTGTTGTTTCCTGACTTCTTAATGATTGCCATTCTAACTGGTGTGAACTTCCATTCACAATTGCTTCAAAGAGAATCAAATACCTAGGAATCCAGCTTACAAGGGATGTAAAGGACCTCTTCAAGGAGAACTACAAACCACTGCTCAGTGAAATCAAAGAGGACACAAACAAATGGAAGAACATACCATGCTCATGGATAGGAAGAATCAATATCGTGAAAATGGCCATACTGCCCAAGGTGATTTATAGATTCAATGCCATCCCCATCAAGCTACCAATGACTTTCTTCACAGAATTGGAAAAAACAGCTTTAAAGTTCATATGGAACCAAAAAAGAGCCCGCATTGCCAAGACAATCCTAAGTCAAAAGGACAAAGCTGGAGGCGTCACGCTACCTGACTTCAAACTATACTACAAGGCTACAGTAACCAAAACAGCATGGTACTGGTACCACAACAGAGATATAGACCACTGGAACAGAACAGAGTCCTCAGAAATAATACCACACATCTACAGCCATCTGATCTTTGACAAACCTGACAAAAACAAGAAATGGGGAAAGGATTCCCTATTTAATAAATGGTGCTGGGAAAATTGGCTAGCCATAAGTAGAAAGCTGAAACTGGATCCTTTCCTTACCCCTTATACGAAAATTAATTCAAGATGGATTAGAGACTTAATGTTAGACCTAATACCAAAAAACCCTAGAAGAAATCTAGGTAGTACCATTCAGGACATAGGCATGGGCAAGGACTTCATGTCTAAAACACCAAAAGCAACGGCAGCAAAAGCAAAAATTGACACATGGGATCTAATTAAACTAAAGAGCTTTTGCACAGCCAAAGAAACTACCATCAGAGTGAACAGGCAACCTACAGAATGGGAAAAAATTTTTGCAACCTACTCATCTGACAAAGGGCTAATATCCAGAATCTACCAAGAACTCAAACAAATATACAAGAAAAAAGCAAACAACCCCATCAAAAAGTGGGAAAGGATATGAACAGACATTTCTCAAAAGAAGACATCCATACAGCCAACAGACACATGAAAAAATGCTCATCATCACTGGCCATCAGAGAAATGCAAATCAAAACCACAATGAGATACCATCTCACACCAGTTAGAAAAATATATTCTAAAAATAATATGGAACCACAAAAGACGCTGAATTACCAAAGCAATCTCCAACAAAAAGAGTAAAGCCAGAGTTATCACACCATGGGATTTGAAACCTAGTGCAAGTCCATAGTAATCAAAATAGCATGGTACCAGCATAAAAACAGACAGACCAACAGAACAGAATAGACAGCCCTTAAATAAATAAATACACACATTTATAGTCAATTGATTTTCCACAAAGATACCAAAAACACACAATGGGAAAGAGAGTCCCTTTAAGAAATGGTACTCAGGAAACTGTATGTCCAGATGCAGAAGAATGAAGTTATACCCTTATCTTATAGCATATACAAAAAAAAAAAAAATCTCAAAATGGATTAAAGACTTAAATGTAAGACATTAAATTATAAAACTACTAAAAGAAAACATAGAAGGAAATCTTCATGGCATTGGTCTGGGCAAAGGTTTTTTTGGATACGACTCCGAAACCTGGGCAACAGAGGCAAAAACAGACAAATGGGACTACAACAAATTTAAAAAGCTTATGAAAAAAGGAAACAATAAACAGAGTAGAAAGACAACCTATGGAATGGCATAATATATTTGAAAAACATACATCTAATGAATGTTATTATGCATAATACATAAGATGCTCAAAACAATTCCATAGCAATAAACAAGTAAGCTGATTAAAAACTGGGCAAAAAACCTGAATAGACATTTCCTGAAGGAAGACATACAAATGGCCGACAGGCATATGAAAAAAATGCTCAACATCACTAATTAGGGAAATGCAAAATAGTACAATTAAAGACACAATAAAATATCTTGGCCGGGCGCAGTGGCTCAAGTCTGTAATCCCAGCACTTTGGGAGGCTGAGACGGGGGGATCACAAGGTCAGGAGATCGAGACCATCCTGGCTAACACGGTGAAACCCCGTCTCTACTAAAAAACATACAAAAAATTAGCCGGGCGTGGTGGCGGGCTCCTGTAGTCCCAGCTACTCGGGAGGCTGAGGCAGGAGAATGGTGTAAACCTGGGAGGCGGAGCTTGCAGTGAGCTGGGATTTGGTCACTGCACTTCAACTGGGGCGACAGAGCAAGACTCCGTCTCAAAAAAAAAAAAAAAAAAACTCACACCTGTCAGAATGTTAAAAGAGGAAAGATAACCAGTGTTGGCGAGAACATGGAAAAAAGGGAGTCCTTGTACACTCTTGCAGGGAATATTAATTAGTATAACTGCTGTGGAAAACAGTATGAAATTTACTAAAACCTTAAAAATAGACCTATCATATGATCTAGCATTCCCAATGCTGAGTATATATTCTGATTATAGAAATCAGTATGTCAAAGAGATATCTGCACTGTCATGTTCATTGCAACATTATTCACAAAAGCCAACATATAGGATCAATCTAAATGTCAACAGAATACTATTCAGCCATAAAGAAGAAAAATCATGTTATTTGTGACAACATGGGTTCTGGAGGATATTATGTCAACTGAAATAAGTCAGACACGGAAAGACAAATACTACATAATGTCACTTATATTTGCAATCTTAAAAATTAGAGCTCCTAGAAACAGAGAGTAAAATGGCAGTTACCAGAGACTGTGAATTTGGGGATTTGAGAGTTGGTCAAAGAACACAAAATTTTAGTTAGACAGAAGCAATATTTTCAGAAGATCCATTGTATATTAGAGTGACTGTAGTTAATAACAACATATTATGTACTTGAAAATTGTTAAGAAAGTGGATTTTAAATGATTTCACCACAAAAAATAAGTATGATAGTTAATATGTTAAACAGCTTGATTTAGCCATTTTTCAATATATACAGGTATCAAAACCTCATATTGTATACCATAAATATATGTACAATTTTTGTCATTAAGAAAAATAAACCAATACATAAATTAAAATGAAGAATTTAGCATAGTGTTGGGAATATAATCAGTATGCAATAATGATTGTTATTATTATTATTATTATCAGTATGCCAGTGGGGTTCAGACATTCATGCTGTATATTATTTTTCAACAGAAGCTTTTCCATGTATAGGTTACTATTGCTACATAACAAATCATTCCAAAGTTGAGCAGGTTAAAACACCAGTTATTTCTTATTGGTCATATATCGCATATAGGCTAAGATTTGGCTGATTTAGTCTGGCCCTGTCTGGTGGCTTTGTTTCTTACTGCCCATCTTTGGCTCCCCACTCCTCCTCCTTAGACTAGTGGGCTCTGCAAAGCACACTGTTGTCATGCTGAAGGCAGACTTGCAAAAAGGGCATTGAAGTCAACACTATGCCTTCTGAAGCCAAGGTTCAGAATTGGCACAATGTCACTTTTGCTATTGGTCAAAGTAAGCAACATGACAAACCCAACATCAAGGAGCAATAAAGAAGACTACACACAAATAAGGCTTTGTCAGGGTCAAGGGAGGGAAGATAAGAATTGGGGCCAAAAATTCAATCACCTCAGCATGTACTCTTCAAGAAAACATTCAGCAAACAACAACAAAACAAACAACTAGGATGAAAGTGCTTTTTTCTGTAAGTCATATTGAATTTTCTAAGGAGTCCAATGGACACAGGCCCAGAGTCATGTAGGGCTGCCTGACTTTGCCTGAAAGGAAGGACCTAAGCTTTGGTATTTGCCCATGTTCCTTGCCTATAGACTTTGTTCATCCAGTTGTGATATGTAACAGGAAATACATCAGCATTTATTCAGATTAGTAAGCCTCCAGAAATAAAAGAGCCCTCTTCTAAAACCATTTCTTGTCATTTTGTTCATAGGCATTAGTTCCTGTCTCTTTCTTCATGCCACTATTCATCCACTTATCACAATGTTCCAGCTGTTTTTTGTCTGTTTTATTCTCTATTTACTGGTTTATTGATTACTTCATCCAGCAACAATTTATTGGATGTCTATTCCATAAGAACTTGTCTTATGCACAGTGAATAGACCCCAGCTCTCCTGAAGCTTGTGTTTTAGCAGGGAGTATAGACATTAAGAAAATTAAACCTTACATGAATATGTACTGAACTATGTTTGAGGTAAATGCTGTAACTAAAACTGAAAGAGGGCAATGACAGTGTCTAGCAGAAGGAAATGAACTAGTCTGGGAATTTTCAAAACACTGTGGCAGGACTGATCTTTGAATGAAGCTTTAAAACACTGTTCTCTCTAACAGAAATATAATTTGAACCACAAATAAAATTTTAAATCTTTAGTAGCTACATTACATAAAGAAGAAACAGCTGAAATTGATATTAGCAATATATTTTACTTAATGCAATTCATCAAAAGTATTATCTTTTCAATATGCAATTGTTAGTGAATGGAAAGTCTTGACTGTGACTTGTTCAGCTCCTTGGTATGTCGAAAAGTGAACTGAATGAAACACACAAAGGAACAAAAGAAGACAGAAGCAACAAAAGTGTAGATTTATTGAAGCTAAAGTACACTCCACAGAGTGGGAGCAGGCTTGAGCAAACAGCTCAAGAGCCCTGATGACAATGTTCTTTGGGGTTTGTATTAAGCTAAAAGAATTTGGTAACACCCCTAAGTACCCTTTAGACTCCAATGGGTTACACCCTATGAAGGATTGGCCCACAACTAATTAGTGGCTGAAGTGGAGATTTGGCCTGCAGCCAAGCAGAGGCTGAAGTGGAAACTTGTTACCACAGGAGTGAGGATGTGGCCTGTATGCTGCTTAATCTTGCCTAGAACTGGATGCACCTGCTGTTTGTTTTGTTACATTTTAAACCTTGGTTGCCCTAATTTCCTATCCTCCTGTCTGTCTCACAATCATATAGAAATTAGTGATGAACTATTTTACATTCTTTGTGTATGTGTGCATGTGTGTATTATAACCACTTTATTGTGGTGTGATTGGCATACAAAAAGTTGTACATGTTTAATGTACACAAAGTGATGTGTTTGGAGATAACTATACATATATGAACCATCACCACAGTCAATGCTGTAAGTGTATCCATCACCTCCAAAAGGTTTCTCCCATCCCCTTTGGATTTTTTGCTCTTATAGCTCTGTTTTGGCTTTTCCTTTGGTGGTAAGAGTACTCAACAGAAGATCTACTATTTTACATTTTCATTAGTAAGTATTTGAAATCCAGTGTATAGTTCAGTGTATCTATATAACACATCTCAATTCTAACCAGCCACATTTCAAGTCCCCAATAGCCATACGGCTAGTGGCTTCCTTATCAGCCAATGTAGCTTTAAAGAACTAACCAGGCAAACTAGGGAAGAGAAATTTTACAGACAGAGAGAAGATTCCAGTAAGTGCAAAGTATCAGGGTGAACTAGAGAAACTTAAATAGCCTGTCTTGCTGAGAGCACAGGTTTCAGGTAAACTAGCATAATACAGAGCTAAAATCACACGGAATTTTAGAGTTCATGTTAATGTCACATGTTGTGTTTTTTATTCTACGTGTTATGGGAAGTAATTAAAAAATTTAAGTAGAGTATACAGGTACTGATTCAGATTTCACAGGATTGCCCTTGCTGCTGTGGGAAGAATGGATTTTAGGTGCAAGAGTGGATATGAAGGAGAACACCCAGGAATTATAGTTAGCACTTGCCACCCTCTAGGCAAGAGCAGGTGATAACAAGGACTGTGGAATGCAGTGAAGAGATTCAAGATGTTTAGTAGATAAAATCAATTAGAGTGTTTCTTAACCTTTAGATACAGGGTCTGGCTCCGTTGCCTCGCTGGAGTGCAGTGGATAATAATGGCTCACTGTACCTTGAACTCCTGGCTTAAGCAATCCTTTCACCTCAGCTTTCCAAACTGCTGGGATTACAGATGTGAACCATCACACCTAGCCAGGCTTTTCCTTTTCTATTTGAGAAGGGAATTACCTAGAATAGAGGTAAAAGCTATTTGCATTTGCTTTGTTTCCAGCTTTCCCAGAGAGGTAAATGTTATACAAAAAGTCTGAGGGACAAAATTGGTCAATTCAGAGTTAGACAAGAACCAATTAAATTATTTAGTTGGATAACTAGAGATATATTTTGAAGACTGGATATACAGTAGTTGAGCTGAAATGAGTGATCTGGTCTGGTCTTTGAATTTCAGAGTGGACACCATTGATCCTTGCAGATTGTCAGGTTCCAGGGTTCAGTTGCCTGTCATATAACTGTCACTAAATAAATGTTTCTTGAATGTGCTTTGTTATGACCCCCTATCTTCTCATGATGAGGTGGTAGATAAGACTGACAATCCAGGCAAATAGACCTTCAGCAGTATTCAATTTGTGCACTTATAATTTTTTCCCTCATTTTCACACTGATCCTTGCCTTAATTAATGATTGCAAGGCCTGGGTGTGGCCCATGCACAAGCATCCTTGAGTCCAAACATGGGTTAGTGAATTCTTATGGTTATTTCTCATTATTAAAGTAATAAGCAAATTTAACAAATCACTTTGAACCTAAAAGGTAAAACGTTCAGATGAATATTACTAAAATGTAGTTATAAATTGTATTATATAAATAAGAGAACAAAATCCATTGCAATTAATTCTATCAGTAAAATTGGATCAATCCAAGGTTTTCATACAATGCTTTCATGGCTTTTATCTTGGTGACATACTTACATCTAGGATTTTGCAAAGAAAAGCCTGTTTAGACTTGACTTTTCCATCCTTCTGAATTTTTTTATGCCAGTCACAGCCACAGTTCCTTTCTTTTGCATGTAACAATAATAAAATATGACATCTTAAATATTCAGAAAAACCTACAAAGTTTCAAACTTTCAAAGCTGTCTAGAGCACCTGTACATCACAGTGATATGAAAATCATCCCTCCTCAACTGTAATTGTATTTTAATGTAAAATAATATCAGTGACTTAAATATGCCTAAATTTAGGACTAATAAACCAACATTATTTTAAAGTGTCTATCATGCTGCACCTTGTACAATTCTAGAAGTGTTGAGAAATTAAATCGTTACCCTCAATAAACTGACACTATGGCTGAGAAAGCAAAGTGAATTAAAGAGAGAAACATTCATGACAACGTATGTGCTACTAGCCAGGGAAATTGAGTAGCTTTGTATTTACCGAATAGGGAAAAGATTGAATGGGGATGTTTGGCTTGTTTTCTTTTGACTGAAATAAGGAGTAAATTAGATAAGTGAAAGAGGGCAGAATTTTCCTCTTTGAGTGTTTTTACTATAAGTATGGTGGAGCCACAATGAAGAGCATTCTGTATTGGATAGGTGGTTCATAACAAGTCTGCTAAGAGATTGGTTAAAACAGTACTCTTAGAAACTGTGTTGGTCCATTTTCCATTGCTCTAAAAAATGTCTGAGATTGGGTAATTGATGAAGAAAAGAGGCTTACTTGGATCATGGTTCTGCAAGTTGTACAGCAAGCATGGCACCACCATCTGTTCAGTTTCTGGTGAGGGTCTCAGGAAGCTTACAATCATGGTGGGAGGTGGAAGGTAAAGGGGACAGCCCACATATCACATGGAGAGAGGAGGAGCAAGAGAGAGAAGGAAGAAGTCCCAGACTGTTTTAACCAACCAGATCTCTCAATGAACTGAGCAAGAAATCACTCATCACCAAAGGGATGGCACTAAGCCATTCATGAGGGATCCACTCCCATGATCGAATGTTTCCCACTATGGCCTACCTCCAACATTAGAGATCACATTTCATCATGAGATAGAGAGGGGACACACATCCAAACCATATAAGAGACAATTAATAACATTGTATTAAATGAATAAACTATAAAATGTGACAGTAATTTATATTTTTGTCACATTTTGATACTAGTTACTTTTTCTTACCTATAGAGTCATTTTGTAATTAAAGACAGATATGTGATAAGCCCTCTGCTAAGTGTTGTGGTGAAAAGAAAGGGATAAGAAATAATTCCTATCCTCAAATCATTCCCTTCCAGTATCATTTTCTTATTTGGGACCATCATCATTTTTCATTTGGACTTGTAAACTAAACTCCCTAAACTCTCTCCCCATTCAATAAATCATCCACAGGCTGTCGACAGTTTCTTTAAGTACAAATCTAATCAAGTTACTGTTCTGCTTAAAATTCTTCAATGAATTTGTGGTGTATGTTGCATAAAGTCTTGGTTCTTTAATATTACATAGACATTTCTTAACAGTTTGCATTTTCCTGGCCATCTTGTTTATATTGAAGCTGCACAAGACTATTTAATGTTTCCCAAATCTACCTTGTTCTTTCATGGCTCTGGTTCAAGGATAGTGCCTTGAGCATATTTTCACTGTTATATACCATTTTGATAAGGTTTGGCTCTGTGTCCCCACCCAAATCTCATCTTGAATTGTGCTGTCTTAATTCCCATTTGTTGTGGGAGGGACCCAATGAGAGATAATTGAATCATGGGGGTGGTTTCTCACGTACTGTTCTCATGGTACTGAATACGTCTCACAAGATCTGATGGTTTTTCAAGGTGAAACCCCTTTCACTTGGCTCTCATTCTTTCTCTTGCTGCTGCCATGTAAGAAGTTCCTTTCACCTTCTGCCATGATTGTGAGGCCTCCCTAGCCATGTGAGACTGTAAGTCCATTAAACGTCTTCCTTTTGTAAAATGCCCAGTCTTGGGGATGTCTTTATCAGCAGTGTGAAAATGGATTAATGCAGTAAACTGGTATCAGCAGAGTGGGGTGCTACTGAAAAGATACCCCAAAATGTGGAAGCAACTTTAAAACTGGGTAACAGGCAGAGGTTGGAAGAATTTGGAGGGCTCAGAAGAAGACAGGCAATTGTGGGACACTTTGGAACTTCCTAGAGACGTGTTGAATGGCTTTGCCCAAAATGCTGATCGTGGTATAGGCAATAAAGTCCAGGCTGAGGTGCTTTCAGATAGAAATGAGGAACTTGTTGGGAACTGAAGCAAAGGTGACTCTTGTTATGTTTTAGCAAACAGACTGGTGGCATTTTGCCCCTGCCCTAGAGATTTGTGGAACTTTCAACTTGAGAGAGATGATTTAGGGGCTCTGGCAGAAGAAATTTCTAAGTAGCAAAGCATTGAATAAGTGACTTGGGTGCTGTTAAAGACATTCATTCAGTTTTATAAGGGAAGGAAAGCATAAAAGTTTGAAAATTTGCAGCCTGACAGTGCAATAGAAAAGAAAATCCCATTTTCTGAGGAGAAAGTCAAGCTGGCTGCAGAAATTTGCATAAGTAATGAGGAACTGAATGTTAATCCCAAAGACAATGGGGAAAATGTCTCCAGGGCATGTCAGAGGTCTTCACAGTAGCCCCTCCCATCACAGGCTGAGAGGCCTAGAAAGAAAAAGTGGTTTCATGGGCCAGGACTAGGGTTCCTGGGCTGTGTGCAGCCTAGGCTTCAGAGGGTGCAAGCCCCAAGCCTTGGCAGCTTCCACAAGGTGTTGAGCCTATGAATGCACAGAAGTCAAAAACTAAGGTTTGGGAACCTCTTCCTAGATTTCAGAGCATGTATGGAAACACCTGGATGCCCAGGCAGAAGTTTGCTATAGGGGTAGCCCTCATGGAGAACTTCTGCTAGGGCAGTGTAGAAGGAAAATACGGGGTCAGAGTCCCCACACAGAGTACCTACTGGGGCACCACCTAATGGAGCTTTGAGAAGAGGGTCACCATCCTCCATACCCCAGAATGGTAGATCCATTGACAGCTTGCACAATTTCCCTGGAAAAGCCACAGACACTCAATGCCAGCCCGTGAAACCAGCCAAGAAGAAGGTTGTACCCTGCAAAGCCACAGAGGTGGAGCTGTCCAAGACCATGGGAACCAACCTCTTGCATCAGTAAGACCTGGATGTGAGACACAGAGTCAAAGGAGATCATTTTGGAGCTTTAAGATGTGACTGCCCCACTGGATTTTGAACTTGCATGGGGCTTGTAGCCCCTGTGTTTTGGCCAATTTATCCCATTTGGAATGGCTGTATTTACCCAATGCCTGTATCCTCATAGTATCTAGGAAGTAACTAACTTGCTTTAGATTTTACAGGCTCACAGACAGAAATGACTTGGCCTTTCTCAGATGAGACTTTGGACTGTGGACTTTAGAGATAATGCTGAAATGAGTTGACTTTGAGCTGTTGGGATGGCATGAATGGTTTTGAAATGTGATGACATGAGATTTTGGGAGGAGACAGCTAGCGCTGATATGGTTTGACTCTGTGTACCCACCCAAATCTCATCTTGAATTGTACTCCCATAATTCCTATGTATTATGTGAGGGACGCAGTAAGAGATATTGAATCATGGGGGCAGTTTCTCACATACTGTTCTTGTGGTAGTGAATAAGTCTCATGAGATCTAATGGTTTTATAAGGGGAAACCCCTTTCACTTGGCTCTCATTCTTTCTTTTACCACCACCATGTAAGCAGTGCCTTTCACCTTCCACTTGACTGTGAGGTCTCCCTAGCCATGTAGAACTGTAAGTCCGTTAAAGCTCTTTCTTTTGTAAATTGCCTAGTCTTGGGTATGTCTTTATCAGCAGTGTGAAAATGGACTAACACATATTTTAAAATAATAAATTTAACTCATCTCCTTGTTTACTCTCTTTCATTTTGGAGATGATGCTTGGACTGAAACATCATAGGTTTAGATTTCAGACTGTGATTGCTAGTGTGGAGATGCAGGGTGTGATATATGATGGTATAGGGCTTCAACTATTTAACTGAGAATTTAGTAGCAATGTAGAGCTGATAAAGGTTAGATTTGCATTTTATGTTGCTTATTTCTAGTAATTTGCTTAAAAGAGTGTCTCAATTGCACCAATGTTAGATTGCTGGTGCCTCCTACAACATTTAGGAATGTATTGCAGTAATACAGATATAATATGATTATATCCTGTATTTGGGTAGGCTTAGAAAGAAAAGGTGAAAACAATTGTATTTATGGTAATTTATCTTGAAATCTAAACATAGAGAGTGCACAAATAAAATTATTCAATTTTTTTAAAAAAACCCAACAATTATAATACAAATATAGTAATGTATGATTGTCCTATGGTGATAGTGTGATCTGAATGCCTCCACAAAAATTGGTTAAACTTCCAGAGATGACTGATTCCTGATGTATTGACCAGAGGTTCAAAACATAACAAATATTCCTCTGTGAAATTCTCTCTTGTTGTGAAAATCTAATAAATATGATAGAACAAAGTTGTTTACTACTGAACAAGTGATGCATAATATTTCCATTCTTCAAGAAACTAAAAATTCAGAAAGAACACACATCTAAGGAACATTCTCTCTACACATATGCCATTTTATTAATTAGTGGTCAGAGCACTATGGGACACTGTAGAAAAATACAGTTATGGATGCTACATTGTTCTGGTATAGTTTTGCTAATAGCTGGGTTACTACATAAAATGGAATAGACAAATGGGAATACTTCCCACTAATTTTTAAGGATTGGGGCTTCATAATAGTTCAACTAAGTAAAAATTTAAAGAGGATTAAGTATGATTTTTATACAACAAGAAACAGGCAGTTTTTTCCTTTTCTCAGATAGTGTCATTGTAGTTATCTGCAGCTTAAATTTGGAACTAAGGCAATCACTGTATGTTCCTAATCTTCTGGTTTCCTGCCCCCTTCCCCCAGTTTCCAGTATTTCTCAAATACATAATCCTATCCCCTAGTTAAGCATCAGTCTTTTCGATTTTATTTGTGAGTCTCTGGGAGCCAGTACCTTGGCTTTATGATACGGTGTTTTTGACATAGAAGCTTCAGGTGAGGAGAGAGGTTTATAGAGCAGGAGATAGTTTGAGGGTATAAAGATAAAGATGTGAAGAAAGAAGTGGTAGATATGAGGAAGTATTTGATTAAAAAAACATTCACACATGAACTGTCAAGGGGGCTATGACATGTTTATCTGTAATTGGCTTAGAGGCATCTCTTGAGAGTTCTTTTTTTCTTAATAACCTTTACTTCCTTTGACAAAAGTCCCATTATTACATTATGAAGTGCTGGTACTCCATCATATAAATGATGAACAGACAAAGTGGAAGGAAAATTTTTAGTAAATGACTCAGTATTCCATCAATCTCTATTAATATAGTGTCTACTACCTGAATAGATAGCGATGTCACAAGTTTGTTATTGTGCCAGCCACTTTGTAAATCATGAGCACAGGGTCATCAAATGAAGGCCTATGTTCTCTGGCTGAAGAGTTATGTAGTCATACTATTTATCATAAAGATCCATTTATTATTTTACTTTCAAAAATAAAATATAATCTGAAAATTTGATTTTTCTTTTCATGTAGTAGATCTTAAAAGAAAAATACCTGAAATAATAGAGATTTCTCAATTATTAAGAATTTATATGAAATTATTAATCTGATACCTTTTACCCATATACATTTGATTTAATTTGCATTTATATTTTAATTCAGTGAAGAGAATGGTTTGCATACACAATACCCGTCTCCATTAAATGAGTCTTTTATTAAATACTGTGTAAAACAATCCTTAATTAATGCTTACTATGTGCTGCACTGTGCAAAAATTAACTGTAATTATTGCTCTCCATTTTACAATTTAAGTAGGAACAGATTTCCATTTCAAATACTCAGCTTTCACACACAGGTGAATAGATGGCATACAGCAGATTTTACTGCTCATCAAAACTTGATATCTTGTCAGCTGTGAGATCTTTTTGTATTGACATTTTGTTTCTGCAAAACATTTTCTGAATGGGAGTGAATTTCTATTTCCTGTTTGGGGGTAACTCACTACTTACGGTGGTAGGGAGCTCAAAATTGACAATAAGAATTCTGCTACATAAATCAGATGATAATATAAATATCTTGTTTAATGTTCTGAATATTTGCAATCAAAATTTTACATAATCTTTAACTGAATAGCTGTAGAGGGAAGCAGGAAAACTCAATTATATGTGTAAAAGAGTATAAAATGGAGCTATATATTGGAAGGATTGCTAGATGGGTTAAGAAAATCAAGTCTTTCTATCTTCTACAGGAACAGGAATTTTAGCTAGGCACATGGACATCAAGTTGAAGACTACTTTACTGGACACTCTCATAGTTAGATGTGACCATGTGATTAGTTTCTGGCCAATCAGATGTGAAAGGAAGCAATATATGCTATTTCAGAGTTATGTGGTTTAAGAGAAAAGGAGCAGGTTCTTCCTGTTCTTTCCCTATTGTAATTTTGCTGGAATATGGATTTAATGGTGGGAGTTAGAACAGACATCTCACACATGAGATAAGACCTGCACGAGGAAGCTGGCAAAACCATAAACTGGCAGGGCCTGGATTACTTGATGTCATGAAACAGACTGCCTCCACTTGGAAAGGGTTATATATTTACCTTTTGCCTGAACCACTGCTATTTTCTCATTTTGTTTAACAGTCATACCACACCCTAAATAATACAACATCTAAATCATTTCAAGAAAATATCCAAATCTTAGTGAAAGAAAGATTTTTTGGGACTTAATTAGCCAAAGAAACTGTCTGACTTGAACATATTGATAGTAGATCAACACCATCCAACAGAACATTCTGAGATGATATAAATGTTTTTCATTATCCAATTCAGTAGCTATTAGGCACATATAGATATTGGGCATGTATATATGGTAAGTTACGTTGGATTCTGCTATTGAGTTTTCCAAATTGTGCAAATTTGCCTCTCCATTTGCAGTTTACGAAATTTCCATTGTTCCTCCTGCACTCCAATTCTCAGTTAGTACTTTTAATTTCAGCCACTTTGGTAAGTGTGTTGTTTTATTTTAGTTTTAGCTTGTGAATTTCCCTTATCACTAATAGTCTCAACATATTTTCTTATGTTTAAGTGACTGTTTGGGTTTCTTTTTTTTAATTGCTTGTTAACACATCTTGTTCATTTTTCTATTGTTTTTCTTTTTCTCATTCCTTTATAGAATTAAAAAATGAATTCTGAATATAATTCCTTTTGTCATTTATATGTGTTACAAACTTACTGTTCTAGTCCAGGACTTTTCTGTTTGGTCTCTTGATAGTGTCTTAATAAACAGAAATTGTTAATTTTATTGTATTCTAATTTATAAATTTCCCCTTTATTCATGTGTCTTGCATTCTATTTAAGCAGATTGACCTTAACTTCAGCCCATAAATAAAGTCTCCTGTATTATCTTCTAGTAACTTTTGTTTGGTCTATCATAATTAGATTGAAATAATGCAGATGTTACTTTTATGTATATGGTAAAAGATAGCATTCAAGTATTGTTTTCCCATATGTATATCTAGTCAACTCTATCACCGGGTATTAAAAAGACTGCTTCTACAAATTTGCTCTGCAGTGCCATCTTGTTGAAACTCAAGAGTTCATAATATGCTTGAGTCTAGACTCTTTTCTATCATTGTCTATTTTTACTGAGTTTTGTCTTCATGCTGTATCGGTAATTAAGAGCAATACTAAAATCTCTCAGTATCTTTATAGACTTACCTGCTTTGTCTTATACTTTTGTTAATTCTTGGAATTCTCATATTTCCTATATGTCTACCTTATATTATTATCTCTTGTAATTGTTTCTTCCCTACAGCTACCATATCACAGGCCAGCTTTTAAAAAGTTAGATGTGTATGTCATATGTTTAGTTACTAAGGTGTTAGATGTATTTTCTAACATTTACAATTTCAGTTTTGTTATTGTTCATAACTTTTTTTTTTTTTGAGACGGAGTCTCGCTCTGTCGCCCAGGCTGGAGTGCAGTGGCCGGATCTCAGCTCACTGCAAGCTCCGCCTCCCGGGTTTACGCCATTCTCCCGCCTCAGCCTCCCGAGTAGCTGGGACTACAGGCGCCCACCACCTCGCCCGGCTAGTTTTTTGTATTTTTTTTTAGTAGAGACGGGGTTTCACCATGTTAGCCAGGATGGTCTCGATCTCCTGACCTCGTGATCCGCCCGTCTCGGCCTCCCAAAGTGCTGGGATTACAGGCTTGAGCCACCGCGCCCGGCCTATTGTTCATAACTTAAAATCCTTTTTTATATTATTATAACCTTTAGCCCACTTACATTTAATAAATAAATCACATTTAATTTATAACTACCACATTACAAAGGGCTATTTGACTCATCTGCCTGTGATCCTTCGCTTTCTATTTTCTTGCCTTATTTTTATTTAAGTGTTTTAAAAATTGTTGTAATGACCTTAATTAATTTCAAAGTTATGCATTCTTTTCCTATTCATTATTTACCATAGTGATTACTGCATGTCTCCTTAATTCATCAAATATAACGCTAAATTGTGATTTTGACATGTGTCCAGACCTTACATCATTTCAATTCTATCTTCTTCTAACTTACATGCCATTGTTGTCACAAATGCTAGTTTTCTCTTTTAAATATCCAAATCATTTTTTGCAGTAAACAGTCACTATTCTTTTAGAGTTTTCCAACATATTTATCCTTTTCTTTAAGAGTATTTAATTCCTTTTTTCCTCTGAGATTTGATGTGGAATCATTTTTCTTCTGATTCTAGAATATAGATTAGTCTATGTCTCTTTGTTTATATATATAAACATATAAGTATAAATATATATATATATATAAAATATATGGTACACATACATATAACTTTTAAATCTTACATAAAGTCCAGGCATCATCTAGACACTAGAAATACAACAGTGAATAAAACAAACAAAATTGCCATCTACATAAAGCTTACATTCTAATCAAGGGAGACATATACATAAGTCAAATATAAAGTATATTTTATGAAATATATCAGATAAGGCAGTAGGGAATATTCACGAGGAGGGGATGGGTGTTCTGATTATAGACTTTGAAAGTATAACATAGCCTAAGCATATTAAATACAAGGAAATCCATACCCAGATATGTCATCGTGAAACCAGATTAGCAATGGCAAAGAGAAGTACTTTATACACAGATAGAGTAAAAAGCAAATAACTTGCAAAGGAATGACTGCAAGCCTGACAATAGACTTGTTTTTTTCTCTCTTTTTTTTTATTATACTTTAAGTTCTGGGGTACATGTACGGAATGTGCAGGTTTGTTGCACAGGTATACATGTGACATGGTGGTTTGCCACACCCATCAACCCATCTTCTACATTGTGTATTTCTTCTAATACTATCCCTCCCCTAGCCCCCCACCTGCCAACAGGCCCCAGGGTATGATGCTCCCTTCCCTGTGTCCATGTGTTCTCATTGTTCAACTCCCACTTATCAGTGAGAAAATGTGGTGTTTGGTTTTCTGTTCTTGTTTAGTTTGTTGAGAATGATGGTTTCCAGCTTCATCCATGTCCCTGCAAAGGACATTAACTCATTCTTTTTATGACTGCATAGTATTCCATGGTGTATATGTGCCACATTTTCTTGATCCAATCTGTCATTGGTGGGCATTTGGGTTGGTTCCAAGTCTATGCTATTGTTAACAATGCCACAATAAACATACATGTGTATGTGTCTTTATAGTAGAATGAGTTATAATCCTTTCGGTGTGTATCCAGTAATGGGATTGCTGGATCAAATGGTATTTCTGGTTCTAAATCCTTGAGGAATAACCACAATTTCTTCCATAATGGTTGAACTAACTTACACTCCAACCAACAGTGTAAAAGTGATCCTATTTCTCCACATCCTCTCCAACTTTTTATGAGAAAAATGGGAACCAGAACACCTCAGAATAATATCTTTAAACTATTTTGGGAAAAAATTCTGTAAACTTAAAATTATGGTCTCATGATCGCATACAATATTTTAAGGAGGGTGAAATAAGGGCTTCTATAAATGTGAAAATCTGAGAGAAATTACCACTATTAAATCTTCGTTAAGAAGATTTTAAGAAATGTACTTCAGGAATCAAGAAACGCAAAAGGCAATGGTAAACAAAGAAATATGTAAGCATTTAAGTTAAATATAAATAAGAATCATCTACCAAAAACAACTTTACAAATCTACTTTGTGGAGTTAGAAAGGCCAACCCTGAAAAACAGTATTCATATTTTTAAGGCAGTGGTGATGACTTAAAATCTTATAAGACTATGACACTCTTATTTGGAAGAAGATATAAAATATTAACTTTACACGTTGTAAAATTCCATAGGAAATTACTAAGTGTAAATAAAAGGACAGAAAAATAGAATTTGTAACATTAAAACGTGGTTTGAAAATATGTAATAATGTAATAAAGAAACAATTTACAATCAAGAATAAGAGAAAAAAGAAGGGCAGAATTATAGAGAGTAGAAAGCTAAAAAATTCATGATACTATTTTAAATTTACAAGCAGCAAACAAAAATTATATCAATTACAGGTTTGGGAGAAGACAATGAATTAAATTTGGGGGGCAGTAATATACAGACAATTACAACAATATGGGTAATATCCTCTTTCTTATATTTGATTGTGATTGATTGGAGGTTATTTTGTTATTTTTCCATATTTCCATATTTATACACCAAAATATATTTTAGAAATTTTAAAATTATATGAAGTGGCAATGTCTATGATTCAAATTAGAAAAAAATACAACTTGCATGTTTTCTCCTTTTTTCCTCCTCACGTGTATTTAACATGAAAATTCCACTCACTGACATTTTAACTTGCTGTACCTGTATTCATATTTTTTGAAGGTACAGATCATTTCCTTGTACTTTCTTTCTTATTTTATCTGGCTCTGCCTGAAATGAATAGCCGGCATTTAAATCGATGGCAAATGTGCTTCACTCTATAAAGGCAAAAGCTATTAGTCTTTATGATATCCAATAGCCTCTACTGTCCTGTCTTCTGTCTTTTCCAAGTGGACATCAGTTAACAGATATATAGTAAAGTTATTGATAATGTTTGTCATCAACTCAATTTATAATTTCAAATAAACTGAGTGTATCTTAAAAACTAAGCATCAATTTAAATAAATCAGATTTTCCTGTGAGTGTATAAAATGAAGCAAAGATTCACACATTAAATTCTGCACTACTGAGCCATTACAATGCTGTCTAGATGTACTATTCTTCTAAATTGAACAACTCAGCTCATACTCTTTAGTCCACCAAATTCATTGTTAAAGATATTTTATTTTTAATTGAAAAACCTGGAAATGGAAGCATATTTTTGCCTGAGGAAAATGTAATATTTAAACAGATTCAGCTTGAGTAAAATCCACATGCAACTGAGGGTTTACTCTTTAAAAAGTCATAGGTTTCCACATAGAATTTTGGTAAGATGCTGTGGTTAGCAAACTTTTTTTGTGTTTTAGACGGAGTCTTACTGTGTCACACAGCTGGAGTGCAGTGGTATGATCTCGGCTCACTGCAACATCTGTTTCCTGGGTTGAAGCGATTCTCCTGCCTCAGCCTTCCAAGTAGCTGGGATCACAGGCATGCACACCTATGCCCAGCTAATTTTTGTATTTTTAGTAGAGATGGGGTTTTGCCATGTTGGGCAGGCTGGTCTCAAACTCCTGAACTCAGGTGATCCAACCACCTCGTCCTCCCAAAGTGCTGGGATTACAGGCGTGAGTCACCATGCCTGACCAACAAACTTTTCTTACATATGAAAAAACTACCAATTCACTTCTGGGCTTTCAGTGACAAGGAAAACTGAACAGTTTAGGATGGTTTAATGAAGGTTCAAAACCAGATGCAAATATGATGAATTCACTCAGTGAGCTTTTTGGAAATATGCCAGATCTTTTTTTTTTTTTTCTTTTTTCTTTTTTATTTATTTATTTATTTATTTTTATTATACTTTAAGTTCTAGGGTACATGTGCATAACGTGCAGGTTTGTTACATATGTACTTATGCCATGTTGGTGTGCTGCACCCATCAACTCGTCAGCACCCATCAATTCATCATTTATATCATGTATAACTCCCCAATGCAATCCCTCCCTCCTCCCCCCTCCCCATGATAGGCCCCAGTGTGTGATGTTCCCCTTCCCGAGTCCAAGTGATCTCATTGTTCAGTTCCCACCTATGAGTGAGAACATGCGGTGTTTGGTTTCTCTTCTTGTGATAGTTTGCTAAGAATGATGGTTTCCAGCTGCATCCATGTCCCTACAAAGGACGCAAACTCATCCTTTTTGATGGCTGCATAGTATTCCATGGTGTATATGTGCCACATTTTCTTTTTTTTTTTTTTTTTTTTTTTTTTTTTTTTTTTTTTTTTTTTTTTTTATTTTTTTTTTTTTTTATTTTTTATTTTTTATTATACTTTAAGTTCTAGGGTACATGTGCATAACGTTTATATCATGTATAACTCCCCAATGCAATCCCTCCCTCCTCCCCCCTCCCCCTGATAGGCCCCAGTGTGTGATGTTCCCCTTCCCGAGTCCAAGTGATCTCATTGTTCAGTTCCCACCTATGAGTGAGAACATGCGGTGTTTGGTTTTCTTCTTGTGATAGTTTGCTAAGAATGATGGTTTCCAGCTGCATCCATGTCCCTACAAAGGACGCAAACTCATCCTTTTTGATGGCTGCATAGTATTCCATGGTGTATATGTGCCACATTTTCTTAATCCAGTCTGTCACAGATGGACATTTGGGTTGATTCCAAGTCTTTGCTATTGTGAATAGTGCCGCAATAAACATACGTGTGCATGTGTCTTTGTAGTAGAGTAATTTATAATCCTTTGGGTATATACCCAGTAGTGGGATGGCTGGGTCATATGGTACATCTAGTTCTAGATCCTTGAGGAATCGCCATACTGTTTTCCATAATGGTTGAACTAGTTTACAATCCCACCAACAGTGTAAAAGTGTTCCTATTTCTCCACATCCTCTCCAACATCTATTGTTTCCTGACTTCTTAATGATTGCCATTCTAACTGGTGTGAGATGGTATCTCATTGTGGTTTTGATTTGCATTTCTCTGATGGCGAGTGATGATGAGCATTTTTTCATGTGTCTGTTGGCGGTATGGATGTCTTCTTTTGAGAAATGTCTGTTCATATCCTTTCCCCACTTTTTGATGGGGTTGTTTGTTTTTTTCTTGTATATTTGTTTGAGTTCTTTGTAGATTCTGGATATTAGCCCTTTGTCAGATGAGTAGGTTGCAAAAATTTTCTCCCATTCTGTAGGTTGCCTGTTCACTCTGATGGTAGTTTCTTTTGCTGTGCAAAAGCTCTTTAGTTTAATGAGATCCCATTTGTCAATTTTGGCTTTTGCTGCCGTTGCTTTTGGTGTTTTAAACATGAAGTCCTTGCCCATGCCTATGTCCTGAATGGTACTACCTAGATTTTCTTCTAGGGTTTTTATGGTATTAGGTCTAACATTTAAGTCTCTAATCCATCTTGAATTAATTTTCGTATAAGGGGTAAGGAAAGGATCCAGTTTCAGCTTTCTACTTGTGGCTAGCCAATTTTCCCAGCACCATTTATTAAATAGGGAATCCTTTCCCCATTTCTTGTTTTTGTCAGGTTTGTCAAAGATCAGATGGCTGTAGATGTGTGGTATTATTTCTGAGGACTCTGTTCTGTTCCACTGGTCTATTTCTCTGTTGTGGTACCAGTACCATGCTGTTTTGGTTACTGTAGCCTTGTAGTATAGTTTGAAGTCAGGTAGCGTGACGCCTCCAGCTTTGTCCTTTTGACCTAGGATTGTCTTGGCAATGCGGGCTCTTTTTTGGTTCCATATGAACTTTAAAGCCGTTTTTTCCAATTCTGTGAAGAAAGTCATTGGTAGCTTGATGGGGATGGCATTGAATCTATAAATAACCTTGGGCAGTATGGCCATTTTCACGATATTGATTCTTCCTATCCATGAGCATGGTATGTTCTTCCATTTGTTTGTGTCCTCTTTTATTTCACTGAGCAGTGGTTTGTAGTTCTCCTTGAAGAGGTCCTTTACATCCCTTGTAAGCTGGATTCCTAGGTATTTTATTCTCTTTGAAGCAATTGTGAATGGAAGTTCATTCCTGACTTGGCTCTCTGCTTGTCTGTTACTGGTGTATAAGAATGCTTGTGATTTTTGCACATTAATTTTGTATCCTGAGACTTTGCTGAAGTTGCTTATCAGCTTAAGGAGATTTTGGGCTGAGACGATGGGTTTTTCTAAATATACAATCATGTCATCTGCAAACAGGGACAATTTGACTTCTTCTTTTCCTAACTGGATACCCTTGATTTCTTTCTCTTGCCTGATGGCCCTAGCCAGAACTTCCAACACTATGTTGAATAGGAGTGGTGAGAGAGGGCATCCCTGTCTTGTGCCAGTTTTCAAAGGGAATTTTTCCAGTTTTTGCCCATTCAGTATGATATTAGCTGTGGGTTTGTCATAAATAGCTCTTATTATTTTGAGGTACGTTCCATCAATACCGAATTTATTGAGCGTTTTTAGCATAAAGGGCTGTTGAATTTTGTCAAAAGCCTTTTCTGCATCTATTGAGATAATCATGTGGTTCTTGTCTTTGGTTCTGTTTATATGCTGGATTACATTTATTGATTTGCGAATGTTGAACCAGCCTTGCATCCCAGGGATGAAGCCCACTTGATCATGGTGGATAAGCTTTTTGATGTGCTGCTGAATCCGGTTTGCCAGTATTTTATTGAGAATTTTTGCATCGATGTTCATCAGGGATATTGGTCTAAAATTCTCTTTTTTTGTTGTGTCTCTGCCAGGCTTTGGTATCAGGATGATGTTGGCCTCATAAAATGAGTTAGAGAGGATTCCCTCTTTTTCTATTGATTGGAATAGTTTCAGAAGGAATGGTACCAGCTCCTCCTTGTACCTCTGGTAGAATTCAGCTGTGAATCCATCTGGTCCTGGACTTTTTTTGGTGGGTAGGCTATTAATTGTTGCCTCAATTTCAGAGCCTGTTATTGGTCTATTCAGGGATTCAACTTCTTCCTGGTTCAGTCTTGGGAGAGTGTAAGTGTCCAGGAAATTATCCATTTCTTCTAGATTTTCTAGTCGATTTGCGTAGAGGCATTTATAGTATTCTCTGATGGTTGTTTGTATTTCTGTGGGGTCAGTGGTGATATCCCCTTTATCATTTTTTATTGCGTCTATTTGATTCCTCTCTCTTTTCTTCTTTATTAGTCTTGCTAGCGGTCTGTCAATTTTGTTGATCTTTTCAAAAAACCAACTCCTGGATTCATTGATTTTTTGGAGGGTTTTTTGTGACTCTATCTCCTTCAGTTCTGCTCTGATCTTAGTTATTTCTTGCCTTCTGCTAGCTTTTGAATGTGTTTGCTCTTGCCTCTCTAGTTCTTTTAATTGTGATGTTAAAGTGTCAATTTTAGATCTTTCCTGCTTTCTCTTGTGGGCATTTAGTGCTATAAATTCCCTCTACACACTGCTTTAAATGTGTCCCAGAGATTCTGGTATGTTGTATCTTTGTTCTCATTGGTTTCAAAGAACATCTTTATTTCTGCTTTCATTTCGTTATGTACCCAGTAGTCATTCAGGAGCAGGTTATTCAGTTTCCATGTAGTTGAGCGGTTTTGATTGAGTTTCTTAGTCCTGAGTTCTAGTTTGATTGCACTGTGGTCTGAGAGACAGTTTGTTATAATTTCTGTTCTTGTACATTTGCTGAGGAGTGCTTTACTTCCAATTATGTGGTCAATTTTGGAATAAGTGCGATGTGGTGCTGAGAAGAATGTATATTCTGTTGATTTGGGGTGGAGAGTTCTATAGATGTCTATTAGGTCCGCTTGGTGCAGAGATGAGTTCAATTCCTGGATATCCTTGTTAACTTTCTGTCTCGTTGATCTGTCTAATGTTGACAGTGGAGTGTTGAAATCTCCCATTATTATTGTATGGGAGTCTAAGTCTCTTTGTAGGTCTCTAAGGACTTGCTTTATGAATCTGGGTGCTCCTGTATTGGGTGCATATATATTTAGGAGAGTTAGCTCTTCCTGTTGAATTGATCCCTTTACCATTATGTAATGGCCTTCTTTGTCTCTTTTGATCTTTGATGGTTTAAAGTCTGTTTTATCAGAGACTAGGATTGCAACCCCTGCTTTTTTTTGTTCTCCATTTGCTTGGTAGATCTTTCTCCATCCCTTTATTTTGAGCCTATGTATGTCTCTGCATGTGAGATGGGTCTCCTGAATACAGCAGACTGATGGGTCTTGACTCTTTATCCAGTTTGCCAGTCTGTGTCTTTTATTGGAGCATTTAGTCCATTTACATTTAAGGTTAATATTGTTATGTGTGAACTTGATCCTGTCATTATGATATTAACTGGTTATTTTGCTCATTAGTTGATGCAGTTTCTTCCTAGCCTCGATGGTCTTTACATTTTGGCATGTTTTTGCAATGGCTGGTACCGGTTGTTCCTTTCCATGTTTAGGGCTTCCTTCAGGGTCTCTTGTAAGGCAGGCCTGGTGGTGACAAAATCTCTAAGCATTTGCTTATCTGTAAAGGATTTTATTTCTCCTTCACTGATGAAACTTAGTTTGGCTGGATATGAAATTCTGGGTTGAAAATTCTTTTCTTTAAGAACGTTGAATATTGGCCCCCACTCTCTTCTGGCTTGTAGAGTTTCTGCCGAGAGATCTGCTGTTAGTCTGATGGGCTTCCCTTTGTGGGTAACCCGACCTTTCTCTCTGGCTGCCCTTAAGATTTTTTCCTTCATTTCAACTTTGGTGAATCTGGCAATTATGTGTCTTGGAGTTGCTCTTCTGGAGGAGTATCTTTGTGGCGTTCTCTGTATTTCCTGAATTTGAATGTTGGCCTGCCCTACTAGGTTGGGGAAGTTCTCCTGGATGATATCCTGAAGAGTGTTTTCCAACTTGGTTCCATTTTCCCCCTCACTTTCAGGCACCCCAATCAGACGTAGATTTGGTCTTTTTACATAATCCCATACTTCTTGCAGGCTTTGTTCATTTCTTTTTCTTCTTTTTTCTTTTGGTTTCTCTTCTCGCTTCATTTCATTCATTTGATCCTCAATCGCTGATACTCTTTCTTCCAGTTGATCGAGTCGGTTACTGAAGCTTGTGCATTTGTCACGTATTTCTCGTGTCATGGTTTTCATCTCTGTCATTTCGTTTATGATCTTCTCTGCATTAATTAGTCTAGCTGTCAATTCTTCCACTTTTTTTTCAAGATTTTTAGTTTCTTTGCGCTGGGTACGTAATTCCTCCTTTAGCTCTGAGAAGTTTGATGGACTGAAGCCTTCTTCTCTCATCTCGTCAAAGTCATTCTCTGACCAGCTTTGATCCGTTGCTGGCGATGGGCTGCGCTCCTTTGCAGGGGGAGATGCACTCTTATTTTTTGAATTTCCAGCTTTTCTGCCCTGCTTTTTCCCCATCTTTGTGGTTTTATCTGTCTCTGGTCTTTGATGATGGTGACGTACTGATGGGGTTTTGGTATAGGTGTCCTTCCTGTTTGATAGTTTTCCGTCTGACAGTCAGAAGGACTGTCTGTTGGTCTGTTGGAGATTGCTTGAGGTCCACTCCAGACCCTGTTTGCCTGGGTATCAGCAGCAGAGGTTGCCAAAGATAGAATATTGCTGAGCAGCGAGTGTACCTGTCTGATTCTTCCTTTGGAAGTTTCCTCTCAGGGATGACTCCACCCTGTGAGGTGTGGGGTGTCAGACTGCCCCTAGTGGGGGATGTCTCCCAGCTAGGCTACTCAGGGGTCAGGGACCCACCTGAGCAGGCAGTCTGTCCGTTCTCGGATCTCAACCTCCGCGTTGGGAGATCCACGGCTCTCCCCAAAGCTGTCAGAGTCGTTCGCCTCTGCACCGCCCCCGCTGCTTTCCCTATTGGACCTCAGCTGTGGGCTGTCCCCAGAGGTGGAGTCTACAGAGACAGGCAGGTTTCCTTGAGCTGCTGTGAGCTCCACCCAGTTCGAGCTTCCCAGCGTCTTTGTTTACCTACTTAAGCCTCAGCAATGGCGGGCGCCCCTCCCCCAGCCTCGCTGCTGCCTTGCGGATAGATCGCGCAGACGGCTGTGTTAGCAGTGAGGGAGGCTCCGTGGGCGTGGGACCCTCCCGGCCAGGTGTGGGATATATTCTCCTGGTGTGCCTGTTTCCTTAAAGCGCAGTATTGGGGTGGGAGTTACGCGATTTTCCAGGTGTATGTGTCTCAGTTCCCCTGGCTAGGAAAACGGATTTCCTTCCCCCTTGCGCTTCCAGGTGAGGCGATGCCTCGCCCTGCTTCAGCTCACGCTGGTCAGGCTGCAGCAGCTGACCAGCACCGATTGTCCGGCACTCCCTAGAGAGATGACCCCAGTACCTCAGTTGAAAATGCAGAAATCACCGGTCTTCTGTGTTACTCGTGCTGGGAGTTGGAGACTGGAGCTGTTCCTATTCGGCCATCTTGCTCCGCCCGTGCCACATTTTCTTAATCCAGTCTGTCACAGATCTTAACTCCAATAGGACACCAAGTTTGAATTAATTATTTTAGCTTGAATAAAGTTATTATGCAAAGATAAGTATCACAATAGCTTGAAAGATTGCTCCTTTTAATTATTTCTGTATATTGGGTTCCTTTTTATTATAATGAAATATTTTAAGCACACTAAAAGTGGAATACTATATGGATTCCCAAGTGCTTATCCTTTAGTTTAAACAATACAACCCTATAAATATAACTAAAACCTCCTTTATAGTATTTCTCAATTCCACACTCTCTCCTTTACTCCCTAGAGGTGTAAATCCCAGATTTCATGGTTATCATTCTAGTGCATATCAAATATTTTTATTAAATATATTTACACCTCAAAATAATTTCATTTTGTATGTTATTAAATTTTATATGAAAGTGTGATTCTGTGTCTAATTTTTATCCCAATGTATTTTTAAGATTTATTTAGTTGATAAAATTTTCTCTATTTCATTTATTTTCACTATACATTCATTATTTACTTGATAGCTATTTTATATTTTCTCAATGTTACAAAAAATAAGCAATAAACATGCTTGCACATGTCTCCTTAATATTTAAAAACTGAAACAATGGAATGGAATAAGAGAGAAAAGAAAATGTCTGAATGTATCACACATAGTAAGGGTATTGCTTCACGGATCTTTTTTCCTTAAAAAAAAGTATGTTTGTATGAGATTGTACTATAAAAATTAGGTTTTTTTTACTGGGAATGGTGGTCAATTTTTTAAAGTACTGCTTTAAAATATGTAACTAGGAATTGAATTCCTTGATAGTAGGGTACAGTTATCTTAAATGGATATTTCCACTTTCCTGTCTAGAATGTTGGTGCCAACTAAATCTCAAAAGCAGTGAGGGTGAATTCTTGCTTCTATATAGCTTCAGCAATGCTTCTGAGACACTGATTGTCTCTCATAGTTTTAACTTGCATTGCCCTCACTGGCAATGAAGTAGATTGTCTGTTTTTCTTATTGGCCATTTTATTTCCCTTTTCAGTGAACTCCCTATTTATAGTCTTTGCCACTATCTCCTATTTTCTTAACTATTTGCTGTCTGTCTGATTTTTATATTGTGAGAGACCTTTATCATCTCAGATCTGTGTCCCTTTGATGGCCACCTATTTCAAACCTTTTTTTTATATAGTCTGTGGTTTACCTTTTAAATCATTTTGTGATACACAGAGATTTATTTTTCAGTGTGTTTGAATAGAGTGTTACTATTTTGATTTGTATTTTTAAAATACATTATTAAAAATTATTGATTATCTTGCAGTCATGAAGTTATTATTTTCTGTTTTGTTCCAAAGTATTTTAATTGCTCACATTTAGTATTTTAATGCCAATAACATTTATTGTTAGTATAAAACGGAAATCAAATTTATTTTTTATCTTTGAATGAAAGTTTATCTTAGAACCATTTATTAGATAGGTCATTTTCCCCAATTACATTATCCCTAAAATAGAATTATATTATGAAAAATAATTATGAAAATTGCTGCATCATTCATTGCAGTCTTCTGACCTTGCTCTTGGATAATTCTTTGCTATTTTTTGAATGGTTGCTCTTTCATATAATTTTAAGAATTAGCTTGTCTATGTAAAAAACTCCTTTGATTAATTTTATCTGAATTGCTTTTAATGTATAGATTTATTTTGACGTGATTAATGTCTTATATATAATAATTTTTATTGATATATGAGTTATACATATATTTTGGAGTACAGGTGATATTTTGATAACTGAATATGTGTAATGATCAAATCGGTGTAATTGGGATATCCATCAACTCTACCATTTATCTTTTCTTTGTGTTGGGAACATTGCAATTGTTCTTTTCTAGCCATTTTGAAATATACAACAAATTATTACTAACCATAATTTCCCTACTTTACTCTTGAATGCTAGAATTTATTTTTTCTATCTAACTGTATATTTGTATGCCTTAACCAACTTCTCTGTATTTTCCTTCCCTTCCACTCTTCCCAAATTCTGGCATCCATCACCATACACTCTAGCTCCATTTGATCCACTTTCTTAGCTCACAGATGAGTGACAACATGTGCTACTTACCTACCCATGCTTGGCTTCTTTTGCTTAACATGATGACCTCCAGTTTCATCCATGTTGCTGCAAGTGGCAGGATTCCTTTTTTTTTTTTTTTAAACAGCTGAATCATATTCCGTTGTGTAATAAAAGTTTTATTTGAGAGTAGTTTTGGATTTACAGAAAATTTCAAAGATAGTACAGATAATTCCATTTATTTGTGATATAGTTTGGCTGTGTCCCCTCCCAGATTTTTTCTTGAATTGTAACTCCCACAATTTCCACGTGTTGTAGGAGGAAGGCAGTGGGAAGGGAACTGGATTACGGGCGGCGAGTCTTTCCTGCGCTGTTCTCGTGATGATGAGTAAATCTCACGAGATCCGATGGCTTTAAAAGGAGGCGTTCGGCGCGACGAGCTCTTTCTTTGCTTGCCGCCATCCACGGAAGATGTGACTTGCTCATCTTTGCCTTCTGCCATGATTGTGAGGCCTCCCCAGCCAGGTGGAACTGTTAAGTCCAGTAAGTCTCTCTATTTTGTAAATTGCCAGTTTCGGGTATGTCTTTTTTTTTTTTTTTTTTTTTTTGAGACCGAGTCTCGCTGTCGCCGGGCTGGAGTGCAGTGGCCAGATCTCAGCTCACTGCAAGCTCCGCCTTCTGGGTTTACGCCATTCTCCTGCCTCAGCCTCCCGAGTAGCTGGGACTACAGGCGCCAGCCACCTTGCCCGGCTAGCTTTTTGTATTTTTAGTAGAGACGGGGTTTCACCGTGTTAGCCGGGATGGTCTCGATCTCCTGACCTCGTGATCCGCCCGTCTCGGCCTCCCAAAGTGCTGGGATTACAGGCTTGAGCCACCGCGCCCGGCCTCGGGTATGTCTTTATCAGCAGCGTGAAAATGGAAGAATACAATTTAACACCCAGTTTCCCCTGTTATTAACAGTTTACATTAGTATGGTACATTTATCAAAAATAATGAACCAATATTGACACATTATCTACTGTAATTAATGTTTTATTCAGATTGCCTTAGTTTTTGCCTAATCTCCTTTGTTTTTTATTCTAGCATCTCATTTAGAATTAGTATTCTATTTATTAGTCATGTCTCCTTAGTCTCTTCTTGGTATAACTTTTTCTCAGACTTTCCTTGCTGAAGTTTTGAGAGCTTTGAGGAGAATTGGTATTTGGTAGAATGGGTATTTTGTAAAATGTCTTTCATTTGAGATTTGTCGGATGTTTTACTCAGGCATAGACTAGAGGAGTGAGTTTTGGGGCAGAAGACCACAGAGCTAAAGCTAAAGTCATTCTTATTACATCATGCCAATACTCCGTGTTATCAACCTGACTTGTTTTTGACTTAATCTCCTCACTGAAGTAGTTTCTGTCGGATTTTTTTTTTCATGGCAAAGTTACTCTTCCTCCCGACCCACCTTGCATACTGTATTGTTTAGAAAGAAGTCACTCTGTGCAGCCCAAATTAAGGAAAGGGTAGTAAGGACAGAAAATCTGCTTAATTTATTTGACGTTTTTCTGCATTGAAGACTTTTCTGTTCTGCTTCATTCATTTACTTATTCATTTATTTATGTCAGTATGGACTCATGGATATTCTTTTTATATTTTTGATTATAATTAATCACTGCTTTATCTTCTTGCTGAAAAGTTTTTCAGTTTGAGCCATTGGAAGCTTTTTTCCATTGGCTCTTTTTTTTCTTTGACATACCCCATCATTCTTGTGTGTGTGTGTGTGTGTGTGTGTGTGTGTGTATGTGTGGTGTGGGAAGAAGGGTGATTACTTTCTTACTTTATGACACTACACAGTGCTGTAGGCTCCTCAGGTATATTACCCGCCCTAGTCCTAGAATCAGCTTTTTTCCCAAGGAGTCCTGGTTCTTTTCATTGGATAATGTGTTCGGTGTGCTTAGTGTAACTGAAGTCTTTGCTTCTCGGCCCTCCACTGGCAGAACAAGAAAATACCTGTATATATACTTACCTGTGTTGCCTATCTATAAATATTTATCTATTTAGTCATCTGTATCTATATAAATGTAAGCCTGAGTTTTCTGATGATCCCTTCAATGCTTATCCATGCCACGTGGATCATTCTAGCTGCTTCTCTTTTCTTATCTGTAAACTCCCATGACACCAATGAGAAACCTAGCTCTTATTAACCACCCATTATTTGTTTAATTACACCATATATGTATAGTATAGAGTTATTAATTAGAATTATTAGAATTATTAAGTGAACCCCACGGAACACAACTGTATCAATTAGTGTACAGTGTTTTTATACTGCTACTTTTACCTTTTTTCTTAGAGACTTCACTCATTTTCAAAATTACTTAAGTCAGTGCCTTTTTCCCCCATCCCCTTCAGTGAAGTTGTTTCATACATTTGTAATACATTTAAATTCTCTTGTAATAGTCTACATTCCATTTTAGGTTATCCCCATATCCTAAATGCTTGTTTAAAACATTGCATGAATTGAAGTTCACTCTTTGTTATGGGAATGGGTTTTGACAAATGCAAAATGTCTCTTAGCATTACGTTTCAGTATCGTAGATACCATAGCATTTCTGTCATTACAATACTGTACAAAAGTTTCACCCCTTGAACAATTCTCCCATATTTCACCAATTCACAGAGAAAACCACAAACAGAAAACCATAAAACCATAAACACATACACACACACACACACATTCCTGGTAAACACTGGTATCATTCCTTTTATCACTGAATAGTATCCCATTGTAAAAATGTAAAACATTTTGTTCATATATTCTACTATTTAAAGGATATCTTGGCTGCTCCATTTTTTCATGATTATGAATAAAGCTTCTATAAAAACTCATATGCAGATTTTTGCATGGAGATGTTTTCAAGTCGGTTGGGTAAATACCAAGGAGTGAAATTGCTGAATTGCATATTAATACTCTATTTAGCTTTGCAAGAAAGCGCTATACCCTCTTCCAAAGTGTCTGTACCATTTTGCATTCTCATCAGCAAAAATGAATGTTCCTGATGCTATGCATCCTTACTAGCAATTGATATTGTCAGGTTTCTATGGATGTATGTCATTCTAATAGGTGGGTAGTGGTATCACATTGCCATTTTGATTTGTATTTCCCTAATTACAAATGATATTGAGCACGTTTTCATATGCTTATTTGTCTATTGTATATCTTCTTTGGTGAGGTATCTTTTATCTTTCAGATATTTTGCTTATTTTTCAGTTGGGTTGTTTTCTTACGGTTGAGTTTCAAGATCTTTTGTGTATTTCGGATACACCACCTTTATAAAAAGATACGTGGTTTGCAGATGTTTTTCTCATAGACTGACTTGACTTTTTATTCTTAAATAACTCATTTTAATTTTAAAATTCATTTTGAGGTATTAATAAGATGAATGTGCTATCTGCTTTTTATGCTATTGACTGTCGTGCTCTCCATTTTAGCAAAGTGATGTTATTATTTGCAATGCATGCTAATACAGGGACAGTTGCTGTAATTTTTAAGTATCTTCCAGGTCTCTGGAAGACCTGTAATCAACTTAGTCTAGTATAATAGTAGCTAGCATTGGAAAACCTTAATAACAACCATAAGTTCAAGCAATGTTTTCAGGACTTTTTTGTTTGTGCTAAGCACTTAGGATATATCAGTGATCAAAATAACATGGATATCATTCTCACAAAGTAGCAATGGAATAGGGAAGAAAGACAGTGAATAAGCAGTCACAGTGGGAACTAATGCAGATGCTCAGAGAAGATGAGAGGTGGCTTTTATTTACCCCACACTATAGCTGTCAGCATCCAATGAAGTAAATAGAAACAAGAGGTAAAGAAAGATCTGAGAAGCAAAATGAAAAACTAAGTCCACCTAGAGCTTAGGAAGACCAAGAGGGATAAAAGGACAAGGGACGAAGTAGTGTTATTGGTTTATAGTCACCTGGGGAAAGCTTGATCTGTAATGGAACAGTTTGGTGGCAGCTGGAACTGTAGAAGAGATGCAGGTGCACACCAGTGATGTCACTAGAAGCAGGAAGAGAGAGGAGGAAGAAATATTCTAGCTTCTCTCTTCTTCCAGGCTCCAGTCTTCCGTGAAACATTTCTGCTGGTTGATCCCTGCCAAAGCCAGCAGACACAGTAGCTTAAGAGTCTATAGGGGTGAGCCTCCCTGAAATGCAAAGTGGAGCAGAAGCAGGGAGAATGAATGGGCCAAGGGTTTGCCCCCATATTTAGTATTGTACAACTTAGATTTTAAAGAAGTGCAATTTTTAGTGATGACCAGTAGAAAAATAAAATTCTATAAACTTACCATTCTAATTTTATCCCTCCTCCATTATTTTCTCCTACATTCCCAAACTCTACTGGCCAACTAAACTCTCTTCTAGAATAATGGCAAGAGAGAGAATGACCAGTGGTTATTTAACAGTTACTATTTGTCAGGCATTGGGTAAGATGCTTTATATGAACCAACACAGTTACTCTATGGAGTAACCTTAGATCTGAGTAAGTTGGTTTAGTTACATGCCAAGGTTCCATAGATGGTACGTGAAAAAGTTGAGCACAAACTGAATGTGTCCGATTTCAGAGCCCAGGCTTCACATGATACCTGCAGACCCTATATGATTCAGGAAGCGTGAGATTTAACCATTACTTCAGAGTCATAGAAAATATACTCAAATTCTAATAATGTCATTAAAAAACAGAGAGAGAGACCAGGCATGGTGGCTAATGCCTGTAATCCCAGCACTTTGGGAGGCTGAGGCAGGAAGATCAGGAGATCGAGGTCAGGAGATGGAGACCGTCCTGGCTAACACGGTGAAACCCCGTCTCTACTGAAAATACAAAAAATTAGCCAGGTATGGTGGCATATGCCTATAGTCCCAGCTACTGAGGAGGCTGAGGCAGGAAAATCGCTTGAACCCAGGAGCTGGAGGTTGCAGTGAGTCCAGATCATGCCACTGCACTCCAGCCTGGGCAACTAAGCGAGAATTAATATCAAAAACGAAAGAAAGAAATAGAAAGTACAGTGTAGAGCATCTGATTAAAATAAGTACATTCAAAAATTCAAACAATATTTTTGGAAGTATTTACGTTACTGCAGCCAGGGCCATTTTTATTACCAGGTGCAGAGATCCTCATAGACTTGTTACGGACACAAAATGTCCTTGAACCACAGACACCATGGGAGTGATACATTCTGTCTGTCTTTTTTTTCTGGACATCATGGTTTCACTTTAATTGTATTCTGGTTTGTGTGTATCTTCTCAATTGGCTTATCCTACTGCCTCATAATTCCTAGACCTTATAAATGTGCTGTGACATCTCTTCCTTCTTATTTTCTGGCAAACTCAGCACATGTTCCTGAGATAGATATATTGTTATATCTTCACAGTTTTTCCAGGCCTTGGGTCCCTGGCCACCTAGAAATTGACTGCATATGTTTCCTTTGCCCATTTCTGATCCCATAATCTCTGGAAAGATTTAGGGAGAAGTTGGAGATATAAGAGCCTGTGATAGAAAATATTTCTGCTGCCTCTTCATGAGTCAGGGTAGAACTGAACCTATTAGAAGTAGGGCAGTTCTTGAGACAACTTTAAGTAATATACGTTCAGCTTTTGCCAATAAATTATTCTATTCCCTAAATGTAATGATATTTGAAACTGGGAGCCATTTCAGATATATACCATATTTTGTATTATTGTATTTCAAACATATACCGTATCATTGTGTATACCATATTTTGTATTATTCTCAATGGTATTCTTCACTGGGAACATGTTTCCCCGACACTTTCAGTATCTAGAGCTGTACTCCTTGCATCCCTTGGTTCACGGCCCCTTTCTCCATCTTCAGATTCAGGAGCGTGGCATCTTCAAGTCTCTCTCCACTTCTATTATCACATGATCTGTTCTCCATTCTGTAGTCTAATCTGGCTTTGCTTTCCTCTTCTAAAGACACTTCTAATTGCATTTAGAGCCCTCCTACGTTATCCGGGATAATCTCACCATCTCAATATCCTTATTTTAATCAAATCTGGAAAGCTTTTATTTATGTATTGTTTTCCATAGAAGGTAACATTCACATGTCCACGGATTAGGAGCTTGATATCCTTGGGGGCCATTATAAAACCTGCAATGACTTTTATTTTTGTTGGGGGAGGTGGACAGAGCTTCACTCTTGTTGCCCAGGCTAGAGTGTAGTAGCGAGATCTGAGCTCTCTGAAACCTCTGCTTCCCGGGTTCAAGCGATTCTTCTGCCTCAGCCTCCCGAGTAGCTGGGATTATAGACTTGCGCCACCACTCCGGCTAATTTTGTATTTTTAGTAGAGATGGGGTTTCTCCATATTGGTCAGACTGGTCTCGAACTCCCAATCTCAGGTGATCTGCCCGCCTTAGCCTCCCAAAGTGCTGGGATTACAGGCATGAGCCAGCACGCCTGGCCCCTACCATGACTTTTGTGCCTCTATGTGTGTGTGTGTGTGAGAGAGACTGGACTGTGAACTATGTATTAAATGCAATGACAATAATGCAAAATATGGTATATATTAAAGAGAGAAAGGCTGGGCATGGTGGCTCATGCCATAATGCCAGCACTTTGGGAGGCTGGGGCGGATGGATCACCTGAGGTCAGGAGTTTGAGACCAGCCTGGCCAACATAGTGAAAGTACATCTCTACTAAAAGTGCAAAAATTAGCCAGACGTACTGGCGCATGTCTGTAATCCCAGCTACTTGGGAGACTGAGGAAGAATCACTTGAACCTGAGAGTCGGAGGCTGCAGTGAGCTGAGATTGCACCACTTTACTCCATCCTGGGCGCGAGACTCTGTCTCAAAAATAAATAAATAGAGAGAGAAAGAGCTACAGAGGGAACATCTTTGGTTTTTGGAAAATATCAAAGGTTTGTTCTTTTCTTTCAAATTGGATTAACGCCTTATAAAAACTTCATATTGAACAAAAATCCCTGATGTATAATTAAGGGCTTGTCTTAGTCCATTCTGTGTTACCATAACAGAATATCACAGACTGGGTAATAGAGAAAGGAAAAAAAAAAAATATATATATATATATTACAGAGTTAGAGGCTAGGACGTCCAAAATCAGGGAGCTGGCATCTGGTGAAGGTCTTGCAAACCAGGTGGATATTCATTCCAAGTTCCTAACTCGAATTAAGTTGATAAAATTCTAGCTTTGGGCTAGCCTTTGAGCTAAGGGATTTCGATGACGACTGCATTGCTTTGGGTGCACAATGGAGTTCTTCCTTCTATACTCTTTGCTTCATCTCCAGAATTCAGAATCTCTTTCTCATTCCAGGAAGACTGTCTGCAGTCTGAAAAACATTTGCTGTGGAATGAAACATCTATTACATTTTCATTTCTATTTCATCAAATTATTTTTCCCTCAGCAACTGGGCAACATCCTCAGCATGTGTGACCACTGGTTTAAGACAAATTACTGCAAGTGGTCACCTACTGGAAAACTGAAGGTTACCGTAAAAGATGAGTGGGAAAGCTTGTGTATGGCATAATGTTAATTTATTTTATACATCACAAGATTCAGTTTCTGAGCAGTAATAGATTTTATTGCTCTTATTATAATGCATATTTAGAAGCTGAAAGATAAAAGCCAATGATGCCTACTAATATTTTGTACTTTTTTAATATGTTGTAAAAGCTATGAATCTAAATTACATGTAATGATACTAATAATGTGTTGTCCATCATGAATATAGTTATACACCTGACTTTCAAAGTTGTTTTAGTAATCTAGATGGTGACTTTGCACTAACTCTGTACTATCTCTGGTCTGATAACGAATTCCCTTTGTGAACAATGGAACATAGTTGTGGCATGGTGAATTAAGATTTTGCTACAGCCTGTCACTGATGCAAGAGCAAAGTTAGAGGTCACAAATGGAAATTGATAAAAAATATGATTTTAATAACACAAAATTACAGCAAATGAAACAAATTAATCACAGATGCAGAGGCAAAATCATGATACAGTGATTCCCATTATTCCTAGAGGACATGTAGAAATAATAGAAATTGTTGTTTTCCTTGTTTTTTTTGATAGATGTTGTTAATAATAATCGCTGCAATATTCAAACTTTTTTGAGTGTAACAGCAAGGATTAACCCTGAGTTGTTAAAATATAGGGATACTCAAGGCATAAATTAAAGTTTAAAAATGGAAATACTTTATGAAAGAGTTGTTCAACAATTTTGACTACATAAACTAGAGCATTACAGAGTAATATATGGAGTTTTCTTAAATAGTAAATTAAGCAAACTAAATACTCCATTGTGAAAGCCTTGCTGGAAAAAACAAATAGTGGTGTTTGACTTGAATTTCAACTTTTTTCCAGTGGAATAAAATAGATTGTTCAGGAGGGTTTTTTTTTTATGGAAAAGATAATTACATCTTAAAAGTAAGAGAACATGTTTGCAACTCAAAAGACCTAAGGCAGTTGAAAAAGTAGAAGCTTAAATCTGACAAAACGGAAGATTAAGTAGAAGTTTAGAATGAAAGATATACTTCTCTTTTCATTACAGTTATTTTTCTTACTTTATGGTACCTAGACTTAATTGATACAAATGCCAGGTTTTGTTTGTTTGTTTGCTTTCCCTTCAACATACGTAATATATGGCTATCACTGGTTGAAGAGTTTTATTGTTCTCTTTGTTGTACTATCATGCCCAGTGTAGCTTTACTTTTTACTCAGAGAAACCTCAACTGATTTTTCAGGATTGCTTAGTCAGTGATAATACCACACAAAATTTTAATTCACTTTTGAAAACTTTCTCAAATGATCTCATGACATTTTCCCTAGTCATTTTTGGTGACTGTAGAAGAATGTACCACAAGTCAGTTCTTACAATAGTACCCGTTAGCATCTTCTGCTTTTGTGGATCTCAGCATAATTATGGCAAACTATGTTATTACAGATTTGTAACATGACTGTCATTTAGCAAGCCACAGAGAGGAAACTTAAAATACATTTTTATAAAATATATTGAACTAAATTTTTTTGGTTGATATTACACATAGGGTAATAGCACAAATTTTTATTGGTAAAATAGTCATGCAGGTATCACTTTTGCAATTACTAGTGTATCTGTTTTCTACATAGGAGACAGATAATTGCCGAAGTGAACTAGAAGGCTTGCTTTCATGACATCTTCATTATTTGGGCTTTATATTTAACTATCCAAGAGACATCTTGAATTAGTAAATCGTACATTATTTCAGACTAAAAGTCCTCATTCTTTAAGATAACTGTATATTCACTTTTTTGTTCCATCAACACTGATTTGCAATAAATACAGAAATGCAATAGTTCTGTGTATCTACAGGATGTTTCAGGAGACATAGAGACCACAAATGTTCTGTGAGAGAAACATACAGGACTCCCACCTAGTCATCCTTAGAGTGCTGGTTATACTCAGCCTCTGTGGTATAGGATTATTGAGACATTCTGACCCTCAAAGCTCATTTAGGCCATATTTTCCAGCATAAATATGCAATCTAGAAACCACATACAAAATGCATTTTATTTAGTTGATTCACAAATAATAAATAATTTTCTGTTCTTCTCACCTGACCTGTATGCATGTACAGTTTTGAAGCAAATTGGCTATTAACAAATTGGAGTAATAAACCTTGTTTAGTCAACAGTGTAGGGATGGGATATTTCTAGACACTGATGGCTATGTGAGACTATTTCTTCAGGTATTTTACATTGGTGATAACAGTAATAATAATAATATAATAATAATAACAGTGATGTTTACTACTTTGTTGAGTGTACTCTGCAAAGGACGACATGATATACACTTTTCCAAGAATTATCTCCTTGAATCACCAGGAGACAGGTACTGTTTTCTCTATTCTACAACTAGAAAATGAAACACAGACAGCTTAAGTGAATTTCCCTATGCTACCCAGCCAGAAAGTAGCACAGGTAGACCTTGAATCCTGAATCTGGATTCAGACAATGGACTGCAACTGGAGTATACTGAATGACAGTACTGTCATTTTTTTTTTTCAGGTTACACTGCCATGTTTTCAAAGAATTGCTAATGTGTTTTAGATAGTTTTTAAAGTGCAAAATACAAAATATGTCACATTTGCTGGCTAAGTGGACTGTCAGTCATAAGTGGACTTTGCAAGTACTGATAAGGAATAAGATTGCAGAGGCAATAAATGCAAATCCCATGGACATCACACAAGATACGGTATGCAGTTGCATTTCCTTCTGCTTCTTTTTAAAAATTATTTTATGGTACCAAATACTGCAGAGATAATGAAGTCAAGATATGAAGACTGACTGACTTCCTGGCAGATTTATCCTAAAGAAAAATTGAAACTGAGATGACAATTGATGAAATATGCAATGTGTGATATATCGGTCTTACTCTAAATTCTAGAATTACTTTTTCCATTTATTTTGTCAGCATTCAGAGCTCTCAACAAACTCAAAATGTAACCCAGGACTCTTAAAAAATAACAGAGATGAAATATAAGAGTACACACACGTGCTATCATGGGAACATCACAGCAAAGCTTCTGCGTAGACATTCGAAGTAGAACACCCACCCAAAAGGCTCAAGCTGGTAGTAAGATAACGACTTAGAGGCTTCTCTCTTATTTAGCAGACTGGGCTCCCAGTTTGTCCCTCCATTTCCTTTAAGTGAACTGATATGGTTTGGCTGTGTACCCACTCAAATCTCACCTTGAACTGTAATAATTTCATGTGTCAAGGGCAGGTGGAGATAATTGAATCATGGAGGTGATTTCCTCCATACTGTTCTCATGATAGTGAGTAAGTCTCATGAGATCTAATGGTTTTGTAACTGGATGTTCCCCCACACAAGCTCTCTTACCTGTCACCATGTAACATATGACTTTGCTCCTCATTCGCCTTCCACCATGATTGTGAGGCCTCCCCAGCCATGTGGAACTGTGAGTCAATTAAACATCTTTCCTTTATAAATTACCCAGTCTCGGGTATGTCCTTATTAGCAGTGTGAGAACCCTGACTAATACATGGATCACCGAGGCATTTGCCTGGGAGCTTAAAGTGTCTCACAACCTATTCTCTTACATAGACTACTAGTTGTCACACTTGCACGCACACACTCTCTCTCTCTCTCTCTCTTTCGCTTGACTCTTCATTCTTCCCTCATGTGACTCAGGGACAGTGGGCTGCCCTCCCAGCTCATTGCACCCTGCCTGAAATCTGTAAGTAAAAATCTTTGAACCTGTTTCCTATTGTGGTGCTATATAACCAGTTTGTGTCTTCCCTCTGAAGAATCTGAGGCCAAGTTTTCCCTAGAATGCCAGAGAGAATGCAAGGTTCAGGGACAAGGTGATGGTTATGGCATAAAGTGGGCAGAGATTAGACAATAGCCACAAGACAATACAGTTGTCTTCCTATATAAACTGTTTTCCTGTTGAGAGCCACCTGGTCATGGGTCAGACAATTAGGTGTCAGTCTGCCCAGCAGGTAAAAGAAGTATCCTGGGGAAGGCACACTGTATTCACCTATGTCCCACTCTTCTTGCTAGCCACTCTGGTGCTGGAACTCCAATTAAGGTGGGAGCTCTTGAAACACACTATCAGTACATTTCTCAAGTACAGTAGCTAAAACGTAGGGAATTGGGGTTGTGTTTCTATTTTTCTCATCTACTTTCTCTTCTTCTACATCTTTTTATCTTTTTTCAACTGTACTATTCTATTTTTCTTTATTCCTCTTTTTACGTTCTTTTCCTTTGCTGCTAGACCATAGATTGCAGATATTGAGAACTAAATTTTGATGCATTTGAGAGACATACAGGAGCAACTGAAATAGTTCCAGCTAGAGTTTAAATCAGAAAGAAAGAAGATGTCTTAATAGTTTTGAAGGATCCTTTGTGGCTCTTTGAACTTGAGAAAGACCTATCAAGTTAGCAGAATACAAGAAGGAAGGAGTATCAAAATTTTAATCTTGGGTATTCCATTTAGTAGCCATGTATCTTTCTCATGGACTGTTTCCTCAATACTCCATAACAATGTCATAATTACTAAATTGAGTGATGTGTATCAATTGTCTGATTCAGTTCATGCTTCTTTAAAAACAAATCATATTTCCCCTTCTCTTACTATTAAAACAAATCCGGAAGTTAGCAAGTTGGGAGGTTTAAATTTAAGTAGGTCTAGTCATCTGTAATTGTTGTTATGAGAAGAAAATGTATGTTTCTTTTTTTTTTTTTTTTTGAGACGGAGTCTCGCTCTGTCACCCAGGCTGGAGTTCAGTGGCCAGATCTCAGCTCACTGCAAGCTCCGCCTCCTGGGTTTACGCCATTCTCCTGCTTCAGCCTCCCGAGTAGCTGGGACTACAGGCACCTGCCACCTCGCCCGGCTAGTTTTTTGTATATTTTAGTAGAGACGGGGTTTCACCATGTTAGCCAGGATGGTCTCGATCTCCTGACCTCGTGATCTGCCCATCTCGGCCTGAAAATATATGTTTCTTAAGTTACTTATACATGGTTTAATAATTAGGTTAATACATCCCTCAATTGATTTCTGTTATTTTTGTTTTGTAAGGAAGAGAGTCTTTCCAAAGGAGTTTCAAAATCTAGTTTCATTGCAGAATGGGGCAATTTTCACAACTCGTTGGATCCCATGCAGTCTTGTGGCTTGGGTTATATTAATCTTTCCTTACCAGCAGGGATTTTCCCACCAGAACAGTGCATGGTTTATTTCCCAGTATAAGGACTGGTTGATAATGTTTCTAGCTGCAACCAGAGCTGGAAATTTGGGCAGCAAAGTGTTTTATACACTTAGCCTGTCCCAGCCAAGCAAGTATGGTTAGTTACTTTTCTATATCTGAAATATCTTCTATTAAGCTAAAGTATTTCTGAATATTCTACAAATATGACTAACATGTCTTGCATATCGCATGCTTTTCAGACTTAGTAAACAACAGATACATAAAATTAAAACCTTTTGAATAACTCTAGTCATACAGTATTACAATAAATCACCCAATAGCTATTGAGGAATATTGTATTGTTATGTTAGAGTTTACATATTGGTATGGTTTGCCTCTGTGTCCCCACCCAAATCTCATCGCGAATTGTAAACCCCATAATACACATATTTTGAGGGACAGAATTGGTGGAAGGTGACTGGATCATGGGGACAGTTTCCCCCATGCTGTTGTGATAGTGAGTGAATTCTCACGAAATCTGATGGCTTTATAAGTGTTCAACAGTTCTTCCTTCATGCGATCTCTCTTGTCTTCCACGAGAAAGGCCCTGCCTGCTTCCCCTTCTGCAATGATTGTAAGTTTCCTGAGGCCTCTCCAGCCATGCAGAACTGTAAATCAATTAAATCTCTATTTAAAATAAATTACCCAGTCTCAGGCAGTTCTTTATAGCAGTATGAGAACAAACTGATATACATATCAACTTTAAATAATCACTAACCTCATCCCTGTAAGCTACAGTTCCATCTGCCATTGTTTGTTGCTATCTACGTATTTTAATTTGTAGTTTTAATGGAATGAAATTAAAAAGTAGAATATTATTGAGACATTAAAATGGTTGTAATGGCCGATAAGTAATGGCATGGAAAATATCTTTGATTTAAAGTGATAACGTAGAAAGAATACATTTTTATAAATGTACAGCATTTACTATGAAAGATGTATACACAAGTAAAAACTCAATTTTAAAATGCTAATATAAGTTTTTAATGCATGGAAATTTAATCTACTGGCACTATTCAAAATATATTTAGCATTTTCTTTGATGTGTTTACTTTGCTTCAAAAATAGAATATATTAAATTTGAGGAATTTCTTACATTTCTGTGTATTTGATCTGAAAATAGCGAATTTTGCTTGTAGACCTGTCTATAAATTAGGGCATAGGCTTTGAATGAGAGCCCAAAGGATTTCCATTGAGGTGGGTGCGTGGATTTAAGGTAATATATTTTAAGTCCAGAATTTTTGTTGTCAGAACATTTTAAATTTATATTTGGTTACCAAGCTGGAGTCTGGATAACTGAACTTTTCGGCAAATTGCATTCAATTTCTGTTCTTAGATGTTTCTTGACATGATGATTAGAATAACAGTAATATAAAAATAAGATGCATTAGGAAGTAATGACACAAATTCACTTGGGCTTATTAGGAGAGTCTCTCAGTAGAAGATTTTCCATGTATGTTTCCAAATAAAGGCATATCTGAGGCTCTGTGGGTCAGGATTTCAGTATATCTTCTTTGGGGACACAATTCAATCAATAATACTTTAGAAAGTAAATGACATAGTAAGTGGAAATTTAAAAAATACTTATATTTTGTTTACTGCAAAATCGAGATGAACCAAAAGTGAAGTGAGAATTTCAACACGTATGGTTTAGATTATAGCAGACAACACTCCCACCACCCTCATAAAGAAGTACCTTCCAGTGCTAATGATATAATGATGGAGGAAGCGGGGAACTACGTTCAAGGAAAAACAACACCTTGTAGGAAGATCTGAGACAAGTGTAAAATGGTTTAGACCATAGGCAAAGAATGAAGACAGGAGGGGAAGAATTTTGTATGCCGCAAAGTATTAGCCTGTGGGCATAAGATATTCTAGCCCATTGTTGTCCTAGTACTTTTCTGTGTGATATTGGAATTTTCTAGTTTTGTCAGTACTGTTTCCAGGAGACAGAAAAGTGGCCAAAACTCATTTTTCTCGTGACTATGTAAGTTGTCTTGGGATCAGTGTGGTTGTAAACTTTGGCTTGAACTAGTCTTCCTGGCATTAATATTTCCGGTTTGCCAGGGTTTTCTAGGCCTATCCAAAGGGCATCAAGAGTATTCAGTAGAACTATGATTCAGTAAACACAGTTCAGTGGAACTTCAATTGGTGTATCAGCTAAAAATAAATTAGGATTTATAAAGATGTAAATTTTTTAACGTTTTTTATATAACATCTTATATTTCAACACTGGAGACACTGGTTATGTTTATGAAGACTTTTTTTCATTATACTTTAAGTTTTAGGGTACATATGCACAACGTGCAGGTTTGTTACATATGTATACATGTGCCATGTTGGTGTGCTGCACCCATTAACCAGTCATTTACATTAAGTATATTTCCTAATGCTGTCCCTCCCCCCTTCCCCCACTCCCAATGACAGGCCCCTGTGTGTGATGTTCCTCTTCCTGTGTCCTAGTGTTCTCATTGTTCAATTCCTACCTATGAGTGAGAACATGTGGTGTTCGGTTTTCTATCCTTGCGATGGTTTGCTGAGAATGATGGTTTCCAGCTGCATCCTTGTCCATACAAAGGACATGTACTCGTCATTTTTTATGGCTGCATAATATTCCATGGTATATATGTGCCACATTTTCTTGATCCAGTCTATCATTGATGGACATTTGGGTTGGCTCCAGGTCTTTGCTACTGTGAGTAGTGCCACAATAAACATACACATGCACATGTCTTTATAGCAGCATGATTTATAATCCTTTGGGTATATGCCCAGTAATGGGATGGCTGGGTCAAATGGTATTTCTAGTTCTAGATCCTTGAGGAATCGCCACACTGTCTTCCAGAATGTTTGAACTTGTTTACAGTACCACCAACAGTGTAAAAGTGTTCCTATTTCTCCACATCCTCTCCATCACCTGTTGTTTCCTGACTTTTTAATGATGACCATTCTAACTAGCATGAGATGGTATCTCATTGCAGTTTTGATTTGCATTTCTCAATAACCAATGGTGATGAGCATTTTTTATGTGTCTGTTGGCTGTATAAATGTCTTCTTTTGAGAAGTGTCTGTTCATATCTTTCGCCCACTTTTCGATGGGGTTGTTTGTATTTTTCTTGTAAGTTTTTGTATGAGTTCTTTGTAGATTCTGGATATTAGCCCTTTGTCAGATAAGTAGATTGCAAAAATTTTCTCCCATTCTGTTGGTTGGGAGGTTGCCAGTTGACTCTGATGGTAGTTTCTTTTGCTGTGCAGAAGTTCTTTAGTTTAATTAGATCCCATTTGTCAATTTTGGCTTTCGTTGTCATTGCTTTTGGTGTCTTAGACATGAAGTCCTTGCCCATGCCTATGTCCTGAATGGTATTACCTAGGTTTTCTTCTAGGGTTTTTATGGTTTTAGGTCTAACATTTAAGTCTTTAATCCATCTTGAATTAATTTTTGTATAAGGTGGAAGGAAGGGATTCAGTTTCTGCTTTCTACATATGGCTAGCCAGTTTTCCCAGCAACATTTATTAAGTAGGGGATCCTTTCCCCATTTCTTATTTTTGTCAGGTTTGTCAAAAAGGTGGTTGAAGATCAGATGGTTGTAGATGTGTGGTACTATTTCTGAGAGCTCTGTTCTGTTCCATTGGTCTATATGTCTGTTTTGGTACCAGTACCATGCTGTTTTGGTTACTGTAGTCTTGTAGTATAGTTTCAAGTCAGGTAGCATGATGCCTCCAGCTTTGTTCTTTTGGCTTAGGATTGTCTTGGCAATGCGGACTCTTTTTTGGTTCCATATGAACTTTAAAGTAGTTTTTTCCAATTCCATGAAGAAAGTCATTGATAGCTTAATGGGGATGGCATTGAATCTATAAATTACCTTGGGCAGTATGGCCATTTTCATGATACTGATTCTTCCTATCCATGAGCATAGAATGTTCTTCCCTTTGTTTGTGTCCTCCTTTATTTCGTTGAGCAGTGGTTTGTAGTTCTCCTTGAAGAGGTCCTTCACATCCCTTGTAAGTTGTATTCCTAGGTATTTTATTCTCTTTGTAGCAATTGTGAATGGGAGTTCACTCATGATTTGGCTCTATGTTTGTCTGTTACTGGTGTATAAGAATGCTTGTGGCCGGGCACGGTGGCTCAAGCCTGTAATCCCAGCACTTTGGGAGGCCGAGACGGGCGGATCACGAGGTCAGGAGATCAAGACCATCCTGGCTAACACGGTGAAACCCCGTCTCTACTAAAAAATGCAAAAAACTAGCCGGGCGAGGTGGCGGACGCCTGTAGTCCCAGCTACTCCGGAGGCTGAGGCAGGAGAATGGCGGGAACCCGGGAGGTGGAGCTTGCAGTGAGCTTAGTTCCGGCCACTGCACTCCAGCCTGGGCAACAGAGCAAGACTCCGCCTCAAAAAAAAAAAAGAATGCTTGTGATTTTTGCACATTGATTTTGTTTCCTGAGACTTCGCTGAAGTTGCTTATCGCTTAAGGAGATTTTGGGCTGAGATGATGGGATTTTCTAAATATACAATCATGTCATCTATAAACAGGGACAATTTGACTCCCTCTTTTCCTAATTGAATACCCTTTATTTCTTTCTCCTGCCTGATTTTCCTGGCCAGAAATTCCAACACTATGTTGAATAGGAGTGTTAAGAGAGGGCATCCCTGTCTTTTGCCAGTTTTCAAAGGGAATGCTTCCAGTTTTTGCCCATTCAGTATGATATTGGCTGTGGGTTTGTCATAAATAGCTCTTATTATTTTGAGATACATCCCATCAATACCTCATTTATTGAGAGTTTTTAGCATGAAGGGCTGTTGAATTTTGTCAAAGACCTTTTCTGTATCTGTTGAGATAATAATGTGGGTTTTGTCTTTGGTTCTGTTTATATGCTGAATTACGTTTATTGATTTGTGTATGTTGAACCAGCCGCGGCTCTGAAATTGAGGCACTAGCCTACCAACCAAAAAGAGTCCAGAACCAGACGGAATCACAGCTGAATTATACCTGTGGTACAAGGAGGAGCTAGTACCATTCCTTCTGAAACTATTCCAATCAATAGAACAAGAGGGAATCCTCCCTAACTCATTTTATGAGGCCAGCATCATCCTGTTATGAAAGCCTGGCAGAGACACAACAAAAAAAAGAGAATTTTAGACCAATATCCCTGATGAACATCGATGCAAAAATCCTCAATAAAATACTGGCAAACTGAATCCAACAGCACATCAAAAAGTTTATCCACCACGATCAAGTGGGCTTCATCCCTCGGATGCAAGGCTGGTTCAACATATGAAGACTTTAATCTGACTAAGAAGCATAAAAGTATCTGGTAGAATAATCGAATGTCACAGGCTAAATAAAAAGATGCAAATACATCAGTAGGAAACTTCTCTTCTTATACATTTTATTTAATGTTTTATAGATGATCAACTCCTAAGCTCTAATATTTTTGCCTGTATTATTGAGAAGTAAAAACATGGTAGTCTGCCATGCTAGAAAGAGTTTTAACATATAATGTGTGAATGTGGATATTATTAAGCATAGAATTTTATAAGAAAATATTTATGTACCAAACTTGAAAGGTTATATAGCATTTTTACCTTAAAATAATGATTGCCACCTCTTTTTATAGATCTTTCCTTTCTCTTCTGTCATCCCACAAACATATATTCTTAGTATTAACAGTTAAAGACACTGAATCAAAAATACTTATTTTTTTCCAGTTTTTTATTTTTGAGAGAGAGAATTGCTCTGTCTCTCAGGGTAAAGTCTGGTGGTGTAACCAGAGCTCACAATAACCCTAAACTCCTGGAGTCAAGAGATCCTCCTGCCTCAGCCTCCCGAGCAGCTAGGACTACAGGAATGTGCCACCATGCCTGGCTAATTTTAAAAATGTTTTGCAGCGACAGAGTCTTGCTATGGTGCCCAGGTTGTTCTCAAACTCCTTGGGTCAAGCAGTCTTCCCGCCTCAGCCTCCTGAATTGCTGGGATTACAAGTGCGAGCCACTGTGGATGGCCCTTTCCAGCTTTATTGAGGTATAATTGGTATATGAAAACTGCATATAACTAATGTATACAATTTGGTGAGTTTGGACACATATATGTGTACAGTCGTGTTACAGTCACAATAGTTGAGGTGATAAACATACTTATTACCTCCAAAAGTTTCCTTTTATTCCTTTTTTGTGTTTTTTGGTTGTTGTTTTTTGTTTTGTGGCAAGAACATTTAGCATGAGATCTACCCTCTTAAACACTTTTTTTCAGTACTAGTTCAATTTATATAATACCTGATTGTTGGCCGGGCGCGGTGGCTCAAGCCTGTAATCCCAGCACTTTGGGAGGCCGAGACGGGCGGATCACGAGGTCAGGAGATCGAGACCATCCTGGCTAACACGGTGAACCCCGTCTCTACTAAAAATACAAAAACTAGCCGGGCGAGATGGCGGGCGCCTGTAGTCCCAGCTACTGGGGAGGCTGAGGCAGGAGAATGGCGTAAACCCGGGAGGCGGAGCTTGCAGTGAGCTGAGATCCGGCCACTGCACTCCAGCCTGGGCGACAGAGTGAGACTCCGCCTCAAAAAAAAAAAAAAAAAAAAAAAAAAATACCTGATTGTTATTATAGGCACTATGTGATACAGTAGGTCTCTGGAATTTTCTCTTGTATAGTGTGTCATTACACCAATTGAACAACTCCCCGTATTTCCACCTAACGCCATCTCCTAGTATCCTCCATTCTGTTGTCTAACTTCTGTGTATTTGGCTAGATGCCTCATGTAAGAGCAGCCATGAAATATCTGTCCTTCTTTGACTGACTGACTTTTAGCATAACTTCTTTCAGGTTTATCCATGTTCTTTCAAATTGTCACCTTAAATTAAAAAATATTTATTACTAAAACAAGAATCACAGAAAAAGAAATGTAATATATCAAATTCCTGCCAAAATTATTGTAAAATCACCCTTTCCAGAGGCAAAGCTTGTTCAGAATCATCCATTGGGGAATATTTTCCTACAAAATGTAACTTTGAAAGATCCAGCCTAAAATAACTCTATTTTAAACACTATTTCAACATATTTTAATGAAGCCCTATGAATTATGAAAATAGCCTTCTAATAATACTAATAATATACCTGAATAAGACCTTGTAACTTGTTGCTTGATAAACAGCTTGTTTTCAGACACTTCACAATTGATATTTGATATAGGTGAAGCAGAAATCATCTCGAGGAAATAGCACTGAGCAGTAATGCCCTGAAACACAGCATTTGTTGTCTCCAAGCCGCTGTTAAGGTCAGGACTGGAATACACAGTGTGTTGTGAAAACTCAGGTTTGGTTCTACGTAATTTTCAGCCTGCTTTTGAGTTTGTTTTGTTTCAGCTGAGCTTTCTGACCCTCAGATCTGCCCCTGACCTTTACCACCTCCTCATCATCCACTCTGGTCTGCACCCTCTTGACCGCGTCTGAGGCTGCTTTGGGGCTGGATATCTGCTTCAGGGTTAGGAAATGGACGCATCTACAGAATCTCTCATGACAACACACTCAGCCTGACCAAGTAATTTTCTGGGCAATTTTATAATTTTATAAGCATGAAAGATGTTTTGATTCCAAAACATTCTGTCCTGTTCTCTAATCATTTTAGTCTTTTAAAGCTTATTGTCTTGGAATAGTTATGATGTTTTGCTCATCAATTTCTTTGTAGCCCAACAATTTATAACAATATTTCTAAATTTCCAGAAAAATGCTATTGCATTCTTTCTTTTCTGCAGTTCCTCATCATTGTCATAGAGCCTATGTTAGGGAATTTAGTCAGAGACTGTCACATGGGATTTACTTTAGAATCACCTGGGAAACTTTCAAAAGTTCCAGAGGCCTGGTATCACTCCCAGAAATATGATGTAATTGGTCAGCACGGACTTAGACATCAATAATTTTTAAAGATCCCAGGTGATTCTACCATGCAGACAGAGATGAGAAACACAGAATTAGATCATTTCCAGGAGCCTCAGAAAAAAAATATAAACTCTTCTTCCATTCTTTATCCTTTCAACAAGTTGTATTACTAAAAATCGACAAACCGAACTCAGTATGAATGTATACTTACAGAGTTGTGGCTCCTGATTCTATTTAAAGTATGTTAAAGTAAAAGCAGTTAGAATATGGAATTTTTTTCACTTGACTATGCTAAAGAAATATTGGTGAGAAATGTTTTGGCTCAGTTTTTGTTCTTTCTACATTTTATTTTGTAAAAATTTAAATATTTAGTCATGCTATTCAGTCCTTTACCCATTTTAAGTCTTTTAGTAAGATTTTATAACTTTAAACATACAGATACTACATATTATGTATTAGGTTTAACATTTAACAGAGATTTGTGACTATTATGAGTATGAATATGTAATAAATTATTACAAATTCTAATCAGTTACACTGATGTAATATAGTGTTCTTTTCAAGTGTTGATCTTGTACCCAGTTACCTTATCCAATAATCTATACTTTCAGTGAGCTCTAGTTTATTTCTTGTAAGATAATATTATAAAATGACAACTTTGTAACCCCTCCAGTCACTGATTTCCGATATTTAGATCTCCTTTTAATTTAAATTTTTCTTTTTCTTCAAAACTATCTGAGACTTGGAGTATATTTTAAATAAGTATGGTAATAATGAATGGAGAGGTTGTTGTTGGTAACTATTCATCTGTTCCCTCTTTTATTAATTTCTTTTTTGTTGATTTGTTTGTTTTTTTTAGTTTTGTTTGAGACAAGGTCTCACTCGTTTGCCCAGACTAGAGTGTGGTGGTGTAGTCATGGCTTAATGCAACCTCCACTTCCTGTGCTTAACTGCTCCTCCCAAGCATGCCCCACCATACTCAGCTAATTCTTTTTTTTTTTTTTTTTTTTTTTAGAAAGATGGGGTTTTGCCACATTGCTTAGGTTTGTCTCCAATTCCTGAGCCTGAACTCAAGCAATCCGCCCACCTCGGCCTCCCGAAGTGTTGACATTACAGGCATGAGCCACTGAGCCTTGCCTGCTTCTTCTTTTAATCAATGACTTGATTTTTTAAATGAGCAATTCAAAATTCTCCAAATATCTCATCTGCATTAAGGGCAGCTGACCTAAACTCCACTTTGAAGTTTTAAATTTTATTGTTCAAGAGTAATAATGACTGGATCAATGATACAGGCCTCAGCCAGTCATCATACGGCATTACCCTTAGGCAAAATGAAGGATGTAAGTTGAATATATGAACTAAGATGAGGCTAAGAGACATGGACAATGACTTGCTGGAGAATTTTGGAAATGAAGTTTCTTCTCTCTTAAAAGAGATCCACCAAAAGAGCTAAGTTTCCTTCTTCCTGATGTGTGGGACTCAGATGTCTGACATTATACTATAACCACTTCTCCATCATGAAAAAATTTGAGGCTGGCAGTGAAGCAAGCACAGAGTGAATTTGAATAAATTATACTGGACAGAATTACCAGAAAACAGAGATAGGGTGACTAGATTAAGTCAATCTTGGAGGCTGACTTATATCTGGTCTTCTAGTTTTGTGAGCCAAAAATTTTTCTTAACATATGAGAAATATTATAAAGTAGAATGTCAATGACAATGGAAGGTAAAAAGCCTAAAGTAATGGTCTTGCTTGTAGCAAAAATCTAGGCATTGGTAAGGTTTAAACATTTATAAAGGACATCAAATAGGGGAATAAGTCTTAAGAATTTAGATATAATCACTCAAATAAAAAATTGCCTCACAATTCCAACTTTCAAGTTATCAGAAAAGCAATAATAACAAAAAGGTAACTAATGAAAGGCAGGTAGGGAGGGGGAAAAGAAACAAAAACAATATACAGTAATACAAAAATGCAAATTAACCTTCTTTTGCACTTTTGTAAAAATAAATTAGCTTAAAACTCAGTAGCTTGAACAGAGTCTGAGGAACTGAAAATACCTCTACTCTACTTTGTAAAAATACAAAAGTTGTTTCTGGAGTGTAAAGATAATGGATAATTTTTCTTGAGATAGTGAGGGTTTATTGCTTGTCTTTCTTGCATGATGTATTAGTATCACACTCACATTTTCATGCATATTATCTAGTTACCAATATATAATAACTAACAAGAAATGCTATTTTTCATTTTGAGATGGACATATTTTTAACTGTGTACTTTTTAGATAAAAACCATTATTTTTTCATACATTTTCATAGTCATTTCACACTCAATAACGAAAAGAAGTAAATAAAACACTTAACATTTTAAAGTACTTTTCATATTATTATGTGTCATTAGAAATGAAAAAAAGTCTTTTCCATTACACTGATCTTCATCTTCCTGTTCTGTATTCTGCTATGAGTGCTCTGTTTTTCAATAAAGTGTATGTGTTAAACAACAAATAAATGTTCCCCTGCGTTGTTATAGATTATATTACAGTTTAAATGTGTTACATGTTTAATATTTTATGTATGTTTATTATATGTAATATATGATTTATTTAGACATATACTACACATATAATAATGATATATGATTAAATAGAAAAGCAAATTGTAGTATCATTCTTAGGAATCTAAACATGCTGTCCTGGGAATGTCTTTTCAGAGTAGGTGACATTAGAGCACAGAATTTAATATATTGAGGACATGGGCAAGACTACCATTAATATATATGCTTAATTTGGTGCAAAGTCTCTCTTACTATAATTCAAGCTCCACGAGGTCAGATTATATTTATCTTTTATGCTACTCAGTAGTCAGTGCCTAGCAAAGTGATTGGCTCTTGGTAAGTACCTATGATGGCTACTTTTATGCATAACTTGACCAGTCTAAGAATTGTCCAGGTGGCTGGCAAAACATTATTTCTGAATGTGTCTGTGAAGTGTTTACAGAAATGATTAGCACGTTAAAAAAAATTCACTTTTATTTTAAATCCAGAGAGTACATGTGCAGGTCTGTTACACGGGTATATTGCATGATGCTGAGGTTTGGAGTACAGATCCTGCCACCCAGGTAGTGAGCATAGTATCCAATAGGTAGCATTTCAATCAACACACCTTCCTCTCCTCCCACCTCTGGTAGTCCAGAGTGTCTATTGTTCTCATGTCCATGAGTACCTAATGTTTAGCTCCCACTTAGAAGTGAAAATATATGGTATTTCCTTTTCTGTTTCTGTATTAATTCACTTAGGATTGTGGCCTCTACCTGCATCTATGTTGCTGCAAAAGATGTTGTGTCATTCTTTTTTATGACTGCATAATATTCCATGTTGTATATGTACCACATTTTCTTTATCCAATCTAATGCTGATGGGCACCTAGGTTATGTCATGTCTTTGCCATTGTGAATAGTGCTGCAATGAACATTATGAGTGCCTGTGTCTTTATGGTGGAACTATTTATTTTCTTTTGGGTATAACCTAGTAATGGAATTGCTGGGTTCAATGGTAGTTCTGTTTTCTTTTAAGTTCTTTGAGAAATCTCCAAACTGCTTTCTACAGTTGTTGAACTAATTTACACTCCAACCAACTGTGTATAAATGTTGCCTTTTCTCTGCAGCTTCACCAGAATCTGCTATTATTGGAGTTTGTAATAGCCATTCTGACCAGTGTGAGATGGTATGTCATTGTGGTTTTTATTTATAATTTTCTGATGATTAGTGATGATGAGCATTTTTTCATTGGTTTGCTGGCCACTAGTATGTCTTCTGTATTAGTCCGTTCTCACACTGCTAATGAAGACATATGTGAGACTGGGTAATTTATTTAAAAAAAAAAAAAAGAGGTTTAATTGTTGCACAGTTCCTCACATTGAGGCCTCATAATCATGGAGGAAGGTGAAGGAGCAGCAAAGCCGTGCCTTATCTGGTGGCAGGCAAGAGAGCATGCACACTGGAACTCTCCTGTATAAAACCATCAGATCTTGTGAGACTTATTCACTACCCTGAGAACAGCATGGAAGAAAACCTGCTCCCACTATTCAATTACCTCCCACTGCATCCCTCCCACATCACATGGGGATTGCTACAATTTATGGTGAGATTTGGGTGGCAATACAGAGCCAAACCATATCATCTTCTCTCAATGTATAGAAATCAATAAATGTGATACGCCACATAAACGGAATTAAAAACAAAACAAATATGATAATTTAATAGACATGAGAAAAGCTTCTGATAAAATCCAACATGTCTTCATGATGAAAACCCTTAACAGATTAGAGGCATTGGAGGAACATATCTCAAAATAATGAGCCATCTGTAACAAATCCACAGCCAACATCATACTGAATAGGCAAAGCTGGAACAATTCCCCTTGAGAACTGTAATAAGACAAGGATGCTCATTCTCATCACTCCTATTCAACGTAGTATTGGAAGTCATAGCCAGAGCAATCAGGCAAGAGAAAAAGAATAAAAGACAACCAAACAGGAAAAGAAGTTATGAAACTATCTTCACTGACAATGTGATTATATAACTGGAAAACCCTAAGACTTTGCCAAAAGACTCCTATAACTAATAAATGACTTTAGTGAAGTTTCACAAAACAAAATCAATGTACAAAAGTCAGTCGCACTTCTGCAAGCAAATAACGTTGAAGCTGAGAGCCAAATCAAGGACACAACTCCTTTTACAGCAGCCACATAAAAACTGAAATACCTATGAATACAGCTAACCAAGGAGAGGAAATATCTCTTTGAAGAGAATACAAAACACTGCTGAAATAAATCAGAGATGAGACAAGTAAATAAAAAAACAATCTATGTTCATGGATTGGAAAAACTAATGTTGTCACTGCCCAAAGCAACTTACAGATTCAGTGCTATTCCTATCAAACTATCAATATCATTTTTGACAGAATTAGAAAAACTATTCTAAAATTAACAGGGAACCAAAAAAAGGGCCCAAATAGCTAAAGCTATCCTCAGCAAAAAGAACAAAGCCAGAGACATCACATTACCTACTTCAAAGTTACTTTAAGGATGCAGTAACCAAATCAGCATGGCACTGGTACAAAAACAGACACTTTGACCAACGGAACAGAATAGAGAACCCAGAAATAAAGCCCCATACCTACATCCATCTGACCATCAACAAAGCCAACAGTACCAAGCAAGGGGGAAAGGACTTTCTATCTAATAAATGGTGCTGAGATAACTGGCTAACCACATGCAGAAGAAGGGCCCCTTTCTTACACCATATACAAAAATTAACTCAATGTTGATTAATGATTTAAGTGTAACACCTCAAACTATAGAAATCCTAGAAGAAAACCTAGAAAATACCCTTTTTGACATCAGCTGTGGCAAATAATTTTTGGCTAAGTCCCCTAAAGCAATTGCAATAAAAGCAAAACGGACAAATGGGAATTTGATTCAATGGAAGAGCTTCTGCGGAGCAAAAGAAGCTATCAGCAGAGTAAACAGACAACCTACAGAAAATACTTGCAAACTATGCGTTCAACAAATGTCTGATGTCCAGAATCCATAAAAAACTTAAATCAATAAGTAAAAGACAAATAACCCCATTAAAAAAATGGGCAAAGGACATGCACAGACACTTCTCAAAGGATTAGCATTTGAGTCCGTAGACTGAGTAGAGAAGATATGCCCTCACCAGCATGGGTGGGCATCGTCCAGTCTGTAGAGGGACTCAGTAGAACAGAAAGGAAGATGAAGGGCACATTCTCTCTTTGTCTTCTTGACTGGGACATCCGTCTTCTCCTCCCCTTAGACACTGGAGCTCTTTTTCTTGGGCCTTCAGACTAAAATTGACACCAGTGACTGTCACTCTCAGGTTTTTTGCCTTGGACTGAATTATACCACCAATTTGCCTTGGGTCTCCAGTAAGAAAGTGCTATCCAAATGGCATAAAATGAGACTTCTCAGACTTCATAATCATGCAAGCCAATTATCATAAATTTTCATATATATATTCTGTTAGTGCTGTTGCTCTGGAGAACCCTGACTAATATGACACTCCATAAATATATGTCAAATAAGTGAATGAATACCTGAAGTAAATATAGTCTGGCTCTATCCTCAGTATAATTACAATATTCCATTTGGTCTAGATATGTAGATTTCTTTACAACAACAAAAAATGAAATGTTGAAAATGAACATTAACAATTTAGATGGTATTTCTCGGAGAAATTCTGAAGAATTCTATGCACAGAAATAATAAAGACTTACAGATGTCACTGCAAATGGTATCGCCACCTCTCTGACTCCGGAAGTGATCCCAGAGAGTGTGCACTCCTCTGTGGCCTCCATAATACTCTATGGACTTGGAAGCCCCTATTGTGGCATGAATATGACAGTTATGGCCAAGGGATGCTTAGGGTTTGATTCAAGGCTGTTAAGGGCAAGGAAGAAATGATAAAATGTTGCTGTCTGTCTACCATGTCCCAGGGCAGCATAAGTGACACTAGAGAATGGAGAAAGTGAAATAATTATTACCCATAAAAATGTAGTCTTTCTTAGTTTGGAGAGAAACTTATAATTCTAATAAGATTTCCAGTAGAATGGTCATATTGCCAATTCCCAGTTTCTACTTTTTCTAAGAGGAATGAGGCTACAAGATCCACACACAGGTAGAACAAAGCATTCTGAATTGTATTCTATTAGCCTTTCCCAAACTTGATTATTTGTTTTTCTATGTTTACTTGTCATTTGTGACAAGTAAAAGTCAGCTTTTGCATGGTATCTAAATAACAACCCAATTCCTCACCCATCATATGTGTTAGAATCCAGTTTCTCACGAAGGGAATTGTTCTGTGTGTTGTTGAATCACTGTGTCTGTGGGGAAAAGGAGTGGTCAGAACTTCCTGATTCTCCACTTTGCTGATATCCAGCATTATTTTTAAAATAATACCAATGATGTCACTCATTATGTGACCTGGTAATGTGAGAAGCATACACTTATTTTCACACAGGACTGTTGTGGCTGTGAATTAATATTCTCTGTTTGTAAACAACAGAAGTGAACTCTTACTAACCACCAGGAAAAACAAGAACAAAGCAGCCCTTCAGATTTAGATTTTGTGAACTAGTAAACAATCTTTTTAAGGCACAGTCATTGTGGGAGAATCATTAGCTCCAATTGTGGTGCTTTGCACAAGATCCACATTGAAGGGGAACTTCACTTTCTAGCTTAGGTTATTTTTCCTTCTTAATTGATAGTTTTACAAATTCTTAATTGACAGTTTTACTAAGATTGCTTATAATGGAAGAGGTAATTCTAAAAGAAAAAGAGTACTTTTAGCAAGAGAAGGAGAAACGCTTTGTGGGCAAAAATATTGGATTCCCACTAAAAATCTTATATGATCTTTTTTAAGTTTTCAAATGGTGATATCTTCACTTGATTCTTTCCAAACTTGTTCACCTTTCTTACTCCAAAATCTTTGGTGTATTTCAGTAGCTAATAGAATACATTTAAAATTTATTAACATTATATTTGAGGATTTTGTTAATCTGAATTCAACTTGCACTTTCCGTCTCTTATCTCTTTCCAGTTTGACTTCCCTCTTCACCAGTGCACTCCTACCACTATACATACTGGTCACATAGGCTTATTCCAAATTTTCCAAATGTATAAGTCACTTGTAGAACTTTATACCTGCTTGCCATTTGCTTGGAATGCATTTACATCTCTCTGTCTCTTTCTCTCTGTCTGTCTCTCTTTCTCTTCCTTCCACTCTCTCCTCACCCCAAAAACTCGCCCAACTCAGACAGTTTAGAAGATTATCATCTCAAGGAAGAAGGAACCTAGAGAAGTAAAGTTATCTGACAAACACTCCAACATAGATGCTTAAGGGCCCACCGCAACATTCTGTGTAAGCTTTGTCCAGCTTGTGTGCTATCATCTTCAGTAATGGAAAATTTACTGCTTCTTGATGTAGCCCATTTGACATTGTGATAAAGTTGACTCTTGGAAACCTCTGAAAAGCCAAGGCTGGAAAAACACAATTCATTCTATAAGGTCTACCTCATGTGTTAAGTCTTCTATGAAACCTATTCTGATATATATCCAGAATAAAAGTAGTCACCCATATGTGCTCCCAAAGTTCTAATATTATTATACTACTCTTATATATATATATGTATATATATATATATTATATACATTCTGTATATAATATATATTATATACATATATACAACATTATGTATATAATATATATTATATATACATATATATAATATATACCTGTATAATATATATTTTAATATATTTTTTGAGATGGAATCTCTCTCTGCTGCCAGGCTGGAGTGCAGTGGCATGATCTCGGCTTACTGCAACCTCTGAATCCCTGGTTCAGGCAATTCTTCTGCCTCAGCCTTCTGAGTAGCTGGGATTACAGGCACGCACCACCACACCCAGCTAATTTTTGTATTTTTAGTAGAGACGGAGTTTTACCATGTTGGCCAGGATGGTCTCGATCTCCTGACTTCGTGATGAGCCCGCCTCAGCCTCCCAAAGTGCTGGGATTACAGGCGTGAGCCGCTGCACCCAGCCTTATATTATTATGTTATACTAATGTCCATTAGTATTTATTCATACTAATAATATTCCACATATTACCATCTATTACAATTACTTTTGCTTGCCTTTACTTCCAATTTTGATTTTGATTTTCTTATAAATAGGTACTATGCATTAACTTTGACTTTCTAGTGCAAACCAGTGGAACCAATCCCCCCAACCCTGGACACCAAGGGACGATTGTAAACTATCTGATTCATTTCCCTATTAGAGGAGAACAATAATCTTTTTGACTACTGATGTTATCTCCTAAGAACTTCTTAGAGTTTGAGGTTATACAAAGTCAGGAGTATTAACATCACTGACGTAATGCCTTAGTTATTTGCAAGACATCATTCAGAAGCAGTGCTAAAATATATATATGTATTTTAGATTTTTAATGTTAACATTTTTCATTCACTGGTGTACAGTAACAAAAATAGAGTATACTTGTCTGCTTAAATATAGGCCTTTTACACTGCATTACTCTAAGATTCAAATTTCTTTCCTTGACCACTACTCCTATTTCTTCTGTCATGTTCCAATGTATTTCTATTATTACTTTTTCAACACGCATCTAGTAAATCAAATAGTGGTAGAGATTGTGGATGACATTTTAAAAAGGCAAAGGAAAACTTACTAATTAACAATAATTATCGTAATTCTATAATCAACAACTACCTTTCATATTTTCTTTGAAAAAAGTTACATGTAAAAGTGTTCTCACAGAATCAAGTAGACAAGTAAAACATTATTGGAGGGGACATTTGGGAGTACACAGGATAGTTTAAGAAAACTTGAAAAATGTGAAAAACAAAAGTATAGCAGGAAATAGGGGCTCCTAAACCCACCTATCCCTGTGAAATGAAATGCTTGCCTTAACTTTTTTCTCAGATTAAACAGCCCTCAAATAGACTTCCTCTAAAACTATCTTTCTCCAGGATCACTGCGTACCTACCCTATCTGTGACTAACTGGAAGAGTTGTTTATTTCCCCTGTTCCTACTACTTAGCAACAAACACAGACTATTCAACTACAAAATATAAGCTCATAAATAATGTAAGGATGTAGCTACACATTAAGAAGATTGATTTTCCCAGGGGACATTAAGAAAACAGCTTATTAGCACATAGTCCCAACTCATTTGTATGTATTTATTTATCTCTATTTTTATAATAAGAATAATAAATCTTCAAGGTGAACAGAGTCAAACAATACAAATATATCACAGAGTAAACATTCATTGATATTGATAAAGATCTCTGAAAATTGCATTCTATGTTATCTTAATGATAACTTAGAATTTTTGAGAAAAGTTTACATTATGCCCTTTGTAATAAGGCAGATAAATATACAGCAAATACATGCTCTCTAATAGGTATGTACTAATACCTGGAAAAGTTACGTGTGTGTGTCTGTGTGTAAATTTGTTTCCTGAAATTGCCAGATAAATGAGTCATTCGTTAATCAGGAAATATAGTCAAATAATCAAGAATGTGTATTTTTACATGAATTTACCATATGAAGATAATACCCAATCTTGATGAGGAAAATATGAAATAGGCATATTCGTATTTTTTTAAAAATGAGAATATGTAAGGGTGACCTAGAAAATATACTGTAGAAATTTGTCTTAAGAAAATAATTTATCTTAACAAATTTATCCTGAGAAAATGCTCAAACACTTATGTATAACCATTTCATTTAGTATTATTTTTACTAGCAAAAATTTGAAACTTGCTAAACTTCAAAAGTGGGAGTTGATAAAAAACTATATCTAATTCATTTAATAAACTACAGATTCATTAAAAATTATAATGCCTTACGTTTATAATGGAAAATATTAAATTAAAAAAACACAACTGCTTTTATAGTTTCGTTATTTCATTATTTTTCTGAATTTGCTAATTTTTATTTACAAATCATATATCAAAATGAGCTGTTATCAAATAAAAATATCAATAATGTTTATGGCATGTACAGTTCCCCAACATCTTGCCCATTCCCTTGAGTACTATATTGAACTTATGTTGTAATAGCAAAGAGAACACACTGGTAGCTACAAAACAGAAATATAAAATATTTTTGTAACTTGTATGCAAGGTTTAGTAGATTGGGCTCCCACAGGGAAGAAATCCAGGAGGCACCATTCCTATTGTAGTCAATGTGAAAAATTCCCATTGAGTTATACAGTACACAGTCTGCATGGCTAGATGAGGAAGCCTTGGTAGGAGGCCAAGGAATGATGAAAAAGAGAAGGATCCAGGGGATTTCTTGTTATCAGTAACAGAAGGGATGGTTGTTATTCCGTCAGAATTCAGTAAATGGCCTGGAGGCCATAAAAAAGGTTTTTCTGGAACACAGTCATACTCACTTGTTTTACTATTATCTATTGCTGATTTTATGCTATAACAAAAGAGCTGAGTATTTGTGAGGATATAGTCCACAAAGATGAAAATCTTTACTATGCTACTCTATACGGGAAAGGTTTGCCAACCCCTGCTGAAGTACACTGCAATCGTGAAAAAAATCAAGTAATAAAACCAAACAAGTAAATAAAAAACCTCAGAGGGCATAGTGGATATTACTATTGTCCATAAATATTTCCGATTCTCTTTTCCTTTCAGGCATATAGGAGGATTGCTCTTTTTTGACTCCCTGAACTTTAAGCAATCCCATAGGTCTTCCTTTGGCAATAAAATGTGAGCAGAGGTACCATGAATCACTTCCTTATTGAAGTATTAAAGTGAATATGTGTGACTTTTCATGCTGTGCCTTATCTTGCTGCTGTGGTTATCGAAGCTCTGATGATATGGAGGTGTAACCTGGGATACTGACCTCCATCACGTAGTTCAGTTGTCCTGGAGAATTGCCTAAACCCAACAGAAATTGTGTGAAAGAGAAATAAATCTTCAGTGCAATAAGTATTGAGATTTGGGGGCTGTTTATTACCATAATATTTACCCAACCTATCATGACTGACAAAGAGAACAACTTTTTTTTTTTTTTAATAATGTGTTGGTAGCCAGTAGATTCACAGTAAAAAAATAATAGCAAGTTAAAAAATAACAGAAAGCCATTTCTTCAACTGCCTGCAGAGCATGAACATGATAGGTTTAGGATTCCTCAAAAGAAGTATTTATGACTGCTGTCTTAAATCGAATTTTAATAACTAGGAAAGCATATATATTCTTACTAATATGCCCATATCTACATATTTTAAGTGGTAAATCACTATAGAATTTAAACAGTTTGTCAAAGAATTATAGTCATAAGAAGAACATTTTAATTAAATTAATAGAATAAGAAATAAAAATTGATATAATGCAGTTTTAATTATCAGGAATATATTACGACATCAGTTTTTTTAAAAATCTTACATTTCATAAGCCTGTGATTTTATTTTTAAGCGTTACCATCTATGGTACAGTGAAATAGCAAAGTGACTGGAGCCAGTAGTCCATTATTTTAACAATTGTACAGATACGAACATAACAAAATATGTTTGCCTTTTTAATTGTAGCACAAAAGAACATGGGCTTTAAAACTGAAGCTTGGATTTGATTGAACCTTTTGTTTTCAAAGGAAAATTAAAAACTAAAATACCTAGATTTTGTTTCCCTCCTGAATTTGCTGGTGTCAAAGCTGGGTTAAATAAAGCTCACAAGCTTGGTCTTTTCATGGCAGTCATGAATTTTCCATGAGGTTCAAATTGAGATAGCATGAAAGATTTCCCTATTGTGTCACACTGAATGTTTGAATTTGGTTTGGTCAGCATTCTCCAGCACATAATCTTTTTATTCTCCCCGAAACCCTAAAGCACCATTTGTGAATCTGGCAAATTTCTTAACCATTTACATTTGAGATTCATAGTTTATTATATCAACTAAGTTTCTAGACTCTCTTGGATAAATCCAAGTAGTAAGCTTTGAAAAATTGAAAAAAAAAAAAAAGAAAAGGCTTATCTGACACTTGATAAGTCTTGAGGAAATTCTGGGATTCTATTTATCCCTGTTAAAAAAGAAGAAAATGGTATGCTTTCCATTTAGAAATTATTAAAAGTATAACTTATGTTTTTATAATATCACAAAGAAGAAATTGTTATATATATATACATATATAAACAGATGCACATAACCTACAGATGATAATTGGGAATTATTTTATAATGAGTTTATACTAATTATATCTTAAATAAAAGAAAAATAGATAAGGAAAATAAATTTGGGCAGAACACACTTCAAAAGAAATAACTTAATCATAACATTTCAATTATATCTTCATTATTATTCTCCCTGAACTGTTGTGGCACATATTTTTTAAATTGAGTCACAAAGGATTTTTTTTTCAGACATAAATTGGTAAAACTATTTGGAGCATGAAAGAAAAGATCAAACAGGCCAATTGGGAACAAAACATAGTGATCAGAATTCAAGATAAGCCACAACACATAATAATCCTAATTATCAATCTTTAATTAAACTACAGGGAGAATTTATGTCCCAAATAAACTCTTTCCACAGCTTTTTCTGACTTCAAGATTGAATGTTTCGATGTGTATAAATAACAACCAAAGAGGAAGCTTATTATTTAGTGTCTTATTATGTATAGAAATCTAAAGTCAGAAACAACATATGTTAAATACAAAGTTCAAAACAAAATATGATCTTCAGAGGTGTTGTTGCAAAATATTTGAAATTAACAAGCTTATTAATTCTGACAAAATTGACAAATTTATGAATGCCCAGCTGATGAATTAAAGAACAGAGAATATCGGCATTGCGTTCAATGAATTTATTTAGAAATAATCTACTGCTGCAAAGTAGATTTTCTCTGGGGAAAAAAACAAAAAATCCAAATGGGTATTATGTGGTTGGGTATGGTATTAATGTGAGTTAGCCTCTACTTTCAAGAGTAGACCTACTCAAAGTCTACTGAATAAATTTCATGTTTCCCATTTTCCTGGCTATTGGACTGAGTTTTGCTTTTTTCTGACCCCAGTTTTGCTCTCTTCTTGGAGAGCCTTAGTCAAGGAGGTAATTGCATTGAGTGTGATTTTTCCCAGTAAGGAAAATCTAATGTTAATTTCCACGTGTGTTAAATCTAATCAACATTGCACAGTGTTATAGTTAACCCAATAACTGAACGTTTCTTCTAAAACAATTTTTTTTTGGTGTAGATCTAATTATTTATTGCACTTCTTAGTTTTAGATTTTTTTTCTTTTGCTTGATTTTTTTCAGAATTTTCTAGAGATGTAACGTACTGTGGTGTAATATCTGACATTTCTTTGCTAGAATCTTACCTTCACTCTCACAGATGGACTCCCACTGTGGCTATGTTTACACACTATGATCCTAGCTATTTTTCCTAGTGTTGGAATGTTGGTCTGAGATATGGAAATGGTGAGTAGCATTAGAAGGTTAGCCTTAGCAATAGTTGAGCTTTTAAGGTGGGGTAGTTAAACCCTGCCATTGAGACTAAGAGTTCTTCTTCGTAGAAAACTTGCAAGGAAATTTTCTCTTGGATTGGATTCTGTGAGACAAGATAGCCCAATGTTTCATATGAAATAGTTTTTATTTGTTGTTTACTTGTTGTGCTTAAGTCAATCTACATTGGTGTCTATTCTCTCAAAAATTCTAATACCCAAGTAATACCAAAGCATTGGCATTGGCAATCCAGCATAAATATGATCAGTGTTGACACTGTCTTTCATCACTTCAGAACATAGTTTACTGTTAAACATGAGACACAATGTCTTATCCGAGGAAGATATACATATTTCTTTTGATGACTTTGAACAGAGCCTTCTTACCAATGCCCCAAACTATCAAGCTATTTTAAGTAATGCAGTCTTGAGTGAAAAACACTTATTTTAATGAAAATTTTACAAGTAACATATGTAAATTCTAGTAACAGTTAATGACATTCCTTGTTATTGTGATGACATTGTTCTCTATGTGATTGTAGGAAATTGGCTAAAACTGTGTGACAGCTGCTAGTGAACTCATTCAGACTGACAATATGCTTAAGTAGCTGTCTCTTTTAGTATAGAGAAAATATCTGGAAAAGCAATCTTTCATTTTAATTCTGAGAACTTGGTGATTTTGTATGTCCCGATTTTTAAAAAATTAGATTCAAACCAGGTTACTGTATGTCATTCTTCCTTGTTACTTATTTACAAGAATAACAAAGAATGGAACCTTGATCTCCTAAAAATCATTAACTCATAGGATACAACAGTCTTGAAAATGACAGTTTAAGAGGAATAAGGCCTATGATGAGTGAATTCTGGGAACATAAAGTGCTTTAAAACCCAAATATAGATTCAATATGACAAAATTGACCTCCAGTAAAAGAAAAGTAAAATCTGCTTCTGGTCCTGAAATGCATTATGCATTTTCTCCAATGAGAGTTGTTATCCTTTATTATCAGGAAACTTCTGCATTTTTTTTCCTTTCCCCAAACCTTAATAAGATCATGTTAAATATTGTGATTATTTATATAGATATTGCTTTTAACGAGGCCATGAACTCTTCTGAAATAAAATTGCGCAGTTCGGAAGCTCAAAGCAGCCACTGTTCATTCTAGTTTCATGTCTCTTTTTTATTCCTTCTTAGAATATCCATTGGTGGTCCCCACTGTCCTGAGGGAGAGAGCTCTTAGAGACCAGCAACCACTTCTCACTTACCTTGTTAATAGTTATTTGTGTATACTTCCCAATGATTATTTCTTAATGATGAATAAAAAATTAGAAATTATTTATTTGATTGTGGGAGGGAGATATTTTTGGCATGTTGCCAGGAGGAGAGACACATTAATATTAATGAATGTCCACACAAGCCTTTTCTATCTAAGTTTTAAACACTTGAAAAAAACTTTCAAACAAGACTCTGTCTCAGACTTTAAGAGAATTACCAGAAAATAAGAAGACCAACACAAAGAAGGCAATTCAAAGAAAAAATGAATACGGAAAAATGAAGAGGAGTGGATCTAGTTTCTTTAAGTTTTTGGTTTTGAAAGTTACTTCATAGAGGGAATGAGGCACAATCACAGGTTTCAACAGCTCAAGCCAAATACAAGCACTTTAATATATAAATTATTTCCTCTATATTATGTTGGACTGAATATGCATTATATACAGATCACTTTTAGTGAGTCTAATGACTTTTGTGAAAAGATACAAGTAAGATAAATATTGTATAACAATGGAAAAAAGTAATTCTTGGGGAAAATTAATGAGGATAATGTAAAGGTGACAAAAACAGTGATAATCCTCCTTGTATAGTCTTTGGAAACTGTCTTTCACATACATTGAGGGTTCTATTAAAATAAGACCTGAACATTAAAACTGATAATAGAAATGTGTCTGAACTTGTAGTTGGAAGGTAATAAAGCACCATTTTTCAAGACAACTATTGGAGGTTGGACAAAATGAAGACAACTCAAGGAAATACTGTTACTCTTACTACAACTGCTACTAAATGTTTTGTAGCAAATAAATCAAGAAAACAAAATAATTGTATAAATGGATTGAGGAACATATAGAAAGAGATCAATGTAGATATTAGCCCAAGAAAGAAAACTTCAGCAGAGGAACAGCGATAACAAAACACAGATAGTTTTAAATAAGGTGAAGCATTGCTTGCCAAGGCTGCTGAAAAACAATATCTGATAGGAGCGTATGTATGAGTATGTTATTGGTAAGAAAATTATATGTAAAAATATGTGTAAATATATATATACACACACAAGGATATAATTGTAATATAGATACACATATAACAATTGTAAAATAAATACACATATATATTACAATTGTATCCTGTGCCTTAGATAGCAGTGGTAAAAGGATCACCTGATTACATGATTACATATCCACTGGAAAATTGTTTTTCCATAAATACCTTCTTAAACTTTTGGTCTCCAGTTGAATATGTTCTAAAGGAGACCTTATACTCCATACTATAATGACATTTTGACATGAAGAAGCAAAGAAGTCATACCTTTCTTTGTTAACAACAATTGTATCTAATTATTTTTCTAGTATTCATATCATTGCTAATTTATAACCATTAATACCAATGTGAATAACAATATAATTAAATGAAAACACGTTGAATTTCAATCATGTGATATTTGAAAATATTCCATATTCAAAATGTTATTGACAGCAATTTATTGGCTATTTTCTAGACAGATCATTCATTGAGAAGTGCAGAAAAAAAGGAGAGCTACACAATTTACCCAAGAGGTATTTATAATCATTGGGTAACATCAAAATTAGCAATTTTGTAAATTGGAAACTATGGTTTTTATTCAGTGGAGCTGTATTAAATCTTCATTGGTACAGGAGAAAAGTGAGAGTTTAATTTTATACATTCTTTCAAATTCAGTTTATGATCACATAAATGTGCTTTTCCATATTAACTTTCTCATAAAGAGCACAATTTTCGCTTTGAGGAAAAAAAGTATTTCAGTGAACAAATTCAAGAGGCCTTTATATCTGGCTTCAATTATGGGAAAATAAATATAGAAGTACTGACTGTGTTGATTAAATTCTTATGACTTTACAAGATTAGAGCAAGAGTCTTTGAAAATAAAAAGCCTTGATTGATAATAATGTTGAAAATATTATTGTTAAAAGCAAGGTCATCCATATGTATGATTAAAGGTAGAAAGAGTTTGAAATTCAACTCCAGTTTCTCAGTGAAGTATGATAGCCAGAGAGTTTGTTCATAATATTTGAAAGTAGATTTTTAAAAATTTAGACTTGATACATAATCTAAAACAAAATATTCTCAATCTTATGCTTAACCTCATGCCATAAAGTGAAAATGGTGCTTTGAACTACCCTGGATAAATTTTAGAATCGTTTTATTGAATAAATTACTGGAATAGAAAATGTCCTATATTTACTACTGCTTGCTTTTTGACTACACCCTGCCCCATCCCACTGTTGATATTCATTCATTCATTCATTCATTCATTCATGTATTCGTCCTTGTGCCTAATTTTCCCAAAGCATAAAAATTTTGCAAAATCAACGTTGTCTGGTTTTTACTCCGTGTATATTCACTTTCTGGATATTTTCCTGGTTTTATATTTGGTGTTGATAGTCACTTGTACACACAAAAAATATTAATTCCTAACTCTTTTCATGTTTTTACCTATAATTTCCTAGCTTTCATCTAAGACTCTTGCCAATATTCCTATGATTTATCTTGTAGGGTATGCTGGTTAGTGTTTAAAAACTGAGTCTCTAGAAGGAAAATAAAAAGAAACACCCTTATTTGCAGCATTTGCTTATTTTATGGTAGGATAGTCTTACTATGGATGATGCAACTCGCTCATAAAACTCCTGAAAATATACAAGCAACTCTATTGAGCTGGTACTAGCTAGTTCCAGCACACCACTCTGAGTACACTAATTTTAAAGAGAAAACATATCTTTTTTGAGAATTTTCCAAGAAACTTCAAAAAGTTAAGAACACTTTCTGGCTCCAGAATGCAGAAAGCCTGTAAAGGGTGTCCCTTTAACCGTTACAGCAAAAAGGAATGAGATAAACTTCAGATTCGTAATTTTTTTCAAACCCAACTAAACCTACATTTGCAGAGCCACCAACTGGCCCACAATATAAGGAGAGACAGGAGTCTGAAGGAAGAAAGGACAAGTGTTCACTCTTCTACTTGAGGAAAACACAGATGGACTCAGGTACAAAGAGCACTGTTAGAGTGTGTGATGAATTTTTAGAGGCTGAATGTGGGATCAGAGTGTAGAGCCTGTGAAGACCCCTAAAACTGGGGAAATCCCCACACAATGGCAGACTTTCTGTTCGTAAACTTACAGGAACTCACAGAAAAGAATGGGAAGATTCCTAAGAAAATGTTTTTGGTGATAACAGACTTGAAAAGGGGAACATCAGTGGTGTGGGAATGTCAAAAAACTTTATCTGGACCCTTCTCCCCTGTCTACCATATGAAATAGATACCTTAATCTTTGAGGTGGAGGGTATAACACTGCCACGTTAGGAAAACAGGTATAAACTAATTGCTGCTGGAGGAAGGAAACAGGAGGAAAAAAAAATACCCCTGGAAGAAGAGCAGGAGCAGGAATATGCACTGGGCCCAACAGATGAAGTCTGGGAACAGAGAGAACTGTGAATGCTACATCCCCAAGACGAGCACATCACATCTGCCTAGGATCAGACTTAGGCAGGCAGCCCCCTTAGCATTTACCAGTACTGTGGAGAGGTGTGGGAGGTAATGGTGCAAACAGGTGAGTAAAATCATTGTCAAAATTTTTTTGAGAATAAAAGCAGGAAAGAGTAAATGTTCTAAAGGTCTCATATCATTGGGATGTCAGTGGCAACAGTGGTAAAATACATCTATTTGGTGTGAGAAAAAAATAAATTCTAAAGGTAATTAGAAAAAATTCAAATAAAAATGAAAAGGAAGTATGAAGATCAATAATATAAATATAAGTATTAGCAAAATAAAATATAATAAGAATTATATAATAAATAGAATATAAATAAAAAATTTAAATCATGTATATTAGTCAAATCCCTGAATGAGAATGGCCTGAAGTCTTACATAACAAGACACTATCAGATTAAGAATATAAATCAGCCATAGTCTTTCAATAAGTAATACAGCTAAGTCAGAATGAGAGTTGAAGAATTAAAAAATGGGGCCTGGGATGCTGACTTACGCTTGTAATCCCAGCACTTTGGGAGGCTGAGACAGATTGCTTGAGCCCGGGAGTTCAAGACCAGCTAGGGCAACATAGCAAGACCCCTTTTCTACAAAAAAATACAAAAAGTAGCCAGGTGTGGTGGTGAATGCCTATAATCCCAGCTACTTATGAGGCTGAGATGAGAAGTTAATGCTACAGGAAGCCATGTTTGTGCCACTGCCCTCCAGCCTGGGTGACAGAGCAAGACCCTGTCTCAAAAAAAAAAAAAAAAAGAATTAGTATGCCTAAAACTATATCAGACAAATGACAACAGAAACAAAACATGGTTAACATTAAAAATGAAGAAATTTAAGATTCAAATCTAAATAAAACTAAAGCAATACTTTATAAATACTTTATAAAAGTATTGCATTAGTCTGTTTTTAAACTGCTATAAAGAATACCTGAGACTGGATAATTTATAAATAAAAGAAGTTTAATTAACTCACAGTTCCACATGGCTAGGGAGGCCTCAGGAAACTTACAATTGTGACAGAAGGGGAAGCAAGGCACATTTTACATAGTGGCAGGTGAGAGAGAGAGAGAGAGGACGGGGGAACTGCCACATACTTGTAAAGTATCAGAACTTGTGAGAACTCAGTCACTATTATGAGAATAGTGTGGGGGAAACTGCCCTCATGATCTAATCACCTCTCAGCAGGTCCCTCCGTAGACACATGGGGATTACAATCTGAGATGAGATTTGGATGTGGACACAGGGCTAAACCATAATATTCTGCCCATGGTCCCTCCCAAGTCTCATGTCTTTTCTACATTTCAAAACCAATCACGCCTTCCCAACAGTCTCCCGAAGTCTTATTTCTGCATTAACTCGAAAGTTCACAGTCCAAAGTCTCATCTGAGACCAGGCAAGTCCCTTATTCCTAGAAGCCTGTTAAATCAAAAGCAAGTTAGTTACTTCCATGATACAGTGGAGGTATAGGCGTTGGTAAATATTCCCATTCCAAATGGGAGAAATTGGCCAGAACAAAAGGGGCCACAGGCCCTATGCAAGTCCAAACCCAACAGAGCATACATTAAATCTTAAAACTCCGGAATGATCTCCTTTAACTCCATTTCTCACACCCAAGGCACGCTGATGGAAGGAATGGTCTCCCACAGTCTTGGGCAGCTCCACTTCTGTGGCTTTGCAGGGTACAGCCCCTGTGACTGCTTTCACAGGCTGACATTGAATATCTACAGCTTTACCAGGTACATGGTACAAGCTGTTGGTGGATCTAACATTCTGGGGCCTGAAGGACAGTGGCCATCTTTTCACAGCTCCACTAGGCAGTGCCCCAGAGGGGACTCTGTGTGGGGGCTCTAAGCCCACATTTCCTTCCACACTGCCCTAGCAGAGGTTCTCCATTAGGGCTCTACTCCTGCAGCAGACTTCTGCCTGGACACCCAGGTGTTTCCCCACACCCTCTGAAATCTAGGCAGAGGCTCCCAAAATTCAACTCTTGTCTTCTGTGCAGCTGCAGGTACCACACCTCATGGAAGTCACCAAGGCTTGGGGCTTTCACCCTTTGGAGCAACAGGCCAAGCTGTTCCTTGGCCCCTTTTAGCCTTGGCTGGAGTTGGAGCAGCTGGGACGCAGGGCACCAAGTCCCAAGTCTACACAGAGCAGCAGGGCCCTGGGCCTGGACCATGAAACCCTTTTCCCTCCTAGGCCTCTGGGCCTGTGATGGGAAGGACTGCCATGAAGATCTCTGACATTCCCTGGAGACATTTTCCCATTGTCTTAGTGATTAACATTCAGCTTCTCCTTACTTACTCAAATTTCTGCAGCTGGCTTGACTTCTCCTCAGAAAATGGGTTTTTCTTTTCTGCCACATGGTCAGCCTGCAAATTTTCTCCACTTTTTTGCTCTGTCACCTCTTGAATGCTTGGCTGCTAAGAAATTTCTTCCACCACATACCCTAAAATCATCTCTCTCAAGTTCAAGGTTCCATGGATCTCTAGGGCAGGGACAAAATGCCATCAGTCTCTTTGCTAAAGCATAGCAAGAGTAACCTTGCTCCAGTTCCCAATGAGTTTCTCATCTCCATGTGAGATCACCCTAGCCTGTACTTAATTGTCCATCTCACTCTCAGCATTTTGCTCAAAACCACTTAACAAGTCTCTAGGAAGTTCTAAACTTTCCCACATCTTCTTCTGAGCCCTCCAAACTGTTCCAACCTCAGCCCATTACACAGTTCCAAAGTTGCTTCCACATTGTCAAGTATCTTTAGAGCAGTGCCTCAAACTCCTGGTACCAATTTCCTGTATTAGTCTGTTTTTTTGTTTGTTTTTGTTTGCTTGCTTGTTTGAGACAGTGTGTCGATATATCACCCAAGCTGGAGTGCAGTGGCAGGAACATGGCTCTTGACCCTCCTACTTCAGGGTCTGGTGTGGCTGGGACCACAGGCACACGCCACCATTCCTGGCTGACTTCTTTTCATTTTTTGTAGAGATGGGGTCTCACTTTATTGCTCAGGCTGATCTGAAGCTGTAGGGCTCAAGCCATACTCCAACCCCAGCCTCCCAGAGTGCTGGGATTATGGGTGTGCACCACTTGAAACTATTGTTTTTCTTTTTTAGAAACCTCAGTTTTTGCTTCTAATGTCTTCAACTGATTGAATGAGGTCCATTCACACTACAAAGCGTAATCCATTTATTTATTTATTTATTTTTACTCTATGGGAAACGTATAGCCTTCATTAAAAAAAATCATAGAACTTTCAAAAATGCGAAAACGAGAAGAATTTAACAAAGATTATATGTGATTAATAAAATAGAAAATGGAAAATTGTAACAGCATAAGTGGATTCAAACATGGTTTCTTTGACTAATAATACCAACAATATTCTTGACATTTTGATTCTGTAAATTAAAAAGAATAAAACTATACAAGATTTGGAATGACAAATAATCACAGGGAAAATTGGATAAAAGAATTATAAAATATTTTGAATAACAGTTAAATGACTTCACTCCAAAAGTAATGACACTATCTCTGATGCATATTTTAAAACCTTTATAACCATAATAACAAAACCTAAAAAGAAAACATGAATAGAAAAGTGTAAGACAAATTATATTTTTAATATAAAAATTTTAAATGATTATATAGATTAAATATTAGTAAATTGGATAAATAAAATTCAGCATTGGATCACAAAAATAGACTACAACAAAACTTTGTTATTTTATATCAGAAAACTTGTCAATAAAACATTGAAAAAAATAAATATGTCTACCTTAGAATAATACAAATAGTTTCTCAAAAGCTATTTATGTTTATTCTGTGATGTTGAGTCTTCTCACTCTCCTAGATGAAATGCATAGACATTCTCAAGACTTTTCAGGTCACTGAAGGTATTAATATTCAGTACCCTTAAGTCCAGTCCAATGTAGTAATAAAAAGTTTAAATGTCATCAACTTCTTCCTCATCTCTCTTCTTCCCCATTTCTGGACCAGTGCAAGATGGTCAACTGGTATTGAAAGAAGTGTGAGTGCATGGCTGCTTCTCCTTCCCCCATCATTTACTTTTTCCATTGCCCAAAGAAAGGATAACGGAATTAACAGTTTCTTTTCTTTACTGGACAAGAGGAGGTGGAGGGAGAGTAGGAAAGAGTCAGTAAGGATTTTACCTGACTAGTGCTATTGTCAAGTGGCAAAGCCCCAGGTTTGGAAGCTGTTTAAGCTCTAATACTCTCTGGCCTTCTTTCATCTGGTTCAGCTCTAATCCATAGAAAATACGAATCCTTTGTGCTCAAACTTCGGATATAAAAACCATCCAAACTACCACTTCTACTTTTCTCTATATTGAGAGCATATTTGAAACCAGTGCCCCTCAACTCTTTTATATTTCTCAGACCTAAATAGAAGACAAAAGAAGCTACCCCAGTGATCCTACTGACGCCCCTTTCCATGACCAGAGATGACTGTGGGAGTCATAACGCCCTCTCCCTTGGAGGCAGCACCGATTTTCCCTAAGGAACCACTTTAACCTCCCACAACCCAGTAACTTTAAGGGCTGTAAGTGGTTGTTAAAAATATTGAAAAATGGATTTTCATTTCCTTATGTAAACAGGTGATGTTAGTCTCACAATTCATTTTGCAATGTGAAAGCTGTTGTTTTGCAGACTTAGCAAAATCAGAGACAAAAATAGTTACACTTTTAACCTTATAAATCTAATAATAAACACAAATAGAATTGTGAAAATGGTTCATTTATAGCAGCAATTTTATAAGCTATAAAAATAATTTAAACAGACAGGAAGTAAGGAATAAAACAAAACATTCCAGATTTTTAACATGGGTTACTTGGTTAGAGAGGATGTGTGGAGAAATAAGTAAGTGGTGGAAGAAAGGGTATGCGAGAGACAAAAGAAAAGCAAAGAGATAAATCAACAGAAAAAGATTTCTCTAAAAACAACAAAAACAACAAAATAATCTTCCATACAAAATTATATATTTGTGTGTGCATTTTAAAAAAAACAGTTAATTAGAATTCTATGTACTGACCTGCAGGGTTGTTCTTGACATATTATTCAGTGAAAAAAAAAATTGTTGGGTAGTATTTATATTATGATTCTATTTAGTAAACACACACACAAGGCTTAAAGATTTATATATATACTTAAATGCAGTATATATATATATAATATAAGATTTTAATACATTATATAACATACAGTTATTTGGGGTTTTTTGTATAAGTGAAGAGAAAGTTGCTCAATGACCCCTGAGTTTATTAACATGGTTATTCTTTACAAGTGTAATTGGCAGGAGGCTGTTTACCTTTCTCTTTTTATGACATTGCATTGTTAAATTTAATGCATACATTGTTTTACTTTTAATTTTTATCTTTTAATTTTGAAATAAATTCAAACTAGAAGAACATTTGCAAGAATGATACAAAGAACTCTCATCCATTATTTACCCAATTTGTCAATTATTTATATTTAACCTTATTTGTTTTTTTCTTTCTGGCTCTTGTTCTCCTGCTCTTCTTGCTCTTTTCCCCTCTCTTCAGACATACACAAACATGCACACACGTATGCACAAACACACACACACACACACACACACTGCTATTCTTTTTCTGGATCATTAGGAAGTAAGTTGGAGTCATCATGCCTCTATTTCCTAAATAACTTAATATTTTTTCTTTAAAAAGTAACATTTTCTTATATACCATGGTAAAATTATTAAAGTGTGAACAATTTAAGCACAATGTTACACTATTATGTATTTCATTGTCAAAAAATAAAAATTTTAAATTATCCAACAGTATTTTAAAACTATTTTAATTTTGTGAGGTTCAGGATTCACTCCAGGGTCATTGTATGGAGTTTTTATGTCTCTTTCAGTCTCTCTTATTCTAAAAAAGTCCCTAGAGCTTCTTTGTCTTTCTTCCCATTGACATTTTTGACAAGTTATTTTGTTAAATGTCCCTCAATTTTAATCTGTCTGATGTCTTCTCATGATTACATTTAGCTTATACAGTTTTGACAGAAATATTTAAAATGGTGTTTTATTCTTCTCATTGCTTCATATTAGGATGCACATCAGGTCAATTTGCCCCTGTGATGGAAACCTCCAAGAGAACCTCAGACATTCCCTTGAAAAATTCAAGAGACAAAGCATATAGTGATACTTACAGTTAAAATTTATTACAGCAAAGTAGTACAGACAAATGGTCGAATCAGAAGGGAAAAAGACAGTCAGAATGTGGAGGAATTCACAGGAAGCCTGTCTTCCTTATGCTGTCTGCCTCCCACGTGGGGTCACCCAGAGTGCACTTTTCCTCAGCAACAAAAATGTAATGTAGGGGAGAAAAAAAATTACATAATATTTTTTCCTCACCTTTTGAAAGTGCATAGCTGAGGCCCCATAACAGAAGATGAATTAACAAAAGAGAAGCATACAAATTTGTTTAATATAAGTTTTACATGGTATTGCAGTCTCCAGAAATGAAGACCCCCAAGAAACAGAAGAATCTGTGTATTTTTATGGACAGTCGTAGAGAAGTATTATTGGAGGACAAAAGGATATGATCTCTGGTAATAAACTGGGAGGAACTTAGCAAGGCGGGCTTGTTCAAATGCTTCTTGGCATCCCTGTGTAACATTCCTTCCATCTGGGCAGGGGAGGATACCTGTCACGTGAAAGTCTTCAGAAGAGGAGGGAGGGTAGAAGGTTAAAGAATGACCTAGGGTTTATGGCCTACTTCAAAGAAGAAGGGAAAGGAGGAGGTAAGGGGATGTTCTGCTTCTGCTGTTTTCTCAAAGGCCGAGCTGCCGTATTTTGGTGTAGCATGTCCTGAACCCCATCTGCAGCAACATATGTGCAATACTTCTGCCTAGGGGAGCCCATTAGAGACTAAGCAGCTAAGATTTTTGTTTTTAATTTAAGTAGCTAAGATTTTTATCTTTTTGTTTATAAACTTTTAATTTGTGAATGTGATAGTGTATTTTAATATTATAAAAAAGAAAAAATATTACTTTTTATTTAAGATTTTATTTATTTATTTTTAGTCACCCTCTGCTTAACATGTACACAAATTCTAGACTCTGAAGATAAAAGCAGGTGTTTAACATAATCATATTGTTTGCACGTGCAGTCTATGCACAGTGAACGCCACCCTTATTATCAGTTAACTGTTGCCCAGGGAACATTTATAGAGCCAAGTTCACAGATGCCGGTGACTAACCTTGCAAGAAGCCTTTGTAAGGATAGCAGTCTCAGGCCGTCATGTTAATTCCTTTCAGTACAGACCCAATATTAATGATTTGAACTTTGATCACTTGGTAAAGTGGATCTCCCAGGTTTCTCTGTTACGATGAGACTCTTTCCTTGTCAATTGATAAGTAATTTGTGGAGAATATGGTGAGACAATGAAAATATCCTATTCTCTAAAAATCTTTACCTACTGACTTTAGAGTCTTGTGATTGTCTTACACCTTCATTGTGTCTATATGTATACTGGTTGACATTCTATTCTATTCTAAAGAAGAGCTTTTCCTTCATCCTCGTATTTTAATTATACATTGATTTATTTGTGTTATTAGGGAGTCATGAATTTTTACATATTTTAGGATATGATTTACTGATTTCCACATATAACTTTATAAGAAATATTAATCCATAGTTTATTTTCTCGTAAAGATTTTCTCTGCTTTTGGCTTCCTAAAAACAGCTGGAAAATATTCCTTCCTCTTATTTTATCTACATGATTTTATGTGAAGTTGATACTATTTCTTCTATAAACATTTGGTCGAATTAACTAGTGTGAAGCCACAAGGGCTTTTAATTACAAATTTATGTTCATTAATAGGCAGAGTACCATTAAGAGTATCTCTTCCTTCTTGAGTGAGCTTTAATAGTTGGACTCTTTCAAGGACTTTTTTTTTTGTATAATCTAAGTTATCAAATTTGTTGGTATAAAATTTTAAAAAGATTTCATTGTCATCTTTATCATCTCTTTAGTGTCTGTAACATAGTATGCATTTCGTTCCTTTTTATTACCTTATTGCGGTGGTTAGTATCTCTGCCACAAATTTGAATACAAACAGTAGTAATAAGCATGCTTGTCTTAAACACCAGACTTTTGGTGGAGTTTAAAGACAAACATTAGAGCTCCTTTCTCTATCTCTTTCTCCTTTCCAAAATTTCTTCATTCACTTTTCAGTTGTTTGGCATCCTATAACTTTATCCTCTAATACCTCAAGTCAGTAAAATTACGGATTTTTGTTTGAATTTCAGCTATCTTCATCTTTTGAACTGGTAAGTGTCTTCAGGAAAAAAATTTACATAAGCACAAATATCACTAAATGGAGTTTTTATCTATTTTATGCTGCAGTTTCTGCCTGTTTTTAGTCACTCATCAATGCTTCCAATAGTTGTTTATAGATATTTTGAATAAAATGTATAATTGTTATCTGTGAGAGTATATGCATTCATTACCAAAAATGGAACTGCAAATATTACTTATAAAATATAGAATATATCACATTAAAAAAGGAAAATATAAAATTGCATTTTATTGTATATTATGGTACTTAGTGCTTGTAGCAGATTATGAGTTTAACTACTTAAAGTCAATACTTGGAAAGTTTTAAATTTATGAATGTGATAATTAGTAGATATATTTTAATATGAAAAAGAAGAAAATTAATTCAGATGCATGAATGTCTTCCTTTGTTTAAACAGTATGGTTGACTCGGAAAGGCAAGAGAAGGCCATAAAATCAACCCAAATACAATGTACGCTAGATGTCATTGTGCTCTGTCCCAAATATTGTTTTTTTGCATATAAATTTACAAAAAATATTACTCTTTGTGAGGAAAATAAATGTCAATCTTAAGAGAAAGATGAACTCCCCGGCATTAGCTGAAATTTTAATATGAAAATAAATATGCTTGGTAAGGTTTCTTTATTTTTTTCACAAACTAAATTTTTGTTAGCGACAGATGTTTCCTAAGTAACTACGATTTCCAAGTGCTGAACTGTAACTAATTTATTTCACTTACTTAATAATAAATGGTTCCTTTGAGGGTTTTTATTTCTACTATTCAGATAGTAAACCAAAGGCACAATGATAACAGTTTTCTCCAGTGGGAAGACAAAGGAGCAATCGCAATACTTTATTCAGTGAGAACTCAATGGTATTCTTACTGGTGCCTATTTGCAAATTGCATGTGACCATTCTGTGTTATCTTTCAGCAGCTGGTAATTTAAATTTCTTAAGTATTTTCTAGGTGAACATAATCTTGGTGAAATCAAGGTCTAATAATAAGTACAGAACCTCTGAGATAATGTAAGGATTTATGAAAAGTTTAAAAAGGACTTTTTTCTCCCAGAACCTGCAATGAAATAACTTGTTTGCCTTGACATCTATGGATATCTCAGTTGTTCACAGTGACTGGTCAGAGCAAATTTTTCAGCTCAAATGTTTCAGCAAAACCAATTAATTTTCTTTTATATCTGTAAATTCTGTGTGTCTGTATTCAGAACTTATTACAAGTTTCACATCCGGAGCTAAACTAAGTCATTATTTTAAAGCAGAATCCTGTAATAGCTCAGGTAAATATTATTCTCTCCAGGTATTACCTCCCTTGAAGAAGCATTCTTCACAAATTATTCTCTGAATGCAAAGTATTTCACATAACCCAACTGACTGTAGTACAACTATGAGTACTCTCTTAATTCTAACATTATTATTAATCTGTTTTATTTTTCACATAGGTGAATAAGACAAAGCTTCAAATCTTATTTATACTCATTGTAACAAGATTTTTTCTGAGTGTTTCGAGGTTGTTTGTTTGTTTGTTTGTTTTTTACTCAGCAAACTCCTAATGATAATCAGAGTCTTTCTTAGAAATTAAGAGTAATAGGCCAGGCGCGGTGGCTCAAGCCTGTATTCCCAGCACTTTGGGAGGCCGAGACGGGTGGATCACGAGGTCAGGAGATCGAGACCATCCTGGCTAACACGGTGAAACCCCGTCTCTACTAAAAAATACAAAAAACTAGCCGGGCGAGGTGGCAGGCGCCGGTAGTTCCAGCTACTCCGGAGTCTGAGGCAGGAGAATGGCGTAAACCCGGGAAGCAGAGCTTGCAGTGAGCTGAGACCCGGCCACTGCACTCCAGCCTGGGCGACAGAGCGAGACTCCGTCTCAAAAAAAAAAAAAAAAAAAAAGAAATTAAGAGTAATAATAAGAACAAGGCCTTGGCAAAAAGATAAGTTTCCAATTATAAAAATTGTCTAGTATTATGCTTAGGACATAGTAAGGGCTTTAAAATATACTGGGTGAATGTATAAGATGATATATTAGCTAACAAATGAAATCTTTGGGTTCAAGCAGGCTTAGATTTTAATAACAATTATATTTAGTTACTAGTAGTTTAACATTGAAGAATATTGCAAATTTCCTCTAAGCCTAAATGTCTGAATCTGTGAAAGGCAATAAGAACTCATTTCATAACGCTGTATTATATTTAAATGAGACAATAATAATCAGGTGCAGTCCTTGGTGCTTAGAAAATATTGATTTATTTGTCTTGTTGCTTGCCTTCTGGGTTTTTGTTTTGTGTGTGTGTGTGTTTGTGTGTGTGTGTGTGTGTGTGTGATACCAGTAGTAAAAATTATGTACTTGTGATTCTTATGTTCCCAATAAAGAAACATGTAAATATCATAAATGAACTGTTTGTAGGGAATATATTGCAAAAATATATCCATAAAAATTCAAATTAATTTAGACAAAGTCGTTTTCATACACACTTGGAAAATTGGAATAAATAACATATAAATAAGTTTCATATTTTGATATGTAATCATTTTATCATGTAGATTCATGGAAAAGGTATTCAGTAAAAATTCTAATCCAGGCTGGGCAAGGTGACTCATATCTGTAATCCCAGCACTTCAGGAGGCCAAGGTAGGAGGACTGCTTGAGGCCAGGAGTTCGACATCTGCCTAAGCAACATAATGAGACCTCATTTCTACAGTTTTTTTCTTTTAAAGCCTAGCTGCTCGAGAGGCTCAGAAGGAAGGATCACTTGAGCCAAGAAATTTGAGGTTTCAGTGAGCTATGGTCATGCCACGGCACTTCAGCCTGGGCAATGGAGCATGACCTTCTCAAAACAAAAAATCTAAATTTCGTTTTATTCATCCTTGTTTTATCATATCATAGATATGTTTCATATATATATACACACATGAAGGAACTTTGAGGGAAATGAGAGAATATATGTATTTATTAACATTGTCATAATTAGAAGGATGAAGTCTGATAAATAATCTGGAATAGGCTGGATACTCTTTATTATTCAGATAAGTCTCTGAATTTATTATTGTCCTACTCAGTGTCTAAATATTACTGCATTGAAAAATAAAATTCTAAAAATCAGTGCCAACAAGATTAACTGAAAAGATCTCTATATTTCCCCAGATCTACATGATAACAATTCCAAAGAGTAGTTGTGTTAAAGGAAGTTTCCTTAGAACGCAGGAAACATCTTACTGACTCAAGTTTATTGTCCTTGAAGGCCAGGATTTTCTCTGCAGTAAAGAGTATTTTGGGAAGAGGGTAATGTTGCAAGATTGCAAAAAAGAAATCTTTAGTGATCATCCCATCATAAAAACATCAATTTGAACAACTATACACGCACAAAAATCTTCAAAAAGGTAAACAGGTGCAAGACTACAGTACCTGGTTATGCATAATAATAAAAAAAGATGCATGGAAGAGGATAGGAGAACAGTTTTACATTGCACACATCATCCTTCTCCCAACAACAGGTAGCATCACGCTGAGAGATATGCTTTCTGCTTGGGGGATGGAGAGGCAAGTAAGCAGAGGACTTTTTCTTGGACCCTAAAACCAGGCCTGCCACAGAAAAACCCATCATCAGGCAGACTCCAGTGGCCCCTGATTCTAGGCAAGTACCTGTGGAATGACCTCCAGACTTGCCCCAGTGCCAGGGGCTACCCATAGCTTCTGAAAGGCAGACACTATCTGCAGGTGACATCACTACCTACTGACTACAGCAGTGTTCGGCTCTGGACAAATCTCAATTGACAGTAGGCCTCAGAAGCCAGGAGTCTTTGGGCTTGCTCAAGTACTGTGCCAGCCTCAGTGGCTACAAGGCTTCCAATCCTACCCCCAGCAGACATAGTGGTCTCAGGCTTAGGGTTCCCCCACTGCTGCAATGGCTAAGCTGTCCTTGGCATAGGGACCATACCAGATGGCCTGCCAAGAACCTCTGGACAAGCTTAGTGTTAAAAGGTGCTCCCAGACAAAGCCAGTCTACAACAGGAATAAGTACTACTTTTTCAAATGCACAGACATCTATGCATGGCCACAAGGATCAAGATCAAAGAGGGAAAGATGACAGCACCAGGGACAAAATAAAGTTCCAGTGACTGAGCCAATAGAGATGGAGATGCATGAAAGCCTGACAAAAATAACTTTTATAGAAGCTAAGGAAATTTCCATAAAATACAGGGAAACAATTCAAACAAATAAGGAAAACAAGTGACTATAATGAGAAATATAAGGGAAGATTGAAATAATTTTTTAAAAGCAAAAATCTTAGAGCTGAAAAATACAGTGAACAAAATGAAAAAGATACAATAGAGAACATCAACAGCACTTGATCAAACAGAAGGAATCTGAAAACTCAAAGACAGGTTATTTGAAAACATAGTTAGATTTAAAAAAAAAAAGTAATGAGAATAAAGCAGACATGCAAGATTTATGTGACAGAATCGAAAGAGCAATTTTTCTGAGTTATTGAAATTCAAGAGAGAGAAGAAAGATAAAGGCATAGAAACCTTATTTAAAGAAATAATAGGAAACTTTTCAAAACTGAAGAAAGATATAAATATTCAGGCACAGGAACATTAGAGGTCTTCAATCGAATTCAATCTAACACTACCCCAAGACATATTATAATAAAACTCAAAAATCAAAACAAAGAATCATGAAAGCAGAAACAGGAGAAGCAGCAAATAGCATGTAAGGCAATTTTAATACAACTACAAGCAGACTTCTTTATAGAAATCCTACAAGCCAGGAGATAATGGAGTGATATATACAACGTCCTGGAAAATAAGGTGCCAATCAAGACTGTGGTATCTAGGAAAGCTTTCCTTCAGAAATGAAGCAGAGACAAAGACTTTCCCAGACAAACAAAATCTGAGGGAGTTCATCATCTCACCTGTGTTACAAGAAATGCTAATGAAAAATCACTTTACCAAAAAGGAAGAGGAAAATAACAAAGGCGCTACTGAGCAACTAGTAAGCAATTAACAAAAAGGCAGTAGTAAGTCCCTACCTATCAATAATAACATTGAATATCAAGGGATTAAATTCTTCAAACCAAAAATATAGCCTGGCTGAATAGATAGAAAATGAGAACCAACTATATGTTGCCTACAAGAGACTCACTTTATCTGTAATGACATACGCACGTTGAAAGTGAAGGTGCTGAAAAAAATATGCTCCATGTAAGTAGAAACCGAAAGGGAACAATGTTTATATCAGATAAACAAAACTTTATGTCCAAACTGTAAAAAGAAACAAATAAGTTTATTATATAATAAAGGAGTCAATACAGCAAGAGGATACAACAGTGATAAATATATATATGATATACACACATGTGTATATATATACATATGTATACACATGTATGTGTGTATATATATGTATAAAGTATCTTTTCTCACCACAAGAATTTGAAAGCAGAAATCTATACAGAAGGAATTCTGGAAAATTTACAAACACACGGAAATTAATGAATTGCTCTTAAAACACAAATGAGTCAAAGAAGAATTATTAAAGGGGAAATTTAAAAATAAATGGAGACAAATGAACCTAGAAACACAACATACCCAAACCTATGTAACAGCAAAATCAGCTCCAAGAGGAAAATTTATAGCAATAAATACCTATATCAAAAAAGAAAAAAGCTCTCAAAGAAGGAATTTAACATTTAACCTCAAGGAACTAAAAGAAAAAAAAAAGAAGAACAAACTAAACCAAAAATTAATAGAAGGAAAAAAATAATATAGGGTCAGAGCAGAATGTAAAAAAGTTGATCCCATAGAAATAAAGAGTAAAATGGTTGTTGGTAGAGGCTGGGGCATTTTGCAAGTAGGGACTTGGGAAGATGTTGGTCAAAGGATACAAATTACAGTGAGATGAAAGGAATAAAGAGATCTATTGTACAGCATGGTTACTGTAGTTAGTGATAATATATTTTATTGTTAAAAAATGCTAAAGAGTAAGTGTTCTCACCACAAAAAAATGATTACTATATGAGGTAATGCATATATAATTAGGTAGATTTAACCAATTCATAATGTATATACTCTTCAAAACATCCTCTTGTTCATGATAAATACATGCAATTTTATCTGACAATTTAAATAACAAAGCAATCAACAAAATAAACAGGCAATCTACAGAATGGGAGAAAATATTTGCAAACTATGCATTTGACAAAGGTCTAATATCCAGAATTTAAAAGAAACTTAAAGAAATTGACAAGCAAAAAACAAACAATCCCATTACAAAGCAGGCAAAGGACATGAAGAGACACTTCTCAAAAGAAAACATACATGCAGCCAAAAAAAATGAATAAATGCTCAACATTACTAACATTAGAGATATGCAAATCAAAACCACAATGAGATACCATCAAAGAAATACCATAAAATATGAGTGAGATACCAATAAGAAGCTTTATTCCAGAGATATACACTCTCTACCTTCACATACTATACCACCAGTTAGAATGACTGTTATTAAAAAGTAAAAAAAAAAAAAAATGTCGGTGAGGTTGATGAGAAAAAGGATCACTTAGACACTGTTAGAGGGAATGTAAATTAGTTCAGCCATTGTAGAAAGCAGTGTGGTGATTTGTCAAAGAATTTAAAACAGAATTACCATTCAACCCAGCAGTCTCATTATTGGGTATACTCAAAGGAATATGAATCATTCTACCATAAAGATACATGCACATATATGTTAATCACTATTCACCATATCGAAGACATGCAATCAATCTAAATGCCCATCAATAGTAGACTGGTTAAAGAAACTGTGGTACATATACATCATGGAATATTATGCAGCTATCAAAAGAATGAGATCATGTCTTCGCAGCAAGATGGATGGAGCTAGAGGCCATTATACTAAGCAAATTAACACAAGAACAGAAAACTGAATACCACATGTTCTCACTTACAAGTGGAAGCAAAACATTGAGTGCACATGAATACAAAGAAGGGAACAACAGATAGCAGGCCTACTTGAGGGTGGAGAGTGGCAGAGAGGAGAGGATCACAAAGCTACCAATCAGGTATTATGCTTATTACCTGAGTGATGAAATAATCTGTACACCAACCCCTCGTGACGTACAATTTACCTATACAAAAAACCTGCACATGTACCCCCGAACCTAGAATAAAAGTTAAAACAAAAGAAATTTGAAGGAAAAATAAGTATTTGAAAAAATTTATCTAAAAACTACAGGTTTGCAAAACCTTCAGTCTTTAATTACTCTTTGTGTTCCATAGATTAAATACCCATGACTTTTTACTGATGTACTTTTGAACCATATGAAGAACATTACAGGATTATATATTCAGAAATATGTTCATCAATTTCATACTTACTAAAAGGAAGGCAGAAAACATACCAATGAGATATTTTCATAAGATTTTAAAAACATTCATGGAATAAAGATGAAATAAGAAATAATTTAAATTTCAGTTTAAAACTAAAAAAATTGTAATCTTTGTGTGGCCTGAAAATATATTTTAGTTTGTATATTTCTTTCCATTCTCTGATAGAGTTCAGGACATACTACTCTAAAATACGGCATTTGGCAGCAGTTTATTCTCACTTTCTTCTCACTGCTCTCTTGTAAAGCGGGCTATAAGAGAATTATCTGAATCTGAAGTAGATCATAGAACCTTTATTCCAGAGGTGTCCACCTTCTACCCACACATAAGGAATGTATGAAAAAACAGGCTAGCCAAATTCCCCTCAGTTTATTACCATATCCTCTTATTTTCCAATCACACTTCTGCATTACAGTCCATAAAAATATTCAGGTTTCCCTCTTTCTTACCATCTTGATTTGTGAAGGCTCTCATGTCACGTAAATCTTGTGTTAAATACATCTGTATTCTTTTTACTTGTTAATCTGTTTTTTGATACAGGAGCCTTGAGCATGAATTTGTGATGGGTAAAAGATCTTTTTTCTCCTACATTTCAAAAATATATAAAAAATCAAACTACAGGTCTTTGAGGAGCATCATGTAGAACTGTAGGCACAAGGGCACTGGTGCTTAGAAAGATTTCAAGCGTGTGATTCTAGCCATTTCTATATTCAGTGTATGTTATAAGGTATAAAACTGTAGAATCTCTGTTTTTCTCTTTTGACGTACTCTTTCATTCTTCCACAGTTTGCTGAATGTGCATTCCATGTATTGAACAGCTCTCATGATCGAATTATCCTTGCTCCTATCTCCCACTATGTCTACCTATTCTAGAAGAATGTGTCCCTGTGGGTACACAAGTGAGGCCAATTACTTCTTGAGTTGCTTTACTCACTTCTGATATAATTTATGAATATGTTGCTCTCTATACTGTAATTCCTACATAAAGTCAAGAATAGTAATATAATGAAAGCATCAAATTATCTGAAGTGCATATTTAATTCTACCATTTATGCATTAATTAAAGTAGCATTTTTGCATATCAAGTTTATTTTAATATAGACATTTATCTCACATGCAACCTAAAGAATCTTAAAAATTCCATTTTATTCGCTGTATAAATATGGTGATATTTTATTCATTCAGCCCTGTTAGGCATAGATACATCCATATAAGGAAATTTTCAAACAACTGAATCTTACCCTCTGTTAAGCATAGACTTTCAGTACTTTGTCATTTTAAGTCTTTGCTCCTTAGAATGTCCCCCCTTTTTTTTTTTTTTTGGTGGAGCAGAGTGCTTTCTTCAGACTTCTTGAATGGATTATGAATATTTGAAGTTCCAAATACTAACTTTAAGTAAGTGAGATTTTTCTAAAATTTATCTGAATTATCAAAAATCATCAATCTTATAGACAGCCTTTTTGACCTGATAGATTTATCTTACCCTCAAACATATTATTTTAATATCTCTTCTTACCTACATGACTCAAATTATTAAATAAGGAAATCCAATCTTAAACCAAAATAAAAAAGCTTCACCTACCAAAAGTAATTCTAATAAATTCTACACTACGTTAAAAAAAAAAATGTTTAGAATTTAAGACAAAATATAATTCAGCTCTATTAGTTTATTTTTTAAATTTCCTTATTTTAATTTTCTCTCCTCTCTTTGTCTTTTTACATTTTATTTCTCTATTTTTACATAGGATCTCAATGCGTGATCAGCGCATTGTTTTTAGGCAGTTGTTGTGATACATTAATATGGACCTTTATTGAATTATAATAAATATTTCATCCAAACTTCAAGGGATTCAAACACTTTGCAGCTATAATACTAATGTTGGTAAAAACAAAAAATTAATTTATTAGTCATTTATGTTGGTTTGCTTGGTGTTGACCTATTTGTTTCAATATACTAAGAGATGAACAAAGTCATTCCACAGATACCCAAAAGTAAAAAATAAAATAAAATGCAATCTAAACCATTTTCAATAAAATAACAAACTTTAATTTCTGTTGGACAGTGTGAAATCATTTTTAATTGGGGAGAGAACCATATAACAAAATACAGAGGACTTACTAGGGAGATTTCTAAATGTAATGAATCCTGTATCAGGCACCTCTGGGATTTTTACTTATCATAACTCAACATGCCTGTGAGCACCTTCAAGACAGAAACTATGTCTTATTCATAAGCTTATTCTCAGCATAATTTTTATATTAATTATAACAAATTAGAAAAAAATATTAATTACTGTAGGTGCTTTATACATGTTGAATTAACATACCCAGATATATCACTGTGGTCAGCTATCTCAATTTAAAAGGTGTAATTCATTATCCAGAATAATTTCTCAGCTTAAAATTAAAGGTGACTGAATGTGGTAGCTAAGTTGACATTTCTTCATGAATATTGTCTGCCATGAAGAAATCAAAATTTTAATGAAGAAAGGACAAAAATAAATTGTTCATCTAGAGAAATATGATTGGAGCTTAATGGTTTACAGGAAAATGGCCCTGGTGAATGGAAAAATGTGAATTTTAAGAGAACCAGAGGCAGAATGAGAGACTATCCCTGAAAGCCCAGAAGAGGTAGATGTAGAACAAGAACATAACTTTTAAATGGTAAATGGTGATATTACTGACAATAGGTATATAAGTTTATAATGTAAACAGATTTAAAAAGAATTCACATTTATTATCACATAAATTCCTAGGTGAGAAAATGTTCCCAAATGTATTATATAAAAACAGAACAATGTAATTATAGAAGTCCTTGATGCCAATTTCAGAGATAAATTGTTGTACTGTTTCTTCATCTCTCACCTGGCAATTTTTATGTTTCTATGCAAAGAATATTTAATGTTTCTTGGAGGTGTTATTTATAAAATTGATAATCACATCTCAGAATTAGGAGTCATTATATTTTTTTAAAATATCATTTAATTAATCAGCACTACCATCTGAATGTCTGCTGGATACGTAATCCTGTGTAATCAAGAGTTCCAAGTGATGGTACCTCACTTTGGTCAACTTATTTTTTTCATGATTCTTGACAGAGTTATTTTTAACTTAAATATTTCTGGCTATTAACAGTTAACCTAGTATATCAGTCTGGATCTCAATAAGATGGTACATTCAAATAGAACTCAAAGAAGGCTTATTTAAAAGAACTAACTACAAAAGTAAGAGTAAGGGAATCAGCAGTTACCTGCAGCATAACAGTTCTTACAGCTGTTCCGTAGGCCGGAAAGAATAGAGAAGGAAGGTGTCTGAAAAGCTTACAGAGGGAGAGTTGTGTAAAGCTGGCCATTTTGAAAGAGGTAGTGACATTTGACTAAGGGATTTGGCCAGCTCAATGTGACTTTGAGCAGCAGAAATCAGGAAAACATATGTTTTCACCTCTCTCTCCTCTCTACCTGGTATCTTCTGTGTAGATTGGCTGAAACCAATGGAAAGCAGATTTCTTATTTTTCAGCCTCTTGGTGTAGAAAGCAGAATAGAGAAGAGTAAAGGGTACAGAGTACAGCTAACCCATTTTGCCCCTTACCATCTACTCATGTCCTTTGCCTGCTTGAGAACACTTCCCTTTCATAGCAGATGCACAAAATATCATCGGCTCATCAGCCTCACTATAATTGTGGATCTTGGAATAACTCTGGTCATATTCCCACCAGAAACTTTAAGTTTCATTGGTCCTTTTTGTAAGGTGGGGAGGGAAAGAAGAGAAGTGCTTTGAAAACATTAAACATAGCCGCTATAGTCTCCACATGTTTTCCTGTTCACAAGGTTCAATAAAATATTCATAAAATAATGATGAAATAAGAAATGTTGTATATTTTAAGTAAACACTGTTTCTTCCATGTTGCCTTTTTTGCCAGAGGGATTTTTTTGCCAGTGAGATGGACACAACTTTTTTTTCCTTATGGGGTAACCCAAACTGTCTTCATTCCTGCAGAATCCAAGTCTTGGGAGCCAGTCTGTGTCAGTTTTCTACTGACAAGGACTTTTGCAAAAGTGAATACTGAGAGATTTCCCTGGTAACTACGATATATCATACCCTCCTAGTTTAACCACTTTCCTTCTCAAACTGTTATTTCATAGACATTCTGAAAGCAAACTGATCAGGAAGCAGATTCATCTCCCTATCTGTTAGAAACCAGATTTTGTTGATTTGGAATATTACTCTTCCACTAGGACTGGTCCAAGTCCACCAGTTGTGGGAAGATGAAGAAATTTTTTTTTCAATTACATATTAAGTTCAATAACAAGGGCACTCACATCACCATCTTGACTTCTATACCCTACTCATGGAGGGAGTGGCAATATATTATTGGTTGCAGCTTCAAAAGATGTACCAAATCTGGCAAATTTATGCCCAAACTCATGGTGTATTGTCTCCCAGCTGAGATCATACATGAGTAAACTATTTCATTGCTCTATCAAGATGGCTGCTTCTACATGATAAGTAATGAAGAAAGACAAGTTTCTGTAGATGTGAAATTACTACCACACTTCCTTTGCCATGAACTACATCTCCAGCTGGAATACAGTATTGTGTAAAATATCCAGGATAAGCATTTTGTCAAGTGACTTATCCTGACACTTTTTTTATTTTATTTATTTCAATTAATGGTGGTTCGTACATAAGTCTTTTTTGTAGGAAAGGCTAATCTATACCTATGCTCCTGTATTTTCTTGATAGGACAAAAGATTCTTCCATCTATGGAAAAGGTATAGTGAAATCAGTGGACCCCCAGGTTGGTTCACCTAGGAGATGATACAGTTCGAGAGATGAACACTGGCCTCTGGTGTTACCATTTGGACACAGCAGTAAAGGTAGCTGGATAAATAATTGTTTTAATTATCAATTGCTGTGTAACAAGTTATACCCAAAGTTTAGTGGCTGCAACAACAATAAACATTTCATATCTCTTTCCATTTTTGTGGTTCAGAAATTCTGTCTCAGGGTCTCTAATGGAGTTGCCATCAAATGTTGGCCATCACTACAATCACCTAAAGGTTTGTTTGGAGATAGAGAATCCACTCCCAAGGTGACTTAGTCACATAGCTATTGGCAGGAGCCTCCTTTCTCCATGATTTTAGGGTGAGTTTAGAGTTGCTTTTAATTTAGGACTAGTTTAGCCTGAGTAGAAAGACAGACCTTCTGTGGTCTGTACTGAATTTCCATGATGTCCAATGTGGTCTCTTTATTCTGACTGTTCAGAATCTCAAGGTCTGTTAGCCCTGTGTATGATCAGGAATTTGTTCAGTGTGTAGCCTCAGCATAGCGGAGAATCATTATACATGTGTCCTTTGTTGTTCATCAAGGGGAATCCCATGCAGGTTTCTGCAGCTCTTTTTTCATTTGACTCCTTCTTTGCTGATATCATGCACCAAAAATGTCATCTGCTGCAGTCTCCCTGCACTCTAATCTTTGATGCCTCAACCCAACAAGAGATGTATATTCTCTAAAAAAGAATAGACTGCATTTAATATTAATAAAGAAAAAATGTCTTCTATTTGCATATCAAATGTTTAAAGCACTCTTCATACATTATCTTGATGTACTCAAAATTTTTGCACCTTCAATTAGTGGCAAATAATAATTTTTAATAGATCCTACATTCCTCAAAGTCTAGTAGTGTGTTTTCAATTTGCTTTTCTTTTCTTTTGAAGTTGTGTCTTTAAAAAATTATACTTCAATGTTTCATGAAATGTGTGGCAAAACATTATTACAGCATCCCTTACTGTATGTTCATATCTATCCATTTGACTAAGCATAGAGGTACCAATGTGTTAGATGATTATAAAGTTTCTTCTTACTTGCTTATAAGACTCATCTCAGATTTATCCATTCTACATTAAGTAGGTTTTAATTAAGCTACTATGAATTTAAAGTTTAATTAGCTAGGGCTTCTGGTAAAAAATATAGCTGCTGAGGAAAAATCATGTAGCTGCTGATAGCTTATTGCCAGCTTGGCAGCTCATGACTGCACTGTGGTGTGCCCTGCTGGACATCAACAATTTCAGAGAATGTTAGCATCAGATGAGATCACTCTGTCATCAGAATGGAACAAGACAACACACTACAAATGCAGATATCACAGTGACAAATATCCTTCTCTCCTGGCAAATATGAATGACTACTGCTTCTTCTCCAGTGACAATTCCAGCCCAACTTAGCATCTCCCACCTCCTAGACAAATTAATAGTATACTGAAATACAAATTGGTTCTACTACCTGATAGTACCTAATTCCAAACAAACCAATAGTTACTTAAACTTTCCCTCAAATTACCCAGAATAAGATTGAATTTATAATAATCCTATCATAAGTCTCTTACTTAACTCCTTCTCCACAATTTCCGTGGTGCATGATTTTCTTTACTGTAGCAAATTAATACACATAAATGTGTTTGACTATAATAGGTATGTTTCTGGTGGTCTTTGGGTAGTGGGATTCATATATGCAAACATACACATATTTGGTCATGTATATTTAGAGCTACGTGCAATGACAGAGGGAGATACAGATACAGACAGAAAAAAAAATATGCCAGTTTCCTGGAAAGAACTTATCAAATATTTAAGAAGTGCTAGATGAACAGCTGGACACTTGCACAAAATTAATGGAGAATAGCAATTTTCTGGTCAACACATGATAATATAACTAGGATTGGGTGATTCTGCATGATTTGAAAGAGACAGCAAAGCAAAGAACCCTATACGAGCTTTGAATTTTAAGAAAGTGAGTGTCTATTCCAGGAAAGCATTACTCTTTAAATGCTGCAAAATCTTGGAAAAGCACAAACAGTTGTCAATCCCCACTACTCTGGTGTTTTATGAAGAGCTGATCCTGAGCCACTGGAGGCTCTCCTGGAAGTTTCTTCTTCACTTCTTATTCAGGTCTGTTAAAATTTTGCTATTTTCAAACATGATGTTTCTTTGTTCCTAATGTTCCTGTGTAACTGTAGTCTTTTGGGCACACAATGAGGAAATTGGCCTTCAGACCTTATTTTTAACACTCAATATTTGTAGCCACTGTGCTCAAATAGTCTTTTCAGTTAGGTCTCATTTCTCATTAGTTCCAGGATAAGCCAAGGACTTCACTCCAATTTGCTGTGAGCCGTGGTACCATTTTGAATTCTTCTCAGACCCTTTCTGCTTCCATCAGTTTGGTTTGTCACACTGACATCTGGTGGACGAGACGTTTGGTCCCAAACACTTCATCATGATACTTCATTTCAAATCAGTCACCACCAGTCACCACTGTAGATCAAACAAATGGTTGCCAATAAAGTGTTTGGCTATTTGAACTCTTGTTTTTGTTTTTTACTTGTTTTCCACTGCTTCACCAATCTCAACTAGTTTTCTTCAACCTCCCAGGAGCTCTCAAATTTTCTCAAGACGGGAGTCACAAGAACAAATGCAGATTTATATGCCAGTAGTGATCAACCAACTTAGAATGTGCCTATATGTAGGTATTAATTTTAATCCTTGATTAATTTTACTGGTTCAGCTAATCTAGATGGACTTTATGAACTGATATAGTCTTAAGTAGAGGCAAATCCAGTATTTTTCTATAAACTGTGAAGACAATTGAAACTGTTACAGGAATGGAGGTCATCTAACTAATAGAAAGCTGTGAAATATACTTGTAGCACAGATTTTGCTTTTGAGTCTGCCTACATTTGTAGCAAAAATTTCACAGGCATTCACTTTTTTTCTTCACAAATTAAATGGGCAACCCATTCTTGATTAATTAAATAATACATCGTAAATGAAAAGATTTAAATGATTTTTGCATTATGAAGGATTCTGAATTAGTATTTATCTTTATAATTATCTGTCATATTAAGATTTAGGCATCAGTAAATGAAGCCCCGTAAGATGTGTACATGGAATGCTGACAGTGAAAAGTCTAGTGAAATGGTAGCTTCTCTAGGAAATGCATTGAATTTGATTTTATCAGAAATAATGTATCCTATAAGATTTATAATTATTAAACCATTTAAAAGAAGATACCTTCATTGTTTGCTAGTATGCAGTAAAAATGGGAAAATACAAAACAAGCAGCATAGTCAATAATTTTTTAATGAAATAAAAGTTAAATAGAATCAGTTCTTGTGAAATAGAGAAAACTTAATTTTAGATATTTCTGTGACAGTAAAGATGGTGTAACAATAAGCCAGAGGCATGAGACACTTTCTAGTTGATTTTAAATACTGCAGTTTTATTTTCTCAATCTACACTTTTAAGTAATACTACACAGAGAATGTAGTGGGTTCATTAACTACAGTAAATGTAAAACAGAAACATACTACTGAAATAGGCATGTTTTAAAAATCATCTTCCTAGTCAGGATAACTTTACTCTCTGCATCTCAAATTCTTATATGTACTGCAGACATACTAAGATTAGGAACGTATTAATAACAAAAGTAAACAGTAAGAGTGACACCTTTTATCTAATGAGTGCTTTGTGCCTTCAGTTCTATCTTGCTAGGTCGTCAAACCAGAGAGAGAAAAAAGACGCCTGTTTTTTTGAGACAAAACTAAACAAAATTTCTCTGAGGTCAGGAGAAATAAGGGTGACCAATCAAGAACTATCAACACCACATTTTTCCTTAGATAAGGGGATTCATCCTTCTGTTGTAACTTCATCTACACCATGGAATACAGTGCAGTCATAAAAAAGAATGAGTTCATATCCTTTGCAGGGACATGGATGAAGCTGGAAGCGATCATTCTCAGCAAACTAACACAGGAACAGAAAACCAAACACTGCATGTTCATACTGATAAGTGGGAGCTGAACAATAAGAACACGTGGACACAGGGAGCGGAACATCACACACCGGGGCCTGTCGTGAGGTGGCAGACAGGGGGAGGGAGAGCATTAGGAGAAATACCTAATGCATGTGGGGCTTAAAACCTAGATGACTGGTTGATAGGCATTTTTATAGATAGCAAATTGGAGAACAAAAAGCACAATGGATTTTTCTCTGGAGCAAATTGTCCTGCTACACAATGGTGGTTAAAATTGATACCATTCTTGGAAAGTAATCTCCTCAAATGTCTCTGTTAAAGACCCCAAGCAAATGCTGGCAATTAAATGAACAATTTTATAATTTTGTTCTAGAGTACAAATTAAAGTTTAAATAAATGTAGTTTATTTATTTATTTATTTAGAACAAACTAGTTTTAATGTGAGTCAAGGTTGAGCTCCTATTTGAGAAGTTTTCCTAGTATAGTCAATAAAAGAGTTTTGATTAAATTATAATATTTTGGTAAACATTCATAGCCATTTGACATTTTTACTCTGATTGTATAAAATGAGTGTTGCAAAAAAAACCAGTTTGACACTTGTTTCATTGTCTCATGTTTATGATATTTGTAAGATATTTCAATAAATTTATATATAAGAATATTTATATACTATTTATAAAAATAAGAAAAATATGAAAGCTCAGAACAAAAAGGAGATTAAATTATCCACTAAATTCTTGCTGGGTTTGCAATCTTCCTGAAAATGATTACCTTGAGTCCTTTCTGCCTATTGTATTCCTTGAAAACCCATCACCCAGGGTTTCTTAGCTAATTAAAGTTACAAAATAATTACCGATACCAATCATCTTTGTTCTACATAAATGTCTTTTGTCTTAATCTTAGGTCCTGGGGTTTACTGACCACTGTGGTTGCTTTGTTTGCAACTTTTAAATGCCGGTATATTTAAAACTGATTCAGGAAGCATGTTTTAAAAAGCAGATTTCTAGGCACCACACTTAGAGATTCTAATACATTGTGTGTGTTGAGGCCCTAGGAATCTGCATTTTAATTTGTATCTGCAGCTGATTGTGAGGTAGGCTCACAAGCAAAACTTAAGGAATCCTGTGGATACTTCATAAGAATGATAAAGAGCTGGGCAAATGAAATAAGTTAAATAGCGTATTGTTTCATGCCCCAGTAGTTTCCGAAATTTTATAGTAGAGTTTTGTTCTTCAACAGGACCTTCGCAGTTAATATAAATTTGAAGGTTGGGAGCACCTACAATTCATGAGCAAAAAAGGGAGACCATACACCTTTTCCCCTTGGTTCACTGTTAATTTGATCAGAGAGACTTAGAGGGATGTCAAATGGCCAAAGGTTTAATAGTAGTCATTGGCTTCTGATTGGCATGTTAGAACTGGTACAGTATCTGGCCGGGCGTGGTGGCTCAAGCCTGTAATCCCAGCACTTTGGGAGGCCGAGGCGGGCGAATCACGAGGTCAGGAGATCGAGACCATCCTGACTAACACGGTGAAACCCCGTCTCTACTAAAAATAATACAAAAACTAGCTGGGCGAGGTGGCGGGCGCCTGTAGTCCCAGCTACTCGGGAGGCTGAGGCAGGAGAATGGCGTAAACCCGGAGGCGGAGCTTGCAGTGAGCTGAGATCCGGCCACTGCACTCCAGCCTGGGCGACAGAGCAAGACTCCGTCTCAAAAAAAAAAAAAAAAAAAAAAAAAAAAAAGAACTGGTACAGTATGCCAGTAATCTTAGTTGAGTGAGCACTTTCCCAGACAGATCTCTTTGCCACTTTAGGCCATTAGTATCTGTGCACAGCCAGATGAGGAATTGCACATATAGCAGATTGGAACTGTGATAGGAAGTGACTGAAGTCACCCAGTAGGATACTAGAGGCATTAATAAATACTGTTGGCAGATCAAACTTGATATGCTAAAATTTGCTATTTCAGAACATTTTGAGGTTAAAAGAAAAATTAAAAAGCCACATCTTAGAAGGCAACTGAGTTTATGATTAAGTTATGATTTAAATTGATTGTGTGTGTGTTTTCTGTTACTAGCACTCTGACCAAGTCTGAATTCACCAATAAAAAAGGGATAATGATGCCTATTGTGTAAGACTGCTGTGAAGATTAAAAGAGACCAAAAACTTAAAAAGGCTTTGCAGAGTCCCAGGAAAAAAATGTGTGCAAATTTATATGTATTTTTCTTACTCATTCCAGTTTGTTTGTTATTAACACATTTTGAATCCCTTTCCTCAATTTCAGCTTGTGTCTAAATCTCCTTTTTACTTTTGTTGAAAAAAGATTTATCCGTAGTTTTTAAAAAGTGTTAGGGAATAATCAGAATATAAAAGAAAATTGATTTGTAGCCTGTTGTAGACAGGAGGATTTTTGATACTTGTTTTCTGTCATATAAACAGCATTTATTTTCCCTTTGACAACTTTTGAAGAAAATATTCAAATAAACCCAGATATCTTTTATAACTATTGAGTACTGTTAATTTTACTTGTATATTAGAAATAAATTCGTACTATTTTATTTGAAAATAACATACACTTAAATATAATTTTAGAGGTTTTTACTGAGAAACACGTATTTACATTTTATTATGAAAATAGGATGTATAAGAAAGAAAATAAGTAACTTTCCAAATATACTTGTTTTCTATAAGATGAAGCCAACTTTCTCACTAATCATTTTTGATTTTAGATTTTTCACTTACAACTTTCCTTGATTTAAAATGACTTAGATATCATTTTTTTAAAGACACAGATATGCTTTATGTAGGTGATGTTATTATATTTGCACAGAACCATTTAACAACCGCAATAAAGAATGATACAAAAAGTTTAGATTAAAAATTAAATTCTTGGTAAAAGAATTCCGTAATAAGAAGTTGAATGTTGGCCCGGCGCGGTGGCTCACGCCTGTAATCCCAGCACTTTGGGAGGCTGAGGTGGGCGGATCACGAGGTCAGCAGATCGAGACCATCCTGGCTAACACGGGGAAACCCCGTCTCTACTAAAAAATACAAAAAAATTAGCCGGGCGTGGTGGCGGGCCCCTGTAGTCCCAGCTACTAAGGACGCTGAGGCAGGAGAATGGCGTGAACCCGGGAGGCGGAGCTGATAGTGAGCCGAGATGGCGCCACTGCACTCCAGCCTGGGTGACAAAATGAGACTCAGTGCCAAAAAAAAGAAAAAAAAAAAAAAGTTGAATGTTAATACAAATCTTATCCTAAGAACAACATTTGAGAAGTCGTCAGTTTATCTTAAATTATTTTCAAGTGGATTTGGTTACTAACATGAAAGAAAAGGCTTTCATCTGAAGACAGTTTCAGTTTCTGAAGTTGTCCCATACAATTGACTTCTCTACATTGTTGTGCTGAATTTCTAATATAGTCTTAATATTAGGTTGGTGCAAAGGTAATTGTGGTTTTTGCCATTTACAATGAAGACTTCAAAAATCATCCGATACGATGAAATATAAAACCCTTCAGGTATTAATACACAAGTATAATTATGAACTCTCTTGGGGGTCTGAAATTACGTTTTAACTCTTTGATGTAATTTAAATGCTCCCAACTTAAAGTACCCTTTAAAATTAAAACATTTGTTAGAATATTCTAAAATCAAGATCTATAATGACAAGAGCCAAACTACATGATTATTAAGACTTACAGTGTTTCATTGTAGAAATAAGGGAAAACTGGCTGGTGAATCTGCGTTTCACCTACCAGCTTTTGTACTAATTAGGAAATTAAACGCAGGGCTTGCCAGCAGTGTTGCTTCATTTAAAACAAAATATGGAAAAAAAGTACATATATGATAAACTTGGGTAGGCCCAAGTTTGAGTGGAAGGCATTGTCTAAATAGTCACTGCTTTTCATCAGATAGGGATGCATTTATTATATTTGTATTCTCTACTCTCTAAATTTGAAAAATATTCCTAGTGAAGAGATTAACTTTAAAAACATGACTAAGAATGATGTTCGCTTTTTTTTTTCTTCTCAATTCATGTTGCCAGCTTCTAAAATGTCTAGGTACAATTAGGTTATTTATAAGAAGTGATGTATCCTTAGACCATGTTATGAATTATACTTCTGTATAGAGAGAGAGTTGACCAAAAATGGCAGAAGGTTAGAATAAGTATAAGTTTTGAAATATTTCATCATTAAATATTTTCTTTGAGTACCACAGTCTTTTTTTTCTTCACTTCTTTTAGTCTGGAAATTGATAATTTATTTTAAAACAAGTGTGGATATATGTAATATAATACTATAGTTCAACTATTTATAAATTTTTATCATGTGTTCCTTTCCAAAATGCATGCATGTAAGATTACAAATGTACATATTCTCAGCCAATTCTGCTATTTCCTACAAAATATTTATGAAAGACTTATTGGCAAATGTAAACTGTAATGTAGCTCACCTAATGTACAAAATGTAATACTTGTCTAAAAAATATTTTTAAAATAAAAATATTTGCTATTCTTTCATGAACTGAAATGTAATGTTATAAAATACTTGTATATGTTAACTATTAGAAAAGTATAGAATAAAGTTTGAAGAATGCAGGCATTATTGAAAATAGTCAGATTTTCAATAAGCTTCCAAGAATATTGCAGATATCTACATTTTCTTCATTTTAAGAACAAGAATCTCATTTAACTTAGTTGAATGAACATAAGTCCTCGGGGATATCATTTTAGTGTCACTTCCTATCAAACCAATACATTAAAACCAGTGTTCCAAATATTCTAACCTATTCAAGCAAAAAGCATTCACCAAAGTAAAATACAATGTAAAAGGCACTATAGAGTAGTTTCAAAGTAACAGCTGTCCTATGGTTAGTCACATGAATATTTAAAATAAAGGAAAAAGTAATGAAATGGAAACGTAAAGAAAGAGAACTCTGAATATGCTCAAATGTGTACAAATAACAGTCAATTTGCAAATAACACAAACTCATATATCAGTCAACAACAAGGAGTTTTGGTTGATAGAAAAAGAAAAAGAAGGAGTCCTAATATAAAATTAATTTCCTCTGTTTCTTTTTCTTTTGTTTTGTTTTAAATTTGTTCCCTAGATCTGTTTTGTGGGAAAGGGAAGGAGTGACTCTACTGAACATCTGTAATACCCAGCTGCATGCTGGCATTTGGGTAAGATTTGATTGGTAGCGTACTTGAATGTAGATTTACAAATGTGGCCCAAGGCCAGTTTTCCCTTATTTCTACAATGAAGCACTGTAAGTCTTAATATTAAGTGTTTACTGGAAAGGAGAACAAGAAAGCAGTTTCTAGCAACACGCAGAGAATGAAAACAGGTGAATTAATCAGTATTACTACCTACCCATAGGTCCCACAGCTTATCATAGATATTCCAACCATGAAATGCTAGCTACTCAATAGTACAGAAAAACTGCCTTAAAATAGCCTGCCAGTGCTATTACCCTAGTGCTGTCAATTGGATAGTCTCAAAACTTATGTTTTGTCTACTAATCCTTTTGTGGGGTTTTTTGTATGTTTATTTGTTTTACATTTGGGTTCTCTCTTTGTTAAAATTCAAAAGGTATAAATCATCATCAAAATGATTTGATTAGAGGCTTCTAAAACAGCACATCAAAAACCTTATGATCTGGAAACTATGAGCTTGAGAATTGTTACAGAGTAATAAATACATTTTTTTTTACCTTTGCCTAAAATTTGTATATCTGTCTATACAAAAAAGAAAATCGTGTAATTCTACTTTCAAACCTATTAAATTAATGGGAGAGATTGCAACTAATATTTGGTACTTTTCCACAAAAGTTTGAAAGGATGGCTAAACTTTACCATGAGGTAAATAACAACACATCACAGTTGAAATTGACAGATGTGGACAGGTGAAGTTCATGTTATTAATTTCCTGGAATCATTTAAACTTTCAGAAATATGCCTTTACTTCCGTCAGTGAAAGACTTTCCCATCTACAAAGCAAAATCTGATATTTTTAAAAGATCAGCTTACCAGAACTATTATTTATTTAACAAGAGAAAAAGATATTCCTAATGTGAAACTATGCTTAAGTTTAAAATGGCCCAAACTCTTCATCATGTTTTGATTTGTATCCTGATGATGTCAAGAATACCTCTTAGCCCTTATAAAGATATTACTCATGTTTTTTCTCCTTTGTGTTCCCCATGGAAGTTTACTTTATTGGACATATTATGCTCTTCTTATTTCTAGCTTACCTTGCTTTTTTTAAACACTATTTGATAATATAAATAGTAATAATAATATGACTATATATTAGCATAGCTCTTTTAAATTAGCAAAGTTTTCTTATAGACGTAATTTAAAATTATAATCACATAAATCATATAAAATATGTAGAATAGGAGTATATATTCAAATTAGCCCCATAAATGGATCAAATTTATTAGCTACATAATAGGTAAGAAAGAGCTGAAGTTGGAACTCTGAAAGCCTAACTCCAAGCTTAGAGATTCTTCCTGGTTGACTCACCATGACTGACTTCCAAAGCATGCTTCATGTACCTTTTCTATTCACTTATGTAAGTATCTCATAATTTTACTGAATATAAATTAGAAAGTATGTCATCAAATGTGATCAGAGACTCTACGTGATCAAAATATGGATGAAATTAGAGAGAATCTCTCTAAAACATTTTTGTCCAGAAACATAAATATCCATAAACTGCTAAAACTTTGAACATAATTTTTATTGTTGTCATTTAAGATTATTCGATTCCTTATTTCAAATTCTAATTGGCAACACAAATACCCTTTAGACTTTTAAGGGAAAGAAGTTAAATTCTAACACTTAGGAAAAAATAAAGGTGAAATGCAAAATTCCGGTATGCTCTAAAATATAAAAGTACTAAACAAACAAACAAAAAGCAAATATGCACTTACAAATACAGAAGAGCATTTAATAAAATCTATTTATGAGATTCTCCACAAACATACAGAGTTAATGTAAATAACTGATACTAACACGTAGTGTTGATCCCAACACTATGGTTATTGGTAATTCAATAAACATTGACTTTTGGAGGAAATAATCACAAATTAAGGTGAATAATATAAAGTGGAGTAAATAACTAATATTTGCTGTATTTGTTTTTGTGAGGTTATTCTAATTTATTCTCATACAGGAAAACAAAAATATATCCAGAATAATGTCATTATATAGACCCTGAATAAGAAACAAGAAATCTGTTTAATAGTAAAAATAAATGTATGTGTTAAGGTAAAAAAAAAGTTTGGATGCTGAGACAGAATACTTTCCACTTTGTGGTTGACAAATGCCAGGATTATTTTATGGCAATTACATTTTGTAGGTCCATTGCTTTCACATTTCAGTTGTCATGATAATGTTAATTGTATAACATCCATCATAAATTTAAAAGGGCAAACACAATGTTCCATTTGAAAAAGACTTTGATAATTTATAGGAAAAAAAAAAAACTTGAAGTCTATACAAGACTTATACAGAATTCTTAACCCTTTTAATCACAAAAGCATCTTGTTCATTCCCTCAGCCAGAGACAATGACAACAGAATTTTAAGTCATTTTCATCTAGGCTTTCAAAAATTTGAGAATCATGCAGTTTTATTTTTAAAACACTGGTAAGTAATTATTCATGACTGTGATGCTATACATTTGCAATATTAACCCTTGATGGGTTTTTAAATAATCTATACATGGGCTGTTCACTCCTGAGCAACATTTTATGTCTTCATTCAGAAATGCTTCCAAAAGTTGGAGTTTGAATTGTAGCCTTCATCGAAGTCAGTAAAATCAGGCAGGGAACGGTGGCTCACGCCTGTAATCCCAACACTTTGGGAGGCCGAGGCTGGTGGATCCCCTGAGGTCAGGTGTACTAGACCAGCCCGGCCAACATGGTGAAACCCCATCTCTACTAAAAATACAAAAATTAGCCAGGCATGGTGGGGCATGTCTGTAATCCCAGCTACTTGGGAGGCTGAGGCCCCAAGAATTGCTTGAACCCAGTAGGCAGTTTGCAGTGAGACGAGATCACGCCACTGTAATCCAGCCTGGGTGACAGAGCAAGACTCTGTCTCAAAGCAAAGCAAAACAAAACAAAATCAATAAAATTGTGTAGGGAAAACTTGCTTTCACCTTGTTTTTCCTCTACTCTCACATCACAGTAATGATCACACAGAAGACTTCTGTGACCAAATGAATGAGGGTTTTTTCCCCACACACCAAGCAGCAGACACCTGCTGGTTGTCATCTAATTCAGTTCCGACACTGTCTACCCAGAGATAGTGTCAGATCCCACAGGTTGAGGGCTCAGTCTCCAAGACTGCTACCTCACACACACCCAGTTGCAAGTCTGGGCCTACGGAAGTTCTGATCAATCAGCTTTAAGTTGGGGTTCCCATGAACCAAATCAAAGTTGGGTTTGATTAATTTGCTGGAGAGGTTCAGAGAATTCAGGGAAACATGTTTACCAGTTTATTATAAAGGTTACTGCAATTGACACAGATGAAGAGACACATAGGGCAAGGTATTGGGAAAGGGGCAATTTCCCAAGTTCCAGGGCGGAACTTTCATGCCCTCCCTGGCTGTGCCACCCTCCAGGAACCTCCACGTGGTCAACTCCCAAAGCTCATTGAACCCTGACCTCTTGGGTTTTTATGGAAGCTTCATGACATCCACATTCCTTCCCCCAGTGTATAGGATGGAACTCTCTCATGGGAGGGTCCTAAGACCCACAGTTAGAAAGGTGGAGAAACGTTAGAGTGAAGGAGGGGAGGAGAAGTCAGAGGCCTGCCTTGAGGTCTAACATAGCCAACGCTGTAACAAAAAGCTGTAACAATGCCTATGGGAGTTACAAGCCAGGAATCATGGATGAAAACCAGTATGCATCATAACACCACAAAAAAAAAAAAAAGGAAATTTATCAATTAACGATATTGCTGGGCCTGGTGGCTCACACCTGTAATCCCAGGGTTTGGGGAGGCAGAAATGGGAGGATTGCTTGAGGCCAGAAGTTTGAGATCAGTCTGGGCAACATAGTGAGATCCCATCTTTACAAAAAATAAAATAAATTAGCCAGGTGCACTAGTGGTGCCTCGTACCTGTAGTCCCAGCTATTTGAGAAGCTGAGGTGTGAGAATTGCTGTAGTCCAGGAGTTCCAGGCTGCAGTGAGCTGTGATCATGCCACTGCACTCTAGCCCAACTGACAGAGCAAGAACCTGTCTTAAAACAAAAGCAATTAAAAAAATACATTATTTCATAATAACATTTTTTTCTTGTCATTCTACTAAAAGTGTTAAGATCTACTATCAGATAGGATAATAATGAGTCATTAATGCATGTTTGCAATGGAGTAATTTATATTTGCAAAGCTTCAGAATCTAAAGTAAAGTCAAAGGAAGGGGAGGAGAAGCAAAAGAAAGAGGAGGTGGAATGACAGGAAAAGAAGGAGGAGCGGGGAGAATAACAGTTCAATTTCCTATGGCATTAATACATTCATTTATAAAGTAAGCATGAAGTATGTTTAAATATTGTCAAGAATTAAACTAATGCACAATATATTATTTCACAATAATTATTAAATTAATCCAAATGTGTATAAATAAGGATTTAAATTATTATTAAATTAACCAGTTGTTTAAATTTGCTTTACTTTTACTCTTAAATGGCAAAGAAAATTTTTCTCTTATTAGTAACTTATGGAAGCAAAAGGGTAAAAAAACGGGTTTGAAACTATTACTCTAAACAATAGTAAGTTATTTTTCATCAACTTTTGGTTGAATGATCTAAGTCCTTTTGAACTGTCGGACTATCAGTCCTGATGGAATAGCGCATCCATTTTCAATGATGAACAATGGATTTTTACAGTTCAGGGCTTTGGCTCCTTTCCATGAAGTATAGAAAACGTGTTGCAGAAAATAATGCTGTAAAACAAAATCAGCCAGGAATCAGAGTCAGGAGATCCTTTTACTTTTTTTTTTTTTTTTTTTTCATAGATGTCTTGGATATTTGGGTCATGTTCTAAACTTAGCTCAGAGATGTAATACTGTCTAGCAGGGGGGCTCAATTTTCAGTCTGTGTGTAGGAGATTTCTAAAGATTTACCTTCTAAATTCTTAAATCAATTAAAGCCATAATGTGTATTCTCTAGCTGCAGAGCCTTCATCCCAATTCTAACACAAGAAGCATAACTCTACAACCTTTGTAGTATTTAGCTTATATCATTTTCAAGAGAAACTGGGCATTGCATTGTCTTATAGAGCTGGTACTCAGGATCGTAACATGATTTTTCTTCTTTTTTCTCCATGGAAATGTCTACCCCATGGTGTTTAAACATGACATTGTAAAGAATTATCAGTAGAGACTTTAGCTGAGCCAGGCAGTTACTGTTTTCTTTTGAAATAGATGATCCATAACATTCTCCCCTCTTGTATTTTGTTTCCCTCTTTTTTAAAGGGAATCAGGAACTTAACTACTTCTAAATATAACAATATAAATTTAAAAAGGAACTGTACTGTTAGGTACCAAGAAATGTGTAAATTTTGTGTTTTCTTCAATTATGATTGTCTCAGAAATGTACCCTGCATGCCAAAAATGGGTTGAAAGCTACTGTAGCACGATATCCATGTTGCAATTGGCCAGCATCATCTTTGTTCACTATTTTTGAAGTTTTCTGAGACAAAATTTTGCTTACCTTCTTCCCATCCTCTTTGCCTCTCTCTTATCTCTTGCATTCGATATTTCCCTTTCATCTCTCTTCTTTCTGTATTTAGTTGATCATTTAAAAGTCCTGTTCTCCTTTTCTTAGTAGATCTCATCATTCAGGAGTCCCCTGAATCCACACATAGCAAATGTTTCAAATTTATACATTTTAATAGTCACTTGGGTGCTATATGAAGGAGTGGGAAAGATAGCAGATACTTTCTCTGGCCTTTTCCTTGCTCCTCATTTTGGCCAGATCACCATCAACAACTCTGATTAAGCTGTTCTCCTTTAGCACCGAATTTAATTATTTTCTAAAATCCAAAGACTTTGCAGAAAAGTGTTCTTTTCCTATCATATCTCTATAACATTTTTCATCCTCTGATGATTCTGAATCATTTCTAACTAGTGGCATCTTGGCTATGATTGTAACTCATAAACAGCATCTGAGTTATGCAACATGGCTTAGGTAGAGAAAGTGGCAAATATTTTTTGGCTCTAACCACATTTCCTATTTCTGTTTTCATAGTCTACATACAGAAAGAAAACAAAGCCCTGAGCAAGAAACCTGCTATGTGGGTGTCAGTACCTTGAAAGCCAGGATGGGTACAAGCTGTTCAGAGGCTTTAAGCCTATCAATTAATGTCTTCCCCAAAGCTATGGTCAACCACACTCATATTTAGAAGTATGCTAAATAGGCATTGTGCAAGTATTGCTCATTCACAGGCAAAAAATTTTCCTTTCTGTTCTTGTGCAGTCTTACATGAATAAGGAGTTGGAAACAGCTTCCTGTGCTACAAGAAAAACAGAACTCCTGGGTTAAAATTAGTCCCAGCAATGCCCGTAATTAGCGATATAATATGACATGTGTTGCTTACCCTCTCTGGCCCTCACTTTTCTCATTTTGAAGGTTGTTCTTGACCAAAAATATATGACATTAAAGTTTTAGCAAACGAAAGCCATTTCTCTTTCTTCCATGACTGAATCTGAAATGAGCTGGGATTGATAGAAAATTTTGTCTGTGTTAAGAAATCACACGGTTACTAAACTACCACCACCACCTCACCCCTCCAATCAACCACCACCAAAACTGATTTACTTATTTATGTATGTATTTATGGAGATGGAGTTTCACCTGTCATGCAGGCTAGAGTGCAGTGGCGCAGTCATGGCTGACTGCGACCCTGACCTCCCAGGCTCAAGTGATTGTCTCACCTCAGCCTCCTGAGTACCTGAGACTATAGGCACGTGCCACTACATCTGGCTAATTTTTTTTTAATGTTTTTTGTAGAGACAGGGTTTCACCACAGTACCCAGGCTGGTCTCAAATTCCTGGGCTCAAGCCATCCTCCCACCTCAGCCTCCCAAAGCGCTGAGATTACAGGTGTGAGCCATTGTGCCCAGCCCAAAACTGCTATAAAACCTGGCTTGTAAGAGTGATTTCCATCTCACTTTGGAACATTTGATTTCTGATCACAACTGATTGGATCATGGATGGCTGTCGAATCCAAGAGCAGGCAAGCGAAATCGTGGGTCATGGCCCAAATGGCCTGGATAGAAAGGATAAATTATATGACTTGATTTTTGTCTAGAAATATAGAAGAGGATGGAACAGTTTGAAACTGCTGAAGCTGAAATGATATGAGAGGAGGACATGGGGCGACTGGGCCAAATTTATTAAGAAACCTCAAATATGAATAAGATTAGAAAGCAGTAACTCTAATAGATAACCCTATGAGATAGGGAGAAAAATGGAAAGTCCAATGTAAGACAAACATATAGTAGTAAAGGAGAGTTAGGAAAAAAGTCACACTGAGGACCCATGCTAGAATAAATCTCCAGGGGCCCCTCCTGGGTTCCTTCTTAGTGTACCTCTTCTTTGTGCTGGTTGTTACTAATTTTCTGAGTTTGATTTAGGGGAGCTTTCTATACTAAATTTCATATTGCTTGAGGCTTCCAAATAAAGTTAAAATCTTTCCACCCAACCAACTTATAGTAAAAGGTTCATTCTATGATTTTTAAACTCCAAACTCCATATTCCCATATGGTATTTTCATTTTATTAATTCCAAGATGTTTATAATTGAAAGAGTATTTAGAAGATATTTTGAAACAGAAAATTTTGCATGAATATTACCTACTCTGGAACTTTGCTTCTCATATCCTCAATAACAGAACCAACTTGACAGCCAATGTTGAATTTATTTTTTATTTTAGAAAAAGAGTAACATATGCAAGATAATATGAGAAATGGAATAGAAACAGAGTAGAAATAGAAGCCTGTTTGATTCAAATGAGGAAAAATATATCGACACTGACTTTGCACTCTATATACAAAGAAATAAACAGCAGAGATTACAGCAGGGTTCAGCATTTGCTTGGAGAAAACTCGTGATCTTGTGTAGTCTCTACCATACTCCTTGCCCCTAGCCAAAATAAACAGAATCTGCATTTTGTTAAGCAAACATAGGTTCAGTATAATTCCTAGTTTTCACTTAACCTCTTGTTGCTGTATTTTTCTTCCTAAAGAGAAATCGGAAGCTGCTACTAAGCCCAGACATAAACCATGTCTGGGAAACATCAGGAACAGCTCTGATCCATGCTTTGAAGTAGATACGGTGACTTTCAATAGCCCTCGTTTCCCTTTTTGTCCTCATCTTCCTATCCTGGTATTGCTGCCTCTCAGGTTTCTGACCAAAATGTCATCCTAATCCTTTCTTCTTGTTATTATTGTTATAATCTTTCCTTCTTCACCCTTTTCCCCAGCACTTAGACATGTGGTTGCCAAACTTTATCCTAATGAAGTAACCTCTGCTATGTAGAATCAGTTCCTAAAGTGTCAATTAATTGGCCAGATAAATGAATACAAGCTAATACTCTCTTAGATGATCATAGTGTATTGAAAAAAAATTATCTTAATCTGTATGGTCAGATCTGTATGTGACTCTATTATAAGGGATTTTGATAAGCCTTAATTCAAACAGAATTTTCAGGGTTTAGATTCTGTTTATATGTTGGGTCAAATGGTAGCTAGGTTTTAAGTCCTTTGAGAAATCTCCAAGCTATTTCCCACAGTGGCCGAGCTAATTTACACTCCCACCAACAGTGTATAAGCGTTCCCTTTTCTCAGCAGACTCTCTGATATCTGTTGTTTGTTAACTTTTTAATAATAGCCACTCTGACTGGTGTAAGATGTTTTGATTTGCATTTCTCTGATTATTAATGATGATGCTGTAAAAACCAATACTTACCATCCCCCAAATAATCTATTGTCTGAATTTTAAAGTTTACGATACAGATGGTATCATACACCTTAGACAATCATATTAAAAAGCTTTGCCATCAGATCTATTTCTCAAAAAAAGATTTTTTCTTCCAACTTTTATTTTAGATACAGGGAGTACATGCACAGGTTTGTTACATGGGTATATTGCACTCAGGTAGTAAGTATAGTCCCCAGTAGGTAGTTTTTCAACCCACGCTCTCCACCATAGTCCACAGTATCTATTGTTTCCATGTTTATGTTCATGTGTGCTCAATGTTTAGCTCCCACTTATAAATGAGAACACGTGGTATTTGGTTTCCTGTTCCTGCATTAATGCATTTAGGATAATGGCCTCCAACTGCATCCATGTTGCTACAAAATACATGATTTTGTTATTTTTGATGGCTGTGTAGTATTTCATGGTGTATATATACCATATACCACTGGGTACTTTATCCAGTCCACCACTGATAGGCACCTCCGCTAATTAAATGTCTTTGCTATTGTGAATAGTCCAGTGATGAACACACAAATGCATATGTCTTTTTGTTACAATTGTCTACTTTCCTTTGTGTATTCCAGTAATGGAATTGCTGAGTCAAATGGTAGCCCTCTTTTAAGTTCTTTGAGAAATCTCCAAACTGCTTTCCACAGTGGCTGAACTCATTTACATTCCCACCACCATCTCACTGGTGTGAGATGGTGTCATATTGTAGTTTTAATTTGCATTTCTCTGAAGATTAGTAATGCTGAACATTGTTCATATATTAATATTGATTGGCTAGCTATTTGTATGTCTTCTTCTGAGAAGTGTCTGTTCATATCCTTTATCTATTTTTAAACAGAGTTTTTTGTTTTTTGCTTGTTGATTTAAATACTTTATAGGTGCTGGATATTAGACCATCATTGGATGCACAGTTTGCAAATATTTTCCCCATTTTATAGGTTGTCTATTTACTCTGTTAATGGTTTCTTTCACTATGCAGAAGCTCTTTAGTTTAATTAGGTTTCACTTGTCAATTTTTGGTTATTTTGCGATTGCTTTGGGTACTTCTTCAAAAATTCTTTTCTAAGGCTGATGTAGAGAAGAGTGTTTCCTTGGTTTTCTTCTAGGATTTTTCTACTATAAGGTCTTACATATAAATCCATAATCCATCTTGAGTTAATTTTTTATGTGGTAAAGTTAAGGGTCCAGTTTTATTCTCTTGCATATGGCTAGGCAACAATCCCAGCACCATTTACTAAATAAAGAGTCATTCCCCATTGCTTGTTTTTGTCAGCTTTGTCAAAGATCAGATAGTTGTAAGTGTGTGGCTTTATTTCTGGGTTCTTTGATCTATTCCATTGGTCTATGTGTCTCTTTTTTCTACCAGTGCCACGCTGTTTTGGTTACTATAGCTTTATAATGTAGTTTAAAGTTGGGTAGTGTGATGCCTCTTGCTTTGTTCTTTTTACTTAGCATTGCTTTAGCTATTTGGGCTCTTTTTTGGTTTCATATGAATTCCAGAATAGTTTTGTTTTGTTTTCTAATTTTGTGAAGAATGACCTTGGTAGTTTCAAAAGAATAACAATGAATCTGTAAATTGCCTTGAGTAGTATGGTTATTGTAATGACATTGATTCTTCGAATCCATGAGCATAGAATGTTTTTCCATTTATTTTTGTTATCTCTGATTCCTTTCAGCAGTGTTTTGTAGTTCTCCTTGTAGAAATGTCAAAATGTCTACGCTCTGTTGTGTATTACAGGAAGGACAGTCACTAAACTCCACATTCTCTGGGATCCATGCGAGTGAGTGTCTGCTAGGGTTCAGTCAATGACAGACATTTTCAGGAGGTGAGAGAGTGAGAGAAAAGGTCAGTCAAGGATATGTTCCTCTCCCTCTTTTCTGTCTAAAATGGTGCCTTTGGCAAAAGCTGTGCTTCTTCCCAGCCTTTATCTCCCTCTAGAAAAGCCCACCCTGATTCCAGCTTCTCCTAGGTTATTATGATCTCTGAATTCTGGTGACACTACTTCTTCCCTTTGGCACTCAGTCCTAAGGGTTGTAGTAGTTTTGCTTCTTAATCTCTGGGTAACCTTACAGATTTCCTGTTTCATGTTTCAGCTTTTTCGTTCCTTATATTAAATCCAAAAACCAGTTCCTTGTATTAAATCCCTGCTCTTTGCAATCTAAGAGTGGTTTTTACAGTTGTGTTCTTCACTGATGTGAAGTCCTAGAGATGGCAATATTTGTATTTATGTGCTTTCCTATTAACTATTTATTCCATACATTGGCACTGGCTTTTAAATTTTTCAAATGAATATGAGAAAAGCAAAGATGATGAGACTTCGATTGGTGGTTATTCTTCCAAATTGTTTATCTGAAAACTGCTATATTGGAAGATCTACTAAATACCCATTTTTATGTCAGTCTGAAAAAAAAATTGAATCCTTTGAGAGAAATAGTAATGTTTTTGTTTTTGACACCAACTTATTCCTTATTGTAAATAATGATCAGATGTGCAAAAATTAGTAAACAGCTAATGGAGCAATTATATTATTGGGTGTCTATTTCCTCCGGGGTTGGCCTGATACTATTTAATTGAACAATCATTTATTGAACTAGTCTGTGCCAAATATTGTGCTAAGCCTAGGCATATGAAAAATGAATGAGGCATTAAACCTGTCCAATGGAGGTTCAATCTATTAGAAGTGACAGATAAACAAACAAGTAAATTTTTAATACTGAGTAATAATGACAGGATGGGAAAATATACAAGGTGTGGGAAATGTAATAGGTTCAGAGGGATTGAGCAGGAAATGTTTCCTGAACTAATGTTTAAGTAATATTTTCAAGAACTGATATCAGTCCAAGCCAGGCACTGTGTTAGAGAACTAAGTGAGAGGAAAATAGTGAAAGGGTTTGTGTGTCATTACAATGAGTCTGGGATTCAATATTTTCTGAACAGTTAAAGGTTATAAGTATGAGATAAACATTCAGACACATACTTTTGAGTTACATTATGAAAGAAACATGAAGAAAGAAAGGCTGGCTAGGAAATTGATATGACTTAAACATACATCTCTGGACTTGACAGTAATGAGCAAATGAACCAAGGCCACAGGGATGGAAATTGGGTGGGAATGATGTGTTCAAGAAATATTTAGAAGGTAGAGTTGCATGCCATTATGACTGTTTCAGTGTGTACTGTATTAGAGAATGAGGAATACTGCTTAGATGATACTAATTTATTCAGGTATTTCATAATCCAACACTAGATATTATCCTTGAATTGGAAAACAAATGGGAATTAAAAGTCTGTAATAAGTTCAACATGGCTGAATTTTTTCCAGCTTTGGCAAATTGTTAACTGAGGCAGCAAAATGAATTGATTAAGAGGAGGAATTCTGAAGCCAGAATTTCTGGCTTTGAACTCATGGTCTGCCAGAAAATATTAATAGCTGTTTGTTGAATAAATGAATTAATAGATCAATAAATAAATACTAAATAAAATAGATAAAAAATGGGAAGAAAGACAAGTACTTAGAAACATACAGGTATTTGATATCTTAGCTAATATTTCTGCAACTCACTTTCTTTATCTGTGGAATGGGATATGGAATAGAAACTACTTGTCACGGTTAATAATTGTCTTAGTCTGCTCATGCTGTCATAACAAAACACCGCAGACTGGCTGCCTTAAACAACAGAGATTTATTTTCTCTTGGTTCTGGAGGCTGGAAAGTTGAAGATCACAGTTCAGGCAGGGTTCAGTTTCTGGTGAGAACCCTCTTCCTGGCTTGCAGATGGTGACTTCTCACTGTGTCCTCACATGGCCTTGCATGCACACAGAGTGAGATGAGAGAGACAGAAAGAGAGAGAGACAGAGAAAGCTCTTGTGTATTGTTTTGTAAGTAAATGAATTCTGTCAGATCAGGGTCCCACTTCACTCATTTAACCTTAATTATTTCCTTACTCCAAATATGGCCACCGTGGAGGTCAGGGGTGGCCATATATGATAGATGAATTTTGGGGGAATACATAGATTCAGTCCATAACAATAATATATCTAAAGAAATTGGAACAGAGCCTAATACGATATTATTATCATCTTTGTACCTAGAATATTTCTACTAGAATATACGTATGGAATGTCATTTCCAAAACGATAAGGATTTGTGTCCATTTTATTAATAACAGAATCCAAAGTTCCTGGAACAATGCTTGGCAAATAGCAGGTACTCAGTAAGTATTCACTGAATGAATAAGAGAGTACCTCTAACAGGCACATACAATTGTTGTTATTCCTTTTACAAGCAGATAGTGTTTAGTATGTGACATACATTATTCTAAGTACTTTACATAACTCAATACATTTAATCCCTGTCATAACTTCATGGGATAGTCTAATTGCTTCCTTTTCACAAATGAGAACTCTGAGGCAATAAGAGGTATCATTGCTTGTCAAAGGTCACATAGGAAATAAATGGCAAAGGTAGTGTATGAACCCAGACACTATGGCTCTAGAGTTTCATGCTATTATCGATGACACTACAGAATTGGCTCTAGGGTCCACAGACATGGCTCATAATGACAGTTCCCAAGGAAAGGGTCTCTTTTACTTAGGCAGAGTATCTTAATAGATACGTGTTCATTGAAGGATCAAGTAAATTCAAAATGACAGCAAGCCTTTAATGATCTCTGCAGCTGGAATATTCATTTCATAACTTGAGAAAAATAGCTGTGCTGGTTGCAGCTGAGATTCAGAAGATAGCAAATATCTCAGCATCCTGCTATTGCCAGTCTCACAAAGCTTTGGGCCTAAGTAGAAGTTGATATAATATTCCTTGTTTTAATTATTTTGCATCTATGCTACATCTTACTCTTGCATGTTTTTTTTTCTGTCATACACCTTATTTCTCCTGATCTTTGTAACCTCTATGTTTTGTACTACATTCTGCTATGTTTGTTATTTCATCTTCTTACACTCTATCCTTTCTGTTCATTCACTTTTTTCTTCCACAATAAGACTTCATTCTTTACTGTTAAGACACATTCTTTATGGCTTCTTGCAGTTGTTTTTGTGATTTTATTCATTTGTTTTTCTGTTTTTTATTGGCCCTGCATGATAGACAGAGATTATTTGTCAGCCGTTTGTGGTTTCTTAACATTGCCAACAGGTTGACAGTTTCCCCAGTTCTTTCCCTATGAGGTTTCTGAATCATCTTTTAAAGTAGTTCTCTGTACCAGAAAACGAGAATATCAAAATGCTGAGCCACAATTTACATGAAACATACATTTTGCTTTGATTGTCTTTTTCTGAGACAAAAACGTACCATCCCTGTGTTACTACAGTACCAACTTTCAGAACTGAAATTTTCTGCCAGTAAGTTGGGTCCTCTTGTCTAGATGATAAAAGCAGACAGATATTATAAGAAAACCATTTCAAAGTGCATATGTTTTTAATTTGATCATCCAGAAGGTATTCTGCACTCCTTTTCTATTGACATACTGCTATGGATTTATGAAATTTCCTTAATATTCCCTTTTGATTAATCGGAGTGCTTTCATACAAATAAATTATTTTATTCCCTGAAGTAAATTTATCCTTCTAAAGATTAAGAAGGATTAAGCTTTGAGTTTGTAATATCTTGGTATCTATATATACATCCATTAAAAACACACACTGACCCTCACACACACACACATATTTATGTGTATATATGCATAAATATGTTTGGCAGGTATATAATTTATATATTTTATATATTATAAATATTATTTAATATGTTATATAAATATCATTTTATCTTTCAAACTTCTCCCTAAAGCATTAACATCCACATTCTCCAACATACGTGAATTTCTACAGCTACTGCATTGAAAAACAAGAACATCAGTCTAGCCATGTTTTATCAAAATTGCCTCAAAATGCATTTTTTGTCTCATCATCCTTATCTTACGATGAAGAAAGACTAAGCTTGTAAAAACCCCACCTGCATGGATTTTTTTTTCCTAGGGTGGAAAACATAAGGGAGAAAGAAAGCAACTCATATCTTATCCATTATGATTAACAGCCCATGCTAATGACATTCATTAAGCTAAATGAGCAGGAGAATGAGGACTCAAGCTTACTAATTGAGGCAGATTTATTTTTAGGATGAAATTCTCCCAAAATACATTTTCTTTTTTAAAACATTGAGTGTCATTTCAAGGCATATAATTTAAACAACTGATTATGGATGGGATACGCTTTAGCCCTTTTGGAAGTATAAAATTATACAACCACCAAAATCATCATTATCACTTTTATAGCTTTATTATGACTATTATTTATTACATGAGTGAATAAAATATAAAAAAGAAAGAAAAAATGATCTTCATTAAAGTTAATGACTCATCTTTGCAATTTTGTTATTGAGTTAACTATTTAAGATCTCCTCTGCTGAGTGAGAGTATTAGTCACATCTATTAAACACATACCCACAAAAATAATAGCACCTTAGGATAAGAGGCTTGGAAATATGTTTTACATATGCTGATCTATACTGTGCTTTAATTAAATATATATATGTATACACACACACATATGAACGTACATATATGTAGCATATATGAAAATTAGGAAGCCTGTCACAAATAACATAGGTTTTAATACATTTTGTACACAGAAGATTCCACATATTGAAAGTATTTTTATAATAAATATGTATGCTTCTTAATACATTACTGAAAGCTCAATGGACTTATCATTAAAAGATCTGAATTTAACTTATACTTCTTCCAGTGTTAGCTTTGTATTATGGGAGAGTCTCTAAAATAGAGATAAATATGAGCTCAAATAATAACTTTCAAAATTTTTTTCTCACTACAACAAAGTAATTTGTTTTGAGCAAATCCTCTGACAAAAAATTATGAAAGATAAACAAAATATATTTAAAAACTATTTGAAAGCATTAGAGATAAACCAACTGAGGCAGGATTTGAGGATCTGTGATCCTTGAGAGTATGGAAGAGCATAAGATGAGTTCCACATTCATCCATCTTTTCCCTTGAAGACATTTTTTCTTTCTTTTTTTTTTTTCATTTTAAACAAGAAGTTTATTTAAACAACAAGACGCTTGACTTGAAGGGAAAACTATCTAAGATTCTTTTTTGTTTTAGAGTAATTTATCCGTACTTAAAGACAGATTGCCCTACATGTAACAGCTACATACAAAAAAGTTATAAAATTGTCCTTGGTTTTACAATGATAAATGAAAAACATTAAAATTCTCTAATTGAACAAGGTATGCAAGGATTTTTATGTTGTGTGTTTTTGTTAAAACAGCGAGAGCAAAATAACTTACTGGAATATAAAGATAAGAGCTGAATGAGCATGCCACTAATGGAGAAAGGGGGTATTTTCACAGAATCAGTATTTTTCCCCATCCTGTCTCCACTTGATATCAATTAAAACATACCATTGGCTGTATAATTTTAAAAAAATGCAATATGCTTGTGCACATATACCAGTTACTTTATGTACAATAAAGGAATGGGGAAGGGGGAAATGAAAGAATAGAGAAAACTATATGGTAGTAGTCAGGATGTGGTGGAACCAAATTGCAGTTTTCTAATTGAGAATGTAATCTTGGTCTTTAAAGAACAGAGTTCTGGAGTAAAGAAGCAGTAGACACCTCCCATCTGCTGTTGGAACACATCAACTGTATCTTCATCCTCCATTTCCAACTGTGCAGGTGTGTCTGTTTCATTGATTGCTTGCCCGTCGAATCGGAATCTGATCTGCCGCATTGACAATCCCTGTCGTTCACAATAGTCTTTCATTAGTTTACTAAGTGGTGTATGCCTCTTAATCTTAAACTACACCACAGAACCATCCTGCCCCGCCACCTTCAAATTAATATGATCGTTGTTCTCAGTCTTGACTCCTTCCTTGGGCTTTTCGTCAGCCATGGCGAGCGCCGGAGTCTCCTCAGCTGCCGCTTCACAAAAGAGGTACCAGGTCCGCACCAAACGAGCACACAAGCAGCACCAGGAGCGGCAGAAGCCCTTGAAGACATTTTTTCAATTCACTGCATCATAGAGCAGAACCCAGGCAGAACCCAGCATCTCACTTGGCTGAAAGTCAGTGACTGGAATTTAAAGCTGCCAAATTGGATAAGACTCAAGAAGCAAAAATCTTTGAAATGAGGAAACTACTATAATGAGGGGAAAAAAAAATTACAGGCAAATCCCCTAGTTATTGGTTAATTACCCATCCTTGCATATGAAAAATGAAACTGAAAAAAGAATGACAGAAGGAACAAAGGAAGATGGAAGAAAGGGAGGAAGGAGGGAAGAAAGGAAGGAAGGAAGGAAGGAAGGAAGGAAAGAAGGAAAGGAGAGAGGGAGGGAAGAAGAGAGGGAGAGAGGAAGGAAAGGAGGGAAGGGAGGAAGAAAAGAAGGAAAGAAGGAAAAATGTAGGAAGGCAGGCAGACAGGAAGGAAGGAAGAACAAAAGACTAGAAATGAATATTTGCTGAAAGGAAACAACTAAACAGTAATTTTATCAGTTATATAATATCAGGGAGGCAGATGTCGAAGATCAAGCCCCGGAATGGTGCAAACATTTTCTCAAATACTCCAGGTCTTTTGTTAAGACCCCAGAAAAACCACAACCTAGAACTAAGGCCACCTCCTCGGTATAAGGAACATGCTTAAGAGTAAGGACTACTATCTGAAAGTAACAATGAAAGTGATATAGAATAGTTCTACAGAGCTTGAAATCAGCACACAACAAAATCAAGGCAAGTACTAATACAGTATTTGCTGTCAAAGAAAATCTAACCCTTGTTCGATAAAAATGACATATTCCAGAGTTGTTATAATTTTTCATCCAAAGTGTTGAGAATTCAGTCAAAAATTACCAGGCATATCAAAACATAGGACAAAATGACCAAAAATGAAAACAAACAAAGGCAGGTAATAGAAGACCTAGAGTTGGTATTAGAATTGTCATACAAGGGCTTGAATATAACTGTGTGATTAATATATTCAAGAAAGTAAAGAATGTTGGGTTTTAACAGAAACATGAAATTACACACACACAGAGAGAGAAAGAGACTCAATTCAGAGTTAAGTAGCAAAATACACATTATTTTCATATACCCTTGGATCATTTGCCAAAGCAAACTGTGTAACTGACATTAAAGCAAGTCTAAACAAAGTTTAAAAACTAAAAATAGTCAAAGTACATTATCTAAACACAATGGAATTTAAATAAAAATCAGTTTCGTAGGCCGGGCTTGGTGGCTCACACCTGTAATCCTAGCACTTTGAGAGGCTAGGGTGGGAGGATCACTTGAGCCCAGGAGTTCAGGATCAGCCTGATCTCTCTTTTGTGAGACCCTGTCTCTACAAAAGTAAGCAATAAATAAAATAAATAAGTTTCAGAAAGATAATTATAAAACTCCTCAAATGTTGGAAAATGTCTATTTCTTATACATTTTATTCCCCCAAAAAAATTAAACCTAGAAAAAAATTAAATAATTCCCAAATATCCTTTATCTGGATTCACCAATTTTTAACATTTTGTTCTACCTGTGTCATTATTTCTCTACATCTCACTTTTTCTGAACAATTGGAAATGAAATTGCATACATCATGCCCCATTTCCCACTTGAAAGTCAGTGTTAGTACTCTAAGACTGAGATGCTCTTATATAACCATTGTAAAATAACCAAATTCATGTAATGTAAGTTAGTATAATATTTTATTTATGTTTCACATTCCAATTTCTTCAACTGTCCTAGTAATAACCTTTCTAGCCATTTTTCTCATTACTTGAACATATCCAGGATTATGTATACATTTAATTGACATATCTTTTAAATTGTAATTTAATCTTTAAAGATTATATCTAGAACATGTTTTAGCCTTTCTTTAACTTACAGTGCATTTACTTTTTTCAGTTTTTAAGAACATAGGTTTGTTATCTTAGTTGAATTTCCTTCAAATAGGTTTTGCTGGTGTTTTCTTACGTTTAGATTCAGGTTAAGCTTTTCTTGTGGGGTGGAAATCTACGTAAGTAATGCTGTGTCCTTCTTAGGATGTAATATTCAGAGATACTTGATGTTTCTTCCCTGTTAGTGACCATGGCAATTTTGATTATTTGGTTTAGATGTTCTCTGGTTTATTGACTATATAGTTATTGTTTTTCTTTTAATATTTAGTTTTGAGAGAAATAATTTGAGGGAATGTAATTATTCTCTTCCTCATCAAAATTTTTACCTCTAAAGTTAACAGCTGTTGTTTCTTGCCTGCAAAACTTTTACTATAAAGGTACAAAATGATAATTTTTACCCTATCATCCCTTTTATGTTTATAGGTGAGAATTATATTGAAAAAAAAGGTTTTTTATTTTATTCATCATTTACGTATTTTTATTGATAGTATGAAATCATGGATTTTTACTTCATCCCGTGGGTAATAATCCATAACTGTTCTTACTTAATTAGATACTCAAGTTGTTCCAGGTTTGGCCAAAGAGAGCCCCCTTCGGTCTCATCCCTGTGTATTTTTAGTATGCTCATATTTTGGCACACTAACATTTCTTTTTGTTCACTTCCCAATTTGCTGGCACCAAAAATGATTCAGGTTCCTCCTAACCATTTTTACTCTAGCACTAGAATTAGCTATTTCTCCAGGAATCTCTAATGTCTTGTAGTGTGGAATGACATTTATAAAGAAAGATCCAGATTTCTGCATGCTAAATGTGCTTATTGCTAATGGAATATTCATTGCTTCGAGGTCCTTTCAAGGACACAGTTGGCTGGAGTTGGGCAGGGGAGTGGGGAGGCAGAGATAGGTGAATAGATACTCAAAAAGTTCATTTTTGCCTTTCCCAATTCATATTTGTATGTTTCCCTTTCCACAGTGAGAAAACTGAATCCCAATAATATCATTATATTTAATCATTTGCACTATAATTACTCTACATATAATAGTCACAATTGTTAAACCTTTAAAAAATTAAAACAAATCTGTTAAGTTTCAGATATGTTTGGAGTTCTTTTTTTTTATTTTGTCCAAAGGATATATAGTCAAACAACTGCATTTCAACCTCAATTGGATTAGTGTTTTTTATTTTTTTTATTTTAGTCAAGTTTTTTTAAATTAGATATATAACTGGCTCTTTTATTCTTTTTGCATTGTTTATTTTTGAATATGTACAGTATCAATATGATTTAAAACTGTAGTAAATGCTATACTCAGTGAAATGTTACTTTCTCTATTATGTTTTTTTACCCCTTTCTCAACTCACACTTGTAGATAAACTAATATCGTTATTCTTTTATATATTCTTGCTGTATTTCTTACTGTAAAATTAGCAAATATTTGAATATTTTCTTATTTTCCCTTGTGACTTATATGGAAATAGCATACTATATATACTCTTTGGCTGTTTGCTTTTTTAAAAAACTTAGCAATATATTCTACAAATTTCTCCATATCAATTTATGTATTCCTGTATTACTTTAAACAGCTTCATAGTCTTTCATTGTGTGTATACACAATAGTTAATTCCACCAATTCGCTATGTTGGTTATTTACATAGCTCCCAACATTTTGCAATTACAAATAATGCTACAATGAACAATCATGTGTATGTGTATTTCTTGTATTCTTAAAATACTTTCATGGTAAATTCATAGATGTAAGATGACTGTGTCAAAGGACAAATGCATAGGCATTTCTGCTAAATATTGCCAAATTCCCTTCCAAAGAAGTTGTGCTATGTTGTATCCCCTCCCCACAAATAACAGTTTCTCCACAGCCTCATTAGTACAGTGTATTGTCAAGTTTCTGAGTTTTTGCCATTTGTATGTGAGAAATGGTATATAAACACAGTTTTAATTTACATAATTCTTTTTATACATGAAGTTAAATATATCTTCATGTATCTTTGGCTATCTTTATTTTTGTGACTTGTTTGCTTATTTTTGTTCCACTTTTCAACATGGATGCAGCTGGAAACCATCATTCTTAGCAAACTATCACAAGAACAGAAAACCAAACACCGCATGTTCTCACTCATAGGTGGGAACTGAACAATGAGATCACTTGGACTCGGGAAGGGGAACATCACACACCAGGGCCTATCATGGGGAGCGGGGAGGGGGGACGGACTGCATTGGGAGTTATACCTGATATAAATGATGAATTGATGGGTGCTGACGAGTTGATGGGTGCAGCACACCAACATGGCACAAGTATACATATGTAACAAACCTGCACGTTATGCACATGTACCCTAAAACTTAAAGTATAATAATAAAAAAAAAGAATTTGAGGAAATTCTATAATTTGAAAAAGTTCTATTTGTATTTAGGATATGATTCTGTACAAGGAATATATTTTGTCAATATTTTCTTCAACTTTGATATCAATTTTTTTTTACTTTGTTTATGGTGATTTTTGTTGTTGTTTGGTTTGGTTTTGTTTACATACAAAACTCTTAAAATTATTTCTATGTACAACACTTCGTCATTCATTTTTTAAATTGCACCAGATTTTGTGCTCTACCTAGAAAGGATTCCTCTACAATCCAGGTTATAGAGGATTTCCCCCAATTTTTTTCTGCTACTACTTGCATAATTTCAAATATTAAATTTAGATTTACAATTTTTATAGTTAATTCTCTGTAAGATGTTTTGTATCAATTTGTCTTGATTTAGGAAAACAAAAACAAAACATAAACAATTTGATGGTGTTTCCATTGTCAGATTCCAAGAATATAATGAACATATTCCAACAATGATTCAAGGATAATAACCAATTACTTTTGTCTATGAAATATTGCTGTCTCGTTTATGCTTGAATTAATTGTTGAAAACATGGACTGATTTCAGTCAGGTGCAATTCTTACACTTACCAATAATTGTTAAAATATTGAAATCAAATACTAATGAAAAGGTAGAATAACTCATTGAAAACTGTAAAAGAGAGATGTGAATTCAGAAACCCAAGTCTCCTTGAAGGAGTGTTCATAAAGTGCCAACTAACTGAACACATTTAATTCCTATTTCTACTTTCTCACAACCTGGAAAAGAAAAGCTTCTGTTGAGCCTACAATTTTATTTTTTAATTGCTATTTACACTCAATATTTTAATAGTGTTGGGGCACCCATGAGTATCACAGATATAGAGAGCCCAGAATTAAATGCATACATAGAGTCAGCTGAAAAAAAAAAGAAAAAGAAAAAAAAAATTTTAATAGTGTTTTATTTCAAGTGAAACATTCAAATTGTCATATTATTTTCTTAATTGCTTTCTTTGTAATCAGTGTTAATTTTATTTTAACCTATTCTGTCTCTTGTTTGACAGTCTAAAATGGCATGTTTGTATAATGTCAGATTTTCATAAAGCCTGGGAATATTTTTATATATATCACTTAAAAATAATAAAAATATGTATTAGTGCCCCTGTAATATAGTGAGAAAAATATGAAAATAAAGACAAAATACCTGGGGTTCTAATATGAATATCTGTCATGTCTAGTTTTATGACTGTGATGAAGACACCAGTTTCTTAATCCATAGTTTTATCATCTGTAAAATGATAGAATTTTATTTAATCAGTGATTTGCAATCATTGTTTACCCAGCATTTTTCTTAAGTATCTAACCATCAACTGATGAATGACAAGGTTCATAAATTTGGAAAGGGGAGCTTTATTTGTCATAAAGCATTGCAGCCTGAATAGTGGCCATTGTAACAGGCTGGGAAATGTCGCCTCTGGCCAGAACACTGAAGGGGCAAACGGAAGAGAAATTTATGTTGAGCAGGGTGGCTGAATATACATATTTAAGAAGCTGTAGGAACCATCATGAATATTCATAAAAGGAGAAACATGTGCATACTCACTTGAGTTCCATGCCCCTTCATGGATTCCATGTTCAAAAAATGGCAGAGTTAGTAGGATCTGAGGGTAGAGTTTTTGGCCTCTGACATTAAAAGGTGAAGCAGAGGACATGAAAACCTTTACTGTGTGTTACTACACTGGCCAGAACCACTCTCTGGTCAGTGGTCTTATAAGGCAAAAAAGGAGGGTTGGCATCTGGGGTTGGTTGATATCAGAGATAGAGTCTTTTACAAGGACTGGTTTCTGTTTAGCACTTAGGGAAGAAAACCCAATGGCAGTTAGTGAGAAAGGGAGCATTATGAGGTATGTCTAACCTCTCATCTCATCATTGCCAATAACTGTTTTCAAGGTTACTCTGGGGACCCCTTGGCCAAGATGGGATCTGTTCAGTCAGTTGAGGGCTTGGGATTTCATGTTTATTTCTCATACCCAAATAATTTGTTGCTGGTCGTATTACATGTTGGATTTATTGTCACCTTGAAAAAACGGGACATTTCTACATTTCTCATTTAATGAGCAGTTCAATTTAATTAAATTGATTTTATAAATGTGTCAAGCATATGTGTTTTGTTTGGGGACCAAAAATTTCTTAAAATAATACATTGAAATATAATTATATGTCAAGCTCAGGATGCTCCTTTTTGCAGTAAGGCCATATCTCCAATCAGAAACTTCCCTAACACAAAAACAATCAGTTTTGTGCTCTCCGAATCTCCCCAAATTACTCACACATATATAATGTGGAAAGGGAGCGGTTTCTTCTCCTGGAGCACAAGCCAATCTCACCTTAAGGTTGATGAGAATTAAGGGAGAAAAATGTATTGATTAGCCTCCATTTGCACGTTTCCTCATGAAAGAATTTTTTATTCCTGCATTGTGTGCATTTTTAGGTGCTCGTACCTTAATCTGGCTTAACACTTCCCCAGGTAAGTATTCTCGACATTGCAGACTAGATTGAGTGAACCAATGTTATGATCTTAGAGAATCCTGTACTTTTCCTTTGCAGTACTTGTTAGAATTTATAAATTTATGATTGAATGTTTGTAAACTACTTGATAAAGTCTGTCTTCTTTACTCAGTTATAAAATCTGAACGGCAACACCATGTCTAATTTGTCTAAAATGTTGGATACTGGCATTGTCTCCTGCTTGTAAGTACATGTTGATACATGAGGATATAGAGGAACAGGAAGTCTTCGTGGATTGTTGGTACAAGTGTAAAATGGTGCAGTCACTCTGGAAAGCAGTTTTCGAAGTTTCTCATAGTTAAAAGTGAAAAGCTCTATTATAAATGAATATGCATAGCTGCTTTATTTGTATAGCTAAAGTCCAAAAATAACCACAATGTCTTTCAACTGAGTGAATAAACTATGATACATCTATAGAGCAGAATACTGTTCGCAACAAAAGGAAATGAACTTTTGATCCATGTGGAAACTTGACCTGATCTCAAAAACATGAAACAAGTTGATTGAAACAAGCAAACAAACAAAAAGCAGGCCCAAAAAGAAAAAAAAAAAAAACTTAAAAGTGGTTACATACTATAAAATTACCTTAATATTATCTTCTTAAAGTGACAAAACTAGGGATAGACAATAAATAAGTGGTTCCCAGGGCTTAGGGTTGGAGAAACACATTATTAAGAGGCAACACAACATAGTTTTATAGTGTTAGTATAGTCCCATGTCCTGATTGTAGTGATGTTTAATGGATACATGTAATAATATGTTATAGAAATATACACCACAAGAAAGAGTGCATGTAAAATCCAAATAATGTCTGTATTTGAAGAAATTAATGTTAATTTTCTATTCATGGCAAGGGATTATGGATTATGAAAACATATTTTCATTGTGAAAAGCTGAGTTAAGAGGAAGAGAAACTTTCCTATTTTAAAAAAGTCTTAAAATTTAATTCATTTCAGAATAAAACGTGTTAAGTGAGTTGATAAATGAACAGAGCAACATCCCTCACATTGTCTCAACTAGGGTGTACTCATGCAAATTGGAATCGGATGGTGTATTAGTCCATTTTCACACTGCCATACAACCCAAGACTGGGTAATTTATAAAGGAAAGAGGTTTAATTGACTATCAATTCTGTGTGGCTGGAGATGCCTCAGGAAATGTACAATCATGGTGGAAGGCAAAGGGGAAGCAAGCTTGGACCTCACATGGCAGCAAGAGAGAGAAGAGTAAGGAGCGAAGGCATAAGAACCCCTTGTAAAACTATCAGGTCTTATGAGAACTCACTCACTGTCATGAGAACAGCATGGGGGAAACCACCCCCTTGATCCAATCATCTCTTACCGGGTATCTCCCTAAATATGTGGGGATTATGGTGACTACAATTCAAGATGATATTTGGGTGGGGACACAAAGCCTAACCATATCAGATGGACAGTCTGGAAATACAGTCTTATGTGCATATATTTCTTCAGCTTATTTAAAATAAAAGCAATTGTTTTATTTCTAATTATTCTCATTTGTTTGCCTATTGTTAGGCTAGTGCCAACTCTAGACCAAACCCTTTGGCTTCTTGTTCCATTTTTGTTACTGTGCAATCACATGTTAATATCCAGTCATTGGCTGTTTACTTCAGGTTCGTTTTGATTCCTAGAAAAGCAATATATTTTCACATCTGAATTGGAGTTATTTCTAACCTTTGGTCTGAAACTATTCTCCCTATAGCCACTAAACAAAACTCAGCTAAAATTAGTGAAAATTTTATTAAAATACTTTACTCAGTTTTGAGCACATGACACCACGTTTAGCTGTGAGTTGATGCTTTGGTTTCTGTCATCTCATAGAGTGTTATTTCAAAGAATTTCACTTTTCAATCACGGATACTTTCTGAAAGCTCAGAAACTCCAAAATTTAACAGTACCATTTAGGTGTACCCTAAACTGACCTTTCCTATAATAAATTATAAGTTGATACTGTCTTCAAAAGGAATGTATGACAAGGCAAAATTTGAGTTATTCAAGGAAAAAGACAAGGTCGTTTTTCTTTTGTCTTTGCTACAAGTGAATTTTGGAATTTTACCAGAGAAAAGCCTCTAAAATTATTCCCTAAATCTGACACAGATTTTTTTTTTAACAAATGTACTCCTAATATCAAATCTTTGTATAAGACCTGAAACAGCACCAATAAATTAATACCATTTCAATTTCAATAAAATATTTTATTGTTTCAGTTCAGAAAATCCCCTATAATATCCTATTGTGTTATGATTTTAATTATGTGTCCTGTAAAGTGGTACATGCAACATGCACAGTGTTATTATTCCTGAATTCTTCATTTCTCTGAGCAAGCAGTTCTATGAAGGAAATGAAAGATAGAACAGAAACCAAGATATAACAGAGTACCACAGACTGGGTAATTTTTTAAAAAGTCGAATGTATTAGTTTACAGTTCGAGAGTTTGGCAAGTCTATGACCAAGGTGCCAGCATGAGTTCTCAGGGTCTTCTTGCTGTGTTATCCGATGACAGAAGGTGGAAGGGCATGCAAGAGCTACAGAGAGAAGGGAGGGAGAGATGAGAAGAGACCTGGATTTGTCTGTTTAAAAGAACCCCACTTCTGTGATAAATGCACTCCTGTAATATTAGCATTAATCTATTTATTAGAGCAGAGTCTTCATGGTCTGGTAATATCTCATTAAGCCCCACCTCCTCACACTATCAAACTGGGGATTAATTTTCCAACACATGCATTTTGGGGGAGGGCACATTTAAATCATAGCATTCCGTCCACAGCTACCCAATTCATGTCTTTTTATATGCAAAATATATTAATTCCATTCTAATGGCCCCAAAATCTTAACTTGTTTCAGGACCTTAACAAATTCCAGAACCAGTTCAAAAGTCCAAAGTCTTATCATCAGATATGGATGAGACTCAGGCAGGATTTATCCTGAGGTAAATCCCCTCCTGCTGTGAGGCTGTGAAATTAAGTAAGCTGCCCACTTCCAAAATTCAGTGGTGGAACATGTATAGTATAAATAGTTCCATTCCGAAAGGGAGGGATAGGGAAGAAGAAAGGATTTAACAGCTTCCAAGTAAGTCCAAAAGGCAACATGATCAACAATATTAAATCTTAATGCTCCAGAATAATATTTGACTCCGTGTGTCACCTTCAGAATACACTGGGATAGAGTTTGGAACCCCAAAGCCTCAGGCAGCTCCACTCCCATGGTTTTGCTGAAGTCAGCTCACACAGCAACTCCCACAGTTCGTAGTCTTGTACCTGCAGCACTTCTGGGCTGAGGCTACGTGCTAATGACTCTACAGTACTAGGGTCTCAGGGGTGCTCTACCATCAAGGTCTCATTAGGTATTGTCTTACTGAGGACTCTTCTTCACTCCTGCAGCAGGTATCTACAACTTCCTTTAAAATCTTGCTGGAGGCAACTACACCTCCACAGCTCCTGCACTCTGCACATCTGCACAGTTAGCACTACAGGGTTGATTTATATCAAGATTTATAGCCTATACTTTCCAGAGTAGTAGCTGTAATGGTGGCTGGAAGCATACCTAGGCCTGCATAGCTAAAAATGAAGAGGCCAAGGATTCCTGTGCTAAAATGCAGGAAGAAGAAACTTGAGGCATCACAGAGCAGTGAATGCTGAGGTCTAGTGGATGCCTCTCTAGAAACCTTGTCCTCAAAGTCCTAGATTGGAGGGGCAGCCTTGAAGATTTCTGAAATGCCTTTGGGGTCATTCTTCCATTGTCCTGAAGAATTTCACCTGGCTTCCTTCTATCCATGCCAATCTTATCAAACAGTTGCTTGGCCACGTCCTTGCACACTTTTTCATTCTTTACATGGCCAGGCTGTGAATTCTTCAAATCTTTGCATTCTGCTTCACTTTTAATTATAAATTCCATCTTTAAATCATTTTCTGCTCTCTCACTTTAGTGTATGCAATTAAAAGAAACCCCTCATCTATAAATGCTAGCCTGGTGTGGTGGCGCACACCTGTAGTCCCAGCTACTTGGGAAGCTGCGGCAGGAGAATCGCTTGAACCCAGGAGGTGGAGGTTGCAGTAAGCCTAGATCATGCCATTGCACTCCAGCCTGGCAACAGAGCAAGACTCTGTCTCAAAAAAAAAAAAAAAAGAAAGCCCCCCCCGCTGCCAAAAAAAAAAAAAAAAACACACACACACACAAGAAACCCCTCAGCTTCTTCAATATTTTGCTTAGGAATTTATTCTGGCCGTGCACTGTGTCTTATGCCTGTTATACCAGCGCTTTGGGAGGCCAAGGCAGGCGGGTCACAAGGTCAGGAGATGAAGACCATCCTGGCCAACATGGTAAACCCCATCTCTACTAAAATATACATACACACACACATATATATATATGTATACACACACACACACATACAAATTAGCTGGGCATGGCGACACGTGCCTGTAATCCCAGCTACTGGGGAGGCTGAGGCAGGAGAATCGCTTGAACCAGGGAGTCAGAGGTTGTAGTGAGCTGAGATCGTGCCACTCCACTCCAACCTGGCAATAGAGCTGTACTCCATCTAAAAAAAAAACAAAAAAAGAAAAGAAAAGAAATGTATTCTGCCAGATATCCTAGTTCATTGCTCTTAAAATGTGTCTTCCATAAAGCCCTAAGACATAAATAAAATTCTGCCAAGTTCTTCACACCATTATAACATGGATGGCCTTTAACTCCTGTTTCCAATAAAATATTTCTCATTTTCATCTGGGAACCTCATAAGAATGGCCTTTACTTACCATATTTTTACTAACATTTTGTTCCTGACTACTTACGTCATCTCAAAGAAAGTGCATACTTTCTCTGCAGTTCTCATCTGAGCCCTCTCCAGAATTTCTGTCAATACAGATGTTTTTCTAGTCTGCTTCTCCAAACTCTTTCAGTCTCTGCCATTACTCAGTTCCAAAGCTACTTCCACATTTTTAGATATTTGTTACAGCAACACCCCACATTACTGGTACCAGCTTTCTGTGCTGCTGTAACAGAATATCACAGACTAGGTAATTTATGCAGAACATAAATTTATTGGCTCATGGTTCTGAAAGCTGGAATATCCATGATCAATGTATTAGCATCTGGTGAGAGCCTTCTTGCTATGTCATCCATGCAGAAAGGAGAAGAGCAAGCAAGGGAGAGAGTATAAGAAAGCCAAACTTGCTCTTTTATAAAGAGCCCACTCCCACAATTAACAAACCAACTCCTGAAATTATGACATTAATCCAGTAAGGGCATAACCCTCCTTGCCTAACCACCTCTCCTTAGGCTGCAACTCCCAACACTGCTGCATTAGGGATTAAGTTTCCAACATATACTTTTTGGGAGACTCATTCACATCATAGCAATTATTTTCCATTGTTGTGGAAAGTCAGGGACCGTGAACGGAGGGACCAGCTGGAGCCGCGGCAGAGGAACATAAATTGTGAAGATTTCATGGACTTTTATCGGTTCCCAAAATTCATACTTTTATAATTTCTTATGCCTGTCTTTACTGCAGTCTCTGAACATAAATTGTGAAGATTTCATGGACATCTATCAGTTCCCAAATAATACTCTTATAATTTCTTATGCCTATCTTTACTTTAATCTCTTAATCCTGTTATCTTTGTAAGCTGAGAATGTATGTTACCTCAGGACCACTATTGCACAAATTGATGGTAAAACTTGTGTGTTTGAACAATATGAAATCAGTGCACCTTGAAAAAGAACAAAATAACAGTGATATTCAGGGAACAAGGGAAGACAACCATAAGGTTTGACTGCCTGTGGGGTCGAACAGAATAGAGCCATATTTTTCTTCTTGAAGAGAGCCTATAAATGGACGTGTAACTAGGGAAAATATTGCTGAATTCTTTTCCTAACAAGGAATATTAATAATTAAGGCCCTGGGAGAGGAATGCATTCCTGGGAGAGGTCTATAAACGACTGCTGTGGGAGTGTGTGTCTCATGCAATTGAGAGAAGAACTGAAATATGCCCTGGTTTCCTGCAGTACCCTCAGGCTTACTAGGGTGGGGAAAAACTCCACCGTGGTAAATTTGAGGTCAGACTGGTTCTCTGCTCTTGAACCCTGTTGTCTGTTGTTTAGGATGTTTATCAAGACAATACGTGCACAGCTGAACATAGACCCTCATCAGTAATTCTAATTTTGCCCTTTGCCTTGTGGTCTTTGCTTTTGCCCTTGTCCTGTTTCCTCAGAAGCATGTGATCTTTGTTCTCCTTTTTGCCCTTTGAAGCATGTGATCTTGTGACCTACTCCCTGTTCATACACCTCCTCCCCTTTTGAAGACCTTAATAAAAACCTGCTGGTTTTGCGGCTCAGGTGGGCATCACGGTCCTACCGATATGTGATGTCATCCCCGGAGACTCAGCTGTAGAATTCCTCTCTTTGTATTTTCTCTTTATTTCTTAGCTATTGGGGGTGGGTACCCCCAATATTTCATTACCTTTGTTCACTCATTTATTTGTTCACTTCAGCAGTCCCTGAGTGCCTATTATGTGTCTTGTCCTCTCTGAGACACCGGTAATACAACAGAGAATAAGATGAATGAAGTCCTCTTTCTCATAATGTTTGAATTCCAGTATTCACCTGTTTTGTTTCTAGCTGGGCTGGAATTTTGCATTTTAATCTTACTTTCCTTATTTATTATCAAAAGTTTCTCTGTAGAAGTATATCTTTGCATGCATGGAATTTAAAGATTACTGGTAAAAGAATTTGCCTTATTGGGAATGTGCTTTTTTCAACATTAGAAATTTGGCAGTATATATTGTCATTAAGGTGCCAGAAATGTAGGCTAATTTTCCAAGAGACCAAAGACTCTCAAAATAGATCTTTATGTAATAATTAAAATTAATTAGAGGGGTATTGTCACTAAGTACACAATATTTTTTAAACCTAAGTAGGTGGTTAAAACCAGAAATGCGTTCTTTTAAAAGTGAATAATAACTGAGATTCTATGAAGATTTTAACAATAAACTATTGCTTGTGTGTCTATGTATAAACATTATTTAATAAACATTCTTACTGCTGTATTTCAAACACACATCTCTGTGACTACTGTGCTACTGGGGGGATCAAAAGTTAATGATTTTAAGACACGATATTGTACTTTTATTTAGTTAAATTTATAATGATCATCTCCCTTGAAATTTCCTCAGTTCATGTCTTGATTTTGGATTCTACTTAATGTATTGAATTTCCAAAGGTTGGAAAGTCATTTTAAAATATCTATTTATGTGCTGAGGCACAGAAAGTATTTCAGAGTAACACATGGGGAAGCCTAGATCTGTGAAGAATGAGGCTCAAGATTAGTCACAGAATAAGAATTATTCTTTAATTCCCCAAAGAAAGTTGAGTAACATTGATAAAATATCATGGGAACTTTGCATTTCCAGTGCCTCTTTGCCACTTTGAACTTTATAGAATAAAATGTTTTAGCTTTCCATAGCTTTCATGTTTAAGCCTAATTGAAAAAAAATTCAGAGGGATCAAAAATGTAATTCATTAACTGTGCTCTAGGATGCTACCTTCAACTCCCTGTGAATGTGAAGTGTTCTTACAGTCTACTCTTAAGCTAATCCTGGACACTATCCTGCTTCAGGCAAGTCATCTTCCTACATGGCAATAGTGATAGAATAAGATGCCCTAGCACATCCACGGTTCTTTGATTTCCTTCTTCTCTATCATCAAATATTTACAGCACGTCTAGAATACTTCTGCTTCATACAAAAATCTCCACGAGACCATCTCTAAAAAAATATAATCACCCACAGCCCCTGAAGAAATTCACTTGTTATGAGTTCAGAAAAGAGATGCAACCTATTACAGTTATAATAATAATTTTAATTATAAACATGTTCTTTATATTTTGAAAAATGACAACTCTATCGTTGATATTACTGTTTTAATACTGACTTCTAAAATAACTCCTAATAAATGTATGTTCTCTTACACATGAAACCCTTTCAAACATTTGGATGTAGTTGTTACTAACTTTCTAAGTAATTTGTTCTCTGGGCGAGGGGGCATAAGAGCAGGGGCTCTGGTGACAGACAACCAAGTGTGAATTCTGTCTCCAGACCTTATTAGCTGTGTGATCTTGGGCAAGAAACTCTGTGCACTTCAATTTTCTCATACATAAAATAGGATATTATATCTACCTAAATGAACTGTCATGGGATTAATTTAACTCACATACATATGCATACATACATACAACTAGTCTTCAAAAAGTGTATCCACATAGTACATACTTAATAATTGTTAGTTATTATTAATAGTAGTATTACTCTAGAAACATGCTTCTATTAATTCAGAGAATTGTCCTATATGTTTTGCTAGCCACATCATACTGTCTCATGTTATAGCTGTGGTTAACCATATGAAGTTGAGGGCCGAGCAAAATCTTGTTTGATCTGTGCAGTTAAATTTGGGACTCTGAATTCATGACTTTGTATTATTTTTATTTAATCTTCTTATTTTAAACTCAGTAGCCTTTTAGTAATATCTATCTATCTATTATCTATCTATCTATCTATTTATTTATTTTTTTTTTTTTTGAGACGAAGTCTTGCTCTGTCGCCCAGGCTGGATTGTAGCGGCCGGATCTCAGCTCACTGCAAGCTCCGCCTCCCAGGTTTACGCCATTCTCCTGCCTCAGCCTCCCAAGTAGCTGGGACTACAGGTGCCCGCCACCTCGCCCGGATAGTTTTTTGTATTTTTTAGTAGAGATGGGATTTCACCGTGTTAGCCAGGATGGTCTCGATCTCCTGACCTCGTGATCCGCCCATCTCAGCTTCCCAAAGTGCTGGGATTACAGGTTTGAGCCACCGTGCCCGGCCAGTAATATCTTTTTAAATATGATTTGATTTTTATTTCTGTCTTTTAAAATTATTTCTTAGCCTTTTAAATCTCGTTATAGATTTCAATTGGTTCCACATTACTTTGTCTGAGGTATATTTAATAAACAGACTATGTTTTATTTTCCTTATTTTAGGGCGAAGATCAGTAAATATGGCCAAGGAGAGTGAGAGAGTAAATATTTCAAACTCTTTGGGCCATATAGCCTCTGTTGCATCTTCTTAAATCTGCCGCTGTAGAGGTGAGGGAATTGTGGAGTATATGTAAATGTTTGAGTATGTCTGGGTTACATCAAAATCTACAAAGACAGCTGGGATTTGATTTGGTCCCTGAATCATAGTTCACCACACCTGTTCTAGAGTCCTCCTTACACCAAGTTGACCATATAGAAAGTACTGCCAAAGGAAGGTGGTACATCAGCTGATTCCAGTAGCTATCACTTAAATTGCAAAGGTCTGGACACACATCATTTAGTTAATTTTTGTTAATAGCAAAAGAGATTAAATTCTGACCTCTCAAGCAGAGGAAATAACAAATAGAAAAGTTTATTTCTTGTGAATTAGGAAATTTAAATGAGCCAGAAATAGCTTAAGAGAGTTGTCCGAAATTGATGTGTGAAAAACTACATAGGGAATTTAAAAATGACAGTTGTCACGGTAAACTAAACCATGAATTCTAATTTGTGTTTTTAGCAATCAGATTTAGAAACACATATGTGTGTATGACCTGTGTTTCTAGAAAGGGAAGGAAGCAGAAATCTCCTTATTCTATGAAAATGTTTTTGCAGTCATTTATTCATTAGTTTCTACACTAAGTAGATGTAAAACGTAACTAAATCCTAAATACAGGTATTGAAGAGAACAGTGTTTGTTAGATTCCCTAATCTAAAGGTTGTAAACCGCTAAAAAATCTGTAAATTATTCTGTTTCCTTTTCTTCTTTCTGTCACAGCAGTGTTCTACCAAAATACATGCTACAAAAATGTGTTGCTTATTTTTTGACCTATAAAAAGGAAAAAATGAACAATTTTGATTCTTTTAACCAGCATTTCAAATTATATGGAGGTCTATAAAAATAAATATTTTGTACATTCCAGTAAATTTTAGTTTCAAGTTTCTGTAAGAGCATACCGCAAATCTCATTTAGCTATTAAGAAAGTACTTCTACTTTCTCTTTCAGATTGTGTAGTATTCTCTTCTATCAAAATATGTGTATGGGCTTAAAAGTACTTCTAGAGACGTATTAATGAGTAGAAAAAAATTACTTCCTATTTAGAGCTATAAAATTGAGTGATTGTTTCTCTATTTTGTAGTATGCAGTTGTAATTATCTTATAACTTTGAAAACATTTTATGCACACCACCCTCTAAAGGATGCCCGTGTGCTGGAAATCCATGAACCTGTAAATACGTTAACTTACATGACAAAAAAAAAAAAAAAAAAAAAGACTTTACAGATGTTAGTATTTAAATTAAGGGTCTTGAAATGAGGAGATTATCCTGGATTATCAAGAGGGGCCCTAAATGTGATCCTCAAATGCGTATTTACAAGAGAGAGGTGGGAGAGATTTCCTATACAGACACAAGAGAAGAAAACAATGCCTCCATGGAAGCAGCAATTAGGTTGATGCAACCACATTCAAAAAATGTGGAAAAGATGAATAATACATTCTTCCCTAGAACCTCCAGAGGGAGCGTGAATCTGCCGATACCTTCATTTCAGTCCAATGACACTGATTTTGGATGCCTGGCCTCCAGAATAAATTATTGTTATTTTATGCTACCAAATTAATGACAATTTGTTATAGCAACCACATAAAACTAATACAAGGAGTCATTGAGTTTACATTCATATTGAACACTGTATAATTGGTCTAGATGGCATAAAAGGAATCTAAAAATATGTTTGCTGTCTTTGATATATTTAGAATCTTATACAATACACAGAGGTATTATTGGGCAGGTGATATGGTTTGGCTTTGTATTCCCAACCAAATCTCATGTCGGATTGTAATCTTCAATGTTGGTTGGAAGAGGGTCCTTTAGGACGTGATTAGATCATGGAAGTGAACTTGCTGTTCCTGTGATAGTGAGTGAGTCCTCATGAAATCTGGTTGTTTAAAAGTGTGTACCACCTCCCCCTTTACTTGCCCATGCTCTCTCTCTCTCTCACTCTCTCGCTCTCTCTCTCCCCCTCCTGCTCCAGCCATGTAGGATGTCCTGGCTTCTCCTTCACCTTCCAACATAATTGTAAGTTTCCTGAGGCCTCCCCAGCCATGCTTCCTATACAGCCTGTGGAACCATAAACTAATTATTTCTTCATAAATTACCCAGTCTCAGGTGATTATTTATAGAAATGCAAGAATGGACCAACACAGAAAATTGGTACCACAGAAGTGGAGCATATGATATAAATAAACCTGAAAATATGGAAGCAGCTTTGGGATTGGGTAATAGGCAGAGGTTGAAACAGTTTGGAGGGCTCAGAAGAAGACAAGATATGGGAAAGTTTGGAACTACCTAGAGACTTGTTGTTTGTGATCCAAATGCTGATAGTGATGTGCACAATAAAATCCAGGCTGAAATGATCCCAGATGGAGATGACGAACTTATTGGGAACTGTAATAAAAGTTACTCTTACTGTGCTTTAGCAAAGAGACTGGCAGCGTGGTGCCCCTGCCTATTACTGTTGGCAAATATCTGAGTCTCATGGCACCAAATATGTTAACAATGAAAGGTATCAGAATTACCAGTGACTAATCTGTGTAGGTGGGCAGCAACCTTAATTCTAGCCCCCTCAGAATAAAAAATTTGGCTGAGAGGCATAAGGCAGAAAAAGAGACTGAAGCAAGTTTAAGAGCAGGAGTGGATGTTTATTTAAAAAGAAAGGGAAGCATACTTGAAGAGACCCAAGTGGGCACATGAAGGTCAACGGCAGTGTTTAACTGTGATTCTAGGACTTCATAGGCCAGCCCCCTTCCAGCATCTTGCACCCCTTTCCCATAATTCTTCCCTTAGGATGGGTTTTCCACATGTGCAGTGTCCTGGTGGGCAGCACTTGGAAGGGGAGCACATGCAGTTGTTTAGAAAGTGCTTCGCATGCCCATCTGAGACTTTTCTTCCTTTTTCTGTTGGACTGCCCCTGGAAGGTCGTACTCTACCATTTGTCACTTAATGCACATGCCCAGGAAGTTGCTTCTACCTGGCATCTGCATTCAATTAACACTTTAGTGCAACAGGTGTGGACCATCAGGAAATGGCTCTCCCTGGTGCTGGCTTCCAATTCATCACTTTTAGAGAGGCAATGTTATAATTGCTGAACCATCACCCTATTGCGGGATATGGCCAGCAGCCCACAATGCAACGGGGCTCTTTCTTTGTTCCCAGGTGGATCGGCAGGTCAAGAAATAATAGATACACACAAGATAGTGAAAGCTGGGTCCAGTGGGGGTCACCGCCTTCTAGTTCCGCGATGCTGCTAATGCGCTGGATATGCCAGCATTTATCATTAAATTTAGTGAGGGCAGGTGTAGGTTAGTGAGGGATTTAGGGTCATTTGATTACGAGGCGAGATGGTCACATGGGGATGAAGTAATTATTTAACGTAACATCTGTATGCAGAAGTACAGTATACAGAGATAAGAATTTACAATATAGAGTGTGCATCAGTAATTTCTAAGAGTCTTAAAACAGAAACACAGTCTTTCCATAACCTATGATTAGCCAGATATTAATCAGCAGTAACACTTGCAGCAAAAGCTGGTTACAAACAATCCATAGAAACAGGATGTGAAGCTAGACAACCGGTTAGACCAGAACTTCTCAGAAGGGAGTATGCCTTAACCCTAAAGAGGCCTAGAAGAGCCATGGAAAGATGAGGGTGTTTATAGCCCTATCTTATCCATATGGACAAGCGCCCCTCATGCATCCATTTATAGGTTCTCCACAAGGGTCACTTTCCATTCCCAGAGCTATGAACATCTGCTTTTCTGGGATAGGAATCTTGGTGATGTGAAACCTCCCTGACTGCACGTCCATTCATAGGCTCTCTGCAGGGTGAAGCACATCACGTGCTGTTGACTCATTCTGGCAGTCCAATCTGGCATTGTCTTTACACAATCCTGCATGCAGTTTTGTATTTATAATAATCAGGAGCATTTCATCTTTTATTCCATAGCAATAGTTTCAGGGGATCTCCCTACATCACCTAACATTCCTAGTGGGTGGGGGAGAGTCAACTCTTGCCCTGCACAGGACTCTCTTCTTGTAACATGACCTAGAGATCTGTGGAAATTTGAACTTGAGATAAATAATTCAAGGTATCTAGCAGAAGAAATGTCTAAGCAGTAAAGCATTCAAGAAGTGACTCAGCTGCTTCTTATGTTCGTGAGTGAAGAGATGATCTGAAACTGGAACTTACATTTAAAAGGGAAGCCAAGCAAAAAGGTTTTGAAAATTCGCAGCCTGGCCATGTGGTAGAAAAGAAAAACTCATTTTCTGGGCAGTTAAACTGGCTGCGGAAATTTGCATTAAGTGAAAAGGAGCATAATGTTAACAGCCAAGACAATGGGAAAAATGTCTCCAATGCACTTTAGACACCTTCATGGCATCCCATCCTATCACAGGCCTGGAGGCCTAGGAGGGAAGAATGGTTTTGTGGACTGGGCCCAGGCCCCATTGCCCTGCACAACCTTGGGCTTCAGGCTCATATAGTCCCTGTAGTGCCTTTGTTTTAGACAATTCCTCACTTTTGGAAAAGGAAGATTTACCCAATGCCTGTACCTTCATTGTATCTTGGAAGTAACTAACTTGTTTTTTATTTTACAGGCTCATAGGTGGATGGGATTTTCCTTCTCTCAGATGAGGCTTTCAACTTGCACTTTTCAGTTAATGCTGAAATGAGTTAAGATTTTGGGGGCTGTTGAGAAGACATTATTTTGTTTTGAAATGTGAGCAGTACGTGAGATTTGGCAGGGACCAATGGCAGAATGATATGGTTTGGCTCTGTGTCCCCACCCAAATCTCATCTCGAATTATAATCTTCAGTGTTGGAGGAGGGGTCTGGTGGGAGATGACTGGATCATGGGAGTAGACTTCCCTTGCTGTTCTTGTAATTGTGAGTGAGTTCTGACAAGATCTAGTTGTTTCAAAGTGTGTAGAACCTCCTCCTTCTCCTTCTCTCTCTTCCTCCTGGTCCAGCCATTAGGATGTACCAGCTTCCACCACCCTTCACCTTGCACCATGATTGTAAGTTTCTTGGAAGGCTCCACACCGGCCATACTTCCTGTACAGCCTGTGGCACTGTCAGCCAATTTGAGTCAATTAAACCTCTTTTCTTTATAAATTACCCAGTCTCAGGTAGTTCTTTATAGCAATGTGAGAATGGTCTAATACAGCAGGATAATCCTCCACGAGACCTGAGCATCTTGTAAATTCTTCCTTGGTATTTCAAGAATTCAAGGTCTTGAAAACTCTTTACTCAGGTTGTTTCTTAGGGTAACCTTAAAGGATTTGGTAATATTTCCATGTCTTGAAACCCTGAAAGATGGAGTAATGTCTCCTTCCAGGAAAAAAGGTAGGAATGCTATAAAAGAAGCAGATTCCCTAAGCGCAGTGCTCTTCGGCTGCAATGCCAATCCACTGTTTTTGCAGTAATCACCTGAGGCCCTTTGTGTCACCCCATGGGACTTGCAGATTTAGAACTAAAATAACAACGATGCACATACTGTCTTCTATGCTTTTAGTAATAAACCTTTTGTCTCTGACCCAGAAGACTTTTGTCTTCTGACAGCATCCATGAAGAGTGACAGACTGATTTATTAGCTTGTATGGAAGTGTGTTGAGATTCCCCAAGACTATTCCCATGTTTAGAGACTTGCTAGAAGGACTTACAGGACTCAGAATAAAGCTGTACTCATGGCTATGGTGTATTGTACTGAAAGAATGCACAAAGAGATTGGTAGAGAAAAGAGACAGAGGTAAATTCTAGAGAAATCCATGCACATGCATTCTTATGCTCTCCCCTTTGTGAAGGGGCACATTTAAGCATGTGCCTTCATCTAGCAATTAAAATGCAGAAGCATAAGTACAATGTTCCTGCCTAAGGAAGCCCATTGGAAACTCAGCCCCTATGGTTTCTGTTGGATGGTGGTCATATAGGCACATACTAGGCAAATACCAAAATTACAGACTCCCAGAAGAAAAGCAAATATTCATAAATCATAACTTTTGTAAAAACAGCCTAGGCACAGAGAGCTACTCTTATCAGAAAGTGGATAAGACAAGTGTCAAATTCCCAGATGCCAGCCAAGGGTCCACCTTACAGTGGGGTTCTTCTAAAGATAGCTGCCTCTGGCCTACTATGTTAGTTCTTTTCTGCATAGGAGCATAAAACAAAATCTTACCTGATGAGAGGATTACCTATGAAACAAATAATATTGCATGATAACATATGTTAAACTTCCAAGCAATGCACAAATTAACATATGTTAAACTTCCAAGCAATGCACAAATTACCATTGCCAAAAGCATACAGATAAAAATATAAATATGATCAAGGAGGTGTTTTTCATGCATGACCTAGAATTTGAGTTGGACTTTGAAAGACAGGAACAGAGAGGTAGGAGGTACAAAAGCTAGAATCCTTTTTATTTGATACAATAACAAAAATTAGTTTTGAAGTAAATTTGTGTTACCTCTATAATAAAAATTAGTCAATGAAAATATTGCTATTGAGAGAAAGAATTTGTCTTATATAGATCACAGATTAGATGAACTCTAAATCAGAATGACTCTGAGAGTTACGGCATTTTTCCAAGGTGGAGGAAGAAACTTGTTTAGGAAATGTAATGTCCTGTCTGAAACATTTGCAGTAACTAAGGCATTTGATGACTAAAAAAAGTTATAATGGTTTTAATCTGCTTTCAAAATAAAATGCTGAATATAGGCTATAAAAAGAAAAAAATCAACTCTTAGACAGGAATACACAAATTTCTATTAAATTCCAGCTGAGATACTAAAACGGTAAAGTCAGAAAAATATATCATTAAACTTAAATATATTTTAACTTTCCTATCCCTTGATAGGAACTGAAATCAGTTAATATAAACCGGTTATAATTTGTATAGAGTTTTAGAAATACGTAGGCAAAAGAATATAGGGAGATGGCGACACTGCTGTTGATATTATTATTATTAGTCATTGTAGCATTTAGTTTAAATTACACACACTGATTCAGACAAATATTTTTGTGTTTTTCTCAATACACATTTTGAAGGCTTATGATGTGTTAAGCAGTATGTCAAGAAATAAAGTCCAAAGTAAAAACACATCCTCTTCCTTAAAGGAGTGCACTCTGTCACAGGCTTATGTAACACAATATGATAAACGCTATTTTAAAAGTAGGATTCAGCCTACTATAGGAGAACTTAGACAACATGTTTCCACATCTGGAAATGTAAACCCCCAACTGCGTATGTACGAAACATCATATGTACATTCATTGTTAAGCTTTAACCGCAACTAGTTTGAGTCTCTCTGTTTCTATTTTCCTTTAGAACTCCTGACTGATACAGTACTATTAGCTTAAATATGTTCATGTAGTAACATATCTGAAGGATAAGAAACAAGATATACACACACAAAAGCAAATGCAATAGAGCATTTATAAAACATTGCTTACTACGGTTAAAGCAATATATTTCCATGAATTTGTTGTCGTGATGTTCCATAAAATTATTGAGTAACTTGAAACAATGTTCTCAATATAATAATAAATAAAAGAACAAATTATAAAACAAGAGGCACACCATCATTCTACTTTGTGTAAAATAAAACATAAGTAAGAATAAGGATTAGATAAAAGTTATATTATTTGTAGATAAAAATGTGAAAATACATGCCTCACATTAGAGATAGAGATTACCTCTCTGTTGGTTTCTTGTGACTTTTATTTCTTGTGTTTACATTTTAAAAGTTTCTATAGTATACAATATTTTGTAACCGGAATATAAACATTGAGCTCTAAAATTATGTACTAAAATATAATCAGTTATCTCTGGAGTAAAAGAGCCATCGTCACGTATATATCATTCATGGGAATCAGAAAAAAATACAGGCAATGAAATCATAACACAAAATATTACACTAGACACTGGAGGAGATCAAGTATAAACCAATATACTGTGTATCATGGAAAAGAAATGTATAGAGAAAAATACAAATTTTATATATTGGTTAGAAATCAGTAATTATTTTAATGGTTTTGGGGGTAATTTTCTAAATCTTTTGGCAGAAAATAGCTTAAAATATTCAGGCACATATAATACTTTTCTAATAAAATATATCATAAGTAGTAAATGGTATAACAAATGTCAAAATGATTTTAGTAGTACAAATTACTATAAGTGCATTATGTTAATTAAAATTACCCTAAAGTTCTCAAACTGATCATCCATATGTGTTTTTTAATTATTTTATTACTTTAAAGTTATATTGACACATAGTAATTGTACATATTTGTTGCATATAGTGTGATGTTCCAATGCATGTATACATTGCATAATGATCAACTCAGGGTAATTACAACATCCATCATTTTAAACATTTATCATTTCTTTGGGGTGATAATATTCAAAATCTCCTCTTCTGGCTATGTTGAAATATACACTACATTGTTATTTACTATAGCCATTGTATTGTATGATAGAACACCAGAACTTGCTCTTCCTGTCTCATTAACTTTGTACCCCTGTTGACCACCTTCTCCTAGTATCCCCTACTCCCTATCCTCCCCAGTCCCTGGTAATCACTATTCTACTCTCTACTTCTATGAAATCAACTTTTTAAGATTCTTCATAAGAGCGAGATCATTCAGCCTGTGTTTTTATATGCTTTGTTTATTTCACTTAACATAATGTCTCCAAATGTGTTTTTAATATTTCTAATATATGTAAGAATTTTAAGTAGTTATCACAAGTGTCAAATCAGCAGAATTTTTCAACTATAATTACACAATAATTAAAGACAGGTTATAGATGGCTCAGGAGATTATTGAAAATGGGAACCAGATCCTAGTTCAATGAAAAATGAATGGGAAAGGTGGAAGAAGAAACAAGAAAATGTAGACCACTAAAGTTTGCATGATAATTAAAGAGAAATAAGATTGTAACTACAGGAAGCATAAGAGCAATGTACAGTTGTCCTGGTTAGTCCTATGGGAGACATATGAGCACATTTCATGACTGGGGAGAAGAAGAAAGATATGAGTGAAGGGATGACTCATGAGAGAGATGCAGTCAAGAGAACTGATAAATAAGGCAGCTTGAAGCAGGAAGATACAATTAAAGTAAATAGGTTTGTAGGTGTGTGGGGAGGCGTTAGGAATAAGGAAATAATGCCTTCCTGACAGGGGTGTATGGGAACCAAGGATACCTGGAAAGTAGCTAGAGAGCGAGCCCTGGCTAATTCAGTATGAAGGAGAGGCAAAGAGGGAATTGATAATACGAATGACTGAAGTGATTAATGATGTTCTATAACTCCTAATAACTTTCTCTTCCGCATTCATTCTAAAAGAACATTTTGTACACATGAAATTTGCATTTTCTTTATTTGGTGAGCAGTTATGACTACCTATCTTCCAACATTAACATTGAATCATTTTCAAATGTTCATATTAGAGTTCTTATATTAAAAAATAAAATCTCAATTTTTTTTCTTGCCCAACAAATTAGAAACCCTATGTTCAGCTTCTCTGTGTAAATTTACCACTTTGGATTTAGTCTATTTTGTGTATTAAAATGTAGCGAGTTTTTATTCTCTGAGTCACTCAGCCTTTATTTCTAATCTCTTTTTTTCCCTTATGTTAGACATATTAAATGTTCTTCTTCCATAAGAATGCTACAATAGTCTTTTCCCTGTATTATAAAAGTCCCACACTTGTCTCTCTGATTTTATATATATTCTCTGCTTTTACATATATAATATATATTTATATTTTACATATATTAATATACATATATATGTATGTTATACATAACAAGCATGGTTGTTTTTATTAGCAAGTCAGATCAAATCACTTTTCTGATCAGTGCCTTCCAATGGCTTCTCATCTCACTCAGAATGAGAAGCAGTTGGATCATGGGACCAATATGATCTGAATCTTGGCTCATTCCCTTCTACTCTCTAACCCTTTCTTTCTCTCCAGCACCACTGGAACTGTGGGATATTTTAGGCACTCCCCCTCTTGCTCCACTATTCCCTTTCCCTGGAAAGTTCTTACCCCCAGTGTCTGAATCTAAGAGTATGTTCAAATACCATCATCGGGGAAGGCCCTCTAGGCCAAGATTTCTAGAACAGTAGCACCTCTCATTCTGTCTTCTAACCCTGCTTTTTCTGTCTTCTCAAAAACCAACCTATTCCATGTTTGTTATTGTGCCTCCCTCCATTAGAATTTAAGCTTGATAAGAGCAAGGGTTTTGTGTTTGTTTCCTTCTTTACTTCTAGTGCCTGGAGGAATGACTGTCACATGATAGGCATTGGTATACATTGAAAGAATGAATAAAGGAATAATGAATGAATCAGTGTGATCAAAATTAATCTTTCAAAATGTCCTGTAACTTCCTTCTTTAGTAAACCCCCTTTGACACTTTCCTTTCTTTTTCTTCCATTTTGTTCACCATTATACACATTATGCTCCCTTTTGCTCTCCTATCTCTTCTGGAATTTGCGTTCATTTATATTTGATTCTCTGTCTCTTGTTTTAACTCTGCAGACAGAGTTAACTCCTCTAAGCATACTGAAAGATTCAGAGATAAACAGTTATCTGTCTTGTACGGAAGTATTAAAACCTAACTACATCTTGAAGTGTTTCTGAGTTTCAAATGATAGATAATCTGTCTTGAACATCAGTGAATGATGAATAAGCTGTTGACTAACTTGGGAGCATGAAATGAGATGTCATTTGCCATGAATTGTTGATAATACTGCATTCATTTTCCATGGTTCTGTTTTACCTAGCTGATAGCCAGCTAGTATGTCAACTTTTCTGTAAATGATTAAAATATAATTTAAATAATTTATCTCAGACTTCAGAGAAATAATTTTAAGTTACTGCTACATTTGCCTTAACTTCAGTTAAAAATATTTGATATTCTGGTTATTGATATCTATGGATTTTGTTTGACAATTTGTTACAGAATTTTAGAATAATAAAACATGTTTGAAAAGGCACTGCAATCATGAAAGAAGAGCAAGTGACACTTATAATGTCATCATTTACTACAGGTATTAAAAATCCCAGTACTGATTACAGTGTGCAAATTCTAAAAAGATTTTACATCATAGTAGAAGACATAGAAGATAGCATATAGATGGATTTTATTTAATATAACATCAGTCACAATCTGAAAAGGCTACATACTGTATGATTCAAACTATATGACATTCTAGAAAAGGCAAAACTATGGAGACAGTAAAAAGATCTGTTCTTTTCAGGGGTTGTCAGGGAAATGGATGAATAGGAGGAGCATAGGGGAGTTTTAGGGTATAAAGAATGTTATATATGATACTATAGTGGTGAATAAGTGACATTATACATTTGTCCAAACACATGTATTGTACAGCACCAATAATGAACCTTAATATACACTCTGGACCTTGAGTGATAATGTTGCATCAGTGTGGGTTCATCCAGTGTGGTAAATGTACCACTGTGATGTGGGATGTTGATAGAGGAGAAAGTGTGAGTATGTGGGGGCAGTGAGTATGAGAGAACTCTACTTTATGCTAAGTTTTGTTATGAACCTAAAAATAGTCTTTAAAAAATAAAGTGTGCATTTTTGAAAAACTATTAAAAGGGAGAAATCAATCCAATTTAAACATCCTCTACTAGGGATTAAGACACATGAGATAATATACTTCTTCCTGTCAATAACACTTCTTCATTTTAGATAGTCACAATCTCCTTGATTCATAGAGCATATTCATAGATCAGGCAATTGTACTACATTATATTTCTAATTATTGAATTGCTTTGTGAATAGGAGTTTTTTTGTATTTCTTTCTTGCATTGGGTTGTTAAAAATGAAAATGGGGCCAGTGAAGTTACTGTTTGGAGATGATACGCGAGTGCTTAGCTGCCATACTTATTGTTTTGGTTGAAAGTAGTTTTCCTGACAATTTATTTGTACAGGCTCTTTTCTTTTTGACTCTTTACTTCTGAATATTGCCTATTGGATAGTATTTGATTTTGCGCACCATTAACATGAGCCAGCTCTGCTTTATTCTCATATCTCAGAAGACACTAACCTGGTTAAAACCCACTGGTCACCACCAATATGACTCAGAAGGAGAGGCAATTGGAACATCACCAAAAGCCTCTAATCACTTCATCAATATCTAATTAGGTAATGCAGAATTGGTAATTTTTAAGGCAATATTATACTGACGAATGTTACACAAGTCTGTGAATAATTCCCGAAAGAAACGTGCATGTCTTTGGTCATAAATGTTTCTGGTCCATGAGTATTTAAACATTACTGAGTGAATTCTATCATTGGAAAATAAAACAACAACAAAAAAGTTTAAATCTTAAAGTATAAATTTTAGGTTACACAGATAATCCATAAAAAACAGTAAAGATAGGAAAAATGTACACAATTGTGATTTAATTCCCTTACATCTATCTGGATAAGGCCTTATTGTACTTCCTGGACACTGTACTGTGTTAGGTTTGATCCTACATTAGTCTTCAAAATTAAAATATAAGTGTTAGGAATAATAAAAAACACAACTTACTCAAATCAATGTTATGATAAGAATAGTGAAAAAATAAGATGTTAGGCCAGATGTGGAGGCTTACGGCTGTAATACCAGCACTTTGGGAGGCCAAGGCAGGTTTATCACCTGAGGTCAGGAGTTTGAGACCATCCTGACCAACATGGCAAAATCCTGTCTCTACTAAAAATACGAAAATTAGCCAGGTGTGGTGGCACATGCCTGTAATCACAGCTACAAATGAGCCTGAGGAAGGAGAATTGCTTGAACTTTGGAGGCAGAGGTTGCAGTGAGCTAAGATTGTGCCATTACACTCCAGCCTGGGCAACAGTGAGACTGTCCGAAAGAAAGAAAAAAGAAAAGAAAAGAAAAGAAAGAGGGAAGGAGGGAAGGAAAGAAAGAGAGAGAGAAAGAGAAAGAAAGAGCGAAAGAAAGAGAAAGGAAGGAAGGAAGAAAAGATGTTGGAGAAGAAGCACAAAGATTCTAAATATTGTTTTAAAAACTGAAGTTGAGAATGGATTTATAATATCTACGTGTATGAAGTAATATTGTTAAGGAAAAGCTGAGTTCTTCTTCATCACGGAATGAGGGAAAACATATGTAAGCTATTCCTGGCACTACTTCAAATTTATATGTGAATGAAGGCTGTAAAACTTTGAGGGAATTCCCAAAGTTTGAGGCTCAAGAGAAGAAGGAAAGAAATAGTGTTGAGCACTTCACCCTTGACCAGCTTCATGTGCTAATCATGAGCTAGAATTGTACAAGTTCCAAGTTATGCGACAGATATTATTGCAGATTTTAATTATTACATATGAGGAGGTGGAGAGAATACTCCAGGCAGGTCATGCAAGAAAGACTAGAGGGCTATTATACTCCATAACAAAATATAGGCAAATGAAAATGTTTATGAGATGTAGCTCAGTCAAATTCGATTAAACTTTGCCCTTTCATGGTTGCCCACAGTTTCATCCTTACTAAAACTCATCCTTACTAAAAGATATTTGCCCTGAGGATCTCAGTTCACTGATGACACTCTGGTTCTTAAGTTCAACATTCCTAACCTCTGTGACTTTTTATTTACATCTCAGACTGCTCCTCCTCCGAGTTTATCTGCTTTATTTGTTGATTCTTAGTCCATACTACTGTTTGCACCTTCCCCCATCTCTTTCATTGTTCCTTTTCCTTTCTCTACCTCTTAAAAATAGGCATTATCTTTAGTTTCTCTTCTATTTCTTTGTTACCTACTTTTCCTGATGATTTTAACAACTTCCATGGCTTAATCGCTCAGGTTTCCTCCCAGCTTCAAATTCTCGTTTTGCAAGGCCTGTGGACGTTTCCATCCAGATGCCTGACCATAAATGTAAGTGTAATGTCTAAAAGAATACCAATTGTTCCCTCCAAGCCATATCACACCTCAGAATTTATATTGATTTCCAAACTAACATTGTGCTATCAACTTTGCAAACAGAAAAACAAATAGATTCATCTTTTTTTCAATGATCCTCTCAAATCCAGAAAACATACTTATTAATTACTCTCTAACATTTCCGACAAATATTCTTTATCTCTCTTTTCACTGGCACTAACTGTTCTTGCTTTGCATCAGGATTCCTGCATTAGTCTTCAAATTAGCTTCATTTCCAGGTTTTGCAGCTGAATCTGTCTATTGGGCATTGTTATTTAAAGTATAGTCTGGGAATCAGCAGTAATAGTATTATCTGAGAATTCATTTTTGTAAGGTGAAATCTCAGGCTTTACTGGAGAATTGAATCAGCATATGCATTTTAGCAGGATCCCCAAGCGATGAGTGTGCACATTAAAGTCTGAGAAGCTCTGCTCAGCATGACCATGTTACTTCTCTATTCATAAGGGCTTCAAAAACACACTTCAATATTATTAGATGATAACATTGCTTAAATTTGAAAGTATTACACTCTCCCCTCAAAATTTAGTTACCACTAATCACCCATACTATACCTTTTTTTTTCCCTATCCCCTAAATCACTATGAACATTTTAGTTCCTGTGACTGGCTAACATGGTTTACTTGCTAAAAATGCCCTCTACTTACTTGTTTGTTTACACAAACCTAATCCATTCTGAAAGACTAATTCAAGATCCAACTTCTTAAAACATTTTTATAGTACCTATTATAATAATAGCAGCAAAAATAATTTTATTAATAGTGTCTAAAAAACGATTTTGTGTTATTTTTGTTTTTCTTAATTTGCCAGCCCATTTCTAATTAGATATCAAGTCTTTTATCAGCTTGTGTTCTGGCATCTAGAAGAGATCTTGCACACCACTGGGGCCAAATAATTTCTAGAAATAAGTCTTTATAGATGTCCTTAAAATTAAATATGAGATTTATTTTACTTTATAACATTTATGCATACAACAAAATTGTACACAATTTTACAGATGATGGTTACACACATTTTAAACCAGAATTTCCTGCCTTTTCTTTCAGCGTCTTCTGCTAAGAGATATTTCACTTAATATAAATGAAATATATACTTGTGTAAATATAAGAAAATATTTCATTTGATGTAAATGTCTAAACATTTAAATGGGCATTTATGTAGCATTAACTTCCATTGCCTACATTTAAAATAATGCTGTGTAATAAAATTGATGTTTGGATACATTGTAATATTTAAAAATGCTATATTTAATAACTCTTCAGAGAAATATATCTACATAAGCAGCTGTTTTGTAGAAATTAGCTTTATAACTAATGCTCCATATTATTAGTTAACATATATCATTGATCATAATGATTTAATAATTCATATTAGTCACAAGCAAATTACATAATTAGTAGTTGAAAAGAAAACCTCCTATGAATAAAAAGTAAAATTCACCCTCGTTTTTAACATCAGGAGGAAACAACAAAAATTAATATATTTTCCCACAAAAGGATTCTGCATTGTAATTTTTTTATGTTTCAAATAATTATCTAACCAGATATTATAAAGCAATCTATAACTTTTTAATTATTTTGAAAATAACTATATATCCTAACATGTCTCTTTTGATACTTTCTATGTGCGATGCGCTCCTGTGTTGTGTTAATTTTGTATTGTAAGGAGATGACAATAGAAGTGTACAAAATAAAATATCACTGTGTATCCCATATACTTTAAAAAGCCCTTGGAGTGTTCATGTCTTAGAATTTCCTTTTGTCTTTAATGAATCCAGAATTTCCTTTACTACAAATTCTATTTTATGCATGCTCTTTGCTCTTCTTTCCCAAGCTATTAGAGGTTAGTTAAGTGCATGTCATATTAATTTGCCTGAAAATGTGACTTTCTGAAGACACCCAAAGGAATATGGACATAACTCTGGATTGGAAAAATGGCTAGTTATGAGTCATCCAATGAGGCACCACCTGGAAGCAGTTGAGAGTTGATCATGCAATCCAGTAAAAGATTGAGTTAAATCTATCATCCTGTAACTGGTCCTGGAATTTACGTCATAAGTGTACATTAGATAAAACTATATCAACATTTCTCAACTTTCTTTTTTGACCCCGAAGATCACTACCAGCCAAATTCTAGGAGAATGTCCTCTAGTTCCTAGGCATTATGGGGTGAGAAGACTGACGTTAGGGTGGATATCAGATGCCCAACATATTATACTGTTCTTAAAAGATTTTTCTTTCTCGTTGAGAAGGTAACAAAGAAAAAACTGCAGGACAACATGATGGGTTCCATTTTAAATGAAGATTAGTAGTAGTCGCTCAGCACTGATTAAAGAAACACCATTTCTGCCTGAGTCTCCAGGGAAGGTTTCGTGAAGAAGTTGACATTTGACCTAAACTTTAAAGGAAAGATTTTCAACATTCACATGAGTATGGGATAAAAGTCATTCAAAAGAAGGAGAGAGAAAATAAGAAATTTGAAGAAAGAAACAGTATAGGGTACTGCACATCTGCAGAACAGAGAGTAACCATTCTCTAATATATAACCACCTGAGGCTTGGAGGAGGCAAAAATGAGTTGGAACTACAGCATGTGGGGACTTCAAGTGAGTTTAAGGTTTATGGTGTAGATCATGAAAAGCATAAAAATGATTTCTAAATATATTTTCACAGTAATGTTACAATTTGCTCTTTCCTTTTTTATTTTAATAATAAAATACATTTTGAATCAGAGTTTCAAAAAACGTAAAATATTGGAGCTTGAAAGGATTTTATAAATCATTTTGACAAAATAATCATTTTATACTTGGACAAACTGGGTTCCAAAGACCTTGAATGACATATTCAAGGTCAAAGAATTCTACCTGATCATTGTAATGCAATCACATATAGTTATAACTCTTACAGTTATTCTGGTTGTGTCAGTAATCCCAAATCTAGAATGCAATCAATCTCTATTGAGAAGAGAGTACAGTCTGATTTGGGTGATCAGTTTGTTTCAAAAGATCGACTTAAACCCTTATGACTGCTCCCTTACATGTAACTATATTTCACTTAAAGTTAGTTACAGACGAAATTGCCAGGAATTTTAAAACGTGTAAACATCATCATCATCTCCTTGGTTTAGTGTTCCTTCCATGTACTGCTATCATGCTGTATAACATTTAGCCTTCCTACTCTTTTTTTCCAACAAATTTCTGAAAACGAAACAAAATAAAACTATGAACTCTTTGTTCTTTCCTGGACATGACTAAACAGGGCCCCAAAAGAAGGGAAGACCTTGATCTTGAACCTATCAGCTTTTCTGGTGAGATAGTTTCAGATATATATGACTCATTTCCTACAGGTTTAGACTATGTGTGTGTGTGTGTGTGTGTGTGCGCGCGCGCGCAAGATTAGAAGGGGAAATAACTTAAAGATAAGAGTCGCACATCACCTTGATTTCTGTCTGCCTCAGAGAACTACGGTCGAACTCATATGATATAGATCTTTCGTGGATTTCTGGCATGCTGGTTGTGATGTTACAGTACTTAAATTTCTTCTGCCAGAATATGTGATGTCTTTTTAAATATATAACCACATTTAGCTGTTTTTTTTTTAATTCCATGTATTTCCCAGGAAAATTAAGTATAACTTTTTGACTGCCTGCCTCTACAAAGAGACATTAGCTACTTCATCTGGCCTGCAGCGATCAGGGAAATATAGATTCAAGTTGCCAGGGATGGCCAGTCCAACATCCTAATGTAGTTACTGGAATCCCATGCCTACCTAATTTGGGCAGTAACTTTAACGTAGAAGGAGCCAGAATTTGAGAAGTCACATTGATTGAAGTTCTTTGAATGGACCAAATTGCATAGCTGGAGAGAAAGTTCATTACACCATTGCTCTATGGTCATAATGTCTCAGAAACATACTTCTTTTCTTTTTTATTTTACTTCTTCTGCATTACTCAGTCCCAGGCAGACTTTTCTATGGTCGCCTAGAGTTTGGACAATGGACATGTTTAAGTCTGGTTTGATATTTTACTAATGCTATAACCCTTACTTCCTATTGATGTGGGGAGGTTCTGTCTGAGACTCTGCATATTGGGCAGAACCTGAGTTTTGACCCCCTCCAGTACAGCAGATGAACCAAAATGTAAGTGTAATATATTGGCCAATACCTTCAAAATTTTTTGTTCCAAGAGTGTACTTTCCTCTGTTACCAACTTTTAAACAAAAATTGGCCTGAAAGCTCAGCACTGTAGTGTATTTTTAAATTCTACAATATAATTAATGTCGTTTCAAAATATTTATTATTTTTAGAGAATAAGTTAATGTAGAGAGTCCTTCAGAAACAGAAAATCCTTTAGATAAAAAAAGTAAGTTAATGTGAAGAAGATTTTAAACTGTCATAGAGAAACATGGCATTGAGAGAGTAGTTTGGGTTAATAATGACTGTACAGTTCATCTGCCCCGTGTGACTCTTCTCCCACATACAGTGATATGTATGAGACTATGCAGAAGCGTGATTTTATTCAGATTTTTCCAGAATTTGTGTATTTAAAACATATCATAATAAGGGGGTTTAAGAGATTGCAAAGAGAATGATTGAAATGATAGAGCATGGAATCTAAGTGAACAGGGAATAAACTAAGGACAGGGAAAAGGAAGGAAGAGAAAGAAGAGAGGTCAGTAAACTGGAGGTCCTGATGTGAATCACAGCAACTCATTGCCTAAGTAATTAAATAGGAAAGCAAGAAACAGGAGATGGTGGTCAGAGAGTTGGAGTGATACAGGATTTCAGGGTAACTTCTTAGGGCCTTACTGTAAACTGGATCAGGAAAATGGATTCGAATTGAAGATCACTTGATGGTGAAGTCAAAGCTAGTTTTCTATGTGGAATTTGAAATCAACTAGATTGAGAATAGGAGTCGAAGCAAAGAGGAAAACTTTGAACTTGGTATCAGTATATTCAGTGAATGACGGTGAAAAATATATAAATTGTACAATAGTAAATGGTGAAAATTAGAAGGGGAGAGTGTTCCAAACATAGAGGAGTAAAGGTTTTTGCAAAAGAGGGATAGACATGTCCTGGATATAGCAATGGGAATCCAGAAAGATTCTTGCCTCCCATTATATGAGCTTTAAGAGCATAACTTCTACTAATTTAATCCTTTCTTTCCTTCTTATTTTTCTCTTTTTTTAGAGTCTCATTCTATTACCCAGGCTACATGATCTCGGCTCACTGCAGCATCAACCTCCCTGGCTCAAGGCATCCTTATGCCTCAGCATCCCAAGCAGCTGGAGCTACAGGTGTGCACCACCATGCCTGGCTACTTTTTGTATTTTTTGTAGAGATGGGGTTTTGCCATGTTGTGCAGGCTAGTCTTGAACTCCTAAGCTCAAGCCATTCACCTTCAACCTGCCAAAGTACTGGGATTGCAGGCGTGAGCCACCATGTCTGGTCAATTTAATCCTTTCATTATACAAGACTATCAGAGAGTTGTGTGTTTGGACCACATTGCTTTCCCCATTGTCTTCTATATAATGTTAGAGAACCAAAGAACCAAGCACAAGGTTGACCCAGTAACTGTGGACCGGGCATTAGAAAAGAGAAATGATTGTGGGTATACTTTAATAAGACAGAGACAACAGAATATAGCAATTAGGAGTGTTATACCTTGGACGAGTTTTGAAAGAAAATTGTGTGAATTTGCATTGCCTGTGGGTGGAATTGTGTCCCTCTAAAAGAGATATATTTAAGTCCTAACCTCACTACTTCATATTGTTACCTTATTTGGAAATAAAGTCATTGCAGATGTGATTAGTTAAGATAAGGTTACATGGTAGAAGAGTGGACCCGTAAACTGATGATGTTGATGTTGTGAATATGTGTGTGCAAGCATGAATTTATACAACTCTTGTGACAATCAAGTTCTGATGGGGATGTGAAGTAACTGGAACTTTCCTACATTACTCATGAACATGCAAAATGATACAACCACTATGGAAAACCATTTATTAGTTTCTAATAAGTTAAACATACACATACCATATTACCTAGATTTTCACATAAGCATAGTAAAATTTATGTTCATACAAAAGTCTAGATATTTATATAAGTTTTCCTCATAAAAATCTGCAAACAACCATGTTTCTCAACTGGGTCAAAACCACAGTTCTTTTGTTCTTACTCTTCTTTTACTACTTAGTAATAAAAAGAAGAAACTCTTGATACACTCAGCAACATGAATAAATCTCAAATGCATTATGCATGGTGAACAAAGGCAAACTCAAAATGCTATATATTGCATATCTCATTTATATAGCACTCTGGAAAAGGCAAGATTATAGGAATGGAGATTATATCCTTGATTGTCGAGTGTTATTGGTGAGGGGGAGAATTTGCCTTCAAAAATTTGGCATGAGGGATTCAAGTGTGTGTGGAGGGGGTGTGATTGAAACTCTTTGGTGGTTTGATTGTAGAAGTGATTACGAAACTATTTTATATTGCCAAAATTCACTCTAGAAGAAGCAGGTATCACTGAAAATTTTAAAATATATTTGAAACACTTTTAAATGCCTAATATCAGTATACTATAGTAAATAATCAAAAGGCATATTCTAGTTTCTAGGGATGCTGCAACGAAATATCACAAATGTGATAGCTTAAAACAATACAGTTTTATTCTCTCATAATTTTAAAGGTTAAAAAGTCCAAAATAAAGGTGTTGGCTGGATTACTTTCTTCCAAAGATTCTAGGGGAGAATTCGTTCCAGGCTTCTCTCCTAGCCCACAGGCAATCCTTGGCAATCCTTGACTTGTAAATGAATCATCCAGTCTCTACTTCCATCTTCCTATGGCCTTCCCTTCTGCGTTTCTTTGTGCCTTTTTTTTCTTTTGTAAGGACACCTGTCAATGGATTTAGGACCCATACTAATTCAGGATTATCTAATCTCAATATCCACACCTTAATTACTTCTGCAAAGAAACCTACTCCAAATAAGGTTACATTTTGAGGTTTTTAGCACACATATTCTCTGAAGGAACAAAATTCAACCCACTTAAGTCATCATAGAAATCTTTAATAAATGTATTTATATATTGATATAAGAACACTGATTAGCACATTCTTTCACTCATGTTTGTATTCTGACAATATTTTGCCTAATGTATTTATTAGGATCACAGGCCAAAAATGATAATAAAATGCTCTTATGTCTATAACCCCATTACCATAATTTTAGAGTATCTTTTCTATGAGTAAATTGAATAACCTTATAAATTATAAACCACATGAATAACTTATTTTAATATGATACAAAGTACATTCAAATTTATGTGAGAAAAAGTCATGCATTGACCCAATTAGCTGGTGAATCAAATATTGTCTTTAAAGTATTTAAGAAATTTTCAAAGTGTGAAAATTAATATTGCTGAACCAGAAACTTAGAATGATGTAGCTGGAATGAACTAGAATGCAATGTCAAGATCTAGTATTAAATTATGTCCAACAACATTAAGAAACCAATGAGAAGAAATTGTGGAGAGAAAATAATGAATAGGCTTTTAACTAAAATCTTTTTTCACATTTTAAGTTCAGGAGTGCATGTGCAGCTTTGTTATATAGATAATCTTGTGTCATGGGCATTAGTCATACAGATTATTTCATCACTCAGGTAATAACCCTAGTACCCATTTGCTATTTTTCCTGATCCTTTCCCTCCTCTCACTCTCCACCCTCAATAGAATGCAGTGTGTGCTATTTCCCTCTGTGTGTTCATGTGTTCTCTCATCATTTAACTCCCATTTATGAATGAGAACATGCAGTATTCGGTTTTCTGTTTCTGTGTTAGTTTGCTAAGAATAATGGTTTTCAGTTCCATCCATGTCCCTGCAAAGGACATGATCTCGTTCATTTTTATGGCTGTGTAGTATTTCATGGTGTATATACACCACATTTTTTTAATCCACTCTATCATTGATAGACATTTAGGTTGATTCCATGTCTTTTTTATTGTAAATAGTGTGGTAATGAATGTACCCAGGCATGTGTCTTCATAATAGAATAATTAATACTCTTTTGGGTATATACCCAGTAATGGGATTGCTGGTTCAAATGGTATTTCTGTCATCAGATCTTTGAGGAATTGCCACATTGTCCTCCACAATCGTTGGACTAATTTACACTCCCACCAACAGTGTATAAACATTTTATCCACAACTTCGCCAGCATCTGTTATTTTCCGATCAAAGCCAAATTAGAAACAAACTACCATTCCCAACTGCCACAAAATGAATAAAATGTCTAGGAATACAGCTGAATACAGAAGTGAAAGATCCCTACAAGGAGAGCTACAAAACAGTGCTCAAAGAAACCAGAGATGACACAAACAAATGACAAAACATCCCATGCTCATGAATAGGAAGAATCAATTCATTAAAATGGCCGTACTGCCCAAAGCAATTTGTAGATTCAGTGCTATGACTATTAAACTACAAATGGAATTCTTCACAGAACTAGAAAAAAACTATTTTAAAATTCATATGTAACCAAAGAAAAAGTCCAAATAGCCAAGGCAATCCTAAGCAAAAAGAACAAAACTGGAGGAATCACACTACCCAACCTCAAAGTCGGGTAGCAATCACATTACCCAACCTCAAAGTGTGGGTAGCAATCACACTACCCAACCTCAAAGTATACTACAGGGCTACAGTAACCAAAACAGCATGGTACTGGTACAAAAACAGACACATAGACCAATTAAACAGAATAGAGAACCCAGAAATAGTACTGCACATCTATAGCTTTCTGATCTTCAACAAACCTGACAAAAACATGGAATGAGGAAAGAACTCCCTATTCAATACATGGTACTGGGATAACTGGCTAGCCATATGCAGAAGATTGAAACTGGACCACTTCCTTTCACCATATACAAAAATTAACTCCAGATGGATTAAAGACTTAAATGTAGATTCCAAGACTATAAAAACACTGGAAGAAAACCTGGGCAATACCATTCAGGACACAGGCATGGGCAAAGATTTCATGATGAAGACACCAAAAGCAACTGCAACAAAAGCAAAAATTGGCAAATGGGATCAAATTAAAGAACTTCTGCACAGCAAGAGAAACTATCAACAGCGTAAGCAGACAGCCTACAGAGTGAGAGAAAATTTTTGCAAACTATGCATCTGACAAAAGTCTAATAGCCACCACCTATAAGGAACCTAAACAAATTTACAAGAAAAAACCGCAACCCCATAAAAGAATGGGCAAAAGACATAAACAGACACTTGTCAAAAGAAGACATACATGCAGCTAACGAGTATGTGGAAAAAGCTCAACATGACTGATCATTATAGAAACGCTAATCAAAACCACAATGAGATACCATCTCACATCTGTCAGAATGGCTATTACTAAAAAGTCAAAACATAACAGATGGTGGTGAGGTTGTGGATAAAAGCAATGCTTATACACTGTTGCTGCCAGTGCAAATTAGTCCAACTATTGTAGAAGACAGTGTGGTAATTGCTCAAAGACCTAAAGACAGAAATACCATTTGACTCAGCAATCTGATTACTGGGTATATGCCCAAAGGAATATAAATTATTCTATTATGAAGACACATGCAGGTGTTATGTTCATTGCAACATTGTTTACAGTAGTAAAGACATGGAATCAACCTAAATGTCCATCAATTATAGACTGGTTAGAAATATGTGGTACATAAACACCTTGAAATATTACAGAGCAATAAAAATGAACAAGATTATGTCCTTTGCAGGGACATGGATGGAGCTGAAGACCATTATCTTTAGCAAACTAACACAGGAACAGAAAAGCAAATACTGCATGTTCTCACTTATAAGTGGGAGCTAAATGATGAGAACACATAGATCCACAGGGGGGATCAATGTACACTGGGGTCTATCAGAGGGTGTAGGGAGGGAGGAGGGCAAGGATCGGGGAAAATAACTAATGGGTACTAGACTTAATACCTGGGTGATGAAATAATCTGTACAACAAACCCTCATGACATAAGTTTATCTATGTAACAAACCTGCACATGTATCCCTGATCTTAAAATATAAAGAGAAGAAAATGAGATAATAACCAAGGATTTTTCTGAAATGATAAAAACATAAACCCCCGAATATAGGAAATAAATGTGTCCCATCAAAACTATCTTTATAAAAAGAAAAATGAAGTAAAACATTTTACAGCAACAAAATGTGTGATAGCTCAGCATCATTAGACTCTCATTAAAGTAACTTCAAAATATGAACTTCAAGGGGAAAGAAAATGACCACAGAAGGAAAGTATGGGGTGCAAGATAAAATGATTATGAAAGAAAACATGAAGAATCAAAGAAACCCAAAGTGAACCTAAACAATGATTTATACTGATTTAATTTCTGTTACATAGACAGTCCAAGAAATTCTGGTTGATTTAAACCAATAAGTTAAAAAAATCACAAAATAAATACAAGCTTCTTGAGACAAAAACAGGTATTTACAACAGTGTAAGATTCATACTAACATCAGATTTTTCATTAATAGCTTTGGATGCCAGAAAAGTATCAAACAGTGGTTCCAAAGTTAGGAAGGAAAATGGCTTTGAATGGATGCTGTCTTTAGACAAATCTTAAATCAAGTGTGAAGGTAGAATAATGACTTTTTTTGAATTCACGGACTTAGAAAAGATTCATCATATAACTGCTACATTAAAAGTACATTATTGTGTCATTTTAAAAAGTGAGAGAGGCAGAAATGAGAAACTCCAGGAAAATTAAAAACTACACAAAAAATTTATTTTCCAATTATGAAGCAAACTAAAATGTGGGCACAATTCTAAACCAACAGATAGACTGATAAAAAATATTATTTAATTATGTATTAATGTGGACTGTGTTATACTTTGAGTAATTCAGAGATCATGATATTGAAACACTAAAAAAGAAAATATTATTGTGAAATATAACTTGGACTTGCAGTTAATGTCTCTGCAAAATAATAATAAAAATAAGGTTCATTAGTTTTCCACTTTTACCTCATCCTGCAAAGCAGACTTACTTATGATCACAGAGCAATTGTAAATTTTATTAATTTTGACCATTTCATTCTGAAGTGCCGAGGATAGAAAAGTTGTAATAAGGAAAAGAAAAAAATAAAAAGATTAGGAGTAAGATATGATATAGAAGGGGATTTGGTGATTATAATTGATAAAATAAATGGATATATAAGTACATTAAACAAAGATATACAACTAAGCAATAATTTAAATAATAATAAAAATATTTGATGAAGACAATGATGAGAAGTGGAGAACTGCCTGCATGATCAAAATTTGCAGCTTCCGCAGTGGACAGTTAATAGGTAACACAGTCTATAAATCAAGAAATGGAGAATATGTATGAAGATAATGTAAAAAAAGAAATAATTACTAGATTATGTTTCTTTATATTGGGCTAGGTATGAAGTGGTGGCAAAGGTGCAAAGATGATCATTTTTATGATGTTATCTGTAGTATACAAATCTGTAAGATATTATTTTGATTAAGGTGCTTAAAACTTATATGGAAATTCATACCAGTAACATTTTTTAAAATAAGGTTTCTCCATCATGTGATAAGCATTTAGACATTCAAAACTGAGGACAGTGAGGAATTTGTTTTACTTGTTTCAAGTTTATATTATTCTTCAAGAGAAATGCGACAAATAAATGTAAATAATCCATGCAAGTTCAAAATTTTTCAAATGTATTTCAATACATATTATTATGTATTTGTTTTCTATCTTATTTAAATAACTGTTTTAAAAAAAGAGTGAAGAAAAAACTTTTTTATATATTTTCCAGTTTTAATACTTTTCACACAAGTTTCTTTCATTTTTTTTCAAATTATTGTACAGAATTCATATGTAAATCTCTAAAATGGAAAGAAAGAAAATCCAAATTCTCTTCATTATGAAGTATGGAATGTAGAAAAACAGAACACTGAGATTATGATAATTGTTCTACCAAATATATATTTATATTATTATTCCTTAACTTCTTATGCATTTTTCCATATAAATATGAAATATGAAAAATAGGTACACAGAAGCTCTAAGATCCACTCATTGTGAACTCTGCATAATTTTGGAAATAATGTCTTTAAAGTCTTTTTTCTGGTTAGCTTTCAAATGCTATTTTAAAAGTTGCAAGACATGAAGAACCAGATGCATACCTTCCCTTCACATGGATTTTCAATTTAATACCTCACAGTTGTTTCTTATTTCTGGGATGCTAATATGGTTTATTTTGTGTCAATGCACAATTTGTACAATGTTTCTTTTTAACTATCTCTTTCTTTGGTGATATGGTTGGTCATTTTATTCTAAAAATATTTTTAAAATATTTAGTTACTATTTCTAATGTATACCATGATCATCATTAATTCGCTAAGAATCAAAAGCAGAATATATTAGGAAAACTGAATTAGCATGTTTAATTTTAATGTGCCTCCAAACACTTTTTTTTGTTACAGTATACTAAGCTTGTGGAGTAAGTACTCCAACTGACAGATTATTATTGAGAACGATGTAAAGGAAAGCCTGTTTTTATTAATACCTTTTCACAAATACCAGCCTCAAGATATTAGAATAAAATGCAATGTGTGAGTTTAAGTGTTGAATAATATGCTAGATTGTTGGTAAAGGAATATGCTTAACAAAGTATTTCCCCTTTGAAATATTATTATTTTTCCCCCAGGAAACCAGCTGGAGAGTAAAGCAATATTCTTTTTTACCAAATTACAGCATTCATTTATGTCCTGTGGGCAAAGGTAAACACACAGTAATCACAGCTCAGAATCTTCTCATTCAAGAAATGCCTATCAAGCACCCTAATGATGTCTTGTTTATGTTGATGATTTATTGTTTTCTTCGAATACATCTGAAATATTTTACAATTCAGCTGATTCTGGCAGTTTCCAAGCATTTTCCCAGTCTCAGAGAGGGGTACTTGCCCTGCCCTCTGCAGAGCTGGTTGACAAAGGCGGTGTCCTGGCCTTTGGCCAGGAGCTTGTCTCTAGCATGGTGTTGGCATTTCTGACTTGTGCAGAGGGTACTGAGCACTGCAACCTCAAAAGCATATTAGACTGCAAAAGCTCCATTCAAGTGAGTGCTATTCTAGCATTAAAAAAAAATACTATTTTTTAAACTAAAATTTGGAAGAAAAACATGTGTGTTCAGCAAAATACACATAACAGGCTACAATGCAAATATATATATGAACATAAGCTTTTAAACTGAAGGTTTATAAATACAAACAAACAATAAATAAAAAATTTATAAGGAAAACTTTTTGTTTTTCTTTTTGAGAAGGAGTCTCTCTCTGTTGCCCAGGGTAGAATGCAATGTTGCGATCTCGACTCACTGCAACCTCCGCCTCCCAGGTTCAAGCGATTCTCTTTCCTCAGCCTCCTTAGTAGCTGGGATTACAGGCACCCGTCACCTCGCCTGGCTAATTTTTGTATTTTTAAGATGGGATTTCACCATGTTAGCCAGGCTGGTCTTGAATTCCTGACCTCAGGTGATCCGCCCACCTTGGCCTCCCAAAGTGTTGGAATTACAGGCGTGAGCCACCATGCTCGGCCAGGGAAAACATTTTAATTAATAAAGAGATATATAAATCTGTGGAAACATTGCCTGAAATTTCTGGATTAATAAGCTTGAAATGTTAGGCATTTAATTAAAATAAATGTTCTGTTTATCCACAGTATCTAAGTCCCCTTCTCTTTGTCTGGCTGTGAATGCTCTCATGACTGTTGATGAAAATCAAAATATTCTGTAGAAGTAAAAAAACATTTACAGGTATTAGAGAGATTTTAAACAAATTATTTTGGATATAATGTCATGGAAAAATTATTTTAAATATTTTTCTTCTAAAGTATTACATCTAGAACCTTAACATAAAGAGAAAAAACAGAGTAACAATTGGTAATGTTTGAAGCAATAATTAGCTCAAAAGATTTCAGTATAAATATCTTCATTATAATCTCCAAAAAAAACATCATCTTGCCGGGCGCGGTGGCTCACGCCTGTAATCCCAGCACTTTGGGAGGCCGAGGCGGGCAGATCACAAGATCAAGAGATCGAGACCATCCTGGCTAACATGGTGAAACCCCGTCTCTATAAAGATACAAAAAATTAGCCGGGCTTGGTGGCGGGCGACTGCAGTGCCAGCTTCTCAGAAGGCTGAGGCAGGAGAATGGCGTGAACCCGGGAGGCGGAGCTTGCAGTGAGCCGAGATCGCACCACTGCACTCCAGCCCGGGCGGCAGAGCGAGACTCCGTCTCAAAAAAAAAAAAAAAGAAAAAAAAAAGAAAAAAAAGAAAGACAATAAAATATCCTTAATTTAAAAAACATCATCTTTTCAAACTATTTTCAGAAATGAACTATGAGTCCAATATACAACAATATTTCTTCCATTACTACACAATATAAACATGAATAGGAAAATGTGACTTCATGCTTTGGTATATCATACTCATGATGCTCAGGGTTCATCAACAAAGATTAAGCAATACATTTACTATACATAAAAAGTTTCAATACCACTTTAATTTTCCAGAGTGGGTAAAATATTGTAGCTAATATCCATAATTTTGAAAGCCAGTCTTTGAAGTATATTTTATTATCAGAAGTATTTGAACAGCTTCTCTCCTATTAAATAAAAGACTGACTAGAAATTTGTATTTATTAACTAAAGGACTCACAACTATGTGGTTAGAATTTCATTCAAGCACTAAATTTCAAAAAAGTTAACCTCGATATTAATTAATAGATCTATCTTTTTTATTAAATTAAGTAAATGAAAGAACAGAAATACAAGATAACTTTTCAAAGTTACAATGTTTCACATGGAAACCAAATTTATAGTATGCATGTTGCCTAACTATGGCTATCTTGGTCATCAGCCGTTCTGTGTGGCTTCATGGTATTAGCATTCTCACTGGTCCTATTTCAAAATTAATTGCCTGCAACACTCAGCTGTCAGTATTATCCAACAAGTAGACCTTCAATGTTAAAAATATAAGCTAATAAAGATGATCTTACCCTTAGTTTTAAAAATAATAGAATAAAAGCTAAATAAATTAGTCAATAGAAAGCATTAAGGAGTTTACCCTGTAACTTACCCATTCTTGCTTTTCAAAATAAAGAAAAAAAATATTTCAGCTTCTGGGTTAAAGTTCTGAACATATATCTTATGAGATTTTCTCTTTTGCAAGAATAAAATAATTTATTCAGAAGCACAGAAAATATTTTGTAATTGAAAGAAGATATCTTATTGATTCAGTTCTTAGTTTTTAGGACTAGAAGTGCATGTATTATCAATAACAAATTGCTTGAAAGATAATTTATGGACATCAGTGTTAACTGATGAGAAATTCTGTTTGTACATGTTATCAGTGATGCGAAATTTGATTCTTGAGAGCTATGTGTTCAGTCTGCCTCTCTTTGCTTATCTCTCAGACAATTTATATTGTGCCATCTGGAAGGAAGACAGGCAAAACCACAATAAAATCCAGTTCAAAACTGTATTTTTTATTGGAAAAAAAATCAATGCCTCTCTGGGATTTTTTGAGATTTTACCTACCTCTGCTCTTTTCATTCACTGGCATAATTTTTTGGATTTCGGATGCCGAATTTTTGAAATATTGTTTTTGATATGTGTCTAATTTCTCAGAAAATCTTTTTACACACTAACATATATTTTGGAATCTATCCAGGAGAAATATTTCTGTCTTCTGAGAAAAGGATTACATTGTTCTACCCTAAGGAGTTCCTCTTCAAGTATGGCAAAATAATCTCCTAACAATTGAATCATCTCAAAAACAACGATACAATCTGGATACAATTTTTAAAAACTTGAAAGTTTAAAAAAACTGTAATATTTGTGTGGGGTTGGGGGCATTGGTTAAAACTCTGAAGATGGTTATAGCAAGGAGTGTTTCTCATTTTTAAGACTTAGGTTTGAAGACTGACCACAGTCCCAGTGTGGCCCAGGGAAGTTTAAACTGTGGTAGAAACCCACATTCTTTCTAACCTAGAGAATCAGAACACAGAGCCTGGGGCAATCATGCTCTAAAAATGAAGAGGGAATTCTGGGAAAAGAAAGTATGGAAGAAATCATCAAGTTATGTATAAAAACTCTGTCCAAATCCGTGGCTAACCACTGAATTATGCAAGCATGGGGAAAACTCAAAGCAGCTGGCAGCTAAAGCTAAATGGGAAAAACTGAGAGTTGAGTTACTGCCTTAAACACACAAGAAAAATGTTTTTTTTTTTTTTTTTTTTTTTTTGAGGCGGAGTCTCGCTCTGTTGCCCGGACTGGAGTGCAGTGGCCGGATCTCAGCTCACTGCAAATGTTGAGGCTTGAGGATAAGCAAGGTAGTTTTTGGTTTTCTAAAAAAATTTAAACATCCTTTATAGGAATATAACAAAATGTACAGCCTCAACAATATAACTGTAACAATATCCTGGATACAATGGAAAATTACTCAAATAAAAAGAACCAAGAAAATATGACTTTCTTTTTTTTTTTATTTATTTTTTATTTTTTTATTTTTTTATTTTTTATTTTTTATTATACTTTAAGTTCTAGGGTACATGTGCATAACGTTTATATCATGTATAACTCCCCAAAGCAATCCCTCCCTCCTCCCCCTTCCCCATGATAGGCCCCAGTGTGTGATGTTCCCCTTCCGAGTCCAAGTGATCTCATTGTTCAGTTCCCACCTATGAGTGAGAACATGCGGTGTTTGGTTTCTCTTCTTGTGATAGTTTGCTAAGAATGATGGTTTCCAGCTGCATCCATGTCCCTACAAAGGACGCAAACTCATCCTTTTTGATGGCTGCATAGTATTCCATGGTGTATATGTGCCACATTTTCTTAATCCAGTCTGTCACAGATGGACATTTGGGTTGATTCCAAGTCTTTGCTATTGTGAATAGTGCCGCAATAAACATACGTGTGCATGTGTCTTTGTAGTAGAGTAATTTATAATCCTTTGGGTATATACCCAGTAGTGGGATGGCTGGGTCATATGGTACATCTAGTTCTAGATCCTTGAGGAATCGCCATACTGTTTTCCATAATGGTTGAACTAGTTTACAATCCCACCAACAGTGTAAAAGTGTTCCTATTTCTCCACATCCTCTCCAACATCTATTGTTTCCTGACTTCTTAATGATTGCCATTCTAACTGGTGTGAGATGGTATCTCATTGTGGTTTTGATTTGCATTTCTCTGATGGCGAGTGATGACGAGCATTTTTTCATGTGTCTGTTGGCTGTATGGATGTCTTCTTTTGAGAAATGTCTGTTCATATCCTTTCCCCACTTTTTGATGGGGTTGTTTGTTTTTTTCTTGTATATTTGTTTGAGTTCTTTGTAGATTCTGGATATTAGCCCTTTGTCAGATGAGTAGGTTGCAAAAATTTTCTCCCATTCTGTAGGTTGCCTGTTCACTCTGATGGTAGTTTCTTTTGCTGTGCAAAAGCTCTTTAGTTTAATGAGATCCCATTTGTCAATTTTGGCTTTTGCTGCCGTTGCTTTTGGTGTTTTAGACATGAAGTCCTTGCCCATGCCTATGTCCTGAATGGTACTACCTAGATTTTCTTCTAGGGTTTTTATGGTATTAGGTCTAACATTTAAGTCTCTAATCCATCTTGAATTAATTTTCGTATAAGGGGTAAGGAAAGGATCCAGTTTCAGCTTTCTACTTGTGGCTAGCCAATTTTCCCAGCACCATTTATTAAATAGGGAACCCTTTCCCCATTTCTTGTTTTTGTCAGGTTTGTCAAAGATCAGATGGCTGTAGATGTGTGGTATTATTTCTGAGGGCTCTGTTCTGTTCCACTGGTCTATTTCTCTGTTGTGGTACCAGTACCATGCTGTTTTGGTTACTGTAGCCTTGTAGTATAGTTTGAAGTCAGGTAGCGTGACGCCTCCAGCTTTGTCCTTTTGACCTAGGATTGTCTTGGCAATGCGGGCTCTTTTTTGGTTCCATATGAACTTTAAAGCCGTTTTTTCCAATTCTGTGAAGAAACTCATTGGTAGCTTGATGGGGATGGCATTGAATCTATAAATAACCTTGGGCAGTATGGCCATTTTCACGATATTGATTCTTCCTATCCATGAGCATGGTATGTTCTTCCATTTGTTTGTGTCCTCTTTGATTTCACTGAGCAGTGGTTTGTAGTTCTCCTTGAAGAGGTCCTTTACATCCCTTGTAAGCTGGATTCCTAGGTATTTTATTCTCTTTGAAGCAATTGTGAATGGAAGTTCATTCCTGATTTGGCTCTCTGCTTGTCTGTTACTGGTGTATAAGAATGCTTGTGATTTTTGCACATTAATTTTGTATCCTGAGACTTTGCTGAAGTTGCTTATCAGCTTAAGGAGATTTTGGGCTGAGACGATGGGGTTTTCTAAATATACAATCATGTCATCTGCAAACAGGGACAATTTGACTTCTTCTTTTCCTAACTGGATACCCTTGATTTCTTTCTCTTGCCTGATTGCCCTAGCCAGAACTTCCAACACTATGTTGAATAGGAGTGGTGAGAGAGGGCATCCCTGTCTTGTGCCAGTTTTCAAAGGGAATTTTTCCAGTTTTTGCCCATTCAGTATGATATTAGCTGTGGGTTTGTCGTAAATAGCTCTTATTATTTTGAGGTACGTTCCATCAATACCGAATTTATTGAGCGTTTTTAGCATAAAGGGCTGTTGAATTTTGTCAAAAGCCTTTTCTGCATCTATTGAGATAATCATGTGGTTCTTGTCTTTGGTTCTGTTTATATGCTGGATTACGTTTATTGATTTGCGAATGTTGAACCAGCCTTGCATCCCAGGGATGAAGCCCACTTGATCATGGTGGATAAGCTTTTTGATGTGCTGCTGAATCCGGTTTGCCAGTATTTTATTGAGAATTTTTGCATCGATGTTCATCAGGGATATTGGTCTAAAATTCTCTTTTTTTGTTGTGTCTCTGCCAGGCTTTGGTATCAGGATGATGTTGGCCTCATAAAATGAGTTAGGGAGGATTCCCTCTTTTTCTATTGATTGGAATAGTTTCAGAAGGAATGGTACCAGCTCCTCCTTGTAGCTCTGGTAGAATTCAGCTGTGAATCCATCTGGTCCTGGACTTTTTTTCGTGGGTAGGCTATTAATTGTTGCCTCAATTTCAGAGCCTGTTATTGGTCTATTCAGGGATTCAACTTCTTCCTGGTTCAGTCTTGGGAGAGTGTAAGTGTCCAGGAAATTATCCATTTCTTCTAGATTTTCTAGTCGATTTGCGTAGAGGCATTTATATTATTCTCTGATAGTTGTTTGTATTTCTGTGGGGTTGGTGGTGATATCCCCTTTATCATTTTTTATTGCGTCTATTTGATTCCTCTCTCTTTTCTTCTTTATTAGTCTTGCTAGCGGTCTGTCAATTTTGTTGATCTTTTCAAAAAACCAACTCCTGGATTCATTGACTTTTTGGAGGGTTTTTTGTGACTCTATCTCCTTCAGTTCTGCTCTGATCTTAGTTATTTCTTGCCTTCTGCTAGCTTTTGAATGTGTTTGCTCTTGCCTCTCTAGTTCTTTTAATTGTGATATTAGAGTGTCAATTTTAGATCTTTCCTGCTTTCTCTTGTGGGCATTTAGTGCTATAAATTTCCCTCTACACACTGCTTTAAATGTGTCCCAGAGATTCTGGTATGTTGTATCTTTGTTCTCATTGGTTTCAAAGAACATCTTTATTTCTGCTTTCATTTCGTTATGTACCCAGTAGTCATTCAGGAGCAGGTTATTCAGTTTCCATGTAGTTGAGCGGTTTTGATTGAGTTTCTTAGTCCTGAGTTCTAGTTTGATTGCACTGTGGTCTGAGAGACAGTTTGTTATAATTTCTGTTCTTGTACATTTGCTGAGGAGTGCTTTACTTCCAATTATGTGGTCAATTTTGGAATAAGTGCGATGTGGTGCTGAGAAGAATGTATATTCTGTTGATTTGGGGTGGAGAGTTCTATAGATGTCTATTAGGTCCGCTTGGTGCAGAGATGAGTTCAATTCCTGGATATCCTTGTTAACTTTCTGTCTCGTTGATCTGTCTAATGTTGACAGTGGAGTGTTGAAATCTCCCATTATTATTGTATGGGAGTCTAAGTCTCTTTGTAGGTCTCTAAGGACTTGCTTTATGAATCTGGGTGCTCCTGTATTGGGTGCATATATATTTAGGAGAGTTAGCTCTTCCTGTTGAATTGATCCCTTTACCATTATGTAATGGCCTTCTTTGTCTCTTTTGATCTTTGATGGTTTAAAGTCTGTTTTATCAGAGACTAGGATTGCAACCCCTGCTTTTTTTTGTTCTCCATTTGCTTGGTAGATCTTTCTCCATCCCTTTATTTTGAGCCTATGTATGTCTCTGCATGTGAGATGGGTCTCCTGAATACAGCAGACTGATGGGTCTTGACTCTTTATCCAGTTTGCCAGTCTGTGTCTTTTAATTGGAGCATTTAGTCCATTTACATTTAAGGTTAATATTGTTATGTGTGAACTTGATCCTGTCATTATGATATTAACTGGTTATTTTGCTCATTAGTTGATGCAGTTTCTTCCTAGCCTCGATGGTCTTTACATTTTGGCATGTTTTTGCAATGGCTGGTACCGTTGTTCCTTTCCATGTTTAGGGCTTCCTTCAGGGTCTCTTGTAAGGCAGGCCTGGTGGTGACAAAATCTCTAAGCATTTGCTTATCTGTAAAGGATTTTATTTCTCCTTCACTGATGAAACTTAGTTTGGCTGGATATGAAATTCTGGGTTGAAAATTCTTTTCTTTAAGAACGTTGAATATTGGCCCCCACTCTCTTCTGGCTTGTAGAGTTTCTGCCGAGAGATCTGCTGTTAGTCTAATGGGCTTCCCTTTGTGGGTAACCCGACCTTTCTCTCTGGCTGCCCTTAAGATTTTTTCCTTCATTTCAACTTTGGTGAATCTGGCAATTATGTGTCTTGGAGTTGCTCTTCTGGAGGAGTATCTTTGTGGCGTTCTCTGTATTTCCTGAATTTGAATGTTGGCCTGCCCTGCTAGGTTGGGGAAGTTCTCCTGGATGATATCCTGAAGAGTGTTTTCCAACTTGGTTCCATTTTCCCCCTCACTTTCAGGCACCCCAATCAGACGTAGATTTGGTCTTTTTACATAATCCCATACTTCTTGCAGGCTTTGTTCATTTCTTTTTGTTCTTTTTTCTTTTGGTTTCTCTTCTCGCTTCATTTCATTCATTTGATCCTCAATCGCTGATACTCTTTCTTCCAGTTGATCGAGTCGGTTACTGAAGCTTGTGCATTTGTCACGTATTTCTCGTGTCATGGTTTTCATCTCTGTCATTTCGTTTATGATCTTCTCTGCATTAATTAGTCTAGCTGTCAATTCTTCCACTTTTTTTCAAGATTTTTAGTTTCTTTGCGCTGGGTACGTAATTCCTCCTTTAGCTCTGAGAAGTTTGATGGACTGAAGCCTTCTTCTCTCATCTCGTCAAAGTCATTCTCTGACCAGCTTTGATCCGTTGCTGGCGATGGGCTGCGCTCCTTTGCAGGGGGAGATGCGCTCTTATTTTTTGAATTTCCAGCTTTTCTGCCCTGCTTTTTCCCCATCTTTGTGGTTTTATCTGTCTCTGGTCTTTGATGATGGTGACGTACTGATGGGTTTGGTATAGGTGTCCTTCCTGTTTGATAGTTTTCCGTCTGACAGTCAGAAGGACTGTCTGTTGGTCTGTTGGAGATTGCTTGAGGTCCACTCCAGACCCTGTTTGCCTGGGTATCAGCAGCAGAGGTTGCCAAAGATAGAATATTGCTGAGCAGTGAGTGTACCTGTCTGATTCTTCCTTTGGAAGTTTCCTCTCAGGGATGACTCCACCCTGTGAGGTGTGGGGTGTCAGACTGCCCCTAGTGGGGGATGTCTCCCAGTTAGGCTACTCAGGGGTCAGGGACCCACCTGAGCAGGCAGTCTGTCCGTTCTCGGATCTCAACCTCCGCGTTGGGAGATCCACGGCTCTCCCCAAAGCTGTCAGACAGAGTCGTTCGCCTCTGCACCGCCCCCGCTGCTTTCCCTATTGGACCTCAGCTGTGGGCTGTCCCCAGAGGTGGAGTCTACAGAGACAGGCAGGTTTCCTTGAGCTGCTGTGAGCTCCACCCAGTTCGAGCTTCCCAGCGGCTTTGTTTACCTACTTAAGCCTCAGCAATGGCGGGCGCCCCTCCCCCAGCCTCGCTGCTGCCTTGCGTATAGATCGCCGCAGACGGCTGTGTTAGCAGTGAGGGAGGCTCCGTGGGCGTGGGACCCTCCCGGCCAGGTGTGCGATATATTCTCCTGGTGTGCCTGTTTCCTTAAAGCGCAGTATTGGGGTGGGAGTTACGCGATTTTCCAGGTGTTATGTGTCTCAGTTCCCCTGGCTAGGAAAAGGGATTTCCTTCCCCCTTGCGCTTCCAGGTGAGGCGATGCCTCGCCCTGCTTCAGCTCACGCTGGTCAGGCTGCAGCAGCTGACCAGCACCGATTGTCCGGCACTCCCTAGAGAGATGACCCCAGTACCTCAGTTGAAAATGCAGAAATCACCGGTCTTCTGTGTTACTCGCGCTGGGAGTTGGAGACTGGAGCTGTTCCTATTCGGCCATCTTGCTCCGCCCCTCAAAAGCCGAAAATATGACTTTCTTAAAGGAAGATAAAATAAGCAGAGGCTAGACTCAAGATGATCCAGATGTTAGGTTGTCAAACACAAACTTCTTGTTTCCAGATTTATTGAGGTATAATTGACCAATAAATTCTGTATATACTTAAGGTACAAAATGTGAAAAATTGTAATATGTGTACTTTGTAAAACTGATTACCACAATCAAGTTAATTCATTCATCACCTCATATAGTTACCACTTGTGTGTGTGTGTGTGTGTGTGTGTGTGTGTATGTGTGTGTGGTGAGAACACGCAAGATCTACTCTTAGAAAATTTCAAATATACTGTACGGTATTAATCAATGTCATAATGCTCTACATTAGATCACCAGAATTTACTCATCTTATAACTGAAAGCTTGTACCCCTTGACCAACATCTTCCAATTTCCCTCACCTTCCAGCCCTGGCAGCCATTATTCTCCTCTTTGATTCTATGAGTTTGACATTTTCAGATTCCATATAGATGTGAAGTCATAGAGTATTTGTTTTTCTGTATCTGGCTTATTTCACTTAGCATAATGCCTCCCAAGTTTACCTATGTTGTTGCAAACATCAGGATTTTCTTCTTTTTTATGGATGTGTTGCATTTCATTACACACACGCGCGCGCACACACACACACACACACACACACAATTTTTTATTCATTATCCTGACAAGGAACACTTAGGTTGAATACCTATCTTGGCTATTGTGAATAATTCCATATGGACATGGGAGTCTAAAGATATCTATATCTTTTAGACATATTGATTCTATATCCTTTGGATAAATACTCAATAGTAGGGTTGCTGAATCATATGGCAGCTCTATTTTTAATTTTCTGAGATTTGTTTCCATTATAGTCATACCAATTTATATTTCACCAAAAGTGTACAAGGTTTTCCTTTTCTCCACACCCTTTCCAACACTTGTATTCTCTTTTCCTTCTGATAATAGCCATTCTAACAGATGTGGACTGATACCTCACTGTGGTTTTGATATGCATTTCCTTGATGATTAGTGATATTGAGCAGCTTCAGTATATCTGTTGGCCACCTGTATGCCCTCTTCTGAAAAATGTCCATTGAGATCTCCTGCCATTCTTTAATTGGATTATTTAGCTTTTGCTATTGAGTTTAAGGAGTTCTTTATATATTTTAGATATTAATCCCCTATTGGATATTTGGTTTGTAATTTTTGTGTTCCCATTACGTATGTTGTCCTTTCATTTTGTTGTTTCCTTTGCTGTGTAGAGTATTTTTAGTTTTATGTAATCCCATTTGTTTACTTTTGCTTTTGCTGCCTGTGCTTTTGGTGTCATATCTAAAAAGTCATTGCCAAGACCAATGTCAAAGAGTTTTCCTATGTTTTCTTCTTGGAGTTTTAAATTTTTCATCTTACATTAAAGTCTTTAATCCATTGTGAATTAATTTCGATGTATGGTGTAAGATAAGGGTTCCATTTCAGTCTTTCACATACGGATATCCAGTTATCTCAACACTATTTATTCAACAGACTATACTTTCCCCATTTTGTATGTTTGGTAGCCTTTTCAAAGATTGGTTGATGTGTTAGTTTATTTCTGGATTTTCTATTCTATTTCATTGGTCTATGTATCCGTGTTTATACAAGTTTTATCCTATTTTGATTACTGTAACTTTATCATATTGTTTGAAATCATTAAGTGTGATTCTTCCAGCTTGATTCTTCTCAAGATTGCTTGGCTATTTGGGGTCTTTTGTGGTTCCATATTCATTTTACGATTGTATTTTTGTGTGTGCATGAAAAACTTTATTGAAGTTTTTATTTATATTACATTGAATCTGTAGGTCACTTTGAGTAATGTAGGTATTTTAAACAATATTAATTCTTCTAATATGTGAACATGAGATACTTTTCTATTTATTTGTGTTTTCAACTTTTTCTCATCTTTCACCTCTTTAGTTACATTTATTCCTCAGTATCATCTTTTTATGCCATTTTAAATGAAATTGTTTCATGAATTTCTTTTTCAGATAGTTCATCATTAATGTATAGAAACACAACTGATTTTTCTATGATTTTAATGCTGCAACTTTGCTGAATCTGTTTATTGGCTCTAAGAGGTTTTGGTGGAGTCTATAGGAATTTTTTACATATAATATCATGTCCCCTGCAAATAAGACAATTTAACTTTTTCCTCTCTGGTTAGAATGGCTTTACTTCCTTTTTCTAGCCTAATTGCTCTTACTAGGACTTCCAGTACTGTGAGGAATAAAAGCAGTGACAGTGGGCACCTTTGTCTTATTCCTAGTCTTAGAGGATATGTTTTAGTTGTTTACTATTTAATATGTTAGCTGTAGTCTTGACACATATAGTCTTTATTATGCTGAAGCACATTCCTTTGATACCTAATGTGTTGTGAGTTTTTATCATGTCAGACAAGACTATAAAACAGCTTTTTAATGAGGTAAAGGAAAATATACTTGGAATGAAAGGACAAAAGTTGAAAATCTCAGCAGAAAAATAGAAAATGCTAGATGTACTAATTAAAAATCTTAAATAGAAAGTAAAGAAATTCAAAACAAAATATTTGAATTAAAATGTAAACTGATCAGATTAATAGTAGAAAGGAGCTGACAAAAAAATAATGAACTTGAAAATCATATAATGGAAATTATCCAAGCTAAGAGGCAGAGGAGAAAACAAACTAAAGAAAAAGCAAACAGAACTACAGAGAGTGTTAGATTATATCAAATGGTCAAACATACATGTAATTAATGTCCCAGAAGCAGAGGAGAGAATGTGTCAGTAAAAATATTTGAAGAATTAGTGTTCAAATACTTTTCAAATTTTGTGGAATACATTGATTCAAAATGTAATATATTCAGTAAAACCAAAATGACACATACAATGAGTACACCTTACTTAGGCACATCATAGACAAATTACAGAAACCCAAAGAAAAGGAAAAAATATTGAAAGAAACCAGAGAATAATGGCACATTATATACTGTGAAACAATGTTCCAAATGATTGTGGTCTTCCATTAGGAGCTATGAAGTCAGAAGAAGTGGAATAACATCATTAAAGTAATGAAGGAAATAAAACTAGCAACCCAGAGTTCCATGTACAGTGACAATATTCTTCAATAAAAAAGCAAAGTGGAAATATTTGCAGATAACAGAAAACTAAGAGAATTTGTCTTGATAAGACATTTATCGCAAAAAATGCTAATGGAAATTCTTCTGGGTGAAGGTAGTAGAGGGAAACAGACGTTCAAGAAGGGAATATAAAATGATACATATTTGGAGATAGTCTGTTTTTTATTCTTCATTTCATTAAAATATGCATGGCTATTTCAGTCAAAGACTATGATGCTTTCTTTCAGAGTGTATAATGTATATCGATACAATACATATGAAAATTCTAGCATAACAGATCTCACGAGGTAAATGGACTTAGATGGTTGTAAGGTCTTTATATTTTACATTAATGTGTATGATATTAACCTTAAGTAATGTGAAAAGTTAAGGATACATGACATAACTTTAAATAAACCATTAAAATGCAAACAGTTATAGTTAGGACGCCAATACATAAAAACCACTGAAACATTAGGAGATACCTGAGAACCCCACACAGTGCTACTGTGCACCTGGACTCGATCCTGGCCCCCAGAGCCTCTGGGGGAATGGGTGAGTTAAGGTGGAAAGGAACAACCTGGAACCAGAGGGTTTGGTGTGGCAGGGTCTGTAGTGGAGCACAGCCAGGGTCGGCCATTTCCCTAAGGTGGATTTGCTCCCTCAGCGGATTTTAGCCTTAGGGGAACTGTTGGTCCTGAATTAGGCAGGGTGGTCTTGCCCTTTAAATTAAATCCAGTAAAAAAACTGAGCAAAATATTTCAGCACATACCTCACAGAAAAGATTTTTGTGGCAGATAAGCACATGAAAAGTTGTCAACATAGTTATTGATTTGAGAAAGTACTATTAAAACAAAGAAAAGTTACTGTTGTGTACCCATCGGAAGAGCTAAGAGTAACGGCTGAAAATTTTAAGTGTCCAGATGTGGAGCAACTGAAACTCTCATGCACTGCCTGTGGGAACGTGAAATGGTACAATTACTTTGGAAAACTCTTCGGATATTTCTTTAAAAATTCAATATATATCCACCAAGTAACCTAGTTATTCCACCACAGGTATTTACCTGAGATAATTGATAATATATATCCACACAGAGGATTTATATGCACAAATTCATAGAAGCTTTTTCAAAGTACCTCCAAAATTCAAATAACCCAAATATTCATCAACAAATGCATGGGTAAACAAAATACGGGTATCTTTACAACTGAACACTGCTCGACAATAAAAATGAATCCACACAATAACATAAGTGACTCTTTAAGCCATTGTGCTAAGAGGAGCCTTTTGCAAAGGGGTTTATATTGTTTGGTTGATTCTAATTATGTTAAAATCTAGAAAACGCTAACAAATCTATAGTGAACAAAAATGTATCAATGATTATCTGGGGCAGGGTTCAGAGGTATGAATGTGTTCCATAGATGCTTAAAGAAACTCTGAAAGGTGAGAAAAATGTGTGTTGATTTGAGCATTGGTTTGGCCCTGGACCCATCTATCACAATGAATCAAATCACACACATTAGATGCATACAATTACTTGAATGTAAATATACCTCAGTAAAGTTGATAAAATTGTGAAACATTTAACACCATTGACTAACAATTCTGCCTGTAGAATTTTTATTTGTTTTATTTTTAGAAAAAGATGTCCACCAATGTATACTGTAACAGTAACCTTATTGAAAGGTAATTGTTATCTGTATATGTACTTCAATCATGCATTACTTTTTCATGTCTAAAATCAGTAACATTTTGACAGTTTTTCTTTTCTGTTGTATTTTATTAAGTGTAAAGTCAATTAAGTAAATGCAGGACCAATTCTCCAGAGAAGTCTGAGAAAATTAAGTGTAAAACAAGCCAGAAGTGATACATTTTATTTTTATTGTGAATATTTAAGATGTACAGTGTAATGTTGTGATTTACATATACATAGTGAAATGATTACTGTAGCCAAGCAAAGGAACATATCCATCACAAAGTGGTATAATTTATAATGTCTCCCTCTCATTGCACTAAATTCAATTGTTTGTAAATATATCTTTGGATACCTAATGTCCACTGATGCAAGTTATGTAATGATTTTTATCTGTTTATTTTAATGTATTTATATTTGATATTAACCTAAATAAATATTCATAGATAGAAAAAGAAACATTACCCAACTGCAGCATGGAAATACCAATGTTCTCAGTCATATACACAAAGATGAGTGATGGAAATCCAGCCTAATTCTCCTGTATCCTTGAATGTGAAGCCATTTTTTGGACTGCACCTTAAAAATCGGAAACATGTTAGTGTTCTATCCCTGTTTCAAACCGTAAATTTTCATTTCTTATTAAAAGTCAGTAGTATATTTCCTTTTCTCTGATACAGTAAGTCTTTGAACTTCTCAGTAGAAAGAATATATATGCACTTTATTGGGTTAGAGGAAAGAATAATGCACCCACAGTTTTCTCATCTGGGTTCACACCCCAGCCCTCAGTGATAGCAACTCTGAGAAAAGAACACATTATCTATCTTCCAGGGTTATTTTCAGGAACGCTTCAGCAAAGCACTTTGTTTTTGAGCTAGATGTGTAGGGCTAAAACTTGTTTTCTCAGCTTAACATTGGTATGACCTAGGGCAAATACTTAGTCTCTCTGTTGATTTTACTCATTAGTAAAATATGATTAGTAATAGCTACTTCACAATGTTAAGGTGAAAATCAGGGAGGATATATTAATAGTTTGAAACGTAAGTATAGCAGTAGAAACATAATAACCATCTTTTTTTTAATTTTTTTGAGATGGAGTCTCACTCTGTTGACAGGCTGGGGTACAATGGTGCGATCTTGGCTTACAGTAACCTCCACCTCCCAGGTTCAAGCCATTCTCCTGCCTCAGCCTCCTGAGTAGCTGGGACTACAGTCGCATGCTACCATGCCCAGCTAATTTTTTGTATTTTTAGTAGAGACGGGGTTTCTCCTTGTTGGTCAGGCTGGTCTTGAACTCCCGACCTCAAGTGATCCACCCATCTTGGCCTCCCAAAGTGCTGGGATTGCAGGCGTGAGCCACCGCACCTGACTATAAGCATCATATTTATAGCTATTAGAAGCTGTGAGTTAAGATAGTATCCTTTCCCAAATAAATATTAAATGACCAAGCAGCCAGCCATAAAAGACAATTACAAATAACACAAGAAACCGAGGAGCAGTAAGGCTATAATCAAAAAGTCGAAAAATAAGTGTTGGCCAGGGCGTGCAGAAAAGGGAACACTTACACACTGTTGGGGGAAATACAAATTAGTACATCCACTATGGAAAACAGGATGGAGTTCCTAAAAATATTTAAAAATAGATCCACCATATGATCCAGCAGTCCCACTGCTGGGTATATATCCAAACGAAATTAAATCAGTATATTAAAGGACATCTGCACTTCCATGTTTATTAAAGCATTATTCCCAATAGACAAGAAATTGAATTAACCTAAGTGTATATCAACATGAATGGATAAAGAAAATCTGGTATATAAATCTGGTTTTTACTTAGCCATAAAAAAGAAGAAAATCCTGTAATTTGCAAAAGATAGTATGTTAAGTAAAATAAGCAGGTACAGAAAGACAAATACCTCATGATCGCACTTGCGGAATTTTAAAAAGTTCATCTCGTAAAAGTAAAGAGTAGCATGGTGGTTACCAGGGGTTGGGGTGGTGGTCGGGGCAGGAGGTGGCTGGGGAGACATTGGTCAAAGGATAGGAAATTTCAATTACATAAGAGGAATACGTTCAAGAGATACATTGTACAACCTGGTGGCTATAGTTAATAGCAATATATTATTTTTTTAAAAAATGCTGAGAGAGTAGATCTCAAGTTTTCACCAGAAAAATTAACAACTAAGTAAGAATATATATGTGAATAGCTTGATTTAGCCGTTCCACAGTATATGTATATATGTATGTACGTGTGTATATATATACACACATGTATATATAAACAAATATGTTGTACACAATAAATATATACAATTTTATCTGTCAACTTTTTTGTTTTTTTTTCTTTTTGAGACAGAGTTTTGCTCTTGCTGCCCAGGCTGGAATGCAATGGTGCAATCTTGGCTTACTGTAATCTCTGCCTTCCAGGTTCAAGCAATTCTCCTACCTCAGCCTCCTGAGTAGCCGGGATTATAGGTAGGCATGCACCACCATGCCTCGCTAATTTTGTATTTTTAGTAGAGAGGGGGGTTTCTCCATGTTGGTCAGGCTGGTCTTGAACTCCTGACCTCAGGTGATCTGCCCACCTCAGCTTCCAAAGTGCTGAGATTACAGGCATGAGCCACAGAGCCCGGCCTGTCAATTTTTTAAAATTACACTAAATTAACTATTAAAAAAAAAAAGAGGAAGAAAGAAACTAAGGAGCAGCATCTTCCAGTGATGTAGATTTTATTCCAGAAAGAAAACTATCCCAGCCTGCCGCTTCCACCACTGTCCATGAATATTGTCTGTAACTGTCAATCAGAATTCCTCTTTCTGTTATCAATTAACTCTTCTATGGACAAACTCATTGGCTTTTTAATTAAATTTTTAACTCTACCACGAATGTGCAAAAGAACAGAGGATTTAGTCAATGCAACATTTGCTGAAAGACAAGTTAAATTGATTTGCCTTAAGTAATTCCCTTTACATTTTTACTGGTCAATCGCTAAGCTCTAAAGCTGTGAGGAAGAGGATAGATCTGCAGTTTGTGTGTCAGTATAACTGGTGTGCAAAACCTCTACTCCAACTTCGGCAACCTATAGTAAGTTCATCTAGTGTACTTGGACAGTATTTTTGTAGAATATTCTTCTGACGTTACTGCTTCCTTTTCTTTAAAAGAAAATAAGGTGGTCCTGGAAAGTCTGGGGAAATTTTTATTTCCCTTTTCTTTACAGGTAGGTAAAATATTCTATTTCTTGAGCTAGATGCTGGTTACACAAGTGGGCTCAGTTTGTTGAAATTCGCTGAGCTTTAGATTTATGACATATTCAGGATTCTTTATTATATAATGCATCAATTAAAGGTAAACATACTGATAGTAATAAGAGTAGAAATGAAATCACATTTCTTTTTTTTTTTTTATTATACTTTAAGTTCTAGGGTACATGTGCATAACGTGCAGGTTTGTTACATATGTATACTTATGCCATGTTGGTGTGCTGCACCCATCAACTCGTCAGCACCCATCAATTCATCATTTATATCATGTATACCTCCCCAATGCAATCTCTCCCTCCTCCCCCGTCCCCATGATAGGCCCCAGTGTGTGATGTTCCCCTTCCCGAGTCCGAGTGATCTCATTGTTCAGTTCCCACCTATGAGTGAGAACATGCGGTGTTTGGTTTTCTCTTCTTGTGATAGTTTGCTAAGAATGATGGTTTCCAGCTGCATCCATGTCCCTACAAAGGACGCAAACTCATCCTTTTTGATGGCTGCATAGTATTCCATGGTGTATATGTGCCACATTTTCTTAATCCAGTCTGTCACAGATGGACATTTGGGTTGATTCCAAGTCTTTGCTATTGTGAATAGTGCCGCAATAAACATACATGTGCATGTGTCTTTATAGCAGCATGATTTATAATCCTTTGGGTATATACCCAGTAGTGGGATGGCTGGGTCATATGGTACATCTAGTTCTAGATCCTTGAGGAATTGCCATACTGTTTTCCATAATGGTTGAACTAGTTTACAATCCCACCAACAGTGTAAAAGTGTTCCTATTTCTCCACATCCTCTCCAGCACCTGTTGTTTCCTGACTTTTTAATGATTGCCATTCTAACTGGTGTGAGATGGTATCTCACTGTGGTTTTGATTTGCATTTCTCTGATGGCGAGTGATGATGAGCATTTTTTCATGTGTCTGTTGGCTGTATGAATGTCTTCTTTTGAGAAATGTCTGTTCATATCCTTTCCCCACTTTTCGATGGGGTTGTTTGTTTTTTTCATGTATATTTGTTTGAGTTCTTTGTAGGTTCTGGATATTAGCCCTTTGTCAGATGAGTAGGTTGCAAAAATGTTCTCCCATTCTGTAGGTTGCCTGTTCACTCTGATGGTAGTTTCTTTTGCTGTGCAAAAGCTCTTTAGTTTAATGAGATCCCATTTGTCAATTTTGGCTTTTGCTGCCGTTGCTTTTGGTGTTTTAGACATGAAGTCCTTGCCCATGCCTATGTCCTGAATGGTACTACCTAGATTTTCTTCTAGGGTTTTTATGGTATTAGGTCTAACATTTAAGTCTCTAATCCATCTTGAATTAATCTTCGTATAAGGGGTAAGGAAAGGATCCAGTTTCATCTTTCTACTTATGGCTAGCCAATTTTCCCAGCACCATTTATTGAATAGGGAATCCTTTCCCCATTTCTTGTTTCTCTCAGGTTTGTCAAAGATCAGATGGCTGTAGATGTGTGGTATTATTTCTGAGGACTCTGTTCTGTTCCATTGGTCTAGATCTCTGTTTTGGTACCAGTACCATGCTGTTTTGGTTACTGTAGCCTTGTAGTAGAGTTTGAAGTCAGGTAGCGTGATGCCTCCAGCTTTGTCCTTTTGACTTAGGATTGTCTTGGCAATTCGGACTCTTTTTTGGTTCCATATGAACTTTAAAGCAGTTTTTTCCAATTCTGTGAAGAAACTCATTGGTAGCTTGATGGGAATGGCATTGAATCTATAAATCACCTTGGGCAGTATGGCCATTTTCACGAACATTGATTCTTCCTATCCATGAGCATGGTATGTTCTTCCATTTGTTTGTGTCCTCTTTGATTTCACTGAGCAGTGGTTTGTAGTTCTCCTTGAAGAGGTCCTTTACATCCCTTGTAAGCTGGATTCCTAGGTATTTTATTCTCTTTGAAGCAATTGTGAATGGAAGTTCATTCCTGATTTGGCTCTCTGCTTGTCTGTTACTGGTGTATAAGAATGCTTGTGATTTTTGCACATTAATTTTGTATCCTGAGACTTTGCTGAAGTTGCTTATCAGCTTAAGGAGATTTTGGGCTGAGATGATGGGGTTTTCTAAATATACAATCATGTCATCTACAAACAGGGACAATTTGACTTCTTCTTTTCCTAACTGGATAGCCTTGATTTCCTTCTCTTGCCTGATTGCCCTAGCCAGAACTTCCAACACTATGTTGAATAGGAGTGGTGAGAGAGGGCATCCCTGTCTTGTGCCAGTTTTCAAAGGGAATTTTTCCAGTTTTTGCCCATTCACTATGATATTGGCTGTGGGTTTGTCATAAATAGCTCTGATTATTTTGAGGTACGTTCCATCAATACCGAATTTATTGAGTGTTTTTAGCATGAAGGGCTGTTGAATTTTGTCAAAAGACTTTTCTGCATCTATTGAGATAATCATGTGGTTCTTGTCTTTGGTTCTGTTTATAGGCTGGATTACGTTTATTGATTTGCGAATGTTGAACCAGCCCTGCATCCCAGGGATGAAGCCCACTTGATCATGGTGGATAAGCTTTTTGATGTGCTGCTGAATCCGGTTTGCCAGTATTTTATTGAAAATTTTTGCATCAATGTTCATCAGAGATATTGGTCTAAAATTCTCTTTTTTTGTTGTGTCTCTGCCAGGCTTTGGTATCAGGATGATGTTGGCCTCATAAAATTAGTTAGGGAGGATTCCCCCGTTTTCTATTGATTGGAATAGTTTCAGAAGGACTGGTACCAGCTCCTCCTTGTACCTCTGGTAGAATTCAGCTGTGAATCCATCTGGTCCTGGACTTTTTTTGGTGGGTAGGCTATTAATTGTTGCCTCAATTTCAGAGCCTGCTATTGGTCTATTCAGGGATTCAACTTCTTCCTGCTTTAGTCTTGGGAGAGTGTAAGTGTCCAGGAAATTATCCATTTCTTCCAGATTTTCTAGTTGATTTGCGTAGAGGCATTTATAGTATTCTCTGATGGTTGTTTGTATTTCTGTGGGGTCAGTGGTGATATCCCCTTTATCATTTTTTATTGCATCTATTTGATTCCTCTCTCTTTTCTTCTTTATTAGTCTTGCTAGCGGTCTGTCAATTTTGTTGATCTTTTCAAAAAACCAACACCTGGATTCATTGATTTTTTGGAGGGTTTTTTGTGTCTCTATCTCCTTGAGTTCTGCTCTGATCTTAGTTATTTCTTGCCTTCTGCTAGCTTTTGAATGTGTTTGCTCTTGCCTCTCTAGTTCTTTTAATTGTGATATTAGAGTGTCAATTTTAGATCTTTCCTGCTTTCTCTTATGGGCATTTAGTGCTATAAATTTCCCTCTACACACTGCTTTAAATGTGTCCCAGAGATTCTGGTATGTTGTATCTTTGTTCTCATTGGTTTCAAAGAACATCTTTATTTCTGCTTTCATTTCGTTATGTACCCAGTAGTCATTCAGGAGCAGGTTGTTCAGTTTCCATGTAGCTGAGTGGTTTTCATTGAGTTTCTTAGTCCTGAGTTCTAGTTTGATTGCACTGTGGTCTGAGAGACAGTTTGTTATAATTTCTGTTCTTTTACATTTGCTGAGGAGTGCTTTACTTCCAATTATGTGGTCAATTTTGGAATAAGTGCGATGTGGTGCTGAGAAGAATGTATATTCTGTTGATTTGGTGTGGAGAGTTCTATAGATGTCTATTAGGTCCGCTTGGTGCAGAGATGAGTTCAATTCCTGGATATCCTTGTCAACTTTCTGTCTCGTTGATCTGTCTAATGTTGACAGTGGAGTGTTGAAGTCTCCCATTATTATTGTATGGGAGTCTAAGTCTCTTTGTAAGTCTCTAAGGTCTTGCTTTATGAATCTGGGTGCTCCTGTATTGGGTGCATATATATTTAGGAGAGTTAGGTCTTCCTGTTGAATTGATCCCTTTACCATTATGTAATGGCCTTCTTTGTCTCTTTTGATCTTTGATGGTTTAAAGTCTGTTTTATCAGAGACTAGTATTGCAACCCCTGCTTTTTTTTGTTCTCCATTTGCTTGGTAGATCTTCCTCCATCCCTTTATTTTGAGCCTATGTATGTCTCTGCATGTGAGATGGGTCTCCTGAATACAGCAGACTGATGGGTCTTGACTCTTTATCCAGTTTGCCAGTCTGTGTCTTTTAATTGGAGCATTTAGTCCATTTACATTTAAGGTTAATATTGTTATGTGTGAACTTGATCATGTCATTATGATATTAACTGGTTATTTTGCTCGTTAGTTGATGCAGTTTCTTCCTAGCCTCGATGGTCTTTACATTTTGGCATGTTTTTGCAATGGCTGGTACCGGTTGTTCCTTTTTCAACTGAGGTACTGGGGTCATCTCACTAGGGAATGCCAGACAATCGGTGCTGGTCAGCTGCTGCAGCCTGACCAGCGAGAGCTGAAGCAGGGCGAGGCATCGCCTCACCTGGAAGTGCAAGGGGGAAGGGAATCCATTTTCCTAGCCAGGGGAACTGAGACACACAACACCTGGAAAATCGGGTAACTCCCACCCCAATACTGCGCTTTAAGCAAACAGGCACACGAGGAGAATATATCCCACACCTGGCCAGGAGGGTCCCACGCCAACAGAGCCTCCCTCACTGCTAACACAGCAGTCTGCTGCGATCTATCCGCAAGGCAGCAGCGAGGCTGGGGGAGGGGCGCCCGCCATTGCTGAGGCTTAAGTAGGTAAACAAAGCCCCTGGGAAGCTCGAACTGGGTAGATCCACAGCTTTGGGGAGAGCTGTGGATCTCCCAACGCGGAGGTTGATATCTGAGAACGGACAGACTGCCTGCTCTGGTGGGTCCCTGACCCTTCCCATGAAACATCTCTAAAAAATGGCATTTCCAGCATCTCTAGTATTCACCCAATCTTATAGGAGAGTCATATATATCTAGTAGTTGCTGCATTCTACAAATCTGAAAAATAGTAACAGAGTCAGAATAGGACATAACAAAATAAATACAAACGCACTTGCTTAATTCAGTCGTTGCAGCAAGAAGTGTGATTAAACAATCTAAATGTAAAGGCTGATCTCTGAACAAGTATAGAGATTTCCCTACTATTAGTATACCAGAACAGACACTGCAAGTGGCCAGTTTATGTGAGCTAGCATAAGATACATAAATATGTAACAGAGACAGTGGGGAAAAAAGATGCTTATGATTAGAATAAAATCAGAGATACCAAAACAGCCATTTCATAATAGAAGCGTGATGAAGACTTACCTTAGTATGTCGGTATGGCAGTAAATATAATATGATGATATATCAGTAAATATAGTCAAACTACTTTCAATATAGAGACTTTAATGTGGTTTTATTAATGCTATCTTTTGGAGAGTAACAAGTAGGAAGAGTTAAGTAACAAAGAAGCAACAGATCTTTTTACTTTGTTTTATAATTTTGAATATTTTACATAAATTATAAGAATAAATTTTTAAAAAACAAAATCATTCATCAATTTGGTGGCATGACATTTAAACAAAAATTTTTAACATGATTTTAAAACACAGGATTTTAACTGGCCTTAAAGGATAAAACTAGCATCACAGAAATCTGAAATTGAATTAGTCATTGTTAGTAAAAATAATGGTTTGAGTGAATGTATATATTAAAGTAGAAAATATTGGTAACATTAAAAATCATGTAATCAATATTTGAAGAGTAAAAGAAAAAAACACAAACATAAAATATAAAAGCAAGATTAAATCCCAGTAATCTTTATTTTAATTTAGAAATACCAGTAGATACTCATGATGATTTTTTCTTTTAAAAAGTCATGTTTCTTAGTTCTCTTCATTGAGAAGGCCTAAAAGCAATGTAATACAGAAGTAATCAGCTCTAAAACCAATATTTTGGTATTATTTTGGTATCTGCATACTATTCCTTACTAAAATAAACAGACTCCTTTGAGAAATAACTGTTTCCAGATCTGGAGGAAGGAAATATATAAAATGAGCATGAGGTATCTTGTCCAGAAAAGGAAATAAGCTATCAAAGACTATTGAGATTATCTCAAAAAGACATAGAAACCAACTTGAAGCAGCTCTCAACAGCCAAATATAAAACAATTAGGATATTAACAAGAATTATGATTGCAATGAAATGAAACATAAAATACAAAAAGATCCATAAGTTCATAATCAACTTTTTAAAATATGCATAGATCACCATTAGATAGCTTTTCCTGGAATAATCCCAGGTTATGATTGTTCTCTTAAGATGATTATTAATATAACTTCATTTTACTTGTAAGTGTTGCAGTTTGGAGGATGAGTTATATGATTACCCTACTATTGTAGAGTGCTGGTGTGATAACTCATTCTGCAAATTGGCAAATAAAACGAAAAAAGAAATTATAATACTTTATAAAACCATTTCAAGGTAGCCAAATACTTGATAAGGTTAATTTCTTCTATAGAAGAAGTTCAACCAATAAAGCAAAAATAATCATAGCACTATAAAATCATTATTTTATAAGCCCTAATTTAACAATGGATCTGGATAACAGTTCACACTAGATGTTTTAAAAATACATGAAATGTTGCTACTAAGCCTTATAATGGATAGATGGACTGACAACAACTGAAAACACTGATCTCTCTTAGGAAAACCAGACTATATGGGCTCTTCATGCAGTATTACAGAAATCTACCATGCCACCTACAAATCATTCTTGCTAGAATTTGAATGCGACTATGCAAGTTTTAGATTCAATTACAAGAAATATGAAGACAAGAGAAGCATATTGAATAACACCAATAAAATGCAATCTGCCAAATACAGATTGTGGGAATATGCTACAGGATGGTTAGCCCAATTCCTCAAATAAACTATGGCTTGAACAAAAAGTGTCTCTATATGTGTCTGGGAACTGCTATACTGTTATAGACCAAAAAATATTTAAGAGTAGTCCCATAGACTACTCTTTTTGATAAACACAGAAATTGACTTCTAGTCTTAGAGCTTCAAACTTAATATTTGTTTATCTGAGTTCCTTCCTCAGGACAGGACATTCAGGCCTCTCAAAAAAGTATCAAAGAACTGCAACTCACTAGATCACCATAGCAGATGCCATCCCTCATTCATCATGATTGCTTCCTTGCTCCTCCCTAGTTCTTGTTTTCTTACATATTGTTACATTTCCTCCCTGCTATATAAACCCCTAGTTTTAGCCAGATAAACAGATTTGAGACTCAGTTCCCATCTCCTTGGCCATAGCAGCCAAAGAAAGTCTTCTTCCTTGGAAATGTTTGTCCTCTCAGTCATTGGTGAACAGCAGGACCAAGGCCAGACCCCTGGGGTTTTAGTAACTAGAGAAATATCTGGAAAATACCAAATATTTAACTAAATAAAACATTTCTAAATCATTTGTGAGCCATAAAGATATTAAAGGGGAATATGACAATTGATATAAACTTTCTACACATAATTGAAAAAGCAAGAGATTATGAAAATTTTGTAATAATACATTTGACAAGTTAGATGAAATAGATGGATTACCTGAAAACTACAAAGTATCAAAGCTCAATCAAGAAGTAATAGATAACTTGAATAGTTCATATAACTATGAAGGAAACTACAAGTGTACTTAGAAACCTTCCCACAAAGACAATTTCAACCTGAGATGGCTTCATTAGTGAATTTTCCTAAATATTTAAGAAAGGGGGTAATATTGGCCAGGGGTGGTGGCTCGCGCCTGTAATCCCGCACTTTGGGAGGCCTAGTCAGGTGGATCACAATGTCAGAAGATCGAGACCATCCTGGCTAACACGGTGAAACCCCGTCTCTACTAAAAACACAAAAAATTAGCCGGGCGTGGTGGCGGGCGCCTGTAGTCCCAGCTACTCTCGGGAGGTTGAGGCAGGAGAATGGCGTGAGCCAGGGAGGCAGAGCTTGCAGTGAACGGAGATCGTGCCACTGCACTCCAGCCTGGGCGACAGAGCGAGACTCCGTCTCAAAAAAAAAAAAAAAGGAAGTAATATCAATTCTACACAAAGTTTTCCAAGAAGAGGCAAAATTATTAGTTTGATAGCTAACCCAACAAAACCGGCTTCTTGATGGAACAAAAGCCTTAACTGCAAGGTAACCAGCAATTTAACCTTTGTGGCACTGAAGGCTACAAGGGTACAGACCAAGGTAAACATTTTTATTCAGGAAATTTGCAAACCTTTTCTTCTGGTAGGTTTTTAGTGTGGGGATTTGAATTAATCTTATTAGAAATTGGGCTAGGTTTAAGCCCAATGCAAAAGGAGAAAGAAAATAGAATAAAAACATTGCTCTGGGAAAACGGTAGCATTACATGCCAGGACCAGAGCTCTAGCCAGAGTAGGAGCAGGAGCATCAAGGAGGCCACACCCCTGTGTCCTAGAAATAGGGTTCCTGCCTAAAACTGAGGATTAACTAGGACCGTGGGGAACAACTTCCCACTGCACTCGGTACTCAGTGACAGTCTAACAAGCATTTAATAATAAGTAACAGCATACTGGTAAAGGGAAGAGTGAAGAGTATACAAAAAGATATAGCCAGGGGCAAAACTAAAGATGAGACAAAGATAAAAACAAATAATGACGAAACACACACACACACACACACACACACACACACACAGGGAAGATATCCCCCATGTTAAATCACAGGTATTGCTAAAGAAACTTGAGGAATTATAGTGCAATGAGGGTAACCATAGCAATAAGGAATTTTAAACCTGGCCCAATTTCTAACAAGATTAACTCAAATCCCTAAACTAAAAACCCAGCAGAAGAAAAGGTTTGCAAATTTCCTGGATGAAGCTCTTTACCTTGGTCTATACCAGTTTACCAAAACAAATAAAAAATTTAAAAAAATTTAAAAATGACTAGCTGTTGATAAAAATATATGAGGAAAATACAAAATAGAAAGAAAATGTAAAAACTCTCTCAAAAGACAAAGAGATGATCAGACCCAGACTCAGATGACAAACCATTTGACAGGAAAATGAAAATGACTATAATTAATATATTTAAAAATTCAATGAAAAAGTTAGACATTATGCAAGATTACATAATTATTTCTGTGAAGTGATGGAAATGATAGAAAAGAGTGGAATTACTAGAAATGGAAAAGATCTTACAGAGATGAAGAATGTGTTCAATCTTGACAATGGAGAATGTCATCAGTAGGAATAGCAAAGCCAAGAAAACAGTCAGTAAACTTGAAAAAGGTCAATAGAAATTACCCAAATTTTAACGCAATTAGAAAAATAATCTTTTAGAGGAAAAAGCAGAACCAGTAATTTAAGAGCTGAGGAACATTACCAAACAGCCTAATATATGTATAATTGATTTTCCAAAAGGAGAAAAAGAGACAACATAAAGAAAAAGAAAGATGTGAAAGTAACCTCTGAGAATTTTCTAAATTTAGTGACAACACATCTCAGATCCAAGAATTCAGAGAACACCAAGCAGGGAAAAGATACAAAGAAAACCAAAGTGTATCCTATTCATACTGCTGAAATCAAAAGACAAAGAGAAAATATTAAAGGCAGCCAGAGACGTTTTTTCAAATGTAGTCACATAGAAGAACAAAGATAATAATTTTTTCAGATTTGTCTCAGAACACAAAGAAGTTAGAATACAAAAGAGAGACATTTTTAAAGTACTAAAATAAAAAAAAATCAACCTATACTTCTATGCCCAGGGGAAATATACTTCAAAAAAGAAAGAAGTATAAAGACTATCTTAGATAAACAAAATCTGAGGTCATTTATTGGCAGCAGAATTAGTCTATACAAAATAGTAAAGTTCTTTAGGCAAAATAATTTTATATCAGAGAGAAACTTCAATTTATGTAAAAAAAATTGAAGAGCCCAAAAAATGAAATAAATGAAAATATAATAAAATTGATTTGCTATTTTAATTGCTTTAAATAACTCAAAATATGAAGCTATGAAAGTATTGTGCATATGTGAAATAAATGTATGTAACAATGGGACAGAAAATGGAAAAGAGGAATTGGGAGGAGACTGCTGAAAGTTCCTTGCAATACATATAAAGTGTTTATATTATTTCAATGCCTATTCTGATTTTTAAGACAGTAAGTCAATATAAATAAAATGAAATCATAAAAATGCTCAACATGAGAGGTCAGAAAAAAAGTATTAAAAAAGTATAAAACAATAGGCAGAACAAATATAAAACAGCTAAAAATATTTTAATTCAACCTTATTAAACAAAATTTAAATCGAATCATACTGAATGTGAACAATCCAAGTATACCAGCTGAAAGACAGATACTGTAAGATTGAAGAATAATGGTACAACCAGTCATATGTTATCTGGAAGAAATTAATTTTAAATATAAGCACATAGGTTAATAATAAAAAAGCATAAAAATATATGCCATGTACAAAAGTTATACCGTGGAGCACACACTAACCAAAATACTGTTATTAGACAAAATATACCTAAACCAAAGAATATTATAATAAAGTGGAACATTACTTAAAGATAAAATTGCTCAATTTTCCAAGAAGAGATAAGTCTCAAACATATGTGCATCTAACAATCAAGCTTCAACATACATGAAGGGAAAACTCTTACAACAGAAATAGTTAAATCCCCAAATACAGTTGAAGCCTTCAACATTCCTCAAGCAGTAATTGACATAACAACTAGTGAAAATATAGAATACCTGAAAACACTATCAACCAACTTGACCTAATTGCCATTTTTATAACATCCCACCCAACAACAGCTGAATACACGTTTTTTTTCAAAGTGTATGTGGAACATTCACCATGACAGTCCATATTCTGGACCATAACATAAACCTTAACAAATTTAAAAGAAGAGAAATAATATAAAGTATGTTCATGATCTACAATATAACAAAATTAAATTAGAAATCTGCAATGGAAAGATATCTAGAATATTCCCCCAAATATTTGGAAAATCAACAACTCACTTTCTATAGGCCATTGGTCAATGAGGATGACTCAAGGTGAATTAAATATTTTAACCAAGTGAAAATAAATACCACATAACATTTAGCAGAATATAGCTACAGAACTGCTTAGAGAATGTTAAAAAACATGAAATGTTTATATTAGTAAAGAAGAAAAGTATTAAATCAATTATCTAAGCTACTACTTTAAAGAAGTAGGAATAAAATAAGAATTAAATCTAGAGCAAGTAGAAGAAAAGAATTATAAAAAGAACAAAGTAACAAAACATCACATTGCACTGTGTTATTTTTATAATTGCTTTCTTCTGCTTGCTCTAGATTCAACTCTTATTTCATTGTCAGTTTTTTAGAGCAGCAGCTTCTATTCTATACATGTAATACATAATGTAATACAATCATGATTTGTCAATTAAAATAATATTTAAAAAGGTAACCATGTGAAGTGATGGATGTGTTAATTAGCTTGATAGTGACAATCATTTCACAATACATACATATATGAAAACATCACATTGTACACCTTTAATATACACAACTTTTATTTGTCAATTATACCTCAATAAGTATGAAAAAGTTTTTAAAAAGAACAGAAAGAAATAAAATTGAAAACAAAACAATAGAGAAAATTAATGAAACGAAAGTTGATTCTTTAACAAATACAATAAAATTGATAGAAAGTTTAGGCATTTTGATCTAGAATAAAAAAGAGAACATATAGGTTACTAATATTGGGAATAAAAGAAGGATATCACCATGGAACTTATATATATTAAAGGAATAATCAGGTAATACTATGAATAACCAAAGACATTAAAAGGAATGAAAACTATAGAACCATATCTCTCATGATCATATGCAAAGACATTCTTGGCTAAATATTAGCACGCTAAATTCAACAACATATAAAGACTAAGTGAAGGTTATCCCAGGAATGCAAGGGTGGTTTAACATTTGATAATAAATCAATATAATTCACAATATTATCAGACTAAAAAAGAAAAACCACATTAACATCTTAACAAACGCAAAAATATTGATAAATCCACATTTATTTATGATTTTTATTATAAAAAACTTATTAGAAAACTAAGGATAGAAGAACACTCCTCTGACTGAAAAAAGGGTATCAAATATACAGATAACATCATACTTAATTGTAAGACACCACATGCTTTCCCGCAACGTTGTAGTGTAAAAAAAGGCTTGGCTATTGTCTTACAACTCTTGATCAACATCATTCCAGAAGACCTATCCGTTGTGCAATAAGGAAAATAAAAAGACATTTTGATTTAGATTAGAAAGAAATACAATTATCTCATTTGCAGATGACATGATTGTGTACATGGAAAAATCCTAAACAAACTTAACAAAAATCTACTAGAATGTGTAAGTTCATTCAGCAAGTTTACTGGATATGTTAGTATATTAAAAATTGATTGTGTATTTATACAGTCACTATGAACAGCTAGAAACTCAATTTTCAAAATTTGTCCATAAGCATGTGTACAGAACAGATGAAAATTCTTCTTAGGATATTCCTACATTAAGATGATTTTTCTTTTTTAAAGTCAAATGGTATTCCATTGTGTATATCTATCCCATTTACTTTATTTATCTGTTGATGGACACAAATTCCATATCTGGTCTACTGTAAATAATGCTTCAATAAACATTGGATTGCAGATATCTCCTTGACATACTAATTTTATTTCCTTTGATATATTCCCAGTAGTGAGATTGCTAGATCTTATAGTAGTTCCGTTTTGAGGGGCCCTCATACTCTTTTCCATAATAGCTATACTAATTTATACACCCACTGATAGGGTGCAGGTGTTCCTTTTTTTCTACATGCTCCTCAACTCTTTTTATCTTTTGTCTTTTTGGTAATAGACATTCTAACAAATGGGAGATGATATCTCATGGTTTTGAATTTTTTTTTTAATGGCAATGAAGAAACCAAAGTCACTGCTTGGAAGTTTGTCTAAGTCAAGGCCTAGTGTCTTATGAACTTAGCCTCCTTACCAGCTGCCCCACAGATATTTGGATCAAGGTAATATGTGGAAGGGTCAAAATGTTTCCAAAACACTTGTTGCTGAAAGGTTTTACCATCAGTTTTATTTTCAGATTGCATACTATTTGATCAGTAACTATATTTATATTCCTTCCTGTATATCTGAAATTGTCAAATGTTTGATTATGAAATTTATCTACAGAGCTTGCTTATTAAAAGTCCAATAAAAATAACCACTCATTTGGGAAATTTAATTTTATTCATGTTTTCAGGTTAAATGTGCCCACTGACAGGCCTTCTCCTGTCCTGGAAGAACTCTTAACCAATACAGCCACGGATAGGAATCCTAGCTCCACCAGGTACTTATTGTGTGACCATGTCTTGACGTAACTTTACCTTAGTGAATTTTCCTTGTATGCTTCTTGTTGTTTCAAGAGGCAACTTAGCAGCAGTGTATCAAAATTAGCATATTAACATCTCTTGTAATTTTCCTACGTTGCCTAACTCCGACTAATGCCAATGATATTATAATTCCAGGATCAGAATAGACTATCATAATCAGACTCACCAGTTTAGTACACAATTGTATTGTTCATTTATTGATGACTTACAGAATCAAATCCAACATTTATCTGATAGATAAATGAAAAAAGCAGTTTTATAGCAACATCCCACGTGTACCTTAACTTCTCAGAAAGTAATTTTCCTTCTTGATGTTTATTTCATTTTACCTGCAAATGTGTTATTTTTCTTTATTGTTTGTGTGTGCTTAAAAAACTTAAATTACATACAGTTGTCAGTTATATAACTGGCTAAAAAAGTGGAAAATTCAATGAATTCTTTTTTTCATGTCAGCAAATGATGTGATTTGTGTTTTATATAGAATTGTTGAAATTGATCTCTTTGACAGTAAAGCAAATGTTGCTGTTGTTTTGACAGTATAAAGCAAAGCAATATGAAAGCTGAATATATTTAAAGAAACTATCTAAAAAATTGAATTGAAACAGAATGCATATTAAAAATGAATATTTCATAGGGAATTTTTGTATAATTATTTTCATCCAAGTTCTCTGAAATTTGTTATGAGATGGTACTTCTGAAAGAATATTACACCAAAAACCGACCTAAAATCAACTTTACACTGGATAAGTTAAATAAACTTATTTGAAGTGAAATCTCATTTCTAAATTCATGTAAGATATTTTGCTGTGCTTTATTATTGTAGAACTTCTACATCATTTCTAGAAATCATAAATGTGCATGACACACACGTGCATATATTGCATATAATTTGTGGATCTCATATACATGCGATTTTCTTAGAGCCAGTCCTCAAATAGGAAAGTCAGTCATTGTGATGTGTTTGGTTTCTTCTATGTGTCTACTTAACAAGTCTGTAAGATAATTCACACACAGAAACACCCACACAAAGACATCCAATAAAAGTAACTCAGTAGGTAAGACAAACCAAGTGCATTTTTGAAGTTTTACACATGCACATATTTATATGTACATATACACACATATGAACATTTATATATACACATAAGGAAAGTGTGAGGATTTGTTTTCTTTGCTAACAGTAGTTTACAGACTACATATCAAATACCAGAATCTGTGACAAGTATTCTATATTGTTTTTCATTTAGTCCTAACACAAAAATCTCTTAGGTTGGCATTAAAAATAAGGGTACATGTAAAAGTACCCTTACTTTTACAATGTGGTATTATAAATATTAACATATTCTCCATAATGTTCTACAGAGAGGAAACTGAAGTATAAAGGTTTAAGAAATTCATCCAAAGAACAGTAAGTGGTAGATCCAATATTTGATCACACTTTTGTTTCTTTATAAGATAAAAGATATAAGATACAGTCACCTGCCTGAATGCATATAACTGCTTTATAAATGCTGTATTGACTTTTAATGTCTTGGAATTATATAGATGTTTTATATGTAAAAATGTTTAGAATGATGTTAGTAAAATGTTAGCTAATGAATCATTTTAGATTCATGGCCTGAAATTTCATGGAAGAAATTATCCAAATACCCTCTTACACGCTAGGTAACCCCAATAAATAGTATCCAGTTGCAAGGTAATACCTAGAGAAAAGACAAAAGAGATTCAAAATCATTTAATAACGATAAATGTGAAGATGATCAGAGGTCTAATGTAGGTAAGATGTGTAAAATAAAGACATTTTAAATTAAAGGCTCAGAGTGCTTCTCATAATAGAGATTGAGAAATTGGCCAATAACCAACACTACCAAAGCCTCTGCAATTGTCTGGAGATAAAACTGGCGTTTTGCTTAATTATCTCTGTAGTCAGGTGTAAGAAACACTGCCTCAAAATCTTAAATTCTCCTTCAGCAAATCAGCTAATGGGAGTTCTGAATCCGGCCTCTCTCAATCTGTCTCAGAGATACTGAATCCTCCTCTTCCTAGTGATTGGGACCCTAGAAACTGTCATTATTTAAAAAAAAAAAAAAAATCAATATAAAAAGATCTGACACTAGTTCCCTTCGTTTATGCACTAGTTGTCTGGCTGCACAAACCCATAAGCAGTATTTTATCCTTAAAGTGGAGATTTCCAAGAGGAAAAAAAAAACCAATTTGTCTACGTAATTATACACGATCTCTTTAAATAAACAGGTTTGACATTTGAGGTACTCATCAGAGGGAGCCTATTCTCCATGTGGCCTTTCTTAGTTTAAAGGATTCCTTGTACCTTCAGAGGCAGCTAACCTGCTAAACACAAGTATCACTTTGAAATAGTATAACATCAAGATCAATGCTCTTAACAACTGTGGCATACCTGTCCTCGGCTATGTTAGAAGTTCTAAAACTATTGTAAGGAAATATGTCATTTATCTTAAAATTGACGTTAAAAATGAATTTCTTCCACCTTAGGGAAATTACTTACCTGTAAAAGTACCCTTACTTTTACAATGTGGTACTATAAATATTAACATATTCTCGCATAATATTCAATTAATTCAGTTTTTGGGGAAAATGGGCTAGTCTTTAAACATAACATATTTGAGCTCACATATTTAGTTGACTTTCTCTTTCAAAACAATTTGTAGGCTAATAATAGAGGCTTTAAGAAAAAAAAAATCAGTGACCATATCTTTAAATTGAAAACTGAGAAAACGTATCCTTAGAATTTTGATAGGGGAAGATAAGTTCCACATTTATGAATATTTATTTAGCACTGACAAATAGCAAAATGATAACCTTATGTTGGAGGAGTATGTATATTTCCCCCAAATTAGCTATTTGTCTCACTAGTCACAGTTAGTTTAAAATGTCTTTTTAAAAGACAATCAAGATGACACTTTATAAAAGTCAAGTCATTTATGTATTCTCTACCTTACTCATCTACAGAAAATTCATCTGATGTTGCTGTCAGTTTTCTCTCCTCGACCTCTCCTTTCTCCTCTTCCATATTCTGTGGTTTGGGGTCATTTCTGAGGACTAGTACTACACCTTGTATGTAGTTTTATAGTGACAGTTTCTAGTATATTTTTTCATGTTCGGAAATAAATGTTTTTGATAAGTAAATTTATTTATTTAATATAATAGTTGTATTCTAAGGCTAAGAGATCTAAAAAGCAATCAGCTATGAAATTATTGCCTGTCATTAATTCATTTGAAATCCAGAATGATTTTGAATTAGGAGACAGTAAGACCACAATAAGAAAATTCTTTTTCTGTTGCCCTTTTAAAGAATGGGAGGAGATAAGAAAAAGAAGTGATTTAAAAGTATCACCGTTTCTCTGCAGCAGAATATGTTTTCAGAAACTTTCACAGACTTTTTTCCTTGTCTGATGAAAGCCTGGAATATGCTTCGTATTCCTTCACTCATTTCATATAAATATGGACACTGAGACTCAGAAGTTACAACATAGAAGAGCTGACATTTTAGTCCAGGTTATTTTAATTAAATATCTTTTTTTTTTCACTCAGCTATGAGAGTGTCAACGTTTTGAATATGACATCATCATGACTCTAAAGAAAGCACTTTCCTGTATCAAAAAAGTAAATGTAGTGTACACCATTACAAAATATATTGTGTAAAGCATAGTCTTTTTCTGGTAGGTGAATATTTGCAGAACTCACTAGGAAGCAACTCTTTAAACTCAAATCCTAACTTGTAAGGAAGAATTATTTCTCTAGCAAACAAAAATCCTAACTTATAATCAAATTTAGAAATTACCAACATATTGAAGTTTATCTTCAAAGGCCTGGACAAATCTGGACTCTTAGATTAAAAAAACATTGAAAGGGAAAACAAAATACATTTTTTGATAATCTAGATATCAGATAACATGATGATTATCTAAGATTGTGGACAATCCCGAATCAACTGACTACCATAAGCAAAATGCAACTAAATTCAGTATTTGATTCCTGAAACCACAGAGACTTGGTTTACTAGGCAGTTGCTTTTGGTTGTGATTTTTATTTGTTTTAAAGTGAAATTCAATCAGTATGTCTATAGAAAAACATCTGACTATGTCTGCATTCCTAGGTATTTGACAGGCATCTTCTATACTGCCTGACCCTCTTCTGTGTACCGGGCACGTACTTTAAACAAACTAAATGCCCCACTCAGGTGGCTATTACATGCTAGTGGTGGTGAAGTTAGAGGGAGACAGAATATTACAAAAACAAACATGGAACATTATGTTGTTTATAAGTGTAATTCTAAAGGAAAACAGACCAGTGGCCAGGCACAGTGGCTCACACCTGTAATCCCAGCACTTTGGAGGGCTGAAGTGGGTGGATCACTTGAGTCCAGGAGTTCAACACCAGTCTGGGCAACATGGAGAAATGCTATCTCTACAAACAAATGCAAAAATTAACCGGGAGTGGTGCAGCATGCCTGTAGTCCCAGCTACTCAGGAGGGAGAAGTGGAAGGATCACCTGAACCTGGGGAGGTCGAGGGGATGCAGTGAGCCGTGATCATGCCATTGCACTCCAGCCTGGGTGAAAGAGTGAGATCCTGTATCAATCAATAAATAAATACTAGATACACAGTATGCAATATATACACACACATACATGTACCATATTTTTATATATAGCATTTATGCTACATATTTTCTAAATTTTCAAAAAAGAAAAATAGAGCAGGATAAAGAGGTGGCCAAGAAAGTCCTCTCTTAAAAGGTAGCATTTTAACAAGGACTCAAATCAAGTGAGGGAGCAAAAAACGAATATTCAGGGAGAAAGTACAAGAAGCTGAGAGGACACTGTGCAGAGGCCCTGTGGAAGGCAAGGTTCAAAATGAGAGATATAAGAGAGATGACACCTCAAGTCCCCTTTCTTGCTCCAACATCAAAATGGGACTTAGGAATCAGGAGATCTGAAGGTAACAATATTTAGAACAGAAATATATTTTGTCCCCACTGCGGATTCTGGCTTTAACAATAAGTTGAGTTTTTGTAACTATTTTTTATTTCAACTTGTGTGTAAGGTCTTTTTCTTTCAAATCTAGAAAAGTGCCATAAAGATAATTAAAATTTCCTCAGAAATTATTTAATCACTCAACTGTAGCATAAATTGAATTCATTTTAAACTAATGGATTATAGAAATGATAGTAAAATTGTATAATGTTACAGATGACTGAAATGTTGGCTAAATTAATTTGCAGTGAAAGTTTTCCTTAAAACACAAGTTTTAAATAAATACTTTTTATTTGTAAGGCTCATTCAGAACAAGGAATGGACTCTGTATACTGTAGAGTGAGACATTCTCTTATGGTGTCCTATAATATGATTGAAGTGTTTTATTTTCAAATGGTTGCTATCTGCAAAACTCCTTATATTTTTGTCCTTACCTGTAAGTCAGTTAATTGCACCTACTTTGTAATTAATTTATATAAACGAAATCATGTTCTTAGATTATACTATAGGAACATATAACATTACTTTTGCCTTATTACCCAATTACTTGGAGCTTTTTAGTAATTAATCACTCATCTACCTTTTATTTCTTTCATGGTTAATTGGAGATAACTAATAGGTGTGTTTATTTCACTCCGGGTAAATCTTTCCATGCATCCATCATGAAGTACATGAAAAATTGCATCTGCTTTAATTTCAAGATTGTTAATTTTCAGTTTAGAAAACTAAAATTCAAAAAATGAATTACCTAACATTATACTTTATTTTTGGAGTTAACCAAAAGTGATTAGGAAAAAATAGCAGAAATATCAAGCGTATATTATTGCTACATAGTAATCTGAGTGATAACTACACTTTATGTATAGGGTTCTGACTAGCCTTTATTACCTGTAAGTTAGTTTTCAAATAATTTTTACCATTAATCTGGAAATATTGACAATTTAAAATGATTGCCATTTTTATGTCTGCACGAAAAACTAATACAAAAAATAATTTGACTAAAATGAAAATTCAAAAAAGTCCACTGGCAGATGAAAATAAAGCAAAAAATTACAATGGATTCCTCATCTTCTACAGTAGTTGGTTTCAAACATGTGTACAAAGTAAACTCTGTGTATGCTATGAGGAGATGAAATCACCTTAGAAATTAGTTTTTATGATCAATCTTAACGATATTTCAGAACATATTAGAATATGATCTGATTATTCTTTCAGTTGTTTACAAAAAAAAATACCACAGAATTATTCCTGTTACCTGGGTTGAAGATCCTAAGAACTAAATAATTTGAAGAACCTAATGACTAAATAATTTGGATAAGGTATAATCATTTCAAATAAGTAGTACATGACGTTTTAATGTCTGGTTTCTCTATAAAGCATAAATAGATTTTGAATACCTTATATCTGTGTATTCCAGCTGATCAAAATAATATTAAGAATGCATCTTTATAAAAGGGTGCTAATTGATAATGGAAATAATTTAGTAATGGACTATATAGGATGTTAATAATGAAGCCATATGTTTATGTCTGGATTTAGAAATTTTAAACAATCATTTACTATGTCATTTTTCCTTACCTTGGAGAACATAAACTGTTGTTTCATTTCTACAAATCAGCAAGATATTATTTATGGCAAGAAATATTCCATTGAAATGTTGTGCTGTAACCTGGGAAAATGTAAATATTTTTCATGGTTTTGATCAATGTGAAATAAAATTTAATCCTGAAAAAAAGAAAAAATAGCAGAAAAATTGTAATTAATTTTTTCCTAAAACAGGTATAAAAATGATGAAATGTCAGTAAGATAAGATTTACAATAAAAAGTCTCCATGTTTATCACATTTATTTATTAATATATCCATGACAAAAAAAAAGATGACACACAAATTTTATTTGTTCACTTATTTTACATTTTAAATTTGATATTCATGACCTTTATCAACTGTAACCTCATCCCTCTGAAAGGGAAGATCATATAATGTTCTTCCCATCAAAAAATGAAAAGTCAGTAGAAGTTTTTCATACTGTCCAGAATAGGACTAATTTTGACTAATTTTTTTTTTTTTTTTTTTTTTGAGGTAGAGTCCCACTCTGTCACCCAGGCTGGAGTGCAGTGGCATGATCTCGGCTCACTGCAAGCCCTGTATTTTGGTAAATTTTTAAAATAATTATTCACTTAAGATTAATTCTTTTCTGTTAAAAAATTAATTTTGAATAAAAAAGAATTATTATTCTCAGTACTGTTCATAAGGCTTAATATTCTTTTGTGGGAAAAATACTAGCTAGTAAATGAGGAAACATTACCATATGCATGTACTTCTAATAGAACACTTAGGGGGGCGGAGCAAGATGGCCAAATAGGAACAGCTCCAGTCTCCAACTCCCAGCGCAAGCGACACAGAAGACCGGTGATTTCTGCATTTTCAACTGAGGTACTGGGGTCATCTCACTAGGGAGTGCCGGAAAATTGGTGATGGTCAGCTACTGCAGCCTGACCAGCGAGAGCTGAAGCAGGGCGAGGCATCGCCTCACCTGGAAGTGCAAGGGGGAAGGGAATCCATTTTCCTAGCCAGGGGAATTGAAACACACAACACCTGGAAAATCGGGTAACTCCCACCCCAATACTGCGCTTTAAGCAAACAGGCACACCAGGAGAATATATCCCACACCTGGCCGGGAGGGTCCCACGCCCACGGAGCCTCCCTCATTGCTAACACAGCAGTCTGTGGCGATCTATCCGCAAGGCAGCAGCAAGGCTGGGGGAGAGGCGCCCGCCATTGCTGAGGCTTAAGTAGGTAAACAAAGCCACTGGGAAGCTCGAACTGGGTGGAGCTCACAGCAGCTCAAGGAAGCCTGCCTGTCTCGGTAGACTCCACCTCTGGGGACAGCCCCACAGCTGAAGACCAACAGGGGAAGCAGCGGGGGCCTGTGCAGACGCGAATGACTCTGTCTGACAGCTTTGGGGAGAGCCGTGGATCTCCCAACGCGGAGGTTGAGATCTGAGAACGGACAGACTGCCTGCTCAGGTGGGTCCCTGACCCCTGAGTAGCCTAGCTGGGAGACATCCCCCACTAGGGGCAGTCTGACACCCCACACCTCACAGGGTGGAGTATACCCCTGAGAGGAAGCTTCCAAAGGAAGAATCAGACAGGTACACTCGCTGTTCAGCAATATTCTATCTTCGGCAACCTCTGCTGCTGATACCCAGGCAAACAGGGTCGGGAGTGGACCTCAAGCAATCTCCAACAGACCTATAGCTGAGGGTCCTGACTGTCAGAAGGAAAACTATCAAACAGGAAGGACACCTATACCAAAACCCCATCAGTACGTCACCATCATCAAAGACCAGAGACAGATAAAACCACAAAGATGGGGAAAAAGCAGGGCAGAAAAGCTGGAAATTCAAAAAATAAGAGCGCATCTCCCCCTGCAAAGGAGCGCAGCCCATCGACAGCAACGGATCAAAGCTGGTCAGAGAATGACTTTGACGAGGTGAGAGAAGAAGGCTTCAGTCCATCAAACTTCTCAGAGCTAAAGGAGGAATTACGTACCCAGCGCAAAGAAACTAAAAATCTTGAAAAAAGAGTGGAAGAATTGACAGCTAGACTAATTAATGCAGAGAAGGTCATAAACGAAATGACAGAGATGAACACCATGACACGAGAAATACGTGACAAATGCACAAGCTTCAGTAACCGACTCGATCAACTGGAAGAAAGAGTATCAGCGATTGAGGATCAAATGAATGAAATGAAGCGAGAAGAGAAACCAAAAGAAAAAAGAAGAAAAAGAAATGAACAAAGCCTGCAAGAAGTATGGGATTATGTAAAAAGACCAAATCTACGTCTGAGTGGGGTGCCTGAAAGTGAGGGGGAAAATGGAACCAAGTTGGAAAACACTCTTCAGGATATCATCCAGGAGAACTTCCCCAACCTAGTAGGGCAGGCCAACATTCAAATTCAGGAAATACAGAGAACGCCACAAAGATACTCCTCCAGAAGAGCAACTCCAGACACATAATTGCCAGATTCACCAAAGTTGAAATGAAGGAAAAAATCTTAAGGGTAGCCAGAGAGAAAGGTCCGGTACCCACAAAGGGAAGCCCATCAGACTAACAGCAGATCTCTCGGCAGAAACTCTACAAGCCAGAAGAGAGTGGGGGCCAATATTCAACGTACTTAAAGAAAAGAATTTTAAACCCAGAATTTCATATCCAGCCAAACTAAGTTTCATCAGTGAAGGAGAAATAAAATCCTTTACAGATAAGCAAATGCTTAGAGATTTTGTCACCACCAGGCCTGCCTTACAAGAGACCCTGAAGGAAGCCCTAAACATGGAAAGGAACAACCGGTACCAGCCATTGCAAAAACATGCCAAAATGTAAAGACCATCGAGGCTAGGAAGAAACTGCATCAACTAACGAGCAAAATAACCAGTTAATATCATAATGGCAGGATCAAGTTCACACATAACAATATTAACCTTAAATGTAAATGGACTAAATGCTCCAATTAAAAGACACAGACTGGCAAACTGGATAAAGAGTCAAGACCCATCAGTCTGCTGTATTCAGGAGACCCATCTCACATGCAGAGACATACATAGGCTCAAAATAAAGGATGGAGAAAGATCTACCAAGCAAATGGAGAACAAAAAAAAGCAGGGGTTGCAATCCTAGTCTCTGATAAAACAGACTTTAAACCATCAAAGATCAAAAGAGACAAAGAAGGACATTACATAATGGTAAAGGGATCAATTCAACAGGAAGACCTAACTACCCTAAATATATATGCACCCAATACAGGAGCACCCAATTCATAAAGCAAGTCCTTAGAGACTTACAAAGAGACTTAGACTCCCATACAATAATAATGGGAGACTTCAACACTCCACTGTCAACATTAGACAGATCAACAGGACAGAAAGTTAACAAGGATATCCAGGAATTGAACTCATCTCTGCACCAAGCGGACCTAATAGACATCTATAGAACTCTCCACACCAAATCGACAGAATATACATTCTTCTCAGCACCACATCGCACTTATTCCAAAATTGACCACATAATTGGAAGTAAGGCACTCCTTAGGAAATGTAAAAGAAGAGAAATTATAACAAACTGTCTCTCAGACCACAGTGCAATCAAACTAGAACTCAGGACTAAGAAACTCAATCAAAACCACTCAACTACATGGAAACTGAACAACCTGCTCCTGAATGACTACTGGGTACATAACGAAATGAAGGCAGAAATAAAGATGTTCTTTGAAACCAATGAGAACAAAGACACAACATACCAGAATCTCTGGGACACATTTAAAGCAATGTGTAGAGGGAAATTTATAGCACTAAATGCCCACAAGAGAAAGCAGAAAAGATCTAAAATTGACACTCTAACATCACAATTGAAAGAACTGGAGAAGCAAAAGCAAACACATTCAAAAGCTAGCAGAAGGCAAGAAATAACTAAGATCAGAGCAGAACTGAAGGAGATAGAGACACAAAACCCCTCCAAAAAATCAATGAATCCAGGAGTTGGTTTTTTGAAAAAATCAACAAAATTGACAGAGCACTAGCAAGACTAACAAAGAAGAAAAGGAAGAAGAATCAAATAGACGCAATAAAAAATGATAAAGGGGATATCACCACCGACCCCACAGAAATACAAACTACCATCAGAGAACACTATAAACACCTCTACGCAAATCAACTAGAAAATCTAGAAGAAATGGATAATTTCCTGGACACTTACACTCTTCCAAGACTAAAGCAGGAAGAAGTTGAATCCCTGAATAGACCAATAGCAGGCTCTGAAATTGAGGCAATAATTAATAGCCTACCAACCAAAAAAAGTCCAGGACCAGATGGACTCACAGCTGAATTCTATCAGAGGTACAAGGAGGAGCTGGTACCAGTCCTTCTGAAACTATTCCAATCAATAGAAAAAGAGGGAATCCTCCCTAACTCATTTTATGAGGCCAACATCATCCTGATAAAGCCTGGCAGAGACACAACAAAAAAAGAAAATTTTAGACCAATATCCCTGATGAACATCGATGCAAAAATCCTCAATAAAATACTGGCAAATCAGATTCAGCAGCACATCAAAAAGCTTATCCACCATGATCAAGTGGGCTTCATCCCTGGGATGCAAGGCTGGTTCAACATTCGCAAATCAATAAACGTAATCCAGCATATCAACAGAACCAAAGACAAGAACCACATGATTATCTCAATAGATGCAGAAAAGTCTTTTGACAAAATTCAACAGCCCTTCATGCTAAAAACACTCAATAAATTCGGTATTGATGGAACGTACCTCAAAATAATAAGAGCTATCTATGACAAACCTACAGCCAATATCATACTGAATGGACAAAAACTGGAAAAATTCCCTTTGAAAACTGGCACAAGACAGGGATGCCCTCTCTCACCATTCCTATCCAACATAGTGTTGGAAGTTCTGGCTAGGGAATCAGGCAAGAGAAAGAAATCAAGGGTATCCAGTTAGGAAAAGAAGAAGTCAAATTGTCCCTGTTTGCAGATGACATGATTGTATGTTTAGAAAACCCCATTGTCTCAACCCAAAATCTTCTTAAGCTGATAAGCAACTTCAGCAAAGTCTCAGGATACAAAATTAATGTGCAAAAATCACAAGCATTCTTATACACCAGTAACAGACAAACAGAGAGCCAAACCATGAATGAACTTCCATTCACAATTGCTTCAAAGAGAATAAAATACCTAGGAATCCAACTTACAAGGGATGTAAAGGACCTCTTCAAGGAGAACTACAAACCACTGCTCAGTGAAATCAAAGAGGACACAAACAAATGGAAGAACATACCATGCTCATGGAGAGGAAGAATCAGTCTCGTGAAAATGGCCATACTGCCCAAGGTTATTTATAGATTCAATGCCATCCCCATCAAGCTACCAATGAGTTTCTTCACAGAATTGGAAAAAACTGCTTTAAAGTTCATATCGAACCAAAAAAGAACCCGCACTGTCAAGACAATCCTAAGCAAAAAGAAGAAAGCTGGAGGCATCACGCTACCTGACTTCAAACTCTACTACAAGGCTACAGTAACCAAAACAGCATGGTACTGGTACCAAAACAGAGATCTAGACCAATGGAACAGAACAGAGTCCTCAGAAATAATACCACACATCTACAGCCATCTGATCTTTGACAAACCTGAGAGGAACAAGAAATGGGGAAAGGATTCCCTATTTAATAAATGGTGCTGGGAAAATTGGCTAGCCATAAGTAGAAAGATGAAACTGGATCCTTTCCTTACTCCTTTTTACGAAAATTAATTCAAGATGGATTAGAGACTTAAATGTTAGACCTAATACCATAAAAACCCTAGAAGAAAACCTAGGTAGTACCATTCAGGACATAGGCATGGGCAAGGACTTCATGTCTAAAACACCAAAAGCAACGGCAGCAAAAGCCAAAATTGACAAATGGGATATGATTAAACTAAAGAGCTTCTGCACAGCAAAAGAAACTACCATCAGAGTGAACAGGCAACCTACAGAATGGGAGAACATTTTTGCAATCTACTCATCTGACAAAGGGCTAATATCCAGAACCTACAAAGAACTCAAACAAATTTACAAGAAAAAAGCAAACAACCCCATCAAAAAGTGGACAAAGGATATGAACAGACATTTCTCAAAAGAAGACATTCATACAGCCAACAGACACATGAAAAAATGCTCATCATCACTCGCCACCAGAGAAATGCAAATCAAAACCACAGTGAGATACCATCTCACACCAGTTAGAATGGCAATCATTAAAAAGTCAGGAAACAACAGGTGCTGGAGAGTATGTGGAGAAATAGGAACACTTTTACACTGTTGGTGGGATTGTAAACTAGTTCAACCATTATGGAAAACAGTATGGCAATTCCTCAAGGATCTAGAACTAGATGTACCATATGACCCAGCCATCCCACTACTGAGTATATACCCAAAGGATTATAAATCATGCTGCTATAAAGACACATGCACATGTATGTTTATTGCGGCACTATTCACAATAGCAAAGACTTGGAATCAACCCAAATGTCCATCTGTGACAGACTGGATTAAGAAAATGTGGCACATATACACCGTGGAATACTATGCAGCCATAAAAAAGGATGAGTTTGCGTCCTTTGTAGGGACATGGATGCAGCTGGAAACCATCATTCTTAGCAAACTATCACAAGAACAGAAAGCCAAACACCGCATGTTCTCACTCATAGGTGGGAACTGAACAATGAGATCACTTGGACTCGGGAAGGGGAACATCACACATCAGGGCCTATCATGGGGAGGGGGTAGGGGGAAAGGATTGCATTGGGAGTTATACCTGATATAAATGATGAATTGATGGGTGCTGACGAGTTGATGGGTGCAGCACACCAACATGGCACAAGTATACATATGTAACAAACCAGCACGTTATGCACATGTACCCTAGAACTTAAAGTATAATAAAAAAAATTAATTAATTAAAAAAAGATTCTGAAAAGAGCATTTAGGGGACTGCAAATCTTTATATTAAAAAGTATTGGCCAGGCACGGTGGCTCAAGCCTGTAATCCCAGCACTTTGGGAGGCCAAGACAGGTGAATCACGAGGTCAGGAGATCGAGACCATCCTGGCTAACACGGTGAAACCCCGTCTCTACTAATAAATACAAAAAAAAAAAAAAAAAAATGAGCCGGGCGAGGTGGTGGGCGCCTGTAGTCCCAGCTACTTAGGAGGCTGAGGCAGGAGAATGGCATAAACCCGAGGGGCGGAGCTTGCAGTGAGCTGAGATCTGGCCACTGCACTCCAGCCTGCGTGACAGAGCGAGACTCTGTCTCAAAAAAAAAAAAAAAAAAGTATTGAGTAGAATAAAAACAAAAAGCAAGCCAACTTCTTCAAATACTTAAGTCCTAAACTTTTAAAAGTTCTTCGAGTAAATAAAGAAGTTGATCGCATAGAAGTAGAGAGGAGAATAGTGATTACCAAAAGTTGGGAAGGGTAGGAGGGAGAAAGGATATGGAGAGGTTTGTTAATAGACACAAAATACGGTGATACATGTGGAATAAGTTCCAGTGTTCTATAGCACTGCAGGGTGACTAGAATTAACAATTTACTATATATTGTCAAATGTCTAGAAGAAAGATTTTGAATGTTCCTAACATAAAGAAATAACAAATGTTTGTGGTGATGAATTAGCTAATTTCCCTGATGATCATTACACATTGTACACATGTATCAAAATATCACATACTATACTCAATAAATATGTACAATTATTATATCAATATAAAATAATAAAAAAGTACTTCAAAAAAGAATAGAGATGAGTTGTATTTCTATTAAACTATAAAATCCATGTAATCTATTCAAAAATGTAATGAGATCTACATGTATTTTTGTGTGTGCATATATACACATGGTTTAAAACTAGATCTCCAGTTGTTTATTCTAACGTTCATGTGGAAAATTAATTTGTAAGAATAGCTAATGAGATTTTAGAAAAGGAAAAAATGAGGAACAAGCTGTACGTCATTTTATAAAAAAACTATACAATTACACAATGTGACATTTTGTGAGAAAAGGCAAAGGTTAGTAAAGCTGAGGGAGTATGCATGTACATGTACACATATATATTTAGAATCCAGGATGATTTTTAAGTTGACAGAAAAAATGTATACAGTTAAATCAATATTATTTTGTACATTGTCTATCAACTTGGAGAAAAATTAATGCCAGGCCTATACCATATAAAGATCTACATTCCAGATGTTTGAATCTGAAATGTTTTTAAAACTAACTTAATCTTGATAATGTTTACATTATAAACATTTTTTAAACTTGAAAATATGGACAAGTATTTATAATCTGAATCAGGGAAGATTTTGCTAAATCTGAGAGTTTTGTAGATTATCTGAAAGTGAAAAGATTGACGAATTTAACTATGTAAACATTTTAAATTTTGTAAAAAAAAAAAAAAATTATAAAAGTTGAAAACTAACACTATTCACTGGGACCAAATATTACCAAGATGTATTAAGAAAGGAATATGAATAAGTAATTCATCAGAAGAAGAAATAATAAATTACAAGAAAGATTTGAAATTAATACTCAATGTAATTGGTAAACAGGAAATTGTAAATTAAAACAGCACTTGAATAGGGAAAAGATATGAGTAAAAGCCTACTAGCTAAAGATTTACTTTTTATAAAGTAGTTTTTCCATCTTTTAGCTTATTAGAAATATTTATTTTGCTTAGATGTTGTAACTGTTAAAATATTATAAAGATGAAAAAGTTAAAAAGTTAAAACAACTCCAATTTTTATCAGTAGGAGAATGCTGACAGTATTTCTTATACTTTTCTGCTATGAGATACTTTTTAGGTTTTGAAGTTAACAACTCCATGGAAATATTTCTAAGTATAATATTAGATGAATAATGTAAATATTATAACAAACTTTATATTATGATTTTATTATTTTTAACATACCACATTTGCAGACCTCTTATTAATTCTCTCTTTCTTGTGTTTTCTCTTGGGAAAGAGGTAGGAATGGACATGCTGGAGAAGTAGTGGAATATGACCATTACAATGTGACTTCAATGCTGTTCAATTTTGTTTTTTAGAACAATTTTTTTTTAGACAGGGTCTTGGTATGTTGCTCAGGCTGGAGTGCAGTAATGCAATTATAACCCAGTGCAACCTCAACCTCCCGGGCTCAAGCAATCCCCTCACCTCAGCCTCCCAAGCAGCTGGGGCCACAGGCATGCATGACCATGCGTGCCTAATTTTTAAATTTGTTTATAGAGGTGGGGTACCACTATGTTGCCCAAGCTGGTCTCAAATTCCTGGGCTCAAGCAATCCTCCTGCCTCAGCCTCCCAAATACTACATGAGTTCTTTACCTAAAGCATGTTGTTCACAAATGCCTTCTAAAGTTTTAACAATTATTCACATTAAAATGTATAACATTATTCTTTCAATCTGGTACTTAATATATTTATGTAATTTCTCCCATTTAAAAGTCTTATCTCCTCAATTATGTTATAAAATTTTAACAAAAGAATTTATATCTTATCTTTCCTTAAATCTCTCACGGTATCTCAACATAGTAAGTATTTATTAAACCATTATCATCTTGTAGAGTTATTTTATAATTTCTCTGCCTGCTCCCATGTCTTGTTTTGAACCATAGTGGTAGATTGAGATTCATAAAGAGTGGGACAAAAGAAGAGATAACTAATCAGAGATATCTGAAACATCTCTTTAATAATATCTAATAGAGGTGACCCCAACTGGCATCTAGGTTTCATCTCTTTTTACACCTTTGTTATTTTTCTTCAAATTTGAATATCAATCAGTATTCATATGCAATATACGTCTTACTCTTTAATAAAGAACTGCTTTATTAATCCTGAAAAGATAACTCTCACAAGTATAACCTTGTGTTTATCTCTCTGATATTCCATGCCCTTTCCACAGAAGAAACCTTTTTTGGTAATGGCCTGAAAATTACTTATCAACAGTGGGGAGAGTCCTGAGAGAAATACAGTTTTTAAGGAAGTCAATGTTGAGAAATAATCTTCTGTGAATGTCTCCCATTTCTATCCATCTTTCAAGCGGAGGCATTGACTATGTTATAACAGATATTAGTATAGCAAACAGCTGTGGAAGATAAAGATAGTGGCTCCCTCTGGGGCAAAGGGCAGCTTTGTTTGCTGTTCATAATAACAGAGATCATATCTCCCTCTGGGACAAAGTTCAGGGAAGTTTATTTTCCATTATAAAATATTTGAGTTATTTAAGCCTAGGGTTCCTACTGCAAGTGCAACATCCATCTGGGTCACTGCACTTCACCCTGGGGATATGAAGGGTAAGGAGAAATAGCATGTATGTGAAGCTTATTTTTTCTGCTATGCTGTGAATAATAAATTCCTTTTATTCTGACCCAGTGTCTCCAGTCTTCTACCATCAAACAGTAATAGTCTTTTTAGCTTGCAAGTAGGGTAAAATCTCAAACTGTAGAGAGTTAAATGCAACCTAATTCAGAGACAGTAATACAGTAATTGTTATAGAGGTAGTATACTGTAAGGGCAGTTACTGTTCTGTGATAGGGTTCCCAACCAACCAAAGTAATAGAGTCTCTGAGCCACTCAGAGCTACACCTGCTACGGCACAGCTTCTCAAAGAAAGCCATTCTTCCTATCACTCAAATGATTCATTAAGTCATTTAGCATTTTTACCCTACAAACTTTAAACAAAAACAATATTTTCCCTATGAAGTAGAATTTTAATATATTATCTAATGTTGGTACATGAGTACAAAACTGTACTTCAGAGAGAGGTAAAGCAACATAATAGAATAGGAACCTCCACTCGTCACTCACTCTCAAGGACATCAAGTTAACCAACCATCTTCAGAGAAAAAGCACCTTCATAAGAACCAAAAATCAGGTAAGCACTCACAGTATCAGGTTTTAATTTCATATCACTAAAAGAGGTGCTAAAGAGACAGAAAAAAAAATGGTCTTGAATCTCTAGTGCCACCCTTCTCCACCCCTGGCAGCCACAATGTGTTGCAGAGAGCATCTCTGGGCACCGAAGGAGGGAGACAGCAATTGTGAGGCATTGAACTCAGTGCTGTCGTGTCAGAACAGAGAGAAAAACTAGACCAAACTCAGCTGATGTTCACCCACTGAGGGAGCATTTAATCAACCACAGGCACAGGGGAATCACCAATTGCAACAGTTCAAACTTGAGTGCCAGCACACCTCACCACTGAGGGCCAAAGTGCTCTTAGTATCTAAGTAAACATGAAAGGCAGTCTAAGTCATAAGGAATGCAACTCTTAGATGAGTCCTAGAGCTGAACAAGGCCCAGGACAGTGAACTGGAGGGTGTATTAGTTCTTTAAATGTTTGGTAGAACTCAGCAGTGATGCCTTCAGGTCCCAGGCACTTCTGTACTTGGAGACTTTTTATTACAGCTTTGATCTCATTACTTGTTATTGGTCTGTTCAGGTTTTGGATTTCTTGTTCAATCTTTGTAGGTTGTATGTGTCTAGGAACTCTTTTATTACTTCTACATTTTCAACTTTATTGGCATATAGCTGCTCACAGTAGACACTAATAATCCTTTGAATTTCTGCAGTATCAGTTGTAAAGTCTCCTTTTTTATGTCTTATTTTATTTATTTGGGTTTTCTCTTTTTTTTCTTAGACTGGCAAAAGTTTTGCCAATTTTTTTAATGTTTCAAAAAAACAACTTTTTGTTTCATTGATCTTTTGTAGTTTTTTTCATTTCAACTTCATTTTTTTCTCCTCCGATCTTTATTCTTTCCTTTTACTAATTTTGAGCTAGGTTTCCTCTTGCTTTTCTAGTTCCTTAAAGTGTATTGTTACATTGTTTAACTGAAGTTTTTCCTTTTTTAATTACATCACTTATAGGCTATAAATTTTTCTCTGAATCCTGTTTTTGCTATATCCCATAGGTTTTGATATGTTGTGTTTCCATTATCATTTGTTTCACATTATCATTTTCACTTAATTTCTTCACTCACCCATTGGCCATTCAAGAGCAAAGCCCTCATGGGTGGGTTAATGCCATTTTAAAAGGATGAGTTCAGCCCCTTTTGTCTCTTTACCCTTCCACTTTCTGCCATGTGATAACACAGCAAGAAGAGCCTTAGCAAATGCCTGTGCCTTGATCATGGACTTCCCAGCCTCCAGAACTGTAAGACAATAAATTTCTGTTTATTACAATTTTCTCAGTCTCAGATATTTTGTTATTACAGTACAAAACAGATCAAGACACAAGATATTGTACAAGTTTTCAGACACCTTAAAATGTTTTGTTAGGTTAGTATGGTCTATGTGACAAGTCAAAAATGCCTGTGAAAGTGCCATGTTTCTAAGAAATGGAAAGGTAGCAAATACCTGTTATCAAGGTGATATCTTAGATTATATGTTCACCCAATGACTCTATTAAGCAAACACTGAAAATCCATAGTGCTTCCAGTTATATCTAAATTTGCCAAAATGTTGAAACAAACAAAAAGCAACTCATTTCTGATAAAAGCTAACAAAGGACTCTGGGCTTCAATATTTTTGCAGAAGGTGCACTGCATTTTTCTTTTCGTTTTAATGATATAACATTTATCTAAAATGTATTTTATACATTCATAAATTAAACAAATAGTGAGTTCCCACAATGTGCCAAACACTATGCTGGAACTTGGAATATATCAGTGAATAAAGCAAACAACCCTGCCATCTTGAGCTTACAATGTAACATTGGTGAAATCATGTTAAAACTTTATTTAAAGTAGAAAAGAAATGTTTAAGACTGTAGTCCAAACAATGTTCAAAGAGTATTTTTGTAAAATAACTTAAAATATAAATAAAAAGAATTCCTTGGACTCATATAAGTAACATTTTCTGGTAAACTAAGAATTAATCATTTATTAAGTTTATTATAAATTTATTAAGTTCCCATTTTCATAATAGATACTTGGCTAGCTTTATCATAGGCAAACATTCAAATGTAGTTATAGTATTAACGTTAAGTAAGAAAAAGAATTGTCTAGGCCTCATTCAGATAACTAGAAAGGCCAGTCAAAGATTAACAGGACAGAGTTAACAAATTTTAGTCTTCTCTCTTATCCTGGATTTGGAAAGCTTTCTCGTCTTTAAGTGCTTAGATCTTCATGATTATATTAAAAAGCTGACTTTTAAAGGGGTACATTTACTGCCTTAGACTGAAAAAATGCTATCATACTTTATTCATGGAAGTGATTTTTTTTTAAATGGAGATTTCAAGTACAAATGCTCTGCTTACAAATAAATTTCCTGAAAATTAACAATTTAATAGTATTTTGCAGATTCAAGGTGAGTGTATTTCATTCAAAATGAATATTCTGTGTTGGTCAATGCTACTTTAAAACTTCAAAAATAGCTCTCAGTTACTGTAAATTCTTAACGCGAAAGTACTGCATAACACAGAGGGAGTTGTATGTAAGAAAGAATAAATATTTTAAATTAGATGTACTTAATAGTTTTATTTCTGAGATAGGTTTTATAGAATAGGAAGATGGCTGGGCATGATGGTTCATGCCTGTAATCCCAGAACTTTGGGATGCCAAGGTGGGCAGATCACTTGAGGTCAGGAGTTCAAGACCAGCCTGGCCAATATGGTGAAACCCCATCTCTTTAAAAATGTAAACTTAGCCAGGCGTGGTGGTGCATGCCTGTAATTCCAGCTACTCAGGAGGCTGAGGCAGGAGAATCGCTTGAACATGGAAGGCGGAGGCTGCAGTGTGCCAAGATCACGCCATTGTACTCTACTCCAGCCTGGGCAACAAAGGGGAGACTTCATCTCCAAAAAAATAGAAAAGAAAGAAAACAAAAGAAACAGGAAATAGATAATGCATGCCATATCCTATTTTTAAAAAGCATTACACTCAGATGTATTCTTAACAAATTAATATAATTTTCTATGAATTTATAGTATAAAGCATCATTTAACAAAGAAAGCATTATGTTTCAAATTGCAGTATCTCCTGTTAGCCACTAAAATTTTGCATTTTTGTTAGCATTGGTAACAACAGTCACAACTATATACTTTTAACTTTAAATGTTAACTTGAAATTAGAGGCTCAAAATTCTTTCAAATTTCATTAAATCAAAAAATTGAAAATAAATTATTCTTGTGATCTCATAAGTATTCCAAATACCTCAAAATATAAATTTCATATGCTTTTTAAAATTAAAATGTTGATCATAAATTAAGTGGTAAAATTATTTACTCATATTCCTGCAACATAAACGTGCAGTATTTTTCCCAATGTGACTGCTATTGGAAAGATTACTAGTTCAGAATATTGAAAGAAATGTATTTGCATTCATTCCCTGCTTCAAATAAATAACAACATCACTAAAATAAAATATCCTGAAATAGGAAGCATGTCACTCTAACTGAACAGCTCTCTTACGTGAAGTGTCAGAGAAAATTGCTTTACTTTAATGCTTATCAGAAGAGCACACAACCCTTATCTCTGACCAGAATTATCAGGGGCAAAATAACGTTGAAATAGCTTGGTTTTTTGCCTTTTACTAGCTTTCCTTTTTTTCTCTCTCTTTTCTACATTTAGCTCATTTAATGATGATTACCAAGAAATGGGAATAATTAAAACGTTAATGGATAGATGATAGCATCCTTTTTGTATTTCTTTTATCAAATTGTCTATAATATGTTGAAAACTTGAATAAAGGAACAAAGACAGTGAAAACTATTTTTGCCACATTACTCAATAAGTGAAGTGAATGTTATAAATACTTCAGGAATAAGAATTACATAAGCTTCTATCATTTAGATTAATTTAAGTATTAGATTGATTTAGATTAATAATAATTATTAATTATTAGAAGTTCTTATATTTTTGTTTTTAATGAATAATTTGTGTACTCCAGGAAATAAAAATAAAAATAATGGAGGAAACTGAGTGGAGAAGGGATTTTAATATGCAAAGAAAGAAAAATGAATATCAAATAAATGAAAGAATAAGTGACTATTATAAAATCATCCTAAAGAAATCAATGGCTAAAAATTAATTATAATGGAAATAAAATATTTATAAATATTGAGCAATATAATCCCTGTTTTTAAAATCAAAAAGGATGATAATTAATTACTAATATTTTACCACAAGAAAGTAGGGAAAATCTCATAAAATAAATATGAAAAAACTAGAAGAAAATGCATAATAAGGGCAGAAGCTATTAGCATATGAAACAAAGAAAGGAAAGAGTTGATTAACAAAACTATAACTGTTTTTGAAAGAAATAAATAGACAAACTTTTAACAAGATGAATTTTAAAAAAGAGCAAGGGAGAAAAGATTATTATAAATATCCACAAAGGAAAGGCGAGGCATAACTGCACATAAGATATATAATAAGAAAAATGCAAACAGCATCAAAAAACATGAGATAATACTATAATTTAATTTATACCAATAAGCTATGTACACACCTACACACTAAAACAGATAAATGTTAAAATGCCATAAGAACATAAATATTACCAAAAAAGGTCTTAAGAAAAAAAATAGAAATCAGAATATATCAGTAACTTCTGTACAAATATCATAAAATTTTCATACCTCCCCAGATCCCTGCAAAAAAAACAAAGGAGGAGGCAGACATAAGTCTAAAGTACAAATGGCTTAATTGGTTGCCCTTCTTATCATAAATTTAAAGACAAAAAAAACTCTATTTAATTTAATTTATTCTAGAGAATAGCAGGAAAGGGAAAAATTGCCCAAATCCTTTTATAATGCTGACTGAACCTTCATATCAAAACTGAATATGGTATGTTAAGACATTTGCCACTCTATTCCATTACAACACACTAAAAAAAGGCGGGGGGCTGAGATGTCAGAAAGGAGGCAGGGCTAGTGAGCAGAAAGGAGGCAGGGCTAGTGAGCATCTCCCTCTTAGATGGAGAGAACAGTGTGTGGAGATTCACACTGTGAACTTTTGTTCCAAGGACCACGACAGGAATGTACCCGGAAAACTGAAAAAAATCACAGATGCTTTGACAGAGGCAGCATGCCACTGCAAACTCTGTAAGACAGGCAAAAAACTATGAGTTCCAAGTGTGTGACAAAGGGAGAACCTTCCTTCAAACATGAATTTGTACTGGGAAATCTGAACATACAGATCACAGGAGAAGACTTTCACCTTACCTAGAGCTGGAACAGACTTAGGGAGCGGCGTGAAGTGTAAAAGGAGAAGCAGAATCAGAAAAGAGCCTTGTAGGCATTCCCAGTCTCCAACTCAAGCCCATTGAAGCCATCCCTGACTGTATCTCACAGGAGCCCATGAGGAATGCAGCTAGCAGATTTAGGGAAGGGTTGCAGGGTGAAAGAAGCTGCCAACTGAATTTTGTGACAATTTCAAGTGGGCATGAACTTCCTCGAACAGAATCTGGGGAGCAAACGAGAACTGCAGCAGATATGAGCACAGGGGCAGGGCACCAACATTGCTGGCACACTGAGGTGGAGGATTCAGGGGGAAGGGGTAGGGATGTGGCCTAAAAGCTGTCCTTGCTTTCTCAGTCAGGAAGCTTATTGGCCTAGGGCACATCGGAGTTCTGTGGGCACACTGCCTTGATCTAAACTTGGCACTGTTAGTGGGGCAATGCAGGAGCAAAACCAGCCTCACCAACCACCTGGGAGCTGGGTGAGGTCTTTCACTACCAGCTACCTCTTACTCCCCTAGCGAAGTCACTGCACAGCAGAGGCAGCTATACTCCCCTCTGGAACATAACCCCATTGAACTGAGAACCACCCCCACATTCCCTATAGCGATTGCAGCAAGCCCTGCCCAGGGAGAGTCTGAGCTAAGATCCACCTAATGCTTTCCCCACCTGATGGTATTTCTCTACCTGCCCTTGTAGCATAAGACAAAAGATATAAACTTTGGGGAACTCTATGGCCCCACTCATTGACTGAGAAACCAGAATACTTCCCCTGACCATCTTAAGGCAAGCTTATATCCCACTACTACTACTTCAGCAAGTGCTCTTTTGCAAATGCCACCTGGCTGAAGGCCAACCAACCCAGGCCATTACAAGGACTCTTGGCAGAATAGCACTGCTCTCGGGAAGGAGAAAGCAACAGCTAACACCACTGCCTGCAGCACCCTAGCTAACAAGAGGCCCTGAGCCTGTCCACATGACAACTTCACTGCTAACATAACCACCATTCAAGAAAGCCAGCACACCAAATCTATCTAAAACCAAGAAATCTCAGAGTCTACATCACTCCCCTGACACTTCCACCAAAGCAGGCACTGGTATCCATGGCTGGGAGACCTGAAGACAGGTCACCCCCTTGCAGACATTCCCTAGCTCCAACCTAAGGTCTAGTAGCCCTGCTGCATGGCTAGACCAGAAGAGCAATAACAATCACTGCCGTCTGGCTCTTTTAAAGCCCCGTTCCTAGGGTAAATCAGGGGAGCACCTCATCAAGGGATAGCACTGTGGGACAAAGGAATCTGAACAGCAGGCCTTGAGTTCCTTATCTTTCCACTGGTAGGAAGTTTCTCACAGCAGAGACACAATTGCAATATTGGGAGCAGTAGGGAAAGTCTGCACATCTATCCCAACAGGCAGGCAGCCTCTGTGATCATGAAGGGCCTTGGAGAAAGGGTCCCTGCACTCCACTGCAGACACAGGGCTTCCCCTGCAGGAACGCAGCAAGGAGACAACTATAGACAGCATTTCTGGAACAATCCAGGGTGAGCGCAGCACCACTGGAGGAGCACCTCCCAGATTCAGGCCTGCACAAGAGGCAGAGTCATAATTCCTCCCTAGATGGAACATCAACATTCCTATAGATGAAAGAGGTGCTTGTCTGATCTGAAGAGCTGAAACACTATGACAAGAGTAAGTCTGTGAGGTGAACAACTTTCCTGTTGGCTTGTCAGGGGAGCTGAGGTAGCTCCCACTCTTCACCCTGATAAAACCTCAGCATGTCTAATTGAGAGCTTCCCCAGCTACCCTCATCAAGGTTGGGACCTCAGCCCACCATTTGATATTACATCTACCCAACTGCTTTAGCCACAACTAGTGCCAACCCAGGGATACCTCCCCTATTGGCCTAAAGCCTGAATCACCAACTCAGTTAATACAATACTAGGAAAAAATAAGTAAGTAAATAAATAAAATATACACCACAACAGAATGAAATAAGCTGCAAGAGAGCTCTGCCATTCCAACTCCATAGGAGACAGTGAACTTGCCCACACACAAAGAACACAACTGCTACAAACAGCATCAGGAAAAGCCAGTGCACAAAGACTCTGTGACTAAGGAACTCATACAGAGTTGTCCCCCCTACAAGCACTAAGTATCAAATTAGGCTAAAATAAACATTAAAATTGAATCCTTAAGAGGAAAAAAGAGAAATTTAAATATAAAGAAAACACAGTCCAATCATAAATTCAAGAAAAATTTGAAGAAATAGTTTATCCAAATGAGAAAGAACCAGAAAAGTAATTATGGTAATATAACATAACAGGGCTCTATAACACCCCGAAAAGATCACACTAGCTCCCTAGCAATGGATCCAAACCAAGAAGAAATCTCTGAATTGCCAGACAAAAAATTCGAAGCTTGATTATTAAGCTACTCAAGGAGGTACCAGAGAAAGGCGAAAACCAACTCAAATAAATTGAAAAAAAATACATGATATGGATGAAAATTTTCCAGAGTAATAGATATCATAATGAAAAAACAATTGTAACTTGTGGAAATCAAAGACATACTTAAGGAAATACAAAATGCAGTGGAAAATTTCAACAATAGACTAGAACAAGTATAAGAAAGAATTTCAGAGCTTGAAGGCAAGGCTTTCAAATTAACCCAATCAGATATAGACAAAAAAAAAAACTAAAAATAAAATGAACAAAGTCTCCATAAATTTAGGATTATGTTAAACAGCCAAACCTAACAATAATACTTGGCATTCCTGAAGAAGAGAAATCGCAAAGCTTGAAAAAACTTATTTGAGGGAAACGGTGAGGAAAACTTTCCTGGCCTTGCTAGAGATATAGACATCAAAATATAAGAAGCTCAAAGAACTCCTGGAAAATTTATCATAAAAAAATCATCACCTAGGCACATAGTCATTTGGTTATCTAAAGTCAAGACAAAGGAAAGTATCTTAGAGCTGTGAGAAAAAAGCATCAGGTAAACTATAAAGAAAAACCTATCAGTTTAACAGCTGACTTCTCAGCAGAAACCTTACAAGTCAGAAGAGATTGGGGTTCTATCTTTAGCCTCCTTAAACAAAATAATTGTCAGTCAGGAATTTTGTATCCAGCAAAAGTAAGCTTCATAGGTGAAGGAGAGATAAAGTATTTTTCGGGCAAACAAATGCTGAGAGAATTTGCCACTACCAAACTGGCGCTACAAGAAATGCTAAAAGGACTTCTAAATCTTGAAACAAAGCCTCAAAATACACTGACTTAGAACCTCCTTAAAGCATAAATCTCACAGAGTCTATTTAAAAAACACACACACACACACAATTTTAAAAAAGATATCGGCCGGGCGCGGTGGCTCAAGCCTGTAATCCCAGCACTTTGGGAGGCCGAGACGGGTGGATCACGAGGTCAGGAGATCGAGACCATCCTGGCTAACACGGTGAAACCCCGTCTCTACTAAAAAAATACAAAAAATTAGCCGGGCGAGATGGCGGGCGCCTGTAGTCCCAGCTACTCGGGAGGCTGAGGCAGGAGAATGGCGTAAACCCGGGAGGCGGAGCTTGCAGTGAGCCGAGATCGCGCCACTGCACTCCAGCCTGGGTGACAGAGCGAGACTCCGTCTCAAAAAAAAATAAAATAAAATAAAATAAAATAAAAAAGATATCTAGGCCACAACTAACATGACGAATATAACAGTACCTCACATCTCAATACTAACAATGCATGTAAATGGCCTAAGTGCTCCACTTAAAAGACAGAGTGGCAGAAGAACCCACAAACCAAGTATTTGTGGATAAAAACCCACAAACCAAGTATGTGCCATCTTCAAAAGACTCACCTAACACATAAGGACTCATATAAGCTTAAAGTAAAGGAGAGGAAAAGGATATTCCATGCAAATAGAAACCAAATCCAAGCAGAACTAACTATTCTTATATCAAACAAAACAGACTTTAAAGCAACAACAGTTAATAAAAGACAAAAAAGGGACATTATATAATGATAAAAGTGTTAGTCCAACAGGGAGATATCACAATCCTAAATATATATGCACTTAATACTGGAGTTTCCAAGTTTATAAAACAATTACTACTAGACCTAAGACATGTGATAGACAGGTACACAATAATAGTGGGGGACTTCAGTATTCTGCTGACAGCACTAGACAGGTCATCAAGACAGAAAGTCAACAAAGAAGCAATGGACTTAAACTATACCCTAGAACAAATGGACTTAACAGATATTTACATAACATTCTACCCAAAAACTGGAGAATACACATTCTTCTCAACAGCACATGGCAGATTCTCCAAGATAGACCATATGACAGACCACAAAACAAGACTCAACAAATTTAAGAAAATCAAAATCAGATCAGGTATCATCTCAGACTACAGTGGAATACAACTGGAAATTAACTCTAAAAGGAACACTCAAAACTATACAAATACACAAAAAGTAAATAACCTGTTCTTGAATGATCTTTGACAAGAGAGAGTTCTGTAACAATGAAATCAAGATGCAAATTAATTTTTTTTGAAACGAGCAATAATAATGACACAACTTACCAAAACCTCGGGAATACAGCAAAATTGGTGCTAAGAGGAAAGTCCATAGCATTAAATCAAAAAGTCTGAAAGAGCACAAGTAGAAAACCCGATGTCACGCCTCTAGGAACTAGAGAAACAAGAACAAACTAAAAGATAACCATGATTAAGTGAGTTTTATATCAGACATGAATTAACATATACAAGTCAATAAATGTGATACAACAGAAAAAATTAAAAACAAAAATCATATGATCATCTCAATAGATATAGAAAAAGGATTTGACAAAGTACAGCATAAACCCTCAATAAAATTGATAAAAACCTCAATAAAATTGGCATACTTCAAAGTAATAAAAGCCATCTGTGACCAACCCACAGTCAATATAAAAGTGAATGGCAAAAAGTTGAAAGCATTCCTTCTAAGAACTAGAACAAGAAAAGGATGCTCACTTTCACCACTTCTATTCAACTCAGTACTGCAAGTCCTAACCATAGCAACTAGAAAAGAGAAAGGATAAAAAGGGCATCCACATTGGAAAACAGGAAGTCAAACTGTCAGTGTTCATGACAAGAGGATCATATACATAGAAAACCTTAAAGATTCATCCAAAAGGCTCCTAGATCTAATAAGTGAATTCAGTAAAGTTAGGATACAAAATCATTGTACACAAATCGGTAGTACCGCTATACACCAACACTACACCAAGCTGAGAATCAAATGAAGAACTCATTCCCTTTTACAACATCTGCGAAAGAAGTAAAATACTTAGGAATATATATATAACCAAGGAGGTGAAAGATCTCCACAAGAAAAGCTATAGAGTATTATTGAAAGAAATAATAGATGACACAAATAAATGGAAACACATCCCATGCTCATGGATGAGTAAAATTAATATTGTGAAAATGACCATACTGCCCAAAGCAATCTACAGAGTCAATGAAATTTCCATCACAATGCCATCATCATTCTTCACAGAACTAGAAAATACTGTTTTAAAATTCATATGGAACCAAAAAAGAGCCTGCATAGACAAACCAATACTAAGCAAAAAGAACAAATCTGGAGGCATCACATTACCTGACTTCAAACTATACTACAAAGACGTAGTTACCAAAACAGTATGTAGACCAATGGACAAGAATAGAGAATCCAAAAAAAAGCCAAATACTTAATGCCAACTCATCTTCAACAAAAGCATAGAAAACATAAAGTGGGGGAATGGCACTCTATTCAACAAATTGTGCTGGGATAATTGGCAAGCCACATGTAGAAGAATGAAACTAGATTCTCATTTCTCACCTTATACAAAAATCAACTCAAGATGAATTAAAGACTTAAATCTAAGGCCTGAAACCATAAAAATTCTAAAAAATAACATCAGAAAAGCTCTTCTAGACATTGGCTTAGGCAAAGACTTCATAATCAAGAACCCAAAAGCATATTCAACAAAAACAAAAATAAATAAATAGGACCTTATTAAACTAAAAATCTTCTGCACAGCAAAAGAAATAATTAGCAGAGTAAACAGACAACTCACAGAGTAGGAGAAAATATTCACAAACTATGTATCCAACAAAGAACTAATATCCAGAATCTACAAGGAACTCGAACAAATGAGCAAGAAATAAACAAATAATCCCATCAAAATGTGGTCAAGGGATATGAATAAGCCATTCTCAAAAGAAGATATATGGATAGCCAACAAACATGAAAAAATGCTCAACATCAATAAGTATTAATAACAGGAAAATGAAAATTAAAACCACAATGGCATACCTCCCTACTCCTGCAAGAATGGTCATAATTAAAAAATAAAAAATTGATAAATGTTGACACAGATGTGGTAAAAAGAGTACACTGTTACACCCCTGGTGGGAATGTAAACTAATGCAATCAGTATGAAAAACAGTATGGAGATTTCTTAAAGAACTAAAAGTAGAACTACCATTTGACCCAGCAATCTCATTACTGGGTATCTATGCAAAGAGCAAGAAATCATTATATGAAAAATACACATGTACACACATGTTTATTGTAGCACAGTTTGCAATCACAAAAATATGAAACCAACCTAAATGCCCATCAACCAACAAGTGGATAAAGAAAATGTGGTACCATGGAATACTGCTCAGCCATAAAATGTAATAAAAGAATGACATTTGCAGCAACTTGGATGGAATTGGGAACCGTTATTCTAAGTGAATAGAAAATCAAATATCGTATGATCTCACTTGTAAGTGGAGGCTAAGTTGTGAGGATGCAAAAGTATAAGAACAATATAATGGAATTTGAGGATTCTGGGGAACGTATAGGAGGGGGTGGAGAATAAAAAACTACATATTGGATACCGTGTACACTGCTCAGTTAACAGGTGCACTAAAATTTCAAAAATCATCACTGAAGAACTTGTTCATTTAACAAAAAACCACCTGTTCCTCCAAATAGCTATTGAAATAATAATAATAGTAAAAACTGCTTTCAGCAATTCTCCATTACTCTAAGGTCATAAATTTATCCTGCTATTAATTCCTTTACTTTAAATGATTTTAGAGGATTTATGTGTGTTTTCACCTCATTTTTTTCAATATTTTTGTATTCAGCTCACCTAGAAAGTTAAATTTGTTTTGGGGGAGAATATGAGGCATAGGTTTATTTTCAAAATTATATTTTCATCAAATTGATGGGTAATTGTATCAACACTTTCCATGTGCAAGACTTGATAGACTTCATGATCACAAAATCATTATAATCCCACAGCACTAATTCAATGTAGGCATGCATCTGGCATATTATGACTTAATTTTAAACCTGAATGAGAGAGGAATGTGGAAACCATATAGCATGATGAAGGACAGAGAAAAATAGTCCTCAGGTTCAGCTTTGAGATGACTAACAAAAGATAGGACAGCTTTAATGCAGTAGTCATCAAGGATTCTCATGCTGAAGAATAAAATGAGCTGGGGCACCTCACAAAGGGATGGGCAACTCCAACTCTAGGCTATACATCTAAAGTCCTAATTGCTCACTGCCAATTAGAACTTTATTATCAGGGAAATGCAAATTAAAACCACAATGAGATATTACCTTACTCTTGTGAGAATGGCCGTAATTGAAAACAAAAATAAAATAAATGTTGACATGGATGTGGTGGAAAGGGAACACTTTCACACTACTGGTGGTGTCCTGCCATGGGAGTCTTGGAGTTAGGTCATGTAATCCCTAATGTCGCTTACCAATTGTACTACTCTTTGATTCCCTGTGAGAAAATGCTTTCCTGACAATATAACAATTTGGGTCAATAAAAATCATCAGTAAACTAATTTTGTTAAATATCTACATAGAACAAATCATTGCTTTTCAGAAAAGATTTCTAATATATTTCATAATGTATAAAACAAGCTCTAAAAATTATAATGCATTGGTATCTTAATACATACACTTTAAGATTATTTTAAAACACATAAAAGTAAACTCACATACAATGGTACTGATTCTAGTAGCAAAATAATTGTTGAAGTCAAATAACCACTTAACCAATGTGTCACAGTTTTTGACATCTAGAACTAGATAATCAAGTGTTAAAAATAACAACACAATGTCTATATCTAGTCAAAGAGATTCAAGCTATAAATTAGACAGTAGAATGAAATAATGCAGTAGCTGTTTAAATTAATTTCATGCATATGTCTGCCCTTGTTCCTTCCTTAGAATAACCCCAAAGCTGTTAGCTATCCACAGTAAAGACACAGAAGGAGGGGTCCTTACAATAATATGCAGATGCCATGTACTCTACCAATTCTGCTGTCAATCTGGCATGTCAGAGGAAGTGAATTTGTTCCTCTGACCTCCATACTCTATCTACATCTTGCTCTAGCTTTTTCTTATCGTTAAACAGTGTCTATTTTTCAGTCTTCATGCGAAAGCTAAGGATGTGGGTAAAGCATCAGTAGAATTCAGCAGGGTTTTAGTTTTCATTTTTCTAAAGTTTAAAAATATAAAAAAACTCTCGTTTCATATTTAAGAAATAAATGTTCATGTAATTGTAGTTATAATACTTAATTGCACTGTTCTGGAATTGTTTACCATAGAACCCTCAAGAGTTGTGACAGGTCTTTACTGTCTACAATATCTCTAATAATTTCAGCAGCTAAAATTAGAAAGGAAAACTGGGTAATAAAAACAATGAGGTACATCTTAAAGAATAACTTCATTCACTATTTTAATTTTAACTACAGGTAGCATGAATTATTGAATAAATATACCATGTTTGGTTTTGAGTTACATACTTCTTCATAAAGAAGTAGCTGGTAATGGAAAAATAAAATCAGGTGAATAAAAGAAAACAAGAATTCTCAGAATGATTTTATTCAGGCACATATAAATGCAAACAATCAGTACTTTTTAAAAGAAAATTAGGGTCTTTTCCTCTTGGAAGTCCCCTCTGTCTCACTAGAGAGAGAACCGTTTTCTTTTCTTTTTTCCTCTTTCTCTTGCCTATTAAACCTTTGCTCCTAAACTCCTCGTATGTGTCCATGTCCTAAATTTTCTTGACGTGAGATGATGAACCCCAGGTATTTACCACAGACAACATCACCACTTCACTGACACGTCAGCAAAAGGGACACAATTGAAGATACTGGTTATTTTACCAAGGTTTTTGACTGGAATGGTGTACTTTCCTTTAAGGAATTAAACTTGACTTATAAAGCCAGTAAAAGCCCCTTGGGAAAACTGGCCTCATACCTTGTCTACACAGTCCCTGTACAGTGTCCTTGACCTGTGGCTGACACAGCAAGAAAGCCCTCAGCAGATGCTGATCCCTCAGTCTTGGACTTGTCAGCCTCCAGAACCATGAGTCAATAAATTTCTGTTGATTATTAAAAAAAAAAAAAATCTGGATTTCAAAAATTAAACAATATCTGAACATCATATTTATAATTAGATTAAAAGTTTCAGTAGTTTTCAATATATTAATCAGATCAATCCATATAACACCAAGGGTTACAGGCTTATTTTGGAGTATATAAGCATAAGTAGGTACGTGTATATTAAGCAGTCAAAGATGAAATGTCATCAGAGCACAGAGCACTGGCTCTCAATCCCTTTGTCTAGCCACAATCATTGAAGTCGTTTACTGTTACACAACACATAAACATTATAGAGGCAATGGGTATGATGTGATTGTAATCACTCACTTGAAAATATTGTTTCAGTATTTCCTTTGAAGATATTTTTGTTAATCATGGAATATTTTGTATTTAATGTACCCAAGTATTAGCATAAAAACTGTATTTGTGGCATAGTATTGATCACAAACCAAGTAATTCCACTTTTTCTTCCTCTTAAAATCATGTCTCTTTAACTCATTAAGTATACATGTTCTAGGAATTGTGATGGCCTGTTGTCTAATGATAATCTCATCAGATAAAAATAAATTAATATGTTTGTTTAAAGGTACTTATCATTACAATGATGAAAAATGCCCAATACATAAATCATTAAAATATGTATACATAAATACATATATCATCATATTTATATACAAATACATAAATCATTGGAATGTATAATTTTCTATCTTTTATAACTGGAGGCATTCATTTCATGGATATATAATAGTAGTTTAAAGTATATCTGTCTGTATAAATTATACTCCTGGAGAGCCATTACTGATTATCTGAGCCATTACTGATTATCTTTCTCTAACAACAAATTTCAAAAACTATCATTTCTAATTCTATTGCAAAATTACAAAAGTGCATGTGCACTTTAAAAAGCAGTAAACAGCAGTGTAAGCAAATCTATGGAAAAGCAATTTGATCAGAACATTTCTATGACCTTTCAATAAAGAAAATATCTAAAACTTTTAGATGTAGCTTCAAATATTTCACTTAAATAAAAATATACCAGCAAACCCTGTTGTTCCTTCTTCGTATTTTAATTTTTTGAAACAAAACATTTGATGTCTTGAATTAATGCAATTTCTACTTTCAATTAACTATTTCCTATTGTAAAAGTCAATTTTCCAAAATTTAAGATGGTTATAGGAAGAACAGTAGCTGCTGATACACTTTTTTGAGGACAAACAGATTGTACATATGAATTAATTCAAGACATTAATAAAAGTCACAACAATGAGGAAACAGTTGTCCACATTTTTATTTTGAATAAAGCATATTGTGTTTTGAGTTTTTTTCTAGGTGGGTATTTGATTTCATGTTCATTCACATTCATTACTCAACTCATGCATTTATACATCTATCTTTCCTTCCATTCTTTCACATATTCATTAACTAAACAACTATTTAGTGAGTGACTATAATACAGAAGGAGCTATGCTATACAGGTGTGAGTACAGAATAAAATCTGCAAACAGATTTTTGCCCTTAGAGAGTTTCCTATCTATAGCTGGAAAGATGAGCACAAAATAAATCAAGAAATAAATGTAATTGTAAGCTGGGACAAGTATTAAAAGTATAGAGGCACTTGATTATGGTTTCTTGTTAAAGAAAATAATATATACATTATCACATCTTCTGCCGACATGAGAAAAAAAAATGGGGCAGATATTGTATCAACAACTTGCCTATGGGAAGAGGAGAATGTCTAACCTGAGAATTTCTACTTTTTCAAAACAGTGTGAAGAAATATTATCAAATGAAGATGTGGCTTTTAGGGAAATGGAAGAGTACAATAAAAGGACGAGAAGTAGATGTTGTAGGTTATGGAAAGTATGTTTACTAGAGAAACATACTAACACTACTGGATATTAGTAGAATCCTCATTTGGTAGTCATAATCGGGAATATGAAATAACCCCACTGTATAATTTTCTCCAGCAGTGTTCGACCACATGGTTACAGAAAGCTTGAAGGAAGATTGCTGGAATTGCTAAGTAATGCAACAAAAAGGAGAGGTACAAAATAGATCCCAGGAGTTACAAGTCAGTGACTGTAAATATAAACTATAAAATTAAATTGTGAAGAGGTAAAAAGATACAGCTGGTTGCATACATAAACCATAAGAAATTGTTCAACAAGAAATGGTGAGATCAAATGATTGAAAATAATAAAAAGATTGAAGTTGTTTCCGTGAGGGACTTAAGCAAAAAGCAAACTCAGAAAATAAAAGTTTATAGTTAACTATAGCATTGTTTGTATGACAGACCTATTTTTTATTAAGTCAAGAACTTGACTTTGATTCTCAAAATCCATGCAGAGGCATACTAAAAGAATACCTAATTAATCATTAAAAGATGAAAATGAAATCTGTAGTCTTACATGGACCATCTAGGTTATGTGTGAATTTGTTGAAAACTATCTACAGAAATTGAGATAGATAGGATATCTGTGAACTGGATGTTAGAGTCTTTTGTGAGAAAGGAAGAGTGGCTAGGAGGTTGGAACAGGGAGTCATAATTGAATAGGAGATTGTTAAACCCTGACAGCAAAGTCTCATTTATAATTACTTTTCCAAGATGAAGAGGGAGTAATAGTTTAGGATCAGCCCTACAGAATGTAGAGGAAACTGACTATGGAGAAACAGCCTTCAAATAATCTCTAAGAGAAGTGATATCCCCAGGGAGCACCAGTTTTCAGGAACTTGTAGAATATGTTCTAAGAAGAGGTTGAGGATGCTAAGAATTTTGCTGATACAGAGTGATATGAGAAGGACAGATGGACAGACACTGCTTTTGTGCCACTACAAATGCTCCTAGATTCTCCTATTGCTCTTGAGACATAAATTGAATTTCCATGCAGACTTTGACTACCTTCACCAGGTGCACCCTGAGAGTGCCTAATTTTTGGCCCATAAAACATATCTTTCTTCCTGAACAATAGTTTCTCTGACTCCTTGACATAGAAAATTCCCATGAAAACCCATTTGTCATTCATGCATATGCAACATTAAGTGCTATGGAGTTAATACCCATGAGGCCATCTTTGATCAGTGGGCAGTGAGAGCCAGTGGATGGATAACTGTGAAACACATTTCATAGCACCCTTTAGAAAATCCTGCGGGATAAACACAAGTTGCCCCTAGTGGTGCCCAATTTGCTAACTGCGATAGACTGAATATTTGTTCCCCTCCAAAACTCTTATGTTGAGACCTAATCCCAATGTGAAGGTATTCGGAAGTAGAACCTCTGGACGGTGAGTAGATTATGAGTGTAGAGCTCTCTTCAATGGGATTAGTGCACCCATAAAAGAGGCCCCAGAGAACCGCCTTGCCATCTTTCTCCGTGTGAAGACACAAGAAGAAGAGTAGTAGCTAGGCCTTGCCAGGCACTGAATCTGACAGTGTCTTGATTTTGGACTTCCCACTCTCCAGAACTATAAGAAATAAATGCTTGTTGCTTAAACCACCCAGTCTATGGTGGGTTTTTCTTGTAGCAGTCTGAATACATACTACACTTACCGCTTAGTCGCTTTCTCTTATTCTTTCAGGCTAATGTTCTTCATTCTTTCACCTTTTGATCACTTTTCTATTGAACTATCTGTACACATGATTTTATTGTAAGACTGCATTGGGAGAAACCCAGAATAAGACAGAGTTTGGGAAATAACAGAGAACTTCTTTGGCTTACACAGTGGTGGGGACACAGATTTATTATTTAAAATAATAAAGTAAGATAACAAGCTATCCCTGGGTTCTAGAAGTTTCAGAGATGCTTATTATTGGAGAAGTTTAGGCAGTCAGACATAATTGCCATCGAAGGCTTAAGGAATTATTGTCTGGGGTAATTCGTTAGTTGACATTTCCCAATTCTCTCTACTACATTGACTACAAATAAGCTTTTTGATTCATAGTCTTCCTCTTATAGGAGAGAGATAAATTTAAGGCAATTAATCTTTTGTAAGAGTTACTATAGCACTGAAAATAAAATGTATAGGAGATTTTCTAAGATGACATTGTCATGGGTTGAACTGTGTCCTCCCAAAACGTATGCATTAAAGTCTTAACTCTTATTACCTCAGAATGTGACCTCATTTGAAGACAGGGTCTTTACAGAGGTAATCGAGTTAAAATTAAATTAGGGTGAGCCCTAATCAAATATGATTGCAGTCTCTGTCAGAAGGGGAAATTTGCAGACAAACATGCAGGTGGAACATTATGTGAAGATGAAGATGAAGAAGATATTGGGCAATGCTTCTACATGCCAAGGAATGACAAAGATTTCCAGCAAACTACTAGAAGTTAGGAAAGAGGGATGGAACAAATTTTTTCTCACAGACCTCAGAAAACACCAACCCTATCAAGAGGTTAATGTTGAGCCTTCAGACTCCAGAACTATGACTCAATAAATTTTTATTACTTAAGACACTCAGCTTACAGTACCTTGTTATGGCAACCCTAGCAGACTAATAAGACATAGACAAAATTCTGATAAATTAAATCAAGAAAAATAGAAAGTAATGCAATCAGAAATTAGAGAAGTTAAACAAATCAGTTCTAGAAACAAATAAAATATGAACAAATATAAACAGAGAAGCAAATAAATTGTGGAATCACAATAAAATAGATTGAAAAATAAATTAGAGGATTTTACTAAAGATCTGAAAAATCCATATTGGTCAAATACCATGAAAGTAATTGAAAAATTACAGTAGATGGTTTTAATCTTAAAAACTTAAGTTTATTAGATACAGCCAATAACAACATCTCTTTGTCTCTTGTTAAGTGAATATTTATTCCAAAAATACTTCCAGCTTTCTTTCCGGTTGGGATGACTGTGCGACCTAGTTCTGCTAAAGGGTACTATACTGTGCGGGTTTCTGTGAGGACTCAGCTCTTAGCTCTTGGCTGAACACCCTTCATTTCCTCATCCCATTCTTGCTGGATAAACAAAAGTAAGAGTTTATTATGTGGCTACCATATTGTAAATATGGGTGAACAATTTTGGGAATTAACTAGAGCATGCTAAGAATGGTGCAACTGAAAAATACAAGAGCCTAGGTCCCTGGCATTACTTTTGGACACCCAAATCAAAACCAGTAATAAATTATGTAAGACTTATCAACTGAAAAACATAAACCATTTGTGTAACCATTGCTTGTTGCAGTTTCTGGGTATCTTTTCCCTTTAATTTTGGGCACCAGCTATAATTCCTAACACAGTAAGAACAGTTAACATGTAAGGTAATATTGATTTCCTCAGTAAAACAAGAAGTTAAAAAATGAGGATTTCAGTAGATGCCTAAAGATTATAAAATCCAACATTCATTCATGACTTTAAAATAAAGTTCTAGGTAACAGAGACATAACATAATAAAAAACATTTTACTTGACTCTTAAAGAAAAACATACTTAAGTATTCACTGACTGGCCCCACCATCCCTCTTGTTATGAAGTCCTGACACCAAGAAGTGATCCTCTCTTCATCCTCCATTTCTCTTGTCCCGTCAATTTTTTTTTTTTTATTTTTATGGATACGTAATAGTTGTACATATTTATAGGGTACATGTAATATTTTGATATAAGCATATAGTGTGTAATGATCAAATCTGGGTAATGGATATATCACATCTAACATCTATTATTCCTTTGATTGAGAAGATTTCAAATCTACTTTTCTAGTTATTTTGAATTATACAATAAATCATTTTTAACCACAGTTGCTCTATTGTGCTACTGAATACTAGATCTTAGTCCTTCTATCTAACTGGATTTTTGTTTCGGGTACCCAATCTTTCTTTATCCCTCCTCCCGCTACCCTTCCCAGCTTCTGATAACCACCACTCTATTTACTACCTCCATAAGATCAATATTTTTTAGCTCCTACCTATGAGTGAGAATTTGACTTCTTTTTTTCTGTGCCTGGCTTACTTTACTTAACATAATGTCTTCCAGTTCCATCTATGTTGCTGCAAGTGACAGGATTTCATTCTTTTTATAGCTGAATACTATTCCAATGTATATACAAACCACATTTTCTTTATCCATTCATCACTGATGGACACATCCTTGATCCATTTAGTACTCATTTAGTACTTTCCAGGTTCACCATAACAATCTTTGTTCAAGCAACTCCCTTCTCTGGATGGGGCAAATGCAGTGGTCTTTTAACTGCTCTCCCAATTTGTAGTTGCCTCCCTCCCTCTCCATTCATTAGAGGGTTATTTTCACCCTGCAATTCTGTTCACTTGACATGACATGTCACCCTGCATTGTGCCATGCTCTCTCCCCAAACTCATCCTTCCACGTCATATTCCCTCAGCCTAAAACATTTCCCCATTCACTCCACTTACCTTCTAATCCCACCTTCGTCTAATTAACTGCAGTCAAAAGTCATTTAATGATGGAGATACACTCTTAGAAACGTGTTGTTAGGCAATTTCATTGATGCGTGAACATCATAGAGTGTGCTTACGCAAACCTAGATAGGATAGCCTACTATACACTTAGCCCATAAGGTATAGCTATTTTTCTTAGGCTACAAAAATGTTATAGGCATTTTACCGTACTGAGTGCTGTATGTAGGCAATTGTGACACAATGATAAGTAATTGTATATCTAAAAATATTTAAACATAGAGAAGGTACAGTAAAAAAATGGTTTTATAAACTATGGGATCATTCTCATATGTTCAGTCTGCCATTGACCAAAACATCATACACACACGACTGTACTTCCAATACTTTGGCTCTTTCACCAAATGTCACTTCCTTCAGAAAAATCTGCCCTGATCCTCGAATCAATATCACACCCTCCTGTCATATGTTTTCAAGGCATTTTGCCTGGTTTTCATGAATTTGTCATTTTATAATTCAATATTCATTTGATTAATCACCATTTCACCAGATTGTAAAGTCTGTAAAGACAGGTTTGTACATATTTGCTCTGTTTTCTCCCCTTCCGCATAATTCTTTGCTAGGTAATATATAGATAAAAAGGGTATTTTAACATATAGGACATTGTCCAGGAATCTTTAGGATTACGAGGAGTATAATTACAAACAGCTTTGAAATTGATTCTAATTTGAGCCCCAGTACAGTTGCTAAAATGAACAGTTATATAAGTCATTTAAATGCTATAGTCATTTTAAGTAAGAATAATATTTCTTATACTTAAGACTTACACTTTTAATATTTTAGACATCTACTTACCAAGAACAAGTTATATTAATGTACAATAATTTGACTCCTATCTCTATGAGAAATATTTGACTAAAGGTTATGTTTTAGTTTACTTGTGAGTGTGTGTGACATCTTCATGAATAATGAAATGTTTAATTCAGCAATTATACATACATTTTTAAAATGTTTTCATGAATTTACATATTTTAATCACTCATTCAATTAGTTTTGTGTGTGTCAATATAGTAAGTGTTAAAGAAATATATAATTTATATAAGCCTAAGCTTGAATTAACAAGCACACGTTTTATAGTTAGATAAAATCGGGATTAAATCTGACCACTTACAAATGGTATGACCATAGGCGTATTATATACACCCTCTATAGCAACAGAGGACAGAAATAACTTCACTAGTCACCACAAAAAATAAGCATGATGTTAACATAAGTGCAATTCACCTAGATTCCAGAAAATGTGGATGTTTTCTTGTTTTATAAGATTTAAACATTCTTTTGATGTCAAGACATAACATATTGACACTCAGATAGATAAAGGGCAGCACCCTATTATTTAAAACTTCAGAGGAGAGGCTGCCAGACAGGGTCACACAGGGGGTCGCACCTGGGGACAGGGTAACGGCAAGCCAGAGATATAGGGAGCAGTAAAGGTGTGGCAAGTTGGTAGGTTTAGGTTTTGCTAACTCTTACAGAATTGGCTAATTTAAATGGTTTATGTGACTTCACGACATAGGAGCTTTCTCTTGCTGTCTGGTATCTGGCCCTGGAGCAATTAGGGCTGGTGTATGGTGATTCCTGAGGGTGAGAGCCTTATAAAGAAAAGAGTTGGTCTATGGACTTAATCAGCCACTCAAGAAAGGGAACTGCCTCAATTTCAGAACTTGTTATTGGTCTATTCAGGGATTTGACTTCTTCCTGGTTTAGTCTTGGGAGGGTGTATGTGTCCAGGAATTTATCCATTTCTTCTAGATTTTCTAGTTTGTTTGCATAGAGGTGTTTATAGTATTCTCTGATGGTAGTTTGTATTTCTGTGGGATCATTGGTGATATCCCCTTTATCATTTTTTATTGCATCTATTTGATTCTTCTCTCTTTTCTTCTTTACTAGTCTGGCTAGCGGTCTATCTATTTTGTTAATCTTTTCAAAAAAAAAAAAAACACCAGTTCCTGGAGAAATAAGAATGCTTTTACACTGTTGGTGGGAGTGTAAGTTAGTTTTACCACTGTGGAATACAGTGTGGCGATTCCTCAAGGATCTAGAACCAGAAATGACATTTGACCCAGCAATTCCATTACTGGGTATAAACCCAAAGGATTATAAATCATTCTACCATAAAGACTCATGCACATGTAGGTTTATTGCAGCACTGTTCACAATAGCAAACACTTGGAACCAACCTAAATGCCCATCAATGATAGACTGGATAAAGAAAACGTGGCACATATATGCCATGGAATACTATGCAGCCATAGAAATGATGAGTTCATATCCTTTGCAGGGACATGGATGAAGCTGGAAACCATCATTCTCAGCGAACTAACAGAGGAACAGAAAACCAAACACCACATGCTCTTGCTCATTAAGTGAGAGTTGAAAAATGAGAACACAAGGACACAGGGAGGGGAATATCACACATTGGTGCCTGTCCGGGGATGGGGGGCTAGGAGAGGGAGAGCATTAGGAGAAATACCTAATGTAGATGATGGGTTGATGGGTGCAGCAACCACCATGGCATGCGTATACCTATGTAATAAACCTGCACATTCTGCACATGTATACCAGATCTTAAAGTATAATTTTTAAAAAGGCGGGGGGAACTGACCAGCCTCTAGCCAGGGTCTCAAAACTGAGTAAAGACAGCATTTCAAAAAATAAACAAATTGACAAAAACAAACGATATAAACAAAAATATTATATTTCCCCTGCTCATCACCTGTAATTTAATACATTTTTTGTGATTGGAAAAGTGCATAAATCTTATGTTAGAATTGAAAGTAAAGAAGCAAAGCTATTTCTGTTTTCTAGAATATGATTAGGAATATATAGCTGGAAAACAATTTATGGAAAACTGTTACAAACAAAATTAAAACAGCAGGTTATAAATCAACATACAAAAAATTAATGGCTTTTGTATACATAAAAACAAGAAAAAATGTAATGAAAGAATAGAAACAATTTATGACTGAAAATAAAATAACAAACATAACAATAAGAAGAATATCTAAGCATAAGCTTAACAAAAAATCCAAAACTTATAAGAGAAAAATTTACAAAGATTACTGAAAGACATCAAAGTATAACTGAACAAATGAAAATATATTTTTGGATAGGAGAACATCTTAAAATTTTCATCCTAAAGTTATGTATAAATTTAATCCAAAGCAATAAAATTAAAATTAGATTTTATCCTGGATACAGAAAAATTGAATATGGAAAAAGTATGTTATAAAGATAGCATCTTAAGTCTAAGAAAACATGAACCTCTTAATAAATGATGTTGGAATAGTGAAATAATCATGGCAAAGATAAGGTTGGTTGCTTATACTTAAATTACAAATAGGTAGGACACTGTAACATAGGCATAAGAAAAAATAATGCATAAATAAAAAATTAGTACATTTATTTGTTTAAATTTATTTATTTATTTATTTATTTTTTGAGACAGAATCTCACACTTTGTTGCCCAGGCTGGAGTGCAGTGGCTCAATCTCAGCTAATCAAACCTCTATAATCCAGACTTATCAACTCAGACGAAATAGAAGAAAATGTTAAATGATAGTAAATATTGAGTCAGCAAAATTCAGACTGAAAGTAAATCTGTAAGACAAATAAACCAGATTTTCTCAACAAACAAATTGCAAGGAAAAAAAAGAGAGAGAGAGAGATGGAAGGATGGTACTGCTGTCAACTAACCACAATGTATAGATTCTAATTCAAGCAAACTGTAAGAAAATAAAAACTATGAAACAATTCCTGAAATGTGAGAAACAACTGGCTATTTAACATTGAGGAATTGTTACCCAGTATAATGCCCAGTGTAATGCCAACATGACATAGCTGAATTTCTACCCCACACTTGCTTGTCTTTAAGAAACAGAATGCCTACAATGAGCAGTTCTCCACCTAACCTGCTGAGACTGGTGATATTCAAGATGACAGTTCACTTGACCTCAGAAGAACCTCTAACTTCATTATAATCTATCTCCATTCTAAATGACACTTCCAACAGCACCATGACAATTAACAATTACCATGAAAACAACCAGAAGAAAGCATAAAAGGACGAAAAGGAGGGGGCTCTACAGATCTAAGAAGTTCTCCACACATTCCCAGAGACGATATGAATGTTTCTCCCATTGTCTTTAATGCCCAACCCCTTCATTAGAGATACCCTATATCTGTGACTTGCCAACTCTCTTGAAATGAGAAGTTGATTTGTGAGTCATGCTTCCACTTCTCAATTCCATGGCCATTGAATAAAACCCGCATTGCTTGTGGCTCACATTTGGTTGAGTACTGACTTCAAGACACCAAACAGAGAAAGACCCCACATTTTGGGGGACCAGTTTTGTCAGTAACAGAATCATTGTTTATTGAAGTGTGATAAAGGCAATAAAGTTGCCCAGCTGTAAGAGTCCTTACCATTTAAAAATACATACTAAAATAGTTACAGATGAAATGATGAAATATCTGATTTCTTTCAGAATAATCTGTAATGGGAGGGCAAAGAAAGTGAATGAAGGTATAAACGAAACGGGATTAGCCATGTTGAAGCTGGTGATGAGTACATGGGCACTCATTACGTTATTTTCCCTACTTGTATACATAGATGATTTTTTTTTTCAAAACAATGTTTAAAAAAGAGAAGTATGCCCCTCAGTAAGATATTGCTTAAATTTTATCTCTCACTGCCTTACTAAAGAAAATCAAATTTCTAAGCTAACTAAAAACACCTTATGTGGACAGTATAGCCTTCCATGACAGTTTACCATTATGTTTTGTGATTTCCTCTCCAAGCACCATTACTTTATTTTGAAAGTACTATCTTCCAGCCATAAAGATATTCTTCCTTGTCACCCACTGTCTTTGCCTGTATTGTTCCATATACTTGGAAACTCCTTTTTATCCACTAAAACTGTTTTTATCTACTATGCTTCTGATTTTTTTTAATCTATTAATGGCTAGCTCAAAAAAAAAATTTCTCTGCGAAATATTTTTCATTATCCCTCAGGATCATTGAATAGTTTTCATGGCCCATAGACCTTAGTGAGCGTGACTAATATATTAAGAGTCTACCTAGTATTATTTGCATGTGTACTTTATTTCACCTGCTACACTGTAAGTTTTTGAGATTAGGAGCTGTGTCTTTTTAATATTTAATCCATTATCAATGGTCTCTAGAAAGTAATAGATGCTCAATGAAAGTGAGTTTTTTTTTTCATTTTTTTATTATACTTTAAGTTTTAGGGTACATGTGCCCAACGTACAGTTTTGTTACATAGGTATACATGTGCCATGTTGGTTTGCTGCACCCATCAACTCATCATTTACATTAGGTGTTTCTCCTAATGCTATCCCTCCCCCAGTCCCCACAACAGGTCCTGGTGTGTGATGTTCCACACCCTGTGTCCAAGTGTTCTCATTGTTCAATTCCCACCTATGCGTGAGAACATGCGGTGTTTGGTTTTCTGTTCTTGTGACAGTTTGCTGAGAATGATGGTTCCCAGCTGCATCATGTCCCTGCAAAGGATATGAATTCATCCTTTTTTTATGGCTGCATAGTATTCCATGGTGTATATGTGCCACATTTTCTTAATCCACTGTACCATTGGTGGACATTTGGGTTGGTTCCAAGTTTTTGCTATTGTGAGTAGTGTCACAATAAACATACGTGTGCATGTGTATTTATAGTAGCATGATTTATAATCCTTTGGGTATATACCCAGTAATGGGATTGCTGGGTCAAATGGTATTTCTAGTTCTAGATCCTTGAGGAATCGCCACACTGTCTTCCACAACGGTTGAACTAGTTTACACTCCCACCAACAGTGTAAAAGCAAGTTACATTTTTAAAAAGTCACTCATTTAATCTTCTACCCTACTCACTGGCATATAAAATGTACATTGTCAAAAATTACTACAATTTTAAATAGATGGTTTTCAAGAATATAATAATTTATATCTTTGATTTGTAATGATAGTATACATTACTATTTTTAACTTTCTTGTTTCCTTTATCTTGGGCTATTTTGAAGAAAATAACTGGAAGTATTAAATGAAAAACTAAAACAAAACAAGCATAACTACTACAAATTCACTTATAGAGAAAATATGCTTAGAAAAGTCTACCCTTCATTTTAAAACAATTTTAACAGTATTGTCACTAGAGAAACCTTTTTTCAGAGGATTTATCAGTTCCATGCAATCTGCAATCATTCTACTTTCATCAGCTCCTAGGAAGCCCATTGCTTCACTAATAAAAAGAGGCTTCCTCTTGCAATCGATATCAATCGAATTCAAGTAGGACACTTATTTGTGAACATGCTCATTTGAAATGTCATTAGAGGACAAAATGAGCCTGTAGTAATGAATAATATTCTACTGTATTTAGAGTAACTTTAAAACTGCTGATATTGACATAATAATGATAAAACTATAATAATCAAATACCAGTATTTCATATAGGAATCATGAGAAATCCCTGTCATTTTTATGACAAAGGTTTGTTGTTAAAATTATCTTAAATGGAGAAAAGTACAAAAGTTGAATCAGTAGATAGTTATTCCTGAAACTTTACATTATTTGGGGATTCAAAATATTACATATAATATATAGTATATTTATATTAGTAGTATATTAATATATTTAGACATGAGAGGAAAGTTATCTGATCAGTCCCTACCTTCAGGGATCAGGCAACTGAGGGAGAAATGAGTAATTAGGTTGCTGATATTGATGTTGAAGTTACAGACAGAGCCCAGCCTGGTAGTGACAGAGGGGCAATCCTCACAGCTCCCCCGACTTCTAGAATGTTGCCCATTCCACTCCACTAAGTTGTCTGTTGTTTGATCTCAAAAAGAGTTGTAGTGATATTTTAACAGCACCAACTTTCACCAATATTGTTCATAACTTGAGAAAGGCATCCCTGGCATAACCACATTCCCAGATTATAAGGTAGAAAAGACAGCAAATACATTGCTGTCTTTGCTATGGAAGTTAAGATTAAGAATGCTGAGAAGGTGTAAAAAATAGGTTAGATATAGTATAATTTCCCAGTGATAAATGGAGTCTTAAAAAATAAATAATATTGATTAAGAATTGCACATATGGAAAACCAGAATTAAGTTCAAAAAGCCTGCAATGAAATGTGGCTATCAGAAGTGCTAATGCCTGGTAGTCCATGGTGTATACATACCACATTTTCTTTATCCAGTCTGTAATTGATGAGCATTTAGGTTGATTCTATGTCTTTACTATTATGGATACTGTGCAGCCATAAAAAGAGAATGAGATCATGTTCTTTACAAGGACATGGATGGAGCTGGAGGACCTTACCCTAGCAATTTAATGCAGGAACAGAAAACCAAATACTGTATGTTCTACCGTATGTTATATGTGGCAGCTAAATGATGAGAACACATGGAAACACAAATGGCAACAACACACACTGAGGCCTATCAGAGGGTAGAGGGTGGGAGGAAGAAGAGGATCAGGAAAAACAATGAATGGGTACTAGGCTTAATACCTGGGTGATGAAATGATCCATACAACAAACTCCCGTGACACAAGTTACCTAGGCAACAAACCTACACATGTACCTTTGAACTTAAAAGTTAAAAAAACGTTAACAGGGAAATAACTTGAAAAAAAAAAAAGAAATGCTAAAGTCAATGCTTACTTTTTCTTTACCTACACAATTTCAATCGGGCAAAATTTCATTGGAAAAAAATACTGTAAAAAAGTACAAAAAAAGTGTTATCTACGGCAATAACTTGGCATACTAATTTTTTCATATGCATATAAAAACATTCATTTATCCCATAATATTACTTTTGACCAATATTTAATTAAAATAAAAGTATCTTTTAAAATGTCAAATGCTATGGAAGATTATGGAAGTTAAAGTCTACTGAGGGTTCATTGAAATGACAAGATCATTAATGACTTCAGTGACATTAATTCAAATGAACCTGGAAGCTACAGTGATTTGAGGAATGATCAAATAATTTGCCATTATCTTGACAAAATCTAGACTTCATTTCTCTTATTTAATCAGTTTTAAACCATTTGTTTTATGTTAATTTTCTATTTCTGTGTAACAAATTATCACAAATGTATTAGCAGCTTACGACATTATCTCACTGCTTGTTGGGTTAGATGTCTGGGAGATTTGGGCCAGGTTCTCTGCTACGGCTATCACAAGGCTGAAAATGAAAGTATCTGCTGAGCTAGGCTCACACTGAAGGCTCTGGGGAAGAATATGCTTGTTTACTCACTCGGGTTGTTGGCAAACATAGTTCCATGCAGTTGCAGGGCTGAGATCCCATTTCCTTGCTAGCTGGTGGCTAGAGGTCATGCTCAGATCACAGAAGCCGCTCTCTAGTCCTTGCACAAAGGTCCTACATCTTTAAAGCTAACAATATCACATTGACTCTTTAAACTTAAGCATATCCGGCCGGGTGCGGTGGCTCAAGCCTGTAATCCCAGCACTTTGGGAGGCCGAGACGGGCGGATCACGAGGTCAGGAGATCGAGACCATCCTGGCTAACACCGTGAAACCCCGTCTCTACTAAAAAATACAAAAAAAACTAGCCGGGCGAGGTGGCGGGCGCCTGTAGTCCCAGCTACTTGGGAGGCTGAGGCAGGAGAATGGCGTAAACCTGGGAGGCGGAGCTTGCAGTGAGCTGAGATCCGGCCACTGCACTCCAGCCTGGGCGGTTAGAGCGAGACTCCGTCTCAAAAAAAAAAAAAAAAAAAAAAAAAAAACTTAAGCATATCCAGAGGTCATATATGAGAAAAGGGAAGTTTGGGGACTAGATAATATAAAAAGGAATTGTTTTAAAACATGAATTCCATTTAAAGAGAAAAAGAGAATACTTTGGCCTTTATGTTCAATACTAAAATACTCTAGCAATTTTCATATGGAGAAATATTCAGACTTCCCTCTGTGTCTTCAGAGGAAACTACTAGGGCCTATCTAATAAAGATATGTTAAATTAGATTTTGGCCTCATATAGGAAAGTATTTTCTTACCTATAGAAGTCTCCACAATTGGCATGGACAGACGGTTTTATAAATCAATTTATCAGTAGTGTTTTTCAAGTAGAATTCAACGATATCAATAAAATATAATAAAGGGATCCATTCTTCAGAAATAGAGCTAAAGCAAATAACTTTCAGGTAATATCTCACTCCTCAATTCCAAAGTCTGTTAAAATGTGTAAATTCTGTCATATGCCTTCCTAGGTAATAAAAACCACTATATATCTCTCTCAATAATACAAATTAGTTTACTATACTTACGTAAAAACATATTAAAGTTCATCAGATTGTAGCAATATTCCTGTACTTGTGAACATAAGCTTAGGCCTATAGAATACAAAGGTTTCTCTCTTGTTCTAGAGCTGTGTCGTCCAATGGGGTGACAGTTTGGGCACTGTGCCTCACACCTGTAACCACAGCTCTTTGGGAGGCCAAGGTGGGCAGATCACTTGAGGCCAGGAGTTTCGAGAACAGTCTGGCCAACATAGAAACTCCATCTCTACTAAAAATATAAAAATTGGCCGGGCGTGGTGGCACACGCCTGTAGTCCCAGCTACTTGGGAGACTGAGACAGGAGAATTGCTTGAACCCGGGAGGCAGAGGTTGCGGTGAGCCAAGACTGCACCACTGCACTCCAACCTGAGTGACAGAGCAAGACTCTGTCTCAAAAAAAAAGAAAAGAAAAAAGAAAGCCATTGAGTCATAGGGGATTCTAATGAATGCTGCTGTAGAGGAAGGAAAAAAAGAGTTCAATAAGGTTCAGTAATGTAGCTCTTTTTACAGTAAAATTATTACCTTACAGATATCAGCCATTATATTGCTGTATGGTGATTTATTAAAATTTGTTTATTTTTGCTTTTATTGATGCATAATAGGTGTAAAAAGTTTCAGCATACATGTGATAATTCAATACATTTATATAATTTGTAGGGATCGAATCAGTATGCTTGAGATATTCATCACCTTAAATATTTGTATTTTCTTTATGCTAGAACCATTCACATTCTTCTTTTCTAGCTATTTTGAGATATATAATGGATTACTGTACACTATAGTTATCCTACTGATCTCTCTAACAGTAGGTCTTATTTCCTCTACCAAAATGTATATTTGTACCCATTAATCAACTTCTTTAATCACCAACTTGCTCCTGCTATGTGTCTTGCATTGCTCCAGGCACTAGAGAAAAAGCTGTAAAGACAGGAAAAAACAAACAAACAAGAATTCCTTCCCTAAAGCAGTTTACCTTCTAATGAGAGCAGACAGTAAACAAATTAACAAGTGAAATATAAAGTATGTTAGATGGTGATAATTGCCATGGAAAAACTAAGGCAGTGAATCAGAATTGGGATTGCTGGAGGGGAGAAGCAGGATAGAGGATGCATTTGGAATTGCTATTTTCATAGGTGGTTTGGAAAGGTCTCGCTGAGAAGGTGGCACATATGCAATGGAGGGAGAGAGGGAGCCATGTGAATGTCAGGGGAAAGAGTGATGGGAAAATATCAAGTGCAAAGTTCCTGGCCCCTACTTTGGATGGAATATTCAAAGAACAGCAACTTGGTAGGAGGCATTATGACTGGTGCAGAGAGAAGGAGGGAAGGGGTGGTCAGGGATAAGGTCAGAGAAGTAAGACAGAGAGATATGTTCTTGCAGACACTGTACTTCTCTGCTTTGCTTTGGGTGAGATAAGATACAATTCAAGAATTTTAGCAAAGGAGGAACTTAATTTTCCTTCTGTAAAATGTAAACAATTCTGTGTATTTTTTTTTTAAGTCCCTATGGGAAATTTTCCAGTGAACAAAGTAGATGCTGGGTAATTAATTAGGAGGGAAGAAATGAAGTTGGCTTGAACTAAGATGAATGGTGAAGGTTGTAAGTAGTAAATTCTGGAGATAGAGCCCACAGCATTTGCTAACAGAGCAGACATGTCCTGTGAGAAGAAATGTATCAAGGATTCTTTAAGTGACCTTTCTCCTTTTATTGTATTATTAAATTCACATTAGAAAAATGCACATATTCAATAGAATTATTTTTATAATGAACACACTTTTGGCTATGAAATTCTGACCTTCTGGAAGGGCAAGTGAGAATTTACTTTCAGAAATACACAAACGAAAACATAAGTGTGCCCTTAACAGTGGAAATCAAAGTTTAAATGTTAAATGATGGTGGTTGAACCACTTTAAGGCATTAGGTAGACTGATTTTTCTTCAACACTTTACTCAGACAAAGTATCACACATAACGGATACATGTATAAAAAGTTGTTCAACAAAATTTTATGTTAAAATTCAATGACCAGTTATTGAATTACGTTTTATTACTTAACTCAAAAAGAGCTTTCAAAATATACCATGTAGAACGCAGTACCAATTCATGTTATGCTACAGAGTTACTCAATTTCAGTCCTATTGACGTTTGGAACCAAATCATTCTTTGCTCTGGGTCTCCCCTTTTCATTATACAAAATTTAGCAGCATGGCTGGCCTCTCTGTACTGGATAACAATAAACCCCACCCTCAGTTGTGGCAACAAAATGCTCCCCATCATGAGAAACTTTTGTTAAAGCTGTAACAAATTAAACTTTTTTTTTTTTTTTGAGATGGAGTCTCACTTTGTCGCCCGGGCTGGAGTGCAGCGGCACGATCTCGGCTCACTGCAACCTTTGCCTCCTGGGTTCAAGCAATTCTCTTGCCTCAGCCTCCCAAGTAGCTGGGACTACAGGTGTGTGCCACCACACTTTGCTTATGTTATGTATTTTTAGTAGAGACAGGGTTTCACCATGTTAGCCAGGATGGTCTCGATCTCCTGACCTCATGATCCGCCTGCCTTCACCTCCCAAAGTGCTAGGATTACAGGTGTGAGCCACCACACCCGGCCACAAATTAAACTTTCATTACTAAGATAATTAAAGCAACAGCTAACATTTGTAGAAAACATACTAGCAGATATTCTGTTAGGGGTGTTAAAGGCATAATCTCATTCATTAACCACAGCCATACAATAATCTAATTTATTAACCATAGCCATACAATAAGAGGTCACTATTCTATCAGTTTGCAGAGAAAAATATTGCAATTTAGATATTGAATAACTTTCCCAAAGTCTCAAAACAAAGCAGTGGAGGAAACAGGACAATTTTGGAACTTTGGGCTCCTCCTTAGATTTCCTCACATAACAGGACTCTGAATCTAAATTTATAAATCTGTCTCTGTGATTTTAAAATATTCAGTGAATTTAATTAAAAGATCATAATTTAATTACTTAACATTGTTCATCAGAAGAAACTGGTTTGGTTTAATAAATATTTTCATTTTTCACCTTTTGAAAGTTTTTAATTCATCTACGTACAAACTAAACTAATTTGGTAAATGTATTGCTAGCAATCAAGTTTCATCATTGTTAATATTCTTGAGTGTTTACATTTAACCAATAAATTACATGATAATAGCTTTGTAAACAGCTAAGTTTGTGTATTCATTTATTTGTTTATTTATTTATTTTGCAGTGGGAACATTTTTAATATATTTAAGCTGGATTTCACTGAAATATGTTTTCTCAGCTATGTGAAGGGCAGTGAAGGAACGGGAAAAGGAGTAAAATGTGACAAAAGTATGACAAAGGAGTTAGAAAAAACATTTCAGGAACAAAGAGAACTAATTAACTCAAACATATGGTTCATCTCACTCTGCTAAGAGCTAATTGTGTTTTATGCACTCCAACTGTTAAAAGTACTGTGGTGTGGCTATTCATGTGAACGTAAATAGAAAGACGGTTAAAAAGAATTAAAATTTATAATGCATACTGTTTTTAACTTAATAAAATCCTATCCTTCTAGCTAACATAGTGTTCCAGTATATTAAATTTTCTGGTTAATTTGAAATGCTTATTCGAAAATCTTCCTAAGGTATATTAGTCTTTATTTTATCTTAATAAAAGTACTGTGGCAAATACGCCAAAGATAAGTGACGTTCTTTTAGTGTTTCAGAAATATCAGCAGTTAATAAGTAGTTACTCCATAATTCTGTTAAGTTTTATGCAAAATGTGCAGAAAAACATACTAAATATTTTTCATTCTCCAGGTGTCGCTATAAGTGTATTCCTTTGTGTATTTTTTAAAATTTTTGTGAACCACTCTCTCAAGTCTATATTTTAGAATATAAGCAAGAGAGGATAGTTGAGTTTTTATTGAGATCTACACATCTATACAATCTCTACTTAAAACACAATATTTAAAATTGAAAATAATTCTTTCAAGGCAAAACTTTAACCAGAAACATTTTTAAAATGAAATTTTTTTAAAATTGGAAATTAAAACATAAAAAACATGTTTTTATTATTTCCCAAAGTAAATAATTTGTTTTATAATGATATTTACTAGAGGGCATATTGTTGAAAGTTCTAAATACAGGTGTCTCCAGCTATCATCCTAAGTTCTAGTAGTGAATAAAGGAAATCTACTTTTTATCCTCTAAAAAGGTGAATTTTTGCCTTACATATCTGCCAGAGACTCCTTACTCCATGATCTTCTCAAAATCGTTAGTCAAACCTCATCCCATGGTCAGTGGTTTCAGACTTGAGTGCACATCAGAATCTCCCAAAGTTTCTGATTTAGCAGGTCTCAGCTGGGACGTGCGAGCCTGTATTTCCAACGGTGTGGCAGGTAATATTGATGGTGCTGGTCCAGCAAATACACTTTTAGAGGCTCTGTACTTGGAGGAATTTTCTCTGAGAATACAAACTCTGATCAGTAGCATATTCTCAGAGCTCTCAGTACTAACCACTTAAGTGTAGTAGACATTTAGCATTTAATTACACGTTTTAAAATTATTCTCAAATCTTATTTAATGTCAAAATTCTGTAAAGACAAAAATAATCCTACTTATTTTGCATTGTCCAGAGTTTCAGGTCCTCTGCCCCCATGCTATTTAGATAGTAAGCAGGTGTGATAGAAATATGAGAAATGTACAAAGGAGTTTTGAATTCAATAGGACCTCATTGATGTATTATGGTATTTGGATGATTTGTTTTTATGTCACATGTTTATATTCTGAAAATATATGAGATAAAATAAAAAATTAATTCAAGAAAATCATCTTGGGACAAAAACTCAAAACATCAAATCCAATCCTATTTCTACCAACAGTTTTGTGACTAAGCAACATGAAATTATCATCAGTCTGTACCAATGCAGTTGTGTGTTTTTTTAAAGTTATTATCATACAGTATAAAACCTACTCCTAAAATTAGAGCTCATTTAATCCAACAGGTCTAATCTTAGGAGTAGGTTTTAAGTTGCATAATAATAGCTTAAAAATAAAATACCCACGTTATTTTCTTACCCACTGATGACACTTCATGTTATCCTGGAACATACAATGGTTTGTGTACAAAAGAGAGAGGAGATTTCTAGCCCTCTCTTTAAAAAAGGGCTACTTTTTATACGTCATCCCAAAACAAAATAGCATGAAAAAAAAAAACAGGATGCCATACCTTTGCAGAAGAACTTATGCATCCCTACATGCCTATATTTCTTATGTTTGGTGCTATGTGCCTAGTTAATGATAATTAGTGTTTCATTGTAGGTTTTCAATGTACTCGTATCAAAGTATCAAATCTCTCAACTATATATGAACCATCCATAACATTATAAAAATATTAAATATCACTAAAGAGTAACCTATAATTTAAATAAATCTATTATGTTGAGGACAAGAAAAAGTTTTATCCATAGTTTTTAATATAAACCACAATGTGTATTTTGTTCTGTAGAATTAATGAATATATGCCACTGCTTATTATCCATTTGTTTTATTGATTTAATAAATAGGGATTCTAAATTGGGCTTTGAAGAGTTATTTCTTTTCTCTTCTTTAATAAAAGAGTTGCATTGAGTACTTTTTATTTCCCTTAATAATGTTAATGCCCATGACATTTAATAAATCATATAAATTAGTATAAAATGTATAAACCACACTGTATTTTTATAAGTCTAACCTGCCTGTTGTATGTGCTGGGAGAATACATTGGTATTACAATTCTTTTGGAACACTTTAGAATAATTTTTGTTTACTTTAACAGAGTAGGAGTAAGCCGGAACTAAAGTCTGTTTTAGCATTTAAATTTTATATTAGGGTTTTAATCTCTCTGTGGACCACAAATCCATTTTTCTTTGATCAACAGAAACGTTTAAAAAAAAAAAAAAAACCAGCAGCATACATAAAAGCAAATAAACCTACAAAAAGCCCAGCCCCTCACTACCACAATTCTATTTTGTCCACTCAGCACATTTGCTACATTTTTTTCTTGTAACAGAGAGGAACCAGTGTGCTAATTACAAAACCATCAGGAGTTTATAAACATGCTTTTCACTACTTCTCCACTCCTTTGATCCAATTCAAAATGGTAACTCTTGACCTTTTTGGTGTCTCAAAGGCACAGCTAAGTATTCAGCAGGAAAACATATTTGCAAATGGGTTTACAGAATGGATTTGCACGTGAACTGCACCCTTCAATACTTGTAGATATATAAGAAAGTTTCTTAATTTCTCTGTCTCAGTTTCTTCATCTGTAAAGTGTAAATATTTTTTAAAGTACAGTTGACCCCTGAACAATGTGGGAGGTGGGGTGCCAGCCCCACATGCAGTTGAACATTCATGTATAACTTTTTTTTTTTTTTTGAGATGGAGTCCAGCTCTGTTGCCCAGACGAGTGCAGTGGCAGAATCTCGGCTCACTGTAACCTCCGTCTGCCCGGTTCAAGCAATTTTCCTGCCTCAGCCTTCCCAGTAACTGGGATTACAGGCACGGGCCACCATGCCCCACTAACTTTTGCTTTTAGGAAAGACGAGGTTTTGCCATCTTGGCCAGTCTGGTCGCAAATATATACACATATTATATACCACATCCTTACAATAAAATAAGCTAGAGAAAAGAAAATGTCTTTAAGAAAAGCATAAGATAGAAAAAATACATTTACAGTACTGTACTGTATTTGTTGATACCACAGGTTTATGTTTGTTAGAAGATGCATCATCTGTCTGAAATGGCAGGCAACCACAGCTGCAGACCTCAATCAACAGTACATACCAAGTAATTCAACTTTTCTGGTAATGTCATGACTTTCCTCTCCTTCCTAGGAGCACATCCAGCATCACTAGTGGCATTTCGAATGGGTCTCATGACATTATTCAAAGTTTACGGTAACACGCTAAATGCGATGAAAAATATATGAGAACCATGAACGACCCCTTTAACTGCATTGTACAATTTACCGGAGTGAGGAGCTGCTCATACAGAGATGGTTAGTGTCACATGGCATTTCAGCAGATACTCACAGTACTTAAAATCACAGGTGGTGGCCACAAAATTATGACAGTAGCACAGTATGTAACAGAGTTAATGTTATCCACTATGGTTGAACATTGCATCTTTACATTTGTCTGGATTTTTCTCAACTGTGAATGTCATCATGTAGAGTCTCTAAGTGCATACTTAAGTTTTGATAAATTTTAACTTTTTATGATAGATTTGTATATATTTTATGGCAGTAAGTGATAAATAGACTAGTCTTAGATTGGTGCAAAAGTAATTGCACCAGCCTAATATTTACATGTATCTTATGCATTTATGACATATCTAGCATTTTCCTTAATTTTTTTGAGGTTTCTGGACTGCACAGTTCACCTTTGAGGTTTTTCAAATTGTCATCAATCTCTAAAAATTTTTCCAACATGTTTATTGAAAAAAAAATCACTATCAGTGGATGCATGCAGTTCAAACTTGAGTTAAGAGTCATCTGTACCTGTTAAGACAAGTTTTAAGCTTAACTTCTCAACTCTGCTTCTCTAATGAGGCAGCATCTGCCACTCCATTATTGTGCTCCACAGTACTCTCGTACAAATTGCTCCCACTGCTGTTATCAAACTGTATTGTAAAGATGTATTTCCTACCCGCTTGCCTCTAAAAACAAACAAACAAAAATCTTTCAGAGTAGGGTCAGTGTTTAATTTTTCATAACTCTACTACCCAGCCCCCAGCCCTTAGAACATGCTGACGCAAAGTAGGCTCTCAATGTTTATTTAATGAGTAAAATAATTTTGGTGATAAAATTTGTAACTTTCACTAATTTGTAGTACATGCAACCTTGTTATTTAAACTCTTGTAAAGCACTATTAAAGAGTCTATTGCCATGGTCAGTGTGGTTTTACAACTAAATCAGGAACATATGGTAAAGGGGAGTGACCAACCCATGTTTAAAAAATAACCTTGAATTAATGCATATAATAAACTAGACACAATGTGATTTTGTTCTCCCTGAAATATCATTATAGCTCTTAGTGTAATCTCATTTTCATATTTAGTAACGTAATTGTGTGACTTGGCCTGGAAAAATGTAATTTTAGAATGTCTAAAGTATGTGTATCAGGCAACTCCTGGAAGAATCTGCATTGCCAACTAAGCCTCTCTTCTGTCCTGTAAATTGATATAGGAAAATATGTGTTTTTGTTTCCAGAAAGTAAAAGAGTTAAAATGGCAAATTAGTCATGATTAATGAACTGAACAGAATCAAAACATCTGATAATCTTTTACCTAAAGATCTTATACTAGTAGAAATGTGTCTACAAATGACATGCTTAACGGACAAGGCTTTACAGAAATGTCTTATCCACATGTAAAGAAGCATCTTTATGTGAAATGATTATTTTCCAATTGGAATAAGATATAAAAATAGAATTGTTTCTCCCCTCTAATGATGCCAAGTCCATGTTGATATTGAATAAGTTGTATTTTGCTTAATGACTTAAAATGATCAAGATTCCAAAGTTACTAAGCAATCTTTGTGGCTTAAATTCAAATATTGATCCACTCACCAAGTTTCATCATTTCAGTAGATTAGAAATAGAAACGAGGTTTTGACCTACAAATTAAATTCATGTCAGCATTATCCAATTATTTTAATCTAGAATACATATATTACATTAACTAAAAGGCAGTGATTCTAAGTAAAATTAATGATAATAGCTAATACCTCTGTATTAATTTATGTAAGTGCAAAGCTCCTCAATTTCGTAAGTGTCAGAACTGGATTCAAATTACGTCTCCTGATTCTAAATTCTTTGCTATTTTAACACCATAAGATTGCCTACTCCAACAAACTTGGTTCTTTGTATCCCTACACCTCTCTTTATAGGTTCTTTTGCCCTATTTGTGCTTCTTCCCAAATCATCATTTTTAATGTAGATACAACTATTGATGCCCAGTCAGTTCTGTACAGATGCTGGCTTCAAATTTTACCTGGTCTGTTCATTCCTTCATTTCCTTCCATTCTTAGCAATGTGACAATGAATAAATCATTAAGTGGATAATCTGATATATTAACCACTACTAAATTGCCAAATTCTATGAAATTACTTCAGAGCAATAAATCATGATATTGAGATTATCAGTAGTAGTAGTACAGGCATTTTGGTTACCACAGTCAGTCTTTAGACAAATCTTGGATTACACTATATAGACAAAGGAGGCCTTTCATAATTGTACAAGTCAATGATTCCCTCCTTGCAATGTTAGAATTTTCCCATTCTTGTTGTTAGTTACCATTATCAAAGGTTACATTGCTATCTTCATCTTACATTTTTCAACTGTCAAAGATGCGTAATAGGTAGTGTATCATCAAACCAAAATATATTTCTACATAGCAAAAATGGAGAAAGACTAAAATCTGTTGAGCACAGATAAAAATGTGTAGCTCAACCTAACAACATTAATGCCAACAATGTAAGCAAACAGAATTGCTGATTTCTGGTACATTTTGGTCATGTCAATTTGATCACTTTTTAAAAATGAATCATGGTAGTGATTTTTGGACATAGAAGGACAAGCTAGACGATGCTTCTAAAATACATTTTTTTATTCTTTTCATCACCTGAAAAATAAAGGAAACAAACAAACAACAAAAAAAAACCCAAATAAGCCAAAAATGCTGCATGCTCTGATTAAGAATTTTTGTAATTTTTTAAGTTCTCCAATAATTCAGTACAAAATATTTTGCACATATTTTACATCAGAACAATCCTGTCCCTGTGAATTTCATTTATACCTGAGAATCATTTGTTTATCCCTGGTTTTCTCCAAAGAGATTAAATGATAGCAAATATTAGTGTGTCTAGACTTTTATTCCAACATGAAGACTGCGGTCTTGAGTTTCAGAACAAATAAATGGCTAGGAAAATGAGACAGTGTATAAAATAATGGGTTCCAAACAAGAAATACCTATGGCTATAAAGAGAGAGGCAGATGGTGTGCATCAGAATACTCCAAATAATAAAGGACCTACTATTTTGTGTGGATCCCTAAAACTTGGCCTTAAAACCTGTTATAAGCGAAACACTCCTGTGTAGGACTCTTTTATCATTAGACTGTAAAAGAATTAGGCCTTCCTGATGAAGGTGAGTTCTTAAATTATGTTGATACTTTTTTGTCAAATGCCTGAGCAGAGTTAAAAGACATGTAAATTAAAGTTGACAAAAATACAATAAAGAGCCCCAAACAACAAAGAGTCATCAGCGTTTCTTGCCTCCAGGACTTCTTTGGCTTTCCCCTCCTGCTTTCCCTTATTGATTCTGTGGCAGCTCCATCTGCTCCATCTGTTAGGGTCCACTTAACACTGTAGTGCTTGTTGGTTTAAGAAAAAGCATGCCAAACTGAAGGCTTCCAATAAGTGATTTTTCTGCTTAAAATGTAAGGTAATTTGTAGAGCCATCAAAACACAAATGTGTGTCAACTCGTGTGTGTGTGTGCACATATATTATTAGACAACATAGTCTAGACGCGAAATTGCAGGGCTTGTCAAAAAATCGATGATGCCCCTTGAAAAATGGTTAATAAAGCATTCAAGAAACTGATTAGAAGACAGGTTAACTACTTAATAACTAACTTCTTTTTAGGTCCACTTTAATTGCGCTTACTTTGCTCACAATTAGTGTCCCGAAGGTAAACAAGGTATTGTGAGAAAACATTGACCCTAATTGCTGTTTGGGTAGAAAAATAAGTTGTATTTTACACTTGCCTGAATTGATTTGCTGAAGTAATACGTCAGGGATTTTTTTCAAACTACATAATTACTTTGTTCTCAGTGTAATGAAAAACACAGAAGAATGGCTTCCTAAAACTGAGGAAATAAATATTATCACTTAGAGTAAAAACTTTGCATAATAGAAAGAATACTGATTTAGGAATCAGGACTTCTGAGATTTGTCACTACCAAAGTTACTTTGCCTCAGCAATGGTAAGTTCTCTAGGTCTCACTTTCCTAAACTGTAAAATGAGGACTTTGGTTTTAATCTCTAAAATACTGTCAAATTCTAAAATTATTTAAACCTACCTTAATGCAATTATGCTTCCTCAGTTATGCTTCTATAACCACCTTAAAGATCAGCTTCTCTCTCTCTCTTTCTTTTCTTACAATTTCCGATAGTTTACAGACTTCAGACTAACAGCCACAAAGGTAAGAAATGTGTTTTAAGAAAATGCAGATTAAAATTTGGATATTTTGTCACGGATTATCAACTCTAATTTCACTAAAGTCTCAGCGTCTTTGCTAATTACAAATTAAAAGATTGGCCTGGCGCGGTGGCTCACGCCTGCAATCCCAGCACTTTGGGAGGCCGAGGTGAGCAGATCACAAGGTCAGGAGATTGAGACCATCCTGGCCAACATGGCAAAACCCTGTCTCTACTAAAAATACAAAAATTAGCCAGGCGTGGTGGTGCATGCCTGTAATCCCAGCTACTCAGGAGGCTGAGGCAGAAGAATCGCTTGAACCCGAATTCAACTCAAGGTTGCAGTGAGCCGAGGTTGCCGCCACTGCACTCCAGCCTGACAACAGAGTTAGACTCTGTCTTAAAAAAATAAAAATGAATAACAAATTTAAAAATATTTTTTAAATCCATGTATTAATAAAATGAAGTGAGAGAGAATTTACTGAATGTGCAAGCAATGAGCAGATTCCTGTGTCAGTCCAATATGCAATTTGACTGTAGACTAAAATAATTTTAGAGTTGTATGCAATCCCAGAGCTGTTTAATCTTACAAATATGTAAAGAGTTAGAAAAGTTGAATGGCTTCTTCTATTATTTTACAGTTTTATTGAAGTATAATTTATTTACAATAAGCTTCTCATTTTATAGAGTATAATTTTATGTTTTGACTTATGTATATACCCATGAAATCATCAGCAAATAAAGATAATTATCATATTCTTCACCCCCAAAAACTTCCTTGTGCCTCTTTGTAGCCTCTATTTTGACCCTTCTTCCCCTCCTTTTTCATTCCCTGGCAATTATTGACCAGCTTTCTGGTTCTGTACATTAGTTTGTCTTTTATGTAATTTTATATAAATGTAAAGATATAGTATATATCTTTAGTCTGGCTTCTTTCACTCAGCATACTTATTCTGAGATTCGTTATATTGTTACTAACTGGAGACAGTCTCCTAGTGGATTTGTATGTCTTAATTTTTGCATATCTTAGGAGCAGAATCACTAACTGCCTTTATTCTGGATTGTCTTTGCAAGGATGTTTGTATAGGCAACACACTTTGAAGACATAGTGTCTCTCTCCAGAGCAAAGGGTATGTCTATTTACTGTTCAGTATAATAAATTTATTGTCTTCCTTCACGGCAAAGGTTAAGCAGGTTTATTGCCTAGTATTAAAAAAAAAAAAAAAGGAATATTTAAACTTGGGATCCCTTTCCTGCATTCTTTTCATATTGCCCTGTTGGAACTGGGACTCAGGGAATCCATATTCTGGCTACTGCCATCGTGTGTACGAAAGTGCTTTGTCTCTGACCCGGGAGACTTGTGTCTTCTGCCAGAGTCTATGAAATTGTGACAGACTAACTTGTTAGCTTGCAAATCGGGTAAAATCTCAGTCCTTCACAGTTCTCGACAATTGTTTCATTTCATTTTATTACTATTAATCAACTTTGTGGACATACCTCAATTTATTAATCCATTCATCACTCAACACGCTAACATCACTTGATGAATTGGGCTATTCCCAGTTTGGGGGCATTACAAAAATAAAGTTTTTGTGAATATTCACATACAAGTATTTGTAAAAACTGTACATTCACTTATCTTTGGTAAATAACTAGATGTTGAGTGGCTGGGTCATATTGAGATATATGGTTATATGTTTAAGAAACTGCCATAAAGTTTTACAAAGTGATTGCATCATTTTACATCCCCACCAACATTCTATGAGGTTGAATCACATTCTCACCAATATTGGTTTAGTTGGTCTTTCACATTTCAACTGTCCTAATAGATATGTAATGGCATTTCATGATGGCTTTAATTTCCATCTGACTGTTAAAATTTTTTGCCCATTTTTGAGTTATTTTCTTATTATTAAATTTTGAGATATTTTGTATATGCTGGATACATACAAAACCATAATCAGGAATGTAATTTACAATTATTTTCTTCCAGTCTTGGTTTGTCTTTGCATACTTTCAGAATAGTGTTTGAAAAATAATATTTTAATTTTGATGAAGTAAAATGTATCTGTTTTTAAGTGAGTATGCTTTTAATATCGCATTAAGAAATCTTTTGACTAACAAAGTACATAAACATTTCTTCTATGTCTTCTTCTATATGTTTTATAGTTTTATGCTTTATATTTAAGTCTATGATCTATTTGGAGTTAATTTTTATATGTGGTACAAGGAATGGATAGAAGTTCCTTTTTTGCATATAGATATCCCATTTTTCCAGCATAATTTCTTGAAAAGATAGTTCTTCCTCCACTAAATTGTCCTTGCATCTTTGTCAGCAATGATCATGTGCATGTGTCTGCTTCTGGACTCTTTTTTCTGTTCCATTGAGCCATTTGCCTAACTACAATACTACACTGCTTATGTAGCTTTAAAATAAGTATTGAAATAAGGTAGTATTATTCTGACAATTTTTGTTTTGCTTTTGCAAAGCTGTTTCGGCTCTTCTAGAGCATTTACATTCTCAAATAAATTTTTAATTACCTTGTCAAATTCTACTCTACACTAACACACAAAAAAAGGCCTACTGTATTTCTAGTAGTGTTATGCTTAATTTATAGACTAATTTACCAAGGATTTATATCTCTAAAATATTGAGTATTGCAATCCAAGAACATGCTTTGTCTTCCTTTTATTTAAATATTCTTTAATGTTCTTTAATTTTTCTCAGTAATGGTTTACAGTTTCTAGTGTATAGGTCTTATGCATCTTTTGCCAAATTTATCCTAGGTATTTCATATTTTTGTTCCTCTGTTAAATGATATTTCTTTTTATTTCCAAGTTCCATTGCTGGCAGAAAATACTATGGTTAACAGTAAGGTATTATATATTGCAGAATAGCTAGAGGAGAGGCATTTGAATGTTCTTACCACAAAGAAATGATAAATGTATAAGGTGATGGATATGCTAACTACCCTGATTTAATCATTAGACAACATAGATGTGTATTGAATTGTCAAATTGTACCTCATAACTGTATATAATTATAGTATGTCAAAATTATAATGTGACAAAAGAGAGCTAATATTGACTGGGTACAGATATATAATTATTGTACTGGTATTTTGCAGAAACTTCAGAACTGAGATCTTGCTACACTTACTCATTTAAGTTAATTCTTATAGAAAACAAAGAGCAAAGGAAATGTAGACAGTGATATGTAACCATTCCCACATTAATTAGTGTACAAGATGGTTTCTAAATATTCATAATTAGTGAAAAATTTTTATAAATGTATCCTTAAATACTCACAGGTGTGCTTCTGTAACATTATTTAGAACAAGCACTTAGTACAGTGATAGGAATTGTTATCCAGGTTATATTTAGAAAACAGGTTAGAATATTAGTATGTAGAGTGATTGTTGATATAATTGGATTTAAACCTACCATTTGCTATTTCTTTGTTTTCTTTTTCTTTTCTATGCATTCTTTTGGATTGAGTATTCTTAATAATTCAGTTTATCTGAATAATTTTTATAATTTTATCTCCTTCGTTGAGTTATTAGTGATAACTTTGTTGTGCTTTCTATATAACATATACACATCTAAGTTATACTTTCAATTTCACTAACCTGGCCTTTATGCTGTTGTGAGCTATTTTACTTTTAGTAATTTTATAAATGCACATTATATTGTTATTGTATTTGTTTTAAACAGTGATCTTTTAAAGGAGTTTTTTTTAAATAAGGGAAGAAGTCTTTTATGCTTATCTACTTACTTACCATTTCGTGTGCTCTTTATTCTATCATATAGATGCAGGTATCACTTTGCTTTTACCTAAAGGACTTCCTTTAATGTTTCCCATAGCAAAGGTCTGCTGGTGAGAAACTCTTTCAGTTTCTCTATTTCTTTTTTTTCTTTTTTTTTTTTTAGACGGAGTCTCGCTCTGTCGCCCAGGCTGGAGTGCAGTGGCTGGATCTCAGCTCACTGCAAGCTCCGCCTCGCGGGTTCATGCCATTCTCCTGCCTCAGCCTCCCGAGTAGCTGGGACTACAGGCGCCCGCCACCTCGCCCGGCTAGTTTTTTTTTTGTATTTTTTAGTAGAGACGGGGTTTCACCGTGTTAGCCAGGATGGTCTCGATCTCCTGACCTCGTGATCCGCCCGTCTCAGCCTCCCAAAGTGCTGGGATTACAGGCTTGAGCCACCGCGCCCGGCCAGTTTCTTTATTTCTAAAGGAATCTTTCCACCTTTATTTTTGAAGATTTTGCTGTCTTTTTAATAGTTTTGATTATTCTGATATTGTTCCTCCATCTATCATGTGGCTTTTCCCCCCTCTAAATGGTTAAGATGTCTCTTTACAACGTGTTTTTGGCAATTTGACTTTGAAGAGCAATGGTAGTAATGTTTTTTGTTTCTTGTGCTTTGAGTTTATTAAGCTACTAAAACCATGGGTTAATAACATTCTTCACATTTGGAAAATATTCATCCCTTATTTCTTGAAATATGTTTCTGTCTCTCTATCTTCTCTCATGAACCTATACGAAGTCACTTAAACTTGGCTGTAAGCCATGGCTTACAGAAGCTCTGTTCAGTTTTTAAAATTTGTTTCATTTTGAATATTTTCTATTGCTATACCTTTAAATCCATGAATCTTGTCTTCTGTAGTGACTAACCTGCTGTCAAATCTACAGTGTATTTATTTTTATCTCAGAAATTATAGCTTTCATTTCAAGAAGTTTGATTTGAGTCTTTTATATATAATCCATCTCTCTAACATGTTCGAACTTTCTTCTATCATATAATATAGATACAATAATTGCCTTGGAATCTTTGACTACAAAGTCAACCATACATGTCTTTTTTGGGGGGGAGTCTCTTTCTACTGAATGATTTTTTTCTTATTATATTTATATTACCTTACTGCCTATTTTTTTGACTGCCTGACATTACGAATTTTATGTTGTTTAATTTTATAACTTGTTGTTTAGTTTTATAATGGTGTTTCAGTCAACCGTGGACCACATATATGACAGTGGTCCCCCAAAATTATAATACTATATTTTACTGTACGTTTAGAAACACAAATACTTACCATTGGGTTACAATTGCCCAACAAAATTATAATACTGTATTTTTACTGTACCTTTTATATGTTTAGGGACACAAATACCATTGTGTTACAATTGCCTATTCAGTGTAGTAATATGCGGTACAGGTTTGTGAACAATTTTGTGTTCCTATAAATATAGTTGCGTTGTATTTGGGAACAGTTAAGTTATTTGGAAGCAGTTGAGTTTTTCAATAGTCTTCCTTTTAACCTTTTTTAGGTGGAGCCAGAGTAGTGTTCAGTTATGAGCTGATTTTACCCTAGTACTGAGGCAATTCTCTACCCAATGTCCTAGAAACTAGGGCATTTTCCACCCTGGTTTTGAGGAATACAAATTATTCCAAACCTTATGTGACCTCTAGAAACTGTTTCCTCTGCTGCTTTAGAATATTTTGGGGGAGACTTCCTTACACAAATGCCTTTAACAGTGATCAACTAAAGACACGAGAGGGACCCTCTACAGATGTCCAGAATTCTTGTTCTGTCTCCACAGTTCTCTTTTTTCTGGTACTCTCTTCATAGAAATCCAGCTCTTTGGTCTCTTGGACTCCCAGTTCCATCTCCTCAAATTAGAAACACTGGAATCCTTGCCAGGGCCCCCCTTCCATGCCCCAAGCCTAGAAACTCTAAGAAGTAATTGGGGCAATGTCGGGTTGTAACTTATTTATTTACTCTCTCCCAGGTATCACTGTTCTGTGTTGCCTTATGATGCCCATGTCTAAAATGCATTGATTTATTTACTTTGTTTAGATTTTTAATTATTTCAAGTGTGGAAGACAAAGTTCTTTTAAGTGTTGAAGACAAAATCCTTGAAGCTGAATGACATTTAAGAAATTCTTTAGTTGCAGGTGTATTTGGAACCATAACCCAACGGGTAATGGCAGTACATCATAAGAATTAAGAGCTTAGTCATTGTAGTCTGAGCACACTGGGTATCAATCCAAATTTAACTGCTTCCTAGGTGCAATCTCATGAACAAAGTTTTAAATCTCATCAAGTTTCCATTTTCTCATCCATAAAACTGAAATACATATATAGTTCAAGAGATGAATGGATATACAGTCATGCTCTGCATAATGATGTTTCAGTCAACAGTGGCCACATATATGACAGTGGTCCAATAAAATTATAATAACTTACTTTTACTGTACATTTTATATGTTTAGCAATACAAATGCTTACCATTGTGTTGCAATTGCCTACAATATTCAGTACAGTAACATGCTATACAGGTTTGTAGCCTAGGGGCAATAGGCTATACCTTATAACCTACATGTATAGTAGGTTATACCATCCAGGTTTGTGTAAGTGCACTCTATGATGTACACACCATGAAAATGCCTAATTATGCATTTCTCAGAATACATCCCTGTCATTAAGTAATGCATAACTGTATATAGTGGTGCCAACAAGACTATAAATAGTAGGTAGCAAGTGTTACTTTTTATTTTACTATTAATGAAATTCGTCTGCCCTAAATAGTACTAAGGAATCATGAACTATGTTAAATAAAGGCTTATTCTTGTGTACTTGTGCATCCGGAAGAGAAACTGATCAGAAACGTGAATCAGTAAGTGGTCAGGCATGGAAGCAGAGCTACCACGAGTATTAAACAAAGAAGAGACCCATTACAGAAATTAAACATTACACAAACATGGGAGGAGTGAGGAAAGTAAAAATGTGACAAAATTTAGCAAATATTCATAATAAGAATAGCTCTAGTTTCCATTTTTTGTACTAATTATGCTTTTCACATTACATCTAAACTATCTTTGCTCAAAGTAACAAACACGTTTGCATCTAGAAATTTAATAATATTGTTTTACACTTTCATCTAAGATTTAATTTTGTATATTATGTAAAATACGAGTCAAAATTATTGATTTGGGGTTTTTGTTTTTCTTTTGTGCATACGGTTTCCTATTTCTGTATTGAAATTTGCTTTAAAAGCTCCACTGGCTTCTAAAAATGTTTTTTACTTATTTATTTATATTTAATTAATATGTAAAAATTGCATAGATTTATGTTATGCAGCATGATATTTTAATATATGTATATATTATGGAATGGCTAGATGAAGCGATTTAACATAGGTATTTACTTCACCTAATTATCATTGTTTTATGGTCAGAACACTTAAAATCTACTGTCTTAGCAAATTTGAAGTATGGAATACCTGTATATATTTATTAACTATAGTCAACCTGATGTGCAATAGCTATCTTGATCTTATGCCATCTGTCTTGGCTTTTGTTTCCTTTGACAGCTCTATTGACTCCAGTTATAGTTTTTGCATTCTTTATTAGTGATTACCGTAAAGATTGTAAAAGAGTAGTTAAAATTAAAAAGATTAGCAATGCCAAGTGTGGGCAATGATGTGGAGTAACTGAACACTCACATATTACTGATGGGAAGAAAAAAACTTACAGCCACTATGGAAAACATTTTGTCAGTTTCTTAACCATTCAGACATGTACCTTTCATATGATCCAGACATTCCACCCTTAGGTATTTACCCAAGCGAAATAAAAGTATATGTGTAAACAAAGATTTGTACACAAATAGTTAGTTACAGAATCTTTATTTGTGATAGCTCAAAACTATGATAAAAACTCAAATGTCTATCAAGAGGTAAATGGTTAAGCAAGTTGTGGTATATCTTCACAGAGGAAAACCATTCTGTAAAACAAGAAATAAACTATTGATACAATATAGGTAAATTTCAAAATCAGGTCATACACAAAAGGCTATCCTGTATGGTTCTACTTACATGAAATCTAGAAAAGCAAAGCTATGATGACAGGGCACATCGGTGCTGCTTGGGTCTGGTAACTGAGGAAGAGACTGACTGCAAAGGGGCACAGAAGACCTTTTGAGACAATGTAAATGTTTTGTAATATATTGTGGTTGTGTATACAAAACCACACAGAATTACCAAAACTCATTACATTGTAGAGTTAAAATGGGTGGATTTTATTGTATGTAATGTACAGCTCAGTGGATCTGGGAGTGGAGGATAGTGAAAGAGAGGGAAAGGGAGAGGAAGAGAAAGACAGAGATGGAGACAAAGAGACAGAGAGAGGTGGAGGAGGATGAAGAAGAGAAGAAGGAGAAGGAGGAGGAAGGTGAAGAAAGGAAGAGGAAGAGGAGGAGAAGGAGGAGGAAGAGGAGAAATATTTACCGGCTAAGACATAAACTAGAATGGATCATGAAATGGGTCCAACTTTTGGTAAGTAACTCCTGAGGTACCAGAAAGTAGATCTGACAGTGAAAAATGAATGTATAATAAGGTACTACCAGGGCTAGCCAAAGTAGAAAATAAGTGCACTTTTATCCATTTGTCTTGCCAGTAGAAAACAGCCAGAATTATACTAAGAAGGCTGTTGCTCTCCAAATTCCATATGAATTCCTCTCATTGGTAGGACTCATTTGGCATACAGAAAACTTTGCTGCACAGGAATCTGGCAAATACAGTTTTTAGTTTGATAGTCTCTAAGTGTAAGAAAGAACACTAAAAGAGAGTGGAGTGGAAATTGGATAAGCCAGTAAATACTATCCACTAAATGTCACTTGGTTTTTCTTATGGATTTGCAGGGGTGCTTTATACGTATTGATAATAATCTTCTGATCTTCATCAGTATGTCTTGCCATATTTATTTCATGTTCTCTGTATTTTTTTTTTGATAAATAAAAATAAAAGCTCTTAATGTGGTTATGTTTATCAAGGTAGTTTGGTTTTTTTTGTTTGTTTTTTTGTTTTTTTTTTGATGGAGTCTTGCTCTGTCACCCAGGCTGGAGTGCAGTGGCATGATCTCTGCTCACTGCAAGCTCTGCCTCCCGGGTTCAAGTGATTCTCCTGTCTCAGCCTCCCGAGTAGCGGGGACTACAGGCACCCGCCACCACGCCCGGCTAATTTTTTGTATTTTTAGTTGAGACAGGGTTTCACCGTGTTAGCCAGGATGGTCTCGATCTCCTGACCTCGTGATCCACCCGTCTCGGCCTCCCAAACTTATTTCTGATTGTTATAATATTTTATAGGCAATCTTTTACCATCCCATGTTCATAAAACTGTTATTTGCTATTGTCCTCAAGTTTTATATTTTTGACATTTACATTTAAATAATGATTCACCAAGAATTGATTAATTTTCATGTGATTTGAAGTAAGGACCTAATTTCATGGAAAATCAATTATCACTATTTATTAAAAATCCATTTCCCCCCACTGCCTTCAAAGCCCCTTCTGTCATATTAACATGGTTTGTTAATATGACACTTCATGCTGCTCCCCAATTTGTTCTTTCTCAGAAATGTCTTAGCTATTTGGCTCTTCGTCACTTTACGTAAATTTTAGAATTTGACAATTTAGCTTGTTAAAAATCTAAAACTTGTAAAATATTGTAAAGGTTAATGATATTAAATCTATATATCATTTAGAGACAATTGGCATTCTTAAAATATTGCATCTTCCAAAGAGTGAACATGGTATACTTCTCTAATTATTTTTGTCTTTTCAGTGTATTTCAACAACATTTTATTTTTTTCATAAAGGTCTTAAAGACTTTTGGTTAGATTTATTTCTAGTTGTATTGTATTGTGATATTTTCACAAATATTTCTTTTAAAACTATACTTAATTTTCCAACTGAAATTTCTTTTTAATAATTATTTTATATTGAGCTATAATGATAAAATTACTTTTATTTATTAATCTCTCTAGTTTCTTCTGTGTTTAGTATATGAGAAATTATATCATCTGAGAATGTTTTGTGTTTCTTTTTCTTTTCAAATATATATTTTGTTTGATATTCAATTAGATAAATTTTTTATATTTTGTCTCAGCTATTTTTTGTTTTCCCCACTGGCTCTAAAAATTCATGTCTTGTTTTTCTTCTGAAAGTTCATAAGTTTCATTCCTTGGAAATTTTTTCTGTGAAAAACTTTGAAACCTAGCTTGAAGACAGCCTTCTCTTAGAGAGTCTGAGCTTGCTTATTTTTAGGTTCTGGAGGGCACTATGAACTCAAAGGAAGTACTTTTAGTTAAAATGTTACCTTTTTTGTTTGTTTTTTAAGAGCACTCAGATAAAGATATTCCACTGGCGGACTGCCTTGTGGTTATGAATTACCAAGGAAGTATTGTTTTGTTTTAAATCTGCATTCAGCTCTTAGGTTCTTATAGAAACAGGATTATTTCTATCGTTTCTGGTTATTTTTTTTTTTTTTCATAAAGCTAGAACCTTTTAGTGTCCCAGTTTATAGGAGCAGAGCTGTCTGCTGTTAGGTTCTTCACTGTGGAAAGGGTGATTTCTGCGTTTATTTTCTTTCTCCTTGTATCTTAGAAAGTAAAATCCAAGATCAGAACCCTAGCAAATACTCTTCATATGAATTAGAGCTCTACTATCTTAGTAGCTCAACATCACATTTTTTAAGGGACTTGAAATATATTTTTTTTAGTCAGGAGGTCATTTAACTCTCTGAAGCTGCAGAAAACAAAGTGCTTATTCTTTATATGACTGTGCAAATTCTGTATTTGAGAAGTTCAGGAAAAATCATTCATCAATTTTTAAATATCACTTGTAATATAAGATTAAGATTATTTTGGAAATTGGAAGTTGTTATAAAAATTAACAAGTTTACACATATAATTATTTCCAATTCATTAGCTAGGAAGATACTCATCTCTGATTCAAAAATAAATATATTTCCACTCTATTTAAAATTATACATAACACAAACATAGGAGATAAAAAGTATCAGAAGTTCTTGAGAAATACAGATTAAGGAATTAATATTTTTGGCATTAGAAAACATTTTCTATCATGACCTGATTCGATGAGTATGAACCCAGTGGTATGCTACTTTTCCTTCTCTAGAAAAAGCACTCAGATTCCAAAGCAGTATTTAAAAGGAAAAACAATTATAAAATATCTCTTAGAAAATCTCCATCCTTTACATTTACACTTACATTTCCCACCATTACTTCATAATTCCTAATGACTATAATAATGAATGTATAATATCAGCATGAACTCTGAACCTTAATTTCATAAAGTTTAATCAAATGGCAGGTTTTAAACACTTTCTTTGAATCTTGATGATGTATATTCTCTCTCTTGAAGTTTGTGCCTAGAAACTTTTGCCCAGCTTAGCACTGGTGAGGCTAAGAACCTATGTGTGAGCTGTCTATTATGTGAATTATATTTCAACCCTCCAAACTAAGCTACTCAGCAAAGATTTCTATTTGATCTTTCTTTCCAGATCTACTTGAGATATGTGACTTTTTTTAGAGACATAGAACAATGTATCCCAACAGCAAATACAGAAAGGTTTTAGTTTATCAAACTACCAAATTATGCTGTATAACAGTTCAGATATTCTTGCCATTGGGACATGCCATCTTTAGTATTGATTTTATTTTAAAACTGACTTCAAAGGTCCATTTCAACACTAGTGCTTCTTTATAGATTTAACATTCTGTTTTATGATCTTCAATACAAATGTTGGGATAAGACATTGATGAAGAATATTGCTTAAATTTGAATATAACCTATGGGTTTCATTTCCTTACAGGAGAACAAAGATCAAAAAATATATCATTTCAGGCCCACAGTTTAGTAACAAAATGTTTATCTTACATATTTTTAAACAGAAAGGAAATGTAAGTTGATAAAATTTAAGCAGCCCATATGTAAGCTGCTTGGTAGATTTTCCATATCTCAGGGCAAGTGACAACAACAACTTTACTTCTTTCTAAATAAACAGGTTTGAGAAGTCAAAGCTTTTCAAGAAATTATTTAAAATGTAAAACAGACTCAGTGCCCCATATGCCAAATACATATTTGGTGAACCTAGGTAAAAATCTTCCGTGAATATGCACTCCAATAAAACCTCAGGTCAACATACCAAAATAAAAAAGATAACAATTGTGCCCGAAGGTCCTTTGTATAAATGTCTCTTATAATATATAAAAGTTAACAGCATCTACTTCACAGGGAACTTTTTGGTGTTGTCTGTAAATTGATTTGATTTAAATTTCCAGGGCCACAGATCACTAAAAACTAAATTGAATGCATGTGCTTTTCCTGAAGCAAACTCCTCTGTGGAAGTGATGGAAAATATAGTTGGATGTTAAATCTAAATGTGCTATCAGGGACTATGACACAAATTATGACCCTATTCGAGACGAAACCCATTATCTTATATCATGACAGTTGCAAATACAGTAAACAATGAATTCATTATCATTACTGGATTTTAAGCCAGAGTAAATCTCTAACGTTCTATAGGAAAACCAAGCAAAAGAAATCAGCCATGCTAGCTCTGGTAATACTTCTTTGATGAAATACCTGAAATTGCATACCAATCATACTATAAACCACACTTAAAAGGTTGGTGATTATGGCTCCTCTGGGGACAACAGTGAAGTATTACCACTATTTTCCATTTCAAAAGGAAATATAAATTGAAAGTCATGAACCAAATTTCCTTCCATTTTTTAGCAAAATGGGTATGGAGTTTAATATATGACAAAAGTACAGTAATTGTTTCATTTTCACTCTAAAGTGGGACACTTTCTCCTCTGTATTCCATGTTCTAGCAAATACAAACTCCTGGAGGTAAAGGGTTAGTAATCATGGAGCTCAGCCTGGCTGCTCTCAAGCAGGGAATGTGTACACAATCTGTACTGGTTATGTGTCTGTTCTCTCCTTCGTGGTCTTTAAGTAAGAGAATTCTGGAGGTTGAGGGTTAACTCTTAAACTTCTCTAGCCATCTATTGCTGTGTAACAAAGTACCTCAAAATTTAGCAGCTTATGTGAAGTCATTCCAGATTAAAGGTCATTGAAGAACGATTACAACTGAAAAAAAAAAATTAGCAGCTTAAAACAACAATCATTTTACTTATTTGCTCACAATTCTGCAACTTGAGCAGGGCTTATTGGGGACAGTTCGTTTCTCCTTCATCAGCTGGCATAAGCTGACCCGACTTGACCAAAGCCAGTCTCAACTCTTAAATGGCCTTACTTGCATGGTGGCCAAGTGGATACTAACAGGTGGATGAAAGCACAGCTAGAAGTGCTGAATAAGCCCTCAATTATCTTTCATGAGACCTCTCCATGTGGCTAGGCTGGGTTTCTTACAGCATCCTATTCTCAGAGTAGTTGAACTTGCATGATGGCACACTACCCTCAAAGTGTAAAAACAGATGTTGCCAACCTTTGGCCTAGGCCAAAACCCAGAACCCCCAGAACTAGTAAAGTATAACTTCTACTGCTTTTTCTAATTAACCTTCCTTAGTTAACAGGTTCAGATTTAAGAAGAGGTAAACACAGGTAAATTATACAAGGATGTAATTACAGTCATGCTCTGCAGTACAATGTTTCAGTCAATGATAGACCGCATATACAACAGTGGTCACAGAAGATTATAATACTGCATTTTTACTTTGCATTTTTTATGTTTAGATACACAAGCATTTACCATTATGTTACAATTGCCTACAGCATTCAGCATAGTAACATCCTGTGCAGATTCGTAGCCCTAGGAGCATTGGGCTGTCCAATATAGTCTAGGTGTGTAGTAGTCTGTATCATCTATGTTTGTGTAACTACACACTATAATGTGCTCATAATGACAAAATCACTTAATGACACATTTTTCAGAATGTATCCCTATTGTTGAGCAATGCATAACTGTAAAGCAACATAACAGATTACCATGTACCTCAGCACTATACACACAGATGGTACTATCGGAATAGTTCTTGTATGAATGAACTATAGAGCATTTAAGTCATCTAATTTCAATGTTTTATTACCTTGATTTTTAAGTTTTTCCTGGTGGTTAACTAAAATTTTCCTTTATTCAATTTGAGCTTATTTTTCTAAATTGAAATTGCTATAGCTTATAGCTAATAAATGGCCAACATCATCTTAATAAGGCATGCTTTTGCTTAAAGACAAGTGTTAAATTGGAGAATCATTTTCTTCGTGTCTGAAAAACAAACTCATTTTACTGCCATGTGGAAAATAAGAAAGATAGTTAAATACTTGGCAAAGAGACATAATGACTTGTCCCTAGAAAGTATGAGAATTTTGTGTTGATTTTTTTGAAATCAAACACAGGCTGCTGAGAGTGTTTTCAAGATGCTGCTTAAGAAAGAGCCATGCACAGGAACAATTTCATTTCCTGATATGATGGAAATGATGAAATAGTTCTGGTCTGCCCTAGGTATTAAAGATTTATTTCTCCAGAAAGGGGAAAAAAGGTACTTATATCTTATAAATGTGCTTTCTTACAGATTGACTGTTATCACTGTTGTTGTCATTAAAACTGTTCATAATAGGTGAATAGAATTTTTAAGGTGGAAAACAAATGTATAGAATTATAAATGCATATTATGGTTTTGCAAAATCAGAACATCCTGATTCCCTCCTTTCTGTGTTCATCTCATCATAGATCTGGTAAAAGATTCCCAAACTTTATGTTTTAACTGACAGTTAGTCTTGGATGAAACAAAAAGCAAGATGGTAAAATGAGCAAAATTCTTAACAGATTGTCCAGTGCTGTGCTGGAGTTAGCTTGCTCCACTCTGTGAAAGCTGTTTGTGTCCATCTCTTCCCAATCTGCCATAAAAAGTCATGTCGATAAGCACAATTAACCATCATGAGAATATTTACACCATGGCTTTTTTCTCTTGTATTTATTTATTTGAAGAACCAGTTGTTAAATATTTACATCTACATCACTGATTCTAAGTCAACTACACTAAAAGAACAAAAAGCAAGAAGTCAGGAACAGGCATTGGACAATGATTGACAGTCAGAGCCAGCATTTCAGCTGAGACCTGAATGACAATTTGGAGAAGGCCGTACACTCTAGTAGAAGAGTATTTCTGACAGCAGGTTAAATGTGGAAAATCCATAAGCCAGGAACAGTTCTGGTATATTTGAAGAACAGAAGCAGATAGGGGGAATGGAATATGTTTATCAAGAGGACTGCACTACAAGAAGAGATTGGAAATGTAGACTGAAGCAAAATTATGTATAGATTTACAAGAGAGTAAGGATTGGATTTTAAGAATATGTGCAATGGAGAGGACTTGGTATACTTTAAGCTGAGGACTGATATGAACATATTTGTAAAGAACAACCTGGCTTCTCTGTGTCAAATGAGTTGAGGCTAGGCATGGGAAGAATATAGTGAAAGAAAGTACACCAGTTATGAAAATATTATATTACCTTAGGTGAGAAATAAGAGTAGTTTAGGCCAGTTGGTGGTATGGATATGGAGAAAACTAAGATTTGGTTGTAATCTGGAGGTTGTTTCTCTAGAATTTGATGATGGATTTGGTATGAGGAATAAAGAAAAACTCCCAAGCATGCAGCCTAAGTTTTTCATTGAATTGTGATACTGTTTACACAAGTGTAACAGTAGTGTTTTTATAATGGCAAACGCTAAGAGAAAAAAATATTACAGATGTAGAAAAATGTCCTATTTTGAATATTCTATACTTGAGTTAAATATTGCATACATAGAGATGTCAAGTATTAGTTGAATATATGAGTACTGTGTCTCAAGGGAGAGTTCAAGGCTATTGACATAATTTGGGAACTTATCAGCACATACATATTTAAAATCCCATGACTATTGGAATTACATCATGTTAAGGGAAGAAAGAGAAGAGCATCCAGAACAGATGCTTAGAACACTCTAATATCTATAAGTGAGGCAGAGAAGCCCATAAGGGAAAGTGGGATGTGGAACTGGAGATAAAAGAAAAAAATAGGAGCATTCATTGTCACTGAAGCCAAGCAGAGAAAAGACTTATACACACACAAAAAAAACCTCAATATCACTTGATGCTACTGAGAATTCATAGATATGAGACCTGAGAAGTGGAGTGTGGCCTGCAGACAAGTGGCTGACTGGCAAAAGGAATTAGGGAATTGGACACAGGCTGAGAAGTCAACTCATTGTAGATATTTTTCTATGAAGAAGAGCAGAGAAATGGAACATATGGAATCAAGGGAAGAATTATCTTCAAAATAGGAGCTGCTGGCTCAAACTTATATATTAATGGGAATGAAATGACAGAGGGAGATTCTCTTGATGATAAAAGGGAATATTCTGTTTTAGTATTCACTGTGAGTTCAGCCCCAACTACATTTCTGGTCAGTATATACTCTTCATGCATTATTCAATTTCATTCATTACAAAGTAGCCTCAGCCTACGGGTTTTACTAGCCCAGTTTTATAAATGCAAAAATTAAATCTGAGAATTATTGAAGAATTCATTTAATACACACATAGTCATTCTTAAAATATTACTGAATTTATGTTATATTCTAAGTAAGACGTTTAATAATTAGTGATCTAAGAATGAATATTGTACAAAAAGAAATGAATCTAGCAATTTAACACTAGGTCCATCTGTTGCCAAATTTTATGATTTTTTTTCTTGATACCATACTCTAAAGTATTCATCCCAGTTTGGCTGAGACAATTTGAATTATAGCCTACTGGTCCAACATAATTATTAAAAGCACTTAATTTTACCATTAAGTGTTTTGGGTTAGCCATGAATCTTATAGTCATTATATTAAAAAATCTAAATTGAGTGTACCCATTGACTGTCTCTTGTTTACATATTACTGTATCTCACTGATGTTATTTCTAACACATTAACATTAGAAATTCATTTATTAAAAACATGTTATTTTCCAAATTTGTAATATTCACCAGTAGCAAAACATTTATTAAATAGATTCTATAATATAATCATTGAACTATTTTTCACAGAATTCCAAAAACAATCCTAAAATTTGTGTGGAAAAACAAAAGACCCTGAATAGACAAAACAATCTTGAGCAAAAATAACAAACCTGGGTAGGTATCACATTACCTGACTTCAAAATATACTCTAAAACTACAACAGTCAAAACAGCATGATATTGCCATTTAAAAACAAAACATATAGACCAATGAAACAGAATAGAGAACTCAGAAATAAATTCGTGAATTTACAGCTAATTTATTTTCGATAAAGGTGCCAAGAACACATAATGAGGAAAAAAGAGTCTCTTCAATATTGAGTATATACCCAAAGGATTATAAATCATGCTGCTATAAAGACACATGCACATGTATATTTATTACGGCACTATTCACAATAGCAAAGACTTGGAACCAACCCAAATGTCCATCAATGACAGACTCGATTAAGAAAATGTGGCACATATACACCATGGAATACTATGCAGCCATAAAAAAGGATGAGTTCATGTCCTTTGTAGGGACATGGATGCAGCTGGAAACCATCATTATCAGCAAACTACCACAAGAACAGAAAACCAAACACTGCATGTTCTCACTTATAGGTGGGAACTGAACAATGAGAACACTTGGACACACCATGGGGAACATCACACACTGGGGCCTGTCGTGGGGTGGGGGAAGTGGGGAGGGATAGCATAAGGAGATATACGTAATGCAAATGACGAGTTAATGGGTGCAGCACATCAACATGGCACATGTATACATATGTAACAAAGCTGCACGTTGTACACATGTACCCTAGAACATAAAGTATAATTTTAAAAAAAAGCTCTGATGAAGATGTATAAGGAAACTAATGTTATGTTCATGCCTGCTAAAACATTCATTCAGCAGCCCATGGATTAAAGAGTAATTTGAATTTTGAGGCCTTATTATGTAAGAAATACATTTTGTAAGGCTATAGCTTCCATAGATAGGGATTCCTCTTATAGATCTGGGCAAAGTAAATTGCAAACCTACTGGAGGCCGGGCGCAGTGGCTCACGCCTGTAATCCCAGCACTTTGGGAGGCCGAGGCGGGTGGATCACGAAGTCAGGAGATTAAGGCCATCCTGGCCAACATGGTGAAACCCCGTCTCTACTAAAAATACAAAAAAATTAGCCAGGCGTGGTGGCGGGCGCCTGAGTCCCAGCTACTCAGGAGACTGAGGCAGGAGAATGGCGTGAACCCAGGAGGCGGAGCTTGCAGTGAGCCGAGATCGCGCCGCTGCACTCCAGCCTGGGAGACAGAGCGAGACTCCGTCTAGAAAAAAAAAAAAAAAAAAAAAAAAAACCACCTTCTGGAAAGGGTTTTATATTCTAGATACCATTAAGGACATTTGCGATTCATGGGAGAAAGTCAAAATATGAAAAAAACGGACTTTGGAAGAAGTTAATTGCGATCCTCATGGATTACTTGGAGGGTCTCAAGACTTCAGTGGTGAAAGTCACTGCAGATGTGGGAGAAATAGCAAGAGAACTAGAATTATGAGTTGAGCCTGAAGTTATGGCTGAATTGGTGCAATCTCATGAAAAAACTTTAACAAATGAGTAATTGTTTCTTACTGTTGAGCAAAGAAAGTGGTTCCTAGAGGTGGAATCTACCCCTGGTGAGGACACAGTAAATGTTATTGACATGACAACCAATGATTTAGAATATTACATAAACATAGTTGATAGAGCAGCAGCAAGGTTTGAGAGAACTGACTTCAACTGTAAAGGAAGTTCTACTGTGGATAAAAATGCCATCAAACAGCATCTCATGCTACAGAGAAATCTTAAGCAAAAGGAAGAGTCAATCAATGCAGCAGACTTTCTTGTCTTAAGACATTATGACAGCCACCCCAACTTTCAGCACCCACCACCCTCATTAGTTAGCAGCCATCAACATCAAAGCAAGACCCTCCACCAGCAAAAAAGATTATAACTTGCTGAAGATATAGATGATTGTTAGCTCTTTTTAGCAATAATGTATTTTTAAATGAAGGTATGTGTATTGTGTCTTTAGAAATAATGTTATTGCACACTTTATATACTACAGTATAATGTAAACACAGCTTTTATGTGCACTGGGAAAAAATATTTGCTTAACTCTCTTTATTGCAATATTTACTTTATTGCAATTGTTTGGAACAAGCCCACAATATCTCTGTACCTAATGCCTGTACAGCCATTATGAAAAACAGTATGGTTGTTCCTCAAAATATTAAAAATGGAACCACTATATGATCCAGCAATCCCACTACTGGGTCTGTATCCAACAGAAATGCAATTGGTAACCCAAAGAGATATCTGTACTGCTACGTTCATTGCAGCATTATTCACAAAAGTCAACATATGGAAGGGTCCATTAAAAAGTCAATGGACAAAATAATGTGATAACATGTACACAGTGGAACACCATACAGCCTTTAAAAGGATGGAAATTCTGTCATTTGTGACAACAAGGACAAACTTAGGGGATATTGTATTAAATGAAATAAGCCAGACATGGAAAAACAAATACAATATGAGCTCACTTATAAGTGTAATCTAAAACTGTTGAACTCCTAGAGGTGAAGAACAGAATTGTGGCACTTAGGAATGGGAGGAGTGCTGGGAACAGGGAGATGGGGAGATGGCCAAAAGATACAAAATTTTCATTAAATAGGAGGAATAAGTTCAAGAAATATATTATAGAACATGGTGACTATAGTTAATAACAATGTACTGTATTTTTGAAAATTGCTGAGAGTAGATTTTAATTGTTCTCCCCATAAAAAATAAGTATTTTAGGTAATGCATATGTTTATTAGCTTGATTTAGCCATTCCACAATGTACAGGAACTTCAAAAAATGTTGTACATGAAAAATATATAGTTTTATTTGTCACTCAAAACATATACAAATTTCTTAAAATGTCATTGAATTGCTTACCAGGAACCTTATTAGCTAGATTAGTCATCTAATGTCATTAGCCATTAGAATTTAATCTTGTATGACTGATTATTAGTATTGAACAGTTTGCATTATTGGCTATTAGTTGTCTGTTGATTTCATTTGCCATTTTCTACTGGGCTGTTGTTTTTTACTTGTTATAGGCGCTCATGATATATTATGAAAATGAATTTTATATTTGTTATATATGTTATATGTATTACATATATGCTAAAATATTTTATCTCAGTCCTTTTCTTATGTCAAAAATATTTTTGTTTTATTCTTATGAAGATATTTAATAGTTATATAGTTATATCTGTCAAAGCTCTCTTGGTAACATATTTGGAAAACATTCGTCTACATTTTCTTGGAAGGCCTGTAGATAAATAATCTATCTAGAATTTATTATATGGAATGAAGTAGGAATGTAGCATAATATTTTCCTCATATATAATTGATTGCTTAATAATTTTTATTTAAATACTCCCATTTGTAGCATTTGTTTCTGGATATTTTGTTTCATTTTGTTTGTTCATTTCTCTATGAGCTCTAAATTATTCAAAATACTGTTGTTTTATGATATATTTTGGTTCCTGTCAGGTCAAGATATTATAATTCTGTCTTTCAAAGTGTTCATTTTTTATATCATGTAAACTATAGATCATCTATTCAAATTATATTTAAATATTATCTTGGTATATTGATAAGAATTACATAAAATATATAGATTAGTTTGAGTCCTTAGTCCAGAAACATGGGACATGTCTGCATTTATCCAGATACTATTTTATTTTTCACTAAATTGTGATTTTTAGCATAGTCCCATCAGTGTTTGAATGATTTCTTATTTTCTAGAACAAGATCTTCCAACTCACTTTCCCATTTTCCTGCCTCAGATCTACAATCAGACATTTCACTAAGGATCTTAATCTTTTTTTAAGGGGTAATGCCATTTAGAAACCCATATCTGAGCACTAGTGGCTCTCAGTGAATGTACTGTGGCTCTTCTGGTAGAGGGGAGGAAAGCTACATGGTAGAGGCATATACTATCCAGACTATAGGTTCTTGATTAAGCCCACTTCTCTCTAAGATTAAACCAGTACTTATTAATTTAATCTTTTTAAAATGTCTTTTTTCTATCATTTTAATTTTTTAATTAGCTCAATTTTGCATTTTTCAATTTTTTTACGCATTTCAGCCAGAACTTTTTCCAACATTTCTAGAAGACTCCATTTTTGTCATATATTTGGGATAATTACATACTAGACATATATTTGTATCAATGCTAGTTAATATTTGCTGAATGCTAACAAATTTGAAAGTGGAATATCAATTTTTTAAGCAAAGATTTTATTTCCTTTTAGACCTAAGAACATTTATCAATAAGAGCACTCACTTATCCTTTACCTTTGATGTAGTCACACATCACAGATTTTAGGGTTTCTTTTGATGTCCTTAAATTCTTGTTTTGTCTAATTTCAAATATATAACTGACTTGCCACACTTTTAAGGTTTCTTGGACATTCACTCCTCATAACCTTCCATATAATATGGTTGCTTTACTTTGATGTAATATTTTCACCTGATTATTTTAAGATTCACAAAATTTTAAGTGTTGTTACTAGTTCAAGAATGTAATAACTTCTGCTCTTTGAACTTAGTGTTTGGAAAACCCTGTAAAAGCATTTATGGAAGCCACATTTTGGGATTGTAACTAGATTAAAATACTCAACCTTTTGGCAAAAATGGTAGTGAAGGTTTTTTCAGTATTCAGGTTTTATGACTAAACTAAAAAGCTTAAAAAAGGAGCAAAGGAAGGAAAGAGAAAAGGAAGGAAAACCAGAGAATGCATAAGTGTTCAGTGGTTTCATTAGGTATACACTTAGAGTTGAACATCACTTTATGGTCCCATCCCCTGCTCCAAAATATAAACCAGTACTGAACTATAGATGTAAGAAAGGAAAATTCAAAGGAAAAAGCCTATGGATTAAAATATACTTTAGAAACATACCACCCAATTACAATTATGACCCCTGTTTGGATCCCATTTCAAACAACCAAACTGTAAACCAAAATAAACACAAATATATTAGACAATTGGGAAACTACATCACTGATTAAATAGTTGATGGTAGGCCGGGCGCGGTGGCTCAAGCCTGTAATCCCAGCACTTTGGGAGGCCGAGACGGGCGGATCACGAGGTCAGGAGATCGAGACCCTCCTGGCTAATACAGTGAAACCCCGTCTCTACTAAAAATACAAAAACTAGCCGGGCGAGGTGGCGGGCGCCTGTAGTCCCAGCTACTCGGGAGGCTGAGGCAGGAGAATGGCGTAAACCCCGGAGGCGGAGCTTGCAGTGAGCTGAGATCCGGCCACTGCACTCCAGCCTGGGCGACAGAGCGAGACTCCGCCTCAAAAAAAAAAAAAAAAAAAGTTGATGGTATTAAGGGACTGTTGGTAATTTTTGAAGTGTAATAATGGCATTATGAATAATTTTTTTTTTTTTTTTTTTTTTTTTGAGACGGAGTCTCGCTCTGTCGCCCAGGCTGGAGTGCAGTGGCCGGATCTCAGCTCACTGCAAGCTCCGCCTCCCGGGTTTACGCCATTCTCTCGCCTCAGCCTCCCGAGTAGCTGGGACTACAGGCGCCCGCCATCTCGCCCGGCTAATTTTTTGTATTTTTTTAGTAGAGACGGGGTTTCACCGTGTTAGCCAGGATGGTCTCGATCTCCTGACCTCGTGATCCGCCCGTCTCGGCCTCCCAAAGTGCTGGGATTACAGGCTTGAGCCACCGCACCCGGCCAATAATTTTTTGAGTTTAAAATATTTATAAATATTTTCTGAAATATTTATGGGTGGAATTATTTAATGTCTGGAACTGACTTTAACATGATGGAAGATAGAGATAAACATTAGCCATTAATGATAACTGTTGAAACTGACAGATTGATGACTAGGGACTTCACTACACCATTCTCTATAATTTTGTATATGTTTGAAATGTGCTATAAGTTTGAAATTTAATTAGGGCCTGTATATTGAGGTGGTGGTGGGAATAGAAAGAAGTGAAAAACACTGAGTGGGATCTGGAAGTTTCAATGGACAGGTCTCAGTGATCATTTGTGGTTAAATGTGTCAGGAGTGAGGGGAGACAACTTCTGCTTGATCTAAATGTATCACTCAGCTTGGATCTCAGCACCAGTTCCAAGAAAAATGCAATGAATGTATTCAGGGTATTGACTGCTTGGAAGTTGGGATAGGAAAATAATGATAAATGACTTAAGGGAACTGTAAAGAAAATGGATGAAATGGTCAGGCACTGTGGCTCATGCCAGTAATGCCAGAACTTTGGGAGGCCCAGGCTGGTGGATCAATTGAGCTCAGGAATTCAAGACTACCTTGGGCAACATGGCGAAACCCCGTCTCTACAAAATATACAAAAAGAAATCAACCAAGTGTGGCCGGGTGCGGTGGCTCTAACCTGTAATCCCAGCACTTTGGGAGGCCGAGACGGGCAGATCACGAGGTCAGGAGATCGACACCATCCTAGCTAACACAGTGAAACCCCGTCTCTACTAAAAAAATACAAAAAACTAGCCGGGCGAGGTGGCGGCACCTGTAGTCCCAGCTACTTGGGAGGCTGAGGCATGAGAATGGTGTAAACCGGGAGGCGGAACTTGCAGTGAGCTGAGATCCGGCCACTGGACTCCAGCCTGGGTGACAGAGCGAGACTCCGTCTCAACAACAACAACAAAAAAATCAACCAAGTGTGGTGGTGCATGCTTGTAGTACCAGCTACTCCAAAGGCTGAGGTGGGAGGATTACTTGAGCCTCAGAGGTTAAGGATGCAATGAGCAGTGATTGCACCCTGCACCCCAGACTATATAAAAAAAAAAAAAAAGGAAAAGAAAAGAAAAAGGAAAGAAATTCAATGAAATGATGGATCATGACTGAAACAGAAGGAAGAGCCATGAGTGGGCTGAGACATAAGGCAGAAAAAGAGTGCTCTAGGCTATTGTGTTGACATTAACAGGCTGTCTAAGATTGAGCATATTACTTTGTGTATACTTTATTTACTTTCCATAACCAAAAATTAAGAGTGGACTTAATATATTGTCATTTGTAGATCAAAAATGATGTTTTCCTTCAACTGCATGTCTTCTTTTTTGCCAGTTAAAATTCCCTACATAAAGAAAATAAAAGCTGTTTGAAATCATATACAGATTTAAGTTACAACAACACACTACATTCTCTTAACTATCCATTTCCTAATATAGCCTCGATTGTGAAAAAGCATAAGAAAAATCATGTTTGTTTTGTACTGTTTTGTTGTTGTTGTTGTTGTTAAGGGGTTTTCTGTCAAAGTTAAAATTTCCAGCTAATAACCTTTGAAGCTCTAGCATTAACCATAGTAAAATATACCATAGTAACCCTAATCTGGGGCTTTGTGCAGTTGTTTATAACCTGTCCTAAGTGATCCTTTATAAAAATAGAAAATAGTGCTATAATGCTGTTATCAAAAATTTTGCTTAATCAGATTTGTATTACTCTTCTTTGGCTGAAATGTAGAGGTCAAATATCAGAGTATTCATTATTTTATTGCCTTAATTCTCAATGATGCTTCAAACCCCAAACAACTGCATGTGACGGGCCTATGTGAAAATTTAATTATGTTCCTGACTGCAGGGGACATATTTATTCCTTGATTCTTTATCTTCTAGAGAGGGCTGAGGACATATGCTCCATTACCTATAAAGGAATAGAAGTATCCCCCGCTTGTGTACTTTACCCCACTCACTAATTTTTCTTATGAGAAAAGAAACTAACCTGTTTAGTGAGATGATGACAGGCTGAGAGTCATCAGGTTATTTTTAAAGGTCATTCTTCATATATAGCCCAGGCATTATTAAGCCAAATTCAATCACAATACAAAGGTATTCTTTTTGTTTTTTTTGAGATGGAGTCTCACTCTGTCGCCCAGGCTCGAGTGCAGTGGCCGGATCTCAGCTCACTGCAAGCTCCGCCTCCCAGGTTTATGCCAGTCTCCTGCCTCAGCCTCCCGAGCAGGTGGGACCACAGGCACCCGCCACCTCGCCCAGCTAGTTTTTTGTATTTTTTAGTAGAGACGGGGTTTCACCGTGTTAGCCAGGATGGTCTCGGTCTCCTGACCTCATGATCTGCCCGTCTCGGTTTATTCAATGAAAATTAACAATTTATTAGGGGACATGTTGATTTTCATTTCAGAGAGACAATGAATGACCATTGACCTCCCAATTTAGTTATTCATAGAGCATCTAATACATGCCAATCACTGTTCCAGGTGCTTGAGAAACAGCAATGACAAAAATCCCTTACAATCTGTGGTTTAGGAAGCCTTCAATGTGAACCCAAAAATTAGGGATCAAAACTACATCTGGGGACACTAAGCCTTCTGTGCAGCCACATCAGACGGTTTCACCAGAAGTGAATGTCAAAAGACTAGTAGCCTCAAAGATAAATCTGAGCAGGCACAGTCTACCACATTTCAAGAATTAAGCAAGGCTTTGGTGGCATCCTCAGGTAAGATACTGAAATGCATTTGAAGTTCAAACAAAGATTAATTTTAATAATCAAGACCGACTTACACTTTCTGAGACTTCCAGTCTTTCATTGATCCTAAGGTTCGGAGGTACTCTCTAAGGTACTTTAGAAGAAATAATTTCATTTCTCAAGGTATTATAGTAAAAAGTTAAGACTCATGGCAAAGCAAGAAACAAGTCAACCAAATAGATAACATTTCATTACAAGGCTCCTTCACTTGGTGAGTCAAAGGCACATTGCCCTCATTACTGTATTTTCTGGCCAGGACACAGGCTGGGGAATTAATGGAGTAATAGGATTTCTACACTGCCTTTCTTTTTTTTTTTTTTTTTTTTTTCAGCCCAGTGGTCTTTTATTTATTTATTTTTTTTTAACACCTATTATGCCATGAATTCATAGGGAATAGGTTCCAGCAGCTCAGGCTCCTTCCCATTGGTTCTCACAAAGTGTGCTTCTCTGGGTGGAGCAGGCTGGCGCTTCAGTTGAACCCAGGTACCTTTCTCTTTGGCTTCTTTCTTTTTCTGATCAATTTCCTTCACACGTTTCAGGAAGCTATCTCGGCTCTTAGAGTGCTTAATGTGCTCAATACACACATTAATTCTCTTGGCAAGAATCTTGCCCTTAACTTGTTTGTTTACAACAATGCCAACAGCATGCTGGATAACGTTGTAGACTCTCCCAGTTTTGCCATGGTAACACTTGTGGGGCATTCCTTTTTGAACAGTACCCATTCCCTTGATGTCTACAATATCACCTTTCTTATAGATTCGCATATACGTGGTCAAAGGAACAACTCCATGTTTTCTAAAAGGCCTAGAGAACATACATCGGGTACCTCTCCTCTTTCCCTTTGTGTTCGTCATTTTGGCGAATTACTGTAAGATGGCGGTTCCGGCCAAAAGGCTGTCTTTCATTTTTAAGAGCTCCATGTGAGCATGTGGCACCAAACTTACTTCTCTTTATCTTGATTTAAACTGTATCCAAGTCCAAGGGGTGAATGTGACTTGCTTTACTTCTTAAATTATGAAATTTGTCCTAAAATTCCTATAGTTATTCCTCCACATTCCTCATTATCTCAAACTGACTTCACATAAATTTTGATCATTGTGAATTTCATACAGACTACAGGTTCAACCACAAGACAGATAAAATTTTAATCAGTGAACAGCTAAAGAGGCCTTTTGGTCCGCATTATATATTGGATAAGTAAACTTCTTGAGTTGAGGCACAGGAAAAAAAGCTATGGAATTATTATAATGCTAAGAAGAAAATTTTAAAAGCTTATACCTGTATTTTTTTTTAAGACTTATAATTTCTTAAGGAAGAACAAGGTCAGCTTTTTAAAATCAGAGTATTTTGTTATAATTAATACCAAAGTAGTAAAAGAAATAAAGAAGATTATAATGAAAGACATGCGTAAAGATGAGGATTTACTTAGGATAAATACTGCTATCTGGTGGGACAGCCTAGATGTATATAAAAGAGAAATGGAGATATGCAAAGCCCTATGTATTATTAAGGTTGGAGTTAGGGAAAAGATATGTTATTATGATGGGTTAACAGGCCACCATTTCAAGAAGATAAAAATAGGAAGACCTTAGCATCCATACTTGGATGACATGAGAAGCAGTTTGAAAACAGGAAGCCAGTGAACCAGAGAGAAGCCACTGGGATAACTCCCTTGGAAAATTAAGATCAATAGCTAGATAGTTTCATAAAATCTGGACATATTTTAGAAATAAAGTCTTCATCAATAAACATGGAATATTTTCACTGAGTTTTAAATTGATAGAGCTGCTGCATGAAGATAGACAAATATGGCAATTATTCTGAGGGGAGAGGTCTGGAGAATTCACAATGTTAAGTTTCCAGAAGAAGGGTATGAGTAGTCATTATAGAAGTCATGGAGGTCACTACTGCACTGAGAACAGGTTTGGATTAGATGCTGATCTGATGGGAGGTAATATCTGTATGGAATACCATTTAGCAAGGTGAGAGTGTCATCATTTGTTTAATTAATGGATGCTTTTGGTCAGAATAGAATTTGTTGAATTCTTATGTCATTCCAGGGGGAAAACCCAATATACAATCTAGAAGAAAATTTTAGGAAAATTAATTTCAGACACTGAAAGTACCTGAAAAAAAAGAATGAGAACCAAATGATGCAACTGAGCACTGGCACCACTTGAACAGTGATCAAAAGGAAAGTTAGGGAAGCAGTTTACATTTTGAATTTTTCTGAACCAGTTTGAAAAGACCCGAGGAAAGCAGAAGAAAAAAACAACATATAACACTCCTAAAAGGAAAAATAAAGCAGAAAAGAATATTTCTCATGCCTTTGAGGTCAAATTAGCCCTGACAGTTAAAGGCCAATGTCGGTAGTTCCAAGTTACCTTAGGATCATGAAGTTTCTATGGATCACAATCTTTCCACACCTTCTCCAAAATACCATAAAGATTTAAAGAACAGTTAACTTAAAACATCAATAACTTACATTTGCCACATAGAGAACAGAAGATATAAATTGCAATTTATGGGTAAAAGAAGGGCTAAGCAACTAAGACTACCAGAGCCCACACTTGCATGTGAGTCTGGAGGGAGCTGTATGATGTGTGAATAGTGGGCAGCAGTGGTGAAATCCAGGAAACATTATCAAGAGTTCACCTCCAGAAATAGAGAGCCACATCCGGAGTAGAAACTATCGACAGCCTTGTTGGGCTTAGAAGACTACATAGCACAGTCAACGGGAAGACAAAGAAGAGGCTTGGAAAGGTGGTCTTAGCAAAGTATCTTTAAAGAGAGTTACAGATTGGGATGACTTGCTGCTGGTTTGGGTAGTTTTAAGCTTGTCTCTGAGGAAGCCTGGAAGTCAAATATTGACCTTTGAACAAGAAGGAAATTAAATAAACTAGCTGTCTATGTATAATGTGCAGCATGAAGTCTGAAATTCCCCTGGAGACATGCTGTACTAGCTTGTTATCTATACTGCTTAGTGAAAATGTACAGATTGACAGTTATACATGGTTTAACAAGTCATAAAGCCTAGGTTTTACCTAAGTGATTACTGTGGTGTAAAAGACTCCTCAACAAATTTGTACCTTGGCATGAGTGAAGCTCATGAACTCACAGATGAAATCAGATATCTTTTTTGAAAAAAAAAGATGCATAACAGTTGCGCATATTTGGGGGGTACTGTGATATTTTGAACCCTGAAAAATATGGAATGCTTCATAAATTTTCATGTCACTCTTGTGTGGAAGCCATGCTAATCTTCTCTGTATAATTCCAGTTCTAGTATATGTGCTGTCGAAGCAAGTACAAAACCAAAATATCTTGTATTTACTTTGGTGGCTCATAAACCAAAGACGAACCACATTCTATGTGACTGAGATAGGACCCTACAGGGCTGCACTGGTAAGTCATGTTCCCCTACAAATGTCTGCACTTTCTCTCTGTGGCTGTAACATATCTTTTACCTTTATTAATCTTTACAAAAATGTGTCCTGTGGGGCCCCATGAGGACTGTCAATTATCTGATAGTGTGTGACTTCTGTAACAGCAGTTGCATTTGGAGTCAGCAGCTGGTTTTAAATAGAGGAAAAGAAGCAGTTGATGACAAACAGCCTACTGGAACGGAATATAATATAAAAATAAAAGCAAACTGCACCTCCACTAAATAATGATTTCATACATTTAAAAACCACCATTTCCTATTGCTACAGAAGCAGAATCCTTGATATGAGAACTCAGAAAAGCCACCTGCTACCCACAAGCCACATAAAAGAAATATCTTCCTAGTCATTATTCTAGGAGAATGAAATATGGATAAGAAAAATAAAATCGTGGCATTCATGAAAAACTGAAGATGAGGATCAAAACAGGTTCACAAATGAAAGCACATTAAGTGACACAGACAAAACCTGCTGAGAAGTAAGATTCTTGCCAGAATTTAAAATATAACAAAATAAGACATTGTAGATATGAAAGAACATTTAAAAATGGAAATTACAAACTTTAAGAGGAGACAGGTAACAAGAGACAGGTAACAGATGTCAAATGGGAAAGGACAAAGCTTGGGAAAGAAAACAATTCAAAATTAACTTGTAAATTAAGACTAAACATAAGATACCCAAAAGATAATAGAAACTACTTAAAATGTAATAAATGATATCAACAGGATAGAAATGAGACCAAATGGACAAATGATACAGTTAGAGAGGAATAAATAGAAGGTAGAAAGACAAAGAAGATGGAATGTACATAACTGGCAAAGAAAATCCAATTTCCATGGAATAAGAGTACCAAAAGAAGCAATAAAGAACAAAACATAACAAACAACCAAGCAAGGAAACAGAACAAATATTTTTTAATTAGAATACAAAAAGCTCTCATTTTTTAAAATACCTGGATCTGCACATAAAAAAGATGCACAGTGTGCCTGAGAAAATTGGCCTAGGATGTTAACCAGTAACACCATGTTCCTAACATTATAAGATTTTAAAGATAACAGATAAAAATTATAGGCCTCCAACCAAAAACAACAATGCACTGACAAAGTAAAGAAAATTATATTGACATCAGACTTCTTGGGAGGAACGTTAAGGCAAGAAGATAATGGCACAGTATTTACCAGACACACATAGGAAGAAAATGTAAGGTAATAATGTTTTATCCAGCCAAGCTTTCTTTCAAGTATGACAGTTTAAGGAAAACAATTTTAAACAAGCAAGAATTTAAGTTTATGAATCTTTCCTAAGCAATCTCCTAGAAAATATGCTTAGACAACCAGGAGCTGACTGAAGAGATTCTGTATAAAATTTTGATATTAAGCATTGAATAAGTAAAACTCTATATAGAGAGAGGAAAAGATAGAGGAAGAGGGATGGAGAAAGAGAGGGAGAGAGGAAGGGGGTCACTGAGATTCAAGAACAAATATATGCTTTACGAAATAGAAAGAGAAAACCAGGTACAGAAGAGAGAGAGAGAAATGGGGAAATAAAATATTATAGAAGGTTCCATAATAAGTAGTGGTTAGGAATCAAATGATAACATTTGAATGCAAGAAACATGCATACATGTAAGAGTAAGAACATAGCATTAAGAAAAATAATATGATTGATCAAAGTTAAATGGTGAAGAAGAGGGAAAGAAGAGGAACTAAATGAATATTTTGTTTGTTTCTTGTAGAAATCCATAGATACTCCTCAGGAAAATGAGGAATGACATATTCACACAATGGTAAATATTACAACCAAAATATAAACTTTTCTATTACTTAAAAAAAATAAGAAAACAAAAAAGTAATTACTTAGTGAATAATTAATTATTATGTGTTTGTAGGCTTAACTCATTAAAAGTAAAAAATTTCAGGTAGAATGACACCAAAATGCAACTTTGTGTTGTATACAAGAAAACCAATTTTAAAAGTTTGAGAGGCTACAAATCAAAGAATGGATGAAAAAAATAACAAGCAAAACAAAAAATGAAAGCAGAGATAACTTCATATCAAACATAATTAAGGCTAAAAAGTATTAAATGAGAATAAGAGTTATTATGTTATAATGTTGTACCCTCACAGCAAAGTTAAAACAGATATGAATCCCTAATGTTATATAATATAAAAACCATTTTTATAAAAGAGGATCTACAGATGGTGCATTAGAAACACACTAAGATAAGAGAATTCATTACAATAAAACCGTCTTAGGTCAAGAGTAAAAGGATTATGTGAGAATCTAGATAGAATCTATTTATATCTACATAATTTAATGAGATATTCACCCCAATATTAAAAATATAGCTTCTAACCAATGACACATGAAAATATCTTGAAAAATAAAAATTATAGACCATAAAGAATATCTCGACAGATTACACAAAATTGAAAAGGAAACAATGTTCTATGATCAAAATACAACCTTTTACATAAAGATTCAATGACCCTGTATAAAATAAGATCTCATGGGACGTAGTTAAAACAGTATTTGAAAGAAAACTCATAGCCAACAATATTCATTTTATTTAAAATGAAAGAATGAAAACAGTAAATTAAACATCCCACTCAGAATGTCAGGGGCAAGAAAACGCAAACCAAAAGAAAGAGAAGAAAGGAATTCATAAAGATAAAAGAAGGGAAAAATTAACTGAGAAAAATTAACTAGAAAAAAAGTGATGAATAATTCTTTTTTTAAAAAACAGGCTCAATTCCGTTCCAAGATGGCCGAATAGGAAAGGCTCCAGTCTGCAACTTCCAGCCTGATCAACACAGAAGATGGGTGATGTCTACATTTCCAACCGAGGTACCTTGTTCATCTCACTGGGACTGGTTGGACAGTGGGTGCAGCCCACAGAGGGCAAGCCGAAGCAGGGCAGGCCATCACCTCACCTGGAAAGCACAAGGAGTCAGGGGATTTCCCTTTCCTAACAAAGGGAAGCCGTGACTGATGGTACCTGGACAAACGGGACACTCCCACCCAAATACTGCGCTTTTCCAGTGGTCTTAGGAAATGGCACACCAGGAGATTATACCCCATGCCTGCAGCAAATCCCACACCTATGGAGCCTTGCTTACTGCTAGCGCAGCAGTCTGAGATCGACCTGCAAAGCAGCAGCCTGGCAGGGGGAGGGGCGTCTGCCATTGCTGAGGCTTGCGTAGGTAAACAAAGCAGCTAGGGAAGGTTGAACTGGGTGGAGCCCACCGCAGCTCAGTAAGGCTGGCTGCTTCTGTAGTCTCCACCTCTGGGGGCAAGACATAGATGAACAAAAGGCAGCAGAAACTTCTGCAGACTTAAATGTCCCTGTCTGACAGCTCTGAAGAGACCAGTGGTTCTCCCAGCATGGTGTCTGAGCTCGGAGAATGGACAGACTGCCTCCTCAAGTGGGTCCCTGATCCCTGTGTAGCCTAACTGGGAGACACCTCCCAGTAGGGGCCGACTGACACCTCATACAAGTGGGTGCCACTCTGGAACAAAGCTTTCAGAGGAAGGATCAGGCAGTAATATTTGCTGTTCTTCGATATTTGCTGTTCTGTAGCCTCTACTGGTGATACCCAGGCAAACAAGGTCTGGAGTGGACCTCCAGCAAACTCCAACAGACCTGCAGCTGAAGGACCTGACTGTTAGAAGGAAAACTAGCAAACAGAAAGGAATAGCATCAACATCAACAAAAAGGACATCCATACCAAAATCCCATCCGTAGGTCACCATCATCAAAGACCAAAGGCAGATAAAACCACAAAGATGGGAAGAAACCAGAGCATAAAAGCTGAAAATTCTAAAAACCAGAGCACCTCTTCTCCAAAGCATTGCAGCTCCTCACCAGCAATGGAACAAAGCTGGACTGAGAATGATTTTGACAAGCTGACAGAAGTAGACTTCAGAAAGTCGATAATAACAAACTTCTCCAAGCTAAAGGAGGATGTTTGAACACATCACAAGGAAGCTAAAAACCTTGAAAAAAGATTAGACGAATAGCTAACTAGAACAAACAGTCTAGAGAAGACCTTAAATGACCTGATGGAGCTGAAAACCATGCACAAGAACTACGTGATGCATGCACACGCTTCAATAGCTGATTTGATCAACTGGAAGAAAGAGTATCAGCGACTGAAGATCAAATTAATGAAATAAAGCAAGAAGAGAAGTTTAGAGAAAAAAGAGGAAAAAGAAGCGAACAAAGCCTCCAAGAAATATGGGACTATGTGGAAATGACAAATCTACATTTGATTGGTGTATCTGAAAGTGACAGGGAGAATGGAACCAAGTTGGGAAACACTCTTCAGGATAATATCCAGGGGAACTTCCCCAACCTAGCAAGGCAGGCCAACATTCAAATTCAGGAAATACAGAGACCACCACAAAGATACTCCTCCGAGACACATAATGGTCAGATTCACCAAGGTTGAAATGAAGGAAAAAAATGTTAAGAGCAGCCACAGAGAAAGATTGGGTTACCCACAAAGGGAAGGCCATCAGACTAACAGCGGATCTCTCGGCAGAAACTCTGCAAGCCAGAAGAGAGTGGGGGCCAATATGCAACATTCTTAAAGAAAAGAATTTTCAACCCAGAATCTCATATCCAGCAAAACTAACCTTCATAAGTGAAGGAGAAATAAAATCCTTTACAGACAAGTAAATGCTGAGAGATTTTGTCATCACTGCCTTACAAGAGCTCCTGAAGGAAGCACTAAACATGGAAAGGAACAACTGGTACCAGTCACAGAATAAACATGTCAAATTGTAAAGACCATTGATGCTAGGAATTAACTGCATCAACTAACGAGCAAAATAACCAGCTAACATCAAAATGACAGGATCAAATTCACAGATAACAATATTAACCTTAAATGGAAATGGGCCAAATGCCCCAATTAAAAGACACAGACTGGTAAATTGTATAAAGAGTCAAGACCCATCAGTGTGCTGTATTCAAGAGACCAAGCCCACGTGCAGAGACACACATAGGCTCAAAATAAAGGGATGGAGAAAGACCTACCAAGCAAAAAGAAAGAAAGAAAAAAAAAAAAGCAGGGGTTGCAATCCTAGTCTCTGATAAAACAGACTTTTAACCAACAAAGATCAAAAGAGACAAAGAAGGCCACTACATAATGGTAAAGGGATAAATTCAACAAGAAGAGCTAACTATCCTAAATATATATGCACCCAATACAGGAGCACCCAGATTCATAAAACAAGTCCTTAGAGACCTACAAAGACCTACAAAACAAGTCCTTAAAGACCTCACACAATACTAATGGGAGACCTAAACACTCCACTGCAAATATTAGACAGATCAACAAGACAGAAGGTTAATAAAGATATCCAGGACTTGAACTCAGCTCTGCACCAGGCAGACCTAATAGATATCTACAGAACTCTCCACCTCAAATCAACAGAGTATGCATTCTTCTGAGCACCACATCACACTTATTCCAAAATTGACCACATAGTTGGAAGTAAAGTACTCCTCAGCAAATGTAACAGAACAAAACTCACAACAAACTGCCTCTCAGATCACAGTGCAATCAAATTAGAACTCAAGATTAAGAAACTCACCCACAACCACACAACTACATGGAAACTGAACAACCTGTTCTTGAATGACTACTGGGTAAATAATGAAATGAAGGCAGAAATAAAGATCTTCTTTGAAACCAGTGAGAACAAAGACATAATGTACCAGAATCTCTGGGACACATTTTAAGCAGTGCATAGAGGGAAATTTATAGCACTAAATGCCCACAAGAGAAAGCAGGAAATCAACACCCTAACATCACAATTAAAATAACTAGAGAAGCAAGAGCAAACAAATTCAAAAGCTAGCAGAATGCAAGAAATAACTAAGATCAGAGCAGAACTGAAAGAGATAAAGACACAAAAACCCTTCAAAAAAAATCAATGAATCCAGGAGCTGGTTTTTTGAAAAGATCAACAAAATTGATAGACCACTAGCAAGACTAATAAAAAAGAAAACAGAAAAGAATCAAATAGACACAATAAAAAATGATAAAGAGGATATCACCACCGATCCCACAGAAATACAAACCACCATCAGAGAATACTATAAACACCTCTACGCAAATAAACTAGAAAATCAAGAAGAAATGGATAAATTCCTGGACACATACACTCTCCCATGACTAAACACAGGAAGAAGTTGAACCTCTGAATAGATAAAACGGGCTCTGAAACTGAGGCAATTATTAACAGTCTACCAACAAAAAAAGGTCCAGGACCAGACAGATTCACAGCCGAATTCTACTAGAGGTACAAAGAGGAGCTGATACCATTCCTTCTGAAACTATTCCAATCAACAGAAAAAGAGGGAATCCTCCCTAACTCATTTTATGAGGCCAGCATCATCCTGATCCCAAAGGCTGGCAGAGACACAACAAAAAAAGAGAATTTTAGACCAATATCCCTCAATGGGATGCAAAAATCCTAAATAAAATACTGGCAAATCAAATCCAGCAGCACATCAAAAAGTTTATCCACTATGATCAAGTCGGCTTCATCCCTGGGATGCAAGGCTGGTTCAACATAAGCAAATCAATAAACATAATCCATCACATAAACAGAACCAACAACAAAAACAACACGATTATCTCAATAAATGCAGAAAAGGCCTTTGACAAAATTCAACAGCCCTTTATGCTAAAAACTCTCAATAAATTCGGTATTGATGGGATGTATCTCAAAATAATAAGAGCTATTTATGACAAACCCACAGCCAATATCATACTGAATGGGCAAAAACTGGAAGTATTCCCCTTAAAAACTGGCACAAGAGAGGGATGCCCTCTCTCACCACTCCTATTCAACACAGTGTTGGAAGTTCTGGCTAAGACAATCAAGCAAGAGAAAGAAATAAAGAGTATTCAATCAGGAAAAGAAGAAGTCAAATTGTCCCTGTTTGCAGGTGACGTGATTGCGTATTTAGAAAACCCCATTGTCTCAGCCCAAAATCTCCTTAAGCTGATAAGCAACTTCAGCAAAGTCTCAGGATACAAAATAAATGTATAAAAATCACAAGCATTCCTATATACCGATAACAAACAGACAGCCAAATCATGAGTGAACTCCCATTCACAATTGCTACAAAGAGAATAAAATACCTAGGAATCCAACTTACAAGGGATGTGAAGGATCTTTCAAGGAGAACTACAAAACACTCCTCAACAAAATGAAAAAGGACACAAACAAATGGAAGAACATTCCGTGCTCATGGATAGGAAGAATCAATATTGTGAAAACGGCCGTACTGCCAAAGGTAATTTATAGATTCAATGCCATCCCCATCAAGCTACCAATGACTTTCTTCACAGAATTGGAAAAAACTACTTTAAAGTTCACATGGAACCAAAAAAGAGCCCAGGTGTGGTGTCTTATGCCTGTAATCCCAGGACTTTGGGAGTCTGGGGCGGGTGGATCATCTGAGGTCGGGAGTTCAAGACCAGCCTGGCTAACATGGTGAAACCCCCTCTACTAAAAAAACAAAAATTAGCCAGGTGTAGTGGTGCATGTCTGTAATTCCAGCTACTCAGGAGGCTGAGGCAGGAGAATCACTTCAACCCAGGAGGCGGAGGTTGCGGTGAGCCAAGATCACACCACTGTACTCCAGCCTGGGCGATGGAGCGAGATTTCATCTCAAAAGCAAATAAACAAATAAATAAATACCAAAGCAGATGCAATGGTGCATTCTGTGCCTATATTCCCAGCTGATACTCAGGAGCCTAAGGCAGGAGAATGACTAGAGCCCAGAAGTTTAAGGCCAGCCTGGACAACATAGTAAGACGCTGTCCCTAAAGCAAACAAACAAAAACAGCCCAATAGACATTTCATCACGCATCACACAACCATGTTAGAAAAAACAGGAAATTAATGACAAGGGTACAAAAACCACCAAATCAATTTTTTTATCTTGAGACAATAAATAAATTTTTAAAATCCACTACATGTAATAAATTATTTTTTACAAAAAAAACGTTACTAATACTGAGCTCACACATGTAGAAGAAATTAATTTTTATTTCACAAAAAGACAAAAAATGAGGAGTAATACCTCCAAAACCTGATAAATATTGTACACAAAAGAAAACTGGCAATCAGTTACACCTGTAAGCACTTATGCATAAAAGTTCTAAATAAATATTCAAAACATAAAAACATTAACATTAAAATAAGATACCTCATAATCAAGAGAATTTTATTCCAGGGGTGTAAGCACCCTTCAATATTGTATTATCCATTAATATAATTATGCATATTTATGTATCTAAGGATAAATATCTCAATAGTGTCTCAGAGATGCTAAAAATGCATTTGACAAATAAATACTATTTTTTATTATCAATGAAACCATCAACAAATAGGAATTGATACACATATCATGAAAATTACAAAAATGTATATTTCTCAGTTCAAAGGTCAGCATCTGACATGGCAGTGAAGCACTGGCGATAGTCAAAATCAGAAATGAGACAAGATTGGCCGCTGGGTGTGATGGCTCACACCTGTTTGAACATAGTATTAATGGCATTAGCCAATGCAATGATATAAGAGAAAGCAAATAGAGGCTTAAGAATATAAAAGGAAGAACTAAAACTCTATTTGTAGATGATATATTATGCATCAAGAAAACCAAAGCAATAAATTCACCATGCTGACAGTATATAAAATTGACATACAAAAATAATTACCTGCTTCTCCGTGAATGATGACCTGTTATACTATGTATGGGTAAGAATAACCTATTTACAACAGATTTTTAAGTACTTATGATAAAATATACAAAATATAAAAGTACAAATGGTGATAACTTGAACCATTTCTGAAAAACACAAAAGTAAAACTTGAGCAAGTTGAAAGACATACCACAATCTTGGAGAAGAAAATCCGACATCATGAAGATATTGAGAGGTGACAACATGCTAGCAGCGCTCACTCTCAGCACTGCCTCAGTGTCCACTCTGGCAGCACTTGAGGAGCCCTTCAGCCCGCCACTGTGCAGTGGGAGCCTGTCTCTGGGCTGGCCGAGGCTAGAGCCGGCTCCCTCTGCTTACAGGGAGGTGTGGAGGGAGAGGCAGGGGTGGGAGCCGGGGCTGTGGGCCATGCTCATAGGCCAGCGCAAGTTCTGGCGGGCACGGGCTCCGCAGCCCTGCACTAAGAGCAGCGGGCCGGCACCGCCAACAGAGCAGTGAAGGACTTAACACTGGGGCCAGCAGCTGCAGAGGGTGTGCCGGGTCCCCTAGCAGTGTTGGCCCGCTGGCACTGCACTGGAGTTCTCCCCGGGTCTCAGCTGCCTCCCTGTGGGGCAGGGCTAGGGACCTGCAGCCCACCATGCCTGAACCCCCTTCCCCAACACTCCTCCCCCCCCACTCCCTCTCCCCCACTCCCTCTCCCCCACCACCTCCCATCTACCACCTCCCTCCCACACCTCCACACTCCCTCCCCACTATCCCCCAACAGTGGGCTACCACCTAGCCTGAGCCTCCCCGACAAGCACTGCCCCCTGCTCCAGGGTGCCCAGCCCATCAACCGCTCAAGGGCTGAGGGGTGCAGGCGCTGCTGAGCTGCAGCCCCAGTGCGGGATCCACTAGATGAAGCCAACTGGGCTCCTGAGTCTAGTGAGTACTTGGAGAACTTTTATGTCTAGCTAAGGGATTGTAAATACACCAATCAGCACCCTGTGTCTAGCCTAAGGTTTGTAAATACACCAATCCCTACTCTGTACCTAGCTAATCTAGTGGGGACTTGGAGAACTTTTCTGTCTGGCTAGAGGATTGTAAATGCACCAATCAGCACCCTGTCGAAATGGTTCAATCAGCTCTCTGTAAAACGAAGTAATCAGTTCTCTGTAAAACAGACCAATCAGCTCTCTGTAAAATAGACCAGTCAGCTCTCTGGAAAATGGACCAATCAGCAGAATGTGGGTGGGGCCAGATAAGGGAATAAAAGCAGGCTGCCTAAGCCAGCCTGCTGCAACCAGCTTGGGTCTCCTTCCACCCTTTGGAAGCTTTGTTCTTTCACTCTTTAGGATAAGTCTTGTTGCTGCTTATTCTTTGAGTTCACGCCAGCTTTATGAGCTGTAACACTCACCGGGAAGGTCTGCAGTTTCACTCCTGCAGCCAGCGAGACCACAAACCCACCAGGAAGAAGGAACAACTCCAGACGCGCCGCCTTGAAGAGCTGTAACACTCACTGCGAAGATCTGCAGCTTCACTCCTGTCAGTGAGACCACAAAACCACCAGAAAGAAGAAGCTCCAGACACATTCTAGCATCTGAAGGAACAGACTCTGGACACACGATCTTTAAGAACTGTAACACTCACCACGAGGGTCAGCATCTTCATTCTTAAAGTCGGTGAGGCCAAGAACCCCCCAATTCCTGACATGGTATCAATTTCTTTTTTTCAACATGAACATTTAACACAAACTCAATAAAAATACCGCCAGCATTGTCTCTTTTTCTGAAATTAGACAGCTTAAGTATAGTAAATGTAATTGTTACCTACTCCTCTTATACCCAAACTTCATTCCTCCCTTTCTCTTCTACTCCAAGCAATTGGCAAACCCTGTTTTCAATTTCAAGGTATATCTGAAATGCATCATTGCATTCCTTCTCTAATGCCAGTATCTAAATTGTCATCTCCTGTGGGGATTTTAGTGGTAGTGATAGCAGTGGTAGCCCATCGGGAGTGGCCACTGCCGTGACACCAGCTGAAGTGGGGAGGCACAGGCAGGACTGCCCAATCTATGGAGGTGGGAGCTAGAAACAGGTGGAAGCCCTATCCTTCCAAGTTGGAAAGGCAGGATCTCAGCCTACTTGGGTGCAGCTGCAGCTGCCCAGCCATGGCTGCAGACCCAGGAATCTGCACTTTCTGAGGCCCAGGAAGCTTATCTGCCCCCACAAGCTTGGAAGTGCCTGCTCCCACTACCTGGCCTTTCCCCACTCTGGGCACCCACTTTGATTTCAGAGCGAAGTTGTGGCTGAGCCCCCACACTGTAACAATCCGACCAGGTGTGCACTCACGTGGGGCAGTACTGATACACCAGCCCCCTGCCACCTCAGCCCCCTACAGACTTTGGGCACCGAAAAGCAGGGGAGGGAGCATGGGGGGATGCTAAAGGCAGTTCGGCGTGGACTTGCAGGCACACCTCAGCATGAACAACCTGGGCACTGTGGGCATCTTTGGTGGCAGGTTAATGGTGACAGAAGGCGGAGGTTAATGGTAACAGAAGGCAGATAGGTTCCTGGGCTGAAAGGGGCAGGTCTCTGGTGAAACCTCCCCTCAGGCCAGGGATGGCCTGAGGCCTGGAGGACGGGGTGCCAGTTCTGCGGACCAGAGTGAGAACTTATGACGCTTTTTCTGGCCCACCCAATCAGCATGCACTTCCTCCCCTCTGAAGCCCATAGAAACTTTGGACTCAGGCAGACAATGGGAGGACCTGCCCATGGAGAGTAACTACCCATCGTGGGTCTCCTTTCTGCTGAGAACTGAGCAGACAACAGGATTATCTGCCTGCAGAGAGGAGCTACCCACTGCAGGTCTTTTCTGAGCTGTTCTGTCACTCAGTAAAACACCTCTTCACCTTGCTTACCGTCCACTTGTCCACACACCTTAGTATTCCTTGACTTGGGACGAGAGCTCAGGACTCACCAAACAGGAGGACCAAAAGAGCTATAACACAAACAGAGCTGAAACATGCCGCTTGCTCACCACATTGTGGGTGACGAAAAGGAGAGAAGAGAGAAGGAGAGAAGAGCTACAGCCACAACACGGGTGACGAGAAGAAGAGTTGCAGCCACATCGCAGGTGACGAGAGGGAGAGAAGAGAGAAGAGCTGAGGCCCAGACCTAGGAGCTCCCCAAGACGGGGCTGTAACACCCTCTTTGTAGCTCTGTGATTCCTGGTATCGCCAAACTTCCAGGCACCACCCTGTTTCCCAGTGCCAGCTGTAGAAGCTGCTTGTTGTACACCTGGTCCAGCCTCAGCCTCACAGGAAGTAGGCACCCATGCTGGTGCCTGGAGATGCCCACCCTGCCACAGCCAGCATATCTAGCTGTGTGGAGTAGCCAGATCCTATGCTTGCTAGATCACACACCCCTCACCACTCCATGCCTGGCTCACCATTGGCAGATGTAGGATCCAAGCCAATAGCATGAGCCAAGCACAGCCTGCCAGGCCAAGTGGGTATAATGAGTTCAGGGGGCTCAAGCAAAACTCAGGCATTGGTGCCACTGAGCACAGAGATTTCTGGCTGGAAAAGTGACACCCCAAGAATCCCATAACTTTAGCCTTTTAAGTGGCTCTCCTGAGTCTTTTCTTACTTCTCCAAATCATTCTCCATAAAGCAGCAGCCACAATATTTTTAATATAAACTATATATTGTTCTTTCATCTAATACTTTCAATGGCTTATCATTGCAGCTAAAATATATGGCTCTTCTTTAATGCTCACAGTTCATCTCATACAATCTTTTTTAAAGGGTATAGCGTTCATAGACTATACCAAGCTCTTAACCATCATGGTTCATCTTACTTCCTTGTCTCTACTGAAACCCCTTCTTCCATGGATACTCACATTGCTGCTCTCTTCTTCTTCAAGAAGCCTTTCTCACTAACGCATCTCAATCTTTCCCTTTCCACAGACATATCCCAGAGGAATATGTCTATCCCATTACCTTATTTATTTTTCTCATAGCACTTATCAAAATCAAAATTTGTTGTAATTATTTCCTGATTCGTTATTTATTTCCATATATATACACATTAGAACATATTATCCTTCATGGCTAGCATGGAGAAACTTTTCTTCCTTGATCATCTGCCTCCAGTTTTAAGATAATATCTAGCCCATACTAGACACTCACTAAAATGTCTATTGAAATAAAATATTTCTAAATATTATTTCTACTACTACTGCTGAGGCCTATGGGAAACACACATGTGCTGAATAGGTATTGAACCCATGTTTTCTGAGGCTTTTAGGTGCAAGTAATGAATATGTGATATTAAAGAGGAAAATCCCCAAATAGTTCAAGATGATGTGTTCATATTGTTCCCTAGGTCATGATTCCTACATAAATGAATATCATTAGTCATAAGTTAAAAAAAGAAAAACTCATATGTTTCAATATAAGTACTACCGCCACATAGCTAAACAAATCAAAGTTTTATTTGCCCAATGACATCAATACCCAAATATACAGTATTACGTCAAAACATCTTGAAAAGAGAGATTGTATGAGAAAAATGTAAAGGTATTAGCTAAAGTGAGAATTATTTCTGAATTTTAACTAGAAACAACAATTTCCACACCACTCTGAAATTTTTTAATATAAGAGGAACCCAATATAAGTAGTAAATAAAATGAAACAGCCTTACACTCAAAGGAAATGCCTACTCTCTAAAGCAACAGGAATATCTGATTCAAAATGTCATGATCAATGTGGAACTCTCTTCACTCACATACACGTATGTACAGACCTTAGCCATGGCTTCATCACTGATTCTGTGTGGCCAGGCTCATTCTCACATTGTTGAGTTCCCAGTGCCAAGTATGTAGAGCATACGCACAGTGCAAAGAAGGATATTACCTCTTCTGGTGTTCTCTCTTAAAAGAACAAAAATACTTCCTCAGAAGTCTCTCTCAAGCATTTTTCATATATCCTTTTGACCCAAATTGTGTCACATGTCATCATGGAGTGCCAGGTACTGTTTCATTTAGCCTTGTTTCCTTGGCCAGTCACTGGTCACGGGTGTGAGGATATACTTACCCTTAAACTAATCAAGCCCATTCTGAGAGTCCAGGTACAATTTCACCTGATACAAAGCAGCCAAACGGATGAAGAATGAGAGACAAATACTCTTTAAGAAGACAAATGAATGGTGATGTGGAAACCAACATTTTTCAGTAAAGTCTGCAATAATAAATTCCAACTTCTGATCTCCCACATCATAACCTGTTTTCACCCATCCCACCACTGACCCACTTAAGTTCATATCTGTCTGATATTTAATAATGATCTCAACAATTCTAGAGAGCCTTTCTGGTAATATATTCTCATGCATTCTGTGATAATCATGCAAGACTAACTCCTAACAAAGTCACAGAAATGAAAGCTTTGAAACTCAGTAACCTATTGTATTTTTACAGGGATGAATGATCAGAAACTATTTGAGGACTAAGCATTCAGTCACAATGGCTGAAAGAATAAAGATTATAAAGTAAGGATGGCAATTGTCCAGCAATTATCTGGTCTCAATTGTTTCCTGAGAATTTTGCCATTTCTGTTTGCAAAGCAGTAATTGACATTATTTAGAGGAGACAAAACATTTTGCATTCCTCTTGGCAGCTTTAAAATGACAAAACAAATTTCCTACAAGTCCTTGTTTTTTCTCCAAGTTTATTTCTTGCTGAAATTAAATATCTATGTTTTTCAGTCATTATGAGTCATAAAACTATGCCCAAATACTGATTGCTAAAATATTATCTACAAAAACAAACTGAGTTCTTCTAAAGGCCTGAGGTCATTCAATGACATTTACCTCCAGGTGATAGTAATATCTTCGGTTTTCTAGATGGCATGTATCTTTTAAAGTCATGATGCAGATTGCTGCTGTCTAAATAATTGACCTACCTGGAAACTAGGCAACTGAATTATAACAAGGTTTTGTGGTATTGTTTAAGCTTTAAAAGATAAATTCTATTCAAACTGAAAAGCAAAACTGTGGTTTAAGAGTAGTATTGAACATTTATTGAACATCTATTAACAGTTAGGCAAAGTATTGAGAATTTACAGACTGTAAGTATTGGATAGGAAATTATTAGTCTGCATCTATATATCACAAAATACTGAATAAAATGTCTTAAGTGCCTCAATGCAAAGACTCACTAATGTGTTTTTTGGCCTTTGTTTTCGAAAAAGTGATTTTCCAATGAAGTAGTCTCTATATATGGAACTTGTCCTGTAAAGCATAACATCAGTAAGGAAACAACTCCAGACCAAGTGCAGTGGCTCACGTCTATAATCCCAGCACTCTAGGAGCCTAAAGCGGGCAGATCACCAGAGGTCAGGAATTTCAGACCAGCCTGGCCAACATGGTGAAACCCCGTCTCTACTAAAAATACAAAAAATTAGCCGGGCGCTGTTGCGGGCGCCTGTAGTCCCAGCTACTCCGGAGGCTGAGGCAGGAGAATGGCGGGAACCCGGGAGGCGGAGCTTGCAGTGAGCCGAGATCGCGCCACTGCCCTTCAGCCAAGGGGACAGAGCAAGACTCCGTCTCAAAAAAAAAAAAAAAAAAAAGCAAAAATTAGCCGGGCATGGTGGCAGGTGCCTGTAATTCCAGCTACTCGGGAGGCTGAGGCAGGAGAATCGCTTGAACTCACGAGATGAGGTGGTAGTGAGCTGAGATTGTGCCACTGCACTCCAGCCTGGGTGACAGAGCAAGACTGTATCTCAAACAAAACAAAACAAAACAAAAATACAAAAAAACCTCCAAATGATATTTGTGAATGGTGTTTGATTTTTTTTGAAATGGGATCTATGTTGTTGTTGTTACTATTATTATTATTATTATTATTATTATTGAGATGGAATCTTGCTCTGTCACCCAGGCTGGAGTGCAATGGCATGATCTCGGCTCACTGCAACCTCCGCCTCCTGGGTTCAAGCGATTCTCCTGCCTGAGCCTCCTGAGTAGCTAGGATTACAGGACCCTGCCACCATGCCTGGTTAATTTTTGCATTTTTAGTAGAGACAGGGTTTTATCATGTTGGCCAGGCTGGTCTCGAACTCCTGGCCTCTTGATCCACCCGCCTCTGCCTCCCAAAGTGCTGGGATTACAGGCATAAGCCACTACACCTGGTCATTATTTTTGTAACTAAAATAAATAAAATAGGCCGGGCGCGGTGGCTCAAGCCTGTAATCCCAGCACTTAGGGAGGCCGAGACGGGCGGATCACAAGGTCAGGAGATCGAGACCATCCTGGCTAACACGGTGAAACCCCGTCTCTACTAAAAAATACAAAAAAAACTACCCGGGCGAGGTGGCGGGCGCCTGTAGTCCCAGCTACTCCAGAGGCTGAGGCAGGAGAATGGCGTGAACCCGGGAGGCGGAGCTTGCAGTGAGCCGAGATCGCACCACTGCACTCCAGCCTGGGCGACAGAGCCAGACTCCGTCTCAAAATAAATAAATAAATAATAAATAAATAAATAAAATAGATATTTGAAAAATGCCATGTATTTATAATAAATGAGGTAAGATTAATAAATGTTTATATGACAAGAAAAAATAACTACTAATATCTTTGGTTGCTAAGTATAAAAGAATATTTGAGCTGGGTTTTTTGGGTGAATAGGACTTTACCAAGCATTATAAATTAAATGGTGTGGAGGGAAGGAATTACATGTATGTATGTCGGTTATTAATATAACTGGAAATCTATTGTATTGAAAGACAAAACTTATCAGGGTAAGGTAATAGAATAACTGATTCTATTAGAATGTAGAAAAACTTACAGTGACAAATATAATGTGTTAAGTCAATGAATTCAAGGAAACGTATCTCTGAGACATTATAGAAGAGCAGATAAGAACAGATAGCTAACACAGTTGCAGTTTGATGCAAGGGAGAAGAAAGTATGAATGATATCAGCAAACTTCATTCAGAGGAGCTCTGGAGAGGCATTTGGAAGGAGAGAAAGCAGTAGGTATCAGAGTAGACAATTACAGGGATGAATCTCGCTTTGGGAGGAAGAGGCTGTACTATGCCTCAGTGTCTAGGAACACTTAGGGTTCTGCAAACTCATTGTTATGAAAGAAAACACGAGGTTCCAAGGTGACCATTTAGAGAGATGATAAAAAATAAGAAAATAAGCATATTTTGCTATAACCCATGAAATAATGCTATACAAATGTTCAGTCAGAGTCTAGGTTCGATTTCCCTTTGAAAATAAAACTCTGAAGCACAAAAGAGTTTCTATTTTAAAAAATAAATTCTATTTCCATAAAATTCAACCTCAGCAAGTATTACTATCAGTCTAACACTAGACTTGAGTGTTCATTTATACATCAATAGAATTTAGTAGGTCTTTTTAAAAATTAATATAAATTCTTATTTCATTTATGAGAAGAGCAACTGTTATAAAATACCACAGAACACTACAAAACAGTGGTTATAATCTTTTGAAGTTTATGAAGGTTGTAATAGGTTTATGGCACATAATCTGTTTCTATTCATATTCTTTAAAACTAATGTGCCTGAATATATGCACACACTCACAGTCTTTTCTCATAAAATTACAGATTAAGTATTACTTTAAAAATCTAGGAAGCTGTGAATGGATAGCTTATTGACATACTACAGTTAAAAGTGTACATCCTTGCTTATACCCTTGGCATTAAATAATCATTATTTAGCATTCATAGATAAAAAACTTTTGTGTTTTCAGTAGAAATTCCCTGAAAAAGATTCAGTTAATTGCTGAAAGATTTCTGGGTAAATAGTAAAATACAGTTCATACAAATTACAGAACAAATGTGCCACCTGGAGTCTTCGCTAGCATTTATTATTTTGTATTTACCAAAATTCTTGGTATTGTATTAAATTCAGAGTTTTCCAATAACCACCTAGAAATGAACCATTCTCTAGCCATTTGAGACATTTTAACCCAAATAATCCCATCAATTTATAAAATAATATTCAATAATACATCTGTCTTTAATTTATGCCTCTCTGGAAAAAAAATCTGAGATCAGGTGGATGAAGCTACTAAAGACAAAAGCAAAACACAATGATACGGTAGTAATCTTTTTTGTAAACTGTTATAGACTCCTTCAAATGTATATAAATAGGCTTAAATGCCTGAATAATATTGCAGAATAGAACTTTTCTTAACATTTAAAAACATTTCCAACTTTTAAGTTCAGGGGTACCTGTGCTGAATGTGCAGGTGTTTTACATAGGTAAATGTGTGCCAGGGTGGTTGGCTGCACAGATCATCCCATTACCCAGGTGTTAAGCCCAGCATCCATTAGCTATTCTTCCTGACCCTCTCCCTTCTCCCACCCCGCTGCCCTTCCATAGGCCCCACTGTGTGTTGTTCCCCACCATGTATTCATGATTCAGCCTGGCTACACTTCTGCAGGGCTGCAGAAGTTTTCTGGAGGTCTGCTCTAGATCCTAGTCACCTCACTTTTTCTAGTACCTGGAGATATCACCAGTGAAGTCTGCAAAACAACAAAGATGGCAATCTGCTCCTTCCTCTGTCCTGAGGGGTACTGACCTGTTGCCTGCCAGAACATGCCTGCAGGAAGTGGCTGGAGACCCCAGTTGTGAGGTCTCATTCAGTCAGGAGAAACGGAATCAGGGACTCTCTTAAAGAAATAGTCTGGCTGCACTTCTCAAAAGAAGACATTTATGCAGCCAACAGATACATGAAAAAATGCTCAGCATCAATGGCCATCAGAGAAATGCAAATCAAAACCACAATGAGATACCATCTAACACCAGCTAGAATGGCGATCATTAAAAAGTCAGGCAACAACAACAACAACAAAAAAAAGTCAGGCAACAACAGGTGCTGGAGAGGATGTGGAGAAATAGGAACGCTTTTACACTGTTGGTGGGACTGTAAACTAGTTCAAACATTCTGGAAGACAGTATGGTAATTCCTCAAGGATCTAGAACTAGAAATACCATTTGACCCAGCCATCCCATTACTGGGCATATACCCAAAGGAGTATAAATCATGCTGCTACAAAGACACATGCACACGTATGTTTATTGTGGCACTATTCACAATAGCAAAGACTTGGAACCAACCCCAATGTTCATCAATGGTAGACTGGATTAAGAAAATGTGGCACATATACACCATGGAATACTATACAGCCATAAAAAAGGATAAGTTCATGTCCTTTGTAGGGACATGGATGAAGCTAGAAACTATCATTCTGAGCAAACCATTGCAAGGACAGAAAACCAAACACCTCATGTTCCCACTCATAGGTGGGAATTGAACAATGAGAACACTTGGACACAGGGTAGAGAATATCACACACCGGGATATGTTGTGGGGTAAGGGGAGTGGGGAGGGATTGCATCAGGAAATACACCTAACGTAAATGACGAGTTAACGGGTGCAGCACACCAACATGGCACATGTATACATATGTAACAAACCTGCATGTTGTGTGCATGTACCCTAGAACTTAAAGTACAATTTAAAGAAAGAAAGAGAGAGAGAGAGAGAGAGAGGAAGGAAGGAAGGAAGGAAGGAAGGAAGGAAGGAAGGAAGGAAGGAAGGAAGGAAGGAAGGAAGGAGGAAGGAAAGAAGGAAGGAAGGAAGAAAGGAAGGAAGGAAGGAAGGAAGGAAGGAAGGAAGGAAGGAAGGAAGGAAGGAAGGAAGGGAGAGAGTCTGGCTGCATTTTGGTAGAGAGATTGTGCTGTGTTGGGGATCCCTCAGCCCCCAATCAGTTTGGGCTCTCCAAGGCCCACAGGCTATACTAGCTGAGATGCCCAAACAGGAAAGGTTACAGCCTGCCCCACCCCCGGGGCACTCCTTCCCTGGGAGAAATTAGAACACTGTTGACAGTAGAACACAGACAAGGGTGGCTGGAGGCCCCAGCTGGAAGGACCCAGTGAAGAGGAATGGATCCGGTTTCCATTAAAAGCTGGGCTGGGCATGGTGGCTCACATCTGTAATCCCAGCACTTTGAGGGACTAAGGCAGGTGGATCACTTGAAGTCAGGAGTTTGACACCAGCCTGGTCAACATGGGGAAACCCTGCCGTGTTGGCGGGCACCTGTAATCCCAGCTACTCAGGAGGCTCAGGCAGGAGAATCACTTAAACCCAAGAGAAAGAGGTTGCAATGAGCTGAGATCACACCACTGCACTCCAGCCTGGGCAACAGAGGGACTCTGTCAAAAAAAAAAAAAACAAAAACAAAAACAAAAAAAACAAAACAAAAAACAAAACAAAAAAAAAAACAAAAACCCTGGAAAATACACAACAGATACATATTACTATGTTTTTTAAGGAGGCTGAAAAATTTTTTAAATGAAATCCAACTTAGGAAGTTCGTAAAAGAATAGCAGAATAAATCAAAAGGAAGTTGAAGAAAGGAAATAAAAAAATAGTTAATTCTGAAAGAAAGACAAAATAAAAATAAGCCAAGAAGCTAATAAGTGATGTCTTAAAATGATTAATACATTTGATAAATAGCTGCAAAATGGATTATGAAAAGATAAATATGTTACATGATATATTAATAATGAATAAATAGAATGATGTATTAGTAACAAATCAAGTAACAGCAAAAATGGATAGTTCAATAACATAAAATATTTATGCAAATTAGAAAAACTAAAAAAATGCGTAATTCCTAGAAAAGCATAAATTCCCAAAATTATTCAAGAAGAAATAGGAACTTTGAATAATCCTATTAATCTTAGAGAAATGTAATGCATACTTTATGTCTTCCCAGGAAGAAAACACCAGATTAGTAATTTATTACTGGTGAGGTACACCAAATATTCAAGAAACAGTTCATTGTGATCTTACACAAACCCTTTCAGAGAGTGGAAGAATCATCTCTTAATGGTTTCACTAAATGTGATACACTGAATTCTAAGATGCCTTCCCAAAAATCCCATAGTGTAATTTCCAAAAACTGTTCAATGTAGTTAAGTTTACCAGTTAATTGAACTTAAAATAGCAAACCTATTCTGAATTATTTAGATCGGTCCATGTAGTCAAGTGAGCCTTTAAAAGCAACAGAAGAGGCCTGGTGCAGTGGCTCACGCCTCTAATCCCAACACTTTGTGAGGCCAAGGTGGGATCACTTGAGGTCGGGAGTTCAAGACCAGCCTGACGGACGTGGAGAAACCCCGTCTCTACTAAAACTACAAAATTATCCAGGTGTGGTGGCGCAAGCCTGTAATATGCCAGTTACTCGGGAGGCTGAGGAGGGAGAATCGCCTGAACCCTGGAGGCGAAGGTTGCAGTGAGCCGAGATCACACCATTGCACTCCAGCCTGGGCCATCTAAAAAAAAAAAAAAAAATAGCAGCAGAAGAAGGTAGAGAGATGCAGCAGAAGAGGACTTCAGATTTGAAGTGCTGAAAAGACTCAATGAGCTATTGCTGGCTTTGAAGAAGGAGTGGACCATGAGTCATGTACAGGCAAGCAGGCAGCCTCTAGAAACAGAATGATCCCTGGCCAACAGCCAGTAAGAAAACAGGGATATTTGTCCTATAATCACAATAGAAGGAAGTAAATTCTGCAACTACCTGAATTAACCTAGAAGTGGATTCTACACTAGCACCACCAGAAAAGAGCCCAGGATGGCTGACACCTTGATTTTAGCCCAGCGAAACCCAGAGAAGAGAATCTAGCCGTACCGTTCCCGGATTTCTTATCTATACAAAATGGTGAGACAGTGAATATGTGTTGTTTTTAGCTCGATACCTAGTTCCACCCTCATGGAAAGCTATTTCAGAAGAGGAAAACAAATGAGGAACTCACTCCCACAAAAGTGGCTTCTCCAAGTTTGGAATCTCTATAATCTGCCAAATTTTGTTTACTTTTCAGAGTTTCTAGGTAGCTGCATTTTGTACTGTATCTAGAATTTTTCATGATAGTCACTGGAAAAAAAAAAGTTGTAGTAGGTTCAGTCCATCCTGGTCAGGACTGTAAACACTCTGCCTATTCTTATTTGATAGATGCCTATTAGACTTTCTCATTTAATTATTTATGTTTCTTAATTTCTCTTTGATATTCTCCATATCCTTGTTTCTCCAGTTTATAAATTTTGGTTTATATATTCAAATATATCTTCAGGTCTTGAATTCTCTCTTTGGTGGAATTAAATATGCTTTTTAACCCATTCTTTAAAATTACACTATCACCAGTTGCATTTTACATTTCTAGCGACTCCATTGTTTTTTGGTTTTTTAACTACCTGATCACACCTGCCTTTCTCCTCACCTTTGAAATTCTGTCTTTGACTTATATAAACATTTCTTACTTATGTGTTCTACATTCTACAGCTCTGAATTCCAATATACTTAGTAGTATGTGAGTGCCTAAATCTGTTATTTATTGTCTTCTGACTCTCACTTGTGGTCATCTGGCTCTTCATGTCATTGGTCCTTTTTGATTATCAATTTATTGGCTGCTTTTCTTGATCTTAAATTGGCAAGGTTTTCTTTTGTCAAGAACCAGGAATGCCACCAGCCTGGGATGACCCTACAACTACCGAAAGGACTCACCTCACTATGGGAGGAAAATGTCTAGCTCAACCATTTCACCGTTGCTCTAGGCCCATCATCTACCTCTCACTGCTGCGATCAGCTTTCATGAAACATTTGCTTTTTCAATCTACTCACTGCTCCCAGCTTCAGTCCCAGATCATTGATTTGTTGGCTATGTTTGTCTGTTTGTATGTTTTCCCAGAAGAGGAGGATGGTTCTCTTTGGAGAAATTCAGCAATCTATCAAAAAAGACTATATCAAATCAAGGATCTAATTGTTTCCATTACAAAAGGGGTGCCTCTGAGCAACTCATCTGTCATATTGCCAAAAGTTCAATTTTATCCAATTGAACCCTATGGGTTCATACCCCTCTATGTGCCAATATTCTTCATCTATTGTCATTCTTTCTCACATTTTGTCTTTTAAATTTACACCTTGTACTTTCTTTACTTTCATTTTAAAATTGTTATGGTGGTGCCGTAATAAATTAAAAAATCATTCTGATGTTTTGAATTAGAAGGTTTATTTTTTAATATAATTCTTTTTTAGAAATTGTACCAATAGACACATTAGACATACATGCACAGACACACAAATAATTGTATATGCTTCACTTTAAAATTAATTGTAGAGTGTCATATGTCCTGTTGTTTATATTTAAAATTTTCCCCCACTAAGTATTATTTACTATAATAAATACTATTAATATTCTTCAACATTAATTTTTCACTTATCTCTGCTCAATTTTTATTACAAAATTTCTGTTTTAAAAATGATAGAAAAAATCTATGCCTACCAACAGAATTTGATAATAGTATCTATGACATACTTTCCAGCATTTTTTTAATTTAAAAAATTACTAATCTGATGTTTTATATATACACATAAATGTGCATATGTGTATTAAGAAATACACATATATTTATGTGTGTATTTATTGTTTTATATTTCTTTGTCCTTGTTTTTATATACTTTGAGACTTCAGTAATTTTTTATGTAAATTATTTGTTCTCATGCTTAGAGAGTTTCTTAGTTTCATTTTCTCACCCAATATATAAATACATTTCAATTAAAAATGTATATATTATTGCACACTGGTGAAAAAATAAACAATATAAATGAGTTTTTAAAAAGAAAACATTTTATGGACATATTATTCATACATTATTATATATAAAAACTTTCTTTGGCTTCTGCTTTGTAGGGCAGAAACCGCAATTAAAAGGAATTCTTCCTGACAATTTTTCTGGTAATACAGAGTTATTCTTCCTTATGATATCTCTCATAATAATTTAAGCCCCCAAAATTAGTTTATCGAATAAAATGGGAGGTTTTTTGTTTTTTAAGCATTATTTTAACTTCAGCATTTCTGCTTTACTTTAATCAGCCTCTTGCATATATCATATGATTATTTTTCTTAAAAATCTAGTGTACAATTTTTTATTAACTGATGAGTTTAGTTCATTTGTAGTAATAATAATTACATGTAGAAATAGATTCATGTCTACAATATTGAGTTTTATGAAATAAATGAAGGATTAAATATAGTAATATATTATATACTGTATAGCAAAAGCATTAGGGAACACTGAGAAATAAGTGCCTAACTCAGACCTGAAGTTTAAGGAAAGCTTTAAGCAAAACAAGACATTTATTCTAAGTTTTTGGGATAAGTTTCAGGCCAAGTGAATATTAGAAAAATGAATTTGAGAGCACCACTTATGTTGAGAAACAAACATAAAGCTAGCTGCAGACGATTTTACCTTCTGCTCATCTCTGTTCACCAAGCCATACAATAAAAAATGAGAATAAAATTTTAAGTCAGAATAATGTACTTAATGTTTTTAACCGAATGAGTTACCTATTGTTGCTCAGAATCTGTTCATTTCTGTGAGCGATTATAAAAATCAATTCCGTTTCAGCCACATGCAAGATAAAAGAAACACTTGCCCACAAACAAACAAACAAAAAAACAAAAAAAAAGCTAAGATCCCAATCATTGAATATCAAAATGTTGAGAACTTGACAAAATAGATTTTCAGAGATAACTAAGCTATTAGTGGGTTTATGTTTACTCATACATCTAAGTGTGTATAAATGCACTGCACATATGTTTTACAATAAATCTGTTCTGATAACCAATTTGTGTTTCTGAGCATCTGCTTTCTCTAGGGGAACAATTTTCAAGTGTTGTGCTGACTGAGGAGACTTGAAGTTGCCTGTTTCCTTCTGGAGAGACTACAATTTGGGTCTCTTTATTGTTTATATTCTCAACCAGTGCCACAAAACAACAGTGAGTAACTATGGCTGTAAATGTGCAACCCAAGTGATCTCAAATATGTAGTTAAGACTCTTTTAGTGGAAAGCAGAAGCCAGATTCCGTCTATTCCTTGCCCACTTACATTCAGTCAGTGTAATTTTGTAATATTTACTCAGTGAAACTTAGACACAATTTTCAAAGTGTATTAAGGACAGAAAGCACTTTAGAAAAAGGCATCTCTTGACTTACAGTAACTTCTCATTAAAACAATCAAAGAACTAGCAAGAACATCCTGAATGTAGGTTTGTATCCTTTTAATGTGAGTCCATTTAGATCACACATATATATGCAACATTCACCCACACAGAGCAAGATGTATATTTCTCACAAAAGCATTCATTCAGCCAATACCTGTTTTTGAGCATCTCCAATGCATTGAACCTCATGGTAGGTATGTGGAGAGACACTATTGAATGAGGCAGATACTATCCCAAACCTCGTGGCAATTCAGTCTTGTAAAGAAGACAGACAACAAACAAACACGACATACAGAAAAAAAATTATAAATCATGATGCATGATGATATTTAAAAAATGAAAAGTTTTCTATAATAGAGAATGTAGGGAGAACTAGTTTAGATATAACTAATAAAGACAGCCACTTATACTGATATATGAATTCTAATGATGCTTTAAGAGGTGAGTGAGGAAAAGTGACCTGCCTAAGAACATGTGCAAAGGTCTAGGGGTGCTTTTAGGAACAAAATGGAGAGAGTGGCTGACACACAGTTATCGGAGAAATGGGGAAAATGGAAATGAGATTGGAGAAATAAACTTTTATTCTGTTGGAGGTGAGGGAAAGGGTGTACTTGGTAGGTCTCAATGACTGTGTAGTTTATTCTAAATACAATGGAGAACCATAGAAAATTTTAATGCAAAAAATAAAATGATCAAATTTATGTTTTAAAAATATCAATGTGATCCCTTATACGGAAAGGGATTGAATTGTTTAGGAAGTGGCAAAAGTGAAAATGGGTCAGAAATGATGGTTTACAATAGAATGCAGCCACATAAATGGACAGGAATCTACCAATCTGAAATACATTTTGAAGATATAAATTAAGAAGAATTGTGGATTAAATTGGAGGACAAGCATGAGTATGGTGTGGAATAATTGAGGGTGAATCTCAAGTTTCTAGCTTAGGGAATTACAAAAACAGTCTTGTCATTCTTGGAAATTAATAGGCTTGGGAGGAAAATGTCTAGATATAGAAATAAAATGTTTGATTCTGGGTATGTTATATTTAAAACACCTAAGTAGAACTGTTTGATTAATCAGAGGACATATGGATATAAAGTCCAAATGAGAGTATGGGATTACAAACATAAAATGGTATTTGAAGCTATGGATCAAAAACATCATGCAGTATACCATAAATACATACAATTTTTAACTGCCAGTTAATAATTAATAAATGAAGCCATGAAAATGAATGTGATCACAAATGTAAATAGAACATAAATTAGAGAACTAGGTCCTTGAATGGAAACTTTCCTGTCAAAAGCCATTGATAAGATTCCATTGAATTTGGTACAAGGAAAATCACAGATGATCTTGGCAACAGCAGTTATTGTGGACAAATGATGGCAAAAGCTGGTTGTAAATGGGTTGAATTGTGAAAGGGAAGTCAATGATGCTTTCTTCTGGATAGATTCCCATAACTGGGATGACACGCTTCCAATTCCATTTAAAAATTTTTGTCCTCAGCTCTCCTTTGATCTGCAAGTTGAGCCCCATCTTACTTGCCTGAATGCACCGTACTCATTGATATGCTACCTGTGAAAAAGTATTTCCAGATAATAAGGCTTTGGAGGTGATCCCTTACCACCAATGCCCATCATGAATACAATCACTGTGACCTGCTGCCAGGGCCTGTGTTTACCACTGAAGATATCGTGCTTCCAAGAGCATCCCTCACACTCTTGCAATCACCTTAACATCAACTGGCAGCTGAAAGTCACCAGACATTAATTCTCACCAAAGACTGTCAATTTCACTTGGAAAATATACTGCTTTTCTGTCTAACTACTTTCATGCCCAATTTTACTACCCTAGCCCAAGACTTTATCTCTTATATGAAACAACCACTTTATATGCCCTTCATCTTCATGACAATTTTAGGAAGTCAATACTGTGCTTCTCTTTTATTTTATCGATGAGGAAATTAAATCACAGAGAGATTACATATCTTGCCCAAAGTCATTTTCAGCACATGATAATGCTGGGATTCAAACCTAGGCAGGCTGCCTCTAGAGGCTGAGTCTTAACCACTGTCGTACATTACATTTTATAAGAGACAGACTAGTTTAAAAAATGTAAAGGAAACTATGATGTATCATTTAACATGTTTGTAAAATTCACTCTCTAAATGCCACCAAATCTCCAAATATATTAAAGGAAAAAAAATGAAACAAAACTGAACAAGCCTACTAGTCGCTACAGATTACCTTTTTATGTTTGCTAAACAAAGTTTAGGGATAGTCTCTCAATGTCATTCTTGTAAACAATAATCTGTTTAATATTTTTTATTTTTAAACATTATTTTACATATATTCATGCAGGTCATTAGAAAATTAATGTAATCTTTCCAATTATAATTCATATATTCCAGATGAGCATTAGCAAGCAGGAAACAATGAGTCACGAATGAATAAAACTTTTATTTAACTTTGTTAAGGACATTCAGAAGATTTGAATAGACCAAAAAACAAATGTACTGTTATTTACCAGCTTTTTCAGTATTCAAACTGTATTTGTTTAAATAGATCTGCTTTTTGTTTTTAGCTTCCAGTCAGACTTTACAACTGCTTATTAAAAGCCTGTGACCTTTGGACAAGAGTGAAACACCAAGCACTAAGGGAGGCTAGAGTCATTCTTCAATCAGGAACAAATGCATTCCAGACAAGGTGATTGGCAAAAATCTTCATTTTATTTTCCTTTTATTGACCTCCTAGAAATGAAAAGCCCTCCTGAAATCAGGTGGTCCAGAAAATCTATAGATAATTAAGGAAAATGAGGCTTGTTGACAGCTTGGCATGAAATGTGAATTTTTAATTACATTTTAATGACAACTCATTATTTTACATAAGTATGTTAGGTGATATAACATGAGATTAGAGACTGCCAATACAAATTTTAAATAGTTTTTCTCAACATTTACAAAAAATCGAGTAATAAAAAGCATATTTAAACATTAAATGGCTTGTAGAGGTCCCTTTTTAAACATAGTGCCTATTTTCATTTTTATTATCTCTCACAGCACTTCTGTAATTATTTAAAATGTCATTGTCTTGTTTCAAGGATAACTAAATAGGAAAAGTTGTTCTGGCTAAAATTATGTCCCAAATCAGTTTAATCAGGATCATCATTAACATTAGGCAGGCATTATTTTTCAGCAAAACACAAATTAAAAAGACTTATACAAGTCTTCTTAAAAACTTCATTTGACTTTATTGGTTAAGGAGTTTCAATTCTGTGATAACTTCAACAAAGATTATAATTCTTGTTTGTGCTTTAATATAAATGTAATGCTTTAAATTGCTGGTAAACTTAATTCCTTCAAATTCTATCTGAATTATCGTAAGCAACTTAAATAGATGAATTTGAATCCAAGCTTTTCCCAATGGGATTTTGACCATCTGTGAAAATATTGTACCTTATAATATCCCTCATTTATCCTAATTAAATCTTATGTAATAAATCATCTCCTTGTCCAATAAAAGTGCTATGATTTTTTTTCAAACAAGGGTCATAAATTCTAAGGTATAGAAATGAATGTAATTTAATAGGTTATATTTTAACATTTATAATAATTTTAAACATGAAGAAGTAAAATGTATGTTCTTTTTAGTGTAAATTGCAATTAAAGTATTTTACTTCAAGGGAAGGGTAAAGCAGCTTAAAGTTAGGAAACACAGGTCTATTTGGTGCGTAGCAAAATAGATTGCATTTGTTTTTCTTTCTAGTTCTAACAATATACAAATTGCCACAAATCAGCTAATTATTATTCCAAAAGAGAGAGCATCCAACTGGCATATGTTCCAAATGGAACTCAGGCATATTCCTCTAGACCGGGTAGCTCTCCATTTCCATCAGTGCTCTCCATCTCTGTAAGTCATATTACCATCTTGCATTTGTTCACATTGAAATCTGACTAATCCATCTCCCTCCCCTCAAATCCTATCTAATACCTAATCCCATTTATTCTATCCTGTAAATATATCTTAATTATATCAACTCTCCTCTATATCCACTAGCTCCTATTAGGTCTAAACATTGTAATTTGTCTTCCCTGATACACTTTTGTTTATTCCCAAGCCATTATCCATCCTATAGGCAGCATGGTTTTTTAAACTGTTATGCTGATGAACCAGTTTCTAAAACATTCTGGCTTTTAAAAAAATTAAGCTAAGCAAATATCTCCATGATGGAGAAATTCCAATTCTAGATATTTACCTGAGAAAAATAAAAATATGTGCTTCTTTTTCACTAAAAGCTTTGTATAAGAATGTTAATGATAGCTTTATTCATAATTGCCAAAACTGAAAACAGCTCAGGTTTCAATCAACAGGAGAATGGATAGACAAACCATGATCTATTTATACAACAAAATAGTACTCAGCAATTTAAAAAGAACTAATGATATACTCAACCCGTTCGCCTTTCAGAAATATAATATTAACCTAAAGAAGACTTACACAAAAGAACATATGCACTTTGACTTGATTTATCTGAAATTCTAGAATAGGCAAAACCAATCTATGGTTATATAAGAAAAATCATAACCCTGGTTGTTAATGTAATGTGAAGGGGAAAGTGGGACCAGAACTTAACTGCAAAGGAGCAGGAGATTTTGAGGGGGATAATGAAAACGTTCTATATATTTATAGAGATTCAGCATTGCACAGGTCAGGTTTAAGCATTTATCAGTGCTCACAGAAAGATTATGAATGATGTATTTCATTCTATGTACAATTCACTTCAAAAAATATAAGTAACTATAAACAAATGTTTAGCTCTAATGAATCATATGCATGTTGAAAGGCTTAGATATGAAATGCACTGATATCTAAAGAAAACTCTGAAATGCATTAGACATATATGATTAACTCTTATGTACCCTGATTGTGGTGATATTGACATGACTATGTGCTTTGTCAGAGCATAGAACTGTATACTAGAAAGGGCAAATTTTATTGTATATAAGTTACATCTCATCTTAAAACCCTCTTAAAATAAGATAGATTAATAGATTGCTAATTGAATGGATAAATGAATGGGCTATATCAATGGCAGACTGGATGAAGAAAATGTGGTACACGTGCACCAAAAAATGCAATGCAGCCATAAAAAAGAATGAGGTCATGTCCTTTGCATGAGCATGGATGCGGCTGGAGGCCATAATCCTTGGCAAACTAATGCAAGAACAGAAAACTAAATACCACATGTTTTCACTTATAAGTGGGAGCTAAATGATGAGGACTCATGGACACAAATGGGGAAAATAAGACACTGGGGCCTACTTTCAGGTGGAGGGTAGGAGGAGGGTGAGGGTAGAAAAACTACCTGTTAGTTACTATGCTTATTACCTGTGTAACAAAACAATGACTGGGTACTAGGCTTAGTACTTGGGTGATGAAATAATCTGCACAACAAATTCCTGTGACATGAGTTTACATATGTGACAAACCTGCACACATACCCCTGAATCTAAAATAAAAGTTGAAAAGAAAATGAATGGGGCTAAAACAAATATAGCAAAATATGTACAATTATAACATCAAGTTGGTGGGTATGTGGAAGTTTACAATAATTTCAAATAGAAGTTTGAAAACATTTTTATAACAAAATGTGGGGGAAAATATGTAAATCTGATCAGGTTGCATTATTCTCACACCTAAATTTTTATAATGATGTCCCATTATGTGGGAGGTTTACTCTAGAATTACTAACATAGTATAAATGTTTTAATTGCCTGCCTTTCCCTGAGCCTTAAATCTCACAGAAGGTCATTTCCTCATCATACACCATAATCTAATCATGCTCTTCTTTGTCAATTTTAAAATGATGCAGACGCTTCTTCCCAAGGCCTTGTAATTAAATAATGGTGTAAATAATTGTGCAATTATCTGTCTTCCCCAGTAGTTTTTAAAAACCATGTCCACTAATATATCCCTAGTCCATAACCCCAGACCTAGCACTTGGCCTAATGTAAGTACTCAATAAATACATTTCAAAATATGAAAACTGACTGAAGCGATAGTACTCTTGACTTCACATCAAAGTAAATGATGGATTACTTGTGTTCCCTAACCATTATTTTATTTCGGATCCCCTTATCTCTTAGATGTGTACTGATTTTGAGCAATGATAATGAAGTAACAGAAAATACGTTCTTTAAAAGCTATCATTTTTGGCCGGGCGCAGTGGCTCACGCCTGTAATCCCAACACTTTGGGAGGCAGAGGCAGGAGGATCACTTGAGGTCTGGAGTTTGAGACCGGCTTGGCCATCATGGTGAAGTCCTGTCTCTGCTAAAAATACAAAAATCAACTGGGCGTGGTGGCACATGCTTGTAATCCCAACTACTCAGGTGGCAGAAGCAGGAAAATCTCTTGAATCTAGGGGGCAGAGGCTTCAGTGAGCCAAGATCGCACCATTGCACCCCAGCCTGGGTAGCAGAAAGAGACTCCATCTGAAAAAAAAATACTGTCATATTTGAAAATTATCAATTGGCAAAGTATCCCACGTATTTCATTTTTTTATAGCCAAATAAATAATTCTGAGAAGCATTTCACCTGATTAAACATTTTTATTTTAATATTTTTAAAGAATATATATATATAAATGTGTCTACTCAATTAAACATTATTTTTCATTTTATGTAAATTTAATTGATTCTAATATATCATAAGAAAGCTACACATTTGCATTTTGACATGAAACAAAAAATGTTATCCTTCCAGAGAGCAGCAGGGGGAACTCAAGAGGATATCTGCTTACTGGTAAAACTACAAAGCGTTTCTAATTACAGTATAGTCTTGGAGCAACTTGCAGGATAATGGTTAATTTAAATAGATGTACATACATATCCCAGGGCTTCTAGTACTGATTATTGCTGTAGTAGTATCAAAAATTCAGCTAAGAAAATGAAGAAGAGTAAATTCTCCATTGTCCAATTTTCAGATGTATGCTTAAGAAATTAAGTCAGCAGGTATTTCTCTTTTTAACATAATAATATCAAGAAAGCAAAGAAAAGATACTGAGAAAAGAGAGACTAAGAATAAAGAATTATGGAGTAGTCCTCCAACTAAAATGTGTGAGAGGATAAAGACAGTTTTGAACACTGCTAAAAGAAATCAGAGATGATGCAAACAAATGGAAAAATGCTCCATGCTCATGGATTAGAAGAATCAATATTATTAAAATGTTCACATTGCCCAAAGCAATTTACAGATTCAATACTATTCCCATCAAATTATCAACATCACTTTTCACAGAATTAGAAAAAAAAATTTTTTTTTAATTCATATGGAATCAAAACAGAGCCCAAATAGCCAAAGTAATCCTAGGCAAAAAAAAAAAAAAAAGACCATCCTGGCCAACATGGTGAAGCCTCGTCTCTACTAAAAATACAAAAATTAGCTGGGCATGGTGGCACGCAGCTGTAGTTCCAGCTACTCGGGAGGCTGAGGCAGGAAAATCACCTGAACCCAGGAGGCAGAGGTTGCAACGAGCCAAGATCGCACCACCGCACTCCAGCCTGGCTACAGAGTGAGATTCCATCTCAAAAAAATTTAAAAAAAAATTAAAAAAAAAAAACCCACAGGTATCACATCATTGCACTTCAAGGATACAGTATTCAAGGATGCTACAAGGATACAGTAACCAAAATAACATGGTATTGGTACAAAATTAGACCAATACACCAATGGTATAGAATAGGGAACCCAGAAATAAAGCTGCACACCTACAACAAACTGACCTTCGACAAAGTACACAACAATAAGCTATGGGGAAAGGACTCCCTATTCAATAAATGGTGCAGGAAAATTGACTAACCATATGCAGAAGAATTAACTGGACCTTTACCCACTACCATGTACTAAATTTAACTCAAATAAATTAAAGACTTCAATGTAAGACCTCAAGATATAAAAATTCTCGAAGAAAACCTAGGAAATACTCTTCTGGACATCAGCTTGTCAAAGAATTTATGATTAAGTTCTCAAAAGCAATAGCAACAAAAACAAAAATTGACAAGTGGAACCTAATTAAACTAAACTAACGAGCTTCTGCACAGCAAAAGAAACTTATCACTAGAGTAAACAGAGAAACTACAGAATGGGACAGGATATTTGCAAAGTAAGCATCCAACAAAAGACTAATATCCAGAATTTATAAGGAATGTAAAAAAATTAAGAAGAAAAAAACAACCCCATTAAAAAGTGGGCAATGGACACGAACAGACAATTCTCAAAAGAAGACATACAATCAGCCAATAAACATATGAAATGCTAAATATCACTAATCATCAGAGAAATGCAAATCAAAACCGCAATGAGATACCATGTCACACCAGTCAGAATAGCTGTTATTTTTTTAGAAATCAAAAAATAAAAGATGTTGGTGAGGCTGCAGACAAAAGGGAACACTTAGACACTGTTGATGGGAATGGAAATTAGTTCAGTCGCTGTGGAAAGCAGTTTGGAGATGTCTCAAAAAACTAAAAGTAGAACTATACTATATCATTCAACCCAGCAATACCATTAGTAGGCATATACCCAGAGGAATATAAATCATTCTGCCGTAAAGACACATGCACGTATATGTTCATCACAGCACTATTCACAATAGCAAAGACATGGAATCAACCTAGGTGCCCATCAACAGTGGATTGGATAAAGAAAAGGTTATACATATACACCATGGGAATGCTATGCTGCCAAAAATATGAACAAAATAGTATCTTTTGCAGCAACATGCATGCAGCTGGAGGTCATTATCCTAAGCAAATTAACACAAACAGAAAAGCAAATATCACATGTTCTCACTTACAAGTGGGAGCTAAATCTTGGGTGCACATGAATGTAAGGGCAGGAGCAACAGACACTAGGGACTCCAAAAGGAGGGAGCGGCTGAGAAACTTCCTATTGGGTACTATGTTCACTCTTTAGGTGACATGATCAGTAGAAACCCAAATTTAGTATCATGCAATTTATTCTTATAACAAACCTGCACATGTACCACTGAATCTAAAATAAAAATTTTTTAAAAAAGAGTTTGAGGTTCTGTACTTACATGTGAGGAGATTTTTCTAACCTGTAAAATATGTAGGGTTAATGTTTTTGTAACATGGATAAAAATGTTCAAAGTTTTATAAAATCTCAAAATTGGGTTAGAGGCAAATGTCAGAAAAAAAGCTTGTTATATCACTTAGGAAGTCCCCACAAAGAACTCACAGTTGAAAGTATTAAAAATTATGCACAGTTTAATTCACATTACAATGGCCTGTAATAACTACATATTTTTTCACTGGGTGAAAATTAGGTGCAAGAAGAACTTTTAAATTGAACATTTAGCTATGCGGGTTAAGTCCCAACAAATTTCAGCTGGAATTGCATGACTGAGCTGAGTTTAACCTCATGATTTGAAATGAAAGAAACTGGGAATTATATTTGCAAGATTTAAGAATAGCATATAAGATATTTGCCCAGTGTAATTTTCTTTTATTCATCTATTTTGCAGAGTTATGAGAAAAAGCAATAAAGGAAGACATCGATTCTCAAGTGAATAATTTCTTCTATAGAGCCTGCTAAACAACACCAACAGCAAGTGACGAGGACTAAATTTACTTCTTTCTTCTCAAAAAAACAAAATATCTTCACTAGAAACAAGGCTCACGTTTTCATACAAATCTTTATATTCAATGTACTGTATTTTCAGGAGAAACAAATAGAAAAATAAGGGTTTACCTGGAAAGTATTTTGTAATGGTCTATAAAAGCCTCACAGGGTAGTATCATAATGGTGATTTTGTTGCAGTCTGTATTTTTTTTGGAAAGGTCTTTGCCCAGAAAATCAATTGTGTAGTTCCTCAGATGTGATCAGACTCAGGGATACTAACTTACTCTAAATTAAATTAATGAGAGACTAGAATGTAAAACAGAATACCAATTTATTCATTTACAATAAGAATTATGACTTTATTCTGACCAGAGGGCACTCACTGCCATGATGGAGATATGCTTTCTCTAAGGCAGACCTACATAGAAACTAAAATACAATGTTATTCAAGGAATCAATACCAGGAATTTGGATCATTCTAGGCAGCTTCTCAGCTGAGGCCATTCTTCTCCCAGAAAGACACAGACTTCCTAAACAATATTACCCCTGATTTTTGGTCAAAATATTCTGTCTGCTACCTGATGCTGTGCATATTGACAATTATTGTTCTGTTCATATTTTCCAGGTCCCTAGGATGAAGAATAAATCCCTCTTCAAGTATATTTATAAAATTTGTTTGATCACAGTGTGGTCCAAACCAGTAGTCACTAAATGTGACTTTCCATATCTTTGCTTTCATCCAATAAGTGTTGAATCATTTTCTACTCACAAAATCTACCTGATTCCATTTCCAAATCCTTTAAAAAGAAGTGTTTGGAGGAGTATCTTATGCTACCTCTTAGACATAAAGAATTCTTTAGTCCATGAAATCATATTTACTTTTGGATGAAACCTTGTTGTCAGCTCTGTTCACACTGTTGTCTCTGACTAATCTTACTCCATGAATGTTTCAAATGAGCCAAAGAAAGGGCTTTTAGACCAAAGCAGTAGTGTGAATTGTTAAAAAGACAGCAGGTTTGCAAGAAAGCAAGATGGAGCTTAGACTTTCTGTAATGGGGAACAGTATTTCTGCAAGATATAAAGCTGTCTTCTACTAAGAAGATTCCAGAGTTAGAATCATGGAAAGCCTGGTTAAAACAAAGCTAAATAATGTTGTATGGGGGTGTGGGTCTATAACTCTAAGAGAAGACAAAGTATTATTACACAGTAATCTGTTTGACTATGGAATTCTGTTCTTGTAGAACACCTACTAACAGGCAATGGAACTAGGGTTTGGGAGGATACAGCTTAAGTATCAACATTTGTGTTCAAATATAAATACAAAAATCAGTTCAATAATACATAAAAAGGTTTTGGGTCTTTATTGCTGCTCTCCCCACCAAGGAGTTGACGTTGATTGGAGGAGCAGCTATTAGTAGGAAACTTGTAATAATTAATAATAAATAGGCAGTACTGATATCAGAGAGAAGCCATAAACCCTGGTTCTCCGAGTGTAATCTGTAAACAACCTGTATCAAAATCATCTGAGTTTCCTTACAAAGTTGCAGATTCCTGAGACTCTCTGTGCGTTTACTGAATAAGAATTTCTGAAGATGGATCACAAGAGTGTGAATTTTAAATAGACTTACCATGATACTTTTATGTACATTTGAAGTTTAGAATAATTTAATGAGAATTTTCATTTATCTTAGGAAAAGACAACGCATTTAGATTCAAAACATTTTGGAGACGACCTGGCATCCCACATGCCCTGGGATTTAGGCAATAATGTTCTAGTCAAAAAGAAAAAACTTTTGTAAAGATTGCTTCAGCTCCAGTATATATAAGTTTCTCCAATATCTCTCCAAAACTTCCTATCATGTTATATCCAAAGAGGTTTGTCATTACACAATGATGAATACTGAAATCCTAAACAGTGCAGATTGTATATAAACAGAGAAAAAAATAGACATACTTATTTATTTTCTATTTTTCTATTTTATTTCCTATTTCCACAATCCAGAAGAAAACTATAAGGATCTCAAAGTTATAAAACTTAGCAAACTTTCCAATTTTATTATTTGGGAATAAAGTAAATAAATCAAATTTCTGGCCATTCTAGGATAACCTGAAAGAAAATGAGACAATTTAAACCTTTAAAGTGTCTTAAATGGTCAGTTTAAACGTTTTTGTTCAGCATTTACTTAAATCAAACTGAAGCATACTTCCCTATCACGAATGTTAAGGCTTTATAACTTCAGACCTCTACCATCTTAACTTTATCTATATGTTACAAAAGTAAGTATGTTCTTTTCCACTCCCCTCATTCCCTCAAATATTTACAAACATAGTCTTCCAAATATTTCAACTTATCTGACGTTTCGGTTTTATGATGAGAACATTTTTAAGTTTTGCATTGATGGGTCGTTGTAAAGCTCTAACTAGCTCTGACCATAACTGTCTTCTCTGCTCTCAGACCCTTAACTGATTGTTAGTTTCTCTAATATCACTTAAATAAACTCTCTGAAAGTGATATTTTTCTGTAGTTCTCTGCATTAAAATGAAAAAGGCTTGAGCAGTATAAAAATATTTATTAAACTTGTAATTTCTTAAGTTTTGATTTTAAGAAAAGCAATTTAATGTTCAAGAGGAGTAGTATTTAAATGGAATCACTGGTTAGGTGTGTCTTTAATTTGAATGCAAATAAGCCAATTATAAAGGTGTTTGGATATAAATAAGAAATACTGGATGAACTGATCAACTGAATCTGCAACCTTGAAAATCATAATGGCTGTAGTTAACAATAGTTGAAAAATCGTTATAGCCTGGCATATTATATTATGCATTGGGTATTCATTAATTTAATCTTTATAACAATTTATTTAAGTATATTAGTATCATCCCTATTTCAAAAAGTACAAAGCTGCATTCAAAAATATTAAATAGCTTGTCCAAGATTATTTAACAGGTCTACTCATTCTAAGTAGGTACAGATCTAATTCTTATTAAGAAATCAACATATTAATAGTCAATGTGGTTAATCTTCTAGGAACTTCAGATCCCAGATTCAGCTCTCTGGTTTCCAAAGGACATTTGCATGTCTAGCTGTGTATGTAAGCTATTGGCATTTTTCTTTAACTCGGAATTATCATCTTTAGATAGACAAGTATAGCATCCCTGTTTGTGAAATAAGGGGCAGGACTCATCTGCTGTTCATACTTCTTCAGCATCTACCCCCACTTTTCTGGGTAACTCCCTGTTTTTAAGGGTTTCATTGGGGGAACATCATCTCTGTGGAACTGGAAATCAAGGGAGTATCCAAATGGCCCAAAATAGATCCATCACAATCTCGGTCATAAAAATTTAAATCTTGAGTGAGTGGCACAAGAACAGAAAATGATAAAACTGAATATTAAGATGAATCTTCCTGGAAGGGCCTATCTGTAAGTCAGACTGCGCTCTTCCTGTCTTTCCATCAACTTTTTCTTCAACTGGGTCAGTTTGTTTCAACTGAAGAACCCCAAGCAAAACACCTGTGAAGGAAATGTTCAGAAGAGTTACAGATGCTTTGATTGCAGGCTGGGCATGGTGGCTGACGCCTGTAATCCCAGCACTTTGGGAGGTCGAGGTGGGCAGAGTACTTCAGGCCAGGAGTTTGAGACCAGCCTGGTCAACATGGCAAAGCCGTGTCTCTACCAAAACTACAAAAATTACCTGGGCATGGTGGCAAATGCTTGTAATCCCAGGTACTTGGGAGGCTGAGGCACAAGAATCACTTGAACCTAGGAGGTGGAGGTTGCAGTGAGCTGATTGTGCAATTGCACTTCAGCCTGGGCGACAGAGCAAGACTCTGCCTCTAAATAAATAAATAAATATAAAACCAACAGGGTGACTGTAGTCAAAATTATTTATTTGTACATTCAAAAACAAAAGACTACAATTGTGATTGTATCATAAAAGATAAATGCTTGAGGGGGTTAATACTCCATTTTCCATGGTGTATTATCCTATCTCAAAGTATCTCATGTACCCCATAAATATGTACAACTATTGTGAACCCACAAACATTTAAAAAACAATAAAATAAAGCACTTGGTTATTCCATGGTTGTAAAAAAAAAAGTATAAAAATTCTCTGCCCTAAAAAGAATATAATATAATTGGAAAGATGGCACATTCATGTACAAAAGCAAAAACAATGCAATTCATAATTTTTTTTTTTTTTTTGAGACAGAGTCTCGCTCTGTTGTCCAGGCTGGAGTGCAGTTGATGATCTCAGCTCACTGTAACCTCCACATCCCAGGTTTAAGCAATTCTTCTGCCTCAGCCTCCAGAGTAGGTGGGTCTACAGGCACGGCCAACATGTCCAACTAATTTTTGTGTTTTTAATAAAGATGGGGTTTCACCATGTTGGCTTGACCGGTCTCGAACTCCTCACCTCAAGTGATCCGCCGCCCACCTCAGCCTCCCAAAGTGCTGGGATTACAGGTGTGAGCCAGCACGCCCAGTCTACAATTTATAATTGAAGATAGTTTATACTAACTATCAAATATTTGGATTTTTAAATACAAAATACAGAAGATTTTTCTGTTGTTCAGTAGACAAGTCACTTGATGCTAAAATCATAAGGAAAAAATATCATTTTCTAGATGGACTTCAGCTGGACACTTAATTTTTAATAAGGAAATGGCATGGACAAAGTTCTAGCAGCTTAAATGCATTAATCTTGGCCTGGAGTGTATTTAGAGAACCAGTTTAGACAAAAAGAGTGAAAGATACTACAATGCAATTATACTAGAAAAGCCACGTGTTGATCGGGTATATACCTGGATGTGTAGTGACTGTGACTCAGTGACCTAGCTTACTTTCATGAGCCAGCCATTCATTCTACATTCTAGATGGGGATGCTTGGAAGAGGGAACAATTGTAATAGCCAATTATTTGATGTCCTGCTGTCCACATGGGGGTTTAATGTGAAGCTGCCTGGCATCTGGAAGCGAGTTAAGCCAATTAAATAAATAAGATAAAGGAAAGGTGTACTATCATACCATAATAATTTACGAACCTTAAGACTGCTTTCTACCTTCTAAATGTAAGTGGGACTGCTCAGTGTTGGTGAGGGTTCTTTTTTTGAAATGCTTTCTCTCAGTCATGACTAGAATCAGAGCTTCATAGACATCAAGATAGACAGAATGATAGATTAATAGATAGACATCTTACTTGAACTCCAGAGACCACCCTTTGGGACTAAATAAATTTAAGCTCTCAAGTGTTTAATTTTTAGACAATAATAAAAATATGAAATTATCCTTGGCTCTGCATAATTATCATCATTCAAATTTGCCTTAGACTGAGTACCAGAAGCTTCAGAGAGTGGTCACTAGTTATGTTCTGTGTCAGCCTATGAACAATTTATAGTTGATTTCTGGGTGGTTGTTTTTTGTTTTTTTAATTATGCAAGCTGTTCTAATAGTAGAAATAGTTTACGGTAACTCAGTGGTTAACAAACGGTCTATAGCTTGTCACAGGCACTGTATTAGCAATGTATCTTTTGATCTTTTTGATAACATGGCATAATGTTTGTTAATATCCCCATTTTTCAAACAAGGAGTCTTTTCAGATGTTATTTTTTGGTTGATAAGAGGGGTTAAATTCAAATGTGTCTAAGCCTAAAGTTATTTTTCAGCACACATCATTTCTAAACCAGACTTACCATCCCTTCACTCTATCCACCCTTGCTTTCCCTCACCCTTTCCTGTTAATTTGAAGAATTTGGTGCGTAGGAACACAGACTCTGGAATCGGACTGACCCCAGGCTCAAGTCCTGGCTCCAACATTTACCACAGTTGGGACTACAAGAAAATTAACTCATTTTCTCTAGGGTTCAGCTTTCTCATCTTCAAGATGGGTGGAACTAGTAATTATGCCCATCTTGTGTTGTAAGGAGTAAATTCTGAAGGATTTGACACAGTCCCTGAAGCATGGTTATTTAATAAATGTCAGCTAGTATTACTATTCTTGATCTCCATATTTTCATTACCAACTGGATTGTTCTTTTTGTCATAAACCCTAAAGTCATTCATTCTCAACTTTTTCCTTTTTCTTACCCACTACATCTAGTTACTTACAAGGTCTTATTTCTGAAATGATTCTAGCACATATTTTACCCCTTACAGTTTCTCAATCACAGACAGAAATCTGGTTCTCACACCTCTTTCCTAGTTATTTCCCAAATCATGCCATTGATTTTCTTAGCTCCTGTGTGGAGATTTCCAAAGTGAAATTCATACATTCTGAAGACTGCTCATTATAAGCCAGTGGAGAATGAGAGACAAATATTAAAACTTCTACACACAAAAGTAAACATTAAAATAGATGAGATAAAACACTTAATTTTCACTTTTGCATGTGTTTTAAAATGTGCCAAATGTTATTACAGTAGTTATGGGGGTTCTGGAGATGTTGGTCAAAGGATACAAAATTTCAGTTAGATAAGAGAAATATGTTCCAGAAATCTACTGTACAACATGGTGACCATCGTTAACAATTTTTTTATTCTTAAAAATTGCTAAGAGAGTAGATTTTAAGTGTTCTCACAAAAAAGGTTAAGTATGTATGGTAATTCTTATGTTAATTAGCTCACTTTAGCCATTCCACATGTATACATATTTCAAAGCATCACATTGTATGAATGTATACAAATTTATTTGTCAATTATAAAATAAATAAATGTTATTACAGTAGTATATGTATATGCTTGATGAATAAATATGCGTATATTAGAAATGCCTCAATAACCACTGTTTTAGAATGGATTACTAAAAAGACCCTCTTGATGTTAATACAATCACTGTACAGTAGTACACTTAATTATGCAAATTTTGTATTACAATGCCATACAAAAAGGTTTTAAAATCTTGTCTACCATTGCTTTCAAAGTGCTGCATATTCTGGATGCAGTTTAATTTCTATTTTTATATTTGACTCATTTCAATATATCCTATTATGAATTTGCATAACATATCTTACTTTAGTATGCTATGCAAATTCCTATTTCTATACCTATTCCCAGCAATTACTAATTAATATTCTCTCTTCTTTTTTCTTCTTCCCTTTATGTTTTTCTTCTTATATTCTTTCTAAATAGATTTTTATTACTAAAAATGAACCAGGCACTGTGCTAGATTTTGGAACCTAAACACGAAAGCAGAAACCTTATTTTAATAATATAATATCCAGTAAAAGACTTCACACATAGTCATGTAATACTTTCTTGTCCCATAAGTTTCTGTCAAAAATCTTCCTATTTCTCTGTATTCCATTCATACACTCTGGAATCCCATGGACCTCCAAGGATTTTGTTTATATCTGTAATTTAGAATCAATATTCTGCCTGTTCGACAGTTACATGTCTTTTTATTTTCCCTTTACTATATCCCATCTTCGTTCATCCATTCATTTATTTATTCAATAGATAATCATTGAGCTCTTTCTCTGTACTGTGTATAATAAAGAATTACTCAATAATCAGATCAGACTCAAGTTTGGAATGTCTGCAAACCCAGGGCAGGAAAAACACACTCAGAAGAGAGAAAAAATTTCTTATTTGCAAAAAGTTGACATTTGATTTTTTCAAAAAAGCAGGAATCAGAATGTAAAAAGTCAGAACCTAATTGAATTTTCTTACATCCATTTTACAGCTTGGAAATATTTTTATTTTGAATCACATCAGAGAAGAGCACTATAACTCTTTCACTACTTTGAGTCTCCAATATCTTGATATGTCCTTGACCTTCATTACTTGAGACCAGCGATTGAGTCACTGCACATAGTAGATGCTTGACAAGTATCATTGTTATGCAACATTCGGTAGACAGACATGTGCAAGTTACTGTCTCAAAAAAGCTGACTTGGAATAAGGTTGCCATACCAGAAAATAAAAATATAGAATGTCTACTTGAATTTGAATTTTTTTTTTTTTTTTTGAGATGGAGTCTTGCTCTGTCGCCCGGGCTGGAGTGCAGTGGCCGGATCTCAGCTCACTGCAAGCTCCGCCTCTCAGGTTTACGCCATTCTCCTGCCTCAGCCTCCCAAGTAGCTGGGACTACAGGTGCCTGCCACCTCGCCCGGCTAGTTTTTTAAATATTTTTTAGTAGAGACGGGGTTTCACCGTGTTAGCCAGGATGGTCTCGATTTCCTGACCTTGTGATCCGCCCGTCTCGGCCTCCCAAAGTGCTGGGATTACAGGCTTCAGCCACCGCGCCCGGCCTGAATTTGAATTTTAAATAACAAATATTGCACAGTGTATACTTATACTAAAAATGTATTTGCAGTTACTTGGACGGCTTAGGTTGGATGATCCATTGAGGCCGGGAGTTTGAGGCTGTGTGACCTATGGTCATGCACATCAGCCTGGATGACTGAGCGAGATCCAGCCTCAGAAAAAAATACTAATATGTATTTGTTGTTTATCTGAAATTTGAATTTAACTGAGTGTCCTATATTTTATCTAGCAATCCCATCTGCATAGAATCTTGATTAAATACCATCAACATTAAATAAAACTTTTTTTAAAGATCAAATTTACCATCTAGTTAATAGAAATGGTTCTTTTATGAATTTCAGGTTTTGTGTTCTCCTCAACAACCATGTAGATATACACTCAAAGCATTCTGAAGTGGAGAAGTGATCCCATGGAACTGCTAGGCAGCTATGTCCCGTGGCTTGTCCTGTTAGGAAACCTAGGCCACATGTGCAATGGGTGAGTCAATTACATTTTTTTCCATAAAGAAAAGTTAAATACTATTGATTATCCAAGATAAAAGTAACCATTTTACTATAGATGCCTTACAATTACATAGTTCCTGAATTCTCCTTTCTTGGTAGCTCAAATTCTTTCACAAGTTCCACATTTTTTTGTCCTTGTTTTTTGTAGTGTGCCCCATTTCACTTTCTAATCTCTACTTGATGCTACTCCTCAGCCTATCTATGGATCCCATTGTTTCTACCACCTATTAAATATTATAACAATGTCTCATATTTTAATAGTGCTTTATGGTAACAATACTTTTTTATGTACTGTATTATTTGAGTTATATAAAAATTAGTTACTAAAGTTACAGACTAGGAAATAATGATAATAATTAATAATTGTAGAGTTTAGTCCCTGACACTTTGCACTTACATATTCATGCAATCTTCCTAACACCCTGGAAGTCAGCTACTACTAGCTAACCTCTTTTCACATACAAGGTCATTAAGACAAGAAAAGACTAGGGCTAGGATTTGAACCTAAGCTATTTGGCTTCAGCCTAATTCTGCAACACTGTGCTAATGCTTAGCAACATATGCTTAAAGAGGATGGGGGCTTAAGCTAATCTAAACTCTGAGCAGAGCAGAGTCCTGGACTGTTACTCAAATCTTCGGGTTCAGAATCAACACCAAACTACTTGATTTTTCTGTTTGCTTTAGCTGTTTTGTTCTTTGTATCCCACATAATGTACTCCAAGGAAAAAAGAAAAAGTATTCTCCCTAGAATATTCCACATTTGAGAACTAAATTACGTAGAATAGAAACTAGTATAGTTGTACACTCCTTTGTTTATCCCAGTTTTTTTCTTAGACCCACATTTCTTCCAGAAATAGCATTTGCAGCATTCGTGAATGAACAATGAGAATGCTATTGTATAATCAAGAATCACAAAAGAAAAACAGGTCAAGCTCCCAATCTAGAAAGTTATTTCAATTCTAAATACTTCTGAAAGAACCAATCCTGTGTCTCAAAGAGTCACGTGTGTTACAAAACAGTAACGTAAGTCTAGGAGGTTTGCTCATTCCATTCTACATAAGAATTTCTAAAAAGCTATCATGAATCATGAGCAACATAATGAGTCTTAGTATTTTTTTATGTTTCCAAATTAAAGTGCAATATTTAATGACACTAATATCTTTCTTGGCCCATGACCCTCAAGTGTGCTGAGGTAGGAAATAGAAGATGATAATACTACTGTATTATCTGCATGTACTCTCTTACAAGAAAAGGCAGAAAAAGGAAACTGATATTCTAAATTTTGAATATCAATTATTCTTATTTTTAAGATTAATAACATTTTAAACATAAATTTTCTTCTCAGAAACTTCATTAGGGAAGAAACCAAGTTAGCTTGAATGTTTAAGCTTCCATGGCTCATAAAGGTACAGAACATTTGTCTTTTTCTTTTTCACGATAAACATTATATAAGTTTTACCAAACCATGATGAGTATAAGAGCAGGGAGTATAATGCTAAAGTATCCAGAGCCTACAACTGCTTTCAAATTCATCCAAGGCTCTTATTTCAACTGTACTTTGATGTTGAGCCAAGGAAGGGTTCAACTGAGCAATTTGGTTATGAGGGCCAGTAATTTGAACCATAAATTACTGAATATGAAATAGACTACATGTGTAAAATGTCACAAGTCCTCCATTCAGTAAGACTTTGACATCAATAACAACCTAAAGGAAGAGTTTTAATGAAACTGGGCCGTGAAATACCAGAACATAACATACCCAAAACAGTAAAATGCATTTTACACTCTTTGTGCTTCCTTCTCTGACCCTGTAATATCACAATGTGATTTTTGTGATGATTGTTCACTACCAAAATGTGGTGATTGTTAATATTTTCTCTTTTATTTTGGAAACGTTGATTTATTTGAGTATGTAAAAGTGCTGCTGAGTGATTCTAGAAGGAGTTAATTATATTTTCTTCTTTCTGTGATTGAGTACATTTATCAGGTGAAATTACAAAGTTTAAAATCTAAAAGGAAGAGGTTTTAATTGAAACCTGTCACTTCTAAGCTTCTACACAGTGCGGGTTAACAATGATCTTAATGCACTTTCATCTGTAAACTCCTTGGTATGTGAAGTGAGTTGATGTTCTCAATTACATTCCTAATGAAAAAGTATCTTCTCTAAAAAATACCTCCATTGTGTAAATGAATCTAAGAAGATTAAAATTACAAACTGTATTTGCCTTTACATTTTCAGGTTTTACTGTATTGCTATAAAGTATGAACAAAAAGGTAGTTGTGTACACTCAGTGCCATGTGCTTTTGGCTATTATATGTAAGTGCTGAATTAACTAAATCTTATTTCCAAAGACTGGACAATTATTTCAAAAATTATTTCAAACACAATCAATTTAGCCTTGTGGTATCTGGGCTCCAAGCTAACCTGCAATAATCTCTGCTTCCTGGAGTGCACACCCTTGTGTATTCGATGTCACCACCAGCATACATCAGAATTGCCAACATGCTATTTCAGAGGCTTCTTCCTTGCTCTTAGTCACTCATTTCAAGGAAAGCCAGCTTCTACATCACAGGATGCTCAGGCAGTGCAGAAGAGAGGCCCACAAGACAAGAGCCAAGGCATTCTGTCAAGAGCCATGGAAGTGCACCATTTTGGAAGTATATCTTCCCGCCAGTCAGTTCTTCAAATGCCTGCAGCCCCAGCCAGTACCTCACTGTAGCACATGAGAGACTCTGAGCCAGAACACAGCTGAGAAGCAGCCAGATTCCTGGCTTTGAGAACGAGTGAGAGATAATCTATGTTTCTTTAAACTGCTAAAGTTCAGAGTAATTTGCTTCACAGCAATGCATAACTAATACAGTCCTATTCTCATGTGAGGCACATAGAGAATCTGAATAAGAATTTTCCTTTGGCCTTTAAAAGGCTTAACACATAGCATTCCAGAAACTCCTTCAGCTAGTGGGTGAACTAAAAGCAATAGAAAGATAATTGCATCATCACACATTCATCTACTAGTATGTCCTTTTAGTTGTTTTGTGCAACTAGAAAATTTAAATATGTTAAGAACACATAAAATAGAAGAGTAAATAATATTTATTATTATTTCTGCTATTACTATTTATCAGAAAAGTAACTTGACTATGGGTTTTACAGACAACAGAACTTACAAATTTTTTTAAGTCAAGCTCCATGAATAACATAATTTTACCTGCAAAATTTCAAAATTACTCTTGTTTTCCTCACTGAATTGACAGCCTTTTTATAATTGATTAATTTTACAACTGACATGGTTAGGCTTTGTGTCCCCATCCAGATCTCATCGTGAACTGTAATCCCCATAAACTCCATAATCCCCTGTGTCAAGGGAGAGACCTTGTTGAGGCAACGGAATCATCAGGATGGTTTCCCCGCTGCTGTTCTCGTGATAGTCAGTGAGTTCTCATGAGATCTGATTAGTGTCTGGCAGTTCTCCTGCTTGGACTCATTCTCTCTCCTGCCACCTTGTGAAGCAGGTGCCTGCTTCTGCTTCCACCATGACTGTAAGTTTTCTGAGGCCTCTTCAGCCATGTGAAACTGTGAGTCAATTAAATCTCTTTTCTTTGTAAATTACCCGGTCTCAGGTATTTCTTTACATTAGCATGAGAACAGACTAATACAACAATCTTGAGTAATCTTAAGTATCATCAAGAATTTAATCTTCCCTTAGTGTTTTTTTTTTTTTTCTTTTTTTGCTTAATCCATTTATAGATGATTCTGCAAGTCTCTGGAGTATAAGGCAGTCAAATCACATGTTTCTCTTTCATTAGGAAACGGTGCTAATTAAATATATGAGATAATACTTTATCAACTGTTCTCTTCAATATCGAATCTTTTTTTTTTTTTTTTTTCTTGCAGACAGGATCTGGCTCTCTTGCCCAGGAGTGTGGTGGCACAATCTTGGCTCACCGGAACCTCCACCTCCTGGACTCAAGTGATCCTTCCACCTCAGCCTCTTGAGTAGCTGGCATTACAGGCATGAGCCACCACACCCAGCCCTAACAGTGAATCTTCACCTTGAAAACTTAATGACAAATCTCCAAAGAGGAAATACCTTCTTTAATAATTTTCGGCCGGGCGCGGTGGCTCAAGCCTGTAATCCCAGCACTTTGGGAGGCCGAGACGGGCGGATCACGAGGTCAGGAGATCGAGACCATCCTGGCTAATACGGTGAAACCCCGTCTCTACTAAAAATACAAAAACTAGCCGGGCGAGGTGGCGGGCGCCTGTAGTCCCAGCTACTCGGGAGGCTGAGGCAGGAGAATGGCGAAAACCCGGGAGGCGGAGCTTGCAGTGAGCTGAGATCTGGCCACTGCACTCCAGTCTGGGCGACAGAGCAAGACTCCGCCTCAAAAAAAAAAAAAAATAATAATAATAATTTTCATCTCAGAAATGCACACAATCCAATATCTTGGAAAACGATACAAAGAGCATGAATTTCTGTTCTTATTGTATTTAGTTCAAAATTAGAGTTCTTTTTTATAATTATTATCTCCTCTTTTTCATTTCTCTCTGTAGTTTTTTTCTCTGCATTTGTCTGGTATTCTTGCATTGTAATTAGAATCATGTTTTATTTATTGTCTTAGTAGATGAATAAAATGAATTTAATGCTAAATTTGGAATAGGACACACATTTTCAGAAATAGTGTGGCACTAAATTTAAAGTTAAATCTAGGAGTCATTTATTTTCTTCATGTAAATAGCAAAATAGTTGCCACAGGACAAGAAGAAATCAAATGACAAATTTATTTTGATTAATTATCTAGAAAATAGAGAATAAGATATTACTTTGACTTTCTGACACAAGACCTAACTCATGAGCTTGAGCGTAGGATTGCCCTGGGACTTCTACTGCATGCTATTTGGTGCCATATTTGCTTCTCTCTCTCTCATTGACACACCCTCCTGTCACTTTGCTCTCCTATCAATATGTCATTTTTTAGAAGGGGCAACAGAAGATAGGAAGGACATAGATCTCAACCTGAGGTAAGCTCTATGGTGTCTAAATATTAACAGTTATTGTCTATTGTACATCAACAAGTGTATTGGACCACCCTCAAGATTTTGCCATACCCATATTTCTTCTCTGTTACTATGACTTAATATTTTTCTCCAAATTCATTCACTTGAATAGTTACATTTCTGAAAACACATTAAAATTAAAACATAACTAATGATAGGAAAATTAGTTTGCATATCACGTAAAATCAATTGAATGTTCCTAGTGGTATAGGTTTCAGCACGGGAAATCCTGCTCTAAACTATCCTATTTATCAATGAATAGGCATACTACATGATGTTTCTCTTACCCATTGAGCAGTTAAAATATTTTTCACACTTCCTGATTTGCACCTTTTCTTGCCACCAGAGGTCACAAATTTCCCATAAGTCCAGATTATGATAGCAACCATAATAGCCATCATTTTTAAGTCCTGAAAGCATGAAGCAGGATTCATGTTCCTCGTATGTAGTCAATTAAATATTTGGTTCTCACCTGCAAATTTTATGTGGATCCCCAACCTACTTCACTTGCCTTATCTCCCTTATATGTGTTTCCTTATCAATGTTTCACTCCTTTCCCTTTTTTTTTTTTTTGCATCACTCATTTTTTCATACCTCTACTTTTGCTACTTTCTCTGTTTAGAATAAACTTTCCCTTTCTCCACTGGATAATGCTGTGCTCATGTTTCAGATGAGTGAAGGCATCTACAACTCTCCCTGGCAGATTTAGCCATGTGCTCTCCTGTGTCTCTCGCATATTCATATTTCATAGTTCATATTTTTATTGTATTCCTTACCACCTTCATAATGGAGTCTTTTCTCATAGCCTGAGTTCCTTGAGGGCAGGTATCTCTAGTGTCTAGTACATTTCTAGGACACGGTAAGTGCTTAATGTAATTTTAATACAATTTGAGTTGCTTTAAAGTGAATTCAATTGAAATTAAGCAAAATCTAATTGAAAATTCAGAGCAGACCTCTTCCAACTGTTGCGTACTAGATGTTCCCAAGAACACTAAAATGAAGTTTAAAGAGAAACCAGAGTCAGGCAAAATAATTAATTTTACTGCTATAATAGCAACAGAGACAACATTTTTTTCTTACCGAAGCCCTGAGTACACAGACTGCATTTCTCAGCTTCCTTGAAGCCAGATAAAGCCATGGGATGAAGTTCTGGTCAGTAAAATCTGAGCAAAATTGGTGATCAGCATAGGTATCTAAAAATACTTCTATGGGACCCTCCATGCTTGCAGTTTCTTTTCTCTGGAATTCTGTTAAGGTGTGGAGGATCCAACGGAGTATTAAAAGGTGCTAGGGTAAAAGAACCTTGGGTTCTTTGATAAATAAGTGAGCAGAGCTTCTTGACCCACCAACATTTGACCCTTGATCTGAACAAAAATAAATGTCTTATGTGCTTTAAGGCATCCGAAAGTTTTAGTTTTGTTGTTTGTATGTGTATTTGTTTGTTTGCCGTATTCTACCCTAATACACATATGGAAGTTATTTTCTTAAACCTTAGGTTTTAATTGTTTTGCTTTACCTTTCCAGTGTATATGTCATGAGCAGTGATGGAGGAACAGCTTTTAAGGGTAGTAGGAAAGAAAATAATTAAATACTTCTTTTAGGTATATGTGTCTTTAACATAATGCAGTGCTTATAAGATACTAGAAATAGTAAGAAGTAGATATCCAATGTTTTATCATTATTATTCCAAATTTAGTATTAAACATCTTTTCTTGAAAATTCTAATCATTCACTTGGAATTATCCATACAGAAGATTTATTGCCATTGTACATATCTGAGACCTGCTTCCAACGTATTACATTTAATTTGAAATTTAAATGCATATTATAACCTAAATTCTACTTTCTAGTTAAATCTAAGAGTCTATGGCCTCAGGAATACATTAGTATATAATTAAGTTGTAAAACCTCGGTCTAAAATTCTTTTAATGTATACTTTGAACCAAGATAATCAAGTAAATGTTTGTGAATTATATTATCAATTAGTTTTAAAAAGGTCTGATCTATTAGTTCTTTAAACATTTACATTAATTGCAATTCACTCTAATAATTTTACCATGAATAGCAAAAGGTTCGTCTTCAGAATTAAATAATTCAGAAACTAATCCACTCTCAGTTTTTTTCACTACACTTTCTTTGTTTTCTTAGCTTATCTCCAGTAACATCAATCATTCTGCTGGACTTGACAGACTTGACAGAGGATGTCATGAGGGTCAGCATATAGCTGAGTACCGGCCTCGAAAACAAATATCGAACACTCATATGCTCCCAGGTTTCCTTCCACAAGCCCTAAAAAGGGAAGCTATCTCGATAATTCAAATAAGAACCATTCCCGCCCGATGCTTCTTCCTCTTACAAGAATTAGCTACAGAGAATCTTCTAGCAAAAGATCAGAAGGGGAATGCTAAATATACATCTTTGAATTGGTTTTAGAAACTACAAAGTTCTGGTACTTTACTCTCTGTCACTCTTCTGTCATGTTGGCCTCAGGGGCATTTAAATAAAGCAAGCCTAGGATATTCCAAAAGTTAGAATGGACAGTAATAGGTTTTTCTTAAGTATCTAAGAAGTTGCAGCCAGCAGCAATGAAACAGGGTCACACACCTTGGAAGAAATCACCAGTTTCATTTCGTTAATGAAGATGCTGAGAAAATGTTAAGTTATAAAAGCATTATGGTATTATAGTTCTGCTTTGACTAAACTTGGGACTAATTTTTTAAATGAATAGACTTTATTTTTTAGAGTAGTTGTAGGTTTACAGAAAAATTTAGCAGAAACTGCAGTTTCCATTTACCCCATCCCCTTCAAACACAAGTACATACACAGTTTTCTCTGTTATTAACCTCTTGCATTAGTGTGATATATTTATCAACAATCGAGGATCCAATATTTATCCACTTGTAAAAACTGAAGTCCTTAGTTTACATAATGGTTCACTTTTTTGTGTTGTAAATTCTATAGGTTTAAGAAATACGTAATGATAAATATTCTCCATTGCAATACCATATAGAATAGTTACACTACTCTAAAAATTCTATGTTCCACTTATTCATCCCTGTATGCCCTCCTCCAAGGCTTAGCAACTACTGATCTTTTTACTATCTTCATAATTTTGCCTTTTCTAAAATATCATATAGTCAGAATCATACAGTAAATACCTTTTTCAGATTGACCTTTCTCATGTATCAACGTGCATTAAAGATTCCTCCATGTCTTTTTGTCTCTTGACAGCTTATTTCCTTTTATTGCCAAATAATATTCCATTGTCTGGATATACCACAGTTTATTTATTCGCCTACTGAGGAACATTTTGCTTGCTTTCAAGTTTTGGCAGTTATGAATAAAGCTGCTATAAACATCTGTGCTCAGGCCTTGGTGTGGGCATGGTTTCAATTCCTTTAGGTAAATACCATAGAATGTGATTGCTGGATCATATGTTAAGTGCAGATCTAGTTTTGTAAGAAACTGCCAAACTGTCTTCCAACATGGCAGTAGCATTTTTCATTCCCACAAGCAAAGAATGACAGTTCCTGTTGTTCCACATCCTCGTCAGCATTTGGCATTGTCAGTGTTCTGGATTTGGGCCATTCTAATAGGTGTTTAGCAGTACCTCATGGTTTTAATTTGCATTTTCTGATGACATATGATGTTAACCATGGGTTTCCATATGTTTACATGCAATCTGTATATCCTATTTGATGAGATATGTTTTGATCTTTTGGTTATATTTTTATTGGGTGGTTTATTTTCTTATTATTGAGATTTAAGTGTTCTTTGTATACTTTGGATGCCAGTTCTTCATCAGATATGAATTTTGCAAAGATTTTCTCCTAGTGTTTGGTTTACAAGAAACATTAATTTTTAGACAGTTTTTAAACATTTTTATGCTGTAATTTAAAATACATATATATATAATATATACTTTAAAATAATTAATATTTTTAATTATTGAGTTTATAAAATTAAAGATAATGACTCATCAAATTTATTTGATAAGTTAGTTAATTATTTAAAACACAGGGTCTGGCATATAGCAAGTATTACATAAAAGTCAAGTACTTTTTCATTGATTCCATGCAACTATTGTGATGTTTAGATTGTGTCAAAATCTTTCTCATAATATAATTTTCATTATACTTAACACAAATAATAAAATTTGATAAACTCCTGTGACATAAAATATGTTTGTTTTGATGAGATTATTCTGAAAAAGCACCAAGAAAATGTCTATATATGACATTTTTGTTCAAACTTTACAAAGAAGCTCATCTTGTAATGCTAATATACCAAACATAATGTTTCACTTCAATTTAATTGTGATCATACTGTATCGGCAAGGAAAAGTGTTTATGAACATCAAATCAATATATGGCTTAGAAAAAGCCACTTTACATATTCAATCCATAAATTGTCCATGAAGGATTCTATTTACCTTATTATAAAAGCACTTTTACTTTAGAAAATAAAAAACTCAATGATTTGTCATCTAAATGTTTATCTTATAGTTCCCAACGACTTCAATTTATTTCCAACTGTTATTATTATTTTACAGATGTTGAACAGAAAATATCAAGAAATAAAATTCTTTTCACTGGAGAAAATTATAGTAGCACAGTTTAGAAAAAAGAGCAGTCTCGGCCGGGCGCGGTGGCTCAAGCCTGTAATCCCAGAACTTTGGGAGGCCGAGGCGGGCGGATCACGAGGTCAGGAGATCGAGACCCTCCTGGCTAACACGGTGAAACCCCGTCTCTACTAAAAATACAAAAAAAAAACTAGCCGGGCGCGGTGGCAGGCGCCTGTAGTCCCAGCTACTCGGAGGCTGAGGCGGGAGAATGGCGGGAACCCGGGAGGCGGAGCTTGCAGTGAGCCGAGATCGCGCCACTGCACTCCAGCCTGGGCGACACTGCGAGACTCCGTCTCAAAAAAAAAAAAAAAAAAAAAAAAAAAGAGCAGTCTCTCCCAAATACTATCAGTACTCTCTGTAAAAAACCTGACATCTCCTCTTTGCTTGAAATACTGCAATAATCGATTTCCCCAATTTACAATGTAGTCCTTTCCAACTTTAAATACATCCAATTCTTTAATAGTCTTTCAATTTTTTTTTTTTTTTTTTGAAACGAAGTCTCCCGCTTGTCCTCCAGGCTGGAGTGCAATGGTGCGATCTCGGCGCATTGCAGCCTCCGTCTCCTGGGTTCAAGTGATTCTCCTGCCTCAGCCTCTCGAGTAGCTGGGATTACAGGTGTCTGCCACCACGCCCAGCTAATTTTTTGTATTTTTAGTAGAGATGAGGTTTCACCATGTTGGCCAGGATGGTCTTGAACTCCTGACCTCAGGTGATCCCCTCACCTCAACCTCCTAAAGTGCTGGGATTACAGGTGTGAGCCACCACGCCCGGCCTATTTAATAGTCTTTCTACATATTTTGAGACAATTATTCTTTCCTCTCATTTTCTCTAAAGTTTAGAGTCGACACAATTGTTCAAGTCATTTAACACATTATATACCAGGCACTGTTGTAGGGGCTGAAAATATTACAGTGAATGCAACAGAAAAGAAGTCCCATCATAGAGCTTCTTAAGTGATATTCAAAAATTTTTTTTAATATGTAAAAATATAAGTTACATTGTTGTAAGTACAGACATGAATAATAGGCATGGTAGAGGATAAGAAATGGGAGGTGGGGAAGAGGAGATGCAATTTTAAACAGGTAGGTCAAGAATTCCTCAGATAGGGTTGACCTTTGAATAAAGATCTGAATGTTGTTGTGAACTATTTGGATGAGAAAAGAGCTACCGCAAAGGATCAAAACCAGAGCTGCAACCGCCCAGTGGGTTCTCTTTGCAGCCTAATCAGAGCCGATTTATTAAGACAGGGGAATTGCAATACAGAGTTTAATTCACACAGAGTTGGCTGTACGGGACACTAGAGTTTTCTTATTACTCAAATCAGTCTCCCTGATAATTTGGTGGGTAGGGGGTTTGAAAGCAGGGAGTGACAATTGGTCTGGTGGGAGATGAAATCCTAAGGAGTCAAAGTTGTCCTCTTATGCTGAGTCGGTTCCTAGGTGGGGGCCACAGGACCAGCTAAGCCAGTTTATTCATCTGAGCAGTGCTAGCTGAATAGCACTACTCAAGTGCAGGGTCTGCAAAATATCTCAAAATATCTCAAGTGTTAATCTTAAGTTTTATAATAGTGATGTTATCCCCAGGAGCAATTTGGGGAGGTTCAAAATCTTGCAGCCTCCAGCTGCATGGCTCCTAAACCATGATTTCTAATCTTGTGGCTAATTTGTTAGTCCTGCAAAGTCCAGGCAGGAAGAGGGTTTGTTTTAGGAAAGGGCTGTTAGAGTCTTAGTTTCAAAGTTAAACTATCAACTTAAGCTATCAACTAAGTTCCTCTCAAAGTTAGTTCAGCCTATACCCAGGAATGAACAAGGACAGCTTGGAGGTTAGAAGCAAGATGGAGTTGTTTAGGTCAGATCTCTTTCACTGTCATAATTTTCCCAGTTATAGTTTTTGCAAAGGTAGTTTCAGAACAAGCTTGATATGCTTGAGGAATTGAATGAAGTCAGGTTTAACCAGAGTATGGAAGTGAGGGGAAAGTCAGAACAGGATGAGATGACTTAGGCAATGCAAATCAACTTATGTCAGGCCCCAGAGAAAATAAGGTGTATTCATTTCCTGTTGATGCTGTAACAAATTATCACTGACTTAGCGGTTTAAACAATTTTAATATTTTGTAGTTCTGGAGATCAGAAATCTAAAAATGTATCTACTGAGGCTAAAATCAAGATATTAATAGGGCTGAAGAAGGAAAAAACAAAAATATTTGCTGATGCTTTTCCTAAAACAAGTTTCTTGGTATTTTATCATATTTCTCGTCCTCAGGTCTTATACAGGAATTGCTTTGATTTGTATTATTAGTTTGATAATTTTAAACTGATCACCATGGTAGAATTCAGGTTAAAACACTAATCACAATTTTCTCTATAAAGGATTATTTCATTAAAATAAACTGAAATTTTCTTGGCAAATATGTGATAATATAAAAGATAAGTCTGACTAGAAGAAATTAAACCCAAGAGACAGTGATATTTTTATTTGGAAAGGCTAGTTCTTCAAACTTACTTTTCCCTCTATATTGTGGAATACATAACCTATCCCACTCTGAAACACATGATTTATAGAATTGTTATGAAAAATAAATGAAAACAGCAATAAAATGATGATAAAAGTTATTTTCTTATCTGTGAGACGGGAACAGTTAGATTCTTTTAGGTGTGTTTTATAGATTTGGTTACACCCAGTTAATTCATCTAAATAAAGATAGATTGGCATTTGAATATTAAACCTTGCAAAAAAAAGAAGGAACAGCAATCTAGTTAGTTAACCTTGTGGCTGAGGAATAGGCAAAAAAATTTTGGTGCTCTTCTTTGTTAAAATGAAAGCTTTTTTGAACCTTGTTTTTCATTTCTGTTACATTTCGTGGTCCGCTATGCCACTTCATGGGAAGTGTTCTCTCCCTCCTTTAATATAGGGGTTTTTTATAGCTTTTATTTTTTTCTGTAAAGGAGAAAAAAGTAAATATTTTAATCATTGCAAACCATATGATCTCTTTTGCAACTACTTAACCCTGCTTTGTAGCAGGAAACAGCCTTAGATGATATATAAACAAATGGGTATGGTTGTGTTCCAACACAGCTTTATTTACAAAATCAGGGAGGGAGATGTGCCATTTGTCTCATGTGTCACAGTGTGCTGACTCTTTCCTTAGAATATCACTTTTAGATCCAGTACTTATCTTATTAATATATTTTTAAGATGAAACATTAGTCATGTAATTTTAGAAACTTCAGGTTAATCTCAGGGTTAAATAATTTTCTAAAAGTATGACTTTACCGAACCTTCAATGAGCTTCTATGTATATTATGTGAATCTTCCAAAAGCAGACATGGTATGCAGGATTTCCAAATGTATTGGTGTATGAAAATATTCTTAAGAGCATCAAGAGACTATTATATCACAGAAAACATTTTGGAAAATTTAGAAATACCAAGGAAATGTCCATTTTGTGAAATTTATAAGAAATTCAGGCATTGGCTATAAAATGATTACAAATATAATAGACCAGTTTTGGAAAACAGTATTCATAGAAGGTAGAACCCGCTTGATGAGACTGAAGGGTATAGTGAAAAAGACTAAAAACTAAACAAAGAAGATGCTATGAGAAAGAAAAACAGGGAAGTATAAGTGTAGACTGGGGAAATAAGAAGGCCTTTTGATAGAGAAAGAAACAGACACATTAAGAATCCAGGAGGGATGTATGTACTTTTTGTGAGATAGAGTTGTAAAAAGCTGGAATTATATGCCAAAGGTAGTTGTGAAAAGACTTATGCCATACTAAGAAGTTTGGACATTATCTTGAATGAAAATAAGAACCAGTAAATGTTTTTCTGTTGTTATTGATCAGAAAAGCAACATCTGCAGTTCTTTGTCTTAAAAAGATATCTTGGACATCAATTTAAAGAATGTGCTAGAAAGTGTCCAGAATAAATACTGAGATGCCAATTAAAAGATTCCAGTAATCTAGCCAAGGGCATTGAGGTCTTTATCTACCAAAGTGCTGGCAGTGCAACTTAGAGGAGATGAAAGGTCAAAGAGTTATGAAATATGTGGAATGAGGTAAATTTGGCAACTACTTGATTCTGAGGAAGTGAAGAGAGAGGAAATGAAATTGACAATAACTGAGTTTTCTAATACAAACTCCTGAATGACCAATGATGCCATTAACAAACATTAATAATAAAACTAATACAAACAATATAGGAAGTACAGGTTTGAAGGTAACACATTGTAAATCCTAAAAAAAGTTGGAATGTATTTGGAATATAAGCTACTAATTATTTTCCCTTTTCATTTTGTAAAGTTTGTGGAAAATGACTATTTAGAATTTTGGAAATGTTCTGTTTTGTAGAATAGGAATTGTTGAATTAAGGTGAGCCTAATGAAAATATTTATCAACAGACACATGTATAAAACAAAGTGTGGCCGACCAAGGTCCGCTTTGTTAAAGATATTTCTGATAACTGTTCATGATCAAGTGTTATTCTTAAATCTAAGAATTTAGGCCGGGCGCGGTGGCTCAAGCCTGGAATCCCAGCACTTTGGGAGGCCGAGACGGCCGGATCACAAGGTCAGGAGATCGAGACCATCCTGGCTAACCCGGTGAAACCCCGTCTCTACTAAAAAAAACAAAACAAAACAAAACAAAAAACTAGCCGGGCGCGGTGGCGGGCGCCTGTACTCCCAGCTACACAGGAGACTGAGGCAGGAGAATGGCGTAAACCCGGGAGGCGGAGCTTGCAGTGAGCTGAGATCCGGCCACTGCACTCCAGCCTGGGCGACAGAGCGAGACTCTGTCTCAAAAAAAAAAAAAAAAGAATTTAGGGCTTGGAAGAAAGCCCACTGTACTCTCATTGCATCCAATTCGACCCAAGTATAGCCTTCTCATCCACCCCATACTTGGTCTAAAACATTAGATGCATCCAGCATTTCATATAAACCACGATAAAACATTATTACTTGTCAAACCCTCATATGCGGAGAGACAGCAAAAGGTTCACACAGACTGTAATATAAGGTTTGGAAATCAATTATGTCTTTTTAATTTTTACCCTCAAAATGCCCTTTCTTATTACTCTGTATCAGTGGTTTATGCCTTTGTATGTATTAAAACCACATGAGGCATTTGGTAAAACATGTAATTCTTGGTTCCACTTTCTGACTCTATACATTTTATAGGAATCCTAGGATACTGCATTTTTAGTAAGTGCCTCAAAGATTTCTGATGTATATGTTCCCTGTACAAGGGAGCAACATCCTTATATAAAAAACCATGCCGGAGTGCCTTATGCCTTCTGCTTCAGTTTTCTTGTTTTGAAGTTGCCTTTGAAGTTGTAATTTAGCAAATGTTTCTGTTTATTATTGGTATGCTTTCAATCTTGCAAATATTCCCTTGTACTCCTTCTATAACTTGCCTTTCTCTTACTGCCTGGTCCTTAATGTACATATGGAGGAAGGGATATCTGGGGCCCAAAGCCAACTAATATAATATCATATTTGCTGTCAGAAATATTTCTCCAAGGTAGCAAAATCACTCTCACATCTTGTGAAGAGTACATCAAACTGAATGAAATGGGTGTGAAGAATCAGAGAGACTGCAGTCATTATTTTGATCTTATGTAGCTTTTAATCATAATATTTCCCTGAAATTTTTTTAGTAACATAAAAAATGTGAGTGCATTTTTTTACATCCAGCAATGACATATTTAGGAGACAAGTAACAGTAATGTCCATCCACTGAAGTCTTTCTGAGTAGAGATGCATTGTGAAAAAAGTAATTTGCAGAAGCATTGATAAAATCCCTTCTGATTACCTTAATTGATTCTTTCTGAAAATCTCCATACTTTCATCACTCTTTTCCAAGAAACTCATGCTACTAAAATGTAAAGGGAGTGAACTCAGCACCTACTCACTCAAGACCTAAACTTTAACACATTTTCTAGGTCTATGATTCTCTGCACATTCTCTGAACAGGTGCTGGTTTGCTCTAACTCACCAGACCAGCAGTTAGAAAGCTTCAATTGACAAATACCGAAACATTGTCTTGTCATTAGCAGTAGCTGCTGGAATAATAAAACATCTGGCATCTTCTTTTACTGATTAAAGGGGTCATTTCAAAGTCCTGTCATCCAGCCCTTGGGCATAAAGACTTGAGCCTCCACATTTCTCCCCTTTAATTCATGTTTTGCAGATGCAGGGACACTGTACATATGAATTTATTAAAATAAGATAAGGCTAGCCGGGCGCGGTGGCTCAAGCCTGTAAGCCCAGCACTTTGGGAGGCCGAGATGGGCGGATCACGCGGTCAGGAGATCGAGACAATCCTGGCGAACACGGTGAAACCGCGTCTCTACTAAAAAAATACAAAAACCTAGCCGGGCGAGGTGGCGGGAGCCTGAGGGAGGAGAATGGCATAAACCCGGGAGGCGGAGCTTGCAGTGAGCCGAGATCGCGCCACTGCACTCCAGCCTGGGCGACAGAGCGAGACTCTGTCTCAAAAAAAAAAAAAAAAAAAAAAGATGAGGCTAAATGATTACACATGTATTATGAAGGAGTGCTACAGGGGACCCTGAATCACAAGATCTTTCTCTTGTAGAAAAAAATCACGAATAGATTTAACAATTTGAAAAGATAATGAAATTCAATGTAAATAATACCATACGATTCATTCAGAAAAAAAGTCTAAACCTTAATTCCAATGTAATAGAATATGAGTTGTCTGTTACCGCCCAGGAAATAAATCAGACATTGACTGAGAATATGATGTAAAATTTTCAATAAAGCATTGCTGCTAGGAAATAGTTTGGACTTTGGAAAAAGTTTTAAAAAAATATTTTGCCACCCCCGTACAAACATATGCATCTGCACATGAAAAATCTATGTGGAGTTCTGATCATCACTCCTTGCAGAAGAGAAAATGGAATTGTTAAAAAAAAAAAAAAAGGAAGAAAGAAACAAAAGCAGAAATGAAGGAAGGTGAAGAACAAAAGATTAACAGAAGGACATAGTTTTATTAATAGACTAGGAAGTTAAATGTTTTAGTACATGCAAAGGCAGTGACTGAGAGAGAAAGTTATTTAGAATAACCATGAAGAAATAGCCAGGATAAATCCTTTGTCTTCGATGCTAAAATTTGGGGAAAGAAAGTATTTCATGCTTATATTTACTATCTATAATAGAAACATTATAAACTCATAGATAAAATACATATAATAGATTCTTATAAAAAAAATGTTTTGAGAGGCCGGGCGCAGTGGTTCACGCCTGTAATCACAGCACTTTGGGAGGTCGAGGCAGACAGATCACGAGGTCAGGAGATCGAGACCATCACCTAACACGGTGAAACCCTGTCTCTACTAAAAATACAAAAAATTAGCCGGGCATGGTGGTGGAGGCCTTTAGTCCCAGCTACTCGGGAGGCTGAGGCAGGAGAATGGCGTGAACCTGGGAGGCGGAGTTTGCATTGAGCCGAAATAGCACCACTGCACTCCAGCCTGGGCGACAGAGCGAGACTCCGTCTCAAAAAAAAAAAAAAAAAGTTTTGAGACATGTCCCAACTTTTGGATGAATCCTCAGAAATTCCTGATAGAGGAACATGCTGGATCGAAACAGTGTGACAATTATTATGTACCTAATATCTGACTTTGGAAAAGTTGACAAGTCTTCAATAACAAAGCTCAGTTAAAAAGTGGATAAACCTCTCCTTACGTATCAGAGTTTCCCAAAATTTATTCTGTAGAAACTAGTTTTATTGGGTGTTAATATCTATTATTGGAACATAAAAGGGTCTGTGGATAAATAAATTCAAAAAATTTTAGAAAATTCTCTATTGGAGAGCTTCTTGGCACTCTTAACATTCTAAAATGTATTTTAAATACCTTGTAGAGTCTCTTTTATACTGTCAATTTTCAAACTTATTGATCACAAAAAAAATCCACTTTTTCTCAGATATCCTTCAGAACTAGTTATCCTTAGCACAAATTTTGGGGAATATCACCATCAGACATTGTAAGCAGAAGTTCTCTTCCAGAAATATTTGAAAATTCAGAAAGATTGCTAACATCAACAATGGCTTTCTTGCTTTCTTCATAACTAAATATTTATTTACCATATGTTTTAAGAGAAAAAATAGTTCCACCACTTCCATTATAGATACATGATAATAATGTGTTGAAAATTATGACAACTTCTAGAAATGTAGATAAATTTCCTATGAAATAAATTATACTTTGGGGAAATACTTTCTACTTGCTGATTAATGAAGGGAAGATGAGCTTCCTACTTTTTAACATAAATATGACTGGTAATGAAATAAATCTTAACCAGCTGTACTCATTCTCATTTTAAAAATTCCAAAACCTGTTTCAAAAAAGTCTCAAAAACGGTATAAACACGTAAACCACATCCTACAATAGTGCAACATCCCTAAGTGATTCAGGGGATTGGAGAACGTTAAAGTAGAGCTCCAGAGTGTGTTCATTACCTGCGTTCTTCTTCACTATGTTTTCCCATCATCTTACACATTCAAAAAATAAACAAAAGCAAAAATTCATTTGCAGATTCATTATTTTTGAACTTTCTGTTAATGAGATTTTCAAACTCAGAAAATGGAATGATTTACCCATCACCAGCTTCTACAGTTACCAACATTGACCAATCTTGTCAGCAATATCATTGGAACTACTGGAGTTTTATTGGAAACAGCACATCTGAAAAATATTATTGATAACTCCTTGGAAACTATACTAGTTACACACTCAGATGATTAAAGGCCTAAAATCCTAGGAGTTTACTGATAAAAACTCAACAAATTGTAAACTCTTAAAGTTTTAAAAGTCACAACAGTATGATGCTTTCCCCAACATAATAAAAAATGACTTCTACTCGTGTGCTGGCAGACATAGAAACCAATTACTTAGCATAATTCCTCTGTGCGTGTTTGAAAAATATGAGGATTGCATATTTTAAAAAGACTTTCTTTTTTTAGAATAACATTATCATTAAAGCACTTAGATTTGTGTACCATATATCATATCTGTAAGCAATCTTGTACCATATTTTTACATAGACCCTAAAACTCTTAGTTTACTATGAAAAATCATCTTTAAGTTTTTTATTTACCACAACTCTTTAGGTTGACAAAATATTTTAAAGTACATCCCTATGATATATAATCACCATGAAGAATAACATTTGAATACTTCGTACAAAAAAATCTGAAAATTTTTAAAAGTGTTATTTTTTACTCTGCAAAAAAATGCTAATAAAACTCATTCCTATGGCAACCAAAACATCTAATTAGCTTTGACTAGAGACACATGTTACTATGTTATCATCTTGAAACAAGTAATTTCATTTTATTAATTTTTAAATATTTATTTCCATAAAACCTGATTTAGGAACTATCTTTATGATTCTTCATCTAGAAGATAGTGACTTCCATTATCCTTTATGTATGTTTATGTATTTTGGCTACTCATGAGTCTGAGGCAGGAGAACGGCGTGAACCCGGGAGGCAGAGCTTGCAGGGAACCCCGAGATCGCGCCACTGCACTCCAGCCTGGGCGACAGACACAGTCTCAAAAAAAAAAAAAAAAAGAGCATATTATACCCTTAAAATTTTGGTAATATTTTAATATTCAAAGAAAATCATCACTTAGCAAAAGATAAACTTAACCTATAGCAAAATGTTTAACGCCTAACAATCAAAGGACATGAACAGGCAATTACCAAAGAGTAAGTGCAAGTGAGTAAATCTATTCAGCCATTCATACAATAAAAATGCCTTGAGAAAAATGAGCAACTAGTATACACCTAACATTATAGTCACCACTGGAGATACAAAGAGAGAATAAAAAAGCATAGTATCTGCTCTAGAAGGTGTACTGCCCCGAAGGATGTGGGCAGTTAAATAAATAATTACCACAATGTACTATAACTGCTCTTTCAGAAGAAATACATTTGAACTCTTTACACATGAATAATTGCTCATGGCAGTTCAAGCAGGCCACCTGAGATGAAGTCTATTACTTAGCTCAGGATTTAAATCTGAAGCCAATTCATTGAAATGAATTATTTAAATACGATTAATTACAAAGAGAAAATAGTGTGTTTTTGTGACTTTTTAACTCAAATAAGCTTTAAAATCACTTTAAAAACTATAATTCTAACAAATCTAATATCTCAATATTTTAATTATTTCTATATCTGAAGTTTCTGAATGCATTGGAAATTAAGAAGATAGATAACTGATTACTGCACTAGTTGTGAATAGAACAGGTAAATGAATATTTTGGCACCAAATAATGATTTAAGCCATAATTATGGGACATGTGATTCCAATCTGAGCTACTTTTCACTGTGAGAAGACCAGTTAACAATGATATATTAAATGTAGTTAACTTTGAATCAGTGAACCCAGTGTGATGAAACCTGCTGAATTACACAAACTCTTTTCCTCATTTTATGTTTAAGAAATCCATGGTTTCGATTTCAAGTCTTACACCAAATTATTTTGATCATTGTATAGTTTTTCTAGGATGCTATACTATTTTTATTATGTGATGGTTAATATTGAGTATAAACTTGATTAGATTGAAGAATGCAAAGTGTTGTTCCTGGGTGTGTCTCTGAGAGTGTTGCCAATAAGATTAACATTTGAATCAGTGGACTGGAAGAGGCTGACCCACCCTCAATCCAGGTGGGCACCATCTAATCGGTTGCCAGTGTGGCTAGGATAAAAGCAGGCAGAAGAATGTGGAAAGACTAGACTGGCCTGAGTCTTCTGACCTCCATCTTTCTCCCATGCTAAATGCTTCCTGCCCTTGAACATCAGACTCCAAATTCTTCAGCTTTTGTACTCTTGAACTTACACCAGTGATTTGTCAGGGGCTGTCAGGCCCTAGGCCACAGACTGAAGGCTGCACTATCAGCTTTTGTGGTTTTTGGGACTCAGACTGGCTTCATGACTCCTCAGCTTGCACGTTGCCTATTGTGGGACTTCACTTTGTGATTGTGTACGTTAGTTCTCCTAGTAAACTCCCCTTCATATATTGACCTATCCTATTAGCTCTGTCCCTTCAGAGAACCTACTACCATATGCTTTTTAATAGCAGGTCATACTTTAACTATTTTGGCTGTGATACATATGCATTTTCTTCTAGAAAACAGAACAGTGAAAAGTATGGAAGCTGAATATTACAGTTACACATCAATGGCAAGAATACATTCGGAAAAATGCATTGTTAGGCAATTTTGTGGTTCTACAAACATCATAGAGTTTACTTCCACAAATCTAGATGCTATAGACTACTATACACCCACACTACATGGTATAGCCTATTGTGCCTAGGCTGCAAACCTGTTCAGTATGCTACTGTACTAAATGCTGTGGGCAGTTGTAATCTAACAATAAGTATTTATGTATCTAAACATAGAAAAGGTACATTAAAAGTATGACACAAAAGGTTAAAAACAGTACATCTATACAGGGCACTTACCATGAATGGATCTTACAGGACTGGAAATTGCCCTGGGTGAGTCAGTGAGTGAGTAGTGTGGGAATGTGAAGTACTTAAGACCTTATGGTACAATACTGTAGACTGTAAACACTGCTGGTCTAAATTTATATTTTAGAAATTGCTGTACAATGTTACGATAGCTACAGTGTCACTAGGCGATAGTAATTTTTCAGCTCCATTATGGTCTTATGAGACCAGCATCATAAATTCAGTCTGTTATTGACCAAAACGTCATTATGCAGTACATGACTGTGTATTCTGGATAGAGTAATTCAACTAATCTACCTGTAAATATGAAAAGCTGCAATAAATAACAAGGATAGAACATGGTAAACTTGGATCTAAACTGTATTTATTTCAATTTTCCCCCCAAAAAGTTATCTAGTTTTCAGATAAGCAATCTTGTCTTGTAAATATCCTAAAAGTTCACTTTAAACTAGCTTTCAGATATTTAAAATGTAACTGTGTGATTTTATCTACTTTTTTAAAAATGGCTTTTATTTTCGAGGTATCCCAGGGTAATTAAGAAAATAATATGTTGGAAAATAGCAGGACAGTACACAGACATAATTGCTATAGATACAGCAATTTTTGAGGGCAAATGCCTTCATAACAATACAGATGCTATATCTTCTTCTTCTTTTTTTTTTTCACTGGTATCCTGAAGGGGTGGCCTGCCCCTCCACACCTGTGGGCGTTTCTCGTTAGGTGGAACAAGAGACTTGAGAAAAGAAATGAGACACAGAGACAAAGTATAGAGAAAGAAAAAGTGGGCCCAGGGGACCAGCGCTCAGCATACAGAGGACCCACGCTGGCACCAGTCTCTGAGTTCCCTCAGTATTTATTGATAATTATCTCTACCATCTTAGAACAAGGGAAGTGGCAGGATAATAGAATCATCTTAGGAAGAAGGTCAGCAGTAAGACATATGAATAAAGATCTCTGTGACATGAATAAGTTTAAGGAAAAGTGCTGTGCCTTGATATGCACATGCAAACATCTCCATAAACCTTTTTAGTGCATAAAGAGCAGCATTGCTACTAGCACAGCCCACCTTCAGCCCTAAAGCGGTTTTCTCCTTTCCCAGTAAACAGAACATACAATCGGGTTGCAAGCTCCGCCTCCCGGGTTTACGCCATTCTCCTGCCTCAGCCTCCCGAGTAGCTGGGACTACAGGCGCCCGCCACCTCGCCCGGCTAGATTTTTTTTTGTATTTTTTTAGTAGAGACGGGGTTTCACCGTGTTAGCCAGGATGGTCTCGATCTCCTGACCTCGTGATCCGCCCGTCTCGGCCTCCCAAAGTGCTGGGATTACAGACAATCGGGTTTTACACCGAGATGTTCCATTGCCCAGGGACGGGCAGGAGGCAGACCTCAACTGCCAAGAGGACTTCTTTCCTCTTGTACTAGTCCTCCTCAGCACAGACCCTTCACGGGTGTCAGGCTGGGGGACGATCAGGTCTTTCCCTTCCCATGAGGCCATATTTCAGACTATCACATGGGGAGAAACCTTGGACAATACCTAGCTTTCCTAGGCAGAGGTCCCTGCGACCTTTGGCAGCCTACGTGTCCCTGGGTACTTGAGATTAAGAGAATGGTGATGACTTTTCACAAGCATACTGCCTTCAGGCACTTGTTTAACAAAGCACACCCTGCACAGCCCCAAATCCCCTAAACCTTGAGTCACCACAGCACATGTCTCTTGCAAGGACGAGGTTGGGAGTAGGGTCACAGATTAACAGCATCTCAAATACAGAACAAAAGGGAGTCTCTTATATCTACTTCTTTCTATATAGACACAGTAACAGTCTGTTCTTTCTTTTCCTCACAGTATCCTTTTAATCTTCAACCTCTCACCTCTGGGAAAACCAAATATTGTGTATTATTTGAAAATTAAGATAACATACTAAAATAAAACCTGAGATTACAACATTCTTGTATAGAATAAAAACAGTGGATAATGATATTATTTGAGTTTGCAAATTCAGTAGAGATGTTTGCAGGGTAGAGGAAGTACTATATCTCCTCATTGTGGTTATGACAGAGATGTATTTTGCAGGGCAAGAAGCTATTAACTTATCTGAAATTTGTGCAAAACATCCTGTTATATTCATAACATAAACTGAATAGACTGGTGACTCCTTGCGTTTTCATTTTTGAGGCTTGCATTTTATTTCTCTGCTTTGTCACATGAAAGTCATATCCCACATTAATAAGCATAGTTCTTTGTGTATGCCTTTAAAAATTTACTAAAAATGCAAAATGCAAAAGTACTATCAAAACTGGGTAAAACACTGAAGAGAACCAAGCTCACATCAGGGTAATATACTAAGTAATTTGTTGTTATAATGATAGTGGCTGAACTTTAGTGATAAGCATTTTGTCATATATTTTATCTGATTTAATCCAATGACAGCCCTCCAAAGTAGGTAATATTATATATTAATGCCATCTCCACTTAACAGATATAGAGATTAAGACTCACATAGTTTAACTCTAGTTTAACAGTGGCACATTTTTCTTTTATTTTTACGTTATTTATTTATTTATTTATTTTTGAGACAGAGTTTTGCTGTTGCCAGGCTGGAGTCCAGTAGCACAATCTCGGCTCACTGCAATCTCTGCCTCCCGGGTTCAAGCGATTCCCCTGCCTCAGCCTCCTGAGCATCTGGGACTACAGGCACCCGCCACCATGCCCAGCTAATTTTTTGTATTTTGGTAGAGACAGGGTTTCACCATGTTGGGCAGGATGGTCTCCATCTGCTGACCTGGTAATCCGTCCGCCTCAGCCTTCCAAAGTGCCGGGATTACAGGCGTGAGCCACTGCACCTGTCCACAGTTGCACAATTTTTTAAGTTGTAAAAGATCATGTCTCTAATTTAGAATTTTTGAGAATATTTTAACTGAGGCAGAAAACATTGATTCCATAAAAAATTTCAAAATTTTTGAATTGCAGAAGATATATGTATACATTTAAAAAGATAGATTGGTAATATATTTGTATAGTACATGACTCAGAGAAGACTCATGTATCTAAAATAGATAGGTAGACAGATAGATATGAAGTTTACAAATTGAACAAAAAAAATCATAAAATGACAAAAGTTATGAATAGGCCATTTAAAAACAAGCAAATTCAAATATCCGATAAACATGTCTTTAAAAGACAACTTGAGTAATATTTAGGTAAATACAGAGTGAAAAATAAAACTACTGAGCTATTATTTCTCATCTTTTAAAATAATGATACCCCAAAATACGAGGAAAATGTAGTCTCAAAGATTGTGAATACAAAAATAAGTTGTTACAAACTTTTGAGAATATAAACCGGCAGCTTCTATTAAAATTAAGATTGTACAGACCCCTTGGCCCTCAAATCTCAATAGACGATAAGGATATATGTATAGGGACTTTTGTTGCCCACAAAAGTTGAAACAAATATAATGTTCTCATTCATGTAAAATTATATGTTTATCTATAGATACCTATATGCTAATATAGTTTGAATATTTGTTCCTTCCAAATCTCATGTTGAAATTTCATCCCCAGTATTGGAGGTGGGGCTTAGTGAGAGGTGTTTGGGTTACAGGAACAGATCCTTCATGAATGTCTTGGTGCTGCCCTGGTGGTAATAAGTGAGTTCTCACCCTGTTAGTTCCCCCAGGAATTTATTGTTGAAATAATCATTACACCTCCTCCTGTCTCTTGCCTCCTTTCTTTTGCTGTGTGATCTGCACACTCATGCTCTCTGCTTGGGCTCCACCATAAGTGTACGCAGCCTGAGTACCTTGAAGAAGATGCTAGTGCCATGCTTCTTGTACAGCCTGGAGAAAAATGAGTTTTAAAAACTTGTCTTTATAAAAGGTATTTCTTTATAGCAATACAAACAGATTAAGATATATACCTAATGAAATGTTTGCAAGGCTGGTCACCATAATATTGGGAGCATGGATGTAATTTTCTGTATTGTTTGATAATTTATAATTAAATTATCTTAGTTACATAGAAAAAACTGGTTTCATCCTAGAAAACAAATAAAATTAATTCCTGACTCACTTTTTAGGCACCTATAACAGATAATCTACATATCTGAAAGGAGGAATCAGTAACTCAGGATCCAGGAGTGAGTTTTATTTTCTAGAAATCCAAACCAAGGTAGAATTCTAATCCCTAAATGGCCTCTTGATTGGGATATCAAATTTAAATCTCTTAGTCTGGAGTATTTAATTATACTTTAATTTGCATGTGTAGCAGAAACAGATAGTTCTAATTTCACATTATCTTTCCAATCATTGTCATCAAATCATTTTATTGCTTTCATAAAATATCTTATTAGAATTTGTTATTTAAAATTAATCACACTGGATCAAACCTATCCAATTAGGATCTGGTGTTCAACTGGCACGTTTGGTAAGCAAGCCTTACAGAACTGTTTGATGAGACCTACTTGTATCTGGAATTACAATACTCCAGGATTTATATGTTGAAAATTAAATGTCATGAGGCAGGGGGGAGAAAAAAACTAAGTTCCTTTGACTCCTCTGCCAAGACGAAAGCTCTCCTGTAGATGAGCTTTGCAGCATCCGGCATCTGTTTCATTAAGTACTGCTGAATGATCAGATGTTCTCATCATTCATTCTTTATGTTCCTGTCAGCTCAAGTAATCACACTCAATATTAATTCACAGACAGTAATTTTTCAAAACTTTTTTGGCTGAATCTCGATATCTATGCTGTATTTTAACAAGAAAATAGCATTACTCTCTGTTTAAAAGTGAGCTCCTAATAAAACAAATGTATTTCTACCTGTTCTTAGGAAATTAATTACATCTTAATATGAAATTTGATGCATAAAAACTAGAAAACTCGATCACGTTGCATCTTTCTTCAAAAATAAAAACATGATTTTTTTGCATATACAATTCTTCCAGATATTTAAGCTCTTTTGATAGTCAACTGTTTCTATTAAAACACTTTAAAAGCCCAAATTTTTAAAAGTTATCCACAGGTCTGCATTGGCTACTTCGTGTTTCTTTCTTCATTAGTCTTTGGGTTCTTTATTAATTCCAAACCTCAGCACAGATATCCTCCTGTCAGTAGGTGTGGAGGTAGATGGTGCATGTATTTACTGCCCAAGATTGAACACCTGTTTCCTGAGGCACGTAGGCGGAGTCATGTATTAAAGCTTTAGATCTATTATCTTTGTTCTTTTTCCAGTAACACCAAGAACAATACAAAGGCATTTTAATACTGTAAAAGCATGAGTAGATCTTTAACCACCCTTTACACCAAAAGGTTGCCCAAAAGGATAATTTTATTTTAAACAACAAGGGCCCTGGACCAGCCACACATTGTTCAGGAGATGCTTAGATAGCTAGTTTAGATGGGTTACAGTCTAACTACAATACGGTTAGGTATATGCAAGGTGATAGAGGTTGGAGATAAAGTATAATACTCTGAACCAGAAATCACCATTCTACCAGAACTGATCTTTTGAAAATTCCTTAGTCTCTAAATATGGAGTTAGGAAGTTCAATTTATGAGTTTAATAACAATATTCTCATCCACTTCTAAATTACAGATACAATGTTTTACCTTTAATAAGATTCTAAAATATTATTTTTGTACATTTATATATTAAATCCATCTGTAATTTGTTTTTGCATGTTATGTAAGTATTCAACTCTTTTTTTTTCCAGATGGGTGTTAGCCAATTGTGCCAGTGTTAGTTTATTAAATAAAATATTCTTTCCTATACAATTTAAATATACTGATTATCTGTAAATATTGTGAGCTTTTTCTACTCCACTGAATAATTGGTATTTTACCACATAAAGTAACTTTGAAATAAGTTTTAATATCTAATAAGACTAAATCCCCCATATTAAAAAAAAAATAGTGAATAGCATTGTTGTGAGACTGAAAGCAAAAGAAGTTTCCAGTCTTGTTAAAGGCCAGGAAAATGTAAAACCTTTCTCATCTAGACCTGTCTAGCTCACATTTCAAAAGGCAATAGGAGGCTGGGCATGGTGGCTCACGCCTGTAATCCCAGCACTTTGGGAGGCCAAGGCAGGAGAATCGTGAGGTCAGGAGATCTAGACCATCCTGGCTAACATGATGAAACCCCATCTCTACTAAAAATACAAAAAAATTAGCTGGGGGTGGTGGTGGGTGCCTGTAATCCCAACTACTTGGGAAGCTGAGGCAGGAGAATGGTGTGAACCCGGGAGGCAGAGAGCGAGACTCTGTCTCAAAAAAAAAAAAAAAAAAAAGAGGCAATAGGAGTAAAACATGTTAAAGTTGCTGGTGAGGCACATTCTGCAGCTCAGAAGTCTGTGAAATAATTTTTTAAGTACAGAAAGGGGGTTATAAGGAAAACAGGTTTTTGATGCTGATGAGACTGGAATCTTTCCTAAGAATGTTAACAAATGAGCCTATATAACACAAATGGCCTCCAGTGCTTCTAACTTGAAATCATTGTAATATTATGTGGTTAGTCATTTGTAAGAAATATTTACATGAAACAGTGAGGTTTTAAACAGAAACACCCAGAAAATAAGATTATATATTGATCAATTGGTGAAAATACTGTGACCTAAGGCTTATAGGAACCTAACGTTGTATTTCCCCTAGGAACAATGGTTTCCTATTTGCTAATTCAGTGTTCACGGCAACTTTACAGAATATCACCATTGTAAATAACAAAGATAACTGTAATTTATCTTTATCTCTTAGTTTACTGATTTTCTTTCTTGTTCTGTAGCTCTACTAGATACATATAAGCATATAATTTTATTTATTCAATTTGAGACTCATTGTATTCCTGAATCTAAGGATTCTCATCTTTCATTAATTCTGGCAAATACTCAGGCAAGATCTTTTCATGTATTCTCTTTCTTTTACTTAATATTCTCCACATCTAAGATTCTGATTAGCTGTATCTTGGATCTTCTATGTTCCTTATCTTGTAACTTTTTCAGATTTTTCTTTTTCTCCTCCTTCTATGCAGTCTTTTAATTCACCCTTCCCTCTTTGGCTGTGTCTAATCTGTTGTTTTTCAAAGTTACTGGGCTTTAAGTTTGATTAATATATTTGTAGTATATTTTTTGTTTGTTTTGGAGAAAAGATTTCACTATGTGGCTCAGGATGGTCTTGAGCACCTAGGCTCAAGCAATCCTCCTGCCTCCATTTCTGGAGTAGCAAGGATTACAGGTTTGTGTCACTGTGCCTGGCTCTATTTGTAATGCCTTAAAGTTCTATGTTTCTATTTGGTTTTTTTTTTGTCTTCTTTTTCATATTTTATTTCATGTTTTGCATATTTAATAATTTTAACAACACTTGTAGTTTGTATCTGCTCTGTTTAGTATGGTAGCCACTGGTCACTTTCAAGCTTGTCAGCCCTTAAAATGGGACTAGTCTGAATTGAAATGTGCTGAAACTGTCAAAGATTTCATACGAAAAAAATGAATAAGATATCTACTTAACATTTTTATGGATTATATGTTAAAATAACATGCTTCATATTTGAGATAAATTGTATCACTAAAATTAATCTTTTTTATTTTGCTCTCTTAATATAGGCACTAACTAGATGTAAAGTTAAATATATGATTTACATCATGTTTTTACTGGGCAGCAGGCCTCTAGACTGAAACTTTATTTGCTTGAAATCTTAGGGTTCTTATCCTGCTCTTTATTGTTTTTGCTAACACTTGCTTATGGTGGCTTATGTCCTGAGATGTTTGGTAATTTTCTGTTTTGTGTTCTTAGCTCGTTTTCCTTTAGATGCACCCGAATGTGTTACATGTGATCACTTAATTTGAATTTCTCAGCTTGTGGTACCTCAGCCAATGTAAATAATGTCAATTTTTATCTTAATCCTTGTGAGAACAGGAAGGTGTCCACAAACTCTCAAAGACATTTATCCCCATTCCATGGTTCAGGTTGAGGCAAATCAGTTTTCTCTTAGACTCCCATTTTTGGTGGTCACTTTTTCTTAATAGAACTTTTCATTGTGTGGCCCTTTGTGGACCTCAATTTTATCCAGGGTTTTCAGTTCAAACATCAATCTATCCTAAACCTAATGCTTTATTTCCTGGCTCCACATGGACTCAAAACACAAGCCGCTTTTAACTCAAGATGAGTGAATGCCTCCGGAGCAGGGAGATCACTAGCCTAGTCTTCAGCTTTCCCTTTGTTTTTGGATCCTAAGGATTTCTTTCTTTCAAGCTCCTATTCATTTACAACAATGTTTTACAATGTATATAGCATTTTAAGTGTTTTCTACTGGAAATATTTTCATAGAGCAGTGCCCCCCTAATCCACGGGGATGTGTTCCAGGAACCCCCATGAATGCCTGAAACTGTGGATAGTACCGCACCCTAAACAGATACTCCTCAATTGCGATGCGATTATGTCCCGATGAAGCCATCATAAATTAAAAATATAATCTATCAAAATGCATCAGACTACATCCTGATAAACCAATCATAAAGTAAAAAAATATTAAATCAAACCATCGTAAGTTAGGGACCATCTGTATATACTACGCTTTTCAATCAAATAACCACCAAGATGACTACTCAATGACTAATGTGTGGATAATATATACAATATGGATATGCAGGACAAAGGGACGATTTCACAGCCCAGGTGAGATAGAGCAGGATGACAGGAGATTTCATCCTACTACTTAGAATGTGCAATTTAAAATTACGAATTATGTATTTCTGAATTTTTCATTTAATACTTTCAGACTGTGGCTGACCATGGGTAACTGAAGCCATAGAAAGTGAAGCTGTGCATAAGAGGGAACAACTGTGTAATATAATCTATCATGTTACTAAAACTGGAAGACCTTGTCATTATTTATCTATTATGTATTTATTTACCTTGCTTCATTAGATCTAATTTTGATAGGGGTATATATCTCTACATATTTCAATATGGAAATTTCAGTGTAGAATATTATGAATCTTATCTAAACATGAAGACAAGTATGCCAAATACAAAAATTCATTAAATCCAAGCTAGTTTTTGTGTTGAAATGCTAAGATTTTCTTAGGATTAATGTGAAGCAAAACTGTGAGAGAAGAATGACATTAAAATCCAGCACCACTCACCTGAAAGTCACGGCACTCCTGGTCATACCATCTCCCTAGAAATTTTGGCTGACATGCATTTTATTTGTGTAAATATTAGCAGAGTTGGTTTTTTATTTCAGTGAATTAAAATTTATCAAATTTTCTTGTTTCTACATTAAAAATGTTTTTATGTCAGTCTCTCAGAGTTATCAGCAGTTTTTGAAGGTAGAAATTAATGTGCCTCATTCATTAATAATCCCCCAAATGTCAAGCACAGTGCCTGAAATATGGGAATTCAATAAATTTTTTAAATTAGTGGAGATGTGAATATTTTTATGTTTCTCTTTTATCACCAAAGGGAAATGGTTTCTAGGACAGCTGGTCTGCATAGCAGTAAAGTTTGTGATAAAAGAAGATACTTCTCTGAGCAACAATAACTTCCCTATGTAGATATTTATATATATTGTGGGCTACAGATGATGACTTCTGGATTAAGAATTATGTTCTATCCAATAAAGTAGTATATTCTCTTTAGCTTTTTTAACCCCCCAGCCGAACACTATTCCTGGCAAAAATGCCAGGAATGTTGTTCAAAAAATAGAAAAATTACTGGACCTTGGACCAGAAATTTTAGAGATAAGCTATGTAATCTTTATTAACTTGACTTAGGTTTCATCATGTGCTAAATATAAACATTTGCCTAAATTGTCTAAAGGGTAAAATACTAGAATTCTATGTATAGTATTATTGGGACACAGCCAATTTTGTATGAAAATGTAAATGTGTGAAATGTATAGTAAGTTCTTTACTGTAAAACATTAGTATTTTCTTCTCTGTGTCTCTTAAACGGTTTTTAGGTATCTGAGAGTGTGCTCATACTCTATAGGAATTGTCTTTGTGCTGTTTCTGTAACAGATCAAGAGATTCTTTATTAAACATAGAAGAAAAATCAGGAAAGAGATTCTTTATTAAACCTGAATGATGAAAACACAGAAGGGATGTAAGGAAGTATTTTTTCCCCAACACTGGCCCAATATGCTTATAAATAACCATCCCTTACACATCTCACTCACTTACCCTGGGCGGAGGATCCTGACTAAGGAAGCTTGTGGTCATAGAAACCGAAAGCTGGCGAGCTGTGATTACCAAATCAGAAGGCTCTTCAATGGAATGGGAAAGTCTTCACACAGGTAAATACTCTGATCCTTAGAAAGTGTGAAGACTTTCCCATTCCATCTTTCCCACTTGTACTGGTTTACAGCATCAGTGTAACATGCACACTCTGTATAGAACAGGGAAAATATTAACTTATGAAACTGAAGAGCATTAGGTTAGATTTGAATTCAACCAAATTTTATAGAAAATGGTATGAAATAAAATAAAATTTACTATCCTTTATATTCTAAACATTGTTTTGAATATATAGTCTCTTTGAATTAGCTTTTTCTTCCTTCTTTTCTGCACATAGAATCTTAACAGTTAGATAGATATGGTTTCACAGTCCCGTACTAGTGGTATGTAATTATCCAATTATGGCATTATTAATTTTTGTCTTATCTCTGTTCTCTGCCCTAGTCCCTTTCCCAACCCATGGATATACTGTCTTGTATTTGATGTGTCCTTCCAACACACATTTCATACTTGTCCTTTAAATATAGCATTTTTTGTGTGCATGTTTTTTTAAAGTACACACAAGATTATACACTGTATAAAACACTTTTTATCAATCTAGCATTATCTTTTTGTGAGAGATACAAATGAGAAATAATATAGTATTTATGTTTTCCATTTACTATTGTGTAACAGCTTGTACATCCATTTCTTTTCTTATGTATGAAGATTGTTTGAAATTATTTGATTTTATGACTAATTCCTCAATTAATATTGTGAAATTTTCATGGTGGTTCATGCCTGTAATCCCGGTACTTTGGGAGGCCGAGGCAGGCAGATCACCTGAGGTCAGAAGTTCAAGACCAGCCTGGCCAACATGATGAAACCCTGTCTCTACTAAAAATGCAAAAATTAGCCAGGTGTGGTGGCACATGCCTGTAATCTCAGCTACTCGGGAGGCTGAGGCAGGAGAACTGCTTGAACCTGGGAGGTGGAGGTTGCAGTGAGCTGAGATCGCATCATTGTACTCTAGTCTGGGTGACAGAGTGAGATTCCATCTCAAAAAAAAACAATTGTCTAACACATATACAGAAGAAACTAATTAGGTCATAAAGTATAGACTGTTTTAATATTTTACTGCCAAAATTCTCTCTAAAATAGTTGAACTAATTGTTATCTCAAAACTATTTTTGGAAAATAAATATTTACTCACATTCGTTCCAAACTGTAATGATACCGGACTTTTTAATATTAACATTAAATAATTAACAGAATGCTATTTAACCTTAATATTAATTAATTAGCACAATCTGATTAATGTCAGTCTAATAATTGAAGCATTCTATTTCATTGTATTTTTTTCTAATTTTGGCATTCCCTTACATATGTATTGGCCTTATGAATTTCTTTTTCCATTAATTTTCTGTTTATATCATTCACTTTTATATGTAAAAATGTGTTTTTAAAAATGTATTTGTGGAATTTTTAAATATATTTTTGATGACATTACTTTGTCTGCTACATATGCCAGTAAACTTTTTCTAATGGATTGCTTGACTTTTAGCCTAGTATTGTATTTCATTATCTAATTTAATCTAATCTAATCGGGACTTATTTTTCTTTATGATTGGTATGGTTCTTCATTTTGTTTTCACTAAACCTCTACCAACTCTAAGACCATAAAGATATTCATCCATATTTTCTTTTAGTTGTTTTATAGTTTCTTTGCATAAAGGCATAATTTAAACTATGCTCACAACACACTGAGATGGATACTATTATTATGCCCACTATATAGACAAAGTGAAATGGAAGACAACATTGAACTGTGTGTTAGTTTGTTCTTACACTGCTGATAAAGGCATACGTGAGACTGGGTAATCTATGAAGAAAAAGAGGTTTAATGTACTCACAGTTCCACATGGCTGGGGAGGCCTCACAATCATGGTGGAAAGCAAGAAAGAATGAGAGCCAGGCAAAAGGGGAAACCCCTTATAAAACATCAGACCTAGTGAAACTTATTCACTGCCATGAGAACAGTATGGGGAAACCTCCTCCATGATTCAATTATCTCCTACTGAGTCTTTCCCAAAACACATGGGAATTATGGGAGCTATAGTTCAAGATGAGATTTGGTGGGGACACAACCAAACCATATCAAAGTGATAACCCACATTATTCTTATTAGTTAGATGTGTACATTTCACAAGTCTAACTAATATATAAGCCAGTAATCCTCACAGGACTGTGTTTAGGGACTCCAACAATAGAGATACATGTCAGATGTATTCCCTACACAGCATTTTCCCCAAACTCCTATATATTTACATGCAAATAAAAATAACAAAAGCTTCTGCAGGCAATTAAACATATCAAAATTATAAAATTTTATTTAATGCCCTTATGATTAGCTTATCTAATCTATTCCCAAAACTGTTAAATCAAACAAGTAAAAACAAAGAAACATTGTTCTTTGGAACAATTTAGAACTTTTCCAACCAGGAATAAATGGCAAACAAGTCTTTATAATTAGTACACATATTTGACTAAGTAATGTAAAAAAATATATATTTTCCCAATAATTGTGTTCAGGTAAACACTCGTAAAATTGATGAAAGCATAAAATTCTGTCCAAATTAAAGTTTAAATACATTGAAGATGATTTTTTTAATTTAACAAAATGAATTCATTCCTTATTTAGCAAAATGAATTCTGAATTCATGCTAATGATTTGTTATTAGCATTTGGTTGGATTTTACAATTTATAAAATATTTTTATATTATTTCATTTAATTCTCTTTGCAAACACATGACAAAGCATTTTTCTTAAATTAAAAATGGGAAAGCTAATTTTCTGAGAAACATTATAATTTGCTCAAAATCGAGAAGCTAGTAAATGATGGAGACACTGAAACACGACTGGTAACTATCACTTGTTTTCTTCCTGTTTCATCATGTTAAACATTCTAAGCACAGAATAGAAGAACTGGTGCAATTTTAAATGTTAAGATAAAGAAAATGAATGTGTGCTAATCTCAGAATTCAGAGAGTATGATTAGAAAATATCAAAAGAAGCAAGAAAATTCAGTTCTACTCAGAATACAGCCACCACACAAGGAAGATTAAGGGAAGAAGTATTAGATACTATATAATAATAAGCTGACAAGCAGGAAAATGACATTTTTGTCTTGGACATTATAAATATATTTTTGTGATTAGACTTTATAAATAGGGATGTTGGAATTAGGATATCAAAATTTTTCTTTTTAGTGTTGTTTTCTATTCAGTCTATATAAAGTGAGGAGTGTTCAGAGTACATATTTAACTTTTAAGAAGAGAAGAATGCTAACTACTCCAGTATTCCTAAATGTTACCAGCCGATTCCAAGTAACAGACTAGAATAGAAAAACTGAGCCAACATGGTATGTCTTAGGGTGCAACACTATCTAATGCTTAGCTTCTTTATTATTTCTACTCTATTAATTCATTAGGAGCCAGATACTATACTGTTTCCTCTTAGAGAGTGGATATGAGCTAGTGTACTATTTTCTTTAAGTAAACTAACATCAATCTGTAGTCAAATAATATTCAGGTATCAGTTGGTGATCTAATCCAAAAACAAGAATTTTTCCCAAATTTCACTCATTTTAGTTATCACTTTCTCAATATTTGCTGAGTACTATTTCTACTATTATTTACTTATCATTTTCTTATATTCATTACAATAAAGATGGTAATAAGATGGTAATTAATTTTTTTTTTTTTTTTTTTTTTTTTTGAGACGGAGTCTCGCTCTGTCGCCCGGCCTGGAGTGCAGTGGCCGGATCTCAGCTCACTGCAAGCTCCACCTCCCGGGTTTACCGCCATTCTCCTGCCTCAGCCTCCCGAGTAGCTGGGACTACAGGCGCCCGCCACCTCGCCCGGCTATTTTTTTCTATTTTTTGGTAGAGACGGGGTTTCACCGTGTTAGCCAGGATGGTCTCGCTCTCCTGACCTCGTGATCCGCCCGTCTCGGCCTCCCAAAGTGCTGGGATTACAGGCTTGAGCCACCGCGCCCGGCCTAATTTTTTTTTTTTGAGATGGAGTCTGGCTCTGTCGCCCAGGCTGGAGTGCAGTAGCATGGTCTCTGCTCACTGCAAACTCCGACTCCCGGGTTCACACCATTCTCCTGCCTCAGCCTCCCAAGAACCTGGGACTATAGGCGCCCGCCACCAGGCCTGGCTAATTTTTTGTATTTTTAGTAGAGACGGGGTTTCACCGTGTTAGCCAGGATGGTCTCGATCTCCTGACCTCGTGATCAGGGACCCTCAACGGCCTCCCAAAGTGCTGGGATTACAGACGTGAGCCACCGCACCCAGCCGGTAATTAATGTTTAATGTGTCCATCCACGTACTATCCTAAATCATTTTACTTGGTATCGGAGGAATACAAATCACATTTGGGGAAAGACTAGAGTTATGAGAGAAAAAAAAAAAAAAAACAGCAGGTTCTGGTTGAAGCAGGAGTTTCAACATTACACATTCCTTTTAGATCCAGCCATTACTCACAGACAAATGACTGCCCGGCAGCGGCAAGACTTTGACAGAGTTGTTATATCTCGTCTTTCAATATTCAGGACCAGTATTTAATAATGAAAACAAGATGGATTATTCCTTGTTGCATGTGACAGGCATGATGAAATAAGAATTGTCATAGTTATTTACTACTTGTGAAAGAAGACATGTGACCGGAAATGAAAACGCTCACTGTGATACTTCAGAAACTTTGATCAACAGTATGTATCTCATAAAAGTGTCCATTGGAAATGCCTGAAATAAGTCTTCCCAAATGCTTTTACTTTAATGTTTCTTGTAAAATATAAGACTTTTATCCATCCCCTCACTGCGTGCAAAATTTCACAGTATTTTATTAAAAGTGATCCTATGATCTATCTGGCTTTGGCATGGAAATCATTTTATTCTTGATTTTTCTGAAGTTGGCTCACATGATCAATCTAAGAGTCGACAAAAGAAAACTGCTAGTCCATGACCTGATTTGCGATGTCTCATTGCATAAGAAGGTATCATAATCCAACTTTCACAGGAAATATCAAGCTACCCTACTGAAAGCATGGTGGATGATAAAAGTGATATTCAGCTAATTTATATATCTTGAACAAAGGAAGCCAAAAGCAATGAAAAGGTTTAAAATATATAAGAGAATGTAGTTTTTAAAAACATATGTCTACCAGCCTATTAACTGTAAAGCTTTAAAGCATTCATTTCTACGTATTTATTTATTCAACAAATATTAACTGAACACCCACTAAATGTTAGGCAATATTCTAGATTCTGGGAATAGAGCAGTGAACAGCAAATCAGAAAGAAAATATCTTAGTCTTGTGGAGATTACATTATAGTGTGAAAACAGACAATAAACTACGTATAGCTGATCCTTGAACAACATGGAATTAGCTGTGTGGGTCCACTTAAGGTTGGATTTTTTTTCAATAAATGTGATTGACCCTCCAGATCAAGGTTCCACATCCACAACCAAACGTGGCTGGAAAATACAATATTGGGGGACACAAAGATCACATATATGGAGAGCCAACTGTTCCCGTCTGCAGGTTCCACAGGGCCAGCTGCAGGGCTTGAGTATGCACAGATTTTGTTATACATGGGGGTCCTGGAACCAATCCCCCACAGTTACCAAGGATGACTATAAAAAATATGTAAGATGGGAAAAAAGATAGGGTTTCAGGGATGAGGTAAGCATTGTATTTTCTAAAAGGATGGTCAGGAAAGGTTTCCCTAAGACTATGTTTAAAAAAAAAAAAAGATTTGTAAGTAAGTGAGCCTTGAATATCTGCAGAAATAACATTCCTGGAAACAGGAATAACACATGCACATTTCCTGAGGTAGGTATCTACCAGGCCTCTACATAAGGAACAACAAAAACTCCAGAACAGTTGGAGCAAAATGAGCAGTGGCGTACTTTGAATTAGTGAAAGATGGAGTCAGAACCTTAAGGGAGAAAGATCACATAGACCTCATAGAACATCATAAGGAGTTTGCTTTTACTCTGAATGAGATGAGAAACCTGGAGAGTTTTGAGCAGAGGATAGAAATAATCTGACCTTGCTTTATTGGTATCACTCTGGCTTCTGTGTTGAGATGAATATTGGATAATGGTAGTAGCGGAAAAGCCAGTGAGGAGGTTATTTCAATAACCTTGATGAGAGCCAAGCAGTGGCAAATGCCTATAGTTCCGGCTACTGAGAAGGCGGAGGCAGGACTGGGTGGCTAAAGCAGGAAGATCACTTGAGCCCAAGAGTTCCAGTCCCATCTGGGCAAAGTATAAAAACCTTGATGAGAGACCCTCTGATTTGGACCAGGATGGTTGCAACGAAGTGGCAAGACTGTGGATATGTTTTGAAGATAAAATCAAAAGTATTTTGCTAACTAATTCTTTGTAAGGTAGAAAAACGAGGAAAGTTAAGTTTGACTCCAAGGTTTTGGCCTTAAGAAATTAATGTTGCAATTAACTGAAATTGCAAAGTTTGTGAGAGAAACACGTTTGGTTGGGGAAGATGAGGAGTTTAGCCTTGGACATTGAAAAGGTTTGGATCTGTGTCACTGCCCAAATCTCAAACTCATGTCAAACTGTAATTCCCAGTGTTGGAGGTGGGGCCTGGTGGGAGGTGATTCGATCATGGGACCAATTTCCCCCTCGGTGCAGTTCTTGTGAAAGTGAGTTAGTGGGTGCTCATGAAACCTACTTGTTTAAAGGTGTGTGGTACCACCTTGCTCTCTCTCTTCCTCCTGCTCCAGCCATGTAAGATGTGCCTGCTTACCTGTTGGCCTGCCTTCATGACTGTAGGTTTCTTGAGGTCTCCCTAGAAGCTGAGCAGATGCTGTCATGCTTCCTGCACAGTCTGCATAATCGTGAGCCAACTAAACCTCTTTTCTTTATAAATTACCCAGTCCCAGGTGTTTCTTTATAGCAGTGCAAGAATGAACTACTACAGACATGCTAAATTTAAGATGTCTATTGGACATCCGAATGAGGATGTTTAGTCAGCAGTTGGGTGTAGGAATCTGGAGCCCAGAGGAAGGTGCTAGTTAAAGATATAAATTTGGTGCTTACCAATTTTTAGATAATATTTTACTCCATGAGCCTGGACAAGATCATCAAGGATTCAGATAGTCAGGAATATGAAAAAAAGTTGGAAAAGCAGACAAAAAAAAAACTAATAAGAAAAGAAAGAAACCAGAATGACATGTTGCCTTGAAGAACAAATTCAAAATTGCCTTGAAGGAGGAGGGAGTAGATAATTGGTCAAATGTTGCTGAAAGATAAGATGAAGGCTAAAAATCAATCATTGGATTTAGCAATATGGAGGGGTTTTAAAGAGTGTGGAATTTGGAAAGTGCAATACTTTTAATGAGCTAACCTCAAAAAAAGGAGCAGAGAAATGAGGTGGTAACTGGAGGAGTTGGAGGTTTGTTTCTTTGCTTAGTTTCTAATGGGAGACATAATAGCATGTTTGTATACTGATGCGAATTAGTGAACAGAAGTGACAGTGGGATGATGCAATTCAACTTTAGTAATGGGAAGAAAGGAAAGATTTTGGTAAAAATGCTGATAGATGAGAAAATATGGTATGGAAACTTAAGGGATTTCTCTTCTGGTTACTTCAAATTTCTCAGTGAAATAAAAGTCATCAGTTGAAAGGGGATGCTCCGGATCTGAAGATAAGAAGGTTGGAAATGGGACTGTAGGACAGTGAATGAATTGGGGCAATGGCGAGTGTATGCTAGAGAGCAGTAAGGAGTCACTTAAAGATTTGAGTGAGAAATTTAAAATGAGACTGCTCCACATGAATGTTCCTCTCCAGCCATGTTCAGCTGCAAAGTTGTAGGCACTGATGAGGGAAGAGTTAGATTTGGCAGGTGTTGTTTTGCCAGGTGTTATGATATAAGACAGAGGCTAGGATGTTGACGGTATATACCAGGAAGAGATTGTAATTGAACATGGAACTTAAGCTGGATAGGAAGAGAAATAAAGACGAAGGGTAGTGAATGATAGTGAAATCTGATCATCATATGTAGATTTAAGTTTTCCATGTAATTATAGAATTAATGTGGAATTGGGTGGAAGAAGAGAGTCAAAGAGGGTCACACTGCTTGAAATTGATATTACGGATGAATTGTGTTAAACTCCTGAAAATACCACCAGCAATCTATTAATAAGGCAAAACCAGAATTATTACAATTCACTGTATTAAGGATGAACACCACCATGACTCTTAGCCATGTTTCAAAAGGAGAAAGTCAGGAAAGGATATCTATAGTGGAAGGACTTTAGCTACAAATTTTAAAGTTTTTGTTTTGTTTTGTTTAGGTCTGAGTAAAATTTGTGACATAGCAAGATTTAATGTGTAATTGTGTTAGAGAGTTTTTTTGCCCAGGAGAACTGACTTAGGTAAAGGCCCTCAGTAAACTGATTTGCAGGAATTTTCTGAAGCAAATAATAAATGCATTTGTTGGCTTACAGTTTTTGTCTTATCTTTCCTTGGGAAAGTTTTTCTGAAACAAACAGCTCAGTCGTGCTAACACAAGTGGCCTCAGATCCAAGCCATCAAAGCTGACATCTTCACTGAAGTGATTGCAGATCTAATTTAGTTACTATAAATGTCAAGGACAAGGTTTTATGACAAAATACCTAAGTACTTGACAAAGAATTGAGGATTTGATCATTGGAGAAGTGGATTCAAGGAAACAAATGAATATTGAGGTGACAAAGAACTAAGTCAGGAATAGTATTGAAGTGATAGTGAGCCAGTAGTCATAATTATCGGGAATGAAGAAATGACTAGAGAATGGTAAATAATACAACAATAAGAGGTACAGAGGAGTATGGTATGCCACCATGAGATTCAAAATTAGGAAATTTAGAAAGGAGGGAGGATGCATATCCCAAAAAAGACACTTAAGAGCAAGGAGTCCTTCTAAAGCAATTTCTAGGCTGCATGGTACTAGAGGTATAGGCAAGCGTCGTTTCTTAGCCCTTTATGAAAAAGAAAGCCAAACAAAGCCCTAAAGGCAGCTGAGCAAGGCCAAGCCAGACACCAAGCAACTGAAATAGGGATCAGTTAGAACTGGCAACCGTGGGAGTATGAAGTCAGGAAGATGATGGAGAAGCCCAAGTGTCAGGAATGAGACCAAAGGGTAAAGATGATCTAAATCGGGAAGAAAATAATGATTAGCTGAAGATGCAGTGAAAGTTCGGAAATATTTTATTTCAATTCCTTTTTCTCAATATGGGATTCTAAAAATTTATTGTTTTTAATATACTTTAGAAGATATTTTAAAAGAAAGGTTAAAAATTCTTGAATTTATATCTTAATAATCAGAGCCAACTCAGATTATGGGGTAAAAAGCTCAAGCATCTTAGAAATAATTCTAGATGTCAGTGAACAACTTGCCTATAGCTGAAACTCTTTTTATTTAATGTTTCATGTGATTAAGTAGAGGATGTGCTATCCATTTCCACTGAGATCTACTAAGCTATTATTTGCCAAGTGGAAAAGCACTCAGAGCAAATGATTAATAGTTGTGATCGGTGGTGGACAATGTGGGATTCTCATAGCCATTATCACCTTCATGAATGTGTAGTACAAAAGAAACATCCAAAGGTTTTCCTTTAGGTTTCCCCACTCTGATTTTTAAAACAAAGAAAGTGATCCCAAAAGAGAATCTTTTATTTTCTCAATTGGTTGTGAGCAAAACTACTTATTTCTCATCAAGAAAAGAAATTGCATTTACATCAATTTTAATAGTAAACATCTGATGGTCTTATCATTGTAAAGAGCACCAAAAGCATTGCTTGATAATTTACAGTGTAAAAATACATAATAAACCCATACTCATTCATGACAAAAATAGCAAAGCAATAAAGGGGTAACTTCCTCAGCTTAATAAAAAATCTACAGCTAACGTCATTCTTAAAAGTGAAAAGCTAGAAGTTTTTCCACTAAAATAAGGAACAAGGCAAGCATGCTCTCAACAGTCATTTTCATCATCATACTGGAAGTCTTAGCTAATAAAATAAGAGAAGAAAATAAAATGTGTACAAAATGGAAAGGAAGAAATAAAATTGTCTTTGTCTGCAGATGATATTCTTGTCTATAATGAAATAGAAAATGCAAAAGAATCAATGAAAAAACTCCTGGAACTAATAAGTGATTATAGCAAGTGTGCATAAAATAACAGTAATATACAACACTCAATTGTTTCTCTATATGCTAGCAAGGAACCGTTGTAATTTGAAATTAAAAACACAATATCATTTAAATTATTATCAAAAATGGAAATATTTAAGCATAAATCTAACAAAAAACAAAGTATCTATAGAAGTAAAACTACAAAACCCTGACACAAATCAAAGAAATACTAAATGAATAGAGAAATATTTTATATTCATGGAAAAAAAAGACTCAACGTTGTTAAGATGTCAGTACTTCCAAACTTAATCTATAGATTCAATGTGATCCCAACAAAAATTCCAGAAAGTTATTTTATGGATATTGACAAACTAATTCTAAAGTTTATGTGGACAGTCAAGAGATGTAGAACAGACAATGCAATACTGAAGAAGAACAAAGACAGAGGACTGACACTGGCCAACTTCAAGACTTAGAATAAACTTACAGTAATCAAGTATGGTAATCATAAAAGAAAGTCCAAATAGACCAAGGGAACACGATAGAGAGCTCATTATTACATTTGTGAGACATATATATACACATGTATGCTGCTAGAGCTATAGGTCATTTATTTTCATAGCCGTCATATAATATTCTAGCTTATAAAGATATCATATTTTTCTCTATTTTACTGTTAAATGGATATTTGGGTTGTTTCCAGTTTTAAAAAATTTTGTCAGTATATTGATTTTTTTACTCCATGTATTAATTAAGAAAGGTGTGTTAAAATTGTCCACTAAGTATATAATGATAAATGTATCAATTTTCCCATGATGAAAAAGAAGAAGACACAAAAGACAATTACTATTAGCAAGCCAAAAAGAAATAAAAGAGAAAATATATGGGAGAAAATATTTGCCATTTAGAGAATTGTCTGTTCAGCTCCTTTGCCCATTTTTAAATCATGTTATTTGTTTTCTTGTCATTGAGTTCTTTGAGTTTCTTATAAATTTTGGATTTTAGCCCCTTATCAGATGTATGGTTTGCAAATACTTTCTCCAAGTCATGGACTCTCGGCACCCTGTTACCTTTTTGTTTTGCAGTGGAGAAGCTTTTTAGTTTGATGCAATCCCATTTGCCTAATTTTGCTTTTGTTGCCTGTGTTTTTGAAGTTCTTACCAAAAAAATTATTTCATAGACCAATATCATGGAGCTTTTCCTCTGTTTTCTTCTAGTAGCTTTACAGGTTTGGGTTTGACATTTAAGTCTTTTAGCCATTTTGAGATGACTTTTGTATATGGTGTGAGATAAACATCGAAACTGATTATTCAGCATGTAGATATCATTATTCCAATATAGTTTATTGAAGTGGCTATTCTTTCCCCATTCTGTGTTCTTGCCACCTTTGTCAAAAATAAACTGACTGTAAATTTGGGGTTTATTTCTGGGCTGTCTATACTGTTCTGTTGGTCAATATGTCTCTTTTTATTTTGGTATCATGCTGTTTTGATTATAATAATTCAATAGATCAAAATATTATATCAAGATAAAATCAGATAATGTGATGCCTCCAGCTTTGTCCTTTTGCTCAAGATTGTTTTGGCTATTTCAGGTCTTTTTTGGTTTCATACACATTTTAGAATTTTTCTATTTCTGTGTAAAATGATATTAGAATTTTGATAGGAATTGCATTGAATCTCTGGATTGCTTGGGGAAGTTTGGACATTTTCACAATAGTAACTCCTCCATCCATAAACATGGGTTACCTTTCCATTTATCTGTGCCTTCAATTTATTTTATCAATGTTTTAGTTTTCAGTTTATAGATCCTTTACCTCCTTTTCTAAATTTTCTCTAAGTATTTGTTAATGCTATTGTAAATTTGTTTTCTTAATTTCTTTTCCAGATAGTTTATTGTTAGTGTCCAGAAACACTACTGCCTTTTGTATATGGATTTTGTAATATGAAACTTTACTGAGTTTGTTTACCAGATCTAATAATTTTTGGTGAAGTCATTAGGATTTTCTGTATATAAGATCATGCCATCAGCAAACAGAGACAATTTCACTTTTTCCTTTCCCATGTAAATTCCTTGTATCTCTTTCTCTTGCCTAATTGGTTTGACTAGAATTTCTAGTGCTATGTTGAATAGAATAGCCAGACTGGGCATCTTTATCTTAATCCTGATCTTAGAGGAAAAACTTTCGAATTTTCACCATTGAGAATCATGTTAGCATGAGAACACAAAGACACATGGAGAGGGTGGAGAGTGGGAGTGGGGAGAGGATTGGGAAAAATATCTAGTGCTGGGCTTAATACTTGGATGACGGGATAATCTGTGCAGCAAACCACCATAGTACACATTTACCATGTAACAAAGCTGCACATTCTGCACATATACCCCACATGTTAGCTGTGGACTTGTCAGATATGGCCTTTGTTGTTTTGAGATAGGTTCCTTTTATACCTAGTTTGTTGAGAGTTTTCACGATGAAAAAATGTCGAATTTTGTCCAATGCTTTTTCTACATCCATTGAAATGGTTGTTGATTTTTGTCCTTCATTTTGTTTATGTGGTAGATAACAATGACTGATTTACATAAATAGAACCATCCTTGCATCCTGAGGATGAATCCTGCTTGGTCACAGTGAATGATCCGTTTAATGTACTGTTGAATTTTGTTTGCTAGTATTTTGTTGAGGACTTTTGCTTTTGTGTACATGAGGGATATTGGCCTGGCCTGTTGTTTTCTTTTTTTATTATAGTTTCCTTGCTTAGCCTTGTGTCAGGGTAATTTTAGCTTTATAAAATGAGTTTGAAAGTAGTCCCCCTTTTTCAATATTTTGGAAGAGGTTAGGAAGGAGATTGTTATTTGATCTTCTTTAAATGCTTGGTAGAATTCATGAGCGATTAGTTATTAGTAAATCTTACTTATTTTTGATCTCTTCAGATGTTCTATTTCTTCTGATTTCGTGTGGAGTGTTGCATGTTTCTAGCAATTCATTTATTTATTTTAGGTAATCGAATTTGTTGGTGTTTACAGGTGGTCCCTGACTAACTATGATTTGATTTACAATTTTTCAACTTTACAATCGTGCAAAAGTGAAACTCATTCAGTAGAAATTGTACTTCAAATTTTAATCTTTTCCTGGACCAGGAACAACTGGTATGATACTCTCTTACAATGCTGGACAGTGTCAGAAAGCTGAAGTTCCCAATCAGCCACAGGATTCTGAGGGTAAACCATAGATACTTTATGGTGTACTCTGTTACACTATAATTTTGCCTAATTGTAAGCTAATGTTAGTGTTCTGAGCATGTTTACAGTAGGCCGGGCTAAGCTAGGATGTTTGGAGGATTAGGTGTGTTAAATGCATTTTCAATTTATGATAATTTTAACTTATATAAATGAATTAATTGAGACATGGTTCTCTTATAAGTCAAGGAGCATCTGTAGTTGTTCATAGTGGTCTCATGACCCTTTGTATTTCTGTGGCATCAGTTGTAATGTCTCCTCTTACATTTCTAATTTTGAGTCTTCTCTCCTTTTTTCTTTGTTACTCTAGCAAAAGTTTTGTTGGTTTATCTTTTCAAAAAATCAAATCTTAGTTTTGTTTTGTTTTTCTGTTGTGTCGCTATTTTGTTTATTTTTCCTCTGATCTTTAGTTCCTTTCTTCTGCTAATTCTGATCTTACTTTATCTTTTCTTAGTTCCTTGAAGTATAACATTCAGGTGTTTATTTAAAATCTTTATTCTTTTCTGATATAGATATTTATTGCTATAAACGTATCTCTTAGAACTGTTTTGGCTGGGCACAGTGGCTCACGCCTGTAATCCCAGCACTTTGGGAGGCTGAGGCAGGTGGATCACTTGAGGTCAAACATTCAAGACCATCCTGACCAACATGGTGAAACCTTGTCTCTACTAAAACTACAAAAAATTAGCTGGGCATGGTGGCAGGTGCCTGTAATCCCAGCTACTCAGGAGGCTGAGGCAGGAGAATCGCTTGAACCTGGGAGATGAGGTGGCAGTGAGCCAAGATCACACCATTGCACTCCAGCCTGGATGAGAGAGCAAGACTCCAGTCCCCCCCCCCCAAAAAAAAATTGTTTTGCTGTACACCATAGATTTTGGTATGTTGCATTCCAATTTCTGTTTGACTCAGTATATGTTTTAATTTCCTTTTTAATTTTTAAAAAACCCATTGGATGTTTAGGAGCATGTTGTTTAACTTTCATGTATTTATGAGTTTTTCATGATTTTTCTATTACTGACTTCTAGTTTCATGTTATTGTGGTCAGAAAAGATACTCAATATGGTTTCAGTAATCCTAAATTTGGTAAGGTTTGTTTTGTGGCCTAACAAATAATCTATTTTGGAGAATGTGCTGTGTGTACTTGAGAAGAACATGTATTATGTTGCTGTTTGATAAAGTGTTCTGTAAATATCTGTTAGGTCCATTTGGTGTAAAATGTAGTTCAAATCCAATGTGTTTTAATTGATCTTTTGTCTGGATGATCTGTTCATTTTTGAGAGTGGGGTATTAAAGTATCCTCCTACTGTTATGTTGCAGTCTATCCTTATATTTAGCTCTATCAATTTTTGCTTAATGTATTTTGGTGCTCCAATGTTGAGTGCATATATTTTTACAGTTCCTATAACTTTTTTGATAAATTGACCCCTCTATCAGTTTAAAATAACATTCTTTGCTTCTTTTTACAATTTTTAAAGTCTATTTTATCTAAGTTTAGCTACTCTTGCTTCTTTTTTCCATTTGTATAGAATATCTGCCCATTCTTTCACTTTCAGTTTGTGTCCTTAGAGGTGAGTTGAGTTCCTTGTAGGCAGCATACAGTTGGGTCTTTCTATTTTTATCAGTTCAGCCACTTGATGTCTTTTGATTAGAAAGTTTAATCAATTTACATTCAAATAAATTATTTAGGTAAAGACTTATTGTTTCCATTGTGCTAATTGTTTTCTAATTAATTTGTAGATTATTTGTTCTTCTTCTTTTGCTGTCTTTCTTTCTGGTTTGATGATTTTCCATAGTGGTGTGCCTTGAATCCTCTCTTTTTATCTTTTATGTGTATACTAGAAGTTTTTACTTTGTGGTTATGTGAAGCACATAAAATATATTACACTATTAACAGATGATTTTAAGCTGATACCAACTTTACTTTTATTATTTGCACAAACTCTACACTTTTACTTCCCCCAACACACAATTTGGTTTTGTATCTCTTGAAGTCTGTGTTTCCTAACAAATTATTTCAGCTATAGTTTTTTTGTAATACTTTTGCCTTTTAACCTTCACACTAGATATAATTGATTTTCACACCGCCATTACAGTATAAGTTTGATTATATGGTTACTTTTACCAGTGAGTTTTATATTTTCATATTGCTACTAAGTGGCACTTTCCTTCAGTTTCAAGAACACTTTGTAGCATTTTTTGTAAGGCAGATCTAGCAGTGATAAATTTCCTCAGCTTTTGTTTGTCTGAGGAAATGTTTATTCTTCACTTTTGAAGAGTAAGATTGCTAAGTGTAGTGTCCTTAGTTGACAGATTTCTTTTTCTTTCTTTCAGCTTTTGAATCATATCATTGAATTCCTTCTGGCCTACTAGATTTCTGTTGAAAAATGTTGGTAGTCTCATGGGGAGGTCTCCATGTACATAACAATGAATTTTCCCTTGCAGGTTTCAATATTCTTTCTCTTTCCTTAATTTTTGAAAATTTGATTGTAATGTGTCTTGATGTGGGTCTCAGCTTCTGGTTAGATCCATCCACTTGATCAAAACATGGTGGAGAAGGCTAAAGGAGAAGTAGGTATGTGCACAGTTGCAAAACTTAATGGGCATCCTGCTTTGTAACAACTCACTTTTACGGGACCAAATCCATTTCTGTGGAAGCTCATCTAGTCTGATGAGAGCAAGAACTCACTCACTGCCAGCGAGAATGACACTAAAGCTTTTATGAGGGATCAGCCCACAAGACTCAAAGACCTCCCACTAGGTACCACCTCCTAATGCTGTCACATTGAGGATCAAATTTCAACATGAGTTTTAGTGAGAACAAAGTATATCCAAATCACAGCGTGCTATAAATATTTTCAAATATTTTATCTCATTAGAGATTTTAGGGAACAACCAGAAGGAAATAAACATTACCAAAATGTACTTTACTCATACTGTTTTGTTTCGTATTTACTTTCAAATTTCAGTAGTTAAAAACTTTTTACTGGCAAAAATACCACATAACAAAGAGCAAAGTTATTACACTGCACTAGATGTTACTTACGTTTGGTAAGAGATAGCTGCGGTGAATAAGGTTCTGCTAAAACAGTGAGGAGACTTTAAGGTAATTCAAAACTATTCATGCTATTGGTTGTGCTCTCTAAGTATAAGCACAGCAAATAAATCTCATTCTAAAATTAGAAAAACACTATTACAATTCCCTTTATCTTTTTGCTTTTTCCCTATCAAATTTAAGCATTATAGTTCTCATAAGTACTTCTGAAGTCTTTGTTTTATTTACTGTGTTTAGCACAAGTAAAGAGAATTTAAAATCACCAATAAGCTTTTCTGTGTGTTCCTAAGTAATTTTTAGTCTCTTTGGTATTTTCTTTCATTTGGTGATTTAAACTAACTTACTGATAAAGGCTACCATTTGTAGTATATGTCTATGTGTATAAGAATATTATGAACCTTTAAAAACTTTCTATTTCTAATCATTAAACATATAATAACTCCTTTTTTTTTTTTTTTTTTGAGATGGAGTCTCCTCTGTCACTCAGGCTGGAGTGCAGTGGTGTGACCTATGCTTACTGCAACCTCTACCTCTGGATTCAAGCAATTCTCTCTGCCTCAGCCTCCTGAGTAGCTGGGATTTCAAGCACCTGCCACCATCCTCAGCTAATTGTTGTATTTTTAGTAGAGACGGGGTTTCTCCATGTTAGCCAGGTTGGTGTCAAACTCCTGAACTTAGGTGATTTGCCACCTTGGCCTCCTGAAGTGCTGGAATTACAAGTGTGAGCCACCATGCCTGGTCATAATAACTTTTGACCACAGTTTAACTTCTATATAAAACCTGTTTCCTTACCAAATTGTTTTCAGAAATAGATTCAAGATAATAATACACCGTCATGAGCAACGTTTAATTTAAGAAAAAGACTAATTTGGGGGCAGCATTGAGTTGTTGATAAGGAAAAGTAGTGATGAAATTGGAAGAGCAGTATGGGAGATTTGTTGGGAAGGGCCCATTTTTTGGCTTACCTAGAATATGACAGACTGACAGTTTCTATGACCATTGAAAAGAGAATATTGAAACCAATCAAGACACTGAAAATCTCAATGCTTGTATTACAATGTCAGCCCTGATACTCATTGACATGTTGTTAGCATCCAGGATATCTAGCAAAGATGTGCTAACCTTTCATCCCAATCTATTCTAAGGATCCGTACGTATCTAGTAAATATAATGCTTTAAGAGCATTTTTCCCACAGAATATCCCATGGTATCTTCATAAATGTTCACTTGGTATTCCTTCAAAATTAGTTTCTCAGCAAGATTTCTCCTTCCTTTTTAGCAAATATATTTTTTATGAATTTTTTAAGAGGAGAGTTATAGTCTCACTGATTCAGAAGCTGCCTATTATAAAGGAAGGAGAGAGAAAAAAGTCAGCTTCAGAAAACTTTTTTCTTTTGCTTACAGTAAGTGATATTCATACTACTTAAATTTTGAAAAAATAATCTAGCAATAATTGTCCATCCTAGGCTGCTTTTGGATATACTGTTAGTTTCTGAAGCATCTCTGGTTTTTAAAAATCATTTTTTCTGCATTTATATACAAAAGTAATGTTCCTTCTTCTTTTATGTGTCTCACTACTGAATGAGGTCTAGCTTAGGAGTATAGAAAACCCAGAGGAAAAACTGGCAATTAAAAATCCCAACAAGAGAATGCTGGATAACAGCACTTTTCTCTCTAAAACCACTTTATTTTAAATTTCTGAACACTACTGACCTACACTAAGTTTCATAGAGTTTTTTAAATACTTGTCTTTTTAACAATAGGCAGTCACCAATGCTTCAATTAATTGTAAAATTCAGAGGTGCTTCCAATTTTCTAATGAAAGTTAAAAGTGTAAACATGTTTTCCAAATTTACTTGCTTTTTCCCTGTAAAATTAGTGATGCCTTGGCAGAGAATGTGCATTCTTGCCCAAAGTGCCTACAGTTTGCCTGACTTACTCTGCCTGGGACAGTTCCTTCCTGAAATGCAGTGAGCTCTGCTTCAATAATTTCCACTCTGCAAAGTGAATGAAAACTTTTGGTGTAACAGGCAGGGATTTTGCCACCAACCAGTTAGTTGTATTAATTGGATTTGTGAAATGAAATTCCGGCATGGTTTAATGAGAATAATATGCTAAAAACCTCATTGAACTCCCTCTCGCGCTGACAGACTTCACCAGACAAAGGACGTAAAACCTCTGCTATTCCTTAGCACTCTATGGCAACAACACACCCGGCATGCCTGTGCTTTTCACTTGGGGTTACATGGCTGCAAATGAAAAATAGGACCCATATTTCTCAATAAAATTTATATTTGGGGAAATACAAATTATTATAAATTATAAATATAAACCATTCCAGGGCATAAGACTGCAAAACTGTCCTAATTCACGAACATTTTTAGTCTTTAATAAATTTATGATGGATAATTTTAAGTAGTTTGCCATATTAGAAATTTATAATGTCAGGCAATATATTTTTAATAGTAAAAATGTGTTGTTTCTGAGATAACGGGACATATTGTTCCTTAGCATAAAGGCCTAGATCTAGTAGTTATCATCACAAAAATAATAATCACAATAATCACATGTATTGTATAACTTTCACACTATGGAGTTTTATGATCAATATATAATAGATAATCTGTTTTCTATGGAATTCTCTAACTATAGATTTTAAGAACATTTTAGTAAAGTTTAAAGCATCCATTTCTGCAATATTAGTAAAATTGAAGGATAAGTGAATTTTTGTCTGTCAGAAGTTTAGTGGCCATACTTAATGACTCATTGAAATTATCCATTAATGAGTCCTGAACCAACCTTCTCAAAACAATTACTTTGACATTACTATGCTAAGTGAGGAGGATGCAAACGTGAATAATATCTAGTAGTCACTGCCCTAAGTCTATTAAGAGAAACAGGTGTATAGAGTAGACATTCACAATTCAATACAGTGTGCACAAAATGATGTTGACACCAAGAATCAGAGACTGCTTTCCTGTAGATTCTATGAAGATTATATCATATGGAGAGTACAATTCAACCACAAAGGAAAAAAAGGGTGTATCACGAAGATAATGAAGATACTTCATCATTGAATGACATGCATGGACCATATCAGTATATCATATGACATGACATACTCTTTCCCGGTAATAATCAGAATATTTCCAGGTAATTGAAGCCAGGAGAAAAATTGTGAAATTTGAAGATAAAATTACAAGATCAATAACTTTCTTTTTTGGCACACAGTAAAAGGCAGATATTGGCAATCGATAAGTATTTGTTGAAGAAATGAATACACATGTTACACATTTTTGAATAAAATGGATCATTTAACATTTGCAATGAGCGTACAAAAGAGATAAAGCAGGAATTATGACCTCCATTTTAGATAATACAGTTTAAGATAACAGACTTTAAAAGAACCAACCAAGATCACCCACATAGTAAGTGACTGAATAGGGACTCAAACATGTCTTGATTTCAAAGGCAGCCACTTTCTATCACATAATATCACTTCTACCTACACTTTGTTTGTATATTCAAATTTCAAGATGTCTGGAGAGCAAGAAAATGTGTTTAGGACAAAGATAAGGAAGAAGTAGAAACCTGACTTTACTTTGAAATTTATCGCCAAATCCCGTACCAAAATGAGGGATAGCTTCTTCATGAATACATGTAGTATGCAAGAATATATGTAATATAATTCAACATCAGAGTCACTTTCCTCTAAGCAAAGAACTCTTGAGTCAGAAAACAATGACTGTAACACTGAGAAAGTAAGTCCTTGAACATTTTCTTAGTCTTCCTCCAATGTGCAAATTCACTTATCAGATTAGTCCTGTTAACATTGTCTAAATAACCTCAGAACGCTTGGGAGAGACAGAATCACATTCACAGGCAGTTCAATGTAGTGAGGGTCTCAGTGATACCGGACTACATATAGATGAGTGTTGAGAGCGCCACCTTGTGGCCAACATGAAGGAAGACGCTCTGGCAGGAGATTACCCATACGTGGCCAGGAAGTCAGGAACAAGCACAGATGATGGAAGTTTAAAGGTAAGTTGGGGGTCTCTGGGGAAAGGCAAAAATGGAAAAACTCACTATTTTACTTATGCCTCATCATACTTAAAGCCTGAAATAAAAACTACCATCAGTGAATACTATAAAAACCTCTATGGAACTAAACTAGAAAATCTAGAAGAAATGGATAAATTCCTGGACACATACACCCTCCCAAGACTAAACTAGGACGAAGTCGAATCACAGAATAGACCAATAACAAGTTCTGAAATTGAGGCAGTAATTAATAGCCTACCAACTAAAAACAAACAAACAAACAAAAAAGCCCAGGACCAGACAGAGTCACAGCTGAATTCTACCAGAGGTACAAAGAGGAGCTAGTACCATGCCTTCTAAAATGACTCCAAGCAATAGAAAAAGAGGGAAGCCTTCCTAACTCTTTTTATAAGGCCAGCATCATCCTGATGCCAAAACCTGGGAGACAAATAAAAAAAGAAAATTTCAGGCCAATATACCTGATGAACATCGATGTGAAAATCCTCAATAAAATACTCGTAAACCAGCCAGCGCCAGCTGCAGCTCCTTGATCCCAGCCGGATCCTGAGCGGGGAACACCGGCTGAAGTGGCGGCGGCGGCGGCCCCACCCCGGGGCTCCCTTGTTGAGGCTGCCGCGTCTCTGTCGGCTGCTCAGCTGCGCTCTAGTCAGCCCACGCCAGGCGGCGAGGAGCTAGGGCTGGGAGGCGGTGGCCCGAGGTTGGTCGCAGTGACTGAAGAACTCAAGGAAGCTGGGTTTTGTGGAAAGAAGACCTGAGGGGTGTATGGTCTTTCCAGGCTTGGAATCTGCCATGCTGGGCTTCTAAATTGTATAGCTTGGCCATATAGAGAGAAGCCCGTCATTTAAGATTTATTCTTTGGGGCGGAGCAAGATGGCCGAATAGGAGCAGCTCCAGTCTCCAACTCCCAGCGCAAGCGACACAGAAGACCGGTGATTTCTGCATTTTCAACTGAGGTACTGGGGTCATCTCACTAGGGAGTGCCGGACAATCGGTGCTGGTCAGCTGCTGCAGCCTGACCAGCGAGAGCTGAAGCAGGGCGAGGCATCGCCTCACCTGGAAGCGCAAGGGGGAAGGAAATCCGTTTTCCTAGCCAGGGGAACTGAGACACACAACACCTGGAAAATCGGGTAACTCCCACCCCAATACTGCGCTTTAAGGAAACAGGCACACCAGGAGAATATATCCCACACCTGGCCGGGAGGGTCCCACGCCCACGGAGCCTCCCTCACTGCTAACACAGCAGTCTGCGGAGATCTAACTGCAAGGCAGCAGCGAGGCTGGGGGAGGGGCGCCCGCCATTGCTGAGGCTTAAGTAGGTAAACAAAGCTGCTGGGAAGCTCGAACTGGGTGGAGCTCACAGCAGCTCAAGGAAGCCTGCCTGTCTTTGTAGACTCCACCTCTGGGGACAGCCCACAGCTGAAGTCCAATAGGGGGAGCAGCGGGGGCCAGTGCAGACGCGAACGACTCTGTCTGACAGCTTTGGGGAGAGCCATGGATCTCCCAACGCAGAGGTTGAGATCCGAGAACAGACAGACTGCCTGCTCAGGTGGGTGCCTGACCCCTGAGTAGCCTAGCTGGGAGACATCCACCACTAGGGGCAGTCTGACACCCCACACATCACAGGGTGGAGTCACCCCTGAGAGGAAACTTCCAAAGGAAGAATCAGACAGGTACACTTGCTGTTCAGCAATATTCTATCTTCGGCAACCTCTGCTGCTGATACCCAGGCAAACAGGGTCTGGAGTGGACCTCAAGCAATCTCCAACAGACCAACAGACAGTCCTTCTGACTGTCAGAAGGAAAACTATCAAACAGGAAGGACACCTATACCAAAACCCCATCAGTACGTCACCATCATCAAAGACCAGAGACAGATAAAACCACAAAGATGGGGAAGAAGCAGGGCAGAAAATCTGGAAATTCAAAAAATAAGAGCGCATCTCCCCCTGCAAAGGAGCGCAGCCCATCGCCAGCAACGGATCAAAGCTGGTCAGAGAATGACTTTGACGAGATGAGAGAAGAAGGCTTCAGTCCATCAAACTTCTCAGAGCTAAAGGAAGAATTACGTACCCAGCACAAAGAAACTAAAAATCTTGAAAAAAGAGTGGAAGAATTGACAGCTAGACTAATTAATGCAGAGAAGATCATAAACGAAATGACAGAGATGAAAACCATGACACGAGAAATACGTGACAAATGCACAAGCTTCAGTAACCGACTCAATCAACTGGAAGAAAGAGTATCAGCGATTGAGGATCAAATGAATGAAATGAAGCGAGAAGAGAAACCAAAAGAAAAAAGAAGAAAAAGAAATGAACAAAGCCTGCAAGAAGTATGGGATTATGTAAAAAGACCAAATCTACGTCTGAGTGGGGTGCCTGAAAGTGAGGGGGAAAATGGAACCAAGTTGGAAAACACTCTTCAGGATATCATTCAGGAGAACTTCCCCAACCTAGTAGGGCAGGCCAACATTCAAATTCAGGAAATACAGAGAATGCCACAAAGATACTCCTCCAGAAGAGCAACTCCAAGACACATAATTGCCAGATTCACCAGAGTTCAAATGAAGGAAAAAATCTTAAGGGCAGCCAGAGAGAAAGGTCGGGTTACCCACAAAGGGAAGCCCATCAGACTAACAGCAGATCTCTCGGCAGAAACTCTCCAAGCCAGAAGAGAGTGGGAGCCAATATTCAACGTTCTTAAAGAAAAGAATTTTCAACCCAGAATTTCATATCCAGCCAAACTAAGTTTCATAAGTGAAGGAGAAATAAAATCCTTTACAGATAAGCAAATGCTTAGAGATTTTGTCACCACCAGGCCTGCCTTACAAGAGACCCTGAAGGAAGCCCTAAACATGGAAAGGAACAACCGGTACCAGCCATTGCAAAAACATGCCAAAATGTAAAGACCATCGAGGCTAGGAAGAAACTGCATCAACTAACGAGCAAAATAACCAGTTAATATCATAATGACAGGATCAAGTTCACACATAACAATATTAACCTTAAATGTCAATGGACTAAATGCTCCAATTAAAAAACACAGACTGGCAAACTGGATAAAGAGTCAAGACCCATCAGTCTGCTGTATTCAGGAGACCCATCTTACATACAGAGACATACATAGGCTCAAAATAAAGGGATGGAGGAAGATCTACCAAGCAAATGGAGAACAAAAAAAAGCAGGGGTTGCAATCCTAGTCTCCGATAAAACAGACTTTAAACCATCAAAGATCAAAAGAGACAAAGAAGGACATTACATAATGGTAAAGGGATCAATTCAACAGGAAGAGCTAACTCTCCTAAATATATATGCACCCAATACAGGAGCACCCAGATTCATAAAGCAAGTCCTTAGAGACCTACAAACAGACTTAGACTCCCATACAATAATAATGGGAGACTTCAACACTCCACTGTCAACATTAGACAGATCAACGAGACAGAAAGTTAACAAGGATATCCAGGAATTGAACTCATCTCTGCACCAATTGGACCTAATAGACATCTATAGAACTCTCCACCCCAAATCAACAGAATATACATTCTTCTCAGCACCACATCGCACCTATTCCAAAATTGACCACATAATTGGAAGTAAAGCACTCCTCAGCAAATGTAAAAGAACAGAAATTATAACAAACTGTCTCTCAGACCACAGTGCAATCAAACTAGAACTCAGGACTAAGAAACTCAATCAAAACCGCTCAACTACATGGAAACTGAACAACCTGCTCCTGAATGACTACTGGGTACATAACGAAATGAAAGCAGAAATAAAGATGTTCTTTGAAACCAATGAGAACAAAGATACAACACACCAGAATCTCTGGGACACATTTAAAGCAGTGTGTAGAGGGAAATTTATAGCACTAAATGCCCACAAGAGAAAGCAGGAAAGATCTAAAATTGACACTCTAACATCACAATTAAAAGAACTAGAGAGGCAAGAGCAAACACATTCAAAAGCTAGCAGAAGGCAAGAAATAACTAAGATCAGAGCAGAACTGAAGGAGATAGAGACACAAAAAACCCTCCAAAAAATCAATGAATCCAGGAGTTGGTTTTTTGAAAAGATCAACAAAATTGACAGACCGCTAGCAAGACTAATAAAGAAGAAAAGAGAGATGAATCAAATAGACGCAATAAAAAATGATAAAGGGGATATCACCACGGACCCCACAGAAATACAAACAACCATCAGAGAATACTATAAATGCCTCTACGCAAATCAACTAGAAAATCTAGAAGAAATGGATAATTTCCTGGACACTTACACTCTTCCAAGACTAAACCAGGAAGAAGTTGAATCCCTGAATAGACCAATAGCAGGCTCTGAAATTGAGACAACAATTAATAGCCTACCCATGAAAAAAAGTCCAGGACCAGATGGATTCACAGCTGAATTCTACCAGAGGTACAAGGAGGAGCTGGTACCATTCCTTCTGAAACTATTCCAATCAATAGAAAAAGAGGGAATCCTCCCTAACTCATTTTATGAGGCCAACATCATCCTGATACCAAAGCCTGGCAGAGACACAACAAAAAAAGAGAATTTTAGACCAATATCCCTGATGAACATCGATGCAAAAATTCTCAATAAAATACTGGCAAACCGGATTCAGCAGCACATCAAAAAGCTTATCCACCATGATCAAGTGGGCTTCATCCCTGGGATGCAAGGCTGGTTCAACATTCACAAATCAATAAACGTAATCCAGCATATAAACAGAACCAAAGACAAGAACCACATGATTATCTCAATAGATGCAGAAAAGGCTTTTGACAAAATTCAACAGCCCTTTATGCTAAAAACGCTCAATAAATTCGGTATTGATGGAACGTACCTCAAAATAATAAGAGCTATTTATGACAAACCCACAGCTAATATCATAGTGAATGGGCAAAAACTGGAAAAATTCCCTTTGAAAACTGGCACAAGACAGGGATGCCCTCTCTCACCACTCCTATTCAACATGGTGTTGGAAGTTCTGGCTAGGGCAATCAGGCAAGAGAAAGAAATCAAGGGTATCCAGTTTGGAAAAGAAGAAGTCAAATTATCCCTGTTTGCAGATGACACGATTGTATATTTAGAAAACCCCATCCAAGTTTTAATGAGATTTAAATGCTTTACTGGCTACAGAACAGCAAACATTGGAGTTTACCCAACAATTTATTGGCTAGGAGTAAGATAAATCTAATTCTAGAGGGTACTAAAAGCATTGTAGAATATGTGATACTGTAATAAAATGCCTAGGTAGATTAATAACACAATTATTGGAACGATACAAATGGAATCATTGTGAGCAAATACCATAAAACAATGTCCCAACTTCTATTTTGATACCTTTATTTGTGTTTATGGAGCACTCTGAATTTTTGACCATTGGATTATGGCTAGGAAAATCAGGCCCATCAGAAATTCTCAAAAGCCATGGCCAAAACTCACCAGAAGCCAGAGGTCAAGAGAACCATTGATGCAGTTCATTCATTCAGCCCCAGAAGCATGGAACAGAGTGGAAAAGGTGAAGAAAGGAAATGGGGTTCCACAGAGACTATTTCAACTGCCCCTTTTCATCAGAAAAACTTCAAATACCACCCAATTAACTTCTCACCTAGTTGCATATAAAATGTTACAGCTTGTTTCTTTCTTTCTTTCTTTCTTTCTTTCTTTCTTTCTTTCTTCTTTCTTCTTTCTTTCTTTCTTTCTTTCTTTTTCTTTCTTTCTTTCTTTCTTTCTTTCTTTCTTTTCTTTCTTTCTCTTTCTTTCCTTCTTTCTTTCTTTCTCTGTTTCTTCTTTTCCTTCTTTTTCTTTTTCATCTGAAAAATTGAGTTTTTATTAAATGGATAATTTTTTAAACCTCACTAAAGATTTTTGTGGTAAGAATGGGATACGTCTCAGTTGCCACACATACCAGCAAGAAGAGAGTGTGAAAAGATCTGCTTTTGATTATCTCGTCAGATTTATATGCTTTCAAACAACTCTTAGGATTTTTTTCTTCCTCTGAGTAATTATAGATTAAAACTTAAATTTCAACCTGATATAGTGTGACTGTATAGAATGAAATGCTGTTTCGATATTTTAGCAGAATATATAAAAGGACCTAAAAATACTATTCTAAAATAATATTGTTCTGTAGTGGTTTGTAAATTCTATCACATTACATCCTCATTTTTCATAGTTCAATATCCTTGTCTATTAGGAAGAAGCATAGTATTTCTTTTTGATACATTAGTAAAATAATTACTTGGAAAACGTACCAAAAAAGAGCTATCTTATACAAATTCCATTTAACCACAAATGGCATTTGACAATGAGGCAGGTATTCATTTTTGATCAAAAAATTTAGTTACCCAGAATAAACAGCATAGAAAATGCCATTTGTTCCAGATAATTTCTCTATTTATTTAATTGATGCTTATGATCAAATTGCAGTGCAAGATTCCAGATACACATATTGATGAACTAGATGTAACACAGTAAGTTTCTATACTATTTTGTAAAGTACACTGTGATCCAGTGGATTTGAAATTTGAGCTACTGTCTGGTTTTAATAATCCTTGCAAATTTTAAAAAGAAAAAAATGAATAAAATATAACTACAGATGACACAAGTATCTACATGTTACTCTTTGAACATGAATAATTTATAAAACTTGCTGAATAAAAGTAAACATCAAGATTATTTCTAGTTTATATCTTTCTTTGGCTTTCCCATTGGTGTAAATGCTAGCAATCAAGATAAGCAGGAATCCATATTCTATATCCATTATTAATTGACATTATACATATATATCATATATGTATAATATATATCGTTAATTGACATTACTTTATATACAGCCTACAAAGGTTTTTGTGTAGCAACATCACAGGTTGTAGACATTAAGAAATTTGTTTCATTAGTCTCTACTTTTGCTATGTTGTCTCTTCTGGATGAGAAAAGTACTTCATTAATAAGGGATTTTCTACGTTGTATTTGGGTTTTAATGTTTTCATGACAGCAATCTGACTGCGTTTTTTTTAATTTAAAACATACATACCCTTTACACAATTTCATTCTGAAAACTTAGTCAACCAAAAAATAAACCTATCAATATATAAAGATGCAATTAGAAGATATTTATTACCATATTATTTATATCAACCAAAAAATAAATAAAAATAATCTATGAAAAAGTCTATCAACAAGAGAATGTTTAATAAGGTATGGAGTAGTCATTGGGCTAGTCTGGTTCTTATGAGATGCAGATGGCAAGACAGAATTAAATATGCAAAGATTTATTAGGAAAAATGCATATAGGAGAGAAAATTGGGTGGGAGCATCTGAAACTACCCTGTAGTCTAAAGAAAGTTCAGCGAAGTCTGTGAATCTGTGAACCTAAATAGCAAGAAGGTAAGTATTCCTTCGTGCACATGGAACCTTTGATACATCCATTGATAAGCCATGAGGCAGGGAAGTGCTAATAATCTTCCAAATATCTCCAAGTTTTCTTACTTTTATGATTGATGGTACCAGTCTGTCTACAAGGATTCATTTCTTCTTCTACAAGCTCTACCCCAGCTTCAAAGTTTAGCTCAAATATTCTCCTCAAGCTTGCTACTCGTGTACTATATAATTTCATTTCTACAATATTCTTGAAATAAAATTATAGAGATGGAGAACAAGGTTAGCGTTTGCGAGGAGTTAGGAATAGGAAGAGTTTGGCTATAAAGGCATAGCACAAGGGATCTTTATGGTAATGGAATAGTTCTGTATCTGAGACCTGAAAATATTTATTAGCACATGTTAACATCACATGGTGGTAATATTCAACTGCTTAAGGGACAAAATTGCATAAGAGTACACACAAAAATATATATTAAATTGTTGAAATTTAAGTAAGCTCTGTGGATTGTACTGTCAGTTTCTTGTTTTTGCTATTGTAGTTATCATTGGAAGAAACTGGTACACAGGACTGCCTTGTACATATTTTGCAACTTCTTGTGAATCTATAATTCTTTAAATATAAAAAAATTATATGTGTACAAAAAATGTGCATGGACAAATTATATGTAATTGCCCCAAACTGAAATAAAATCAAATGACCATCAAGAATAGAATGAATACAGGAATTGTAGCATTTTCACACAACAGCAGTAAAGCAATGTTACATGCAACAAAGATGATTTTCACAAATATAATATGTAATAACAAAACAGGTCAGTATATACAGTATTACATACTTTTCTTAAAAGTAACCTATGTGCTGTATATCAGCATAGTGGTTATCCTTAGAAGGGTAGTGCGTGGTAAGAGGCATAGAGATACTAAAACTGTTTCCTTTCTTGATTAGGTGCTGGTTGCATGGTACGTTCACTTGTAAAAATTCTCTAAGCTGCCACTTGCATGTGTTTTACACTTTAATAAAATATATATTTGAAGAATAATTGCTAAGGAAACCAGTTGTATATTTTTATCACATTTTGTCTGATGGGTAAGAGTGAGTTAAGACTTGATTAAAAATAATTAAAAATACAAAGATTTTTAATTCTATGCTTTAAAAAACTACTTTGGAAAGTATACAAAATTAAATGACTATTTTTAACTCACTTTCTTTCCTAGTTAGGGATAAAAAACACTGAACAGGTGAAGGATTCTTTATTTATTTATTTTTTTTATGGTGGCCTGAGAATCCAAATGGAATGATGAAACCAATAGAAATATGTTCATATGTACTTGTATGTCTAGTCTATGACTTATATGTGTCCAGGCTTTGACAGATTATCATCAAAGTGACAATTGTTCCTGGAGAGCTCCAGCTGGGGCAAGTGCAGCTGAGGATGTTTCTTGGCACACATAACATTACATGGGACCCATGTAACTTGAGAAATGCTGCGGCTGTAAACCTTTCTCAGTTGAGGCAAGACAATGAATGGAGTTTAAATATTTACTGTATAACAGCAGGTGCTAAGTTCCATATTAGGTAGGAGTTGTTTATTTTGTTACTCTTCTCTCAGCCAGGGTAGGGTGATTAGTTTATTATTAGTGTATACTTAGCCAGAGATTTTATGGCTATAATATCAGCACAGATTTATAGGGTATAAGTGGTATACTGAAGATTCTTATGACTGTATTTTCCTGTTTAAAAAACATAAAAGCCGAAAAACTCAAGAGACCATCCTCTGACTAAAACATAAAGATAATTTCAATGCAGAATAAATAGTATATCAGTGACAGCCCATGTAGTAAGCCTTTGGAGTTTTTTGTGAGATGTTGCCATGTTTTTCCATGATTGCTTCTTGGGCATTCAAACTCACAAGTAAAATAAAGGGGAGGTCAGCTGCAGTGGGTCACACGTAATCCCAGCACTTCAGGAAGCTAAGAAGGTGGATCACCTGAGGTCAGGAGTTCAAGACCAGCCTGGCCAATATGGTGAAACCCTGTCTATACTAAAATAATACAACATTAGCTGGGCATGGTGGTGGATGCCTGTAATCTCAGCTACTCAGGTGGCTGAGGCAGGAGAATCACTTGAACCCAGGAGATGGAGGTTGCAGTGAGCTGAGATGGCGCCATTACACTCCAGCATGGGCAGCAAGAGCAAAACTCCAACTAAAAAAAAAAAAAAAAAAAGAGGGAAAAATAGCATTTATAGTAAGAATCCAGATATTTAGATGTTTTATAGCCAGTTTTATCACTATCTTTTTGTCTTATTTTGCAAGTCTCTCCACCTCTTTTGTCCTAAGTTTCCCTCCCACCAAAATATCAGCTCATTTTTGTAGTGTTACTATTGACTGATAAGTGACAGAAAAATAGTAGGTGTGAAATTTTTGCTTTAGCAAATTATCTGTTACATTTGCACAGCAGCGTAGTGAGCACAATGGAGAAATATTGGCTGAATGAAAGTATAGCTCATTGGTTTGCACTTTGGTTGAATGAGGGAACGTGTATCAGAGAGCAGATTGTTGGTTCTGTTAGCATCACCTTAGAACCCGCTGCTGAAGGGCTCATTCATTGGCCTAGCCCTGAATAACTCATTCATCAATGGCTCGTATCCAAGTATGATCATAAGAGTCTCAGATTTGGAGTTGATAAGATGCTAAGAGGTAAAGCATACATATGAGATCATATTATCAGTTACTCAAAAGATCTAAACAGGACTGAGACTGGTGCCATTAGTCATAATGGTAGAAAAAGTTGGAGATATTTGGGGAATTATAAAATCTTCCCTACCTCAGGGCTTATCAATATACATATCAAAGAGCCGAGATCATGCCACCACACTCCAGCCTGGGCAACAGAACAAAACTCCTTCTGAAACAAAAAAAAAAGAAAAAAGATTCCATGTATATGAAGAAATACTTGCCTTCTGTGCAGAGTCCATAGAAGCTGTACATATCTTTTCACAGAAATCAAATAAATCTAAGGCAAATGTATAGCACCTCATGGAGTAGGTCTACAAAAGACAGCTTAAGAAATTTTGGATGAGCATTGTTGATATATTAAGTTCAACACATTAACAACATAATGTGCCTATCAAAAACAGCAATAATCTTTGCATAGTATCCAAAGTAAGAAAACTAATAGTCATATTCTGCACTGGTTGGACAACATCTAGTGAGACTAGTTCATGGCTCCAGATAGGGGGCTCTGATAAATTATGGTATATCACATTATTGAGTTTGGTGAAGGAACTGAAGCCATGCTATGAGAACACTATGGAGGTGCCGGCAGATATATAGGGGAAAACAGAGAGGACAGGATATGTATCATGAAATATTAGAGGCGCTATCAAGAATAAGAGTTATTTGAAAGGGAAGTCCCTCCCTACAGAGTCAAGTTATAGGAAGGTAGCTTTTTAGTCAATATAAACTAAAAACTACTAACTATTAAAGACGTCAAAAGATTAAATGAGGCTGGGCGCAGTGGCTCACACCTGTAATTTTAGCACTCTGGGAGGCCAAGGAGGGCGGATCACTTGAGGTCAGGAGTTCGAGATCAGCCTGACCAACATGCTGAAACCCCGTCTCTACCAAAAGTACAAAAATCAGCTGGATATGGTGGCAGATACTTGTAATCCCAGCTACTCGGGAGGCTGGGGCAAGAGAATCGCTTGAACCCAGGAGGCGGAGGTTGCAGTGAGGCAAGATCGTGCCACTGCACTCTACCCTGGGTAACAGATTGAGACTCTTTCTCAAAAAAAAAAAAAAAAAAGATTAAGTGAGCTATCTTAAATGATGCTCTCCATCTCTACTGTCACTACCTTTTCTAAGCCACCATGAACTTTGGCCTGGAGCCCTTCGGTAACAGCTTAACTTTCAAATCCATCATTGTTCCAATTCATTTAGTGTACAGAAGCATGAAGGAGTTTTTAAAAATGTGTATCTAAAGTAGCTTAAACTGGGTAAGCATCTTTCCTTCTAACCCAAGCTTCCTTCTAAAATATTTGGCAGGCCTTACAAGGCATTTCAGCATACGGTTTCTACTCACCTTCTTAGCCTTGTATCTGCGTCACTCACTCCCTCCATCATTTCACCCATGATTGCAAGGACTGTGGACTTATTCTTCAGTTGTTCAACGCTGTCTCTTACTACTCTACTCAAGAACACCTACATGTATTCATGCATTTCAGAGCTCAACTAACAGTTTCTCAGAGAGGCCTTGCTAGGTCTGATCCCCTTGTGTCTTTCATGTTCTGTTGTATGTATTTAAAAGATTCAATCTGTTTGTCTCTTCAACTGGATTATTTACAAGCTTCATGACATCTGGAGCTTTGTATCTCTGTTTCCTGTGTCTCACCCAGTGTAGATGCCAATATGTTTATGGATTAAATGTAGCAATAAGTAATATTTTAGGACTTTTCTGCCTATATAACATATAGGGCCTGAATTGAGTGAGATTCTCTCTGGTTTTCAAAAAGTTCAAAGAATAGGAAGCCAATAAATAAATAAATAGTATTTACTGCTTCTGGCAAAAAAGACAGTGCAAATTAATGTCATATTTTTGTGAGCACGAATTTTCTTAGTGAATTATAGATCATCCGTCATCTTATTACTCAGAGTGTGATCCATAGACGAGCAGCATCAGCATCACCTGGAAGGTTGTTAGAAATGCAGAGTTTTGAGCCCACCCAAGACCTATTGAATCATAATCTGCATTTTACCAAGACCCCCAGATGATTCAGAAGCACATTAAAAAACTGAGAAGCACTGATCCACAGTATATTCATATTTATACTATTAATAATTTAAAATTATTTGTGTTTTTCAATATAATCAATGTAATAAAACATATCAGTGGAAAAAATAAACTGGACAACTGATAGTTGATTTCCATCACTATCTAATGGATGTTACTTATAAGGAAATGCACAGGCCATGTTCAGCTACCTTCATGATCAGGGCAAGTTTATCTGACCACAAAGCAAAGAAACAAACGAAAACCTTCCAAGTCAATTTGGTAGAAAAAGCAGATGGCAAACAGCCTCACAGTTTAAAATTTAGTCTGTAAGCCCATTTTGCATGATGATGTGTAATACAAGCAGCTAGTTTGTAGCCTGTCATTTGGTATATACCTGCAAAACAGACATTTCTGAAAACCGTTTCATTTCAGTAACTGTGTGGCTGTGTGCAACTGCCGTTATTGAGAATGATTTCTAATTATTTTGGTTTCCTTCTGGTAAATTACCAGAGAGAAGTCTAATTTACCATATGGTTTGCTGATACGCTAATATTCACAAGCCATCGTTAGATGCAGTTAATCTACAGTCAGGTGCTCTGTTTGTTCAGGCATATTGGAACAACCACTGATTAATATTGCTGAAGAGAGTGGTTAATTTTATTAGTCACTAAGAATTCTACTGTGAATAATCTTATTTGCTTCATGTGAACATTTATCAAAGAATGTGCAATCCAGAGAATATATTTTAAATGCAGGCTCCCCTTGAAACTCATACCAACACTGGTAATGGAGTCCTATAACAGGCACTGGACTTTGTTCACTTTGCAATCTGGGATTTGAGGAGTTCTTTTTCCCTGCTATGTTTCTACTGCTATTTTTATTAAGTGTTGCAGTTTTTTTCTGTCAACTTCACCCGAAGAGACATCAATCTTGCTCCCCTAAGGCTTAGAATCTAAGCCAGTCTGACAATACAACTCAGACGTGTTTCTAATAATCGTTTAGAAGCTCCATGACAGAATCCTTTCTCCATTTATCAAGAACTATACACAGACATTTTGATCATTGTCGCAATTTAGAGAGCAGGTAACAATAAATGTGCTGAGAATCCCCACCTACATCCAGTAACAGGTTCTGTTTGAGGTGCGAGCATTTAATGAAAACAGAAGAGTTGGAATATAGAGTGCATTTTTCCACTTTCCTCTGCTCACCCATAAGGTTTCACTCACTCCTCCTTCTCCCTTCCTTATGATCCTTTTTAGATTCTATTTTCCTTTTTCCCAAAAGGAGTAGTAGAGACAAGCTAGAAACAGAATTTAAATATCTTTTAGAATGGTTGGCATTCTAAATACATGCTTTGTTTCTTTTGATATCTATCCACTTTAAAAACTGCAAACATTTGTTTTTACACTTTTACTATACTGTAAATTGTTGTTTAGGAAAAGAGATTGCATAATTTGGGGAAGGTTTGAATAATTTTTCAGTCCTCAGATATCTAAATTTTGCCCCATATCACATGTTATCTTGCTATTATTATAACTCTCTCAGCTCTTTGAAAATATTCCCAATAATGGAAAGAAGTGTGGATATTCAGTACATATCTGTTGCTAGTATGTGAAGAATCACATAAAATATTGGGAATGATTCCAAAACAAATAAAAATAACTCTTTATTTCAATACGCCCTATCTGTGCTTATGCATAAGTCATAACCAATGTATTAGTATCCACTGCACTGGTGGCAGATAGAGCTTATGTTTCAGAGTCATACAGAAATGAGGAAGAGTTCTAGTCACCTCTTACCACTCTGACTTTGAGTAAATTGATCTCTAAACACTTCATTTCCCTCTGTACTGTGGGGATGACATCTCCCTTACGATACTTGTATCAGGATTAAATTAAAAATATGTGTGTATCTGTAAAACTTAATGCAGTGCCTGCCTGTCAAAATAAACACTCAATAAAATGTAGTTATTGATATTATTTGTTTAGATATATTTAAACACAAAAATATATTCTTATATTCAAAACAACTCAGCGTGTACTTATAGGTGCTTATTGGTCATTGAATTCAAACAGTGACTCACTGGTGACCAAAACAAAGTTCTTTTTGGAAGCAATAAACCTACCTACAAGTGTAATATTAAGGCTCTGTGAACCACACAATACTGGTTCATGTTTTAGTTGAATACTACAATGGAAATATAAAAACAGCTAACAACAAGTTTTACTGTGTTTTTGTGTATGCAACTTTTATTCCAGAAAATAAAAGAATAAGTAGAATACTTGGCTTTCACAATTTTTGCAAAAATGTGTTTAAATAAGAATGCAACAGTATATTATTTTTAAAATCAAAATAAAGGCCAGTGGGTTAAAAGACTAAAAAACGAAAATTTTGTAATTGTTCATAAGAAAGGGCGTTGCTGCAGATGTGACTCCAAACGTACATCTATGCACATGCCTACTAGAAAATAAGCAGTTACCAAACCTTCACAATAGGTGCAATTCCACTTGTCACAAATAACAATGTGTGAGAGATAGCTAACTGTAATTTCCTCCATTTTCATTATCTAGTATCCATTTCTGAAATGTGTATCCATTTGTTCCTCAGTACTTTCACGCTAATATTCTTTTTTAAAATCAATATACCATGATGGCAAAAGTAAACGTTTTAAAACTACACAATTATGTTGAGAAAGTAGAAGTGTGTGAATCACTAGAAAGTTTTTTAAACTTCACATAATACAACTTTACGTTCCTCCTGAGCTTCAAGTAAAATAAGATTGATTACAAATGTAGTGATTCTAAAATATATAACAAATTATCCAGTTACTATCTGCATATTCCTCTGGCCATCCAAAAATAGTATAAGCATTCAACATTAATTCTCACTACCTGAAAAAAATATCATGAGGACTTGGCTTTCCCATGTGGTAATTACTGAAAGCTATGAATTAAAAATATAATTGCTTGTGCTTGTTGGAATATTTGAGTTGTGGCTGCTGCATGAAATGGACTCATGAGTAGCAATGATTAATGGTAATATACAATTCTCCTGGAAATAATTAATATCTGGAGAATAAGAGACCAGACCAATAGTGTTTATTCTTCCATTTTCACTTATGATCAGAATAGCTTAATTTTACTTCTAACATGTTTTTACTTAAAATTTATGTATTTCAATTAATTTCCTTCATATACAGTGCATTTTTAGGTACAAAAATAATGATTACTGGTCAGAGCAGTTCTAGGAAATACTTGAGTCTCTACTAGACTATTGTACTCTTGTTTTTCAAAGCATGATAGAAAGGACAATAAATGAAAGAAGTTAAAATGTGTGTTTTTCACTCCAGTTAAAATATGGTCTTAAATACTAAAATTTAAATTATGTGGGGTGTGAATAAGAGAGTTATTCAGTTATATTTGGGGGAATTTATATTTGATGAATTTTGGTTCTTTGTAGTGGTTTTTTGTTTGCTTGTTTTCTGGGTTTTTGTTGTTGTCGTTGTTGTTTTGAGGCCACATTATTTAGCTATCCTAGGAGAAGAAATTAACTCACACTTCACCCACGGTGGGAATGGGGAAGGGAGATGTCTGAGAGTCAATCACAACACTCTGGTTGGCAAAATAATAAATATCTGTGTTTTTGAAAGTGTTCAGTTTCATAAAATTTGCACCTTCTATTCATTGTTTGAACTAAACAGTTTAATTTTGCACAGGCTGTGTAACTGTTAGCTATTCTAATGGTTAAATAGCAATCATGCTCACAAGTTGTCACTATTCCTATGCTGAAGTTACTACATCTGTTAATCTCGAGACTTAAATGACATTGGTTGTAAGGATGTTGAAAGAGTAATGTCTCTTTGTTGGCTTTGTTCCAAGAGAACTGAAAGGATCATATATTTTTTGGTGTTTGCTTCGGTTCTCCACTTTGCAAGTCTCAGAAGTTTGATTTTTATCATCACAAAACAGATGATTCTAAAACATTCATACCAATTCACTCGCATGAAATGAACTAGAACTAAATTGCCTAATTTATTAGCTTACATGGAGGAATACATCTGCCAAGGGGAGAGAAGATGAAGATATGCATTCTCTGGCCAGAACATTCTCTCGCTGTTGAAAAAGGCATTAGAAGCCAAATTATAATCAAAAGGTTGCTTGATGATTATGTAATCAGTGCAAGAAAAGTTATTTGTAAGATTTGTATATTCAGTGGCACTAAACCATAATGGGAGATAGCAGTCTCCACAGTTCACTTGATATCTGTCACTGAGAGGGATTCAGTCTTTGTCAGGGCCCCGTCTTCTAGAGAAATAAGCCTGTCTCTTTGGTGCTTTGCCAACTACGACTCTTCTGACTGACCCAGTCATTCATTAGCTTTAGTCTAGTCTTGCTGTGTTCAGAGGGTCAGTCTGTGCTTCTAAGTGAGTTTCATGACTTTTTCTAACTCAAATCAGACTCCTTCTATAATTGTAGAGCCAGGAGCAGTTCCATTCCTCTGTTGTCAAGTTCCAGGAGAGGTATCCCTTACACCCAGCAGAGACTTACTGAATAGGCTGGTAAAATCAGAATCACTATCTTAAATGAATCTGTCTGGAAAGTGATAAATAATACATTTCAACTGCACTTTAAAGTTAAATTAGTTCTATTCAATGTATTGTCTCATATGATAAAATAGCACTATTTTTTCAAACTGAGGGGAGCTGAGGGAGAACAATTTAAGGAAAGAGTACACTATAAATCAGCATGAAAGCTCTTTTAGATATATTGTTCTTTCCATCATAAAAAAAAAGATACATTTGTCTTAGATTTTGGCTTTGTTTTTTTATTTTAATTTTTATTGTGTTTTTAAATGTGGCAACCATGAACAAAGCAATCACTTGGTAAAGAATATTATCATTAGAATTCTCTGAGAGGCGATTACAATGTCAGGCAGTAGGCACCACACTGCAAAGTGTGACTGTGTAGAATCTGCAATCAGTGCAAGGAGCAGTTTCCTTTAGTTTCAGAGAAATTATAGCAGAACAACTATGTAGCATGTAAAGAAAAGCATTTCTTGTAGAACAGAGAATTGTTAAAAGCAGAGATGGGTGTGAAGGGTAATGGAGACCTTCCCCCACAATAGCCAAAGGCACTCAAAGTCAATGTTGATTTTGCAATGCCTCATGTGGATGATGTAATCGCTACAACTCAAGTGAGACAGATAGTTTCTTATTGCCAATGTGGAGAGTCCTCATTTCCATTTTTTACAGAGAGGAGAAGTAGGACCTACAGAATTCTTATTTCACTCCACCTACACTTTTGGGTACTTGCTTCTGATCATTTAGGTATAGACTATTTGTTGACTACTCTTCCCCATGGAAGCATGTTTCATGCACTGTCCTGAGATTCATGTCTGTGGCTTCATTCACTCACTGGACATTTCCACTCAGATGTCATGTGAAAACTACCAACTTACCATTTCCAAAACTGCGCTTGTCTTTTTCATATGTACTCCTGCCTTACTTGACATGTTCTTGACTTCAGTTAATCATATCACCATCAATACATTCTCTCAATAATATGCTCAGTTATCCTCTACTCTTCCCTGTACCTTAGCTCAGCATCCAAATTCAGCTGACTCTATCCCACCAATGTGTTCTATATTTTACCTCTACTCTCCTAAGATGCTGCCACTGCCTTTGTGTTCTAATCACTAGCTTCCATGACCTAGCTTCCCCCTCACTAGTCGTATCCAACTCTAGTATAACCTTTATATTTTACCCAAGTGAACTCATAAGTAGCAAATCTGATAGTAAGACTCCCCCACATGAGAAAATCACCAGTCTCCCTTAGAATAGCATGTCAAGCCCATGGCAGAGACTGGTCAGCTATTTGTCATTTTCCTTTCCTCCTGGGCAGACAATGAGACTACATTGCCAAGGCTTCCTTGCAATTCGACATGGCCAAATGACTGAGTCCTAGTCAATACAATAGAGGCAGAAGTGATCTAACCCATTTCTGGGCCAGACTGCCAGCTCTTTATTGATGCCTAGCACTACATCAGAAACTGTAAGTTAAAGATGAGGGCGCTTCCACCAGTCAGGATCCCTGAAATATCAAGTTGGCCAGAGCCCCCACCCAGCACAACTAGGAATGTGCATTTTGGACTATAGGTGAATGAGAAATCACTTCTTTATTCTTAAACCACTAATATCTTAGGAAGTATCTATTACAGCTGCTATTATTACTTTAACTGGTCTAAAGTTTAATCATCCTTCCTAGCCATACACATTCTAGCTTAGTCCCAAATCATCCTGCATAGCCCTGTGCTCTGCACTATTACCATACTCTGCATGTTCACTCTCCTTGCCTTAAAAGGCTTGAAAGACTGCAAGGCGTCCTTCAAAACTAAACTCAAATGTTACTGTTGAAATGGTTTCCAATGTTCCTAGGATCCTGTGAATATATGTATCTCAGCATTTACTATAGGATGCATAACTATGAGGGTGATGATGTTATAGAAAAATTATTGAGGGCAAAAACCGTGTTATGAATGAACACACAGCTAATATCCTGCAATTGTCTTTCAATAAATTTTGTTAAATGAATGAATAAATTAAGTTCTACATACTAGGATTTTATAACAAAGAGAAAACAACCAGTAACTGGAGTTTCTCTATGAAAAACATTCTTCATTTTGGCAGGCATATTTGAATATTTTCTGAAAATATTATTCACAAATCTTCTAGGTATCATATGTAAATAGCTGTCTTGTTGTTTTCTAGGTAGGGCTGAGACTAGAATACATCTTCCTTGTCTGTGTCTACAATTTTAAAATTTTTGAAACTACTGAGGTTTACTTTTCTAAAGCTTTTCCATGCACTATTAAGCAGAAAAATGAAGAAAGTAGGTCAGGTTTCTGACCTGTTAGCCTTGCTTTAGTTGTATTCTTACACAAAGACACTGGCAAGTGTTTAAAATGCAGAAATATGAACAGAAAGTACAATACCAATGGCAAAATCTTCCTCTCCATTTATATAGCTTGTTGTTCACACAAAAGAATGATTTTGACAGTATGTTGTATCCAAGAAAAAATAGTTCAAAATACTGCTACAGGCTAGAGCTTCATATAAAACAGACTCATGCTTCCTGGTCTAAGATATTTTACTTTTCTTTCCCGTGTAGCGTCAACTAAATAATCCGATGAAGTGCAATTTCTATTCAGAAATCATGATTCTTTTATTCTAAAGTAATAGAAAATATGTAATAAACATAACACAATCAATCTTCATCCATCTCTTTATGAAATGTTCATGGAACTAAATCATTAAATCTTCCATTGCTGATTTTTCCAGGACGGGAAAGATTTACCACTCTATTCATTAATGTTATTTCATACACATAGTCAAATATATATACAGCTGCTTACTAAATTATCTTAATGATGATACTTGTCTCAGAATCTCTGACATAATGTAAACTTGATTCAAAATAAAGTGTAGGGTACATAGCTGTTTTAACCTGGGTTATTGTGTACTCAAATACAGATTCAGTGCCTTAAAATATTGAATCACCTTTATTATATTTACTGAAGATGTCAAAAAGATCTTGATTGTTGTCAAGAGAACTTCTGAATGTTCAGGCGTCTTTCAGTATTTTGGGCTGGGAAAAAAGAGAAATTATAACTTTATATCATTTCATCCACACTTATTTTGTCTAACTTCATTTGTTATATTATCCTAAGTCTTGATATATTCTTCCAAGATCTGCTCCCCCTTCCCTCCTAGAAGTCTTCTATCTCTTTCTTGAAAATTTAGTTAGCTTTTATTATATGTAACCAGCTATTTAATCTGTTCATGTTTGTTGTCTAACATGAGTAAGGCTAACTTTCACTAGAACTTAGTTATCCAAATAGCATTGGATTCCAAACATATGCACTTATTCTATTAATGATGTTAAGTCTCAGAGCTGTTATCCTCATAAGATCCTTCTGAATCACTTGGTAAAAGTGTTGGCAGGGCTGTATTCTTTCTGGAGGCTCTGGAGGACAATCTGTTTCTGTGCCTTTTCCAACTTCTAAAGGCTGCCCACTTTCTATGGCTTGTGGCCTTTTCCTCTGTCTTCAAAACCAGAGATAATGGACTGTGTCCTTCTCATGCTGCTATCTATTTCTCTTCTGCCTTCCCTTTCTTCACTTTAAAAGACCTCTGTGATTACATTGGACCCATCTGGATCATCCAGAATAATCTCCATATTTTAAAGTCAGTTAAATAGAAACATTAATTCTATTTGCAACCTTAATTCTTCTTTGCCATGTTGTATTATTCTGTTCTCATGCTGCTAATAAAGACATACCTGAGATTGGCTAATTTATAAAGGAAAGAGGTTTAATTGACTCACAGTTCCACATGGCTGGGAAGGCCTCACAATCATGGCTGAAGGTAAAGGAGAAGCAAAGTTACATCTTACATGGTGGCAGGCAAGAGAGCTTGTGTAGGGAACCTCCCCCTTTTTAAAACTATCAGATCTCATAAGACTTATTTATTATCACAAGAACAGCATGGGAAAGACCTACCCCCATGATTCAGTTACATCCCACCAGCTCCCTGCCATAATATGTTGGAATTATGGGAGCTACAATTCAAGATGAAATTTGTGTGGGGACATAGCCAAACCAACACTGTCCCCTCCCAAATCTCATGTCCTCACATTTCACAACAAATCATGCCTTCCCAACAGTCCTCCAGAGTCTGAACTCATTTCAGCATTAACTCAGAAGCCCACAATCCAAAGTCTCATCTGAGACAAGGCAAGTTCCTTCTGCCTATGAGCCTGTAAAATCAAAAGCAAGTTAGTTACTTCCTAGATAAAGGGGGGGTACAGGCATTGGGTAAATATTCCTGTTCCAAACAGAAGAAATTGGCCAAAATTAAGGGACCACAGGCCCCATGCAAGTCTGAAATCCAGTGGGGTAGTCAAATCTTAAAGTTCCAAAATGAGCTCTTTGACTTCATGTCTCACATCCAAGTCATGTGGATGTAAGATGTGAGCTTCCATAGCCTTCAGCAGCTCCAACCCTGTGACTTTGCAGGGTACAGCCCCCTTCCTGGCTGCTTTCATGGGCTGGCATTGAGTGCCTGCAGCTTTTCCAGGTGCCCAGTGCAAACTGCTGGTAGATCTACTATCCTGGCATCTGGAGGATGGTAGCCCTCTTCTCACAGCTCCACTAGGCAGTGCCCCAGTAGGGGTTCTGTGTGGGGGCTTGGACCCCACATTTCCCTTCTGCACTGCCCTAACAGAGGTTCCCCATGAGGGCTCTGCCTCTGCAGCACACCTCTGCCTAGACATCCAGGCGTTTCCATTTGTCTTCCAAAATCTAGGCAGAGGTTCTCAAACCTCAATTTTTGATTTCCATCCACCTGCAGTCTCAAAACCATGTGAAAGCTACCAAGACTTGGGGCTTGTGTCCTCTGAAGTCATTGCTTGAGCTGTACCTTGGCACCTTATTGCCACAGCTGAAGCAGCTGAGATGCAGAGCACCAAGTCCCTAGGCTGCACACAAAATGTGGGCCCTAAGTCTGGCCCACAAAACCACTTTTTCCTCCTAGGCCTCCAGGCCTATGGTGGAAGGGGCTGCCACAAAGGTCTCTGACATGCCCTGGAGACATTTTCCCCATTGTCTTGGCTGTTAACATTCGGCTCCTTGTTACTTATGCAAATTTCTGCAGTAGACTTGAATTTCTTCCCAGAAAATGAGGTTTTCTTCTCTGTTGGTGCAAATTTTCCATACTTTTATGCTCTGCTTCCCTTTTAAACATAAGTTCCAAATCCAAACCATATATTCATGAATGCATTAAACTTTTAACACACCCAAATTACCTCTTGAATGCTTTGCTGCTTAGAAGTTTCTCCGGCCAGATACCTTAAATCATTTCTCTCAAGTTCAAAGTACCACAAATCTCTAAGGCGGGGCGGGGGGGGGGTGGCAAAATGGCACCAATCTCTTTGCTAAAACATAGCAAGAGTCACCTTTATTCCTGTTCCCAACAAGCACCCCATCTCCATCTGAAAACACCTAAACCTGGATTTCATTGTCCATATCACTATCAGCGTTTTGGTCAAAGCCATTCAACAAGTCTCCAGGAAATTCTAAATTTTCTCACATCTTCCTGTCCTTTTCTGAACCCTCTGAACTATTCCAACCTCTGCCTGTTACCCACTTCCAAAGTAGCTTCCACATTTTTGGTTATGTTTACAGCAGTACCCCACTCTACCAGTACCAATTGACTGTTATTAGTCTGTTCTCATACTGCTAATAAAGACATACCAGAGACTGGGTAATTTATAAAGGACAGAGGTTTAATTGACTCACTGTTCCACATGGCTCAGGAGCCCTCACAATCACGGCAGAAGGCAAATGAGGAGAAAAGTCACTTCTTACATGGTAACAGGTAAGAGAGCATGTGCAAGGGAACTCCCCCGCCTTTTAAAACCATCAGATCTCATGAGACTTATTCACTATCACAAGAACAGCATGGAAAAGACCTGCCCCCATGTTTCAATTACGTCCTACCATGTCCCTCCCACGACATGTGGACATTATGGGAGCTACAATTCAAGATGACATTCGGTTGGAGACACAGCCAAATCATATTATTCCACCCTTTTTTGTGGAAATACAAATATTACGTTTCCAAGGATTAGGACATAGCCTTTGGGAGGGCCATTATTCTGTCTACCACAAATAGTACAGGTGTGGGTTGTAAAACTGACATACCTGGGTTACACGTCACCACAAATTATCTAGCTTTTCTGCTGTAATGCTCTTGTGGGGAAAGTAGGACCTCCATCATTGGGTTATACAAAAAACAATTTTTAAAAATGAATTTAAAGAGGGTTTTTAGGACTGTGACTGACATATAGTATGATTTTAATAAATGTTAGTTATTATTAAAATTTTGGCAATCACTTGACAGTACTTAAATTGTTGGACAAAGTTATTGAACAAAAGCTTTTTTCTTTTCATTCTTTTTTCTTTCTTTCTTTCTTTCTTTCTTTCTTTCTTTCTTTAAGACTGGGTCTGACTTTTTAGCTGAGGCTGGAATGCAGTGATGTGATTACACCCCAGTGCAGCCTTGACCTCCTGGGCTCAAGTGATCCTCCCACTGCAGCCTCCTGAGTATCTGGGACTACAGGTATGTGCCACTATGCCCAACTATTTATTTAGTTAGTTAGTTTTATTTTAGAGACAGGGTCTCCCTGTGTTGCCCAGGATGGTCTCAGACTTCTGGTGTCAAGCAATCCTCCCACCTCAGCCTCCCAAAATGCCAGGATTACTGACATGAACCACCACACCCTGCCAAAAGTTTTTTATTTATGTCATATATGATAGTGATGAATGGTTAAGCTATAAACTCAAGGTCCTAAAGACTTTGAAAAATAAAAACAAAGTTGTACAGTTCAAGAAATAAAAGCTAATTTGAAAATTGCAGGCCTAATAGAGAATATTCTTTAAAGGACTTGCCCCCTTTGCCTAATTACCTTGGCCTCCTAAGGAAACCTATGTCCCTTGGGTATTGTCACTCACATATGTATAAACCGCAATGTTCGTTAACCCAGAGCACAGTTTTTCCAGTCTTAATACACATGCCCTATGTGAAGCTCTGGGACTTTTCCTTCCTGTTACAAAAATAATTTCATGTTATAAATACTTTGTGGTAGTCTCAAAATACTTTCTCTTTCAAGTCTCTTTCAAGCCCCAATACCCAAAAGTAGGATCTTCCAAAAAGCATCATGCACTTAATGTAGAGTGCATTTTTGCTAGCTTTAATCTGTAAGTAAACACTGCAGACAGCTGTTCTTATTGCATGAGGCTGTGTATCAACACAGTTTCAGGTCTCTAAATCTCATTAGTTAGCATACCTCCCATTCCTATTCCCATGCTAAGCTTTGTCGTTAGGAAAATTGGTTCATCTCCTTCTCTGTTTCTTTGCCTATCTTGGATTTTTCAGAACACATATGTGCATTTTATTTCATTTTATTTAAAAATTATTTCCACTGAAGTCCCTCTACTTTACACCTTCCAAAAATTCACCAATGCTTCCATCTCATTAATAACATCCTTTTATGATTTCCAACAATGCTATGGATTCTTCTCATGTTTGTTTCCTTTATTGTTTCTATGAGATTTGAAGAATGTGAGCTTCATCCTCAACAGGATCAAAAGTCTAAACCACTACGTTTTATTTCGATATATGTGCAAGTTAAAAATTTATTTGAAACAAGTATACTCACATTTTTGAAAGAGCAATATATTTTCATTAACATAACTTAATGATACTATTGAAAATATAATGTATATTCAACAATAATCTCAAATTTTTCTGATGTTGTGTATCATGCTGAGTAATAATTATATAATGTTTTTGTATTTAATGAATAATCAAATAAATTGAGGTAATTATCAAGTTAAAATTAGCTCTCAGGTTATCGTTTGATTTCAAGAAGAAAAATACCAAATCAAAGTTGAACACATCTCAGAAATACTTTAGATTTTAAGCATTAATTTTTCACCTTAGATTTCTTCTTTTGGTGAGATTAAGTGCAAGCTATTATCAAACATATAATTGTAAAATTATCTATGTGTATTTCATATCAGACTCCAAAGACTTATACTGCTATCTAGTGGCTACATTGAGTAATATAAAATTATTAACTAGGTAATCCTGCTCAAAATGCATAACACTACACCATTGCCATTATATTTTTGAAAATAAGATTGGCTTACCGTTAATCTTCTAAGAACATAAGCTCTAAAAATTGCATTTGACTTGCTTATGGAGGACAAGGTAAAAATTCTTTCATTGTGAATGTAGTGTACTTTATGAATAAATGTATTTTTTAATGATGAATAAAATGTTTAAGGATGGAAACACTGAAAAATAAAACAAAACAAAATCAGATAAACACTAGAACAACCCTTAAATAATGAATCACTCTTTCTGATAATAAACACATAGCTTCTTCTCAATATATAAGACCTTATCCTTGACTTTTAAAAATTGCCAGATTTTTACATTTTTACCCAGGGATTTTCTAGTGATGGTACAAACTGGGTTACATTTTAAGCAAAGCTACTTACAGGGCACATAAAGTTCAAATAAATTCTAAGGTAATCTTTTCAGTTTATTATTTGTATATTGGGAATTCACTTTGTAAAGGATAATTGAGAGTTCTTAAAACCTAAATTATTCACAGTGAAGAAAAAGAGGGAAAGTTGCCATGTTAAGATTTGATAACCAATGTGAGGATCAAACAGGCAAAATGTAGTCATTAGTTGGCCTAGCTTTTTAAATGGCTGTACCACATCTACATTATTGAAAAGATCACTTGAAAAGGATGATTAGTAAGGAAATAATATATTCCACAAATGTCGAGATTTTGAAATGGGAGTGTTCCCTGACCCCTCTCACAGGACATGCAGCAGGAGTGTGGCTTGTCTGTTTGGCCACCATGCACTCAGGGACACACGGAAGAATTAAAGGATGGTAAATGTGGGGGTTTTTTTTGTCAGGTGGAGATGGCTCTCAGCAGGATTGATGGGGAGCTGGAAAGGGGTTAGAGTGGGAAGATGATCTCCTGGAGTTTGGCTGTCCCTTGGCCAATCCCCTCTCCGACCATCCCCAAACTCCTCTCACTTTCAGATGATCCTTCTCCTTTCTCCTTCTGTGCTGCACTGTTCTGCCACTCATCTGCTTCTCTGCTCTGCTGCTTGTCTGCCCATCTGCTTGTGGAGCCTGGGGTTTGGGGTTTATATGGGTACAGGATAGAGGGGTATGGCAGGCCAAAAGGCAACATTTGGGCACAAAAACAGGAATGTTTGTTCCATTTAGGGCCACAGGTTTCCAGGCTTGAGGTTGGGGCCTTTACCTAGGAACCACCCTCTTCTACCCAGTATTTCCCTGCCTCCTGTCCATATCAATTTGACAGCACTGTCTCCACAAAGAGGGGCCAGGCTAATGTTTAAATATGATTGTTCATAGGAGGAAGGCTAGTTCTCCTCTTTAATATCTGAAAATTGTCTTTGCTACCCAAATACATCCCCTACTCACAGATATGGATTGAACATACATGTGCACCCACAGATGAATATGTGCATGATCACAGAGTTCAGATTGTTACCTAGGCTACAAGGTAGCTAAAGACATTTAGTTTTTCTCCTAGGGCAGTTTACCCCTAATTACCCTGAAAATTAAATAAATCTTAGGAATTTGACATTTTCTGGAAATAGTCCTTTGATATTTATAAACATGTTAAATGCAATACAATTCACATAATGCTCTATAAAAATGTTAGTACATATTTTAATCGTAATTTTTACACCTAAATGTTAAAATTTGTTATACTTATCATGGTTATTATTTTGGATGTCTTATGGACTCCTTAAATTCGATCAAAGGATTTAAATGAAGATCATTTAGGGTTTCTGTAAGTTTTTACTTACAAATTATTCATCAACATTTTTCAACAATAAGGCAATTGCACAGTACAACAAAGGATAATTTATAAATTTTCAATAGGACTGAAATCATGCTCGTGTAATGAAGAGCTTCATGATGCTACTAATAATTCAATTGCTCTGAAGATACTGGAATACATCCTGAGTCAAGTGTCACCAATTACTTCTCAAACATAATGATACAAGAATATTCCAAAAATCATTAAATTCTGAGGTAAAGGCTAACTTAAATTGTTCAGTGAAACCTCGTGGAAAGTATCTGTTGGACCAGTGAATGCATTTGACAGATTGTGTGCTAATATGAAATGCCAACATGTGATTACTTCAATTAAAAATCCACTGACTCGGCCATGTCTTTTGTGAACCTCTTACAAATATGGAGAGTAATCATGAGCAATGGTGCACGACATGACAAGTTCTGAGGAGGTTTACAACAACTTCTATTATATGTATATTATTTTTATATTAATACTATAATAATATGACTTAATGTTACCTTTAAAGTGAATGCAATCTGTATATATATAATATATAGTGTATATATATATCATACATATATTATATACACACACACACTAGAGAGAGAAAGAGAGAGGAGAGGTACTCCAAATAATAAGTGCCATCTAGTAACAATCATCTTACCTTCTTTATGTATAAGAATTTCCATAGCTTGATATAATTGTTCCACAATGTATATATATATCAAAATGTCACATTGAACCTCATATTGACAGTTATCATTTTTCTATTAAAAATAAACACTTTAACCTGGTGCAGTGGCTCATGCCTGTAATCAATCCCAGCACTTTGGGAGGCCGAAGCAGGAGGGTCACTTGAGGACAGGAGTTCAAGGGTAACCTAGACAATGCAGAAAGACCCCATCTCTACAACACAAAAGTAAAAAACAGCCAGGCATGGTGGCACATACCACTAGGCCTAGCTACTCAGGAGGCTAAGGCAGGAGGTTTCCTGGAGCCCAGGAGTTGCAGGCTGCTGTGAACTATGATCATATCACTGTACTGCAGCCTGGACAACAGAAAAAGACTCTGTCTCTAAACAAACAAATGAATTTTTTCTGTTGGGGTGCAGAGTAAAAAAAAGCAAAACAACAAAACAACTATATATATATTTCTATAGAGAGAGAATTATATATATATAGTTATATGAAAGAATTTCCAAAGCCTGCGAGTAAGTTTGAGGTTACCTCTTCACTCATTTCAAATACTCAAATATTTTTAAGTGACGAAACATTCAAGACAAAAAGAAAGAACTAAATTACACTCAGTGGCAACTTTAGAGCCTTCAGAGACTAAAGAACAATTATATATACATATATATCATATATATGCATGAAATATATATCTCATATATATGTTTTAGTAAAGCAATCACTATTACTTTAACACAGTTTATTACAAAGCAGAGCTGTCATCCAGTGGCCTTCTACTAAGAGTTGAAGTTACAATCTACATGAGATCTGATGTTGGTTGTGAAGTTGATTTCTGCTCTTATCTCTCTGTAAGAGTTTCCACCCACTGAGCTTCAATGGATTGTATGAATAATGGAAGTAGAAATAGTTTCTATTGATATCTGAAATATAAAGTAAAAAAGAAAAATCACACATGTGAATGAGAAAATGTGGTTATTACTAAAATGTATGCTCTTTCATATTTGCTATCTCAGCATTTTGAAAATGAGACGTCAGTCTCTGAAACCAGTTGAGGAGGATCCCAACTTCCTCATCAGAAGAGGAAGTGATAACTCATGCAGATCTCTATGTAAGTCGCCATTACTGGAATCAGATCATGAAAGAGAATATTTACCATTCATACCTTTGCTTTTAAAATGTTTGAGGTACAGTTAATAAATGTTTATATATTCACATTAGACTCAACCTCTTCACCTCATGCTAATGTTGTAAAAATTTGTCATTCTACTGCTCTTATAATTAATACAAAATCCATGTAAAGATTGTAAAGGTTGATGAGGTTTTCAAGTGAAGAAGGAAAACAGCATATCAATTATGCCTACAACTGTGTATTTTTTAATTTATATCTCACTTGAAAATTGTGGGAGACAGTGTTGACTTCCAGCTCTTGAGGTCTATGGTGAGCATGTGAGCAAAAATTTGGTAAGTTTGGCTTTTGTCATATATCATCCTCCTTTGTCTATTAGTACTTTGTCAATCATAATATAACAACACCAAAGTCATTAATATTCTTCAGCAAGCTTACACTTTAATTCTTTTTCTCATTGCTCAAAAATTATAAATAAGTCTTAGTATTATAATATTAATAATATGTTGGCAGTTTATTTTCGAAGTTGGGAGTACTTGGCTACTAGAGTTATGACTTGCTTATTTACCTTTCAGGAAATATATTTTCTAATATTGTCATATTTCTAATATGATAAGCAATGGACTTATTTAAAATATATTTCACAAACTAAAAATAGTCTAACTTCTATTTTGAACTTTATATTTTTAAAAGTATTTTATAAATGCAAAATAATTATTATAGTTTTTCTCTCCAATTAAGCATTTTAAAATAACCAAAAGTAAATACTTAAAATTATTTGATATCTTTTATTATGGAGATGTCAATAAAAAAATCAGATATCCAAATATCCAGTATTTCTAGATATCTTAATCCAGGGGAAGATAAAAATGATTTCAAAGCAAAGTACCTTACACATGCGTACATTTTTAACAAAACGCTTGGAAACAAAGAGAATATTCATTCTAGTCTTCTCACCCAGGATCACCTCACAACATCCTTCTGGATATTTTCCTCTTACTCTGCTCCACTCAAAGCACAAATTTCTTCAAAATGTACTATTCTATGCATGTTGGTTGACAGCAACCCAATAAAGCTAGACACTTAGGCCAAGGCCTGTGTTCAATTCAGCAGAAATGAACACTTAACACACCATTAAGCCAACCATTAAGGCCGCCTTGTTCTCTCTGCTTGGATGCTGCCTAACCTGCCAGGAAAAGGCCCCTCGAGTGCTTCCAGTGAAAGAGGCACATCACAGCAGCAGAGTAATGGATTCAAAGCACAAATAAGAGCTCCAGAGGGTGATTGCTAGGATGGAAAAGCAGGTGGCTACTGCCCTAATATTCTCTGATTCTGTTTAAGAGCAAGATTCAAAAAGAAAAATGCACACAGGGAATGGACCAATCATTAGAAAATAAATATTTAGATAACTCTTTTCCATTGTATTCAAAAACGTTCTCTTAGAGTTTCTATGTCTATGACTTAGAGGTAAATTTCCAACAAGCTATATTGTATGTATGGGTATGTGTAAAAATGTACCCAAGGTGTTTATTTTTTCATATTGTCACTATAACACAGTCTATAACCATTTAACAAATGAAGCAACATAATTATTCTTCTCACTATTAAATTACCTTCTTGAGAGTAGGCTGGGCTCTTTCTATGATTTAACTTATTAAATGTTAACAAAAATCATTTTTTATTTTACAAATTAGGAAATAAAAATGTAAAGATGTTAAGTAAACTTATCTGAATATGCATAACTAATAAAAAGAGAGTTTTCACCTAAGATCTATCTGATATTATGCCCTGAAGCATCTGTCATTCACATCACATCGCATCACCTCTACTCAAAACTTGTTATCTAATCTTTGATAGCTACAAACCAAGTTGTTTCATTTGCTGAGACAAGTGTCTAAGTATCTATAAATATGACACGTGGTTTGAAATTGAGCTCTGATGATTTCACATTTAGTAACTTTATGGAAATATATTTCGCATACCATCAAATTCTTCCATTTAAATAATACAATTTAATGGTATTTAATAAAGTCGCAGAATTGTTCAACCGCTACCACAATCAATGTTAGAAAATTTTCCCACTCAACAGGAAACCTCATACCCTTTTACAGTCATCCTACCATTTCCCACAACCTCCCAAACCAGCCATAGACAACCACCGATCTACTTTCTCTCTCCCTGCATTTGCCAATGCTAAGACATTTCCAATTAATAGAATCAAGCAATATGTGGTCTTCTGTGGCTGGCTTCATTCACTTAGCATCATATTTTCAAGGCTCATCTATGCTGCGGCATGAATAAGTATTTCATTCTTTCTTATTGCCAAATAATATTGTATTGTATGACTATACAACATTTTATTTATCCATTCGTCTGTTGGGCATTTTGATTATTTCCACTTTTTGACTATTATGAATCATGCACCTATGGACATTTGTATATATGTTTTTACATGGACATATGCTTCCACTCTCTTGGGTGTATATTCACAAGTGAAATTCCTGGATCATATGGTAACTCTAGAATTAACCTTTTGAGAAACTGCCAAAGTGTTTTTCAAAACTGTGACCCATTTTTCATTCCTGATTCTAGTTGCATGAGTCTTCACCTCTTTTTTCTTGGTCAGTATAGGTAAAGGTTTGTCAATTTTGTTGATTTTTATTTAAAGAACCAACTTCTGGTTTTATTTTTTTCTTTTATTTTTCTGTTCTCTATTTCTTTTCTAACCTCATTTTTTCCCTCTTTCTGCTTGTTTCAGGTCAAGGGATGTTTGAAGATGGTAGGTCAATACATAGTTTTGAACATATAAATATTTTGATTGTGTATTTACATGACTGTCTTCTCATAGTCTGGATTCAAGGTTTTGGAAATCAGGAATTCTGACTTATTCACCTTTTTCTCAATTCCTATTATCTTTGCCACAAAGCACTGCTAAAAATATCAATAAACAATTAAAACCATGTTTTTAAATGCACTGAGGAACTAACAAGAAAATTGGGAATAATCAGAGAGTGAAAACAAAGTTAAATTAGAAAACTAGAAACAGGTAAGCAACAGGCCATTTTCACCTTGACAATAGCAACCAAACAAAGCAAGAAGAATCAAGCTTTAGTTTTCACTGACCTATAGGAGTGAAACAGAATACTGTGAAAGGTAGGAAATCTGACAAGGTACTCAAGGTTGGTCCAGTAAACTATATATACACCTGCTTCCCCAGGGCAACGGCAAGGGAAAACACATGCTACAAACATATCTATAGAATATTCAAAGCATACTAAAATAAAACACATTTGTGATTATACAAACATGTGGTAAAACTATGAAAACTATGAAAGCAGGCAAAAGAATGATAAACACTAAATTCTGATAATGTTTCCTCTGAGCAGAAAGAGAAGAGAATAGGTTACACAAAGATACATAGGGATTTTAAAGGATATGATAAAAGAAATTTTATAAACTGGACAGTAGAATGTAGATATTCCTATTATTATTATTATACATATTAAATACATTTTAAATAAATATTTGATATTTTACAACATCTGATTTTAAAAATTAAAAATAAATATACATAGAAGGAAGTCCATAGATCATTGTAAAAATAATATGAAACCTAAATAGTTGAATGACCAACTCAAGATCAAACAGCTTGTTAACAAAGTCCAGAATTAAACTAAGTTTTATTTAATAAGTATGTATAAAACTTTTGACCAGCCATGGTGGTTCACGCCTGTAATCCCAGCACTTTGGGAGGCCGAGGCGGGTGGATCACCTGAGGTCAGGAGTTCGAGACCAGCCTGGCCAAATGACGAAACCCATCTCTACTAAAAATATAAAAATTAGCTAGGCATGGTGGTGCGTGCCTGTAATCCCAGCTACTCGGGAGGCTGAGGTAGGAGAATCGCTTGAACCCAGGAGAGGGAGGTTGCAGTGAGCTGAGATCATGCCACTGCACTCCAACCTGGGCAACAGATACTTTTTAAAGGCCATCTACAAAATGGTATAATTTTATCACTAGGAAAAATGGCTTAAAATAGCAGTAATGTAATTGGCCATATTCTGCTAACCATATCAATTAACATTCTTATTAAATGTCCTTAAAAATATAGCTACAATAATTTGCAATAAGATGTATCTACTTGTGGCTCATTTGCTACAAGTCCCCATTCCCAGGTTTACTTTTCCTAGTCACAGAACATTCTTGAAACGTTGCACCCTACTGTCTTGTTTTGTCAAGATGTGTAAGTAACTTTCAATATTAGAAAATAGTACCAAAAATTCATAAAGGAATACAATCCCTTCATATTTTCAAAAAAACAATAAATCAACATACATATGATAACATGCATATGTAGACTTTTTGTGCAAAGAATCACAAGAGTTGGTAAATTTTCGTTATGCTTATTTTACCACAAGTTTCAAAAGTGGTTTCAGTCAGTTGTGGGAGCTTAAAGAAATAGATCATAAAAGAAAAGTCAAAGTTGATTCTAGCATTGTTAAAAGGGCAGTTCTCAAAGGGCAGTTCCTGGACCAGCAGTATCAGCAACAACATCATTATCACCTGGGAAACTGTTAAAAATGCCAGTTTAGCAATTTATGTTTCAATGAACCCTCTAAGTGTTTCTGGTACTAGCTGTGAGAATCACTGATCTATTATATATTCAGGACTGAGAGCTATCAACTTTAGGGCAGGGATTTGCAGCCCTAAGACATATTAGAATCACCTGGAGAAATTATACGACATGCTGCTATCTGGGGCCCATCCCAAATTAACTTAATTAGAATCTCTGGAGGTTCAGCTGCTATGAAAAACAGTCTGAGGTCCTCAAAACAAATAAAAAATAGAGCTAACATATTATTCAGCAATTCCACTTTTCAGTATTTATAAAAAAGAATTGAATCAGGCTTTTGAAGTGATGATCTGCACTTCTATTTTAATTGCAACATTATCCACAATCGCTAAAGCGTGGAAGCAACCCAAGTGTTCATTGACAGATGAATAGACTTTAAAAATTTACACACACACACACACAGGTATACTATTCAAGCTTTAAAAAAAAAAAAAGGATATGCTGAGCCTGTCGCAGTGGCTTACGCCTGTAATCCCAGCATTTTGGGAGGCCGAGGAGGGTGGATCACTAGGTCAGGAGATGGAGACCATCCTGGCTAACACAGTGAAACCCTGTCTCTACTAAAAATACAAAAAAGTTAGCCGGGCGTGGGGGCGGGTGCCTGTAGTTCCAGCTACTCAACAGGCTGAGGCAGGAGAATGGTGTGAACTCAGGAGGCGGAGCTTGTAGTGAGCCGAGATCAGGCCACTGCACTCCAGTCTGGGCGACAGAGTGAGACTCTATCTCAAAAAAAAAAAAAAAAAAAAAAATTCTGCCATATATGACAAGGATGCAAACATACTTGAACCTAGGGGACATTATGCTAAGTTAAATAACCCAGTCACAAGAGAACAAATACTGTGTGCTTCTAAAATAGACTCATAGAAGAGACAGCAGAATGGTGGTTGCCAGGGGCTTGGGGTTGGGTAAATAGAGAGTTGTTCAATAGTTACAAAGTTTCAGTTACGCAAGATGAATAAGTTCTAGAGATCTGCCATATAATATTGTACCTATAGTTAATACTGTATTATGCACTTAAAAAATTTTAAGAGGGTAGATCTCATGTTGAGTATTCTCACCACCAAAAGGGGGTGAGGGAGACGATATGTTTACTGCCTTGACTGTTCTTGTGATGCTGATTTCACAGGAGTATGCACATGTCCAAACTCATCAAATTGTTTACAATAAATATGTGCAGACTTTTGTACTTCAATTATATGTCAATTAAATAAAACAGCTCCCCAGGTTATTTTAACATGAAGCTAGAGTTAAGAAACATTGCTCTGATGGCCATAAGATGGTTTAGTTAAGGTCCTTAAAAACTCTAATCTTTAAGGCATCTAAGCATGCCTTAGATGTGTAGAGTGATGCAGTGTAAACGAGTGATGTATATAGCTTAACTCCATCACCAAAATTACCGGTACTATGAGATGTGGCTGGATATTTTGTTTTGTTTTGTTTTTGTTTTCGTTTTTTTGATACGGAGTTTCACATTCGTTGCCCAGGCAGGAGTGCAATGGCGCGATCTCGGCTGACCGCAAACTCCGCCTCCCAGGTTCAAGTGATTCTTCTGCCTCAGCCTCCCGAGTAGCTGGGATTACAGGCATGCGCCACCGCGCCTGGCTAATTTTGTATTTTTAGTAGAGACGGGGTTTCTCCATGTGGGCCAGGCTGGTCTCCAACTCCCAACCTCTGGTGATCTGCCGGCCTTGGCCTCCCAAAGTGCTGGAATTACAGGCGTGAGCCGCCACTGGTGGCTGGCTGGATGTTTTAAGTGTTAATCAGAGTCCATATTCCTTAAGGAAACTACTGATTATCATTTGATTTTTTTATGTACCACATCTAGAGCTTAAAAAACACTTTGATCATGTTACATGAAAGCAAATCTGGTCCTTTCCAAAAAAAAGTTCACTTCAGATTAATAAATTGGCCTTTAAATTTATTTTTTATCAATCACAGGAACTTAATTAATATAAATGTGGCCGGAGATGGGGCTCAAAGGCCTTCATTCTCTAGCGATAGCATTCCTATATGATCCTATATGTTTAATATTTGGTTCTCTACACCTACCATGTGGTATTTCATAATTATTAAGAAACAAAATGTTTTCAAGTCACACAGTTTTCTTTTAATTTATGCTTCATAAATGGTGATTGTTACTATTTTCATCGTTTCCTTTCTGCAAAAAGTAACTTTCATTGTAGATCTTCTCCCCAGTGCAAGTGCTTTTAATTCAGTGTTATAAATTCTCCAGCACCCACCCTGTAGCACTATGGCCAGACTTGGATTTCACAGGCAATGCCCCTCACTCTGAGCCTTTCCATCTGCTTTTCTCCCACTCACTTGGCTTCCAACATCCTTATTTTATTTCCCACCTTTCACCTATAGAGCAGTGAACTGATTATGAATACCTACATCTATTGATTAATCAAAAGACAGATGAGGTTGTTATATAGCTTTCCTCATTTTAAATATATTAAGTATATTTTAAAGGTTTCCTTTTAAACTCAATTATCTTTCCTTTTCAGTTTAATTTTAAAAAGTAAAAACCCACAGGAAACTTTTGACAAGAAAGACTTTCGAGGCAGGTTGACGTCAGCATTTGTTAAAATTTCTCCAGATGATTCCACTGTGTCACTAGGGTTGCAAACTCCTATTCTAGAGTCCATAGTTCATTACCCTGGCTATACATTAGAATTACTTTAGATACCTTTAACTATACTTCTTGAATCCCACTCTTAAAGATCCTGATTTAAGCTCTGGAGGTGATTTGAATGTGCAGCCAGGGTGGACAGTTGCTGCTTTAAACCCGTGATTCTCATAGTCTCCATCAGAAACACAAGAAGAGCTCATTAAAACCGAAGGCACTGCGGGAGAAGATAGCTGGTTGTAGACTTCACGTCTACCAGGCAACAGAAATAGAAACTGGATGCTACTCGTTTTATGCCTTATAGCTTCTGATTCTAGTCCCCAATATGTAATGAAACAATACAATATGCAGTAGTCTCGTATATTGGGATATCTGCAAAATGGAGACATAACTTGTAAAATATGTCGCAAATTTTTTTGGTTTCCAGCAAAACACCATACAAATCTGTAACTTGCTTTTTGAGTATTATCTGATCTGATTCTATGAAAGGTATTTTGCAGCTGTAAATTGTAGACAGCTGATAGCAATGCAAAATGATTGTCTGTAGATGCAAATTCTGTCTGTCTGGAACAAGTTCTATTGACTTTCCTTCTCCTCTACCAACCAACAGAAATAGAAACTGGATGCTACTTGTTTTATGCCTTATAGCTTCTGATTCTAGCCCCCAATATGTAATGAAATAACACAGTATGCAGTAGTCTCATATATTGGGACATCTGCAAAATGGAGACAGAACTTGTAAAATATGTCAAAAAAATTTTTGGTTTTCAGCAAAACACCACACGAGTCTGTAACTTGCTTTCTGAATATTATCTGATCTGATTCTATGGAAGGTATTTTGCAACTGTAAATTGTAGACAGCTGATAGCAATGCAAAATGATTGTCTGTAGACATGCAAATTCTGTCTGTCTGGAACAAGTTCTATTGATTTTCCTTCTCCACTACAAAAGAGGCTTGCTTTGCCTCATTTTGTGCATTCAGAGCTGTTTTCCACCTCTTCTAAAATTATTTTAACTAATTTAGATTTTTTATTTTGTAGTACTGCAAATAATAAAGGACTGGCAATAGACATTTTTTCAAAGAATCTTTTGAGCTCAAAGGAACAAAAATTTCAAGGGAATTTTTAATTGTACCAGTTTGATCGTGTTTAATAAAAAATAATATTTTACATATTATGTGCCTATCCAGGTACAATGCCAAAATTATAAACTAAATTTTTCCCAGAATCATTTCATCCTAAATATAAACATAGCAAAGATCTCCTGGTATAGTGTATAATCACATATTACTTACAAGGACTCAAAATTTTTGAGACTAAATATCAGGATGAACCACTAGGTGGCAAAGTAACATTTGTTTTGTCAAATTTTTAAAAAGACTTGAAACCTTCCTTCGATGTTATTTGTAATTGAAATACGACGTTCACTGGATTCTGATTCAGTAACATTTTCTAAATATGCTCTTATTCAAATGAAACTATGTGGTTAGTTTTCTCAAGGAAAACCTATCTTCATAATACATTTTAAAAAAGAACACAAAAAGTTGTGTTGGATTGAAGCATCTATTCTGAAATCAAAGCTAAACTTGAATTTAACAGTTTTATATCTGATGTAACAAAAATCTCAAGTATTAATGGACCTTACATATCCCCTGGACTAAAAGTTCACCTTTAGGCTGAAATGACCTTTAAGATTTTCCTGATCATTAATTATTTGTGCTCCTATTAAACATTTTCATTTAGAGAAAATATGCTCTCTCACAAGGCATATCTATTGTTCTTTCTTTAACATTATACCATGGGGTTTTTCTTTTAAAAAAATTGTTTATTTTATTTCAGTTCTGGAAAATGTGTGAAGATCCCATCACCAACCTACAAGAAAGCAAAGAATAAGGTAATATAAATAAAACCAAATATAAGAATAATAACATGGCCGGGCGTGGTGGCTCAAGCCTGTAATCCCAGCACTTTGGGAGGCCGTGACGGGTGGATCACGAGGTCAGGAGATCGAGACCATCCTGGCTAATTCAGTGAAACCCCGTCTCTACTAAAAAAAAAACTAGCCGGGCGGCGCCTGTAGTCCCAGCTACTCGGGAGGCTGAGGCAGGAAAATGTCGTGAACCCGGGAGGCGGAGCTTGAAGTGAGCTGAGATCCGGCCACTGCACTCCAGCCTGGGCGACAGAGCCAGACTCCGTCTCAAAAAAAAAAAAAGAATAATAACACTAAGTGTAAATGAATTTAACTCCCCAAAGACCAAATTCATAGGTTGGGTGATTTTTCTAATCCAACTACAGGCTTTCTATTTTATTTTCTCTTTAATAAAGTGACACAGGAATGTAGGTGAATAGGAAAGTTATTTCAGAAAAAGATGGAACAAAAAGACAATATAAAAATAAAAATACAGCGGAGCAAGATGGCCGAATAGGAACAGCTCCAGTCTCCAACTCCCAGCGCGAGTGACACAGAAGACCGGTGATTTCTGCATTTTCAACTGAGGTACTGGGGTCATTTCTCTAGGGAGTGCCGGACAATCGGTGCTGGTCAGCTGCTGCAGCCTGACCAGCGAGAGCTGAAGCAGGGCGAGGCATCGCCTCACCTGGAAGCGCAAGGGGGAAGGAAATCCCTTTTCCTAGCCAGGGGAACTGAGACACACAACACCTGGAAAATCGGTTAACTCCCACCCCAATACTGCGCTTTAAGCAAACAGGCACACCAGGAGAATATATCCCACACCTGGCCGGGAGGGTCCCACGCCCACGGAGCCTCCCTCACTGCTGACACAGCAGTCTCCCGCGATCGATCCGCAAGGCAGCAGCGAGGCTGGGGGAGGGGCGCCCGCCATTGCTGAGGCTTAAGTAGATATACAAAGCCGCTGGGAAGCTCGAACTGGGTGGAGCTCACAGCAGCTCAAGGAAGCCTGCCTGTCTCTGTAGACTAAACCTCTGGGGACAGCCCACAGCTGAGGTCCAATAGGGGAAGCAGCGGGGCCGGTGCAGAGGCGAAGGACTCTGTCTGACAGCTTTGGGGAGAGCCGTGGATCTCCCAACGCAGAGGTTGAGATCCGAGAACGGACAGACTGCCTGCTCAGGTGGGTCCCTGACCCCTGAGTAGCCTAGCTGGGAGACATCCCCCACTAGGGGCAGTCTGACACCCCACACCTCACAGGGTGGAGTCATCCCTGAGAGGAAACTTCCAAAGGAAGAATCAGACAGGTACACTTGCTGTTCAGCAATATTCTATCTTCGGCAACCTCTGCTGCTGATACCCAGGCAAACAGGGTCTGGAGTGGACCTCAAGCAATCTCCAACAGACCAACAGACAGTCCTTCTGACTGTCAGACGGAAAACTATCAAACAGGAAGGACACCTATACCAAAACCCCATCAGTACGTCACCGTCATCAAAGACCAGAGACAGATAAAACCACAAAGATGGGAAGAAGCAGGGCAGAAAAGCTGGAAATTCAAAAAATAAGAGCGCATCTCCCCCTGCAAAGGAGCGCAGCCCATCGCCAGCAACGGATCAAAGCTGGTCAGAGAATGACTTTGACGAGATGAGAGAAGAAGGCTTCAGTCCATCAAACTTCTCAGAGCTAAAGGAAGAATTACGTACCCAGCACAAAGAAACTAAAAATCTTGAAAAAAGAGTGGAAGAATTGACAGTTAGACTAATTAATGCAGAGAAGATCATAAACGAAATGACAGAGATGAAAACCATGACACGAGAAATACGTGACAAATGCACAAGCTTCAGTAACCGACTCCATCAACTGGAAGAAAGAGTATCAGCGATTGAGGATCAAATGAATGAAATGAAGCGAGAAGAGAAAACCAAAAGAAAAAAGAAGAAAAAGAAATGAACAAAGCCTGCAAGAAGTATGGGATTATGTAAAAAGACCAAATCTACGTCTGATTGGGGTGCCTGAAAGTGAGGGGGAAAATGGAACCAAGTTGGAAAACACTCTTCAGGATATCATCCAGGAGAACTTCCCCAACCTAGTAGGGCAGGCCAACATTCAAATTCAGGAAATACAGAGAACGCCACAAAGATACTCCTCCAGAAGAGCAACTCCAAGACACATAATTGCCAGATTCACCAAAGTTGAAATGAAGGAAAAAATCTTAAGGGCAGCCAGAGAGAAAGGTCGGGTTACCCACAAAGGGAAGCCCATCAGACTAACAGCAGATCTCTCGGCAGAAACTCTACAAGCCAGAAGAGAGTGGGGGCCAATATTCAACATTCTTAAAGAAAAGAATTTTCAACCCAGAATTTCATATCCAGCCAAACTAAGTTTCATCAGTGAAGGAGAAATAAAATCCTTTACAGATAAGCAAATGCTTAGAGATTTTGTCACCACCAGGCCTGCCTTACAAGAGACCCTGAAGGAAGCCCTAAACATGGAAAGGAACAACCGGTACCAGCCATTGCAAAAACATGCCAAAATGTAAAGACCATCGAGGCTAGGAAGAAACTGCATCAACTAATGAGCAAAATAACCAGTTAATATCATAATGGCAGGATCAAGTTCACACATAACAATATTAACCTTAAATGTAAATGGACTAAATGCTCCAATTAAAAAACACAGACTGGCAAACTGGATAAAGAGCCAAGACCCATCAGTCTGCTGTATTCAGGAGACCCATCTCACATGCAGAGACATACATAGGCTCAAAATAAAGGGATGGAGGAAGATCTACCAAGCAAATGGAGAACAAAAAAAAGCAGGGGTTGCAATCCTAGTCTCTGATAAAACAGACTTTAAACCATCAAAGATCAAAGGAGACAAAGAAGGCCATTACATAATGGTAAAGGGATCAATTCAACAGGAAGAGCTAACTCTCCTAAATATATATGCACCCAATACAGGAGCACCCAGATTCATAAAGCAAGTCCTTAGAGACCTACAAACAGACTTAGACTCCCATACAATAATAATGGGAGACTTCAACACTCCACTGTCAACATTAGACAGATCAACGAGACAGAAAGTTAACAAGGATATCCAGGAATTGAACTCATCTCTGCAGCAAGCGGACCTAATAGACATCTATAGAACTCTCCACCCCAAATCAACAGAATATACATTCTTCTCAGCACCACATCGCACCTATTCCAAAATTGACCACATAATTGGAAGTAAAGCACTCCTCAGCAAATGTAAAAGAACAGAAATTATAACAAACTGTCTCTCAGACCACAGTGCAATCAAACTAGAACTCAGGACTAAGAAACTCAATCAAAACCGCTCAACTACATGGAAACTGAACAACCTGCTCCTGAATGACTACTGGGTACATAACGAAATGAAAGCAGAAATAAAGATGTTCTTTGAAACCAATGAGAACAAAGATACAACACACCAGAATCTCTGGGACACATTTAAAGCAGTGTGTAGAGGGAAATTTATAGCACTAAATGCCCACAAGAGAAAGCAGGAAAGATCTAAAATGGACACTCTAACATCACAATTAAAAGAACTAGAGAGGCAAGAGCAAACACATTCAAAAGCTAGCAGAAGGCAAGAAATAACTAAGATCAGAGCAGAACTGAAGGAGATAGAGTCACAAAAAACCCTCCAAAAAATCAATGAATCCAGGAGTTGGTTTTTTGAAAAGATCAACAAAATTGACAGACCGCTAGCAAGACTAATAAAGAAGAAAAGAGAGACGAATCAAATAGACGCAATAAAAAATGATAAAGGGGATATCACCACTGACCCCACAGAAATACAAACAACCATCAGAGAATACTATAAATGCCTCTACGCAAATCAACTAGAAAACCTAGAAGAAATGGATAATTTCCTGGACACTTACACTCTCCCAAGACTAAACCAGGAAGAAGTTGAATCCCTGAATAGACCAATAGCAGTCTCTGAAATTGAGGCAACAATTAATAGCCTACCCACGAAAAAAAGTCCAGGACCAGATGGATTCACAGCTGAATTCTACCAGAGGTACAAGGAGGAGCTGGTACCATTCCTTCAGAAACTATTCCAATCAATAGAAAAAGAGGGAATCCTCCCTAACTCTTTTTATGAGGCCAACATCATCCTGATACCAAAGCCTGGCAGAGACACAACAAAAAAAGAATTTTAGACCAATATCCCTGATAAACATCGATGCAAAAATTCTCAATAAAATACTGGCAAACCGGATTCAGCAGCACATCAAAAAGCTTGTCCACCATGATCAAGTGGGCTTCATCCCTGGGATGCAAGGCTGGTTCAACATTCGCAAATCAATAAACGTAATCCAGCATATAAACAGAACCAAAGACAAGAACCACATGATTATCTCAATAGATGCAGAAAAGGCTTTTGACAAAATTCAACAGCCCTTTATGCTAAAAACGCTCAATAAATTCGGTATTGATGGAACGTACCTCAAAATAATAAAAGCTATTTATGACAAACCCACAGCTAATATCATACTGAATGGGCAAAAACTGGAAAAATTCCCTTTGAAAACTGGCACAAGACAGGGATGCCCTCTCTCACCACTCCTATTCAACATGGTGTTGGAAGTTCTGGCTAGGGCAATCAGGCAAGAGAAAGAAATCAAGGGTATCCAGTTAGGAAAAGAAGAAGTCAAATTGTCCCTGTTTGCAGATGACATGATTGTATATTTAGAAAACCCCATCGTCTCAGCCCAAAATCTCCTTAAGCTGATAAGCAACTTCAGCAAAGTCTCAGGATACAAAATTAATGTGCAAAAATCACAAGCATTCTTATACACCAGTAACAGACAAGCAGAGAGCCAAATCAGGAATCAACTTCCATTCACAATTGCTTCAAAGAGAATAAAATACCTAGGAATCCAGCTTACAAGAGATGTAAAGGACCTCTTCAAGGAGAACTACAAACCACTGCTCAGTGAAATAAAAGAGGACACAAACAAATGGAAGAACATACTATGCTCATGGATAGGAAGACTCAATATCGTGAAAATGGCCATACTGCCCAAGGTTATTTATAGATTCAATGCCATCCCCATCAAGCTACCAATGACTTTCTTCACAGAATTGGAAAAAACTGCTTTAAAGTTCATATGGAACCAAAAAAGAGCCCGCATTGCCAAGACAATCCTAGGTCAAAAGGACAAAGCTGGAGGCATCACGCTACCTGACTTCAAACTCTACTACAAGGCTACAGTAACCAAAACAGCATGGTACTGGTACCACAACAGAGAAATAGACCAATGGAACAGAACAGAGTCCTCAGAAATAATACCACACATCTACAGCCATCTGATCTTTGACAAACCTGACAAAAACAAGATGGGGAAAGGATTCCCTATTTAATAAATGGTGCTGGGAAAATTGGCTAGCCATAAGTAGAAAGCTGAAACTGGATCCTTCCTTACCCCTTATACGAAAATTAATTCAAGATGGATTAGAGACTTAAATGTTAGACCTAATACCATAAAAACCCTAGAAGAAAATCTAGGTAGTACCATTCAGGACATAGGCATGGGCAAGGACTTCATGTCTAAAACACCAAAAGCAACGGCAGCAAAAGCCAAAATTGACAAATGGGATCTCATTAAACTGAAGAGCTTTTGCACAGCCAAAGAAAGTACCATCAGAGTGAACAGGCAACCTACAGAATGGGAGAAAATTTTTGCAACCTACTCATCTGACAAAGGGCTAATATCCAGAATCTACAAAGAACTCAAACAAATATACAAGAAAAAAACAAACAACCCCATCAAAAAGTGGGGAAAGGATATGAACAGACATTTCTCAAAAGAAGACATCCATACAGCCAACAGACACATGAAAAATGCTCATCATCACTGGCCATCAGAGAAATGCAAATCAAAACCACAATGAGATACCATCTCACACCAGTTAGAATGGCAATCATTAAGAAGTCAGGAAACAATAGATGTTGGAGAGGATGTGGAGAAATAGGAACACTTTTACACTGTTGGTGGGATTGTAAACTAGTTCAACCATTATGGAAAACAGTATGGCGATTCCTCAAGGATCTAGAACTAGATGTACCATATGACCCAGCCATCCCACTACTGGGTATATACCCAAAGGATTATAAATTACTCTACTACAAAGACACATGCACACGTATGTTTATTGCGGCACTATTCACAATAGCAAAGACTTGGAATCAACCCAAATGTCCATCTGTGACAGACTGGATTAAGAAAATGTGGCACATATACACCATGGAATACTATGCAGCCATCAAAAAGGATGAGTTTGCGTCCTTTGTAGGGACATGGATGCAGCTGGAAACCATCATTCTTAGCAAACTATCACAAGAAGAGAAAACCAAACACTGCATGTTCTCACTCATAGATGGGAACTGAACAATGAGATCACTTGGACTCGGGAAGGGGAACATCACACACTGGGGCCTATCAGGGGGAGGGGGGAGGAGGGAGGGATTGCATTGGGGTGTTATACATGATATAAACGTTATGCACATGTACCCTAGAACTTAAAGTATAATAAAAAAAAAAAAAGAAATTACAGACATCTTCAGCAAAACGGGGAAGAAAATCACCTCTTCTTTATACCCAGAAGCAACTGTCATTAATATTTTAGACATGTTTTCTTTTAGACTTGTGTTAAGCATTTTTCTCTACATAATTGAGATAATATAATTTTATAACCTACCTTACTCACTTAATGTTATAAGTATTTTTAATATCATTAATAAACATTACAAATATAATTGTTAATAATTACAAAAATAAAAATAAAAATAAAATAAAAATACAGGCTGGGTGTGGTGGCTCACGCTTGTAATCCCAGCACTATGGGAGGCTGAGGCAGGCGGATCACCTGAGGTCAGGAGTTTGAGACCAGCCTGGTCAACGTGGGGAAACTCTGTCTCTACTAAAAATACAAAAAATTAACCGGGCATGGTGGCAAGTGCCTGTAATTCCAGTTACTCAGGAGGCGGCGGCAGGAGAATCACTTGAACCTGGGAGGCGGAGGTTGCAATGAACTGAGCTCGCACCATTGCACTCCAGCCTGGGCAACACAGTGAGACTCTTGTCTCAAAAAATAAATACATAAAAATAAAAATACAATTCTGAATATACATATTAACATGCTAAAGGACAAAGTAGGCTACATTGTAGTTATAAATAAATAGTGTAATTTTCAAAAAAGAAATCACACTTATAAACCTTTCCATGGTTAAAATTTTAGATCAAAATATTTCTAACAAAGAAAGACAGGACTTCTGGTAATGACAGCAGGAAGAAGTCAGGTGGTCTCTTCCACAGAGAACAATGACAAGCATCAGACAAAATTATTAAAAGCAACTCTTCGGAGGCACTGAAAATGACCAGAGATAGGCAAAATATTGAGAAGAATGTACTCATGGAAGGATACTATTTCCTTGGGTAAGAACTCGGAGTCTGTAATTTTCTTTCTGGAACATTCCTCAAACCCACCCTTTCCTTCAAGTCAGGAAGTAGAAATCAGCAGCCTGAACAGCTCAAGATGGCAGGTGGTGGAATTCAGAGGAAGAGAGCAACTAGAAATTTAACAGAGAAATTCTGAAAGCGAGACAAAATCTGTCTATAAACGCTATCCAAGTCTCCAGCTGACCACTAAACTATGTGTGCAGAGGGAAGATCCCATAAGCCTGATGAAAATGTAGGCAGAAACTAGAGGTGGGTGTACTCCTGAAAGACATAACTGCTCCTAGTGGGATTTGAGGGCTTGTTGCACCTCTGACCCACAGTCTTCCCCAACCTGCACACAGCTGAGGAAGCAGAAAGCAGAAACCTTTCAAGTTTGAGGTGTGAAAGAGCAGAAATTGGAACTGGCAGAGCAACTAGTTATTAAAGGGGGAGGGAGATAGATTTTGCTGTTTACAAAAAAAAAAGAGCCAAAGTTCTCACAATATCAAGAGATTCCAGAATCACTGCAAAGTCTTATCTTAAAGGTCAATTTATTAAAGCAAAAATGATGAGACATGCAAACACACAGGAAAATATAACTCATTTTTAGAAAAAAAAATAGCAGTTTCTGAAAGGTTCCAGATGTTGAATTTGACAAAGACTTCAAAGAATCTATTATAAATATGTTCAAATAATTAAATGAAAATGTCACTTTAATGAATAATCTAATAAGGAATTTTAACAGAGAAATAGAAGATATATGTAACTGAAATGAGAAATTAGATGTGAACAATAACACATCTGACATAGCAGAAGAAAGAATCTGTAAATTTGAAGATAACTCATTGAAATATCCATTCTGAAGAACTAAGAGTAAAAAGACTGAATCAAAGTAAACCAAGTATCAAAGATCTGTGGGGTGATATCAAACAGTCCAACATTTATGGAATTTGAATCCTAGAAACAGAGGAGAAAGAGTAAAATGTTAAACAACTTTTTGAATACAAAATAATTTAAATACCTTAAATTCTGTGGAAAGCATGTAGTTCCAAAAACCTCAACAAACCAAAATTAGTATAAATTCAAAGAAATCCACACCTAAACACACAGATGAAAACCAAAGCTAAAGAGAAAATTCTAAAAATAACAAGTGTTTTTAACAACATTATTTATCATAGCAAAAAACTGGAAGCAATCTACGTGCTCATCATCTGTGACTGGATAAATAATGACATACTTATATAGTAGAACATCATTCAAAAACCAAAAAGGAATAAATTGCTGGGTGCAGTGACTCATGCCTGTAATCCCAGCAGTTTGGGAGGCCGAGGCAGGCAGATCACCTGAGGTCGGGAGTTCGAGACCAGCCTGACTAACATGGTGAAACCCTGTCTCTACTAAAAATACAAAAATTAGCCAGGCGTGGTGGCGCATGCCTGTAATTCCAGCTACTAGGGAGGCTGAGGCAGAGAATCGCTTGAACCCGGGAGAAGGAGGTCGTAGTGAGCCAAGATTGTGCCACCGCACTCCTGCCTGGGCAATAAGAGCGAAACTCTGTCTCAAAAAAAAAGGGGAGGAATAAATTACTGGCACCATAACTTGGATGAAATCTCAAGAATACTATACAAACTAAAAGAAAGTACACACAGATGATTATATACTAAGGGATCACCTTTATAAAATATTCTAGAAAAGGAAAACAACCCAAAAAGCAAATCAGTGATTGACTGCAAATTGGGATGGAGGAAAGGATTGACTACAAAAACATAGGAGAAAAATTTGGGAGTGATTATAATATTCCATACTTTGATTTTGCACATAGTTACAAGATTGTATTCATTTACCAAAACTCAATAACAAAAATTTAAATGGCTGAATTTTATTGTCCATAAACTATACCTCAATATAATTATGAATAAAAATAACTACAGGTAATGGACACCCCCACATACATACTATGAAAGTGGAAGATCTTGAACTTAGTAGACATTAACAGGTCAAGACAGCAAAAGTATGCAAAAATATAAAGTGAGATGTTTTAGACCATTCTTGCACTGCCATAGAAATACCTGAGACTGGGTAATTAAAGAGGCTTATTTGGCTTATGGTTCTGCAGCCGGCAAAGGAAATATAGAGGTATCTACTTCTGGGAAGGCCACAGGAAGCTTACAATCATGTGGAAGGCAAAGGAGGACCAAGCACATCACATAGTGAGAATATAAGCAAGAGAGAAAGTGGAGAAAGAGATGCCACACACTTTTAAATGACAAGATCTCATGTGAACTCAGAGCAAGAGCTCATTTTTCATCAAGGGGATGGCATAAGCCTTCCTAATAATTCCTCAAAGCCTTAACTCGCTCTAGCATTAACTCAAAAGTCCAAAGTTCAAAGTCTTATCTGAGACAAGGAGAGTCCCTTTCACCTATGAGCCTGTAAAATCAAAAACATTAGTTACTTCCAAGATACAATGGGAGGATAGGCTTTGGGTAAATACTGCCATTCCAAATGGGAGACGTTAGTCAAAAGAAAAGGGCTACAGGTCCTACGCAAGTCTGCAACCCAGCAAGGCAGTCATTAACTCTTAAAGCTTCAAACTCTTAATATCATTTGATTTCATTTCCCGTATTTAGGGCACACTGCTGCAAGGCGTAGGCTTCCAAGAACTTGGGCAGCTCAGCCCCTGTGGCTTTGCGGGATTCAGCCCCCAGGGCTGCTTTCAGAAGTTGGAGTTGAATGCCTGTAGCTTTTCCAGGTGCAGGGTACAAGCTGCCGGTGAATCTACCATTTCGGGATCTGGAGGACAGAGGACCCCTTTTCACAGCTCCACTAGGCAGTGATCCATGGGGGACTCTGTGTTGGAAATCCAACTCCACATTTCTCCTTGATACTGCCCTAGTAGAGATTCTGTATGAGGGCTTTGCCCCTGCAGCAGGTTTCTGCTTGTGCATCCAAACTTTTCCACACATCCTCTGAAATCCAGGTGGAGGCTCCTAAGCCTCAACTCTGTGCACCTGCAGGCTTAACACCAAGTGGAAGCCACCAAGGCTTACAGCTCGTACTCTCTGGTGCTGAGGCTAAATCTGCACATGGACCCTTTGAACCAAGGCTGGAGCCAGAGTGGCCAGGATACAGGAAGCAGTATCCTGAGGCTGCTAAGCGTAGTGGGGTCCTGGGTCTGGCTGAGGCAGGGAATCGCTTGAACCCGGGAGGCAAGAGTTGCAATGAGCCAAGATCATACCACCACACTTCAGCCTGGGTGACAGAGCAAGAGTCCGTCTAAAATAAATAAATAAATAAATAAATAAATAAAAAAGAAACATAGGATGAATCTTCTCTTACATTGGGAGAATTAGGCTCTTTCATTTTGTTTCATAAGGGCATAGGTTGAATCTATGTGTAAATACTAGAGCAAAATCAGGTTAAAGAGATGTGGGAGCCCAACCAAAAGCTAGTGGCTACACTGGCAGCTTAATGCCCTCTCTAATCTGAACCAGGATTGAATTACAGCATACATAAAGCAGGACTTGTATATGGATTTCATGTGCTTCCCACCAGTCTGCTGGAAGAGAGTCTTTGTTGTTTACTTTAGCACTAGATATTTTGTCTCAGAGCCAGTGATCCACAGCCTCTAATTTCATAATCCAGAGATCATTTTCAAACACTGACCTGGTCAAGGAGACATCTTCTAAGTCTAAGACATTGAATTCTGTAGGAAATTAAAACAGTAAATATACAATTAGGAAATAAGTATGCCACCTAGTCTTCATGTATGTGTGTATTTGATTTCCTGATTTTTACTAGAATTCTATTTAAAGATTTTAAATATATGTACCAAGTTGATGAGATATGCCTGAAATTGTGCTTAATGAAATTGAAGGCATATTTTAAAGCCTTAAGAAATATTTGTTACTGACCCACATTTTGATAAACATCTGTTCTCCATTCAGTCCAGCACTTGATTCTCTTTTTCTCTCCCCTTACCTCTTACCCACATCTCTCCTTCTCTCTCTCTTTCCTTTTCTCTCCTCTTGTAGCCTCTGGTTTGGAAAAATACCTGAGTGGTGTACTTGTCACAGAATTACAAAATATTATTTATGTATATATATTTTGAAAATGAAACCAATTAGGATTCTACCTCTCATCTTCTAAAACTTATGATACTTAATATGATAATATGAGTAATATTCATTATTCTACAGGTAAAACATTATTTGCAGATGGATAAGAGATATTTTCTAAGGGCAAATTCAGTAAGTCTGCATGTTATTATAAGTCAAAAATAGCAGGAATTATTATAATAAAAACTTGAAAAGCATAACTTGGACATATAAATCAGATAATCTTGTCCCAGAAATGGAAAAGCCTGTAGAGACTGCAAACTCTGTTCTATTTCTGAAAGAACTTAAAACAAATATTATACATTCCATCACTGAAGAATCATCCTCATCACGATGCTGACAATTGACTTTATATACTTATGAAAAAGCAGTTGGATATTCTGAATTTTCCATATGCAACTGTGATATCAACATACTTCCAGCTTTCAATTTTTGTTTTGTTGTTGTCTTTTCATGTTGTTATTGTTGCTGTTCTGATACTAGGGTAGACGTAGCAATTTTAATAACTGTCTTTACCATTGTCCTGTGTCATCTACAGCTCTGACTGATGAGCAAGTGACACTTCTCCCAGGCCACAGATGGTTGTGACAGAATCCTATGGCATTTTCTCAGATAGCTGGGGCAGTTGTAGGGAATATTCTGTGAAAGAGAATTCACAGAAATTTGAATTGGAAACATACAGAAAAAAATAAGATAACTGGTGAAAACTAAAGATGAAATAAAGCCATGAGAATGATTCAGGGTCATGAGGGTCATGCTAAATTGAGTTTATAAGGAGAAAGAAACTCTTAAGCACAATAGGAAATTGAGAATATGAATAAACAAGAGCTGCAAGGTAGAACAATAGAGAAGGGCTGTATTTTAGCATTCCTATAAGACAGCATACTTTAGATTTATGAAAATCTTTAATGTTCAGCCATAAGTTCCTGTAAGAAGGAATTGTGAGGAGACTTATACATCAGATACTTCTAGATGGCCTATAGGCCATAAAAATTTTCCCAAGGTGCTTTGGATATTTGGCATCAGTTCAATCATCATGACCATTTTCAACTATTTCCCCTAACATGATTGCATGTTCAGGCAATGTATTACGATTATTAAGATAAGACAGCATTTTTAAATATGATCGCTATTTGATAAATGTCATTTGCAACCTCCATCACTGCACTCATTAATTCATTAAACAAATATTTATTAAGCTCTTATTGTATGCCAACACATTGTTATCTGTGATCATCTGAGGTAAAAACTGAAGGGATCCACAGGAGGACACTAAATTACAGAAAACTTGTCAAACAACGAATGAATCATACTTAACAGGGAAAAGTTGAAATCTTTTCCTCTAGGATCTGGAACAAGATAAGGATGCCCACTTTCATCACTTCTATTCAACATAGTACTGGAAATCCTAGCCAGAGCAATTTGACAAGAGAAGACTGTAAATGGCATCCAAATTGGAAATGACAAAGTTAAATTGCCCCTGTTTGCATATGACATCATCTTTTTATTTATTTATTTATTTTTTCTGAGATGGAGTCTCGCTCTGTCGCCCAGGCTGGAGTGCAGTGGCCGGATCTCAGCTCACTGCAAGCTCTGCCTCCCGGGTTTACGCCATTCTCCTGCCTCAGCCTCCCGAGTAGCTGGGACTACAGGCGCCCGCCACCTCGCCCGGCTAGTTTTTTGTATTTTTTTAGTAGAGACGGGGTTTCACCATGTTAGCCAGGATGGTCTCGATCTCCTGACCTCGTGATCCGCCCGTCTCGGCCTCCCAAAGTGCTGGGATTACAGGCTTGAGCCACCGCGCCCGGCCGCATATGACATCATCTTACATATTTTTTAAAACCCCTGAAACTCTACCCAAAAAAAGCCTATTAGAACTAATAAACTAATCCAGTACATTTGCAGGATACAAAATCAACATACAAAAATCAGTAGCATTTCTATACACTAATAGCAAACTATCTGAAAAAGAAATCAAGAAAACAATTCCATTTATAATAGCTACCAAAAAATATATATATACTGAGGAATAAATTTAACCAAGGAGATGAAAGATCTTTACACTGAAAACTACAAACATTGATGAAATAAATTGAAGACACAAATAAATAGAAAGATATTACATGCCCATGAATTGGAATAATTAATATTGTTAGACTTTTCCTACTACCCAAAGCGATCTACAGATTCAATGCAATACCTATCAAAATACCAGTGGCATTCTTCACAGAAATAGAAAAAAACATTAAAATATATGGAACCACAAAAGACTTCAATAGCCAGAGAAGTCTTAAGAAAAAAGAAAAACTGGAAGTGTCACACTATCTATCTGACTTTAACTAAAAAGCTGTAGTAACCAAAACAGCATGGCATTGGCATAAAAGCAGAGACATAAAGCAATGAAACGGACTACAGAACACAAAAATAAATTCAGACACTTACAGACAAGTGATTTTTGACAAAGATGTCAAAAACACACAATGGAGAAAGGACAGTCCCTTCAATTAAGGGTGCTGTGAAAATTGGATATCCACATACAGAAAAACAAAACTAGACCATTATCTCTCACCATAATCAGAAATCAACTCAAAATGGATTAAATATCTTAATGTAAGATCTGAAACAATAAAAGTGCTAGAAGAAAGCATATGGGAAATGCTTCGTGACATTGGTCTGGGTGAAAATTTTTTGGATAAGATCCCAAAAGCACCAGCAACAAAACCAAACATAGACACACAGAATTACATCAAACTAAAAATCTTCTGTACGGCAAAGGAAACAATCAATAGAGTGAAAAGACAATCTACAGAATGGGAGACAATATTTGCAGACTATACATCAGACAAAGGTTAATATCAAGAATATATAAGAAGCTCAAACCACTCAATGGTAAAAAAAAAAAAAAATGCAATTTTCAATGAGCAAAAAACCTGAGTAGGTATTTCTCAAAAGAAGATATACAAATGACCAACAGGCATATGGAAAAAAAAATGCTCAACATAACAACAGTGAGATATCACCTCACTCTAATTAGAATGGCTAGTATCAAGAAGACAAAATAAAATAACAATTGCTGGCACAGATGTAAAGAAAGAGGAAGGAACTCTTTTTTTTTTTTTTTTTTTTTTTTTTTTTGAGACGGAGTCTGGCTCTGCCGCCCAGGCTGGAGTGCAGTGGCCGGATCTCAGCTCACGGCAAGCTCCGCCTCCCGGGTTCACGCCATTCTCCTGCCTCAGCCTCCCGAGTAGCTGGGACTACAGGCGCCCGCCACCTCGCCCGGCTAATTTTTTTGTATTTTTTAGTAGAGACGGGGTTTCACCGTGTTAGCCAGGATGGTCTCGATCTCCTGACCTCGTGATCCGCCCGTCTCGGCCTCCCAAAGTGCTGGGATTACAGGCTTGAGCCACCGCGCCCGGCCAGGAACTCTTATACACTGTTGACGGGAATGCAAATTAGTACAGCTATTATGGAAACCAGTATGGAGTTTTCACACACACAAAATCCAGCAATCCCACTAATAAGTATTTATCCAAAGAAAATGAAATCAATATGTCAAAATGATGTCTGCACCCCCATGTTTATTGCAACACTATTCACAAATAGCCCAGCTATGGAATCAACCTAAGGGTCCATCAATGGATGGATTTGTTTTTAAGTGCTACATATACACAATGGAATACTATTCAGCCATCCTGTCATTTGCAACAGCATGGATGAATCTGAAGGATATTATGTGTATTAGTCTGTTATCACATTGCTAAAGAAATACCTGAAACTAGATAATTTATAAAGAAAAGAGGCTTAATTGGGGGCCCACGGTTCTGCAAGCTGTATAAGAACAGCTGGGGAGGCCTAAAGACATTTTCAATCATGGTGGAAGGGGAAGGAGAAGAGGTACGTCTTAGATGGCGGCAGGAGAGAGAGAGCAAAGGGGAAGGTGCTACACACTTTTAAACACAGACTCCTGAGAACTCACTCAGTATAATGAGAACAGCCAGGGGGATATCTGCCCCTATGACCCTCCCCCAACACTGGGGATTACAATTCCACATGGGATTTGCATGGGGACACAAATCCAAACCATATCGTTAAGTGAAGTAAGCCAGGAACAGAAAGATAAATTCCTCATGATCTTACTTAGATGTATAAACTAAAGGATTTGATCTCATAGACATACAGAGGAGAATAGTGGTTACCACAGAGGCTAAGGGGAAGGGGGTTGGGGAGGAGATGAGGAGAGATTGGTCAATGGATACAAAGTTTACAGTAAAATAGAAGAAATAAATGTTGGTGTTTGCAACAGAGAGACACTGGTTAGCAATACTGTATTGTATATTTCAAAACAGCTAGAAGAGAGGATTTTGAATGTTCTCACGGCAAAGAAATGATAAATGCATGAGGTGATGAATATGCTAACTACTCTGATTTGATTTTTATATGGTGTATATATGTATTAAAACATTGCACCGTACCCCATAAAAATGTACAATTATGTCTCAACAGAAAACAAAATTAAAAAAAAAAAAAAAACCTAGTGCAGTGACTCACACCTACAATCACAACAATTTGGAAGGCTAGAGAGGATGGATTGCTTGAGCCCAGGAGTTTGAGACCAGCCTGGGCAACATGGTAAAACCCCATCTCTACCAAAAATACAAAAGTTTGCTGGGTTTGATGGTGTCTGCCTGTAGTCCCAGCTACTAGAGGGGCTGAGGTAGAAGGATTCTTTGAGCCCAGGAGGCAAGCGTTGCAGTGAGCTGAGATGGTGCCACTGCACTCCAGCCTGGGTGACAGAGTTAGACCCTGTCTTAAAAAAAAAAAATTAGCTAGATCTGGTGGTGCACAACTGTATTCCAGTCCACTCCAGAGGCTGGTGGGAGGATCGCTTGAGCCTGTGAGGTGGAGGCTGCAGTGAGCCATGATCACGCCATTGTACTCCAGCCTGGGTGACACTTTCCTAGATAATTTGAGACCTCTGCCCACCAAACAGGAAAGAAGTAAAGAAAAATACTTATGTCATGCTAATTCTTCAGATAATTTAGGCCTGAAGAAACAAAGGAAACCAATTTTACATCCTGGGGCAGGGTGATACAGGCAGAAGTAACAACTAGCACGAAGTCCCTGATGAGAAAATGAATTCAAGGCCCTTATTTTAAGAGGAGAAACCACGGTCCTGTGTAAGGAAGATTATACAGCAAAGCTGGAGCTCCAATCTCAGCATTTTCACTTAAAGTACATTTCTCTGCCAGGCGCGGTGGCTCAGGCCGCCGAGGGGGTTGGATCATGAGGTCAGAAGTTTGAGACCAGCCTGACCAATATGGTGAAACCCCGTCTCTACTAAAAATACAAAAAGAAAAAAGAAAAAAATTAGCCAGGCATGGTGGTGCGTGCCTGTAATCCCAGTCACTAGAAGGCTGAGGCATGAGAACCTCTTGAACCCGGGAGGCGGAGGTTGCAGTGAGCCGAGATCATGCCACTGCCTTCCAGCCTGGGTGACAGAGTGACAGTGAGACTCCATCTCAAAAAATACATAAATAAAATAAAGTACATTTCTCTTCCTAAAGGAATGAAATGAAATTTCCTAAAAATGAGATGTAGTGTGTATGGATTATGTGATCTACATAAAATCAAATTTACCTACTTAAATATCTTCAATAATTCCCATGATAGAAGAAAAAGGAACATCCTATAAAAGGAGCATTAATAAAATGGAATATCAAAATGTCATGTAGAGGAGGGTCAGTTAGTGATATAGAAAATGTTAATGATATATTATAAAAAGAGGATTTACAAAGAGTATGTAGTTTGCTTTTCCCTTATGATCCTGCCCAAAAGCTGTTGGTGTGTCTGAGCTATGTAGTATATGCACCTCCTAGTGCATATACCCCAGTGGGGTGTATATGGCATATGTTCAGAAGGTGAATAGACTTGCATGGAGTGTCATAACCCTTACAGAGTGAGGAGGACATCTATGCTGGGAGGTGGCCTGATATTGGATGTGGAAACCCAAGCAGAGTGAGGAGGGCTTTTGCACAGAAATTTTGTCTGGTTCAGGGTGTCAGAGTCTGAGAGGGGCCAGGCAGGTGTCCGTGCAGATATCTGCCTGGTAAAAAGTATCATATCTCTTGTAGAAAAAGAAAGTTATCTGTGTAAGAAAAAATGGTGACAGTAGCAGGACATTAGTTGCATACAAAGATATTGATAAAATTAGTAAATACATTAAGTATAATGAGAGCTAGGTTTCTCACTGTCAATGAAAAGAGGTGCCAATAGGAAAAGAGAGAAAGCTAGAATTAATCCAGTAGTGTTAGATAGGAATTGGAGATATCAGTGTTATCTCATGCTCTAGATCTACAGATAAGTAAGTAGATTAAAAAACAGATGTATATGTGTATGTGTGTGTATATGTGTATGTGTGTGTGTGTGTATATGTACACATATTATCTTAGCTTGGGCTGCTATAACAAAATACTATAGACTGGATGGCTTAAACAAGAAAAACGTATTTCCCACACATCTACAGGCTGGTCCAAGGTTAAGTTGCCTGACAATTAAGTTCCCGGTGATGGCTCTCTTCCTTATTTGCACACAGCTTCCTTCTTGTCATGTCATCACAGGGCCTTTCAATGGTATGTGGACATGAAAGGCCACATGGGGAGAGAGATTTTCTCTCTTCCTCTTCATATAAGGCCCCCAGTCCTATCAGATTAGGATCCCACAATTATGACATCAGTTAATTAATGACCTCTTTAAAAAGGTCTGTTTCCAAATGTAAGCACATTGGGAGTTAGGGCTTCAACGTATGAATGGGGGGAGTGACACAATTCAGTTCATAACATATATACATACATTTTGTACATGTGTGCAAATGTACAACCAGCACCCAGATCTTGACTTCTAATACTATTTTCTACTAAAAAGAACCAGAACTCCTAGTAAAAAAAAAATTGCTGACTTCCAGGCTGGAGAAAAAAACAATACAAGATGAGCCTGAAATATATTTGTGTGAGAAAGTCAAGAAATGCTCAACGAAAGAGAACATCTCCAAAGGATATAGAAGCCAGATTGAAAGGGCTCCCAGTGGCCATTTCTGGGATAATTTCATCCTCAAAATAAATTATCATATAAATTTATTATAATCTATCGAATAAAGTAGGAATCTATGAGTCTGTAATAATTAATTAAATAATTATATAGAGCAGAATCTTTATAAGGAACAGTATACTTACATCATTCACAATGAAGACTTTCTCTTCCCTTGGGTTTATCCTCTCTCGGTTCTGGCTGCTGCCCTCAACCCCTTCCTGTTGATATTCCCCGGCCTCTGGTCTCAGCCCTGAGCACTTCTCACACTAAAGAGTCAATGAACAACCAACCTTGAAACTTAGGAGTTCTCCTTGATTCTCCCTTCGCCTAAATCCCTGCATCCAAAAAGTAAACACATCTTATGTTCTTAAACCATTCTTCAAAACTATTTTTTAGTTGCTAAGTTTGTGTTATGCATTTTTTACCTCAAAACTTTTCCATCTATTCCAGCCTACCTACTTCTGCAATAATATAAGCCTAAATTACTGCCTCCTTTCCAGCCTCCCTGCCTCTGGTTTATTCATTCTGCCATTCATTCATCAAGTTTATATTTAACTTCTATTATGCATTAGGACAAGACAGCCAGTTCTCTCCCTCATGTAATTTATAGCCTACTGGTGACTAATGAACTAATTTGATAAGTAATTATAAAATTAACCTTGTAAGTATAATTATGACACTGATGCAAAGGAGAACTACAGGAGTTATGAGAAGATATAACCAAGAAAAAAATTCTAATCTGGAGGAGAAAAATAATAATCATCAAGAAAGTTGTATTTGGGCACGGTGGCTCACTCCTGTAATCCCAGCACTTTGGGAGGCTGAGGCAAGCAGATCACCTGAGATCGGGAGTTGGAGACCAGCCTGACCAACATGGAGAAACACTATCTCTACCAAAAATACAAAATTAGCTGGGCTTGGTGGCACATGCCTGTAATCCCAACTACTCGAGAGGCTGAGGCAGGAGAATCACTTGAACCCAGGAGGCGGAGTTTGCAGTGAGCACAGATAGAGCCATTGCACTCCAGCCTGGGCAACAAGAGCAAAACTCCATCTCAAAAAAGGAAAAAAAAAAAAAAAAGAAAAAAGAAAGAAAGTTGTATTTTAGCTGTGGTCTGAAAACAGTAACGGTTTTTAATGGTGGGATGGTTGGGATAGAAAATTCCAAATAATATACACTGCATGTGCAAAATCCTCAAAGCAAAAAGAAGCAAGGTACATTCTAGAAGCCAAAATAAGCCAGCCTAGTTAAAGAACAACGAGGGAGGGAGAGAGAAGAGGTGGATTTGAGAGATAGCTGGGAGGTAAAATTGACACGAGTTTGGATGCACCGGATCCCGTGTTATCTGGGAGAGAGAGGTATCAAAGATGACTCTTGAATTGCTGATTTTAGCAACTAGTTAGATGATTATGCTATTTGCTTTGAAAAAGAACTGGAGTGATTCCAGGCTTGCAATGGAGGAGGAGGAGAAAGAACATGTTTACTTTCAATTTCAGGTATAAAAACTTTTATCTGCCTATGGAACCACTTAGAGGAGACAAATGGAGCTTGGAGGAGATATGTGATAGACGTGTAAATTTGAGGGCAGCTATTGAAGATAGGAATTTTCAGAGACAGAAGAGTCAAAGAAGCTAAACGAAGGAAGCCTTTCTAAATGCAGGAAGTGATTAAGTCTCAATGTCTGCTGACACATCACAGAGAATAACTAAAATTCATCTATTGGAATTAACCATATGAAGGTCAAATTACTTGAAACTCTTAAACATACCAGTCAGTGGGAGGGCTGGTAGTGGGGGATGCAGCCCTCTCATGCGACATGCCTGATTTACTCACCTCCACCACAGGGCACTTATTCACATTATTTCTCATTGCCCCACCTACCCATGTTCCCTCAGAAATATTACCTTTACTCAAGCCCCGATTCAAATTTCTCCCCTCAAGAACATTTTTGCCTTGTGTTTTTATTTACAGTGTCCATCACTTTTAATGTTCATTGTGATTTTTATGTATGTGTTATCTATCCCTATAAAAAATATTAGCTCTTTGAGGGCAAGGATCATATTTCTTTCATCGTTGCTTCCACAGTGACTGGCACATGGGATATAAATATGAGTTCAGTTGTACTTTTTAAATTTTCTATTACTCATGAGTTGCTTTTCAATGAATTTCTCATTATCCTGTTTCTCTTTTCATGTGCATTTCTGAAAGAGGCTGACAAGATGTTTCCCAGTGAGCTTTGCCAGGTGTCGGCACATTCGTGAAGTCACCATGGATACAAGTTCTGTTCCTCAATTTTGTAAGTCAAAAATCTTAATTTCACCAGTAAATCTAGTGGTGGCCAGATTCTAGAAAGTATTCACAACAACTAAGTTTACAAAAATAAACATATAGATAGATAGATAGATAGATAGATAGATAGATAGATATACATAGGTACACACACACATACACTCCCCCCCACACACAAATCTGAAGATGGCATACTTTCATATGTTAAATATTCCAAATTAAAGAATACTTTGAATGTTTATGAAATGTGGAAACAATAATATACACATTAAAATATTTAGCTTTTCCATGATTTTCATATTTGATGTTTTGAAAAAGGAAAAGGCAATGATAGAGAATGCAGAATCTATAGATCCTGTGAGAGTCATGATAAAGTGGGAAGAACATAGTGCATCTGAAATGAAACAAACCAGGGTACCAATTTCAACTATGGTTCTTAAGCAATTTTTTATCCATAAACTAGGAATCACAAAGCCCACCAAATAGGATTATTATGAGAATTAACTGATTCAATTTATAAGAAGTTCCAAGGGCACTATATAATATGAATACAAGATAAATATTGAGTCTCATTCTTTCACTTTTGTTAATATCAGTATATCATATTAAATAGTTTTTTGTAGTCCTAATTCTCCACTTAGATGAGAAAATATTTACTTCCTACCCTCTTTATATTATTTCCCAGCTAAAGTATTATTTTATTTAATAACAGTTTCTGGAATTGAAGTAACAGATTTCAGAAACTCTGTACTAATAGGAAAGCAAACATTATCTTCGTTCAAAATCAAATGTAAATACATGACCAACTGACCCTACCAGAACTCCAAGCCCAGATCATCAAAGCATACACATTAGAATGTGTAGAAGCTAATGTTGACTAGGAACACTCTGTGTGCAAGTGAATATTCTAGATCCCTTCTATCTAGAGAAACAGATTTCTAGGAACATGTTAAAGATGTGTTAACACAAAATCTCTCAGGCTCTGAGCCTTGCTAACCTACTATGATGGTTAATTTCATGTATCAACTTGACTAGGCCATGGAGTGCCCATACATTTCTTCTAACATTATTTCTGGATGTGTCTGTGAGGGTATTTCTGGATGAGATTAACATTTGGATCAGTAAACTGAGTAAAGGGGATTGACCTCCCCTTTACTATGTGGGCAGGCTTCATCCAGCCAATTGATGGACCACAGAGAACATAAAGGCTTGATTCTTTTGTCTGCCTGTGATGAGTTGGAACATCAGTTCTTTTCTGCCTCTGGACTCAAACTGAAACATCGGCTTTTCTGGAGCCTTGAGCCTGCCAGCCTCCAAATAAGAACCACACCATCAACTCTCCTGGGTCTCTAGCTTGCCAACGGCAAATCTTGGGACTTGTCAGCCTCCATAATAGCAAGAGTCAATTCCATATATATATATATATATGGAATATATAGTATATATATGTGGAATATATAGGATATATATGGCATATAGGAGATATAGATCATAAACATACATATCTATATATCTATATATGTTATATATATAGGCTCTCTTTCTCTGGAAAACTGACTAATATACATATCTTGGGAGAATGAAAGAGTTTGATGAGGGTCCTTCCAGTGGCATAGTTAATGATAAAACTCACTGTAGATTATCGTCAATATTTACTATCTCAACCAGTGCCTCCAGATCTCTTAATTGATGTAGCATGCTAAAAGCATACATTTACTAGAAATATTTAGCAATATTTAGAATCCTTAGTCAGCCATTGAATGTTTTCCAAGGTACACAGGTAAACAAATTTCTGATAGCAACACCTATTGCTACTTTTTTCCCTCTCTGACATATCCAGTTGTAACATGATTTCTTTTTCATATTTGCAGCATTACAGTCGTAAGGAAATGTTTAATCCATCTCAAAAGTCCTCATTAAAGACACTGTAGAAGCTAAAGCATGTGTTTTTGAAATGCAGTGATTTTTAAAATGTCTCCCCACGCACTCTCTCTGCACACATGGGCACACACACACTTGCACCATCTATAAAATGTTTAAATGAGAAAAGGAGCATATTTTATTTGGAACTAAAATATATTAATCATATTTTATTGAAAATACTTTAAACTTTACTTAATGAGCTTTTGTCAAAATCTGTGCCACACTTTTTTTTCCTTAGTTACTGTGGAAAATTTTTTCTGTAGAAAAAAATGTAAGATGCTACCTATGGTTCATTTTTGCACAATCTTTTGGAATTTTAGTTAACAGATGAGCCACAGTATAAATTTTGTACTAAAACAGGGCTCCAAAGGCAATATGGATTTGAGAAAACTACTCAACATTTTTATATATGTTTCAGTTAATAATACAATCTTTATTACAAAATATAATTTCAAATACGATAAAAGACAAATTCATAAACATACTCTTTTTCTCTCCCTTATGTTTAAAGGAAAATAAACATCTTTTCTTGTCCTTGTTAACAGATAATTTTCACACAATGGTAAAATCATGATGCTCACACAGATATAAAAATAAACAGTTGTTCATTGTTATTTAACTCAATCAATTTTTAAAAACAGGCAGATATTATAACTGGTTCAAACAAGAAATCATGAACAGATGCATTTATAGATCAGGAATATTGAAGTAAATGTGCAGATGGGTGCAAAACTGTTTTTCCAGAAGGAGGGGAGGGAATATTGCAGTAAATTAAACATCTCTCCAGAAAGGAAAAATTTCATATGTCTGTAGATAATAATTTTTTTGCATTATTATCAGTTATCTACATTTAACACAGTGGTAAAATAGCTTCCAAAGAATCAGAATCAGATAACATGAAGAGGTATTCTCTAGGGCCTAATAATCTGTAGTTTTCCACTGAAGCACACATTTTTCTTTACATTCAGAACTGTTAACCGAGTCTGGGTATGGGGGTGTGTGCCTGCAGTCCCAGCTACTCTGGATGCTGAGGTGGGAAGATGGCTTGAGCTCGGGAGTTTGAGACCAGCCTGGGCAACATAATGAGACCCAATCTCTTAAAAGATAAAAGAAAGCAAACCCTAACCCTGTCTCTACAGCTATCGATGAGCAAAAATATTGGCATTTAAATGTAGTTTCATTGTTTGGCCATGTACTAACCAAAAATTTCATCGAGCTTCACAGGGATAACTTAAAGCCTCATTCCTTCATCCCAGCCAGAGAAATATAGCTTTTAAAAGATTCAGATTAATTCTTTTAAAAGACCCCAACTGTTCAAAGTTTATGATGTTGGAGTCAGTGGAGCAGGCAGGGGTAGCTGATGGAAGCTGGTTGGAGAGAGAAAGAAGGGAGATGTTAGAAAGATAGAGAAAAAAGGGAGATGTTGATGCTCTCTATCACTTCTCTGCCCATCACTACCTAATCCTGTCTCTAAAAAATAAAAATAAATGTGGGCTTTGTTATTTAGCACAGTCATATTGATACATGAATCTATTACTGTTATACCCAGTAATCCATTTTTTAAAATTGTGGTATTTTAAGATATATGTAACATAATATTTACCGTTTCAACTCTTGTTAAGTATACAATTTAGTAGAATTAAGTGTATTAACATTGTTGGGTAACCATTACCCAATCATCCATTTTTTATTCCATACCTTTCCAGGACATTTTCCAGGGGAAACTGAAATGAAGTAGTAAGAGGAATAAAACTGTAATACATTTGACATAAAGAAAAGCTTCTCCTTGTCTGCAGGTACTTTTCAAAACATCAGTCTATCATTGATATATTGCTATTGGTGACATTTCATATGTTCATTAAAATTTGCCTGAAAAATTGGTTTGAAATTGTGAAAAACAATAACAGACCCGGGATCTGGGGCTTATTTGCAAGTATAAAAATCTATTTGTATAAGGCCACCTTTCAAAGCATCTCCAATATGTCTTTTTCCTACTAATATAAAAGGGTGGACCCATTGCTAGACAATAGTAATAATTTTTTAAAATCTAAGACTCCATAACAAAGAGAATATGTGTGGAGGTCTTTGGCTGTAATAGTGTTTCCTGATTACCTCAGTCCAGTCACGTTTAGAACCTGTCATTATGCCCGTGGTTTCCTGCCTATGGTTTTTTCAACATGAATAAATCATTTTACTGATTCATGGGACCTTTTCTCAGCTTGATTCTCTGTTTCCTGATTGGAGTCCACTGCTCCTGAATCTACCTCTAATCAGAGTCATAGAAAACAACAATAATAACAATAGCAAGCTCTAATGACATGCTAGACCTTTAATTCTCCCGATAACCCCATTGCAAACTTAAGAGATGACATGACTGAGCCTTTGATTGGTTAAATAAGTGGCCTAGTCATAAAACTATTAAGTGGTTGAACTTTAATTGATAGGTAATTCATTCAGGCTTTTATTAAATGTTGGCAGGCAGTCACTGACTAGATGCTAGAGCACAGAGGTAAAAAGACAAGAACTCAGGCCTTACATGGCACAGTTGTGCTTAGAGTCAAATATGGTTAATTAGGTACCTGATGGATCTGAACTGGAAAAATTATGATTTGAGGAACTTATAAGCAGTTTTTACCCTTTTAGGAGAATAATGAAATATCTTTAAGGAAATTATTTATTTTTTTCTTAAAAGTGAATTTTGAGGAGGGGGGAGGGATTGCATTGGGGAGTTATACATGATATAAATGATGAATTGACGGGTGCTGACGAGTTGATGGGTGCAGCACACCAACATGGCACAAATATACATATGTAACAAACCTGCACGTTATGCACATGTACCCTAGAACTTAAAGTATAATAAAAAAAAAAGTGAACTTTTGATGATACTTTGTAGACAAGAACTGATAAAGCAACTCCCTATAAATTATTCTTACAAGTCTTGATTATTGATAAGCTGGTTTAAAATCAGATGCTTTGAATCCATGTATAAATTCAAATTGCATGTGCTCCCAATATTGAGAAAATCTTTTGTACTAAAATTTGAATTTAGATCAATCTGTAACTGAAGATCATTATTTGTTCTTGAGATATCTATGTGTTTTTGCCCAAGAAGTTCCCGAAAGGCTATATTTGTCTAAATCAATAACAGGTTGGACACACAAAACTGACCTCTTCTGCTCATAACACAATGAAGTTTCCAACAAGGAATTGGACTAGATTTGGAGAAAAGCTACTCAGAGTAAGTGGTTTTTGTCCTAAGAATAGTATTATTAAAGGCTGAATAATCTGGGTTTTGGATGCTTAATGTGAGCTATTGTGAGTGTCTTGATTAGTTCTTAATGTTGAGAGCACACTTCCTGGAACAAAAGAATAGTCTTACACTCAGTCATCCAAGGCATTGGCCTCTGACTGGAAAATGTTTATTCCTCTCTTGGTCCAAGAGCAGTTGGGCCTGGATGGTAAGGTGTAGAAATGACTGCAGATTCACATGGGTGAAAACAAACCCTACATCTCTTGAAGCATGCCAGCAATAGGTATGGACTTTGCAAATAGGGTTTGTCCCGCGGGCTCTAAAACTTCAGGAGGGGCTTCTCATTCTATCCCATACATTCAAGTATTCCTAGACCTTCAGTAAAACTTGGTTAAATTTTGGAACTTAATTTTGGTTGTACTATGGGGAATAAGGAGCATTGCTTCTTCCACAAGGTTAGAATGGGAATATCTGCAGAGGTACCATCAGATTTTGGGTGTTCCTGAGGAAAAATAATAATAGATTTGTACATGTTCCTTTCATTTGCATATTTCATGACAATAATTTATTTAGGTTTCTTTCATTTGCTTATTTCATGACAATTATTTATTTAAGTTTGTTTTGAAATGTTTATTATGTTTTTCCCCTAAGCAGACTGCAAACTCCTTGAAGGAAATAACCATGTATCTGGTTTACTGTTGAACACCGATGGCCTAGCACAGTGATGAGTACAAAAGAAATGCTCAAAAAAACTATTCCTTAAATAAGACAGAGTTATTGAGAGCAAAGGCAGCCGTAAGATGACAAGACAAGAAATCACTGGAAGGAAGAGAAGAAACTAAAAATGAAGTTTGCTTAATTTTGGAATTGAGATGGGTAAATGTGCATAGGGATTTTGATTACCAAAAACAACCAGAAAAATCAAGTCATAGTTCAGTGTAAGTGTGCAGATATCTATGAGTAAGGGATGAGTAAGGGATGACATATTGCCACTCAATAAATTTAAAGGGCTGGTGGGAATCCCAAAAATAAGATGCCTTTATGAATTCATTGCCTGAAATGGGTCACGTCACTGTGTTTGTGGTAAATATGCATATGCATGAGCCTAATAAATTTCTTAGTCCTCATATTATATACTTATCCTTAAGGCAAGGGCCATGTTAATAATCATAATTAGTAGACAGCATAAACTAGCTGGTTTAAGATAATGTGTTTTTTTTTCTTTAAGGAAGGAACTTAAGAGAGTTTCCACTACCTGTGTGAAATAATTACTAAAATTCATTATTCTATTGATCTAAAGAGTGGGATTATGACATTTTACAACCCAGTACAAAACCCTTTTAATATTTTCATCAATAATAGAGTCAGTCATCAAAAACTTATCATCTGCGACTAGGCGCCGTGACTCATGTCTATAATCCCAGCACTTTGGGAGGCCAAGGCAGGCAGATCACCTGAGGTCAGGAGTTCAAGACTAGCCTGGCTAACATGGCAAAACCACGTCTCTAATTTAAAAATCTAAAAATTAGCCAGACGTGGTGGCACACGCCTGTAGTCCCAGCTACTCAGGAGACTGAGGTAGGAGGATCGCTTGAAACCAGGAGGTGGAGGCTACAGTGAGCCGAGATCGCACCACTGCACCCCAGCCAGGGCAACAGAGTGAGACTCATCTCAAAAACAAAAAATGATTTATCATCTGAGGTCAATGCAAGGGTACTTTACATGCTAGCAAGTCATTCCCTATTCTAAAACTATAATGACAAATTATAATGTGATTGTTTGGCCATCAAAGTTCCTGATTTACAAAGTATTAATCTAGAGTAATGGTTTTTGCTTTGTTTCTTATATTTCTTCCGAAATCTAGACTCTCATTATTTACAATATGGATTTAGCTGTCAGTATCTGAGCAGCAGCAGAGAGCAACTGATTTTAAAATTACAAAAACATGAATAAAAAGATTAGATCTCATCTGTCCAATCTCTAAGCAGTTTTACAGAGAATGATAACTGTAAAGGAATTAACATCAAGGGCATTTGTTCCCTGAGTCTTTAATTCATCTTCGTTGTTGGAGGCTGCCTTGTAAACTAAATTGAATGCATAGGTGTCTGCTTCTTCAAATTCGGACGAGTCAGAGCTCTTCTGCAAATGGCATCTTTATTGTCTTCATTTTAGCTGTTTCCTCTTTCTTTTTTTTCTTTTTGTCACATATATTTGTTATCTCTCCAGTAATCAATTGTGCCTTCCATGCTCTATAAGCTAAATCAAGAAATATGATTTGGTAGATTACACAAATGGATTGCTTTGTGCAAGGTAGAAAGCAGGAATTTGCTACCTCCCTTAATCGATTTTTCAGAAAACTTATCCACAGAAGAACATTTATTTTCCGTGGCTTAATCTTCTTAAGGGTATCATCAACATTCTCAGTAATTACCATACTTTAGTTCACTTGTTGATTGTCTTTTGTACTTTTTAAGGAAGAACAATACAGCCTGTTTTCTATTGTGTTTTCCTAGAGCAATTCTGTATCTTTAGACTAGGCTCCCAAATATCTTCTTGAATACAAAGGACTCTATTCTTCCATTCAATGTGAAAAATTTGTACAAATAACTACCCATACACATCACTGGATTGTGAGGAATAAATAGCTCCCTTAAAAATATCAAACACACAATTTAAACTTACTCGCATCAATCATTTTAGATCTGTTGTCACACTTCAAACATTTGAATTGGAAAATTCAAGCAATAATATTATAAAATATTAAAGTCCACAAATTTCCAGAAGACGACATATTTTTCTAAAAGTTTTAATTATGACAGAATTTATACCTTTTTAATTGGACTTGAAAATGACTCAACAGGCACCTTATCCCATTTGTGGATTTGTAATCCTGCAGCAAGAGAAAATTGAATTGTGCCCCAAAGAGATATCTGGTCAGACACAATTGTATACATTTTTAACATGTTGACAATATTATTCTAAATTATCATGCATTTATCTATATTCCACATGCTTTTATATTAGTTGATATGTAATTCAGTACTTATATTTCAAGGATACTAAATTTGATCATATTTTTCTATATAATTGTTTAAATAAGTCTGATTAGGTCTGTATTTCTATTAGAAAGCATATGTTTGAATAATAAAGCAAATATTAGAGTAAATATTATGTTTAATTTTTAATTGTAGGAAGTCATTTATAGCCACTAAAGGTTGTTGCAATTTGTCTAAATAGCTATATTACTCTTGGCTGTTTTAACTTTCATTTTAAATCAATTGTAACATCTGCTTGGTTTCCCAATACCATGAGTAAAATAAACACTTTATTTAACATATTGTTCATGATTACATCTGCATGAGAGTCATAATTTTACCTTTTATCTGAAAATTATTTTTAACAGAATTTGCCAAACCAAGATCATTGTCATAAATTAGATTACCCAGAAGCAGATGCTGAGGAGGAGGCTGGAGTATAAGATGTTGCTTAGAGAGTAATAACTGTGAAAGGGAAAGAGAGGAAGCAGAACTGGACTGCAGAACGAGTGGAATTGCCAAGCAGTTCTAACATTGCCTTTGCCAGGCCAGTGGTAGCCCATCGAAGAGTCCCATGCTGGCCGTCTACCTCTCCTGCCTTAGTCACACGATGCAGGCTTCCCAGAGAAGGCTGTGACCTCAGCCAAGGAAGCTCCCTACCCCTAAGACAAATCCTGCATCCTCCTTCTTTCTCTTTCACACGTATAAATTTGCGTAAAGGATACCTGCAAACCATCACATAACCTTTGACTTGCACTTTTTGGGTGTTTCAAAAAGCTGAGTGAACCAGCACAGGAGTTAGCAGGAGTCCTCTTGGAAACTATTTCTACATGAACTGCTAGGCCAGCAGTAATACAACTGCACTTGGAAATGACTTAAAGCACATAAACACAACCTCCTAATTCCATGCTCAGTGTATCGCCTTAGATCCCAGAAATCCTTGTAGCCTCCCCCAGACCACAAGCACTAGGGAGTGTTAAATAGGAGAAGCAATGTGACTTATCCAATGGCAGTTTTTAAAAAAATCTTACATTTCCTAAAGTCACAAAAGCATATACCCATATGAACACATGGCAAGGGCTCCGAAGGAGCTTACCCTGAAACTGAAGCATCATTTTCTTCATAGCAAATCTAAGTATCTGTGTGAGTTCAGTGTCATAGGGGAGTACAGAAGATAGAGTGACTAATACCAGGAAAACTTTACCAAGGAGATGATATTTGCTCTTGCTAGGAAAAGAGAAGGCAGCAGGTAGAGAGAAAATACTGGACTTAGAAATCAACAGGAAATACGTATAATGAGTGTAGCTTTAAAGACCTGATTTGGATAAACATTCTAAATTTGAATGCTTATCTCAATCTCTAGATGTTTTCTGAAAACCAACTACATTTAGAAAATAGGAATGTAAATATTCTGAGAATAGCTTCTTTCATTAGATTATTTCCTCTGTGAACTTTTGCCTGAAGAACAAACTTGCCTTGCTTCCCAGTAGGTATAAAACAAGAATCTGGGCTAGGCTTCTCTTAAAGGAGACATAACAAGCTATCAATAATATTCCATATGTAATATTGATCAAGTAAAACAGTGTATCGCTTTAATTCCTCTCCCAGACTCTCTTTACTTCCCATTCTCCCTTTTATTTCCCCTTCATTTCTAATGCACCCAATTAAATAAAAATTCCAATTTTCCTCCCTTCCCACCCTTTCCTAATATGGCCTCTGGAAAATCTCCTTCAGTAAAGAAAATCCTATATGTCCTTTATATCTTCCTGCCATAGCTTTGCCTTAATTGAGATCTGCTTCTTTTTCCTATTGAGAAAGATTTTTTTTTTTAGCTCTTAAATTTAGGGCAACTGTACAGTTTATCATACTAACTGGAAAATTTCAAAGAGTGAAAAGCGTGGTGGTGGGGGTTCTGTTTATCATAAGGCTGGGATCATAGGCATAAACCTGAACTGCCTGGGATAAACCAAGATGTCTGTTACTCTACCTTAACCACAAACATCATGGAATTAGAGTTCGGTCAGAAAAAAAAGAAGTAAAGTTTCTTAAATCTCCATTGTCACTTCCAAAATATTTTTTCACTATTATTTGACAGTTCATCATCCAGATAACTGTATTGCCAGCCTAGAATAGGGGTCAGCAAGCTGCAGCCTGCAGGCCATGCCTGTTTTTATAAATAAATTTTTATCAGAATACAGCCACAGTCTTCATTTACATATTGTCCGACTGCTTTAAGCTACGGTGGCAGAGTTGAGTGATTGCAGCAGAGCAGAATGGCTCCATAAAGCCTAAAAGATTTACTCTACAGTCCTGTAAAGAAAAGTTTGCTGATCCCTGGAATACACTGTAAGTGGGGGTCTGAGCATGTATATGTCTATTGATCTTACTCATCATGTATATCAAAACAACACATCAAGCACAGAGTAGATGCTCAGTATTTGTTTTATAAATAAATCAAATGTAAAATAAAGCTACAATAACTAATATGCACGAACAGACTGGTCTATTGAACAGACAATGCAAAGTCTCCCTGATAGTTACCAGTATTTAGTATAGGTATTTAGTATTTAGTAAATTTTCTACAAAAGAAAAAAATGGCTTACAAAGTAAATAAACTTGAAAAAAATTAAACTGTTAGGAAAAATTATATATTTACATTAGCTATTTTGTGTGCAGAAAAAAATAGTTTTCTAGTTACATTGGAAACATCTGCCACCACGCTGATGCTCTCCTCTTTGAACTGCAGAAGTAACTCTGCGCCTCTGCTCTGGCTTGAGCTCCTCCCTGTTCCAGACACTCAGGCTCTCACTCCACTCATTTTGTCTTCTTTCTCCAGGATTTTCCGTCTCTACCCCGCCTAACTCTTACTCAAGAGGCAATGGTTACATACAAGGGCTCTTGAGTCAGACTTCCCGAGTCTGATCCTGGCTCTAACTCTAGCTAGTTAATCTTGGGCAAGTTTTTAACCTCTCTGTGCTTTACTAGGCTTGTCTTAAATATAAGGAGAGTTATCTCATGGATGCCTCAAAAATTGTTTTGTGAGAAGGAAATACTTCACATAAAGTGCAAGAACACTAACACATAATTAGCACTTGATTTTTTAAAAATAACCATAAAAATAAAATTGTATTTAAGGTTAACCTATCTTTAAAAATCCAAATGATGTATGACTCTATATTCCTCTTTATATGCCCTTCCCTTCTCAGACAAGTTCTTTGAAAGAGTAGTCCTAATAAATTCCAATGCTCCTTTTTACCTCCATCCTTCCAACAAACTGCTTTTCTCTCAAGGATCCCTGATGATCTAATTTCCGACATCAAGGAAAATGTTTCAATGCACATTTTTAAATAAACCGCTGTGTTTTCCTGTTAAGTACTAGATCCTTTTGAAATTCTCTTCTCTCTTTTGATGGTGTACTGAACTATCTGATTAGTCTTGGTCTCCTCTGTGAGCCCTTTTGCCTCTGTTAAAAGATGGTTAATCTCCAAAGTTCTATGTAAGTCCTCCTCTCTTATAATTCTATTCCCTCTCCCTGGGAGGTTAGATGAATGCCTCTGACTCTGTATCTACATCAGAGGATATATCTTTCGATCTCTGGAGTGGCATGTGCAAATGCTTCGGTACGTATCTAATTGCTTACATCACAGAGGATATATCTTTTGATCTCTGGAGTGGCATGTACAAATGCTTCTGTACATGTCTAATTGCTTACATCACAGGTCTTTCACAACCATCATATCCAAAACTGCACACATCATCTTTTACCTCCACCCAATATTGCATACTTTTGTTAATGATCCCACTAGCTACCTAACTGGTCAAGCCAGAAATCCTGTAGTCCTATTGCTCCTTTAGTTCTATTGAAGGAATTTGATCTAGAATGAGAAAACTGTGTATTTTGAAGCCAAAACAATCTGGCTTAAATACAGCCCTTGGACTACTTAACTGGTATTCTTTGGCATGTAAAAAACATTATTTGATCTTCAAGTTCCTCTTCTATAAAAATGGGGCAGCAGCTGGGTGCAGTGGCTCATGCCTGCAATCCCAGCACTTTGGGAGGCTGAGGTGGGTAGATCATCTGAGGTCAGCAGTTCAAAACCTGCCTGACCAGCATGGTGAAACCCCATCTCTACTAAAAATAGAAAATTAGCCGGGCGTGGTGATACATGCCTGTAATCCCAGCTATGCAGGAGGCTGAGTCAGGAGAATCTCTTGAACTCAGGAGGCAGAGGTTGCAGTGAGCTGAGATTGTGCCATTGTACCTCCAGTCTGGGCAACAAGAGTGAAACTCCATCTCAAAAAACAAAAAAAAAACAGTGGGGCAGCAATACTAAATTCACAGATTTGTGGGGGGGAGATTGAATGGTAATCTGCCACCACACGAATGCTCCTCTCCCTCAATTACAGAAGTAATTGCACCTCTGCTCTAACTTGGGCCCCTCCCTGTGCCAAATATTCAGGCTCTCACTTTATCCATTTTGTCTATATAATATATAAAAGCACTTAACATGAAATCCATAGTAGATTTTCAAAAAATACTAATTTGCCCTACCTGTCTTCATTGACCACACATCCAATTCATCACTTTCTCCATCTTCTTTCTACATGGTTTTCAACCCCATTTTTTCTTTTCCATTCCTATTGCCCCTACCTTAGAGCCGCCTTTCATTGTTGCTTGGTTGAATCAGCAACACCTTCAACTAGTCTCCCAACTTCCAGTGTAAACATCCCCCAAATCATCCTTTACCTTTAGAATGGCTTTTGAAAATTTTGAAATCCTACTTGTATCTCCTTTCTTTCTTTCCCTCTGTACCAAAATTCCTTGAATGTGTTGTGTCTGTGCCCACTTTCCCTACTCCCATATGCTCTTAAATCTTCTAATCAATTTTTCACAAAATACGCTTCTATTAAATTCACCATCATACTTTACACTGCACTATCCAGCCTGTATTCTTAGTCCATTTTATTTTCACTGACCTGTCAACATTATTGAACCCATTAACTGACTTTCTCCCCCTTGAAATATTATTTTTTTGTCTTGACATTTAAAATATAACATTCTCTGGGTTTTTCTCTCTCTCCGGACACTTTCTCAGTCTACTTGATGTTTTATCTTCATTACCTGATCTCTAAATATGGAAACCTTCTAGGACTTTGTCCTTCAAGATATTCTCCCCATGTCAATATTCAGTCTTTATGGGATTTCATCTAATCTCATAGTATAATATAATATCCCATCTATATGCTAAGGGTCCCTGCATTAATACATTCATGCTGATCCACTCTCCAAAATTCAGACTCATATAAACAACTGCCTTATTTATATCTCTACTTGGATGCCCAATACCAATAGTCACCTCAAGTTTAAGTATCCAAAGCTGAACTACTAATAACTCTCCACCGCCATCACCAACACAAAACTGTTGTCCACAGTCTTCCTATCTCAATAAATGGCAACTCTAGGAAGGTGCATTAGCAGAAAGTGGAGGTTACAATGTAGTTGTAGTTAAAAATTAACCTGTGTTAACTAATTATAACCCTAGTTAAAACCAGTGACCTGCCAGGTGTGGTGGCTCACACCTGTAATCCCAGCACTTTGGGAGGCCAAGGTGGGAGAATCACCTGAGCCCAGGAGTTTGAGACCAGCCTGGGCAACATGGCAAAATCCTGTCGTTTCATTATTAAAAATTTTTTACATCTATGGATTAGATTAGTAGTATTTAATTTTCCTTATTAGCTTGATCCCTGTCTTAATTTTGGTTCTTTAGGTGGAGGGAAGCCTATATATTAATATGCTAATTAATTGAAAGTATAATCTTAGGGCACTAAAAGTGAGAGATAAAGAAAGTGAGGCAAAGAAGATTGAAAAAAAAAATGCAAGGGGATATATTATCTATCACTATCTGACAGGCCTTAAAATGACATGTCTGGAAAACTTGCGTAATGAAACAGTCCATTGGCAGGAAAAATAGGAAATTTATCTGCTGTCTCTTTTGTGTCTCTTACCAACTATTGGTCAGAATTTGCCCTGGCCTGCACCTCTTTGTTGTGTCCTGGTCCCTATGGCAGCCTCTGGTGACGTGAGATCCCAAATTCTGCAGTGGTAGCTGTTGTGGGGACAGTAATAGAGGGTCTGAAAGCTAGGCAAGTCCAGGAAGCTCTGAGGAGACACGTGGATGGTGTTTGACAAACCCCCATATAACCCCATCAGCAGATTTAATAGTTAATGCCTCCTAAACACCAATGGAATTTATTTCTCCTCTCAGCAAGAACTCACATCTATGTTTCAATACTTTCAAGTAATTTTTTAATTAGAAGAAGAAAACAGTAATTTAGAAGTACTGTCTGGCCAGGTTCAGTGACTCACACCCATAACCCCAGCAGTCTGGGAGGCCCAGGCAGGACGCTTGAGGCCAGGAGTTCGAGATCAATCTGGACGACATAGGGAGACCACATCTCTACAAAAAATTGTTTAAAAATTATCTGGGCCTGGAGGTGCACATCTGTAGCCCCAGTACTCTAGAGTACACTGTGTACTCCAGATAAGATGGAAGGGTTACTTGAGCCCAGGTGGTCAAGACTGCGGTGAGCCATGATAACCTCACTACACTGCAGTGCAGGTGACAGACTGAGACCCTATCTCAAAAAAAAAAAAGAAAAGAAAATCAATACTATCTGATAGCTTTTATTTTTAAAATGAATATCAACTTATATGTTGCTTACAATTGTGGAATAGCTTGAAAATACATAGGCATTTGGGACTATCAGTTCATTGTTTATGAATATTCACAGTTTCTCACTCATTTCCTAAATTATTTCTCAAATTAGAAATAACCTGATATTACATTTTATTCTAACCTTACTTTTCAATCTCTTTGATGTTTAGAATGTTGATGACTAAGGCAAATTTCATGACTTTTTAATATCTAATCATAAAACAATATTTTTCCTCATAAAGTTTCAGTTCGAACTCCTGCAGCAAGGATTTTTTACCATTTCCGTTTTTATTATTTTTGGACCCAGCTGACTAGAATAATATTTGTATGTGAATTAGCTGTGAGGTCTACACAGATTTACAAATAAAATAACCGTTGTTAGAAAACTTGGCCAGGCGCAGTGACTCACGCCTCTAACCCCAGCACTTTGGGAGGCCGAGACTGGCAGATCACGAGGTCAGCAGATGGAAACCATCCTGGCTAACACAGTGAAACCCCGTCTCTACTAAAAATACAAAAAAAATTAGCTGGGCGTGGTGGCGGGCGCCTGTATAGTCCCAGCTACACGGGAGGCTGAGGCAAGAGAATGGCGTGAACCCGGGGGGCGGAGCTTGCAGTGAGCCGAGATCGCGCCACTGCACTCCAGCCTGGGCAACAGAGCGAGACCGCGTCTCAAAAAAAAAAAGAAAAAAAAAAAAAAGAAAACTGATTTTGGCACTAAATTTTATGGCAAGCTACTACTGAATGGTAATGTTACTTGTTTTAAAGCTACCTCAATAATAAATGAGTCTACCTAAGATATTTAAAACCCTAACTTTGGACACAATCTGGTATTAACTAAATGAGTAATTCTAAATTCTGGAGTAGATGATCAATATTAAAAAGTGTGCAGTTTATTTTACATACAAATAATTGAGCTCTTTTAGGAAAAGTACAAAAATAAATATTAATATCTATTTAAATTATACAGACAGGAAAAATTTTGATATATTTTTTAAGTGATTGTAATACTATTAGTTCAATAAATATCATCCATTAGGCCCAAAGGTTTGAAATAGTGCTTATAATATGAAGAACTTTCTTTAGAAAATTCTCAATTTTCACCTCCATCAGTCATTTAATGTAAATTTTATTTTCGTATAATATATTATGTACAATATACATATACAAATAAGTTATATAACTCAATAAATTTGTATAAAGTATAACCAGCCTTCATATCAAGAAAGACAATATTACAGAACTCCTCCTTGTTTTACACAGCAAATGTGGAACTAGGTATGAATATAAATTTGTTTAAATTAATAATTGCCATTCAATAGCCTTCTGAGTTTATTTCCGTCAGATTTATTTAAAATAATTTTTAGAGTACAGTAATAATGAGAGCTGAATTTCACATATAATGTTCATGAGGGAACGAAATGTTCTCAAACAAATTTTGAAAGCAGTCTTACAGTGTCTTGTATTGGCTAGATCGTGCAGATAAATCTCTATAAGGATATCACTTTGATAGGAAAATGTATTCAATTATTACTAATAACTTCTTCATATATGAAAGACAATATTTTATTTGCTTTTCCTAAACCAAACTGGTGCATGCCATACTTGGTCATAGTAAATAAAAGAAAAGATAATATCAACATCTTTCTTCTTGTAAGCAGAATTCAGGAAGTTCTCAACATGAATACATTGTGGTCAGGTTTATAGACAGGTTTATTAGGCTGTGGGTTTAAAGAATATTCATATACTAATAATACCAAGTGGTGATAAGCAGTGCTAAAATAGCTTACACTATTCAGTTCTATTATAGAAACAAAAAAGGCAAATTTTATTACTTCCAAAAGTGAATCTCTTTTTTATGAAATGGAGTTTTGCTCTTTTTGCCCAGGCTGGAGTGCAATGGCATGATCTCAGCTCACTGCAACCTCCACCTCCCGAGTTCAAGAGATTCTCCTACCTTAGCCTCCCAAGTAGCTGGGAGCTGCCACCAGGCCTGGCTAATTTTTTGTATTTTTAGTAGAGATGAGGTTTCACCATGTTGTCAGCTGGTCTCCAACTCCAGACCTCAGGTGATCCACCTGCCTCAGCCTAAAAAAGGTGCTGAGATTACAGGCGTGAGCCACCTTACCCAGCCAAGTGAATCTCTTTTTATAGACTGTTGTTTTAAGGTAGTCTCTTGTTTGATGTTTTAAAGTAATTCATCTATTTTGGTGGCAGTAACTCATTAGCCCTAACTACATACAAAGATTTCTGGTAGAATGACATCAAAATAGTAAGAATAGTGCTGTTGACATTAGGCTAAGTACACAAATAAAAAACAAAAGATAATTTTAATATGGCAAAAATTTGAATCTGTAAAGCAAGAGATCCTAGTGAATCTAACTAGCAATTGAACCAGCTGTAGCCAATTAATGCCAGATTCAAACTAAAGAGTAAAGACAAATTACAAACAGTTGGGAGAAGGATTTGTATAGACCACTAGGTGCCACTGTTTTGTGAAAAATTTATTAAATGATATAATGGGACTCTAACTTATATTCCTTTTTCAAAAAATCACATCTTGAATTGGGATGTTGCTATATGATAGTTCTAAAATTAGCAAATTTATTTGTCTCTGGGATTAAACTCACAGACAAATGAAAGTAATACAGTATTTGAAATAAGTTATAAAGCCCAAAATTTATCATTATCAATGTAAATTTTTGGCTGTTAAACTTGAGCCATTATTGATCTGGAAACAGTGATTTTGAACTGAAAGCTTAAGTGGTTTGACTATATGTAATAAGAGGGCTGTATAAGCATATTTAAACTGCGGCATATTACTTGGGCCCAAAATACTTTCTTAGAAAAAGAAACATGATGGCTTACAGAAATTTAGGAATGGCACCACCCATAAGGTAGCGTGAGAAAATTTCTTGAAAGCAGCTGTCTTTAATCCATCAACTAGCATTGATCTCAAATTAAATTTAAACGAGTCCACATCAAAACTACAAAGAAGTAACCAACCCACTGATATTAAAATACATACAGAAGACCCTTTTATTTTAAGTACGCTCATTTTAAAGGATGATTCTACTTATTTTCCAAAATGAACGTAAGCAAAATCATTTACACAATCCTTTAGTGTCAGGCAGAGATATAACATTTTTTTCAGCACTTATGGAAGTTTGGTGGAAAGTTGTAATAAATATTTATTCTTTTCTTTATTTTTCTTTTTTTTTCTTTCTTGGCCAGTAAACAGAATTTATTAGTAAGCATAAATCACATTGGCATGGCCCAAGGAGACAGTGCTGCCAAAAGACTTCATGAGTGCAGAACCTGCTACTTGTCCAAGGGGCTGTGATTGGGAACTTACTTGGCCCCACAACCATCAGGGTTGAAGTGCTTCTCAGCCACTTTGTCTTCAAATTTGTCAGTGTTAAACTTGGTGAAGCCCCACTTCTTGGAGATACGGATCTTCTGCCATCTAGGGAACTTGAACTCGGCCCTTGCCTAAGGCTTCAATTACGTGGTCCTTGTTCTGAAGCTTGGTGCGGATAAACTGATGACTTGACCAATGTGGACCCTGGCCACAGTACCCTGGGGTTTTCCAAAGGCCCCTCACATACCCGTCTGGAGTCTTTCAGCCCCAGCACAGGACTACATCTTGTTGATGTAGATGACATGGACGGGATGGAGCTGCACTCAGATGTGAAAGGATCTCTGCCACAGCTTTTCACCATGTACTTACTGGCACAAATACGGGCAGTCTCCAGGGCTTCTGAAGACAGCAGCGCATATTCATCAGACACCATGTGGCCACAGAGTGGGAACTCATCCACTTTTGCCTTCTTTCGACCCAAAGATAGAGATCTTGGCATCAGGAACACCTCGGTGGAAACGAGACTTTGGGTATGGCTGTTTCTTACAATACCAATAACAAGGAGCAGGATGGTGGCCCCTGGCAACACAGGAACTTCGCCAGTGCATGGAAGAGGAAGTGCACTCCTATACTTTTCAACTAACGCTAATATCTAAATATTTATAAAGTATTCCTTTGAATAGACTAATGGCTTTCCAAATCTAACCACCATAATTAAAGCAACTAATGTTGACTAACAAGTTATCATCATTTTATTAGACAAATGATGTCTAATAAGCTATCGTCTGATTAATTTTTTAGATACTCAAGATAATATACTGTTGTAACACAGGATATTCTATTAGTTATCTATTGCTGTATAACATCTCTCAAAATCTAGCAACATAGAAATAACAAACATTTATAATTATCTCACAATTTCTGAAAACTTGGAATCCAGAGTGGCCTAGCTGGATAATTTTGGTTCTAATTTTCTCAGAGGGTTGTGGCTAAAGTGTCAGCCAAGGCTGTAGTCATCTCAACACTCAACTGGAATCAGATCCATTTTAAGGTTCATTCACATGTTGTTTGCAAGTTTGCATTTCTCTCTGGCTATTTAGAGACTTCAATTACTCACCATGTAGGATTCTCTGTAAGATGGCTTATAATATGTTAGGTTGCTGGCCTGAGAGTGAGCGATATGAAAGAGAGAGAGTGGATACCCAAGGTAGAAGTCACAGTCTTTTATAATCTCATTTAAGTGACATACCAGCTTTTATTCATTAGAAGTTCACCACTAAGTTCCCACACTCAAAGTGATTGCAAAATAGCATAAATATCAGGAGGTGTGGATCATTGACAGTCATCTTAGAAGCTGCTTACCACACCAACACTGCAGTCAAAGATATCCTTTCAGTATCTCTTGAAGTAACTAAAGGCTTTCTAAAGCTAACATTGACTAATAAGCTTTCATCTGATTGTTAAACAACTAATTTGATATTTTTAAGTATTCAAGGCAATATTGTCATAGCACAAAGGTACTGATTTCACAGAGTCTATAAAAAGAAACAGTGAATAGATCCTTTCATTGTTTCTTTATACTACTCCGGCAGTTTCCCTAATAGAAATAACCCCCTGAATTAGGATATAATAGTTTGATTACATTATTTCCTGAAATCACTGTTCTCCTTACCATGATTGATTCTATATATTACATACAAACAATATAATCTTGACAAAGTGAGGGTCTATTCCAAACCTGTCTAAATATTTGTCTTTTATCTGAATAATATAAAAATTCCTGATGAGCCCTCTTAAAATGTGAGTGTTCAACAGTTTTCTTAGTGCAAACTAGAATGTGAAGGTGATCCGGCTGTGTTATCTGTTGTCCCATGATTAATTCCTCCCATCAGACTAGTTTGCTCCTTGGCTATGCCAAGTGTCTACCTCCTCCAGCTGTGACCTGGATTGAAGGAGATGATATTTCCAGAAAGTGCCAATTAAAACCTTTGTATTTTATTATATTAGTCTCTGGTGATTCATGTGAAATAATTTCTCAAGATTTTAATAATCTCTGACTAACCTCATAAAATTATGACTTTGGCATATAATTGATACACAATAATTCTGTAGAATGACTGAACATGCAAACCTCAAGAGCAGTTTGACCACATGTACCCTTCCCTTCCCTTTCTTTTAAAGATCCATTGGTGTCCTTTTAAAAGCATTCTCTATGCTTGTTTGTTTGATAGTTACTTTCGTTTTAGAGTCTATCTTACTGGAAGTATTGGGGTTATCCGAACAGCCCCTGCAGCACGCAAAAATGGTGGAGTTTTTGTGGCCTCCTGAGAAGGGTATGGGCTGGAAGGGATGCAGTTTGATCCTGCTGGATGTCACAGGTATTGCCTCATAGTTTAAAATATTATAGAAACTAAATTGAGCAAAAGCAAGGAGAGTCAGCACCATTCCTCTGCTCCTTGCCTCCCTTGTCTAAGCTAATTACGGCAAATGTGCACCCAAAGTTAGCAAAGTCCAGCCAGGTTCAGACCAGAGCTAGGATGGCAGAATCAGATTAATGAGGAAAAACACCAGGGATGAGACAAAATTTACAGAAACGGTGGGGGAAGCGGGAGATAAAATATAAAAGAGGAAAAATGTGAATGGGGCTGTGGTAATTATACAAGAGAAAAAAATACATAAAGAGGGAGGCCATTGCTTTAGGAGGAAGTAAGAATATTTGTTATGCCCTTTCATAGTCACTTCAAGGCCTGACGGATGTCCATGTTCCTTCCCTAGCTGTTTTGAAATTGTCTCTCCTAAGAAATAACTAGAGAGATATGGTCATGTTCACTACAGGTAAAAACTCTGAGAAACAAAATTGTTTTACTTTGACTGGATCCCAGGAAGTAAACTGACAATATCAGCTTTGAAAAAGAAAAAAAAAAAAAAAGGCACAGACAAACCTGATAAAATTATCCTTTGAAATTGAAAAGAAATCACAGTTATCAGTATCACACATATACACACAATTTATACTCCTTATTAGGCCTTTGCTAACTGTGGGAATATAAACAAGTTATGTAATCAATTTTTAAGTTTCGTTTTCTTCTACAAAGAAGGAACACCTACTTCACAAAGTTTGTTTACATGTTTTATTAAATAATTGTTTTATGCTACAGTGGAAAACTAAGCATCTTTTACAGGAGACCTTCCTGGGATACTAGATTCTAGCCCTGTTCATTGTCTTTCAGGTATTTTGCAACTCTTTTTAGTTACAGGTAGCTGACAGATAAGTAAATTCTGCACTATCTGGTAGTGATATAATTGAGTTCCTCCCCTCTGTGGAAAATTAGTTTTGTCTCCATTTGCAATTCATCTCCACGTTCCTTTATTCCATAATAATTTTTGCTATTTCGCTCTTTTTTTCTGAACTAGTTATACATCTACCTGTTAACTTCATGTCATATAAGGCAAATAAATTATTTAGCATGGGTTCATTTTTATATCTATATGAGTCATGATTTTGTGTTTTGCAGAAAATTATCTTTTAACAAATGTACGATAATACTGAGCACAGTGTATGGTATATATTAGAAATTCCAGAAAATAAATTATATTTCCGATTTTAATTTTTTAAACTTTTGTGTGCTATTATTATATTTTGAATTTTTGAAATTATATTTATTCTTCATAAAAATAATTTATGGGCATATTATAAAGATAGTGCCAAGACTTACAATGTACATAAGTAGTTCACTACAATATTCTCCATCTTGCGGGTCCTGACTCCACAAATTATGAACTATGAAATTTATAGCTTTGTATTTATAAAGAATATACTTGCACAGCTATTTTATAAGCTACCAATTTTAGATATTACCTATCGATTTCACATCATGGAAAATTAGAATTTAGCTCTTTCATAACTGTCTATTTCTCCTGCCCCCATAATTAACATAGATGTACTGTAAATTTTATTTATTTATTTGTTTTTGACAGAGACTCTCTCACCCAGGATGGAGTGCAGTGGCGCAATCTCGCCTCACTGCAGTCTCCACCTCCCTCACTGCAGTCTCCACCTCCTGGGGATCAAGTGATTTTACTGTCTCAGCCTCCCGAGAAGCTGGGATTACAGACGTGCACCACCATGCCCAGCTAATTTTTGTATTTGTGGTAGAGACGGGGTTTCACCATGTTGGCCAGGCTGGGGCTCAAACTCCTGACCTCAAGTGATCTGCCCGCCTTGGCCTCCCAAAGTGCTGGGATTACAGGTGTGAGCTACCACACCTGGCCCATAAATTTTAGTTAAACCAAGTGTTAGTGCTTTCTTACATTACATGTTATGTATGGTGCCCCAGAGGCTCTGCAAAGTAGGGATAAAGATTAAATACGTTCACACAAATAATCTTCCTTCCCTCCAAAGTACTACACTTTGACTATTCTTTCTTTCTAATGCGCTGTATTCATTGTCTATTGCTGCTGAACGAATGACTCCAAAGCTTAGTTACTTAGAACAACAATTAACTCTGTGGGTTGAGAATTCAGGGGCATATTAGTTTGGTGGTTCTCTCTTGGAATCTCTCATGAGGTGCCAGTCGAGATGCTGGCTAAGGTTTCAAGTTATCTGAAGTCTTGACAGGGGCTTGAGGATATTTTCCCAAATTGTCTCACTCATTTGGGGCACGTTGTTGGCGAGTGTTCCTTCCCACAGGAGCCTCTCCATGCGCTGCTTAAGCATGTTCACAATATGGTGCCTGGCTTCCCTCGAAGGGAGCATTCCAAGAAATAGCAAGGCAGAAACATGGTATCTCCCATGATCTAGGCTCAGAATTCATAAACCATCATTTAAAAAAACAGTTTAAAAAATATAATTCACATGTCATATAGCTGATCCATTTTAAATGTACACTTTAATGGTGTTTAGTATATTCACCTATCTGCACAACCATCACCACAGTCAATTTTAGAGCATTTTCATCACCTCAAAAAGAAACCTCATATCCTTTAGCTGTCACCACTGTAAACCCCTATCATCTAGCACCCAACCCTAAGTAAACAGTATACTATTTTCTGTCTCCATAGCTTTTCCTATTTGGGACTTTCATATAAATAGAATATGTTTTTATGTGGACTTTTGGACGAGCTTCTTTCACTTAGCACAATGTTTTCAAGGTTAATCCAAGTTGTAGCATGTGTTGTACTTCATTTATTTTTATAATTAAAAGATATTTCATTTTATAAGCATACCACATTTTATGTATCCTTTCATCCACTGACAGACATTTTGGCTACTGTGAATAATGCTGCTATAAACATTCATGTACAAGGGTGGGCATGGTGGCTTATGCCTGAAACCCCAGCACTTTGGGAGGCTGAGGCAGGAAGATTGCTTGAGCCCAGGAGTCCTAGACTAGCCCGGATAACATATTAAAAACACAACTCTACCAAAAATTAAAAGAAATCATGGGGCGTGGTGGTGTGTACCTGTAGTCCCAGCTACTCTAGAAGCTAAAGTGGGAAGACTGCTAGAGCCCACCTTTTTGAGACAGGAACTCATTCTGTCACCCAGGCTTCAGTGAGTCAAAATCGTACCACTGCACTCCAGCCTGCATGACAGAGTGAGTCCCTGCCTGAAACAAATAAAAATTTATGTATAGCTTTTTATGTAGACATGTTTTCACTTCTGTTGCATATATACCTAGAAATGGAATTACTGGTATTTCTGTTTAATTATTAGAGGAATTGCCAGACAGTTTTCTAACGTGACTGGACAATTTTACATGCCCATCAGCAATGCATGAGGGTTCCAATTCCTGTACACTCTTACCAACACTTGTTATTATCTGACTTTTGAAATGTAGTCATCCTAGTGGGTGTGAAATGGCATCTTCCTGTGGTTTTGATTTGCGTTTTTCTGATGGCTAATGCAGTTGAGCATCTTTTCATTTGCTTATTGACTGTTTGTATGTCTTCCTTGGAGAAATGTGTATTCAGGTACTTTGGCCATTTCTTAGTTGGTTTATTTGTTTTTTATTATTAAGTTGCCAGCACACTGTTTAATTACCATTGCTTTGCAGCGGGTTTCGAAATTGGAAAATGTGAATCTGCTTACTCTGCTCTTCATTTTTAAAATTATTTTGGCTACTCTGGTTTTCTTGCAATTTCATATGAAATTTAGAATAAGTTTGTCAATTTCTGCAAAACGTTTGTTGTTATTCTGTTAAGAATTGCATTGATTCTGTAGATAAGTTTGGGAAGTACTGCTATCTTAACAATACTGCTATCTTAATAAATAATTGCTATCTTAATAAATAATAATGAATAACAAACATTCATTGTCATCTTTATTATATATCCAAACAATACATAATCCAATAATCCAAGCAATAAGTAAACCTTGCAACCTATAAGTTTAGGTTTTTAAAAATTTCTTTCAACTGTATTTCATAGTTTTCAAAGTATATATTTAGTAGTTCTTTTATTTATTTCTAAGAATTTTATTTTTTTGATACTAGAATAAGTGGAACTATTTTCTTTTTTTTTTTTTTTTATTTTTTTTTTATTTTTTTATTTTTTTGAGACGGAGTCTCGCTATCACCCAGGCTGGAGTGCAGTGGCCAGATCTCAGCTCACCGCAAGCTCCACCTTCCAGGTTCACGCCATTCTCCTGCCTCAGCCTCCCGGGTAGCTGGGACTACAGGCGCCCACCACGTCGCCCGGCTAGTTTTTTGTATTTTTTAGTAGAGACAGGGTTTCACCGTGTTAGCCAGGATGGTCTCAATCTCCTGACCTCGTGATCCACCCGTCTCGGCCTCCCAAAGTGCTGGGATTACAGGCTTGAGCCACCGCGCCCGGCCTAAGTGGAACTATTTTCTCAACCTCATTTGCAGGTGGTTAATTGCTAGTATATAGAAATAAAATAGATATTTTTGTATTAATATTGTATACTACAACCTTGTTTATTATTTGCTCTCATAAACGTGTAATAGTTTTTAGTGGGTTTTTTACGATTTACTATATATATACATCACGTCATCTTCAAAAAGAACTAGTTTTACTTCTTCCTTTCCAGTGTGGATGCTTTTCTTTTTCTTGTCGACTTGCCATGGCTTGAATCTCTAGTGCAATACTGCCTAAAAGTGGTGAGAGCAGACATCCTTTCTTGTTATTTTGCATGATGTTGACTGTGGGATATTTGTAGATGCCCTTTATCAGGTTTAAAAAATTGTCTCTATCAAGAATACTTGACTGGAGCTCTCCATTCTCCTGATCCACTGTGGACAGGTTGCTCTCCAGGAAAGCCGCACAGCAGTTGTCCTGGTATTTCCTTTTATTGTCATCCTTAAAATTTTACTGACATTTTTCTAGAATTGATCATTTTTTGCTCAATATTGCCTCTGTCTTTCTTAATTTACTTCCTTATTTGTTCAGGTATATCCTCCAGTAGCTTCCCATGAATCAGTAACTGACATATATTTGTGCATTTCTAAAAATGACTTTAATTTATTCTCATCCTTGATTGATAATTTGGCTGACTATAAAATTATTCATCAAATATCATTTTCATCAACAATTTTGAAGACATGGCTCCAAGGTCTTCTATCATTCATTATAGCTTTTGAGAAGGCTAATGCAATTCTGATTTTCTGTCTCTTGTAGGTGACCTTTGTTATTTTCTCTAGAAGCTTTTTCTTCTTGATACTATTTTGAAATGTCACATTTTATGTGCTTTGTGAGATCTTCCTTTTTTTTTTATGGGCCACTTGTGCTGGACACCTTCAATTTGGAGATTTATGTCTTTCTAAAAACTATTTTATATAGTTCTTGATAGTTAACCTATTTTGTTTTTTCTTTTCTCTATATATTTTGTATAAAATAGTTGCTGAACCTCATGAATTTTTCTTCTTTCTTTTCTATGTTTACTATTTTCACATTTTTGTGTGTCTACATCTGTGTGTGTGTGTGTAAACTTTTGGTCCTTGGTTTTATCTTTCAGTCCTTTTATAATGTCATTTATTTCTATCATAGTTTTATTCTCTTATTTTCCTTTCCATAGCATCCTACTCTTGTAATATCTCATTGAGAATATTAGATTATTTTCAAATGTTAAAAACTGTTTCCTGTATTGTCAGTTTCCAATGGGTATCTTTGGTTTTGTATTTGTTATGGTAACTCTTTTTTATTACTTTATGGTTTTAATATTGTTTTAGTGAGGTTTGCAGAGGAAGAAAAATAATGTGTGATCAGTCAGTTAAAAAAAATGTACTTACTGGGTTAAATAGTATCCCCATATAATAAATGTCTCCTCAGAACCCATGAATATGGCCTTATTTGGAAATTGCAGAGGTAATCAACTTAAAATGAGGTCCTACTGGAGTACAGTGAGCTCTAAATCTAATAGGACTGGTGCCTTTATAAAAAGAGGGTAGGCCAGGCACAGTGGTTCATGCCTGTAATCTCTCTGGGAGGCCAATGCAGGTAGGCCACTTGAGCCCAGGAGTTTGAGACTAGCCTGAGCAACATAGGGAGACCTTGTCTCTACTAGAAAAAAGAAAAAAATCAGCCAGGCCTGGGCATGGTGGCATGCATCTATAGTCTCAGTTACTCAGGAGGCTAAGACAGGAGGACTGCTTCAGCCCAGGAGATTGAGGCTGCAGTAAGTTGTGTTAAGCCACTGCACTCCAGAGCCTATGTGGCAGAGTAAGATGAAAAGGAAGAGGAAGAGGAAGGTGGCAAAGAGGAGGGGTATTGGAACACATAGATAGATACGCACACAGGAGAAATGGAAGGAATGTGAAGACAGACGCAGATGTTGGAGTGATATGTCTACAAGCCTAGGAACACCGAAGATTGCCGGCAATCACCAGAAGCTGGAAGAGATCAGGAAGCATCCTGCCCTAGAGCCTCAGAGGAAACATGGCCCTGCTGCCATCTTGATTTCAGGCTCCTGTCCCCAAGAACTGTGAGAACACAACTTCCTGTCGTTATAAGTTACCTGGTTTTTGTACTTTGTTAAGGCAGTCTTGGGCAACAAATGCACTCTTCCTCATTAAACTTGGATGTAGAATTTAGCAGGAACAGAAATACTAACTTGCTTTTTTAAAAAATGTCTCAGATTAGTTCCTTTTAAATCTTTCTTTTTTTTGAGAAACAGAAAACTGAGACAATTCAGAGTCTAGCACCTCTTCCCTATAATCATTACCAATGTTGTAAAAGTTTGGCCGCCTCTCCCTGTTCAGTGGTTTCTCCTGGCCTGTTCAGCTCAAGCAATACTAGCAATATTTTCCACCCAATGACATGTGAGTAGAATAAAACAGTTCTTTCTATGGCGATAATTGAAAATAAAATTATAGTTTTATATATTTAACTAATTGGAAGTATAGCTAATGACTGCTTTTCATATATAATTTTAGGATCTGGGCAGTTTGATGGTTTTTTTTTCTAAATGAGATTGGCATTCATTTTTCTTTTATGTCTAAGAATTTGTTCAGCTCTGCTACTAATTTTACTTAAATATTTTTGTTTCAAGACTAGTGAAAGAAAGAAATGTAGGAAACAAAAAAGAAAGCCAAAAAAAGAAAGTTTAAGAAGGAAATACTCAACTGTCTAGTAAATGCCACATAATCCAAGTTAAATATTACCTAGAGACTGTTTTATGTGGAGGGAGTTAATGTCATCTTCGGTGTCTTAAATACTGTGAGAGGCTAAATAGCAGCAGACTCATGATTGCATTGGAAGTGAGGAAATGTAGAGTGCTCTACTCTTTCAAGAAGTTTTGTTTCAAAAGGAAGGAAACAGGGGCAGTTATAATACTTTCAGAACAAAAGTGACTAAGAGTGCTTACACTCAGAAAAGAAAGGGTCTGAAAGAGCCAGTGGAGCTGACGAAGTTGAAAATATAGGACAAAAGGAAAGATAGAGATGAGATAAAGAGATGGAGCGATAGCAATAAAGAATTAGAGAGCTGACAGACAGAAAGGAAGAGGGGAGAGAGAGAATTGGTAGAGGGATTTTCTTGAGTAGGAGGGTGTACAAATATCCAGAGAACAACATCAGTTAGCATTAGCTTTGGACATAAGTACAGCCCCTGAGACTAGAAAGAGAAATAACTGATATGGACGCAGCTTTGTTTTCATGGAATTAAGTGAGGAGGGACAGCAAATTGAGAACTCTTGACCTTCTGTGGAATTAGAAGGCAAAATCATGTGCTGAGTGCATTTATAGAAAGCAACTAAATAAGCTAAAATCATTATTTTACCTTGAAGTCAAAGTAGAAATAAAATGACAAAATAAGCAAGTGCTTTGAGAGCTCTCTTTAAAACAACGTGGAAATAGAATCATTGAGTAACATAGAGTGTCCTAAAACATGGCTTCTTAGTACGCCATTAACAGAATTTACGGATTTCACACAGCCCATCCATCTTTTATTTTTAGTTCATTTACAAAACAATAAATGACAGGTACAGACTGTGGTTTCAGATGCTGAGAGACTGGTAGGTTCTGCTATTTTATCTCTGAAGGCTGTAAGTATCCTGTTTTGGTTGGAAAAAAAAATAGTGCTTCCTCTAAAAGACATCCATTGAGGATGTGGCTTTTTGAGGTACAATTTTGCTTTTATTTGCCTAAGTGCTTGCTCTTCAGAGTGTAAGAAAAAGCTGCATGGAAATTATATTTGACTTCATCTGGTCACACTGTCTTATTCCAGAAAAATATTAGTACAAGAAGTATGTAGCTCCTGTAGATAAAAGTTCCTGATATAAATTTCTAAATTCAGTAAAATACAGATCAGTTACTTACTGAAGTATTTTATATCAAACTGCTTATTTAGAAAAGAAAGTGCTTTCATCAGCTAAGCATACAATTTATTCAATCCTCTCAATTAAAGGAATACATTCATAATTGAACATGGCACAAATGTTTGCTAGAATACTAAGAGACACACAGAAAAAGACTCTTGTTTACAAAAAAAAAAAAATGTATAGAGACATTTGTAAAACACAAACATTCCAGGAAAAATTGGAAAAGTATTTTTATAAGTATTGCTGTTTCTATTTATCCTTGCTTTTACTATGTATATAAGTGTATTCTAGACAAAAAGAGAGAGTAATGGCACAGGTACAATTTATGTATTCAGCTTAGGCACGTAGCTACTTATAGTTGGTTCCATTTCCAAGTGAAATCATACAGTAATTGGTATGAGCCAATCCAAACTTGGATAATAACTCTCTATTTCTAGCAAGTTAATCAATCCTACCATTATGCTAAACTACTTTGTGATGCTTTTCTTCCTGACCATTGGGTTACTGTGAAAAAGTAAAGTTGCATTAAATGTGGTATCTATCTTCTTGGTTTTTACTTTTTCTACCAATGATTATTTCTTAATGGATTTTAATTTTGCAAATTATAGCACAATGTCAGTTTCAAGAATGTTAAGATGAAAAATATAGAATTATGGAAATGATTGATTCTAGCCACACTTAAAAACTTTTATTGTATGTATGCAAATGAGACTGCTCTAACTTAAAAATCAAATAGAAATTGAGCATTCTGATTACCATAGAAATAGAAGAACTGAGTTTTTTAAGTGCCCATTTTCTTAAAATAGCAGGGTAATATCAAGGCATTTTGATGTTTGTTGGGAGCTGGAAGAAGCAGTATGTGGGCTGACAGACCTTATATACTTCATTCAACATATTAACTGATAATAAAATATTACATTCATGATGTTTTATAATTTTCTTTTCATACTACATTGTTTTTCTTTAAAAAGAGAAAAATATAACAAGTTATTTTTAAACTATTACATACTAGAAAATTTCTGTTAAGTATCCAATAATTAAACCAAGTGGAAAGTAACAAATATTTATAGTAATAAATAATTTGCAACCATACAAGAGTATATACACATTGGACATCAATGTTATTGTTCTTGAATTCTTGACTACTTTCCATGTTTAAAAATATTTTCACAAACATGGTATGCAAACTGAGTTTAGTGTTCACGGTCAAGAAACCTAGATAAGCCATAAATGTATCACTTATGTTAACACAGTTATACATACCTAAATACCTGATAATAATGCACATAAAATGATTAACTTACTGGTTTGTAATAATTTGGGTATACTCTCAGTTTTTAAAGCAGAAAGCTCATTTTGATGGTCCTACATTCCTGGGCAATGCTGAGCCCACTGCTTACCCCTAAGAGCACATCAATATATATTACCAAGGGTACTTATCAAAATCTGTATGTTTTTGATACATTCATAAAACATTCGAAATTATTAGCATTTTGGTTTGTCTTCTAGAGCCTTGTTATTCAAATGCATTCCCTGAATCAGCAGTATCTACAACTCCTGCGAGCTTGTCAGAAATACAGACTCTCAGGCCCCACCTCAGCCTTGCTGAATTGTGATTTACATTTTAACACCATCCCCAGCCCAGGTGATTTGTGTGCACATTAAGAGTTTGAGCAGACTTTGGGAGGCCGAGACGGGCGGATCACGAGGTCAGGAGATCGAGACCATCCTGGCGAACACTGTGAAACCCCGTCTCTACTAAAAAATACAAAAAACTAGCCGGGCGAGGTGGCGGGCGTCTGTAGTCCCAGCTACTCGGGAGGCTGAGGCAGGAGAATGGCGTGAACCCGGGAGGCGGAGCTTGCAGTGAGCTGAGATCCGGCCACTGCACTCCAGCCCCGGCGACAGAGCAAGACTCCGTCTCAAAAAAAAAAAAAAAAAAAAAAAAAAAAAAGAGTTTGAGCAGAGATGCTCAAGGAATTAAAAACCTTGTATATTGAAAGGTTTAAAGGTCTCAGGTGGCGTAGAAAATAAATAAATTCCAAAGAAAGGCAGCTCAAATTATACTCAACTTTACTTTTTCACATCTTAAATACTCTTTAGAATCTGTATGTTGCAATTTGGTCATTGAGTGAGTCAGTTAAATGAACAGGCACAGTTCAGGATTTTGTAGAAATAAGAGACTTTATTATAAAGTACTGTAGTTTGGAAAATTGTTTTGAAAATAGAAAAAGATATGAAGGGATGATTAGCAATGTGTTTTCTTCAGCATTTTAAATCACAATTGCAATAATATTCAATCTGTCACCGAATCAAAAGCAAAAATCCCTAAATAATGAAGTGATTAAGCACTCCATTCACTTTCACTGCATTAATTGAAAAGACTTCTAAAGCTAAAGAAGTTGTAATGTAATGGAAAGTACACAGGAATTGGTCCTATTTCAACAATTGTCTAAATGTATGTTCTGGAAGTTTTCCTACCATCAGGTATTGAGTTCTCTGTAATCATATTTTGAATAAATGAATTAGTGAGAAATCAGAGACAAAGACTATTCTTTCTAGAATGTACTGTAACAGGAAAAGATAGAAGGCAATATTCCAAAGGAAGATATATTCAAAATATTTTTGACTGCTTATTAATCCAGACAGCCAACTTGTTATTTTAAAATAAGGATTGCACTATCGGCCGGGCATGGTGGCTCACACCTGTAATCCCAGTATTTTGGGAGACCAAGGCGGATGAATCACCTGAGGTCAGGAGTTTGAGACCAGCCTGGTCAACATGGTGAAACCCTGTCTCTACTAAAAATACAGAAATGTGCTGGGCATGGTGGCAGGCTCCTGTAATCCCAGCTAATCGGGAGGCTGAGGCAGGAGAATCACTTGAACCTGGGAGGTGGATGTTTCAGTGAGTGGAGATGGTGCCATTGCACTCCAGTCTGGGGAACAAAATTGAGACTTTGTATCAGAAAAAAAAAAAAAAAAAAAAAAAAAAAAAGAATTGCATTATCAAGAAGAGAGGATACTCATGTTTGCTAATCAGCACATTCTCTTCCTGGGGAAAATGTGTGTCAGAAGCAAAATTATAATCAAAAAGTTATTGTGAACCCAAAACATTAGATGGATGATTATAATGGCTACTGCCATCATACCTGAAAAACTGATAAATAGCTTTTTGCCTTAAGATTATACTTAAACCCACAGAATAGATGATTGTTTTTGTGAGTTCAGGGCACCTTTTCATGTGGCCAGTTATAGAGATATTTTGTTACTATTTGCCCTTCTGATTCTTGTTGTTTCTTTCTTTTGGAAAAAAATGCTTGGAATGAAAGTAAGAATGGATTAAAGGAGGCCAATTAGTAGCCAGTTGCCTCTGTGTGTGTGTGTGTGTGTGCACGCCCGCATACAAGTGACCTCAGGTAAAAACTTGGCTTAGATAAGCTTCATTTACTCCTGTTTAGCATTTGTCCAGGACTTTTTTATTTTTATCAAAGTATTTGTATTAATATTTGCATTAAAATAATCAGAGATGAGTTAGATCTACTCTTTGTATTCCCAGCTTCTGTCAGTCTGTCAGGCATATGGTTATATATTTAAAACAATATGCAATAGCTACCTTTTCTAGTGCTTTTCCACATTTAGTAAAACTAACATCTCCCTTTCAAACAGCATATAATATGCCCACTGAGAAAACCAAGTACATTTGGAAGTGAGTGGCTAGGACAGTCAACTCTGCAGTTTCAGGTGGTGAAGGGAGAAGTTTTGAAGCCATAGCCTCTGCCAGACATTTGGTAAACTAGCCAGCCCTGTCATGGCAAATGCCACAGACTGGACAATGCATGAAATTACCAGTCAACAGTCAGCAGGGTCAACAGGAAATATGGCAAATGAAAGGTTAGCTACACATGATATTTCTACTGTATAACATAGAGAATACTTTTATAATCTCTTGGTACAGTAGTTTCATCATTTATTGTAAATCTATAAATATTTCATTGTTTGGTAAAGCTTTCTTAGTTTGCAATAGATTTTGGTAGCAATGAACTCAAAACATGAAAAGCAAGTGCTATAGTATGGATATTTGACTCTTCAAACCTTAAGTGGAAATTTGATACACAATAATGGAAGTGAGGCCTAGCGAAAGATGTTTGGGTCTTGAGGGCAGATCCCTTATGAATGGCTTAGTGTACTCATCATGGTAGTAAATGAGCTCTCACTCTATTAGTTCCCAGGAAAGCTGGTTGTTAAAAAGAGCCTGGCACCTCCCTGCCCCTGCTTCCTCTCTTGTCATGGGATTGCTACACAGCAGCACCGCTCTGCGTTCCACTATGAGTGTAAGCCGTCTGAGGCTCTCACCAGAAGCAGATGCTCGTGCCAGGCTTCTTGTACAGCCTGCAGAACTATGAACCAAATAAACCTCCTTTCTTTATAAATCACACAGTCTTGTGTATTCCTTTATAGCAACACAAATGGTCTAAGACAACATGTATAATAAAAAAATTAGTTCTGGGTGCCTGTAGTTCCAGCTACTCAAGAGGCTGAGACAGGAGGATCACTTGAACTCTCAGGAGTTCAAGGCTGCTGTGAGCTATGCTTAGGCCGGGCGCAGTGGCTCAAGCCTGTAATCCCAGCACTTTGGGAGGCCGAGACGGGTGGATCACGAGGTCAGGAGATCGAGACCATCCTGGCTAATACGGTGAAACCCCGTCTCTACTAAAAAATACAAAAAACTAGCCGGGCGACGAGGCGGGCGCCTGTAGTCCCAGCTACTCGGGAGGCTGAGGCAGGAGAATGGCGTGAACCCTGGAGGCGGAGCTTGCAGTGAGCTGAGAGCCGGCCACCGCACTCCAGCCTGGGCGGCAGAGCAAGACTCCGTCTCAAAAAAAAAAAAAAAAGGCTGCTGTGAGCTATGCTTAAGCCATTTCACTCCAGCCTGGGCAGCAGAGAAAAAAAAAAAATCGTACTGAGCATCCATTTCCATTTTTAAAACAAGTGAATAATATAAATTTGCACAAAAAAGTTTATCAATGATTACTATTCACCATAGGGACAACAGTAAAGTCAGTAGTCACCAGAAAACCAGAAAACACAAATCTCTGAGAAACCATCAATATCTATTCAAAAGTCAATCATTATCTTAAGAAGAATGTTTCCAAAGACAACAACTTAATACCTGCAGCTGCTACATTCCATTTTGAAAAGCATGAGTTTTCATTTAAAACAAATGAACGTTCTTCTAAATAATTTATTTTCAATCCCAATTTTCATGCACATATAAAAAGTGACGCAAGTAGCTCTGATGCCAGTTTTATGTAAGTGTAATTATATGCTTTAAATAAGAAATTTTGTTAGTTGAATCCAATAATGCTTCAGAATATTTTTCCACCCAATTCATGGAATCAAGATCAAATCAATAAAAATTTAGAGGAGGTGAACATCTGTCATTTACAACATTACATAAATATAAAATCAGTTTAAAAGTTCAACATTTATGGTACAATTAGATACATTAAGACATAGTTTTTAAAGGTTCATTTTTACAGTGATAATAGGAATACAAATTTTGGTGGAGCCAGGATTGTGGTAAACACAATGTTGCAGCTAAGAAACCTATTGTATCAATTGGCTGTGCCACATTAACAATAACACTCCCTAATAAATCACCCCCAAATTCAACAGTTTAAAACATTTATCTTCATGGCTATGTGATGGCCAGCTAATATCTGAATCAATAATCAAGAGTGAGATGATGGTAGCTCAGAGGAGGACAGGAGTGAGGCCTTGGGTGATAGTGAGAAGTAACTGAATTTAAATATATGATAGTGAGAGGTGAAACCAGCTGAGCTTCTGGGTCATGGGGACTTGGAGAACTTTTGTGTCTGGCTAAAGGATTGTAAATGCACCAATCAGCACTCTGTAAAAATGCACCAATCAGCACTCTGTAAAATGGACCAAGCAGCACTCTGTAAAATGGACCAATCAGCACTCTGTAAAATGGCTCGAACAGCAGGATGTGGGCGGGGCCAAGCAAGGGAATAAAAGTTGGCCACCCAAGCCAGCAGAGGCAACCTGCTTTGGTCACCTTCCACAAAGTGGAAGCTTTGTTCTTTTCCTCTTCACAATAAATCTTACTGCTGCTCACTCTTCTGGTCCGCACTACCTTTATGAGCTGTAACACTCATTGCAGGGGTCTGTGGCTTCATTCCTGAAGTCGGCAAGACCACGAACCCACGGGGAGGAACAAACAACTTCGGAGGAGCCACCTTTACGAGCTGTAACACTCACTGTGAAGGTCTGCGGCTTCACTCCTGAAGTCAGTGAGACCACGAAACCACTGAAAGGAAGAAACTCCGGACACATCTGAACATCTGAAGGAACAAACTCTGGATACACCATCTTTAAGAGCTGTAAAACTCACTGTGAGTGTCCGCGGCTTCATTCTTGGAGACCAAGAACCCACCGGAAGAAATAAACTCCAGACACAAGAAGCTTTGCATCAGACTGTAGCAGCTGAATCCATTGATGTGCGCTCCATTCAGCTGACATAATAGTTCATGTGTTTGTCACTGTTCTCATGGTACTAGTGGGCTAGACCAGGACCTGTTCTTCTCATGGTGATAGCAAAGGCTTAAGAGGGCAAGCACAATTACTGAAGATCTTTTCAAGCCTAGGCTCAGAAATATTAATAGCACACTATCGAATCTGTCTATATGCCACTGGCCAAAATAAACTAAAGGATAGGAAAGTACAATCTGCTTAGGATGCCAAGGGTGTGGATACAAAGAAGAATACAAAGACTTGTGCTAATCGAGTTCAATCTACAAACCTGTCTGGCAACAAGGAACTCAAAAACAGACATATGCTGTATTTGGAAGTGGTTGTGGTAGACACAATTAATTGCAAACTGAAAAAGTACAATGTTCTATAATCAACATAGAGAATGTAGGTGTCAAAATTTACACATTTTTATATGTGTACAGAGTAGGCAAATACAAAATTTTTGTGATAAAGCTTATCTTAAATAAGTTATAACACACTTCAGCTTAGCAGTACATGCTTTTTTCTCTTTGGTGCTCATCATCAATAGGATTTTTAAAAATATTTGAAACTTGGAAGAATTAGTTTGTAAAACAACCTAAAAGGTTTACAGTGAATTGAACTTCTTTTAAAAAAAAAAGAAGGCCTCTAAATTTTGGTTCATTTTTTTCAAAATTAAGTTTGGAAATCTTCAATCAAAATGTTCTGCAAATAGAGCAATAAAAAATGTAGCTTTTCAGGCTTATAGAAAAGTAAAATGGAAAACAATGCTTAACACAGGAAGGCATTAAAATATATCTGTATAACCAAGGTAGAGACTGAATAAATTAAGAAATGAGAGATCAAATGGTGTACATAATTTTGGAATACTATAATTGTACTTTGAAATATTTAAATTTGTGGAATGAACCTTTTGGTGTAGGTCTTGTTTTTAACAAATTAATTTATAATTTCTACTAAAACTGAATAAAACATCTATAGATTTAAACTTGGTAAAATATACAAAAGAATAAAAAAGAGAATATTTATTTGACAAATTATTTTCTTTTATTTATTTATTTATTTATTTAGAGACGGAGTCTTGCTCTGTCGCCCAGGCTGGAGTGCAGTGGCACGATCTCAGCTCACTGCAACCTCCACCTTCCAGGTTCATGCCATTCTCCTGTCTCAGCCTCCCAAGTAACTGGGACTACAGGTGCCCAACACCACGCCCCGCTGATTTTTTGTATTTTTAGTAGAAACGAGGTTTCACCGTGTTAGCCAGGATGGTCTCAATCTCCAGATCTCGTGATCTGCCTGTCTCGGACTCCCAAAGTGCTGGATTACAGGCATGAGCCACCGTGTCCGGCCAAGTTATTTTCTTATGAAATACATATCAAAGAAAGGTTTTTAAAATGCGGACAATAAGATAAAACTTGTCAAAATATCTAGGTTGAAATATTTGTACATTTGAACACCAAAAATTAAAAAATAAAATAAACAATAACCTCTGTTTAGCAAAATTTGCTCAGGTCTTACTGGGCATCTTACATCTGTAAAGAGAATATTTGTTGTTTTTTGTTTGTTTGCTTGCTTGGTTTTTATTTTTGAGACACAGTCACGCTCTGTCGCCCAAACTGGAATGCAGTGGCGAGATCGCGGCTCACTGCAAGCTCCATCTCCCAAGTTCAAGCGATTCTCCTGCCTCAGCCTCTCAAGTAGCTTGGATTACAGGCCCCCACCACCTCGCCCAGCTAAATTTTTGTATTTTTAGTAGAAACGGGGTTTCCCAATGTTGGCCAAGGTGGTCTCAAACTCCTGACCTCAGGAGATCTGCCCGCCTCAGCCTCCCAAAGTGCTGGGATTACAGGCATGAGCCACCGTGCCCAGTCAAGAGAATATTTGTTTAACTCAAAATATAATGGTCCACATAGAAAATTAACCTAAATTGTCAAAAATTCCAAATTTGTTAGCCATAAAACACAACTTTGAAGAAAATTGTACGTAATTTTGTGAAAACTGAAAATAATTAAACAGTATTGAAAAAATAAATTATTAAGAAAAATTTCAGTGGCATTATATATAGACACGTATAACAAACTGCTGAAAGAACATAAATAGTGGGCTGGGCACCGTGGCTCACACCTGTAATCCTAGCAATTTGCGAGGCCAAGGCTGGTGGAACACTTGAGGTCAAGAATTCGAGAACAGCCTGGCCAACATGGTGAAACAACGTCTCTACTAAAAATACAAAAATTAGCCAGGTGTGGTGGCGAGCGCCTGTAATCCCAGATACTGGGGAGGCTGAGGCAGGAAAATCACTTGAACCTGGGAGGTGGAGGTTGCAGTGAGCCAAGATCGCGCCGTTGCACTCCAGTCTGGGTGATAAGAACAAAACTCTATCTCAAAAACAAAACAAAACAAAACAAAACAAAAAAAAAACGAATAAATAATATGAATAGTTTTCAAGAATAATTATTCTGCTTATATTTTTAACATTAATATTAAAATTTTTGCTTTATGAACATGGACACATGCCACTTTTTATTTTTAGAAATTATTTTACAGTTTCAGCATAAAAATAATTTTTTGTAAAGAGATATTTAAAAATATATAATTTTGGAGGGGGCCTCTTTCATTCTCATATATTTCCTAGATTGAGATTTAAATAAATGGTCAAACCTATATTTCAGCAGTCTAGGTATAACATAATGGTAACAAAATCTACACAGATGATAGTTGTCAAAGAGAAATGTGGATAGAGTTTGTTTTTAAATAAAATCAATAGGATATGAAGTAGACAATGCTAGGTTTTATACGTTGATGTGCGGAACTAGTCGTTTAGCAGAAGGTGTTGACCCTCATGGGATGAAAATTTCAAAAGAGACAAAAATAGGCACAGTTTGGTCAGAAACCAGTTTTCCAGTGGAGAGATTCAAGAGACATTGATGCATAGGTCTGAAGCCTACGGAAGGAAGTCTTGGCTATCGATATAAATTGAAGGGACAGCTTCCTCTAAATAGTGTGAGGGTTAATATTCAGTGTCAACTTAATTGGATTAAGGATGCGAAGTACTGTTCCTAGGTGTGTCTGTGAGGGTGTTGCCAAAGGAGATTAACATTTGAGTTAGTGGGCTGGGGCAGGCAGACCTACCCTCATTTTGGGTGGGCGCCACCTAATCAGCTGCCGGCATAAAAGCAGGCATGAAAAGAGTAAACTTGCTGAGTCTTCTGGCCTCTGTTTTTCTCCTGTACTGGATGCTTCTTGCCCTCAAACATCAGACTTCAAGTTCTTCAGCTTGAACTCTTGGACTTATACCAATGACTTGCCAGGGGCTCTTGGGCCTTCGGTCACAGACTGAAGGCTGCACTGTCAGCTTCCCTACTTTTGAGGTTTTGGGACTCAGACTGGCTTCCTGGATCCTCAGCTTGCAGACAGTCTATTACAGGATTTCACTTTGTGATGCTGTGAGTTGTAATAAACTCCCCTTCATATATTCATCTATCCTACTAGAATTCTCTCCCTTTAGAGAACCCTGACTAATACACCATATTAAAGGCATTTCTCTTATCAAATGTACAGTTCATTTGAGATCTCTGGATGTAATTATTTTAGGTGTTTTGAAAAAATATTAGGTAAAAGATAACATATTCTGTATTTGTCTTATTATGATAGACCAGTAACAAGTTAGTGAACAAGAAAAAAAAAATATTCACTACATATTAGTTTTCTGTGATATCAAGGCAAATCAATGAAGCCCCCAGTAAGATAATATAGAGGAAGGTAATTTCATAATCCCATTTACCCAGCAAACATAATGTATAATTCAACTACACAGTGAATCCACTGGAATTTAGTACACGGATGAAACTAAAAGTTAATATATTTGCATTCTACATTGATATATTTTATTACTCATGAGAAAACACTGTGTTGTCATTTACAAAAATACAAATACTACAGACCTTAAAATCCCAGCTCATATAATACACCAGTTGAAAATGTACAGATACAGCAGATAAACTAAGGCAACCTGGCATTTTTAATGTTTAAAAAAGACTATTTCAAATTTTTCACATGGTTCACTTTGTAGTCATCTGATACGTTTAGTAAGGCATTACCTATTGCTTTAGTACAAACTAGGTTATTCATTTGCATAATCTTATAATGACTAAATCCATGTTTTTGTGTTTTCTCTTTCAAGATTTTTCAAGATCTTTCAAGATCTTATTCAGCTGTTTGAATCTTGAAATGAAATTTGTATGTGTGTGCATATGTGTATATTTTGAAAAATCTTTGTGGAAAATGTTATAGAATCCTGCAGTAACATAACATCTAAATTTATAGGACAGGAATTGGTAGTTCTAAGACGTCTCATTACATCTGAAGAAAACTCTAACGCCTCTATTTATTGGAGACATTTAGATACTTAGTCTGACTAGATGTCAGTAAGTGTAGATAATCAAGTGCTTCACAGATAACTAAGAACAGAACAGAAAAACAAGAGCTAAATGGAAACAGAATCAACTAGATTCTAACAATTACTAGAAAGCTAATTCTAAAATTTAATATGAAGCTTTAATTTCCTGAACCTTTGAAAATATGTCAGTCATACAACTTGACGAACTCAATCTTTCATGTCTTGAAAAATAACACATTCATTATAACATTAGAATACAACGGAAACATCCGCTCCTTGCTCCTGGTGAGGATATTCCTTTTCCCACCCCACCCCCAGTTAACTGTTACCCAGGTTTTTCTCTTATTTTATATTTACCTCTCCTTTCCCTTTAATTCTTAGCTGGTGCACACTAGACCTCATTGTTCACTGAGAAAAAAGGATACAGGGAAACTTCCTCACATTTTCTGCAGCAAATCTATTCATTTTCTCCACCATTCCTACTAGTGTAAAAGAACTAACTGTGCTATCAAATCTACCCTCATCAACATGCAGATACTCTCTATTATTTCTATGTTAAAAATCCCTTCCCTAATCCCATATTTCCTCCAGTTATTGTCCTATATTTTATTCCTTTTCTCAGCAAAACTCCTTTATCTAGTTGCCTGACTTACTCTCTCCAACTCCATTTGTCCAATTCATCCATCAAACTACACATATTTGACTTTATTCTCCTTTCCACTGACTTTATTCTTTTCAAGGTCACCACCTACCTCAGAGTTGCCAATTTCAATAGGAATTTAACCTACTTGGCAATGCTGTTCTTCGAGAAAGCTTCCCTCCTGGATTCCTGGATCTAACAGTTTTACGCTTTTCCTCCTACCTCACTATCTCTTGAACTCAGTCTCTGATTTGCATCCTCCTGCTACTTCTGATTCAAGATTTAGCTTTCCCTCCTCCTCTTTACTGTCCACATCTTCTTCCTAGGTTGTCCCTTTCTTTCTTATGGCTTTAGATCACATTCTTGTGCTCCCATGTTCCAAATCTCATTCTGAGGTCGGACCTATCCCCTTGGTCTGAATTCTAGACTCAGGTGTTCAACTGCCTGTCTGACATCTTCTCTTAGATACCTAACTGGGTTGAAAGGTTCAAACCATAGCTGGTGATTCTCTTCACTGATCCATTCCTCTTCCTGTTAAAAATAGCTCTCCCAGTTTATATATATATATATATATATATATACATACATACACACACACACACACACACATATATACACATACACACACACATACACACACACACACACACACACACACACACATCATGCTTGATTCCTCTCTGTTCCACGCCACCATCCCTGATTGATGCCCAATTGACTATTAGGTCCCGTTGGTTCTAACTGAACTGCCACTGCCCTATTGTAAGTTATCATCCTATCTTTTCTAAAATACTGTGATAACTTCTTAATTACAATCCCTGTTTTCATTTTCAATTTTTCTGTTGTCCAAACTGTGACAACAGTGGTCTTTTAAAATAAATCACATTACATCCCTTCTCTGTTTATCTGCCTCTAATGGTTGCCATTGTGTCTCTTCACAATCAAGCCCCTAATTCTTCTGCAAACCCAGATCCTCTATATCTTCTCTTGCTTACACTCCATGCTTCAGCCCCCTGGCCTCCACTCTGCTCCTCTAGCATCCACCTTACCTTTTTCTACTTGAAATGCTATTCTTTCCATCCCTACGCATCACCAGGCTCATTCTCATGAAAATATCCTTTAGATTTCATCTCAAACATCCCCTCTCCTATAAGATTTAAAGTGGGCTCTACCTACTATCCTTTATCTTCTCACCCTGGTTATTTTGCTCTACACTTATCGCCATCTGAAAACACCGTATTTGTTTTCTTGTTTACCATCGATCTATTTAAATGTCCATTTGGATGGATGCTCCCGAACAACAACATTGTCACTTTGGATCTTCCTTAGACCTAGACCACTGCTCACCCTGTATAGCACTTGAGAAGTAAATGTTAAATAAATATACAATTAAAGAAATAGATTATTTGTATAGCATATTTGTTATATACAAAGGGCCAAGGATTTTGAAATTGGATGACATCACAATCTAACTCAGGTTAAGTGGTCCAACACCCTCAACTGTCTAGAAAATCCAGAAAATATTAATAATCCATGGAGACACAGAACAACAGCACATCTGAGAGAATAAAAGTAAAACAAATATATTAAGTTGAAAGGGACCATCATTTTCCTTTTCCGAGAAGTTACATAGAAATGCATATATAACTATAAGAATCTTAGAATATGTTTATAAGAAAAAATAATCAAGAATATATAAAATCCTTCATTTGGTTACGACCTAACATTTCATTATATAATTTTCAGATTTTTCCCATGAAGATCTATACAGTTACTGAACTCTCGAAATGTAGTTATTGCAAATGAAGAGCTGACTTTATTTTATTAACCTAAAAGTAAAATTGAAGCAATATAAAATGTTTTTTCCAATAAACACCACTTTATTGTTTAGTATGACTACATTTTACTTCAATTACTGAAAATAAAATGTGTGAATTTAGACACATAAATTCTGGATTTGTATGCTGGCTTTTTTTTTCTTTTTTTTTGAGACAGAGTATCGCTTTGTTGCCCAGGCTGGAGTACAGTGGTGCGATCTCGGCTCCCTGCAACTTCCTTCTCCCTGGTTCAAGTGATTCTCCTGCCTCAGCCTCCCCAGTAGCTGGGATTACAGGCACTTACCAGCACGACTGGCTAATTTTTGTACTTTTAGTAGAGATGGGGTTTCACCATGTTGGCCAGGCTGGTCTTGAACTCCTGACCTCAAGTGATCCACCCTTCTTGACCTCCTAAAGTACTGAGATTACAGGCGTTAGCCACTGCGCCTGACCTAATTTTTGTATTTTTAATAGAGACAGGGTTTTGTCATGTTGGTCAGGCTGGCCTTGAACTCCTAACCTCAGATGATCCACCTGCCTTGGCCTCCCAAAAGTGCTGGGATTACAGGCATGAGCCACCATGCCCGTTCCATATGCTGGATTATTAAAAGACTTAATTTTTAAAAAAGAGAAAAATATATTACTAATAAATTTTTGATGCATAACATGTTAAAATAACATTTGGGATATAATGGATTAAAAATACATTTAAAAAAATTTAATGTATTTATTTTTATTTTTTTCTATGTGCCTATTGGAAAATTCAAACTACAGATGTGGCTTATATTTCTACTGAATAGCACTGAATATTTAGCCTTTTTGAGTAATTGTTTAGTATTTCACTGTGTGGAATATTAGAGCCATTCTTAGTGAGTATTTAGATGGTTTCTAAATTTTCATCTGTTTATACAATGCTATGATAAATGCATTAAGCAAAACTTTTATTGTTGATGGATGGTTATAAGGGCCAAGTATCTTTTATGCTGAATTTTAAAATAATTGGAGAAGGGCATGGCAAACTTTTAGAAAATCATTTTTATAAAGCATATAAAAATACATAAACTTCTATACTTTATAAAAGTATATATTTTACATACAGTTGTACCTTGGTATCCACAGGGGATTTGTCCCAAGAACCCCCAGGATACCAAAATTCACAGATGCTCAAGTCCCTAATGTCAAATGTCTTAGTATTTGCGTATAACCTACACACATCTTCCTGTATACTTTAAATCATCTCTATATATACAACACCTAATACAAGGTCTACAACATCACTTCCTTCACATGGATTCAACATAGTACTCAGCACCTAGCAAATTCAAGTTTTCCCTTGGAACATTGCGGAAGTGCTTTTTCCGAATATTTTTGATACAGGTTGTTTAAATCCACAGATGTGGAACCCAATGATACGGAGGGCCAACTGTACTTTGATAAAGTATAATCATTATACAGAGTATAAACTATAATCAATATACATTAACATAATGTATATTATAAAGATTTCCATGAGGAACAATTAAAATATTTAAATGCTACAACATTTATAATTTTCTTAAAAAACACATTCTATGACTATTTTACCTCCCTGAGAACATCATACAATTTTTGATGAAATACTGCTATTTTTAAAAATAGAATACAAGCCATTGGATATAAGGGACCAAAATCTCTAGTCTGTTTCGGCCATTTTTGCCTGTCTCTGCAGAGATGCCTTGAGTACAACCTCAGAAGACAAAAAGCCAAAAGACAGGTGCCCCAGCAGCCCTCCTGGGAAAGTGTGTGCCCTCTCTGTGCTAACGTCACCCATCTAGGCTCTAGTGAGGGGTTTGCAAACAGAAATGGAATTGTTCTCAGTCCAGTTCAGAGAAGTCTTTACTTTCTGAGAGCCAATCTGTTAGATCTACTCCAAGTGGCCAGAATCTATAACAATATTGTCTCCAGAGAATCATAATACACTCCACATTAGAGGAAATAAAGTAGGACTGTCCTGATTTTCCAAGCGTTTTGAGTACTTGACCTGAGTATTTACTATTTGCTCAATATTTCACTATTATATGAATTACATATTCCCAGTGTCCTCAGGCCACTATTAGGTTCCTAGACAGTCAAAGATTCATGTTTAATATAGAGAAAATTAGAGATAGAGAAAAATTATTTTATATGAAAAAACTACCATATTTAATAATTCTAGAAAGTCTTTGAGAGTTCAAACCTGTTATGCTACATACCTTATACATAAAATCATATGACTTTCCTGGGTAAGAGCATTACAGTTTAGTCTTTTTCATTTGTTTGTTTTGTCAGTAAGGGCCTTGCCTTCTGTGTCCTACATTGGAATTTACTATAATTTCATTCAATTTATATAGATAATAAGTGGAACGTAAACATTGTTCACATTCTCACAGTTACACTTTGATATAACTAGGATGGAAATTCAGTTAGAAGGCACACCTCTCTACATAATCTTTGTAGTGTCACAGAAACATCCAGAAGGTCTGCCTTCTTCCAGCCCTGCCACATATTGATTATGTAACCAAGGATCTGCCAATTAATTTTTCTGGAAGTCAATTTCCTCATTTATAATTTGGGGAAAATAAATCCTGTGCTACCAACCTCACAAGATTGCAATGAGAATCAAATGAGGTAAAACATATAAATACATTTTGGAAAAAAAAAAAGAGAGAGAGAGAGATACCATTTCTGGAAACCCAGAACAACTTTAACAGCAATAACAATAACAAGTCCTCATTTTGTAACTATGTCTTGTATTAGGAATTTTATGATTGCAATCAATAGAAATCAACTCAAACTAGCTTATGAGGGGGCAAAAACTGGAGAGAGGACTGCATTATAAGGATTCAATAGCATTCTGGTATCTGAAACTAGGAGCACATCAAGATCTCAGGAAAGAACTGGAACCAGTTACCTTTCCTCTCTTCTCTTGTATTTGTTCTCGGTTTATCTGAAATATTATTTCTAATATCTAAAGATATATTTCCTCTGCCTATCCTTGAGTAAAAATTTGGCTGCTTGCATATGCAGAGCATGTATTTTCCAGATCCAACCACTTTGAGACACCAATCTCTATGTAATTTCCAACTACAAATTCACTGGGAATCTGGTTATGCTTCGATTATGTGCCCACCTTCAGTTATATAAATTGTGATGAATGATCAAGAATACGATTTTTAAAATGGCTGTTGGGTGAATACTGCTATTCTCCAATACATTACAGACCTTTTATTTCTTTTTCCTCCAGAAAAAAAGGTTGTTGAATCCCTTAGGTATCCACTATTCTCTTTAACTTTCCAAAGCACTTTCACATGTGAATGAAATGAGACATTGTATTATCTTAACAGATAGAAACAGAATTTCTCTGAGGGATGAAACTATTTTTGTTGAAAGGGGAAAAAAGATACTTCAGTAAGCCATTTGAAAGAGAAGAGAGATCTGGAGGGCGTAGGTGCCAGCTGAGTCCCAAGAACAGAAGAGCAGCTTGGGGTGCTCTGCTTTAGAAAATGAAAGTCATTGGATTTTGCTCTTAAGAGGATTGGGGAGAAAAAAGAAAAGGAGGAGGAGACTGGGAGGCAAAGAGCCCAAGAAATGTGGTGTGTCTAAGTGGCATGAGGCAAGGAACTTGTAAAAATCTCCCGAGTGGTACGGTGGCCCCCACCCCTTCACCTTTACCACCTCTACCCTACACAAACTCTCCAAGAAGAAAAATATTCAAGATGTGATTTTTAGTTGTTTTTGTGCAATATGAATTATTTGTTCATTCTGCGGACATTATCAGAATTAAGTAAGAGTGTGTGTATGTGTGTGTGTGTGCATGTGTGTCTAAATTAAGTACGTCTGGCCTGAAGTGATGTGGAACGGAGGGAAAGTGTATTAAAGGAGAAGTGGAGGCACAGCATATACCACCAAAAATGTCAAGGGCAGGGAGACAGCAACTGACTCTGAGTTATAAACGCATTATCTCTTATGCTCCCTCCAATAACTTGCCAAGTAATTAAGACAGATATCATTACTATTTGACAGATAAGGAAACTGAAGACAATCATTTACGGAATGTCTTACAGCAAATTAGTCTTGGAGCCGAACTAAAATCTGTATGTCTTATCACTGGACTCAGGTTATTACACTGAACTTCTGTCAAATGTTACGATAGGGACAGGACAATAGTAGCATACCTTAGTGGAAAGAATCAAGAAGACATTTCATTAAATGAAATGCTCTTAATACTTTTAGTGAAACCACTAAGATTACCTTTTTGTCATTCTTCCATTCATTTAATATATATGTGTTGAATTCATGCTCTGTAATTAGCATTATGATAGGTAATACCCTTTTGCTTATGAGTAAGAATCATTTGACCAAAGTGAATTTTTTAAAATTTTTATTTATTTATTTGTTTTATTTTTTGAGATGGAGTTTCACTCTTGTTGCCCAGACTGGAGTGCAATGGTGTGATCTTGGCTCACCGCAACCTCTGCCTCCCAGGTTCAAGTGATCCTCCTGCCTCAGCCTCCTGAGTAGCTGGGATTACAGGCATGCATCACCACACCCAGCTAATTTTTTTTGTATTTTTAGTAGAGACGGGGTTTCTCCATGTTGGTCAGACTGGTCTCGAACTCCCAACCTCAAGTGATCCACCTGCCTTGGCCTCCCAAAGTGCTGGGATTAGAGGCATGAGCCACTGCACCTGGCCTTGACCAATGGGAATCTTAAAATTATGAGAAGAAAAAAAAAGGAATAGGAGGATCATGAAATCTACAGCATCCTGGTTTTTTTTTTTTTTTTTTTTTGGTTTATGTTTGTTTGTTTTTTGGTACTTTTTGAAATCGCAGTGACACAAATTCTGACCTAGATTCAGCACCAGAAGTAACTAATTATGAATCCGCAACTAACCATATTAATATTCATACACTGATGGTGGGAATTGAGTGGTATAGCACTTTAGAAAACAGCTTGGTAATTCCTCAAAAAGTTAAATACAGAATTACCATATAATCCAGGAAAATCATTTAAAATTTTCCTTTCTAAGATCAAGAAATGCCTGGAAAGTGCTCTGCCAGCCTAAACATTCTCCCTCATCCAAAAGTTCCCAATGAGAAGGCTGTATTCTGAATGTCTGTGTCCCTGCAAAATTTATATGTTGAAACCTAATCCCCAATTCAATAGCATTATGAGGGAGAGCCTTTGGGAGGTGATTAAGTGATGAACGTAGAGCCTCATGCATGGAGTAGTTTCTCATAAAAGAGGCCTGGGGAAGCCTGGTTGCCCCTTCCACCATGAGAGGACACATAGAAGCCATCAATTATGAGGAATGAGCCCTTGCCAGATGGTGAATCTGCTGGCATCTTGATCTTATACTTTCAAGCCTTCAGAACCATGAGCAAGAAATTTCTGTTGTATGTAAGTTTCTCAGTCTAAGGTATTTGTTATAGCAGCCAGAGTGGACTAACACAGAACTGTTTAGAAAGGGGACAGGAGCACTTTGTGAATTAAAGCACCACTTTATCAATAGCTGTGCAGCCCCAGATATCCAAAGAAGTGCCTTGGTAAGAGAATGAGGTTGAATTTACAGCTGAAGCTTGAGAGCTAAGCAGCACTTTCCAGTTAACACAAATTAAAAGTTGGTGAGCCCGTGTGCTCAGGCTTGCCTGTGAAAAACAACATTTAACTCAAGTAGGTCCTGAACCCATTAACCCATCCAAGTGCATTGAATTGAAAAAAGAAGCCCCTGCGAGGTTCTGCCTATAACCCAGAGATTGGAAATAGATAGGCAAGTAAAGCACGGAGAGCAGAACATTGCTTTTAAGATAAAGTTAATGTTCTGAGGCTCATTCCATGTCTGAAACTTCTGCCTACGGAATTTTTAATGTATCTTCTTCAGTGTTAGAGTAGCAGTGAGCTGGGAACAAAGGGGGTAAAGATAAGCCAGGCACAGGAGAGGTGACCAAAGATTTTCTTTCATTACATACATTTTTTCCCGGTCACTTTTCTCAGAGATTTAGGATCTGATCTTGAGCACTTGGCTGCCTGACTCTCCACTTTGTATAATGTTATAGATGAGTATATGGAAGATCTGGATAACTGCATGTCTTAAAGCTCCTCCTGTGTAATATTTTCCCCCATTCAATGGCCCTGAATTCTTTTTGTTTCATTTTGTTTTGTTTTTGTCTGAGACAGGGTCTCACTCTGTAGACCAAAGTGGAGTGCACTGGTGCAAGGCTGGAGTGCAGTGGTGCAATTACAGCTCCCTGCAGCCTCGACCTCCCACGCTCAAGCAATCCTCCCACCTCAGCCTCCCAAGTGGCTGGGACCACAGGTGCATGCCACCATCTCTGGCTTATTTTTAACTTTTTTGTAGAGTCAGGGTCTCACAATGTTGCCCATGCTGGTCTTGAACTCCTGGGCTAAATGGATCCTCCTGCCTTGGCCTCACAAAGTGCTGAGACTACAGGTATGAGCCAATGCACCTGGCCCCTGAACTCTTACAAAGGGATAATTTCTTAAAAACTTAAAACATATTTTATTCCTTTTAGCCCCTACTCCATATGTGGTCTAATAAACTACTGATATGCAACACGTTTGCTAAACCCTTTAATACAATTATTTGGAATAATACTGCCACTGATAGTAATTAGAACAGAAAAGCACTCAGTGCTTCCCTGAATCCCTTTGGCCTGCCTCCTACTCCCAGTCCTCTGTCAACCCTTCTGTTGCAGTTCCTGCTGAGCTGAACAAGAGACACACGTCAGCCTCACAGCTTAAACAAAGAGCTACAGTGAAAGAAAAACAGCTGAGCCAGCAGGAAGCATAAACAGAAGGGGAGGTGTCAAGATAGCTATTTTTAAAGCCAATGTAGTAAATAAACTCATAGGCTTTAATAAAGCCAGGTAGCTCTTTTCTTGAGAAGCTAGCCTATGCTTCAAGCTTGGCCCAAGGTTTGCTTGATCCTCTATTAGAACAGCATATTTGAAATTTTGGTAAGGCAAACAAACACTGGGGCAGGGGGAGACATGTCCTCATTCTTAGGATTTTATTCTTAAAAAGAAAAACAGGAAGCTTGAGAACCATGAAAACACAAGGCAGATAGGAATCACAAAATATGAACAAAATGTTATTGTTGCCCATCAAGATACAAATGGATGCATCATGAATTTGATGGCAATTTCTCCTCTTTGGATCTTAACTACATCCCTCCTTCTGGCCCTCAAAGTCCTCAACTGTCTCTGTCACCTTAATCTATTTCTCTTTCCTATTTTGTTCTTACTCTTGGATCTGACAAAACAGAAAGAAAAATGCACTATAATTATGAGCACATGATGTGCCTGGAACTGTGGTATGAGTTATCTTACTTAACACAACACTTCTAATATCTCCAGTGTTGAAGAAGAAACTGAGGCTTACAAATTCCAATGTAGAATAAATTCCCTCCACCTGAATGGCCTACACAGCTCTATAGGATCTAGTTCCTGCCTACCTTGCATCCCTCACCTCCCTGATCTCCTACCCCTCTCTTCTCCACTTTAGTCAAACTAACCTTTGAGTTCCTTGATTAAGTCAACTTACATTCTACCCTAGGGCTGTTGCCCTTGTACTCACCATTGAAAGGCACTGGAATCCTCTTCCTCCAACCATGGTTCCTTCTAGTCATCTGGTTCTCTGCTCAAACGTGTCATCTCATGAACGTTCAGTTGAAAGTACCTGATCTTTCCCTCAGAGAAACTCCTTGTTGTGGCCACGAAGGTGCACCATTCAGATGACCCTTTACAGGAGCATAGTTGGCTGATAGCCTCCAACTGCCCCATCTTTAGATCCATTGCAGTGTTCACACTTAGACCTGAGGCTCTCTCTTCTGAGGCTGCCCTGAGCCTATGACTGAGTAAGGTAGGGGTACTAGACCCAGCCCACTTCACCACTTCTGCCCAGTGCAGGACTCCTCTAATGAACAATATCTACTCAGGACTGGGATCTGGGGCAGAGATCTCATCAGGTTGGCCAAGACTTTCTTCGAGCTGCACCATAACCTGTCCCAAACTCCCTCTTTCCTTCTCTCCTTGTCCAGGTGTCAGAGCTGCATCCCATTCGAAGTGCTCCCCAGCTACTCCTGCTCCCACTCTCTCTTATCCTTCACAGTATCTTCTCCCAATCTATTGTTTATCTAATTCTGTCTTGATGTCTGCTTCTCAGAAGACCTGAACTCTCTTGTAAAACACTGGTTGATTACTTTTATAGCATTTATGACTGTTTTTATTTTATCCAATTAAATTGATCCACTTATGTATATATTTAATGTCTCCCTCTTACCACTGCTACCATCTCCTCGTCAATGTAATCTGTCTTATTCATCACCTTATTCCCAGTGCTAAGAACAGTACCTGGCTTATAATAGATCTTCAGTTAATATTGTTGAATAAATGAATTAATGGATTTAGAAGGCTAGATTTATGCTTTAGATCCAGCAGTTCCTCTTTATTCAATTACTGTGAGTTTTACTGTTCTAGGTTTTGGACATAAAACAGTAAGCAAGAAAGAGAAAGTCTCTGCCCTTTTGCATGTATATTCAAGGGAGAGAAGAGAGGTAACAAACAGATAATCACAAACATATATATGCTATGTGATAAGAAATATAAACAAATTATAGTGCGTAATAAGGGAATAAAGAATGGTTGTTGAGTAATCAGGAAAGATCTCTCTCTGATAAGATGACATTTGAACAGAGATTTGAATGAAATAAAGGAGTGAGTCAAGCAGATACCTGGCCCAAGAGTGTTCCAGGCAGGGGGAGCATAAATGCCAAGGCCAATGATGGAGTGTGTTTGGCAAGTTCAAAGAACAGTCTGGAGGTCAGTGAGCCTGAACCAGACTACAAGGAGAATGGCAGAAAACACTATGGGGGAGGCACATGGTAAAAAAATGGCAAGTCGTTGTATGCCATCATAAGGATTTTAGATGAGATTTTCCTCTAAGTGAGATGGAAAGTGAATGGATAGTTCTCCCTGACATTTTAAAAGGATGCATCTGGCTGCTAGGTGGGAAACAGTAAGAGATCAAGGTAGAAGTAGAGGAAGCAGAAAGCTGGTTAATATTTCATAAATATCTCTAGTGTCTATCAGTAAAGATGGCGATATTTGGCCAAATTCTGATTATATTTGAAGACAAAGTTAGTAGGATTTCCTAACAAATTGAATAACCAAGGCTTGTGGAAAAGGAAAGAATCTAGGGTCGGGCGCCGTGGCTTAAGCTTGTAATCCCAGCACTTTGGGAGGCCGAGATGGGCGGATCACAAGATCAGGAGATCGAGACCATCCTCGCTAACACGGTGAAACCCCATCTCTACTAAGAAATACAAAAAAAAAAAAAAAAAAAAAACTAGCCAGGCGACGTGGTGGGTGCCTGTAGTCCCAGCTACTCGCGAGGCTGAGGCAGGAGAATGGCGTAAACCCAGAAGGCGGAGCTTGCAGTGAGCTGAGATCTGGCCATTGCACTCCAGCCTGGGTGACAGCAAGACTCCGTCTCAAAAAAAAAAAAAAAAAAAGAATCTAGGATAACTCCAAGTATTTGGCCCAAGCAAACAGAAAGATGGAGTTGTTGGTTACTGTGTTTTCCTCCGGTCAAGCTCAGCTGAACAGGTGTAGTCATACATAGGCAGAGTAGATTTAACCAGATTTGAGGTTTTTCCTGTTGAATACAATGGTGGGAGTGTTTTGAGGATACTGCAAATGAATAATTATCCTGATGGAAGATGGGATATAAGTTGCACAAGGAGAGACCTTAGCAGATGTAGGGCATGACAGAAAGAGAAAAGGCATATGGTTGGTAGACGGAAGGTCTCTGTGGGACTGAAGAATTGATGATAATAATGTAACAGAGGGTGAGATGAAAACGTCTGAAGTGGTGGTCAGAAAGTAGGGTGGTCATGTTTTTTCCTTTGTTCCGTAACTGTTGTAGTCTGTTCTTATGCTGCTAATAAAGACATACCAAAGACTGGGTAATTTATAAAGGAAAGAGGTTTAATTGTCTCACAGTTCAGCATGGCTAGGGAGGCCTCACAATGATGGCAGAAGGCAAACGAGGAGCAAAGTCATGTCTTACATGGCAGCAGGCAAGAAAGCTTGTGCAGAAAAACTCCTACCTATAAAACCATTAGCTCTCATGAGACTTATTCCCTCGAGAGAACAGTATAGGGGAATTTGACCTCATGATTCAGTTATCTCCACCTGGTCCCACCCTTGACGTATGGGGATTACAATTCAACCTGAGATTTAGATGCGGGCACAGTGAAACCATATCAATAGCAATCCTTTTTTTCTCAGTTGAATAATATTTGAGAAGAGTTACAAGTGAAATGAAACAAATTCCATACCTACCTCTTCAACTACCATCCCATGTGTCAACCCCTCTCCGTGGTTAAGATTCTTGAAAAAGTCTCCTTATTCAGCTTCTGCATTCTCCATGTTTACTTCTTAATTCCATATGGTAAGGCTCCCATTCACAACATAGCAAGGCAAAATTTTGTTTGCTACAGCTTTCAACACTACCTTGAAGCCAGCTAAAAAAGTCTACTCCTTTTGATTTATGACATCTCTTCAGTCATTTGTATCTCTCATTCCTACATTACATATCCCCAATTTCTTCAATTATTCCTTATTACATAGTTTGTAGCTACTTTGAAACCTGAGGCTCTCAGCAGGATGTGTTCTAATTTGTCTCTTAACATATGTCTCTAACTCTCTTAAGATATAATGTTCAGTATTATTCAGAAATAAGAAGAAATGAAGTACTGGTGGATGCTACATGGATGAACCCTGAAAACTTTATGCTAACTGAAGGCAGCCAGTCACAAAATACTATATACTATATGATTCCTTTTTTATAAAATGTCAGATAGGCAAATAGAAAGAGACAGAAATTAGATTAGTGGTTTTCTAGGACTGGGGAAAGATAAAGGATTGGGGATAATGGCTAAGGACTGCAGAGCTTCTTTTTGTGGTGATGAAAATATTCTACAATTCATTGTAATCATGGTTGCACAACTCTGTGAATATACTGAAAGCCACTGAAGTGTATACTTTAGGCGAATTCTATGGCATATGACTTATATCTCAAAAAAGCTTGAACCTGGGAGACAAGGTTGCGGTGAGCTGAGATCGTGCCACTGTACTCCAGCCTGGGCAACAAGAGTGAAACTTCGAAGTAGAGTGCTTTAACCTCTATAATTTCAATTTCACTCTGTATAAAACAGATAAATAATATCTGCTCTACCTCCTCCTTGACAAGGTTGTTGAATCATATTTTGCAACATCATAATTATGTAAGTTATTAGCTTGAGTGACTCTCACCACCTCACATTTGGATTACTAACACATTTCACTTGCTGGTAACCCATTTGTTTTGCATGTAGTGGTAAGAGGGTTTTAAAATTTTTTTGTTTTTTTAACATGTACTACCCAACTCAGGAGAGAATTTACATTAGTATCCACTTAGTACTAGTACTAAGTACCCACTGTACTAGCACTTAGTACCCACTGTATCAAGTCCAACTCTTCACCTTAGCATTTAAAGCTGTCTTCCAACTTTGTCCCATACATCTCATCATTCTTTACACCAACTTCGTCCCACACATCCTATCATTCTTCACAGCCAAACTACTTACAATTATAAAACCATTGTTTTCTCTTTCATGTATCTTGCATATTAACTGTTTAGCTGGTTACTCCCCTCAAACAAAATATACTCTACTATGGCCTGAATGTCTCCAAAGCCCTAACCCACAATACGATGGTATTTGGAGTTGGAACATTTGGGAGGTAATTAGATTTGGATGAGGTCTTTAGAGTGGGGCCTTTAATATGGGGCCTTTATGAGAAGAGGAGAGACTAGAATGCTTTCAAGTTCTCTCTTGTTCTTGCTCTGCCACGTGAGGACACAGCAAGAAAGAGGCCATCTGCAAGGCCGCAGCAGAATCCTCACTGAGGAACTGAATCAACTGGCACCTTAATCTTAGATTTACCAGCCTCCAGAACGGTGAGAAATATATTCCTATTGTTTCAGTCACTCAGCTTATGGTATTTTTAGGGAAGCCTGAACTAATACTTCTTTAAACTCCCCACCAATATCCTGTTATCACCTCCTTCACACTTTTTTTTCAAAACTTTCTTATCTTAGAACTTCCCCCCATACTGATCAGTTCATTACTCTGCATCCTTTTAGGAATTTTGCTACGTATAAATCTAATTTGCTGTTCTTATTCATTTATGTATTACATTTTAACTCACCTATTTGACTAACTTCAAAGGACAGAAGTAACGTCACCTATTTGACAAACTTCTGTTATACCTTCATTTCTTCAAAACAAGTTTTGTAGTAATTTCTACCAATATTCAGCCACCACTGCTGCTTCTTTTGCTGAAACTATTGGTTCCACACTCTGGTCCAAACTTAATAGGAAAGACTCACCATAAAAGATAATCAAGAATGGTTAATACACAGTATGTTGAAATTTAAATTCCTTAAGTTTAATTCCAGAGTTCTGATACACATTAGCATTTAGAGTGCCAAGAATTACACTGTAGAAGGTAAGTACATTTAAAGATTGTTCCTTCTTGTTGTTATATTACAAAAGATTATAGTTGAGGCAGATCTTGAAATTGCATCTCATCAGCCCAGCAGGTGGTGTGACTCCCATAGGAGAACAGGAAAGGACATGTCCCATAAGGAGGTAACTCAGAGTCTCTGCTAGCTCACAAGCGTGGTCTCAGTGACCTACTCGAAAGCTATTCTGCTTGTATCATCAGTTCAGCCTCACCTTAGAAAACTCAAGCCCAGTTTTCCCAAATGATTTTTAGATAATAAGATTTCCAGATGAAAACCAGGGGGCATTTCCCAATTTTTAATACATCAAGGAAGATGTTTTTCCTTGCTACCAGTCCCATTTTCTAATCAGTTAACGCTTCCTGTGATATCTGTAGGGGAAAGGTGTAGTGCAATTGACAGGGAGAGATGAGATCTTAAGCCACTGCTCATTCATTGGGTGATGAGTAGTAATGCCTCCTGCAGGCCACAGGAACTTATCTCGGGCCGATCAGTTACAGCTGGAAGGATGGGGCCATAGCACCATAAATGCACTCATTTTATGGGCAAAGAAGCTAAGGCCTGTAAAAATGACATGCCCAGTGGTACAGGAGTTATAAACACGGTAATAAATATTGGCTCAAAATTTGGCATGGAAGCTTATGTGCTGCTCTAGAGGAGATCTGCTATGATGTGGAGATTGGCTTGTTGTGGGTGTGTTTTATTGCTCTTATCATTTAAAAGTACTTTTTGATTATTTGTCTCCCATTTTTTTAGGTTACAAGGAAATCCTTCAAAATGAGTTCTTGTGAAAAACCTGAGAATGGAAGGAAGGAGAGAGGAATAGGAAGAAGGAAAGAGAAGCAAAAGGTAGGAAGAAAGTTGACCTTGCTGCCCTTTCCTAGTCTCCTCCCCCGACTTTCCTGTTCTCCACTGCGCCCATCTCTGGTTTCACCAGGCTCCATTCCTTCCCCAGCTCCCTGTTTCCCATGGCCCTGAAAGCCAGCCGACAGGGATTTGCATTTTGAAAAGCCTTGCGTGGCTGCCAGCGCTGGGCATGCTCAAACGCCCAGAACTGGCTTTTTTCGGCAACTTTGGCAGCTCTCCCACCCCCACCCGAAGGGGCAGGTACGCACAGCTCCCTCGGTGTGAGTAAACGGAAAGAAATTACCCCACTCCCGCCCAGGGCAGAAGGCCACAGGCCCGCGGGGCAGTGTCGTGCTCCGGGGAAGCTGCCAGGGGGCGCCGGGCCCTCGGGGGTGTCGCGGCGCCGGGGCAGTGGGCCGGGGGGCGCGCGCGCCCCTCCGAGGGGGCGCTGTCCAAGGGCACGTGCGCGGGCGCGCGCTCTGGGAGTGGTCGCGGGGTGGCGGGAGGGGCGGGCAGGGGAGTGGTCGCGGGGTGGCGGGAGGGGCGGGCAGGGGAGTGGTCGCGGGGTGGCGGGAGGGGCGGGCAGGGGCGGGGCCGCGGCGGCGCGCGAAGGCCGAGCTCGGCTGGGCTTGGCAAGGCTGCGGCGCGGCCACCGGCGGGAGGGCAGCAGCGGCTGTACCCAGAGCTTCAAAACCCCAAACCGGGGACTTGGGGGCGCTGAGCCGGACCGGGAAGCAGAGCCTGGCCGTGAGGAACAGCCGCCCGTTGCTCTCTGCCCCTCTGCGGACGGCGTCTCTCTCGACTCCTCTTAGGAAGTCGGGGGTGGCGTGGCCCCCGTCGGGAGGCGTTCGAACGCCCGCTCCGAGAGAGAAAGGATTCCCCTGTGCTTGGAGCCCGCACTCGGGCGCGGAGGGAGCGGCGGCAGGCTCTCGCTCTCGGCAACATGGGCTGCACGCTGAGCGCCGAGGACAAGGCGGCGGTGGAGCGGAGTAAGATGATCGACCGCAATCTCCGCGAGGACGGCGAGAAGGCGGCGCGCGAGGTCAAGCTGCTGCTGCTTGGTAAGGGCGGCCGGGTCGGGGACCCCGGGTCGGCGGGGGACCGAGCGCGGCGCTCCGCGGTGACCGCTGCGCGGCCCTCCGCGTTTGGAAACCCGGAGGGAAGGGGAGGAAGCGCCCGAGGAGGCTTCTGAGCCGGAGCTGTGTCTGGCGGTGCGGCGCCGAGGCGGGTCCTCCTCTCCGGCTATCCGGCCTCCCTCCGCCCCGGCGGGCGAGGACTCCCCGCGGTGGGGCGGGCGCGTCACTTCACTCGGATGCCTTCGGCGACCCAGCAAAGAGCCCAGGCGCGAGTCCGAGGCGGCGGGTCCTGTGAAACCCTTTGCTTTGAAGTTCAGCTCAACCTTACAAAGACGAAGGGGCATTCGCGGCTAGAAAATAACCGCTCCCCCCCCCACCGCCGTCCCCAGCCCCCTCCCGGAAAACCCTTCTTCGTGTGAGGTGTGGGTTGTGTTTCGACTGTGGTTTTCTCATGCCCAGAGTGCCACGTTTGGTGAAATCAGTGCACCTTTTGTGGGGTCTCTGAGATGGGGCTGAAATGTCTTTCCCGTTAACTTCCTATGGCGACTCCTTAAGTGGTCAAGGAGCATCGATTACATTCCGCCTGCGCTGGGGAAAGGCTGCGCTGGATGCGTGATTTTTCTTGCTGTGGGGGCATGGAAGCCACCCAAGTGGGGTTGGGAAGCTTTACTTTAGTAGTAGGCAAGGCAGATACTCGAGTGGTGAAAACTGCTGTGAAAGGAGCGAGAGGGTCACGCCAGACAACAGGGTTCTCCCTCCGCTGCCACCGTTTCTGATGAATGAGATTTGCCAGATACACGCAAGGCTTTTATTTGTTCTTCTCACTGTTCTGTTCGTGAAACGCTACGTGGAGGTCTTTTCCAAATGTTTGACGGGGAAGGAAATAAAAAAGAGTAAACCAGGGTTTTCATTGAGGGAAGCAGTAGGAAAATATTCACAGGTTAAGATTTGTGAGTTAGGGTTTTCTTTTGTTTGCATGTTTTCTTCTCACACTCTAGGTATTTAGATGAAAAATTTCTCAGAATCTTCATTTGCATTTGCAAGGACTGCTTTTATTTTTATACCAGTTATAATAAAAAAGAAATGTTGCACAAACCTGTTTTCAGTAAGCTTCTGTTTCATTGGTTTAATGACTGCAGAAAAAATGGTGGGTTTTTTTCTCCATTACTAGTAGGCTTGGGAGCAGCAAAGTTGGCATGACTAAAAGTAATAATGATCTGAGTCATTTTGCAAGTAAACTGTGAAATAACTTTGCATTTTAAAGACCTGCGTGGCTTTTTTCACCCTCTCGCCCCCAACATAAGTCTTTCTCAGTTAATGCTGTTGCCTAAGTTTTTACATTAATAAGAAATACTGTGTTTTGAGGAGGTTAGTGTAACTGCTTCTCTTGTGAATTGAATGTGAGTTAGATATGAAATAAAAGGATTAAAAAGTTTTTTTCTTGCAGTTTTTGCTCTCCTGGTGTGATACGTTGTTTCATTGTATTTCTGTGTGACTCTTAGTTTGAGCCAGCCATCCACCATGTTTAAAGCAATTGAGAAATGAATCATCTGGTCGTGGTGTTTTGTCCTTTAATTAGGTGACTGTTAGGGATGGACTAGAATAAAGGTCCCAGGAGGAGGCTTTTGCTTGTGTTCAGAAGAGATCAGTGTGTCTTAACCTTAGCACGGTTGGCATTTGGGGCCGGGGAATTCTTTGTTGTGCAGGTTGTTTTTGTGCATTGTAGGATGTTCAGCAGCATCTTTGGCCTCCACTCATTAGATGGTAGTAGCAGTCCCCCAAACTATGAGCTCCAAAAGCGTTTCCACATATTGCTAGAAGTCCTCTGGGGGCAAAATACAGCCTTAGTTAAGGACCACTGTTCTAGATTAACACTTAAATATAATTGAATGTATAATGTAGAATCAGAAGGTGAATCTTTACAGTCATCATAGTGAGTTCAGAGAAAGATGTAGCAGAGGCCTCATTTTTCAGAAGGAATTATGGAGTTCTTATTTCTGTTTCGTTTTTGGTTTTTTTTGAGACGGAGTCTTGCTCTGTCGCCCAGGCTGGAGTGCAGTGGCCGGATCTCGGCTCACTGCAACCTTCGCCTCCTCGTTCGAGCGATTCTCCTGCCTTAGCCTCCTGAGTAGCTGGAACTACGGGTGCCTGCCACCATGCCTGGCTAATTTTGTGTTTTTAGTAGAGACCGGGTTTTCCCATGTTGGCCAGGCTTGTCTCGAACTCCTGACCTCAGGTGATCCGCCAGCCTCGGCCTCCCAAAGTCCTGGGATTACAGGCGTGAGCCGCCTCGCCTGACCAGAATTCTTATTTCTTTAAATCAGTACTAGCACCATTAGAAATATTTCAGAACGGTTTTTAGAAATCTCTGGGTGACTGAATTCTTTCGGCTGTCTTTTCTAGCTTTGGTCTTTTGCTTTTCCCTACCTCGCTGGAAATCCTGGCTGTCCTGCTGGCCCAGCACTCTGCTCTGTCTTATCCCCGGTCTACTCTACCCTTTTGCCCAGAGTTCCAGCACCCTTCCTGTAAACAGAATGCTGGCTTACTTATTCCAGAAATTCAATTCTTGGAATGTTTGAAGACATTGTTTTCCTAATTTGACCTTAGTAGTGAATTGTGACCTTTGGTTCTTTTTTGAATCCTTAAAGCATATGTATAAACAGCTCATTGAAATAATTCCATGTAAAACACGGCAATGGAATCAACTAGAAATGTAAAATCGTTTCTAGGTAATGTATAACCAGTGCCACAGCCATTTACATTAGATCTTGTTCCTTTTCACTTTTTCTATTTTTCTCATCAAATGATGTTTTTTAAATTTAAGGTGTAAAAGCTCTAAAGTACGTTAAAGACAGTCTGTAAATATATTGTGTTTTTTTCTTAAGGAATGTATTGTCATTTTAGACAGTGGGGCTGAGTAATTTAGATATGAGACTTGCACACTGTTAGTAAAGATTTTGGCACTGAGTGTCTATATGATTTAAATCAGAGGTATTTCAATATACTGAGCGGTGAATTAGGCCTTAAAAGAAGAGGACCTAGTCTAATCATTGGCACTAAGGAAATTAGGCCAGAGTTTGGGTTGTTTGTCTTTTTGGTTTAGTTTTTATGCTTATTAGGATGACAATACTTAATACAGAAACTTATTTTAAAGAAGTAAGTAATAATGAAATTTTTTAAATATAATAATGTCTACTTGTTGAGGAAATTATTTTTTATTATATCTTTGAGAATGTTTTAATTTATCATCCTTCTAAGGGCATTAAAATTAAGCTTATGCTTTATTTCAGTAGGTAACTATAGTGTACTACTTAGCACTTACTAAATGTTTTATGTGTTTTGAGAACATAAGAGATGATATACAAATAAATTTGTATATCATCAATTAATTTTCTCTTCCAAAGCTTTGAGCAGTATTCTCCTTTATTCCACCTCACTATCCTTCCTTCCGCTCCACTCACCCTCATATACAAAATTCGACACCCTTATCTCCTTCTTTAGCTTGGTTTAAATATTCCAGGTTTAGGAGAAAATGAGCTGAGGGATTGGATTTCTTCTGTTTGGTGGATATTTTTCTATTGCTACCACTGGCCAGCTCTTTGGGATGCTGCGTCTTTAATCTTCACTCCTTTTAAACTTGCCCTGTGACTTCCCCTAGTTGAGAAATTTTGGCATTGCAGGGCTTTTGATTTTTCATTGCTTTGACTTTCTTAGAATTGGTTTAGGATCTTAGATGTCAAAAAGCCCATTTCCTTGAATAAATGGACCTGGTATTTCAGTATGGGTTGTGTGCTTCTCTCTCATGGTGTACCTTGTATTAGCAGTTACTTTAATAAGAAGCCACAGGTGGTTTAAGAGTTTATTTTGGAATTGGTGATTTTTTCTGTACCTTCTGTTTTTCATTTTCATATTCATAGTTCAATTGCTTCTCTGCCTCTAGCAGCCTAATTTCAGTAGGCTTTCCTGCTTCTTGTCTTTCCCTCTAGCCTATTCTTTCTACTGTAGATATCATGCTGCTTCCTTACTCAAAAACCTTTGTTGACTTTTCCGTTTCCTGCAGAATAAAATCTTTTAGACTTGGTTTCCCTCTACCCTTATACTTTTTCCTTAGGGCACCCTTCTCCTCCAAACAAACTGTTGGCATATGTTAAAGCATATTTGTACTTGATTTCTGGTGGTGGTTAGCCTTCTGCCCAGCCTGTTTTCCTACTGCTGTGAGCACTTTAAAGGCAGAATTTTTGTAGGTTTTCTTTGAATTCTTAACAACCCTTCTATTTTATCATGTGTAAAATGACTTCTTAATTATGTAAAATTATTTTGCTGGAATGTAAACTTTTTGCTCTGCTGTTTTCATTATCAATGAGAGCAAATAACTGCCCAGCCAAATTATGTAAACAAAAAAGGAATAGTAAATTATGTGATGACCACAGTGAACACATCGCATTTAAAATCAAATTGTTTAGTTTAAGATTTTTTTTCATATAGAGAGCTTTTCACAGTCATTGTATTTGATAAATTAAAGTTGTGAAAATGATAATGGATATTCATTGGAGGAGGGTCTGCTATGTTGCAATTATGGGATTTTGCCCTGCAAATTTTTTTTTTTTTTTTTTTGTAAAGGTGGATCTCATTTTCTGATTTTTATTTTTGGCCCCAATTTCTGATGCATAAAAAGTATGACTCTTGTTGAATGTCTTAGTGATAGGAAATATGCGTGTCTTACAGAATGTAATAGATGTTATGTAAACCTGAAAAAGACCACTGTAATTTTTTAAACAAAAATTGTGTATTCAACCACAACCTTAATTTTTATTTTGTAATACGTTTCTAACTGCCTTGGAAAATTCTATGTACAGCAAATTCACACGGGAAGACCTGAGTGTACTTGAGTGTATTTACAGATTTCTTGGTCACATGTTCTGGCATGCCATTAACCAATGTATGACTCCCCAGAGTTTGACACGATGAAGTTCAGATCCCAGACTCCAGTTGAGTCTTATGAACTAAGGTCAGCTCTACTTAATCTTTTAGTGCTCGGACTGCTTTCTGACCTAACTTGTTAGTACCAATTAAAAACCTTAATGGATATAGGGCAGAAATAATTTTAAAATGAATGTTCGTTACCATAAATGTAGTGACTTAACGCAAAATTTATTGTCATCCAGTTGTGGAGGTTAGAAGTCCAAGAAGGGTTTCCACTGGGCTAAAGTCAGGTTGTCTATAGGGCTTCTTTTCTTCTGGAGATTCTAGAGGTGAATCCATTCTCTTGCCTTTTTCAACCTCTTCAGAGGCTGCCTGCTTTCATTGGCTCATGGTACCTTCTCCATCTCAAAGCCAGCAATAGCTGGTGGAGTCTTTCTCATGTGGCATCACTCTCCAGCCTCCCCTTTTCACTTGGAAGGAGCCTTGTAATTACATTGGGCCCACCCGCATAATCCAAGTTAATAGCCCCATCTCAAGATCACATCTGCAAACCTCATTTTGCCCTGTGAGGTGACATATTCACAGGTTTCGTGGATTGGGACATATTTATCTTTGGGGACCATTATTTTGCCTAGCACAGTCAGTCCTCTGGCTCCCAAAGGTTGGTGTCCATCCTGCATGCAAAATGCATTCATCCTCTCCCAACAACTCCGAAAGTCTCAACCCAATACAGCCACAACTTGACTGCAGAATCTCAACCAGGCTCTGGATCTAACTCAGGAATGGGTGAGATTCTGAATTTAATCCATACTGGGACAAAATTCATATCTGTTTGTGGACCTGTGAAACTAGCAAACAAGTTATCTGCTCCCAGAATATGGTGAGTCAGGCATAGGTTATCATTAAATGGAAAGAAAAAAGGAGTCACGAGTTTTGAGCACTTTCAAAACTCCTTTAGGTTTCAAGGGCTGGGAATAGTTCTCTGTGACCCTTTGCTCCACCCTCTGGGTACTGAACTTCTCCATTCTTGGGAGTCATCCTTCTTTTCTAATCAAGGGTGGTAGCACCTGTATGCTGCTTATTACTTTTATCAGCCTGTTTCTTGCCTGTGGAATTACGAGGGTCTGACAGCATTATTTCATTTCATATTCTTTTACTTCACTTTTTTCCTCTCCCGTTTTACTGTAACCAGCAAGAAAAAACAAAAACAAAAAACTGGCCACATCTTCAATACTTTGCTTGGAAATCTCTTCATCTTAGTGTCCAGGTTCATAGCTTATAAGGTCTGCTTTCAATATAACTGCTGGACTTAATTCAGCTAGGCTTTCTGCCAGTATATAACAAGGATCCCCCTTCCTCTAGTTTCCAATAACATGTTTCACCTTTCTTCCCATCCAAGTCCTCATCAGCAGCAGATTTAAGGTTCATGCATCTAGCAATAGTGTGTTCATGATAATTCACGTGTTTTCTAAGATGATAATGTTTCATCTACCAGGCTCCTCACTTCCTTCTGAGCCCACACTGGGAGAGACATTAACATCGTATTTCTACTAACAGTATGTCAAGGCTACCTAGACTTTTTCTGTTATGCTTCTCAAAATTCTTTCAGCCTCTGCCTGTTGCCCATTTCTGCATTTTTAGGTGTTATAGCAGCACCACACTTCCCATTATCTTCATTGATATATATAACTTTTGAGAGTGCAAAATGATTGTAATTTTACATTCTCCCGTCCCTTATAATTTATGTGACTATCATGGTAACACTAAAAGCACCAGTTTCTTACATATCATATGGAACCCATGGTGTTACTCAAGTCGTAATGTGAAACAATAAAGCTCTTCTTTGCCTTTTCTTCATTGACGTTTTTCCTGATCATCCAGTCTAAATTAGTCTTCCTTCCTCTCCCTTCCAAATAATACTGAAATCATCTTGTACTTTTATTTTTTATTGTCTGTTGCCTTTCTCTATGGCATGGGCCCCATCAGAACATGAATCTTGTCAGACTTATCACCTGATGGGATGGTGCATAGTAGCCGTTTCGTAATTGTTGGTTAAATGAATTGATAAATTGTTGAACATTAATTTTGACTAGTTTTCTTTTAAAGGGAAAAATTGGTACATATTCTTTGTGCTTTGGGTATTTTGAGTGAAATTTGACCCAATATATATCTTGCTGTATTACAGTAATGAAAACCTACTACATTATTCCTAACACAGTTCTAAAAAGCAAATTAATTTTGAGTACCATCTTGTTACGTGATCAAAAAAATATGATTCTTGGTAAATAAGTGGTAGAGTGAAATGTGATTTTCATATTTGTATGTTTTGGGAACTTTGTTTTTAACAGTATTGTTGCCTTGCTGCTTCACGTGTTATTTAGATGCTTTCTTAAAATGCGTACACTATTGCAGTGAGGCATTTAATATATACTCACAACTATATATTTCACACTGGATGATGTGAATCTAGTAAACCTCAGCTTTCAGGAGCCAGCAGGCTGCTCAGAAGCTCACCACCAGTCTCTTCTTTATGTCTTGCTTGTTCTCATGTGGTGAGAATGGCCACTGGTAACATTTGTAAAGTGTGTTCTATGCTTTTCATGTCCAATTACGCTTTAGCCTTCCCCGATCCTTAAGAGAATTTACAGTCTACTTGGGGAAGTACTATATATACATAAAAATAAGTCCTCATAATGTTAAATGGGGAAGAAAAAGAATAAAATAGATACTAGGTAGGGGAGGTGAGTGTCAGTATTGGGACTTCATTGTTGATCTTGCGCGGCGGAGGTGGAGGTAGCCTGCCTTTCAGATACCACTTTGGTTATAAATCTGTCAATTTCCTTCATGTATTTCTGAACCTACTATTTAACCCCGATTGGGTATAAGCTTTGTGTTGTATGAAAACTTATAATTTAGAAGTGACTTTGCTATGTATGAATTTAGTTTTCAAACATTTTCCATGTCTAAGGAATTATTTTTCCCTCCAAGGTTTATTTAGCTCTGTAGAAAGACTTTCCAGATAGGAAAGGGGAGTTGACTTCGAACTCTGGTGGTAAAAGGTTTCCCATGAGATCTTGGGCAAGTTACCAAATTTTTTAAGCTTTGGTTTTTTCTTCTATAAATGCTGGATAATAAATATATCTACTTCACAGGGCTAGGGACAAAGTCAGCTAATGCATCTGAAGTACTTAGAATACTACATGGTACATACGTTCTTAATAATTATAGGCTGTTATTATAAATACTTTAGAAACTCTCTGGAATCAGCCCTCCCTTGCAGTTTCATCCATTTATGGTCATAGACATTAAATTCTTTTTATTGGCTTTTCTTAGCAAGGATGTGTGTGTGTGTGTGTGTGTGTGTGTGTGTGTACATGTATATGTATATATAGTGAAGACTTCAGGAAGTATAAATTCAGTTTTAAACATTAGTTTCTAATCCCACCATAACTTCCTTGAGGGACTTGGATTTATCTTAACAGCCTCCTTACTGGGACTAGACCAGGTAAATATCTGTGCTGTGTTAAGAATTCTATAGAGAATGCGCTCTAAGTAATCAGAAGACTTTACAAATGTTATAAAAGGAATTTTCTCTTCATTTTATTATCCATTTTTAGAATTAGTGCAGTGATTTCTTGCAAACCTTTTTTTTTTTTGGAAAATAAAGCTGTTTGTGTAAATTATGAAACGTTGAGTTCATTCAAAAGATGGTGCCATTTCTCAGAGGAATTTATGACAACTTTCTGTACTGTTGACTCAAAGAGATTCCTGATAGAACTCCAGGATTATAATGGATTTACTTTTAGGAGAAGCATCTCTTGAAAAGTGGTGGTAACCTTGATAGAGAAACAGTGAATCATTGAATCTGTGATAGTATTTGTTCCTTTTAACAAATTGTAAAAGGAGTTCCTTAAGACTTACGTCTTGAATTGTATGAAACTCCTCCTGTTACCCTTGCCTCACTAAAGTACAGTCCAGAATTTTTTCTAGTAACTAATCTATATTATGTATTTTTCTTGTTTGGGCACATGCATCTTATTTGACAGCTGCTGCTGAAGGCTTACTAATTTTGTTCTTCATGGAAGAACAGCAAAAGAGGGATGGAACTTGTAAGTAAATCTACAGTTAAAATCAATATAATGTAGTAGGAGTTAAAAGAAAACTGCCTTCTTATATGGTTTCAAAGTTAATCTAATTCCAAGAATTACATTTATTTCAGTATAGCTTAAAATTGGTCCATGTGTACTAGCTCACTTACATTTTCACAAACTGAGCACATTAATCAGCAGTCAGATCAAGAAATGTATGCAAGGGTTATTTTGTTACTGTAAAAAGTAATGCTGGTCAGTAAAGTTGCTGGGACTATAAGATGGTGCTCCTTTAATTCAAGACCGACACTGTGCACTTGCCTCCATCCATTTGTCCTCTCTTGCTTCCAGCACCTTTTTCCATCCACCTGATTCTCTAGTGTCTTCACACTACTTTAAAGACTCCTGTGTCCTGGTCTCAAGTCATGCCTAGCTTTAAAAGTGATAAAATCCAAGTAATACACCCCTTAAGTACTTTTTAATCTGTTGTTTTCTAATTTAAACTTTTCAGAATATTCAGAAAAATAGGCAGCATTCATATTTTTCCTTTTTCACTTTCTAGTCAGTCTTTGAATTACTTTCAGCTTTAAATTATTGACTTTCTGATTGATATAGAAGTATTGAGAAATAGGCAGTCGTGTGTAACCTTATCAATCTATATCTATATACGTTTTAAAGAGGTAATGTGGTGTCTGTTCCCGTGTACTTCTCTCCTTCTGGAGTTCCTTTTGTGTGAAGGTCGGGCTTCTCATTTGAACTTATTTGTAACTTCTTTGTGGTTTTTATCTTTTTGTGCTACTTACACATTTTCTAGGTTCATTTTTATCCAGTTGGTAATAACTAATCTGCCTATTGATATATTGAGCTTTACATTTTAGTGGTGAAATTTCTATGTCTAAAAACCATTTCTCATCTTTAGCTTGAAAAAGTATCCGTTATTCTACTTTATTTTCTGGCTTTTTCAAAGCCATTTTCATTATACTGTATCTATTTCATAGTCTGAAAAACTGTTTTTGAAGTTCTTGAGCTTCAGTTATTTCTGGTGTCTTGACTCTGCCTCGCAGTAAATTGTGTCCTCTTGTAATTTTTTATTTGTGAACATGTATTAAGCAGTACATTGTCTGTGTGAATCCTGTATACTCTGCGTTGGCTGCAGCTTTCCTTTCCATCTCATGGATGCTGTGGCCTTCTTATTTGGTTTTCCCCAGGCAGCCCTTTCCTGTAGAGTCAGTATGAGGTAGCCAGGTTCTCAGCTGTTTCGAATGCTTTGCCTTCCCTTGTTATCTCAAGCATCAGGAAAATTATATGTTGCATACATTGTACAGAGGTCCCATGGTGTTGGGGAAAGGTCAGCTCAGGCATTCCCTCTGCTTAGCCACAATTCATCATACTGCTTGAATATGTGTTGCTGCCTAGGAGACTTTCTTAACCCAAACAGACCCCCCTGCCTTTAGCAGTTTCTTCATCTTCTCTGACATACAATTCAACTTTGGCCCAGAGAGGAGATTAAGGTACCGGTCTGACTCTGCCTCTCTTTTCCCCATCTGCCTTCTGCAGTTGCTCCTAACTGAATGCCCTATAGCTCCCAAGCTTGCAGGCTGTGCCACAGGATGCCTAGGAAAGTAAGCCACTTGTACTCTTCCATTTTTGTCTGGATGACACCAGTGTCTGCTTCTTCTCCCATTATTCATGTAAATGCAAAAGAGAAAAAAAGCACTTTAATAATTTTGAAGAATTTCTCATATTACATTCTCTATTGTGTCTGGCTCTGAAGTTAGGTTTTTGTGTTTTTTTTCCCACAGTTATTCCTACTGTATGTCCTTGCTGCAATCCATGTGCTGACCTTATTTTTTTAGAGCTCGTTCTTTTTAAAGTTAAACTTTACTATGCATAGAAATAATTTTGAAACTTTCAAAATGCAGATTCTCATTGAGTAGGTCTGGGGTGGGGCCTGAGATTCTGCATTTCTCACAGGCTCCCGGGGTGCTTGTATTGCTGAGCCACAGTCCAGTCCATCTCACAGTCCTAGAGGAGGTGATCTTCTCTGCTTCTTTTCCATTTATCCATTTCATAAGCATTTCTCACGTCTTATCTGGCCTTTGCCACATTCATGGAAACTATCACTTTATCAGTAAAGTATTTAAAACAGTGCCTTGCACAGAGTAAACATTCATGTTTTAGATATTCACATGTACATGCACACACATATATCTATCACACTTATTATTGCTGTTTTATAGTTAAACTTCTTTTAATGTTAGTCTAGAAACTTGTTTTAGTAGTGCATTTTGAGAGAAACCATTTGGTATCATCTTACATGGAAACATCCACTTCCTTAGGAATGACCAAAAACTATAATTAGTTATAATGAATCTTGTATGATTTGGCAAGAGTTTTTTAAGTGGAGTTCTTTTGATGATACGATTTTTCAGGTCAGGCTGAAAGAGCCCCAATGATAATGTTTTTCTGACTGTTTTCCTCTGGTAATGTTTGTGACAAAACTCCTTTGTCATAAATAAATATAGTTGCTGGTGCAGACTGAATGTTTGTATTCCCCTGAAATTCACATGTCGAAACCCTAACCCCCAATATGATAGTATTTGGAGATGGAGCTTTTGGGAAGTAATTAAGGTTAGATTAGGTCATGAGGGCTGGTCCTTCATGATGAGATTAGTGTCTTTGTTTTTAAAAAACAGACACTGGAGCTCTCTTGCTTGTACCAAGAAGTGACCATATGACACATAACTCAGTGAGGACCCTCACCAAGAAACACACCATTCTGGCCCCCTGATGTGATCTCCAGGAGCTTCTTGACCTATGAGAAATAAATATTTGTTGTTTAAGCCACCCAGTATAGTTTTCTGTTATAGCAGGCTTCACTGACTGAGATAGTTGCCAACTCTGATTAAGTTTACAGTCATTGGACCTGAAATAATCATGCTGCTTTCCTATCATTTCAGCTCTTCTGATCTGTAGGTGTTGCATACAACGTGATTTCCATACTTTTAAAAGGGAGTTTTGATCTTAGAAAACTATCCTTCATGTTTAGTGACAAGTAATTGCAAAATAAGAATTATTTTGTGATTACAGCGTGTGTTCTATAGCTTCTGCTTTCATCATAGTATCGTTTGCTGGTTGGGCTTAGTTGCAGTTATGACATCTGGTTCTTATGAAACGTGTAAATTCATTCAACAAATATTTATAGAATGCCAGTTCTACGGCCTGCATTTTCTAAATATGTGGGAATGGAAGTCTTTGGGAAGCTGATATATTAAAGTACATAACACATTATTGGAACATTTCACCATTAGGTGAAACAATATGTTTTGTTGTTGTTGTTGTTATGTTTAAATGTAAAAACTGGACTGTGGGTTTACTCTCTCATTTGTCTTAATATGCCTTTGTAGTAAATCATCTTAACGATGTTTTAGATGAATGCAGTTTATAGGTCAAGTTGAGTTTTACTGCTTTTTGCCAAAAACTATTTCAGACTTTCAGAGCTAAGCACTAGGTAAATGGACTCCACAGTAATTTATACTGTGCACATGGTGATGCTTGGAATTTTAGAATTAATTCTCTGGAAAGTTGTCAACTGACAAATGTCCATTGTAGATAGACTTAGCAGTCCCATCTGAAATAACTTGAACTGTAATTTAAAAAGTAGTATAGAAAGAGCAATTCTGGAAAATATAAAACTCTCAAAAAGATCTTAATAGTGGTCCCCTTTGGAGAATCGGTAGGACTTAGGCTTTGTAATTCATAGAATTGTGTAGATTTTGCATTGTATTTGGGTATATGTTGATGTTTATGTCCATCAGTGAAAAAAATATTATTTTAAAATTAAAACAAAACAAAAAACTTAGAAAATTAGAGCATCTGAATAATTTTGTCATATAAGCAACCTTAACTTTTAAAAGTATAAGCTAAAAACCATTTTGAAGAATTTCTAGAATGGGTTCATATCCATGGAGAAATAAGTTGAGAACCAAACTTCAGTGTTTTAGAATTGAATGGTTGTATTCTAGAAATGATTTAGTATAAAGGTTTGTCTTTATTTCTGATAGTTAGGATTAGCTATTTAGATTTATGATAGTTTTAATAACTAAATTATTATGTGGATGTTTACAACTAATATCTCCAGTTTATTTGATAGATCTTTTGAGGTAAAAATATAGTTATAACTTCCTTGTAATATATTTCCCACATATTTTGAGGTGTTGAGTCTTGAGACTGATATGTGGTATTACTAATACCAATGTAGTCTCAATAGTCTTAATTATATGCAGTATCGGTGTAGGAAAAATATAGGAATTGCTTTCTTTTGGTCTGGTATTTAATTATTTTCAAATGCTGCTTCTCTCTATATAAAGTATTACAGCTATACTGTGGACATTTTAGGGAAGCAAACATTTGAGTACATTTCTTTTCTCGATATATTTTGAATGGTTGATGTATTGCAAATGTAACTTTACACTTTTTCTGGCTTCAGTATTTACTTATTAAATATTTTCTGTAAATCCCAACTTTAGTAGCTACATAATATTTTACAGATACTCCATAATTTATTTAATCACACTAATGTTGATAATTGATGTCTCCTACTTTTACAGTCATGTACTGTGCTGGAACTGTCAAATTTTATGCGTGTATCATTGCCCGTATTCCTAATTATTTCCTTAAATTACTAGGTTAATAGTTTTGAACCATTTTAAGGCTTATGATGTGTATAGATACAGATTTTCTCCCCCTAAATGGTCCAGTTTCTGTCCCTACAGGAGGCATGTGAAGCTGCTGTGTTTCACCTTACCCTTGTCAGCATTGAGTGTTCTTGTAATTATCTGCACTAACTTGATGGGTAAAAATGGCTTCCCATTGTTGCTGTAATCTGCAATCTTGGATTTGCTGAGGGGCAGTAGAAGGACTATATGTTCTAAAGAAGTTAATGTGCTCCATTTTGAGATTCATCAGAACCTGTCTTGTAATACCTTGCATGTTTGTATATTTCCTCTTCCCCGTGTACTTTTTGATTTTGTTACTTTTTCACCTAGATTGTTTTGCTTCATGTTAATGAGAGGATTTAGAAAATTAAATTGTTGGCCCATATAACTACTCCTTGAGTGGTTTTAACAAGGCATTTTAAAATTCACTTAATTTTATATGCCTTCAGGATGTACAAACTAAAGTAGAGAAGAATTTGTTACACGAGAAGAAAAAATGGAAACTATGATAGACAAGACTGATTAATTCATGTTAGCATTGAAGACCTACATACCCTAAACCAAGTGGGACCAAACAGCATACCATCTGTATACCACCTGTTTTCATGGAAGTGCAGGTTACAGTGAGATGCCCTCGGAACCGGACAATACCAGATGTTGACTTGACAGCTTAAATGTACTCTTGGTTGGAAGCATCAATTGGTAAAACAATTTTGGGTAAAGCTTTATCAATACTTAGTAAAGGTATACATACCTTTGAATTGATAATCCCATTCCTAGGTATGGATTCCAGAGAAAGTGTTGTACATGTACCAGGAAAAATAATGACTACAACATTGTTAGTAATAGCAAAATTTCAAAAGAACTAAATTATTAATCATCAGGAGTGAATAGGAGTGAATAAATATGTGAGCAGGAATGAATAAATAAATGAGGGTATGTACTGAAATTGAAATACTGTGTAAGAACTATACAAATGAAGTACTGTACAGAGAAAGTGAATGCATGATAAATCTCAATAACAGTGCTAAGTTAAATATGCATTTTGTAAAGTGATATGCTTTATGACACATTCATATAAAGTTAAAAAAAATCCTCAGAACTATGCCATATGTTTATAGGTACAAACACATAAAGGAAGAGTGTAAATAAATGCAGGGAGAGGATAAACATCAAATTCAGAGTGCTGGTTACCTCTGAGGAGGCGGAGAGGGAATTGGATCAGGAGGATGTATCCAGGGTACTGCAGTGTTTTAATTCTCAAGCCGGATGCTGGACACAGAGATGTTTATTATCTTGTTTTCTAGATATTTTTATATGACTGAAATATTTCGTAAATAAACAGAACTTTTGTTATCGTAGGCTAATTCATCTCAATTTTGGCATATTTTCCTGTGATTTCACATCCGGTTATTTCCCAAGCCTTGTTTACTCCTTATTGCATTGCATTGTCCATCCATCATCCTTCGTTTTTCCATTTTTACACAAGTTAGTCTTTTGTAATGTCCTCTTACCTGGTTTTCCTCCCTACGTACTTCCCACCCTTCAGTCTATATCAGTCCTCCAGAATGACAGCTTTGATTGTATCAGTAACTGGCCAGAAGTCATCAGTAGCTCTGGTTATTTACAGAATATTGTTCTCTTTATTAGCATGGAGTTCGGGAGCCTCGGTGATTTGGTTTCCACCCTGCATTTCCATATTTCCCATGATTCTCCGTTGCCACAGTGTGAGAACTTCCCCTGCTTTCCCATCTTGATAACCTTGCTTATGTTGTTTCTGTCTCAAGGAGTGCCCTTCCACCCTTACCTGTTTCCAGTCCTGCCCAGGCATGTTCATGAGCAGAGTTTGGGAGAACTTTTCTCAAAGTTGAATAATATCTGGATCCCTAATAAGACAGTTCTTATGGATTCCTAATATTGATTTAAATGTATTGCAAAATCATTTCAATATATAAAACTATGAAAACATATAATTAGGTATAAAAATGTTTCTCACTTCTAGATAGCCACAAAGCTAAAAAAAAGAAAAATTACACAGAAAACCACAAACCAATAGAGTTCTCATTAACATGACTTGTTCTCTGCTGGTTGTGATGTCAGTCAGCTATAAACTGCTTTCACATGTGGCATGCCTACTATCAAATGCCACAAGATGTCTTAATTCTTCCGTCCTCTTTCTCTAATTGCAAAGTCCTCATTCCTGGGGTGCTCACACCTCCAGTGGAATAAATGCCTCAGTGAAGCATCATCATGAATGAAAAGGCTCCGTAGTGTTCCCCACCAAGTGGCTGCATTACTACATGAAAAAAATATATCTGCCTCTAACTTTCTAATGCCTAAGTGCAGATTTATTTAATATTAGCTGTTGTCTGCTATGAGCTGTGTCAAAGGTTGTGTGGATCCAAACATATATCATACATAGATCCTGCCCTTGGGGAGTTTAGTGGCAAAAGAAACCAAGGAAACATTATTTACGGTAGGGATAAATGCTAGGGGGTGTGATCTGAACTTGTGTTGGGAGGCATCTGAATTTCAAGTTAGCTGTTGCCCTTCAGCTATTAAAGGGCACAAGCAAGAATATGAAGTTCACATGTTTATTTTTAATTTTTTCACTTTGTTCTCCTTTCATGACCTCTTTTCATTTTTTTAAATATACCCCATTTCTTTCAGTTTTCTAGAACTAAGGTGTAGGTTGTATTAATCTCATGTTACAAAGCAGGAAATTGAGGTTTTGATAGATAAGGAATTTGCCCAAGACATACTACTAGTAAGTGGCCAGGCTGGGTGTTGTCTCCTTGTATACTGCCTCTCAGTCCTCTCTTAGGACGTTTCTTTCTTTATGTTATTTCATGTGTGCATTTGCAATGATGCAATTAAATGGTATTTTTCCCTCTATTAGGGAGACAGGGCCTGGTCAAAGTAAATATCTGTTGAATAACTTAGTGAACAATTATATCTTATGTTGAAAGAATTAATAACTACAACACCATTATTAACTGATATACCCAACAGGTGTTTTAACTAGATAGTTTAAAAGGGGAGACTAAGTCATACATATCCATTGAAGTAGGTTGGTGTTTTGTTTTACAAAAAAGGGTTAAAGAAATCAACTTAAGGATATAATCTGGGGTTCGATTCAGTCTCATTTCTTACACCTACACTATTTATGGCTGAAAGATTTCAAATGAAAAGTGAAATTTATTTAAAAAAAAACCCGAGGCAATTAAATACCCTGAATCTTTGAAGAGAGCGGTAATTATATCTAATACGCGGTATTTACCGAAGAATGTAGACTTTTATATTTCAGAAAGATTTTTTAACATCACTACTTTCCCACTAACCAAAGTAACTAAAATATTAAATTTATCTCAATATGTCACAGTGTAAAAATATTCCTGTCATTGACAGGCCAGCCCCTGCATGATAGTGGTAGAGATTCCAAGAGGGCAGTTAAATCAGTCAAGCTTGTCATGTCAGAGATAGTCTTCAAGAAGGATCAAAGGGTTCATTTTAACTTTGTATCTTTTTTTCCCATTAATATAGCCTTAATATAGTTTTACATCCTTGGTTTTGATTATACAATGTGCATCTTAAAAATTAGTAAGCTGTAGTTAATGCTTGTATTTCTCTAATAACTTTTAAAGTATGTTTGAACACTGATTTATCTAATTATCAAATTGGGAGTAAAACTATTTCCAATTCTACAAGTTAACTTGGAATAATGTCAGGGATTTTTTTCTCTAATACAGTAGGAGAAAAGCAGTGAGGTGGTTAATAAACAAGACATGGGTGGCTGAGGTAGGATGCTTATTCCATCTGAAATGCTTAAATAGTGTAAATATACAAGAGAGTGTTTCTGGTGAGTTTGCTTTGAGGATTTGTATTAATGGCCTTAACATTCTGAAACATGGCCCTAAAATACTTTTTTCTTGAGGTCATCAAGAAGGTTAACATCCATTGTGCCATAGTCAAGAAGGAGAAAATAAATTTAGGTAACACACAGTGATACTTTCTTTTTCTTGCACTTTGGCGATTGCCTAGTTTTCTTAATCTTTATACCTCTGTAACTTCTACTTTTGTCTCTTTGAGTGTAACTCCTAGAAATATTTCAGGCAGGCAATTTACATACATTTCTATGGAAATGAAACTTATATAGTCACTGAACGGATTATGTTTTAAATTAATTATTTATTTATTTATTTTTGAGACAGCCTCATTCTGTCACCCAGGCTGGAGTGCAGAGGCATGATCTTGGCTCATGCAGCCTCGACCTCTCAGGCTCAAGCAATCCTCCCACCTTAGCCCCCAGAGTAACTGGGACTACAGGCACTCACCACCAAACCCAGTTAAATTCTGTATTTTTTTGTAGAGACGGGGTTTCACCCTGTTGTCCAGGCTGGCCTCAAACTCCTGGACTCAAGTAGTCTGCCTGCCTTGGCCTTCCAAAGTGCTGGGATCACAGGCATGAGCCACTGTGCATGGCCATTTAACTTTTATTTAGAAAAGAAATAGAAGGTGCACTTTTATTTTAATTGTTATTTTATGGTTATAATATCTTGTGTTTAATAGAGTTCTTGTAAACATTTTGTTAATGGTGTATTTTTAGCTTCTGCGTGAATTTGATGAATTTTGTACTTGGTGTAGTTATGTAAAACTAGGATTAAATTTGGTGCACAGGGATTTTAGATATAAAGCCCTAATCTTCCCCAAGTTCTTGGGGAGTTTGCTCTGGAAAGAGTGGCAGGAATGAGGTGACAACATGATTTTTCGAACACTCTGTACATTAATTTCCAGGCTGAAGTTATCTGGGGCTTCCAGTTTTTATTTGGATGCTTCTTACATAAACAAGCCTCTAGTGTATTTTCTGTTATTTGCTAGGGTAACTTTAGGTTCATTGTTGACAAATAACAGTTTAACTTTTACATCCTCTTTTATAGTTGGTTTTCTTTATATTAAAGGAAATGATGTGTACATTCTGTATTTAAGAGAAAACTATAATGTTTTCCTGAAAATGGTATTTTCTTGAAAATGGCATTTACATTTGCAAGAAGTTGGTTTTGATTATTGTCACTGGAGCTTTGGGCTCGGCAATAGCTTTCTGGGCTGTGTTCCAGAAGTATATGAGAGCTATAGTTGTGAAAGACTTGGATTTACAACTTACTAGGTTATAGATAAAATATTTTTTAAAGTAGATTATTTTTCTATAAAATATAGTTTCATCTTTAGTGAGCTATATTACCAGAGGAAAGTTACCTATTACATATTCAGAAAAAAATAAAATGATACATTGTTTATTTTTTCCATTATAGCCTGCCTTTGAATTCAAGTTTAAATATATTGTTTGTTATAAATGTATTTCTAACTGAAGTGATTTTTCAAGATGACTGACTCAATATGTGGGATTATGCAATTTTTGAAGTATTGAGCTCTTCTTGATAAAAGAAAAAATTTAATACTTTTTATAGTCTCCTTACATGAAGGAAGACAGAATATTCTGAGTTGATATTAACCAAACACAGAAATTATTTTGGTTTTTGGATATTTTAATCAATATTGAATTGTTTTTGCTACATAAAAAGTAAACATTCATTGATACATTATCAACTTCAGTAATATTGAATTCTGTATTTCTACCCAATAGTACATACATGATGCATAAAAGTGATTTCTTTGGGCCTCTGTAAGGTCGATAATATTAAATAAAGGTTTCAGTGATTTCAGTTAGGTAGTTAGAGGTTATGTTTTTATTTATTCTGAAATGATTTCGTCAGGATTAAACAAACTTCTGTGTGCTTACCTTGCTTAAATATATTTTATGTAGTCTAGTTTTCAAGACTTTGTACTCTTAGTCATTAAGGTGTCAAAGTCAATGAGTAGGCTGGTGCCTTTATTATTGAAGATCAGTGATTATAATTTAAGTTTTGAAATTTTAAGTAGCGATAGCATTCCAGGAGGAATGATAGCAGAGTTAGGCAGTTAGATGTTTAAGAAAAAAACAGTGTGTTACTGAGCAGACAGTTAGAAAGCTGCTGGGTGCAGTGGCTCACACCTGTAATTCCAGCACTTTGGGAGGCTCTGGCGGACGGATCGCGAAGTCAGGAGTTCAAGACTAGCCTGGCCAATGTGGTGACACCCGTCTCTACTAAAATTACAAAAATATTAGCCGGGTGTGGTGGCTTGTGCTTGTAGTCCTAGCTACCCAGGAGACTGAGGCAGAAAAATCGCTTGAACCCGGGAGGCAGAGGTTGCAGTGAGCCGAGATCGCACCACTGCACTCCAGCCTGGGCGACAGAGCAAGACTCCGTCTCAAAAAAAAAAAAAAAAAAGAAAGAAAGAAAGAAAGCTAATATACATATCAACAAGCAAGTCTGCCTCTCTTCCTTGTGAAATTCAAAACTAAGAGCTGTTGGAGCAGGCATTAGTTTTCTGAGGATGCAGTATTCAATTGCATAGTCTCACTTTTCCGGTCCTAAAAAATATATCGTACTCATTAGGCATTTATTGTGTGCTTATCATGTACCATGTGTCCTGTTAAAATACATGAAAGAAAATATGGAAAGAAAAGATTCTTATTCTCTGGATGTAGTGGTGGATAAGAGATTTAAGATTTCCTTTTGCAAGGTGAATCAAACACCCCGAGTGTGTGTAATGTTATGTCATGTTATGTCATGTGTCATGTCTACCCTTATCATAAAGGAAAGCCTTTTTTTTGAAATAGTATCTTGCTGTGTTGCATAGGCTGGAGTGCAGTGGTGCAACCATAGCTCACTCTAACCTCAAACTCCTGACTGAAGTAATCTTTCTTGTCTCAGCCTCGCAGGTAGCTGAGATTGCAGGTACATGCCACCACTCCCAGCCAATTTTTTAGTTTTTTATTTTGTAGAGATGGTGTCTTGCTCTGTTGCCCAGGCTGGTCTTAAGCTCTTGGCCTCAAATGACCCTCTTTTCGCAGCACCCCAAAGTGATGGAATTACAGGAGTGAGCTGCTGTGCCTAGCTAAAGGAGGGCTTTTGAGTATTGAAATGAATCATTGCTTTCTAATTCTATAATCTTTTAACAGACTTTGTTTTTTAGAACAGTTTTAGGTTCATAGTACTATTGAGCAGAGAGGGTTCAGAGCTTTCCCATATGTCCCAGCCCCCACACATGCATAGACTCCTCCATTATCAAAATCTCCCACCACAATAGTACATTTGTTAACAGTGGATGAACCTACAGTGACACATCATCATTCAAAGACCATAGTTTTACATTAGGGTTTACCCTTGGTAGTGTACATTCTGCGGGTTTGGAAAAATGCGTAATTACATTTATCCAGCATTATAGAATCACAGGGAGTAGTTTTACTGCCCTGAAAATCCTCTGTGCTCCTCATATTTATCCTCCCTCCTACCTAATGTTAAGCAACCACTGATCTTTTTTACTGTCTCCATAGTTTTTTCTTTTCCAGAATGTCATATAGTTGAAATCATGTAGTATGTAGCCTTTTCCAATTGGCCTTTTCACTTAATAATACGCACTTAAGTTTCCTCCATGTCATAGTTTGATTATTTATTTTTAGAGCTGAATAATATTCCATTGTTTAAATGCACCGCAGTTTATCTGTTCACCTGCTGAATGACATCTTAGTTTGCCGGAATTATGGTAATTATGAATAAAGCTACTGTAAACATCCATGTGTAGATTTTTGTCTGGACATGTTTTAATTTCCTTTGTGTAAATACTAAGGGACACAGTTTTTGGATAATATGGTAAGAGTAAGTTTGATTTTGTAAGAAACTACCAAACTGTGTTCCAAAGAGGCTGTACCGTTTTGCACTTGCCAATGAGTGAGAGTTCCTGTTGCTCCATGTTCTCACCAGCATTTGGTGGTGTCAGTGTTTTGGATTTTGGCTATTCTAATAAATGTGTCGTGGTATCTCATTGGTACTTCAGTTTGCATTTTCTTGATGACGTATGATGTGAAGCTTTTTTTTTTTTTTTTTTTTTTTTGAGACAGAGTCTCACTCTTGTCACCCAAGCTGTAATGCAGTGGCATGATCTCAGCTCACTGCAACCTCTGTCTCCCAGATTCAAGCAATTCTCCTGCCTCAGGCTCCCGGGTAGCTGGGATCACAGACACTCACCAAAACACCCGGCTAATTTTTTTTGTATTTTTAGTAGAGATGGGGTTTCACCATATTGTCCAGGCTAGTCTCGAACTCCTGACCTCTGGTGATTTGCCCACCTTGGCCTCCCAAAGTGCTGGGATTACAGGCATGAGCCACTGCACCCGGCCCTGAAGCATCTTTTTATACACTTATTTTCCATCTGCATATCTTCTTTGGTGAGGTGTCAAAAGTTTTTAGCCCATTTTTAAACTAAGTTGTTTTCTTATTGTTTTTAAGAGTTCTTTGTGTATTTTGTATTTTTAAAAATATACAGTGTTTTTTGTTTTTGTTTTTTTTTTGAAACGGAGTTTTGCTCTGCCGCCCAGGCTGGAGTGCAGTGGCCGGATTTCAGCTCACTGCAAGCTCCGCCTCCCGGGTTCACGCCATTCTCCTGTCTCAGCCTCCCGAGTAGCTGGGACTACAGGCGCCCGCCTCGTCGCCCGGCTAGTTTTTTGTATTTTTTAGTAGAGACGGGGTTTCACCGTATTAGCCAGGATGGTCTCCATCTGACCTCGTGATCCGCCCGTCTCGGCCTCCCCAAGTGCTGGGATTACAGGCTTGAGCCACCGTGCCCGGCCACAGTGTTTTTTTAATTGAGAAATATAACCTTTGTATATTTTGGATAATAGTCCTTTATTACTGTGTCTTTTTCATGTTTTATTCCAGTCTTGTCTGTTCATTCTATTAATAGTGTTTTTCACAGAGTATACGTTTTTTATTTTAATGAAGTCTAGCTTATTCATTCTTTCATGGATAGCGTGCCTTTGTTGTATCTAAGTCATCACCAAACCCAAGGTGATTGAGAGTTTCTCTTTTTATCATCTTGGAGTTTTGCGTTTTATGTTTAGATCTGTGATCCATTTGATTTAATTTTTGTGAAGGATATAAGGTCTGTGCCTAGGTTATTTTTTTTTTTTTTTGCATGTGAATATCCAGTTCCGTCACTGTTTGTTGAAAAGACTGCCTTTTCTCTATTGTATTGCCTTTGCTCCTTTGTCAAAGATCAATTGACTTATCTATGTGGATCTGTTTCTGGGGTTGTTTGTTCGGATCCATGGATTAGCCTGTCTGTTCTTTCATTGCTACTACACTGTGTTGATGATGATAGGCTTAAAGTAAACCTTGAGAACAAGTAGTGTCAGTACTCCAACTTTGTTCTTCTCTTTCAGTATTGTGTTGGCTACTCTAGATCTTTTCTCATATAAAGTTTAGAATCATTTTGTTGACATCTACAAAATAATTTGGTGGCTGATTCCATAACTCTTAATGAGGTGTTTGCTTAATCAGTATTCTAATATTTAGTAGTGTTTCCACATATTTACGAAATTCTTGTTTTCTGAAGGGTGACTGATAATGGTTTGGCTGAGTCCCTACCCAAATCTCATCTCGAATTGTAGTTCCCATAATCTTTATGTGGGAGGGAACTGGTGGGAGGTAATTTAATCATAGGGGTTGTTACCCTCATGCTGTTCTCAGGATCGTGATTTCACATGAGATCTGGTGGTTTTATAAGGGGCCTTTCCCCCTTTTACTCACTCACTTCTCTTCCTGCTGCTATGTGAAGGATGTGTTTGCCTCTCCCTCTGCCATGACGGTGAGTTTGCTGAGGCCTCCCCAGCCATGCTGAACTGTGAATCAATTAAACTTCTTTCCTTTATAAATTACCAAGTCTCAGGTATGTCTTTAACAGCATGAGAAGCAGCTAATCCAGTGATCTTTAAATAAATAGTCACAGTATAAATGGCAAAATACTGTTTTCTCAGTTTGCACCATGCTATTCATGCCAGTCTCAGGCAATCCATCCCTTTCAAATTCCTCCCAGTTCATCCTGGGATATACAGGGAGGACCTTTCAGCTACAATCTTTGACCTGTGGCTCTGGATTCCACAGGAACTCTTACCATTTTCCTCGTTTCTCACTATGGCTTACAGTGGCGATGCCTTCTGAAGCTGTTGAGTTTAGAGGTGGCATAGCTTCTGCCACTGCCCACCGCCCACCACAGACATGCTGATACTCCTGATGCCCAGGCTTGAATTTGCTGTGTCTATCTTGTGGCCTTGAAGAATTCCTTGTGATGTTCTCCACGTCAAGCTGAGGGTACCATCCTGAGCCACATAATAAGTAAATATATTTTGTGCTGCTGGCTCAAGTTCAAGTTCTGGCTCCAAAAAACAAAATATATTTTGTGCTGCTGGCTTGTGCTCTCACAGTCCCACAGAGACTTTTGTGAAACAGTTTTTTGGGGGACATACTTGTTTATTTGCAGTGTCCTTGTGCCCTATTTCAGTCCAAGTACAGATGGGCTGGGTTAAGTGACACCATATTCAGAAACATACTTCTGAGGCTTGTACTTTGTTTTTAATCCAAGCTGTGTACATTGATAACCTCTACCCCCACCTTGAGAGGTGTCTAGAAAAGCCTAATTTCTAGGTGAGCGCATCTGAAGTTCAGGCAATACTCTTGTTGGCCCATAGCAGACACTTTAGATATTTCAATTTACTGTCATCTTTTTTAAAAAAAAAATTATGATTGACACCTAATAATTGAATGTAATTATGGGGTGCAGCATGTTTCAACACATGTATACATTGTGTACACAATCAAATCAGGGTAATTAGCATATCCATGACTTTAAATATTTATTATTTCCTTGTGCTGAGAACGTTCAGCACAGTACTAACATTTAAAAATATTCTTTGTTTCCTGTTTGGATGGTGGAGAATCTTTAGTTGTGGTTCTCTCCAGGTAGATATTCTTGATTTCACTTTTTTGTATTATATTAAAAGAGTCTAGTGTTCAAGCAGGCTGAATTTAGTTTGAATCTCAGCTTCCTCGCTGGTGGTGTGATTGTGGCACATTTCTAGATTTCTGGGGAACTCAATATCCTTATTTGTGAAATTGACAGAAAACACATCTCATAGGGATTGTGTGAGGATTAGAGATATATGTTAAGTTTACTGGGCACATGCTAAATACTCGTTATGTGGCAGTAATGTTGACCTCTGAGTTGGTTGTATCACTTACTATCCATCAGTAAATAAAGGAATCTCTCCTGTTACTTGGCTTCATAGATCTGTGCTCAGAGGCAACTCTGTTGCAGATCAATTTCCTTAAAGTCTCTCTGGGAAGATGCCTGCTTCTTCTGTAAATATCAAATCAACCCTCTACAAGTGACTTTTGCATGCACTAGGTAGCCTCTCTTCTAAGTTAGGTTATTTTAGACAGTTTTTTCCTTAAAAATGCAGCCATCAGAAGAGTGTAGATTAAAAAAATAAATAAATAAAACATCCCTTGGAGCCCAACTTCTCTGTAAATTTTCTGGACCTCATTTTGGTTACTAAAAACAGTGAAAGTAATGAGCCAGGTGATCTTTTAATAACTTGTTTGTGCTTTAAAAATTCATTATTCTATAAGAGAAGATCTGTTAGACTCAATTTTGTATTTTAGGCAGGTGGCTTCCATATATCTAGGAAGTATTCTGGTATTTCCAGTGTGGAATTAAGTAAGCATCCAGGAGAAATTCAGTATAAGTCAAAGTTTGGAAATTAACCAAGCAGCTTTCAGCCCCTTTTGATTTTGGTCTGCAAAGGTTTTCATTACATTTTACAGATGAATACTTGTGATATCCATTTGCAAATCAAATTCTTCATTTTAAGCTATTATCTGTTGTGATTTTGTCAGTTGTAACCTTTTACAATATTACTTTGAATTGTTATGTAGCCGGTTATGTTCTTCAGACCATTATGAAAATCTCTTTTATTAAGGAGAATATTTTGGTAAAACAATTTGAGTATTTCCTAAGGAAGGCAAAAAGTATATTTTTTTATATTCTTTCCATTTAATTCCATTATTTGGTACTAGTTCTAATTTATAGAAAAATAAAATGTTCTGGTAACTAATGTAATAGTTGGCATCGTGTAGTATGATATCTTGCAGTCTTCTCCAGAACACCAAATTTCCACAAACCAAGTGGCTCCCTAGTTAATCACATCTCATAAGTGCTGAATGAAAGTCAGTTAACAGACTTTTGAAATGTAGTACTCTTTTGGATCTTTGATATACTAATGTGAATTGTGAATCCTCAAAAAGAAAGTAGAGTATACACCTACTCAACTACATAGCCTGGTATCCAAAGAACACTTGTTGAGATTCTTCATAATATTAGTGTTCCAAGGATACAGTTTGTGAGAAGCTCATTATATAGTACTTCATAGTTTATAAAGTACTCTTGCATTATTACCTTATTTGTTTCTCACAACCCATTTAGGTGTTGTTTTACTGGTCAGGTACATGAGCATCTGAGAAATTGTTGCTACATATTGAAGGTACATACTTATTTACTTGGAGATTAATTTGTGTTAAGAAGGAAATTAGAATCTTAAATCAGCAACAGTATGTTGTTTTGATAAGCATTTGAGGAGTTAATTGAGTACAGCTCTGGTGATTACAGAGAAATCTGTTAGAAAATGTTGACACAAAGAATGAGAGTTTAAAAATGTCAACTATTTTACCACTGGGCATGCTAGTGAAATTTTCCACTCAGTTATGTTTGTGTCAACAACAAAGAATTTCTTTAAATGTCATATATTTTTAGCAGTGCATTATGCATTATGGCTGTGCAATATAAACTCTCCTAGTTTTTATTAAATTTAAATGTGTGTTAGCCTATAATGTTATCGTTAATGCTGTGCTTGTTTCTAAAGTGGGAGCTCCACAACTCAGAATACTCTGAATCATAGACTGATAGGAAGTTGAGTCCAAGCAGATTTTTTTTTTAGCATCCCTTGGTTTATCTTCCTCTTCAAAAAGCTGAAATTACCCCTGAAACTACTGGATCATGGAACTATACAGTATGATTGAAAGTCACTGGAAGGGTGCTCAATTTTTTATTTACTGGTAGATACTTGTACAATGCTTACCATTTCCCACCCTATGTCCTAAAGGATCTATAAATATCAGGTTATTTAATTAATAGTTATTGAGTGTCTGTGCTGTGGACTGAATGTGTCCCTCCGAAATTCTGTGTTGAAGCCCTAATCCACAGGGTGATGGCATTTGGAGGTGGGGCATTTGGGAGATAATTGGGTTGGAATGAGGTCATGGAATGGAGTCCTCATGATGGGCATGAAGGGACCTTGAGTTCTCTTTACCATGTGGGGATTCAGCAAGTAAGTGACTGGCAGTAAACCAGGAAGAGAGCACTCACCAAGAACCTGACCATGTTGGCAATTTGATCTCAGACTTCTAGCTTCCAGAACTATGAGAAATAAGTGCTTGTTGTTTAGGCCACCCAGTCTGTCTGACTCTGTTATAGCAACCCAGACTAAGATAGTCTGCTCCTGTGCCAGGTAGTTACCCTGGTCTTTCAGGCATTTTATGAAATTCTACAGCACCTCACTGAAGAAGTTTGTATTATTTTACTAATTTTATAGATGAGGAAACAGATACTCTTCTAGAAATCTTCTGCTTCTCAAATTGAAGGTACACAGCTGTATGTCAAGGTTAATACAAGCAACAGGAAAGGAACTGTCCTGCATCTTTAGCATTTGGCTTTGTTGCTGCACAAACAAAATCAGCTGAATTCTTTCCAGCTTTATATTTTCAAAGAGAAAGTTGTTCTTGGAGCTTACCACTTCAGTCCCAATGGAAAATCTCTCCACCTGCAAAGAAACCCTCCATGGATTGAAGGCATACTTTGAATAGCTCCTTGAGGTTGGGGATAGATGGTTAAGATACATACCTGGGATAAGTAATAAAACGGTCCTTATTCAGCCACACACTAGGATTTGGTGTGGGTGAGCATGATGGGTGGGTTTTGAGACATCCTGTGGGAAGAGATTTAAGAGAGTTGAGTTGGTCTTCAGTGAAGAGAAACAGCAAGGAAGAATGGAAGTGTGTGGGTAGTATTGATAGGTTTCTGCTCTGCATTGTTTGATGTTAATCTTATTCTTGTCTTCCCACAAAATCTTTAAAGTGTTTGCTTTAAAAAATAATTTGTAAAACTGGATTTGTTTTAGGGAGTGTGGCCAAGTACTGATGATAGCTTCAAGGAAGACTTAGAGGACTTGCTGAGACACCCAAGGGAGGCTGACACCTCTGGGTTTCATCTGTCTGGGACTAGTGTTGATTTCTTCTGGCAGTATATGTGTCAGTTCTCTTTTATATAGCATCTGAAGGTTTTATGTGTTTGAAATACAGAATGATCCCTATCCACCAGAATCCCTCAGTATTTGATTTAAGCTACATAATTTTAATTTTGTAATCATCTTTATCCTACACCTCAGCATGCATAGTACTAGCCCTTCTGTGGGTAGGCTCATACCTGTTTAACAAATGCAGATGTGTTGTGAACAGTAGTGAGTTCTTAAACCTTGCTTGGTCTCTACATGTCCTCTTAATAAGATGTTTGTAGTAGATTCTCCATCACTCCATTGTGTGTTTAGCGAACTCTTCACTGTTGACACGTTAATTATATTCAACTGAAATTCACTTACATAACTACTTAGCTCAAACCAGTAACACATATTTGAGAAACTGAACATTTTGAGTCCAAGTTCTGTATTTTACATTAATTTAAACATATGTGAAGATAGTTTTAGCCCATTATTGTTGAATTTTGAGATATTTAGAGACACTGGTTTTCCTTTTGTCTTTTTGCCTACCTCATAGTCAGAGTGTGAATTCTGTAGCGTATAATCCCCATGTTGATACTAATTCATTAATCAGTGTTCTTTAGAGTTGTCCCACCAGATGCAAACCTACCTAAACTAGAGGCCAGCCTTGTATTCTTGTATTGAATATAAGAATATCATGTGGCATATTGTAAAAGCATCACTGAAATTACACTACTCTAGGCCTCAGATATGGTCCATGCCTTTTTTCTTGTGTCTAATAGTCTTATCAAAACAGAACTGACCTTTTTTAGTGAACGTATGCTACTTTATCAAACGGGTGCTTTTTTTTTAATTTTTAATTTAATTTAATTTAATTTTTTTTTTTGAGGGGGGATGGAGTCTCTGTCGCCAGGCTGGAGTGCAGTGGTGCGATCTCGGCTCACTGTAACCTCCGCCTCCTGGATTCAAGTGATTCTTCTGCCTCAGCCTCCCGAGTAGCTGGGACTACAGGTGTGCACCACCACATCCAGCTAATTTTTGTATTTTTAGTAGAGATGGAGTTTCACCATGTTGGCCAGGATGGTCTCATCTCTTGACCTCATGATCCGTCCACCTCAGCCTCCCAAAGTGCTGGGATTACAGGTGTGAGCCACTGTGCCCAGCTGCTTTCTTTTTTTCTTTATTTCTCTTTTTCTTTTTGAGACAGTCTCACTCTGTCGCCTAGGCTGGAGTGCAGTGACGCAATCTCAGCTCACTGCAAGCTCTGCCTCCCGGGTTATGCCATTCTCTTGCCCCAGCCTCCCGAGTAGCTGGAACTACAGGCACCCACCACCATACCTGGCTACTTTTTTTATATTTTTAGCAGAGACGGGGTTTCATCGTGTTAGCCAGGATGGTCTTGATCTCCTGACCTTGTAATCTGCCCACCTCGGCCTCCCCACTTTGAGTACTCACATTTTACCTTTTAATGAGTTGTCTTCAAAATTGGCAGAAGTTGACTCTAGACTTTACCTAATTTTATCACTGCCTCTTTTAATCTGGGGTATTTGCCCATCTCTGCTCTTCTCTAACATCCTCATAATTTCTCAAATTTCCTTTGATTAGTTTACAAAGATACCAGTAATTGGAGAAGCAAAAATGATGATATAGTAATAGCTGATTGGCATTTCAGAGCATTAGTATACCACTTCTTCACTTGACCTTTTTAATAGTAATGGAGAGTCATTGGAAAAAAGGATATATGAAAAGTTAGAAAATAAGCCTATGAGAAAAAAGCTAAAGATGGCATTGTTTTTCTCCAAAAAAGAGAAGGCTCAGACTTTGTATGTGAGGATGTATTGTAGTAGTAGCCAACTCTTTTCTCCTTCCACCAAGACCGAACCGAAGGGAATTGATTTAGGCTGCGTTATTAAGGGATGTATATTGAGTATTAATAGGAATTTTATGATTCTGAATATTGCTCATCTCTGGAGGGACTTTTTGGTAGAAGTTGTGATTTCTCTCCCCTCTTAAATCTCTAAAAATAACATCAATTTTCGTCTCTCAGTAATGTTGTACAGTGCTCCCAAAGGCTAAGAGAGATATTAAGTGACCTTTCAAGTCCTTTCTTGCTCGGTGACTCTGTCTTTTCACAGATCTCACCCCACAGCTAGAGATCTGTTGCATTAGATTCACTTTTGTTCTTTCTTTGTCATTTAAAGGGCTGTTAACATTCCATCATGAATCTGCTAATGGAAAGGTGACCCTGCCATTTAATATACTATTCTCAGTGTAAAAATAAAACCCCACTTTATTTGTTTATGTAAAATATAAATACTTAATGCGGTATTTCAGTTATTTAAAAAACATGAGCTATTTGATAAATTATTTTTAAAGACAGTCTTTATTTTCAGTTTACCTTCAGATTTTTGGCAGAACATTTTCTCTTTCTGTTGTGAAATTGAACATGCTGTGCATTTATTTTTATTTTTTCATTCAAACACTTTAGTTCTTTTAGTTAACATATTCTGTAACTAGAAGTAGTTTTTAGTATAATAGTTTTTAAAAACTATATTACCAAAACAACAAATGCTATTTGAGAATATCATCTCTCAAAATTTCTGATTTGGAAATAAATCATAGATAAAAAATCAAGGTAAATATGTAAAATACTTTCCTAGCAGTTACTGTACCATTTGGACAGTATTATCCCGTGTGACCGTTGTTACTTTTACTTCATTGATAACTAAATACAGGGAGGGCAAATTAATATAAAACCTTGGACTCCTAGATCTCAGCTTACAAATAGGGACTTTGGGCAATTTGCTTAATCTTTGTTTATTAAGCCTCAGTTTTACCATTTATAATCTAGCATGGTAATGGCACAGTGCTTGTTTAGATTGCTGGAAAAATAAATACAGAATCCTTAGCATAGTGCTTGTCACATGGTAAGAACTATAAAGATTATTGTTTAATTCATTAACAACAACAGATTACAGATTGCTTACTACCATTCACTAGGCGTTATGCTAAGCAGTGAGCATGTAAGGACAAAAATATTCCATTCTTTGTGCTGGGGAATCTTTCTTCCTTGTATTGGAAACATAGGTGGAAACATGTAATTGTGATATAAGTGCTCATAGACATGCAATCTTCCAGAAAGTAGAGTTGGATAATAATTTGATCGTTAGAGAAAACAGAATTTCAAAATTGTTTAAAATAACAGGGGAGGTTACTGTGTCTTTAGATTGTTCTCATTTTAGCAAAATAGATTGATACATTATTCTTACAAATAATCACAAAGTAGAAATAAACAGTTTTCCTTTGCTTGAATATAAATGTGTTTAGAAGACAGTTGGAGGAAGTGGAGAGCCTCTTAGTTCCATTTACATACTGATATTAATATTCTAAGGTGATTTTAGGATTACTCACATTTAATTTATCTTCTAATGTTGTTTATTTAACTCTACATGTGATAATTTACTTTTAGTCCCTTAAAATGACATGGGTGCTTTGGCAATATCTATATTTATAAAGTTATTTTCAGTTTCATATCCCCCACCTTTCACTAATACTACTGTTATAGATTGGGGATGAAGTGTTACAAATAAATCTTCTACATATATTACATGTGTATACCTGTGGTTCTTAAAAACGATTGTCACGATTAGAGTATATTACCCGAGACATCAAACAGCCTGTGAGAGCTGATAAAGTGACTGTCATCATTATAAATAATAGCCAGTGAGAGTGAGTGGGTTAATGGGTTGCTGTTTCCTGGTAGTGTTTTAGAAGCTAAGGTCACCTGAGAACCATTGGTGGTTTCATAGACTTCTTAGAGTTGGAAAGAAACTTGGAGTCACCCCTTCAGCCTCACAGCTAAGATAAGAATGACCTATTTCTGCATCTCTGACTAGTGGACATCCAGACTCGAACACTGCACATGGATGCATGGAAGAAAGACAAGAAAGTTTTTCCTTGCAATGCTCAGCATTCTGTGGAAGGTAGACATTTGTAGCATCTGTAGTGTATAGCAGGAGGCGTATGCAGTTAGGTTCACTTTTTTGTCCTTAAGATGGTGGTCAGTGTCACAGAAATGAAGATGGAGTCTGGCAAAGGAAAAGATTTTCGTGTTTTACTTGCCTGGAGTAGTAGCTCCCATCCTGCCAGACCTGATGCCCACCTAATTTTAATGCCCCCTATAATATTCTGAAACAAAATTTGTAGATAATAGTAACCTATTTATATATATTTACTAAAAACCAGTAAACATGCCCAACGGCAATATATTAGAGAAATAGAAGAAATTTATCCCATGTTTTTCAGCATGTAAATGCTCAGCCACAACTCTGTCTTTATAAAAGTTGGATACTTGTTTCCTTATATAGAATCATTTATAGTTTACTATACATGCAAACTGCAATAGACGTGCCATTGAGAATATAACATGCAGAAATAGTATTCAACTTTACTGAAATTTCCACGTGACAAGGATTACTGTCTTCTCTCTTTTATGCAGTAGTTGCATTGCTGGAAAAAGTCAACACATACTAAAATCATGCAAAAAGTCTTTGTGTTTATGTGGAAAATTGAGTTAGGTTGTAGATTCAGATAATATGAAGTTTTTGTTTTTTTCATCAACAGAATATGGGTCATTAGAAAATTGTGCAGGACATGGAAAGTACTCTATTGAAGGGATTCTTCTGTATATCATACAGCCACACCAGTGACCAAAAATGCTCCCACAAATTCCCGTTAAATTGTTCCTGGGGTAGCGCTATCCTTTTTCAGAATCATTGCCCTTAGCTGACTCCATGAGAACTTCAGCTTGCTAGTTGAAGCTCTAGGTGCTGCCTCAGACTAGAGAGTATACAAGAAACTACCTTTGACAGGTGCTCTGGAAATCTCTAGTCATGTACTTAACCCTCTTTTTACTAATTTACTAGGTTTTTAAAAGATTGCTGTGAAATTTATTAGAAACAAGCCCCTCATGCATACAAAGGCCATAGCTAGAACATCAGATTCACTTAAAAATTCTGACAAAATATACCTAATATTCACCATTTTCATTATTTTTAAGTGTACAATTCAGTGGCATTAAGTACAGTCACATTGTTCACCATCACCAGTGTCCATCTCTGGAACTTCTACATCATCCCAAATTAAAACTCTTTACCAATTAAATAATAAATCTCCATTGCTTCTTCATTCTCAGCTCCTGACAACCACTATTCTACCTTTCTAAAAATTTACCCTACTAGTTTGACTAAAAATGTTTTATTACAGTTTTTTCCTTTTTGATAATGTGAGATTGACTGTCTTTTTATGTTATAGGACCCTATATATTTCCTCTGTTGCCAGAAACTTATGCTTCATTTTGTTTCTTTAATGTTGCTTGTTCTGTCCCTTAAATGTAAATAATAATATTCTCATTGCTCTTCTTTCTGTACTTCTGTCCCTGATTCTTTTGATTTTGTCATAATCTATGATATCCCCCTTTAAAATGTTCTTAGACTTAAAATAGGAAGTAAGAACCATGCCTTGACAGATGACAATTGTAGTTAGATTCCATATTCTACACGTGGCTTCTGTGGCGGTTTTCCATCCATTTGCCCTTGCTCTCTTTAATAAAGTTCTGTCGTGACTGTTAAAAGGCCTAAAACCTTTTAACGTTTGTAACTTGGAGACTTACAGGCTAAAATTTCCTCCTGAGGGAATCCTTTTGTATATCTAGTATCATTTTAAAGCAATAGACATGTATAATTTTCTCGAATCAAACACCACCCCTATCTATTAGGCAAAATCTTTGGACTTCTATTTCATATGAAATCACTAATCTTTCAGCAAATTGTGTATTCAGAAATGCTATACAATAGAAGAGGAGGTAGAATGAAGGTTCCATTTAGGAACAGTTTGCCCTTAGCAAGTAACCAGGTGTTAGTCAGTGTTTCAGGATGACTTCATGGAAGGGAAGTCATTGAAATGTCTATAATCAAGTTTTTAAATATCATTCCCAAATTATCTTGTTGATTGTTGATTACCAAATTTTATTAACTTTTAAAGACAGTTTTATTGAGATATAATTCACCAAAAAATCATTTATTTAAAGTATTTCCATAATTTTTAAGTGTAGGCATAATGTTGTACAGCCATTACCATAATCAATTTTGGAATACTTACATTACCACCAAAAATTTCATGACCTTTACCAGTCACTTCTCATTTCCCCCAAAACTCACACCGTTACTCAACCACTGGTCTACATTCTGTCTCTATAGATTTGACATTTTTGTCCATTTCATATAAATGGAATCATATAATATGATCTTTGGCTTCTTTCACTGAGCATTGTAAGGTTCCTCTACATTGTCCTCTGTATCAGTACTTTGTTCTTTTTCATAGCTGAATAATTCTATCATACAGATGGGCTACGTAGTTTACCTCTTCATCCGTTGATGGACAGTTGTCTTGTTTCCACCATTTTGCTATTATGAGTAGTGCTGCTATAAACATTCATGTACAACTTTTTGCATGTGAGTATATTTCATTTTTATTACATATGTATGTAGGATTGAATGTTTAACTTTTTGAATAGATGCCAGAGTGTTTTCCAAAGTGGTTGTACCATTTACATTCCTATCAAGCAGTGTATGAAGATTCCATAATTCTTCTACATTTCACCAATATTTGTATTGTCTACTTTTTTATTATGGCCGTCCTAGTGGGTGTGAAGTAGTACCTTTATTGTGGTTTTGATTTACATTTCCCTGATGACTGAGGTTATTGAACATCTTTTCATGTTTATTAACCTCTATTAACTCAGAAAACTTAAGTGTACAAAATTCCTATTAGTCCATTCTTTCACTGCTGTCAAGAAATACCTGAGACTGGGTAGTTTATACAGAAAAGAGTTTTAGTTGGCTTACAGTTCTGCAAGCAGTACAAGAAGCATGACTGGGAGGCCTCAGGAAACTTTCAGTTATGGTAGAATGTGAAGGGGAAGCAGGCGCCTCTTACCTGACTGGAGTAGGAGGAAGAGAGAAGCGAGGAGGTGATATATACTTGTAAGCAACCAGATCTCAGATAACTCACTCACTATCACCAGAACTGCACCAAAGGGGAAATCTAGCCCAGTGGTGCAGTCACCTTCCACCACCTCCACTTCCAACATTAGGGATTACAGTTTGTCATGCAATTTGGGGGGGGACACAGACCCAAACCACATTAGAAGCTCTAACCTGGCAGTTAGCTTCATTAGTGATGATGGATCAAAGGGACATAGCGTATTTCATTTAATTCTAAGATACACATTTTTCATATTTGACATCCCTAAAATCAGTGCATTTTACAGTAAATATATTATGGCTTTAGTAAAGACAGTTGGGAAAAAGAAATTTCAGTTGACAGTTGAGGTTTATTACTCCTGGTTCTCTTAGTCCTAGAGCAACTGATTCAACTAGAAACTAAAGTATATTGTTAAATTAGGACCAAATAATTATTTCTCTTGCAGCTCATCAGATTAAAATTATGGTGTGATGCCTCTTTACCTACGTAAGCCTTTTCTGATTAGTATTTACTTACCAATTTATAGGCAATAATAAATTTGATGTATTATTTATCCTTATTAAAAATAATTCCCTATTTCCTTGTAAAAAATTATTAATTTATTGGGTATTTCCTCAATAAGTTTTTCTGTGTTGTTCTTTATAAACTTTAGGTCTCGGTGTGTCATTGTGCTTGAAATAGTGCAGGGATTTAGTGAAAGCTACACCATCATTTATCATTGTTAGACTCACTCTTGTCTGGCAAAGACAGCTGACAAAGAAAAGTATTGAAGGCTTGTCTTTTATTGATCTCCACTGGACTTTGACCCTTGCAGAAACTGACTATGGCCAGAATGTATGAACTCAATGTCATCTTTTATTATTGATGTTTATTTTAATTTACATCCTGATGTAAAATGGCATCTAGCAAAACTATGTGCTTCCTATAGTATTATAGAAAACTAGGGTGCAGGGGGCAACAATCCTATTGACAGATGATGTAGTTTTATAGATTCTGGCATCAGATTGTTAGATGATATGTTTTCCGGAACCAAATTTGCTTTTGTATAACTTCTGTTTTTGATTTTAAATTTCAGTCTCTTGGTTACACAGTATGACTTTTCTTTCATATGAGCGCTCTTCAGTTATTTATCAGACATCTTATTTCCACTAGTCTTTTTTCCTTCTAAACATTCCTTCCTCCCTCAGCTTTCTTCAAATGAAATAATTTGTTTTGGCCGGGCGCGGTGGCTCAAGCCTGTAATCCCAGCACTTTGGGAGGCCGAGACGGGCGGATCACGAGGTCAGGAGATCGAGACCATCCTGGCTAACACGGTGAAACCCCGTCTCTACTAAAAATACAAAAACTAGCCGGGCGAGGTGGCGGGCGCCTGTAGTCCCAGCTACTCGGGAGGCTGAGGCAGGAGAATGGCGTAAACCCGGGAGGCGGAGCTTGCAGTGAGCTGAGATCTGGCCACTGCACTCCAGTCCGGGCGACAGAGCGAGACTCCACCTCAAAAAAAAAAAAAAAGAAATAATTTGTTTTGTACACCACAAAATTATTGTGTATAATCCTATTTGTGTGCCCTTCCTGGAAAAATGTCTTCAAAAATGATATTTGGAAGGCTAGTGGTCCGATGAAAAGTATACTATACTTGTACTTTTAGAATTATGTGAACTTGTACACATTTTATTTGTATCAGCCTTTCTGTAATCTTTTACTGTCATTTTCTTGTAATCTGAGGTTTTTGGAATTAGGACTTATGTGTTATTTAACTTTGACTAGATTTCTTAACATTGTCCTGGCTATGCGGGTAGATTCCTATGGCTAGTGAATAGTTGGAGGTTCGTAAAAAGAGGTGAGACTGAAAGGCCTTTGGATCCAGTTCTAGAAATAGCTGGAATGCCATGCTAAGAGGTTTGCATTAAAAAGTTGTTACAGATTTAAACATTTTAGAAAAATAGTTCTATAAGGAGTATTCAATTTGGTAGATGAAGGTAGTTAAGTTTTGAATATGTTAATATGCAGAGGGAAGTTTCCTCTGTCTCATGGAATCAGATTTTGTCTGTCAAACCAACCTGTCTTAAGGGAACTTCTAAAAACAAAATAAAAATTGCCAGCATACCTTGAGTATTTATTTTAGTCAAAAACATATACTTTTATTCAGCAATCTTTTGATGTAGAGTCATGATCTTTTTTTTCCTTGAAGTATTGTTCAGAGTTGTCTTTTTCACATAAGCAAAATGGACTCCTTATTTCCAGTTTCTGTTTCTTTCAAGTGAGAATTTAAAGATACTTGCAAAGCAACTTGAATGAAGAATTCTTCCAGATTGTAAAATCCTTTTTTCTCTCTACTTAACAATTACCTCACCTTTACCTGTTCAGCAACACTTTTTAGCAGCTTGCCTTATTTATTTTCTTTCCATGACATTCACCTTAGTTTTCACGAGGAAAACCAAAACAAAATTTTTAAAAAATCTTTCATCTTGCATGTTTATCTGCATAATATTAAAAGTTTTCTAAAATGTAAAGATGGAACAGAGGGTAAAGGAAAGAGTAGGTTTATGGAGTGTGACAAAGACTGCCAGTTAGCCCCCAATACCCAGTGTCCTTCAGCATCTGTTTTCTGGGCATATGGCCACACATTTAGTGACCGTATTTCCTAGCTTTTCTTGAAGCAAAATGAGGCCAGAAGACAAGCTTCTGCCTATGGGGATGTGAATGGAAGTGATGGGTACTGGTACCACTTCTGGATTGTGCCCTTAAGGTAAAAGGGCATCTTCTCCACTTCCCGTACTCGTTTTCTCCCTCCTGCTGATGGCAGGGTTCACGTACAGGTGGGATCATGGACAGATATCTTACATCTGAGGTGGAAGCCATGTCATGAAGATGGCAGCACAAAAAACATATGTCTTTTATATCTTGTCTATACTTTTAAAATATGCTTAGAAATCTGTTGCATATGTTTTAATAGGATTACAGTAATTAATTTGGACTATAGATTAGATGTCAATTAAAAAAAAAAAATTATCCTGTACTCAGCCTACCTCCTGCTGAGCCCCTGCGTTTTGATAAGTAGGGAGAAACTACAGAACGTCCCAAAACTGCAAAATGCTTAAGCCTTGGTCCTGCCCGATAATTTAAAAAGTCCGTTTATGTAGTGTTCAGATAAAAATGTTTCATCACTTGCCATGCTCCCCTCCTGCTGTTCTCCCCAATTGGTGTGGGGGACAGCAGGTGGGTGGGAAGGGAGGGAAGAGTGACTTAAACTCATTGTAGCAGGAATTGTCTGATCCCATAGATGTAATGTTCTCTGCCTCCCTAGTCTCAGAGGTGATGGCTTCCACCTAGGTATTCCTGGCATCACAATTGAAATCTCTGGTGCTGTAACTCATAGCTTGCTTGGAGCTTACCTGCTTGAGTTCCCCCTAAGTGCAGTCCTTAGTCTTTTACTAAGTCTTGGTCGTCTCTCCTACTGTTATATTGGTCCGTGTAGCATCCCAGTGTCTGTCAACTCAGTTACCACACACTCTGAAAATTAGAGGTGCCTTGGTTGGGAAATATATCAACCACAGAGGCTCTCCTGCCCAAATGTGGTGTGGTCATTTTTAGGGCCTATGTTGATAAGGGGACCAACTTGGGAGAAAGTGTGGGGAAGGAATGGAGGTAGGGGTTATCAAGAAACTTTTGAGAGTTAAAAGTAATTTGCTTTGACTAGGAGTGAGATTTATGTATATGAGTAATGAGATGGGAAGATGGGTAGATGCAAAGGAAATTAAAGAAGATGATTTTATTCAACTTTAATCATAGAGATACCAATTTTTTCTAAATAAATTGCATACTTTTGATTTAGTGTAAAAATTTGGAAATTACAGAAATATTCAAGAAGTAAAATCACATTACTCCAGCATAAACACTTTTTTCCCTCAGAGATCATTATTCTGGTTTTTAATTTTAAAAAATTTTTTAAAAATTTCTTCAATGTAATTTTTCCCATGTACTTGTCTTGTATGAATAAACATATATATAACTCTAAAATATACTGTATGTGCTTATTTTCCCTTTATGAATTGTTTTTGTATCTTTTGCTGTTGTTTTTTAGAATATTGGTATTTTTCTTTTTCTTGTCAATTAGTGTTCATTATGTATTAAAGAAAACTAGTTTGCTGGTCATTAATTATGAATATTTTTGTCCTGTTCTGTAGTTTCCCTTTCCATTTTATATATGGGTTTACATTTTTTTCTTCAAGTACGTTTTGAGACTTTTTATTTTATTTTGTGTATTATGTTTGCATGTTTATATATTTGTTTATATATTTAAACCTAGCCTGCTTTTAAAAAATTGTCAGCATAAAAGCCAGGCTCTTGGATCAAATAAAGCGAACCTGACCATGGCTTAATGAAGGCAGATGTTTATTTCTCCCATGTCACAAATATAAGTTTAAATAGTCCTGAGGTGCTCTACCCCATGTGGTCATTCAGGGATCCAAGTACTAGTAGTCAGTCATTGATTCTGCACTACTGTGCACCTATAATTAAAGAAAAAGCTAAATAAGCAAAAAGTATTATTTTCATTAAACCTGAGCCATAAAGATTTATCTCTTTAATATTCCATGTGACCAAATGGGAAATACACTCACAGTACTCTTACTATATACCAAAGCATGACGGTTGGTTATCGTGAGGGAAAGCAGATGTATGAGTGTTTGAGTTGTGAACTGAACTAGCTCTTTTCTTGGAGAGCCATTTTTAATTGATAGACAAACTATGGTTAGTCCAACTTGGGATTGGCAGAGTTAGCCATTCACTTCAAGGAAAATAGCTAACTCTATTTGTTGACAGCTATAACATTTGAACTTTCAAGCCAAATAAAATTTTTAAAATAAAAATACTTAAAAACTTGTTCCTGCTACTGGGATGTTGGCATCTTCAAGACTGAAATCCTTTTCTGAGGAGATTATGAGTAATTTTGAAAAGGAAATTAGAAAATATATGTGTGTGTGTGTGTAAAAATAATGAAATACGTCAACATTTGGTCCTGCAAAACTCAACCAATTTGCAAATCAAACGTGGGTTAAAAGATTAATTCCAAGTACGAGATAGACCAATGGATTTAATGTGTAGGCATACCTTGTTTTATTGTTCTTCACTTGATTGTACTTTGCAGATACTGCCTTTTTAAAAAACAAATTGAAGGTTTGTGGCAACCCTGCATCCAGCAAGTCTGTCAACACCATTTTTCTAATGTATGTGCTCACTTTGTATCTCTGTGTCACATTTTGGTAGTTCGCACAATATTTCAAATGTGATCTGGGATCAGTGATCTTTGATGTTACTATTCTAATTGTTTTGGAGTGCCATAAACTGTGCCCATATAAGACAATTAAGTTAGTTGACAAATGTACGTATTCTCTTTCCTCCACTGGACTGGCTGTTCCCTCATATCTCTACCTCTTGTTAAACCTCCCTATTTCCTGAGACACAGCAGTATTGAAATTGGGCTTAATAACCCTACAGAGTGGCTTCTAAGTGTTCAAAGGAAAGGAAGAGTCACAAGTCTCTCAGTTTAAGTCAAAAGCTAGAAATGATTAAGCTTAGTGAGGAAGGCATGTCCAAAGTTGAGATAGGCTGAATGCTAGTTCTCTTGCACCTGAGATAGGCTGAATGCTAGTCCTCTTGCACCAAACATTTAGCCAAGTTGTGAATGTAAAGGAAAAGTTCTTGAAGGAAATTAAAAGTGCTACTGCAGTGAACACACGAATGATGAGAAAGTGAAACCAGCCTTATTGCTGATACGGAGAAAGTTTTAGTGGTCTGGATAGAAGATCAAACTAGCTACAACATTTCCTTAAGCCAAAGCCTAAGCCAGATCAAGGCCCTACCTCTCCAGTTCTGTGAAGGTTGAGAGAAATGAGGAAGCTGCAGAAGAAAAGTTGGTTCATGAGCTTGAAGGAAAGAAGCCATCTCCATTAAATAAAAATGCAAGGTAAAGCAGCAAGTGGTGATGTAGAAGCTGCAGCAGGTTATCCAGAAGATCGAACTAAGGTCATTGTTGAAGATGACTACAATAAATAACAGATTTTCAATGTAGGCAAAATAGCCTTCGATTTGAAGAAAGTCCCATCTAGGACATTCATAGCTAGAGAGGAAAAGTCAGTGCTTGGCTTCAAAGCTACAAAGGACAGTCTAACTCTTGTTCTGGGCGAATGCAGCTGGTGACTGTTGAAGTCATTGCCCATTTAGCATTCTAAATATCCTAGAGCCCTTAAGAATTATACTAAATCTTGGCTGGGTGTGGTTACTCATGCCTGTAATACCAGCACTTTTGGGAGGCCAAGGTGGGCAGATCACCTGAGGTCAGGAGTTCCAGACCAGCCTGGCCAACATGGTGAAACCCCATCTCTACTAAAAATACAAAAATTAGCCAGGGGTGGTGGCGGGCACCTGTAATCCCAGCTGCTTGGGAGGCTGAGGCAGGAGAATCTCTTGAACCCAAGAGACTGAGGCTGCAGTGAGCCAAGATCACGCCACCGCATTCCAGCCTGGGCGACAAGACGGGACTCTGTCTCAAGAAGAAAAAAAAAAAAAAAAAAAATTACTGTGCCTGTGCTCTGTAAATGGAAGAACAAAACCATGGATGACAGCATATCTTTTTACAGCATGGTTTTCCTAATATCTTAAGCCCAGTGTTGAGACCTTACTGCTCATATATAAAGATTTTTTTCAATATATCAATATATTTCTGCTCATTGACAATGCACCACATTATCCAAGAGCACTGATGGAGATGTACAAGGAAATTATTGTTGTTGCTGCTGTTTTTAGAGACAAGGTCTTGCTCTGTTACCAGGATGGAGTGCTGTGGTATGGTCATAGTTTACTACAGCCTTTAACTCCTGAGCTCAGGTGATTCTCCCTCCTTAGCCTCCCAAGTAGCTAGAACTACAAATGCCTGGCCAGTGTTTTTTATTCTTATTTTTTGTAGAGCTGGGGGTCTTGTTATGTTGCCCAGGTTGGTCTTAAACTCATGGCCTCAAGCTGTTCTCCTGCCTTGGCCTCCCAAGGGAATTATAGGTGTGAGCCACTGTGCCCAGCCTAATGTTGTTTTTATGCCTTCTAATACAGCGTTTGTTCTGCAGCTTATGATCAGGAAGTAATTTCTTTTTTTTTTTTTTTTTTTTTTTTTTGAGACAGAGTCTTGCTCTGTCGCCCAGGCTGGAGTGCAGTGGCCAGATCTCAGCTCACTGCAAACTCCGCCTCCGGGGTTTACGCCATTCTCCTGCCTCAGCCTCCCGAGTAGCTGGGACTACAGGCGCCCGCCACCTCGCCCAGCTAGTTTTTTGTATTTTTTTAGTAGAGATGGGGTTTCACCGCGTTAGCCAGGATGGTCTCGATCTCCTGACCTTGTGATCCACCCGTCTCGGCCTCCCAAAGTGCAGGGATTACAGGCTTGAGCCACCACGCCCGGCCCCAGGAAGTAATTTCAAGTTTCATGTATTATTATGTAAGAAGCACATTTTGTGAGGCTATAGCTGCCATTAGATGGTGATTCCTTTAATAGATCTGAGTAAATTGAAAACCTTCTGAAAAGGATTAGTCATTCTAGATGCCATGAAAAACATTTGTGATTCATGGGAAGAGACCAGAATATTAACATTAGCAGGCATTTGAAAGAATGCTTGGGTTCATTGTAACCCTCATGGATGACTTTGAGGGGTTTGGGACTTCAGTAGAGGAAGGAGCTGCAGATGTGGTGTAAATAACAAGAGAACTAGAATTAGAAGTGGAGCCTGAAGATGTGAATGATTTCCTGCAGTCTCATGATAAACCTTTAAGGAAAGAGGAATTGCTTCTCATAGATGAACAAAGAAAATGGTTTCTTGAGATGGAGTCTTTTCCTGGTGATGATGCTGTGAACATTGTTGAAATGACAACAAAGGATTTAGTATCTTACATAAACTTAGTTGATAAAGCAGTGGCAGGGTTTTAGAGGATTGGATCCACTTTTGAAAGAAGTTCTGCTGCTGTGGGTAAAATGTTCAAGGAGCATCACATGCTACAGAAAAATCTTTCTTGAAAGGTAAAGTCAGTCAATGCAGCAGACTTCGTTATTGTATTATTTTAAGTAATTGCCACAGCCACCTCAGCTTTCCCCAACACTCCCCCGATCAGCTGGCAGCCATTGCCATGGAGGCAGGACCCTTCTCCAGCGGAAGATGATGACTTGCTGAAGGCTCAGATGATTGTTAACATTTTTTAGGAATAAAGTATTTTTTATTAAAGTATGTACATTTTTTAGACATCATGCTATTGCACAGTTAATATAGACGATGGTAGAGTGTGAACATAATTTTTGTATGCACTGGGAAACCAAAACATTCTTATGAATTGCTTTATTGCTGTATTCTCTTTACTGCAGTGGTTTTGAATAGAACCCATAATATCTCTGAGGTATGCCTGTACAAAAGTAAGAAAACTTTTAGAAATCGTTTCAGATTCTACACTGCATTAATCAAACTTTAAGAAGTTACCACTTCTCAAATTACAACATTAGAATAAGACTATCCATAATTATACTTAAAATGCTATTGAATGCTCCTCCCTTTTCTAACTAATTATGTGAAAATGGATTTTCTTCATATATTTCAACCAAAGTGTAATGTATTACAGTATATTAAATGCAGAAGTAGATATAGAATCCAGCTGCCTTTTATTGTGCTATTTGCAGAAATGCAAAACAGTGCTACTTGTCTTACTATTTTGGGGAGGGAAGGGAAAATATAATTATTTCATTAAAATAGTGTATTATTTTTTAATAACTCGCAACTTAATGACTGTTATGATAACTAATCAAGAAAAAAGGTGACCTTTTTCTTTTTCTTCCTTAGTGGCTCTCAATCTTTAGCATGCATCAGAATCACTTGGAGGGATTGTTAAAACACAGATTACTGGACCCCTCACCTCCAGAGTTTCTTTCTGACTCAGTAAACACTGGATGGGGCCTGAGATGTCCATTTCTAACAAAATCCCCAGGTGATGCAGATACTGGTATCATTGTTTCAGAACCACTGTTCTACTTACTTCTTTGGTTTATTAGGCAACCTTGTTTTACCTGCCATTTGGGAAGGAAAAATATTAGAATTTTAAAAAGACATGTATGTAGTTCAGGTATAAAGATACTGAAAGTGTAGTATCCTTAAGTTGCCAGAAATTTGGGAATTAAAAAAATTAAGCAGAAGAGTTTGTCAGGAATTATTCAGTGTCTGAGACTTTCCCCTACATACAAGCTAACAATTTACCATACTACCATTTCATGAATGCTGTGAAAAAACAAGGAATTCCTCATTTAGAGACAAAAAATGACTTTAATAGAGCAGTTATGCCAGAGAATCAGCATTGGTGGTGATTTACCCAGCCCGTAAGGGCAACATGAACAGTGCCAGGTGATAGGTGCATAAGCAGTGGGTTATATTATAGTAGAGGAACCCTGACTTTACAGATCACAATTTTTAAAAAATAAGTCAGTCTGACCTTTGTCCCGGAGGATATATTACCTTTATTATACAGGACAGTAAACCTATTTTCTGCCACAGAGGAAGACATTATCAGTATCTTGTCTCTACAAATACCCTTGAAAAGATAGGAATAGGTAGTCCATGACTCTGCTCACAAATGTTCACAAATGTGAGAGAGGCCCATGGAGAATTGCAGCTTAGCAGAGGAAATGTTGAAAAAGTTTGTATACGTTAATTATTTACCAGTCTTTAATAGGAAACAGCTTAGGAAAAACATGAGAGCAATTAGACTTGACAAAGCAGTGTATGATTTCCTGATGAAGAAAAACATCCTCCTCTTGTGTGGTTCTAAATTATTTTCATAAATGTGTATGTATAATTGTGATAGGAAGTAAAGTTTCTTACCCTTTTAGGTCTTACATGAACTGTAAAACAAAACATTCTTATAAATGTGTGTGTGTGTATATATATATTTTATATATAAAGTGTAAATGTGAAGTTAGTATGAGAAGTAATGGTATATTAGCTACAATAAATTGCATGTGCAATTTGATTCTTTTGATTTGGCATACCTCTTTTGCAATGGGCTGTATAATATCAAATTTTCCCACATCTTTTTCTACCTAAAATTCTGTAACTTTCTTTTGTGCAGCATGCAGTGTTTATTTGGCCTTCACTTGGTACAGATGCATTGTTAACCTCCTTTGTTTTTCCCTCATTAGCTCAAGATAATTAAAGTATTACTACTTGGCACAGGGGTAAAGACTCTTTGGGTCGATGTGATAGAAAGCAACCTCATACCTGGCTCTCATAGCTGGGAAATCAAGGTGGATTTGTCTGCAGTCACTACTAGAGTGATATATTTCCTATTTGGCCCAGGTCAGTCCGGTTGAGCTTGTGTCTGCTGTAACTCTGAAAAGTCCCTACTTGGAAGATAAATTATATGTTCTCCTGACTGTGGCTTCATGTAAAGGTTCAAACAGTACTTTCAGGCTTCTCAGGTCCTGGTCTTCATTCAGTGCTGCTCCTCTAGGTTTTGGCCCCATCGTTTAATGGCATCCTCCATTATGTGATCATTGAAAATGGCTTTTGTGGGCCAGATTTCACATCATCTTTTCAGTTTTGTGATCTTTCTTGATAGCTTTCATGTAAAAGGAAGGAGAAAGACTCTGGCTCTTTCCTTTGTGGGGGGAAAAAAATTACTGCATCTTAAGTGATTGTTTCATAAGTTTATATATATATATATTATATATATATATATATATAATATTAATTTGTAAGATACTTTGCTGGTTGGTATAAGACCTATAAGCGTGAAGAATTTTATTCCCAATGACACCACTCTCATGGCCCAGTTGGAAACACATGACACTTCTTCTTTGACCAATTGGGTAATTGGCAGTCAAACCAGATAGAGTGGTGGATGGAAAGGTCCCTCCAGCACAACATTTGACATTTGCTTAAGTATCTTAAGGACTTATAAACACAAACTCAAATATAGACCTTGAAACTGTATGACCCCCTTCAGACATATGGTGTGATTAGAGTGACTTAGAGTTTATCACTATACAAATAACGCTGTATTAAACATTTTCACAGAAAACTTATAGACACCTAAAAATATGCCTATGGCCTCCGGTCCTCCACCCTTTCTCATCAAGTGGGTGTGTAGATTCAAATTTTAGAAACATTTTGTCTGTCAGTTCAGTTAGCCGAATGATCTATTTGATGGGAATCTCAGAAAAGAGCTTTCAGTGCTGCACACAATTCTTTCTTTTGTCCTGCCTTTCTACGGTAGCTTTGTGTGTGCATTCATTCATTTTTTTAAAACGACATAAAAGTATTCTTTCATGGTTCTGCAGCTAAATATTCAAAAGCAAAGTGTCAGCAGGATTGACTCCTTTGATATATAAAAATTATATATATTTGCAGTATACAGGGTCATGTTTTACTATATGGGTACGTAAATAATTAAGTCAGACTAATTAACATATCCATCATCTTGCATACATGCCATTTTTTGTGGTGAAAACATTTTAAGATCTACTCTGTTAGTAGTTTTCAGGTATACAATATGTTGTTATGAACTGTTGTCACCATGATGTGCAGTGGATCGCTACAACTTATTCATCCTAACTAAAACTTTCTACCCTTTGACCCACATCTCCCTCCCTCCCTCCCCTTCATTTCCCCCAGCTAATCCTCCTGGTAATCACAGTTCTATGCTGTTTCTATGAGTCTGACGTTTTTAGATTCTACATGTACTGTATAAGTTAGATTATGTGGTATTTGTCCAGGTTTATCCATACTATCACAAATGACAGGATTTCCTTTTTAAAGCTGAATAATATTTCATTGTGTATATATACACAACATTTTCTTTATCCACTCATCCATTGACAGATAATTTAGATTGATTGCATAAGTTGGCTATTGTGAATAATGCTGCAGTGAACATATCTCATCAGTATACTGATTTCATTTCCTTTGTGTGCATACATTGTTGCTCATTATAATAGTATGATACCTATCTCAGAAGTGAATGGCTCGGGGGATAGTTTTATATGGAGTGAAGATTGGGGAAAGTGGGTCATTTTGAAGCTCTAGATTTTGGATTTTCATGTTTACAGTCATTATTAAATTTTTCTTATATCCCAGAATGTCAGATGTCTCCCATATATGTGTAAATATTTATTTAAATATAAGTTCAGAGCTTCTTAGAACTAAATGGAAAAGATTTTAGATAATTACCTCTGTTGGGGAATGATAATTAAAAACAAAACCTTCTCCCAACCCAGAAATCCTTTTTACAAAAATAGCAGAGATAGAAAATATTTTCATTATTAAATATGTGTTAAACTAGATTGTGATGTACATCTGCTAAGAGATTGGAAAGACAAAAGACCCTCGCCCTTTTATACATTACAGCCTATTCAACCCATTACATGCATGTTCACATGATAAACAGTAAGTCCTCAAGTAAGAGGACTTCAAAGCACCTTTGTCACACATAACTTACCCTACCTTTACTATGATCATTGGGATGACCATCATGTTAGCTAATTGGCCTTATTCATAGGAGAAAAAGAAACTTCTATCTTTAGGACAGAAGTTAATTTTGCATCGTGGAGCAAGGTGCCCAGGAAGTCAAGTTCCTACCCTGCCACAGAAACTGGGAGGTAGGGATGCTATCTCCCTTAATATTTGCATTTCAAAGAGATGGCTCCCAGGTCCTTGAGAAATACATTCCTGAGTCATAAAGCTTGTAAAAGACCTATTTAATTTTCAAAAGAATATATTATATACATTTCAAAGAGAGAGAAAAGTGTTTCCAGTTATAATTTTTCTGAAGTAAATGCTCTAAGAAAAAGGGAGGGAAATGTTTTTCCTTTCAACAGGGAGGATTGAACGTTTTATTTTTAATTTGTGTTTGCCCTTGCACCCCTACTTTATCTGCTTCTATCTTAAACATAAGGACCTTGATCTTGTTAATCTTACAGTAGCATTATAATAAAGAGAAGGGATTTTAAATGCATTTGTAATTTAGTTTTATTTCATTTTCAACTAAATTATAGTTTAGTTTTATTCGATGTTAACATTTTAAATCAGTGATTCAACATAAAAATTAGGATTTCTTAAAAGGAGAGTAGTGGTATAAGGACTTCAGCATAAGATAACTTGGCTAAATCCCTATGTTGTAGCTGAACAGCCTGTGATGTTGAACACCCTCCATCCTTGAAGCCAGGAAATAAATGATATAAATGTGACCCTAAGCAGAAAGTAGACCAAAGGATTTTTTTCTTTGAAAGAAAAAAAATATATACTTGTTTTCTGAGGTCAGAAGTGTTTTTTTGTTTTGTTTTAAACTTTACCAGCAGATAAAACTAAAATTTCCTATGCTACCCCCAACCAAATCAGAGGCAGACACTGGCAATCATATTGATAGCGATAAATTATATAACCCTGTTAAAGAAATTAGAATCTAGCAAAGAGTTACCTTATATATTGATTTGTTTTTATTTTTTCTCCCTTCCTCCACCATCTTGACTTGATGCCTTTCCCTTTCCCGGATCCTACCGGTAGGCTGTGGTATGTTTGAGACCCCAAAGTGCCTGTGAGTTCTCTCCCCACTGTTACTATGGTGGTGCTCTTTTGCCCTCAGTGCAGTCTTATTTGCTGGACTCCATATTTGCTCTCAGAGATGCAGTTTTTCGTTAGCCGCTTCCTCCTTAAAGGAGACCAGTGGGCGGAGGGGGAGGACTTCTCTGTGTGCCTGTTACCAGTAGAGAATCCAGTGCATCTGTAGCAACCTCAATTCTTGCCTCCTCAGAAGAAAGAATTCATCCGAGGGGCACAAGGTAGGAGAGACCCAGACAAGTTTTAGAGGAGTGGAAATTTATTAAAAAGCTTTAGGGCAGGAACAAAAGGAAGGAATGTGTACCTGGAAGAGGGCCTGGCTGGTGACTCCAATGGTTAGTGTGCAGTTTGACCTTTTGACTTGGGGTTTTATCCATTGGCATACTTCTAGGGTCTTGTGTCCCGTCTCCCCGATTCTTCCCTTGGGGTGGGCTGTTCACATGCACAGTAGCCTGCTAGCGCTTGGGAGAGGAGCCTGGTAATGTGTTTACAGGAATTGTGCCCATGCTTACTTGAGGCTTTCTTCCCTTACCAGTCTAGCGTTCCTAGAGGAAGGTCATATACCAGTTAAACTCCACCATTTTGCCTCTTACTGTGTATGCTTGAGCTCACTCACCCATTTCTCCGGATCTTACTGGGAAGCTGCTGTTCGCCAGTTGCAGGTTTCTTTCTGTCTATATGGAGACTACCTTTCCCTTTTACTGGCTGTGACCAATTACTATTTTAGAGAAACATTTGACAACATCCTGTCCATCACCTGATGGTTGCCTGACATTCCTGGACAGGTGGAGCCCTCTCCTGCCCTGCTCATGCCTGAGTAGCTACCTGCTGTAACGTCACAACTTTGGCTTTCTAACCACTGGCCTACAATAACCATAGCACACACATTCTCAGCCCTCTGGGCATCACATTCTCCCCTCTAAATTCTCATTCACTCCACAGTGATTATCTTATTGATAGTTCTTGTGTGGGCCACTTAGTCACCTTGACCAGCCAGGTTTTGTGACTGCAAATGGTCACACACTTTGATCTTTCTTGACTGACACATGTTACATATTTCTCTTTTCTTCTGAAGCTGCTCTTGGTAGATGGGAGCACTTTTCATCCCACCCTGGATTTCAGTGAAAAGTAACAGCAACTTGGCTGAGTACTACTGGAAAAAATTTACCCCCCAACCCCATTTTTTTCCTTACAGTATTACTTCCTGCTGAAGCCATGTTCATAGGGCTAACACTTATTCTGGACAGAAATACAGTTATAATTAAGCATTAGTCAGTCTGTGCTTGGACCCACTTCCTTGTAACTGAAAGTCACTTAACAGGATACTGACCATTTGCATCTCCATTGTTCCCTGAATTCCAGTTTAACAGCTGAGGCCACCCAGTTTAAAGGCCACCCAGTTTAAAGACCCTCACAGAAGAACTGAATCAGCCTAAGAATAGTTTCTTCATCTCCCTGTCCTATGACTTTACCCTGCTTTCATCAACCACTCAATCTGTACACTTCAGCCGACTCCCAAACCCTTAAAAACTCTAGCCCCAAACTCCTCAGGCAGATGGATTTGCGGTTTCCTCTGTCTGTTCGGTGGCCCTACTACGATTAAACTTCTTTCTCTGCTGCAGCCCAGGGTCTCAGCACATTAACTTGGCATGCACATCAGGCAACGATGTGCAGCGTTATACTCCCAGCCTCCCGGAAGTGACTGTGCTGCCTGAGATTTGTAGAGAACAACTATTTACTCTTTCCTCTGTACTATATGGAGAAAATACCAGTGTTCAGAATGTTGAAACCCTAACCACGTGACATTTGTACTTTTCCTGTTAGGAGACTCTGTGTGGAAGTGAGAGTTGAAAACTAATTATGTAAATTACTAAGCTTTGAAACATTTTTGCAAAATTTCTGCCTGTAGATATCTATTCCACAAAGAGTATTTTGTGACTAGTAAAGTACAAATCCAGTTAATAAAACTCCCATCCCCATTCTTTTTTTTTTTTTTTTTTTTTTTGAGATGGAGTCTCGCTCTGTTGCCCAGTCTGGAGTGAGTGTAGTGGCATGATCTCGGCTCACTGCAAGCTCCCCTTCCTGGGTTCATGCAACTCTTCTGCCTCAGCCTCTGGAGTAGCTGGGACTATAGGCACCTGCCACCACACCCAGTTAATTTTTGTATTTTTAGTAGAGACGGGGTTTTACCATATTGGCCAGGCTGGTCTCGAACTCCTGTCCTCGTCATCTGCACGCCTCAGCCTCCCAAAGTGCTGGGATTACAGGCATGAGCCACCACGCCCGCTCCCCCACTCTTTAATGTTAAACAGATTTCAGGATTTTTTGAACCACAAGCCATTGACTGGATGTACAATGCAAAGTAAGCTAAGGGTTCCATGTTCCCATTTATTCGAAGAGATAAAAAGTGAATTAGAATGTAGAGATAATGTCTGATAGCAGGAAAATTTGTTTTTTTCTTAAGGTTTAAACATTCTCATTTGTACATACATAAACTCAAATGAATCACCAGGGTGGCAAGACCAGTTCAACTGGAAACAAACTTATTCTTTACTATTTCTGATTTTCTTCCTTTCATGGGTCTCGAAACTCACGAGCTTACGTCATTTGAACCTTTCTCTGGGCTTTTGAGTTGTTTCACTAACAAAATAGACCATAGGTGGCTGTTCATCAAAGTTGGCTATATCTGTGGAATCGCCACCCCTGTGTGTGAATCCTGGGATCTAGAGTGTCCCATCATCACAGCATGGTAGCCGCTGACTCACTCACAGTACTCTAGAAACCCAGACTGGTTTCTTAAAGACAGCCCCACTGGAAACTGCCTAGGTTGTATTACTTGTGTGGACCCCCAGGATTAGAGAAATGTGTGAGCCAGAATGCCTGCCATTGTGCTTTTCATAGAGCCAAGCACACTGTTGTTGATTAATAAATAATGGGTTGTTTATCTTGGACTTGTTTTTATTGGCAGATGCCCTGAAAGATTCAAAGGCTGTCTGTAAATGAAGAATGCTTTTATTGTTTATTTAATGCCTGCTTTTCTATTCAGTGTGAGGGTATTTTGGGAAAATTTCTTAAATATCAAACAGCAAGTAAAATTTAGGGAGTTTTATCCTCAGATATTCAAATAGGCTGTTTAACTATAATCTCTTTTCAGATGTTTCTGATGAGTTGGGTGTGTGTGCTTGTGTGTGTGTGTGTGTGTGTGGTGTGTGTGTGTGTGTGTCTGGAGAAGAAAAGAGGTAAAGGGAGAAATGAGGCCCAGAAGTTGACCGTCAGTTGTATCAGTCATAAATAGCTTAATAAATAAATTCAAGTACGTTTCTGGTTGGTTAATTTTGTGTATAGCACAAGCCAGCTTCTGAAAATTACAAAATGTGCAAAGTGAGAGGCAGCAGGAATCACATGCAGAATGGGTAAGGAGAGGCTGACAAAGGAAATAAGTTTGATGGTTAATAAAGAATCACCAGGGTGGCAAGACCAGAGCAAATTGCATTTTGGCAGGGGAAACAGTGTTTGAAGATGTGTGGCATGAGCAGCAGTGGGTGTTCCTGGATCTATAAGTTGTTCAGTAATGCTGAACATAAAACTGTAGGAATGGCCCAGGGAAAATGGGAATATGGAGCCTAAAATGGAATGAAAATGTAGTGAAAATCCTGGGCCCTGTCTCTCAAACAGTCACAAATTCCTCCAGGATATTGTAGTATTGGCCAAAAAGTGTGTGAAACCAAATGATAGACTTGTCATATCTTCCATGGCTTGTGTCCTTGGCTCAGATGTTCTCAATACCCAGCAATCAAGGGAGGGGAGCCTGACAAATAATTGATCTAATTTGGTATAAAGATAGCAGCTGTTGTAAAGTGGAAAGGGTATTTAAGAAGGGCTTGATTTTGGAAACTGTCATTTCCTTAGTAGTATTTTCATGTTAGGATAGCATAGCCCTAGGAACTCAAATCTTGAGGAGACCCTGCATATATAGAGAGTGAAGGAGAGTTTTGAGAATGGCTTCTGGCCTTATGACTTGCGTGACACTGAAGATGAAAAAACGCTTTTTATTTTATTTTTGTCCAGCACAACATTGAATCCTCAGGGCTAGCAGATCATCTTGGCTCTGTATTACGTTTTTAATAATGGTGATTGAACACATATTGCATGAGACATAGCTGTTTGAATATCTGATACTTTAGAATAGTTCTTCATGTGGCTTCTTGGTGCCACTGCTGCCTGTTTCACAAGAGCCACGGGTTAAAATTAAGATAATTGGTCAAGCAGTTAAAACATCTTCCAGTGGGGAGCAGAGTCTTAAATAAAACTAATTTATACAGGTTTTATTTAACTTAGAAAAGACTGATTTTTTTAATGCTTTAGAGAATACACACAAGCAACAGTAGAAGCATGTTTTGTTCATTTGAGTTTATTGACTTTATGAAATAATAGGTAGAGCAGACTTATTTCCCAGAACTTTTCTGTGTGTTTGGAAACCGATGAAGCTCATTTTATTTGTTTGTTTTAAAATAAATTTTATTTTGTATATTAAATGCATACAACCTGATGTTACAAAATATATGTATCGATATGGTTACTATATTGAGACAGATGAACATACACATCATTTCATGTAGTTACCTGTTTGTCTCCTGTGGCTAGAACAGCTGTCATCTACTCATTTAGCAAAATCCTGAGACCATACAGTATTATTACTCTACAACTACAGTTCTCATGTTGTATGTTAGATCTTTATACTTATTAATCCTACATATTTGCTGCCTTGTATCTCATTTTAGTATAAAACAAAATTCAGCTCTAAGAGGTAGACACGCAGAGAGAAGACTGGGTGTGTGTGTGTTGGGAGTTGAATAAGTATATTCAACTTATATTTCTGTGTGTTCAGTATACATGCTGTCTCCCTACTAATACTATGACGATTTTGTGTGTAGAGACTATACATTTTTCTTTCTGTCTTAGTATTGGCCAGATTTTATTTTTTAAACATGTAGGCTCAATTCATGCTTAATAGGGAAGAAAAATGAAAGCAACATTAGGGAATACACACTGGAAAACTCTGTAAAATAAGTATATTCAACTCCCAACATAAAGTGATTATAAAGTGATTATGATGAAGTTAGAAACCTTTTATTTATGGTTTTTTTTAGGTGCTGGTGAATCTGGTAAAAGTACAATTGTGAAGCAGATGAAGTAAGTAGATTTAAACATTAAATTTGCTGTTTATGTTTAAGTAAGTGTACCCTTCTACCAAAGGAAGTAAATGTTTTGGGTTTTTTCCCCCTTTTGTCTCATTAGAATTATCCATGAAGCTGGTTATTCAGAAGAGGAGTGTAAACAGTACAAAGCAGTCGTCTACAGTAACACCATCCAGTCGATTATTGCTATCATTAGGGCCATGGGGAGGTTGAAGATAGACTTTGGTGACTCAGCCCGGGCGGTAAGTTATTAAATTTGTTGGAGCCGACCTGATGAGTAAAAAGAATAACTTGTGTGCTAATACCATACTATGTTATTACACAGGCTTGTCAACTATCAGGACCATTTTATAAAAGGAATCAAAAGATTAGAAGTGAGTGAAATGAGTCAGGGGCATTAGAAGTGAGTGAAATAAGAACATATAGGATTGTGTCATCTCTCCTTTGTGCTTTCCTTTTCCATTAGATGATTTGGACAACTGGATAATCATCACGGTGCTTTCTGTATAGCATGCTGTATTGGGTACCCCTGTATTACCATAATAACTTTTAGTACTGAGTAAACTGCTTACCCTGGCCCTCTTCAAAATCTGTTTCTGTAATTTGGAATAATGAAGTGATACAGTTATTTGTATTCATGCCTAGACTGAAAAGCAATCTAATCTCAAATAGTGAAAACAGTATAAAAGTTTGCTTATCTTTGGAATAGGAAAATATCGGCTATTAAAAACCATGTATCAGAATTTGAGAGCTAAAAGAGATTTTTGGAGACGAGCTAGTTCCAATTCTTTATTTTGCCAAGAAAGAAACTAGCACCCAGGAAATTACATGGCACAGAGATTGCCATACACCTTGTGGTGACCAAGGCGCTGTGCCTGTGCCTCCTCATTGGCCCAGTAACTTGTTTCGGTTGGATTGGAAGCAGCCCAGATCCAATCCATAAAGCACCTTTTCTTTTTCTTTTCTTCTCTCATCTTCTGTATATTATTGTGTTATTTTTACTAGTATTTATTTTTATGGTTTCTTTATATTTCTGTGTGTTCAGTATACATGCTGTCTCCCTACTAATACTATGACGATTTTGTGTGTAGAGACTATACATTTTTCTTTCTGTCTTAGTATTGGCCAGATTTTATTTTTTAAACATGTAGGCTCAATTCATGCTTAATAGGGAAGAAAAATGAAAGCAACATTAGGGAATACACACTGGAAAACTCTGTAAAATCTAGTTTTTCAAATGTTACTTTAAAAATTCTCTTACAAGTTACTGAGCCATATTAATTTACTGTTTTTAAAACTTTTTTAAAAAGGTTAGTATCATAAATTAAAATTTTCAAGTAGATTTCAATATCATTTTAAATAATTTATACATTTATCATTTATTCAGCAAACTTTTTGACTCAAAAGCATTTGTTGAATGAGTAAACGATAAATTCATAAATTAGAGTGATTCCAAGCAATAAATATTCTGGAGAAGATCAAATCTTATTTCAGAAAAGACATTTTAAAAGAACATTATTATTGAAAATAATGTTGAAATCTACTTGGAAATGCTAATTAAACTAAGCCGTTTTAATCTTTGTTTAAAAGACTCTACAGTAGAGAACCATGCTTAGATTAAGAAAAAAGAATTAATACCTTACACCAATTCCAATTATAAACTTTTAATTTAAACCTTTTACCAAATTCACGTATACGACATTCTGCATTTGGATCTTTTATGTGCTTCTGAAAGAAAAAAGCATTGTAGCCTCCATTTTAGGAGATCATGAAGGGTCAATACAAACAGCTTTTCATGAGTTCTTTTTATTTTTAAGTTTTTCTCTCAAGGAATGTTGTCGTTTTCTCTTTCTTTTTTTAAACATAACTTGGGCTTGATTTCAAGACTGGAAATAACTACTCTCAAGCTCTATTTTTTTTTTAACCAGTTTTCTGATGCTTTGGAATCTTATGTGGGCCTGCTTTGCTCATCTTTGTTTCACTGTTGCTGGTTTGACCCACTCTTTTTAGACTCTCTGTAGCGATACTTCAGTAACTGTCTTCTTCCTGCCTTCAGACTGTTAATTCTGTTTGCTTTCTCCATCATCATTAACTCATTCACACAAATGCCTCATGTCCTCCCATTGCTTCTCATTGGTCTACTCCATGTTTTGTGTTACCTGTCTTTACATAAGCTTTCAAAACTACTGGGCTTTTGCAGTTGTGCTGAGGAATACAAAGATGAATTAAACATGGCCTGGACACGAGGAAGGGGAATTGAAGCTGAGTGTTAAAACATGAATAAGAGTTTTCTAGACAAAAATGGAAAAAACATTCTAGGAATAAGAAACAGTACATTGTTATTGTTATATTTATTATTATTATTATTTTTTTTTTTTTTTTTTTTTTTTTTGAGACAGAGTCTCGCTCTGTAGCCCAGGCTGGAGTACAGTGGTACAGTCTCAGCTCACTGCAACCTCCACTTCCCGAGTTCAAGCAGTTCTCATGCCTCAGCCACCCAAGTAGCTGGGACCATGGATGTGTGCCACCACACCTGGCTAATTTTTGTATTTTCATAAAGATAGGGTTTCACTGTGTTGGCCAGGCTGGTCTTGAGCTCTTGGCCTCAAGTAGTCCACCCACCTCGGCCTCCCCAAGTACTGGGATTACAGGCGTGAGCCACCGCACCCAGCCACAAACAATATATTCAAAAGAAGTCTGAATATATTTCTGTTTCTGAAAGTATTAACCCTGAGTTGAAGGATAACCAGATACTGAATTTTGATAGGTACCACAGGTTTGCTTTCGGAAGAAAAGCAACATAAATAATCTGTTTTAGTAACCATTTGTCAGTGTCTATTTTACCATAGTCTTACCAACTTAGGTGTTATCAGCGTTTCAATTTTTAACATCTGATAAATGCGAAATACTGTCTTTTTCTAGTTTTTTTCTGATTTTTAATGAATTTGAGAATTATTTTAAAACATTTTTTTCGTTTGTATTTCTTCTGTGAAATCCTTAGTTTTTACTCATTTCTGTTCAATTACTTATCTTTTCACATTGATTCTGTTTAAGTATTAAGGATATTAACCCTTCCTTGCATATTGCAAACACTTTTGCCTAGCATATTTCTTTTCGTTTTTGAAATAGTACATTACAAAACTGTTAAGATTTTTAGTCGATTCTCACTTCTGTGTTTTGTTTCTTATTAGAATGGCATTCTTCACCTTATAATTTTTTTAATTCTCTTATTTTTTAAGAATGTTTGTCGTTTTATTTTTTATATTTATCTCTTTATCTCTTCACACAGCTTTAAAGTTGTGTTTGTTGCTAGTTAGGATCTAAGTATATTTTATCATATCTTTTGCCTAACAGTCATTTATTAAATATTAAATAATCAGTCTATTCTGTCTGTTCCTCAGTGACTTGAAATTGCTACCCTTAGCATTAAATTGAGTGTGTTTCTGGACTCCAGTTTTTCTTTCTATTGATGTATTATTTTTCCCCACATCTGTCACGTACTAAGCTATTCAACTTCCCTAAGCTTGTTTCCTTATAATACAAGGGACATAATGATAACATCTATGTTGTAGGGTTGTGAGGAATAAATGACATTATGAATGTCATTATGTCATAATAATGACATTAAGCACTCCCCACATGCCTTTGTAATAATACATGCTCAATAAATGTCTGTTACTGCTATTGTTGTCTTTTGCTTTTTTTCTGTTTGTTTTTTGAAACAGAATTTCCCTCTTCTTGCCAGGCTTGAGTGCAGTGGCACAATCTCGGCTCACTGCAACCTGCACCTTCCTGGTTCAGCGATTCTCCTGCCTCAGCCTCCCAAGTAGCTGGGATTACAGGCATCCACCACCACACCCAGCTGATTTTTTTGTATTTTTAGTAGAGATGGAGTTTCACCATGTTAGCCAGGCTGGTCTCTATCTCCTGACCTCAGGTGATCCACCTGCCTCAGCCTCCCAAAGTGCTGGGATTACAGGCATGAGCCACCATGCCCAGCCTTTTTTTTTTTTTTTTTTAAATTATTATTATTACATTACTGTTACTCTTGTGAGAATCATACCATTTTAATTTCTTTGGTTTCATGGATTAGTTGGCACCTGGTAGATAGAGTAAATGCACCCCATTTCATTCCATTGTTCTTTTGCCAGATAACAATGCCATCATAATTTCTCTCCCAGATGAACTTGAGAGCCAACTTACCCCACAACCCTGTTGAAACACAACAAACCAAAACAGCTTGTTTACTTCGTTGGGATTACATCTTAGTATGTAGGTTGATTTGGTAAGAATTGAGTAAGAAGATGTAAAATCTTAATAAGTGGTGAGTAATTTTCTGTGGTTTGCTTCGTATTTGGCAGTTATCAGATTTCCAAAACAGATTATACACTGATTATTTAAAATGAGAAGAAACAAAATTGTTTTCAAGGCTGGCATGGAGCAATCACATTTTATGCCTAATAATCATTTCAGAACTTTCGCAGAATGAGGATAGTCCATCTGTGAGTGATAATGTATTGATAATTTAGGTGATTATGCTTCTAATGAAGTAAAATTTTAGAAGCTTTACAAAGGGGCCTGTTCGCCTGTTCAGGCACTTACAGGAGTGCTGTTCACAATGTGATTCATGGGCCAGTGCCTGTCCACAAGAGTGTGCACAAAGTGGATATAGAAATTAAACGTAAGCATTGGGTTTATAGCAATTGACAGAGTAATTTATATGTTCATGCTGAGAGTTTTTAAAATATTAATGTATATTTTGTATGTCATTTAAATTTTTCTATTATTATTCTGGAATAGGTTGGAAACAAATGCAAATGAAATAAAACACAACACTGGTTCTTCATCACAGACAGCTTGAGAAGCACTTATTTAGAATACTTCAGGCTGTGAGGAGTAGGAATCCTCACCTTGAATTGACTTAGACAAGTTTTTCCCCCCAAGCCTCATGTATGTTTCTGCATAATGACCATTTTTCTGTTCCAGTAACTTTGCTATTTACTTTCATTAGTTTGTCTGTGTCTGTCTGCCAGATTTGCTAGATTGTTTTTTAGAAAGGTTCTATCAGTTTGCCTTCCTTGCAGCAGTTTTTGGAATGCCTTTTCTTAGCACTCTGGACAGCCAAAATTTAGGAGTCTTGTATTTAAAAAATCTTTGCTAATTTGTTGTTAGTAAATCGTGTGTCAGCATATTTTGAATTTTCCATTTTTAATGTAGCTGACCAGTTTTCCATGTCAATTTGTTATGTTTTTATTTTTCTATGTGATTTGTGGCACTTTATTCATTTACCACTTGGAATCTTGGTGTTTTGGTGATCTATTTGCTTGTTTATATGTACATATGTATTAACCCTTTGTCCACTAATACAAATGTTTAGTAAGTCACATTTTACTTAACTGCCATTAATGTTATGGTAATACTGTATTTTAAAAAGTGTTTAAATCTTCACCTGTTATTTCTTCCATTGTGTTTAAATGTAGAACATCCTCTCTCAACAAAAGATTTAGCAAATATTGATGCTCTTTTAAAAACAAGAGAAATTTCAAGGGAGTGAATTTTACCATTTGTTTCTGTGTTTGTTTTTTAATCTGTCTGAAGCATGTTTTGTTGTATGCATGGAGTAAAGATGTACATTATTTTGTTTCTCTTCAGGTGGCTAATTATCACCAGTGTGACTGGATTAATTATATCTTTTCTGACTGATTTATCATGTAATAAGTTCAGATTTGGGATTTTTTTCCCCTATGGATCTGCCTTCATAGTAGATTGTTTCTACATATTGTAGGCTTTTAATATCTGACAAAAACATCCCTGTGCTCCCAGTCTTTTTCGAAATGTTCCTTATTACTTTTACTTGCTTTTTCCACGTGAATGTTTGTATCATTTTTAGTAGTATTCTGATTTATGTTTGAGAACTAAGATGAAGAAACTTACGGTTTTTGTTTTGATTCTGAAAAATATTTATGTGGCAAAATGATACTAGCTACCATTTGAAATGAATGTATGCTTCTAATATAGTATATTTCTCTTCTCATTTCACTTATCTCACATTTCTGTATCTCTTGACAAGTTCTCTTGTCAGTACGAAGAACACTTAAATGTCAGTATTTCTCCATTTTACCAATTTGAAAAAATATACATGTATAAGATTTGTAAATATGTATATTTATATATTTATTGATAATTTCCTTTCTTGACTTAATGAAACTCATACTTCATGCTAAATTCACTGCAGTTTAGTTAAAAATTTATCTCTGACATATAGTTAAAATTAACTTTATTTTAGGCTTTTTCCCCCTTTTAAGTTAATTTTACTATTTACTATATGTCAGAGATAAATTTATGGGGAAAAAAGAAAAATGACTTCCTATTTCATTTCCTCAAGTCATTTTTACTTTGATTATATTTATGCTTTTAGAAAAAAAATGTATATTTTGCTTTTAGAAAAAAAATGTATTTTACATGTATGTATTCCTTAAAGCAACTCTTTAACATCTGATCAAGTCGGCTTCATCCCTGGGATGCAAGGCTGGTTCAACATACGCACATCAATGTAATCCATCACATAAACAGAACCAAAGACAAAAACCACATGATTATCTCAATAGATGAAGGAAAGGCCTTCAATAAAATTCAACACCCCTTCACGCTAGAAACTCTCAATAACACTCCATTACCATATTATTTAGCTTCTGTTTTAGAAGGGCTTGCTGATCTTTTTAAATGTAAACTCTTAATCTCATGCATAAATTCTACCAGCTGTATTACAATGAATAGTCATCGACCTTTGCTTTAACACCTCAGTCTCTCATTCCCCTTCCCTTTTTTGTTTTTCAGGTGGCTTTATTTAAAAAAAAAAAAAAAAAATCCTGTAATTGAGATGAACTCTGATATCTTTTGCTCTAAGAATGCTCCTTTTTCTGCTCTGTGCCTAAACATGAACTCTGTTCTTTGTTACCTTGTAATTATGTCAGACTACAGCCATCATGCTCCCTCAAAGTCTTCTCCTCCTATCCTAGGCAAACTCTTCTGAATTTTCATAAAGTGGGTGACAGCTTTAAATAAAACATGTAATCGCTAAATAAGTACAGCATGCTAGATATTCCCTGATCACTGCTTGAAATGAGGACTTATTATTTGTCTCTTGACAAAATAGTGCTTCATAGCTCCTTTCTGAGTTCTCAGAGCACACAGTTATATGAACTGGAATTTACTTTCTCTAAATCATCTTATTTTTATTTAGCTTTTAGTAATTAGAAAATATTTTAGCTTTGCTACATCCGAGGAATTTTTCTGTCAAATAATTGCCTGTCAAATAATGTTTCTTTCTCACCACCACAAAGACTTCCTGTAAACTGCTTTATTAACCTGTAATCTGCTTTATTAACCTGTAACCTTCCTTACCAAACTCCAGTCTTCTTTTAAGTAATCTCTATTCTTTTTCTACTCCGCATCAGACTGTTTTGGTACACTCATATTTATATTTATAAATGCTAAGTAATTTTCCTTCTCATAAATTTTCAAAGACCTCATTCCATGGCAAGATAAAATCATTGTCATCATTCTGTGTTTTTTAAAATTTATCCTGTTTTAGATATGGCCACTTGTGATTGGGTGACTAGCCATGGAACTTTAAGTAAGTTGCTTAACCTCTTTGTGCCTTGGGTTCGTTTTATACAGAAGATTAGGTAGAATAATTTCAGCAGTGTTCTTCTGCTCAGATTTATTGCCTGAAGCTCATCTGCAGATACACCTGAATGTCCTGGTAATGATGTGGAAGTGAATAATCCCAGTAAGTTTTTTTTAAAGAAAAGAGGCTTGAAAAAATTATCTGAGCTTTACAACTTGATGTTATGAGATACATATAGATTGTAAAATGGTTACTCTAGTGGAGCAAGTTAACATACCCATTATCTCACGTAGTTAAATTTTTTGGCTACAAGAGCAGTTAAAACCTATTTAACAAAAAATCTCGAATACGGTACATTTTCATTAGCTACAGTCCTCATATTGTACTTCAGTGTCTACTTCTCTAGACTTGGTCATCTTGCGTATCTGCTACTTTGTATTCTTTGAATATGTCTATTTTCTCTTTCTCCTCCCTCCTCTCCTCCCCCACCCCACAGCCATAACTACTGGTTTGTCCTCTATCTTTGTATATTTGACCTTGACCTATTTTTGTTTCTGTGTTTTTTTTTTTTTTTTTTTTTTGAGACCTGGAGGACATTATGCTTAATGAAATAAGCCAGACACAGAAAAATATTACATCATTTTACTTATGTGTGGAATTATGAAAAAGAAACCTTTTTTTTTTAATGCCACAGAGAGAATGCAGTTTATAAATACAGCTTCCAGAGTTTCTTAAGGCTTTTCTTCAGGCCTATCCCTGGAAAGTTTGAGAAGAATGTGATCTTGTGACCCATACTGGAGGGCATTAGTCCTTTTTTGTCAAAAAATGCTATTGAAGTTGAATGAAGACGTCATAATGGAAGCTTATTTAAAAACCTACTTAAGCGGAAAGTACTTTACTAAAATAGGTTATGTTTGATGTAATTTAATAAATAAAAATGGTCAGATTCAGAAATTTCTCATGTATAGGTAATCAGATAATTGAATAATTGTTTACTGGAATTAGGCTAATGGTGCTAAGAATGACTTGAAACCATGTTATGTGAGATTTATTAAGGATATTATGCACGTGTCACTTGCTTGCATGCATTTCTCTTGTGATTTGCTAAAAAGGGAAGCATATGCTTGAATAATATGTTCTCATGCTGAGAGACTTAATTATTTTTCATGATGGGTTCCAGCTGAAAAGAAAATGTTTCACAAATTGGCAGCAGCATGAATTTATATTGTCAGCTAGTACACTCTGCTAGCCTGTGTCACCAAATGCTGCTTCTCTTCTATACTCCTTATAATAATGTGTGCCATCACTTTGTAAGCATCTGCTACGATACTTTGGAAGAATGCCCCTTGAGAGAAATTAGGAATTGTCCACCCAGTTAACTTAAAGCTACATATTTCAAGTTAAGGAGATTCTTGGTTAAGAAAGAAACTTCACATCTGGGTTTGTTTGTTTATTTTTTTTTTTAATTGTGTTATTACTTGAAAACTGGAGTTATGTTATCCAGTATGATATCTACTATCCGCATGTGGCTACTGAATCCTTAAAATGTATCTACTCTGAATTGAAATGGGCTGTTTGCATAAAATACACACCAGATTTTGTAATATGTATGAAAAAATATGAAATATAATTGTATATTTATTACATATAAATGAATTGATATTTTTATACATAGGTTAAGTAATACTGTTAAAAATCATTTCACGTAGCTTTAAAAAAAGCTTTTACAAATGTAGCTATTAGAAAATTTAGATTGTATTAGTGGTGCACGTTATATTTCTCTTGGACCCCACACTGATTTAGAGTGGTTGATTACTTGTGGATCAGAATAACCAAATATGAGTAGCCTCAAATTTTAAGCAAAGTTTAATTAACTTTATATAAAGTATCTTTTCATTTAGAAAATTTTACATACTGTCTTCTATATATATCATGAGTATTTCTACTCCAAAGCTGTGCTTATTTTGTTTTCTATGCCTGGATTAGCAAAACACCTGCTCCCAACTTCTGCCCCATTGATTTTAATGTGGCCATACTTAAAATCTCACACCATTGTATGAAACTAGTCTTCTGGTCTTGCTCACTCCACATTGATTTCTCCCTGCTCTGAACTTATTTTGCAACTATAAGGTATATCAGAAAGTTAACACTTAGTTCAATTCTATCTCTAATCTTTAAAAGTTGTGTTTCTTAGTTTAGAAAACATTTTGAGGAGACAGGAAGAAGACATAGGTTCTTCTTCTGTTTTCTCAAAAATGACCATCTTCAATACACAAAAAAACTGGGAGTGGATAATTGGTTAATGTCCCCTTTATGAGCTGGAACCTTAGTTATTCTTCCAGCTTCCTAGTGCCTTGACAGATACTACTGACACCACAAAACATAGACGTATGATGTATGATTATTGTCTTTTGGTCAACCCAATTTTTAAGTGGTGCCTTAGAGAAAGAAAAGTAATGACACGTTAATAAAAACAGAGGAAATTCACGATTGCCATTTTTTTTAACTCTATAATTGTCTCCTTTGTACTTTGTATCTCAAACATATCCCTATTTACTTAAAAAAATGTCCTTTGAATGTTCAGGATGATGCACGCCAACTCTTTGTGCTAGCTGGAGCTGCTGAAGAAGGCTTTATGACTGCAGAACTTGCTGGAGTTATAAAGAGATTGTGGAAAGATAGTGGTGTACAAGCCTGTTTCAACAGATCCCGAGAGTACCAGCTTAATGATTCTGCAGCGTAGTAAGTAATCATAACTTCAGAACTAAACTATCATGAATAATTACTTGCAAGTCAAATGTACTTCCAAGTCAATTTTATTGCAGAATTGGCTGACACGTTCTTGCACAACTTAGGATATTCAAGATGACAATATTTTAAAACTTTATCTGTCTTATGTGTGTTGTGTGTGTGTAGATAGCAGTGTTATTTCCTGTGTGTTCAGTAGTGTCTCAAGAGACTCATGATATGTAACTCTAATTGAAACATGCAGAATGGTACCTTTTCCAATATATGTTCAAGAAAGTAGTTGGAAGTTTCCAAAATCCACTCTGCATTGGGGTGTATAAGTTTACTTGGAGCTATCTTGAGAGTGTAACTGATTTGAGTTCTTTTCATTATGCTAGCAGTGCCTGAGAAGAGTTACTTGTTCAATGACAGGTACTATAAGTAGGGATTTTTTTGGAGAGAGTGCATGATGACTCCAAGATATTTTTTCAATAAGTACAATAGCTCTGTATTTGAAAATTGTCAGTTGTGTGTGTGCCCTGTTGTATTTGACACAGTTTCCAGATACTTAAGTTCAGTTTTTTGGAAGAAAAATCTGCCCTGAATTTTCAGGTGGCGGCCCCAGAAAGTTTGCAAAACAAGTTGTGATAAAAACCTAATCAGGGAAGCTGGGTGAGGTGACTCATTGCTTGTAATCCCAGCACTTTGAGAGGCCAAAGTGGGCAGATCTCTTGAGCCCAGGTAAATTTGAGACCAGTCTGGGTAACTTAGCGAGACTCCCTCCCCGCAATCTCTACAAAAAATACAAAAATTATCCAGTCATGATGGTGCACACCTGTGGTCCCAGTTACTCAGTGGGGCTGAGACAGGATGATTGCTTGAACTCAGGAGTTTGAGTTTGCAGTGAGCCATGATTGTACCATGCACTCCAGCCTGTAGATGCATCGAGGCCCTGTCTCAAAAAAATAAAAAATAAAAACCTAATCAGGGAGCTTTCTGTTTGGTGATCTCCATAGGACAACACCAAAAACAAACAAACAAAAAAATTTAAAATTTACCACACATACTCAAAAATTCTTATATGATATGTATTAGGCATTAATTGCTCTTAAAATCTATGTTGTACATTTGTTTCACTTTGCAGGATTTTTCCATTTTCTTGACACAGCTGTTGGCTGTTAGGGGCACAGGTAAGGATTAGGTAGATGACAGATTTTGAAAGGTCTAGGTGAATGCATACACTTTGCCACAATGAATAAATAAATGAGGTGTGGCTCCTGAAGAGCGAATTATATTATTTGTTTAGCATCAGCATAGGTACTATATGTTATGTGATTTAGTGTGTTTAAGAAATAATATTGTATCACCCACATCAATCTTTATAACCCTGTATTTCTTAATCTATATTTTTAACATTTTACACTTGTCTTAACCTTATGTATTATTACATGGTTTATACATGTGTATATAACATAAACACATTGAATATGTAGCCTATCTCTCCAACTGGTATCATATCCTATACAAAGAAATATTCTTTGACCCACTGAGTTGGTCCTTGCTCTCCAGTTTTAGGTACTCCTAATGTACTTTTTTTCAGCTTTACATTTATTTTGAGGTTATTTTATTTCTATTTATGTCGTGAATATTTGATTATTTTCTGTCTCTGCTGTTACATTGTAAATTCAGTAATGTGTTTTTACCTAATGTATTCCCACAGCCTGACACAGTCAGCACTCAATATGATCTTGTTTAATAATGAATAAATTCATAAACCAGACATCACAGAGAAGACAAATTAGAAAAAATACTTATAGGAAGAACACAACTCTTAAACCATATTTGCTTTGACACCACCAGCATCTGCAGAGATTTAAGTGGGAGTCACTATTATGAGAAGATTGCTTTGAGTGGAGCCCAGCAAAAGGAGCTATTTCAGTAATTAAGGGGTGCTACTTGGGAATGACAGATTGAAGTTCTCTTTCTCACTATATGTGGGAACTTCCAGACCCTCTCAGTCTCTTGTCCAGTACTCTCTCCTGTGCACACTACTTGAAAATGAGTTAACAAAAACATAGTCTGGGCATTGGTGGCTCATGCTTTGTAATCCCAGCATTTGGGGAGGCTGAGGTGAGAGGATCGCTTGAGCCCAGGAATTCCAGACCAGCCTGAGCAACATACTGAGACCAGGTCTCTACAAAAAGTAAAAACAAAAAAATTAGCCAGGCATGGTGGCCCATCCCTTATAGTCCTCGCTTCTTGAGAGACTGAGTCAGGAGAATCACCCAAGCCCAGAAGGTTGAGGCTATAGTGAGCTATGACTGCACAGCTGCATTCCAGCCTGGGTGACAGAGCAGGACCATGTCTCAAAGAAAAATAAAATAAAATTATAAAATGAAAAATACGTTGCTTTAGTTTTACATTATTTTATTCTAATAGTTGTGACCTTGAGATGGCACTAATGTGGCTGCTTTTCAGGAATGAAGAAAGTCATAGAAACATTTTTCTCCATAGTTATTAGAGGGCATCTTGATCTATGAGTTCTTGACTGGGGATGCTAAGATGCAGTCAAGTTGCCCATTAGGACTGACTCCCCACCAATTCACACTTTAAATTTGTAATCATTTAGAGCAATCAGAATTTTTCGCAGTGCCTGCTTTTCTTCTTTGTCTTATTGAAATATTATTTTTAGAGATTTTTTTGAACTGTAGCAGTTTTTTGTTTTGTTTTGTTTTTGTTTTTGTTTTTTAGTTTTTTGAGACAGAGTCTGGCTCTGTTGCCAGGCTGGAGTACAGTGGCACGATCTTGGCTCACTGCAACCTCGGCCTCCCAGGTTCAAGCGATTGTCCTGCCTCAGCCTCTCGAGTAGCTGGAATTACAGGCACACACCACCACGCCCAGCTAATTTTTGCATTTTTAGTAGAGACGGGATTTCACCATGTTGGCCAGGATGGTCTCGATCTCCTGACCTCGTGATCTGCCCACCTCAGCCTCCCAAAGTGCTGGGATTACAGGCGCAAGCCACCGTGCCCGGCGAACTGTAACAGTTTTAAGCAAAGAAATCTGTGAGTAATCAAAGAACATTTTAAATAAGAGTAGCTCATTATTTTAAAGAGGCAGTAAAATCTTGCCATGGCTTGTTTGATTTGTAAAGTAGGATTTTCTTACAGTAAAGTAGAACATTTGGAATTAAAAGCACAGAGAAAGTACTGGAGTATTATCACCAGTGTGATAAGATTCTCTTAAATTCAGTAAATATAATACAGGTAACTCAGGCTGTCATCTCTTTATGTGTTCTAGTATAATTACCACATACATACACTTGACTGTCTAAAACATTTTTTATTTCTAAGTTATCAGTCACCTTATAGCTCTCGTAATAAAAGCACTGCGGTGATGCTCTCTACATTCAGCTGACCTTAGGACTCATTCCAAACTCCTGGTGTAAGGCTTTGTGTAGCTTACTAGTGGCTTTACTCTCCAAGAAAGAACATGCAACTGTTCTCATCTCCATACTAATTTACAGCTTCTCCTGGGGCAGTGTCATTCCTTTTCTTCCATCCCCGTTATTCTGTTTACACCCCTCAGTATCCATGAATCCTTCTTTAGTCACCTAGGTCCACATTAATCTCTCCATTACCTGTACTTTCTGTGAATTACTGACTATACTGTATAATTTGACAGAAAATAACTTACTGTTTTACATTGCATGGTATGATACCACTACATTTTATATCACAACATATGTAGCACCAATGGCAGAGAGTATTACATGAGTGACTCAAACATGTATTGATTTAGAGAGCAGTAAAATGCAGCATAGAGGAGTATGTGCTGTTTTCCTGTATGTAACATAAGACTGGTTGAAAAGAAACATCTCATTCAGCCTTTGGGCAGAGCTTTCATCACTACTTGCTCCAAAATTAAGACTTTAAAAATCTTCAATAAAAAAGAGTAATGTCTGGATCATAAACACAGTGCTATATCCAAAAACTGTGATAAAGAATTCTAAGAAACAAACTCATGGTGTGTACTAGCTTTTTTTTTTTTTAAAGTTATTCTTTTTCCTTTGAATTACTGATAACTGTCCCTCAGAAATAAAGTACATATTTAAAAAATACTAAAAGAGCTTTGTGGTTGCAGAGGTGTAAACATTTTTATTTCCATGGGAGTTACATAAGAAAATACAAACTTAAACTCGTTTGTGTCTTTACACAGAATTTTAAAAACTTTTAGTGATTTCAGATTATCGCTTATGTTGCAGTGTGTTTTAATTTTTGTTTTGGATGATCTTTATTGGCTATATTTAACATGTTGTTTTGTTTAATTTTTTCAGCTATTTGAATGACTTGGACAGAATAGCTCAGCCAAATTACATCCCGACTCAACAAGATGTTCTCAGAACTAGAGTGAAAACTACAGGAATTGTTGAAACCCATTTTACTTTCAAAGATCTTCATTTTAAGTGAGTAGCTTTGAAATATATGCTTTCTAAATTTAGATATAAAACACATTGCTTTAGAAATAAAAGGTATAATAAAAGTTGACAACATTTTTACAGTCGGAAACTACAATTGGAAAAAAACTTTCTTCAGATGATTGTGCAAAATAATTTTTGGGTGAAGTCAAAAAAAGCATTCCTAAGTGGAATATTTTTATTTAAGAAAATCTATCCAGGCAAATTCCATTTTGCCTGTAGTTTTTACAGTGATTCAAACAAAATAGTTTTTGGCTTTTATTTCTAAACAGAAAAATTCTGCTGTAATGTACTGTGTTTTCGGAAAGTGTTGCCATCTATTTTTAGGTAAAAAGAGAGCAAGTTTTACTGATAGTATAAATGCTTATTTATGGAAATACTAAGAGCACCTTTAACAATTTTTTCATGAACAGTTTTGTTCCTAGGGAACTTTCCTTCCCTGTGAAGGTAGTCCTTATGCGCTATTTCATCATCAGAAATACTCATTTAAAGTGTACTGAATATCCACTTACTGAGGTCTGAGCAGAAAAGCACTGAGTTGTGGTCTTTAGAAATGCAAGGGGTCTTGGAGTGGATGTTTTTCCAGTTCCCTCATTTTATGATGAACGAGGCTCAGGAAAGTTTAGTAAAACATCATATTCAAATTTACAAAACTACTTTTCTCTTTTTCCAGTAAATAACAGTTTCCAAGGTATGAGGAAAACTGTTGGACTTAGACACAACCAAATATGATATCTTCATTTGCAGAGTCTTGTTTTATTATACAGCCTTCCTGGTCAGTTACTTTGATCTGTTTCCCTTCCAGGTCATCCGCTAGTCGTTTCCATGACTGACTTCTTCTAAAATGCTCCACTTACTCATTTCATTGTTCACTCAAACAAAATTGCCTTTAAGTCTGTACTGTTATTCATCATTTCTATTAAAGCAATAGTAAAATCATGAAAAGAGAAAGTATGTAGCCTGTGTAAAGATATATTCATTAATAAGATAACATCATGGGATATTCTACTGAAACAAAACTTCTGTATTGTCATAGACATCTAAGACCACTGTAGTGTTACTTGATGTTAAAAATACTCATTAACAAATACAGATGTTCCTTTTTTCCTTCTTAGTATTTTTTATTTCGGTACATTGAAGCTAAATAAAGAGGCAGAAGTTCTTTTTTTAAAATCTGCTAGTTTCTTATAATTCACATTCATTTAAAATGTCACGTGTCCCAAGTGCCAGTTGAGTGTTCAGCTGAAGGAACACCAAACACAAAGCCGTTGAATAGCTTTGGGAGGCCCTTCTGAAGTCAATGACTAATTTATATGAATATAATAGAGTCACATTATTCACACAGTATTAAAACCTATGCATGTCCTACGCCACATATTCACCAGTAAATATTCCTGGAAATAATAAAAATGCTAGAATTAAGTGAGTTGTAGACTTACAGGGATTTTGTTGTTGTTGTTCTTTTAAGTTTAACAGATAGGGATATTTTTGTTTGTTTTTAACCCAGCAAGGTTAAGATTGATTTTAAGATTGCCACTGTAGTCATGGGCATCAAGTAGATAATCATCTCACAGCTGCAGAGCTTTATAGATATGTTGACCCGAATTGAGCACACTCCAGTTGTCACTGCAGGAGATTGGATTAGAAAAGGTGTTTATGATCTGTTTTTTTAAGGAAAATTTTAATATTTTATGTTTTTCTAAATTTCAACTTTTAAATACAGTGAAGGGTTAGATAAATCATTTGTTATCAGTTTGTGATTTTTTCTTAAGATTATGTTTAGTGGAGGTTTTTGGTGTCTTTGTAGAAATTCACACTTTATAAGACTGTGTCTATATCTCCTTAACTTTTACCCAACTCCATCCCCACAATACCAAAAAGAACTTTTTAAAAGATTACACAAGCAAAAGAACAATAAACTTATATTATTCTGTTTGCCAAAAAGTAATTTGTCTGCATTTGGTTTGCAAATGGAGTGTCCCATATCGTTATTGAAATTATTTTGTCTTTTTTATCTTCACTAAAAATTAGAGGACTCAACATAATCATTCTAAATAAATCTTTACTGTGAATTACGGATTAGGCTTTGCTTCATCTAACTTTATTGCTCTGAAATGGTCATGATAATAAAGCAGAATTTCTAAAATCATCTTGGAAAAAAGGTTCCTAGTGAGAGAAAAAATAGTTATCGGTACATCTCATAAAGAAATCTCACTGTTAGAAGTAGTGAGCACTGTTAAATTATATGCAACAGTACTTCTGATTGCTTCCATAAGTATTTTATATTTAATACATTTGTTGCTATCACTTGTCACTGATTTACAGGTGGTTGGTTCATGTAATTGAATTTTCCAGAAAACTAAAGCTTTATTTCAATTTTCATGGCTACTTCTCCCCAAGAAACAAACATTGACCTGCTTTCTTAAACAAAGATGTAGGTCATAATTAATTTATCTGGGAACATTAGCTTTGTGCTTTAATACATGCTATGGTTTTTCATATGCTTTTTTTTTTTCATTCTCATTTTTTTTTTAAAAAAAGCCCTCTGAACATTTTATGCTACTGTCATTATCTCTTACTGAAATTGTTTTAACTTCTTTTAGTCTGCTTATTACTATTTCCATAATATTAAATAAACAAACTGAGTACTCTGATTTCAAATAATCAGATATGTCTGATCTGGAGCATATCGTCATTTTATCTTAAAACTAAGAAGTGATTTTAATGACAAGGAAATTCACTATTAGATTGGGACTTAGAATTTTTTCTTTAACCTAGTATACCTTAGATTCTGATTTTGGTTTTTGTTCACCTTGTTTTAAAGATTGTGTTCTAAAGCAAACTTAAATTATGTTCAGCTAATGGCTTACAGTAGTCTCCCCTTATTCGAGGGGATATGTTCCAAGACCCCGCATGTATGCTTGAAACTGCTGATAGTACTGAACCTTGTATACACCATGTTTCTTCGTAGACTTACATACCTATGATAAAGTTTATAAATTCAGCACAGTAAGAGACTAAGAACTAATAATAACATAGAACAATCATGGCAACATACTATAATTAAAAGGTATGTGAATGTGGTCTCACTTTCTCAAAATACTATAGTATTTTTGGACCTTGGTTGACCACAGGTAACTGAAACTGCAGAGAGTGAAACCAGGAATAAGGGGGAACTACTGTATTTCTAACCAATATTGTCTGAGGAGAAAATGTGTGGAGTTGGAGTTGCTAGGTAAAGATTCTAGACCTCGGTTCCCCTAATAAGTAGTTGGGTAAACTTGGTTAAGTTTCTTAACAGGCTATTACAGTTTTGCTCTGTGTTAGAGGCTTAAAAATAAAATGAGTTATTGCCTATGAAAAATGTTGTAAAAGTGAGAACTCTATAAATAGTAATAAGTGGCAGAGGCAAATATTAAATCAATCAATTATTTGGTACTTAAGGCAGTCTGATTATATAAAATTCACTTTTCATCTTGTTTAGGTGCACTCGTAAACATTTATTTCAGGACCATAGTTTTCACTTCCCTCCTAGGTTTTTCAAACCTGTCATTTCAGCATCCAGCAAATACTGGGATTGAGTAAAGTTGACTCTCACCATTATCCTTCCACGAGGTTCATTTATCGTACTCCATTTAGGCTTCTTGGTTGAGGTTGATGTATTTAGTTGCTGTTTTTATTCAGTGACTTAAAGATAAACACAGGTTTGTCAGGAACCTCAGATAAACTTTGTCTTATTTTGGATTTTGAATTCTGTTAAATTACTATCATTGCTAGCATATGGTTTCAACTTTGCTTTTTATAGGTTAAATGAGCCTCAGATGAATGAGAGCAGAAATGCATTTAGAATAATTCTACTGGGAACTCTTGAGTGTGGTCATCACTGAGATATGCTATCTTTTCAGTAAAGTTATTTTCAAATTGTGTTCCTGGGCATTTTTTGCAAATGGTAACCCAATTTAAATCATTTTAATTTACTATCATTTTTGTTCTTGTTTGATCTTTATTACCCAGCTATGCTTTTTACATCTTAACTCTTATTTTGTGGTAGAAACATTTTATTATATAGTTTACCTGAATTTAATGAACAATGGTACCAGCTAAGCCAAAAGAATGAAGCTGCTTAAATGATCATAAAAGTAACAATACTGGTTGATGTACTCAGATTTGGTTTATAGGCCAGTACTGCTCTGTAGGGAAAATTCTTTTTGCCTGGGAATTAAATAGGGACTATTTTAATTAGTGCACCATCTAGATAAATGGAGCCTTTAAAAATGTACCAGTTTGCATAGTGTTTTCATTATATAAGTGGTTATTTCTAGGTTGTATAATGTAGTCTATGCAAATTTTAACTTTTGCTTAACTTTAGAAAATCTTATAAGAGAAAAGGAATAGACTATTGTCTTTATATTGTTTGATTTTGCTATACTTTGTTCAGTAACCTACAGTGGTTCACTATTGTATATTGTATAAAAATTGAGTTATTTTCCATTCTAAATTTTAAGTCCATTCAGTAGGATCACTCATTTATGTCATAGTTCAGTTCTCTCATTTTGTAATGTATCCTGATTTTACTTTTTATGCAAACGTATTTTACCCTATCTGAATTTTATTTGCTTGCCCTACATTTTCTTACCTGAAATGGCTTCTTCTTTACATCAAAGCCTTGCTTATTACTTCTGAGCTAAAATGACATGTTTTAGTAGGAGGAGGGATCTCTGTTCTCTGCCTTCGATGTCTGTGACTGTGGCAAATGGAATATTTACTCTTTGATCTCTGCATTCCCCAGTTGCTTCATGTGACTTCTCAGTGTTTACACATAGTGCAGTCCATTCATTTGTTTGCTTTAATGTTCTAAGTGTTCTCCCGTGTGTTAATGTCTTGTTTTTTGAGGATATTTTTGTTTTTGCTTTTGTTTTAGAGATACTTTCCCTTCAATCAAAAATTTTAAAAACTAGCAGATTTTTTCCCGTTTTGAGAAGTCCAGTTTGTGATATTGTTTTCCTCCCATAAAGTCCTTCTCTCCTTCCTTTTCATCATACATTTCCACAACTATTCAGAGCTTTTTTTGTTAGCATTAAAGAACTTCTCAGAACTTTTTGAAAGTTTAATGTGATGTTAACTCATTTCTCCTCTTAACAGAATGTTTGATGTGGGAGGTCAGAGATCTGAGCGGAAGAAGTGGATTCATTGCTTCGAAGGAGTGACGGCGATCATCTTCTGTGTAGCACTGAGTGACTACGACCTGGTTCTAGCTGAAGATGAAGAAATGGCAAGTAGAACTACTTTAAGAGTTGAGCTTGAAACATGAAGAGCTGAAGGTGTTGCCAAGAATTTTTCTGAGAAAAATTCTTAAGAAATTCTTTCTAATGTCTGTAACAATTTGAAAGTACAGGGTCTTTCCTCTAACTTTTCTATTTGCCTAATACAAGAGAAATATACTAGAGAAGCACAGGTGGATCTTGAGGAAAAGGAAAGCATGGAGTCAATCTCGCCTCAAACCTGTAAGCTTAACTATGCATTTCTATATCTGATATCAACATAGCACATGGAAATATATTTACATAGTAGTTCAAAATCCCGTGACTTAATTTGTTACTTCTGTTAGTTAAGTAAATCTTTTTTTTTTTTTGAGACGGAGTCTCGCTGTGTTGCCAGGATGGAGTGCAGTGGCACGATCTCGGCTCACTGCAACCTCCACCTCCCAGTTTGAAGCCAGTTCTCCTGCCCCAGCCTCCTAAGTAGCTGGAATTACAGGCACGTACCACCACACCCAGCTGATTTTTGTATTTTTAGTAGAGATGGGGTTTTGCCACATTGGCCAGGCTGGTCGCAAACTCCTGAACTCAGGTGAGCCACCCGCCTCAGCCTCCCAAAGTGCTGGGATTACAGGCTTGAGCCACCGCACCCAGCTAGTAAATCTTTAATATATGTTATACTTTGTTGCTGCCCTGTAATTTTCAGATAGGTTTCAATGTACCATTAATATGGGGAAAATGTTTTTAAATAGAAATGTAAAACTTTGTCATTTTAAGTTAACTTTATTACAAAGTGGGGAAAAAAGAGTAGAAATGTCAGTTTTGTACAGTTGACCCTTGAACAACAGGGGTTTAAGCTGCATAGGTCCACATATGTGAGAATTTTTTTCAACCACGCACATTAATGGGATGCGAAACCTGAGTATGAAGAAAGTCAACTTTTCCTGTACGTGGGTTCCACAGAACCGCCTGCTGGACTTGAGTATATGCAGATTTTGGTACCCTTGGGGGTCTTTGTACTAATCCCCCTGAATATACCGAGAGACAATTATATTTTTAAAATCAAGTGTATGAAATTATAGTGCAATGCAACACCACATGTTCGTTTCTCTCATTTCAGCACTACAAAATGTATCAGTGCCCTCTTTGATGAGCACAGATCCTAGAAGTTCCAGAAACAGGAATTGGAAGTGTCCTTCCAGTATTTATATTTATTGTAATATTTAGACTAATGGGCGAATTGGGTCTTAGCTTGTTCAATTTAATTTTATTAATCTTTAAAAACCTCTGTTTATCTTTTAATGGAAACTTAGATGAAATGAACTCTATGACAATGTCATTTCTTTTCACATGTTCACATTTCACATCCTAGATTATACTGTCCTATAGCAGGATGTTCTCTGGCACAGTGCATGACATATAGTGGGTACTTAGCAAGTAAAAGTTGAATGCAGAAAGTGATGAAGGATGGTTAGATACTTCTCTCACCTAAAGTGAAAGTGGGTTCTGAAATGACAGAAATGTATTTTTGTGATACGTTATGTATTTTTCAATGACTGAACTCTGTTTTATTATAACACCTATTATTTTTTAAAATACTCCTTAAAAGTCCTTTGCTGTTAGTGACAATTGGTTTTCTTTTTTTCTGTTACAGAATCGAATGCATGAAAGCATGAAGTTGTTTGACAGCATCTGTAACAACAAGTGGTTTACAGATACATCCATTATACTTTTTCTGAACAAGAAGGATCTCTTTGAAGAAAAAATCAAGAAGAGCCCTCTCACTATATGCTATCCAGAATATGCAGGTATTTTACTTTTCTGGGAATAACTTGTCAAGTTACATATTTCTAATTGAAACTTCCCCTAAGGCAAGAATTCAGTTGTTAATTTAAATCTCTTGGCTTAGTGATTCTTAGACATTTAAGGGATATTATTTATCAAACTGCAGTTGAGCACAAAAATTTCCTTAAGATGTGGAGGAAATTACTGAAAATAATGTATTCATTTTATGGAAAAACTGTTAGATAATGTTTAGTGATGACTCCAAGTTAAAATACTGGTTTTTAAATCAAGTTAACAGATTTCATATCAGGTACTGTGTGATGTACAATAAATAAGACATGTCTCTGCCCACCATCTAATCTCAAAGACAGACATACTTAAACAACAAGCAATAGCAGTGCATCCTGCTGCTAAAAAGGAGCATGAACATTATTGTAAGGGGGAAAATGAAGATGGGATCATTGAGGCAGCTAACTCTTCCAGAAGGGCAGGGAAGGTTTCACAAGAAGCCTAAACTTTGGTAATGAGACTGTTAATAGTGCTTGAATTTTACTATGATGGAAAATTCCATGGAGTGAGAAAAGTAGACCTGAAGTACAGTCCTGACTTTTCCATAATTAGCTCTTTGATCTTGAACAAGGCAGTTAGTTCACCTAGGTCTCAGTATTCCATCTGTGAAGTCAGGAGTTGGGCTAAAACATTAGTTTTAGTTTAGTTTAGTTCCTTGGAGCACCTCCTGGGTTGCTGTTGAAGGTGAAGTTGGGAGAGGGAACAGAACTAATTACTGCCCCCCGCACCCACCACCTTATAACTTTTTCATTAAAGCAGAGTAACTCAGCTTTCATCTGGTTTACATATCAAGTAAGGTTTTATTTTAGTGAAGAGCATTCAATATGCCTTAAAAAACAGGAGTTTGACTACCACTGGTTTATGTAATCTCCAAATCTAGTTTGAAGAGTTTAGGTATTTACCGTCACTCCACTCTTCCTGTTTTTTTTGAAAAAGTCTCAAGAATTTGTTTTTTTATAAACAAAGTTTTCCTGAGTCTTGTGTTGAGTAAATTGTATGATGAATATTCACTGCCATTTTACAGGAAATGTTAAGACAACCCTGTGATGTCAGTACTCGGGTATCCCTACCCATACAAATGAGAATAGCAGGGCTTAATGAAGCCAGAGTCCAGTTCCAGACCCAAGTCCATTGTCCTCCTGCTCCTCGACCATTAATGGCTAGGCTACATTTAATTAAACATTCAGTGAAACCAAAAGGGGAGGGTTCTTTGGTAAATATAATCATGTTAATTGTTATAACTCTTTTTGTATACTGTGAAATTATACTTAAGTTCAAACTAATTTCACACAGTTGCTTACTTTAAAACTTTGCTTTCTTTTTGGAAGTCATAGTCCTGAATCACTGTGTTCAGGAACATTTTTTTTTGTGCTTATTAGAAATAAGTTATCCAGAGTCAAGATGGCTTATTTTTTCCCTTATTTGAATATATTTTTTAGTTTATTTTTGTCATATTCTATGATGTAGCCATTTTGTATTAATTCATAGTACCAGATTCCCAAAATGAATCCATAAATATTGTATACCTACAGGGATTTCAGAGCAACTAAGAATATACTTGTTAGCTCTTTCCTTGCCAGGTAGACAGTGTGTTTAGGAATTTTTGCTTGTGTTTTGCTTAAGTTAATAATCCCTGACTTCAGAATCTTTGCACAAAAAGAATATTACATAATTCTTTCACATCTCCAGAGTTAAGATTATTATTAAAGATCTCCATGGCATGCCCTAAGTATTGATTCAGTTGCTTCTTGCTTCAGCCGCAACTCTCAATTTCCTATGGCTGTGGAATAACCTTGTGTAGCCCCTAAGCAACTTGCTTGATTTATCTCCTGTCTGTCTGCTCATGTGTCATCCTTCTCCTCCTCTTCTTTTTACTGTATGTTGCCACTTCACCAGTTTCATCTGCAGTCATGTCATCTTAGCTCTCTATCCTTTCATAGTCATGGCTATTCTCAATAGGTTAAATTTTATGGTCAGCCCTAATTTATCTCTGGAGCCTTAGATTTGCATTACCAACTGCTTGAACATACATGTTTTGTTGTTGTTTGGTTGGTTGGTTGGTTGGTTTTTTAGCACCCGAAGCTCAAACAGAACTCTTTTTCTTGTTTAAACTCAGATCTCTCCTCTTTCCTTTTTGATTGTGTCGTCAGCCTCCCAGTTCTTCATTTTTGAACCTGGTTATCACCTGTGCTTACCTTTGTTCAGGAAAATTCTATCACACATTAAAAAAAAAAAAATAACATATTTGCTCTCGTGTCCCTGCTTTGCCATTCTTTTCTTAAGACTTAAAATCAGAATGAAGAATGTTCATTCATATATGTGTTGTACTTTGAGGGTAATCTAGCTAGCTGCCTAGGATATATAGAGCAAATTGAGCTAGGCACTCAGTGTAAGCTGTTTGGCTGAAACATATTTTAATTTAGCAGTTGCATTAGCTTCTGTGGGCCAACAAGATGCTGTTAATTGCTTTAAAATTTTGGAGAACGAAACTTACGATTTAATAAAATTTGATTTTTTGAAGTATGTGATTTCTAGTGATATAAAATAGTTAAAATGTAAACTTAAAGATAACTTTATTAGCTTTTTATCCCTAATAAAAATCTCATAATCTATGTCATAGCACATTACACAACATTCCTATGGGCATTTGTCACATTGTATTATACTGGATTCTGTAAGATATAAAAGGAGTATGGGGCTGGTGGGGTGTGATGTTTACTCTTGAAGAGTTCACATTCTAGTTTAGGAGACTCAACACTGAAAAAGAATTTAAGACTATAAAGCAGTATAACAAAAACGGAAATAGTTATTTCTAGGAGGAGACAAAAGTTTTTAAGTGATAGAGAACCCAGCTAGATTTGATTAATTAGAAAAAGTCAGATGGAGTGCCAATTTTGAGCAAATATGAAGGCAGGCAGAGATCTCAGCCGGTGAAGTAGAATGAAGAGGAAGTACTGCAGTACCACAGGTGGCAGTTTGCATGTTGGGTCCTCATGACATGGACCTGGGTTGAGCGCCAGGGTGGAGGAGAGGATCTCAGAATGATGGCACTGCAGAGCAGACTGGATAGTAGAAGATCTTGAAAGCCTGGAAGATAATTTTGGATTATTACTACAGAAGAGGGGTTTAAACAGTTTTTTTCCAAATGAAATTTGAATGTTTTTCAATTTTTTTATTGAAGCATTGCATATAGCATATTGTATACATTAATGTATATTATGTACATACATACATACACACACACCCTCAGCAAAAGTGCTTTTTTAGAGGTGAACATACCAGTATCCACCACTCAGGTCAAGAAACCAAACAGCTTCAGGACCCCAGAAAGTCCCATCATGCTTCCTCCCAGTCTTAACCAATCAAAACCTCCCCGCAACACACACATACGCACTCACACTCCATACACAGAGTAATCACTGGTTACTCACTGATAATCACTGAAGACCTTAATAAAAGAACAGACACAAAGGAAATATATACCCACTTCACATGTGCCACAGACACTATTAATTGGTGAGGCTTTTGTCCTCACCAATTCATTTTTCAAACAGTGTTGTATCATACGGTATATGATCTTCTTGCATCTAGCTTCTTTTGCTCAATAGTTCACTTATGAGATTAATTCATGTTATTGAGTATAGCAGTAGTACTTTCATTCTCACTTCTTCTGTGTCTTCAGTGATACACAGTTCTGTCAAGTGTATATCTAGAAACTGAATTGCGGGGTCAGAGTGTGTGTGTGATTATCTTTAGATATTGCCAAACAATTTCTGGAGTGTTTGTACTCAGAGGTAGTCTTTTTTAGTCAGTAACCTGAAAGCTGGAGTGTGTCATTCACTTTTTTTGTAACCTCATACTCCTAAACATCATTGTGGACCTTGGTACAATTTTTGAATAAAGAAAAATGAGTGAAGAATGCTAATTAATGTATATATAGAAAAGGGAGGAAAAAATACTGATCAGCATTCAGCCAACATTTTGTGATCCACCGTTGAGCCAGAACTGAAATAGCATGCCGTCATCAAGCATCTGAGTTGGGGTGTAGAGGACAGAGGATAAGAGGGTAAGAGATCTGGCATTTGGAGATTGAGGCAGGAACAAAGATCCTGATGAACACGGAATGCCATGTAGAGGAAATTTTTTGTTTAATTTTAGGGATAACTTACAGTCATTAAAGGTAACTAACATGGAGTGTTTTTCATTTAGAAGAAGTAATGTCTCCCATTCTAGAAGGGAAAGCACAGTTAAGGAGTCCATGAATGAAACTGTATGAAACTGGCTTCAGTATTTTAAGCAGTTATTTTAACTTTCTGCATTATGTTTCTTTCCTTTTTCCATCTCAGGATCAAACACATATGAAGAGGCAGCTGCATATATTCAATGTCAGTTTGAAGACCTCAATAAAAGAAAGGACACAAAGGAAATATACACCCACTTCACATGTGCCACAGATACTAAGAATGTGCAGTTTGTTTTTGATGCTGTAACAGATGTCATCATAAAAAATAATCTAAAAGATTGTGGTCTCTTCTAAGTTTTGCAGTTAATGGTAAAATGCATTTTCAAACCAAATGAGTACTTATATATGGATCTCTGTAGACTAGAGTCTTGCAGCAACACAGAATGTAATATAAGGCAAATGCATCTGGGAGCTGACCAAAGTTGTTCTGTTTTGTTTTTTTAACTGAAAGTAACAGAAGGACCTTTCTTAAATGTGACAGATGGTCCTGCAGTGTGAAACTGAAGGACAGTGTTAAAGCTGGGCTCTAGTATATTGATGATTTCTGCATAAGTGTAAATATGCAAATGTATGTATACATGTATTTATGACTTTAGTTTTCGACATTATTTTTAGGTTTTAAGAGTGGCAACTTAGGATTCTAGGGTGATGGCTTTGGAAATAACAAATAATACCTTGTACTGAATGACAGACTATTACTATGTTTGCCAGTTTTAAACAGCTTTATTTATGTTCATGTCCTGTAAATTTTTAAGTACAGTAATTAATATTAGGAAACATAACCCTTATCTTGATTATATGTATACTTGTATTAATAAAAATGTTATTTGTACAAACATTGCACAGACTATTTTAATAACATGATTTGTTCTTTAAATTTTATGTGTTTTATTGAAATGTTCTTAAGATGAATACACCTGCCTTTGGATCAATTATTTAAACATTGTATGCATTTTGATTTTTCCTACTTTAAGAAAATAAAATAATTTAATTTTACATTAGATTCCACATGAGATTTCGTTTGAAAAATTAAAATTTCAGATTTTTTAGGATATACTGTCTTAGACTTATTGTAAACACTTAGTTTTTATTCACTTGTTTTCACTCTGAATTTTAATATTTGGCTGTTAATGCATTGCCTCAAAGGTGATGTCATCTTAATTTTTATACACTTTAACTACATTTTTGTTTATAACTAAGTTTTGAGGGATCCTAAGAGCGTTTTTGTGGGTAAAAAAAAACTTGTGGGCATAATGAATTTTGAGACATTCATTGGTGAGGCTTTTGTGTATTTCCCTTGAGGCGTCTCTTGTACCTAGCATACATGATAGCTCCTTGTTGGGAAGGTAACAAGAAGGATCTTTGAATACTCTATTGCTGATATAATGCAAGATTTAAATTTATACATATAACTAGTTTCAAATATGATTACCACATTATGTTAAAATTACTTTGTTCCCTTAGATATTCAGATTTCTCCACTTGCTTGAGTTTATGTTATTTCTTTTTCAATTATACTATTATTTCTGAGAATGAAATGGACAATTACACTTAGAAAATGAGTACTAGTATTTAATAAGTCAGTGATTATATGTATGCTCAAATAAGTGTTACATATCACTAGATACTGAGCTTTGATAGAATAATATTCTTTTGATTATTCATGATGTGTCATCTCTGACCTTGTTTCAGCAGAGTAAACAGCACTCCCTCCCCTCCCCCCGTTTTTTACTCATCTTGGAAAAAGTTAGTCTTTCAGTACATGTTGCTGGTAAGTAGTTTCCAAGTTATGTGTTGTCCCTGGGTTGAAGTATATTTGTTGAATTGTGTGTGTGTATGTGTGTGTGTGTAACCATAAACTATATTCATATCTGTTTCATTTGGAGGATTTTCTTTGTAATGTAAAGAAATTCAAGGTTATCGAAGTTCCTTAAATGTGTTAGCTTAGATTCTTTATGTGCCTTTCATGAAAGATATGTTTTCTTTAATTTTACTGATGGACCTGTAATATCCACATTGTGAAACTATGTATGAAATTCAACTATAATTTGAATAAATTTGAATCATGAGAATTATGGGTTAAAAAGCCACAAAGAAGCACATATTGGTGACCATCATTAATGAAATCCTGAACTTTATTCTGTGTAATTGTGTTAATAAATCCTAATAAATTTAAATTTTTAAAATTTTACAAACCTATTGGCTAAGTACATTTTGGATTACCATTTAAGTATCAGTCTTGTATCTTCATTTCTTCTTTTTCTGTGCTCTTTTTACGATTTCAGCTACCTCAGAAGCTCAGATTTTCCCTGCTCCAAGCTGTGAGATGTGATGCCACTTGTGGAATTGCCTTCTTGATATCCCCTTCTGAGAATCCATTGCCTGCTGTAACTCATTATATTCAAAACTAAATTCATCATCATTCTACCCTTAAACCAGTTCTCATCCCTGACTTTGCCATTTTTTCCTACTGAGTACCACCATCATTTATTCCTTCAATGGGGAAGTTTTTAGCCATTTGGAACTCTTTTTTTTTTTTTTTAATTTAGTTTAAGTTCTGGGATACATGTGTGGAACATGCAGGTTTGTTACATAGGTATACATGTGCTATGGTGGTTTTCTGTACTTACCAACCCATCATCTAGGTTTTAAGCCCTGCATGCATTAGGTGGAACTGTTCTTATTCCTTGTCTCCATTTCGGTTTACTGACAGTTCTACAAAGCCTTACATCTGTTTTTTGTTTGTTTTCCTTTCTATTCCTACTACTACCTATTCAAGTCTTTGCTAAACTTCCTCTTGAAATGACTTATTAATTAAATTCCCCACCTCCCATTTCTCTCTCCTTGAAAAACCCAGGTTAGTTGTCCTGATACAGAACTGTGGCCTTCGGTGCCTTGATCTGCATTGACTCTGATTTAATAAAGTTAAATATGTTAGCCTCCCATTTAATGCACTTCATCACCTGAGGCCTCTTCACTACTACTCATTCCTTTCTACACTGTATCCAAATAGTGTCCTGTGCATAGCCTGGCCTTTCCTCCAAGTACTATATTACTTACTACATGTGATATGCTTAGAACAGTGCCTAAGTGTTCATTTGTGTCTGTCAATGTTATTTTTATGAGGACTTGTAAGATGGTATGTAAAATTTATTGGCACTTTTAAATTTGTTTGTGATGTATCTTTTAGACTCCTCTGGCATCTGTTCTTCAGGGTGCCCTTTGGGGAGCTACATGATTCTGATAGAGCTGCCAATCGCATTTCTCATTTCTCAGTCTGTAGGCTTAGACCTGACCAATCCGAGTCCTCCAGCATTGGACAAGTGAGCCAATCGTCGTCCCAGTTGCCATTCTTAAAGTCCCTAAAGCGCTAGTGATTTCTAAAATTCCCTTCATTTCAGTACCCTTCTTAGGTCTACTTTTATGCCTAATCTAGTTTAATCAAATTCAGTTTGTTACTGAAAAAGTACTGATTAAAATCCATATGCTCTCATTTAATACTGACAGTAACTAGATTGATCAAAAAAGGCTCAAAGAGGTGAATTAACTTGAGCAAGACCAGATCAAGGTTTTAAACCCAGGGCTTCTGACTGCATGTCTGTCAGAGGACCCCAAAGAGGCTACCTTATTTCCAGAAAATGTGTAAGTAGTGTTTCACCTATCCCCACTCTGCCCTTCTGAGTTCCTCTGAGCCGTAATACTTTTTCAGATTTAAAAAGATACTTACTGTCTTTCATCAGAGCTATTTTTTACTCCTTAGATCTGAAGCTACTTAAGAGCACAAGCAGTTACCATTTTTTACATCATTTGTTGTTTGCAGAACCACCTTATGTAAATGAATTTGATACTGTAATTTTTACAGATGGTAGCATCATCATTGCTTAGTGTGTTATGTTGGAAGTAGAAAGTGATAATGGAAATCATAGACTCTGGCACCCAATCTGGCTTCAAATTCGGGCTCAATTTCTTATTAACTGGGAAAATCTGGGCAAATAGTTTTGCTCTGCCTCCATTTGTATCATCTGAAAAAAAAAGGATTAAATAATCCAACCATTAATTTTAATGGTGGTTGTCAGTATTAAGTTCATAGTACATGTTAAGTACCTAGAAGGGAGTGTGGAATGTATAAGCCCTCAATAAATTTTGCTGTTATTTGATTACAAATAATAGTTTTAATGGGCCTTTAAAATCATAATCAGTGCTTAACAAATGGTTGTTGATATGAGCTATGAATGAAATGCCTGAAAAACAAAACTCATAATTCATTTTCATAATTAAAACTAAGTGTCTCACATTGATACTGATACTGGAAAATGAGAAAACAATCTCTAATCAACTTGACACTTCTGTCATTTTAATATAGCCAATAATATGAGAGATTAGATATTTTAATGTTAGGTTGGAAAATACTTTTTCTTTTTTTCTTTTTTTTTTTTTTTTTTTTTGAGACAGAGTCTCGCTCTTTTGCCAGGCTGGAGTGCAGTGGCGTGATTTCCGCTCTCTGCAACCTCTGACTCCCTGGTTCAAGCCATTCTCCTGCCTCAGCCTCCCAAGTAGCTGGGATTACAGGCACGCGCCACTACGCCCAGCTAATTTTTGTATTTTTAGTAGAGACTGGGTTTCACCACATTGGCCAGGATAGTCTCAACATCCTGAGCTTGTGACCCGCCTGCCTCGGCCTCTCAAAGTGCTGGGATTACAGATGTGAGCCACCACGCCCAGCCAGTTTTCTTTTTTAGTTCTTTTCAAAACCCTTTCTTAACAGTTGAAATGTAGTTATATAAAGAAGTTTACGTTTCACAATCCCACTGGCCTGTTTCCCAGGCTTTTTTTTTTTAACCAATAGCTGTTTGCTTTGGTGTCTGTTGTGATTTGTCTTATTTAGCTGGATTTTGTAGTTACTTTAAAAGTTATGAAAGTTCACATTTCATCAAATCCAGAGGCCAGAGACACCCAAATGTTCACAGACAGGAATTGGCTGCAGTTGTCCAAGCCAGAACTGATTAGGCCTCAACTGGAATAGTCCCACCATGTAATAAATCTTCTTGAGTACTGTGTATAAGGTCAAATATTTCCAGCTGCTTTGATTTTACTGCCCGTCTTCCTAGGTCTCCATCCATAAAGTGGATGGAAACACTGTCATTGAAGGAGCTAGTTCGTCAAATTTAAATCTATTTATTTATTTATTTATTTATTTATTTATTTATTTTTGAGATGGAGTTTCGTTCTTGTTGCCCAGGCTGGAGTGCAATGGCGCGATCTCGGCTCACCGCAACCTCCGCCTCCTGGGTTCAAGCGATTCTCCTGCCTCAGGCTCCTGAGTAGCTAGAATTACAGGCATGCAACACCACACCCGGCTAATTTTGTATTTTTAGTAGAGACGGGGTTTCTCGATGTTGGTCAGGCTGGTCTCGAACTCCTGACCTCAGGTAATCTGCCCGCCCCGGTCACCCAAAGTGCTGGGATTACAGGCGTGAGCCACCACACCTGGCCTAAATATTTTTAATTGATTAAAAATGAGATAATTTGAGGAAGCATGCATAGAATACTAGGCAGAGACTATTTTTAGCAGATAAGAGTGCCACTTTTAGTAAAGGAAGGTGTCACCTAGAAGAAAGTACAGGTGCTCCTTGACTTACCATAGGTTATGTCCTGAAAAACCCTCTGTAAATTGATAATATCTTACTTTGAAACTGCATTTAATACACCTAACCTACCAAATGTAGCTTAGCCTAGCCTACGTTAAAGGTGCTCAGAACACTTAGATTAGCATACAGTTGGGACAAAATAGCATAAAGCCTGTTTTACAATAAAGGATATCTCATGTAATTTTCTTAGATACTGTACTGAAAGTGAAAAACAGACTGATTGCATGGGTACTGAAATATGGTTTCTAACTGAATGCATACCATTTTCGCACCAACGTAAAGTTGAAAAATTGTTAAGTTGGACCATCATACGTTGGGGACCACCTGTATATAGAGTAGGACTCTTGAGAGCCTAAGGGCCACAGAAATTCCTTTTCCAGCTGCAGTGTCTGTGGAGGGATTCTTATAATTAATGTTGTTCCTGTGCAAACACACTATCTGTGTATTGTCTATTTTACCAGGATTTTTTGTTTTTGCTAAATTGGACATACAATTTTGCAGTTATTTTTTACTAAATTGACAAATGTTTGTACAATTTCAATGTAAAGCTAGTCTTCAAAATAAATCACTGTGAAGATTGGATATTACCTTGGATTTTGTGGTATTCACTCTTGAATTTTAATTATGTTCTGTGGAAACTTCACAGAGTTTTAGCTTTGATCCTTCCTTCGCTTTTGAAAATCAAGAGTGAAGTAAGTCAAAGCTACTTCTAAACAGCTCTATCTTTAATTTCTATTAAATAGTACTGAGGTGTCAATTTTGTAGCTTGTTCAATGCGGACTATCCCAGCAGCAAATTCATTAATATGATTTGTACAGGACTCACTTTGCAGCATTCCATTTTAGTATAACATGTTTTCCTGTTTACAAATATAAACAATTATCTTTCCATTTTAAGTGACCAATTGTCCTAGCAATCTACTTCACAAGGCAATTTACCTATAATAAATAGAACTTTTTTGCAGACTTCAGCATACATTTAAATGATTTACACCATTCTTGAATTCCTTAACATAGTAAGTTACAAATTTTAACTATGAATTTTTTCTTCAAAAGGAGTCTTGTCTAAATCCAATAAAGCATTTTTCTGGCTGAAGTTGCAATGGAAAACTTCAGTATGAAGCTGGCATAAGGAAAGCCAGTAAAAAGTGCCCTTTCTTCTTTCTGAGAGCCCTACCTCTGATCCTCCTACACTTAAGGCTTCTAGATGCAGATTTATACAATAGTTCTAAATCAAGACCTTGAAAAATGTACTAATGTAGTAAGATTTACTCAAAACCACAAACTCCTACATTATTTAAAATATGTTAGAAATACATAAATATAGAGAGAAAATGCATACATAATTTATTCAGTGCCTACTGTGTGCTAGGTACTTTTCTGGGTACATTACTAATGCTCTCATTTAGTCATCAGAGCAGTCCTGCAATATTGGTAAAATTTCCATTTTCTATATAAGGAAATACATTCAAGAGAGGTTAGTATTTTGTGCAATGTTGGCTACCTAGGAAGTGGCAGAGCTGGGAGTAAAATCTAGAGTTAAGACCTTTGTTAGCCATATCTTCAAAATCCAGTGTCATTTCTTAGGCCTATCTTCAAAATCCAGTGTCATTTGTTAGCCATATCTTCAAAATCCAATGGCATAAAGAAGTTTTTCCCAAGGGTGCCACATGGTGTAATACAGCATGTCCAACAGCATTGCCTGAACAGATGTTAATAAGTATGCATGATGCACATTAGCATGTCAATGGCTATGAAAAGCCAGTGCAGTAAAGAAGAGCTCTCTCTCTGTGTTAACCCTCCATTTCACAAGCATAGCAATTGCACGAACACAGCAGCCACTACCCAGGTGTGAATGTAGAGCACTTGAAATATTAGTCCAAAGTGAGTGGCCCTATTAGTGTAGAATACAAGAGTTCAGATATGCAGAATCAAAAAATTACATGTTGAACTGATTTTTCATATATTGGGTTATATAATTTTAAAATTCTACCTTTTTTTTACATTTTTAATGTGGTTACTGGAAAATAGGTACTCACGTGTCTTTGCATTATGTTTGTATTTGGGAAATGAAATGCTTTTTTTTTCTTCCACAACAACTCTATTTGCATTGCGTGGAAATGTTCCGAAGTTTTAGAGAAGCACATACAAAAAATAAAAAGGATGAAATGCTAAAATTTGAATGTGGAAGATCTGGGTCTTGGTGTCTTGAATAAATCACACCTTCAGTGACTTTCTTGGGAAATGGTGGGCCTCAGTAAAGACTTGGACTATTCCAGTTTTAAATGCTATGGTTGAGTTTGGTGTAATACAGCCTTTCCTGTGGGGGGAAAACCCATCTCATTTTCACTTTAAATATGTCAGCTATAATAAAAGAGAGACATACACATTTTAAGATCTATACTCAAAAACAGGGTTTTGAAATTAGCAGCTCTTTATTTTTAGTTCCAATACATGGAGTGGGAGTCGACCCTTCAAGATACTGGAAAATTATTAAATCCTGGTTTACAGACTCATCTCTTTAGTGTTCTGCAGCCAAATCAAAAGATTAGTGTTTTCTTTTTTAATGTTGTTATTGTGTTGTGTTGTGTTTTTAAAATATGTTTCAATTCCCGCAGCCAAATTCCTTTCTTTCTCCACACCTCCCACAGGACTGGGCTGAGCACAGTCATGCATTAAAAAAGCTTCTGAACTTATTTTGGAAAGAGTAGCTCCCTGGAGTGTGGAGGAGGACAGGAATTTGCTATCTGCAGGACTTAAATCAGGATAGAGTATCAAATATTCCAAGGCCTTCTATGCACATTTCATTTATTGATAAAGATAGAAGATTGCAAATGACTTGTTCTTTAAGGGTCAATAAAATCATATCTACTAATCTATATAGTTGAAGTTTACTAGATTCTCAAACTTTCCACAAGATTTGAGTTCATTAGTTTAATGGGATCAATCTGTGAAAAACTGTATTTATATGCAGATTTTAGCTATCCTTGTCCTTCAAATGTGTATACACACATATATCTGTGAAAATGATTATTTTCTACTTGATACAATGTGCGTCAAATAAAAGTTTACTATATTGGAATATGGGAATAAATTCATTTATAATTACTTGAAATTGTCCAGACACATATTTTAGAAAAAATACTCATTTTTGTTTTAAGTTTGGAAGTTGCTGAATGATTAAACCTGATTTAAGTCCCTGTGACAATTATGAAGAAAAAAACTAGATTCTTATATCAATTTAATTGTCATTTGCTTAAAAATTATGTGTCGAATAAAGACATTTTAAAAGTAAATTTATATCCATATTATTTTTAATAATCCAACATTTAAAAAATCATTTTTTAATCAAATCATCATGTTCATATCTATACACATCATTAAGGTAATTTTATCTATTTTTATAACTCTTGTATTAAGTTGGTCAAATGCATTTATCTTTATTTAAATACATTATGGTTCACATGGAAAGCAGAGCTTTACATGGAAGAAAAGCAGCATCAATCCTGCTACCTAATTTCTTAGAATCCAAGTTTATTTTTTAGGACTGTGATTTTTCTTGGCATAAGTATGTGGATAATCAAAATCAATGGTTATTCTGTTTACTAAGTAACAGAGTACCACATATTTGACTGGCAATCTCAGGCCAGGGCTGTTTTAAACATGACTTATCTCAAATTTAGCAATAGAGTTCACTTAAGTCACATCAGTGCTTCATCTTTTCTAATTAAGTGTTATCTCTCTTTTCCATGAACCTTTGGCAAAAATGCCCTTTGTGTTTAGCTACTGTCAAGGACAGTTTGGAAGCATTTGACCTGTTAAGGAAAATACAGCTGCTAGCTCCACTTATAGACATTGTGGCAAAGCTCTAATGAAAAAGCAATTTTAAAAATGTATATGTTTCTTCTAATAACTCATTTCACCAAATCAGTTTAATAGTTTAATTTAGGTCTGAAAAGACTAAGGTCAACATTTGGTGTGGATAGGTTTTTAAAAATTTTGCCACAGAGATTTGGACAGAACAAAAACTATTATATTGAAATTATTATTTGTATTCCAAACCCTGTTTTTCCACTAGTATTTAGGGATAGGAGTGTAAGTGTGTGAACCCGGGGTCGTTTACTTTTCAAATGACAACTTAGCACCTTTGCTGTGAAAAGTCCCATTTAGGGACACAAAACAGGAATAGTAATGAAGAGGCCAGACTGTCTGAAACTGAATCCTGGCCCTGCTGCCGCTAATTGTTTGACCTTGAATAAGTTACTCAGCCTTTCTATGCCTCGATGATTTCTCTATAAAATGAGGATAACATTAGTGCTGTCCTCCCATAGTTGTTGCAAGGACTCATGAGTTATTAATGTAAGGTGCATGATGTGTGCCAGACACATGGTAAGCGTGATGGAACTTTTAAATGTAATTCTCATCATAGTGATGTTGGTGATGATGATGAATATATTATGAAGAATAGAGAGGAAAAGAAAAGGGAGGTAGACATTTAAGTAACTAATTGTAATTCAAGGCAAAACAAAATGGGTTTGGTGATGGTCTGTTCCAACACAGTTCCAGTTTACCCCTATTGTCACAGCATGATTATTAACTTCATCCCGTTGCAGTCTCAGAATGGATCTATGGTCCTATAAATAAGAGCAACCTGATATGAGAGGTCACAGGACAGACTTAAGGCTTCATGAAGGAAAAGACTTCTGAACTGACCCATAAAAGGAATAGGGTTAGAGAGGGAAAGTCATTTCTCTGTCCGTTGCCTGCCTCTTCGTGAAGGGGGAGCTAGAACGGTGAAAGCTGCGTTTTCCTTTAGTTTTCAGCAGATCAGAAAAGAATTCCAAACAAGACTATATTGGTGTTCTATTGCCCTGGTAACAATTTACCATAAAATTACTGGTGTAAAGCAATATAAATTTATTCACTTAAATTCTGGAGGTCAAAAGTCTAAAATGGGTGCATGGGACTGCACATCATCTGAAGCTCTAAGGGAGAATCTGTTTCTTTGCCTTTTCCTCTTTCTGAACGCTGTTCACATTCCCTGGCTCATAAGCCTTTTTTCCACTGTCTTCAAGACCCAAAGCCTAACCTCTTCTCTCTGATCTCTGCATCTGTCCTTATGTTTTCTCTATATATGTTCTGACTCCTGCCTCTTTCCTATAAGGACCCTTTTGATAACACTGAGCTCATCTGGATAATCTGGAATAATCTCTGCAATTTAAGAGCCTTAATTTAATCATATCTGTAAAATCCCTTTCACCCTAAAAGTAACATGTCCACAAGTTTCAGGAATTAGAACATGGACATCTTTTGGTGGGGGCGGTGTGTCATTCAGCCTACCACCAAGACTAATTTTTCTGGTATCAACAGTACAATATTTAATGTCAAATGTCATCCTATTAAAGATGAAAGTTTCAATATTTTAACAATCTCAGGCACAGGGCTGTCAGCTAACTGCAGTTTCCAAAACCAGAATCAGGAACTAACTGAGAAAACAGGGCTCCAAACTTTAATGTAAGTTTTTAGCTATATGTTTAGGAGAATATCGGTGCAAGAAGTCCTCATTATCTGAGAGCAGCTGGTAATGGAAAGGATTTTAAAGTTAGACTGCTTAAAATTGGAAGAGAAATTCACAATAAATAATCATAAACAAGGTTGGCTGGTTCATTTTTTGACAAATGAAGTGTAACATTCTAAAAATATGCTTTCTGTGCCTAACAACATTTAAATTACAATTTCAGTTGTGCTCTGATTTGTTGAACAAAGAGTAAAGTAAGTTGATTCTTTTAGTATGATATTTTTTCAAAAATGATAGATCATGACTGCCTTCATATTTGGCTTTCATAGAATGATCATAAAGAGTTATTTCTGAAAATACATTTGAGGGCTTTCCAGGTTTTTCAAAGACCTCTCTTAACAATTCACCTCTGAATAATTTTGTTATCATTCTTATTATATTCTTTATTTTTTAACAATTCTCATTCTGTGTCTTCATTTTTTATGGGCTTTGATTAAAGAATTTCTCCAATATTACTTTCATCAATTACATTAACAATATATTCACAATATTTCTAATTTCACTAATAGTTTATTTGAAATCACATTTGCATTGAACATCAAATCACACAATGAAAATAGGATAATAAAACTTGGATGGGCAAAGATGTTGCTGTCTTTGCTAGGGCTGTGTACTCCTATTAACAGAAGAGGACTGCTTGAGAAGAGATTAAATCCAAAGTTTCAAATGAATTTTTCATTATATGATGCCTTTTTCTTCCCCATGCAATCTTTTTTATAATGGGTAAATCAAATAATAAATACCCAGGTAATCAATCTAGCCTTTCACTTGAATAGAGATGTAATAATTTGGGGGAAAAAGAGTTGGGACTAAAAACTCCATTTAAGTTGTCAAAATTATGTTTCTTATGTTACTATTATGATAATTACATTCAATAGAGTGGTGATAAATTTCTGACAACTTTTTCCTACCTACAAGCTCCATGAGGGCAGTAATTATGTATATAATGTTCACGATTTTGTCCCAAACACTAAGATACTGTTATAGAGTAGACAATCATTCAATTTTCAAGCAGGAAGTAAGATGTAAAATGTTCTAAAAGATGGTTATGTTGAACGAGCACTCACTTATAGCTATAATATTTACTATAGAGAACTTGTTATACCCATGTGAGCCTAGAATTCATTGTAGAAAGTGGGAGAATTCAATAAAAATATTTTGTCACTAAGACTTAGTGTAGAAAGAAGTATAATTTCTTCTCCTTATACTTTGAAGAATGTTCTTGGTGGTAATTCAAACTCAGCATTTCCCATATTTTTCCACTGAACATAGTATTATCCAAGATAGGTATTTGGAGAACAGGGAAATTGTTTCATCAAAAAATTTGTAAATAAACAACATACTATACCCTCCTCTTAAAGTTCTCTAAGTCTTGCTGCAAAAAAAAGAAAAATGTTTCATTGGCTATATTTATTTAATAAGGAGACCTCAACTCCCCCTGCCCCCCAGATACCAACAAGGACAGAATGAGTATACTTAGAATCGTTTTTAAGTACTTCCTGAATTTTTCTCCTCTTCCCACGCTATGTCTATTATTTTGAGTTTTAAGAACTTGGCAAGTAGAGAATGGAGGGAAAAAATAGAAAAGTAGGTGAAGAAAAGAAGAGAGAAAAAAAAGATGGAAGAGTGGAAATGTTCAATAAATACAAACGGGTGAACAAGAGGCTGTGCTCTGGAGCCAGGGTTGCAGGGAGAGGAGAGACAGTAAAACTGCTGAAGAAGAGGTGGGTGGTTGTCATCCACAGGAAGGCTTTTTCAGGAGGAAGCTATCCAGTGTTTAAGGATATGGTAATAAATGTCTGTGGTTGTTTGCAGAGAACAGCTAAGAAAGAGTTGGTATTTTGGTCCTTCCTCTCAGAAAGCCTCTTGGATTCTTATCCAAATGAGTCTTCACCCCCCTAGAGTTTTGTGAGCCAGGGAGTTAAGGGACAGCTATGGAGATTTATGGACTTGCACTTACATAACTAACCCCACCTAAGTGAGTCCTTATAAAAATTGTTTATGAAATTATATGTGTATTTGTGAATAGGTATGCACAACACAGAATATAAGATATGCATGCATGTGTGCATATGGAATATATGAAATATACGTATGTATGTCTCAAAGAAGAATAAAGCAAACACTTGTGTTCTCTATGACATATAAAGTTATAATATCTGGAGCCTACCATGTATCTGTCCCTGATCAGTCCCTGATCACAGCTCACTCTATTCCCTACAGAGCTAAGCAGGATCCTGAAGTTTGTGTTCATCATTCCTCTGTGAGTTTTTTAAATTTATCACATAGTTACATACTCTTTATATATTTTTCTTTCTTTCTTTCTTTTTTTTTTTTTTTTTTAAGATGGAGTCTTGCTCTGTCACCCAGGCTGTAGTGCAGTGGTGTGATCTCAGCTCATGGCAACCTCTGCCTTCTGAGTTCAAGTTATCCTCTTGCCTCAGCCTTCCAAGTAGCCGAGTGCCTCTGGGACTACAGGCATGCGCCACCATGTCTGACTAATTTTTGTATTTTGTAGAGACAAGTTTTCACCATGTTGGCCAGGCTGGTCTTGAACTCCTGACCTCAGGTGATCCACTGGCCTTGGCCTCCCAAAGTGCTGGGATTACAGGTGTAGGCCACTGCGCCCAGTCCTATTATTCATTTTTGAACTTTAGATATATGACCTCCAACTGGAGGTGTCCTTCTACAACTTACGTTTTTTTGTTGTTCAACATTGTTTGTGAGATTTATCTATGTTGGCATGTCTTACTTTTCATATACTTTCACTGGTAAATTTTAATTGATTGCATGAACATGTCATAATTTATTTGGTAATTCTCTATTATTGGACATTTTGATCATTTCCCCTGCTTTGGTCAATACTGCCATGAATCCACTCATCTGGAGCTTATACTTGGGGAATGGAATTATTTGATAAAGCATACTTATATCTTGAACTTGGCTAGATGTGAAATTACTTTTCAAGGTGGACATAGTAATTTATACTCCTACTCACATTTTATAAAACTTGCTGTTTATTGTTACACTCAAGAACACTTGGTATTGTTAAAGTCATATCCAATTTGCAGCAGGGCAGCAAAATTTGCACCATGATCAGCTGCTAGGAGACAGCTTGTGAAATTTTGAGCATACTCTCTAAAAACACACCTGTACTCTGTCTCTGTGAGTCAGCATGAGTTCAGCCCCAGCCAGTCTGTATGGTGTCCTGTCTTAGGAAACAATGTTTGAGAACAGAAAGATTTGCTTAAGATGTATCTTTGAAGTTGAAAGATAGCCACCACTCCAACCTGTGCAGGTTGGAGAAACCTCTGACTGTGTGAGATGTACATGATCAAATCAATGGTGGATGGGGACTCATCTAACTTTATGGTTCCCTTTTCCTGTTTGGTATTTGGAAACAGAACTAATCTCCATATATATATATATATATATATTTAGAGAGAGAGAGTTAGCCCCTTGGGTTTTGGACATTTCAGTGTGGGGTGGGAGTATAGGTGGCTATCTCAAAAAGGTAAATAGAGAATCTCACAAGGTATAAGGAAGAAAACTTGAAAGCTTAAGCGACTATCTGAAAAATAAGAAGTGTGATTGTGTTTATGCTGCAAACAAGTTTAACAAGTGTTTCCAAGTCTGTTGTGTTTCATATTTCATTCATACTAAATCCAATTTAAATTTCTCTGATAAACTGTACCCTAACCCAACCCTCTCATAACCAGCCAGCTTTATTTCTCACAACGCCCTCCAAGATTTCATCCTGTCTCATCAGTTTGGTCTCAAAGCCTTGTGAATATGCCAAGGCTTATTGTCAAGATTTTCCTTTTTCTAGCATGACCTTGTCACTTCCTTCTCTGATGTAAGTAGTCTGAGGTTATACTTAACAACTGTTCCTTACACCATAATAGCTGCAAGCCTTCACTCACCTTGCTTATAGAAATTCTAATAGATCTAAGCACCTCCCTTTTCTAGATATTCCCAGTATCTTCTTGTGGTGAATTATGAAATGTTTCTCATTTGTCTTACACTTCATGATTCCAAGGAAGCAGTACCTCAAAGCTCCCAGAGGTCAAACTTCCTTTCCAAATCCCTTTCATCCAACAGTTGACCATGATCCATGTGGCATTGCCAATGATTTATTGTTGTTCTTCCCAGTGGTGAAACTGGACATAAACTATCACTGATAACTCTGCTGGCAGTCCTAATAATTCTGCAAGTCTATGACTCACCTGAACACCAATCATCTCTTTTTGAATTTCTAGTACTACTGCTGTCCCACATGCTCTCCAGGATCCTGAAACAAACTTCTGTCAGTGGCTCCATCCATTTCCTGGCTCCTTTTTGTGAAAATGGGGTGACTATCCATTAGTCAACACCCTCTTTGTAAAAGAAACCAAACATAAATTCAAGACAGTTTAATAAGTAAGTATTGACTCCTGTAACTGGCAAGTCTGAGCATGAGGTAGACTTTGAGCACATTGTGATCTAGAGTTTCTAACAAAGCTGTCATTCATACTCAGTTTTTCTATGACTCTGGGCTCTGCTTTCCTCTGTGTGATGGTTTCATTCTTATGCAAGCTTTTTTTCCACATGGTATGAAAAATGGTTCCTGTCAGCCTCAAGTCATTATTCTCTGTAACTTACTGACCAAAAGAAAGAGAATCTCTCTCTTTCCCATTGTCTAGCTAATCTCATGAGGGACTCAGATAGGTATTTCTGGGATCATATGTCTAGCCCTTGATTATCCCCCTTGCTGATCAGGAAGGTAAGTTACTGTGATAAACTAGGCCAGGTGCGGGACAGAGTCCTATGGCTAGAGCTGGTGAACTATGTAATTGACAGGCTTCCTCAGAATCACACCAGATGGAAGAGGAACACTTCCCAAGGAAATGGTGATGAATGAAGCATGCATGCATGCTTGTGTGTGCATGCAGACACATATACACACAATGTCCCCTGGAGTCTTCTTCTTGACTAAGCCCAGTTAGGAGTCCTACACTACAGACTTCCATGGCCCTATGTATAAGAGCTTTTTAATGGTTTAAGCTCTATCTTTCTTACAGTAGGACTTGTCAAACTGTCACTCTCTTAAGTTTTCCCTCAATGCTAGAAGGACTGCTTAGAAAGTTCTGGAATTAAATGTGTAATGTGCCTGAAAAGTCGCTTTCTTCAAATAACTTAGACCTTGGCACTAAGTATGCTTCACTGGCCCAGCTTCCCTTTCTGAGGTAAATTTCTTTTTGAGGAAGAGAAGCTTGAGGAAACATAAACTTCATTTAATAGGTTCCACTTGGGTCAGTTAGGCTTTTATGCTTTTAAATCTCAGAGATCAAGGTGTCGGTGCCTTTCCTTCCTGGAGGCTCCTAAATATAAATGAATACATTGGGTAGAGTTGCTCCTAAATCCACCCACTAGCACTCAAGTCCTAGCTTTGGAAGTAGATGGTGGCTCACTCCACTGTTCAACACAATCTGAGCCCCATGTTTCAAAATTCCAGTAAGGTCCCATATTATTTTCCCAGGGCCCATTTAGATCCCTCCTGTATCTTTAACTTTTCCATTGTTTATTTCAGCTGACATTGCTATACAGTCTCCCTGAACTGTTAGGCCGTTATAGTCCTTATAATTCAGAACACCCATCCAGCACAGTCATTGTATGTTTAACAAGAATGTGTAGTTATCGAAAGAGCCATACCTTATACATACAATACTGCATACTGTATGTGCTTAATACATACTTTTCAATAGTCTTGAAGACATACACGTTGGTCACTCATTTTATATATAAATTTTTTTAAGCTCCCAAAGTTCACATAGTTCAGAAAATAATTCTGACCAATTTCCTGAGAGATAGAGGAAAGCTCCCTGCAACCCTCCCCATGATTTTCCTCAACTTTCTTGGAGTGAGATATTTATTGATTCATTTAAACTAATGTTTTTCAAACTGTTTCACTGACAATTAATTCTGCAAGACGTCTCTCAAAGTATTTCCAAAGAAATGTTTACTATTTCTCCCTTTGGGAGATTTACAAAGCACATTACCCTAATAAAGATTCTGGATATGACTGCGTTAGAGATAGCTACTTAATTTAACACAGCACCTCACAAACTTATTCCACCAGAGAAATGAATTTATGTGAAACATGTGTTAACCTCTTGTACACTTAGTGCTTGAGGAACACAGTATGAGAAGTGCTAATACATTAAGAGATGTAGACTTTTTTTAATACGTCAATTGCATCTCGAATGTTTTGCCAGTAAACAGTTACTTCATGTATGATGGAAAGAAAGGGATTAAAGTATTAGGATGATGTAAGAAAAAGGACATTTACCTGGAAGATCAGTTTATCTGGGCCCTATGTCTATCACAGCACATTTATTATACAATTTCACTCCTGACCCATATTACATTATTGATTTTATTCTTAGGTTCACTTCTTCATGATTTTTAATTTGTTATTTGGTTGTATTACCTGTGTTTAGGTTGTTTTAAATTCATCCTCTCATTTACTCAATAAAAGTTTTTTGAAAACATGTAACCTCTCTGCTTGCTGTGGTAATGAAAAAGTAACAACAGATATGTGAAAATACCTCCCTAATTTTCCAGCCCACTGGGGATTTCAGTAAGTAATTACTGCAAGCTATAAAAATTCTAGGGTTTTCCAGAGAGTGCTGTCTCAAGCTCAAATAATCAGGTAAGTTTTCTTGGAAGAAATCGTATCAAAGACTTGAAAGATGAATGAGTGATGGTGAGTTGACCATCTGTCAGAGGCAGCGTTCCAAGGAAAGAGAACAACATGTGTTCTGCTGATAAGAAGAGAGAAAACACATGCTGGGTTCAAGAAACCTCACATTTAGTACGGCTACATCATTGAAGGGATTCAGGGAGGGGAATAGTAGATAGAAGATAGATGAAGCAGGGCTATTACACAGAGCTTATGTAGTGCTTTACAAGTCATTTAAAAAAGTTTGGACATGATCAAATTTGCATTTTAGAAAGATAACATTTTCTACAATGTGAAGAATGGGTTGAAAAGAGATAAAACAAAGCAAGCAGATCAGTAGTAAGGTTGTGTTTAATAATCCAAGGAATAGTGGGCTGATTTTTAAATCAAATATGCACATTTCTAAAATGGAACAATTCACATGAATGCCACTCTAGTAATTAGGTGTGGGAATGAAAAAGTAATAATAGATATATGAAAATATCTTCTTAATGTTCATCCTCTTTCTGGCTCTCGTAGCTTCAGCTAATGAAGTAGTGAGGAACAGCAGGAAAGCAGGGTCAAAAAAAAAACGGGCAACAGTTATCACCACACATTGGTATATGCTTAAGACATGGTAAGTAGTTGATCTGTGGAACAAATATGTGTAGCTTATACCAGTGTCTGTCTATCCTGCCTGCTCAACAGCCAGAGAGCTTTTGAAAATTCTGATACTAGGACAGAGATTCTGATTCATTTCAATTCTGATTATCTGGTTTGGGGTCTTATAAACATCCCCAGGTAGGATTAGAGGGCATGAGTGAGATCCAATAAGAACCAATGAGTCTACAGATAAATTCAGACCTCTTTTAGCTTAGTTAATTTACATTCCATAGTCAAAGGTAGTTTTTCTCAAATTTTAGCAGGCATTAGAATTACATGGGAGGCTTATGAAACTCAGATCTATAGGCCCTACTCTGAGAGTTTATGATTCAGTAGGCCTGGGTGGGACCTGAGAATATACATTTATGACGAGTACTCAGGTGCTGCTGCTATTGTTCCAGAAACCAAGATTTCAGAACCATAAGTCTAAGAACCACTAGTCATTTTAGAAATAAGAACTTCCTAATTTCCTTTTTGCTAGTGGAACAATATTTTCTTATTTTATTCTTTTATTTATTTAGATATTTGGAATTATTTCAGTTTCACACCTGTGCACTGCACACCAAAATGGAAACAAAATTGAGAAACTATGATATGCTTTTATTTTATTATAGACATGAGAAGTAAATACAGGGCTTAGAAGAATTTCCTCAAAATATTTTCTATGCTGAAATTTCTTTTAAAAAATTTATTCTGATTCAAATAAGGAAGGAAACCCACATTTTAAACATGATGCATATGCAGTGGGAGAAAATATAAAATAATCTGATGATTCACCACTGTTCATGATTTAGCAAAAGCTTGCCCACCATAGTTACTAGAGTGGCATATCTGCCTTATGTTTCTCTCTGAAATGAGTCTACAGCTTATGGCAACACCCAGCACCTGGGGCTAGCTGGCTGGCTCACAACTCACAGAATCAACTACATCGTAGTCTGTGCTAATTAGTTATTTTTATGTGACATTATTGTTGTTCTGATTTTTTAGGAACCTTGGTTAGTTTATAAAAGACTGTTTCTTTTTTTTTTTTTTTTTTTTTTTTTTTTTGAGACGGAGTCTCGCTCTGTCACCCAGGCTGGAGTGCATTGGCCGGATCTCGTCTCACTGCAAGCTCCTCCTCCCGAGTTCACCCCGTTCTCCTGCCTCAGCCTCCGGAGCAGCTGGGACTACAGGCGCCCGCCACCTCGCCTGGCTAGTTATTTTGTATTTTTAGTAGAAACGGGGTTTCACCGTGTTAGCCAGGATGGTCTCGATCTCCTGACCTTGTGATCCGCCCGTCTCGGCCTCCCAAAGTGCTGGGATTACAGGCTTGAGCCACCGCGCCCGGCCAAAGACTGTTTCTTAACAGCAAAATATTACCAAGAAAAATTTGATTTCATAGTCAAGTCTGACATGTTTCTCAAATGCACACAAATCATTTCAAAGTTTTAATTAAAAGTAAAATCTACCTTAAAAAGACTGTTCATGGATTAATCACGTCAATTATAATTTAGAAATTATATACAAATGTGTTGCTAAATTGGGAAAAATTCTGAGAGACATACTGTTAAGCGATTTTGTTGTACAAACATTATAGACTATACTTCCATAAACATAGATAGCCTACTACACACTTACGTTATATGGTATAGCCTATTGTTTCTAGACTACAAACCTGTACAGCATGTTACTGTAGTGAATACTATAGTGAATATTGTAGTGAATACTGCAATGTTAACACAATGGCAACTATTTTTGTGTCTAAACATAGAAAAGGTATAGTATAAATACGTTATAAAATATAAAAAATGGTACACTTCTGTATTGATCTGTTCTCACACTGCTATAAAGAACTACCTGAGACTGGGTAATTTATGAAAAAAAGACATTTAATTGACTCACAGTTCTGCAGGCTGTACAGGAAGGATGGCTGAGAGGCCTCAGGAAACTTAGAATCATGGAGGAAGGCAATGGGGAAGAAAGCATGTCTTACCATGCTGGAGCAGGAGAAAGAGCATGAAGGGGGAAGTGCTACACGCTTTTAAACAACCAGATCTCGTAAGAATTCACTCACTGTCACGAGAAGAGCAAGGGGGAAGTCTATCACCCTATGGTCCAATCATCTCTCACCAGATTCCTCCCCAAACATTGGGAATTACAATTCAACATGAAATTTGGGTGGGTCACAAAGCCAAACCATTACAACCTATACACGACATTTACCATAAATAGAGCCTACAGGACTGGAAATTGCTCTGGGTAAGTTAACGAGTGAGGCCTGGCACCGTGGCTCACACCTGTAATCCCAGGACTTTGGGAGGCCAAGGCAGGAGGATGACCTGAGGTCAGGTGTTTACGACCAGCCAGGCCAACATGGTGAAACCCTGTCTCTTATACTAAAAATACAAAAATTAGCCAGGCACCGGTGGCTGTCACCTGTAATCCCAGCTACTCGGGAGGCTGAGGCAGAAGAATTGCTTGAACCTGGGCGGTGGAGGTTGCAGTGAGCAGAGATTGCACCATTGCACTCCAGCCTGAGCGACAAGAGTGAAATTCCATCTAAAAAAAAGTTAATGAGTGAGTGGTGAGTAAATGTGAAGGCCTAGGACATTGTTGTACATTACTGTATATTTTATAAACTGTATACTTAGACTACACTAAATTTATAAAAATATTTTTATTTCCACAATAATTTTACCTTAGCTTATAAAGTAACTTTTAACTTTATAAACATTTTAATTTTATACTTTTTTACTCTTTTTTAATAACATTTATCTTAAAACACAAACATTGTACAGTTGTAGAAACAATGTCTTCTTTCTTTATTTTTTTGAAAGGCTTTTCTTATTTTTAAATTTAAATTTCTTTTTTTGTTTTTTGTTTTTTTTTTTTTTTTTTTTTGCTTTTTAAACTTTTTTTGTTAAAAACCAAGACATAAACACACACATTATCCTAGGCCTACATACAGGGTCAGGATCATGAAGGTGTCACTAGACAGAATTTTTCAACTCCATTATAATTTTATGGGACCACTGTTGTGGATGTGGTCCCTCATTGACCAAAATGTCATTATGTGGCACATGACTATATTAAATTATAATACAAATTATTAGAAATTTAAATTTTTCATAAAATTAATTCTTAAGGAATATAAGAGCCACAGTGTCAAAGGTCTTAGCATTACCCTTTCTGCTTAGCATGTAACATTTCTTGTGCCTATTGGTGAATGAAGCCTTATGGATAGGAAGAAATTTTCACACTGAATAATTTACCAAAAATACACTTTTTCAGAATAAGTTTGGCATGTTTTTTACATACCAGACATTTTTTCTACCAACATCATTTTTAGCAGTAACAAAATGAAATCTACTCAATGCCCCCAAACATAATGATCACTATAGATTTTACTTTTAAAAATATACCAATATGAAATATCACAGGAAGTATGGATATAAAAGTAAAACTCTCAAAATAAAATGAAATGTTGCAATTTTGAAGTTAAAGAGCCAACTGACTTCTTCTCAATTAGAAAAAAAATCTGGCTAAGCAGATGGATCCTGTACTGAGAGCCCCAAGGCCAACAGACTTGGCTTTATTGGACCATGACCATTAGCCATAGCTTTGCCCTTCTCTTGTCGTTAACTCGTATTACTTTAACAAACTGGAATATTCTAAAAATAAGGTAACTGTTATATGAGTTTTTGGGAGCATCATAAAAACTGACAGGAAAAGCCAACAAACAAATACTTTTTATTACTTATCATTCCAGATTGTCACCAAACACCATGGGAAGTTTTCATCAATTTTAGATGCTTGCCGAATTTCATCTTTACCCCAATTTTTCTTGATACTCCTGTCTTTAATAAGTTGGTCCCTGTAACCTCCAAGATTCCTTATGAAAGAAACAATATTGTTTCCTCATTCTCACTATTGTGAAAACATGCACTTAAGAACTCATAATTTATCCAGAGCAGTTTCAAAATGTCAGGGTAATGGAAAATTATTTTAAAATACTTTAAAATTGTAGACAAAAACCCTGTAGCCTCTGTAAGCTCCTGGAAAACATTACTGTTGATTATTTAAATTATTATTTGTGTCAGAATTTGTGAAGTATTTAATTGCCAGCCAAGTAAAGAAACATTTACTACCAGTACCAGTACAAGACATTGTGCTAGATACTTTTCGACATAGATTTAATTTCATTCTAAGTACATATATTATTTATCATTACTTATTCATAGCTTAAGAAGATATATTTTAACTCAAAACAATAATAGAAAGCCTCAATGGTTAAACATATTTCCAAATTAGCCATTAACAGAATGTAAAGATTGCATTTTTACAATAAGGAATAAAGAAAATCTATAACTAGAATTAGACATTGAGACAAAATAGGATGTTATTGGATATTACTTTTTGATGTTTTAAGTATTTATGCCAACAATGGTGATAAACTTGAAATATTTGTCTCTAGCCAATATGACAAATGCATGGTGAAGCTGGAGTTCCAAGGAAAGCTGTATAATATTATTTATGGTTTTTGGAAGTGGCTATAGGTTGATAAATAAGTAATTTAATCACAGCACTTTAGAACAGGAAGAGAAATTAGAGATAATCTACTTCCACACTCTTATTTTACCCACGAAGCGCAGAGCTAATACCAGTAATGCTGGTAGGTATACTTTTGTTGTATTTATGCTTGAAGTACAGATAGCACATCTGATGGCACTCTCTCATATAGTATAGCATAAACTTGGAAAAAGTTTATTCCTGGCTTTGAAGTTTTTGTGTGCTGGTGTGTTTGTTAATGCCCAGAGATCCCATACAATACGTCTGAATGGAACCCAGGTATCTGCAATTTCAATAGGCACTCATAGTGATTGTGATGCAAGTCATCTTTGGCTAGTACTAGGGAAATACAGAACTATAGAATCTTAAAGTTCTAAAAAGGGGTTTTACATTGAGTAAGCACACTTTTCCAAACAACTCACAGTTTTGTTTTTTTTTTCTTATTCAAATATGTTGCTTTTTCTCTTCCTTTGTCAACTCTAAGGAAAAGGGAATGTTGTTTAAACAAGAAGCATGAAAGACCCTAGAGCAGTACATTTGACTCACTTCCCGCACTTGACCAAGAATCAGAATCACTTGTAAAAATACACATTCATAGGACCTTTTCTTGGAGAGTCTTATTGATGGGAAGATATATGGTGGGATACACAAATCTCCAGTTTTCAGAATCACTTCTGGTGATTTTGTTAACTCACCCAATTTGAAAGCCCAGTCATGATCTGTTATATCGAAATATGTTTCAGTAGTTCTCAACTTTGGCCTATAGGATTAACTAAGGGGATCTGTGAAACCTAGAATGTTAGAATCCAACTCCAGAGCTTCTGAATGTGTAGGTCTGGGGTCAAGAATTTGCATCTCTCCCAAGTTTCCAGGCAATGCTGCTGATGTTTCAAGGATGACACTTTGAGAACAATTGGGCTAGATGATGCTGTCCTGAAGCAGATAATTAATAGGAAAGTGCCTAGAAGTTGCTGCAATACCTCTGCCAAAACTCACAATCTGCCTCCTGTTGTCTAAGAACAATAATATGCCCTCTACTTCTTTTCTTGCTTCCAAATCTCAAGCAGGTGTATGACTCCAGTGGAACCCAAACTGGAACCTCCTGATAGAGATTCTGGTGTATGCAGATCCCAGGCTTCTAGTTGTTACAATGTTTGGGTGCAGCTGGAGCTAGACTGGAGGCTAGAAGAGGGAAAATGGTGTCCAGTCACCAATACACAACGTAGCACAAATGTGCAGGTAGGTTTTTGCAGTAGTTGGTCCCAAGCTAAGGAAGTCAGTTAATTCCTGACCGTACTCAAAATGTCAAAGGGCTAGTAGGATCTGAGGGTCTGGAAAATGGAAAAAAAAATAAGACACTTAAAAGAGAGAAAAGAATTTTAGAATTAGGTGATCAGGATGAGACTGGACTGACCAACATGACTAGTAATATAGACTTAATCAAGGCCAAAAAGAAATCTGACCAATGAAGAAAGGCATTACGCTTTTGACAATGCACCCAAATCCTGCAAAAGACCTGAACATCTGAAAACTATTATTATGTGTATAAATGATCAGTAGACAGAACAGGAATTGGAAGCAAAAACAGATTGCAAGAAGGGCCACAAATCTGTGTTAGAGAAAAAGTATGCACAGAATAAGGTATACTTCAAGTGAGAATACAAGAGAGAAAAGAAAACTGAAAGCTGACCTGAATATACAGAGGTCTCATATTCACCAGGTAAATGAATGCCTTCATATGCAATGACAAAAATGAAAATAGGAAAAAGTATTTCAGGACATAGAAAGAAATGAATGTTAAAGGTGTAACTATAGAGGAAAACAGCAGCTAAGGCAAGAAGCATAGTGTTCACAATTAGCGTCCAGTGAGTGGAAAGAAGTAAATTATTAAGATTCTGTTTAGCTTGACTGACTTCTGCCAGGCCTTTATTCATACAGACATCATTTTTAAAATCAGGTATTAAAACAGAGAATAATCCTGAGATAAAAGATTCAGTTTTACAAATGAAACTAAACAGGGACATTGAAGCTGTCATTGATTTGGGTAGCCCAAGGTAACCAGATGATCACATTAGCACAGAACAAGATTCTCAATCACTAGGTTCTTTTCAATTTTCTCTTGAATCCTTATCTTAGTTATAGTTTAGGGAGATAAAAAAATGCAATATTCTTTGTTCTCAGTAAATTAAATAAACACTCTACATTGCTGCAATATCTAAACACATTTTAGCTTTCATTTAAGCATTTAGGAATGCTTAGGTAGAAGAAATCACAAAATAATAAACATAGATGTGACCACATTAAAATTTAAAACCTTTTAATGCTAAAACAAAAACAAAAAAAATGGTATGTATTAGAAGAGAAGGGTACCTAGGATAGCTACACTGTGTGAACAAAACAAATTGCAGCATAATATGTATGGTTTTCTCACATCTTGTAAGATTAAAAAATGAATATGGAGAGACAGACCTTAAACTGTGAATTGGGTATGTCTGGGGGTGAGGCAGGAAAGGGAGGAAGGGGGCTTAAACTTTTTACTTTATACAGTTTAGTTCCACTCAAATATTTTATAATGAGCCTTTTGTTTTATAAATATAAATGAGTGATCACTTGCGTATTCAATATTAAAATATTGGATTGTGGAATGTTGGTTATTTGTACATTTTCATGACTCCCCTGGAATTAGGATCTTCTCAATAGCATTTTGTAACAAAAAGCAATGGAGTGATATCTGCTGAATGATGAGGAAAAAAATTATTTTGCAGAAATGTCACAAGAACTTAAGGCATCAGAAAGACATTTTCCAATGAGCAAAGACTCAAGAAATATATTTAGCATGTACTACTAAATAAGACATCCATCCATGATGCATACACACATATATATATAATTCATTAATTAGAATCACTGTGCTGAAGACCAGTGGTGAATGTAATCATTAGAATGTGGAAATAATGCTAAAATAATATGTACTGTCATTACAGAAAATAACATAGAAATTACAATTCTTGAAATAAATCTACATAACAAAAATAATAATTTCTCTATAAAAGACCAAAACAAAAATTATGCAGTGTCTCCCTAAAGTAGTAAAATTGAGATGGAAGGAAGCATAATCGCAAACGTGTCCTCATTTATCATGCATGACGTGCTGTGAGTGCTGTGATGTGCTACCAGGATCCGTCTTCAGGAGTGATACACATTTCCTCTGCTGCCTGGAAAGTTGCCGGGTGTGCTGCCTGGTCAACACCTCTCCGTCTTCAGCTGTCTTCAGGCAATGCCTCATTTGAAATGACACCTGGCCCAAGGTCACAGCCCCTTCTAGGGACAAGGCAGTATGCAGTGACTGGTCATCTGGGTCCACTCGCCAAAACTCTGAAGGACTGACTGTCTAAGCTTCAGAGCTCCTTGTGAGTTGCTAAGGACTTAACTGAGATTGCATAACAACCCATCTTTTCTGCCGTCCAGTCCTGTTTTCCTCTCTTCCTTCTCACAGGTGTTGACTTCAAGAGCAATTTCCTCAAATCTTCCTGTACTCAAATCTCCATGTTGAAAAATATTATGGTAGGTTCTGACTCTTATAATAAGGTTAATGAGAAATGAATTCAATATAAATTATTGAAAAGTAAAAAATTACTATTTTTTTAAAAAAATGCGCAAAATGAACAAATGTAAAAACTCATTGAATTCCATAAGGGGATCAATAAAAGATCAATTAATAACAAAACCTTTAATCCCCCCATCTCAACAATCAAAACCTTGAAAATGTAATGGAATAATTTTGAATAGCAAGTAAAAGTAAAACATCATGATAATAAATTTAAAAAGAAAAGTATGTGATATATAGAAAAAAAATGTAAAATTTTAAAAGAAGAGGATAATGAGGAGGATCAATCCTACTATTGATCAAAATGTCATATAAACCTAAGGTAATTTTATCAATTTATTATTGGATGCGGAATAGATAAAGAGGTTATGAAATAGACAAGCCTAAAAATAAACTCAGGCATATATAATTTAGTTTGTGATAAAAGTAGCAATTTATATAAGTGGGGAAAGAAGAAACTAGTCAAGAATAGTGTTGAAATGAGTGACTAACCATTTGCAAAACATTAAGTCAGATGTTTAAGTCATCCCATCTAAATAAGGTTAGCCTTAACTTTCCACTTGAGCCTTTGATTCCCACTCTTCCTGTGCCCTCTGTAACCTCATACTATTTATTTTTCTCATATATTTTTCTGTATCTTCTCCCTCCTCCTCTATTCCGTCAACATGTAAGCATGCTTAAGCCTTTTCTATCTTAAACAAACAACCAACAATAAGGAAATAAAACCTCTCTCAACCCCTCTAGCTCTTGGAGCTTCCACCATGTTTCTTTCCTCTTGTTGACTGAAACAGCTTCCTATTGTTACTGTCTTAGCTGCTTCTCCGCAGTCACTTCGGCTTATAGCAGCTTGTTGTTTGCCCCATGTCTTAGACTCAGTCCCTAGAGACAGATTCTGAGACAGAGAATTTGGGCCAGAGGGTTTGTTGGATATGCTCTCAGGAGATGCTCTTGTAAGGACATGAGGCAGGCAGGATTAAACAGGGGGAAGGAGATCTCCAGTGTGTTTCCTCCTGAGGCCTCAGTTGATCCTGTGAGGGAGGACTGGAATTCTTCCAATTAAGACAAATCTCCTCACCATACAGTCATTGACCTGGGCTGCCTCTTGCATGGCAGTTCTGCAAATGGGGGCACCTATCTCTGGTGGATGGCAATTCCCAGAGAAGGAATGAGGTAATTGGCTCTACAGAGAGGGTCTGGATGAGCAACATAGTATGCACTACAACTAAACTTTGAGAGGTTCACAGTCACTTCCTTCCTAAATACTATCTTCCTACCAGGGCAAAGCTTTCTGGGATCCTTATTAGTCTTGTTTCCTGGGAAATTATGAAAAGAAGTGTCAGTTGGATGAACTACAGCTTCTGCTGCTGCAGCTGATTTCAAAACTAACTGATACCATCTTCCTGTACCATCCATTCGAGGTTCCCTCTACCTCAACTCACACTTCTGCTGACCTAGGAAGTTTGCCTCATTAGGTGTTGCACACACACCATCATTCTTGAGCAGTTTGAGCTCTAGGGTTGCTATTCTCGGGCCATGGCAGATGTGTTTTCCTGCTTATGATTAAAACTGGGCATGGCAGCACCAAAGAGACCCAAACATATCCCATCCTGCCCTCATTTGGTAGCAGCTGCCCTTCCTCCTCCTGAAGACCATATCGATTACCTTATCCAGGGTGGTGCCTCCTTTCCTTTCCTGCTGGTTTCTTGGCACAAGGATTCTGGAAGATTGAGTAGCAGTAGTCTAAAAATTCAATGGTACTGTTATAGGAACCAGCATTTCCAGACATGTAGAATCTAAAACATATAGGGGAAAACACCAGTTCCCTCCAAGTGAATCATTGGGAGTAATGGTTATCAGGGCCACTCCAACATTAATCTTTCAGTTCCCAAGCCCTTGAATTCTACCTTTGGGGAACAAAGCTCCACATGATGACTGTTGATTTAGGCTGTATGTGACACTCTGGAGGGTGACGCCCATTCTCATAGGATATCCTTTCTAAGCTGGCCCTCAGCTATGCTTTTAAGAAACCAATCTGCCAGATGTGGTAGTCCACACCTGGAGTCGCAGCTACCTGGGAGGCTGAGGCCAGAAGCATAGCTTGGGTTCCTGAGTTCCGGGCTGTAGTGTGATATGCCAGTTGGGTGTCCAGGTTAAGTTCAGTATCACTATGGGGACCTCCCAGGAACAGTTAACCATGAGGTTCACTAAGGAGGGGTGAACCATCTCATGTTGGAAATGGAGCAGGTCAGAACTCCTCTGCTGATCAGTGGTAGATCACATGTGTGAACAGTCAGTGCACTCCAGCCTGGGCAACACACAAAGACCCCTTTCTCTTTCTCTCTCTCTCTCTCTCTCTCTTTTATTTTTTAAAGAGGCCAGTTTATCTCTACCAAACTGATTTCTTCTGAGTTGGGCAGGATATCATAGGAGCAGTGGATGCCTTGATCTCATACAGGACCAGGAGTAGACTCAGGCAAGAGAGGCACCTAGAATGCAACATTTAAGGAGCCACTAAATCTCAGGATTGTGCCACTTACCTCAAGCTGCTTCTCATTCCATACAAAATGGCTGACCAGGTCCATCACTGGGAGCTCTGCCCATCCAGAAGTTTTCCTCTTATTGTTGATGAAAAAAGTCAGACTCTCTAAATAGTTGAAGAGATTTATTCTGAATCAAATATGAATGATCACTGGCCTGTGACACATCCCTCAGGAGGTCCTAAGAACATGTGCCAAAGATGGCTGGGCCACCACTTGGTTTTATACATCTTAGGGAGGCATAATGCATCAATCAATACATGTGAGATGTACATTGGTTTAGTCACAAAAGGCAGGGCAACTGGAAGTGGAGGCTTCCAGATCATAGGTAGAGTCAAAGATTTCCTGATTGGGAATTGGTTGAAAGAGTTATTATCAATAGAAAGGAATATCTGGATTACGATAAGGGGTTGTGGAGACCAAGACTTTATCACTCAGATGAAGCCTCCAGGCAGCAGGTTTCAGAGACAATAGACTGTAAATGTTTCTTATCATACCTAAAGAGTCTTTTCTATCAGTAATTACAAAAGGGAAGTGGGTATAATGAGGCATGTCTGGCTCCTCCTTCTCATCATGGCCCAAACTAGTTTTTCAGGTTAAGTTTGGAATGCCGTGGCTGAAAGGAGGGGTCTATTCATCCATTCACTTGGTTTTGGGGTTTAGAATTTCATTTTTAGTTTATATCACCAATGACTTACAGGGCCAGGCTTGAGAAAGACTATAGTGTAGAAGCATCCACTTCTGGCTTGAACCCACCATAATAATTTACCCATTTATTAATCCTGTTTGTCCTTTTCCTCTCTCAGTAGTTGCCACGGGGGTTTCCTGTGAGGCAGCAGTCATGAGCAGAGGGAAACAAGCTGTTCAACCCTGGCAGATGACTGGGGAGCTCGGTCCCATGTCATGCAGTTTACCTGTGCATTCAGCTTTCTGGATCTGTCATGCTCAACTCCAGATGTACCAATTCCACCTGGCAATGGATTGCTGCTGGGCTTTTTTGAGCCCTTTATGACTTGGTGATTTAGACTGAATAATGCTCATGAAGAAAACACTAGCCATGTGGTTACTTGATGGCCCATTTATTAGGCTTGCTGTAAAATCCATACAGTGTTTGATCCCACTGCAGATAACTCTAGCACTAGACTCCCAGGTTGTATGGCCTGAGTGACAGGGTTGTTTGCACTGTAGTCTAAACTTGTTCTTTCCTGGAAAACTCTTTCCTGTTCTTGTCTCCACTCAAATATGGCAATTTTTCATGTCACTATCTGTGGTAAATAGGTTAACCAGTATTTCCAGTAGTAGAGCTCTAAAAGACCTCCTCAGCATGGTGATTTTGTTTTGTTTTTAGTTGTGGGGGAGGCAAGATGCAATCAGTTGCCCTTTATTTGTCCTCACACATCCAAGATTACTGGATCCCTAAAAAACTTTACTGATTTGACAGTTTGCTAACATTGTAGTGTATATCTACCAACCGAGGGCGTGCATGAATCTTTTAAGTTTCTGACATACTGTTTACTGCTTGCTCATCCCATGAGATTAAAATAACACCTCTGTGAAATGTCCAGGTAGTTAAAGTTCCTTCAGACTCTGATAGACAAGCGGAGAGCTGACAGTGTCCTGAGACAAGACCATTGTGTGTTGTCCATTACACATGAATTCAAACGGCTCCTCATCCTACTTCTCATATGAGTGGGAAAGAAGGCATTTTCCAGGTTAATGGCTACATAGTATGTGCCAGAGGCTATGTTAATGTGCCACAGCAAATACCTTGCTGACAGCTGCAATTGAGACTACCATTTGATTAAGTTTATGGCAACCCCCTAGCAACCACAATGATTGATCTGATTTTTGCAAATTAAATGGGTATATTGCCTGGATAATCACCTCTGCCTTGTTTAAATTTCTGGGGGTGGTGTTCCTCCTGAGACAATTTTTTTGATTAAATAAAGTTATTATCAGGGCTGAAAGTAGGGGCTGAAGGCAATTCACACTAGTCCATCAAGATAGCTTTCACCTCACATGTCAAGCAAACAAAATAAGGGGTTGGGCCCATCATCAAGTATGTCCATTTCAAAAACAAATACAGGGAGCAGAGAAATAACCATCAGGTGGGTCTGTGGACCCAGTGGACCAACTGTGAGGCAGACCTATCCAGGAATTTATTTATTACCTTTCCTCCTATAGGCACCCATACTAACTGGGAGAGCAAGAGAATCCTGGCGCTTTGTGTCTCCAGTTTCAAAATCCATTCTTACCCCGACAACCCTTCAGAAAATCTGGAAAATCTTTCCACAATACGTAGTTACCTGAGCAAATGGCTATGATTCCCCTAGGGAAGTTGTAAATGATCCTGAATAGAACTGCAGTTTTCTAGGTTCTTTCCCCATCAGGACCTGGCTTCTCCTTAGTTCATTGCTTGGATTTAACCCTTAGTATGATCACCTGCCAGGGAAGTAGGACTAGAGTTTAAAGAGGGCAAACACTGCTTTGTGAGCTGCTGATGTATTTGACACCTCTGCATCATCTTCAAGCAAGGGGGACAGCCACTATCTTTTAATAAGAGGGAATGCGCCACATCTTCAGGCACAATGGTTTCATGAAACTCTGGGAGTTCAAGATATTCAAAACCATTTATCCCTTCCAGGGTCTCTGCTTTTCCTATTAGGGCTCTATCAGTATACAGAAAAAATTTCAGAGCTGAAAATTTAAGCCTTTGAAGTTCCTCTACTCTTATAAATAAATCATGAGCCTGATCCTCTCCTCCCTCTGGCTTTAGGAGATTAGGATTTTCATAAAACTTGCCAAGGAGTCCCTCTGACTCTCATATTTTGTCTTTAATTGGTGATTCTCACCTCAAGCCCATCTTTATCTTTCTTCAATGATAATCAGCTGTAGCCACCCAATTTCAGAATGTATTTTAACTCATTCCTGTCTAGTGTCAGAAATATTCCATTAGTCAGCATATCCTTTTCTACTGGTATTCTATCCCAGCTCACCATCAGCGAAAGTTTTAACAATTGTACCATCATAGCATGGCAGGAACTATCCATACTACAACTACTACCAGTAATAGGGTCCTCATTGCCAGCTTGCCAGTGAGAGATCCACCTCCAAACCCCAATTTAGAGTCTACTTTGTAGGACTACTTCTTGTACCAGCTAGCTTAGATTAAATTTCCTGAAATTGACTCTGATATGAGAAATTGTGAGCAGACAGTTTATGGGAAATTATCCTTGGAAGATTCACTTGTAAGAAAGTGATGAAGGTAGAATTGGGAAGAGGCAGAAACTGACTCATACTGCAAGTACAATTGCAATCTCAGCTAAAGCTATAAGAGCTATGAAACTGAGATGGCTTTTCAGACTTATCTCCAATTGAGAGAAGAGGTCTTTGTATTCTCACATCAGCAAGCATTTGGTCACAGGCCATCCTCGGGGGAGGGCATAACTCTAGGCAAGGAAGTTCTCTGTTGGCTGAAGGCAATTCTCACTGAGGGACACAGCTGAGGACTAATAACGGGTATTCAGAGCAGCTGCGGATGGATGTTTGGGCCCTGTAGAGATGTGGGTGGACCATGCCAGTCTCTTTCGCTACTTCACTGATCCACCAAATCTATGCCTGTCTTGTTGCCAAACACAATGAATACTTTTTAGATTTTTATCTTACTTGTCTTTATCCCAACATTAGGTTTTGTGGTCATTACTCTCGTCTTGAAACACTCTTTTTCTGGCTTCCCTGAGACCATTTCCTTGCCACAATAACCTCTTGGTTTTTCTGTCTAGTCACTGCTTTGTCTCTGCTGTTAGTTCTCTTTCTCTGCATATTTCCTAGATGTTGTTTTACTCAGGATTCTGTACAAAGCTCTCCTCATTCCCAGCCAGTATTGCACAATTGTGTAGAATCAATTTCAGTCCATGTAGTGAGGACTCCTGAAAATAGATTATACCTTTATACTGATTGTTTCTTAAATAGGCATCTTGCTTTCTGGATATTTAGAAAAGCCACATTTCGGCTCAACATGTCAACAGTGGAAACTATCTTCTTTTGTTAAAGATGGGCTCATCTTTTCAGGTTTTCTATCTTGGTGAAAGGCATCACCTTCCAACAATTACTTTAACTAGAAACCTGGGAGACTTCTTTGCTCACTCTCATTCTCAAATTCAATATTCTGTTTCACCAAGTGCAGCTGATTTTACCTCAAGTCTATTTACTTTCCTTTACTTCATTTGCCCATCTTTGATCAGACTATGTCAACAGCCTTCTAATTGGTGCCCATTGCTATTATTCTGAAATTCAAACTTCTTGTGGAATTTTCAGTCTCTTTATTATCTTGCCACTCCTTATTCCCTACAGCCTATTTCTCACCACTTCTCAATTTCTACTGTTTCTATTTATCTCTGATCTTTGTCTGGACAATCTATTTTTAGCTCTGAGATTTTAGTTGTTGCTCATCTTTGAAGAAATGCTAGTAGGCATAGCTTAAATAGTATAGTATATTGGTTAACAGAATGTGTTCTGAAATTAGAATCCTTTAGGTCAAAGGCTCCACTGTGCATTAGCTGTAAGCCCTTTGATAACTTACTAAATCTCTTTGAGCCTGAGTTTCTTTCTCACAGATTTGTGATGAGAATAATACAAGAGAGCACATGTAACATATTTAGATTATCCTATGTGACAAATAGTGCACTAAACAATGTCAACATGAATACATGGAAATGAAACAACTTACACCTGAATAACTCCTGGGTGAATATTAGCATTAAGGCAGAAATAAAAAAGACTTTGAAATTAATGAAAATATGCATAGAACTTAACAAAATCTCTGGGATGCCCCCAAAGCAGTGTTAAAAGTTTATAACCCTAACTGCCTTCATCAAGAAGTTAGAAATATCTCAAATGAACAATGTAACTTTGCACCTAAAGGAACTAGGGAAAAAAAGAAAAAAACCAACCCCAAAACTAGCAGAAGAAAATAAACAACAAAAAACTGGGGCCGGGCGCAGTGGCTCAGTCTGTAATCCCAGCACTTTGGGAGGCTGACGTGGGCAGATCACGAGGTCAGAGGTCAGGCATCCTGTCTAACAAGGTGAAACCCTGTATCTACTAAAAATATAAAAAATCAGCCAGGCATGGTCGTGGGCACCTGTAGTCCCAGCTACTCGGGAGGCTGAGGTGGGAGAAGGGCGTAAACCCGGGAGGCTGAGCTTGCAGTGAGTGGAGACTGCACTACTGCACTCCAGCTTGGGCGATAGAGGGAGACTCTGTCTCGAAAGAAAGAAAGAAAGAAGAAAGAAAGAAAGAAAGAAAGAAAGAGAAAGAAAGAAGAAGAAAGAAAGAAAGAAAGAAGAAAGAAAAGAAAAGAAAGAAAAGAAGAAGGAAGGAAGGAAGAAGAAGGAAGGAAGGAAGGAAGAAGGAAGGAAGGAAGGAAGGAGGAAGGAAGGAAGAAGGAAGGAAGGAAGAAGGAAGGAAGGAAGGAAGGAAGGAAAAAGAAAAGAAAAGAAGAGAAAGAAGAGAAGAGAAGAGAAGAGAAAAGAAAAGAAAGAGAAAGAAAGAAAGAAAGAGAGGGAGGGAGGGAGGGAGGAAGGAAGGAAGGAAGGAAGGAAAGAGAGAGAGACAGAAAGAAAGAAAGAAAAGAAAAGAAAGGCCGGGCGCGGTGGCTCAAGCCTGTAATCCCAGCACTTTGGGAGGCCGAGACGGGCGGATCACAAGGTCAGGAGATCGAGACCATCCTGGCTAACATGGTGAAACCCCGTCTCTACTAAAAAAAAAATACAAAAAAACTAGCTGGGCGAGGTGGCGGGCGCCTGTAGTCCCAGCTACTCGGGAGGCTGAGGCAGGAGAATGGCGTGAACCCGGGAGGCAGAGCTTGCAGTGAGCTGAGATCCGGCCACTGCACTCCAGCCTGGGCGACAGAGCAAGACTCCGAGACTCCGTCTCAAAAAAAAAAAAAAGAAAGAAAGAAAGAAAGGAGAGAGAGAGGGAGGGAGGGAGGAAGGAAGGAAGGAAGGAAAGAGAGAGAGAGACAGACAGAAAGAAAGGAAAGAAAGAAAGAGAAAGAGAGAGAGAAAGAGAGAGAGAAAATAAGAAATAAAAACTAGAGAATAAATTAAGAAAATTGAGATGTAAAAACTTCATACAAGAGATCAATGAAATCAAGTGTTGGTTCTTTGAAAACATAAATACGATTGATAGGCTGCCATCTAGATTAATGAAGAGAAAGAAGGAGATCTAAATAAGCAGTTAGAAATGACAAAGGCAATATTACAACTGATACCACAGAAATACAAAAGATTCTCAGAGACTCCTATAAGCAACCCTATGCACACAAATTAGTAAATCTGGAGGAAAAGGATAAATTCCTGCAGGCATACAATCTCTCAGGATTGAATCAGGAAGAGACTGAAACTCTGAATAGGCCAATATCAATATCTGAAAATGAATCAGTAATAAAGAACCTATGAACCAAATAAAGCTCTGGACCAGATGGATTTACAGCCGAATTTTACCAGATGTACAAAGAAAAATTGGCACCAATCCTACAGAAACTATTTTTTAAAACATTGAGGAAAAAGGGGCTCCTCCCTAACTTATTCTATGAAGCCAGCATTGACCTGATAGCAAAATCTGGCAGAGACACGATGAAAAAAAGAAAACTTCAGGCTAATATCCTTGACCTACATAGATGCAAAAATCTTCAAGAAAATATTGGTAAACTGAATCCATCAGCACATCAAAAAGTAAGTACATCACAATTAAGTAGGCTTTAGTCCTGGGATGCAAGGCTGTTTCAACATACACAAACCAATAAATGTCATTCTCCACATAAATAGAATTAAAAGCAAAAATCATATGATCATCTTGATAGACACAGAAAAAGCTTTTGATAAAATCCAACATCCCTTCATGATAAAAACTTTCAACAGACTAGACATCAAAGGAATATACCTGAAAATAATAACAGCCATCTATTACAAACCCACAGCCAACAGTGTAATAAATGGGGAAAAATGGAAAGCATTTGCCCTGAGAAATGGAACAAGACAAAGCTGCCTACTCTCACTACTCCTATCCAACACAGTACTGGAAATTCTAGCATAACAATCAGGCAAGAGGAAAAAAAGAGAGGACATATAAATAGGAAAAGAAAAATTCAAACTATCTCTCTGCGCTGATAATATGATTCTATACCTAGAAAATCCTAATGAATCTGCCAGAGTCTCCTAGAATAAATACATGACTATAGTATACTTACAGGATACAATATCAATTTACAAAAATCAGTAGCATTTCTATGCACCAATAACATTCAGGGTGAGAGTGAAATCAAGAACACACTCCCACTTTATAGCAGCCACAAAGAAAATGAAATACCTAGGAATACAAATACCCAAGGAGGTAAAAGATATCTACAAGTAGAACTTCGATATTATCACTTCTTCTACTCAGCTTCATGTACATTATTGCAATTGCTTATTTTCTCCTTAAATTCTTCCTTAGAGTATAAGTTTCTTCATAACCTAATATATTCCCTGTTCTAATAAAAGAATCTAGTAATAATCACACAAGGTTTGTATAGTCTGCAACGACAATGATTAAAGAATGTGTAAATCATGCTTAAAAAATTAAAGAGCTTGGTAAAGGAGCAAATAGTTTCGCTGAGTTCTGAAGGATAAATAAGAGAGATACAAGAAAGGAAGGACAATCCCTGTAGAGAAGACAGGATCTGTGAAGGCTTAGACACAATTAACAGTAGTTGGTGAGACCACTGCAAAGCATGGGCAGGGAAGCAGCAGAAGAGGAGGTCAGAGACTGGCAGCAAACAGATGATTACACAAGTCAAGGCCTTGTTTTCCAGGTGCCTCATAAACCTTCCTGATTCACCATGAACCTAGAAAGTAGAGGGTCCTTAGGAAAGCAAATATTAACTTTCTCAACATCTCGGATGAATAGAGACTTACAGTTGTATTTAACTTAATTGAAAGTAATTAAGAAATGTTCCTTCTTTTTTATGTGTGTGTCTCTAGGTGTAGAGTCATATCTGCTGCAGAGTTTCAGTGAAGTATGATTAGCAACATGACCTTAGGCTTTAGATCAAATTTTAGCTGAGGTAGTTATGATAACATACTGCTTCATTAAAAAGGTATATTATAAAATCTATGAGAGATATGAGAGGTTAACTAAGACATAACATAGGATCACGAACAAGCTGTGTATATTTAACATAGATGGGTCTTGAAAGTGTTTGAATGCTGTACAAAGGGGAAACCATAGGTTGATGATGAATCACAGTTTTTAAGGAATGAAAATAAATAAAATCCAAAGAACAGGAGGAAGAATTAGCCTTAACCTGGGGACGAGAAACACATTTTCTACTAAGACTAAGTAGGGAAGTGTACAAATTAAGTACCTGGGAGAATGAAGGAGACAGTGGTAGGCTGAGGGTACTCAGGAAGAATATAAAAACGTGGTGTTATGGTCCAAATGCTTTTGTTCTCTCCCAAATTTACATGTTAAAATCCAAACACCCAAGGCAATGGTATTAAGAAGTTTGAACTTTGGGGAGTGATTAGGTCTTGAGGGTGAAGCCCTCGTGACTGGGGATTAGTGCTGTTATAAAAGAGGTCCTCTCTGCCTTGCCCCTTACACCATATAAAGATACAGCAAGAAGGCACCATGATGAACAAGGTAAGGGGCCCTCACTGGACTCTGAATTTGCTGGCACCTGGATCTTGGATTTCTCAGCTTCCAGAGCTATGAGGAATACATTTCTGTTGCATATAAGCCACCCAGTTAGTTTATGGTATTTTGTAGTGACCTGAATGGATTAAGATACTTGGATAATTTCCTGAGAAGAAAAAAGAAATTAGTATTTTTGGGGTCATTTAGAATTGTATCTAGGAAGAACTAATATGTTGGTACAGTCTGCACCTTGAAGAAAGAGGATTTGTTGGAGGCTAGAGGAGTAATGATCTGAAAAGGCAATGGGAGCCAAAAGAATCATGGTGTCCCCCAAAATATAAAAATGAGCTGGGCATGGTGGCACATGCCTATAGTCCCAGCTACTCGGGAGGGTGAGGTGGAAAGGTCACTTGGGCCCAGGAGTTTGAGATTGCAGTGACCTGTGATCACGGCACTGGATTCCAGCCTGGGTGACAGAATGAGACCCTGTCTTAAAAAAAAAAAAAAAAAGAATCATGGCATCATCTATTATCACCTTTAACCATACTACATTGGCATTATATATTTACCGTCCTACCTAATGGCAAGATTTAATCTACAAAGGCAATGACTATGGTTTTTAAAATATATTTTTGTATTCCTGACAGAACTAATTTTGTATGAACATGGTAAGTACTGAAAGAAATTGACAGAGATCTGCCTGCAGAGGTAACATTCTGTTTTTATTTAAAAAATGGTTAACGGTACATTTCCAATGAAATAGAGGTTTATGGGGACAAAATGGAAAGGTGTAATAAGGAAATGAGTTGTGAGGGCTGGAAAGAGAAAAGACGGAGAAAAGTTGCGATGAGGACACGGTGTAGGAGAGAAGGACAGAGAGATTTGCATTGAAGCTCACTGTTAAGTAGGGCAGAGTGAGATGAACTGACCGCAAGCTGAAATTCTGGCCTCAACTTGTTTCCATATTAAAGTAGCTTGATTCTAAATTGTATGTTTTATTTGGAATCAACATGTGTAGGCTCTGCTTTGGAATATCAACAGGATATTGGTAAGAAGTTGTTTTCTGCCTGATCAGAACTCAACAAAAGAAATGGTGTGGTTAACCCAAGTCATGAAGTCATGTTAGAACAACCAGTACTAGGACACATTTTAAACTAATCCCTCAGGATATAAACCAGTTTATATCCTTTAGTTCTGAGTACTTCAGTATTATTTCTGCCTGATCCTTTTCTTCTCTTAGCTTTTTCTGTTGTCTCTCTCCCTCACTCTCCCCTGTTGTACCTCTCTGCCTCATATTTCCTTGTTTTTAAAATTTATCCTTTATTCTTTCCCTAACCCTTTCTCCTTTGTGAGGAAGGGGGAAAGTTTGTGTGATGGGACCTAACACAGAAAAATCAACATGAAGAAAAGAGAGGGGGGCTATGAAGTACAATAAGCATGTCTTTCTCTTCCCTGTTACATAGAAAAATGTCATCCACAAGCTGTGTTTGATTAAATATAAACTGCATCAGTTATCCAAAGTGAACAATGAGCACGGAAGAAAGAATTTCAGGGTCATGGGAAACACTGAGCCTAGACTCAAATGCCTTTGTCCTTTAATTTTAGCTTTGTCATTTACTCTCTGTGTGATTTCTGGTGAGTTTTCTTTTCTGAATCTCAACTTTCTTATTTCTTAAATGAAAATGTTATTCTGTAACTGTGGTAAGCAGAATCCTGGTCCTTATGATCATTGCTCCCTGATGTTATACCCATGAATGTGTTACTTTACATGACATAAGAAACTTTCAGGATGTAATTAAGATTACTAATATGTTGAGTTTAAGATTGGGAGATTATGCTGATTTGTCTAGCTTCACCCATTCTACTCATACGAGACCTTCAAAGTAGAAGAGGAAGGAAGAAGAGCAAGTTCGAGAGATTTGGGTCATGAGTAAGGTTCTGTGTGCTGTTTCTGACTTGAAGATGAAGAGGGCTGCATGGGAATCAAAAAAAGGAATAAATTCTGGCAACAATCAGTTATCTTGGTAGAGGACCCTCAGCCTCAAGGGAGGCCTGCAGACCCATCCAGCGCTTTGATTTCAGCCTGCTTAGAGGCTGAGCAAATAATCCAAACATGCTATGACCTGTAGAGCTTCTGACCTATAGAAACTATGAGATAATAACTTTGCATGGTTTAAAAGTGCTGAGTTTGTGTTAATTTGTTATTGCAGCAATAGAAAACTACTACCACTAGTACTACTAATATTACCAGAATTAAAGGAATTGACATATGTTGGAGTTTAGGGAGTAAATAAATCACATCTCTTTCATCTCTCAAATAAAGGACAAAGTGAAAAAGAAGACAGAAAGGACTAATGGAAAATTTACTGATAAAGACTGAATTGCATGACAGACCTGAATGTGTGGCCATCATAGGCTTTCTAATATTTTTTCTCTGGAAATAAATGTACATTTCTAGTCATGATCAGAGTTGAATACCTCAGGCATCCTCTGTAGAAGTAGATTATTTACTACATGGTTGAGAAGAGACTAAATAGCAATATGAAATAGTATGAGAGATACCACGTGCTTGGGCTGAGCAAGGTTATTTCCTGCTCACAAACTCACTAATTGGGTCATTCATTCTTGTCCAATAAGTGAAAGGAGAGACTGGGTTGGCTACTCCAACTAAAATGCTTCTACATGGAAAGATAGTCCATGAGAACTAAGTCCTTAGCAAAGAAACTGGCACAAATTAAATGCCTCATATATAGCTATCCCAAAGTGGCAATTATCTGACTTTCCTAGCATTGTCAAATTTCCTGGGTTTGGGACCCATCCCATTTCAGTGTAGCTCTTTCTCCTGGATTTGGTCCTACTCCCTCACATTGACCTCCCTGAGCTGAGGGAGTCAAGGCCCAGAGGTCTTCATTTCAGCATCCAGAGGAGGTTGGCATCTCTTGCTTGTAGACCTTCATGTAGCTGCCCTGCTCCATCCACTTCCTGTTTTATTACCCTTTAAGAATGACCTGTTGGGTCTCATAAACTTGAGACCAGGTTCTCCATGTTTAGCAAGTATGAACTTACAATGCATATAGAGACATCCTTGTAGATGAGTTTTCAATAAAGGGAAAGGTGGTAGGGCTCTCTTCTGCCCCCATTTTAGACACTTTATACCTACTGCTTGGAACTCAAAAGATCCTCCATTGAACTTTAGTATTCTTAGAACTCACCCAGTAGTGGCAGCCTTTTTCTAATTTTAAGAAACATATGATACGAATACATCAAATTTTATAACATTAACTATTGTTAAAACTTTGCTAAATGTGTATTATCATCTAGTGAGCAATAGTATCTAATTTGGTACAAAATTATGGGTAGTGTAATTTCATAGTTAATGTTCATCAATAATTTATAGTATTACACAACAAACTTGATGACTTTCATATCTATTACCAGAACAAATTTAATTTAAACAATGATATAATATAGAAGTGATATTAGTGATGGGAATTTTAGACTACCTAAGAAAGGATATAGGGCTGTAGTTCTCTAGTGAAGAATTCTGAAGAGGGAGCACACGTTGCAGAGGAGTCTCATAAATCACAAACTTAAATAGTCACTGCTTTAAAATCTAGGCTGGCTCTGACTATAATACTATTTTATACTCCTCTTTCCCAGCCAATTAAAATTCCAGCAATTACATGGCATTCCAGTTGGCTATTTTTGCTATCTGCGTAAAGGCAAGCAATCATCTTAGAATTATAAGATGTGGAAGGAAAGTGAGAATAGTGCAAACTCCTCTGAGTTAAAAAAAAAATGCATATATTTTCTTGAGCTTTATAAGGAAAAAAAAAAAATCTCATGGCACTACCAAGATGCCACCGTCAATTCCAAAATATTTGTGAACATTAGTATGTTAACTTAAAAAAATCTTTTGTTCTTGCTGCATTTATGCAAAATGCCTGTGAAGAATCTATGAGACGTTTGATAGGTTACTTATCTTCTCTGTGCTTCAACTTTCTCATCTGAAAAATGGGAGACAATAATATGGGTTTCATTTTATCCAACAACATGGATGTTTTTGAGTATTAAATTAGTGCCTCTCTCTTTCTCTATACACACATATACACAATGCGAATGCTTAGAATAGTAATAAACACATAAAATGATATAAGCTATTATTATTGTTATTCTTACTCCTTAACACTATTTATACTGAATGATGTGTTCTTTCTGTGATAATATTTATATAGTGTTTACAGATATTTGCTGTTTGTGGAGGGTTTTAATAGCTTACCAAGCTTAAATGAACACTTTCATGTAGTTGTACAAACAGTCCAGGTAGGATTATATTTACCCAATAGATGGAAAAAGTATAAACTATAAGATTTTAAAAAGGCTGTAGAATTAAGGCTTGTATTTCCACCTTCCAACCAGGATCATTTTTATTATATAACTAATAGTACAACTATATGAATCTTAGTAAAAATGTTTTGAATTTTTCATCTTCTACACAGAAATTCTACTCAGAATAGCAAAAATAAGATTATTTCAGAGAATTTTTTTTTTTTTTTTTGGCACAGAGTCTTGCTCTGCTGCCTAGGCTGGAGTGCAGTGGTGCAATCTCGGCTCCTTGCAAGCTCTGCCTCCCGGGTTCACACCATTCTCTGGCCTCAGCCTCCCGAGTAGCTGGGACTACAGGCATCCACCACCATGCCCAGCTAATTTTTATATATTTTTTTAGACACGGGGTTTCACCGTGTTAGCCAGGATGGTCTCGATCTCCTGACCTCATGATCTGCCCACCTTGGCCTCCCAAAGTGCTGGGAGTGAGCCACTGTGCCTGGCCTCAGAGGAAAGTTTTAATTTAATTCAATTTGCTTTGAAAGTGCTTCATCCTCAGTAGTCAATATTTTTGGTAGAGTAAAAGGAAATGCACATTTATGTTCTGAGATTTTGAAGCAGTAAACATTTATTTTTCATCTAATAACAAGACTCTTTGGCAAGTGGTTGCTGACGACAGATGTTTACCATTCTCCAAGCTTAGAGAAAGGATTCCTTTGAACAGTGGGATTTATGTTGTCTCAGTAAAGCAGTGACTAGACTGACCTTTGCAAAATGCTCTAAAATTGATTATAAGAGGATAGAGACTTTAATGAAATAAATAGGATTTAAAAGGTAACACGAAATGCACAAGAAGGCACACACAAATAATAGCAAACTGTACATTGAAGGCCAAAGAAGTCACATATTGATCAATAACTCCATCTGTGAGGTCAATAGGAATGAAATAGAAAATAGACAGAAAGCCATCCAAACACTGGTTGTCAGATCTTTTCCTTCAAAGTCAAATGGAGACAGGTACATTCCGCAAAAGGAACATTAGTTTCTTGACTCTATTTAGAAAGCCTTTGATTAGCTTGCAAAAAAAATGCATATTCTTGGGCTTTCCTCATGTTTTACTTAATGTCTCCAAAACCACACTTTTAACATACGTGTATCAGACCTCAAGGATACTCAGTTTAAGAATAGCTGCTCTAATTTAGGCTTCAGTCTTCACCTTATCATTTTGTAGTCTAAGAGTAGGTTCTAAGTTGGAAGAAAAAGAAGATTAAGGCATGTGAGTGCTTGGGTCTAGGAGTCAGGAAACAGTAAACATTGGAAACATATAGGAAAACTCCACTGAAGGGGGAATTGGGATTCGGTTGGAGGGAGATTGGACATTGAGAAAAAAAAAGATTAAATATTTCTTATGTTGGTATTAGTCATATTTCTTGGTTTCAAGTATTAGAACCAAACTCTGACTATCCTAAGCAAAACATTAATAATAATAATTTCACCAGAAAGACATTGGAGGTTCACAAAATTTATGACAGGCTAGATGATTTAGTTTGGTAAACAAGCAAAGATCAAAGGGGCTGTAGAAGGCTAGCTAGTAAGAGCATGACAAGATTCATGCAGCAGCAAGAGGCTGGTTTAGACTGCCACTTTAGGGAATATAAGCTGTAACTTGCTACTAAGATCATCAAGATTCATGGTCTGAGGAGCCCCAAAGTCAAACTGACTAATCCCAAAGTATGTGCTTTCTCCTGGCTCTGTTGGTATGGAGTGAGAAATATCACCCCCTTTGGTATTTATGGGTCTGGGCAGTACCTCTTATCAAGGTTCCACAAACTGGGGTTTGACAACAGGCAGAGAAGCTGTGAATAGAAAGTAGGAGTGCGGATGCTAGAGAACCAAAAAACTGTCAAATGTCCACTATGAGCTCCATCAGGAAAGTTCATCTGGGTCTGCTTTCATCACATGCAGGTGAGCTCAATAACCACTCATGGTAGAACCTACTTTTCTCAGCCCTTTGTCCATCTCTGCTCCCATTCACATGAAGACTTACATATCTGATATATTTTCTAGTTAGAACCTTCTCATTCCTTGTGCTCAATATCTTGCCAAATACAGTCATTCAGTATTTCTTACTTATTACTTTCTAGGATTCTGTAATTTTCTGAACATATTTGAACAGACTGAATGCAATCTTACTCTTATTGAATACTGTGTTTGGAAGCAGTACATTGCAAAGGCAGACACAGTCTAAAGCCAAAAATAAATAGTCAAAATTCTCCATTTTAATTCTTAGGTTTTTGTAATGGCCATAGTTCTCAGCAGTAGTACTATAAACAAAAATAATTGACTTAAAACTGGAATATTTTCATGTTTTAAAAATGTGAGTCAAATTAATTTAAAAATGTATGTTCAACCAACTCATGTCAAACAGATCTCTCAAATATTTACCAAATTCCTTCTTGGCTGCCCATCACTCTTCTTGTCCTTATTCTAAATGAAATTCCATTTTAGTGGGGAGATAAAAATAAAATTAGATACATTATAAAAATAATACAAGATTACACTTTATGATAGTGTTTGCTTAACATAAGATACACCTTCATAAAAGAAGTAGAGTTCAACTTAGACTTTGAAAAGCAAAGAGCATCTAGATGAAAGGGAGTAAATCAAAATTGGGGAAGCTATGCTGTGTTCTCCACTTAAAGGCAACATTGTACTGCTTAGTACCTTTGTAGCTAAACATTATTTCGCTCCTACTACTTCCTTATTCAAATAGCTGGCCCACTTGGTAGGAACTTGAGTTTTCTCTTGTCTTAGAAGATTTTTCGTTCAGTTCTGCCCTGTTTTTATATAGAATTTAAAAATGTTTGGTAGTCATTTGATCTACTGATGTTAAGATGTGGAATACTTTGCAGGTAATATCCTTAATGCTAAGATGTCTAGAGAACATGGATCCATCTAGAAATGCCTTGCTCATCATTAGTAGTTATTAGTAGCTTTGTTTATTCCAAAACTCATAATGTTTTCTCCAGAACCTATCTCTGAAGTAGGAGAAAGTAGAATAGGTATGCTGTCTTCTCTCTTCTCCAGGGAGGAAACAGAGCAAGCTTGACATGACAATTAGAACCAACCTCCTGGTAAAATTTTCCAGTGGCCTCTCATTTTACTTAGGATAAAATCTAAATTCCATAGCATGGTCCATTTGCTATGCATAATTCAGCCCTGTCTCCTTTCTAACCTCAATTCAAACCATTTTCTTCCTTCCACACTATGCTGCAACCACACTGGAACCTCTCTTATTACCCAGGTACATCAATGTACTTCTGAACTCAAGGTTTGTGTTCTTGATACCACTACTTGGAATCTTTTTTCTCAAGTTCTAGAAATGCTGTGTCTTCTTTTGCCAGGCCTTAACTCGTGTTGTACAACCCAGAAAACCTGCCCTGATGACTCAACCTGTAGTTGTCTCTCTTTTATCCAATTTACTTTCTGCCATAGCATCCTGTTTATTTGATATAACTCGTCACCTGAAAATTATCTTGGTATGTATTAATTCTCTGTATTTCCACTATTTTAGCTCCAGAAGCGCAGGGATGGTGTATGCCCTGATAACCAATGAATCTCCAGTGACTTGACGATCACTTGGCATACAGAAACTCTAAGGGTAAATGTTTTCATGACCAATGCTGACTCTGTTATAGATGAAGGATTACAGAGGCAATTACAGAGGGCTCAATTTTGATGACAATGGGAAAAAATTAATCTTATATTCCTTATAAGAGTGAACTTGAAAAGCAGTTGGGTCATTTCATTGTTTGCTCTATTGATGGTAACATCAATAATCATGAGATCAATTAAATTACTGAAATTCCAGAAGCCAGGTCTATCACTGTCTTTTTTTTTTCATTTACTCCATGACACCAAGAGTCTATAATCACTAACAAGGAAGAGTTCTTGCAATGGTTCAGACTTTAGCGGCAGGAAGGAAAAAATCATTCTGAGGAGATAATGCAACATTATCCTATGCCTGTACACATAAATAAAATAAGGGATGAAGTTAAGATTCTGACTAAAGTGGATATTGTTTAGGGGAGCTGTAAGAAATAAAATTACTTGGAAGTAATGTTAGATTATTGTTAAGGTATGATAAGACTAAACAATAATCCAGGAATAAAAGCATAAAGTCCATACTGGAAATACTTGTCAATAAATTTAATTTTTTGTACGGGGAAGTGGCCCCAAATTAGCAATATTTGCAAAGAGTAATCTGTCGGTTATATATTGAGTGAACTCCAAAGGAGAGCAAAAAGAAGTAAAAAGGTTTCTTAAGAAGCACAATTAATGTTTCCACGCTTGCCAAGAGAATTGCCTTTGCTTTGATGAATATAAATTTTAATATTTGTTTGAACTCCTTTGCAAGAACATATATTTTCTCTTTACTGCATAAACTATTGGAATGTTATTACTTAGAGAAAAAATAAAAGGGATAGGTCTTCACAACTGTATAGCAAGTAGGATGACTTATATGTTGACCCGAATTGATTTCTTTTTTTTTCTTTTTCCTTCTTTCTCTTTCACAGATGCCATCTTCCGTTTTCACTGTTCCTCTTTTTTTTTAATAGACATCTATTTTACAGAGTTGTTAATGTGAGTTCAACAAGATGACATTGTGGGGGATAAATGAGAGGAAGAAATACAGAATAGATTCAGGAATTTGGCCGAGAGAGTGGTGAGTGTGGGCTGGAGATGTTGGAGAAGAATCCAGAAATGTGTGACTGACTGCAGGTCTGCAGGCACCTCCTCTGAATTTGTGAAGGGCAGGAATCTCTCTTGGTCTCCTCCCACACTGAATTTAGCAACCCTGAAATCATTTCCTAGACTGCCAAAAAGAGAAAAACTCATGAAGTCACTTCAGTTTTTGTCCCTCCTCACTTGCATCTATTTTCCATGCAGAAGCTGGAGGCATCTTTTCATTTCCCAGATAAATTTTGACTTGCAATCACATTATGTGGTTCAAAATATGTGAGTCATTTACACTTTATTGAGTTATCCTTTTTCTCTTATGACTTTAGAAATTTCTCTGTATTCTGAATGTGTGAAAGCTACAATGTGTTCAGGTGTGAGGTTTTATTTGTTGCTTGTTTAATTGTTTTGACTTTGCTTGGCATTATATGAGTTTTTACAAAATGTGGAATCATATTTCTAAAGTTCTGAGAAATTAGTACTCATTATAGTAGCATTTCCTATTATTTCTAAGTATATTTTCTATGACCTCATCTAGTATTCCATTTACATGTTTAAACTTCTAGATTTACGCCTCATGCTTCTTAACTTCTCTTTGATAATTTCTAGAGTTGGTACGCATTATGCACAGTCGTTGTGTTCTAGAAAGTCTTTGGTGACATTGAATTAGGGAATACTGAGCCATTGCTACTAGGGTGCAATCTCACTTAGATTATAAACTTAAACCCTAAAAAACAATTTATCCTGGAAGATTCTATTTTCTTTACTTTACAAAAGAGAAAATGAGATTCAGGAGTGTTCAATGACATGTCTAAGGTCACCCCATCAACAAGTGCCAAAGTTGGGACCCAAACTCCTTCCAACTTACCCTAGAGCCAAAGCTTCTTGCACTGCAGTATACTGTCCCCTGCTCCTCCATTTTGTCCTTGTCTTTGTATGAAAGCTGAAATAAGAAGGACAGCATCACCTTAGTTTGACCTAGCTTGGGACATGTGCATCTGTCAACTCAAATTTTTCACCACACTCTGCATGCCCGTGAATGACAGCAAGTGTGCTGTGAGGATTGATTTTAGAATTACAAATAAATTTTAATGAGTAGATGAATTTCCAAATATGAAATCTGTGAATAATGAGAATCAGCTATGTCTCTGTACCACCACCAGGTAGAATTCCTTAATCTTGCAGATCACTATTTTGTTCTTCAGTTAGGTTCAATTTGTTATTTGACTTCACTATGATGAGTTTCCATTATTCTTAATTTCAAACAAAATAGTAGTTTTATGATCTCCAAGTTCTATGTCCACAACAGTCAATTTTTGTTCCAAAATTATATACTTCTGCATCTTGAGTGTATTTCTCTTATCTCTTTGAAGATAGTAACTATATTTACTCAAAATTCGTTTTGTATTTATATATCATCTGTATGTTATTGAGTATAAATTCTTTGTTTCTTGCATTTGTTGCTTCCCTTTCTGGCATTTCTCAGATGGTGGCTGATTCTTAGTCATGTGCTCACCATGTGTCTTTGATTATCGCCACCTGCTGACACCATGGCCTTTTAGTGCAGATAGTTGTTGGTGATGCCATTAGTTTATGTCTAGCACTTGTGGGAGGCTTTGTTCACTGCTTCGCCTTGGATATGAGGATCTTTTATCCTCTTTACCCTCTTAATACAGCTATATATTAACATCTGTTTTATAAACTTTTTACAATGTCAGTTTTAAACTGATAATCTATAATGTCAGTTTTGAATAGGAGCCAGAAATTTTGGTATGAATGATCAGTTCACTACTTTCAAGCTAAAAGTCCCATGATATTGTCAGTCCTGGTAGGACATGTAGCTATGAAACAAAACTTCCTGACATAAATTAGACCATAGCAAAAAGTGCATCCAGAGCCAAGCAGTATGCCTGAATGGAGGAGATTAAGGGAATAAATGCTCTGATATCTATTTCTTCTCTTCCTCTCATCTCCTGCTGGTGCCTTTTCTTTTCTTTTCCTTCTTTTTTCTTTTTATTCTTTGGCTAGAACCAATAATAAGCCAGAGAATTGGTAAGCCCAGGAGATATAATCCATTGAGAATTTTAAAGCAGAGCCTAGAACAGAGAAGAAAAAATCAGCACATCAAAGTAATTTTTCTTTTTTTACTTTGCCCACACCTGCCTTTAAGCATTCAATGTGGTGTTTACTTGATTGTGAACTTAGAATTGAGGGCTAATTTCTAGTATGTGCCAAAGTTAATATTCCTGTTAGCATAATCTAACCCTCTGAGTATGATTTTATTTCTAGGTCAAAAAAATGTACTAATTTGCAGTCAACATCTATAATCTAGACTATAGATTTATATACAAATACATAAAATATGCACGTATATTTTGTTAATAAATATATTTTAATAAAATACATACAAAAGCACAATTATCTTATCTGAATCTTAGTGTCTTTACTAAGAAGCTTGATATATATTAAAGTCCAGCAGTGATCTGAAAATCTAGAGACTGGGGCTGGAATACTTCCGAATAACTCAACTGAGTAATAACTCAACTGAATGCCCTCTTTTTACTAGGCCTTCTTAGTACATTCTGCCTTTCTTTTCTTTTTTTTTAAGAGAAGAAAATGAAGCAGTTAAGGCAAATATTTGCCATGCTTGATAAACAATGTTCTGATGTTCTAACTAATTCTTATCAAGGCAGCCAATGTCAGCTGAGTGAATACACCATTACACAGAAAATAAAAGTATCATCAGGAATACAATCTACTAATTTGCTGATCATGGTCAAACAGTAACCAGTAGGTAGCAATGGCATAACAAACAGATACTCACTGAACTATATTTAGAATATTCTATGCAGTTCTTTTTCTCTTCAACTCTATACTTGATGGTAAAATAATATCTTTTGGTATCCTTTGTTATTGCTAAGTATACCAAAATATTATTGTGAGAAAAATTACATAAAACTTACATGCATATATATTTTCCCCAATCAAATTTGCTTCCCAAGACATTTTGTTTTGGCAAATAGGAAGCATATAAATAATTTCTTCAAATTAATTGTAATTAATTCATTACAATTCAGAGGCCATTAATAGACACATGTACCATGTGTCAGGAACTGTGATAGGGACTGAGAATAAGAGGATGAAAAATCACGGTCATTGCCTTAAAGTGCTACCATAAAATAGACAAAAAAGCCAGGTAGGCAATGATACACAGGACAATAGGTGAAGCAAAGTCTATAGGTGAAATAAGTGGCATGGAAATAAGTTAGAAAGACTGTGATTAACTGTCTGAGAGGCTTATTGGTCTCATAGAGGAGTTGCAATCTAAATTGTGTTTTATAGCAGGCTTACCAGCTTCCTTCAAAATGTGTATTTATATGAATTGGTGGTGGGTTGGGGAGTACAAGGGAAAAGGAAAGTGTCCTTTGGTTGAGCATTTCTCTCAAGGAAGAATATAAATAAGTCATTTACTATCATTTGCCCTCTGATCTTTTAATTTTAAAATTCCTTATAGTTTGTAACTCCAAATCCAAATATTAGAATCAGCCATGTGACAGCATTGATTGCCTATCAACATCATTGAGGATCTCTATGTGAAAGGTGCCGGCAATAGTGGTGGTGGAAGACACACAGATGAACAACGAATACTCCTTTAAAGCAGTAATCATCTAGCAAATGGGCAATATACATGTGGACAGAAAGTACATAAAATAATGACTAGTATAGCAGTGACACTGACACAACAAAAAATAACATAATAATTAAAATAAAATATTAGTGCCATATATATAATGTTAGTTACATTTTTGTAGTGTTTCTCACTGATACATTTTTCTTGACATTAATTTCATTTAATGTTCACAAATACTCTGAAGTTGATGTTGATATTTCTATGTTATAAATGAAAACGAAATAGGCACATAAAGGTAATAAATATATAAAAAATAAATGAAGAGAAATATTTTTATGGTCAAGCGTAGTTAGAGAAAAAGAAAAAAGGCTGTAAAAGATGGACTGGGCTTAAAGCCATTGAGAAGAGGCTGGGAAGGCTTGTCACATGAGTTAATGTAAAAAAGAAGATGAGGGATATGAATATGTAGATCATAACAGTGAGCAGATCAGCTTGGCTAGAACAGGCATAGAAAAAAATAACTACATATAGGCATGCAAAATCTATAATAAAAATTAGGAAAAAACTCACATTCAACAATAGAAAAATTATTAAATTATATATTTATAGGATGGAATGTTAAGTATTGAACTCTGATTTAATATAGTATCTGTAAATCATAGTAATGATGAAAATAATTAGCTTTTACATAACCAATCTTTGCATAATTAATAAACACAGATGGTACAAAATTCAGAAAATACAAAAGGGTTGATAGTGAAAAGTGCTCGTTTCTCCCTGGTCCTCATTTCATTCCCCACCCAGAGGCAAACATGATGACAGGTCACATATATTTCTCTGCAGATAATAGGTGCATGCACAAGCAGGTACACACATATATTACAATACATATATATCCATTTTTATTCCCAGATTATAAATACTTGTTTCTTAAACTTGTTTTCTTTTTAAATTTAACAATATATCTTGGAAATGGTTTAAAATCAGTTTATGTAGAGCTGCCATTGTAGAAATGCACTACAATTTGTTGATGGGCATTTAGGTTCTTTAACTATTTTGTTTTTTATAAACAATACCATGAAGGGGCAGAGTAGATACAATTTAAATTTTGATAGGCATTGCCAAATTGCCTTCTGTAAAGGTCATGTGAGTTTATATCTCACCAAGAGAGTATGAGAACAGCTCCTTCCTCACACCCTTGCCAGCATAGTACATTTTCAAACTCTTTGTTATCTGTCAAAATGAATTAAAATGTATGTATTACTTTTTTAAAAAAGTAAGGCTGAACATCTTGAAAAAATTCATATTTCTTTTGTTGATGAATAATTGGTTACTATCCTTTGCTTATTTTAATTGGGTCATTGACTTCTTTCCTATTAATTTTAATTATTCTTATAATCATCTGTTTCACAAGTTTTGTCTCACAATTTTGTCTTTAAGCCTGACTGCATTTGTGATGCCTGTACCCTGTAATTATGTTTTATTCATGTGTAGTTGAGTTGATAAATTATTTCATATTTTCTTCTAATATTTTTATCATTTACCTTATATTTACGTCTTTGATTCCTTTAGCATTTAAAAAATAACAAATGCAAGAAGGAAGGATCCTATGTGGTTACCTTAACATCACTTGTTGAAAAATTTATCTTTTCCCCAATTATGTGAAATGCCTCCATCATATAGTAAACTGATGTAACTTTAAATTGATTTCTGGAATCTCTTGTCTATTTATTAATCTGTATAAATATACCTTGTCTGTCATTACCTAACTTGCTTTAAATATGTGTAACTACTTAGTGACTCTCAGTCTCCCTCACTATAACTATATGCATGAATAATCATGTTGGTTGACCAACATAGTTGGTAACGTAGTTCACCCTTTATTATGTTTATTTTTTAAAATCTTCAGGGACAGTGACTTATTAATAATATGAAAAGGTTAATGTAAAAATATACTTCCTCCACTACTGCAACTAGTCCTAAAGTAAATGATTGCTAGTCCCACAAAATAAATGATTTATTTCCTTCTTCCTCTATCACTGATCCTTTACTTTTCTCATCGTTGGCCAGAACTTTGGTCTAGTGGCTTGCTTCCTGAGGGTTTGGAGCCCTAAGTTGCTTTAATGTTGCTAGTTTGTATTTTCTGCAATTGCCTGTAACATTCCTCAATAGGCATGAAAACACCAAGATGCTCCAGTGAACTTCTGGGACCTGGACATATTCCTCTCTGCCCACATTGTGTTACAACAACCCCTCCTTATGGTATTCCAGATCATGCCCAACAATATTGTAACTTCTTTCTTTACTTCCTGTTCCATTGGTATAAGAGAATCCTGACCAGCCTCTATGTTAATGGAACCCTTGTTGTATACACAGGTAGATGTTTCCCCTTGTTGCTTCCCTTCCCCAATGCCACTCAGGAGCTGGGTCTTCTAATCCAACAGAAACTCAATTTATAAGGTGAGGAAGTAGAAATTCTGCAAAAGGGTTACTGGGAGCAAAGGCACAGGGGCTAATCATGCTTCCACTATTTGTTTCTTGCACTCAAGTAGTCTAGTTACTGGGGACACAGTGCATTAGTTCAGTGCATACATCTCATCCTAGAAGATGCCCCAAGATGCTGTTTTAGATGCTTTAGTTGGTGTTTGAATATTCTATTAAGCCAGCTTCTTCCAAGATGACACACTGTGTGAGAGGACCAGCAAATCCCTGGTCAGGCATTTAGTGTCCTACCTTCTTTCTTAGAATGGATCATTTGATCTGAGTTTATACTACAGAGGGTCCCATGTACTCTATAAGCATTTGAGTTGTGTTGTGTCAAGAGACACTGTGAACAGGAAAGACAACTTGATATCCAGAGGTGATTTCAATTCTGGCAGGAGAAAATTGCTGTCACCTGCAGCATGAATGTAGTCCAAACTGATCAACCTGACATAAAATGGCTGGACTCCTTAAGCAATGTTTCTATATGTAAGACCTGGCTTTGGTTTCTGTTGCTGGCAGATTGGGAATTCCACAGTTGCACTGCTAGATCAGCAGCTTTAGTGCAATATTTTTGCTCTGTGTCCCATTGACCTAGGGCAGCCCTTCACATATTCTGGTTTGCACAAGCATAAAAAAAAAACAAAACTGAATGGATTCATATAGATGTCCCACATAGTGATGGCACAGAAGCTCAAGGTCAGAAAGAAAGGCATACAGAGTGGAGTGGAGGCAAGATGTTGTCAAGTGACATCTTTATGCAGCTGGTTAATGCAGCAATGGCCAAAGCAAAAATGGATTGAGAGGATGCGACACAGAACATATTGAGTCATCTGATATTACAACTCTTTAAGAAATAAGTCTTTGAGAATGTTATTTTGCTTTTAGTAACATCAAACAGAACATGGATGTAAAAGAATACATCAGATCCCAAGGCTAGGAATAGGTCGTTTTACAACTAGGCAGGACTAAGGAAGGAAAATCTCTACTTTTAGATAGCGAATCTTGTAAGCTCTTGAATAAATACATGGTATATGAGTACTTTAAGGTCCTTGATACAGATTAGGAAATTGTTTCTTCAAATTACCTAAGTACATTGTGTAAGAGTGTCAACTTCATGGTATCTTTGACAGCATTGGGAAGGAAAATTTTAGTCTCAGAATTTGGCAGTTGAAGAGTGGCATCATATTTTATATGCGTAATTATTTAATAACTAGTATAGTTACATTTTTAAAACTTATGTGTGCTTATTCACCTCTGGTTTGCCTGTTCAACAGTTCAAATCATTTTCCCATTTTTAAACTGAATCTTTTTATAATATACATTGCAAATATTTTCCATTTTTAGTTTCCCTTCTATTATTGTGACTTTAAATATTAACCCCTTTTTTTCTGCCTTTTTCGTTAAAAGCTGACACTTGGGTAGTTTTTTTTCAAGTATGGCTTCCCCCCAGCCCCAGGCTCCTTACAGAAACAGAAAGCTAAACAAAAACCTTGCCAATTGTACTTCGTTGTCACTTAATTTATGTTGACTTGTCTCTACTTATCTGTTACAATCTCCATTTGTAAGGCATTATTTGTTATTTTTTAATAGTTATTGATAGATATTGAGAATAACTTAAAATTTGCCTGGAAGATCAACTGGCTGATAAAATAACATTTTAAAAAATTGTAACTTATCTCCTTTGTTTTGGCTCAAAACAGTTATATTTATCCCTCATCTCAAGCAACGTAGATTTTTTTTGTGGGGGGGGAGCGGACAGAGTCTCACTCTGTTCACCTGGCTGGAGTACAATGGCATGGTCTCGGCTCACTGCAACCTCTGCCTCCTGGGTTCACACGATTCTCCTGCCTCAGCCTCCTGAGTAGCTGGGACTACAGGTGTGTGCCACCACATCTGGCTAATTTTTTGTGTATTTTTAGTAGAGACAGGGTTTCACGATGATGGCCAGGCTGGTCTCCAACTCCTGACCTCATGATCCACTCACCTCAGCCTTCCAAAGTACTGGGATTACAGACGTGAGCCACCAAGCCCGGCCGCAATATCTTGGGTTCCTGCTTTTCAAGCTGGTTTACAGACAGCAGCATCAGCATCACATACATGCTTACATAAATTGCAGGCCCCATACCAGAATTGCTAAATTAGAATCTACATTTTACAAGGTTGTCTCATCATTCATTTAACATTATTGTTTGAGAAGCATCGTTTTAGACATTATAGATTATTTTCTTTTTTCTTTTTTTTTTTTTTTTTGAGACAGAGTCTCGCTCTGTCGCCCAGGCTGGAGTGTAGCGGCTGGATCTCAGCTCACTGCAAGCTCCTCCTCCCGGGTTTACGCCATTCTCCTGCCTCAGCCTCCCGAGTAGCTGGGACTACAAGCACCCGACCTCGCTCAGCTAGTTTTTTGTATTTTTTAGTAGAGACGGGGTTTCACTGGGTTAGCCAGGATGGTCTCGATTTCCTGACCTCGTGATCCGCCCGTCTCGGCCTCCCAAAGTGCTGGGATTACAGGCTTGAGCCACCGCGCCCGGCCACTATAGATTATTTTCAAGGAGACATAAAACTAACCAATTAATTAATTTCCTGGATTATGAGGTTTCTAAAAATTTAAATTGTAGAACGACATTACAGAAATCTATATTGTTGACTAATTTTCTCCATCCTCACCTCAAGATTTTTATTTTAAATAGTTGAGCAAATGAATAGGCATCTGAGTTCCTGACGTTCTTGATAATCACCATTAAACTGAGATTCTCAGCACCATACAGTCAATTGACAGTTGGAGGAAAATTATGAAATCTCATCTCTTTATTTCCAGGGACAGTGAAAATCCTGAGTCTTTGTCTTTAAAGGAGAAAATTAGAGGAAGAAGGAAAGAGAAAGTATTTAATATAGTTGTACACATTTTAAGGAGTTGTATATAGTCATATCATAATTATTTTTATTAATTCATTAGTACATTCAATTTATTGTACATTTGTGTACAAGGCACTGTGCTAGGTACTGTCGGGAATAATTTAAAAAAAACAAAAGAAATAGAATAATATTATTGTTACCAATAACAAGCACTTTTGAGTGCTTTCAATGTGCTGGACATTTCTTCTGGGCACTTTTCTGGCTCTGCAATCCTCACAGCTACCCTGTGAGGCTGGTACTGTTATTACATTCATTGTAGAGAAGGGGAGTCAAAGGCTCAGAAAGATTAAGCAAAATTTGTCAGGGTCTTACAGCGAGTAAGTGTGAGATTCCTACCATATTTGCCGAATCCCTAGTTCTACCACACATAGTTGACTACTTGCTTTGATTCTATCAGATGGCAGTTTGAAAAACTCATGAAATCATTTATTTGCATTTCTCATTTCCTCCCTTTAAAGTTTAGGGCACAGAATGTGAGCATTCTTTTTTCTATTGCTATGGGTGAAAATAAATAAGCAATGTGTCAAATATAATAGGCATGAATAGAGATGTAATAAGCACAAGTAAATAAAATAAGTATACCCAGCTTATTTCTGGTTTCTTTAAAAGCCTGAGGAAATACATCACGGAGGCATAAAGCTGTGCATTTTCACCTTGGGTAGGCAGGAAAGAGATACTATTTTATTTTTTGTTTCTGAGACTAGTCTCTGCTCAGGTTGGTCTTGAACTTCTGACCTGGGCGAGAGACACTATCAGTGAACAAGGTGAGCAGAGCTGGACAGAGATGCATGCCTCCTGATTCTTCCCTGCCCAACCAAATCCATGGCAAAGAACTCGCTCCTCTGCTGAGTAAAGCACATAGTCCATAGAGAACTGAGATCAAGAGTTACTTTGAAGAAGGGTAGAATGATTTAATAAGGGAGGAGGAAACATTTTTCTCTCTGTATGTGTGTGCATATGTGAGAAGTTTTATAAAGTATTTTTCTTAATTTTATTTTTAAAGCATGTAGTAAGATAAATATAGCTGTGAAGAGCATTTAAATAAATTTGTTTAAACATGCTAATGTCATGTGATCCCAGCTTTATGGTAGAATTTCCTCTTTGATTGACTATGATTATGTGTGATATACCAACTCTTTATTCTAAACAAGATATATGACAAGAGCATGGAATGTTTGCAATACTAATGACTTACAAATTATATGCGGATTATTTCTGAAGGCATGAGACTTTTTTTTTCAGATTCCAGTAATGGGAAAGATGGGAAAACATCCCAGCAGTTGACTTCATGCCAGAAAAACTCCAACTGACTCATTCTACTTAATTGCTTAATCTAAACGATTTCTCCACAGTAGCTTCACAAATATGATATTGAGTCTTTTTCTCCTAAGGATTAAAACAAATTGTGGTGACCCACTGAAATTTCACAAATTAGGGTAAAAGGAATGTAAGTTGCATCACACAATACTAATGTTCAGTGATATAACTTTAAAACATGCATTCTCTATGAGAATGATATCTCCCCAAGGGGGCAAAAACTGGCTCTTGGGGGAGGAAAAAAACTGTATTTTTTACGTATAAATCACAGATATATATATATACACACAGTACATCAAAAAGTACATAACATACTTACGGTAATAAAATTGCATGGAACGTGACTAGGCAAATGTCTAAAAAGGTAATAAAGAGGAAAAACAAAATGTTGAAAAACATTGTTTTAAAATATATCTCCTAAATCTTGGCCAGTAAGTCACCTCCATATTACTGTCACTAGGTGAAGTTGCTCTCCTTTCCTGGCCTTAACCTTCTTGAAAGCCAGTGATAAAATGCCTCACCTCCAACTTCCTCTAGTGAGGTTGTGCATACAGAATTATGGGCAAGAAGGAGTCCAACCAGCTTTCCTTTGCTAGGTCCTGCATGCTTTTTAGCTCCGTACTAAATTGACTGTGTGTGTTCGATGCCGAGATGCTGTGAACTCGAGAAAAGAGACACTTTAATGTCTCTGAAATCAGGATGTGTTTTATCATCAGTGGCATCCTAGATGAAATGAAAAACAATACTTTTTGTCATCACTGTGAGCTGATTATTTTTCTCCTAAATTTACTAAAGTTTAATTTAGACTGTTTGCATCTCTAGTCAATAGCAAAATTTACTCCATAGCCTTTTTTGTTCGTACTGCTTTTATCTAGATCAGGGTATTATAATAAAGTTAAAGTGGGATGTTTCCATTCATTAAATGACCTGGTTAATTTAAAAGATATTAGGATTATATTTTTGTTAGAAGTTATTTTGCACCATTGGTCCAGCTGTTTTTTTAATGGTACATCTTTAATCACTTTTTCAGTCTCCTCTATGGATTTCAGCTCTTCAACTTCTTGGATAAATTTTAATAACTTACTTTCACCTTCTATGTTGTTTGGTGAATGTGTTTGGGACAGTTGCCTCAAACCATATTTTTAAATTATATACTGTCATCTAACCTTGCTGCTTCTTTTCTTCTTCCATCTTGTTATCTGACATAAACATTACCACTCCTACTTTCATTTTGTTTGAATTTGCAGAGCATCTTTTGATCCATTCCAGTATTTTCAACTTTTCTATCTCATTTCCTTTAAGTGTGTTTGTTTTTTGATAATCCAAGATGACAATCTTGCATTTTAAGGAGATAATTCAGCCGTTTCTTATTTTAGTATGAAATTTGTATAGTTGTTTTATTTCTATATCTTACTTCACACTATTTATTTTGAGATGTCTTCTTTTTCCTCCTTTTTTTTTTTTGCTTTGCTAGTTTCATTTGCTATTCATTCTTTCCCCTTCCCCACTTTTAAAAATTAGAGACAGGGTCTCACTATGTTACCCGGGCTGGTCTTGAACTCCTGGGCTCAAGCAGTCCTTACCGGTTGGCTTCCCAAAGTGCTGGGATTCCAGGCCTGACACAGCACCTGACCCCTTTCTCTCCCTTTTTCATGTTAAGTTCTGCTGAAATTGATTTTATTAAGACTTATCTTCCCTTTTCCAGTGCTCATAATCATATATGCATTTTCTGCTATTTTCTGGAAACACAATGTTAATTTTTAACCACAATCTTAATTTGGTAATTAATAAACCAAAGTGCTTTATTCCTCCTTGTTTCCCCCTAATCTGGTAAGAATTTTAGAAGACTGAGTCTCCAAAACTTCTTTTCTGAAGCTACTTCCTTTCTAGCAAAATGCCAACTGTATTCCACCTAATGACCTCTGAGGAATTTATAAAAGAGGAAACACATCAACTCTAATTATTATGCCAGAGAGAGATATAAAAACCACATGGTAGTCTATATATAGATGAGTATACATTACTGCATATTATGTTTTTGCAATCATAAATTCAAAATAAGACATCTGAATCTATAATTACAAGCCATACTATAATGGAATCTTTAGTATTTATTTTAGTTCACTGAACTTGGTAACAAAATACAATGTGGCTATACAGTGAATTTTGTTTTATTTTAACTGAATATTGGGAAATTTAAAAGTTGTATGTATAAAGAAAGTTTTATGGCTATAAAGAGGTATAATTTCCCTGAAAAATAAGCGCAGCAAAATACTTATTTTGTTAAAGGAGAGGTTGCTATCAGTCCACTCTACAGTAATCCAGTCTTATCCAGGAGGGATGTGTTCCAAGACCTCCAGTGGACGCCTGAAACTGCAGGTAGTACAGAACCCTATATATGCTACATTCTTTCTTATACAGACCTATAATAAAGTTTAGTTTATAAATTAGGCACAGTAAGAGACTAACAACAACAATTAATAATAAAATAGGACAACTAGCACAATATACTGTCATAAAAAGTATGTAAATGTGTTCTTTGTCTCTCAAAATATCTTATTGTACTGTACTCACTTATTTTCAGGCTGAAACTGGAAAGTGAAGCTGCAGATAGGAAGGCAATGGGCCAGGCATGGAGGCTCATGCCTATAATCCCAGCACTTTGGGAGACCAAGGCAGGTGGATCACCTGAGATCAGGAGTTCAAGATCAGGCTGGCCAATGTGGTGAAACCTTGTCTGTATTAAAAATACAAAAAAATAGCCAGGCGTGGTGGCACGCACCTGTAATCCCAGCTACTTGGGAGGCTGAGGTAGGAGAATTGCTTGAACCTGAGAGGTGGAGCTTGCAGTGAGCTGATATCACACCATTGCACTACAGTCTGGGTGACAGAGTGAGACTCTATCTCAAAAAAAAAAAAAAAAAAAAGGAGGGCAATGACTATATTCCCATATGTTAAGCAAACAATTCAGTAGCATTAAATTAATTAAGGTACTACTTATAATTTTATACTTTAGAAAAATAATTTGTTTAGTTAAGCTAGTTTATTTAAACTTGCAGATAAACACATTATGGTAAGCCCACACAATGGAATATTACTTGGTCATTAGAGGGAATGAAGCAGTGATACATGCTGCAACATGGATCAATCTTGAAAACATTAGTAAAGTGAAAAAAGCCAGACACAAAAGGTCACATATTGTATAGTTCCATTTATATGAAATGCCCAGAATAGGCAAATCTATTGAGATATAAAGTTTTATAGATTACGGGTTACTTATGGCTGAGGGAATGGTATGGCCGAGAGGATGGGCCAATGGGGAATAATAGCTGAAGTATATAGGATTTATATTTGTAGTAATGAAAATGTTCTCAAATTGACTATGGACATGGTTGTACATGTCTGTGAATATATTAAAAATTATTGAATTGTATACTTTGAATGTTTGGATTATATTGTTTATGACATATCTGTGAATAAATCTGTCAGAAAACCTTCTTAAAGGTTAATTGCAATGTAGAAACTGAATCCATTTCAATGAACATTTCATACTTTGCAACATAAAATCAATTGATCTATCTAAACCATCTAAACTTTGAATGGATCTTTGACTCTGAGACTTTTACTGGCAGGCACCCTAAAAGGGTCTCAGACACAACCAAGATCCCCAGACTGCAGCTGGAGAACTGTTGTGTTAAGTTACAGTTTAAACTACAGAAAGGTACAATTTTTTTATTTTTTATTTTTATTTATTTTTTTAAAAAGCTCTTTCTCAACTTGTGTGAGTTCCTGGAGTAAACTATTTCTGATTAGGCTGGAAGTAATGTTCAAATTTTTTTTTTAGATAGAGTACATAAACATTTACATTTCTATCAGTCTAGAAATAATGGCAAATGCATGTGAGATGCAGGTCAGTTAAGGAGACTAGTGAGGCTGGAAATGAAGATTTTTGGGAAAAATTATTGGATACTTTTACAGGTAAAGCATTTAATAACATGAGAAAGCTGTCTGAACACAGATAGTTTTGGAAATCTGACTCTGAATAGTAGTGGGAGAGAAAGAAAAGCCGGATACAGAGTAATACCGCAGGCAGAACCCAGGAAGTTCCTTGTTAATGTTCACCAGACACTGGGAAAATCATTTCCTTAAAAAACAAAAGAGGTGGGGTCCACATGACTATCCTTGACATAAATTGACATTCTTTCTCACTTAAAAAGTCACAATAAATAGCTCTTACTTATTTAGCCAAAGGCTAAAGAGGTGAATTTTAAAACATTGTAATGTAATACGTTATCTATTTTTATGCACGTATAGTCAGGAGAACAACAAAATTAGGCACAATAAAATTGCTGTATAAATATATTGTACTGGAGTAGACAGAGCAAAAGATAGAAGGTATAAGAAGGATGGACAAGTTTGGGGTAACCATTGTATGTCAAGTCTTGCTCATTCAGGAGCAAACTTTCCCAACTACTCTGCCAGAAACCTAGTGTCCCGTTGTCACATAACAGTCTTTACACTCTCATATTTCAGAGCTGACATGTGTTTTATCATATTTATTCACTCACTAATGCCACTCTATTATTTAATGACTAAGCCTTCAGAGGCCATTTAAACTTCAGTTTATGTGCTTGTTTGATCCTGGCACAAATACCTTAGAAGTTAATTTAGATTTTCATCATTTCACTGGAATTTGTTTCTTAATGAGTCATCCTTTGAACAAATATTTATGAACTGTGTACAGGGTGTTACTATAAGCAGCAAACTTGCTCTTCCCTTAACAGAACACACTTATAAAACTTTTATCTTCGGGTAAGACTATAAATGTGTGGATATACATACCACAAATTGGGTATGTGTAACAGTTTTAAACTTCATAGAAATTATTGCTAGATAAAAAGGTGATTTTATTGAAAAGGAGCAGAACCTCTGTTTTTCTAGAACACACTGATTCCTGTGAAATAACTTGCAGTATGAGATTAGCTGTTCTTGGAGCATATTACAAAAGGGCTTAATTAGTAGAGTAAACAAAGATATGTATTACATAGAGCTCTCATTTATAAAGATGGGGGTCAGCGCTTGGGCCCAAAGTCTAATACGGTATCTTCCAAAATTGATTTATATTTGTTTCAGTTTTTCCATGTAAAGAAATATGATTTCATAATATTGAACAATACTCTTTCGTTTCTATGTGTCTTAATTTCTTATTTAAACTCCATATTCTGGCTTTTGTGATTCAACTGCTGGATTAACCAACTCTAACTTTGCTTCCAGCTTTTATATTAGAAAATTCTGATGTCAAAAATGAAAGCACATTTTCTTAGTTCAAACAACAACAAACCAAAAGGCAGGTTAAATGTATTTCTGTGAAATTAACTGTCACCCTTTTCTGAAGAGTGAACTGTATTTGGATTGTGTGACAGAATGTGCTCTTTTAGTCATGATTTATTGCTGTTGTTGAGACTGCTCTAAGAATGCAATTTCAGGGTATTCTAAAAAATGATATTATTTTTTAGAAATGTACCTTCAGTTTATTTACTCATCCACTTGGGCAGGTGATAATATTAGAATGACATTGCAAATTTTTTTGTTATCAGGATATTAATAAAAAGGAAATACAGATAATTCAGGAGTTAGAAAAATTTATTTATTTTTTTTATTTACATGGTCAAAACTAAAAAGAGAGGACTGCAAAACGGAATCTTGGCTAGAGGAATGCCAGACAGAACTGAACATACTGAGCACTAGTGGTAACCGTAACTCTGAAGAAGTGAATGGCACCGTAAAATTGTCTTATGTGTCTTTCATTTGTTTCTTTTATATGTGCCCATTACTTTGCATAAACATGCAAAGTGGAGTGTAAACTAGAGTCATAAAACCATAAAATTCAGCTCTGGAACCTCTTAATTTTAATAATGAGAACCTCGGACTAATTAGTCAATGTTAGGTCTCTTTATCCACATTTTTCACATATAACTTTATGGAATTTTCAATTCCCTTACACAGATATGTAATTTTATAGACCTTATTATTGTGATGTACATCACAGTGCCAACTTGAATTTCTTTTCTAATAAAAACTTTCCTTGCCCTTTTAATTGTTATCTTAGGAAGGAAATGATTGTAAAACCATCTGAATTAATACATTGCCCTTTGGAACCATATTATTGATGTCTCTTAAATAATTGTTTTGTCCTTCAGTGAGGAAACAAACTCCTCTCCAGTCATTGTTTTTCTTGGTTTTCTATTTAAATGATTTGAATAGCCTTGACCTATGCATGTTTATCAAATGCTTGTTGAGGAGTGATCGTCTAGACTAGCTAGTGAGCTTAAGGACTGAAATTGTGGAACCTCAGCTGACGCAGCGCTTGCCTCTGAAGATGCCTGCCAGAAACTATGTTCAAGGTTGCTCCATAAATAGTAAATCTTTTTCCTGTGTAGTCTCTAATAGGAGCTTAAAATGGATTTGTAGAGGGCCCTGTGGATTGAACAGGAAATTTTAGCCAAGTCATTAATAGCTAATGATGTGAACTGTAGGCCACTATCCACCATCAGTCATAGGAGTAAGAGGAGACAAAGGCCAGATCAAGGAAAGAGTGTACGGCAGCTTTTACTGTAGCAACTTCTCACTTCCTGCCTAATATATTTGTTATTCTAATGATAAATGTAATTCACTGGCTCATTTGCTTTTATTTTGATGTATTTATTTATATATTTATATATGTGCTTATATATTTATATTTATTTATATAGAAATGTTTATTTCTAATAAATACTTCTAAATTTATTGTGTTGTTTCCTTGTGTTTTATATTACTTTAAATAAAGATAAAACAGCTTATACATTCCTTTTCACATTTGAAGCAGACAAATATTTGTTGAAATGTACTCTGTTAAGAATCATGTATCTGATAAACATCTTGTATTCAGAATATATAGAGAGCTCTCAAAACTCAATAGTACGAAAAACAACGCAATAAAAATAGTCAAAAGATTTGAAAGGACACTTCACCAAAGAGGGTAAATACACATATGAAAATATGCTCAATTTCATTAGCCATTAGGGAAATGTAGGTTAAAATCACAATGAGATACACTAGATATTTATTTGAGTGTTTACAATTGAAAAGTTTGACCAACCAAGTACTGGGGAGAGTGTGAAGGAAGTGGAACACATGTATATTGCTGGAAGGGAATGTAAAATAGTACAACCACTTTGCAAAATAGTTTGTAAGTTTCTTCAAAATATTACACTTACACCTACTGTAAGATTCAATAATTCCACTCTTAGGTATTCAGTCCAAGAGAAGTGAAAGCTTATGTCTATACAAATACTTATATACGAATGTTCATAGCAGCTTGATTTGTAATTGTCTCAAATTGGAAACAACCCAAAGGTCCATCAATAAGTGAATGGATAAACAAATTATATGGTATTTATAGAACTGAATATTACTCAGCAATAAAAAAAAAAGAACTATGGATACTGCAACAACTTGGATTAATTTCAGAATAATTATTCCAAGTGAAAAATATGACAGTGTTTTCCCAGAGACAATAGTGTGTACGGTATGATTCTGTTTACATAAAATTCTAGAAAATGCAAACAAATCTACAGAAAGATTATTAATTGCCTGGTGTCATGGATGAGGGACTTCAATAGAATACTAAGAAATTTTTGAGAATGACATATATGCTCATTAACTTCATTGTTGTGATATTTTATATACTTATATATGTAGTGTGTCAAAACTAATCAAATTGTACATTTACATGTGCCCGAGTTATTGTATGTCAATTATATCTCAATAAAGCTTTTATGTGACCTTCTTTGTTTAGTAATTTATTAATCAACACATCTAGACAATAAAGAATCTGTAAGAGATCAGAGGCTGCCATGTTTGAACTTTGTCCTCAGTCCAGTTTGTATCGAGACTATTTTAGAGGTATCTTCCTAAACTCCTCCTCCTTCTTTTCTTTCTTTTTTATATTCTCCTGTTCTCTTTCTCTGCCTCTTCTTTTCTCCTCCCCTGCCTCCTTTATCTCCTATTCCTGCTCTTTTCCTCCTTCTTAATCTAAAAAAACTTCAACTTAGCTTCTCTTACATCCCATTAGTGTCTTTTTCTTTTCCTTTCTTTTTTGCATTTATGCTCAGCATAATAAACATTGCCTATGGACATGCTTGTGGTTCTTGCATTTCTGCAGCCACACGAACTGTGTTGCATCTTGTGTTGTGTAAAATCAGATCAGAATCAAAATAATAAAAACGCGCACTTTGAATTTCAGCTTAAACACCACATCTTCAAGGAGGTCTTTACTCACCTTACACTCAATGTGGTTTCCAGCTCTCTTTTCCCACTGTTTTCTGACTCTATCTAACATAATATTTTTATCCTTTATTGTGAATATTCATTACATATGAGCTTACCCTTTTGATTTTCAAGATCTCTGAAGGGGATCCCTCTTTGCTGTGAAATATATGCTAAAACTGTATTCTCTGCTTACTGTGAAGTACATGCTAATACTTTATTTGAATGAATTGAAAGGATGCTGATTAGATTAGACCAATCTTACCCAGACTATCTGGGATAAATTATGAGCAGAAAATTATAAGCAGAAACTCCAGAGAGAATTCTTCTTAGATCAATATCCACCTACTATATGGTACTAAATCAAGTAATAAAGAAATAGTTGTTCATTTACTTGTTTATCAAATATTTACCATAGGGTACTGCATTTTTCCCTAAGGAATACCAAGAATAGACATTTCACCTGTCCTTATTTACAGTATAGTTAAAGCTATATATAGTATAGCTAAAATCTGCACATTGAAAGATAACTCACAATGCAAGAGAGCATGTGAAAACTGCTAATGAATGTAGCGGATAGATCCATTAGTTGTTCAGAGCACCTAGAGATCACATAAGAACAAAGTAGTTCAGGGATCACTGGGAGACAACAGGAGTATCATCTGGATGAAATTAAATGTGAGACACAGTTTGAAAAATGGATATCAGGCACTTTGAGGTTTGATTACAACTTTTGGAGACTCAAATACACAAGCTTAAACACAAAAAGAGTTTATGTACTCAAGTGAAAAAAGCTTAGAAGCTGTGATAGACTCCGGTTGGAATTATGGCTTAAATTAATGTTCCATGAAATCATCAGAGATCATTATTTCTTTGCTTTTTCTGTTCTGCACACATGATTTCTATCCTCAAACGTACCTCATGGTGTAATATGCATCTAGTCATTCATTGCATTACATTCTTAAAGGCACTAGGACATAAAGAGTAGGAGCATTATGTTTTTGCTATTTTTCTTCCTGTTCTATCTATAGCATGTATAACCATGATGATATGGTTTGGCCCTGTGTCCCCACCCAAATCTCATCTTGAATTGTAATCCCCATGTGTTGAGGGAGGGATCTGGTGGGAAGTGACTGGATCATGGGGGTGGTTTCCCCCTGCCGTTCTCCTTATAGTGAGTGAGTTCTCATGAGATCTGATGGTTTTAACATGTGGCACTTCCTCCCTCTCTCTCTCTCTCTCTCTTTCCCGTCACCATGCACAACATGCCTTGTGTCCCCTTCACCTTCTGCCATGATTGTAAGTTTACTGAGGTCTCTCCAGCCATGTGGAGCTGTGAGTCAATCAAACCTCTTTTGTTTATAATTGATCCAGTTTCTGGTAATATCTTAATAGCAGCATGAAAACTGGCTAATACAGAAGATTGGTAGCAAGAGTGGGGCACTGCTATAAAGACAACCTGAAAATGTGGAAACTACTTTGGAACTGGCTAACAGGCAGAGGTTGGAACAGTTTGGAGGGCTTGGAAGAAGATAGGAAGATGTGGAAAAGTTTGGAACTTCCTAGAGATGTATTGAATGGTTTTGATAAAAATGCTGATATTGATATGGACAATGAAGCCCAGGTTGAGATGGTCTGAGACTGAGATGAGGAACATATTGGGAACTGGAACAAAGGTCACGCTTGTTACGCTTTGGCAAAAAGACTGGCAGTTGATTTAGGGTATCTGGCAAAATAAATTGCTAAGCAGCAAAGCATTCAAGATATGACCTGGATTTTTATGAAAGTGTACAGTTGTATGTGTTCACAAAGAGATGATTTGGGATTGGAACTTTCATTTAAAAGGGAAGCAGAGCATAAAATTTGGAAAATCTGTAGCCTGACCATGTCATAGAAAAGAAAAATCAATTTTCTGTGGAGAAATTCAAACTGGCTACAGAAATTTACATAAGTAATGAGGAGCCAAATGTTAATAGCCAAGACAATGGGGAAAATGTCTCTGGGGCATTTCAGAGATCTTCATAGCAGCCCCTCCCATTACAGACATGGAGGCCTAGGAGGGAAAAATGGTTCCATGGGTGAGGCCCAGGGCCCTACTGCTCTGTGCTGCCTTGGGATATGGCACCGTGAGTCCCAGCAGCTCCAATTCCAGCCATGGCTAAAAGGGGGCTAAGGTACAGCTCAGGCCATTGCTTCAGTGGGTGCAAGCCCCAAGCCTTGGCAGCTTCCATGTGATGTTGGACCCGCAGCTATGCAGAAGGCAATAATGGAGGTTTGGGAACCTCTGCCTAGATTTCAGAGGATGTATGGAAATACCTGGCTGTCCAGGCAGACGTCTGCTGCAGGGGTGGAGCCCTTGTGGAGAACCTCTACTAGGACAATGTGGAAGACCCCATTGGAGCATTGCCTAGTGAATCTGTGAGAAGAAGGCCACTGTCCTACAGGCCCCAGAGTGGTAGATCCACCACCAGCTTACACTGTGTGCCTGGAAAAACTGCAGACACTCAATATCAGCCTTTGAAAGCAGGTAGGGGACTGTACCATGCAGATCCACAGGGGCAGAGTAATATATATATTTAAAAAATTATTTTTACATATAAAATAAGGAAATTTATAGCTATTTAGTAGTTATAAGTTAATGTAATAGTTATATGACCAAAATAATAGAATTAGTTATTGATATGTCAGCTACACTGAAACATTTTTGAACAAAATTATTACTTGAATTCTGAAGCTTTCTTGTATCTCAAACATTCTTGTGTAGAATACCCACACACCAATAACTGCATTTTTATAAATAACTTTAAAGCTTCTTTTATTGTTGCTCTTCTCTTTTTATGTAGGTACAACTATATGTGTGTGTGTGTGTGTGTATCTGTGTTAGCATTCTTTCATTATTTAGATAATGAGATTAAGTAAATTACCTTGATTAATTGAACTTAATGTCTACTAGAACATTTTTTCAGTTTATTTTCTTTGGCTAGAACACAGAATAAAAAGTAGTAAACAATAACCCTTGTTCTTTAAGTAGAGCTTCACTACATTAAATAGTGTATTTGATGGCAAAACCAGACTGTAAGCTCAAATTCCATTTCAAATTCTTTGCAAACTCATGTCACTCTGTTCTGTTCTATGTTAGGCAATTGACCCAGCAGTAGCCAGATAAAAGGGCTTAGCATATGAGTAACTTAGACCACATCTGTGAAACTCATATGTATACTCTGCATGCATCATAAGCTTTTCCCAAAGTAGAAAATGAAATAAACAGAGATAATTACTGCTGCTGAAAAATTCAGTGCTCTGCAAGACAGATTTTATTTTAACTAGTGCACATTACAGTACATTTGTGGAACAAAAGATAAACTCATTTTTTTAGATTTTGTTTTCACATTCTATGTGCCTTGAATATTTTCTGACCTATGCATAGTAAATGTAATAGGGTGTTTTTCCTCCCTCCCCTTACATTTACTCTCTAAAAGATTAATATTAAAGGAAAGCATTGGGGTTACTTTCATTTACTTATCAAACATGTGAACATTGATTTTAGTTATTTAACCTTTGATGAAGAAATGTAGAGGCATGCATGAGGGAAAAAGAATGTCAAAACAGTGCAGAATCCTTTTTTATACAATGCTTATCAGAGTGTGGATAAACTGACACTTTACAGTCACGGTAGAAATATAATGTTTCAACCTTTTTAGATACTAATTTAGCAATACCTACCAAATTTCAACATGCACATAAAATTTGGCCCAGAAAATCCACCACCAGGAATTTATCTCATGGATGAATTTACACAAGTGTTCAAAGATACAAGGGTGTTTACTGCAGTATTGTTGGTTTTAACGAAACAATGAAAACAACTGTTCATTTGTGGGAGAATGGTTAAGTAAACTACTTTTTGTAAAAGCCAGCTAATGAAAAAGATACCTATGTGGTGATCATGATGAAAATAAAGCATACATATGTATTCGTATGCATGTCCTTGTATGTTCACAGTCATTTTCTTGAAGGGTACATATGGAAGAGTTAGCAGTAGATATAATTGGAGAGAAATGAATTGAATTTTTCTTGAAGGGTACATATGGAAGATTTAGCAGTAAATACAATTGGAGAGAAAGGAATTGGGTAGGTGAAGCCTTTTACTTTTCTCTGTATTAATTTCTTTCATTTTTGTTTTTCCATGAGCATATGCTACTTGAAGAATCATAATACAGTATTTATTAAAATTGTTGTAAAACATAAGATTATTACTTTTTTGAAATGCTTAATATGGTTTGGATCTGTGCCCCCACCCAAATTGTATGTTCAGATGTAGTTCCCAGTGTTGAAGGTGGGGCCTGGTGGGAGGTCATTGAATCGTTGGGGTGGATTTCCTCTTTTGGTGCTGTTCTCATGACAGAATTCTCATGAGATCTGGTTGTTTAAAGGTGTTTGGTACTGCCGTTTTCTCTCTTCCTCCTGCTTCGGCTATGTAAGAGGTACCTTCTTTTCTTTCACCTTCTGCCATTATTGTAATTTTCCTGAGGCATCCCCAAGCAGGTGCCAGCATCAGGCTTTCTATGCAGCCAGTAGAAGTATGAACCACTTAAGGCTCTTTTCTTTATAAATTACCCAGTTTTAAGCATTTATTTATAGCAGTGCAAGAATAAGTTAATACATGCTCAAAAGCAAAAGCCCTTCAGATATCAAGATTCTAGATTTTCCTACCTTAAAATTTTATAATAACAATAAATATTATGGAATATATTTTGAAGCAAGATAAAAGAATAGGAAAAGGGCTCTAATATTAGCAACTTGATCATTTGGAAAAATCAAGAGGAATAGTAGTAGGAACTTGAGCAGTCAGCAATAAAAATTGATTTGAGGATTATTTTTAATTATATTTATTTTATTAACCATGATACTTAGGATTAATATTAGAATTATAGGAACTTTCTCTTTTCTTATTGGTAGTGAGAAGACATAATTTGCAGCCATGTTTCTTTCACATAATAAATGTTCATTAAATATTTGTTAACAATTTAATAAGCCTATATAAAGACATTTAATCATTAAATCAAACTATAATATCTGACCTACAATTTTATACTAGTAAAAGTTAGGGAAGAGAGGAGATGGAGCAAGATGGCTGAATAGAAGCCTCCACCGATCTTCACACAAAAATTACCCTCATAAGGACCAAAAATCGTGAGACTAATCACAGTACTTGGTTTTAACTTTGTATCACTGAAAGAGGTGCAAAAGAGGGTAGGAAAGACAGCCTTGAATTGATAATGCCTGCCCCTGGCTGTGGCTGCATGGCACGGAGAGAGAATCTGTGCATTTCAGTGGGGAGAGAACAGTGATTGTAGGACTTTGCATTGGAACTTAGTGCTGTCCTGTCACAGTGGAAAGCAACAGGATTGGAATTCAGCTCATGCCACAGAGGGAGCATTTAAATCAACTCTAGCCAGAGGGAAATCATCCATGCCAGCAGACAGATATTGACTTCCAGCAAGCCTTGCCACTGTGGGCTAAAGTGCTCTTAGGTCCTAAATAAATTTGAAAGGCAGTATAAGCCACAAAGACTGCAATTCCTGGGCAGTCCTAGCATTGTGCTAGGCTTGGAGCCAGTGGACTTGGGTGGTGGGGGGCACATGACCTGGAGAGACACCAGTTAGGGTAGCCAAGGAAGTGCTTGGGCCACCCCTCTGCCAACCCCAGGCAGCACAGCTTGCAGCTCCAGCAGAGACTCCTTCCTTCCATTTGAGGAGAGGAGAAGAAAGAATAAAGAGGACTTTATATTTCAACTTGGATGCCAGCTCAGCAACATAGGATAGGGCACCAGGCAGAGTGCTGAGGCTCCCGTTCCAGGCCCTAGATCCCAGTTGACCTTTCTATACACACCCTGAGCCAGAACAGAACCCACTGCCTTGAAGTGAAGGACCCAGTTCTGGCAGGATTCATCACTTGTTGATTAAGAGCAGTTGGGCCCTGAATAATCAGCAGCTGTACCCAGGCAGTACATGCCGTGGGACTTGGGTAACACTCAGAAATGTGCTGGCTTCAGGTGTCACCCAGCACATTCCTAGCTGTGGTGGCTACAGAGAGGGAGGAACTCCTTCTACTTGAGGAAAGGAGAGAGAAGAGTAAGGGGATGATGTCCTGCCGCTTGAGCACCAGCTTGGCTACAGTGGGATAGAGAATCATGTGGGATCTTGAAGTCCCTAATTCCAGGTCTTGGCACTTGGACAGCATTTTTGAACCTGCTCTAGGCCAGAGAGGAGCCCACTCCCTTAAAGGGAAAGTCCCAGGCCTGGGAGCATTCACCACAAGCTGACTGAAGAGCCCTTGGTCCTTGAGTGAACATTGGCAGCAGCCTGGCTGTACTCACTGTGGACATTAGGCACTGGTAGTCATGGGGAGACTGCTCTGCTTGTGGTAAGGGGAAGGAAGAGTGGGAAGGACTTTATCTTGTGGTTTGAGTGCCAGTTCTGCTGCAGTAGAATAGAGCACCAGACAGGTTCCCCAGGTTTCTGACTACAGGCCCTGGCTCCCAAATAGCATCTCTAGACCCACCTGGGACTGTGGAAAACTCACTGCTCTGAAGGAGAGAACACATAACTGGCTCACTTTACCCCTGCTGATTGTAGAGCCCTGTGGCCTTGAGTAAACATAGGTAGTAGCCAGGCATTGGTTACTGTGGGCCTTAGGTGAGACCTGGTGCTGTTCTGGCCTCAGATCTGACCCAGCACAGTCCCAGACGTGGTGGCCACAAGAGTGCTTGTGTCATCCCTCCTCCAGCTCCAGACAGCTCAGCACAGAGAGAAAGAAATTCTGTGTACTTTGGAGAAAGTAAGGAAAGATACAATAAAAGTCTGTCTGGTAATCCAGATAATTCTTCCAGAATTGTGTAAAAATCCAGTTTTTACACAAGACCACCAAGGTGATATCTCTATGAGTCTTCAAGGGCCGCACCATTACTGGGCTTGGGGTGCCCCCTAATGCAGATATGGCTACAGTGATCAAAAACTTAGATCACAACACCCACGCCCCTTCAAATATCTGGAAAGCCTTACCAAGAAGAATAGGTACAAACAAGCCCAGACTACAAAGTCTACAATAAATACTGAACCCCTCAATTCCCAGAAAACTGATGAACATCCACAAGACCATCCAGGAAAACATGACTTCACCAAATGAACTAAAAAAGGCACCAGGGACCAATCCCTTTCAGACAGAAAATTCAAAATAGGAAACTCAATGAAATTAAAGATAACACAGAGAAGGAATTCAGAATCCTATCAGATAAATTTAACAGATTGAAATAATTTAAAAGAATCATATAGAAATTCTGGAGTTGAAAACTGCAATGGGCATACTAAATGCATCAGAATTCTCTTAATATCAGAATTGTTCAAGGAGAAGAAATAATTAGCTGAAAAATAGCTATTGGAAAATACACAGAAGAGACGAAAAAGGGTAAAAACTGAAGCATGCTTAACAAGGTCTAGAAAATAGCCTCAAAGTGGCAAATCTAAGAGTTATTGGCCTTAAAGAGGAGGTAGAGAGAGGGATGGGGTAGAAAGTTTATTCAAAGGGACAATAACCATGGACTTCCCAAACCTAGAGAAAGATATTAATATCTGAATACAGGAAGGTTATGGAACACCAAGCAGATTTAACCTGAAGAAGACTACCTCAAGGCATTTAATAATCAAACTCCCAAAGGTCAAGAATAAAGAAAGGATTCTAAAAGCAGCAAGAGAAAAAAAAAAAAAAAAATATATATATATATATAATGGAGTTCCCATACGTCTGACAGCAGACTTCTCAGTGGAAACCTTACAGGTCAGGAGAGAGTAGCATAACATAGTTAAAGAACTGAAGGAAAATACCTTTTTTCCTAGAATAGTATATCCAGTGAAATTAACCTCCAAACATGAAGGAGAAATAAAGACATTCCCAGACAAAAAAAAAAAAAAAGCTGAGAGATTTCATCAACACTACATACCTGTCCTATAAGAAATGCTAAAGCAAATTCTTCAATATGAAAGAAAAGAATGTTAATGAGCAAGAAGAAATCATCTGAAGGTACAAAATTCACTGGTGATAATAAATACATGAACATCATAACACTATAATTGTGGTATGTAAACTACTCATATCTTGAGTAGAAAGATTAAAAGACAAATTGATCAAAAAGAATAACTACAGCAACTTTTCAAGATATAGACAGTAGAATAAGACATAAATAAAAAAGACATAAGGAGAATTAAAAAGCAGTTAGATGAAATTGAAGTATAGAGTTTTTTTGTTTTTCTTTTTTCTTCTTAGTGAGTTAGGTTTTTTTTTTTTTTTTTTTTTTTTTTTTTTTTTTTTTTGAGACGGAGTCTTGCTCTGCCACCCAGGCTGGAGTGCAGTGGCCGGATCTCAGCTCACTGCAAGCTCCGCCTCCCGGGTTTACGCCATTCTCCTGCCTCAGCCTCCTGAGTAGCTGGGACTACAGGCGACCGCCTCGTCGCCCGGCTAGTTTTTTGTATTTTTAAGTAGAGACAGGGTTTCACCGTATTAGCCAGGATGGTCTCGATCTCCTGACCTCGTGATCCGCCCGTCTCGGCCTCCCAAAGTGCTGGGATTACAGGCTTGAGCCACCGCGCCCGGCCGTGAGTTAGGTTTTTTATGCGATTACTGTTCAGTTGTCATCAATTTAAAATAAAGGGTTATAGATATAATTTGCAAGCTTCATGGTAATTTTGAATAAAATAAATCTTTTAACAGATACACAAAAAATAAAAAGCAGGAAATTAAAACAGATCACCAGAGAAAATCACTTTCACTAAAATGAAGACCAGAACAAAGGAAAAAAGGAAGAGAAAACCAAAAAAACACCCAGAAAACAAATAACAAAATGGCAGCAGTGAGTCCTTACTGATCAATAATAACATTGAATGTAAGTGGGCTAAACTCTGCAATCAAAAGACACAAAATAGTTGAATGGATAAAAAGCAAGACTCAATGATCTGTTGCCTACAAGAAACACATTACCTGTAAAGGAACACATAGAATGAAAATAAAGGGTTAAAAAAAACGATTTTCCATACCAATGGAAAGGAAAAAATAGCAGGAGTGGAAATCAGAAAATAGATTTTAAGACGAAAACTATAAAAAAAGACAAAGGAGGTCATTAAATAAAGGGGTCAATTCAACAAGAATATAACAATTTTAAGTATATATGCACCCAACACTGGAACACCCACATATAGAAAGAAAATATTATTATTATTATTATTATTTTGAGACGGAGTCTCGCTCTGTCACCCAGGCTGGAGTGCAGTGGTGCAATCTCGGCTCACTGCAAGCTCTGCCTCCCAGCTTCACACCATTCTCCTGCCTCAGCCTCCTGAGTAGCTGGGATAACAGGTGCCTGCCACCACGCCTGGGTAATTTTTTGTAATTTTTAGTAGAGACAGGGTTTCACCATGTTAGCCAGGATGGTCTCAATCTCCTGACCTTGTGATCCACCTGCCTCGGCCTCCTAAAGTGCTAGGATTACAGGAATGAGCCACCACGCCTGGCCAGAAAGCAAATATTATTAGTGTGACAGAGAGAGATAGGCTGCAATACAAAAATAGCTGGAGACTTTAACATCCTACCTTCAGTATTGTACAGATGATCCAAACAGAAAATCAACAAACAAACATCAGACCTAATTTTCACTGCAGAACAAATGGACCTAATAGATATTTACAAGAGAGATTAGCACATAATTTGGGTTTTATTCCTGACATAAATAAGAAAGGCAAATCTAGTGAAGAAATTTGAACCTCCCACTATAAGGAGCTGAATCACGAGAAATTGTGCTTAATTTTGTCTTCAAAATGATGGGTTTATAATTTAAATGATTATATTAGTTTTCAGTCATAAGTCAGGCTTGAGCAAGTTTGGGATTCAGAACCTAGGACCTAACTCCTGTTGGTTAGGTTCATCTATAATGAACCAAATGGGCTACCTCAGGAGCAGATGATGGTTAAAATGTTTTCTTTTTATGCATATTGCCTACTATATTTGTCAATGTAAAAGACTGGTGTCGGAACACCTGGATTTGCGCCCTTCAATTCATACAAACAATCAAAAAGTCAAGATAAATAACAAACAAACTCAGTTTTTCCCTCACTTCTTATTTATGTGAAGTGAAGAGATGTGGAATAATGTCCTTTTCACCTGTGGCAGGTGGGTGTTTTTGTTTGTTTGTTTTTAATTAGGATTTTGCTCTGTCACTCAGGCTGGAGTGTGGTTGTATTAGTCTGTTTCTACACTGCTGATAAAGACATATCTGAGACTGAGCAATTTACAAAAGAAAGAGGTTTATTGGACTTACAAAATTTCACATGGCTGTGGAGGCCTCACAATCGTGGTGGAAGGCAAGAGGGAGCAAGTCACATCTTACTTGATGGCAGCAGGCAAAGAGAAAGCTTATGCAGGGAAACTCTTATTTTTAAAACCATCAGATCTCATGAGACTCATTCACCATCATGAGAACAGTGCAGGGAAGACCCACTCCCATAATTCAATCACCTCCCACCAGGTTCCTCCCACGACACATGAGAATTGTGGGAGTTATAATTCCAGTTGAGATTTGGGTGGGGACACGGTGAAACTATATCATTCTGCCCCTGGCCCCCCCACCCCAAATCTCATGTCCTCACATTTCAAAACCAATCCTGTCTTCCCAACAGTTCCCCAAAGTCTTAACTCATTTCAGCATTAGCTCAAAAGTCCACAGTCCAATGTCTCATCTAAGACAAGTGCATTCCACTTATATGCCTGTAAAATTAAAAGCAAGTTAGTTACTTACTAGATACAACAGAAGTATAGGCATTGGGTAAATACAACCATTCCAAGTGGGAGAAATTGGCAAAAAACAAAGGGGCTACAGGCTTCATGCAAGTTTGAAATCCAGTGAGGCAGTCAAATCTTAAAGCTCCAAAATCATCTCCTTTGACTCCATGTCTCACATCTAGGTCATGCTGATGCAAGAGGTCAGTTCCCATGGTCTTGGGCAGCTCTGCCACTTTGGCTTTGCAGGGTACAGCCTCCCTTCTGACTGCTTTCATGGGCTGCTGTTGAGTGTCTGCAGCTTTTCCAGGTGCATGGTGCAAGTTGTCAGTGGACCTACTATTCTGGGATCTGAAAGATGGTGGCCCTTTTCTCACAGCTCTACTTGGCAGCACCCCAATAGGGAATGTGTCTGAGGGCCCTGACCCCACATTTTCCTTCCACACTGCCCTAGCAGAGATTCTTCATGAGTTTGCTTCCCCTGCAGCAAACTTCTGCGTGGACATCTGGATCTTTCCATATATCCTCTAAAATCTAGGCAGAGGTTCCCAAACCCCAATTCTTGACTTATGAGCACTGGCAGGCTCAATACCATGTGGAAGCTGCCAAGACTTGGGGTTTGTACCCTCTGAAGCTACAGCCCGAGCTTTACATTGGCCCCTTTCAACCATGGATGGAGTGACTGGGACACAGGGCACCAAGCGCCTAGGCTGCACACAGCATGGGGACCCTGGGCTCCACCCATAAAAAACTCTTTTTCCTCCTAGGCCTCCAGGCTTGTGGTGAGAGGGGCTGCCATGATGTCTGCTGACATGCTCTGGAGACATTTTTCCCATTGTCTTGGGGATTAACATTTGTCTCCCCTTTACTTATGCAAATTTCTGCTTGACTTTCTCCTCAGAAAATGAGATTTTTTTTTCTATCACATTGTCAGGGTGCAAATTTTCCAAACTTTTGTACTCTACTTCCCTTATAAAACTCAATACCTTTAACAGCACCCAAGGCACCTCTCAAATGCTTTGCTCCTTAAAATTTCTTCTGCCAGATACCCTAAATCATCTCTCTCAAGTTCAAAGTTCCACAAATGTCTAGAGCAGGGGCAAAATGCCTCCAGTCTCTTTGCTAAAACATAACAAGAGTCACCTTTGCTTCAGTTTCCAACAAGGTCCTCATTTCCATCTGAGGCCACCTCAGTCTGGACTTTATTGTCCATATGGTTCTCAACATTTTGGGCAAAGCCATTCAACAAATCTCTAGGAAGTTCCAAACTTTCCCACATTTTCCTGTCTTCTTCTGAGCCCTCCAAACTGTTGCAACCCCTGCCTGTTACCCAGGTCCAAAGTCACTGCCACATTTTCTGTTATCTACAGCAGTGCCCCACTCTACTGGTACCAATTTACTGTATGAGTCCATTTTCAGGCTGCTAATAAAGACATACCTGAGACTGGGCAATTTACAAAAAAAAGAGGTTTATTGGACTTACAGTTCCACATGACTGGGAAGGCCTCACAATCATGGTGGAAGGCAAGTGGGAGGGAGCAAGTCAAATCTTACATGATGGCAGCAGGCAGACACAGCTTGTGCAGGGAAACTCTCATTTTTAAAACCATCAGATCTCTTGAGACTCATTTACTATCACAAGAACAGTGCAGGAAAGGCCTGTCCCCATAATTCAATCACCTCCCACAGGTTCCTCCCACAACATGTGGGAACTGTGTGATTTATAATTCAAGATGAGATTTGAGTAGGGACACAGCCAAACCATATCAGTTGTAACACAATCTTGACTTACTGCAACTTTTGCTTCCTGGGTCCAAGTGATCCTCCCACTGCAGCCTCTCCAATAGCTGGAACTTCAGGTGCATGTCACTATGCCTGGGAAATTTTTCGTGTGTGTATGTTGGCGGGGGAGTGGGGGTTGTTGTTGTTAGATACAGGGTTTCACCATGTTACCCAGACTGGTCTCCAACTCCTGGACTCAAGCAACCCACTTACCTCAGCTTCCTAAAATGCTGGGATTACAGGCTTGAGTCACTGCGCCCTGCCTGGTGAAAGTCTTTAATCATTTTTTGTTTCTATTTTCCTACATGTTTCCCCTCCCTCCCTCCCTCCCTTCCTTCCCTCCCTCCCTCCCTCCCTCCCTCCCTCCTTTTTTTTTCTTCTGAGACTGAATCTTGCTCTGTTGCCCAGGCTGGAGTGCAGTGGCCGGATCTCAGCTCACTGCAAGCTCCGCCTCCTGGGTTTACGCCATTCTCCTGCCTCAGCCTCCTGAGTAGCTGGGACTACAGGCGCCCGCCACCTCGCCTGGCTAGTTTTTTTGTATTTTTTAGTAGAGACGGGGTTTCACTGTGTTAGCCAGGATGGTCTCGATCTCCTGACCTCGTGATCCACCCGTCTCGGCCTCCCAAAGTGCTGGGATTACAGGCTTGAGCCACCATGCCCGGTCCCTTCCCTCCTTTTTTCCTTTGCTGTCTGTTCTTTCCTTCCCCAGTTTTTCCTTTCATTTATTTATGTGAGGCTGCAGGACTTTGCTGAAGATACCACAGTAGTTGTTCACATTTGCCCACTGATAATCACTGATAAGTCACAGACATACCCACATGTTCTTATAATGTGTCCAAGGAGAACTGTGCTGTATGTTTATAATAAAGCCTTCAACAAGTCAATTATTCTTAGTCTTTTTGAGTAATAAAGTCCATCTGAAAATACCAAAAAAGCCAAATAAAAATATACAAGGGTACATACATCCCAAAATTTGCCCACAAGTGGTCCCCTTGTAAACAAGTTTGCTCTGTCAAAGATGTAATTTTCTCATCTCTGCTCAGAATGGATAATTGTGCCTACATTAAGCCAATAAAAATTTTGGCATCATTTCTAAGACCTTCCTGTTGAAGCCGGTTAGTTTAGCCTCATTTTTCATGTGTCTTCTTTGAAGAACAGAAGACACTGAAAGCAGTGTTAAAAACTGTCAAATATTAAAGAATTATCGCTCAAAGAGAGTGAAGCTACTCTGAGTGGTTCCAGAAAAACTTTAAGAGAATGGAATGGAACTCTCAGGGAGGAAGATTTGACTCCAAAAAGGAAATAACTTTCTAAAGGTTATAACTTTTAGTAAAGTGGAAAACATCCTAAAATTGCAATTTTAATTTGGAAACCTAGCTCTAGTTGTATGAGACTAGTTGTGCTCAATGGCCTCCCCCCACCACCCGTACCATTTTTCCCTACTAAACAAGATGTTAGAATATACAGGTCCTGAGATTTCCAGTTTAATCCAGAGAAAGAACTTTGTCCAGAGTGTCTGACACAGCCTTTAACCTAGAAACTCTGATTAGTTTGCAGGTGTCACACAAATTTCCTGATACTAGCAGACTAACATATGCTATGATGAAGCCATAGTCAAATATTGAGGAACGTTCCTCATGTATTGACCAAATTTTCTCTTACAAATAAAATAAAAAGTAAAATAGTTATAAAATCAACAACAAAGAATTTAAAGGATATTTTATAAATTATTGATGGATTTTCACATTCATAGTTCATTCTTGTTCCTTCCAATTCTGTGACCATCCAAAGGAGTGTGTGGTGCACCATTAAGCCAATCTTAGCTGTTGCTGAATGTTGAGTCATGAGATGTTAAAAATGGCTTGTGGACAAATCATCTCCCAGTTAGGGCAATTGTACCTGATCTGATCTACTCTTTTTTAAAAAATAAATTTAGTTTTCCTCAACTTTATTGAGGTATATTTGGTGCACAAAACTGCACATAGTGTGTACAACTTAGTGAGTTTGAACATATGCATATACCAGTGTTACCTTGCCACAATCAAGGTAATCAATATGTTCATCACATCCAAAAGTTTCCATGTGCCACTTTATTTTTTGTTTCTTTTTTTTAAAATTTATGATGAGAACATTTGACATGAGCTCTATCCTTGTACTAAGTTTTAAAGTACACAATACCTTATTGTTAACTACAGGCATTATGTTGTACAGCAGAATTCTGGAACTTACTTATACTGTATAACTGTAACTTTATATCCATTTATAATAATAACAACTCCATACCTTAACTATTGTGAATAATGCTGGAAGGAACACGGGAGTACAGATATCGTTTCAAGTTCCTGATTTCAATTCTTTTGGATACATACCTAGAAGTAGGATTGCTGGATCATATGGAAGTTTTGTTTCTATTTCTTTGAGGGACGTACATACTGGTTTTCCCTAGTGGCTATATCATTTTACATTCTCACCAACAGTGCACAAAAATTACAATTTCTTCATGACCTTGAAAACACTTTTTTCTCCCTTTCTCTTTCTTTTCTCCTTCTGAGACTCTCATAATGTGTATATTGACCTACTTATGGTGTCTCATGTATCCTGTAGGGTTCTTTGGTCTTTCTCATTCTTTATCCTTTTAGCTCCTCTGACTACATAATTTAAATGACCTGTATTCAGGTTAACTACTTCTTTCTTCTGCTTAATTGGGTCATTTGTTGAAGCCCTCTGTTAAATTTTTTCAGTTTAGTTATTGTATTCTTCAACTCCAGGATTTCTGTTTCTTTGGTTTTATAGTTTTCATTTCTTTTTGAACTTCTCATTTTGCTTATGTATTGCTTTTCTGTCTATCTTACTGTTCACTAAGCTTCTTTAAGACAATTTTTTTTATTTGTAAGGCACTTCATAGATCATCATTTCTTTGGGATGAATTACTGAAGCTTTTTTAGTTTCCTATGGTTTTATCAAGTTTTCCTAATTTCTCATGATCCTTATATTCTTAGATTTATGTCTGCACATTTGAAGAAGTGGTTATCTCTTCCAGTCTTTGCAGCCTGTTCTTAGCAGGGAAAGACTTTCACTAGTCAGCCTAGCTTAGGATTCTAGGTGGGCCAGATGGCAGTATCTGTGGGCAAGTGAGGCCTGTGAGTGAGGTCTATTAGGTTCAAAGTTGAAACAGGGCCTGATGAATTCTTAGTTAGATGGAGCCTGTTGCCAAAGTTTTACTTTTGAGCATGGTTGTCTGGCAGGGCTTCACAGGTGGGTGGGGCTGGTTGCCTGGGCTCTAAGGTTATGTGAGCCTGCTGTCTGCGCTCCATAGTTGGGTGGAGCCAACTGACCTGGCTTTTTAGTTTGATGGAGTTGTTGGTTAGGGCCACAGTCAGGAAAGGCTGCTGGTAGGGGCTGGGGGACTGCCTCTGAGATCTGTATGCACTGGCTGCTGAGAGCCCCTGCATCTTTTCTTTATTCCTAATTGTTCCCAGGTGGTCTAGCCATGCCGATTTCCCCAGTGTGTGATATGAGGTGAGGCATAAGTGGGTCTCTAGAGCAATGTCCTGAAATGCTGGGGAAGTTTGACATCCACTATGATCTCTCTTTACTCCACTGAAGAAATCACAGGTCAACAGGATCTTTCTTAGCTCTGTGTTGTGCTGGATTGGGCAAGTGTTGCTTCTGACAAAGAAGGGTTATTTTTACCTTTTTTAATGCAATTTTTTTCACTCCACCAGGGTACTCAACTTTTGGAATACTCACAAAGGCATTCTTCTCTATGAATAGTTGCTAAATTGTTGTTTCTGTGAGGGTACTGGGGCTAGGGACCTCATATGCATCCACCTTTCTGGAACCCCTGATCTGCTAGTTTTACTTTTCTCTTTCTACTTCATACCAAATTCTGCTAAGCACCAGTTCTTGGTTTTGTGTTTCATTTCCAGCTCTGAATTTGTCATTAGCATTTGATATATTTTTGGCATTAATTCTTAAGTTTCCATAAATTATGGCTCATATTCTCCAGGTAAATTCAAGTAAACAGCTGCCTGAGTGAAACTGACCCCAAGGTCCTTGGATTTTCACATCTCCTTGTCTGCAGAATGACTCCCTATAGGAGTAAAATGAATGTTTTCTTTGTTTAGGGAAGTGCATTTAGGAAAAAAAAAGAAGCATGGGAAATTTGCAGTATAAATGTAACACAAACCTATTGTAAAACATAAAACTATACATGTTTTAAATATAACTCTCATATTTAATTCTTTAATAAGGAATAAAAATTTTTAGTTATTTGAAAAAATTGCTGCCCAGTAATAGAACCAAACACTAGTAGCACAGCTGTAGCCCTTTCCCTATGCCATAACACAGAATAAATTAGATATATGACTAAAACCAATCTAGTTTAAACAGAACAAATTTTCATCAGGGAGTATTCTGTATTCACTATGGACTGCGATGTCACTTTACTGTTATCAATCATGTTATATAGAAATATGAAAATAGTACATCTCAAAGATGTAAATACAACGTTTATATCAAACCATGTTTCTTCAATGTCTACCCTAATTATCTTTTTAATTTTTCATATTCCCTCTTCATGAAACATTCACTAGAAAATTACATACTACCATTTTCTGCTGGAGAGTTTTATGCATGTTTAGATTAGCCACTTAGTCACATCTGTTGCAAAATCTTGGTGAGAAAAAGCTACTTAGGCCTTTGTTATTGTCTGGTGATAATATCATGTTCGGAAGCGTATTGTCTTCTAAAGAGACTTTTTGGAGGCTTCGGAAAGCACATGTCGGTTAGTAACTGGATCCAGTCACAAGATAAGACAAATATGAAAGTGTATTACAGGTTTACTGCACCCAAGACTTCATAAGATTCTTTCCACAAGTCATAATAAACTGCTGTTTTTTCATTGTCACTAGAAGGTAATGGAAAGGACACTGACAAGAAGTTCAAAGGGATGAGTTTAAGATTTAGCTATACGTGCAGTGTTATCTTGAATAAGTTATTTCACTTCTTTGGACATTGGCTCATGTAAATTATCTGAAGACATTGGATCTGTCAATATTCAGTTCTGAAATTAAAATAACTTTAATTTAAAACAGTGTATCAATTTGTCTTTAAAATTTTTTAACTCTAAATTATTAACTTTTTTCTTGCCAAAACAAAATTTTTGATGAGTTTCCGTTATTTGTCTATCCACCACTCCCTGTGTTCAAGATTACTTTTTTAAAAACCACTTAATTAAACTGTTTACTTATTTCTCATCAATTTTGTTTGAATATATCCTGGGGCTGGGATCTTCTGCTGTACCCACTTTGTATGATTTGCAAAGTGCGGTGATAATGTCTCAACTTGATTGGGCTAAGAGATTCCTAGATAGCTGATAAAACATCATTTTGGGATGTATCTGTGAGGATGCTTCCAAAAGAGATTAGCATTTGTATCAGTAGATTGATTAAGGAAGATTGTCCCTACCAATGTGGGTGGGCATCATGCAATCTATTGAAAACTAAAATAGAACAAAGTGGTATAGGATAGGTTAATTCATTTTCTCTATTTGAGCTAGGACATTCATGTTCTTCTGCCCTTGGGCATTGGTGCTTCTGGTTTTAGGGCTTGAGGACTCAACCAGAATTTACATGATTAGCATTAGCTACCCTAGTTCTCAGGTAGGGTAGTCCTAGTCTTTTGACTAGAACTGGATTATACTACCAGCTTCCCTAGTTTTCCAGCTTGTAGGGAGCAGATTATGGGACTTCTCAGCCTCCATAATTGCATAAGACAATCCTTCTAATAAGTCTCTGTATAAACCTCTCTCTCTCTCTCTTTGTATATACATATTATGTTCAGTTTCTCTGAAGATCTCTAACACACAATAGTAGAAATAGGTCAGATGGACATTTTAAACCTTTTATGTCATGGTCTTATCTTTCAATACATAACCATTTTCCTTTTCATCTAAGGCCATGGCAAATTTGGGGGGTGAAAGTTTAGAGACCTCAGTTATTTCTCCAATCATTTTAGCTATAACAAACAGAATTAAATGATAGACAATTTGGAGTCTATGGGTACATATTCCAGGTTAGCATATCACTTGCTCTCTGTCTTTAAGAGTAGGGTAGCCATAGTAAACAGTATCTAATCTGCAAATGGTTTAAAGATTGCCCTGGAAACATATGTAGTAGGAGATAATTACTGCCTTCCCTCAGTATCTTGGGTCAGGATCTATCACAGATTGTCTCAAGGAGCTGATCAGAGTGTGTGCATGTCTCATTCTATTCATGAACATGTGTGTGCACACACATACCTATATTGGAATATTTGGCTGCATCTGGATCACACAGCATAAAGTATTCAATGATAATTACTTGACAACCTGCTGCTATAGTTTTGCATTCTTTGAGGCTTCTCTCAATTTTACTCGCTACTGTCTTTACTCGTAAAAGAATGGATATACAAGTTTGGTAAAATTACTTCTCCATAGAGAAAACTCTCTACAGAATATGCCTGGCTGTAAATAATAAGTATTTCCTTTGATGTAATTTATTACTGTTAGTATTTGACCTCATGTATATTTTTACTTTCATTATCAATTTTAAATTCTCCATCCAGCAAAATGTAAGTGTCCTCACATCTCCCAGTGGAGAACAGGGGAGATTATTATACCATGATGTAGGGAAATTGGGCGTTAAAGATGTAGAGCTCTCTACAGTGATGAAGAAAGAGGACTTTTGTGCTTCCTGCACTATACTGACTCCCAGAAGGTATGTCAATATTCCAAGCTGTTGGAGAGGAAATGCTGTCTGCAGGAGAAAGTCACTACCTGGTCATTCTTAGAATATCTTGATATTTGATGATCTCCCTCCAGTAGAGTCTCTGATCTCTTCTTCCTGCTGGAAAGAATCCATGGGTCGTACCTGGCAAGGAGAAGAAGAACTATCTGTATACTACAGAAACTTCTAAAACTTATATCAAGAAAGAGAAATGGAAAAGATGCCTTGAAAAGTCCTTGGAGAAGATCAAAGTACTGTGGATCCTTTGACTCAAAGAAAGTAGCAGAAGCTGCTGTTTCCACAGAGCCTGCACAAATTCTACCATGACTTCCCTGTTGAGAAGAAGCAACAGACCTGTGTGTTCTCGAAGGTAGTCACACTCCAGATCCAATGATAAACTGACCTGGATGGTATCTTTCAGATGGCAGCTGAGATGCTCTTACTTCTGAGAAGCTTTCCCTGTTTCTGGGCTGGGCAGCTCTGGGTATCCCAAAAGGATGCCTTGAGTCGCATTCATCTTGAGATCTTTGAGAGCCTAGGTCTAGTAACTATCCACTTTATTATGGAAGTATGAAAGAATCTGTGATGTTTATTTTCTTTTAGAAAGCTGACCACTCAGGCAAGGTTAGAACAACTATGGAATAAGCCGGTCACAGTGGCTCATGCTTGTAATCCCAGCCCTTTGGGAGGCCGAGGTGGGCGGATCACAAGGTCAGAAGTTTGAGACCAGCCTGGCCAACATGGTGAAACCCCGTCTGTACTAAAAATACAAAAATTAGGCGGGCATGATGGTGCACGCCTGTAATCCCAGCTACTCAGGAGGCTGAGGCAGGAGAATTGCTTGAACTCGGGAGGCGGAGGTTGCGGTGCGCTGAGATCGTGCCACTGCACTCCAGCCTGAGTGACAGAGCAAGACTCTGTCTCAAAAAAAAAAAAAAAGAAAGAAAAGAAAAAAGCAACCATGGACTGAAAGGAATCCTCAAGAGAATTAACCTCATGCTCACATTCCCATCAGCATTAATTCATCATTGTCCACAGGTAACACTGTGCTGCCAAATGGGGTTTAGTATTACACGACAGATTCTCTTTCTTTGGAATAGTAGCTTGTAGAAATTATATATATATATATATAATATAGATAGAGATATAGATAGATATAGTTTCTTGATTCACCATAGATGTAATGATTCTTTTATTTTTTATTTTATTTATTTATTTATTTATTTATTTATTTATTTATTTATTTTGAGACGGAGTCTCGTGCTGTCCAGGCTGGAGGGCAGTGGCGCAATCTCGGCTCACTGCAAACTCCGCCTCCCGGGTTCACGCCATTCTCGACTCAGCCTCCTGAGTAGCTGGAACTACAGGCGTCCGCCACCTCGCCTGGCTAGTTTTTTTTTTTTTATTTTTTAGTAGAGATGGGGTTTCACCGTGTTAGCCAGGATGGTCTCGATCTCCTGATCTCGTGATCCACCCGTCTCGGCCTCCCAAAGTGCTGGGATTACAGGCTTGAGCCACCGCGCCCAGCCCGTAATGATTCTTTTACTACACTGCTCTAGAAAAAAAAATGATGTGAATTAGGCAACCCTAATGTTAAGTCACCATGTGGCAGAGAAACACACAGGCAGTGAAGTAGGATGGGTGTAGACTATGTAACTAATTGCTATTTACTCTAGACAATGAGCATGTTTTGCCTCTACTTTGAAAGACAAAGTAAAGTTCCTATTACTTTGGACTAGGAGGAAAATATTTTGGGTAAGACATCCTGGGCAGCAATGACAGTAGAAAATATTTATAATTCCTATTCTCTTATTGCTGGTCTTGTTTTCTTTCTTTCAATTTTTTTCTCTCTTGCCTGCCTGTAATACACTGTGAACATAAGGTCTCAGCTTCCCTGTCACTCTTAAAGGAAAAGTTGAATAATCTCCAAGGTGTTAGGGACTCCATATATTTAAATAAGTAGCTCCCCTCCCTTTCAGAAATAGTTACATCAGAAAATTCAGAAAATAACTGAAAACAGTCGTGGTTTACACAAAGGCAAAGAATGGCATTATTGGTATTTGTCAAATTAAATTATATAAAAATTTGATATTTTAAGAATAAAAACCATGATACAATGTTGTATATACACTTTAATTTTAATATTATAACAAACTACACATAGGCAAATGGGAAAACAAAGAGAAGAAAAAATATTTTGTCAACAAAAAGAGCAGAGTTATATTTTTCCTTTTAAACTCTCCTTTTAGATATTTGTAAAATTATTTGTTCCTTGTATACACTCTTATACACACATGTACATTTTATCTGATATAGCCTAAGAAACACAAAAAAATCAAGGTATCCTGGCAGGAAAGGTTAAGGGCAAGGTGAAAAGTAGACTTCTGAGGGATGTTCTTTTCTCATTCGTATTCCAATCTGCATTACATCAACAGCTCCCTGTTGCTTTTAGTGACCCAGAGTATCTTAACCTTTGTTGTAAGGATTTGTTAAGCAAGATGCCTGATACATTCTGCCTAACAGCGCTGTTGCTTATACAATACAAATTTTGACATCTGTACTCTTTCATAATTTAATTAATTCTCTTCTACTTACAAACTCACAAATCAATGGAGGACTTGGGTGGGGATTCCACTAATCTAACACAGTGCTGGAAAAGTCAAAACAGTAATTTAACAGTCCACTTTGAAAAAATGTGTGATTTATAGATATTCTCATCTCATACCATTTCCTGTCAAAGAGAATCATAGCTATTGGGTACAGGAAGATTACAAAATATTTTGATTCAAAGAATACTAAAAATGGCTTTCAAAACTTTGTATTTCTCATTCAAGTAAGTCTGTGGAATGGAATATTTCTGACTACTTTTTTAATACATAAGATCCAGAATAACAACAAATGTTTACAGTGTGCTAAGTTTAGGTCAATTACTGTTCTTAGCACTTTATACATACTGACTCATCTAAACCTCACAACACACCATAAAGTATATGAGATTATTTTCAATATGGGGAAACAGAAACAGGAATGTTAACTTACTTGGCCAAGGTCACACAACTTGGCAGTACCTAGAACTCAGACTCCAGTTGTGCTTGTAAAACTGTGCTCAGAATCTGCAGTTCATTTCACATCTATGAAGAAAATAATAAATTAAGTACAATAGCTAACATCTATTGAGTGCTCCCTCTGTGCCAGGTGTTAGCTAAGCACTTTGCCTGCAATAGCTCATTTAACCCTTGCAACAATCCTCTATGGTATAATTAGCTGTGTTTTAAAGATAAAGCAACTAAGGATCAAAAAATTACTTGTCCAATTTATAAAGCTAGTAAAAGGGAGACAGGATTCAGGTCAACTCCAGGGCTCATACCCCTTTACCACTACTCTTCCTGTTCAATGGTTTAGTCAACTATCAATATTTAATGAACACTTATGAGATTCAGAGGCTGACGAGCATCTGTTTCACTCTTGGGATATGTTATTGCCTTAATAATGTAGTTTGATAGCGTGAAGAATGGAGTCCAGGTAACAGAGTTAGATAAGACTATTTAAAGTTCAAGAAATTTGAATATCAGATGATTACTGTTTGCAATATACTCTGAAATGGCTGAGGATTTAAATCCTGCTCTCTCTGCCAAAGCATTCTTGGATGTATTCATAACATTTGAGTGATTTGCCAAGACATGCCAAGTTTATTTAAATAACTATTCCTGTCTTTATTGATTGACAGGGTTGATGAGATTTCTTTCAGTGATTATACTTTTGGGCAAGATGGCGTCAGGCTAACTAGACACAGTATGATTTATTTGTGAACTTTGTTCAGCATTGGCATTCTTGATATATTCTTCGTAGAAAGAGTAAATGCTAACAAGAGTGAACAAATTAAAAACCGATTCGTATGAATGTAATTAATTTAAAAATTAGAATAAAAAAGAATTAGATTGAGGACTAGTTGTCAGAACTTTGCCACAAAACCAGCTGGGTGATCTGATGTCTTCTAGGACCCAGAAACATTACATATAAAATGATGAAGTTTATAATCTCAAGAACATGTTTCTGTTTCTAAAATTTAAGTACTAATACTTATTATAAGAGGTAGTCTAGTTCAAGATCTTCCTGACAAGGGTTGGTAATAGTGGTAAAAGAATAGATAGAGTATAGAGGAGGTAAGGCAGGGAGGTGGTAGTAGTTTGTGGATGCAGACATATAATGAAAAAGCCATTTACAAAGCAGACAAGGTCATCATAATGTTTTATAGTTTAGTGATGCCCATATTTGTAGTATATCCTATAAATATCAGAGTATTACCTACTATTAGAAGTTTCACAAATTGCAAGAAATTAAAATGCATGTGAGGATAAATCACTATTGATTTCTACCATGTGTGAAACATTAGCATATGAATAGTTACATAGAGTGGTGACCAATTCTTTGTTTGCTTTTTAAGTATAAAACAGCAAATCATTCTTATTTTGCAACAGGAATGAGTTAATATCTCTCTCTCTCTCTCTCTCTCTCTCTATCTATCTATCTTTCTATGTATCTATCTTCTAGACAGGCTTCAGATACTGGAATTAATAATCTAGAATTACCAACCTAGGGATCTTGCAGCACTTTCCATCCAGATCTTACAAAGTCTGACTTAGCAGCAATTATATCAGGAGGTGGGATAATGTCTTCAGATGTCCTTTGCTGTTGTTTAAGTTATTTTCAACTTTATTAAAAAAAATTTTTTTTTTTTTTTGAGACAGAGTCTTGCTCTGTCACCCAGGCTGGAGTACAGTGGCCTGATCTTGGCCCACTGCAATCTCTGCCTCCTGGGTTCAAGCAATTCTCCTGTCTCAGTCTCCCGAGTAGCTGGGACTACAGGTGCCCACAATCACACTTGGCTAATCTTTGTATTTTTAGTAGAGATGGGGTTTCATCATATTGGTCACCCTGGTCTCAAACTCCTGACCTCAGGTGATCCACCCACCTTGGCCTCCCACAGTGCTGGTATTACAGGTGTGAACCCCTAACTTTATTAAAGTTTTAAACTTTGTCATACCTAGTAGTGTTGGTGTACTCGTTTTAATTTTAGTTCACTTTACCTGAAGAACCACATTGAAATAATTTCTTTCAATTTCTAATTTACACAAATTAGAAATTAAAATAAATTATCGGAAAACCATATTACTGCCTGGGACTGTAGACATTTATTAGTTTTCAAATGTTCTGCCTAAATTGAAACTATTACTGTTAAATAGATTCATTTGCTGGTTTTCTGCCATGGATAAGCCAATGATTTGAGATGTCTGGTGTTATTATTTCATTTGAACCCTATCTTTAGCAATCTCTCTTCCTTAAACCAGAAATCCCAACTCTCTTTTATTTTCTTTTCAACAAACAAGTAGAATTAATTACAAATGGGCAGGGATAAGAAGAGACAGGTGGCATCATATAAAGAAGCAGAAACTGAATGTAATTAACTAAAGCTGTACTTCTAAACCAGCAAGTCTACTTTTAATTATCTTTCATATGTTTTCTTGCAAATGGTATTTATTTGTTTATTCATTCAGAGTATATATAATCGAACATTGCCTAAAAGCTAGGCAGTGCTAGGTAATAGGTATACCTTAGTGATGAAATAGATCACTTCTTTCTGGAGTTAACATACTAGAGGGAAGAACAAATGTGAACAAGTAAAAAAATAGTGGTTTTTTGTAAAAAAAATAGTGGTCTTTTAAGTGATACATATGATGTGTAAATTGACTAGCCTGTGCATTCAGCTCTTCACTTTTGCATTTCAGTGTCCCTCCTAATTGTCCCCTAGGCTGCTTCATAGTCAGCAAGGGGCTTGCTCCAGGTGATCCAGATAGCTTTCTGAACTTACCCTATTGTTTAATCATCTTATGAATATAGAACCCTAGAAAAAGAGACATAATCTGTGTCTCTTCCTCAAAAGTCCTGGTGGCTCCAGAAAAACAAAAAAATAACAGAAACTCTATAGTGGCTCTTCTATTCTTGGTGAATTTATTAACTAGGATTAGACAATGCTTGATCAAGGGTGAGCTGTTGGAGGCAGGGATTTAGTGGCATTTATTCAACCAGATATGGACAGGCTAGGTGAGGTCTGTCAAAGGGACTGGTAGAATCAAACCAAAATGGCCACCAGGAATCAGTGTTACAGCCAAGAGTTAAGCAACTAAGTCAAATTTAGGAGAGAAGATGAAGACAGGAACTGAGGTTAGCAATTAAAGTCAGATGAAATGGGCAGAGGAGCCAAGTTCCAATAGGTCTCAGGAGTATCTCTAAGAATTCAATCTCTGTGTCAGGATTCTTCCATTCTAGTCCATATACACACATGACACTAGACCTGTGAGCAAGACTGATCAAAGTCACTTTCTGATGTGTAGACATCATTGAATAATGGAAAAAAACAGCCAATTAAAAAGAGCAAAAACAAAACCTAACTCCAAATTCTGGCTCCAATATTTATGTCACAATGGAAAGGTTAATTAGTATCTCTGAAAATCAGTTCTTTTCATCAGCAAAATGGGGATAACACCGACTCCCTGAAGAGACCTTTATTTGATGATTAAGTTAGATCTGTACAGTAAAAAGTCTCCCCAAATATACCATATACATTTAAAATTGACTAGTAATGTGACATTATTTCAATTAAGAGTACTCAGATAATAACTCTTTCAGAAGACAGATTTTCTCCCCTATTTGATTTACATAATGCCTAGACACTTTTAGACTCTTGAGATTACTATTAAAAATTCTAGTTATATCAGAGATTATTCTCAAACACTGAAAAACCTGAGAAAGCTTAGAAGAAGAGTATGCCTGGGACTCAATTTCGGATTAATAGCAAGACTCACAGCTGTGAAAAAGATGAACTTGAAGTTCTATATGGCCCATTGGTAGGGAGCCTGACCGACACATTTCTGTGTCTTCTGAAGACTGGAATAATCAGAGTACTATTGTGGTAGATCAGAGGAAAGGGTGTGGTGGATCTCACAGAACAGTAGCTGACCACAGGCATAGAAAGGAGACAAAGGGGCCTGGCGTGGTGGCTCACGCTTGCAATCCCAGCACTTTGGGAGGCTGAGGCGGGGAGATCACAAGTTCAGGAGATCGAGACCATCCTGGCTAACACGGTGAAACCCCATCTCTACTAAAAAAATACAAAAAATTAGCCGAGCGTGGTGGCACCTGCCTGCAGTCCCAGCTACTCGGGAGGTTGAGGCAGGAGAATCACTTGAACCTGGGAGGCGGAGGGTTGCAGTGAGCCAAGATTGCACCACTGTACTCCAGTCTGGGTGACAGACCAAGACTGTGAAAAAGGAAAGGAAGGAAAGGAAAGGGAGGGGAGGGGAGGGGAGGGGAGGGGAGGGGAGGGGAGGGAAGGGAAGGGAAGGGAAGGGAAGGGAGAAGGAGATAAAGGGCTCTAGACATAAAGGTACATGACCCAAGCTCTCATAATGACCTTGCCATTCTTCTGACATGGTCCTATGGACAAGTTTAATGAATTCTGCTTAATTTGTGAAATGAGAGGCTGAGACCTGGTGATCTCTGACATTTCTTCTAGTTATAATAGTGGATGATTCTGTAAGTTAATTATACTCTACATTTGCACGGCATTTTTCACTTTCCGAAGCATGCTGACATACATCACTCACTGATCCTGTGAGGCAGGCACGGCATGTGTTTTTACCCCTGTTTTATAAATGAGGAAGTACAGATTTAGAGGTTGTGTCCTCTATAAAATTTCATTGTTCAACCTGTGTCAAGGATCTAGATTCAGAAAGATTTAGTTGATTTTTGAAAATATATCAGAGTTGGGTGTGTTTCCCTTTAAAAGTTCTTGGCAATTACAAATTATTTTGAACTATCATGTGAGGTGGTGGCTGCTATGGAAACTGCATTAATACATGAAGCTTGCAAAGCCTGTCACCACATCAGATGTTGCTGCCCTTTGGCTATGCTAACTTACTCATCTGTTTTTTTGAAAAATATTTCTTTCTTCTTTTTCTTTTTTTGCCCAAGCACATGCACACTATGCTTATAATCCAAGACATCTCATTTTGAACAGACTCATCCTTATGAAACTCATTAAATGACTCGGAACAAAAGATTCTAGTGAAAATACAACCTAGGAACATAATAAATTAAGACATATATGCATAGTATTCATTTTGTATTACTGTGGCTCAAATAAAATGTGAAAAGAAGCTAAGAAAGAAAAATTAAATTCGTGAGGTAGGATTATGTTTCTATTATAATTGCAAAGAAAAATCATGCATGAGTTCAAGTATAATAATTTTTGTTCTAATAATAAAGATATTTACTATGTCAGTTCTGACCAACACTATACATTTTTAACCTTTGCATTCTTTTGTGAAATATTAGCACTCATAGGCATTAGTGAATCTTTAAAAAGCAGTCATTGCTTTTAGATTTATCAATTATATATTTTATCCATGTATATTTAAATATATAATACATATATGTGTATAAATGTGTATGTATATATATGTGTGTGTGTATATATAATGCACATAGTATCTGTAAATTGTTGTCACCTATATTCCAAAGTTTCATATTTGGTATTTTGAATACAGGGTCTCTGTGTCACAAATGGGACTCAACTATTTTGAAAGAGCCCTTGTTCCATCCAAAGAAATAGTGGAGATGCATATTCAATAATTATATAAACCAGAAGTACTTACTTCCTCCTGTTTTCACTATTCTTTGGCAAATACATAAACCTAACTTTTTTTGTCAGGTATCTTACTTACTACCTTGTGAGGACTGTATGTTTGAAGTGGCAACAGCCAATACTATATTTTTCTTGCTGCCAATTTACAGGCTATTATGACATGCTGCTATTCCTTTATTTGCATTTATCTAATTAATCATGATTGGGATTTTTTCCATATGCTTATTAGTTATTTATATAATTTCCATAAAATATGTATTCATAAATGTGGCCATTTTGCTTTATGATTTATATTCTTTATATGTAAAAGGAAATAAACTTTTAAATAGTGTAGAAAGTATTAATGGGTTTGACAAACAAAAATTTTAAATTTTTATGTAGTAGGCAAATCTATCATCTTCATGATGTATTACAATGATCTTATGCTTAGAAAATCTCCCAATTGCATACAGTACATATTCATATGTATTTTATAGTTTCAGTTGTTACTTTTAAACTTTCCATCAACTTTCTATGTATTTTGAATGTAACAGAAACAGATAATTGGGATTTTTTCAAAATAAATAATTTTCCAAACACAATGTTAGAAATAATACATCCTTTCCTGTGGATTTATGATATTCTAAATCTTCTGTTAAGATTCTAACATTGGTTCCAGAGCTATCACTTATCTTTCCCTAGATTCTTAAGCCACCACTACATTGTGTTAATTTTATAATGTTAAAATAAATGTAGATTATCTGATAGCATAATTCACTTTTTAACATGATTTTCAATTCTCATTTGTTTAATTTTCCAAGTAAATCTAATAAAGTCGTTACTCCCAATCAAAATTCTCAATGCTCTTTCTTTTCTGTTTCATTTCATTTGATTTATTTATTTTGCCTTTGTCTTAGGCCATTCTTGCATTGTTATAAAGAAATACCTGAGACTGGGTAACTTTTAAGAAAAGAGGTTTAGTTAGCTCACAGTTCTGCAGGCTGTATAGGAAGCATAGCGACATCTGCTTCTGGGGTGGCCTCAGGGAGCTTTTACTCATGGCAGAAGGCGAAGCGGGGGCAAGCACATGTAGGAGAAGAACAGAGCAAAAAAGAGAGGGGGAATGTACCACACACTTTTAGGCGACCAGATCTTGTGAGAACTCACTCACTATCACTAGGACAGTACCAAGAAGAAGGTGTTAAACTATTCATGAGAAATCTGTTCCTATGATTTAATCACCTCCCACCAGGCCTTATCTCCAACACTGGGGTGAGAACATGAGATCTGGGTGGGGACAAATATAAAAACTATATCAATCTTGTATTTAATGTTTATCTTAAGCTTCGAAGAAGTCATTGTTTTATCAAAAATATTAGGTATTAAAAGCAGAACTGACAGTTTTTTTTGTTTGTTTGTTTTGTTTTGTTTTGCACAGGATACTGTGAATGAATAAAAGTTAACTTAATCTCTTCATTTGGAAAACACTGGGGAAGTCACTCTTGAATACGTGCAAGTTGGAAAATGGACATTGAATACAGAATTGTTTTTGAAGCACGGTGGTGATAGTGGTAGCAATAATGAATCGATAACTCATGCAGAGATAACATAAGATGGTTAACTGAAAAGTTAATTTACATTAGTAAACTGCAGTAATCTTAGCCTCAAGAATAAACAATTTATTTACCTTGGGAAATTTGCTTGGAATCTGGAAAAGTAATGTAGGAACATTTTTCAAAAAGCTTTCTGCCCTAGAATATTCTCTCCCGAACCACTTCCTACCCCTCCCCCCAACCAATCACACTCATATCATAGAGAAGATTTGTGCTGGTTAAAGTTACTGGCAAATTCCAGCAATTACTGCACTTCATTTTCTTATTCACAGATTTAAACAGAGTTATAAGAATTACAAGATGAATGCAATTATGGTTTAAGAGATTTAATGGAGGAAGGAAGTCATCATTTTAAGAAAGGACATGTATATGAGACAATGAAATATCACAGATAAGCTAAGATTTAAAAGCCCAGTTCCCTTATGTACTGGTGGTTTCATGATGGACACTTGCTTAATCAAGCTAATTTTGGTTTTCTCATTTGTAAAAATGATAGTAATAATGTTTTGTAAAGAATGTAAGAAAGACTACAGGAAATAATGGAATGATTTACAAAGTAGGAATGATGCTTAAAATGTAGTAGTAATAAATGTTAATAATTATTATGTAGTATGATTACTGAGCAAGTTTTAAGTATGAAAACTCTCCCTAACATTTGGAAGTAAGTAAACTACCATTGTCGAATGTAAAAATTACAGAAGAGCTCCCAGACACGAAAGGAAAGATCTAACTAGAATCAGGACAGAGACAAACCTAGCTGCTCCTTCTAAGAACTCTATTCATATATTTATAGAAAGACCAACATTAAAACACCAAAAGTCCGGTAAAGGAGTCTTGTAAATGGTCCTCCACTATCTGGACCTCTGAGTAAATTAAACTGTTTCAACAGTGGCAATGTGGCTGATTATTTTTGAGACAAAAGGCCCTGAAAATAAGAGCAACAAAAGGAGTACATATGAAAGATCATTAATTGCATTGAAGGGAGCCAAGGAGAATTATACATAAGAGATAATTTTAGATGTACAGTCAAGAAGATTAAGGCTTAAAGAAAAATTAAGAAGAAAAAGTAATTCAACTGCCAACAAAATTATCTTCAATTTGAAGAAATATGTTTTCTGTACTGGGAATGTCTAAAAGCTACATTATTTAAAAATTATTCAAAAAATGTGTCACAAGTCCCATAGCTCAGCATGTATTATGGACTATGAAAGAAGCAAAAAGATCTGAAAGTAATAACCAATCAGATGATTAGGAGAGATAAGTGGAAAAACTGAGACATATTTTAAAACCTAAGAAAGAAGCTAGCTCTAATAATCTGATTACGACTCAGAAGAAAAACACTGCTATGGCCATTTGTCCCTAGTGACACGGCAGAAGTAGATGGAATAATTTCTGAACAGGCTGTCAGCAAAAGGTTCACTCAGAAGATAAATTTTGTGCTACAGAGTTTTCAGATAAGTTATCAAGACTCAGAAGGGAAATTTATAACTCTGCTAAGAGAATCAGAGAATTATCAGAGTAAGACAACATCCTGAAAGAGATAAGAGGTGGAAAATATATATGAGTCTATGTTCCTTAGTTCTAAATTTACTCTAGTAGGTAACAATTACTGTTGAAAAGAGTACAGTACATTGAAAATGTACATATATGGGGAACTTCATTTTCTACAGAACTGACAATTCTATTCTAAAAGATGACTAGTAATTTTAAAAAGCACTTTAAAAAATTTAAGGCGATTTTAGGTTAAATTAAGGAGATAACTTTCCATAAAACGTGAACAGTAAATTCCTGGACAGGACACTTCATCAGATGATCTTTCACAAACCTCTGAACTCCTTTGAGGTCCAAGGGAGTTATTGAGATCGGCTTGATGGCATTTCCATTCAAACACATTTTATTGCAAAATAAGATGCTGAGAAGGACAGCTTAAAGAAAAAAATAAGTAAAAAGAAAAATAGTGCATTCATTCATTCATTTTATCACTCACTTAGTAGACACTTATTGAGTGCTACTATATGCCAGTCAGTGATCTAGATGCTGGTGATAAAATAATTACGCTGTCAACATCCCCTCACATTTTTATATCATAACAGTCACAAAAAATGTGACAGCATATCAATTAATTTATGATATTCTATGATAATAGACGCTATGAAAGCATATAGTGTTACCCGCAGCGTCAAACAATACTCCGGAGGTACAGAGTGCTTCAGATGTAAACAATTCCCGTGACTGTTGATTCAATTCCTGTGGTAACTCAGCAGCACTTCCTATGCAGTCGGTGCTGCAGATTCTGTGGTGTTCTGCCCAGGGCTGACTTACCCATCTCCAAGCTGTTGCGGAAATAGACTTCTGACATTTCAAAGTGTGCCTCACTCAAGGTTATGCCCTCTGCCAGCAGGCATAATGAATGTCTGATGGGGGATAAATACACAGGCTCAGTCCCTCGCCTCAATTTAAAACAACTCTAGAAGTTCATTCAGCGCTAGGGCTGCAAGTAGGATGAGCTGAGGCCTCACTTGTAACTGCAGTGTGAGTCAGCTTCTCCCTCTGTCTAGTCTTGCCTCCATCCTCACTTCCTTTAGGTATATTTCCTGAGGGCATTCTCCAATAAACCTTCTACCTGGAATTCTCTGTTTCCAGAAGATCCAGTCTAAGACACTGAGATAAACTGGAGGGATTCAAGTGCTTTCATATGGAGCGTGGGGAAAATTTGAAGCAGTTTTCATATGCAAGGTAATACAGCACAAAGTTTAGAAGGAAATTTAGTTACTAAATATATATAAAATTTGCAAAAAGAATTGTTGAAACCTTTAATGAGAAACTTGAGCTTATATCTGTTTAAAAATTGCTTGAAAGGGCTACACACAGCTCCTTATCTAGACTTTTTATGCTTGAAAGGGCTACACACAGCTCCTTATCAAGACTTTTTATGCTTGAAAGGGCTACACACAGCTCCTTATCAAGACTTTTTAATTTCAACGTTTTCAAATTTTTAATAGTCACCATCAAGAAAAATCTGCTTATACAGACATGAACAAATCATTTAAACACATTTTACAACCATTCAAAAATTTGGGACTTGTAACCTGCACGGACCTGGTGTACTGAAAAAAGAGGGGCAAAAACAGGAATCAAAGACAAGAGACAGAAGAGTATATTTGGAAGAAGGAGTCGGGGGCACCTTGCCTCTAGTGGACAAGGGCCCTGAACTTTACACAGCCCTCCGTATTTATTAGGGAAAAGAGATAGGAGAAAACGGCGGAGGGGGAGGTGGGGGTGCGGGAGTGTGATTGTCGGACAATTGTCAGTCAGCCTTTTGGTTCACAGCAGGCAAGACTGCATCCTTTGGACAATAGGCGCTAGATTTCTCAGTAGATAACTTCAAGGAGCCTGACGCCAGGGAGTGATGTCCCTCAGCAAACCTTTCGGTGGCAGGGCGGTGTGAATTTGCCCACATCCTGCATTCATGATAAACAGTTTGCTGTTTGATCATGTAGCCCCCAGCGGACTGCTGAGTTGGTCACATCCCACGGGCCTTCGGCTCCCTGCAGGGACTATTGAAGTTATATACGTAGAAAGAATCCTACAGATCTTTCTTTCATTAATAACCTAATGATAGCATTTCTTGTGATAATTATAATAGATTACAAATCCATTTAAACTTTTTGAAATGAAGAATTTCAAAATAATGGTAAATCTTTCATTTGTAGAACACACATAACATTGTTAGGGCTATGACGCAGCTACTTGCTTGGATGACTCTAAAATGCACCTGAGTTGCAAAATGGACAGAACCCTCAGATACACACGCAGATGGTTTTGCCCTTAACTTTGATCTGCACACTACACTCTTAGGGCACATGGAACATACACCATGCAGCAGTTCCATGGACCTCACATCCACAGTGGCTGCTATATGGATGTCCAGTTGATAAAGTATTTCTTTCCTTATAGTACAGAAGTAAGTGCTGGATGTTTCTCCAGTTCACTGCTTGCAGACACTTTGGATACACTGTCAAATGGCACTCAAAAGTGCCACTGTCTGACGCACCGAGGAAGAAAGACTTGAGACTCTAGAGACTGTTCTAAGCCCCACCATGAGGATTTCAGTGATTTGTGTTTTGTGTCACATCTTGAACCCTTTTATGGCAGATCACTGTGTGCTGTATACAAATTGGGTAGATCAGGAATGCACTTCTAGGAGTGTCAATTCAAATAACCAAGAGAGAATCTCAGGGAAAGATGTAAATATTAAGCAGTGTAATTGGGATAAAGAAACTGGGATTGATTGTCCTGGCAATTTGTGACATATACAAAGTCAATGGAAGCTGGAAAACTGGTGAACCTGTGGTAACTTGCTGAACAGAGCTGAGAAAGAAAACTACTCAGGCAACAGTGGAGAGATTTGAGAATCCCCTAGATTTAAAGCAGAGAACCCTCAAAATAGTCAAGAATAGGCAACATCATGTGTCTGTGAGCTAGGAGAGAAGGACAAGAAGCTAAAATGGAAAACCAAGGGAAACTGTTTGCAAAGCAATTTGATCCATAGTTCCACTTCTCCACTATCCCACTGGCCAGAGGACAAGGGATTTATTTTCTGGAGAAAGTATGACTGAGGGTCTTTGGCATGGGGATCAATCAACACAGATGATAGTGTTGCTATCCCACAGAAAATAGGGGATACAGTGACCAGATGTATATTGTGGATTGGGCTGAAATCTTCATGCTTCTTTCTCCACTGAACTCTGAGAACACTTCAGCCAAACCTTCAAGCTGCCTGGCAGAAGACTGGCAGAGAGCATTCTAGGAAATCTGACCAATTTAAGGGAAAATAACTAAAGACACTAACCCATATAGCTCATCCACCAGCCATCTTTCTGTGATGTTCAAAAGCCCAACACACATGCTCAATGTTTCCACTCAGATTTTGGGCTGGCTCCTTCTTTCATCTCTTTTAACTCAATCCTGATCACTTTTCATTCCTCTTCACAGCAGTTCCTCCGAGTGCAGAGCTCTGTACTAGAAGGACATTCTGCCAGGTCAGTTTTTAGAGTGCATAGGGCTAGACTGCTCAAGCCCCTTCAATTTCTCCTTTCCACTCTCCCCAAAATTGTGGAGGGCATGACCCTTCCTGTTCTCGAACTTGCCTGCTAAGCTTTCTGATGAGTAGCTGTTGGCTATTTGGGGGGTATTCTTCTCGGGTAAATCAGAGGCTGTTCCCCTCTTCTTATTTCCATGGAAACACCAGTCCCGTGCAGATCTTGACATTGTTAGAATTTTGTCCACACCTGCTTCTATTTGGGGATTCAAGGGGCACATTATCCCTCAATTTTGTAGTACATCTTTCCCATAGATTTTTGATTTGTCTGTTTTTATGTAGGAATTCAAAACAATTTAAATAGCTATGCTGCCATTGTTGCCATGTCCCTGGAATATGCCCTGTAGCATTATTATTATTATTTGTTATAGTCAGGTTTATTGAGGTATAATTTACATACAGTAAAATTCATCTTTTTAAGGTGTGCAGTGAGACAAGTTTGTGCAATTATATAACTACTGCCCAATCATAATACAAAACATTTCCATCATCCAAAATGTTCCCTCAAGCCATTTAGTAGTCAGCCTTTTTTGCCCACCCTAAACACCTTGGCAACAGCTACTCTGATCTCTATCCCTGTAGTTCTGCTTTTATCAGAATGTCATATAAATGGAAGCATACAGTATGTAGCCTTTTGTGTTTGGCTTCTTTCACTTAGTCTAATGCTGTTGGAATTCATCTGTTTTATTGCATGTGTTAGTAGTTCATTTCTACTTTTTGCTGAGCCGTATTCCATTGTATAGGCTCCTCACAATTTGTTTATTCATTCACTTGGAGATGGATATTTGGGTGGTTTCATGTTTTTGGTTATTAGGAACAAAACTGTTAAAAATATTACACATAGGTCTTTCTGTGGATATGTTTCTTTTGGGTAAATATTTTGGAGTAGAATTGCTAGGTTGTATGGTAAATATATGGTGTATATATACATATATATATAAAATATCTTTATAGGAATCTGCTAAACTGTTTCTTAAAGTGGCTCTACTATTTTTCATTCCTTCCATGTGCTCTCCTTTTTAACCTGATATTGCAACTGTAGCATATGTATCGCTGAATGTAAATCTATGAAAAACAAAGATATGAGGTTAAGGAAACAGAAATCCAGTCCAGGAGAAATGTGAAGAAAATTCCAAGGATATCAGCAAGATTATTTCCATGTGACACGTGTGCCTTTGGTCTAGAGAATGGCCAGTCTAAAAACATAAAGAATGTGGTCTCCAGAACGGATATCTCCAAGAAAAAAAAATTAAACCCTGGGTACAAGAAAGAGGAGAAATGGAGATGTTGTTGATGTAAGAAAATTAAATCCTTGTTTGTCGTAAAAGGAACTCAGTGGCTAATATCTAAAATTAATAGCAGTCTGCACACATTTCACTTGAGAGATGTAAATGCAAAAGAAACATTTAGAAGGTCAAATGTGGTTGGCTTAGACAAGACAAAGTATGAGAATTTGGGAGTGGTAGGACAGGGAACCATCCTATATGATACTATTTGCCTTTGCCTGTATGTATCTTTTTATAAAAATAAATAATTTTTAAGTAACAATAAAAGTATGTCATGTAGAAGTTAACAGTCCTGGGACCAAATCAGTGAATACAACATTTATATCTAATTAGAGTAATTGTCCATTCATTGAAAATTATGCATATTTTCTTTTTAGAAGACACGTAATGCTGTGATCTCTATGCAAAGCTCCCTTAAGAGAAAATGCATTGTATTTTCTGACCTTAGGAACACTCAGCCAGCCACAGGTGATTGGAAAAATAATGGGCAACTGACCACTTCCTTGTTTGGCCAGACTAGTCATAAACTCTCCCAATAATGTGAACTGAGATAAAGACTTTGAAGTAAGTTAACAAAGAGACCAAGGCTGCTACTTTGGATCAAGCAGAGCTTTATTAGGAGGAAGAGAAAGCTAGACTACAGAAAGAAGTAAAGCAGCATATACCAATGGTAAAGACTCAAAAAGCAAAACAGAGATAAAACTAATCTCAAAATGGCTTTTGTTTCTTGTTTTCTGGAGGATTTGATGAACCCAGATTCCATATTTGATATATGTCAGATCAGGGTCCTGAAATTAATCCCAATAAACACTGTTATTCTTCACCATGCCACATTCTCCACATTTATCAACATTTAAGAGATCCCAAAGAGGATCTTTGATAAGCAGAGAGGCAAATTTAGTTAGTAAACTTGCCCAATGATAAGAAAGTGACAGAGATTCCAGACCAATCTTTAATCAGGGTCCTCTGAGCCCAATGAGGCCTCTCCTTGTGTGGAAACTCCCAGAGCTCAAATTTAGCAAGAATCTCTCTAAGTAGGTCTAGTTGAAATGCCCCATCCTTGATGTCTAATTCCCCTTGATATCTGACCAAATTCCTCATCCCCCATCATACCACAGGTGATATCTGATCACACTGGCCTATCTTCAGCAAGAATCCTGTTAGGTCAGTATATCCAGAATGTCTTCTTGTCCCTGATGTTTTCTCTTAATTTTCTATCCACTGAGCTCCATCCTGCTCCTTGGCCATAAATTCCCACTTTTCCTTGTATTTGGAATTGAGTCTACTTCTATACTGAGTGTCTTTTTCCTTATTGCAATAGTGTTTGCGTAAAATCTGTTTTTTCTGCTTTAACTCCCACCAGTCTCTGGTTTTTTCTTTAACAGTTATGGTAACACGACTTGGATAGTATCAGATTCATCTTTGGACTCCCGAACTTCTCACTTGGGACCCAAATGTGCACATTGAAGTCTTTGTTTTCACTCCTGACTGACCAACCAGGGATCCATTGGTGAGTTTGACTTCTGAACCAGTGCTCCAGATGTCCCTTGAAGCACACAGGACAGATTTCTATTCTTAACATTGTGAGTATACTTCAGAAGCTGCGGGTAGGGCCCTTGATTTTTCTGTTTGTAAGAAGCTGTGTTAGAGTCCTCCGCAAAGTGAAGTTGAGTTAGAATCCTAGACTAGTCTCTGCAAGAAACAGAAGCTGGGCTGTGTGTGATGGTGCACACCTGGAGTCCCAGCTATTCAGGAAGCTGAAGTGGGAGAAGGGCTTGAGCCCAGGAGTTCCAGGCTGTAGTGAGCTGTACTCATCGGGTGCTGCACTAAGTTTGGCATCAATATGGTGACTTCTCAGGAGTCAGGGACTACCAGTTTGCCTAAGGAGAGGTGAACTGGCCAAGTTCAGAAATGGAGCTGGTTAAAACTCCTATGATCAAGAACAGAAGCCAGATCAGAGTTCCAGTCTTCTCTATTCATAAGTGTAGAGGTATCATTACCTAAGAATATGAGAGCTTCTCAATTGACTGGAAACTCCCTTCTAGAACCCCTGCTGAATTGTTCTCCACCAACTCTCTCTGCTTTCTTTCTTGTTAGCATGATTGTACTGAAGATAATATGGAGCTTCAGTGGCCTCTTTAGGAAACTTAAGATCTCCTGACAGTGCATGGCTTTTCTAAGCCCTCTACCCCTCCTATTGCATTCACAATTCCTTAATCTTTGTACCACCCTTGACCATCCCATCAGCTCTCTTGAATCCTTCAATATATCCGCTTCAAATCTTTGCCTTCTCTATCCCGCCGTCCACGCTGCCAGATTTTGACTTCTCACTTCAGCCCCCCAGTCACTTGAACTTTAGTCCCTCTGCCCTCAGTGGGAACTTTGAAGGGTCTCTGGACCTCCAAAAGCAAATTTCTGAGGTTGGAAAGAGAAAGACAGGGAAAGGGCTATTAATAATTGGAAAAAGAAAATTGAATCTGCAGCCTCCATCAGATTATATATTAGGGCAAATGAAAAATCTTAAATGTCTCCCCTACAGATATTGATAAAAAGCATTAGACATTATATTGAGTAGGTGAAGTTAAATTGTTCCATCTGTCAGAAACACACTTTAGATAAAAATATAAAGGAGAGTAAAGAGGGGCAATATATTCATTTAAACCAGTGAGTTTTGTCTTGGTATCTTTAACTCATGGCTAAAATTTTAGAATGAAAGGTATAAGATTTTTGTTTTGTGTCTGTCTGTCTGTATGTTTATATATGTCTAAACATGTATGTTATATACACATAACATTTTCTTACCTCTGGATGGTATTATCAAATTAATGTATAACATCTGTTAAAGGAATTCTATTCAGTTTGGCTTAGAGATGAATGAGCACTTGTATAAATGAAATACTCATTAAACTCCTAGAAATATAGAAACTAATTCAAATTCACATGACTTGGGTAAATCTTTGGTAAATAAGATTAGTTTAATATGTTGATTTAATAAGAACAGCATGTCTTTTGAGTTTTCAGTATTATATGTGAGTGTACTTTTTTATTATTATTATTGTACTTTAAGTTCTAGGGTACATGTGCATAACGTGCAGGTTTGTTACATATGTATACTTGTGCCATGTTGGTGTGCTGCACCCATCAAGTCATCAGCACCCATCAACCCATCATTTACATCAGGTATAACTCCCAATGCAATCCCTCCCCCCACCCCCTCCCCATGATAGGCCCCAGTGTGTGACGTTCCCCTTCCCAAGTCCAAGTGATCTCATTGTTCAGTTCCCACCTATGAGTGAGAACATGCAGTGTTTGGTTTTCTGTTCTTGTGATAGTTTGCTAAGAATGATGGTTTCCAGCTGCATCCATGTCCCTACAAAGGACACAAACTCATCTTTTTCTATGGCTGCATAGTATTCCATGGTGTATATGTGCCACATTTTCTTAATCCAGTCTGTCACTGATGGAATTTGGGTTGATTCCAAGTCTTTGCTACTGTGAATAGTGCTGCAATAAACATACGTGTGCATGTGTCTTTATAGCAGCACGATTTATGATCCTTTGGGTATATACCCAGTAGTGGGATGGCTGGGTCATACGGTACATCTAGTTCTAGATCCTTGAGGAATCGCCATACTGTTTTCCATAATGGTTGAACTAGTTTACAATCCCACCAACAGCGTAAAAGCATCCCTATTTCTCCACATCCTCTCCAGCACCTATTGTTTCCTGACTTTTTAATGATTGCCATTCTAACTGGTGTGAGATGGTATCTCATTGTGGTTTTGATTTGCATTTCTCTGATGGCCAGTGATGATGAGCATTTTTTCATGTGTCTGTTGGCTGTATGAATGTCTTCTTTTGAGAAATGTCTGTTCATATCCTTTGCCCACTTTTTGATGGGGTTGTTTTGTTTTTTGTAAATTTGTTTGAGTTCTTTGTAGATTCTGGATATTAGCCCTTTGTCAGATGAGTAGATTGCAAAAATTTTCTCCTATTCTGTAGGTTGCCTGTTCACCCTGATGGTAGTTTCTTTTGCTGTGCAGAAGCTCTTTAGTTTAATTAGATCCCATTTTTCAATTTTGGCTTTTGCTGCCGTTGCTTTTGGTGTTTTAGACATGAAGTCCTTGCCCATGCCTATGTCCTGAATGGTACTACCTAGGTTTTCTTCTAGGGTTTTTATGGTATTAGGTCTAACATTTAAGTCTCTAATCCATCTTGAATTAATTTTCATACAAGGAGTAAGGAAAGGATCCAGTTTCAGCTTTCTACTTATGGCTAGCCAATTTTCCCAGCACCATTTATTAAATAGGGAATCCTTTCCCCATTTCTTGTTTTTGTCAGGTTTGTCAAAGATCAGATGGCTGTAGATGTGTGGTATTATTTCTGAGGACTCTGTTCTGTTCCATTGGTCTAGATCTCTGTTTTGGTACCAGTACCATGCTGTTTTGGTTACTGTAGCCTTGTAGTATAGTTTGAATTCAGGTAGCATGATGTCTCCAGCTTTGTTCTTTTGACTTCGGATTGTCTTGGCAATGCAGGCTCTTTTTTGGTTCCATATGAACTTTAAAGCAGTTTTTTCCAATTCTGTGAAGAAACTCATTGGTAGCTTGATGGGGATGACATTGAATCTGTAAATCACCTTGGGCAGTATGGCCATTTTCACGATATTGATTCTTCCTATCCATGAGCATGGTATGTTCTTCCATTTGTTTGTGTCCTCTTTGATTTCACTGAGCAGTGGTTTGTAGTTCTCCTTGAAGAGGTCCTTTACATCCCTTGTAAGTTGGATTCCTAGGTATTTTATTCTCTTTGAAGCAACTGTGAATGGAAGTTCATTCATGATTGGGCTCTCTGTTTGTCTGTTACTGGTGTATAAGAATGCTTGTGATTTTTGCACGTTAATTATGTATCCTGAGAGTTTCCTGAAGTTTCTTATCAGCTTAAGGAGATTTTGGGCTGAGACAATGGGGTTTTCTAAATATACAATCATGTCATCTGCAAACAGGGACAATTTGACTTCTTCTTTTCCTAACTGAATACCCTTGATTTCTTTCTCTTGCCTGATTGCCCTAGCTAGAACTTCCAACACTATGTTGAATAGGAGTGGTGAGAGAGGGCATCCCTGTCTTGAAATTCCCAGATTTCAAAGGGAATTTTTCCAGTTTTTGCACATTCAGTATGATATTGGCTGTGGGTTTGTCATAAATAGCTCTTTTTATTTTGAGATACATTCCATCAGTACCGAATTTTTTGAGCATTTTTAGCATGAAGGGCTGTTGAATTTTGTCAAAGGCCTTTTCTGCATCTATTGAGATAATCGTGTGGTTCTTGTCTTTGGTTCTGTTTATATGCTGGATTATGTTTATTGATTTGCGAATGTTGAACCAGCCTTTCATCCCAGGGATGAAGCCCACTTGATCATGGTGGATAAGCTTTTTGATGTGCTGCTGAATCCGGTTTGCCAGTATTTTATTGAGGATTTTTGCATCGATGTTCATCAGGGATATTGGTCTAAAATTCTCTTTTTTTGTTGTGTCTCTGCCAGGCTTTGGTATCAGGATGATGTTGGCCTCATAAAATGTGTTAGGGAGGACTTCCTCTTTTTCAATTGATTGGAATAGTTTCAGAAGGAATGGTACCAGCTCCTCCTTGTACCTCTGGTAGAATTCAGCTGTGAATCCATCTGGTCCTGGACTTTTTTTGGTTAGTAGGCTACTAATTATTGCCTCAATTTCAGAGCCTGCTATTGGTCTATTCAGGGATTCAACTTCTTCCTGGTTTAGTCTTGGAAGAGCGTAAGTGTCCAGGAAATTATCCATTTCTTCTAGATTTTCTAGTGGATTTGCGTAGAGGTGTTTATAGTATTCTCTGATGGTAGTTTGTATTTCTGTGGGGTCGGTGGTGATAACCCCTTTATCATTTTTTATTGCATCTCTTTGATTCTTCTCTCTTTTCTTCTTTATTAGTCTTGCTAGCGGTCTGTCCATTTTGTTGATCTTTTCAAAAAACCAACTCCTGGATTCATTGATTTTTTGGAGGGTTTTTTGTGTCTCTATCTCCTTCAGTTCTCCTCTTAGTTATTTCTTGCCTTCTGCTAGCTTTTGAATGTATTTGCTCTTGCTTCTCTAGTTCTTTTAATTGTGATGTTAGAGTGTCCATTTTAGATCTTTCCAGCTTTCTCTTGTGGGCATTTAGTGCCATAAATTTCCCTCTACACACCGCTTTAAATGTGTCCCAGAGATTCTGGTGTGTTGTATCTTTGTTCTCATTGGTTTCAAAGAACATCTTTATTTCTGCCTTCATTTTGTTATGTACCCTGTAGTCATTCAGGAGCAGGTTGTTCAGTTTCCATGTAGTTGAGCGGTTTTGATTGAGTTTCTTAGTCCTGAGTTCTAGTTTGATTGCACTGTGGTCTGAGAGACAGTTTGTTATAATTTCTGTTTTTGTACATTTGATGAGGAGTGCTTTACCTCCAATTATGTGGTCAATTTCGGAATAAGTGTGATGTGGTGCTGAGAAGAATGTATATTCTGTTGATTTGGGGTGGAGAGTTATATAGATGTCTATTAGGTCGGCTTGCTGCAGAGATGAGTTCAATTCCTGGATATCCTTGTTAACTTTCTGTCTCGTTGATCTGTCTAATGTTGACAGTGGGGTGTTGAAGTCTCCCATTATTATTGTATGGGAGTCTAAGTCTCTTTGTAAGTCTCTAAGGACTTGCTTGATGAATCTGGGTGCTCCTGTATTGGGTGCATATATATTTAGGACAGTTAGCTCTTCCTGTTGAATTGATCCCTTTACCATTATGTAATGGCCTTCTTTGTCTCTTTTGATCTCTGATGGTTTAAAGTCTGTTTTATCAGAGACTAGGATTGCAACCCCTGCTTTTTTTTGTTCTCCATTTGCTTGGTAGATCTTCCTCCATCCCTTTATTTTGAGCCTATGTATGTCTCTGCATGTGAGATGGGTCTCCTGAATACAACAGACTGATGAGTCTTGACTCTTTATCCAGTTTGCCAGTCTGTGTCTTTTAATTGGAGCATTTAGTCCATTTACATTTAAGGTTAATATTGTTATGTGTGAACTTGATCCTGCCATTATGATATTAACTGGTTATTTTGCTCGTTAGTTGATGCAGTTTCTTCCTAGCCTCGATGGTCTTTACATTTTGGCATGTTTTTGCAATGACTGGTACCGGTCGTTCCTTTCCATGTTTAGTGCTTCCTTCAGGGTCTCTTGTAAGGCAGGCCTGGTGGTGACAAAATCTCTAAGGATTTGCTTATCTGTAAAGGATTTTATTTCTCCTTCACTGATGAAACTTAGTTTGGCTGGATGGATATTCTGGGTTGAAAATTCTTTTCTTGAAGAATGTTGAATATTGGTCCCCACTCTCTTCTGGCTTGTAGAGTTTCTGCCGAGAGGTCTGCTGTTAGTCTGATGGGCTTCCCTTTGTGGGTAACCCGACCTTTCTCTCTGGCTGCCCTTAAGATTTTTTCCTTCATTTCAACTTTGGTGAATCTGGCAACTTTGTGTCTTGGAGTTGCTCTTCTCCAGGAGTATCTTTGTGGAATTCTCTGTATTTCCTGAATTTGAATGTTGGCCTGCCCTACTAGGTTGGAGAAGTTCTCCTGGATGATATCCTGAGGAGTGTTTTCCAACTTGGTTCCATTTTCCCCCTCACTTTCAGGCACCCCAATCAGACGTAGATTTGGTCTTTTTACATAATCCCATACTTCTTGTAGGCTTTGTTCATTTCTTTTTCTTCTTTTTTCTTTTGGTTTCTCTTCTTGCTTCATTTCATTCATTTGATCCTCAATCGCTGATACTCTTTCTTCCAGTTGAGCAATTCAGTTACTGAAGCTTGTGCATTTGTCACATATTTCTCGTGTCATGATTTTCATCTCTGTCATTTCGTTTATGATCTTCTCTGCTTTAATTATTCTAGCTATCAATTCTTCCACTCTTTTTTCAAGATTTTTAGTTTCTTTGCTCTGGGTACGTAATTCCTCCCTTAGCTCTGATAAGTTTGATGGACTGAAGCCTTCTTCTCTCATCTCGTCAAAATCATTCTCTGTCCAGCTTTGATCCGTTGCTGGCGATGGGCTGTGCTCCTTTGCAGGGGAAATGCGCTCTTATTTTTTGAATTTCCAGCTTTTCTGCCCTGCTTTTTCCCCATCTTTGTGGTTTTATCTGCCTCTGTTCTTTGGTGATGGTGACGTACTGATGGGGTTTTGGTGTGGGTGTCCTTCCTGTTTGATAGTTTTCCTTCTAACAGTCAGGACCCTCAGCTGTAGGTCTGTTGGAGATTGCTTGAGGTCTACTCCAGACCCTGTTTGCCTGGGTATCAGCAGCAGAGGCTGCAGAAAATAGAATATTGCTGAACAGCGAGTGTACCTGTCTGATTCTTCCTTTGGAAGCTTCCTCTCAGGGGTGTACTCCACCGTGTGAGGTGTGGGGTGTCAGTCTGCCCCTAGTGGGGGATGTCTCCCAGTTAGGCTACTCAGGGGTCAGGGACCCACTTGAGCAGGCAGTCTGTCCCTTCTCAGATCTCAACCTCCGTGTTGGGAGATCCACTGCTCTCTTCAAAGCTGTCAGACAGAGTCGTTTGCATCTGCAGAGGTTTCTGCTGCTTGTTGTTGTTGTTGTTGTTGAGCTGTGCCCTGTCCCCAGAGGTGGAGTCTACAGAGACAGGCAGGCTTCCTTGAGCTGCTGTGAGCTCCACCCAGTTCGAGCTTCCCAGCAGCTTTGTTTACCTACTTAAGCCTCAGCAATGGCGGGCGCCCCTCCCCCAGCCTCGCTGCTGCCTTGCGGTTAGATCGCAGACTGCTGTGCTAGCAATGAGGGAGGCTCCGTGGGTGTGGGATACTCCCGGCCAGGTGTGGGATATAATGTCCTCGTGTGCCCATTTGCTTAAAGCACAGTATTGGGGTGGGAGTCACCCGATTTTCCAGGTGTTGTGTGTCTCAGTTCCCCTGGCTAGCAAAAGGGATTCCCTTCCCCCTTGCACTTCCCAGGTGAGGCAACACCTCGCCCTGCTTCAGCTCTCTCTGGTCAGGCTGCAGCAGCTGTCCAGCACCGATTGTCTGGCACTCCCTAGTGAGATGACCCCAGTACCTCAGTTGAAAATGCAGAAATCACCGGTCTTCTGTGTCGCTCGCACTGGGAGTTGGAGACTGGAGCTGTTCCTATTCAGCCATCTTGCTCCGCCCCTCGTGAGTATACATTTTTATTCCACTTAGATTTAGTAGTCAAATAATGTAAAAATAATTAACAGAGAAACAACTCGAAATGATGACTAGTTATGTTTGTTCTTATAGCATGTCTGCCTAAAAACAGTTTCCAAAATCCTTTTGTGGCTTGCAACCTTAGAGTTATGTAATAGATATTCATTAAGAATTTCTAAGTAGGATAAACTATTGAAACACACACTACTAAGCATCAGTTTGAGTCTATATACTTTTAGCTTTTTATCTTTATATGATATAGACCGATCAAATACATTGGAGTCTGTTAATGAAACATTATACTATGAGAAAGCATATGCCTTCAAAAATAGTGAAATAATATATTAATAAATTTGCTAGTCTGCTACAGAATACTTTTATGTGACAGACAATTCACAATGTATCCTTCCTAGTTTTCTCTGTAAAAGGAGGTTACTAATGGTTAAAAATTATAATCAACACATGGAAATAAAACTACCAGAAACAGTAAAGGTGAAAAGAAACAATTCAGTATGCAAAATATGCAAGAAAAATGGGACGTGTTTTTGATTTAAAAAGATACAAGGTAAGCAGAATGTGTTTTTGTTAAATGAAACACAAGTTATTTTATTCTAAAATAGAATGGCTCATTGTTCCAGAATAAGAAAGAAGAAAATATAGGAGAAAGCAAATCTTTAATGTATATAAAAATTGTAGAAGCTTTGTGGTAAAGGAATGTTTTAAAAGGAATTTTATGTGTGATCAAATTGGCTAAAGATTTGAATGGATTTATTGATAAGTTCGTTTTAAAAAAATCTTTAATACCAAAAACATATTGATGAAAAATTAAAATGATGAAGTTTTCTTGGATTATTGGTCTGTTCTTAGTAAGAGATTGTTAAAGGCTTTTTTGGGGGGTTGGGGGGTGGTACAGAATTGCTGTGATTTATGTTAACCTTATCGTGTCTTTTTTTTTTTTTGAGACAGTCTTGCTCTGTTGCCCAGGCTTGAAAGCAGTGGCTGGATCTAGGCTCACTGCAACCTCCGCCTCCCAGGTTCAAACAATGCTTGTGCCTCAGCCTCCCAGGTAGCCACGTAGCTAGGACGTGCACCATCATGCCTGGCTAATTTTTGTATTTTTATTAGAGATGGGATTTCCCCATGTTGGTCAGGCTGGTCTCAAGCTCTTGGCCTCAGGTGATCTGCCCACCTCTGCCTCCCTAAGTACTGGAATTCCAGATGTGAGCCACTGTGCCTGGCCATTATCATGTTTTCTTTTGTTTTTTAAATGTAATTTAATTATAAGTTCTGGTATACATGTGCAGGACATGCAGGTTTGTTACATAGGTAAATGTGTACCATGGTGGTTTGCTGCACCTATCAACCCATCACCCAGGTGTTAATTCCCTCATGTCTTTTAATCAATAGAACTGATATGTCTCAGTTTTAAAAGAGTTAAGGTTTTTTACATTTTTACAATTTTTGCTTTCCCAAAATCAAACCCTAAATAAAATCTTGTTTTAGAACTGTCTGAGATTTACTTCAGGTCCCTGAGATATTGCAAATGATTTGTAAAGAGAAACGTGAAAAATAATTTGGTTTATTTAATATGTTAAATTGCATGGGGAACATTGTAAAACAAGAAGTAATGCTTAACTTTTCTTGTTATACTTATATGGGTAAATGCTATTAATATACATATATCAGAAATTCTATAAAGTTCATAGAAATTCGTCATTGACTTTGCCATTCATATTTCCCGGTATAATGTTATCATCAGTGATAATTCCAGTTATTTTTTAAAATGCTGTATGTCACAGAAATAACCAAATTTCCTTCTCAAATTAATTCCTTTTGTGTGTGTATGTGTGCGAGATGGAGTCTCACTTTGTCGCCGAGGCTGAAGTGTTACCGTGATCTCAGCTCACTGCAGCCTTTCCCATCCGTGCTCAAGCAATCCTCCCACTCAGCCTCCCAAGTAACTGGGATTAAAGGCGTCCACCACCATGCCTGGCTAATTTTTGTATTTTTTGTGGAGATGGAGTTTTGCCATGTTGGCCAGGCTGGTCTGTAATTCCTGAACTCAAGCAATCTACCCCCCTTAGTCTCCCAAAGTGCTGGGATTACAGGCTTGAGCCACTGCACCCGGTTGTCAAATTAATTCCTATAAAATCTTTAATCATGGTCATGTAAAATATTTCTCATCCGTATAGTTTTTGTTCCACTCTAATTATTCTCTAAATGCATTTGTAACCAGGTATTGCCCAGAATGATTCCTGCTGGCATTGCTTAAACAACTTTGAGACCATTTCACTGGACTGAGTAAGGATTTGCCAAACATTAGTGGAGAAATTGACAGGTTTTAATGAAACTGCAAACCTGAGATCAATCAGAATGGTTTTTGTTTTGGAACATAGCTGTTTTTAAATGTTTTATTTTCCACATTTAAGGAACTCTTTTCTCTTACTACACTTTCGTAAATAGAAATGGAACAGTTATCATTCTCCCTACTGATGCCTCCGGAATTTGGAAACTCGTTGAATTATCTTATTTTCATGGCAATTCGTTATTGGCATAAGTTTAATAAGAATCTGTTCGTCTTGTAACAGGACATAATTGGGACATTGGTTATATTACCATGGTTCTAACTGGAATGTCATATTTGAGAATTATGTGCATGGAATCTGGTTTAAGGAATGAAAGTTGACTTTATGAAGCCAAAATTTACAAAGGTCTCTTTGAAAAATGACCTTGGTACCTGGATTACAGGACTCCGAGCATCAGAGGTGAATAAGGAAAGTCACTTACTGGCAGCACCAGGAATATTGAAATATCTTGGGGACCTCAAGAAGAGAGGAATTCACCCAAATCTATAGGTCCAAAGTTAAGTCTGTTGGTGAGTTCTTGACGTGGCTTCTTAGCCTCAAGAGACTTCTAAAAGTCGAATCTGAGATTCCTGATGAAACTTTTAGCAAAACAAACTCAAAAAGGTCTGTGTGATCAGGTACCATTTTTACTGCACATATGTAATTAATCAGGCCATATCTAATGAGACTAGGCATATTTTGTAAACAAGAATCAAAATGGGAGTAACTGTAGAGATAAATTTTATGTATTGATAAAAACCTATAGTGTAACCTTGTGGGTTCTCAATTCTGGTTTCCTCTGACATGGCTACAACTCTGAAAACTAAAGTTTCCAATTTTTCTCCCAGCCTCCTGACTTGGAGTTACTAAGAGATACAACTGCTCTTTTCTGAAGTTGGATGATTTGATATAAACTTTGAAGAAATCACTGCAATAGATTATGCACGGTCAAACCTTGTGCCTGCTGCTGTGTGAGCCACTCAGAAAGTTCACCAGAACTCCTGACACCATCACCAAAGACATTCAAAACATAGACCAGGACATCTGTGGGACTGCCACTTTCATCCTTGAGACAAACATTTAGAAATTTTCTCAATTGGCTGCCCGCTGGACTCAAATGAAGTTTACAACTACTAATCTTTATTTTACTTTTATTTTCATAGAAATTCCTTTCATTGTATTCCTGTTAGCACTATTCAGCAAATATCCTCTACTACCAAGTTCCAAGAGATGGTTCAGCTAATCCTTAATGAATAAAAGGCAACCAAAAAAGAAATGGACTCACATTGTTCCAAGGAAAGAAGAACGTGTCTTTTTCCCTTTAACAAGAGGAAGAACTGACATTGATTTTTCTCTGGACCAAAGTTTTAGTCGGCTGCTGTGAGCCCTACTACGGCTATATCCTTGGGAACATCCTGCAAGAGCCTAATTTTAGCAAGAATCCTGCTAAGTGAGTTCACCAGAACCCTCCACCCTTGATATCTAGTTACCCTCTAATCTGACCAAACTCTTTATCCATACCATCCCCGAGTTGATGTCTGATCCCCCGGCCTGCCTTCAGCAAGAATCGTAATATGAGGATTCAGCCAAAATCTGTCCATACCTCTGATGTGTTCCTCTTAATAATTTTCTGTCCACCAATTACACTGCTCTATAACCATAAATTCCCACTTTTCCTTGTATTCATAATTTTGCTCAATTCTTTACTGAGGTATATTTTCCCCTGTTGAAGTAGTTTCCGACTAAATCCTGTTTTTACTACCTTAACTATTGTTAGACTCTGATTTTTCTTTGACAAAGGGAACCAGCTGTATAGAAAGCCTAAGGAGAAAGATTCTTTAGGACCCTTTAGAAGAAATAATTTTATTATGGAAAAGTTAAGTGGGGTAAAGAGTGGGAAATCTTGTGTTTCTGTTTTAGAAAAAAAAGTTTCTGACTTTAGAATTTATATTTTCTATTAGATAGTCTGCTGTCTTGTATTTGGTTGATAACTTTGGTATTGGTTGTTTTAAACTAGAAATAACATATACATGTAATTTTTTGCTTCTGAATTTATTTTTAAAAATTGATTCCACTGTTGTCTCTGTGCAGGAGAAACAATGTAAATGGATGAAAGATTTTTTGAAGCACCGGAAAATAGTCATTGAGCCAATATATTGGTAAGATGGTGAGATGGTAATGGCACTGAGCTAGATCTTGGTGATAGAGTTCTGTGATTAATATAACCGCAATGGAAACACAGAAGCTAGTTTACAGTTGGGTGGCAGAGGGCACATATTTATAGAAAAATTCAGTGGAAATTTGCCAGCATCAAAGTTCAGGTACAGAATGACAGTGATGCAATTAAGAAAATATGTAGATAATGTTGGAACCATGTGAATGTTTATATGTTCCTGGTATTTGGATTGATGCCACTGGAATTTGGCCCAGTAGGAACCAAGAATAGGATTCAAGCAAATTATGTCTTAGGAGGATGAAAGTGCAAAGCTAAAAGCCCCAGACAATTAGTCACTCTCATTTACAATGGGCACTTTCAGATATTTCCTAAATTTGCAGGAAAACAGGAAAGCTACTTTTCAGGAAGGGCAACATCCATGAGGTTTTTACATTGTATATCTTAGGTTAGCAGCATCTATTTAGCAATGGAGGCCTCTTTGGGTTATTGGTTTATTTATTTTTATCATTTCTTATATAAATGAAAACAGAGAACATTTAGATTCTGTTTTTCAAATTATGTAACTCTCCTCCTGAAGCTTGGTACTGAGAAGAGCCATGACCCTACTTTTTCCCCATAATTAAAATCTAGCTCTAATTAAGTAAAAAGTAAAGTGTTCTTTAATATGATTGCCTTAGTACCCTTAAGGCATTTCAGATTACTTAACACTAATGCTAAGACATAGATCTTGCTTATAATACTAATGGTAAGACATAGATTTTGCTTGTAATACTAATGGTGAGACATAGATCTTGCTTGTGATCTTGCGGTTTACTTAGACAAAGATTTTTTTTTCTTTTTTTAAAATCTTCATCTTGTGAAGTCTTGGCAGGTTTTTATTAACAGTTCTAATTCATATAGTTTGTCTCTTTTAACTACCTTCTGTAAACATCTGTAGCAGCTGGCACCTTTTTACACATTGAAAACACAGAAAAGGGGCTGGGTGCAGTGATTTATGCCTGTAATCCTAGCACTTTGGATTGCTTGAGCCCAGGGGTTTTAAACCAACCTGGGCAACATAGTGAGATCCCTGTCTCTACAAAAATTTAAAAAATCAGGGCCGGGCATGGTGGCTCATGCCTGTAATGCCAGCATTTTGGGAGGCTGAGGTGAGCAGATCACTTGAACCCACGAGTCAAGACCAGTCTGGGCAATACAGCCAAACCCCATCTTTACCAAATAAATACATAAATAATAATAAGGCAAGTGTGGTGGTGCATGCCTGTAGTCCCAGCTACCAGAGAGGTTGAGGTGAGAGGATCATCTGGGCCTGTAAGGTGAAGGCTGCAGTGAGCCATGATCATGCCACTACACTCCATCCTGGACAATAGAGTGAGATCCTGTCTCAAAAAAAAAAAAAAAAATAGCTGGATCATGGTGGCACACACCTGTAGTCCCACCGACTTGAGAGGCTGAAGCTGGAGGATCACTTGAGCCTGGGAGATCAAGATAGTGAGTCATTATTGTGCCACTGCACTCCAGTCTGGCTGATAGAGTGAGATCCTGCATTGAAAAAAAGAAGAGGGAATAAAGAATAAGAGAGAGAGAGAGAGAGAAAGAAAGAAAGAAAGAAAGAAAGAAAGAAAGAAAGAAAGAAAGAAAGAAAGGAAGGAAGGAAGGAAGGAAGGAAGGAAGGAAAGAAGGAAGGAAGGAAGGGAAGTATAGAAAAATAGTGAGAAAACTTGTGGTGTTAATGTAGTAAATATTGCACAAATAGTGCACATTCATTAGAAAAAAATTAGAAAATAAAGCAAGAGAAGAAAAATCATCTATAATCAAAACACTAAGACAAGTAACTAATACCATTTTGATGTGGAGTCTTCATACTTCTCATACATACATAACTACAAAATATGCACATATTTTAATTGTAAGTTGGAACAAAATCTGCTTTCATATAATTCAATCCTTTATCATGAACACATTTCCATTCCTTTTAGATATATAAGTCTTCATTCTGAATAACACACAGAATTCAAATAGTGAATTTATCACTTTTTTCACTTAAATATCTATTAATGAATATTAAAGTTGTTCTTAATTTTTCACTAATGAAAGAACTCTACAATGACTATTCTCTTGAATATATCCTTGCCAACATGTGCAATCATTTCCTCATGATATAGTACTAGAAGTAGAAGTTTTTTGATCAAATTTTAAACCTTTTGTTGTTTATGCTATGAAATTACCTCTTTGAAATTTTGTGCCAGCTTCAATTTCAAAGAATGTTGGGGAAAAGGAAATAAGATATCTCACAGATCTAGGGCAAGTACAAAGATCTAAAAGAAATATCTATTTGTAAAACATTATGCATTTTGATGTGTACTGTATGTTAAACCAACTCTTTTTAATTCAAACATGCAAAAGTTTACAGTTCTTTCAGATAAAGTGCTCTCTCCTCTTCAACATTTGGCATAACAAGTACTTTGTGCAAATACTCTTCAAATTTCAGAATGAAAAGGAAGAATCACAAATACGCTTTCTAAAAACCATTACTTCGAAGAAGAAATCAACCCCACAGAAATACAACCACAAGAGGATACTATAAACACCTCTACGCAAATAAACTAGAAAACCTAGAAGAAATGGATAAATTCCTGGACACATACACCCTTCCAAGACTAAACCAGGAAGAAGTTGAATCCCTGAATAGACCAATAACAAGTTCTGAAATTGAGGCAGTACTAAATAGCCTACCAACCAAAAGAAGCCCGGGACCAGATGGATTCACAGCCGAATTCTACCAGAGGTACAAAGAGGAGGTGGTATCATTTCTTTTGAAACTACTTCAAACAATTAAAAAGGAGGGACTCCTCCCTCGTATTTTGAGGCCAACATCATCCTGATACCAAAACTTGACAGCGATACAAAAAAAAAAAAGAAAACTTCGGGCCAATATCCCTGATGAACATTGATGCGAACATCCTCAATAAAGTACTGGCAAACTGAATCCAGCAGCACGTCAAAAAGCTCATCTACCACGATCAAGTTGGCTTCATCTCCAGGATGCAAGGCGAGTTCAACATAAGCCAATCAATAAATATAAATCATCACATACACAGAACTAAAGACAAAAACCACGTGTTTTTGATTATCTCAATAGTCACAGAAAGCTTATATCTAGAGAACCCCATTGTCTCAGCCGAAAAACTTCTTAAGCTGCTAAGCAACTTCAGCAAAGTCTCAGGATACAAAATCAATGTGCAGAAATCACAAGCATCCCTTTACACCGACAAGCAGAGAGCCAAATCATGAATAAATTCCAATTCACAATTGCCTCAAAGACAATAAAATACAGAGGAATGCAGCTAACAAGGGAAGTGAAGGCCTTTCCAAGGAGATCTACAAGCCACTGCTAAAGGAAATCAGATAAAGTATAGCAGATGGAAAAACATTCCATGCTCATGGAAAGGAAGAATTAATATTGTGAAAATGGCCATACTGCCCAAGCAATTTATAGATTCAATGCTATTCCCACTAAATTAACATTGAAATTCTTCACAGAATTAGAAAAAAACTATTTACAAATTAATATGGAACCAAAAAAAAAAAAAAAAAGGCTTATACAGCCAGGACAATCCTAAGAAAAAAGAACAAAGCTGGAGACATCACACTACCCAACTTCAAACTATACTACAGTGTTAAAGTAACCAAAACTGCATGGTGCTGGTACAAAAACAGGCACAGAGACCAATGAAACAGAATAGAGAACTCAAAAAAAAAAAAAAAAAAAAAAAAAAACCACACATCTACAACCATCTGATCTTCTACAAACCTGACAAAAACAAGCAATGGGAAAAGGATTCCCTAAATAACAAATGGTGCTGGGAAAAGTGTCTAGCCATCAAATGGTGCTGGGAAAAGTGTGTAGCCATCAAATGGTGCTTTGAAAAGTGTCTAGCCATCAAATGGTGCTGGGAAAAGTGTCTAGCCATCTGCAGAAAATTGAAACTGTACTCCTTCCTTATACTTTATACAAAAATGAACTCAAGATGGATCAAAGACTTAAATGTAAAACCCAAAACTAGAAAAAATCTAAGCAATAGCCATTTAGGACATAGACACGGGGAAAGATTTTATGATGAAATCACCAAAAGCAATTGCAACAAAAGCAAAAATTGACAAATGGGATCTAATTAAACTAAAGAGTTTCTGCACAGCAAAAGAAACTATCAACAGAATGAACAGACAATCTACAGAATGAGAGAATATTTTTGCAATCTGTCCATCGGACAAAGGTATAATGTCCAGAATCTACAAGGAACTTAAGCAAATTTACAAGAAAAAAAAAAACCTCATTAAAAAGTGAGCAAAGGACATGAACGGACACGTCTCAAAGGAAGACATAAATGCGGCCAACAAACACATAAAAAAATCTTGATATCACTGATCATTAGAGAAATGCTAATCACAACCACAATAAGATACCATTTCACGCGAGTCAGAATGCCAAGTATTAAAAAGTAAAGAAACAACAGATGCTGGCAAGGCTGAGGAGAAATAGGAACACTTACACTGCTGGTGGGAATATAAATTAGTTCAACTATTGTGGAAGACAGTGTGGTGATTCCTCAAAATTTTACAACCAAAATACCATTTGACCCAGCAATCCCATCACTGGGTGTATACCCAAAGGAATATAAATCATTCTATTATAAAGATACATGCACAGGAATGGTCATTGCAGCACTGTTCCCAATAAATATGACATGAAATCTACCCGAATGCCCATCAAGATAGACTGGATAAAGAAAATGTGGTACATATACACCATGGAATACTATGTAGCCATAAAAAGGAGCAAGATCATGTCCCTTGCAGGAACATGGATGAATCTGGAAGCCATTAACCTCAGCAAACTAATGCAGGAACAGAAAACCAAACACTGCACGTTCTCACTTATAAGTGGGAGCTGAACAATGAGAACACATGGACACAGGGAGGGGAACAACACACATTGGAGCCTGTTGTAGGAGGGCAGAGGGGGTAGGGAGAGCATCAGGAGAAAGAGCTGATGCGTACTGGAATTAATACCTAGGTGGCGGGATGATAGGTGCAGCAAAACACAATGGCACACGTGCAAACCACCATGGCACACGTACAAACCTGCACATCCTGTACATGTAGCCTGGAACTTAAAAAATAAAATAAAATGAAGAAATCAGATTATACAGGAAAAACTACTTGGAAACTTATTAAAATAAGGATGCTTCAAAGAAAAACTATGAAATGTGACTAAAGTTATAGTTAGTTTTCAAATATATAAACCATTCAACTTAAGGAGTTAGGAAAAAACAGCAAAAGAAAACTGCAATAAATTAGAGACAATATATGTTTTTGCTTCTAATTTAAATTAAAGCCAAGTAGAGAGTAACAATTTAATTGTTCAACATACATAAATGAGAATTTATAAGTAAGGATTTAATAAATATAAAACATAAAATGAATGAGGTATGAATGATCTAAATAAAAAACAAAACCAATAGCATTTTTAAAGTTAACGTTAAAGCTGTTAGAAGATTTTTAAAGACGGGCTTGACAGCCAATATTTATTTATTTTTGCCTGTTTCTGTGCTATTTTTCTGTATTGCAGACAACAAAGGTCCTTCCATGACTAATGAAATTCAACGTCAAGAACTGGAAACATTTGAAATTTTACCCTTCTTGCAAGCTATCATGTTTGTCTGCCACTGCTTCATGGAAGCTGGCAGAAGACATGAGACTCTTATGCTAGATATTAATGACTTTATTATTCAGAACAGCAAAAACCAGAGTAACAGCATTTGCATTGGTTCTAAAAGACACAAATCCCACAGGATAATACAAAGAGGTCTGGGTAATACCTGCACACATAATGGGGTGGGGTACAAGAGAGGAATTCTAAACATAGGGTACCTGAATCTTTTAAAATGAGCAGTAATCCTATCTGGTCTTCACCCTAGAGGGAGACATTTTCTCTGTCATTTGCTGTATAAACATCCTTTAAAAGATAATTTGAAATAAAGTCAGTGAGTGCCTTCATTTGTAAGATGTCCAGAAATGTGAGAGAGCCATGGAGAACAGTCTCCTAGCAGAAAAAAGAGAATGACACTCATTATTGAGTAAGCAGCAGTAGATAGATTTGTAGGATTATAATAAAGCAGATTGAAAATTTTGCCTGCATTTTCCAAATATTGTCCAGTTGAATCACCCACTTCGATGCTGAAGGCAACTGAGGAAATAAGTAGTGGTTTATTGCAATTCCTTACTTCCCAGTTTCCTGAATCTAACAGATCTTTGCTCTCTCTTCCCACCCAGGTTTTCAAATTGTTTCGTAAGGTTACAGTTTGCTTTATTCATTTTTTTCTTGCTCATCATATTTAGTGTGCCTTCCGCTTTTCTGAACACACTCTGACTGATATGATAGATAATGTAAGAATGTGGTTCAGAAAACAGATACTTGCAGATGGGAATCTATAATTTGTCATTGGAAGGTCATAATGACCCCATAATCAGTGGAAAGTAGGATCCTGGTAGTTGAAAGAAAACAATGGCAAATAGGTATTTGTTGGAAATAAGCGCCTCATGAAGATTAGGCTTTGAAGAGTTTACAGAAAGAAAAACGACAAGCTCAGGGCACAATCAGAAAAGCAAAACTTTTATGACTGCTCTTAAAAACACATTTTTTAGTAACTTGTGTTTACGGAGGTACTAAATACTGAAACAGAAATAGGACTTAATCATGTGGTTGGCAAACTTAAAGGGAAAATTAAATTCTTAATTATGCTAGGACTTCTATGTAAAAGTTGGGGTATTAAGAAAGAGTAGAATTCCAGGAACTGGGATGAAAACTTTTTGATGAATTCCAAAAAGTCTGAGGACTTCAAACTGCCTACATCATTGATCCTTAATTTCCATCAGAAGCAGCCCATCTTTTCTGTTTGAGAACATTAGTCTTCCTTCACCTGAAGATTCTAAATGACCTCAATGATGTGTCCTCTTGAAAGGCAATGCCAATTTTATTCAAGACCTACTACCTCTCATTGCTTCCAGATCTATAATTAGAGGATGAACACAAGACAAGTTGGGAATAACTACAAAGTCTAATCCAAGAGAGATGGCACATACACGAAAACAGAAACATTATTTTTAAAATTTACCGTCACACAAACCAGTGCAGGAATGTAGGAAGGAATGACTGTAAACATTTTGAAGCAGCACACACACACACACAAATACCATACCACGTAGCAGATTGGATTACTGATATGGGTACCTTTCCCGGACATTTTGGTGTGACTGTGACCTCCAGCAGGTGGGAGTGGTTCTCGTAGTTTATTCAGTCTGTTGATTTAAATCTGAGCATAGCAGTGACCTAAATTAAATAAGGTTGAGGTGCCAGAATGTCCTTAGTTTAATGTAGACTAATGAATCTAAAAAATTCATAAGGAAATAGGAATGTTGGAGGATTTTTATGGGAAACTCACATACTTTCCCTTACTGTATCCATGAGGAGGACTTAGAGAACAGTTCCTTCACCAAAGCTTTAAGAGATACGAGGGAAGGCTGATCCAGCATTGTTGCAAAGGTAGTGGTGGCTGTTCTTTGCAGGCAAGGAAAGACTGTGACAGATTGAGCCTCTTACCTGGACTCATTGATTTTAAAGGAATAAAAGATCTCAGAATGACAGAAGCCGAATAATAGCACTACCAACTGCCAGACACAAGGAGGTCCAATTACCATAAAGGGAAGAAGGGTAGAGCAGAGTGGCTTGACTGAGTCTAGGTCTTGATAGTTGAGCAGCCTACTAATATTTTGTATAATATGTACTTGATCTGGATATTTTATTGAAAAATAAAACTATAGGTTTAGTGATTAGAGATCTGAATTGAGTCACTACAAAGCAGAGTCACAGCCTCTCACTGAAATGCCATATTTAATCTAGTACATAGATCCAGAACTTTTTGAATGAAGAACAAGCAGATTCCCTTTGGGAGGACCCCAACAAAATTACCATGAGTAGGTGCTACAAATAATCCTTTCAGCCTTCCATCAACTAAACTATGGCAATTTACCAGGGGACACCATGCATTGAAAAATGCAAATGATCAGATTTCTAAGACATTTTTGGACATAAGTCCCAAACTGACCCTAAAACATGGAGCTTCAAACTGCTATGGTGACATTGGTGTTATTGTGATCAGGCAATACATGAGATTTTGGCTGTCAATAATGTCTATCAAGTTGGAATGTCTACTAATGTCTATGAATTTGGAATAGTCATGCTCGACAACTGACAGAGTCCCCACATTGGGTTCCTGCCCTTTAGAAAACGAGCACTATAATAGGAAGGGAAAAATAGAAGCCGAGGGAATGCTTCTCTCTAGCAAAGCAATAAATGAAAATTAAGACCAAATAAAGGGCAGTTGCAGACTACTGCCATTATCAAATATGTGAAAGATGCAGAGTAAATTTTTAAATATCACATTCCTATTTAGCTCACCTATTTGTTTTGTGAAGAAGACATACAGATCTTGCAGAATCCCAGTTGATTGTCGTGAAATTAATCAGGTGGTGACTCTAATTTGGGTTGCTGTTCCAGATGTGGTATCTTTATTGGAGTAAATCAATTTAGCTCCTAATATCCAGTATACAGTTAATATTTGGGTATTTATCTGGAACTTTTTAATATAATTTATGAAAAACAATAGAAAACAATTTGCTTTCATTTGGCAGAGACAGTAGTATGACTTCATCACCTTACTTAAGGACTATATAAACTGTTTCTCTCTCAGAATGGTTTCCACAGGAAACCATCACACAGGATATAAGATAGAAGGTTTAGTAACAGAGATACCTAGTGAAAGTGTATGCAAACACTCACAAAAGCATTCCAGAGAAGGCTTTCAATAATAGTTGTACACAACCCATTCTGTGCAAGTCAGTTTGCCTCTTTTCTTTGTCATTTCATCACTGAATTCATGAATAAAATGGCCATAACGAAGATGAAGTCTAAACAAAGATGATTTTTATTCTCACAAACCTCATGTGGCAAACACGACAGCCAAAGAATGAAACAACCAATAGTGTAGACCAAACCAAACCCCCAATATAGCACCATTTCATAGTGTGACTAGTGAGCCAGTCAGTGGCAGAATAATTACTTTGGACTCCTGCCATTCTGGAAGGGAAAAAAACATTGCCTTTAGAAAAGATACTTTGGATATAAATTTGTATTTCTTCCCCCACATTGCTTTCACCAGCATCATCACCTGCATATAATACCTGATTCTCTCACTTGGTATCCCACGTAATATGGCTTCTGACCAAAGAGCTCATTTTACAGTGAAAGTAGTGACTCATATCCATGAGACTTACTGGTGCTACCATGTACCACATTGTCTGAAGATGCTGTCTTAATGAAATAGCCCACTGGTCTATTGAAGAAACAGTACATCACCTGCTGGGAGGACAAGAAGAGCCAAAACATACAAATAAAAGCTTACAAGTCCAAGGTACCATCTGACAAGATGTACAATATGTTCCAATAGCAATTAATAGCAACAACGACTAATAAATACATGATGCTGTTTCTACAATAGTCAGGACACATGGCTTTGAGAATGAAGGGGCTGGAGTGGGAATATTTCCTGCCCTGTTACATCAACAATGCACCCAGTAAAAATTTTGTTTTCTGTTCCTGTAACTTTGAACTCTGCTGGATTATTGAGTTTAATTCTCACAAAAAATGGTTCTATTCAACTGGAAATTGAGAATTCCACGGAACAACCTTGAGCTCTTTGTACCACTGACTCAATGGATAAGGGAAGAGTTAAATGTCTGAGATGATTGAGTCTGATTGCTAAAGGAAAATAGGGCTGCTAGGGTTGCTTTTACACACTCTTAGCCATTACTAATAATGCCTATTGCTGCTGTTGCTACTGCTGCTGCTAATACTACTAGGAACACTTTAGGAATAATATTTGGTCACCCAACCAGGTAAAGAGCAGCAGCCAGACCAGAAATGCCAGCTGAGAGACAAGGAACAAGAACAAGATAGTGGAAGAAGGAAGTTGTAAAACCCAACTCCAACCTCATGACTTGTTGCTATGTGTATTTTCAGCTCTGCTTTGTTTACATATGTAAATTATAGCAAATGTAGACTGAAACAAAATTTAAGATTAAAAAGATATTATTTGACTTGCATAAAACTAAATAAAGTCTAAAATTAAATAATTAAGCCTTCAAACAATGCTGTTTTTAAAGTTTGTAGCATTTCTACTTCTGAAACTATTAAAGCTTAAACCCTCACTACGATTTTGGGGCTAACCTGTTTTCCTTGTGTATGTGTCTGAACTTATGCATATCAACCAATTGATATTTTTTCCTCTCTCTTACCTTACTATTGTATATCATGTGTGCTGTTGCTGGTGGTTATCCTTCTAATTTAGTAGTAAAATATTAAAGAGGGATTTTGTGGTAGGTATGCATATTTTCTTCCCTACTTTGTTTTGTGTATGTTTTTATGAATAAATTAATTTTTTTCCTCCTTCTTTTTATCTTTCCTGGGCAGGGGAAAATAAAGTTATTAACATAATTCTAAAACTTCCACTGGATGTCCTTGTTCATTTTCTCCCAAGATCTGCAGGAACAAATGCAAACATTGGCTCCAGGAGAAGAAACATTCCACTCCTCACTTGAGGGAGCTGTAATCTGTTTTACTGCTGTGTCCTTTCCCTTAAATGTTTTTCCAGGGTGTTGCAGAGCCCCAGAACCCTTGGTAATTTTGCCAAGAACAAATTGTGAAGTAGCTTCTGAACCCATTACCTACTAAAATGTTATTGTTTATCTTAATTTTACAGTGTCCATCCTTGGCCAAAAAATTCGCTTCCTTAAATAAGAGATTGTGTAAGTAATTCTTAGAAGACTCAACTATATAGACTCCCTTTGGCTAAAGGGGCAAATCCTGGATTGAGTTTTTGAAATATCTTTTTAAAAATTATTTATTGCATAACAAATTAAAGAGGGCCTATATATATATATTTTAAAACAGCAGTTGAGCTACTGCTCTTCTGTGTTAAAATCCTGTAGATTTTAAGCTGCTGTGGATTTCTGGGAGGTCACAGGGCCAGATAAACTCGGAGTTTGGGGTAAGCTTTTTCTGACAAAGTTACTGAATAGATGTGGATGAGGAAAAAAGCTCGTGAAAGGCATCAGGCACTGCAAACAACAGCTGCAGCTGCAAACCAGAAAGCATTCATATCTCTGTGTGACAGTTTGTTCCTCAGCCTTCCTAGGACTAGGGTGTGCACACAAACAGCACAGATAACACGAGAAAGAGAGTCATTTATATCCTTACAATGTTTGCATTTATGCGCATGAGAGTACAAAAGGTGACATAGAAACCCATTTGAAACATTGCTCTGTGACTAAGATCTTAGTCTTATCATCAAAGTAATAAACTGTATGAACTGCCCTAATTTATGCTAAATCTCTCAGAAGTACCAAACAGCTCAGCTGTTGCTGCTAGACCTCAGCACCTTGAAGATTGGGGATTCTGTGCTCTCTGGTGACAACCCTTGAGGACAAAAGCAGGCCTATTGGAGAAAGCCATTTATCAGAGCTCTCCTTTGACACAGGGATGCAGGGTGTTTGGACTTCAGGGGAGTGCAGTGGAGAGGGAGGACAAGGAGAGAAAGGATGAGTCTACCCTATGCTCTAGAGAAGAGACAGCTGGCTACTTATTCTTTCCAACCACACTTGTTCCTACTGCTAGTGCAATCAGGAACAATCTATAAAATCTATTGCTATGTATCTAGTATCTGCTTTGATATATGGAGTCTAATTTTTGGTTTGTTTGTTTACATAGTTCGATTTCTTTTCTAATCTGATGTTAAATTACATCTATAATTCTGTGCTTAAAGTATAAATTCTCATATAAAGAGAACAGTAACAGGATTTCACAAACACTTGTGGTTCTGTCTTATATCAAATTAATACAAAATACCAAGACCTTTATATTAGATATCAGTATGTAGACTCTCATTGTTTTGGTATGTAATGTACCTACCATAATTTTAGAGCACCTACCATAAGAGTATGATAAATCGTGTTGAAATAAATGATTTTTAAGAGAAATTGACATGGGATTTTAAGCTAAATATATTTCAATCATATTGTATTTTTTTATCTAAAATGTTTTATTTCCTTTGTCACCATAGTGAAAAATTATCAGCAAAATATATCTACTGTTATTACAACCACCATGAAAATATTTCCAAATTTATGTTGCCAGTCTCTTTAAGGGGCAAAGAACATTCACATTTAAAATATGATGAAAACAAAGTTGCTTAGCTTTCATTGAAAACTTAACCACTTCAAGAACAATGATCATACAGAGTATGTTAAGAAGAACTTTCACTGAGAGACAAAGAAGGATTTTGTCTTTCTAAATTAGTGAATCAAGGGATAGAAATGGAGATTTTAGAAGAGAAAGTCACACTAATTCTCTGCAATTGGAGGTTTCTCAGAAATACATCTGGGAAATGTATTTCCCAAGCTTGAGAGTCAACCACTTGTAAGTCCGTGTCATATGGAGGTTATATCATCACCTCATCTTCATAGATACAACAACTTGGTGGAAATTGGAGTATGAATAGACATTTTTCAATGAGTATTAGTCATGAAAATAACTTTTTAAAAAAATAATAGATTTCAAAGGCAGTTTTAGGTCTACAGGGAAAAAACTGAGCAAAAAGTGCAGAGAGCTCCGTACACCCCTTGCTCTGCCACCAAGTTCTCCTGTTCTTAACATCTTGCATTAGTGTGGTACATCTGTTACAATTGATGAGCTAATATTGATATGTTATCTTTCACTAAAGCCACAATGTGCCTAGAGTTTACTGTTTGTGTTGTACATTCTATGGGTTTTGACAAATGTAGAATGGCCTGTATCCATCATTATAGTATCATACAGAATGATAGCTTTCACTGTTATATTGCATTTTCATTTAATATTTTTTAAACAATTTACTGAACACATTTTGGGTTAAAACAGCTTTCATGTTGTGCTGAACGTTCTCCAGTTGTTCTTCCAGATTATTCATTTATCTCCTTTCATCCTGCTCTGTAACCCTGGTGGTGACCTCTACAGAATGCATTACTGGGACTCTGCCGAATTTGGGTAGTTTGCTCAGTGAAAGTTATTAGCAGGTGATCAGAGAAGGGGAGGAGAGGGAGGTCAGGGTGTTTATTCCCTGCTCCTTCCCTGTCTATTTGGTTTTTTTTCCCCTTGTTTTACTGTACTTTAAGTTCTAGAGTACATGTGCACAACGTGCGGGTTTGTTACATAGGTATACGTGTGCCATGTTGGTTTGCTGCACCCATTAACTCGTCATTTACATTAGGTATTTCTCCTAATGCTATCCCACCCCAAGCCCCCACTCCCTGACAGGCCCCAGGGTGTGATGTTCCCTGCCCTGTGTCGAAGTGTTCTCTTTGTTCAATTCCCACCTATGAGTGAGAACATGTGGTGTTTGGTTTTCTCTCCTTGTGATAGTTTGTTCAGAATGATGGTTTACAGCTGCATCCATGTCCCTGCACAGGACATGAACTCATCCTTTTTTGTGGCTGCATAGTATTCCATGGTGTATATGTGCCATATTTTCTTAATCCAGTCTATCATTGATGGGCATTTGGGTTGGTTCCAAGTCTTTGCTATTGTGAATAGTGCCACAATAAACATACGTATGCATGTGTCTTTATAGTAGCATGATTTATAATCCTTTGGGTATATACCCAGTAATGGAATCGTTGGATCAAATGGTATTTCTGGTTCTAGATCCTTGAGGAATCATCACACTGTCTTCCACAATGGTTGAACTAATTTACACGCCCACCAACAGCGTAAAAGCATCCCTATTTCTCCACATCCTCTCCAGCATCTGTTGTTTCCTGACTTTTTAATGATCATCATTCTAATTGGTATGAGATGGTATCTCACTGTGGTTTGATTTGCATTTCTCTGATGACCAGTGATGATGATCATTTTTTCATGTGTCGGTTGGCTGCATAAATGGCTTCTTTTGATAAGTGTCTCCTCATATCGTTTGTCCACTTTGTGATGGGGTTGTTTGTTTTTTTCTTGTAAATTTAAGAGCTTCTGCACAGCAAAAGAAACTACCATCAGAGTGAACAGGCAACACATAGAATGGGAGAAAATTTTTTCACTCTACCCATCTGACAAAGGGCTAATATCCAGAATCTACAAAGAACTATTTGGGGTTTTGGCAATGACTGTGTTCCTTTACACATGGCTACAGCAAGCCCCTCTTCCACAGGTTTGGTTTGTACCTGGTTCTAGAAACAGCTCTCTCCTCTGTTCTCTGAGGGCTAGGGGTGGTAAATTCTTCCTGTTGTGACTAGTCCTTGGGTGTTTTACCATCTTTTGTTAGTTTCTTTATGCTGCCCACACTTTTGTAAATAGACCCTTCAATAAATTCTTTTCAATTACCCCTTGAATCTGCATCTGTCTCTGTAGAAAGAACACACACCTATTTCATCAAAGTTTTAAATACTGCTAGAAATTCCAGCCTGTGGACTTATTCTCCTTTTATATTATGTTTATAAAATTGAGGCTTGGGAAAGTTGAAACATTGCCCAATGTCGTGGACTAAATAGATGTTGAACCAGGGCTAAGAATCAGGACTTAGAGGTCTTCACTCCTTGTACAACCATCTCCTCATGCACAAGAGTATCTGGAAAAATGCTTTGCTATTGTATGGTATGTTCATCATTATCCAAAAGGAAATATCAATAAGAAAGAAATTGTCTATTTTGGAAACACTGAGTCTGTAAGTGAACTGAATAATTTAAAAAGTGATGAGATAATACATACGTTAACTAGTTTAACTGAGCCATTCCACAAGTATACATATTTTAGAACATGTTGTACATAAATATATACAATTTTATTTGCCAATTAAAAAAATAAAACTTAAATTTTAAAAAGTGATGTGAATATTATGGAGGTCCTTTTGTATTTTGTCATTTTCTGAGATTTTGGATGAGAAGTGGAAAATTTATTAGTATATATTTACATATTCATGAAAGAATATATTTTACACATAAAATGAATTGACTTTTAAATGCTTCTTTTCAGGTCCTTAATGGTTTGGATAAGTTATTTTATAGCTATATTAACATTAATATGAAAGAAAAAATATTTGATTTGTAGAGATGTTTTACTGAATGTAGAAAAATCTCATATAATTTAGGATTAATAGGTATTTTGAAAGAATTCAGCACATTAATAAAACATTGATCAAATAACTAAGGCTTTGGATTTTGACAAAGAACTGACAATGCCCCTCATAATAACCTATAGCCAAGATGGAGAAATATGGCTTAGGTTAGGCAAAACAGAGGTTCAAATTAATTATTGGGCAGTGAAATATAAGGGATGAATTCAATAGGATGGATTGTTGTTATGAAAAATAATTAGCTGGAACTCTTATGTAATGAGCCTCACCCTTGGCTGTACAGTGGAATCACCTGGGGAGCTTAAAAAATACCATTGCCTGGATCCTACCCTGATTTAATCGTAGTGTAGCCTGGGCAATGTGATCTTTACAAACTTCCTGGTGATTTTGATGTGTAACCAAAACTGAATGGGAGAAGAAATCAAAGATAGATTTCTGGTACTGACAACATCTACAGTATGCCCTGAAGAAGTGTGTGTGTGTGTGTGTGTGTGCGCGCGCCTGTGTGTATGTGTGCACGCACACGAGCATGCACACATACATGTGCACGTACATGCACAAAGCATTCTAGGCACAAACAATAGCATAAGAAAAGACATGGGGACTATGATGTATGCGGGGCCCACACTGAATCTTATTATTAGAGAGTAAATATGTGGCCAATATTAAAATTTAAGAGGTAGGCTTAATCTTAGGTTCTTATATTTTATACTGAGGACAATAAGGAGTCACTAACATTTTATCTGAAATGCATTTTATTTTATTTTATTTTATTTTATTTTATTTTATTTTATTTTTGAGGCGGAGTCTCACTCTGTCGCCCAGGCTGGAGTGCAGTGGCCGGATCTCAGCTCACTGCAAGCTCCGCCTCCCGGGTTTACGCCATTCTCCTGCCTCAGCCTCCCCAGTAGCTGGGACTACAGGCGCCCGCCATCTCGCCCGGCTAGTTTTTGTATTTTTAGTAGAGACGGGGTTTCACCGTGTTAGCCAGGATGGTCTCGATCTCCTGACCTCGTGATCCGCCCGTCTCGGCCTCCCAAAGTGCTGGGATTACAGGCTTGAGCCACTGCGCCCGGCCCCTGAAATGCATTTTAAAAGTGCTCCCTGTGCTGTATTATGGAGAAATGGTTTGAAAGTAGATCTCATGACATGCAAAAAAACCGTTTATGGCATTTTAGTTTAGGGGTATTGGTGACCTGGATTAAAGTGGTGATAGCAGTGACAGTGAAAAGCAAAGGTACTCACAACATATTTTGAAAAATTTGGTGACTGCTGTGGTTTGAATGTGTCCCCCAAAGTTTGTGTGCTGAAAACTTAATCCCCACTGTAACAATGTTGGGAGGTAGAAGCCAATTAGTGGTGATTAGGTTGTGATGGCAGAGCACTCATGAATGGATTAATGTCATTATCACAGAAATGAGTTGGTTATCTCGAGAGTAAGTTTGTTACAAAATCTAGTTTGGCCCCTCTTGCTCTTCTTCTCACCCTCTTTTGCCATTCCACCTTCTGCTATTAGATGATAGGGCATGAAGACTCTCACCAGGTGCTGTCACCATGCTCTTGGACTTCCTAGCCTCAAGAATCATGAGCCAAATACATTTCTGTTTGTTATAAATTACCCAGTCTGTGATTTTCTGTTAAAGCAATGCAAAGCAGACTAAGAGAGTGACGGAGTGCATATGAGGTAAAATACTGGAAGGAGTCAACAATGACAAATATTCTTTCCAGAGTATCAAACTTCTTATACTATAATCTAGCACTTCCTGATAAGAAAATCTGGGAGATTCATTATCTCAAACCATATTTAGCCAAAAATCAGGGAATGGTGCTTATTGCATTTAAACTGTACTCTTAGCTTTTGAACGCTATTGGTTAGAAATAAAAAGTTACAAGTCAACATTGTCATAATTGACCCTTATACATCATCTTGAGATGAGTGGAGTTTTCATGTACAACAAAAAATTATTGCAGGTGTACAAATGATGTATGCATTTAAAATCTAACTCAATTAATTATATGAAGAAAAGAAATATGTACTTTGTCAAATTTTAAAATAAAACTAATGTGTGTGTTTCATTTTGCTTTCAAAATGTCAATTACAGCTCTCTTTAAGGAACACAGTGGTGAGAAAACACAACACTTCAAAACGCCACTGAGAACTGCTTCGTAGAAATGGCAAATTTAAGAGCAGAGTATTTGACAAGGTTCTGGAAATCCTAAAGGAAAAATTTCCAAATATAATATCAAAGTGAGAAGTGAATCTGAGAGATGGATGTTGTCATAATTTTCAATGGCAACTCAGCTCCCTCAGTAGATTCTTTTTGAGCATTTGGAAAGAAAAAAATAATGGTTATAGTTAGAAAACGAAAATAGTACATTTAATTCTCCTGGCTCAATATACAGTAAAGGTGGTGTGGATACACCCCAACCTAATTGAATCATTGACTTATCTAGGCTGTACAACTCATTACAATACATTGAGGTATTCACATCAATGGGGCTAATTTGTATATAAATATATAATTCCATATAAATTGTAGGTTACAGCCTACATGGAGATAATAGTCATGGGATTATCTGTATTTTCACATATTGTTTTATTTCTTATTTCAATTCAACTAGATGAATATGTTTTTTGTCATCCTTGAGGGATACATTAAACTCATTTTCTCAATATCATACCCTTTCAGTTGTATAATTCTATGCCCAAAATACTGTATCAGTCATTGGCTTTCCATGAGAATATTACGGCAGGTAAAAACCAAAACTATTGACTCTTAGGTAGATTTATCTGGTGATGATTTCACTGGTGATGCTCTCCCAGTTAATAACAATTTTTGGAAAGGTATCTCACTATAGCTCAAATGTGTGTGTGTGTGTGTCACAGAGAGAGAAAGATGTGAAATTTGCTGAAAAATTTCTCCATCAAAACTAGAAAGAAGATTCTGAGATGGTAAAAATGTACTAAAACAGCTAACAGAGAGGATTTTAAATGTTCCTATCACAAATAAATGATAAACATATGAGGTGATGATTATGATAATTAACCTGAATTGATCATTCCACAATATATACCTGTATTGAAACACTGTGCCCATAACAGTATCCCATAAAGTATTCCAATATTGTATTCCATAAATATATACAATTATTATTTGTCAATTAAAAGTAAAAGTTAAAAAGTATCAAAAGTTAGAGCCATTTTAATGTAAAAAACACCCAATGGTTCCCTCTACTGAAACCCGCTGTGTTTCTAGAAACCAAGTCCTAAGGTAAACTGTTAAAATATGAACTAAGCAGGTGTTTCTGCACACTGCTAATGATTAATGGTCACTGCCTTTGGTGAAAAATTTCAAACGAGTACAATTTGTGAAAAACGTACATGTAATGGAATTGTATTATGCAAATTCAGTGTATATATCCTTTCTGAGCTTATTTTAACTGTATATATTTTTATGTTTCTGTCCTTGGGGAATATCATGGGAGTAGTCTTTATGTAAAATTTTAATTTAATTATTTAGAATTATATGTCTGTATGATTACAATAAGACACTGCAGAAGTCAGCTGTGGCTTAAGTGTTGAGAGAACAGAGTAACAATATCTAGGGGCCAATGTAGACACTACTTAGGATGTTGACAATATAGCTTCATTAACCAAATCACATGTAGCATATGTTGTGGTCTAAGAAAGGATCGGAATAAAGTTCTTAGAGCGAAAGGAATATCAGATGCTGCAAAAACTTTAGCAAGTGTAATAGGATCTTGCATAGTTAAGATGCTACCTTGCTGTCCCTTTGAGTGTCAATAAATACGATGAAGCCCATTAACAGTGAAGAATAAAGGCAGATACAACAATTGGAATTTCTCAAAAGAAAAGGAAGGAAAAAGTTTGAACCGAAGGCATGTTATTGACATTAAAGAGATGGTGAGGTGGACATTGTTGAATTGCATTGATGATGAAATGCTTGACACGAATACATTGCACTTGGTGACCCAAAAGTTTTCCTTGCAATTGAAGGTGAGGATAGGCTTATTTGGGTGTGTACACACCATGGGCATTTCAGTCATCAACAATATATAATTCTTGGGGACCTAGGATGTGCTGAGCCTCTTTCCAGGTCCTAGAATGCAACATTGTGTGTGGGAGAGAGGGAAGGAAGGCATGGTGGGCAGACGCAGAAACACTTTCTTCACTTTGCATTTTCACATGCACCTGAAATTAACCTCTTGGAAAGATTACCTTGTAAATGTGTTGGGAAATACCAGGCAATTTTTATAAAAAGAAAATCTATTTAATTTCACAGTCTTCCTTTCTCTTTCTGTTCTAAAGTAAATATTTTCTCTTTAAAAATAAAGAATAAACAAATTACTAAATAGAAAAGGGGGTATTTTGTTGTGTTTTTAAATTTTCTTTCACAGAATAGACCAAAGTTTTAAGCATTCTGTATCACTTAGTTTCTATTAAATAGGGCTTTTCACTTTTTATTCTATGTTGTAAGAAGCCTTTCAAATATTTTTGGGCAGAAATTTGAGGAATGCACATGAAACATTAAAAACTATGGGCTTAGGAGTCAGAAAAACCAGAGTTTGTATCAGGTTTGTCACTTATTAGCTGTGTGACCATAGGCAAGTTACTAAACCACTTGGAAGTTTATTTTTTTCTTCTATAAAACAATGATATTTTAGAGGATTAAAATGTCTTACAATGCTCATTTTTATAATCTTTCTCCATTATCATCATTATTGTTATAAACATTATCTTTCACCAAGGTGAAAATATTAGTAGGAAAAAATCAAAATAAGCAAAATTTGTGCAAGTAAATATAATAATACTTAATTGTTGTGTTTAATATCCTAACGTGCTCTCATACATTATAAAAATTAAAAAAGGCTATATTTAGACAAAGTTTCCACCTTTTCTTCTTGTCTTTTCCTAGTTTGCAAATAAATAGGTAGTTAGGCAGAAAGAATGACGGTAGACTCCTTGAAACTATACATTAGATAGTATTTAAATAATTGAAAGTTGACTATGTAGAATCTTTCATGATAATTGATTTATCTTCTGTTTTTCAAATAGCTTCCCACAAGCCAGAGAGATTCTTAGCAAGTCAAATAAAATTATTTGGAAAAAAAATTATAGACAAGTTGTCTGAAAAAGTACTTGTAGTTGGTATGAGTTTTGGGGAACTATAATCATTTCATTGGTGTTTTACTATACATATCTTGAATAACTTCTGCTGAAACAGTGGAGCTTTCATGAAAATCGTGTTGAATTCTTTCAAAAGTGAAAGTTACACACTGGGACCTGTTGTGGAGTGGGGAGGGGGGAGGGATAGCATTAGGAGATTTACCTAATGTAAATGACGAGTTAATGGGTGCAGCACAACAACATGGCGCATGCATACATATGTAACAAACCTGTATGTTGTGCACATGTATCCTAGAACATAAAGTATGATAAAAAAAGTGAAAGCTCATTTCAGCTATATAATATTTTCGATATGCAATAAATATATTTTGAAAATTGAGCTTCTACAAAAAATTTTAAGTAATATCACAAAACAAACCAATAAGCCTATTAGTATACAAGTAATCCCTTTTCAGACCAAGCATTTTTTCCTCTTCAAATATTTGAGGTTGTTCACTTCATAACCTGGTTACTATGATTGGAATAATATACTAGAAAGAATGATAAGAAATTATTATATCATTACTCATCTCAATTTTGGAGCATGTGAAAAGGTACTTTGTTGTATGTGGTATAACATGTGTTATTCACGTTCAGATGTGACAGATGTCACACATGAAATTAAAAAATCAAATTTCCCACTACTGGGCATCTACTCAAAGGAAAAGAAGTCATTACATCAAAAAGACACTTACACATGAATGTTTATTGCAACACAATTGCAAAGATATGGAACCCACCTAAGTTCCCATTGACCAAGGAGCAGATAAAGAAAATGTGTTATACATATACCATAGAAAGCTACTTATTAAAAAAATGAAATAATGTCTTATGTAACAACTTGGATGGAGCTGGAGGCCATTATTCCAAGTGAAGAAACTCAGGAATGGAAAACCAAATATCATACGTTCTCACTTACAAGTGGGAGCTAAGCTATGGGCACATAAAGGATTACAGAGTGGCATAATGGACTATGGAGACTCAGAAGGTGGAGGGTGGAAGACGGGTGTGGGATAAAAAGGTACATATTGGGTATAAAGTACACTACTTGGGTGAAAGGGACACTCAAATCTCAGACTTCACTGCTAAAATATTCATCCATGTAATCAAAAGCCACTTGTTCCTCAAAAACTATTGACATTTAAAAAATCAAATTTATTGAACCACAGTATTTTACACTTAGAAAGTTATAGATCATCTAATTAAGTTCTTTCACTTTATTAATGAGAACATTGGGGAATAAAAGATTGGCTTTCTGAAAGACCAACAGCTGATTTCCTTTATTTTAAATCTGAATGAAGAGTAGTTTTGGTTACTAATATAGTGATGAACTGCAAAAATATGCACATTTATGTCATCTGTGCAATTGCAAACCCTCTTCTTATTCATGGGCCTATTTTTTGAATCTATTTATGGATATTATTTCTCTACTTTTGTGGTGATGGTGATGATGGTAAAAATAATGAGACCATAAAGACTGACAGTATAAGGATCAGCTTTACTGATTTCAATAGATCTCAATTTCCATTAGGATTTTATAACCACTAAAAAGATTCAATGACACAATTTTGACATATGTGTCCATTAGACCCACAGTGCTCCCCAAATATTCCCATCCTTCCCACCAATTCTGTTGCTACTCAAAGTGTGATCTGCACTGGGGTGACCTAGGAGCTTGTTAGAAAGCACAATCTCATGTCCTATCCCAAACGTACTGATTCAGAATCTGCATTTTAACAAGATCTCCAGGTCAATAGTGAGCGGTAGTTGCTCTAGAAAAACTTTGATGGACTCCTTGTGCCTCTTTGATAAGAAGATAGACTGGTTAATGGGGATTCTCTCAACATGACTTTAAGGTTACAAATTTCATTACGCTTTTTGTTTTTGGGCAGGCACAGACCAACGCAATCCAGACTCTTTTTGTGGCACCTCCAAAATGTTTGCTATTGCTGAGAAGGGAGGAATATTAGACTTTCATATCAGAATTTGGTGACAGTTGTATTGGTCACCATTTCATGGCTGTGTGGTGTACTCCACACTTAGAACAGAGACAGTGCACTTAATAGAAGTGGCTTTGCACTGCATGGCTGTTAAAACTTTTCCAGCAAATACTACCAGCTAAATTATAAGGGTGAATTAAAGGGTGCCCTTTATAAATAGTCACAAAAGGCCTCTGCAGCTGATTATAGTGTGGGTGTAATTTGGAGAAAGGTTTGCTGTTGGCATGAAATTATAGTACTGTTATTGGAATACAGCCAAGATCCTAACCATTTCCAGTAGCTGTATCACCACCTGCTAGTATACTGATTCGGATTTGAGTCAGAGGGATGCGTGAAGTCTAATGAGTCATCAAGTCTCCACCTAAAACACGTAATCTACCTATTCCTTTTCAAATGAGACTTGTTTGAGTCAGACCCTTGCTTATGAACTGACCTGAAGTCTTAAATGCTTTTTGCCAAATGAATTGCTTAACACAAATTGTTTAACAGTTTTTGTTCTGAATTAGTCCCAAAATTTTGTCTGGGTCTCATTTCTCCTGGGAATCCTCATACATGGAGACGAGTCCTGGTTGAGTGTGTTGGCTCACGTCTATAATCCCAACACTTTGGGTGGCTGAGGTGGCAGGATTGCTTCAGCCCAAGAGTTCGAGACCTTCCTGGGCAACAAAGCCAGACCCCATCTCCACAAAAATTTAAAAGTTAACTGGGTGTGATGGCTTGCGGTAGGAGGATTGCTTAAGTCCCGGAGGTAGAGGCTGCAGCCTTGGCTACTGGTTCGATTCTCCAGTCAAATATTTCTAGCACTAAGCCAGCCTGAGAGTCTTTGGTCTTAATTTCCTTTGACTCAGAATGACCCAGAAAATGCATCTTATCATTGCTTTCATTAACAAGTTGCTTGTCACTATGATCTGCTGTGCCTTGGGAACAGTTAGCTAGGGAGTAGTTCCCTCTTGCTAGGACTACCTTTCCTGCTAAATAGCCTTCCCATGCCCTTCCCATGCCCTGTCTGATTTAGACAGGGATTTTGAAAGTATATGTGTGTGTGTGTGTGTGTGTGTGTGTGTGTATGAAACTCTTATGTATCTTCTATAATACTAACAATAGCTACATTTATATAGAACTTACTGTGTACAAAGCATTGTTTTAGCATATATATATGTATGTGTGTGTGTGTGTGTGTATATATAATCACACACACACACACATATATATATATATATATATATATATATATACATGATCTCATTTCATTCTTACTATAACAATGATGTAGGTACTAGTATTATTTGTTTTATATGTAGGGAGACTGAGGCACAGAAATGTTAAGTACCTTGATCAAGACCATAAAGCTAAAAACGTGGGGCCAATATCCCAGGCAATAGAGATCCTAATTTCTACTGTAATTGCAGATTAGTTGATGGTACTCCTGACTTTGGTGGAGGAATCAGAGCAGAGGAATAGAAGAAACCCTGAGAATGGGGACCTCTAATTAGGGACTGGGAGGAAGACAGTCTGTAGCTTTCACAGGGACCTAAAACTGATAGGGTAGTGAAACAAAAGAGAGATAAGCAGTTCCTCCTGTCTTCTCTGGCTAAAAAGCAAGGGGAGCAGAAAGCCAAGGAGACCATGCTAGCAGGCCAAATAAGGAGCAAGTCACAAATTCCTCATTCTAAGGAAAAGATGCCAACTCCTAGGCAGGTCCACGTGGCTAGTCAATTTGGGTCTCAAGGAGACACATGCAAAAAGTTTTACCATTTGTCTGCCTTCTCTGAGCAGGAAACAACCAGACCGACCCAAAGGCAGTTGGATAGACTGCCAGCAGTTAAATGGAAGGATGTGGGCTGATGGAATCAGATCTGAAAAATCCTGTTTCAGTTGTCAATGCCCAGATGGAGGGAGGAAGCTCTTGTGGGCAGAACAGGGTGTGGACGGGTCAGCTGTAATTTCTTGGGGACTGGAGAGAAACATAACTCAGCCATTCCTACTCTCTTCTTACTTTATGCAAAATATTTCCAGCTGCGTTCATTAGATTATATAATCTTGAATATTGAGAATAAGATACAATTTCTTAAATTCAGCAATACACAAAGAATTCTTCATTAAAAGAAATCTGGTATGCTTTTAGAGATGGGAGACACAGCCATAAGAAAATATGCTACTGTAAAAGAAAATGCTTTTAATTAATACTGACATAGTGAGGACTCCTCTGGCATTGAGAACATTTAATATTAACGCAAAATGTTGTGGTCTGCCATTTCCTTTTTTCTTTAGATCATTAGCATAGCATTACAAAATTTTAAATTGTAAATTTAAAACCCATACCAAACAGCTGTGTCTTCTATTACAAAAGACAATGCACTCATACATATGTATTATGCACTTAATTAACTGTTGGATTTTCATTTTTAAAAGTTCGGATGATGTCCTGAATTTTTATAGTGATTTGGATCTCCGGCCTGTCATCAGTTTGCATATTTTGGATGGAAAAGAAGGGTTTGGGTGAGATAAGTACTCCAAAGTTTATATAATGGGAGGAACATGGCCTAAAATTAGCCTTACCACGGGATTAAAATTCACTATATGTATTAATTCCTTGTACTTATCAAAGGGTTATTTTCTCCCTTAATTTTTAAAATTATAAGTGACATGTATTTGTTTTAGAAATACATAGAAAAATATAAACAGGAAAGTTAAAATGATCTATAATCTTATTCTACTGAATTGAACTTTACAACTCTATTATGTATTTCTTTTCTATAATTTTATTGCATAAAATCTATATATTTTATAGAATTTGAATCACACCATATTGATAAATATGCATTTTTAAGTGGTATTTTAAGTGGTCAATATTTTACCATGTTATTAACTTGTCTTCACAAATATGAGTTTTCATGGCTGTATAATAATGATAATAGCTGTAGAATATTTGAGCCTTCCACTTCTATGATGAATGTAATTTGAATTATAGGGGAAGTAAGGATATGATAGAAATATATTGGAGGAGGAAAGAGAGAGGTGAGAAGTGTAAGATAAATTCTTAGAGGTAAAAGCATGAAGTAAATTATGTGTAGAAATGATTTTTTAAAAGATAAAGAAATAAGAGTATAAGCAGCCAAAAGCCATAAAATTTCCGTCTGCTTCTAAAACGAGAAACTGGAATTCAAGCAGGCAACTGATGATTTTCATTATAAGTTCCCCTAAATTACTTGATTTTTAACCATCTGCATAGATGCTTTGGTTTTTTTTTAAGTATAAATTAACTCTGGTGAAGAGTTAGACTTTAAGATTAACCTCAGAATATCACGCTGGAAGCGGTGCCACTGTGTGTGCGTATGTGTGTATGCGTGTGTGTGTCTGTGCGTGCACACTTACATGGGAAGCAGACTGGGAATACAGTCTATCAGGAATGGCAGAAGAGGGAGTAACCACCCAAGAGCAATGCCCTCTGGGATAGCATAAGGGCTTGGGGGGCTGACAGCAAGGAGCAGAAATGGAGGACAAAAGTCAAGGAGCCCTTACTCTCTATGTCATGGGTTTGCTGTAGGGTAACGTTGCCAAGAAGACCTCATCAAGTGGGATGTAAGATCCCAACAGCAAAGCGCGTTGGACCTGGAAAAAGGCCAGTTCTCCCAAATGTGATCATTATGTAGAAAAATAAGAGAGTAGTATTCTGAGCAACATGTCTGTACACCATTGATTGACACATAAGATCCCTTCATTATAAATTTTACAGGGTGCCCAAGTCATTTTGCCTTGGTGTGATTTTGTTAAAATAAATATATAGCTAAAAATAACATTTCCAAGCTGAAATATGTAGAAAGGATAAACAAAACCTTCTAGCTTTCTTGTGGCAAATTGTGAGGTAAAATAAAAATAATCTTAAATATAGTGCAAAATAGAAGGCATCACATCTTACATCATCTTCATCTTCTCCCTTCCCTTTGTTCTGTTCTAAATGGAGTTGTGCTGTTATTTCCTTTGTTTTCCATATTTGGAAGTTTAGCTAGGAGGCTAGAAAATTTGGTGAAGACATCTGATTAATTATTGAATTGTATTTATTAATATTTTGAGGTGTTTGCAATGTGCCAGGAATTAGGTTAGCTGCTGTGTAGTGGTGAATAAACCACCATCCCTACTCTCATGAAATCAGCCATTTGGTCTAAGGGCAGCTGGGAGCCATAGTAAACAATTCGGTCATGGCAGTAGGAGAACTCTGTGAACAGCTCAGACTAGCTGAAGTGGCTTCCCATAGATATTATAAAATGTTAAAATATAACCATTCCTATGGAAAGAGTAAAGGAAGAATATGTAAAGAAAAAAGAAAGAGAGAACAAAGTGGCTGGGCAGGATGCCTCACACCTGTAATCCTAGCACTTTGGGAGCCCAAGGTGGGAGGATAGCCTGAGCTCCGGAGTCCAGACCAACTTGGGCAACATAGTCGGACACTTTCTCTACAAAAAATACAAAAATTAGCCAGAACAGTGGCCTGTGCCTTTAGTCCCAGCTATTCTGGAGGTTGAAATGGGAGGATTGCTTTAGCCTAGGAAGTCAAAGCTGCAGTGAGCCATGATTATGACACTGAACTCCAGCCTGGGTAACAGAGTGAGGCCCTGTCTCAAAAAATAAATAAATAAATAAAAATAAAAAATGAAAGAAAGAAAGGAAGGAAGGAAGGAAGGAAGGAAGGAAGGAAGGAAGGAAGAAAGAAAGAAAGAAAGAAAGAAAGAAAGAAAGAAAGAAAGAAAGAAAGAAAGAAAAAGAAAGTGGAAAGAAAGAAAAAAAGGTAAAATTATTTTTCATTGTTAAAAATTCATTAGAATCCAATATATCCAGTCCTGGGTGTCCAAGTGAATTTGCTTAGAACACAGATGGTATATTTACGTTCTTCATTGATTGAGCTTCTTCAATAGAGATTTCTCTTATCTCTCTTTCTCTCCTTTTCTCCTCCAGTTAAATGGTATTTCCACAATTGTCCCCCTTATCTATCTTTGTTTCTTCTGTCTCCCTCACTCCCTTTCCTAACAGTTTCTCTACTCATTCTTTCTCCTTTTCATTGCTATTTGGATACCTTTTCTTCCTCTTCTCTCCACACTGCTTTACCAAAACTACCAGCCATTAAATGGTTTTAAAATTACATACAATCGAATTCAGCTTTAGAAGATACATGTTCTGGCCAGGTGTGGTGGCTCATGCCTGTAATCCCAGCACTTTGGGAGGCCGAGGCAGGCGGATCATGAGGTTAGGAGATTGAGACTACCCTGCCTAACATGGTGAAACCCCGTCTCTACTAAAAATACAAAAACTAACTGGGTGTGGTGGCACATGCCTGTATTCCCAGCTACTCGGGAGGCTGAGGCAGGAGAATCGCTTGAACCCAGGAGGCAGAGGTTGAGCCGAGATCTCAACTCGGCTGCATTCCAGCCTGGCAATAGAGTGAGACTCTGTCTCAAAAAAGAAAAACAAAACAAAACAAAAAGATGATCCATGTTCTGCAAACAAATGTACTTCTCTACCCATTCTGTATTCCCTTTGCTTTCAGCAACACCTCAGCAGGTCATGTTTTTTTACCTAGTGGAGTGACCAAAATCTTCATTCCTTAAAGGTCTAGGTCATTTGTAGTCTTGCCTGGATTGGGTTGTTGTAGTTTCCTATTGACCTTAATCACAGGGCATGGTAATACTAAAAGACGCCTGAAGGGATCTTCTGTATTCCACATATACCCTTCCTTACCTTCACTGTGGAGTAGTAGAGTAATTTCATCTTGATAGTCTGGGTCAAGCCAACTGTAACTCCAGCCAACCCTGTAACTCCCTTCTTAGCCTGTTGACTTAGAGGTAGGAGGAGCCCGAAGTGGCCAGGTGGCAATCTCAACTTCCAGTTTAATGGAATCATTGTTGCATCTCCTGGTGACAGCATTCCTCCTTCTGGAACTAAGACCTCTAGGTCAGCAGAACATAATGTTGTGGGAACAGGAAGCAAACATTTTGCTGGTGGGTCACTAGTGGTGATGGTGAGTGATGTCATTTCTACTTCTGCCTCTTGATTCCTGGACCCCTACGTTCTGGCTATGGGAGAAACAGTACCATATATTGGTACTGAGTGCTGATTTGGGGCATACACAGCCTTCTGGAGAACTTTGCCCCAGCTCTGGAAGGTATTGTCACCTAGTTAGCATTGTAATTGTGGCTTCAAAAGGTCATTCCACTTGCTTCAGGATGATGGGGAACATGGTAATACCAGTGAATTTCCTGAGCATCACCCCACTGCTGCACTTCTTTAGCCATAAAGTGAGTGCCTTGGTTAGAGGCACCACTATGTAGAATATCATGATGGTGAATAAGGCATTCCATGAGTCCGAGGATCGTAGCTTTGGCAGAAGCATTGCATGCAGGATAGGCAAACCCATATCTGGAGTAAGTGTCTATTCTGGTGAGGACAAACCGCTGCCCTTTCCATGATAGAAGAGGTCCAATGTAATCAGTCTGCCAGCAAGTAGCTGGGTCTGCCTCTCCCAGTTCACTGACTCAAATGTTAATCTCCTTTGGCAACACCCTCACAGACACACCCAGGATCAATACTTTGTATCCTTCAATCCAGTCAGGTTGACAGTATTAACCATCACACACATCCTTGGGATTTAGCCACTTCTTAACTTTTCCATAGGTCCGTTTTGGGACTGAAAATAATTACTTTGCAAAACATATTCCCAGACTATAGGTAATGGATAGGATACATAATCACAATTACTCTCAGAGATTTCTTTTTATAGTTCTATTATCTACTGATTTTGGTTGAATGTCTAAAATTTGGATAATGTTTGAGACATCTGGTTTGTTTTTTCTTTTCTGCTATGCATATACTTGAAGGGGTCTATACACTTTCTAACACAGGTGTACTGTTTTAATGAACCTGGGTGTCAGCATTCCAGGACAATAACAGAAGCCATACTTGCTCAGGCCTGAATCAGTCAAAACAGTGATTAACACAGCTTTTGAACCAGCTGGGTATTTGAGCTTTTCCTAAACACTTGGATAAGAATAATAGTAGGGGAAGCAGATATATCTGCTGTTCTTAATGCCTTTTGCATGTTTGATGAGCTTAAATTTGGAGTTGGTTTCAGAAGGAAGAATGAGATGAAGTAGAAAGTACTATCCCAGCTGTAGTATAAAACTTTATATCCTAAAAATGGAACACAGAAATAAATGAAAGCAAAACAAACAAATAAAACCCAAAAACTGAACACAGTGTGCCATGAAACTCAAAATGTATCTACAATAGCACAATCATAACACATTTAAAGATATGTAAGTAGTAACTGTAAAATTGAAGAGAACATAAATCTGAAATCATTATTTGCTTGTAAGAAGTATCTACAAAACCAAAATTTATTTCAGTTCTTCTGTTACATTTCCAGATGGCTATAGAAAATTTTCTGAAGGGGTAAGGTCTTGAAATATAATAGGTTAGGGTGATAGAAATCAGCCTCCCTATCGTTTTAATTTGTTCATGCCATTTTGCAGGGTTTCTTGTAAGGCTGGGATTCTGAAATTCGTATAAGGTCAACTCATTGAATTTTGACATAAAATTTGGAATAGATTCAAGGAGCAAGCACTGTTAAGGTACAACTCTCTGTCTGATTTTTTAAATTGTTCATAAATTTGTCAGTATGCCTGTTCATTCATTCAACAAATATTAGCTGAACGCTAACTACGTAAAGCATTATTCTAGCTGTTTGGGATATAGTAATGAATAAACAGAAAAAAATGGTCCCCACTCTTCTGAGCAGAATTCTAGTGGGTGGTCATAGACAACAAACAAGGTAAATAATTAGAGTTTACCAGACAGTTTCTATGGAGAAAAATGAACAGGGAAGAGGGGTAGATTATAAGGAAGCAGGTAAAATTTTTTGATGATGTGATCTCAAGACTTTATTCAGAAGCTATCAGTTAAGTAAAGACCTAAAGAAATTGAGGGAGGGAACCCTGGAGATACCTAAAGGAAGAATTTTTGAGCAAGGGAAGGACTGAGGAGAGATCTGGAGGTGTGGAGGTGAGAGTGTGACAGCAAGGAAGCCATTGCGGCTGTGGTGGAGAGGCAGGGGAGAGGTCAGAGAGGAATTGTAGATGACAGAACCCTAATGTGTGGGCCCTTTGATGTCAATACGAGTACTTTGGCTTTTACTCTGAATGAGATGCGAAGCTAATGGAGAGTTTACTGAACTATGTGACTTACAACATAAGTATGGAAGACATATATTATATGAAATAGTAATCTTAGGCCAGATGTGGTGGTTAAAATTAAAATTAATCAAAAATGAAACATATTAATATTCAGTTCTTCACTCACACTAACCACATATCAAGTGGTTAATAGCCAAATGTGGCTATTTGCTACAATATTGGGCAGCATGGATATAAAATACATTCATTATTGCAGAAATTTTATGGACAGTGCTATTGTAGACCAATCATATCATTTATTTATTAATTCTACAGAAAGCATGCCGGTAAAAATTGCTAGATATCGTATTAGGATATATATATATATATATATCTCAAATATATATATTTGATACATATATATGTATATATCTTGAAAAAAAAGGAAAGAAATTCAGAAGTTAAAGAAGCTGCCAAGATCACACTTGATATATGAAAAGCAACTTGATATATGAAAAGTAAAGGTAGATTAACTGTAGGCAGAAAAAAACAAGTTACTCATAAAAATGAGGCTAATTGCCATAAATATGGAAGATACGGACTTTTCCTTACATGTCTTTCAGTCTTGAAAAGAAAATGAGACACATAATTATAGTCACAGAATTATTACTGAAACATGTTCAGGGTATAGGTTGCAAAGGATAGAGTCAATTATTCAGGCTCCTCGGTTATTCACGAGGAGAGGAGTTATTCTGAAAATGAGTTGAGAACATGAGTTATTGTCACACGATGAGTAAGTAAGAGTATTTCAGGTGAAGAGATCAGGTTAGTAGAGATAGTAGTACTCCATAACTACCATAATAAACCTTATGTCTATGATTCCTTATTTAATTCTTGCAATAATTTTGAGACAGCAGTGTTGATATTTCAGGCCTGGGGTAGTGGCTCACATCTGTAACCTCAATATGGCTTCAAATTATATAAAGCAACTGACAAAAATGTCAAGAGATAAACTAACAATTAAGGTTGAAGATATCAACCTACGCTTCTCAGGAAGAGATAGAATAAAATAGACAGAAAATGAAGTGGAGATTACTAGAAATCTGTTCAATTAAAGGTTTGAGTTATTATGTATATAATATATATTCCATGGTCAATAAACAGAATATATTTAAGCATATGCTGAATATTTACTAAAATAGTTCATTAGAAAATAATGTCATGGAAAAATGCCCCACGTTCATGGATTGAAAGTCTTAATAATGTTGAGATGGCAATTATTTTCAAAGTAATCTACAGACACAATGTAATACCCATTAAAATTCCAGTGCCCCCCTTTTCTTCCCAAAATGGAAAAGCTAACCCTAAAATTCATATGGAATTACAAGGGGCTCTAAATAGCCAAACACTACTGAGAAAGAAAAAGAACTTTGGAGGACTCATGCTTTCTAATGTCAAAACTAATGGCAAGGCTACAGTAACCATAACAGTGTGGTACTGGCAAAATGACAGACGTATAGGCGAACAGAATAGAATTAAGAGTCCTGAAATAAACCCAAACACCTATGGCCAAGTAACTTTTGACAAGGTGCTAAGCTCTTCAATGAGAAAAAAGATAGTCTCTTCAACAAATGGTGCTGGAACAACTGGATAACCATGCAAAATAGTACATTTGAACTGTTCCTTTACTGCATATATAAAAATTAACTCAAAATGGATCAATCTAAATATAAGAGTTAAGACTACAAAATCATTAGAAGAAAACATAAGGGTAAATCTTGATGACCTCAGATTTGGCAATAGATTTTTAGATTTGACACCAAAATCACAAGCAATAAAGAATAAATAGATGGATTTGACCTCATAAAAATTAAAAATGTTTGTGCACCAAAGGACCTCATCAAGAAAGTGAAAAGACAACCCACAGAATCACAGAAAACACTTGCAAATCATATATCTGATAAGGAATTAGTATGGAGAATATATACTAGGTTGGTGCAAAAGTTATTCCAGTTTTTGCCACTAAGAGTAATGGCAAAACTGCAACTACTTTTGCACCAATCTAATGAAAACAACTCAAGAAGAAAAATATGGACAATTCAATAAAAATAATGGGTAGAGGACATGAATATACATTTTTTCAAAGAAAATGTACAATTGGCAATGAGCACAAGAAATGATGTTCAACATAAATGGTAATTAAAGATATGCAAATCAGTACTACAATGAGATATCACTTCATACCTACTGTGATGGGTATAACTAAACAGCCAAATATGGCAAGTATTGTGGAGAATGCAGAACTTTTGTACATGGGTGGGGACGTAAAATGATGCAGCTACTGTGGGAAACAATTTGGTGGTGCCTCAAAAAGTTACATATGTAAATACCATATGACCCTGCAATTTCATTTTAAGTGTATGCCCAGGAGGAATAAAATAATATGTCCACACAGAAACTTTCATACATTATTCATAATCGCCAAAAGGTAGAAAAATGATTAAGAACTCCACTGAGAGATGAATGGATAAATTGTGGTCCGTATATGCTATAGAATATTATTCATTCATAAAAGGTAATGAAGCACTGATGGCTGCTAAAATTTGGATGAACCACAAAAACATGCTAAGGAAAAGAAGCCATGCATGAAACCATTCCTTTCATATGAAATATCCAGGACAGGTAAATTCATAGAGACAGCAAGCAGATTAGTAGTTGCCAGAGGATGAGAGGAGAGTTGAGGGGGAGTTTTTAATGGATAAAGAGTATTGTTTTGGGATGAAGAAAGGTTTTGAAACTGGAGAGCCATGGTCTTGCACAACATTGTGAATGGGCTAAATGTCACTGAACTATACATTTTAAAATGCTTAATTGTATGCTATTTGAGTTTCATCTCATTTTTAAAAAACCCTAGAAAGAGAGGAAGAGGAGAAAAAGTATTATAATGAAAATTTCAATTCATTCCATAGAATAAAAATTTTAACTCTATATTCTTTAATTTAGTGTAGTAAAATTATAAATTAAAAACCAAGATGTTGGGCGGGCACGGTGGCTCATGCCTGTAATCCCAGCACTTTGGAAGTCTGAATGTAATGGGCGGATCACCAGGTCAGGAGTTCAAGACAAGCTTGGCTAAGATTGTGAAACCCCATCTCTACTAAAAATACAAAAATTAGTCGGGTGTGGTGGTGGGTGCCTGTAGTCCCAGCTACTTGGGAGGGTGACGCAGGAGAATTGCTTGAACCTGGGAGTTGGAGGTTGCAGTGAGCTGAGATTGTGCCACTGCACTCAAGCCTGGGTGACACAGTGAGACTCCATCTCAAAAACAACAACAACAACAACAACAAAATGTAGCCAAACATTCAATCCATTTGAAAACTAAATAGCATAATTTTAAATAACCACTGTGCTTAAAATAATAAAGGGGATCAACAAATATTATAATTTATTTAAATTATTTAATTTAGTTTACACTATTTGTAATACTTAAGGCACTACTTGTCAAAATTTGAAAGACAAAGCTAAAGTACTACTTAGAGGGAAGTGTACTGTTTTATAAATTTTCAAATAAATTTATAAGTATATTTTTGTCTAAACAAGTAAAGGAAAGAACAAACCAAGGATTCAACATAAGAAGCTGGAAAAAGAACATAACAAAAGAAATAAATAACATAAACAACAACAATAATAAATTATATAATAAAAATAGAAAAGATAAATAAAATACAGAAAAGCAGCAAAAATAGAGAAGTGAAACAAAACCAAAAACAGTAGTCTTTGAAAAGAATTCTGAGGTAATATTGGGGAGATTGGAGAAAAGTAAAACACCATCTCTATGTTCTCCCCCACTCTTCATTAAATACTCCAGTGTTTCCTAGTTTTACTTTTCTTGCCATTTCCTCGTATCTTTCTTCTGTACCCTTGCTTCTAAACTGTGAGAAATTTCCAATAAGCTTAGACTTCTGAAAAACGTTCATAGAAAGGAAAAAGAGCAGAGCCCATAGTATTTATTTATTTAGGCCATAATATTTATACCTGTTTCCCCTGCTTCCTTCCCTCCTTTTCTCCCTCCTTTCAGACTTTGTTCTTAAAAGTCACCTGTATTTATGTTTTAATTTTTGTTATTTATGGTGGACAACTTGCTTGCTATCACAGGGCACTGTATTTCTCATATCCTGAGCTCTATAGAAATAATATAAAAAGCAATGAGTAAAGTATATTTTTACTGTTAACATTTTGAACAAAGAGTCAGATTATAAATCATGATTTTGATAGGGTAAAGAAAAATGATCCTAAACTTCACTGCCTTTATAAATGGGCACGCACGTCACTGAGTTAAGCTTGACTAGTTTTATGATGCAGTTTGAAGTCAGAAAAGATTGTAAGCAGGTTTCTAACCCTTTTTTTAAAAGTTGGCTTTGCATATGAGTGGCTCCTAATGCTAGATCATTTCCAATGGTCACACACTGTGTATTACTTTTTTAAAGACAGAAATCATAACCCTTTTATAAGAAGTAACCACTCTTACTCCTTGAGAACAGCAAAAAAAAAAAAAACTGGAGGTAAAACTAGGCTGAAATATTAATTATGTGTATGTTTTGAGTAGTAATACATTTTTTCAACCATTTCTCCTGTTACTGTGAAGAAAGAGACCAGTTCCTGCTCAACTGATTGGATTCACCACGCAGCCCCAGCCTGTGGTTTCAACTACTCATTGTGTAGCACAACCATTTCCAGAACATAATATGTCTATTCTCTCTTGGGCCTATTTTAATTTCCTGGGCGTGAACAAACTATTGGAAGTGCCTCTTTGTCATGAATAAAGTTCTTTGTCATGAATAAACCTCTAGGATTCTTATGAGAGGGGAGAACGCTGGGAAAATCAGCAAGAATTGGCTTCTTTCACATCTATTAGGCTTCTCCTAACAGTTCTTTCTCATCTGCTTCTGTCTTCAGTAGAACTTGCAGCTAAATTTATTGATATTTTCCCCTACCATAACCCCAAGCTCACCCTGACAACCCGGAGACCCAAGCCTGCCTCTAGTCCTTAGGAACTAAGGCCAATAAAGGAAGTGTATCTGTAGTCTCGGGTTTATCCCCTAGCAGAGAATTGGAATGAAATCCTGATTCCCCAGCTCAGTAACAGCTACTGGGCGCTCTTTCACTTCAATTTCCCTCCAGTTCTCTGAACTTAACTGATATGAAGGTGTTTAGTATCTGACCAGCATCCTTTGGCTCTCCCTCCTTGTATTCATGTACCTCTCATCTTCTAATGCAGTAATTAATTTTACACAGATATGCTGAGCACTTCCTTTTTTCCAGTCAATCTTTCACTTTCCTGAAGAGAGCAACAGACTCAACAAATTCCCTGCTCTTAGAGATCTTAGTAGAAGAAAAAGAAACAAATAAATCTATTACACAAGTTCTGGTGGACATAAGTTGATCTAGTTTAGATATGTGTCCCCACCCAAATTGATGTTGAAAATATAATACCTAATGCTGGAGGCTCGGCCTGGTGGGAGATGTTTAGATTATGGGGGTGGATCCCTCATGTCTTGGTGCTGTTTTCAGGATAGTGAATGAGTTCTCAAGAGATAGGTGTGTGGCATCTCCCCTCAACTCTCTCTCTCTCTCTCTCTTTCTTGTTCCTGCTTTTGCATTTTACATGCCAGCTTCACCTTCTGCCATGATTAGAAGCTTCCTGAGGGATCCCCAGAAGTGGATACCACTATACTTCTGTACAGTCTCCAGAACCATGAGCCAAGTAAACCTCTTTTCTTGTAAATTACCCAGTCTCAGGTAATTCCTTATAGCATTGCAAGAATGGCCTAACACACAAGTATTATGAAGAAAAATAAAACAATAAACCAGCATGAACTGAGGAGGCCAATGTGGCTAGAGAAGGTTGGATGACATGCGGAATGGGTGAGGTAGGCAAGGGCCAGGTTCTGTAGGATCCTTGCAGGCTATGATGAAGAGTGTACATTTTATTATGATTGTTATGGGAAGTCATTGAATGGTTTTGAGCCAGGATATGACATGATCATTCCTACATTTTAAAGGACCTTTCTGCTTTATGAACAATAAACTGCAGCAGGACAAAAGTGGAAGCACAGAGACCAGTAAGTTAAAATGCGATTGCTATGGTCAAGATAAGAAATACTGATGACTCATTTAGTACATGATAAATGATCAGAATTGAAATACACATATGAAAGGGATAGTTCCTTGTAATTCTTGATTCTGTTCCTTGATTGCTGAACTTAACTCCATGGGGGTAATTTGTGAAGCTATTGGTACTTGAACTTTCTAGTTGCCCTTGCCATCAGCAATTTTTCAACCTCTTTAACCTCTACCTACAAACGCTTCCTAATTTTTCCTAGTGATAACAGTAGTCTACTTTTAGACTTGAACCTTTTGATGGCCCTCTCTAGTAACAAACTTGCAGCTTCTTTGATCCTGGACTGCAACTATCCAATACTTTTCACCTGTGAGGGAGTCTCTTCTTGGTCTCTACTCACCTTATCTTCCCGCTGGCCCTGAGTTTCAGAAGTCTTTGTGGGCTTTCTAGTGAGCCTGTGAACTCATGGAAGCCATCTAAAACCTTGACCTGTGTGGGAAATGTTGTAAAATAGTGACTAAGTGTAATAAGATAAATCTGAATTTGCTGTATGTTTTTCCTTTTACGTGTTTAAAAATATTTCTTCTTTCCCTGCTTTTACTTGGTTTCCATGTGTGGAATACAATTCCTTATTCTCAGTCAAAAATAAATAGCATGTCTAAAGAAAAGATAAAATAATTGGATCAAAAGATAATTGAAAAAAAATAGTGAGCAGAAGCAGATTAGTCAATGATTCAGTTGGTGCAAATATTAGAAATACAATAAATGAATTTGTAAAATAATTTTTTGTTCAAGTAATTAAAGTCAATATTGAGCTTTTTGGCAAAAAATTTGATACCATTAAAAAAGAACCAAATGGAAATTCTAGACTTAAAAAAAGTATAAAATGACTGAAATTAAGAAATCAGGGACCAGCCTGGGCAAGAGAGTGAGACCCAGTTTCGACAAAAAATAAAAAAAATTAGCTGGGTATGGTGGTGCACACCTGTAGTCCCAGCTACTGGGGAGGCTGGGATGGAAGGATTACTTGAGCCCATGAAGTTGAGGCTGCAGTGAGCTGTGATCATACCACTGCATTCCAGCCTAGATCACAGAGCAAAAAGTCTCCAAAAAAGCAGTGGATAGGTTTAACAGCATATTAGACCCAACTGAAGAAAATGTACATAAATCGTGTCTAATTTCCTTGTCAAGAAACGGATGTTTTAAAAAATGATTTTTAGTAATTAAGATTGAAGTTTGGATTCTCATACATACAAATTTAACATACGCACAAATTTAAGCACATTTTTCTGAATTTCTTTCCATTTTTTTCCTTTTTTTTTTTTTTTTTTAGAAATCAATTCTCAAATCCTTTGGGAATTATGTGGGCAAAGAAAATAACAATGTCATTAAGTTTTTCTTCTAATAGCCAGGAAATTTTGTCTATATATACTATTATAATAATATAATCACTATTCTAAATAATAACAAGAACTATTGACTCACAAATGCCTCTGAATTTTTTTGGTTTTCCTTATTGCTATTGTCAAATATCATACATAAATCATTACTATAAAGTCCTCTTTTTCTTCCTTTTAGTCTTTCTTAATTCAAACCTTTCTTCACATAGCTGCCAAAATGATCTTTCTAAACTGCAAGTTTGATTGTAACATTCCCAGGCTCATCTAGATCCTCTCAAATTATTTCTCCATAATCTCCTTCATCTCTCCTGTTTTCTTCTCTTTTCCCTCTGTTATTGCCATGAGCGATTCTCATGTCCTCTATCTCAAGTCTTGCTTTTACATAACCCAGTTTTCTCTCAACTCCAAACTTGGTTAAAGCACTTGAATATTTGTCAGGTATAGTTGTTGAATGGAGAGCTGAGAGCCATATTTGAGGAAGCAAGACACATTCAGGAATCGATGGGGGTAGTATAGGCAGGAATGGAAGCCCTTGCACTGCTATTCTAAGGAGGAAAGTTCTGGGGGGGAAAAAAAAAAAACCGAGAAAACAAAAGGCAAGAATTGTGTGAAGTAAATTGCAACATGAGTTTAAATTTCATTAAATCTCCATGTGAGACTTGAAGAAAATTAAATAAATAAATTAGTAGTGGGATGCACAATATCCTTATACTGTAGGTACTTAGTCCCAAATCACATTTATCCTAGATTACTAGAATAAAAATTGTATAGTGTTAAAAATGTCAAAAAGTAAAAATTTTCAACTAAATTTGACTTTAAAATTATTTCCTACTTTATTTCTGATATTCAGAAACTCTATTTGCTAAGTCACTAACTCAGCTTTTCAGACAACAACTATAAGTCAACAATTAGTTCATTGGTCTAATCAATTATTCTCATGCCAAAGATCATGTCATCCAGTTTTCAAAATTGTGTTTTTCTGTTGATCCAAAAAACGTGCATGATTCCCTTATTGGAAGGGCAATTGGAGTAGATGTGTTCCACATACCTTGGTAACAGATGCTGTCTCCACGTTCTGCAAATTCCTTGAATCATTTAAAGTAAACTTGGTGTCCAGGATGGTAAAATATTTCAGCCAAACATCCATCCAAGAGCCAGCTGTTTATGCACTTAGAAAAAGATGCCATTCAGAGTCTTTTTTTTTTTTTTTTTTTCAGTTACAGGATTCTATAGCAAGCTTTATAAATGCTACAAATATTTACTTTTCTTTCAGAATAGGAAACAGATTGCCCACAAATTTACTCAGCATTTTATGTTTCTCTTTGCTTTTCTTTGATGAAGAATAAATGTTGTTTGAATTGGAGCAGAGTAAATCTTGGTAGAGTTTTGGGCATTGGAAATCTGTAAAGCCACCCCTGTAATGATGTTGAAGAGATCATATTTTTTGGATACTTCTGTTTAACTGTTTGGATTTTTTCCTGAAAGTCTTTTATTAAAACCCTTCTTAAAGTTTTCTTTCATTCTGATTTCCCAGTTTGGATCACTGTTACTTGCTCTGGTGAAGCAAAAGAAATGCAAAAGTGGATTATATGTCATTTTGCCCCGAAAAATGTGAGTTCTACCACTCTAAAAAAAATCTTATTCTTAATTTTTTTTTGACAAAACGAGAGGAACAGAAATAGAATAATACAGGACCAAGTGTCAGCAATATGTTAATTTTCACTGACTGCTGATGATATTGGCTTTTTGTGTCACTCTGACTCAAAGCCCATTTTAAAATTTAATGTAACTATTATAAGTGTCTTAAAATATGTCATTTGCGCCATATGACTCAGAAAAGAATGACTTTGCAGGATATATGCCAAGGGTGAATGCCTGCATAGGAAAGCAAGCTCATAATCATGAAAATCATTAATATATTTTTTGAATCAAAACACATTTTCCCATTCAAACTATTATTATCCTGAATAAGATGCTCCTAATCTCTCATTTAACTATCACAATAACTCTGATTGGTCTCTCTTCCTCAATTGTACATTCACCTTTTCCACCACCTCACTTTCAATAGAGGAAACACTAAACCAATAATAGTCAAGTGAGGAAGATACTACTACGGGCCTATCCAGATTTTGGGGGGCAATTCTGAGTTTTCTAGCTACAATTCATTTCTTTTCTCCCTCTAAGAAAGCAAATCAGAATACAATCTAGTGAGAGTGTTACTATCCCAATAATTGTACTAATTTCTTTGTGGTTAATTTGATTTTTTTAATCATGGAAGTATGATTTATATACAACAATATTCACCAGTTTTAAGAATTACAACTTCATGAGTTAGGACAAACAAACACAGTCATATAAACACCACCACAATCATGATATGAAACAAGCTTGTCCAACCCCCAGCCCAGGATGGCTTTGAATGAGGCCCTACACAAATTCATGACATTATGAGATTTTTTTGGGGGGGATTTTTTTTTTTTTTTTTTAGTTCATCAACTATCATTAGTGTTATGTATTTTATGTGTGGCCCAAGACAATTTTTCCTTCTTCCGATGTGGCCCAGGGAAACCAAAAGATTGGATATGCCTGAATTATAAAACATTTCTTTGACTCCAAAAAGTCCTTTGCCTTTCATTTCCTGGCCTCAACCCCTTTCCTCTGACAAACACTGATTTCCGTGTCTTATAATAGGTTTATCTTTTCTAGAATTCATAAAATTGATCCCTAGAGCACATATTTCTTTATGTATGACTTCTTATTTAATAATTTAGAGATTCACCCATGTTGTTTTATTAGTATTTCATTCTTTTATGTTGCTGAGTAATATTTTTAATGGATATACCAACTTTGTTTTTACATTTCAGTTGATAGACTTTTTTTGGCCATTACATAATTGTCCAGTTTTTGGCCATTATGAATACAACTACTTTGAATATTATCGAGTACAAATGTCTCAGGGGGAACATAGGTTTTCATATCTCTTGGGTAAATATCTAGGAGTGGAACTGTGGTTGTATGGTAAATGTAGGTTTAAATGTATTAGAAACTTATAAACTGTTTTCAAAGTTTCATTTTATGTTCACACAAACAGTATATGAGAGTTCAAATTTCTTAGTATTTTTATCAACACTTGTTATATGACTTTTTGTTTATAGCCTTTTTGGTGGTTATCTAGACATATAGCACTGTGGTTTTAATTTGCATTTCCCTAGTGACAAGTAATATGGAACATCTTTCATGTGCTTATCATTCTTCTATTTTTTTGTTAAGTATCTGTTGTGTGCATTCTGGACCTAAGACACCAGTCTTTCAGTCATTCTTTCTTTTTCTTCTCTGGTGTATATGTACCACATTTTCTTTATCCAATCCATTGCTGATAGGCACTTAGGTTGATTCCATGTCTTTGAGTGAATAGTGCTGTAACGAACATCTGGGTGCAGGAGTCTTTTTGGCAGAACAATTTATTTTCTTTTGGATATATACCCAATAATAGAACTGCTAAGTCAAGTGATAGGTCTGTTTACAGTTCTGTGAAAAATCGCCAAATTGCTTTCCACAGTGGCTGAAGCAATTTACATTGCCATGTGGTCATATCGACCTATTTTCTACCTGTAAAAGTTGGGGACTTCAACAGCCTTCTTTAATTTTATATCCATCCTCTCTTTGTCCCTTTCAGAACCTCAGGCCCAGAGGGTGGAGCCAGGAGCCACAGAGGATTATTCACAGACCTTGAAACCTAATGGAGTTTACCCAGTTAAATTTTGAGGGAACTGAGATTCAGGGAGGTCACATTGCTATAAAAATAGAAAAATGAGTCTCACTATAAAATCAATATACTTTTTCCTTTATCTTACTGCTTTTTGGGTATGATGGGTTATATAGTATATTTTTTTGATAAAAGGGAACGTATTAGTTCACTAGGAGAATAAAGTATTTTCTGGGTAATAGTATCTGAGAGGAAATTATGCTTTTATGGAGAATATTGAATAATGATTAAAATATATTCAACAATGGTTTGATATAAGATACAGAAAATTTATTCATTTCTTAAAATTTCAACTTTAATAAATTATGACATTAATATGTGTCTAAATGAAAATCTTTATACTAAGCAGATGAGAAGTATAAATATAGCTTTTGGGTTAGATAAGTCTATATAAGACAGATCTAGGGGGACATATTTGTAATGTCCATTAAAAAATGCCAAGATATATTGCCCAAAGCAATCTACAGATTCAGTGCTATTCCTATCAAGCTATCAATTTCATTTTTCACGGAACGAGAAAAAACTATTCTAAAATTCATATGGAACCAAAAAAGAGCCCAAATAGCCAAAGCAGTCCTAAACAAAAAGAACAAAGCCAGATACAGTACATTCCCAAAGTACACTATAAAGCCATAGTAACCAAAACAGCAAGTACTGGTACAAAAACAGACATGGAGACCAATGGAACTGAATAGAGCACTCAGAAATAATGCTGCACACCTGCAGCCATGTGATCTTCAAGAAAGTCAACAAAAGCAGCAATTTGGAAAAGAGGCCCTGATCAATAAATGGTGCTGGGATAGCTGGCTACCCATATGCAGAAGAATGAAACTAGACCCCTATTTTTCACTAGATATACAAATTAACTGGATGGATTGAAGATTTCAATGTAAGACCTCAAACTATAAGAATCCTAGAAGAAAACCTAGGAAACACCATTCTGGACACTGGCCTTGGGAAAGAATTTATGACTAAGTCCTCAAAAGCAATGACATCAACAACAACAAAATTGACAAGTGGGATCTAATTAAACTAAAGAGCTTCTGCACAGCAAAAGAAACTGTCAACAGAGTAAACAGACAACTTACAGAATGGAATAAGATATTAGCAAATACAAATCCTACAAAAGTCTAATATCTAGAATCAGTAAGGAACTTAAACAATTGCACAAGCAAAAAACAAATAACTCCATTTAAAAATGGACAAAAAACATGAACAGACACTTCTCAAAAGACATACAAGCAGCCAACAAACATTTGAAAAAATGCTCAACATTATCAGAGAAATGCAAATCAAAACCACAATGAAATACCATATCACACTGGTCAGAATGGCTATTACTGAAAAGTCAAAAAAATAGATACTGGTGAGATTGTGAAGTAAAGAGCACACTTATACACAGTTGGAGGGAATGTAAATTAGTTTAGCCACTGTGGAAAGCAGTTTGGAGATTTTTCAAATAACTCAAACCGGATCTAGCATTTGAGCCAGCAATCCCATTACTGGGTATATATTCAAAAGAAAATAAATTTTTCTACCCAAAAGATGCATTCACACATTAAATACAGTACTATTCACAATAGCAAAGACATGGAATCAACCTTGGTGCCCATCAATGGTGGATTGGATAAATAAAATGTGATATATACACACTATAGAATATGACACATCCATAAAAAAGAATGAAATCAAATCCTTTGCAGCAACATGGATGCAGCTAGAGGGCCTTATCCTTTTACTTACCATTAATTTGCTATGGATAGTACTTTGGTAATTCTTATAAAAATTTCTTCTATGTAACTCTGAGAACTATCTTCTGATGATCAACTATTTATATAGGGAGTCTAAATTTCAGATTATAGTAATACTATTTCAGTGCAATAGCTGATATTTATCTAGTACTTACTATGCTAAGTACATTATTTCATTAGATTCCCATATAGTCTATGAGATGAATACTATTACATCAATTTTAAAGATTAGGAAAATGAAGTTTGAAGAAAGTAAGCACAAATTTACATAACTGCTAAGAGATGGAGAGGAGACTTATGTTTCTGTCGGATTTCAGAGCCCACAGTGCCACTCCCATATGGTTCGTTTTTTTTTTTTTTTTTTTTTGGAGACGGAGTCTCACGGTGTTACCTCAGACCAGAGTGCAATGGTATGATATCGGCTCACTGCATCCTCTGCTTCCCAGATTCAAGTGATTCTCCTACCTCAGCCTCCCCAGTAGCTGGTATTACAGGCGCCAGTCACCATGCCTGGCTAATTTTTGTATTTTAGTACAGGCAGGGTTTCACCATGTTGGCCAGGCTGATCTTAAACTCCTGACCTCAAGTGATCCTCCTGCCTCAGCCTCCCAATGTGCTAGGATTACAGGTGTAAGCCACTGTGCCTGGCTACTCCCAAATGGTTCTGATGCCTTAAGTGGAACTACCATTGATTGAGTCAACACATATTCATATTATGCTGACTCTATCCCAGGTACTGAAAAGGACACTAAGATGCAAAGGTGATTCCAACAGACATGGTACCTGTCTATGGATTGTTCAATCTAAACACAAATGATAGCCATGGAATGCTCCAATTCAAAGCAAAGTGTTTTGAGTAAAACTGTTTAAAACACTAGTAACTACGTTATCAAGATTAATTCACTTTAAAACAAAACAAAACAAAACAAAAAAAAAACTTCCTTGATTTCAATCTGGGAACAAAAAAGGAAAGGAAAAAGAATTCTGAGTCATTGGTAGATTTGTTTATAAATGTTTTCCTTTTTTCTGTTGGAAAGCTCAGAGTTAAAGAGTGGACAAGATAAATAACATTTTTTCAACTCTTCCATTTTCTAAATAAAACACTGCCACTATACATTGGAGTACGGGATATTATTTCCATTTTAAAGATAAGTAAACTGACTCAAATACATAGAAAATAGGATTTAGTAAACGTGATTTATTTAGAACGTGATCTCAGATCAACAGAGGTGAGAAAAACAGGAAAGGGCAAAGAAAAAATGCTGATTAAGAGTGTAGTCTCAGCTGGAGACGCTCTTAACTCTGCATGGAGACACTTAGGAGGACAAGTTGCACCACGGGGTTAGTCCGTCACGGGGTTAGTCCGTCACGGGATTAGTCCATCCAAAAGCAAGGAGGCAGTCTTTGGTACCCCTGTGCCAGTCAATATTCATTAAAGGGCAGCCTTTCAAGGAAGAGAGAGCTAGCTGCTGAACGCTAACAGTCAAATCTCAAAGCAGCTGGAAGAGAAATGCACAAGCAGGTAAGGGGGTTCTGCACAGGGGACATACACCATCCACTATTCATTTATATTTTAGTGCACCTACAGTCTATAGTTGGGTACCGAATACCGTCAGTTGAGTTGCTTTGAATTCACACTTGTGTATTCCCCAGGCTTAATTAAGAGCACGTGGTGAATAGGAGATGGTAATGACTCGGTTTAAGATTACCTAAAGGCTCAATACCTAGTGGGCCAGAAAGCTGTTTTGTGAAAAGATAAAGGTTAGATTTTGCCTTTGGTCAGTTATTTGGAATTATACACAACACCTTACTTTTCCAGTCTTTTAGTTAACACCTACTATAAAAATGCTGCCTAATATAATTGCAAAGATAAAGCCTATGTAAACTGTAGTTTTATATGACTTGTTTACTCCTAATTATTGTGTTGTCTGTCAGTGTGGAGTTACCAGGTGGTGTGGGCAGTCACCTAGAGGTTTTTCCGTCTGAAAAAGATTGCTTTAAGAACATGGTGTTTTGGATTCTCTCACTATATTTTTTTTTTATTCTTTATCACTGAAGAAAGAATGAGGCCTACAGTAGTGTGTAGAACACCTTATTATAATAAATCATTTACACACACCTTTTATCTAAAGACAACATTCAATAAATGTGAATTGAATCAAACCTGTTGGGCTGGGATAAAAGATGGTAAATCCAACAACGTGATTCTCTCAGATAGATGCCACAATACACGTTCCTGAATATGTTGGTGCATTTAGTGAAAGTGTTTTGTTTTTTCCTAATAAGGCTTTTTTGCTTCAGGAAACACAAAAATGCAGATATTTTTGTTGTTTTCCTTCTGATTTGCTTCTCTCTGGTTATGCTTATACTAACTACCGAAATAACAGAGTTCAATACCCAGACAACTGGTTGAATGTTAAATACAGTATGTCTCTGCCACCACTGTGTATATGAAGGGGTATCAGTGTTTTATTTGAAACAGTACGTCACTTTGGGTTTTATCCTATGATTATCTAAATTAGAGTCTATATTTAACTGCAATGACAACAGCCATCGCAACCCATGGTTTAGTAAAGCCAAGGATAACTTTAAAAATCACAGATGAAAGAGATCTGAGGTTCCCTCTTATGTACACTCTTACATGGTTTTGTTTACCAGACATATTTTAGAGAAATATGAGTATTTCATCCAGAATAGAATGCACAATTATAATTCAGAAGGAAAACATGAAATGAAAGTAAAAAGAATGAGAAAGGCATTTGAAAGCAAATAAGAATTCTAGTATAAAAATATGTTGTAAGATGTTTGAAAAATATTTAAATCATTAAATGGATTTCATTTCTAACAAAGAAATTAAGAAATTAGACAACTAATGACAACAAATAAAGTTTCATTTCATGGGCCTTTAAGAAACCATAATTTATTTATAGACATTTGGAAGCAGTAAGTATATTCTTTTGACCATAGGCACCAGTCTTAAAACCATCACATCTCTTTCAGTCTTCATATTGGCATTGACAAGAGTTTCAGTGTAGTTCTTAATTGAAGATTAAGAATACTTTGAAAATATAAAACAAATGTATATATTTTTAATGTATCATTTGGGGCCTTAATCATTGAAGAAATCATAGAGAAGTTTGTCGCCAGGGACAAGGGGAATATACCACACATTTACAGGAAACAAAAAGGTAAGAATAAGTTTTATAATTTTATTCTTTAGAGGTAATGAAAAAAATTTTTTAATATCTTTTCAATTCACTTATTTCATTTTCTCCTAGAAAAGAATATGTAGCAAATTTATTTGGGGAAATAATATATTTAAACAATGTAATGCATGCCATATAAGAACATTTTTAGGATTTTAAAATTTACTATAGCTGTACTGACTTATGAAAATAAAAATGGTATCTTGTCTGTCCAGAATCATTAGGCCATAAGTCACTTGGAAGATAAATATTTTCTAATGAGTTAAGAATTTATCCCTTTACTCACTATAAGGATTTGCTTATATTTTAAATATTTTATAGAAGTTTGTTCTAAAATATTGTGTCTGAGTGTGTGTGTGTGTGTGTTTAGAGTATGGGGTGATGAATATAATTCGAGCATCATACTGAGAGCAAAAATAGGCTTTGGCATTGGTGGGTCAGGATTCCAGTTTTACCTTTTAGCAGCTTTTGGAAAAGTTGTTAAAATAGTTCTGAATCTCAAGGGTTTTATTTATTTTTGTTTTTTTATTTTAGTCTGTGATATAGGGACAATGCTATATTTCTTGGGATTATTGTAAAAATTAAGTTTGATTGAAATTACACAAATTCCCTGGTACTCACCCATTCCTTAGATAACTTGAAACCATCATTGTGAACATCAGTTAAGAGATTTGTTTGACCATCTTCTAATTAAGACTGAGTTTTTTTTAATCCCTTTGTCTGATTTAACATTTTTCTATTTCTTTTGTCATTTCTCCTCCAATTTGCTCCTTCTAATTTACAATAAGCCTTGAAAAACAAATATATATTTCAAAAAGGAATAAAAATACAACCATCCAAAAAGCCAACTAAAAAATAATTCTTTGAACCACTATACTGTGTACAACTGCACTGTTCAATACAGTAGGTCCAGTCCACATTTTAATTTTAATTAAGAGTTCAGTTCTTGAGTTTCACCTTTCAAATGGGTGATAACCACAGTAGCTAGTAGCCGCTGTACTGGATAGCATAGAGAAGCATTTCCATCATCACAAAAGGTTCTGTTTTACGGTGCTGGTCTACAATGTCTAAAGCTCTGAATTTGTGTTGTGGAATTCTGAAGATGAGTGGAATGTGGCTCTTGCTTTCAATGTAACTCAAGTCTGTGAAAGAAAATATTTAGGGGAAATGTTTGGAAAATATGAAAAAATTCGGTGATGTGGATGATGACTATTTGACAAACATTGGGGAGTTAGCATAAACAGTTCAGGATAAAAGGAAGATAGAAATGACTGAGCTGAAACCTAAAGCAGATTAGTGATATTTGTGACTTTCCCAGCGCATGAAAGATTATAAAACATTCCACTGTGGGCCCACTTGCAAGAGGAGGCAAGGGGAAGGGGCAATTCTATTTATATCAAGAATGTTGTATTTTTCTTTTAAAATGTTCTGTATTAAAATATTTTTACTATAAATATGTATCATTTCAATAATACAAGTTAAAAATTTATTTTAAAAAATCTTGACCTTTGTGTAATAGCGTTGACTTTCTGCCCCTCTTCTCATCTCCGAAATCACTTCCTGGCATCCCTTTCCGTTCTTGTCTTTCAGCTGTCCCACACTCAGGGGGGCATCTACCCTCCTGCCTAAGCTTCATGTATGCTTCTGAGCTTGAATGCCATTTCTTTTTTATCTCCAATATCACCTGATATTTTATTCTTTTTCTCTTCTCTCTTCAAACATAGCTTCTCTATGATTTTCTCTTCAGTCTATAAATGTATGTAAGGTTTCTGAATCAAACCGCTGTTGATCCTACTTTTCCGTCACTCTCCTTCTTTTTCCACCAAATTTTCCAAAAACTTGGCTTCAATTTGTTGTCTCCAATTCCTCACTTATAATTCACTCTTCAACTCTGATATTCAGTTTTTCCTGTAAACATCAGATTGCTGTATCATTTACCAAGGTCTCCAATTATTGTTGTCAACATTTAGTATTGTCAATTCTAGCAGACCATTTACAGTTTATCTTTTTCTTGGTAAATATGTCGATCACTCCATTTACCTACGTTAATGACACCACAATCTGTCTTATGTATATATGAGACAGAGATATCTGAGCACATCTACAATTGCCCATTAAGTAAATATTTTCACAAGGATTTGCCGTAGGCAATTCAAACTTTGCTTTAACATGAACTGGTCATCTCACCAAAATTTCCTCCTCCTGTTCCTCCTCCTCTTGTCCCAGGTAGCAATGACTGATACCCCCTTAAAATCTCTCTAATCCAATCCATCCTTTCCACCCCCACTATCACTGACTTCATGCAAATGTAACTTAGTCACAAAGCCTCTGGCTGAATTTTCATCCATCTCCAATCCATTCTCCATGCTGCCTCCTGGGTGATCTTTCTAGTATCGAATCCACTATATCAGTTCCTTTTCTGTTTCCTTTATTTTTAACTTGCTTTTCTGCTACAGCTCTCTGATAATTTCTATCACTTTTAAAAATACCTATTGCCTAAATAAATATTTTTTTCTTTTTAAAAGAAAGCAAACCAGCATTTTCAAGGTTTTAGCACTGCATTGAGAATCTCCTGAAAAGCATTCAAATATGACACTTTTCCTTCAGTTTCACCTTCCCTTGAGGGTTTCTCACACAGTCACACTGCCACCACCAACATGCTAGACTCTGAAGATGCCACTTCTCTGATAAATTTTGGTTTCAGACAATACCCATTCTCTTTATACAATACTCAGAGAGGAAACAAGTATAAATAAAATTGTAACTAAACGTTATAAAATATAGAATTAAAATTTTAGGGAGGACTGTAAGAAAATCAGCAAGGGAAATTACAAAAGTAAGACTTACTGGTTTTATTATTTTAAATCTTGCTGCCTTCTTTGTTTTTAAAAAGCTCTATAGATCTCTTAGGCCAATGTGTTACATGAAGAGAAAGTAGGCTTCCAGCATAGCTGTTCCACTGTTTTCCTAGTTTATGAATAAATAAGCCAAGATCAATAGAGTGCTGTTTCCATTCCCTGTCTATTGGCTTGTGATTGTCTATGCAGAGGCTGATGCCAGGCTCTGGAAGAACATTAATGTGGACTCACAGTTATGGATACATGAGTCACATCTAAAAATCCAATAAGAACTAGAGTTGGCAGGCACGAGCCTGGCAGATTGGTAATTATTTTGACGAAGTGAAAGTTATTTTTTAACTTTCCTATAAAATATATGTGAATGATATGACGCTGCTTTTAGAAGAATTCAATGAATATTTGGTGGCTGTTGTGAATAGAAAGTTGCTTTTGATAATGCAACTAGGACTAGTTTCAAGACACAATTGGCTCAGTGGCCTAATTACTGTCAGTGCCATCAGTGAGAAGGGTTTATTATTAGTTATTCTCAAATTACTTTCTTAAATAATTTCCAATATTCTATCAGGTTGTGGCAGATAATTCCACACAGAAAATCAATCAATTTAAAAACCTGAAGACAGGTTTTGTGGTTAATTTGTATGGGTTCGGGTAAAGGGGAACCAGGAGACATGGGAATGCCACTTTAATAAAAACTACATGGTCACATGGTCATTAATTATCTTACATCTTAGGCTGGGCATGGTGGTTCAGGCCTATAATCCCAGCACTTTGGGAGGATGAGGTGAGAGCCTCGCTTGAGCCTGGGAGTTTGAGATCAGTCTGGGCAATGTAGCCAGACTCCAATTCACAAAAAATAAAAAGAACTAGCCGGCCCTGGTGGTTTGCATTTATAATCCTAGCTACTCAGGAGGCTGAGGTGGGAGGATCACTTAAGCCTGAGAAGTTGAGGCTGCAGTGAGCTAGGATCACTCCACTGTACTCCAGCATGAGCAACAGTGAGATCTTGTCTCTTAAAAAAAAAAAAAATTATAATGTCTCATTAAAATAAAATTTTTCTTTATAAAATGAGACTGTCCCATAAGTAGTATGTGAAACATGATTTAATTTCTTTATTTCACATGTGGATTAAATCTTTCGTGTCACGAGCATATCTGCATTGGCCTATGTGTGTACCTATTGTGATGTTTATGTTCATAATGATCCTGAACATTTTCATAGAAAATCCTTATATTTTTAAGACGTTGTTTTGCATAGTTTCAATGTTAAGATTAATTTAAGGTTAAACTTAATTTAATTGCAACCCGAGGTTTTTTTTTTTTTTTTTTTTTTGAGACAAAGTCTTGCTATGTCACTTAGGCTGGAGTGCAGTGGCGTGATCTTGGATCTTGGCTCACTGCTTGGACTACAGGCATGTGCTACCATACCTGGCTAATTTTTTTTTTCTTTTTTGTATTTTTAGTAGAGACTTGGTTTTACCATGTTGACCAGGGTGGTCTCGAACTCCTGACCTCAAGTGATCTGCCTGCTGTGGCCTCCCAAAGTGCTGGAATTACAGGCATAAGCCACCGCCCCTGGCCCTCAACCAGAGTATTTTTTTTTAACTTTTAGGTTAGAGGGTACTTATGTAAAATGTTACACAGGTAAATGTGTGTCATGGGGGTTTGTTGTACATATTATTTCTTCAGGTAACTAGTACCCATTAGTTAATTTTCCTGATCCGTTCTCTCCTCCCACCCTCCATCCTCCAAAAGGCTCTAGTGTGTGTTGTTTCCCTCTATGGGTCTGTGTGTTCTCATCATGTAGTTCTCACATATGAGTGAGAACATGCGGTATTTGGTTTTCTGTTCCTGCATTAGTTTGCTAAGGATAATGGCCTCCAGCTCCACCCATGTCCCTGCAAAGGACATGCTCTCATTCTTTTTCATGGCTGCATAGTATTCAATGGTGTATATGTATCACATTTTCTTTATTCATTCTATCATTGGTGGGCATTTGGGTTTATTTCATATCTTTGCTATTGTGAATAGTGCTGCAATGAACATACATGTGTTTTCATAATAGAACAATTTATATTCTTTTGGGTATATACCCAGTAATGGGATTGCTGAGTCAAATGGTAGTTCTGTCTTTAGGTCTTTGAGAAATTGCCACACTTTCTTCTACAATGGTTGAAATAATTTACACTCCCACCGACAGTGTATATGCATTCCTTTTTCTCGACAACCTTGCCAGCATATTAGTTTTTGACTTTTTAATAATAACCATCCTGCTTGGTGTGAGATGGTATCTCATTGTGATTTTGATTTGTATTTCTCTAGTGATCAGTGATGTTGAGCTTTTTTTTCACATGATTGTTGGTCACATGTATGTCTTCTTTTGAGAAGTGTCTGTTCATGTCGTTTGCCCACTTTTTAATGGCATTGTTTGTTTTTTTCTTGTCAATTTAAGTTATTTATAGATGCTAGATATTAGCCCTTTGTCAGATGTATACTTTGCAAAAATTTTCGCCCAGTCTATAGGTTGTCTGTTTACTCTGTCGATGGGTTCTTTTGCTGTGCAGAAGCTCTTTAGTTTATTTAGATCCCATTTGTCAATTTTTGCTTTTGTTGCAATTGCTTTTAGTGTTTGTCATGAAATCTTTGCCAGTGCTTGTGTCCTGAATGGTAATTGCCTAGATTATCTTCCAGGGTTTTTACAGTTTGAGGTTTTTTTGTATAAGTCTTTAATCCATCATGAGTTAATTTTTGTATATTTTGTAAGGAAGGGGTCCAGTTTCAATTTTCTGCATATGGCTATCCAGTTATCCTAGCACCATTTATTAAACAGTGTATCCTTTTCCTTATTGCATTTTTGTCATTTTTGTCAAAGATCAGATAGTTCTAGGTAAGTGGTCTTATTTCTGGGCTCTCATTCTATTCCATTGCTCTATGTATCTGTTCTTGCATCAGTACCATGCTGTTTTGGTTACTGTAGCCCTGTAGTACAGTTTGAGGATGGGTAGTATGATGCCTTCATCTTTTTTTTTTTTTAATATTCTCCTAAGAGTTTATTATAAACCAGTTTCATAAGCCACAGGGAAATAAAAGGACTATGTACAGCCTTACAGGAAATAGGCAGGAAGCTAGGAGGGCCAAGATGAGTCTAGGGCCTTGATGGGCACATTCTCTGGGGAGGGGGCTCTGTAAGGAAAACCAGACAATCTAGAGAGACTTCGTGAACAGCAGCATAACATACAAATAGGTCTGTGGTAATGTGGCCCTGAGGAATTGGGCCCACATCTCTGCGGAGCTACTTCCATACTCTATGGTCAAGGGTCAAAGAAGACCTCACATCCCAGGGGGAGGAGGCTGCATTCCCAGAAGGGATATGCCTTTTGGAGTCTGTCTTCCAGGGGAATCCCCACTGGGGGACCCATAGGAGGCCTCATACTAGGAGGTAGGCCCATCATACTTGCAAGAGAAAAGCCCCAGGAATGTAACTCAAGTATCTATCTTGAAAAGGTATCAAAAAATTATAAAGCTGTCCACCAAGTTCTGAGATAGATGGACCATTCCACCCTTGCAGCAGCTCCTAGAAAACTGACATTTGAGCCTAACACCTAGGGCTCCCAATGGCTTTGTTCTTTTTGCTTAAGACTGCCTTGACTTTAGACTGCCCTGGCTATTCAGGCTCATTTGGCTCCATATGAATTTTAAAATAGATTTTTGTAGTTCTGCGAAGAATGTCAGTGGTAGTTTAATGGAAATAGCATTGAATCAATAAATTGCTTTGGGCAGCATGGCCACTTTCATGATATTGATTCTTCCCATCCATGAGCATACAATGTTTTTCCATTTGTTTGTGTCATCTCTGATTTTTTTGCATAGTGGTTTCTAGTTCTCCCTGTAGAGCTCTTTCACTTCCCCTGTTAGCTGTATTCCTAGGTATTTTATTCTTTTTGTGGCAATTGTGAATGACAGTTTGTTCATGATTTGGATCTCAGCTTGACTGTTGTTGGTATATAAGAATGCAACTGGAGTCTTTTACAATTCTAAAACGAGTGTGCTTTGAATTGTAACCTTCATCAACAAGTATATATTTTCTGAATGACAGAGCTAAAATGTACCTTTGAAATGATGTAGCTTATTCATTTACAAATCTGTTTATGGATCCTCACCTGGGGAGGTTTTTTAAATTTTATTTTTATTTATTTATTTATTAATTTTAAAAAAGGTAGATCTCTAGGACTTACCCAAAACTGATTATAATTTGAGAATCAGAATTCTTAAGAAATTCCTTAAATATGGCAATGCTGATGAACAGCTAGTTTAGGAAACTAAGAATAAATTTATTATTTCCAGTTTGTAGAAGATTGAGGCAGGCCAAAGGAGGTAAAGTGACTTACCCAAATAACAGCAGATCTGACACAAGATTCTAAGTCTCTCAACTTCTAAACCTGTGGAATTTCTATGAAAAAATACAGAATTTTCTAAGTTATCTGAAAGATATGAATTAGCTAAAAGAATTACCCAAAACAGTGGAAAATGTGTAGTTTCTATGATTTCATATAATGGATGTCTAATAGATACAAAGTTGTTTGCTTCTGTCTTAGGTGCTGTTGGTCCAGATTCTGAGTAAATTATGTTTGCTTGAAATTTGCTGTCAGGAATTGAGGCCATGCCAATAAACGTTACTTGTGACAAGAGCAAGCATATTAATGTCAATAAAATATTCATGTTATAATAGTATTTTACTCTCCTGTAATTTTCTAAGAAACTCAACGTGATATTTTCCTTCAACTTCCAGCCTTGTGGTTTTTATAAGCTGGATTTTCAAGTGACATTGAAATGAAGCATTATGTTCTAAAAATATATTCACTTGTTTTATAATACAACATTCCTAAGACATGAGCAATTGCTTTTAATGCTGTTGCAAAGCTACAATCATACTAAATTCTAGCCAAGTCAATAGGTTCAACTACAGCAGCCATTACATGAATCATAAATCATGGAAAATGACCCATATAATTCATTGTTTTTTTTTTTAACTCTGAAGAACCATGCATTAATAAAGCAGCTAAAATCTATGTGATCTTCATTAATTTCTACCTGTTGACATCCTTCAGTTTTACGTTAGAACTCACCGTTGATCATAAGCACTCTGAAACATTTATATGGTTCAGAATTCAGCTCTAAGTGTGTTTGGTTGAGCAGCATTCTAGATCTTTAAAAAATGATTTGTTTACAACAGTAATTATTTATTCTCATGCTGAATTGAAATTGCAGTTCTCTCCATGGGAAACCATTGCTATTCCATTATTTATTGGTTCTAGCGAGTACATTAAACTTTGATAAAGTAGACGATCCTTTTATTTTGCCATTGTAAAGTATCTTCTAAAATATACCAGCCAGTGAACTTTCCTGCTCTTAAATGAAAAGCAGAGGAATGTCTCTCTGGCCATTCTGTCATCAGTGTGCTTTGAAGCTTTTTATGAGGATCAATAATCATGGTATATGCCAGAGAAGTAGAAGCCTTTGAAGAACAGAGTACTAGCTCTGTTCTGAAATAGCAGATTCAGGTTCAGTGCAACCACTGCAAAATGAGGGGCAGAAATAGAACATCTCCACGGAGGTTTTAGCTCCAAAGGACTATATGATTTTTGAGAGGTTGGACCACATCTGTACTGACTCTTGATCATCTTAAATTTCTAGCATCAACCTCTTCTGTCATCTGTAGATTTCTATTAGAAGTAGAGAGGATATTCTAATTAATTGAGGTCTAATCTTAATTAACTAGTAAAAAGAATAATCAGAACACTGATTCGCTGAGCATGTCAGCTGATCAAGTGATATGAACACTATCTGTGCAACCAACATGAAAATAAATGCCTGATAAAACTCATTCCTGTTCTATGCTCCTCTCATACCTGTTCATGTTCTCTTGTCTGTCTACCATTCTTTTATTTTCTTTTGTTTGTTGAGATCAGGTCTCACTGTTGCCTGAGTTGGAGTGCAGTCGCATAACAGCTTACAGCGGCCTCAAAGTCCTGAGCTCAAGTGATCCTCCTGCCTCAGCCTCCGGAGTAGCTAGGACTAAAGGCACATACCACAATGCCCAGCTCTTACCATTCTTAGGGAAAGAAATAGAGTAGAAATGACACAGACTTTCAACAGTTGGGGCTTCAGATAGTTTTTTCCTTCTGTTCCTAATATGTTGTCAGAAAAATGGGCAAAAATAATTAGATAAATAACCTAATCTATTTAAGTTTGTTCTGAGATATTTTATAGGTATTTTATAAATCACTTTGTTACAAATGCTTCAGGGATATCCCATGCTATTATTGGTTGTGTTTTAGCCAGGCGTGGTGGCTTATGCCTATAATCCCAGCACTTTCGAAGGCTGAGGTGGACAGATCACTTGAGGTCAGGAGTTCGAGACCAGCCTGGTCAACATGGTGAAACCCGTTTCTACTAAAAATACAAAAATTAGCTCGGTGTGGTGGTGTACACCTTAGTCCCAGCTACTTGGGAGGCTGAAGCAGGAGGATTGCTTGAATCTGGGAGGCAGAGGTTGCAGTGAGCTGAGATTGTACCACTGCACTCCAGTCTGGGCAACAGAACAAGACTCCATCTCAATAAATAAATAAATAAGACAAAATAAAACCATCTTTCTAAATGTGGAGTATATTTTAAACATAAAATATGTATAAGATATAAGGAATGATGATTCAAATGCACCCTCTGTCCAACATTTGGTTTTAGAAATGGTTATCATTTCTATCTTTGCACTATCCTATATCATTCTGAATTTCATTACCTTTCCTCTCAGCTCAAGGAAATTAAATCATAAATTTTGTGTTTAACATTCCTTTGCTTTGCTTTTTGACTTCTATGCCAAAACAGCGTATTGTTTAACTTTTGCATAGTTCTATGTAGAAATTACATTGCACGCAATTGTCTATTATTTGCTTTTTAATTTTATTACACACTGTGTTCCTGAAATTCATTCATATTGTTGTTTGAGGATACAGTACATTTATTCTCACAGTTGTCCAGTGCCAACACAATGTGCATATACCAAAATTAATTAATGTATACCGGCTACTTCTGTAACTATTCAATTCTATTACGAATATTTTTGTTCAAATGGACATGTTTTCAAAGTTCTCTAGGGTAAGTACTCACCTGTTGAATTACTAAGTTACAAGTTCAGCTTTGTTAAATAATATAAATTTGTTTTCCAAAATGCTTGAAGCAATTGACATTCACATCATCGTTTTAGAAAAGCTTCATTCACATCACATCTCACTAACCCTTAATATTGTCAGACTTTCATAGTTGTCAATTTTGTGAGTATGGAAATGTATTTCATCGTTATTTTAATTTTCATTTCCCCAATTAATGTTTAGATTGAATATAATTATATATGTATATTTGTTTTTCATGATTTCTCTCCTGTGACATACCATTTCATGACTTTTGCTGCTTCTTTCTGTTAGATCATATTGTCTTTTAATAGACTTACAAGATTTCTTCATGTATTTTGGATGCTACCTTATCTTCTTTCCCCCAGTTCATGACTTGTGTTTTTACTTTATCAATGGTATCTTTTGATGCCATAAAATTGTATTAATCATTTTCTGTGTGTGTGACTTTTTGCATCTTACTTATCTTTCCCTGACAACACAAAGATACATTTCATATTTTATAGATATATATACACACACACGTATATATATATGTTTGTTTGTTTGTTTGTTTTGAGATGGAGGCTTGCTCTGTCACCCAGGCTGGAGTGCAGTGGCAAAATCTCAACTCACTGCAACCTCCGCCTCTTGTGTTCAAGCAATTCTCCTGCCTCAGCCTCCCGAGTAGCTGGGATTACAGGCGCCTGCTACCGTGCCCAGCTAATTTTTGTGTTTTTTAGTAGAGATGAGGGTTCGCCATGTTGGCCAGGCTGATCTCGAACTCCTGACCTCAGGTAATCGAACAGCCTCGGCCTCCCAAAGTGCTAGGATTACAGGCGTGAGCCACCACCTTCGGCCTCATCTTTTAAAAGTTTTATAGCTCATATTGCACATTTAAGTATTATACAACTAATAGTTTTATATTTAAGAGTTTAATGTTTTTACTTTCATAACAATAAACAGTAGTCCCAGTACCATTTATTGAAAACTCTTCCTCCACTAACCTATAATGCCAGTTCTGTTATAAACCAAGTTTCTGAATATGTGTGGGGCTCTTTTTCTGGAGGGAAAAAGGAATGTCTGTACTGTTCGGTTGGTTTATACCTGCACCAATACTAGATTATCTTAGTTAATACAAACTTTATATTACTTCTCAATACTTGTTGTAAAGAAAATTTGCCCACATTTTTATCTTCTTTAACAGTATTTTACCTATTCTTGAGTCTTTGTATCTCTACATACATTTTTGATTTAGCCTTTCAAATTCCAAAAGAGTAATCAGAATAATCTTTTGGAAGGTTGACTGACATTGGTTTCAAACTATTGATCAATTTGAGAAGAATTTCTATCTCTACAACATTAAGAGTCTGAATTCATTGTTCATGGTATATTTTCTATATAGTCATGTGCCACACAGTGACATTTTAGTCAGCGATGGACTGCATATATCATGATGGTCCAATAAGTTTATAACAATGTATTTTTACTGTACTTTTTATGTTTAGATACACTTAGATACACAAATACTTAGCATTGTATTGCAGTTGCCTTTAGTATTGCATACAGTAACATGCTATACAGATTTCTCGCCTAGGAGCAATAGCCTATTACATAAGACCTAGGTGTGCAGTAGGCTATACCATCTAGGTTTGTGTAAGTTCACTCTATGATGTTTGCCAAATGCTAAAATCACCTAACTACACATTTCTCAGAATATATCCCTGTTGTTAAGTGGGGCATGACTTTATCTTGGTTTTTAAAATGTTTTTCAGATGATTATGTATGTCTATAAAGATTTTGTAACTTCTGTTAAACTTTCACTATGTATTTTACATTTTTAATGATATTATAAATAAAAATTACATTTTTAAGGTAATAGACTACATTTTTTAGAACAGTTTTAGATTTACAAAGAAACTGAGGAGATAAGAGAAAATTTCCATCTACCTCAACCCCACTCCACACAGTTTCCCCAGTTATTAACTTCTTACATTAGTGTGGTACATTTGCTCCCATTAATGAACCAATATTGATACAGCAGTGTTAATGAAGGTTCACCCTTTATTCAGATTTCATTTGATTTTACCTAATGTCCTCTTTCTGTATCAGGATCCCATGGAAGACACCATGTTACATTTAGTCATCATGTCTTTATAGGGTCCTCTTGGCTGTGACATTTTCTCAGACTTTCCTTGCTGTTGATAGCTGTGGCTATTTAGAGGATTACTGTCTGGTCGGATATTTTACAGAATGTTCTGCAGATAAAATTCATCTGATTTTTTTTCATGAACAGGCTGGGACTATGAATTTGGGGGAGGAAGACCACGGGAGTAAAGTGTCACTTTCATCATATCATGTCAAGAGTACTTACTCTCTACATGATTTATAACTGTTGGTATAATCTTGATCATATGTCTGAAGTAGTGTTTGTCCTTTTTGTCCATTGTAAAATTATTCTTTCTTCCCCCGAACCCTCATTTTGTGCTTTTAGAAGGATGTCACTATATGTAATTCACACTTCAGGATGCAGAGTTATGCTGCCTCCAAAATTACATTTTCCTTTCTTTGAGACAGGGAAGGAAAGCCTGGCTGAGTGCAGTCATGCGATCATGGATCACTGTAGCCTTGACCTCACAGGCTCAACCAATCCTCCTGCCCTAGCCTCCCAAGTAGCCTGCACCACAGGCATGTGGCGCCACACCCAGCTAACGTTTTAAAGTTTTTGTAGATATGGGGTCTCTCTATGTTGCCAGACTGTTCTCAAATTCTTGGGCTCAAAGATCCCAAAGTGTTGAGGTTACAGGTGTGTATCACAGTGCCCAGCCCCAAATTACATTTTCTAAATTCCATTATTATCATTTTTTGCTGGCAAACAGAAATTAGTATATTTATTTTTTATAACCAGAAAAATTGCTGAACGCTCTCATTAATATTTCATTTTTATGTGTTTTAATATAGACAACAACATCCTCTGCAAATAGTATTAGTTTTGGTTCTTGCATTTTGATACTTATTCTTTTTTATTTCCTTACTCTGTTGGCCAGATGCCCCAGTACAAGTCTTAATGGAAATGTTGATATTGAATATCCTTGTATTTTTCCTTTTTTATCCATATATCTGCTTTAATTTAAAGTGTACCTTGGTTGATTGTATCCTCAAGAACCTTGCAAAAGCAAATTTGGGAAAACAGATTTTTTAAACCAAATGTGGTAGATTATATTATTTTGCAATGATTAATTTTTTTTCCCAAAATTCACCCGTATTAGTATCAAGCTCTGGTTAAGTTACCTAAAACACAACCACAGTTCAATTTTGTGACAGAGCTAGGAAGTATACACCTTTGTTTTTGTGCAACTGTCACCTCTCCTGCCTACTGTGTAACCACAATACACTTTCTATTATTTCATTTTCTCTTTTTAACTCCTGTCATCTCTACTAAGATTCAAACCTGCCTTAATTCAATTTCTACTCCCTAAACAGGCATCCTGACTGTCATTTACATATTGGAGAATAAGACTTTTTTCAAAAGTTGCAGCTCTAGTAATATTTCTATCTTACTAAAACATCTTAAATGTGTTGCCTTAAAGTTCTGAACCTGATGTTCAAAGGCCTCTTCAAAATAATGTCAATGTTTATTTTTCAACATTTGTCAGCATTGCCCTCTTAAATTTCTGAAGATATATTTATTAAATTCACAGTATGACTTGATAGTAAAGTGGAATTTAAAATGGATTTTTATCTCATACAAGGAATATTTTTCAGAAAACAAAGAGGATATCACCCTAGTAAATGTCCTGCAGTAATATGTTGATCTGCTCACAATGCTTAACACACTAATCCCAGTAAGGGAAGTGAGAAAACTGTTTTTATAACCTGCTGCTGACCTATTGTACTCTCCTGTGCAGGTCTGCCTGTTCTTGTTGGCTTGCCTGTAAAGCAGTAATCATAAAATGTTTAATTCTTGACTATCAACAGGTGAATTATATTCACTGTGGATAACCTTGATTTAAAATCCTTGTTGGCTTAATTACACAGAATAGTGGGAACTAGCTTTAGCTGCAATTATATACTAACTCTTACTTACTTTCACTCTTTCTCCAAGCAATTTTCTGCCCAGGAAGAAGCACATTTTTATGAAAAAATAATATTTTCATATTCCAGAAATCTCTGAACAGTTATTTCTTAGTAATATTTTAAGCTGATACATTTTTATTACTTTGAGAGGCAATGCTTGTTATCTCTAACTCAGTGAGAGGACTAAGGATGAGAGGTGTCAAGAAAAAAACATTAAGTAATGTTTTCTTATCTAATCAATAATTTTATTTTTTGAAACAGAAGTGCCTTGATGCTTAATGGTGGGCCTATCAAACTACACATATTTACCTGGGATAATTTCAGATTTAGTTTGAATGTGGATTACAGCTTTCCTATTTCTGTAACCTGGGTTATATTACTTAATCTCTCTCAACTTCTGCATGCTCATGTGTAAAGTGAATATTATACATTTTGGGTTTGTACACAAAGTTCCTTAAATAATGACTGTGGAGCACTTAGCATTGTTGCAGAAACCTTGAAGAAACATTCCTTAAGTGTCAACTGTTACTATTTGCTTAATAAAGTAAAATTCCAGGCCATTAAAATACAAATAATCTCATTCTTAGAAATACTCAATTTCTGTTGATTCTTTGAAGAGACAAAGGATTACGATTACTTCACATTTTTCACGGAAGGACTGTAAACCTCTGAAGTATGAAAGATTTTTGTTTCACCCAAACACATATATTCTGTTTTATATAAGGAATTCACTTTTAAGAAATCATGTACAAATTGACATTTTTACGATTAAATGAATTTTAATAAGTAGAAGATTTCACCATTTAAAAATTCTTTCTTATACTATGTAGCCACACTTCACTTAGGAGGTGCATCAGACATGTGGAGTAACATCTGGAATAGTCAGAGTTAGAAAACATGAGACCAGACCAGAGGTTCTCAAGTGTGGTTCTTCAACTGCACCATCCGCATCATCTGGGTCCTTGTTAGAAATACCAAATCTTGGGCCCCATACCAGACCTACTGAATCAGAAACCCTGTGATTGGATCCGACCAATCTGTGTGTTAACTAGTCCTCCATGGGATTCTGATGCTGCTGCTTTCTGGGAGCAATTACATTAAAAATATAAAAAGATGAGAAACAACACGGGGGTGCAATTGTAGGGGGAAGGAGGGAGTGATCATATCTTCTTTGCTTGATGAAAATGTGAGATAGACACTACTTTTGAGCTGGTAATTTGTCCTTAAGCTGAGAGGCAATACAGAATGGAAACATTTAATCTGGAAAAATTAGGAAGTATTTCCAGGAAAACAAGGTGGTAACGAAAGTTAGCTCTCCATGTCGCATTTAGGGCGTTGGGAGTTCTTTAGAATTCGCAGAACAGAGGACAAGAGAGAATTTCAATGTATTTAGTTGAAAATACTTCTGTAAGTTTCTAGGCTGCAGAGTTGGTTTTAAAAAATCAAAAAGTCACTTTGTGGTTTAGCATATAATTAAGAATTTGCAGCATCTGATGGTTCAATAGTGGGACTACATCCTCCAAAAGCAGTGATAGAAAACTCAAGATGGCATGGGGAATTCCTATTCTCAAGGTCTTAGGATTTTTAAGTTAAATTCCTAATTAAAGTAAGATAAAGAAAAAGGTGAAGTCTACATCTGAACAATTAAGATAGGTGTAAATTCTTTAAACTCGATGATTTACTATTCCTATCTCCTGGTCACTAAGAAATATTGAAATATGTATTCCAAACTGGGTGGATTAGAACTAACCTACTTTTAAGGTATTCTTTTCTTGAATGAATTATGTGAAGGTCAGAATTTAAAATAAACAAAATTCCCAAAATGCTACTAACAGACAAACGTGCGCATTTCAACCAGAGCGTGCTGCTTTCCTTCACTGAGCAAATTCATGATTGACCTGAGGCAAAGCAATTCCCTTTCGCTCCTGACCCTCTGCTCTCAGCCCTGCTTTGCTTGCTATGAGGTTTTTTGAGTTAGAAATATGTGATCCTAAGCATATGTTTGGAAATAATATTATTCTGGCTTCAAGGCATAAATTCTGTTACTTGAATTGTCAGCTTGTATGTGCATGTTAAGACAGTAAGGTCTGGGAACTATTCGATATCATTCAGCAGCCTGCTGCCCTATTCTAACACCATAACCTTCTAAGGAGAAAACAGACCCAGGGTTTTGCTTTGTTTTTTAATATTTTTTTCTCTTGTTCTTTTGTCTTTAGTAAGTATTCATCTTTCTAATCAGGGGCAGGGAAGTCACCAGGGTTCTAAGACCATTAAGATCTTATTAAAGTTTTGGTGTTTAAAAATATCTTAGATGTCAACATCAAATATAATCCCTGAAGTGTATTAAAATAGTTTTCCCCATTACTCATTTCTAAAAATTGTATTTGTCTGTTAATTTTTACCAACATGCTATTTTTTAAAACTGATTTTTAATCCCCATACAGTTGTGTGATTCTTCCAGATTTTTCTTCATTTCACTCTTGAATTTCTTTGGACAAAATTCTCACCATCTTTAAGCTCCTTACACTTTCTCTAGTTAACTGACACTCATCCTCTTCATGATTCCACCTGCTCCTCAGATGCTCAGCTTGTGGAGAATGCTCCTTCTCTCACCTTCAGTGTGCCACAGGATCTCAAAACAAGGGTGGTGCTGTGATTTGAATGTGTTCTCCAAAGTCCATGTCTTAGAAGTGTAATCCCTAATGCAACAGTGTTGAGAGGTGGGACGTTTAAGAGGTGATTACATCATGAGGACTCTACCCTTACAAATGGATTCATGCCATTATTTCAGGAGTGGGTTTGTTAGCACGAGACTGGGGTCCTTTTTATAAAGATTGGTTAGGTCCTCTCTCTCCCACGTCATATCTCCTGCCATGTTAAGATGAAGCAAGAAGGTCCTCACAAGATTCTAGTCTTTTGATATTGGACTTGGATCTTGGTTCAGCCCCCAGAACCATGAGTCAAATACATTTCTGTTCGGTATAAATTGCATGGTCTCATGTATTCTGTTACAGCAGCTCAAAATATAGTAAGACAGGTGTTATCTTCTAATGCACTATGGTGGCTTCCAAACCACTATCCTTGCTTTCTTTAAAAAATTATTTTAAATTTAATTATTTTTATCAAAATGAAACATGAACATACTTTAAATTTTAAAATAGTTTTACAAAGCTTATTATTTATTTCAATTAAAAAAAAACCCAGTAGTTTCCAAAATACCAACCCACATCCCCCAGTCCAGAGATAACACTTACATTTCTTAGCTCTTTCTTTTTGGAATTTGCTACCAGATTGCTAGCTAGCATCTGTGTATACTTTTTTTTCTTTTCATTCCATTTTTGATATTAGCTATTGACTTCCTACAGAGGAAGAGGGAGACCTTACATTTATTACATTAACTTACCCTATCTACCTCGTTGTCCTTTCTCACCTACGATCCTCCAAATATAGGTATAATTATTTAATATGTTATTTAATATTTAGATCAAGATTGAGTGTTTATGTTATTACGATCATGTGATTATATTCACAGCTGAGTCATGTAGTGTTCTACATTTACATTTCTTTCCTTGTGTACTTTTTTGGATGATATTTCTTCCTCCAGTAGTTAATTGTTAATTCTCTCTCTGCAAGTCTTTACTTTTCTGTTTAACTATCACTATGTAACTATCCACAAACTCTTTGTTGTATGTGGAAGTCACATATCACTGTTTAATTTACTTTTCTGTTCTCCATAGCTATTGTTACAAAGCCTCACCTTTTCCTCACGCTGTCTCATTATGTGGCCACAATCCTTCTGTCTAGAGACTTCTAACTTAACATCTAAACCTATATAGAAAATCAAGGTGCTCAGCCATAGTTACAAATTATAACCATTATGTTATCACCCTCACCACCTTCCCTCTAGTCCTAGTAGACAGCTTGATGCATGATAATCCTACCTTTTGTGCTCTAGACCGTATCCCTTCAACAGGTCAGTAAATTACACACATCAGTAGTTTGCATTCCGTTTCTCACTCTTCATTTCCTTTGCAACTACCTTAAACCAGTCCTGTCATCCTATACTTTACAATTGCTACAGTCTTGTGAGTGGTCTGCTTATCTCATGCTTCATGCCACTCCAATTTATTCTCATACTGCCACCAAAATACTGTCCTTGAACACACTTTGGGTCATGTAACTTCCTTGTCTAAATCTTTTGGAAACTCCCCAATGTATGTATAGTAAAATGCATACTTCTTACACAAAGTCACCTGTGATATGGCCTCTTCCTCTTTCTCCTACCTTGTTTCTTTTAAAATTCGCATCCTAGTTTTTTAAAGTGAGATTATATTTATATATATAGAAATGCACAGTTGTGGGAGGCTGAGGCAGGCAGATCACGAGGTCAGGGGATCGAGACCATCCTGACTAACACAGTGAAACCTCGTCTCTACTAAAAATACAAAAAAATTAGTGGGGCATGGTGGTGGGCGCCTGTGGTCCCAGCTACTTGGGAGGCTCAGGCAGGAGAATGGCGTGAACTCAGGAGGTGGAGCTTGCAGCCTGTGGAGATTGCGCCACTGCACTCCAGTGTGGGCTACAGAGCGAGATTCCATCTCAAAAAAAAAAAAAAAGAAAGAAAAAAAGAAAAAAAAAGGAAATGCACAGTTGTTAAGTGTCATTCAATGTGTTGTGATAAATATGTACACCTATGGTATACCATTTTAAAACTTAAGCTTGTAGAATAAGGAACTATTCGCATTTCCTCAAATATGTGTGACTCTTTCGTACTTCTGCACAAAGTGCCAATGTCTTTTCTCCTTTGACCTGGAACATTTCGTCTCTTGTCACCTGTCAGAAGACACCTCCCAAAAGTACTTTCTGGGCAATGTATCCATTCTCTCTTTTTGCTTTTATAACTAATACATAAGTGTCATGGCACCCATAAATCTTTACTGTCCTTATAAATCTCATGTCTATATTCTCCACCAGATTGTACACCTGCCCGAGGGAGGTTCATTTTTAAAATTTTCTGTGAATATTCAATACTTAACATCAAGTAGGCACTCAATAAATATTTGTGGAATAAAGGTACAAAATTAATACTGAATGCATAATTGTTAAAAAATAGGGCAGTTCAGGTGCATGGTGTAATGGTTAAGGGAAGCAGCTGAAGAAACTGACTGCCTGGTACAAATCAGGGCCCAGCTTCATATTACCTGTGGGATTTGGGGAAACCTAAATATAACTCAGCTTTTGAATATGTAAAATGGGAATATTCGTTGCACTTATCTCATAGGTTGTTAAAAATTTTTTGAAAAACTAACCTTTTCCATAATGCTAGGAACACTTTCTAACACCAAGTAAACATTCAATGTTGTTCTGCTTACTGTTTACCTGATAAATTATTAAACAATAATTAATTTACATAAATTAATATTACATTAAAGATATTTAAAATTCCAGCTAATCTAATGGATGATCAAATATTCTGTCTTATAAAAATCATTTACTTTTATTAACTAGGAATCTCTTTCACAGCATCTCTTATAGAAGGTAAGAAGAAACCACTGAAATATCAAAATCCTTTTATGACTGGAGTGAGAATGTATTAGTCTGTTCTCACACTGCTAATAAAGACATACCTGAGACTGGGTGATTTATAAAGGAAAGACGTTTAATGGAGTCACAGTTCAACATGGTTGGCCTCACAATCATGGCAGAAAACAAAAGAGAAACAAAGGCACATCTTACATGGTGGCAGGCGAGAGAGAGCTTGTGCAAGGGAATGCCTATTTGTAAAACCATTAGATCTCATGAGACTTATTCACTACCGTGAGAACAGTATGGGGGAAACTGCCCTCATGATTCAATTATTTCCACCTAGCCCCGCTCTTGGCACGTGGCGTTTATTACAATTCAAGGTGAGATTTGTGTGGGGATACAGCCAAACCATACCAGAGAATAATTCCGGATTCCTAGAATCAAAGTTGTTAATATACGTTACGTGGATGTTTACTTTTTATTGTTATCATTATTATTTTTATGATTATTTCATTACTACCTAATACCTAAAAATTACTGTAACAAACCGAATTTAAACCTATATTGCCAGTATTCAAGATCACAAGAAGCCATATTAGCATATGTAACAGGATGATGTAAGCAAACCCCAACATCTAGAGCAGTTCAGGGAAGCATGGACAACAGATCAGTTTTTGAAAAATGAAGAAGGATAAAACATTGGAAAGTAGAGCAAGGAGAGTGTGCACAGTTGAGAACAGGTGGGATTGATTTAGAATGCCTTCCAAAGGAGATGTTGATTAGAAAGGAAATTCTTTTAATGTCCAAATCTGGTGGTAGCTTGTTTTTAAAAATGATTCTTTTAGAAGGCAGCATAATCTAACTGTTGGAAAAATAATGAGTTGGCAGCCCATTCAAATGAAAAAAATTTGTTAATCAAAAAATGTTTTTCTTATTTAACACATAGCAAAATTTTGCTGCAATGTATTTTTCTGTCTGTTCAACTAAAAATAAAATCAGGATGGAGACTGCAGTTAGTTTTTTATGTGTATAATTTGAATCTTTAGATTCTAAAATACTGTAGCTTTATTTCTGCCATCTGGTGGTAGAAAATATTGATGTTCTTGCAGTCTGTGAAGCTATATTAATTCTACATACACATGTATTAATATACATTGCTTCCCGAGGAATAATTTGTCTTAACTGAAATTGGCATGCATTTTAGTATAGTGCACATGGAAAAATTGAATATATTTTCTGTCTGAATTCTTCAATCAAAATGTATGATGACCTATTAAATTATTTGCACACAATTATGTTTTATTGTATTAAATCCTATAAATAGGTTTTTTGTGTGTGTGTAGGGGAGTGGATACAGCTTAAAAAATAATTCAACATGCTCTAAGGCAGTGGTCCCCAATCTTTTTGGCACCAGGGACTGGTTTCGGGGAAGACAATTTTTTCCACGGATTGGGGTGGGGGTGAGGCGGATGGTTTCAGAATGAAACTCTTCCACCACAGATCATCAGGCATTAGTTAGATTTTAACAAGGAGCTCACAACTTAGATCCCTCACATGCACAGTTCACAGTAGGGTTCACACTCCTATGAGAATCTAATGCCACTGCTGATCTGACAGGAGGCAGAGTTCAGGCAGTAATGCTCCCTAGCCTACCGCTCACCTCCTGCTGTGCAGCCCAGTTTCTAACAGACCATGGACTGGTACCAGGGTTTGGGGATCCCTGTTCTAAATATGTTTTTCTCCACATTCTTCTACTCAATGCATTTTCAGAACACCAATACATTTTTAAGTAGTTTTAGGATAAATTATTAATTTTGGTTAATATCTATTCAAGAATGGGCAAGTAAAATTGAACCCAAGATGTAAAAGCAAAGTGTAGTTATCAGTGGAGTAAAAGACAAATAGCTGGAAGATTGCTTTTGAGCATTTGGTACTTCCTTCACTTCTGCAAAGTCCAGTTTATTGTATGCCTTCCTAATTATACAAAATAGGTAATGCAGCAGAAGTACATGTAGTAGCAACGTGGGGAGTGAGAGACTATAGACATTAAAGTCATTGCAGTAGAAATAAACTCTGGATGGCTCAGGCTATATAGTCAAAGATCTCTTCTTCCCAGTTTCAGGGTAAAACCTAATTGTTTACCTCTTCTAAGAACCTGACTCTGCACTCATGACTCCCCTTAAAATATTTTTCTCTTAGGCTGAAGCAGGAGAATTGCTTGAACCCAGCAGGCGGAGGTTGCAGTGAGCCAAGATCATGCCATTGCACTCCAGCCTGGGAAAAAACAGCAAAACTCCGTCTCAAGTATGTATGTGTGTGTGTGTATATATATATATATTTATATATATATATATGGAACCCCTACTGTTCTTTGGCTACCAAGAGGACTTTTCAATGCTGTGGAAAGCTCCTCCTCTTAGAATAGTGTTAGTCCTGTGTGGCTTATTTCTTTGTTTAAACCTTTGCAGCTGCATGTGCAAGAGAAGTGGTTCAGCCTAGACAAAAACACGTTCAATATTGACTGAAGGTTTATTTGCTGCTTCCTTTGAGGTCTCTAGATCTTTTTTCTTTATTTATTTTGTTTTATTTTTTGGAAGGGTGGGGAAGAACGTGGAATTTGGAAGCAAACTACGTAGATTCTAGGCCTAGTTCCTTCTCTTAACTGACTTCATTGAAAGATTTGAATCTCAGTAGATTCATCTGTGAAATGGGAATAATGGCAACACACACTCTACCTGCATCAGACATTTTTTGATGATCCATAAATACCCTGTTTCTTAAAGATTTTAAAAATTAGATTGTTAAAAAATGTAAACAATATTCCATGTCAACATTTGTTCTATTCTACTTGATTTTTTCTATCACTGGCACTAGCCAGTTCAAAACAAAGGAATGAATATTTAATAGAGAAAGAGAATATTGTTTGAAAGAGAAAAATTTTCCGCAAAGGCCAATTTACGATGTAGCCTAAGTGTATGAAGAGCTCCAGAATGTGCTTTAAGAATAGCAGGCCCGGCACGGTGGCTCACGCTTGTACTCCCAGCACTTTGGGAGGCCGAGGCCAGCGGATCACGAGGTCAGGAGATCGAGACCATCCTGGCTAACACCGTGAAACGCCGTCTCTACTAAAAATACAAAAAAAAAATTATCCGGGCGTGGTGGCGGGTGGCTGTAGTCCCAGCTACTCGGGAGGCTGAGACAGGAGAATGGTGTGAACCCGGGAGGCGGAGCTGGCAGTGAGCCGAGATCGCGCCACTGCACTCCAGCCTGGGCGACAGAGTGGAGACTCTGTCTCAAAAAAAAAAAAAAAAAAAAAAAAAAAGAATAACAATGACTCCTTTCCCAAATAGCAACCCCATCTATAGCTGCCAAACTCAAGTGAAAACATGCAATTAATGGTGTATCCTTTTTACATCTTCATGACACCTTTTCTTCAAAACGTCTCTACCACAGTGAAAACACTTTGAAGGGGTCCAGAATTATTAGTTATCAAAAGCATCTTGACAGAAATAGACATTGGATTCTATGGGTCAGAGGCCAAGCAATGTGTGTTGGTAAGAAAAGGAGAAGAGATGTTTTTCCCTCACTTTCAACTTCTTAATAAATTTTCCCAAGCCCAAGCCCTATTTCCATGATCTTTTTTTCCAAAAAATTACACGGGTTCACTAGAAGATAATTAAAATAACTCTTCACCAGAGACATAAATACTTAGGTTTCCTTTCCTTCAATATTTTCTAAACTTTCTCTGAGTTTAAGTTTGTTTTTTAAAAATATAGTTTTGAATTTGTACTGTGTGTAATTATTACTGTGGTAACCTTAGAAATAAAAATATCCCTAGCACATACAATATATCCAAAAACATTTCTGTAGATAACCTTGATATGTTGATGATAGCACAGAAAATTTTCCATTCTCATTTAAGAAATCAGGGTGATAATTTTTATCTTCCTAAAATTATTCCCCACCAAATATATTGTGTTCACAATCATAAAAATGGTGTTTAGTATGGTGACAGGTTGTGATCACAATTTTCTCTGTGCCAAGGATAAATTTTTTATTTTTTATTTTTATTTTATTTATATTTTATTTAAATTTTTTTAAAATTTAAATAAATATATTATTTAAATTTTTATTACCAGTCTTGCAAGATTGCCAATTATCATTTTATATTCCTTTCTCAATATATTTTTGAGAACTAGGTCTCTGAAATAGATAGAAAGGAAACAATTACACCTCAGATGATATTCTCAATGTAGTAAAATCCTCTTAGATCTTGGAATTAGAAGGGCATAGAAATTACAAATGTGATTCTTCATTAAACATCATCAGAATATCTGTTCATTCATGTATTGCTAGAGCTAAGCCAAGAATTGTGCTGGGTGCTAAATATACATAATGAAGTAAGTGGTAAATCCAAAGATGCCTAAGTTGCTACGTGCTTGGATAATATGTGTAAATATTCAACATGGACCCTGCCTTCAAGAAGCTCATAATTTCAAGAGAATGTAAGGGAGATAATTTACTATGCAGCATAATAAGAGTAATATGGCAGATACTCAAAGGGAAAGATAAAATCAGAAAGAATGACAAATTCTTCTGGAGAACAAGAATGAAGAAGGCCACGCAGAATGGAAAAAAAGATAATTCCTGCATGGAATAGATAAGAAAGGAACTGAGACTTTAATGAGGAAGAGCATATATATTTTATTCACCAGGTAAATTTGGTGAGTGGAGATGTGGGTAAGAATTGGCATTCTGAATACATAGGGTAACATATATAAGAACTATATATTACATAAACTAATATTTAAATAATAGATTCCAAAAGAATAGAAAATTAGTAACATGACATTATACATCTAATGACCCATTAGTTATTTTTAAAATTCCCTCATTGGAGTAATAGCTACAAAAAGAATGAAGTTATTGTAAAACTTAATCTTTAGCCATTTTACCTATTTTTCTGATCTAATATTTTAAGATGTCAGTAAATTATATATGGTATAGGCATATGCAAGAATGTGTTTGAATGCTAAGGAAGCATGTGAGAATTTATAAATCTTCTATTCTCTCCTCAAGATATGTTACCATGTTATAAAATTAACTTTGATATTTTTCCATCAAAACATGAGACTGTTTTAGTATTTCAATAATTTTGAAGTGTATTTTTTCAAATTTTATTTAGGTGAATATGAAGACTATGATGAATAAAAATTTTGTAGATGAATAGAATGACTACCAAATACTTATAAATCTGATTGCACACAGGACTAAAAAGGGCTATTTTATTATTAAAGAATTATTTATACTAGTAAAATACTAAAACTACCCTAAATATTCAATAGTAGTGGAATTACTAAATCAATTAAGGTACATCCATAAGTTGTAAATACTATGCAGTTATTAAATGCTGATTTTTAACAACAATTTTTGGGAAAATTGTCAGAGTTAAATATTAAGTATGAAAACTGAACAAAACAGTTTTAAAATTTATTTTCAACAATTACTTTTTTGGCCAGGTGCGGTGGCTCATGCCTGTAATCCCAGCACTTTGGGAGGCCGAGGCTGGAGTATTACCTTAGGTCAGGAGTTCGAGACCAGCCTGGCCAACATGGTGAAACTCCTTCTCTACTAAAAATACAAAAATTAGCCAGATGTGGTGGTGGGCACCTGTAATCCCAACTATTCAGGAGGCTGAGGCAGAAGAAGTACTTGAACCCAGGAGATGGAGATTGTAGTGAGCTGAGATCACGCCACTGCACTCCAGCCTGGGTGACAGAGAGATACACTGTCTCAAAAAAGAAAGAAAGAAAGAAAAAGAACTACTTTTTTGTTGCTGTTGCAGACACCAAATCACAAAAGAAGAAGGCTGAAATAGTGTTTTATAGAGCTAGAACTCTGCTGACAGGTTGGCTCCAGGGAGATGCTCTTAGAGACTATCCATTACTGCCTCCCTAGCAAGTTACTACAATGTTAGTGATCAGACTCTCTTAATGTGCAATTATAGTTGCTTTTAATTTTTCTTTTTGCTTCATATATTGGCTCGACTCTTAGTAATTAATACGTATTAACAGTTCTACTGTAATATACCTCATTATTTTTGGATAAACAAAAGTATGACAAAGGAGTTAGTACTGAATTTATCAACTAGACTAACGGGAAATTTTTCTTTGTCTTTCTCACCTATATTAGTTACTCTTGAAATAAACATGAGTGTTTATTGCTTCTGTTCAGATAATAGATGAAGGTAGATGAAAGACATTTCATTCATTCATTCATTCATTAATTTATTCATGTGATAGCTAAAATTGTAACCACCGCATTTCCTATCGTTGTCTATTAAATGATATAATTAGATTCTACTTTCAATGTATATTTTGTGAAGGAAACATTCCCATTGTTCTTGGTAGTATCCTTTAGAAGTGACACCATTTTCTAACATACTGGGTTTAATATCTAAATAAGCAGCTACATTTGGAATAGCTAACTGCAAAGTTAATCTAGGTATAAACCACCAATCAATGATTGAGAGTGATAACACTATACCAACTTATGGAATGCTAGTTGCACCTTAGAGATAACATAATTTAACTTTATTCAAAACTCTCATTTTTACAGATAAATAAATTACAGCCCAAAGGCTTCTGTGAAACAATTATTCTGGCTAATCAGTAACAAAATTAAAATGAAATTCATTCACATTTAACAACTTCCATGTCAAATTCATTGCATTCTATAATATTGCCTCCAATTATTCTGATGTTTTATATATTTGTTTGAAAGTATTTTAATAATTTTTTTCAGTCATCTAATGAAGACATTACAAATCTAAATGCAAATGTATTTGTTAAATGAAAAAGAAATCCTAATGAATCCTGTACTGCTTTGCGTCATTTTGAGGGAGTATAATGTTTTTACACTGTCTATTTTATACTGCAATGATGAGTGAATTTACAAAGTTTCTCTGTGATATTAACATAAGTTATTTAAGGTGCTTATGTGATAAAATATATACAATTATGTACATAATTCTGAAATAGATATCAGTTTAAGGCCATTAACGGGAGACATCAAATGGACAATGTGTTTCATGGGAACATTTTTATAAAAAGAAAACTTGGTAGCTATTATGTAAAATAGGTATATATAGCTTTTGAAAATAAACCACATATTTTCCTTCTTAATAATTTTAAGAGTCTATGTAATGTTATAATCTGTCTCACTTTTTAAAACTGTTTCTCACTCACAGCATCCTTAAATTTAAAACTGTAATAAGTATGCTGGAACTATTTCTTACACTATGTCTCAATACAGACCAACCTATTATGCAAAAGAATGGTTCACTAAAAGCAATTTGGGAAAAGGGGGAAATAATAAGCAATTCAGGAAACTATCAGAATCATTATGGCCTGACTTAATCCATAGGTAAATTTTTGAGAATCTGTAAGAATACTGCATATCCCTGGGGCAATACTCCATAGTTATTGTTTTGTTCAACTGAGCATTGAAAAATATTAAACAGTGGTATATTTTATTTTTTCTTCCTTACTGGTATGTACATTAATAATTTTCCAGCTGCCAGTTATTTAAGTGCAGTCATGTTGTAGATTGCTGGCTATCAAAGACAGTTGTGTAATGCAGGATTGACTTCTGATATGGCTTGGGTCTGTGTTCCCACCCAAGTCTCATATCAAATTGTAATCCCCAATGTTGGCAGTGGGGACTGGTGGGAGGTGATTGGATCATAAGGGCAGATTTTCTCTTTGGTGCTGTTCTTGTGATAGCTAGTGAGTTATTGCTAGACCTGGTTCTCTAAAAGTGTGTAGCTCCCTCTTCTCTTATTCCTGCTCTGGTCAGGTGAAGGTGTGCCTGCTTGCCCTTTGCCTTCAGCCATGATTGTAAGTCTCCTGAGGCCTCCCCAGCCCTGCTTTCTGTACAGCCTGTGGAATCTTGAGCCAATTAAACCTCTTTTCTTTGAAAGTTACCCAGTCTCCAATATTTCTTTATAGCAGTGAAAGAATGGACTAATACAACTTCTTATGGAAATTAAATTCCTAACAAGTTTGTTTCTAAATAAAGTTTACCCCATTTCTCCTAACAGGTGAGCCAGATAGAGAAGTGAGATAGAGATAAAGAACTGACACTCATTGATTCACAGGTGCTATTAGAACAGAGTTGATAGGATTTATTCAGACAAAGTCTGAAAAAAAAAAAAAACCCAGAAAAGTACTACATGAAGTGTACTTAGAAGCTAGAAGTCATATAGGCAGCTTGAACATCAGAAAAATATAGTGCTTTGGTAATCAAGGATGAAAATATTTCAATAATAAATTAGAGGCTGGGTGCAGTGTCTCATGCCTGTAATCCCAGGACTTTGGGAGGCTGAGGCAGGCGGATCACTTGAGGTCAGGAGTTCAAGACTAGCCTGGCCAACATGGTAAAACCCGTGTCTACTAAAAACACAAAAATTAGCTGGGCTTGGTGGTGGGTGCCTGCAGTCCCAGCTACTTGGGAGACTGAGACAGGTGAATCCCTTGGACCTGGTGGGGGCATAGGTTGCCGTGAATCGAGACCACACCACTGCACAACAACCTGGGTGACAGAGCGAGATTCTGTCTCAAAAAAATTAAAAAAGAGAATAAATTAGCCTCAAATATAAAATACAAAATGTCAAAGAGGAACCAAATGAGATTAAACTGAAAGTTAGATGTTATTTAGGCAATTAGGATGTTACTGTTGACATTGTCTTTGACAAATGTCTCTGACAAGACAGATTAACCTGAACTTAGCACTACATGAGATATCAGAAGGTTCCCAGTCTTCAGAGAAGTTTGGCTAGCAGATGCTTGTTTGATCGTGATCTAGGGTAGATTTAGGACATAAGAATGGAAACTATTTGTAGTCTTAAGGGGGAGGGTTTTATAAAGGCACAAAACGTAGAGGAGATGCTTGATGGAGCGAGTCCTGGGGAGGTAGAGGAGGATGAAATCAAGGTCACAAATGAGAGAGCTGATCTTGGAAAATAGACAGTATGCCTACTAGAGAGAAAACAGAGATTCTAACTATCAGATAAGGTAATTGTGGTGAGCATAAAATAAAGATTTACAGATAGTGCTCAAGATTTTATTTTATTTATTTATTTTTTTATTTTTTATTATACTTTAAGTTCTAAGGTACATGTGCACAACGTACAGGTTGGTTACATATGTATACATGTGCTATGTTGGTGTGCTGCACCCATTAACTCATCATTTACATCAGGTATATCTCCTAATGCTATCCCTCCCCCTCCCCCCCTCCCCATGACAGGCCCTGGTGTATGATGTTCTCCACCCTGTGTCCAAGTGTTCTCATCATTCAATTCCCAACTATGAGTGAGAACATGCAGTGTTTGGTTTTCTGTCCTTGTGATAGTTTGCTCAGAATGATGGTTTCCAGCTTCATCCATGTCCCTAAAAAGGGCATGAACTCATCCTTATTAATGGCTGCATAGTATTCCATAGTGTATATGTGCCAATTTTTCTTAATGCAGTCTATCATTGATGGACCTTTGGGTTGGCTCCAGGTCTTTGCTATTGTGAAGAGTGCCACAATAAACATACATGTGCATGTGTCTTTATAGTAGCATGATTTATAATCCTTTGGGTATATACCCAGTAATGGGATGGCTGGGTCAAATGGTATTTCTAGTTCTAGATCCTTGAGGAATCACAACACTGTCTTCCACAATGGTTGAACTAATTTACACTCCCACCAACAGTGTAAAAGCATTCCTATTTCTCCGCATCTTCTCCAGCATCTGTGGTTTCCTGACTTTTTAATGATCACCATTCTAACTGGTGTGAGATGGTATCTCATTGTGTTTTGACTTGCATTTCTCTGACGGCCAGTGAGGATGAACATTTTTTCATGTGTCTGTTGGCTGCATAAATGTCTTCTTTTTAGAAGTTTCTGTTCATATCCTTCACCCATTTTTTGATGGGCTTGTTTGATTTTTTTCCTGTACATTGTTTTTAAGTTCTTTGTAGATTCTGGATATTAGCCCTTTGTCAGATGGGTAGATACTAAAATTTTCTTCCATTCTGTAGGTTGCCTGTTCACTTTGATTGTGGTTTCTTTTGCTGTGCAGAAGCTCTTTAGTTTAATTAGATTCCATTTGTCAATTTTGGCTTTTGTTGCCATTGCTTTTGGTGTTTTAGTCATGAAGTCCTTGCCCATGCCTATGTCCTGAATGATATTGTCTAGGTTTTCTTCTAGGGTTTTTATGGCTTTAGGTGTGATATTTAAGTCTTTAATCCATCTTGAATTAATTTTTGTATAATGTGTAAGGAAGGGATCCAGTTTCAGTTTTCTACATATGGCTAGCCGGTTTTCCCCGTACCATTTATTAAATAGGGAATCCTTTCCCCATTTCTTGTTTTTGTCAGGTTTGTCAAAGATCAGATGGTTATAGATGTGTGGTATTATTTCTGAGAGTTCTGTTCTGTTCCATTGGTCTATATCTCTGTTTTGGTACCAGTATCATGCTGTTTTGATTACTGTAGCCTTGTAGTATAGTTTGAAGTCAGGTAGTGTGATGCTGCCAGCTTTGTTCTTTTGGCTTAGGATTGTCTTGACAATGTGGGCTCTTTTTTGGTTCCAAATGAACTTTAAAGTAGTTTTATCCATTTCTGTGAGGAAAGTCATTGGTAGCTTGATGGGGATGACATTGAATCTATAAATTACCTTGGGCAGTATGGCCATTTTCACAATATTGATTCTTCCTATCCATAAGCATGGAATGTTCTTCCATTTGTTTGGTCCTCTTTTATTTCATTGAGCAGTGGTTTGTAGTTCTCCTTGAAGAGGTCCTTCGCATCCCTTGTAAGTTGGATTCCTAGGTATTTTATTCTCTTTGAAGCAATTGTGAATGGGAGTTTACTCGTGATCTGGCTCTCTGTTTGTCTGTTATTGGTGTATAGGAATGCTTGTGATTTTTGCACATTGATTCTATATCCTGAGACTTTGCTGAAGTTGTTTATCAGCTTAAGGAGATTTTGGGCTGAGAAGATGGGGTTTTCTAAATATACAATCATGTCATCTGCAAACAGGGACAATTTGACTTCCTCTGTTCCTAACTGAATACCCTTTATTTCTTTCTTCTGCCTGATTGCCCTGGGCAGAACTTCCAACACTATGTTGAATAGGAGTGGTGAGAGAGGGCATCCCTGTCTTGTGCCAGTTTTCAAAGGGAATGCTTCCAGTTTTGCCCATTCTGTATGATATTGGCTGTGGGTTTGTCATAAATAGGTCTTCTTATTTTGAGATATTGAGAGTTTATTTTGAGTTTATTGAGAGTTTTTAGCGTAAAGTGCTGTTGAATTTTGTCGAAGGCCTTTTCTGCATCTATTGAGATAATCATGCGGTTTTTGTCTTTGCTTCCGTTTGTATGACGGATTACATTTATTGAATTGTGTATGTTGAACCAGCCTTGCATCCCAGGGATGAAGCCAGCTTGATCGTGGTGGATAAGCTTTTTGATATGCTGCTGGATTTGGTTTGCCAGTATTTTATTGAGGATTTTTGCATCAGTGTTCATCAGGGATATTGGTCTAAAATTCTCTTTTTTATTGTGTCTCTGCCAGGCTTTGGTATCAGGATGATGCTGGCCTCATAAAATGAGTTAGGGAGGATTCCCTGTTTTTCTGTTGATTGGAATAGTTTCAGAAGGAATGGTACCAGCTCCTCTTTGTACCTCTGGTAGAATTCGACTGTGAATCCCTCTGGTCCTGGACTTCTTTTGGTTGGTAGGCTATTAATTATTGCCTCAATTTCACAGCCTTTTATTTGTCTATTCAGGGATTCAACTTCTTCCTGGGTTAGTCTTTGGAGGATATATGTGTCCAGGAATTTATCCATTTCTTCTAGATTTTCTAGTTTATTTGCATAGAGGTCTTTATAGAATTCTGTCATGGTAGTTTGGATTTCTGTGGGATCAGTGGTGATAGCCCTTTTATCATTTGTGTGTGTGTGTGTGTGTGTGTGTGTGTGTTTGATTCTTCTCTTTTCTTCTTTATTAATCTTGCTAGTGGTCTATCAGTTTTGTTGATCTTTTTAGAAAACCAGATCCTGGATTCATTGATTTTTTGAAGGATTTTTTTGTGTCTCTAACTCCTTCAGTTCTGCTCTGATCTTATTTCTTGCCTTCTGCTAGCTTTTAAATGTGTTTGCTCTTGCTTCTCTAGTTCTTTGAATTGTGATGTTAGGTTGTCAATTTTAGATCTTTCCTGCTTTCTCTTATGGGCATTTAGTGCTATAAATTTCCCTCTACACACTTCTTTAAATGTGTCCCAGAGATTCTGGTATGTTGTGTCTTTGTTCTCATTGGTTTCAAAGAACATCTTTATTTCTGCCTTCATTTCGTTAAGTAGCCAGTAGTCATTCAGGAGCAGGTTGTTCAGTTTCCATGTAGTTGTGCAATTTTGAATGAGTTTCTTTATCCTGAGTTCTAATTTCATTGCACTGTGGTCTAAGAGACAGTTTGTTATAATTTCTGTTCTTTTACATTTGCTGAGGAGTGCTTTACTGCCAACTATGTGGTCAGTTTTGGAATAAGTGCAATGTGGTGCTGAGATGAATGTATATTCTGTTGATTTGGGGTGGAGAGTTCTATTGGTGTCTATTAGGTCTGCTTCGTGCAGAGTTGAGTTTAATTCCTGGATATCCTTGTTAACGTTCTGTCTCATTGATCTGTCTAATGTTGACAGTGGGGTGTTAATGTCTCTCATTATTATTGTGTGGGAGTCTAAGTCTCTTTGTAGGTCTCCAAGGACTTGCTTTATGAATCTGGGTGCTCCTGTATTAGGTGCATATATATTTAGGATAGTTAGCTCTTCTTGTTGAATTGATCCCTTTACCATTATGTAATGACCTTCTTTGTCTCTTTTGATCTTTGTTGGTTTAAAGTCTGTTTTATCAGAGACTAGGATTGCAACCCCTCCTTTTTTTGTTTTTCATTTGCTTGTAGAACTTCCTCCATCCCTTGATTTTGAGCCTATGTGTGTCTCTGCACGTGGTCTCCTAAATACAGCACACTGATAAGTCTTGACTCCTTATCCAATTTGCCAGTCTGTGTCTTTTAATTGGAGGATTGAGCCCATTTACATTTAAGGTTAATATTGTTATGTGTGAATTTGATCCTGTCATTATGATGTTAGCTGGTTATTTTGCTCATTAGTTGATGTAGTTTCTTCCTAGCATTGATGGTCTTTACAATTTGGCATGTTTTTGCAGTGGCTGGTACCAGTTGTTTCTTTCCATGTTTAGTGCTTCCTTCAGGAGCTCTTGTAAGGCAGGCCTGGTGGTGACAAAATCTCTCAGCATTTGCTTGTCTGTAAAGGGTTTTATTTCTCCTTCACTTATGAAGCTTAGTTTGGCTGGATATGAAATTCTGAGTTGAAAATTCTTTTCTTTAAGAATGCTGAATATTGGCCCCCACTCTCTTCTGGCTTGTAGAGTTTCTGCCAAGAGATCTGCTGTTAGTCTGATGGGCTTCCCTTTGTGAGTAACCTGACCTTTCTCTCTGGCTTCCCTTAACATTTTTTCCTTAATTTTAACTTCAGTGAATCTGACAATTATGTGTCTTGGAGTTGCTCTTCTTGAGGAGTATCTTTGCAGCGTTCTCTGTATTTCCTGAATGTGAATGTTGGCCTGCCTTGCTAGGCTGCGGAAGTTCTCCTGGATAATATCCTGAAGAGTGGCTTCCAACTTGGTTCCATTCTCCCCATCTGTTTTAGTTACACCAATCAGACATAGATTTGGTCTTTTCACATAGTCCCATATTTCTTGGAAGCTTTGTTCATTTCTTTTTACTCCTTTTTTCTCTAAACTTCTCTTCTCGCTTCATTTCATTCATTTGATCTTCAATCACTGATACCCTTTCTTCCACTTGATCGGAAATCAGCTACTGAAGCTTGTTCCGTGCATCACATAGTTCTTGTGCCATGGTTTTCAGCTGCTTCAGGTCATTTAACGTCTTCTCCATGCTGTTTATTCTAGTTAGCCATTCGTCTAATCTTTTTTCAAGTTTTTTAGTTTCTTTGCGATGGGTTCGAACATCCTCCTTTAGCTCGGAGAAGTTTGCTATTACCAATCATCTAAAGCCTACTTCTGTCAACTCATCAAAGTCATTCTGTGTCCAGCTTTGTTCCATTGCTGGCAAGGAGCTGTGTTCCTTTGGAGGAGAAGAGGCACTCTGATTTTTAGAATTTTCCGCTTTTCTGCTCTGGTTTCTCCCCATCTTTGTGGTTTTATCTATCTTTGGTCTTTGATGATGGTGACATACACATGCAGTTTTGGTGTAGATGTCCTTTCTGTTTGTTAGTTTTCCGTCTCACAGTCAGGACCCTCAGCTGCAGGTCTATTGGAGTTTGCTGGAGGTCCACCCCAGACCTTGTTTGCCTGGGTATCACCAGCGGAGGCTGCAGAACAGCAAATATTGCAGAACAGCAAATGTTGCTGCCTCATCCTTCCTCTGGAAGCTTCGTCTCAGAGGGGCACTCAGCTGTATGAGGTGTCAGTCGGCCCCTCCTGGGAGATGTCTCACAGTTAGGCTACTCGGGGGTCAGGGACCCACTTGAGGAAGCACTCTGTCTGTTCTCCTATCTCAAACTCCCTGCTGGGAGAACCACTACTCTCTTCAAAGCTGTCAGGGATGTTTAAGTCTGCAGAAGTTTCTGCTGCCTTTTGTTCAGCTTTGCCCTGCCCCCAGAGGTGGAGTCTACAGAGGCAGGCAGGTCTCCTTGAGCTGTGATAGGCTCCACCCAGTTCGAGCTTCCTGACTGCTTTGTTTACCTACTCAAGCCACAGTAATGGTGGACGCCCCTCCCCCAGCCTCGCTGCTGCCTTGCATTTGGATCTCAGACTGCTGTGCTATCAGTGAGTGAGGCTCTGTGGGTGTGGGACCCTCCAAGTCAGGTAGGGATATAATCTCCTGGTGTACCGTTTGCTAAGACCATTGGAAAAGTGCAGTATTAGGGTGGGAGTGTCCCGATTTTCCAGATACCATCTGTCACGTCTTCCCTTGGTTAGGAAAGGGAGTTCCTCGACCCCTTGCACTTCCCAGATGAGGTGATGCCCTGCCCTGCTTCAGCTCACACTCCATGGGCCACATCCACTGTCCAACAAGTCCCAGTGAGATGAACCTGGTACCTCAGTTGGAAATGCAGAAATCACCCATCTTCTGCGTCATTCGTGCTGGGAGCTGTAGACTGGAGCTGTTCCTATTCAGCCATGTTGGAACCCAAAAATCAGTGCTCAAGATTTTAAATAACTATTTAGAGATCAGAGTCTTGGGTAAAGAACTAGTAAGATCTTGTAAATAACTAGAGTTCTAAACAGAGTATCAGCTCATTCAAAAGAAAAACATTACTTAGTAATCATGAGGAGATGGAAGGCTTCCTGATTCCCCCTAGCAATGCTTGGCAACCAAAGATTTGGAGTAGAGGAAGGAGATAGATTTTTCTAGAAATGGGATTATTAGGATAGTTGTGGTCAAAAGACAAATAGACCAAAGAGATAATTGAACTGAAGAACAAAGGCTCTTTGGATGATCTGAATGAAACTACAAGCATTGAGATGCTGAACTAAAAGTGGATTCAGGAAACCTTTGGGCCTTAGGCTGTTGTTTCCAGTTTATTTTCTATATAGCTTTATCTCTAATTTTTTGTCAAAATTTGTATCAGGACTTGAATGATTTGACTACAATTACTGCAACTCTAATCATTTATTTTCTATAAACACAGGCCAAAGAGAGTGGAAAAATATCAAGCAAAAAATGGCATCCAGCAGTTCAAAATTTTTGCTAGTCTATACATGTGGTTGATATAAAGTAATGATGCAGGAGGCAACTTTATTATATAAATATTCACCATGCAGTTAAGTTTAATGATGTAACAATGAAACTTTATTAGAAAGTATAGTTTAAATCCTAATTACCCCCCAAAATGATAAGAGCCAAGGTCATTGTTGGTTAAAAATACAAAATTATATTTGATTCATTTTGTTTGTTCACAGTAGATTTCTTTTTACTCAGGGAGGCAGAGAAGAAGTCATGATATAAGATGACTATTTAATATATTCAGCCCATTTTACCCTTAAATGTGGCCTAAAGCCAGCTGGAAATGTTAATTTCTAGCTTTAGCCATTCCTGTATGTTTAGTCAATGACACTTATAAATATATTTCTCCAATAATAGGAACACTTTTACACTGTTGGTGGGATTGTAAACTGGTTCAACCATTGTGGAAAACAGTATGGCAATTCCTCAAGGATCTCGAACTAGAAATACCATATGACCCAGCCATCCCATTACTGGGTATATACCCAAAGGATTATAAATCATGCTGCTATAAAGACACATGCACACCTATGTTTATTGTGGCACTATTTACAATAGCAAAGACTTGGAATCAACGCAAATGTCCATCAGTGACAGACTGGATTAAGAAAATGTGGCACATATACACCGTGGAATACTATGCAGCCATAAAAAAGGATGAGTTCGTGTCCTTTGTAGGGACATGGATACAGCTGGAAACCATCATTCTCAGCAAACTGTCACAAGAACAGAAAAGCAAACACCCTATGTTCTCACTCATAGGTGGGAATTGAACAATGAGATCACTTGGATTCGGGAAGGGGAACATCACACACCGGGGCCTATTATGGGGAGGGGAGAAGGGGGAGGGATTGCATTGGGAGTTATACCTGATGTAAATGACGAGTTGATTGAGTTGATGGGTGCTGACGAGTTGATGGGTGCAGCACACCAACGTAGCACAAGTATACATATGTAACAAACCTGCACATTGTGCACATATACCCTAGAACTTAAAGCATAATAAAAAAAGAAATATATATATATATATATTTCTCCAAATAGGTCAATATTATACATATCTCATTGAGAAAAATTAATTAATTTACTTCTTGCTTATCTTGGATTTATTTTGAAATGTATTATGTTATTATGATAGATTGCAAATAGAAAAATGTGTCTTCTTCTCTCCTTAAAAAGCTAACATTTGCTGGGCACAGTAGCTTATCCCTATAATCCCAGCACTTTGGGAGGCCAAGAGAGGAGGATGGCTTGAGCCCAAGATTATGAGACCAGCCTGAGCAACATAGTGAGACCTTGTCTCCACGAAAAAGTTTTAAAATTAGCCAGGCGTGGTGGTGCATGCCTGTAGTCCCAGCTATTCTGGAGGCTAAGGTGAAAGGATCACTTGAGCCCAGGAAGTTGAGGCTGCAGTGAATCATGTTCATGCCTCTGCCCTCCAGCCTGGGTGACAGAGTGTGACACTGTCTCAAAATAAGTCAATAAATAAATAGCATTTGAGAGTTTGGATTTTTGACCTATGGAGCTGTTGTGAGGACTGAAGTTCAGTCAAGAGGGTGAGGATAGGCTTTGAACTTTAAGTATTAATCTTTATCAATTTTATCTGAAATGTGTGCATGAGGTGTTCTGAAAAGAATACAGATTATTACTATTGACTGAAGAAGCAAATAATGATTGTGTAATTCTCTTTACTCTGAATGGTACCCCTGGTCAATGGGATGAAACCTAATTACAGTGCCCTAGAAAGACAAACTTCTATCATAAAAGAAAAAGGGAGAAAAATTGATTTTCTCTGCTTATATACAGGAGAAAGACATAGCTGCCTCCTCCTACCCTCCCAAAATAAAGGAGAAAAATCTTTCCTTCTTAGACATGGATGAAAAAGAACCCATGTTCTCACTGTAATCTTTTGGAATGTAAATACATCTCTCCAAGGCCACTGGATTTTATGACAGAAATATGTGTACATAGTTTCAGCCATTTTTTTCCCTTGAAATATAAATTCATACCTTTTGAATTAGGTTAATCTCTGGAGTTTTTTTTTACTGTCTGTACAGTTGTAAATAAACTTCCCAAGTCTTGCTCTCACTTGAGGATGCCAACTTTCAGAAAAATTTATTTAGAAGGCCCCGCTGCCCAGAAACACAAAAACATTTCCTCTTTCTCCACAATAGATTATCTAGGGCAATTTTGGAAAGAGGTGATAGGAAAATTGGAAAATAAGTTACAGACAATATGCAGAGGCCCATGAACACTTAGCCAGGATGTCAGCTAGAGTGACTACTTGACATGTGACGTGTTTAGAACACAACCCCGGCGCAGTCCAGGGACAGATTCTAGGCAAAAGTTCTCACATGAAAGAGGTCAGCATCAGGTATAAAAGCTTATAAGATAAACTTTGTTTCAGGATGCAGAAAGATTCTTTGAAAATGTATAAATTGCAAGGGAGTAAAATCAAAAACAAAGTAGAGAAATAGGATAGTGTTCTGTGTTGAGCAGGTATGTACAAACCTGTCCCCAAAGGCGGCTGGGGCTGAGAAGCCAAAGAAAGAGGCTGACAAATCCAGTTTCTCAGAAAGAAATATTTAATAGGGACTTAGAAACAGAGCATTATCCAGGTCAGCCATGAGATGGCGGATCCCTGCACCCACTCGCCATTAAGTACCCTTTACTTAGCAAGCTTTTATGGTAAAGACATGTGCAGCTGGGCAAGGAGGGCAGTTAGATAAGCATCCTTATGTGGGGTTATTTATGCGCCAGGCATTGTTTAGAGACCTTGCTGCAGAATAGCTTATTACGCAGGAGTAAAATATCAGTTATCATAGCGGTTTCGCTTTAAGATAGCGTCACTCTTGTCATGCAGCAGGCTGTTTTCCTATAGATAAGAACTTGGTTCTTTATGTTATGAAATTTCTAAATTATATACCTAGATGGGTCATTTTAAAATTCATTCTTTCACACTTGTGTGAGCTTTCCTTTTGAAGACCCATGTCTCTTCCCTTCAGTCCTGGAAAGTTTTCCTTTATGATTTTTTTTTTTTTTAATTATACTTTAAGTTCTAGGGTACATGTGCATAACGTTTATATCATGTATAACTCCCCAGTGCAATCCCTCATGATTTCTTTCCTCCTCTGTTTTCTATTCTCGTTTTAAAAAATTTCTGTTAATTAGGTCCCAGATTTATTGGACTAATATTCTGCCTCCTCTTATATTTTCTGTGTTTTTTCTTGACTTTTGTCCTATATTCTGGAAGATTTCCTTGACTATTGTTCCCTCTTTCTAATATTATTAATTTATGCAAATATATATTTAAGTTCTAAAACCTCATTATTATTCTGTTTGTCATAGCTTTATGTTTTGTTTTATGAGTGGAATATCTTCATACATATCTGAGGGTAATATTCAGAATATTTCATTTTTTATTATTTTTTAAATTATCTGTTTTCCCTACAGTTATTTTTTCCTGTGAGGAGGGAAAAAAGGAGCTCAGAGCTGTCTGAAGAATATAAAGTGTGAAAAACTTACCAAACTCAGAGAGAAATGAGAATGAGCCTTCAGTCATGAGGCTGGGGGACACCCACCTGCACATACCTCATATGGGGAATTGTTTAAAGGCAATTTATTCTTTCTTTCCTTCCCTGTAGTTTCCACACTCACTGATAAATTTCCTAAAATGCTATCACAAGTTGCACAATGTGACCCTCACCCATTATCTTCATGTTCCTGGAATCTGCAGTGCAAAGAACAATGTACACTTAATCAATAGCTTATGTTCAACTCAGAAACTGCCCCTTCATTTTTCCTTTAAAAGCACATTTGCAACTGTTGCTAATCAAAACATATGATCAGGGCAATTTGAATCTGTCTCTCAAGTTGAAGGCCTCAAATTTGGCCCAAAGAAACCCTCTACTTATAATAATATTGCCCCAGTTTCTTTCTTTAGGTTGATACCTGTTCGGCTATGCTTTTACAATAAAGCTTTTTTCAAATGTCACATGATCCATTATTATCTGTCCATATTTAACAATAAAAAGTGTGACTAGGGGCTGTAAAAAGTAGTTGGGACTTCCTAACTGACAACTTCTTCAGTTTGGAGTGAATGTTACAGAGCCAGCAGCTCTGATGGTGCACCCCAAATGCCAAAAGTAAGGAGTTTCTGCTCTGTGGTGCTAACTTTCACACGAACTTTCCTGGTTCTCCTAAGACACTTTTATAAAAAGAAAGATTCCTGACAATTTTCGTTAAACTTAGCATGTGAGTGTAGGTCAAGTATTGAGCTACTGGAGGACAGGATCTTCTTTATAGACTTCCAGTTAGTTCAACTCTTTGATGCACCAACCCTCACTCGAGCCCTTCATCAATTTACACTCCTTGAGTTCTTAGTTATTCTGGAATTCCCCTTTACTTTATGGCTTCTCCAGTTGTAGCACCCATTTAGAATACTGTAGGTGAAGTTCGCTCCTCCCTTTATCAGCTGACACCCTTCTCTCTGCTTTCTGTATTCTGCATCTTTGTTGTAAACTTGCACCTTCTAAGAAGCCCTTTCCTGCTGCGTGTATTGCTGGTATTGTAACAATTTTTATTAATTTTCATCAATTTTTGAGTTATCAAACATTCCGAATGTAAACACATGTACTTGGTCACAGGCTAGGCACTAAGCCCAAGGTCTAACCTCTATATAACTAAAAAAAAAAAATTCTATGAGGTGCTTGTGAAAGAATTCAGAGGGAGAAAGCAGAAATAAGGAAGCCAGATCCATGTTAGCTAAGCCTTAAACCAAATTTCATTCATCCTGAAAAACAAACAAAAACAAAATACACCCCAACAGGTAGAGGATGAGATGTAGCTGAATATAAAATCTAATATTCCATAAACCATGTAATATATGTGACTGTTTAACAGCTAAATACAAGTGAGGCAGCCAACAAATATGCTAAAATAATCTCTACTGTAGGAATATTCCAGTTATGAGACTCTTATAGATCAATCCTGTTCCCTAGAAAGCAGCTACTTTGGATTTCACAGCTGAGTTTTGGTGATTATCCCACTTACATGCTTTCCTAGTAGACTAACCATTCCTTGTAAACATTTACATGCTACAGATGTTATCTCTGATAATTCCATCAAATCAAATGGAACAAAGCACAGTAATAAAAACCAGGATTGTTCTATATTTTAGAGGATCTATTTCTTCCTAGCATCTGTGGGAAATCCTTGGATTAGGATAATGTTTTCATTATAGTCTCAGAAAAAGTGAATTATTACCGATTTGAATGGACAGTAGATAGTACATTTAGGCACCTTGGGTGTCAACAATTAACGGTTTGATTCTCTGCATGGTAAATCAGTATGTACTTGGGATATACAATTGGTACACAAAATAAAATATGTTGCTTAGATATACTTTATAATTAAATTTTACACTCTTTGAAATGCTGCAATTAACACAGACCAGATTATTTTCTAATTGTGTGTACTAAGTAAAATAAAGTACTTTGCAAAATGAGCAATACTTTGAACCATATATAAGTATTATTCTAAAAAATCAAACAACCATATAATTTTAAAATCATAGTACTAAAGCAATTATAATAAAATGTTTGATGAAGTTTAAAATAACAAATATGTAGTTTTAAATTTCATAATGCTTAAAAGTTTATAATAAAAAATACTGTTGCTTTGTTCCCCATCCTCCCGTATAATTCCTTGGGGAAATTAACAAACTAATATAGGTGTACATTAAGTTTTTTATCCTAAAGCACATGTGGGCATATTCTTTTTAAATTAAGTAGATAGAATTCACATACCACAAAACTAACCAATATAAAGTGTACAATTCAGGATTTTTAGTCTATTCATAAGTCTATCACAGAGTTCAACAATCACCATTATCTAATTTCAGAACATTTTCATCACCCACACCACCCACTAAAAAACTCACATACTCATTAAGCAGTCATCTCTTTCTAATCTACCTGTCTCTGTGAATTTGCCCTTTCTGGACGTTTCAAATATAAATGGAATAACACATATGTGGCCTTTTGCATCTGGCTTCTTTCACTTACCAAAATGTTTTCAAGGTTCATCCATGTTGTAGCACATATCAATACTTTGTTCCTTTTCATAGCTCAATAATATTCCATTGTATGGATATACCATATTTATTTATCCATTCATCAGTTCCTATAATTTGTTTGGGTTGTTCTGTTGTGATTTTGATTTGTGTTTCCATAATGATTAATGATGTTGAGAAAAATTTCCATATACCTGTAGGCCATTTGTACACCTTCTTTGGAGAAATGTCTACTCAGTTTCTTTGCCCATTTAAAAAAAAAAGTGAATTATTTGTCTTCTTGAGTTGTAAACACTCTTTATATATTCTGGATGCTAGACTATTATCAGATATAGGATATACAAATATTTCACCCATCTTGTGGGTTGTCTCTTATCTTTTTTTTTTTTTAAGTTACCTTAAATTCTGGGATACATGTACATCATACAGAATGAGCAGGTTTGTTACACAGGTATACATATGCCATGGTAGTTTGCTGCACCTATCAACTCATCATCTAGGTTTTAAGCCCCACGTGCATTAGGTATTTGTCCAAATGCACTCCCTCCTCCTTGCCCTCAACGCCCCCCCGACAGGCCCCCACGTGTGATGTTCCCCTCCTTGTGTCCATGCATTCTTCTTGTTCAACTCCCACTCATGAGTGAGAGCATAAGCTTTTTGGTTTTCTGTTCCTGTGTTAGTTGGCTGAGAATAATGGTTTCCAGCTTCATCCATGTCCTGCAAATGCCATGATCTCATTCTTTTTAATGGCTGCATAATATTCCATAGTATTCCATATTTTCTTTATCCAGTCTATCATTGATGGGCACTTGGGTTGGTTCCAAGTCTTTGCTGTTGTAAATAGTGCTGCAATAAACATACATGTGCATGTGTCTGTAGAATAGAATGATTCATAATCCTTTGGGTATATACCCAGTAATGGGATTGCAGAGTCAAATGGTATTTCTGTTTCTAGATCCTTGAGGAATTGCCACACTGTCTTCCACAATGGTTGAAATAATTTACACTCCCACCAACAGTGTAAAAGCATTCCTATTTCTCCACGTCCTCTCCAGCATCTGTTGTTTCCTGACTTTTTAATGATCACCATTCTAACTGGCATGAGATGGCATCTCATTGTGGTTTTGATTTGCATTTCTCTGATGACCAGTGATGATGAGCATTTTTTCATATGTTTGTTGGTGGCGTAAATGTTCTCTTTTGAGAAGTGTCTGTTCATATCCTTCACCCATTTTTGGATGGGGTTTTTTTTTTCTTATAAATTTGTTTAAATTCTTTGTAGATTCTAGATATTAGACCTTTGTTAGATGGGTAGATTGCAAAAATTTTCTCCCATTCTGTAGGTTGCCTGTTCACTCTCATGATAGTTTCTTTTGCTGTGCAGTTCTTTAGTTTAAGTAGATCCCATTTGTCAATTTTGGCTTTTGTTGCAATTGCTTTTGGTGTTTTAGTCTTGAAATCTTTGCCCATGCCTATATCTTGAATGTATTGCCTAGGTTTTCTTCTAGGGCTTTTTGGTTTTGGGTTTTACATTTAAATATTTAACTCATATTAAGTTAATTTTTGTATAAAATGTCAGGAAGGGGTCCAGTTTCTGTTTTCTGCATATGGCTAGCCAGTTCTTTTATCTTTCCTGATAGTGTTCTTTGATGCACAAAATTTTTACATTTTGATAAAGTATAATTTATTTATTTTTTTATTTTATTGTGTGAGCTTAGGTGCCATATTTGAGAAACTATTGTTTAATTCAAGCTCATAAACATTTACACTTATTTTTGCTAAGAGTTTAATAATTTTAGCTCTCACATTAAAGCATTTGATCCATTTTGAGTTAATTTTTATACATGGTATGAGACAGGGATACAACTTTATACTTTGCTCATGCATAACTAGTCCTCCTAGCACCATTTGTTTAAAAAATTATTTGCCTCCATTTAATTTTCTTGTCCCCATTGTCAAAAGTTAATAATTAATTATGTATAATATTGAAGGCACTGATGTAGTATCTTAGATTCTAGTAAAAAACTTCAGAAAGCCTATGTCACTTTTATCCTCTATCTTTTATGTTTGATTATTTTTCCCTTTCTAGAAACTTTTAGAAGTGTCTATTAATTCCAAATATTTTGATATTTTACTATCAATTCATTGATGTAGGAAATTTTCAAATTCTCTATGCTAGACCTTTATTCTGACATTCAAACTGCAGCAGTTTTGAAACATGTCTACAAATCTTTGACACTCCCCCACTCAACAGGTAGGGTCTCTGTTCCATCTGCTTAAATCTGAGCTGACTATAACAACTTCTTTATAACTAAGAGGATTAATTGGTGAGAATATTATGTGACCTTCCAAGATTAGGTCATTAAATATAATGAAGCTTCCATGTTGCATTTCTGGGACACTCACACTGGCTGCCTGAGCTACCATGTAAGAAATTTGCCTACCTTGTAATCTCCATTTTGTGTGGAAGGCCAGGTCACATGAAGAGTTCAGACACAGTCTATATGGCTTTAGCTAAGGTCAAGGATGAAAGTCAGCATTGACCAGGCTCATTGGCTCACGCCTGTAAACCCAGCACTTTGGTAGGCCGAGGCAGACTGATCACCTGAGCCCAGGAGTTTGAGGCCACCCTGGGCAACATGGCACAACCCAGTCTCTACAAAAAAATTAGCCAGGCATAGTGATGCCCACCTTTTGTGGAAGGCTGAAGTGGGAGGATCACTTGAGCCTGGGAAGTGGAGGTTGCAGTGAGCCATGATCACACCACTGCACTCCAGTCTTGGTGACACGTTAAGACCTTGTCTGCATAAACAAAACAAAAAATCTCAGCATCAATTTCCACGTAGATGAGTGAGGATGACTCTAGACGATTTCAGGACCCTATCATTGAGTAACCTATAGCCATTGTTTCCAGCTGAGGGCCCTGAAACCGTGTAGCAGAAACAAGCCATTCTTCCTGGGCCCTGTCCAAATTCTCAACTCCTTTAGCCATGAGCATGATAAAACGAGTGTTTAAAGAACTAGATTTTAGAGTATCTTGTTACTTGGCAATAGTGACCAGAGCACCAATCTTTCAATTTTGGACAATAATAACTTCCTTCCTCTCATCTCTTTTTCTGAAACTCCTTTTAGTTGGATATTGGTCAACCTAGAATGATCCTCTAATGGTCTTACCTTTTGTTCTCCCATGACATGTTACTTTGTCTTTTTGTTGTTTTTTTGTGTGTCTGTATTTATGTGTGTGTGTGTATGTGTGTGTGTGTGTGTGTGTGTGTGTGTGTGTGTAGGGGAAAGATTTTCCTTAATTTTTTCAAATTCTTTTGTTGAATTTTAAAATTTTTATCATAGTATTAACTTATAATAATTTTTATTCTTGTGGTCTGCTACTTTTTATTATATCCTACTTTTTTTGACATGCATACAATATCATATGCTTCTTCCCTGAAGATATTAATTTTGGAGTTCTGTGTTATATTTTCTCTGGCTGCTCTAGTTCCTTTTCTTCTGTTACTTACTTCACCTTAGCTTTTTCTATCTTGAAGGCATTTCTTAAATGCCTGGTGATCCTTCGCTATCTGTTCACGTTTGAGTAAATTTGTAACTACACGCGCATGATAAGTATTTGCTGACTTCCAGGCTTCACGTTAAATAACGTTTTTATTTGTGTACTACCGAATCCCAATGTTTTAAAGTTATATTTTGTGAGGCCATTTCATTTTCCTAGAGAAGAATCTATGATCTCCTGCCTGTGCAAGCAATTCAAGTAATACCCACTTGGCTATAGTTCATACTAGCATTGGAATGGGGGCAGGCCCTGAGAGTTTCAACATTCATTTAATTCCCCAATCTCAGCCTCTTGCCTCCTGCTACTCTGCTGCTTCTCCTATACTAGTCTGGGACCAGTCTGACTCATTTATTCCAAACAATGAAACCTTAGACTCTTTAGGGGTCAGGAGTAATGTAATGATTCAGGGAGCAGATCTGCAGGCTAACTACAATTAATGTAGACCTTCAATAATCCTCCTATATCTACCCTATATTTGAAATTGCCTTCTCCAAGACTTTGAACTCCCTGTCTTTCTTAAGAAATAATGCTTTTTTTTTTTTTTTTCATCAGAATCGTACTCTGATTGTAATTTTCTTTGCTCCTAAAGGTCAGGTATCACTCATTTGTATGTTTTCAGTCTTCTAAAAACATGTTGTAATGTTTTATCTGCTCTTATCTCTTTTTCTTTCTGCTTTGTGATGGTGGTTTTATACTTTCTTTTAAAAATCTTTTCTGTTTTTTTAGTGGAGTTTGGGAAAAATAGTTTTAGCCATGTTGAACTGATATCTTGCGATTAGTTTAAAAAACTCTGCAAGTAAATTATCAGTTTTTATGAAGGAATACCTTTGTTTCACTTATTTATTTTTTCAAATTTATTTGCTTAAATTGACCAATAAAATTGTGTGTATTTCTTCTATACAACATCATGTTTGAAGTATATACACATTGTTACATCTGTCTAATTAACATGGTTGAATCTGTCTAATTAACATATACATTACCCCATGTAGTTATTATTTGTGTGGTGAGAGCACTTATTCACAATCAACATTTTTAAGAACATGATATATTATCATTAGCTATAGTCACCATGCTGTATAATAGATTCCTTGAAATTTTTCCTCCTATCTAACTGTAACTTTGTATCCTTTGACTAACATCCCTCAACTCCCCAGGCGCTCCTCAACTGACCTAGCCTCTGGTAACCACCATTTTCTTGTATATTTCTATGAGATCAACTTTCTTAGCTGCTACATGCGTGAGATCATGAGGTATTTGTCGTGCTGTGTCTGGCTTCTTTCACTTAACACAATGCCTTCTAGGATCATCTATGTTGTATATGACAGGATTTCCATAAAATGGCTGAACATCCGTTTTTAGGACATGGTGCATGCAACATAGTAGTAATAATATGATTGTTTATATTAGTATAAGTAATGATATCACAATATTTAATATAACTGAGCTTCTATGACATCTAAAATTATACTATACTATATATGGAAACTTTTTTTTGCATTATATTCTTTGGAAATATATATATATATTTATATATATACACACACACACTTTATATATGTAAACATATACCACATTGTATGTTTCCAGTTACATATGTATTTATATTTCAGAATATGTGGAAGTAGTTTTTCCTAGAGAAGTTGGAGTCTGGGACTTGGTAAAGAAGGAATTGGGCAATTCTTTAACTCACAATGCTTGGTTTTGACTGATAAATTAATTACAATACTTTCCATCTACCATTCACTTGGGGAATTTACTTAAATCTACTCTCAGAGCTGACCTCCTAAGAGAATACAAGTCAATTATGGTTCGAGCTCTTCTTGTCTCATTAGCTACTTGAATAATACATTTGAATGATGGCCCAGGAGACTAGCATTAGGAAGTGCTTGTCTCAGTCCCAGATGAGCTTCTTGGATAATCCTAACTGTCTATTATTAGTTCAAGCTGTGCCACAAGACTGACTCAGTAGTGTTCCACTCACTTTCTGAAAAACTGGTGGGGTATAGCTTTATCTGTTTTTAATATATAAAGATCCAATTGTACTAGACATCTGTAGTTAGGGGAATTATTTTCAAGTCATCAAAGCTGCTTCAAGAAAAGTACCAAGTAATATGTGAGTTTTCCTTATTGTCCACTTGTAAAATAGAAAAGTACAGTGTTACTAAAAGGATTGAGTGTTAAAGGTTTTTAAAAATGACTATTTTCTATGTAGCCAAAAATCACACCTAGCGCAAAATTATTTTATTATTCTCATGGTCAGCCATGTTTTGATGCATGGAGTGGAAATAAGCTGTGGACCTGTATATAAAATTTCACAAATAACTATGACTTGGGTCATTATTTAAGTAATTGTTTAAGATAAATTGTTATTTCATAAATTATTCCCAAACATTTGAAAAAGGAGAGCTAAGTACAACAAATACAGTATGATTGAATTCAGAATTTGTAAAACAAAAGCAAACCATATAGTAACAATATAAACCACAGTCTCAGAAGAAATATGATTGTTCCCTTACAAGATGTGTTTTTAATTATCTGTATGTGTAAAACTAGAAATAAAATCAATTGGTCTTTGAATTGATCTTTATACGACTTTAGAGAACGTGATGTCAAAGAACAAAACCCAGCAACGTTCTCCAGTGCCTAAGGGGAAGGTGTTTCCTATTTGATTAGTGCTTCATTTTGATAATGTATTTAGCTGACCTGCAGCCATCATTTTACAGCACATCTTTCATCTTATAAAGTGCAGATCCTCACTATTTGGGACATTAACCGTTCTTCTCAGAAACCCCAGAGTTTAGAGATAATGTGAATATAATTTTTCTGTAATTCTAAGTTCTATATTATCATTAAATCTTTCCCATTGTATGTTAACATAAAATCTCCTATATAGACATTATTCCTGGAAAGTTCTGGATTTCCTATAAAGAGATTTCTGCTTACACTTTTCTAGAGAATTCAAGAATTTTTATATATGTTCATGCACATGTTCATACAAAGTATGTGCAACTGACTACATATTGGATTTTTTGAGTTGATAGATTGTTCTATGCATGTGAAATGACTAGATTATAGGTGAGTCAACTTTCATATTGGCTTCTTTGTTGATACATGAGAATCACCACATAAGTGGATGCCTGTGGTGACTAATATTGATCAGCAAAAGAATGATGAAATTTAGCATGCCTTTTGCAAATTTACTCACCAACTGGAAACTTCATCTCAATTAACACGTTCCATTTAAGCATAAAGACCCCAACTAAAATGGAGATGAGATCATTTTAGGGGGGGTTAGTTAGCATCATCCTTCTATAATGAGATATATTTAATTCATTTTGGTGGATAGTATTTGTAAACAAATGTGGCCTAGGGTTGCAAAACTTTCTCTATTAAGTTTTAAATATTAAATAGGTCCTTAATGTTAAACATTACAACATAACAGGTAGCCCCCTCCTCCTCTCTGTTTCTTCTCATAGCTTGAAAACAAATTATCTTAGTCTATGCAGGTTGAATGTTTTCTCATGCTAATATAAGGATCTCACTTATCTCATTAAAGAAAAGAGCATGCTGAATATATTGTTATTGGTGTACTTCTGCTCAGTTGAGTACTCTGAAAGCATGCTGCCTATTCTTCAAAAGACAGTGACAAATCTAATTGGGATTGACAGTGACTATGGACTGAATTGTGTCACCACAAAACTCATATGTTGAAGCCTTACCCCACAATATGGCTATATCTAGACACAAGGTCTTTAGGGAATAATTAAGGTTAAATGAGGTCAAGGGTCAGGCCCTAATCTGATAGGACTGATCCCTTATAAGAAGAGATTCTCTCTCTCTCTCTCTCTCTCTCTCTCTGTCTCTCTCTGTCTCTCTCTCTCTCAGTGTGTGTGTGTCTCTCTCTCTTTCTGCCATGTGGGACACAGCCATAAGGTGGCCATCTGCAAGCCAGGGAGAGGGCCCTGACCAGAAAAAGAACCCTGCTGAACTTTGATTTGGACTTCCCAGCCTCTGGAAATGTGATACAATTATTCTTTGTTAAACTGCCCCATGTATGATATTTTGTATAGCAGCCTGAGCTGGCTAGTACAACAGTTCACAATTACAGTACTTTCATAGAAGGTCTGTTGTCACATTGAACAAGATGCCTTGCTTATTGAGAAACAAACTGATTAATTATAAATTATAATGAATTAGACAACTGCTATAGAGAAAAACAACACTTTTCCTTATAATTATAGGATAAAAAATATCTTCGATAATGTCACTGCTGTATTTAACAAAAGTTTTAAAATATCATGGTTATTTTATGTGTGTCTGTAAGAATCTTGAAATATTTGTAACAGTGGTTACAAATCCTTAATTTCAATAATTGTATAATAATAACAAAGATGTATCATATTTATTGAGTACTTACTATGTTCTAAGAAACATAATTACATGATATGTTTTAAACTTAACACTATGAAGTAGATACTGTTATTTTTTCCATTTCACAGATGATGAAATTGACCACATATATGGGAACACAAGGATTTCATCAAATAGTCTTAATGTCTCATTAAACCACAGTGCCCAGTGCTGCACCTTGGCCATGGAGATACGTCTGCAACATAAATCATAGGCTGATATCCACGGGACAAGGCTGCCCTGGATAACTGGAGATACGTTGCCAGATTTTTCCCTCTTGTCTCCCTTTTTGCAGATGGTTTAGATCTTTTTTTTTTTAGATCTTTTTTTTTCTCATGAACAGATTTTTTTACTTTGGACAGAGAAAAAAAAAATACCTAGATAAGAGCTTCCTCATTTATCATCACTTTCCAGTTTTGCATTCTTAAGCTTATACTCAGGATTAGTTTGAATTTGAGGTGTTCTCAAACACTTACGACATCTCTTGAAAAGGGCTAAACTTATTCCTTATATATTGAGCCTTTCTAATTTCTTCTCTGAGAGTAATCATAATTTCAATTTTTGAAATGTCTTATTTATATCCCTACTTATGGAGAAAAAGTAAAAGAGGATGGAGAGCTCTCTTTGGAGCCCAGGACATTTCCAGAGCAAATCAACTGTCTCCACTTTTCTTAGATTCTATCTTTATAGTGGGTCCAGGCCCAATAAAAGTTTCTCAAAATTTTTGAGAGCCACAAAATAAGTAAACCAATGATCCTTTTCAAGATAATGTCCTATCTCTCCCGTTTCTCCTAGACCATTAAAATGAAAGGGAGAGAAGGGGGGCAGATACACACCAGGAGAATTCTTCCATGGACCTATGAAAAATGGAGAAGAGTGAAACTGCTAATAGATACATCAGTAGGCAGCAAATGCATGTACTTTCCTGTGCTTCCTGCTGTGAATGTCTGTTGGGAGGATCAGTACCACCTGGTCCCTCATCATCTAGATATGGATTTCCTAGCCAAAGCAGATTGTTACCACATTTTCCCTAAAGCCAGTGTTTATTATGTCACAGAAGAGGCATTAAACAAACACCAACAAACACAAGCTCATCATGTAGTGAAATGAATATATTTTAAAATATTGCTGTTTGATATCATATATTCAATATATTAAAAATATTGCTATTTGATACCATACCAAATATTACCAAAATCTGCATTGAGGGAATACTTTTCTCTATAAGAAATAACCTCTTGTTCTTAAAGGTTAGTTAGGGACTTGTTTGGTTAAGTATTCCTTGAAAGGATAGGAAATCTATCTAGATTGTCAAACGAGTGGCTACAGAGACAGGTGAATCAGAGAAGGCTTCCCAAGACTGATTTGTGGTGTGGATTTTGTCCATGTGCCTAACAGATGGCCATAATTATTGTGACCATCATAACACAATTTATGAAATATACTACAATAGGCAAAAATATGAAAAATTGATACAAATTAATAAATGGAACACAATTAAGAAAGGATTAAAATGAGAAAAAAATAAAATAGCTCAAAATAAATTAGTATTTTTTTTAAAAGTGACTTTTTTAAAAAAGTGAAAGAATTGGAAATCAGAAAAATAAAAATTTAGGAGTAAAAAATAGTCATAAAATTACATATAAGATAAAAGATAAAATGCTAAAAGTAAAAAATTTATAACATGTAAAAAAATGCATAAAACGCCTCTCATACATGCTGTAATTATAAAAGCAGATGGATTGTACAATGAGAATAAGGACTAAAGATTTTAAAATATTGAGTACAGATTATAATACAAAACCATGGGAAATAAACAAGACCAAGAAAACCAAACATGGAAACGAAAGTAATAATTATTAAACAACTAGTTAGTAAAATTAAAAAGCTATAGGGTTGGGCGTGGTGGCTCATGCCTGTAATCCCAGCACTTTGGGCTGCTGAGGCGGGCGGATCATTTGAGGTCAGGAGTCCAAGACCAGCTTTGCCAATATGGTGAAACCCCATCTCTACTAAAAATACAAAAAAAAATAGCCAGACATGGTAACATTCGCCTGTAATCCCAGCTACTTGGGAGGCTGAGGCAGGAGAATGGTTTGAACCCAGGAGGCAGAAGTTGCAGTGAGCCAAGATCACCAAGACTGCACCAAGATCACGCACCAAGATGTACTCCAGCCTGGGTGACCAAAAAAAAAAAAAAACTATAAAAATTAAGATGTCATAAATCAATATAATTTTAAAAACTTTTAGAAAATATATCAAGATATAAATTTGGATATTGCCGAGATGTGTGGATCAGCAAAGTTAATGGCATGACCTTAGTATGGCGATCAAAATAATTCTTTATAGTAGAAATTACTAATTCCATGAAAGAAGAAACTACTTTACACCTATCTGAATACACATATCTGTCTATATTTTAAAGGTTAACATTTGGAACTACTTAGAAAAAAAATCTTTATAAACTCTTGCAGTGGAGTGGAAAGAAAAACATTATTTCCATTTTAGTATAAAGTGAAGTATAAACGAATGATTACCCACGTCAAGATAAACTATCTCAGTTTGGATTTTTTTTTTATGATTCTGTTTTAGAAACCAAGAATAGTCTTCAAGAACTAAAATAATGAACTCTGTGAGTCAAACAAATGAACTTTTTATTATGATATGACCTTTTCGTCTGTTTGGTCCTGATGCTGGTGTGATGTCCTTTTCTGGATAAAGAATAAATAGGCCAGCTCAGTAATTTCTGAATTCCAAATTTAGCCTTCCTTTTGTTTTTCGTTCAGCAGAGGAGAATGATATGGCAAACAGCCTTGAGAAGGTAGGAGAATGAGTCTGTGTGTGCTATTAATACCTACATTATTTTGTCCGTACAAGAGTCCAACCTAAAGAGACAGCAGAAGGAATAGTAGGTTGAGTCACAGGTGAAGAGGCTCTGGGGTATAGCTGGGGACACAGAATGAGCAGATGTCTGAAGGATGAGAGGTGGGGATCCAGGAACTGGTAATCAGGAAACTTCAGTGTTGTTCTATAGAAGATGAAGAATTGCAAATGAAAATGCCTATTTTACACTTCAGTTGTCCCCCCAAGGACTTGTCACCTAGAGAGACATCAGGAGGGGACAGAGTGGCTTTGGCTTTATCCTGCTTTTCGGTAGCCAAGTTCTGTTTATAACACTCTCCTCTCCCTGCCTTCGTGTTCCATGTCTTTTTACTGTCCACAGCCTCCTGATGCACCAAGAACCCACACACACACAACCAACTTCTCTGCTCCCTTCAAAGCACCATGTGCTAAATATTTGATCTCTGCTCAGATTCCCAGTCTCAAACTGAATCTGATGTCAACTGGATTGAAAAGAAAAGCAATTAGATTATACTAATTCATACCAGACGTGTGAATAACTTATAACCCCACCCACTTCCAATCACTTTAAGAAAAATTTGCATTGTAAAATAAGACATGTTAATCCTAATAAATATTCAATTAATAGTTCAGTCAATATGAGAAAGTAAGAAAAAGATTTTTGAAAAGTCTGGAATTGAGAAAACATTTGTGGGGAGAAGGAACATATTTAATGACTTCTAAGTGTTTATATACTTTATTTCCAAATTCTATTCTTGAATCCTGGGATATACTTTTTAGTGCCTGGTCAAATATGGTCTGTGATTTTTCCACCTTTCTGTGTATTAATTAGTGTAACATTTTAGGTACCAGATCCATCTTGGTTACTTCCTTGATGAAAGTCTTAGTACTTTTTGACAACACAAACTATTAGTATAATCCTTGTCCTGCTCCAGTTTCTTTCTAAGTCATAAGAATTGAATTCTTACATATGTATACATGTGCCATGTTGGTGTGCTGTACCCATTAACTTGTCATTTACATTAGGTATATCTCCTAATGCTATCCCTCCCCCCTACCTCCTCCCCACAATAGGACCCAGTGTGTGATGTTCCCCTTCCTGTGTCCAAGTGATCTCACTGTTCAATTCCTACCTATGAGTGAGAACATGTGGTGTGTGGTTTTCTGTTCTTGTGATAGTTTGCTGAGAATGATGGTTTCCAGCTGCATCCATGTCCCTACAAAGGACACGAACTCATCCCTTTTTTATGACTGCATAATATTCCATGGTGTATATGTGCCACATTTTCTTAATCCAGTCTGTCACTGATGGACATTTGGGTTGATTCCAAGTCTTTGCTATTGTGAAGAGTGCCGCAATAAACATACGTGTGCATGTGTCTTTATAGCAGCATGACTTATAATCTTTTGGGCACATACCCAGTAATGGGATGGCTGGGTCAAATGGTATTTCTAGTTCTAGATCCCTGAGGAATCGCCACACTGTTTTCCACAATGGTTGAACTAGTTTACATGTACCCTAGAACTTAAAGTATAAATAAATAAATTAATTAATTAATTAATAAGCAGCAAGAAGTACCGACTGAGAGTTGGGGAAAAATGAATCTGCACATCATTATTGATTAAGCTGTGAATTCAAGATTGCTTCTTAACCTAAGAAAATTTCTGGATCCATACTCTTTTCTTTTATTTTGTCAAATCAATTCAATTCAATTAGTAGTTATTGAACACTTATTCAATGCATGATACTCTAGCAAGGTGAAAAATATTCAGATACAATCTTTGACCTGTTTGTTAGGGAATACAGCTTCCCGAAGCAATGTCAAGGTACTCTCCCAACCCCACCTACTCTCTCTCCTCAAGGCAGAAGTCTAAGTCATTTGCTTACGGGACATTTTGTCCTATAGCAGGTGCACAAGTCGTATGTTTAGGCCTTTAGCCCAACTCCTCAGTCTACCCTGGGGAGTGGCTTTTAAGGAGTAACTATAATTTCCAGACCTGACTGCAGAGTCACTCAGAACAGTGGTGGAACCCGAAGTCCCCATTCATAAAGCAGCTAAGATAGCTAAGAATCCAAGCCCGTCTAGGCGCGGTGGCTCACACCTGTAATGCCAGCACTTTGGGAGGCCGAGGCGGGCGGATCATGAGGTCAGAAAATCGAGACCATCCTGGCTAACACGGTGAAAACCCATCTCTACTAAAAATACAAAAAATTATCCAGGCGTGGTGGCGGGCACCTGTAGTGCCAGCAACTCGGGAAGCTGAGGCAAGAGAATGGACTGAACCCGGGAGGCAGAGGTTGCACTGAGCCAAGATCGTGCCACTGCACTCCAGCCTGGGCCATAGAGCAAGACTCCGTCTCAAAAAAAAAAAAAAAAAAAAAAGCCCAAGCCCACCAGCAACCCTTAGACTTCCAGGATGTCAGAAGCTTGGGGAACCAAGTGGAAGAAGACCTCCATCTTACCTCCAAGTTTCATGGAGAAGCAGCCCAGAGCAGGAGTCCTGAAATTTGAATTCCAGCTTTGCCACTGAACGCACCAGTTCGACGTCCATGGGCACATTTTTAATCTGTTTTTTTTTCTCTATTAAAATAAAACCAGGAATAATATTTTACATGAAAGTTGAAAGGATAAAATGAGGTAACAATCAATAAAAAGCAAACTGTATGCAAAAAAAAAAAAAGAATTGAATTCTTGCTCATTAGAGCAATTGGTTGTTTTTGACTTTTTGGTAGAACAAATTCTATTTTGTTAAATGGACAGCTATAAACAAGGGTTAAATGACCTCTTTAGATGAAACAAACAAAACCATCAACAGAACTATCCCCCTTTTAGGAAAGATACATGTTTGTATACCTTTTATTGAATGAAGGTTATAATATGCAGATATTTAATACACATATTTATCTCTAATCTTTGAACACTCCCGACTAAATTATGAAGAAACTCTAGTACACAGCAGAGGTGAGATGTTTCCTGCTGATATCTCTTATTCTCCAAGTTAATCTTTTGCTAGGAATAAAGGCACAGTCAAGAGTGTCAAGTCCAAGGAAATGGACACAAAATTGGAAAGTTACTATATGTGAATTCAAAGTACACTGGGAAAGATGCCCTGGAGAGAAGAGGTGACACTGGGCAAACAGGTATAGAAGCAGCCTGAAAAGAATTCTGGAAGCAAAAGCTCTAGGTTGCAAGTGAATAATGTACAGTTTCTATTTTACAAGCCCACCTGTTTCTTTCTTGCTTTTGTAAGTGCATCAAAGAAAGTAAAGTATATTACCCGTGACTGGGCCTGAATTTTAACTGTTTCTTACTTGAATGTGACTTTAGACAAGTATTTTTAACTCTCTGTGCTTTAATTTTCTAATATGTAAAAATAGGTTTAAATATGTTTACTCTGATTAATTTACATAGTCCTTGGAAGAATCAAATAAGATGATGGATATAAAAGTTCTTTATACGATTAACTTATATAAGTCCAAGATTGACATTCCTTCATAGAATTTCTCTGAAGAAACATTCATAGCAGTACTATTTAAATTGTTAAATTTTTATATCTGCTAATATATTTATATCTATAAGAACTGCCAGAACTGCCAAGTACAGTGAATAATGATATAAGTAACAACATTTTTGTTGTTGTTGTTTTATCAATAATTCTTTTTTTTTTTTTTTTTTTGGAGACAGGGTCTCCCTCTGTTAACCAGGCTGGAGTGCAGTGGCACAATCTTGGCTCACTATAACCTCCACTTTCTGAGTTGAAGCAATTTTCCTGCCTCAGCCTCCCAAGTAGCTGGGACTACAGAGACCCGCCACCACACCCAGCTAATTTTTTTGTACTTTAGTAGAGACGAGGTTTCACCATGTTGCCCAGGGTGGTCTCGAACTCCTGAGCTGAGGCAATCTGCCGGCCTCGGCCTCCCAAAGTGCTGGGATTACAGATGTGAGCCACTGTGCCTGGCCCATCAATATTTCAATAAATGAACTGTTTTACTGAGTCTATATGGTGAGCTAGTGGGTGGATATTCAATTAATGATATATTGCTTTTGTACTAAACAGAGAATATTTTACAAATATAGTTTATAAAAATAGTTCGCAGTAAAGTATATGTTATTGTTATGGACTGAATGTTTGTTCCTCCAACTCCAATTTATATGTTGAAGTCTTAACCTCCAAAACAGTTGAATGTGAAGATGGGGTCTTTGGTAGGTAATTAGGTTTAGATGAACTCATGAGGGTAGGACCCTCATTACCGATGAGTCTTTACAAGAAGAGACACCAGAGAGCTTGCTGTCTTTCTTTCTCTGTCTCTATACATTCACAAGGAAGTCACGTGAGCACACAGTAAGATAGAAGCTGCCTACAAGTCAAGAGAAGAGGCCTTAGAATGAAACCCACCTTGTTGGCACCTTGATTTTTGACTTTACAGGCTCCAAAACTGTGAGAAATACATTTCTATGATATTTTACTACAGCAACCTGAGCTAAGACACTTATATAACTGTATTTTGTTAAATATCCTAATATGTGTGTACTAAGAAAACAAAAGGAAGAATAGACACCAATCTTCTAACAATGATTAGCACTAGAATATAAGAATTCAGGGTTCTTCACATTTTACACTATAAATTTGTGTATTATAGTAATATTTTAATATTCATGTAATACCCTACTGATTTAAAAAAGAAAAAAAGATACTTTAAGAAAAAAATAAGAGGCCGGGCGCGGTGGCTCAAGCCTGTAATCCCAGCACTTTGGGAGGCCGAGACGGGCGGATCACGAGGTCAGGAGATCAAGACCATCCTGGCTAACACGGTGAAACCCTGTCTCTACTAAAAAAATACAAAAAACTAGCCGGGCGACGTGGCGGGCGCCTGTAGTCCCAGCTACTCGGGAGGCTGAGGCAGGAGAATGGCGTAAACACGGGAGGCGGAGCTTCAGTGAGCTGAGATCCGGCCACTGCACTCCAGCCCGGGCGACAGAGCGAGACTCCGTCTCAAAAAAAAAAAAAAGAAAGAAAAAAGAAAAAAGTAAGAATAAAATCTTAGAAAGAACACTTAAGTTTAGAGTCAAATAACTAATATTTTTCTTGATCATTTTGCTTAAAAACCATATAGGCAAGATACTCAAGTTTCATAAATCTCAATCCCTTCATAAATTATATATAACAATATTTGCCATACTCAGGGTCTGCAAATTTTGTGGGGAAATTTTGTGAGAGATAAAACATAAGCAAAAAAAATTAAAAACCATGGAAGTACTTTTCATAACTTATTGTAAATAAGTTAGTCATTAAATTTCTAAAGAAACATAGTTCTGAATAAGAAAGAGGAAAAAAGAACCTCTAGACATGAGAACTTTAAGAACTAGCTGGCAATACACAAAGATGCTTTTAAAAATGTTATTCATCCATATGAAAAGGAGTGGAAATTGAAACTGTTAACATTGCTAACCATGTCTGGGAACAAAGAGAACTGGCCTATTATTCTGAGATGTCACATATTTCCAATGATAAGGTTCTTATCTTTTTTTTAAAAAAAAAAAAACCATTATTCTGATATTCTCTGCTAAGCCTCTCTTTTTATCTTCTTTCCAATTTCTCTGCATTTCTGTCTTTGAATGTGTATTTCAGAAAATTGAGAGTTAACATCCTTAGCTCTGATCAGACTAGACTAATTCAAGGTCTATGTTTCCTCATTACTTTCAATAGTTCAGTAAGACCTATTGACCAAAAACAATACTCAAGAGTTTTCCTATAAAAACTAATATGTGCTATTAAAAACAAACAAATGACTCATTTCTGTCCGCCGTCTTGATTGATGCTGAATTAACTTTAGCAGTGCCTGCAAAAACAAGCTAGGTTTGACTTTGAGCGGCTTCACTGTGTATTTGACAGATCATTCACTTTGAAAAAAGTAGTCCCGGTTTCCTGTCACTTACCTTCATTGTATTGTGGGATTAAAAAGCTTGGTGAAACCACGGTCATATATAGTATTAAATTTTTAAAAATCTGACATTGCTATCTTAGAGGACAAGTTTTCTATGGAATAACTGGTGGCAACCACAGCTAAAAGTCTGTTCTTGGTGTCATCTTTTACTCAACAAGTAAATAAATCACGTTGCTAGAAGATGTATGGATACTCTGTCATATGTACATGATCACAAACATCTAACACTTCATATTTTCCATTTGCAGATTAGGATAGAAAATTTCCAATAAAGAAAATTTAATGTTACAGGCTTTGAGTTGTCACTGCAGTTTGTTTGTTTGTTTTTTGAGATGGAGTCTCGCTCTGTCACCCAAACTGGAGTGCAGTGGTGTAATCTTGGCTCACTGCAACCTCTGCCTCCAAGGTTCAAGCGATTCTCATGCCTCAGCCTCCCAAAAAACTGGAATTACAGGTGCACACCATCACGCCCAGTTAATTTTTGTATTTTTAGTAGAAACGGTGTTTCACCATGTTGGCCACGCTCATTTCAAACTCCTGACCTCAAGTGATCCACCTGACTCGGTCTCCCAAAGTGCTGGGATTAGAGGTGTGACCCACCACACCTGGCCTGCAGGTTTAAAAAGAAGCATGCACTGTTTCACATTAAAGTATAAAGTAGATCTGGTATTCTATGAAATTTCTTTAGTCTATGCTTCTTTTAGAAAAAAGTAAATAAGGGCAGAATTCCCTCTCTGGGTTCTCTACATTCCAGATTAACTGACAGTGCCAAATTAACTAGACAAGAAGTAAATATATAAAACACAGGTTCCGTCTGAAATTTAAAGTAGTTTTTTCTAATTCTGTGAAGGAAGTCAAGGGTACCTTGTTGGGGATAGCAGTGAATCTATAAATTACACAATAGCAAAAACTTGGAACCAACCCAAATGCCCATCAATGATAGACTGGATGAAGAAAATGTGGCATATATATACGATGGAATACTATGCAGTCATAAAAAAGATGAGTTCAGGTCCTTTGCAGGGACATGGACGAAGCTGGAAACCATAATTCTCAGCAAACTGTCACAGGGACAGAAAAGCAAACACTGCATGTTCTCACTTATAAGTGGGAGTTGAAAAATGAGAACACATGGACCCAGGGAGGGGAACATCACACACCAGGGCCTGTTGAGGGGTGGGGGCTAGCGGAGGGATAGCATTAGGAGAAGTACCTAATGTAGATGACAGGTTGATGGGTGCAGCAAACCACCATGGCACTTGTATACCTATGTAACAAACCTGCACGTTCTGCACATGTATCTCAAAACTTAAAGTACAATAATAAAAAAAAAGAGAATGGTTCTACTACCATACAAATTTCCTGAGTGTGATGTATTAATTAACCTTATTCAGTAAAATGCAACATCATAAGGGACTTCTGTAAAACAAGGATCTGTGCCAGGAATAGTTTTCAGAAAAAAAAAAAAAAAAGGAAGATGTGAAAGTCTAAACTGATAATTTAGAAATGAAAGTGGAGTTAAACCAGAGTGTTATACTTTCAAAATGAAAAAGCTTTAAGAAAAAACAATTTTCATAAAGGTTATTTGAATGCTTAGTAGATTTATTTGTTTAAATGTGTTTAATTTTATTTTGATATTTGTATTAAGATATAATTCACATACCATATAATTCACCCATTTAAAGTGCACCATAGCAAGCCGAGCCTGGTGGCTCGTGCCTGTAATCCCAACACTTAGGGAGGCTGAGGCAGGAGAATCATCTGAGGTCAGGGGTTCAAGACCAGCCTGGGCAACACAGTGAGACCCTACAAAAAATTTAAAAATAAGCCAGGTGTGGTGTTGTGTACCTGTACTCCCAGATACTCAGGAAACTGAGGTGGGAGGATAGCTTGAGCCCAGGAGGTTGAAGCTGCAGTGAGCCAAGTTCATGCCACTGCACTCCAGCCTGGGCGACAGAGTGAGACCCTGTCTCAAAAAAAAAAAAATTAAATTAAAAAGTGTGCAGTATTTTTTCATATATTCATGCTGTCACAACCATCATCACAATCTAATTTTAGAACAATTTCTTTACTGCTAAAGGAAACCTTGCATGGATTAGCAGTCAATCAGCGTTATCACACACTCCTATTGTCCAACAAGATCAATTGTTATTCTGCATTCTGTCTCCATAGATTTGCCTATTGTGGATATTTTATGTATATGAATCATACAATATGTGGCCTTTTGTGATTGGCTTCTTTATTTACCATAATGTTTTTCAAGGTTCATACATTGAACACAAAAGTCATTCCATGTACCAATATGCCATTTCTTTTCATTGTTAAATAATACTTCATTGTATGGATGTGCCACATTTTACTGATCCATTCATCAGTTGATGGACATTTGCATTGCTTCTACTTTTTGGCTATTGGGAATAGTGCTGCTGTAAACAGCTGCCTATCTCCACAATAGGCAAATCTATGGAGATAGAATGTAGATTTACAGTTGATCCTGCTGGAAGATGGGAGTGGGTGATAATGCTGATTGACTGCTGATCAGTGCAGGGTTTCTTTAAGCAGGGAAGAAAATGTTTTAATATTACATTGTGATGCTGCTGTAAACATTTATGCACAAGTTTTTGTGTTTTCTATTCTCTTGAGTATGTAAATAGGAGCGGAATTACTGCATCATGTAGTAACTCTATGTTTAATTCCCAGGAAGGGTGTAGTGATGTTATTGTTATGGGATCAAGTCACAAATTGACTCTTGGAATCAACTGGCGAGTCCATTCTATACCAAGCTCACATGGTGGTTACATTTAACTGTCAACCTGGCTAGGCTCTGGTCAAACAAAAGTCTAAATGTTTCTATATTGTACTTGTTAGATGTGATGAACATGTTAATCGTTGACTTTGAGTAAAGCGGATTGCCCTTCATACTATGAATATGTCTCATGTAATCAGTTGAAGGCTTTAAGAGCAAAGACCGAGGTTGCCCAAATAGGAAGGAATTCTATGTGAGTTTCCAGCCTTTGGACTCAAGACTGCAACACTGACTCTCAGACTTTTCAGCCTACCAGCCTACTCACAGATTTTCGACTTGCCAGGTCCCACACACATATAAACCAATTTCTTAAAATAAATATCTCTGGATATATATCCATCTTCCTGACCTGTTTCTCTAAAGAGTCCTGTCTGATCCACCACATGATTTAAGATTAAGGGAGACGTAGTTTCACACAAGACATCAAGGTTCTGGTAAGAAGGACAAGAGGTACAAAATATGTGTTGGATGATAAAATCAATGTGGATACTACTAAAAATCTTCTAATGTTTTAATCTAATATCCAACTTGCTCTGAAAAGTTCGCTTGCAATGTCACTTTCTATATTAATACACACAATAATAACACAAATATTTTATTTTTTATTTTTTTGAGATGAGGTCTCACTCTGTCACCCAGGCTGGAGTGCAGTGGTGTAATTTTGGCTCACTGAAACCTTCACCTCTAGGGTTCAAGTGATTTTCCTGACTCAGCCGCCCTAGTAGCTAGGATTACAGGCATCTGCCACCACCCCTGGCTAACTTTTGTATTTTTAGTAGAGATGGACTTTCACCATGTTGGTCAGGTTGGTCTCAAACTCCTGACCTCAGGTGATCTGCCCACCTCAGCCTCCCAAAGTGCTGGATTACAGGTGTGAGCCCCCATGCCTGGCCAACACAAGTATCTTTTGAAAGGTGGAGGAGAGCTCTGATTAATATGTTATGTTTTCTTTCTCTGCTCTATTAAGATATTATTAGCATATGTTACTTATTTTCCATCTTGGACATTTTTGAAGAAACAAAGTCATTGGATGGCATAGAACAAACATGTTTTAATGTATAAAATGATAATGGTGTATGTCAGATCTATGAGTTTGGGTATAAGCACTTCATAGATGTTGCCAGAGTGAGAAGTCTGGGGTGAAAGTAAATATAGGCATACAGAGAGAAGTAGCGACAAGGAGCAGTCAAATACTTCTCTAATACCAATCTCACAAAGGTTTCCATTTATTTTATAGTTGTACAGATTCCCAGTGAATCCCAGGATTTGAATTTATTAGACATTGCAATAGTTATCCTCTCAAAATAACTAGGAGCTTGTCTACTAAGTATCAGTATATATATGTATACATAAACATATGTACACATTTGATCTGAGTCTAATGGGATCTGGCAAGTGCTAGGTGGACACGTTCAGAAGCATTTCTAGACGATACCAAGAAATATGGAAATATAGGAATAATAAAGCATAGCATGTAAATCTATGCAAATTACAATAACTTTTATTGAATTCCCATTATGGGCAACACTTTGTGTTTGGCACTTAGGATAAAAAGGTACATGAGACAGATGACATCTCCTACAGATGTAAAAGTCTTGTTGAAACAGACAGCAGAAGCATTGTTTCCATCAGTCTGCTTTACTCTGCAAGTAGCCACACATCCAAATCACTTTGAGTTAAATAAAAAATAAATATATCACAATGTCACATCCTAAGGTAGGGAGGATAAGGATAACTTAATTGGCAAGTCCTGCCTCTGCTTCCCTTGACTTTCTTCACTTTGCTTGTTCTTATGTGGCAGTGGTGTGGACCTCATATCCAAGGTTTATGATTTTTAGAAGAAGGAGAATCCTATAATTCTAAGTTTTAGCCTTCCATGTCAGAGTCTTGGATAGTACCTGTCATTGAAACTAAAAACAATCTCTGAAACCACAAGGTTGCTGTACAATAAGAAGGGAGAAGAATGAGTTACTATGGAAAAAGCATCAATTTTCTTAATAAATATAAAAACACAAATCACATGTGCCAAATTTAAGAAAAACACAATTATTACTACAGTAACTCAAAGAAAATAATTAACAGATTTGGAATTAATGGGAAGTCTTAATGGAAGGTGTATGTGAAACTGTTACAGTAAAGGTAAGAGTTAGAAAAAAGAGAATTTCATATATATATATATCTCCTGAGCAAAGACACAGAGACAGCCTTGCACAGATGTGTTTAAGAAACAATGAATAAACCCGATTGTCTGAACACCATGTGTGGAGCATTTGACAGAACCCAGATTACAAAAGGTCTTATACGAGCTTGAGGAATTAGTATTAGTCTTTTGACAGCAAATTATACAATTGTACAGAAAAATCAATTGATGCCATCTGAGGCCTAAATTCTAGTTTGCTACTAACTTTGCAACCTCTGGTAAACCACGTAAATTGCCTAGGTTTAAATTTTCTCATTAATCAAATGAGTAGGTTGGAATACGTGATTCCTAATTTACTTTCCAGACTTTACTTCCATTTGACTCTGCAAAACTCTGAAACGACATCAATGTGGAAGTTGTTCAGCAAAGGAGGAATACAGAAAGCACTAGATTAGAAAGGCAGGACTTACGAAAGTGTTTGAACCACTTTGAATGTAAAGGATGTAGCTTCAGGGGGTTCAGGTAGGAGATTATTGTTTGGGGTCATGTGATAAGAACCCTATTATTGCTTGGGGTCATGTGATAAGAACTCTAACTAGAACTGAAGCTCTGGGAATAGAAACAAAAGAATAGTTGATTTTGAAAAGAAAACATTGTTGGAGATTCAAGACTTTTGACAAGCTTGACGATAGGGAATAGGAAGGTGAAATAAATCAGGATCAATCTAGGAACATTAGCCTGAGTAAGGTATAAAACGTCAAAAATAAGAAAATTAAGAGCAGGAGACGGTTTGGGGAAAAGATATCATTGAGCTCTCTAAATAAAGACAGCCATTGGACTTTAGAACACATGCTGAAATGTGGCTGAGAATGGTGGATATGAGACTCATTCACAGAGGGGCAATGAGTGATAAGATAAAAATAAAGATAAGATCAGAAACCATACAGAACAAAATGGAAAGAGGCAACATGATGATTCAAGGGTATGTCCATTTTGAAGCAGTCAATGTGAAGGGGAAATTTAAGAAGGGAGGAAAAGAGAGCTGTGTTCTGAAACTGAAGAAAACCAGGTTGAGGCTGCAAATAGCTCACGGAGAGCAAGAATAGAGGCATGGATATTAAATGTGGCAAAAAGGAGACCAAACATTGGTGACCTTGAAAATAAGAGTTTGGGTAGGGTGAGAAAAGTAGTACTATGTAACAAGGAGTAAGAGACAAGAAAGGGGCCAGGGCAGACTCATATTTAGAAACTTTGGTTTCTCAAAAAAAAGGCTGTGATAGGGCTACATCTCAAAACAGAAAAGCATGTTTGTGCTCAGGGAGGAAAATTCAGTACACAGGAAAAGAAGTTTAAAAGAGGGAATCATTAATAGAGAAAAGTAGCAGGTGATGTGATAGAGCTTAAGACGAAGAACACACGTGTGGGTGGAGCCTTCAAGAGAACCTGACACCATTCTCATAGGTACACACTGAGGTAGGGAGGGAAGTTGCCTTTGGAGAAATTTTGGTTTTGGTTGCAGAAAATACCGAGTAGCTAATTGAATTTTCATTATTACTTTGACACCTATTAGGCATGTATTATATTCCAGGAACCATGGTAAGTGCTTTCTGCACGGAATTTAATTATCACAACAATCTTATGAGATAATTAAGATTTCATGGGATAACTGACATTTTATAGATGATAAAACATAAGGCTTACTGTTTAGGCAACTTACCTAATATCACAGGACAATCAAGGTATGATGTAAAACCAGACCTGTCTAACTCTGCTTTCAACCATTATCCTTGTCCTTCTGTTATGTCGGCCTCAATCTCTTTCATAAATTAAAAGAGAACATAAGCCGAGGGCAGTAGCTCCCAGCATTTTGGGAGGCTAAGGTGGGAGGATCACTTGAGCCTGAGTTTGAGACCAGCCTGGCCAATACGGCAAAAATTTGTCTCTACAAAAATTACAAAAATTAGCCAGGCGTAATGGCATGTGCCTGTAGTTCAACTGCGAGGGAGGCTAAGATGCGAGAATTGCTTGAGCTCCGGGGCTCGAGGCTGCAGCAAGCCAAGATCATGCCACTGCCCTCCAGCCTGGGTGACAGTGAGAGCCCGTCTCAAAAAAAAAATAAATACAATAAAAGAGGACATCATTTGCTGACATTTAGAGTGAGTGTGGCATATGTTTGTGGACTAGATTTGTAACCTATTTTATTACTTAGAAACATAGTCTAGGGTGGACATAAAATATGAAAGCTTAAATATATCTGAGCCCTAAATTTCTACCTTGAACAGAGCTGGGAAAACAATGATACTAAGGCTCATTGTTGCCTTACCCGTGAATTCATGACTTTGCTATTCTCCAGTAGGGAGCAGCACACAACCACCTATGCAACTATTTACTCTGTCGCAAATAATACAAGACAAAGAAAACCTTTTGAAGATTCCACTATAAGTAGTGAAGAAACTGAACCTCTAATAATTGGGTCCTGCCTTCAGAAAGCTTTTAATGAAATACGTAGATTATAGTTTTACCCTTTATTGGATTATATATGCATTAGTTAAAAGAGCTATTTTGTCACTCCTATTTGAGAATCGTAAGAGAGCTTCTTAGAAATACTCTTGATTATAGATTGATGTAAAGAGCAAATAAATTTTAATCTAATATCAAACATAATTATTAAAATTCAGAGTAATGAGAAAAATATTGTAAAATCAGTGCTTGGACATTGATGCATAAAAGATATTTCAGCATTTAAAACTTTGGAGTATAAATAAGAAAGTACTATTTGTCATTGATTAAATTAAAAAGGACACAATACTACTATAAAATGAAGGTTTTATTTATTTTTATTTTTTTTTTTTTTACTTTTTGGTTAGAAGGCTACTGCGCCATGTCAAGTTTTTGTTATAAGTATGATAATCCTATGTTTGTGATTTTATGAATTTGGTTCATAACACTGCTATTACATTAAATTCTTTGTTTCAAAAATAGTTTTGGGGTGTTGAAGGTATAATTATTACCAAACAGAAGAAAAATCATGGTTGTTGCTGAAGACACAGGCCAGAAATGTAAAAATGGAAGAGAAATTCAAATCATCTAGTGACTAAGCTTTTTGGTTAAAGATAAATATTATGTTTCTGGGCAATCTTAGATTTTTTTACTCAATGAGCACAACATTTTAAAATTAAATACACTAGTTCTAGCTTTAGAACGCTCAAAATTAACCATAAGAAGTAAGCTTTGTCGTGTAGGGGTCAAGGCCTTTGGCCCTCTGGATGTTCAAAAATCTGACATGAGGAAGATTAATAGGAGAAAAGACACATTTATTTGACATGTATACAGAGGAGCCTTCAGAATGAACACTCAACCCGCACTAAGGTACTGAAGCTTATATACCATCTTGAGGTTGTAGAAAGACAGTTGGTTCAGAGCATGGGAAGAAACAGGTTATGCTGTTAAATCAGGATTTTGTGGCAAGATAGGTGATGGGAGAGGCAAAATAGGAGGCTTGCCTGGCAAAGGTGGTCTTGTTATGTAGATGAAACTGTTATGGGAAAGAGGTCAGATCCAGACCCCAAGAGAGGGTTCTTGGATCTCACACAAGAAAGAAATGAGGCCAAGTCTGTAAAGTGAAAGGAAGTTTATTAAGAAAGTAAAGGAGTAAAAGAATGGCTACTCCATAGACAAAGCAGCGCCAAAGGCTGTTGGTTGCCCACTTTTTATGGTTATTTCTTGATGATATGCTAAACAAGGGGTGAATTATTCATGCCTCCCCTTTTTAGACCATATAGGGTAACTTCCTGACATTGCCATGGCATTTGTAAACTCTCATGGTGCTGGTGGGAGTGTAGCAGTAAGGATGACCAGAGATCACTCTCCTGGCCATCTGGGTTTTGGCGGGTTTTGGCCGACTTCTTTACTGCAACTTGTTTTATCATCAAGGTCTTTGTGACCTGTATGTAGTGCTGACCTCCTATCTCATCGTGTGACTTAGAATGCCTTAACTCTCTGGGAATGCAGCCCAGTAGGTTTTAGCCTCATTTTACCCAGCTGCTATTCAAGATGGAGTTGCTCTGATTCACACGCTTCGGACAAAACCTCAGAGGTAGCAGCCCTCAGAAAGATTAGGTGGTAAGTGTCTCTTTTTGGAACACTAAAGGTGTCCGATTCTTGGCTAATCTATCCTAGATTGAGGAAAGGGTCTAGAAAGGGATCTAGGAAAGATTAGCTGCATTGATGGAGATTCTCTGCAGATGCAAATTTCTGCCACAAAAGACTGCTTTGCAGGGCCACTTCAGTTGGCTGGCCCTGTGGCAACCATTTCAAAATAAATTATGACTTCCTTTAGTTTGGTAACCAAGCATGAGTTTTATGTATACTATTGTTAGAGTAGGTAGCTAGTCACACATGAGCATGGCAGGAGAGGGAGCTCCCCACCCCCCACCAGGAAGGTCAGGTGACCATCAGGTGATGGTGAAGTGGTTGTTAACTGTCTCTCTAAAATAATAACTGGTCACAGCCAGCACCAGGAAAAGGCAGTCTCCCAATTAATACAAAAAACCTGAAACTGGGGATCAGCAACTTCCTGACAAGATCTTAGGAGTTGGGCAAGTGGGTCCAAGCATGCACATTAAGAGGCAAAATGGTGGAGTTTAGCTGGTATATGGCCTTCTAGGGATATTCAGCTAGTAAGGGAAGAACGCCTCAAATGAGCATGCATGTAGTTTCACTAAACACACTGTGCATGCTCCTCTCCCAAGTACTGGCAGGACACTGTGCATGTGGACAACCCTCCCCAAGGGAAGAATCAGGGGAGAAGGGACACATGACCCCAGATATATGCCAACATATAAAACCCAAGTCAAAGGTCATACAGGGCCCTTGACTCTCTCAAGTCACCTGCATGGCCCTCTTTCAAGTGTACTTTCATTCCTGCTCTAAACTTTTTAATAAACTTTCACTCCTATTCTAAAATTTGCCTCAGTCTCTTTTTCTGTCTTATGCCCCTCAGTCAAATTCTTTCTTCTGAGGAGGCAAGAATTGAGTTTGCTGCAGACCTGTATGGATTCACTGCTGGTAACATTGTTGGTAAATACTTCTTACTACCTATGAGGTAACCACTTTCTTCTGTTGCTGAGGCTCTGACACCTGGCACCAGTGACACAGCCTCAGGAGATGTGCTCAAGGTGATTGGGCTACAGCTTGGTTTTACACATTGTAGGGAGATATGAGATATCAATTAATACATGTAAAATGTATATTGGTTTAGTCCAGGAATACAAGACAACTATAAGCAAGGACTTCCAGGTCATAGGTGGATTCAAGAATTTTCTAATTGGCAATTGGTTGAAAAAGTTAAGTTATTGTCTAAAATCAATAGGAAGGAATGTCCAGGTTGAGATACGAGGTTGTGGAGACCAAGGTTCCCATTATGCAGATAGAATCCATAGAAGGGAATGTTTCTTACCAGACTTAAGGTCTCTGTTTACATGTTAATGTTGGTCAAATGTGCTTGAATTCCAAAGGGAGGAGAGTATAATGAGGCATGTCAGACCCTCACTTCCCATCACAGCCTGAACTAGTTTTTCAAATTAACTTTACAATGCCTTTGGCTGTGAGGAGGAGTCTGTTCAGTTGGTTGGGAGGCTTACAATTTTATTTTTGGTTTACTTCTAATAAAGTTTTTGGATTTTTTATAATTTAGTTGAGGTATAATTGAATTGAAATATAATAAGCTGCATATATTTAAAGTATACAATTTAATTTGTTGTGACATCTGTATATGTCTGTGTAACCTTCACCTTAATGAGGATAACAAGAATTTCCATAACCCTGAAAAGTTTCCTTGTTCCCCTTGCGACTCGTCCCTTCTTCTACTTTGTCCCAAAGCAATCACTAACTTGCTTTCAGTTATTACCACTTTCTTTACAAGAATTTTTAAGCGGACTCACACCATTTGTAGAAGGTATAAGAATGGTGAATGAGCAGATGAAAAGTTCAATGTTTGTAGTCATCAGGGAAATGAAAACTAAAACTACAATGGTACTAATATATACGTATTTGAATTAATAAAATGTAAAAAGTTGGTGACCAAAGCACGTGTTGGCAGGGTGAAGCAATTGAAATTTTCATACATGGGTGTGGGAATGTAAAATGGTACAGCCACTTTGGAAAACAGTTTGACCATTTCTTCAAAAGTTAGATACACCTGTCATATGACCCAGTCACTCCACTCCAGGGCATTTACTCAAGATAAGTGAAAACATGTCCACGCCAATACTTTTACATGGATATTCATAGCAGCTTTATTTGTAATAGCCCCAAACTTGAAACAACTCAAATGTCCATCAGTATGTGCATGGATAAACAAATTATGACATATCAACACAGTAGAATATTACACAGTAATAAAAAGAATGAACTATTGACACATGCAGCAACAGGGCTGAATCCCAAAGGGTGTACATTTTTAAAGCCACTTCCCTGCCTTTAAATCAGGGGTTCTCAGTGAGGGAGAGTGAGGAAGCAAAAAAGGAAGAAGGGAGATCTGGCTTATTGTAATCATGTAAAGACTTTTTCCCTAAATGTACACACAAGACCAATTCCATGGGGTATATCAGGCAGAGAAAAACAGAAAGAAGCCTAATATATTTGCAACTTCTTTCCTTGTCTCCCTTCCTCCACGGAAATGTCAAACATGGGAAAAGGAGAACTAGATATATTTAACTTTCTTGGCATGTCTTTTGTCAAACTACACAGCTTTCAGCTTTTCTTAGGCCAAATGAATCCTAGATATTGACAGCATGAAAATATCCATGACTTTTAAGTATTTCTCCAAAATAGGAGAGACCTATGATGAATGACAGATAGGAAACTCTTTTGAGCAAACAGATCTACTAGGATTTCCAGGCCCACATAGAGACCAAGCAAAACTGAGAGCCACAGTGCATTTTCTTTTGGGTAATATTACTTTGTAATTGTTTAATATTGCCCAAAAGAAAAAAAGAAGAAACATCATGAGTTAATGCAAAATATGAGCTATCTAAGGGATAACAAAATCATTCTAGTTTTTTTATTAAGACTTTTACTTCCCTGTAGCCTAATTTCTTTATAATTGGTCATCCTGATAGTGAAAGGAGGCAGTCAAATGCCCAGGTAGATAGGGGCGGATACCCGGTGAAACCCCACCTCCAGGCTGAAGACAGTTTATACCTGAAAGCCAAACTACAAGCTAAATCCTGGGACTAGATTGAGAACTTGTCCTCTTGTTTGATGTGCTTTCCTCTGATTGATCCCTACCCTTCACCTATTTTATGTACACCGACCCTTTCCTAATTGGTTTTCTATGCTGTTGTGCCCACCTTTGAGTCTTTGAGTGGTGTTTTCACTTTAACCTTTGTTACATACTCACAAATCAATCAGTATACACACCCCATCCTGTGCCTATAAAGACTCCAGACTCAGTCAATAGAGGGGGAAATGAACTGACTTTGGGAAAAGACAATCCGATTTCTTGGAAGATGACCAGTATACCTTTCCTGTCCATTCTGTAGCTCCCCCTCCTCTGAGAGCCATTTTCATTGGTCAATAAAATTCTCTACCTTCACCTTCTTTCAACCATCTATGTGACTTCAATATTCTTGGATGCTGGACAAGAGCTCAGGACCCACTGAGTGTGGGTACCCAGAAAGGCTGTCACACCAGCCCTTTGCCCTCATTGGTAGAGGGCAACTGCCCCATGAGCTGAGGTAAAGAGCCAAATGAGGGTCACAGGCACCCTCACATGGGCACTGCCGCATTCCCCTTGAGGCAACATGCCTGGTCTGGCTAAGGGTACTACATGGAGCTTGTTCCTGTGTCGGCACCCTGTGCAGCCAGCCAGATCCTGCACTGACTTACTCTCATGTTTCCTCCCTCAAGGGTTGGAGTGCAGTGGGCCGAGTAGAGGAGGTGCTCCTGCCATGAGTCCAGCAAAAGGACTAAGAAAATTCCTGCATCAACTCTTTGATAAAGCTCTTCCAATTTCAGATATCCTCTTACTATATATTCAGTCATAATTTTTCTTTTTGCTATTCATTCTGAATGAAATGATTGCTGTTCTTGTTATTATGGAAAGTTCTTGATTTGGATTTCAGTGTGGTATGTTTGTCTAGGTGCTTCCAATTGGCTCATGACTACTGTGACCTTTATTTTTTCTCCTCAATAGCAATCTCCCACTCATCTCAGGTTTGTAATTACAGCCGTTAAAAAAACCTATGTTTTTTTATATCATTTTCCTTTTCCCATTTCAATTTCATCTTTCATTGTTCCAATAAACAAATCTGCTATTCTTATTTTTCAAGTTGATAATATGGCACATATTCAGCAAATCCCATAGCTCTATGTATGACCTAGACAAGGGCCCCTGTCCTTCAAACTGACCTTCCACATTTGCATGCATTCCCTATGTCTTGTTCCTATATTTTTGTTTTCTCCAGATGTTTTGTAATTGCTTCCATTGTCTCTCTTACAAAAGAAGACCCCCCATAATAGTAATTAAAAGCAATCTTCTGCTTGGATCAACTAGACCAACATATGACAAGCAAAACCTCTTAGATAATAATAGGATCAGAATCTTCCTCCAAACTTGAAGATGGCAGATTTTTGGGAAAGTCATGATCAGCATATACATACCATAAACTGAAAGACATGTTAGCAATTGTAGAAGTTTAATGAAAAGTAGAAGAAAAACAAACAACTTTATAAACTTTGCAACAAATAGGAAGATAATTATATTTTACTTTTTTTTTAAATGTGGGAAGCATTTTAATCTTATTGAAGTATTTATTTCTGTAAAACATACTATCATAAATTTGTAATTTAGAGTTAAAAATTAAGATTTTAAATATCTGTAATCAAATCCAATTCATGCAAAAAAGTAATTTTAGTGTATGAATTAATATATATCAATTATAGTAATACATTAATTACTATTAATAGCCATAATGACTCAATCTTTCACACAATCCAAAAATACAGGTTCTAGTATTATTAGAAATCTACACATAGGAGGCTGAAGCTCAGAAAAGATAAAGTAAATTGGAAAATATAAACAAGCTAAAGCAATAACAAAAATTCACTATGAGAGTATTATTATGCAATCAAACGCATAACAATGCAAATCCCCTCCTAGAAGGTGAGAGAAATGTCTCTAAATTATTTTTCTGGAATGCTTCTTGGAAGAACGATTTCTCTATCCATGGAAGTAAATTAAAGTGTATAAATTTTCTTCAGAGGAAGTCTCCATCTTTCCCTGGCTCTCTGTTTATAAAAGCCTTCCTAAAAAGGTAGTTGTAGAGCAAATTGGCTGTTTTGCCTGAATGTGGAATAACATAAGAGTTTAATGGAGAATTGTCTCTCAACAAAAAGCAGTTGGACTATCCTCAATGTATCTATAAAGGTGACTAAGTTCAGAAAACTAAGGAAGTTTATAGAGTTTGTGATATAGTTTGGATATTTGTCCCCAACCAAATCTCATGTTGAGATGTAATCTCCAGTGTTGGAGGGAGGGCTGGGTAGGAGGTGTTTGGGTCATGCAGGCAGATCCCTCATGAATGGCTTGGGATATCCCTTTGGTGATAAGTGAGATCTTGCCCTGAGTTCACATGAGATCTGGTTGTTTAAAAGTATGTGGCATCCACCACCCCCACCTTCTCTCTTTCTTGTCCCTGCTTTTGCCATGTGATATGTCCACTCCCTTCAGCTTTGCCTTCCACCATGATTGTAAGTTTCCTGAGGTCTCCCTAGAAGCTTAGCAGATGCCAGCATCATGCTGCTTCCTGTAAAGCTTGCAGAACCATGAGGCAATTAAACCTTTTTCTTTATAAATTACCTAGTCTAAGGTACTTCTTTATAGCAATGCAAGAACCACCTAACATAGTTTCTGTTATCTGAGAGTTACCCTTAAAAATGTATAATAGGCTCAAGGTGATAATTCTGAGAAATTAGCAGCACTGGTTGCAGGACGTTGGAGTATTAAGAGATATGAAGACCAGTTCAGGTGATACTGAGGAGATTGCCAGTTTTCAGATATTACAAGAAGGGTAGGTATTTCATGAAGCCTAAAAGAAGAAAATAAATAAAAGATATGTCTTCCAAAAGAAGGAACGCAAAACAAGAGAGGGAGGAGGAAGTGGAGGAAAAAGAAAAAGAGACAGAGAGGGAGAAAAGGTAGCATAAACACCCAATGGGTTAATTTTGTCCACTGTCCAGATACAGCTAATTTATTAAGACAGGGAAATTGCAATAGAGAAAAAGTTTAATTCATGCAGGGCTGGCCGAACTCTTGGTGTTGTACATTCTATGAGTTTTGGTGTTGTACATTCTATGAGTTTTGACAAATGAATGACTTGTATCCATGATTATAATATACGAAGTAGCTCTACGACCCTAAAAATCTTCTGTGTTTTGCCTGTTCATCCTTCCCTCCCCTCAACCTGGCAACCATGGATTCTTTTACTGGCTCTGGAGTTTTGCCTTTTCCAGAATGCCATATACTTGGAATCATACTGAATATAATCTTCTTAGATTGGCTTGTTTCATTTAGTAATATGGATTTAAGTTTCCTCCATGACTTATCATAGCTTTATGGCCTTATTTTTAAGAACTGAATAATATTCCATTGTACCTCAGTTTGCTTATTCATTCATCTACTGAAGGACATCTTGATTGCTTTCAAGTTTTGGCAATTATGAATAAGGCTGCTATAAACACTTGTGTATGGGGCTGGGAGTGGTGATGCATGCCTGTAATCCCTGCACTTTAGGAGACCAAGGTAGGCAGATCACGAGGTCAAGAGATTAAGACCATCCTGGCCAACATGGTGAAACCCTGTCTCTACCAAAAATACAAAAATTAGCTGGGTGTGGTGGCAGGCACCTGTAATCCCAGCTACTTGGGAGGCTGAGGGAGAAGAATCACTTGAACCCAGAAGGCAGAGGTTGCAGTGAGCCGAGATTGTGCCACTGCACTCCAGCCTGTGCAACAGATTGAGACTCCGTCTCAAAAACAAACAGGCAAACACTTGTGTATAGTTACTTATGCCCACACGTAAAAGTACATTTGTGTACAGGTACTTATGTCCACACATAAGAACTCTGATGAAATAACCAAATAACTAAATAAATAATGAGACATTCCATGTTCATGGATAGGAGTACTCAGTATTATCAAGATGTCAGTTCTTCCTAGCTTGCTTTATAGATTAAACACAATTCCAATAAAAACCCTAGTGAGTTATTTTGTGAATAACAACAGATTCCAAAATGTATATGGAGAGGAAAAAGTCTCAGAATAGCCAACTGAAACTTTACTTCTTAGAACAGAGTGACCTCATCCAAGCTCCTTCAATGTCAGACTGGAAACTGGGAGCCTTTCAGAAGCTTTTCAGTGTACTTTTTGTCACTTCTGTATTTGTAAAAAGGCTGCAGCCACAAAAATAGCAGCTAGTACCCGTTTGTTGTTTAATATGTACCAGGCATTGTGCTATGTACTTCATACACATTAGTGTACTTCTTATATAAATCAGTGGATTAGGAAACCATTATTATGGTCATATTAACAATGAGGAAACTGTCACAGTGGCTCACACCTGTAATCCCAGCTGCATTGGGAAGACAAGGCAGGAGGATTGCTTGAGCCCAGGAGTTTGAGACCAGCCTGGGCAACATGATGGGACCTCCTCTTTACAAAGAATTAAAACATTAGCTATGCATAGTGCTGTGTGCTTGTGGCTCCAGCTACTCAGGAGGCTGAGCTGAGATGATTGCTTGAGTCTAGAATATCAAGGCTGCAGTGAGCCACATTTGCACCACTGCACTACAGCATGAGTGAAAGAGTGAGACCCTGTCTCAAACAAATAATAAAGAAACTGAAGCCCAGCATTTAAGTCACAGAGTTAGCAAGCAGTAGAGCTTAGGTTTGAACTTGTAGTACAGCCTGGGTTTGAACCCAAGGAGTCTGGCTTCAGATCTTACATTCCTGAGCAATAGACTGTGTTGATTCATATCACACAGTATTACTTCTTTCAAAGGTAGCAGGTGGGAGAAGGAAGGAGTAAATAACAGGATTTCTCTCACTTAATAGTGTCTATGATTCCTCTAAGGGGTTCACTGAATAAAGGCACCTCTCTTATAGGAAGTTGCAGTTTATTCATCGTAAGCAGAATTTCATAATTTCTCTCCTTATTCTTATTTATATCATGTTGTGCTAATCTGCAGAGTATTAAAATCACATTCATTTATTACTCCTGCCTCAGCGATTTTTTTTTTCTGAAATCATTTCTGCCATCTTAAAAAACTTACAAATTTATAGCAAAAAGTAAATGAGAGTTGGTGGCTCATGCCTGTAAGTACAGCACTTTGGAAGGCCAAGGCGGGTAGATCACAAGGTCAGGAGATCAAGACCATCCTGGCTAACACGCTGAAACCCCGTCTCTACTAAAAAACAAAAAATTAGCTGGGTGTGGTGGTGGGTGCCTGTAGTCTCAGCTCCTAGGGAGGCTGAGGCAGGAAAATGGTGAGAACCTGCGAGGCAGAGCTTGCAGTGAGCCAAGATCGTGCCACTGCACTCCAGCCTGGGTGACAGAGCAAGACCCCATCTCAAAGAAATAAATAAAAGCATAAAGAGAGGTTCCTTTTGTGTCTGGAATTGGTGAGTTCTTGGTCTCACTGACTTCAAGAATGAAGCAGCAGATCCGCGTGATGAGTGTTACAGTTTTTAAAGATGGTGTGTTTGGAGCTTGTTCTTTCTGATGTTCGGATGTGTTCAGAGCTTCTTCCTTCTGGTGGATTCGTGGTCTCTCTGGCCTCAGGAGTGAGGCTGCAGACCTTCACGGTGAGTGTTAAAGTTCAAAATGGCAGCGCTGACCCAAAGAGCGAGCAGCAGCAAGATCTTTTGCAAAGAGTGAAAGAACAAAGCTTCCAGAGACTGGATGGGGACCCACCTAGGTTGCCAAGGCTGTCTTGGGCAGCCTGCTTTTATTCCCTTATCTGGCCCCACCCACATCCTGCTGATTGGTCCATTTTACAGAAAGCTGATTGGTCCATTTTACAGAGCGCTGATTGGTCTGTTTTGACAGGGTATTGATTGGTGCATTTACAATCCCTGAGCTAGACACAGAGGGCTGATTGGTGCATATACAATCCTACAGCTAGACATAAAAGTTCTCCAAGTCCCCACTAGATTAGCTAGACACAGAGCACTGATTGGTGCATTTACAATCCTTGAGCTAGACACAAAGTGCTGATTGGTGCATTTACAATCCTCCAGCTAGACATAAAAGTTCTCCAAGTCCCACCAGATTAGCTATATACAGAGTGCTGATTGGTGCATCCACAAACCCAGAGCTAGACACAGAGGGCTAATTGGTGCATATACAATCCTCTGGCTAGACATAAAATTTCTTCAACTCCCCACGCAACTCAGGGGCCCAGCTGGCTTGCCTAGTGGATCCTATGCCAGTCCAGTCTGGTGCAGGGCCTGCATTCCTCAGCGCTTGGGCGGTGGATGGAACCAGGCGACACGGAGCAGTGGGTGGTGCCTGTTGGGGGGCTTGGGCCACGTGGGAGCCCACGAGGCTGGGGGCATGGGCTCGGACATGGTGGGCTGCAGGTCCCAAGTCCTGCCCTGCTGGGTGGCGGCTGAGGCCCAGCGAGAATTCTGAGCGCCGTGCGAGAGGGCCGGCAGTGCTGGAGGACCCTGTGCAACCTCCACAGCTGCTGGTCCGGGTACAAAACCCCTCACTGCCTGGGGCGTGCCACCGGCCTGCCGCTCCGAGTGCGGGCCGCCAAGTCCACACCCACCTGGAACTCTGGCTGGCCCACTAGCGTCAGGCACAGCCCCAGTTCCTGCCCGCCCTCTCCCTCCACACCTTCCCGCAAGCAGAGGGAGCCAGCTCCCGCCTTGGCCAGCCCAGAGAGGGGCTCCCTCAGTGCAGCAGTGGGCTGAAGGGCTCCTCAGGTGTGGCCAGAGTGGACAACCAGGCCGAGGAGGTGCTGAGAGCAAGCGAGGGCCGCAAGCACATTGTCACCTCTCACTTTCATTCAATTCATTTTGACAGGTCACCTCCTTCTTGTTTAATTCTGAGATATCAAAAGTATATATTATTCACAGCAATGCAAAAGGTATACACTGGGTTTTAAAATTCATTAATAAGTCTTTACCCTTCTTTGGTATAATGGCTCTTGGATTTTTATCTTCTGCCATTCATCTATCCTCCAGCTATATGCTTGTTTTTCTCTTTTAACTAGCAAACTCAAAGGAGTGAGTCACAATTTTATCTCCTTTCCTATGAGTAGAATATTTTTGTCCATCTTTAATATAAAAAGCAGAAGTGATAAAGGCATTATAAGCTTTGTTATGCATCTCGCTTGAAAAATTATTTTTAAACCCTTCTTAAATGAAAAATATTATTAACTAATTTAACACAGAGATTATTTTAAAGCCAGTACACTCCACCTTTCAGTAAATAATGATAGGAATGTTATGGCATGTTACTTGAACTAGTGTACCTTTACTTGGGTTAAAACCATGTATCTTTTTATAGTAATCTGATAGGGATGATTATAAAGTTTAGAGCACTATATCTTCATGATTTTGAGCTAATCTGAATTTCTATTCAAATGTTAATTCTCTGTCCTGCATTTTATGTCATTCTCATTAATTTTTACATGTAGATATGGAGTATAAAGCCATTATGCTCAGATAAGTCTCATTCAAATTTATTTGATAATCAATGAGAATTGTGATGTTCAGGAACTCTAATGAGCACTTTGGATTCACTGCTTCATTCACCTTTCATGGAAATCCATGAAGGAAGGTATACTCTTCCATTTTAGTTGAGCAAATTCTGTTTAAATAAAGGTGAATTATTTATTGGTGGTTAAGTTTTCAACTAAATGGGAGAACTGGGGTGAATCATCTGGTGAAATTATGTCACACACTTATTGAATAGAGGGGGAAGGAGAGACAACTTTAAACATGCTGTGGGAAGGGACGGGACTTCTGAAGTCTTGCTAGAGAGGGTGTGTTACAGCAGGACCACTAACTTCATTGATGGAGAGGCTAAGGGTGTATTTAACAGAAAATAAATAAACATAACAGAAATTTAAAAGGACAAGTAAGAAAGAGGTGATTGCTATTTTTAATTTGGGACATATAATAGTTGAAATGTTGAATGTCATTTGAATTCAACACTGCCTTTTATCTCTCTCATCTAAAAAGGAAAAGGTGCCACTCACTGCTGCCATTAGCCTCTTATTCCTTAACTTAATTAACTCATGACTATTATTTTGCCATTACTGTCAGCTGCATTGCTTTGCCAAAGCTTTGTCAGTGATATCTGCATCATCAATTCCAATGGATATTTTCCAGATCTCATCTGAGTTGAGCTTTTTCCATACTTACTACAATTAATTGCTCTTCTCTGATTTTGAAAAATTCTCCCCTGTCTTGCATTACTTCACATCCTGTAGTCCAAATCTTATTTCTTTTATTGCTCTTTTCTTTTCGGTTTCCTTTGCAATATCCTCCTCTTTGCCAAGTAACTATTACAGTTCTTCAAGATTATATCCCATGCTCTTTTTGCTTCCTATTCTCTATCCTTAGACAATCTCATTTGCACCAGTTTTATTACTATCTACCCTTGATGATTCACAGATGTCTGTCTGCAGTCCAGATTTCTCCTCTGAGCTCCAAACCAGAATTTCCAATTGCCTGCTCAACTCTACTGGGATATATTGCAGGCCCCTCAAATTAATCATCTTCAAAACCATTCTCATGTTCTCTTCCTCCCTTCCTCAAACCTGATCCTCTTTTCCTATTCCCTACCTCAACAAGTCACGACCATCTCTGCAACTGCCCATCATCCTCTACCACATCTTATGGTAATGAATTATCAGCAAGATATGTTAATTTGGCCTCCAGAATACGTCATACTTCTGTCTGCTTTTCTTATTCTCCTCCCTTAGTGCTGTCATTCAAGTTATTATTATATCCTTTAGAAGCATTTTGAATAGTTGCCCAGTACAACCATATTCTTTCTCCCTTTAGTCATTTTTCCACAGGACAAAGTTGTCTTCTGAAATTTCAAATCTCATTATTCTATCCACTGAGCACTTGTTTTTAAACTAAAGACAAAATTTCTAATGTATCTTAAAAGGCCCTGCATAGTCTAATATTTCCAACTTCACCTCACTCTATTCTCTCCCTTCCTCTTTGAGCTCTAACCACCACAGATTTTTACACGCTCTGTGATTTTTCTCACCTCAGGGCCTTGGCACATGCATTTCTTAGATCCTTGAATAGTTCTCTTCTTTAATGTCCTAACTGAAGCCTCATTCCCAATTCAAATTTACTTACTCAAAGAAAACTTCCTAACCCCTTTGACTACATCATCATTTATTTACTATGTATGTATAGGATAATATCTATTGCTTTCACCGCAGATAGTGCATTTTATATGTATTATGTTGTTAATTTATGCAAAGGCTTTCTTCCTCTTAGACTAGAAGTTCCATGAAGGGAGAACTCATACTTGTTTTTGCTCATCATTGCAGCCCTCTAATTTGGCACGGTGCCTATTCTGTATAGTGCGTAATGTATATTAAGTCTAGAATGAATAATTGAATGACTTAACATAGTCAAAGTTGGAAACATAACCTCTACCCTACTTGAGAATTTGAGATACATAGTTTATACCCCTTACTACAGTAACTATTTTAAGAACAGACACTAGTTTTATCCACTCATATTTCCTGCAGCTGCCTAAGTTTGAATATAATAAGTGCTTTGTTCACATATAAACTGAAAAAAATATAAATGGAAATAAAACAACACAAATCAGTGTTTTGTTTAGATATTTAGGTTTAAAGCAATGTCTACCCTACTGCCTAATCATAAGAATCACAAATTCTTGGATGTTCTTCAGAGCAACAGAATCAGGGTAGAAACCCAGTGAATCTGAATCTGTAAATTTGAGAAACAGCAGTTTAATACTGCTATATATTTATATTAATTATAGACATAGTGATTAGAAAAAACTTGACATTGTTCACACATGCCTTAAGGAAGCTATGTTCTTCTTTTCTTCTTACCTTCCTTTCTTTCTTCTATCCATTAGTTTATACTGACACAGGCCAAAAATAAAGTTTATTTTTGATAGACTTATAAATGTTCTCTTCTTTTTTCCTGATTCATATATACATTTTGTATTTTATCTGGCCAATTTTTTGCTAAGGACAGAAACATGTTTGTCCTCCTGTGTGATAAGGAAATTGTTACTTATATCTTGAGGTAGGAGAGACACTAGTTAAGGTTGAATGCTAATAGTGTGGTTGTACCTAATAATATATGATTTATCCTAATCCATAATGGTGCAATTGTGTCTCATATATTTGACCACATTTTCTTTTGGGAAATCTTAACCTAAGTGCTAACATTTTTCTAGGTTCAACCGTGTGGACTAAATTGTCTGGAAAATAGCTAGGCCGAGGAAGCCAATGTTAAGATTATTACAACAGCGTTTTAGTGAAAAATTAGAGTATTAAGGAAGAAATTTGCTCAGATGAATAACCTTATATTGATTTTTTTTACAAAGGGACAAGTGGTTACCAAGAGAAAGGGACAGAGAATCTTGTCTTTTGTTTGGCATGTTAAAATGCTGATAAATCAGATCAATAACATTCTAATAATTCCAATTTTGGAACAATCAAGATTTCTGCCTGTGTGGGATTTGGGTTTAAACATTACAATTTCATATTTTAAACATAGCCATCTTTATTTTTCATAACTTAAAGATAGCCATCTTTTTTTCATGCTCAATTCACCGTGTAGAGTCAGGATAAAAGTCAAGTCCCTGAAGAACACTAAGGACTTCTTCTTACCCAGTGCTTTTTTTTTTTTTCTGTAAAGAAAATTGCAGTACAAAATTTCTCTCTATATTATCTAAGTTCTATTCAGAAAAGAAGAGTGCTGGCTGCTGGCAGAAGCCCATTATCCAGAAGGCGGCCTTACCAGGTTCAGGACAATACTCCCTCCCTGCGAACTGGCCTTTGTCAGTCATCAAAGCTGCTCTTAACTGTGAGAAAGTCTGTTTCCAATGTATGTGATTTATCCAAAGGGACACAAGTGGTCCCCCTATTTCATTGAAATTTGCTTTGGGATCACTTTATGTTGAACAGAATTGAAAATGAGGAAGTAGAAAAAGTCATTTCCAAAAACCACTCACAAAGTCCATGCAATAATGTTATTGATGTTAACTTGCATAGTATTTCCCAAACTAAATTTTCTGTAATAAGAGTTGCAGCGTTCTTATACTGTGTTCCTTTTTTGAAGATGCATAGCAGTAAAGAAATATGTTGAACTTTATTTAACCTTGTATGCCAAAATCTTGTTTAAGGACACTAATCCCTTGCAGATTACCATAGACTGGGTGGTATAAGTAGCAGAGGTTGATTTCTCACAGGTTTGGAGGCTGGAAAGTCCAAGATTAAGGTGCTGGCAGATTTGGTACCGCCCACTTCCTGGTTCATACTACGCTGCCTGCTCTCCGTGTCCTCACATGGTGGAAGGGATGAGGAATCTCTCTGGGGACTCTTTTATAATGGCATTAATCCCATTCGTGAAGCCTCCACCCTCATGACCTCATCACCTCCCAAAGACCTCACCTCCAAATACTGTCTCAGTGGGGATTAGGCTTCAGCATATGAATTTCTGGGGAACACAAGCACTCAGTCTATAGCATGTTAGGTTGAGTGTTTGTTGTCTCAATATGAGAACAGACACAGACGCCTCATATTGAACCTTAATCCTTACACGGTAACTTTTAAGGTGCCCATTCATATAGTTATTTGTTAAAAACGTGAATGAATAAGTGAATGGATTAGTGGATGGATGGATAGAGGATAGATGAACAAACAAATTAATGAATAAAAATAATCCATAGGCCTAACACAATGAATATAATGATCGAATATAATTATAGTAAGGATGGAAGAAGAGTTGCTAAAGTCATATGTTACTGATAAGATGACCAATATGTGCAATAGATATAAAAAAATTCTGTCAGATCATTCTTTTAATTAATATGTTAACCTCTTAGAGGATGCTCCTTCTGAATCTCTTTCCATTTTACCTCTACTTTCTTCAAATCTCTTCCCCTTCCCCAACCAGAGGCATACTACAAAGAGGTATACTACAAAACCTCTTTATATTTTGGCTGGGAGTGGTGGCTCATGCCTGTAATCCCAACACTTTGGGAGGCTGAGATTGGCAGATACCTGAGGTTAGGAGTTTGAGACCAGCCTGGCCAACATGGTGAAACCCCATCTTTACTAGAAATACAAAAGATTAACTGGATGTGGTGGTGTGCACTTGTAATCCCAGCCACTCAGGAGGCTGAGGCACAAGAATTGCTTGAACCCAGAAGAGGTTACAGTGAGCCAAGATCACACCACTGCACTCCAGCCTGGGCAACAGAGCGAGACTCCATCTCAAAACAAACAAAAAAACGAACAACACCCCCCACAACAAACCTCTTTATATTTTTATCATACAATATAATGATTACATGTTAACTGCCCCCTGAATTAATAATTTTACATCTTTACCATGTACCAGGTGCCAGGCACTCTTCTGAGCATTCCACACATATTATCTCATTCATTTCTCATTCATAATAACAGCAGTATTTCCTCATTTTATAGATGCAGATACTGAAGAGTTAAGGGCCTCACTCTAAGCTGCACAGCTAGTAAGTGAGAATGCTAAGATATCAGCCCAGATGTCTAACTGAAGAACCCTTACTTGGCACTACTCTTCTCTATTTATAATTTCTCCACACTGGGGAGGATGTTCCTCTTATTTTTTGTCTTTAAAAGCAAGGGTTTTTTTGCTCCTGTTGACTAACATTAGCTCCTCATATACACAAGTTCCTGTAACAGTGAATAAAATGAAACCCACATGCCTAAATTGAAACTCCGACTATTATTGTGTTACATAATAACTATTGTTCATCATAATGATTACAAGACCCTAAGAAAGGGATAAGCTATGTTGAAAATATTCTGCCTCAGAAGACAGAATAGTCTATAACACAGTTAAACTATTCATTATGCTTTAAGATACCAGGGTTTAAAAGGAACAAATGCCCTTATAGTCTAAAAACATTCAGTTTAGTAAAAAATCCTCTATGTAGCTAGGTGTTAAAAATAAATAATGTCCTTAGAGTTCTGGATCCCAGTTTTATTATATTCTGCTCACACAACTTGCATATCTACACAGAATTTTTACTGTCCAAATTTATACTCAGTTATACTTCCTCGCTTCATGACTTCTCTTGTTGGAATCTTAATAAAATATGGTCCTACATGAGCTACTTGATGAAGTGATTTAAACTAAAACATGTTTCCCATGCAACCCTAACATCCTTCGTCAGTTGATAGTTAGAGATTAATGTCACAGTTAGCATGTGGGTATTTAATATTCCAGCCTCCTGGATTTGAAACACTCATAAAATGCTATGAGCTCAGCTGGGCATTTTGTTATCATAGATCACAAAGGTAATATAAACAGACATCTGCTGGGCCTCTGCCGAGACAGAGTTTGAAGATAGTCCTCTCATCGAGTAAGATTTTATTTAGGCTAAACAATAGACTTTCAAAGTGGAAACATTGTTTCAGCAGGTAAATATCACAATGCATTTTGTAGACTATTACATGATCATCAGAAAGTCAAATTGTGTATATTCACCATTCATGTTCTGAGTTTAATCAATTCCAAAATGGTTGCAATTTGGTCTGGTCATTATGCATGGGAAAAAATTTGCCTCTTCAAACCTCTTTTAAAATAGAAAGTGACACTAACCACATTTTTGGAATTTAAATACAACTAAGAGATAGGATAGGCTAAGTGTAAGAACAGTAGAAATTTATTGAATCTGTGAGAAGTTTTTAATGCAATTTTTCAGTAATGAAACTCCATGAATTGTGTGCGAAAAAAGGTACAACCCTCAATCAATTGGACTTAAATTTGTGAGCTTGGAAAGGACTAAGTAAATGCTAGGTTTCACTAGTTAATTTTTTAGAAAACACTTATATATTTGGCAAAAAACGTTTTAGATTTTCATGAAGCATGAGCTGACGTAGTTGACTATATTAGCAACTTGATGCTTTACAGCTAGAAGACAAAACCCTTGAAGTAGCTAGGCCTGATGAATTTATAAGTTTAAGGAAGGATAATAGAAGAAACTTGAAACTTGACTTCCCTAAGTTACACACACAGGCATGGTGTGTACTCATACACACATATATCTATATGTGTACATATATATATATAATGTTTTGCTTAATAAAAATGATCATACTCTTCAGATACATACATCTAAAAAATCGGTGCACAAGAAATTCTTATTGAACTTGACTTTTTTACTTCCCTTAGCATGAAACCATGAATATTCATTTATAATTTTAGTATTAAAATCATAGTTGCTAAACTTCCTCAAGAATCTATTGAATTTCAATAGAAGTCTCTCATAAATGGCTAAGTATATTCTTGTACATTTCATTGAGGAAAACTCTTTTTTACAAAAATATTTTAGGCCGGGCATGGTGGCTCATGCCTGTGTGTAATCCCAGCACTTTGGGAGGCCAAGGTGGGTGGATCATTTGAGGTCAGCAGTTCGAGACCAGCTGGCCAACAGGTGAAACCCCATCTCTACTAAAAAGAAAAAATACAAAAATTAACCAGGCATGGTGGCACACATCTGTAATCCCAGCTATTTGGGAGGCTGTGGCAGGAGAATCGCTTGAACCTGGGAGGCGGAGGTTGCAGCGAGCCTAGATTGCACTACTGCACTCCAGCCTGGGTGACAGAGTGAGGCTCTGTCTTAAAAAATATAGATAGATAGATAGATAGATAGATAGATACAAAAAATATGTAATATAAATGTGAGAAATTCAAAGGAAAAATACATTCATATTACAAAAAACTACAAATAAGAGTTCCCCTATTATCTACTTGTAATTGTAGGCATTAGAAAGTCATTAACCTATTTATTAGTTATCCAAGTTATATTGCAAGTTTTGAAGTGTAAGCATTTTCCAAAGCTCTGTGATAAAACTTTAATCAGGTATATATGCCTTGTTATCTCTTGGAATGTTACAGGCAGTGGTCATTTATAGTAGAGGTTGTTACTAGCTTTAATTTAGTACTGATATTTTGGTGAAAATATGTTTTAGGTTTGTGAAGTGGTTGAGTAAACAGTTCAGAATCTGTACTGACATTAAAGAGACAAAGGCTATCCTTGGAAGGCTCAGAGATAGTAAGGGAAAAAGCTATTAAAAATATAGTGGTATATTTAAATAGGTTACACTGTATTTATTGTACAAATATAATTTAAAAGTTATAAGACAAAATGTTTAAGGATTTTGAAGGTTGGCTCCTTTACTATTGTGTTTTATTGCTCCAAGGACAGTGCTTCATATGTCATAAATCTGCTTTTGCAAGCAGTTAGACTGAAAAAAATGCTCCTAAACACATTTTAAGGTTCGTGTTTCTTTTCTTTTCTTTTCTTTTCTTTTCTTTTCTTTTTTTTTTTTGAGACGGAGCCTTGCTTTGTCGCCAGGCGCTAGAGTTCAGTGGTGTGATCTTGGCGCACTGCAGTCTCCACCTCCCAGGTTAAAGCAATTCCTGTGCCTCAGTCTCCCAAGTAGCTAGGACTACAGGAACTCACCAGCACGCCTGACTAATTTTTTGTGTGTTTTAGTAGAGACAGGGTTTCACCATGTTGGCCAGGATGGTCTCGATCTCCTGACCTCGTGATCCGCCCGCCTTGGCCTCCCAAAGTGTTGGGATTACAGGCGTGAGCCAGCACGCCTGGTCTCATGTTTCTTTTTTTTTTTTTTTTTTTTTTTTTTTTTTTCAGACGGAGTCTGGCTCTGTCTCCCAGGCTGGAGTGCAGTGGCCGGATCTCAGCTCACTGCAAGCTCCACCTCCCGGGTTTACGCCATTCTCCTGCCTCAGCCTCCTAAGTAGCTGGGACTACAGGCGCCCGCCACCTCGCCCGGCTAGTTTTTGTATTTTTAGTAGAGATGGGGTTTCACCGTGTTAGCCAGGATGGTCTCGATCTCCTGACCTTGTGATCCGCCCGTCTCGGCCTCCCAAAGTGCTGGGATTACAGGCTTGAGCCACCGTGCCCGGCCTCATGTTTCTTATATAATGAACAGATAAATAGTTACAGACCTTTCTGATGTGCTGTGCTTTGTTATCAAAAGACTAAAAATCCATTTGACTTGTATGTCTGCCCTTAGATCAGCAATCTTACCTCAAGCCTTCTGAGTCATTGAGGTGGATCTCTGTTTACAGAAACATCTATCAGGTGGCAAAGGCAAGGGTTGTGTTGCTTTCTTTAACATGACTTTAAGATTCTACCATTACTTTGAATAGTGAAGGGTCTGGTTTCCTCTCTAGAAGCATGTATAACTTTTGTTGACACCAATGAAGTTAGGTAAATGACTTTAGGAGAACAGAGATTGCTGACCTTTATGTAGCTTTATTTGGAATATAAAATAAATGTGTAAAGCTTACCAATTGGAAATTTTACCAAATGTACTCAAGATTTAAAAGTCTGAATTGGGTAGAAAAAAAAATGATGGCCTTTTACTCATAATACCTCATTTTCCTTCGACATTTTTATTATTCCTCCCTTTCCCACCAAGAGCATTAATACAGAACTGGGAACCTTAACACCGACATACATGTACATACATACACATGCTCTGTCACTCACAGAGTAACAGAGCATACACATAACTATGCTTATTTAAATGTGATTGTCTGTTTTGTGTACTATTCACAGAGATTTACTTGACTTTGTTACAGTGATGAGGGCCTATGAAGAAGAAGTACAAGTTGGTCAGAGATCACATAGGACAGATGGGCAGTCAAGAACTGGCTGGTAAAGGGAGCACTTTTTTGAAAAGTAAAAACCTAAAGGTTGAGTTAGTTAGTCAACCAACAGGGAGAAGAAGAATGTTCTGGGGGAGAGGATGTTTGCCATTGTATTTACAAAGGTAAAAGATTGGGCTAGCCAGGTAAAAAGATGTCAGCTCGTTAAGAACATTTAAATGGTTTGGCAGCTGGACATTGTTCTTACAGGCATTAGAGAACCATGGAAGCATTCGAAGTTGTGTCATGTAGTTGCTCTGCGTTTTAGAAAGAGCATCTGGTAGTTGGGTGAAAACACTGGAAGTGGCAAGAGTGGAGGCCACCGGACAGTTTAAGAAGGTGTTTCAGTAATCTCTGCAAAAGAGATCAACAAGACAAGGGGCAGTGATGATGGAGAAAAGCAGATCATTAAAAAAAAATTTAGAATGAGAACACAGAATAAACAAAACATGTTGAAGAATTTGAAACGTGAAAGAAAAGATAGGCCAGAGGCAGTGACTCATGTCTCTAATCCCAGCACTTTGGGAGGCGAAGGTGGGTGGATCACTTGAGCCCAGGAGTTCAAGACCAGCCTGAAACACAGTCTCTACTAAAAATACAAAAAAAAAAAAAAAATTAGCCAGGCATGGTGGTGCACAACCACAGTCCCAGCTACTTGGGAGGCTAAGGTAGATCACTTGAACTCAAGAAGTTGAGGCTGCAGTGAGCAGTGATTGCACAACTGAACTCCAGCCTGGGCAACAGGAGTGAAACCATGTCAATTAAAAAATAAAAAGAAGAAGAAGGAAGAGGAAGAGGAAGAAGAAGAAGAAGAAGAAGAAGAAGAAGAAGAAGAAGAAGAAGAAGAAGAAGAAGAAGAAGAGAAGAAGAAGAAGAAGAAGAAGAAGAGAAGAAGAAGAAGAAAGAAGAAAGAAGAAAGAAAGAAGAAAGAAGAAAGAAGAAAGAAGAAAGAAGAAAGAAGAAAGAAGAAAGAGAACAATAACAACAACAACAACAACAACTAATCCAGCTTGAATAACTCAGAGGAGGGGTAGACTTGGTGGAGGCAATAAATCGTGGGGTTTTTTTTTTTTTTGAAATGTTGAGTTTTATTTGTCTGTATATGTTTGAAGAGACAGTTAAGATATGCATGTAGGGATCAAGAGACTAACCTTGTCTAAAAAAAAAACGAAGCCATGAAAGACTTAACATTTCTCAGAATATATAGAATGAGAAGAGAAGATGGTCTAGTGAATATTTTTAGTAGTACTAACATTTACACGATGATCAGGGAAGCTTGAGGAGAAGAAACATGAGATACAGGAGAAAAACCAGGAAAGTATGGCATTCTGGAAGTCAAGAGTAATAAGGAAACTCTCTATGAGACCTCGGTAAACAATCATTGGCTAATTTGTTTATTAATTCACATTCATTCATTAAGTTTCTATTTTGTGTAAACAGCAGTTGGGGAAAAACCCATATCTGGTCTCTGATCTCAGGGAGTGTATAGTAATACGGAGAAATAAATATAAGTTGGAAAATTATTCACATAAATATATCTTTGTAAACTTTAATAAGTAGTAAAGAGTAAAATTATGGGCTAGATACAGTGGCTTATGCCTATAATCCCAGCATTTTGGGAGGCTGACAGGGAGAGATCACTTGAGGCCAGGAGTTCGAGACCAGCCTGGCCATTATGCCAAAACCCCATCTCTACTAAAAATACTATAATTAGCTTGCCATGGTGGTGTGTGTGTGTGGTTCCAGCTACTCAGGAGAGTGAGGCACAAAAATCACTTTAATCCAGGAGGTAGAGGTTGCAGTAAAGCCAAGACTTCATTCCAGACTGGGTGACAGAACAAGACTCTTCTTAAAAGAAAAAAAAAAAAGAGTAAAATTTTGAAGACTTGTAGAAGTACATACAGGCAAATGAACTTCTATTCCTTGAAGTTTGAGAACCCTGTCTTAAGAAGTGAATTCTAACCTAAGATTTAAAGAATGAGTAGGCGCCAACAGGGCTTGTAGGGCAGAGGACAGTCCTGGCAGATAATCCTGCAAGTGGACTTTGATCCTGCAAAGGAACGAACACGTGACGTCAGGGCCACTTTCCCTGAGTACCTGCACTTCTGAAACTTTGTTTTAACCCAGGAATGATCTCACCTTCTAGGTGTTTTCAAAAGCAAAATTTAACTATTACTTTTAGGCAACCAGCTATGCAGGGAATGTAGACCTATATTGACAGGGATGTTGAAGTTTGGAACATTTCCATTTCAAGCTGAGAGGTCACTGTGGAAAATATGGACTCATTATTTATTAATTTATGAAATACTTTTTAATTCTCTTACATAGGTGAGACACTATGTGTATGAATGAATGCCACATTATTCCTTTAAAAATCACCTTTATTATTTTCGTTATGAGTTTTGGGAGCTAACATCTATTGGCCCATTTTATGTGTTCAATTCGGTGATGTTTGGTAACTTACCAAGCTTTTACATTATTCTTTAATAAAATTTGTATACATTAATTGATTTTCCCTCCCTTGGATGATAAGAGATGATCTTCCAGGCTTAACAATGAAATTTTGTCCTTGTGAAATCTTTACTAGGGGCAACATTAGATATCTGGTTCTTTTCCCCAGGAATAAATAACACTTTTAAGCCTTCAATTTAAACCTAAATGAAAAGGAAATCACAATTTTTAAACATAAAGGTCATATTTTAAATGTTCATTAAAAATCTTTTGCATACCGTTCCTCTTCCTCTTTTGTTTTCTTTTAATAAGAGTTAAGACAAGCTTACTCTGGTATCAGTTTTCAAAATAAATTGCTGAGTCAGAAGCTGAGTTTATGTTGGTCTGTGGTCTGTGGTGGTTGTTTAATCTCTCTGTTCATGGGTAAGAAAAATTACCACCTAAAATAAACAACTATTTAATGTCTCACAGTGGATTGGTGCTCAAACTGGGATTTAAAATTAAGTCCTTAAACATAGCCCAGGCTTCCCTACAGTGACTATGTCACATGTCCCAGGAGGGAAAATATAGTTCAGGAGAACTTTTTTTGTTTGTTTGTTTTTGTTTTGTTTTGTTTTGTTTTTTGAGACGGAGTCTTGCTCTGTCTCTGAGGCTGGAGTGCTGTGGCACAATCTCGGCTCACTGCAAGCTCTGCCTCCTAGGTTCACACCATTCTCCTGCCTCAGCCTCCCAAGAAGCTGGGACTACAGGCGCCTGCCACCACGCCTGGCTAATGTTTTGTATTTTTTAGTAGAGATGGGGTTTCACCATGTTAGCCAGGATGGTCTCCATCTCCTGACCTCGTGATCCACCCACCTCGGCCTCCCAAAGTGCTAGGATTACAGATGTGAGCCACCATGCCTGGCCTAGTTCAGGGAAACTTTTTGCCACAAATTCACCATGAAATACTGGATTAGTGATTTCCTGTTGGAATCTAAGTTTAATGAAGACTTACAGTTGTGCAGAGTCCAAAATATAACTGCATATGTGCTTCCACTACTATTTTAAGGTAAAAAACATCTTAGGAAAAACATAGCAAAGCAGCGTTTCTGTGGCTTTAGATCATCAAGCAGTTGTAGGGGAGAAAAGCAGTATCTTTTCCTCATCTGTGACTAGGTTCAAGGCTGAAACCCTTATAACAAAAGACAGGGTAACAAGAGAAAGGCACGCAAATTTAGTACAAGATTTATGTGACACAGGAGTCTTCAGAAATTAAGACCCAAAGAAGCAGCGAAAACTGTGTGTTTTAATGCTTACATTGAATGAAGGCTGGACAGTTGACATGGTTTGGCTGTGTCCCCACCCAAATCACATCTTGAATTGTAGCTCCCATAATCCCTGCGGTGTCATGGGAAGGACCTGGTGGGAGGTAATTGAATCATGGGGGTGGGTTTTTCCCATGCTGTTCTTCTCCTGATAGTAAATAAGCCTCATGAGATCTGATGGCTGTATAAAGAGCAGTTCCCCTGCACATGCTCTCTTGCCTGCTGCCATGTAAGACGTGCCTTTGCTCCTCCTTAACCTTCTGCCATGACTGTGAGGGCTCCCCAGCTATGTGGAACTGTGAGTCCATTAAACCTCTTTTTCTTTATACCCAGTCTTGGGTATTTCTTCATAGCAGTATGAAAAATGGACTAGTACAACAGTCATGTGGAAGTATGATTGAATGAAAGAGGGTATGATCTAATGGTAATAAGCAAGGGGGACATTAGCAAGGCCTGTTCAAATTATTCTCGGTGTCTCTGTGTCTTTATTTCTTTCCTTTTGGTGTAGAAAGTATCTCTCTAGAATGAGGACTTTCTGATCCTACTTTAAAGGAAGGTCAGAGAATTCTTTTATGGCCTGCTTCAGGGAAGAATGGTGAGAGAAAGTCAGAGAGACCTTCTTATTCAATCTGTCTTCTCAAATACCAAAGTGCTACATTTTGGGGTACATGTGCTGACGCCGTCACAGTATCATTTGTTCTTTTCTAAATATGAAAAGGAACACAATTGTGAAGGTGAAATAAGCATTTGTGTCTTTTTTTTTATGCACTTTTATTTATTTGTTTTTAAGACAGGGTCTCTCTGTCTCCCAGACTGGAGTGTGGTGGCACCATCATAGCTTACTGTTACCTCAAGCTCCTGGGCTCAAGCTATCCTCCCACCTCAGCCTCCCAAGTAGCTGAAGACAACAGGCACATTCCAACATGCTCTGCTAAGTTTTTGTATTTTTAATAGAGACAGTGTCTTACTATGTTGCCCAGGCTGGTCTGGAACTCCTGGGCCCATGCAGTCCTCCCGCCTCGGCCTCCCAAAGTGCTGGGATCACAGGTGTGTGCCATTGCACCTGGCCTATGTACGTTTTTTTAATAAAATTCTCTGCCTTTTGTTTCCAAAAGTGTAGATGATTATGCTATGCTGCCACATGTGTCATTGTAGCGCACACCATATGTGGGAATAAAAATGTTAAGGGATTATTTCTTGAATAGAGGCTAAGCATTTGTGGATTCAGGTGGACTGACATACTCACAGACTCTAACTCCTAGGGAAATGAAATTGTTTCTTTTGCAGGTAAGTTATCTCACCTACATTGTGCTTTATATAAATGTACACTTGTATACCAATATTTTATGTATAACAAAATATTCACTTTTAATGAATAAGATGAGTATAGCCCAGATCATCTTTTTCTTTGGCATTCAGGATGGGGTGTTTTATATGACAGACTTTCTTATGCTAACTCTAAGTGCAATCATCTAGTTCTTTTCTCCCAGTTAAGGCTTTTAATATATTCAATATAAATATTCTCCATTACTTTTGATATTGTAATGCGATTAATACTTGATCATTTTTCTTTTTCAGAGGAGAAAACTTAGAGCAGTATACTTTGAAAAAAATTTTTTCAATCACGTTTGTGTGATTGGTTTTGTTCCAATCTGACCACTCTAGAAAATATAAATGTCTTTCACATAAAATACTGGCTTTGCCTGTGTCTCATATATTATTCCTTATCTGAAAGGTGTAATAATTAGAAGGCCATTACTGTCCCCCATGAATTAAATTAGGGTCTTTTTATTTCCTTTTTCTTTCTTTTGACTCTATTTATTACTTAACTAGTGTGACAAATGTGGCTTAAAATAAAAATTGTGTCATTATTAATGAAAAATGTGCTGGCCGCAGCAGTGGTGATAAAGAAAAATGTCATAGAGCATTCATTTTCCTCTTGATTTGGTGAAGTGGTCGTTGGGAAAAAGTTGTAATAAACAGAATAATGGAATGGTTAATGTTTTAGCAGAATGGGATTTTACTTTGATTTGCTGAAAAGATATACATTAATAAGCAGTCAATTGATTACAACTCACAAAACACAGTTGTCAGGCATCAAATTATATTTCTCCTACTAGTCCCTGTGAGCAAATCAAGATTTTAAACACAAGACAGATAAATTGAAAGACACACTTTACAAAATTAATAATTCCTTAGACTAAAATAGCAGTTAGAAAATGACCAAAAAAGTAACAAGATCGTGAAAAGAACTCTATATCTGTATAACACTCTACAGATTCGGAGCAGCTTCAGTAGCTTCGTTCATAATAAACTTGACTAAAATGTTACATACTATGTTTTCAAAATGTTATCATATACTACTGAGTTAAAGGCAAAAAATATACTATGATTCTTAACAGGATTTTATTAATTGTTTCACTAAAGTTATTGGTCATCTAGATGTGTTGTTTTTAATAGTTGGAGGGACAAACCTGTGATGTAAGTGTGCCCCCATGTGGTTATAGATTGGTTTGTAAGAACGTCAGAAAGGCATTAATGGAAAGAGGGCTTCAATGGGTTATATTAATATTATCTTGTTAATATTGACTCCATCCCAAGCAGAGAGTTGTTTCTCTTTTTCTAAGATAGAGGATTCTCAGTTTCTTCCATAATTCTTACAAACATAACTATTTTTAGTAGTCATACATTTTAACCAATGTGTCTACTTCTAATTCTGAAGTGTATAACATAGTAAAGACACATAAATCAACACAAAAGATGTATTTGTCTTCATGTCTAAAGTATTTGGTTAAGTCAAGCCTAAGTCATTCTCTGCAAGTGTTTAAAAATACATTTTGTAATTAAATAGGATGATATATCCGGTAGGAAATTTGTATTAGGGCAGGCCTATGGCCTGAGAAAATAGTTTGCCCATTTATGTGATATTTTAATAAGACTATTATTAAGTCTATTATTAAGAGTATATTTGTTCATAATTTTTTTAACCAACAGGATATTGGATATTCATAATCAATGTCGGCAATTCCACAGAATTTGAAACCCCTTTTCTGTACAGTATCTTTGTGGAGTTGATTACTTCCATAACATGTGTGTGTGTGTATGTGTGTGTGTGTGTGTGTGTGTGTGTGTATATATATATATATATTTTTTTTTTTTTTTTGAGACAGAGTCTCACTTGGTCACCCAGGCTTGAGTGCAGTGACGCAATCTTGACTTACCGCAACCTCCACCTCCAGGGTTCAAGCGATTTTCCTGCCTCAGCCTCCTAAGTAGCTGGAATTACAGATGTGCGTCACCATGACCGACTAATGTTTTTGTATTTTTAGTAGAGACGGTGTTTTGCCGTATTGGCCAGGCTGGTCTGGAACTCCTGATCTCAGGTTATCTGACCACCTCAGCCCCCCAAAGTACTGGGATTGCACGCGTGAGCCACCACTCCCAGCCACTTCCATATTTTGACACAAAAGTAAATCTTTATTTAACTCTTTAGTCACTAGTCCAGGATGCAAAGCCTAACCTATTGGCCAGTTGATGCTTCTGGAAAATCACTGTGAGGGTTGGTTGGTAATGACCCCATTGTAGACAAGCCCACATCTTGTTTCTGAGGTAGTGCAGTGTGTTGGCATTATAATCATGTTTGAGCGAGTTTGAGTGGCATTCATTTTGTTTGTTTGTTTGTTTGAGCATGTGACTGAGCGGCAACCACAAAAAGCAAGTGCACTGACTGCGCAGACAGAAGCCTGAGCTTCAGCTTGAAATACATGTTTTTCTTTTAACCAACATTACTGTTCTCAGTGGAAGTTTCTTCAGGGTAGAAGCAAACTTGTCCTTATTTTATTTTGTTATATTTAAAAACTAGCCCCAAATGCTGTGTTTCTATTCTAACTTTTTTTATATTAAACTTTTGAAAGTGAAAACTGAAATAATTAAATTTTAAAGGTTGCAATCATTAAAGAATTAATACAAACATCTATTTAATTTTTTTCTTTACTAAAAATTTTCTTTTCTTAATTAGAATTCATTGTTTAGCATGGCAATATTTGCAATGATGAAGACAACTTCTTTAAGCTAAATCATAATATTGGGAGGAATTTAACAGTTTTCTTTTTAAAAATAATAAGTCAAGATAAGTTCCATTTTCATTTTGGTCATTTAACATACTGTTTAGTGTTCTCAGAGAACAATATTTTAGAAATAAATATTTTATGCCTGTCACTTTGTGCACAGGGCAAAATGAGTTATGTACTTTGTTTGTTTGAGAAGGAGTCTCGCTTTGTCGCCAGGCTGGAGGGAGTGCAGTTGCATAATCTCTGCTCACTGCAAGCTCCACCTTCCAGGTTCAAGTGATTCTCCTGCCTCAGCCTCCCAAGCAGCTGGGACTATGGGCATGCACCACCACACCCAGCTAATTTTTGTATTTTTAGTAGATATGTGGTGGTTCACACCTGTAATCCCAGCACTTTGGGAGGCTGAGGTGGACAGATCACGAGGTATGTACTTTTGAAAGGCAAATTGAACCATTTCTGACCCCACCTTTTCCACCTACATTGTCTAAAAAGTGAATCCTAAACTTAAGTCAGTAACATTTCAAATGATATATTTTCCTTCATGGAAGAGTCTCTTCACACTTACGGAAGAGAACAGGTTGAAGTAGAGTGGGAAGGGAGGAAAGACAAAGCAATGAATCAAATATAGTAATATTTATTTAAAATCTCATAGTATTGAACGTCTCCAACAAACTGTTGGATGGTTGTCATACAGATGGTGATTCTCAGCTAGAAAACTTTATGGAATGCCTGAACTAAATGATTGCTCATGCTTTTTTTCATGTGTGCTTGATATCTTGGAATTTCAAATTAATTTTTTAATATAATTTTAAAAATTTGACTGTATTTGTTGATAATTGCTTTGTGTTTTTGGGGAAAAAAGCCACAGGCACTTTAGTGAAGATTATTCAATGAGTTATGATTATCTTTATGTGTTTAGAAGGAAAACATGTCATAGAAAAATGAAGTAGCAACACCGAGAGACAGAATTATCTAAATCCACCTAAACCACAGGTTGGCAAATTGTTTAACTTATATTCCCTGTAACTCACCTAGCTTATAAGAATTTAATTAAATATTTTTAAAGAGTCATTATAAATCTAATAAGCTGACCTAATATTCTGGCTATATATTATTTTCCAGAAGTATAGAAGGATAAATGATAGTGAGACATACTTTTTTTTTTTGAGATGGAATCTCACTCTGTTGCCCATGCTGGAGTGCAGTGGCGTGATTTCAGTTCACCGCAACCTCCGCCTCCAGGGTTCAAGTAATTCTCCTATATCAGCCTCCCGAGTAGCTGGGACTACAGGTGCACGCCACCACACCCTGCTAATTTTTGTATTTTTAGTAGAGAGAATTTCACCATATTGGCCAGGATGATCTTGATCTCTTGACCTCGTGATCCACCAGCCTTGGCCTCCCAAAGTGCTGGGATTACAGACGTTAGCCACTGCACTTGGCCAAGACATGTTTTAAAAGTATGTTTTGCAGGGCCAGGAACAGTGGCTCAAGCCTGTAATCCCAGCACTTTGGAAGGCCGAGATGGGCGGATCATTTGAGGTTAGGAGTTTGAGACCAGCTTAACCAACATAGTGAAACCTTGTCTCTACTAAAAATACAAAAACTAGCCGGGCAGTAGTGGCATATACCTATAATCTCAGCTACTCAGGAGGCTGAGGCGAGAGAATCCTTTGAGCCTGGGAGGCAGACGTTTCAGTGAGCTGAGATTGGGCCACTGCTCTCCAGTCTGAGAGCGAGAGTGAGAACCTGTCTCAAAAAAAAAAACAAAAAACAAAGAATGTTTTGCAAATGGTAGACAATTTATAAAAAGAAAAAAAATCACCTGTAATATTCATAAATAATATGATTTACTTTCTAAAGCACCAACTTGGTTTTTTAAAAAGTAGACTTTGACCATTAGGATAAAATATGATAGTTAGAATGGACCATACAGTACCAGTGGAGGAGCTCAACATTTATCTTCTAAAAATCTGCTTGTTCTTCCTTCCCACTTCTTATTCACAAAACACAAAACATACGAGTGCTAAAACATTAAATTATTTTTCTCTCTTGAAGTCCAGAGTTATCATCCCAAAGCCCATGTGGTCATCAGTTGTAATAATGTTCCATGCCAATCTGGAATAAAATGTGGGGAATTGGTGTTCCATTAAAAACTGTTATTCACTTATAAAGCCTTACATTGTGTATTTGACCATACACTTCCCCCTCTATTCAACCAGGCTAGTGCAAAAAACACAAATTATTGAAATTTTCAACTCTAAGAGTAAATTCAGCATTAATGATTTTTTTAAAGAAACTAGTGTAGGAGATAAAATTGAATATATTTATTTTGCAAATGTAATTTCCTATTAACAAAGAAGTGTATACAGAACATTTCACTTGCAGCTGCCTAACAGAGGGTAATTGACTAATAAATGTCTCATGCCCTTTTACAATAGTCTTTCCAGGCCAAGAGCCATGGCTCAAACCTGTAATTCCAGGGCTTTGGGAGGCCAAGAAGAGAGGATCACCTGAGGCCAGGAGTTCAAGCCAGGCTGGGCAACGTAGTGAGACACTGTTACTACAAAAAAGAAAAACTCACAAAAAAACAAAAACTTAGCTGGGCATGGTGGCATGCACCTGTAGATCTAGTTACTCAGGAGGTTGTGGTGAGAGGATCACTTGAGCCAAGGAGTTAGAAGCCGTAGTGAGCTATGATTGTGGCACTGTACTCCAGTCTGGGCAACACAAGGAGACCCTGTATCTTAAAAAAAAAAAAAGTCTCTACAGTACTGGCATGGTTACATTATCAACAAAAATGAATGCCTCTCAAAATCTGGCCAATGGAAATAATGTTATTGCATATTTCTTCATTATTCTATGAGTAAAAATAGTCCACATGTAGAAGTTTATTTCCAAGAAAATTCAGTGTCATTGATATGTACTCTTACAGTTACCAAAATATATCAGTTTTTAGACATAAGGACATCGAAGGCCCTCCCATTCCCCATGTTCCAAAGAAATTTAAACTTATCCAGATACAGATGATAATACATAAACCTTTTTGTGGGAAAACTTTTTGCTTTACAATGCTAGTTATATGTCTAAATAAGTTAATGTCTATTCAAACTAAACACATCACACAGCACCTTTTCTTTTATATTTTGAAAAGGATACATGAGCAAGAGTGGAAGAGAAAATGGTTGATTAGAAAAGCCCACAGTCTTTTAGATTCTCTTTGATTATTATATCTGTAACTGCATCAAACACAAACTTGACATTTTGGGTATCAGTAGCACAGGTCATGTGGGCATAAATTTCCTTATCTTCTTTTTTTAAATTCAGGTCTAGAAACTGGTTCTTGATGTAGTTTCCTGCATCTTCAAATGTATTTGGCCCTTGTTAAACAAAATATTTAAAGAGGTAACGATTAATCGTTATGTTACAAAGAATAGACTATAAATAATATCAGTAAGTTTTAGGATTTTACTTTGATATACTAAGTATTGCAAAATCATAAAGGCAAGGTTCAATTATCAGGGTGCTGGGAACCACGCTCACCCCATTGGGAGCTCCCGGTGGCTAAAAGTAAACTTTGCATCAAAAAAGCTCACAATACAGAAGAAATCCCAAAATATTTCTAAAACAAAGTGAGTGATACAAACTTACATATACATCAAATACTGTGTGTGTGTTTGTGGGTGTGGGTGTGGGTATTTTTATACACACTCAAAGAGAAAACGAATGGAAAAGGTAGATGAGTAGGGTACAGGAGGAGATGGTATTTGAGCTGGACTTTGAGAGGTACCTACAACAGAGAAGAGAAAAGTAAGTGCAAGCAAAAAAGTGAAAGTGAGAATTGTACCGCTAGACTTGAGGGTAGGGTCAGGAAACAGATTGAGCTTTAAATAATCTACTTTGATAGAAATGAAAGATTTTTGTAGAGGAATTGTAGGAAATCAAGTAGAACAGATGTTATGGGCTACATTATAGACTATGTTACTAACAAAACAGGAGTTAGGATGAGATATAAAAGGCTATAGAGAGGTACTCTTGACTGATGTGTTATATAGCAGTAGTACGATGAAGGCTCTGCTTGAGAAACTTTAGTCCAATAGCAGGATGTACAATGAATCAGTTGAGAAAAGGCAGACATAAAACAAGTAGGCTAAAAAATACAGGACAACTAAAAATGACCTGTTGATGGGCTTTATAACAGAATGTGCTTCATGGGGACTTGACACAGGATAGAGCAGTAGCATAAAAACTTTCTGAAGAAATAAGGCTTTGTTTCCTACTTTATTGTAACTAGAAGCAAAATTCCATGAGGGACAAACTTTAAAGCGGTATAACATGGCTAAAATCCAAAACACTGGCAATACCAAATGCTGGTAAGTGCGTGGAGTTATAGGAGTTAATTGCTTGTGGAAATGCAAAATAGTGCAGTCACTTTGAAAGGCAATTTGGCAGTTTCTTACAAAGCTAAACATAGTCTTACCATGCAATCCAGCAATCACACTTTTAGGCATTTACCTAGAAACTTATGTCTACACAGAAGCCTGCACATGGATGTTTATAGCATCTTTTTCCGTAATTGCCAAAAATTGGGAGGAACCAAGATGTCCTTCTGTAGCTGAAAGGATAAACTGTGGTTCATTTAAGGAACAGAATATTAATTTAGAAATAAAAAAATTAGCTATCAATCCATAAAAAGATATGGAGGAAACTTAAATGCATATTGCTAAGTGAAAAAAGACAGTAAGAAAATGCTACATGTTATATGATTCAAGTTATATTACATTCTGGAAAAGGCAAAAGGATAGAAACAATAAAAAGATCAGTGATTGCCAGGAGTGTGAGGAGGGAGGAGGCATGAATGGGGGAACACAGGGAATTTTTAAGGCAGTGAAGCTGTTCTGTATAATACTGTAATGTTGGATACATGACCTGCATTTGGCAAACCACATAGAACTGTGTGATAAAAAGAGTGAACCCTAATTAAATGATGGACTTGGTTGGGCACAGTGGCTCACGCCTGTAATCCTAACACTTTGGGAGGGTGAGTGGATCATCTGAGGTCAGGAGTTCAAGACCAGCCTGGTCAACATGGTGAAATCCCGTCTCTACTAAAAATACAAAAATTAGCCAGCCTGATGGTGGGTGCCTGTAGTCTCAGCTAGTTGGGAGGCTGAGGCAGAAGAATAGCTTGAGCCCAGGAGGCAGATGTAGCAGGGAGCTGAGATCGCGCCACTGTACTCCAACCTGGGCGACAGAGTAAGACTCTGTCTCAAGAAAAAAAAAAAAAAAAGTGGACTTTAGTTGATAATGTAAAATGTGTTAATACCAATTCATCAATATAATTCATCAATTTTAACAAATGGTACCACACCAAAGCAGTTCTCTAAATAGAGAAACTGTAGGAGGGAATGAGAAAGAAAGTATGTGGGAACTCTTCATACTTTCTGTTGAAACATTTCATTTCTCTATAAACTAGAAACTGCTCTAAGAAATAAGTCCTATTATATTATATAATATAAAACCTTTAATTATGAGTTTATATTTAATTAGTAATAGTCAATGTATTTGAATATTATTTGTAATATGAAAAGTATATTTAATCACATGATAAATGTATATTATAAATATTTATAATTATAGAAAAAAGATATAAGCCCTAATTGTAGATTGACCAATATAAGTATTTGTTTTGACAGAATGCCATGCTCCTAGTAACATCTGGGCAGCCTTACATACCTAAGTGGTAAAACTGGATTTGTATTTTGTTTACATCATAAAAATGGCTAGGTGCAATGGCTCACACCTGTAATCCCAGCACTTTGGTAGGCCAAGGTGGACAGATCACTTGAGGTCAAGAGTTCGAGACCAGCCTTGGCAAACATGGTGAAACCCCATCACTACTGAAAATACAAAAATTAACTGGGCGTTGTGGCATGCACCAGTGGTCCCAGCTACTCGGGAGGCTGAAGCAGGAGAATCATTTGAACCCAGGAGACAAAGGCTACAGCCTAAGCGACAGAGCGAGACTCCATCTCAAAAAAATAAATTTTTTAAATGTAATTTTATTACCAATGGAACATCCAACTATTTACAAAAAAAGAAAAAAAACTCTTTCTGAAGGAGAAACAGCCGTTCTGTGGGATTTCACATTTACAATCTCTGACTAACAGGATTAGCACTAAAATTCCAGGATCCAAGAAAACCAGAAAAAAAATGAAGATGTCATTATTCATTCTCAAATTCATTCATGCTATATCTCTAGAAACAACTCAGATATTGAAGGGCCTCTGAGACTTACTATAGCATTACAAGGTTTCAGTAGGAAGTACATCAAAAATGTCAATTTGGAATAAGATTTGCATTCCTGTTATAATTTTGAAGACAATTCAGGTTCCAATGTCATTTGATAAATTCTATAGAGTAGCACCCCTGGTCCATCTAACCCCTTCCAGTTTATTTTATTAGGGTTTTGCTTTAATGTAGACAATGTAGAGAGGGTTCTTCTTTATTGTAAGTTTTTTTTTTCCCCCAATTTGGATCATAAAGAAGACTCAAAAATGATCATAAGCTTCATCCTCATAAGTATTAAATGCCAAGATCCAGATAGGAAATATATGTTTATACAAAAATGTATTACTATGAAACTAAAAGAAAAGAATCTTACCGGTATATTCTGGAAAGCAGATACTAAGATGCACCTTGGTTACCTTTTCTTGAAAGATATCTTTTTTGTTGAGGAACAGGACAATGGAGGTTGTTGAAAAATACTTGTGATTACAGATACTGTTGAACAGGTGAAGACTTTCATGCATTCTATTCTGTTAGGTATCAGAAATGAGAATGGGTAGGATTATTATTTGCAAAATGTGAATGTTGCGCATCGTGAACAAGGATCTAGAACTAACATAAATCTTTGGCAAACCTTCAGGAGTTGGGCAATGTGGTAGTACTACTGAAAAGCACAAAGGTTACTTTTAACCCTGGCTTTGTTGTTTTTCTTTTAGACTTACCACTTCTTCATCTTCCACGAGGACCATGTCATAGGCACTAAGTGCAGCACAAAATATAATGCATGTAACTCCTTCAAAGCAGTGAATCCACTTCTTTCTCTCAGATCTCTGTCCACCTACATCAAACATCCTTTAAGAAAACATCAAATGAATAATAAATCTTACAAATATCCTCCAAAATGTGCATTGAGGTTATTTAGAGGTATAAATGGGTGATCCCATACATTCAAAAGGTATTCCTTTGACTTTTATTGATTATAAAATAAAATGTATTTGGTCAAATGGCTGCTCAAGGACCACAGAGAAAAAACAGTTTTTAAAAATGTCTCCGTGCAAACTAGAGTAAAATGATTTACACACTGACTTTGAGAAACTGGGAAATTTAAAAGAGTTTCGAGTTTTAGTAAAACATTCATTAGCCATAGAAGATTTTGATCAAAGTTTAGACATGTTCTCTTGAATGAAAAGAAACTGCAAGAAGATTGGAAGTTACTATAGTTCTGATGCTATGATTCTTGCCTATTTTCTTACATCTTTCTATATTCATTTGTTTACTCAGACAATTATTCTTTGCATTCTATGTACTAGACACTGTGCTAGGTCTGCTAGCACAAAGATGAAAAGATATGGTCTGTATCTTCAAAGAACGTTCTGTCTTGTAGAGAAAAAAATAAGTTACTATAATATTATGTAAAAATATTCTAATGTACAAGGTAAAATGTGAGCATATAGGAAGACTTAAGTTAGCCTGAGGGATCGTGACTCTTAGAGAAGGTGTTTGAAAACTCAACCCTTCCTCTACTTGTGTATTTTGGTGAGAGATCATTGTGGACAGAGGACTCAATTTTAGAAACTAGGAGCTAGGCAGCAAAAAGTTAGGTTTATATCAAAGGAACTGTTTAATGTTTGCTGCCTCAGGGCTTTCGCACACAGTCTCTTTCCTTTTCCTGTGACAAAGATTTCTTTCTTCCTTCCATACCTGCTTTTTTTCTCAACTATGAAGTCTTAGCATCAATATCTCCTCCACAAAGAAGCCTCCTGGAGCGTCCATGTAAATTGCACCTCTCTCAATCCTCCATTTACCTTCTATAGCATCACTTTCTTTCCTTTATGGTAATCATCAATATCTATCATCTCCATAGTAGAATAACAGCCTCATGAGGTCAGGAACATTATCTGTATTAGTAACTGCTGTATTCCTAGTTCCTGGCACCATGCCCAACACATAATAGACACGCAAAAAATATTTGATAAATAAATGAATAGATTCCATGTTAACTGAATAGACAGGCAGGAAACACAGCAAACATGCTATGTTCTCTCATGCCTTGATAACTTACACATGTTTTTTATAAATATGTATAAGTTACCAAGGCATGAGAGAACATAGCATGCTTGGGATAAGCAAGTTATTTATAGTTTTGGGAACATAAAGAATAAGGTAAAAACACCGAGCTATATGGTCTAATAATTATCCATTTGTCCACTTATTCATCGTTTATTCAACAAATAATTACTAAGCACTTATTATATGCCAGGCACCAAGGATTCAGCCTTAAGCTTTTAAACTGGTGGTGGTGGTAATAGTGATTGGTGTGTATGTTTCAAAATAGACTTCAGATATCCATATAGGATATCTGATGTGGATTCATATCCTATATGAATATCTGAAGATAGACTTAATAGGAAATATCCATATGAAAATAGACTTCAGATATCCATATAGGAAGTGGAGGGGGTGGGTTGTCATTTGAAATGGAGTGATCAGAAACTGTAGAAGATGACAGAAGTGTAAAAACCTAAGGAGATGAGGGGTTAAGCCAACTGGATATCTGGGTCAAACAATGTTACAGGCAAAGGTGACAGAGGAAACAGCAAGAGCAAAGGACTTCAGGAGTGAGCCTCACATGATCAGCCAGCAGTGGATTTGCTGGTCCTTTCACGTTACATGAGAAATGAAGATTTAATATTGCAGACCATAGAGGACTATGGGTGATTTTCAGATAGGGAATTGACATTTTTTTTGTCTGTTTGTTGTTGTGTTAGATCACTTTGATCTGAGTCCAGAAGTTGGACTTAATGAGGAAGAGATAAGAAGCAAAGAAATAAATTATGGGGCTATCATAATAGTTTAAACTCAAGGTATTAAGTACCAAAAAGCATCCAAGTTGTACAGACTTCAAGGGTAATAGTTATACTTGGAGTAATAAATGTCAACCGATCTGCTTATTGAAAATAATCAAAGTACAATATATTATACTTCACATTTCATATATGAACCAAGTAAAGATATATAGAACTAATATTCCCCAAATAATATACCAATGCAAAATCACTCCATTAAGCAGTAGACTAAAAGAGAAGTTGCTCACAATATTGAAGATAATGGTTAAGCGTTCGATAGTTAATAGTGTGGAAATTTAAATTTGGTGTTGATAAAGAATATTATATGTGCTACTAATTACCAAATTACAGTTTCAGACTTGCAAAATAAATGGAGGAAGGGGACCAAATTTTGACTTTACGGTTATATTATGTGAAAATTAACCAATGCATTTAATGTTAAAAAATTAAATGACAGTCTTACAGAAACAAGGATAATAAATATGCATTCAGATATTTAAATTGTTCATCAACTGTTTTGTTAATCCACAAAATACCGTAGTTTTTTTTCAGACTTCATAAACTGGAGTTTTATTTATTTCTTTGTTGAAATTACTTTTAAAGTATAAATTACATTTAAACTATAAAATGTGGTGGAACTAGAAATCGTTGAGATCATGACTTTCATGTTCCACATCACCAGTTGTAATGGATTAATCTTAATTTAACACACCCAATAAGAGTTTACTATTTGTCGGGCATATAAGCACCTTACAGCAGTGAACTCGTTTAAACCTCTTCAGGAACTTACAAGGAGGTAGATTTAGCATTCTTGTTTTTTCAGAGGACCCCTTAAGCAAATTGCCTAAGAATTATATTTCAACTAATATTTGTTGAGGCTGCTATGTACGTGGCACCATGATAGGTTCAATAGGTTCTGTGGCTATGACAGCTATGCTGTGAAAGTTGTTAACTTGCTAAATATAAGTCTGTTTACTTAGAACAGAGGTGCACAACTAGTACTAGTGCCTGCAGTTAGCGCTCAAACCCTCACTAGTGGACAGAAATTATCTTCACTGTGCAGTCTATCCTTCTCCCAGACCAGGCAGTAGTTTTATGTTGTCAAACAGGTCACTGGGCAAAAAATTTAAACTCCCTTCCTCTGGGAGGTTTCGTTCTTTTCTTTTAATGAAGATAATCACCTAATGTGTTTCAGATGTAGTACATATAGGCTCCATTTGGTCATATATGAATATATTGTGGATCATTTTTTGGCAAATAAATGTGACACTGTGATTGAACAATGATGATTAACTTACGGATTTGGGGGACCTGAGGGTAGAGTATCCATTACTAGGTTTAAACTCCTGGTGGCCTTTTCAAAGTGAAACCACCCTTCTTAACCCCACCCACGGACTTTTTAACTCGCAAGGATTTCCATAGTCCTAATCTCTTTCACTCTAATCCCCACCTCAGGGGAAAAAATCCCCCTTTCCCTTGCTTAATGACAAACCAGTCATGGAGCCAGGACAAAGAGTCATGGAGTGTTTGTGCTAAGGGAGCCCAATGTGCCATTTCCACAGCAGTGATGGCAGTGCTGTAGGAATCGAATTCTAGGATGCGTCTGGTAAGTTTTCTCCACTAAGCAGAACTTGCATTAGTCTTGTCAACCTTTGTTTGTAGTCTCCTTTTCCCTGCTTTTATGCCCAATTGTGCCATTCTGTTTCATTCCGATTGATATTTGTATTCTTTTAGTCACATTTTCAATTAGATTATATATTCAGATTATATTTACATTTTAAAAGTCTGAGAAACTCCTCTCTTTAAGGTGACTTTGTAATTGCTCAGATTTCCTGCATAGTGACCAAATATTTTATCTCAGAGCAAAATCATCTTATTTCTCTCATGTTAATAGTTTTGTTTTGTTTTTGGTGTGTGGGGGCTTAGTGACAAAAATAATAGTAGGAATTATTAAGATATGGGAACTCTAACTTGTGGGTTCTATGGGGGACATAAACTACCCAGGAGGAGGAAGAAAAAGGAACCTCATATACTTCCTACATATTTATTTTCTACAACATAATGTCCTCAAATGGTTTTTCCCCATATCTGAAACATCTGAAGCATCTGAGATGAAAATCAGAGTAACAACAAACTCATTGGCTATGCCTTAATTTTCTCTGATGAGTCAGCTTCTTTGCAGCCTACTAATGATGTGTTAACAGGTGTAAGAGGTAGCTATTCTCCTCTTCTGATAAATACGTACAACTGTGATAAGTAACAATTGCAGGAAAAATAACTTACGGTAGAATAAAAGTCACATTGGAATTGTGTGCTCTCCTGAAAAATAAATTCTAATCCATGGCTTTCTGTTTCTCATAACAATTCTTTGAAGGGAAAATAGTATTTACCCATTTCTTTACCAAAGTGAAGAAACTGGCCTTTGAGAGGCTAAGGTGGTTTGTTCCTAAACTCACAATTAATAAAGGATAGAACTGATGCACTATGACCCTTATAGCCTAGTGCTCTTTCTGCATATCATGCAGCTTCTAATAAACATGTTTTAATTGGCTTAGCTTTCTCCCAAGGAAGAGAGGACAAAGATTGCTCAGTCTTAGCATTTTGTTCATATAGATAAAATGGGAAGTCTATCTTAGGTTGAATGCATATAATCTTCTCATTTTATGACTCATTTGATAAACAATATTTGTGTGTGTGTGCAGATTGACGTAGGAGACATAGGTCCAGGGAGCATTGATCATTTCTCTAATGCCATCTGCTCTTATTGAACTGAAATGCTCATTAGCAAATCAGACCAATAGCCAGAGTTTTGTTTTTGTATTGATTCTCTTGGACACTATGTTAGCTCTAAGAATAGTGACATTTTGTTTTGCTAATATTGTAGTCATTTATTTTTCATACTTCTCTCTTCAGTTTTAGCTTTTCCCCTAAATTTTAATTTAGTCCTTATTTTATGGAATTGTAAAGTATTACTACCTGTGAAAACATTTTGAAGATCCCCAAAGTGAAGTAATTGCTTATATTTTTTGGCTGAAGAAATATTCTCCCTTATGTATAAACATCAAAACAAAACAAAAAGCTTCATTGTGACCATTCTGTGAGAGACAAAATTAAAATCAGAGAAAACATGTATATTTGCTACCTGGAGTTTTGGATTGGTCAAATACAGTAGATTATTAATGAGGGAAATGGACATGCTTGAATACTCTCAACTCTCTGAATAAAATAATAAATCTTAACTACCATGATGTTACATGGGACTTACAGTCCTCATTTGGGATTTTGTGTGGGGTTTTTTGGTCTTATTTATTTAGTTTTTTTAAGGAGGGATAATATGTATTTTGTTATTAAGTCTGACATTGGTTGGAATTCTTAAAGTTAAAAAAATTTAAATAACTAAAATTTATGATGAAGCTGAAAATTGATAGGCTAGTCTTTTAAAGTGAAAGTGGAATACTGATTATTTGTTAAATTGCCCAAGGCATTAATACAGGGCAAACCATCAGATTTTTATGGCTTTATATTAAACAGTTGACTAAATATTTGTGTTTTATAGTTCTAGTAAGCGGTTAGCAAAGCTTTGAGGTTTATGGTTTATGTTAAACAGTTGGGTAAATATTGGAACACATGAGATTATTCACATTTCATATCAGAATAGATTATAATATAATCTGCCCCTTATAATTCTTGTAAAATTAGTATATAATCTAGAGTAGCTAAAAATCAACAACGCTACTGCAGCTAATTTTTTAGATGTCTTTGCTTATCCTATAAGCATATACTTATCTTTGAAAAATCACTTTCTGACATTCTCTACTATGTATTTGATGACATAAAAATAAAACCCAATCTGAGTAGGAATTTATTTTAAGGTATTCTATTGAATGGGATTTATTCAAGATGTTAGTCTCTATCACAGTTGTTATAATTTTTCATCATGGTTACATATGAGACCAAGTGGATCTGTGTCTTCACTACACACCCATAGCAAATGGTCTAACCAACCTTTCCCTTGTTTCTGGTCTTGAAAATAGAGAAGGGTAGATACTTGCAGACAGGAAGGATGTGCACAGACGTCTTACTAAATCTCTTAAATCCTCATGATTAAAAATCAGACTCAAAAGGATTTATAACTGTAAGGGAGCCAAGGTCTCCAAATCATCAGAATCATTAATACCATTATACACTTTCTACTAAATGTGTGTTGTGTGCATTTGAAACTTCAAATAATTCTCTGATTATTTAATAATGTAATTCATAAAGCCATTAAAATAAGTTCTGTCACTAGAATCAATTAGACATATTTTATAACTTATTATTTTGGTAATACTAATCATAAACATGCCTGAAACAAATATATAGTATATATGAGTTATTGTTCTATGAGATCTTATAAAGACTAGCAAAGCCAAATTGAAATGTAGCTGCTGTGTGGACAGCCAGATTCACTTGTAATCTGAGATGATGCATATGCCACACAAATGACCACAATATACACGATTCAACATCATATCTCAGGAAAACTGTAGTTTCTTTTATATCATAGATCTGCTCAAATGTTCTTATAAACAGTTGTGGTAATTTATGAAATCTAAAGCTCTGTGTTGTAATAGTTGTTAACCTTTTTTCCTTAGCTCCCATATAGTTTCAGGTCCTTTCAATTCTGTTTTTCCATCATGGAAAAATTAGGGAGAAAGTTTTTTTCTCTGTAATTGTTTGCTAAATCCCTGTAAATACATGTCTAAGTTATTTGTTCTGAGGAATTATTCTGTAACAATAGGAGGGCTTACATTTGCTCCGCATTTTCCACTTACATAGTATATTAATGTCTATAAAGATAATTTATCAGTTTGACAGCTGCAGTTCTGGTTTGATAAGAACTCTACAGTAATTGCCATTGAATTAGATGATACACAATTATGTTCCAGTACATTGGCAGAGATAATTTTTCATTTTGGTGTTCCTATGTAAAAGTTTAGAGTTCTCTAATTTAATATGTAAATTGAGCCTTTGGTTTTAAATAGTCATAAGATGTCTTATGCTATGTGAATACAAATCAATGCTAATGTAATATATTTTAATACCTGGGTACTTGCTGAAATAAAGTGGGAAGGTACATTACTTTTATGCATCTATTTTGAAATACTACAGAATTGTACACTCCAAAACCCTGTGCACTTTTGGACTATCCTATGTAGCACTTGAAAGAAAACTATTTAACGGTGAGAATTGATTAAAGGATTAATCTATCTTAATTGCTCTAGCTAAACTTAAAACTGTATTTAAATAATTTTAAATAGCTCCTCAAGAAAAATTTTAAAATATTTTGTAACAAAATTTAAATATTTCCAAATTGTATTGTTTAAATAAAGACTTGTTTTTAGAAAAATTCCTTGCATTGGAGTAAGGAAGTACTATATCTTCTAACCTCTTCCTCATTGAAAATGCCTTTAATAACGTTGTCTTGAGTCAGAGGAAAATCAAATGCTCTTAAGAAAACAAAAAATCTTGAAACCTGTTTTAGTATACAGCAAAGAGGTGGTAGTTGCACAGTAAAGAGAATGTTCTTTTTTTTTTTTCCTTTTTTTGAGACAGTCTTGCTCTGTCACCCAGGCTGGAGTGCAGTGGCGTGATCTTGGCTCACTGCAACTGCCACCTTTTGAATTTAAGTGATTCTCCTGCCTCAGCCTCCTGCAGAGCTGGGATTACCAGGGCGTGCCACCATGCCTGGCTAATGTTTGTATTTTTAGTAGAGAAGGGGTTTCACCATGTTGGCCAGGCTGACCTCAAGTGATCCACCCGCCTCGGCCTCTCAAAGTGCTGGGATTACAGGTGTGAGCCCCCATGCCCAGCCAAGAGAATATTATATAAAAATAATTTCTAGCTTGGTTTCACAATTCAGTTCACAAACACCTTACATTTTAGCATTGATACTGTAATAGAGAGTTAGCAAAACTCTCCTCATTGCTTCATAAGGATCAATAATATGCGAAAGCAAAATAGCTCACCTTCGTATATGACTTAAGATAGTGCTTCACAAGATAAACCACAAAACTACAAAAGGACAGAGGAAAATGACTATGTACCAAAGGGGATCTGGAGGTCTAAACTGAAGAGTCCTATTGTAAGAAAAAAATGTATTTTAAAATTAATATTTTATTTTAAACGTTAATGCAAATGTTATATTCTACTCTGTGATGATTAATACTGAGTGCCAACTTGACTGGATTGAAGGATACAAAGTATTGATCCTGGGTGTGTCTGTGAGGGTGTTGCCAAAGGAGATTAACATTTGAGTCAGTGGGCTGGGAAAGGCTGACCCACCCTCAATCTGGATGGGCACAAGCTAATCGGCTGCCAGCACAGCTAGAATATAAGCAAGCAGAAAAATGTGAAAAGAGAGGCTGGCCTAGCCTCCCAGCCTACGTCTTTCTATCTCTGGGAGGGCGGCTGATGTGGTGGCAGTACCAGCTGAGGGGCGCTGACGCAGGAGAAAGATGTAGGCTGGGAGGCTAGGCCAGTCTGTCTTTTCGCATTTTTTTGCTTGCCTATATTCTAGCCGCACTGGCAGCTGATTAGATTGTGCCCACCCTGATTAAGGGTGGGTCAGCCTTTCCCAGCCCACTGACTCAAATGTTAATCTCCTTTGGTAACACCCTCAGAGACACACCCAGGATCAATACTTTGTATCCTTCAATCCAATTAAGTTGATAGTATTAACCATCACATATTCATAATTGTTTCAAAATTTTGATTGTTTATATTACTTGGTTCAGAGTGAAATAGATGTCTCAGAAAATGACCATGATGTTCTGAGGGTTTATGTGTTTGACAGTCGTCTTGTACCCTGCTTTTAGAAGCACTGACTTATAAAGGACCACAGGACCCTCCAACTTAAAAGATATTTCCCCAAGAGGCTGTCATTTTACCCTCCCTCCGCCTTCTCTCTGAAAGAGATTATAAATCAACAACACTGAAAAAAACACTCTACAGAAAAAGAATGGTTTTCACCCCAATTTATCTAACAACTAACTAGTGCCATACAGTGTAAGGAGTGTGGTCTTTGAAGACGGAAAGATATGCATTTTAATTCCATCTCTAGCACTTCTGTGAAAGACCTTAGGGGAAATCTTTTATCTCAGTTTAGCCTCCAGTTTTTGAGGCTATCCAGTTAGCCTCAGGATAACCAAGATTGTTTATCCTGAGTATGGATAGCAATACTTAGCTCGTGATGCTACTGTGTAAGTATAAAGATTGTGTACATACAGTGCTTGGCATAGTGCCTTTACTCATTCAGCAAAAATTCCCTGCATTCTTACTCTGTGCTAGCCACTATGATAAGCACTGGAGGTACAGCTATAAATAAACATGGCCCCTAGCGTCCGGGAACTCAGGGGCATATGAGACAGAAACAGAAACAAAAAGAGAAAACTAATAAAGAAGACAATCTCATATATTGATAATTTTTTCTTAAAAAAAGGAAAGCAGTGTGATGTAACAATATTGTAGTGACTATGGCTCACCCTGGCTTAGTTAGTGAGAGCTGTTTATCTGCATTTCTCCTCAACTCTGCATTTAGTGACATCACCTTGGTTGACTGAAATTGGCTATGGTGGGGTTATTTGCACCAGAAAAATCAAGAGCTACAAGTCAACGAGCCCTCCATTGCTTTACTGCCTCAGAAACCCTGCTGTTAAACAATTATTAGCATGCTGCAGGTTGTATAGCAACAGGGGTAAGCATGGATGGTACATAGATAAGATGGTTATACCTCCATGAGGAGATGCATTTGATTTCAGAGCTTAATGATAAGAAGGAGGTGTTTCTTGCAGATTCAGGGGCAGAGCACTTTAGGCAAAGAGACTAGCAAGTGCAAAGGCTTGAAATGTTAAAGAACAGATATATAAACAAGATAACTTTTTAGAGTGATCATTTTTGAGACAATAGCAAATTGGTTGGTGTTGTAGGGAGTGACTCGGATGCTGAACTTTTAGGTATTCAATGGGTAGCATTAATTGTCAAAATCGGTTTATGGTCCAGACAATCTAGGACCCAGAGAGTTGTACTGGCTTATGAAAGGTAAGCTACATCAAGTTATAACTCTCTGCTAGGACTTTACTTCATCTAATCTTTACAACAAACTCATTAGGTAAGCAAGTAAAGAAAAGGTTAACTGTGCTTCTTAACTCCTACTGCTAATTATTAGATAATCTGGAATTGGAACTTTGGTCAAGGCCCACACTTAGTTCTAGTCTGTTTCAGTGAGACATCTGGAGAAAAGAAAGGAGAGTAAGAGAGAAAAGGGACAGTGTCAAAAATGCTTTCACTGGGGTGGGAGGGGCAGAAGGGGAGAAACAACTGAACTCAAGGCCCCAGAGGAAAACCCAGAAACTGGATCAAAGATGAGGAGTCTGAAAAAGTAGTTGCCAAAAAGAACTATACAATAGTGAAGCCAGGACTGATGACAAACTTTTCCTGCATTGGCCAAGACAGGATGTTGATCCCAATCGGTGCAGTCCCTTTACCCTGGTTTAATCTTTGGCTCATCTTTCAGAAAATTAACTATTTGTAGGCCTAAAATTTAGATAGGAATTTTGAAGAGTTTTTTTCTGTATTAGTTGAAAATATACTATCTACATAATAGGTATTCTACTTAGATATTGTATATAACACATACTTTAAAATATTTGAAGCTTTTATCTTACTAAAATAAATTTATGATGTTGATTAATTACCATTTTCTTTTTCCTCACAAATGGATATGAATAATTCATGCCACTCTATCTCCAGTTTTTTACTCTTTAAGATTATTGTCATTATTAGATGTATGAATAATCTTATTAGTTATATTTTTATTGATTTTTGTCATTACTAAACAATACAACTAGAACCTGCTATTAATGTTTAATATTCCATAGTGTGCACAATCCATTCAAAAAGTATTTAAATATTAAGGGATATTTTCTAACATTATAGTATGGGTTTCCATTTCTTGTTATAGTAAATGAGTGATTTTGCAGTAGAATTTCTAGGAAGCTCTCGATAATACAACAGCAATGAAAATAATGATTCATTTTCATACTCAAAACATGGTTATAAAATATGCCTTGATATTGCAGTAAATAGTATCATATTCAAATAATTCTCTTCTTGGTAATTTGCATTTTTTAAAATTAAGGAAACAGATGTAATAGGAATATTTCAAGCAAATAGGAAAATAGAAAGGCAAAGGAAATAGGATTCCTGGCACCCATTTCTTGTATATTATTTAAATACATTTTCTTTTTTTTCCCCCAAAGTACAGTGCCAGTTTTAAAAATGAGGAAAGTAAAATCTAGCCCCTACCTGCTCAAGCCAGAAGCATTTTAGCCTGGAAGGAGGGATGAGGCTCAGGATGAGAGGTTGGGGTGAGAGGCTATAGGAGGACAGTAAAGGACGGTGGTACTGAAGGTAAACTGGAGCTAGTGAGTACATCCAAGAATTATTGAACCTGAACATGGGCTAGAGCTTTTCTCCATGAGGGAATATTAAGCCTGATGCATACTTCTGTCCACAGTTAGAAAAGATCTTTGATCATACCTGAAGTGTAAGTCTTTAAAGGAGAATTGAGTTTCAATGATTCCAGTTGTTTTCACTCGAGAATGGAGAACATCTTGTTCATTTGGCACATACCCAGATGCTGTTATTCTATCTAAATCATTAAGGTAGCTAATAAAGACAAAACAAAATTATGTATGTGAATATATAATACATAAATACATACATATATAATACATATATATGCATATATACACATATATATGTATATATTACATACATATATGTGTGTGTGTATATGTGTATTTTTTAACTTTGCATTTGAAGAAACCAGGATTCAACATAAATGAATTTTTAGTGTAGGATCTATTAAAAATGATAAATTGTAGACGTGCTTTCCAAACTCTGATCATCAGAATTACAAGTTTGGTAGCTGGAATGTTGCAGAATGCAGAGTGCTGACTGTGGTACACAGCTGACCCCCAGCGTCCTCTTCTAAAGGCACCTAAATCAACACTGCCTTAACCTGTATTTTATGTGGTTTATGTGATAAACTTGCTGGTATATGGATAGAAGTATGAAAGAAAATTTCTCTTTATAGTGCCTGGGTCATTACAAAGCTAAAAGCTGCCTTATAATGGTAGTGGCTAGATTATCCTCGAAATTCTGTGGTTTGAATTTAGGCATTTTCAGTTTTATGAGAGTGATTGGTTTGAATGTACTAATTCAAAGGTTGTTTGTTATTTTTGCATGGATTTGCCTCATCAAAACTCAGCCATTTCCATTAAATGCCATTGCAATGTCTAGTTAGCGCAATAAAAGAAGCACTATTTGTCTCTCTTCCTGGTCTATACTGGAAGTGACTCATGCATTTGCAAACCTACCCTGACTTGGCACTCCTGGGGACAGAAGGGTGAACGTACCCACAATCCTCACTCCCACCTCCTCTTCCATCAATGCATCACTGTGTCTTTACCCCTTCCAGGAAGCTGTATTAAAAATTCCTGGTATTATCAGGCTGAATATGGTATTTTTTTCTCCTCACAGGATCTAGGTGTGGTGATGAACAGGAATAAGTCTAATTAAACTGTGTATGCTATAACAGTCTGTTAAATTAAAGGAAAAAAACCCTGCTCTCAGCTTCCTGCTCTCAGCTTCCTAACTCTTGAAACCAGATAATGTCTTTATACTAAAAAAAGTGTTTTATTGCTTTAAAAATAATTTGAAAGCCACTGGTCTAGACTGTAGATATTAAGCTTTTAGTGGCTTAGCCATATCACTATTTCTGTACAAATTTTAGATACCAATAGTAATAGCATGGTAATGCTTTTATGACACATTTCACCATTACACTGAACCACATGTATAGAAAGATAAGATTCGAACGCTTCCATTGAGGCAGAATGTGTGAGGTAGAATCCAGCTGAATGTTAGTGTTAAAAATTGTTTGTTCAGTGATTATGCTGAGAAGCTGTTATGCCTTAGCACCTAGCACAAAGATTGAAAAAACAAAACCATTTTATTATTTTAAAACATTCATTATTAATATAGGTAATTTATTCTTGGAGGCGCTTTTTCCTTTTAAGCTGAAACAAACTAAGGGTGGACAAGTGTCCCAAAGGGATTTTGCCAAGAGTAAAAATCACACCTCAGAAACACATAACATATATAATATGAAAATTTCTATATATAGTATAACATATATAATACGAAAGCAGCCTTGTTTTAGTCTAAAAAAGCTTAAGTTTTCTTTTGAAAAAAGAGTGATACATCAAGATGTAAATGTATTAGAGAAAGTACTGGCAGAATTTGCTAGTGTATTTATTTTCTATTTTGGCAAGCAAATCCCTTTGTGAATTTTCTATTAACTAAGCCTGCATGTGTGATAGGTATATTGCTGGTCAGTTCATGCAAGAGAAACAACAAACAAAAAAACACCAAAAATATACCTACCAAAATAAAGATTACATTCATTTCATAATAGCTAAATGAAAGCCTTGGTAAGGACACATTTATTTGCATGTATAAATGATTTCAAGCAAAGCAGAAGCATTAGCAGACTGACAAATTTGCATTTAAAATGCTTATTTAAATAAACAAATAGAGAATGTGGGAGTTCAAGCCTATAATCTAAAGCGCCAACCAAATAGAGGCCCTTAACATATATGAATCTGATCATTGAAAAGTACTAAATTATTTTCCAATTATTTAAACTAGGATTTTTCCTGGTGTAGTCTATGGTAATTCTTAAAGCATGTGGAATTTTAAAGGCACACTACATGGCTTCACTGCGATTAGTAAACCATGCAGTCAACTAAAATGTTTCCTCTGATTGTCCCTGCCGCACCCCTCTCCTTTCAATGTTCTGGAACTGATGAGGTTATGTTGCCAACTATGGCATTCCTTTCCCTTATTCTGATTATATTCACTTTTTTGTTAGCCTTAACTGGAAGGATCTCTACATTTGAGGAAACAAGAAGTATCTTACTTATACCAAAAGAAAGAAAAGAAAAAAGTATTAGAGACCTTGCTCTATATAATGTATATGAAATAGACAAATTGTAGTACCAATCTCATTTTATATCTAGTTTTCCAGTATAATTCAGTGTTTGAAAAAAATCTGCTCTTAATTTCTAGAAGAAAGCAATGACCATTCAACTACCTTTCTCAGCAAGCTTTCATTTTAAGGACACCTAAGAGCAGAAAAAAAAATAACACTTTATTATTATTATTACTTTTTGGCTTATGTATGAAATTTCTCTGAAACAGGGAATATCAGCTTTTCTTTTGTTATTCTGTTGCACCTGCAGTAATCTGGGTGGTTGAAAACTATTACAATATAGGAAACATTTATGAAATGAATGCAAATTTATATTGTTTAATTGTTTTTAACTTGATGAACAGATTTAAAATTTTACTATGAATCTATAATGGAGTAGATAGTCCCAGTGTAAAACATACTTTAAATGTTTACATAAAGGAAAAAATTAAAATTAGATACTAGAAAATACAATAAAATGCCATTTATTTGCCCATTTTAACTATGTGGTTTGTACAAGACTAAATATATTAATGAGAGCCCACTTTAATCTATCTTTCTCTCTGGCTCTCTACCCAGAGCTTTACTGAGCAAGATTTTATGGGAATATTCCACAATTCAGCTTCTTACTCATTGTGACTACCCTTACCAATGAATAGTATAGAAAAGCAATGTTTTACTCCACTGCAGAGATCCCTTTTACTATTAAAATGTGGTAGGTGCTGAGACACTTATGAAAAGTTATTCAAGTTGATATAATCACACAATGAGATTCATTCTCTCCTTCATCAGAGAGCTAGGAAAAACTCTTTCCTCCAAAAGCAATGTGTCCTTTGAAATTGGGGTCTAAAATAAAGAAGAATGAATAATTACAGAATTTTTTCCCTAGAATTTATATAGCTTATTTCTCTCCATAATCATTCTGTCCATCAGTGATTAAAAATCTGAAGTGTCATACAAGCTTCATTGTTCTGTCTTTACTGATCTTTTTCATTTGTTTCACTTTTATATTACTGTTTTGCTTTTGTTTAATTAAATGATGCTAGTAGGTTCTGTTGGTGGGAGGAGTTCATCAAAAGAAGTATATTTATACTTTTTCACACATATGCATGAATGGAAATAGAAAATGAGTAATTAGATTGTATTTACATATGCACATATCTTGCAGGCATGTAGTAGCAGAGCTATCTTAGGAACCACTTACTAAAAGAATTGTTTTTGGGGTTATTTTGGTGACAGGGTCTTGCTCTTTTGCCCCGGCTGGAGTGCAGTGGTGCAATCTCTGCTTACTGAAGCCTTGACCTCCTGGGTTCAAGCAATCCTCCTGTCTCAGCTTCCCAAGAAGCTGGGACTACAGGCATGTGCCCCTACACCTGGCTAATTTTGTATTTTTTTTTTTGAAGCAACTTGGCTTTGCTATGTTGCCCAGGCTGGTTTCAAATTCCTGAGCTCAAGCTGTCTGCCTGCCATGGCTTCCCAAAATGCTGGGATTACAGGCATGAGCCACTGTGCCCAGCACTAAAAGAAAATTTTAAATCACTTTAATAATGAAATTATAGTGTCACAAGCCCCTAATTTCCTTATGGTTAATTAGTACTAAATGGATGATATAAGCAGTGAAATTTATACAATTTTTTGAGACTCCAGAAGAATCCCCTGGTATATAAGTGTTTTGGAAATCAATTCATTAATTTCTTCTAGAATTTTGTATCAAGGTCATCAACCCAGTGAGCCAAGGCATGTGTCATTAATAAACTTAACCTAGGAGATGATTTCACTAATATGAATAGAGATGAACTGAATAGCCCAAAACCTCAGTGTGCATGTCACCAGACTGTATAAGTGTGAAAGGCTATGCTTAATGGTTAACTCTTTTTAATCAAGAGAAGATATTTGCAACATAATATCTTCTCGGGCAGTTTTAAACTTAGTTATTTAAAATGCTCCCCTGCTTATATTTTCTTACATCTCATTATGTCACCTTGCTCATTTTCATTTCTCTTCAATTGCTTTTTATTTTACTCTAATAAAATGTAACACCATTTATTTTCTTCATTTGCATTTACAAATGCAAAGTATGCAGAATTATAATTCTTAATTTTAAATGTTTTACCTTCAATTCCCCTTAAAGTGAATTCACTTACTAAGCTGCTGAGTCATTGAGCTGATACTCAGATGCCTTTTCAAAGCAGGCCTGAATTCCCGGATCTCTCCATAGCCGTTTTATTACCTCAGCCAGTTGAGGCGTCATGCCACCATCTTCCAGGGTATTTGCCATTGCATAAAGTTGTCGTTGGTCCTCCTAGAACAATGTTTTGGTGAGAATAAGAATGTATTATTTGGAATCACATACTCTGTTTTCTAATAGAGTATTTTAATGGGATGATTTTAATCTTATTCCTTTAGCTAATAATTCCACCAAACATCTTTTTAAACTATATCGAGGTAAATAGAACTAAAGTTTCTCATGGCTGGTTGATGTCCAGAAGAGTTCTCCTTTGCAAAAACTATAAAATATTATGTGAAGAAATTAGCATATTTTGAAATATATCACTGACTTCTGAATATGGTATCAAGAAGGATAATAATACTTTGCTGTATTCATATTGAGTTTGCAGAAGGTCTACATATTATACCAAGGTAAAAGAAAAATTAACCTGATTTAATCTGGTATTTTCTTCTTTTTTTAATCATTGCCATGAATTTTTCTAGAAAAAAAAGCCAAGTAAAAATTAGAGTAGGCCAGGCATGGTAGCTAACACCTGTAATCCCAGTACTTTGGGAGGCTGAGGTGGGTAGATCACTTGAGTCCAGGAGTTTGAGACCAGTCTGGGCAACATGGCAAAATTTTTCCTACAAAAAAATTAGTCAGGGATGTAGTGCATGTCTGTAGTCCCAGCTACTAGGGAGACTGTGGTGGGAGAATTGCTTGAGCCTGGGAGGCAGAGGTTGCAGTGAGCAGAGATTGTACCACTATATTCCAGCGTAGGTGACAGAGCCAGACCCTGTCTCCAGAAAAAAAAAAAAAAAAAATTAGAGTAAAAATGGGAAATGAATTCGTTATTCTAAAATTGTATTTTTTCAAAAAATTAATATGTAATATTTTTTGTCATCAGGTTACCTCCTCTTAATCATACAAATAAAGAATGGTAAACATTTGGATCCATTTAATATTTTTGAACATCCCTGTAGGTATTGTTGATTGCATGCCTTTGGAACAAACCAGTAGGGCAGAGGTGAGAATTTTTTATGCAAAGCAAGGAATTATTGTCTTAGTCCTGTTGGGATAAGATCTGGAGCTTACCAGGGAAGAAGGAAATAGAAGTTTATTGAGTTTAAGTAGAAATACTATAGTCAAATATATATTGAGTTTATAGTATAAATACTATAGTCTGTAATTTATTTTAACTAATAATCTAAATAGCTTTATGACAATTTTTTTTTTTAAAGATTAAGAGATTGAGTTTCGGAATAATTAAATTGACTGTGGTAATAGTCCAGGCAAATGGAGAAGTCTGAACTTAACCTTGTTGTCAGCCTCCAAAGCTGATATCCTTTTTAGTTCATAATCCTCCTGGTGCATATTATTACAGTTTACAAAACTATACATAAAATATCTCACATAATCCTCACAACTATGAGATAGACACTATATTTTCTCCATTTTACATGTGAGGAATCTAAAACGCTCAAACTTTTAGAAACCAGTAAACCAGTATATACAATAAGCATCAGAATATGAGTCAAACACAAGCACCTTCTGTGCCATGTCAGGCTGTTACTGCGACAGGAAAGTGGTCCCAGTCCAGATCCCAAGAGAGGGTTATTGGATCTCACACAAGAAAGAATTCAGGATGAGTCCGTAGAGCAAAGTGAAAGCAAGTTTATTCAGAAAGTAAAGGAATGAAAGAATGACTACTCCATATACAGAGCAGCCCTGAGGGCTGCTGGTTGCTCATTTTTATGGTTTCTTGATGATATGCTAAACAAGGGGTGGATTCTTCATGCCTCCCCTTGATAGAGCATGTAGGGTAACTTCCTGACATTGCCATGGCATTTATAAACTGTCATGGTGCTGGTGGGAGTATAGCGGTGACGACAAGCAGAGGTCACTCTCATGGCCATCTTGGTTTTGGTGGGTTTGGGCCAGCTTCTTTACTGCAGCCTGTTTTATCAGCAACGTCGTTACGTCGGCATCTTATGCCGACCTCCTATCTCACCCTGTAACTTAGAATGCCTTAACTGTCTGGGAATGAAGCCCAGTGGGTCTGAGTCTCACTTTCCTCAGCTCCTATTTAAGATGAAGTTGCTCTACTTCAAATGTCTCTGACACTACCAACGAAGTATATTCAATAAGAACTTGCTGCTTTTCTGATACAATTCAGATTATTATTATTTTGAACTGACTACAGTTTTATTCTACCGTTTTATCAAGAATCTGCTTGCTCTTTGTATAAAAAATAAGGGTATGTCACTTATTGTTAAAGAGACACAGGTAAGGGTAAAAAAAAAAAAACAACAACAACAAAACTTATTCTATCTTTCTTCACAATCAGCTTTTATTGTTAAAAGTAAGCTGATCAGATGATCATTGGTCCACATATTCAATGTGTAAACCCAAAACAAAATTCTGAGTCCCCCAAGCAACAGAATTCTAAGCCCCACAACCAACAAAAATCCCTTTTGGCCAAGAGAATTCCAAGAGAAACTTGAAAAACTAGGTCAATCCTGATAGGAAGTGTGGGGTCAGACGTGCCTCATTAGGCCCTCCTCCCTTTGGAATTCAGGCACAACTCATCAGCATTAACAGTAAAACAGATAATCTTAGGACTGATAAAACTGACTCTTTATAGCAATAAGATTCCAAATTCCAACCTGACTCCAGTATAGAGCAGGCCCTGAAATAAATTATTTTATCCCCAAATATTTTTTTTGGCATATATAAAAGAATAAAAGAAAATAACAATAAAATAAAAGCTGTCTTTTGTGGGGGAAACTTACACTGTGTAGAAAATCCCCTTCCCTTTTCAAGTCCTTTTCTGATCCTTGTGAGATTAGCTGAGAGTCTAGCACTTTTTAAAGGTCTAAACAGGAAATATTTGCCATCGATTGCCTGTAAGGGTGCCACCTATGAGCCTTCATCTATATAATAAGAACCTTGGTCTCCACAACCTCTTAACCCAGAGACTCCTTTCTATTCATTCTAGGCCTTTAGACAATGACTTAATTCTTTCGACCAATTACCAATCAGAAAATGTTTGAATCCACCTATGACTGGAAGGTCCTGCTTCAAGTTATCCTACCTTTCTGGTCCTTGCATGTATTGACTGATATCTGCCTGTAACTTTTATCCCCATAGAATGTATAAAATCGGGCTATGACTTAACTACCTTGGGCATATGTTCTCAGGACCTCCTGAGGCTATGCCATGGGTCATGGCCCTCACATTTGGCTCAAAATAAATCTCTTCAAGTATTTTACAGAGTTTGGCTTTTTTGTCAACAAATGGCCAAATCAAGTCTCAACCTGATTTTCCTGCATCAACACAGGATAGATTTTTAAAACCCCATTTCTCTATTAAATGGATATGAAAGAATACTGCAAGTTCAGCGAAATATGCTCTGGTCACTTTTGCTAGCGTCATGCTATTGGCTCCTTCCACTATTAAAGTGCTATTTAGAACAAATGATGCAATAAAACAACCACTACACAGTTTTATCCCTAAGGAGAAAAAATTATACATCTTCTCAGCATAGCTTTACAAACCAAACACACTGTTTCATTTCTTCCTTTTTTCTTTTTCTCTTCTTTTCTTTCTTTTTTCTTTTTTCTTTTTTATTTTATTTTTATTGTTTAGATGGAGTCTTGCTCTGTCACCCAGGCTAGAGTGTAGTGGCATAACCTAGGCTCACTTCAACCTCCACCTGCCACTTTCAAGCGATTCTCCTGCCTCAGACTCCCAAGTAGCTGAGACTACAGATGTCCGCCACCACACCCAGCTGATTTTTTTTCTTTTTTTTTTTTTTGTAGGGACAGTGTATCACCATGTTGGCCAGGATGGTTTCCATCTTTTGACCTCGTGATCGGCCCACCTCGGCCTCCCAAAGTGCTGGGATTACAGGCGTGAACCACCATATCTGGCCTTCCTTTTTAAAAAAAAAATATTCTATTTTAAATTTCAATATACTTTATTTGTAGAGGTATGATGAATAGAGTTCTAAATACTTAAATGTTACAAAGTCTCCCTTGACCACTTCAATCCTACTACCTCCCACAAAGGCAAGTTATCCTATCAGGTTGGTTTTTGTGTCTCCAGACCTTTTACTTTTAAATTTATGCATGCATAGGTGGAGCCCATGGAGAGGATTTTCAATCCCGGCTGCACATCATCAGCATATGGTGTACCCTTAGCAATGCTGATAGCAGAACTGCAACCTAAACAAAATGAATCAGAATCTCTGCATATCAGGCCCTGCAAAGGTAGCTTTTAAAAGCTTCAAGGTGATGCAACTGTTCTGACTGCATTAAGAATCTCTGGCAATATACGGTTGTTATTTTTTTAACCATAAATAACACTTTATTGAACATAGTGTATTTCAATTCTTGATGTTCTTCTGTGCTTATTGAAAAGCTGGTATAATTTAAATAATTCTTTAAATTTAAAATTCTTTAAAGCTTTTAAGGGATTGAGCCTACCCATCAAATGTGAATTTTTAAAATATATAACACCAAAATGTATAGGTATAACGAAAAGTTATCTTCTCATAATGGCCAAACTGATGGAACACTTAAGTCCTACTATTTTATTGTTATATTTTAAAGACTCTAGTAATTTCTCACCACACTCAAAACTCAAAACCCAAATCCCTTATCCCTTACTGTGACTCACAAGGCTCGACATGTTTTGACCCCCTCTTTCCCTCCTTTCTCCCTTTCTCTCCCTGCCCCCAAGACTCAAGATTCACGGAACAACTTGTTGCTTCTTGAACTCACCAAGCCCCCATTTCAACGCATTTCAACAGTTGTTCCCTCCATGTCCTTCCTATGGTTCACTTTCTTTTTCACTCAAGTCTCTTCCCAATACCACCTCCTCAATGAAGACTTCTCTAATCATCCTGTCTGCCACATTTTTCAAATAACACCCTGTGGATTTGAGTGGCATCCCAAATAAGCTTTATTTCCCTATGAGGTATTTGGAAAGGCTTGGGAATTACAGTGGGCCTGGAATGGCTCATTCTCTCTCTCTCTCTCTTTTTTTTTCTTAAGAATATTTCTTTTATTTATTCATTCATTTCTTATTTTACTTTAAGTTCGGGGATACATGTGCAGAACATGAAGGTTTGTTACTTAGGTATATATGTGCTATGGTGATTTGCTGCACCTATCAACCCATCTTCATTCTCTTAAGATTGTGTAACTTTGGGACTACATTGTATAGAAAATAAAATATGTGTTTTCCCTGCAGATTACTTAGACCTTCATCATTAATATTAGGTATCCCAGGTAGTCTTAGAACTTTGTGGAACTTATTCTGAACCCTACAGTCATATTTCCAAAGATCATGAAAAAAGCATCAAAAGAAAGGAAGGCTTTGTCATTTACTTAGTAATTGTGAGAAACGCTAAGTTAAAAATGCCATGTTTTGTTGCTACTGGGTTTTCAGAATCTTTCAGTAGTAATATTGGTTGAAAATTTCCAAGTTGTTGTTGTATGCATATATATCAAATGGATTTGATCACAGAACTTCAATTGTAGAACATCTTGAGGAATCAGTTGCTGCTTTTTGGTTCATATTGTAGAGTTTACTTTGTGGGGTTCTATGTCCAAGATGATGACAACACCATTCAAATTATGTAGTAAAAGTGTTACAATTTTCAGCATTCTTTTATGTTGGTTGAGTGGATTCTATATGCTCCAAAATAGGATATAATAATATGCAAAAGGATAAGTAGTTATTTACTAAGTATCTTCATTATTTCTCCTTTCCTCTTTCTTCAGTTTAACCCTCTTTTCAAGTTTTATGCTTATGAAATATAAGTCTATCAAATACTAAACCACAACCAATGAGAACAAGCCCCATTTAGCTGCTTCCCCTCTAACTACATATCCCATCTCTCTCCTACTCCTTGGCTATAGGTCCTGAAAATATTGCCCTTAACTGTTCCAATAGCCTATTCTAATTTTTCCACATACTCCACAGGAGTAGGAGTCCACCATTCTTCTGAAACCTCTCTCACTATATTCCCAATGGCTCCATATTTCTAAATCCAATAGATTCTATTTAATAGTCTCCTTTCTTGACTTCTCAAGACTTTTCAATGTCGATAATTCCCTTTGGAACACTTCTCTTGAATTCTGTGATTTCATACTTCTGATTTCCTTTTACTCCTCTATCCTCTCCCCTGAAGTTTTCTTTTCCTAACAAGTGAGCAGTAAATATTGTGTTTTTTTTTTTAACACTCTTCCCTAGACTCTGTTATCCCTAATACCTTTCCCTTGTTAATCTAAGTGCTTCATCTATTCCATCCTACTTTCTTAGTATGAATTATATGCCATAGTATAACGGCATGCCAAAAACACCTAGATTTAGATCTCTAGACAAAGTGTCTATTTTGGGCTTCAAATGCACGTTTGTAATTGCTTACATATGTAGATATCAAATAGAACTTACAAACCCATTTCCAAAACCAAACTAATTAGTTCTTTTCCATCCGCATTTAATGTTAGTGTTCCCCTTCTTAGTATTACCTTCTTTCAGCAAGGATGGAGCTCCACATTTAGTCACACAGCCTTTTTGAAATAGCGTATCATTTGTAATTATTTGTTAAACATCAAGCTATCCTCTCCTGATGACAAATATTATTTCCATCTCAGTTACTGCTGAGCCCTCACTACATTCCCAGTATCCAACTAAATGTCTACCACATAAATAGTTCATTAAAAAATAATTTTTTCAAATGATGTTGGATGCGTAGATTTCACTACATAAATTTTAATGAGCCTATATTCAAAACAAGTATTGAAAAATAATAATACCTAATATTTATTGAAAATTTTCATTCTATAATACTCTGTATTATAGTAGATTTCTTATGTTTTTGCTTCCTCTTTTAATAGTCATTGTAACTCAAGGAGGAAAACCATAACATTCTGTGGAAGCAGACCCTGAAATATAGAGAGGTTAAGTTGTCCAAACTTATAGACCCAGTGACTAATAAAGCTCACATAAATTTTCTATCAGAACTTCCTCTCTTTGGCAATCTGTGTGGTGGTGTGCAAATGGTTGTGTAAAAGCATATGTACTTGTATAAATAATTGAGAGCTAATCAGAACTCTGAAAGTCACATGTAGGTAGTGTTTAGCAATCACTCTGTTAAATAAACAATTTTAAACAGGTCAGAGTATATTAATCTCAAAATCAAGTACTAGAATGCAGTTGAAGCTGCTAGAGTTTACATCAGTTGAAATAAAAATATGAACTACATTGTGCCTGACAATTGTGATGTTCTGATAGTTGAGGACATAGGTACTCCTGAGAAGTTATGGCAATGGCGAGGTGCTGCTTAAGTTGCTCTATTTACACTATTCGAGATACAGTCTGAATAAACTGTATTTTATTTTTAATTAGCATGATGACAGCAATGTGTAGAGTTTATTTTCACTTCCCCTGTATGTCAAATCATTAAGACTTTTACTAATAAATCTCACGTCTCTCTTTTTTTTTTTGAAGACAGGGTCTTGCTCTGTTGCCCAGGCTGGAGTGCAGTGGCAACATCACAGCTACTGCAACCTTGACCTCCCAAACTCAAGTGAAACTCCCACCTCAGCCTCCCAAGTAGCTGGGACTACAGGTACACGCCACCATGCCTAGCTAATTTTTTTTTTCTTTTTCTTCTTCTTCTTCTTCTTTTTTTTTTTTTTTTTTTTTTTTTAATAGAGACAAGATCTGGTTATATTTTTCAGACTGGTCTGGAACTCCTGGGCTCAAGTAATCCTCTTGCCTCAGCCTCTCAAAGTGTTGAGATTATAGGCATGAGCCACCACACCCAGTCAAATCTCAGGTCTTTAGTGATCAGAACATCACTTTTTCACAAACTCTGGGTCATATGAAGGATACAGTATAATTAAATAAGAGGCAATAGGCAAGGTAATTTCCAACTTCTCTGACACAAATGCATGGAATACCATATTGCATCTACAAATTTAAACATCATTAAATCATTCTCAAAGGACTTAAGAAGGTACATCTATTTTAGTGACTATTATTGCCTAAGATAAAAAGATAAAATATTTCTAATCATTAAATCCTTTAAAAGCAAAAAGCACTATAATGGAATCCAGGAGAAGTGAGTTTTGCCATAAACTCTAGCTACTTAATGTAAACCAAACTAATCTTCTTTGAGCCTTGTTTTTTAAATTAAGGTGGTTATACTATGTCGTCTCTTAAGAGTCAATTTAAAATCCTAGTATCTTAGAAAAAGCCAAGGTTCAGATCCATAACTGAACTACACTTAAATAAGAACATGGTCACTAAGTCATAGAGAGATAAAGAGTAAAAGGATCTTGGAGTTCAGCTCCTCCAAGTTCCCCTTTTACACATGAGTGGGAAACTGTAGCCAGAGAGATAGATTGGAGCAAACTGTGGAGAAAGCTAGAAATGGGAATCAGTAAAATACCTGACTCCTTGCTTTATAAACTATCTGTCTGAAGACCATACTTAGCATTTCTTTGTTCTTTGAAGAAAAGTGACAAGAAAAAGGGGGATTTACCCTTTCTTTACATTAAGAGCATGGAAAAGCCGCCTTTGTTTGTTTGTTTGTTTTAATTGTAATGATTTCTAGTGGTCATTTACAAGATCCAGTGGCCATTTACAAGGTCCACTAAGCTGGGTGAGGGAGTTCAAATGACTCCTCTTTCTTTATCCTTACTATGCTTTTGTTCTCTATTTTTATTGTTTCTATAGCAAGGTTTCCAAGAATTACATTGGTAGGCATTCAACTGGCATCCTCTGGAGGTAACCAGATGCCCAGCTGCTCCTGGAGGGGACATATGGAAATGGGTGAGTTCTTCTTGTGGATTCTACTCAGTTACTCTTTTTTGGGTGGGGTCAACTATGGTTCTTTGGATAATACTATAAGTTTCATTTGCCAAATACTTCTATATATTTGCTTATAAACTTTTAAAGTAAGTGGATTTCAAATATATTTTAATATAAAATAACTATATAGCAAAATATAAAGTAGGGAGAAAATAATTTTGTTGTTACCTTACAAACAGAACTATGACTACTTGAATATACTTAATATACAAACATTTGCTTGCTCCTACAATTTGAATTCTTTTTTAAAAAACTTAGCATTATAATCATTTCCCTGTTGCCACACAGACTTTGTAATCATCATCAAACATTAATTATAATTGTTGTGTTATTATTAAACATTTTTAGTCTCTTTGAAATGACATAACTAAAAAAATTAATGTAGAGATATTGCAAATTGTGTTTATGCCATAAACTTTTGTATTTAGCAATCGTAAACAATATTTTTATTTGTTATGGTATATTATTTGATATTAAGTTTAATCCTCAGGAAAACAACTAATGTTGAATAATAGTATACAGTAAAAATGTTTCACTTCAAGGAAAATAAGAATCTTACACAAAACATGATGAATGTTTCAAAATTCATGTTTCATATTTTTAAATTTTGGGTATAGATTAATACTATGAACTTATTAAGTCCTCTTATGGCTCAAACTCTATTGCAGGACATACAGCTGTCATTATTTGCATACTTACTGCACTTCTGGGATTTACATAATCAATTCCAAGGGTAGTCATGGCTTTCACAATAGTTAGGATGGATTGCAATGTATTACTGTAAATTACTGCTTTGAACTCCATGCATTCTTGCTCACTGTAACCGTTCTTATGGATGATCCTATAATTTAAACATGAAAAGTTTCTGTGAGTTGAATAATTGATTGTAACACTAAAGCACATCAAAATAAGTTACTTGAATACAATTATAGTATATTTTCATTAAAAAGGAATTTTGACCATATGTATATGCTAAATCTAAACAATTTTATGCCTTTGGACTTTCATTATCATTTCATTCATACAATATTTTCTTTCTGGGCTACCATGATAAATACAAAAGGACTTAGGATTTGTTATTTAAAAATGCTTTTCTGAAATGAGTAAATCATAAGCATTATACTTAAAAAGCCTGGTTTTTTTGTTTGTTTGTTTTGGTTTTTGTTTTTTGGTTTTTTTTTTGTTAAGAAAAAAATTTCTAGATTCCCAGGACAAAGATATATTCAGAGTTTTGAAACTTGGCCTTGTGTTCACAACCTGAAGTCTAGAGGAAGTTAAGTCATTTAGAACATTCATGACTTTTCCAATTGCTGGAAAGTAGGAGTGCCTGCTTTCTATTTACAGCATCAACAAAGGCATCGTTTTTAGTACAGGTAATTGCCCTGTGTTAAATCTCTTGTCAGTTCTCCATCTGTGTACGTGCCACTGAGTTATAAAAGTTGAAATGCCTGACATTTTATTTGGCTGAACTCTTCTCTACCTTCCACTCATTCAGCCAAACTCACGATTTTACTAGTAGTTTTGGAATAATAGCTTAAAATAGATTTACCTATCAAAAGCTAAAATCATTACATGTGCCAGTTACGTATTTTTGCATCTTTATTGTAGAATTGTTTTTGTTCCTTTCTATAATTTTTTTATTGTCTTGAAGTGCTTTGTATTCATTAGGCGTCTTTTTGGATGTCACATTACTAAATATTTATATTGTGTCTACACGTATAAAGGCTTTAGCATGGGGGAAAAGAGCACAAGTGCCTCTTTAATGTCTTTGAAGATATTAGAACCTTCATATACAAGAAATCTCAACTGAAAGGAGTAAAAGCAGGGCCTTATTTGTTATTCGTTGTTTTTTTTATTTGATTACAAATCATTGCTGAACTTCTACTTTAAACATGGTCATGTTTGTCTTGCTGCATTGAATCATTAAATAACTTAAGTAAATAAAATAGACAAAGACCATAGAAAAAATGCAGTAAAATGTCTTTATGGATAGATCAAAAATAAGTTTACTAAAGAAATCCCAGTTTTCTGTCAAATTGAACTTGGAAAATTATTTTAATTATTAAAATGGCAACTGTGAATAAACGTGGGGTACTTATGTGTTCTTCATGAAACAAATTCTGACTGCTCTCAGAAGATGAAGAAACATTCATCACAAAGAAAAATTATAAAAACAGATGTTAACATGTCCAGTTGAAGTGGGACTTTAAACAACATCATTTTTCCAGGAGCTGCATATATCAATTTCTGTGAGATAGAGCACTCCAACTGCAGAGTTGGTTCCTAGATCTGTGGAAATTCATAAGCTTTCACAGGGCATTTTCTGTGACATACTGTGTTATGTGGTAAAGAGAATATATTATACAAGTCCCTCCTTCCCAAGCCATAGACTAGAACACTGCTGTATAATACATTAGTCACTAGATGATTAATTAAAATTAAATAAAATTAAAAATTTAATTTCTCCATCACACTATCAACATTTCAAGTGGCTACTGAAGCCACACGTGGCTAGCAGCTGCCATATTTTAAGGCAAGATAGATAACTTTCCTATCATCACACAAAGTTCTGTTGAAGAGTACTGAGTAATAAGAAGGCAGAGCATATAAAGAGATTTTTGAACATTATGATAATGTATAGGACCAAACGCTGCATATAGTAAGATGCTATAGAAAATAAAAAGTGATAAACTCTACTAGGAGTTGGTGTAAGGTATCAAAGAAGACATCTTGGAAGCAGTGATAATCAGCTAATTGTTCAAGGATAGTTATTCCTAGATGATCCAAAGGGCAGAGAATCATTCTAGGCAGAAGGATCAGTATGAACAAATAGATGCTCACAATTTTCAAGCGTTTAATATGTGCCAAGCACTATTGTAAGCACTTCATCTGTCTTCATATTTCTGACAATAAGCCCTTCAAAGTAGATACAATTATGTTCTACATTTTATAAATAAGAAATGTCAGCATAGATAAATTAAGTAAATACCCCCAACTTAGTCAGCTAGTGTGTGGTACAGCTGGACCACAAACACAATCTGATTTACAGTCCATGATCTTAGCCATGAAGCTCAGCCTTCCATAGTGTGCTAGTCTACAGACTTACAAAAGGTCAGCATTAGTGAAGCAGGAAGTAGGAGGGGAGAAATTATAGGACAGGAGGATGAAGACATCAGCAAGAACTGGACTCCAGTGTCTTGTGTGCCATGGCAAGGAGATTGATCTCGATAGCATGGGTGAAGAGTTGAATTCAGGAGATACAATCAGCTTTAAATGGATTGGTTCATGGCAGTGTGGATAATGTAATGAAGGGAAGGGCAGGGAGGTAGAAGCTCCTGAGGAAGATACTGAATTAATCTAGGTCAGAAATGATGACCAATGGAGATCAATGACGTGTTTGGAGACCAATTGTGTAGATGTGGCATGACTTAGTGAAAGGGTGAAGGCTTAGTATGACTACGCTGAGATTTATTGCGTTGTAGGCTGGTGGTGTTGTAATCAATTTTAGGGCAATAGAGGCCAGATGGGAGATAGGTTTAATGTTTATTCTGATTTGGACCTAGCCAGAGAATATAGCAGTAGATGTGTCTGCCTCCCTAGTTTAGACAAAGTGTGTGAGTTTGAAAGAAATACTCTGAAACAGTCAGCTTGAAGATTCCAGTGACAATCATAGAACTCTGGAAGTTTTTGTTTGAAGGTGCAGAGTAAGTAGAGAAGTGCCAGTGTCTCCTGGTACAGTAGAGACACTAACATTTTAACTGTAGTCAGAGATAGAGTTAGAAGAATAAAGGAGATAGACTTAGACGAACTGGGAAAGAGTTCTAAAGAAGCTGAAGAAAAATTTTAAGAGGGAAAAGTGATGTAATCTGGAATTAACATAAGGACTTAAGGAGACTTCAAATAAAATGACTATTCAAAGATGACATAATAAATAATCTTCATAAGGGCAACTTCTGCAACTTACCAGAGGCGAAAGTGTGATGAAAATGGCTGAAAATGAAAAGTGGAAAGTAAAGAGAGCAAATTTTGATTATTTTTTACAGAAATTCTACTGAAAAAAGGAAAGATAAAGCAGAACAAGGAAACCTGCTCTTTTTAAATAATAAAAGAAGTGCTCACTGTAGAAAATGTGAAAAGCCTAACAATATTAAAAGCAAAGGTGCTTTGAATTTTAAATTCTACTATTGAGAGAAAATTTATTTGAACACTAGTGTATGTTCTTTCATTTTAAAAAATTATCTATTTGATCATACTTGAGGTTCATGCACCGGGCACAGTGGCTCATGCCTGTAATCCCAGCACTTTGGGAGGCTGAGGCAGGTGGATCACTTGAGGTCAGGATTTCGAGACCAGCCTGGCCAACATAGTGAAATCCCAACTCTAGTAAAAATATCAAGAAGAAAAAAAAATTAGCTGGGCATTGTGGCAGGTGCCTGTAATCCCAGCTACTCAGAAGGCTGAGGCAGGAGAATTGCTTGAACCTGAGAGGTGAAGGTTGTAGTGAGCCAAGATTGTGCCACTGCACTCCAGCCTAGGTGACAGAGCGAGACCCTTTCTCAAATAAATAAATTAAATCAATAAAATAAATTAAAAATGTTCATGCAATTTTGTAACCTGTTTTTTTAGTTAACATAGCATTTCCACATATTTAAACCTTCTCATATACATGAGATTAATACATGATTTGTAATAGTTATAATATTGCAATTGAAGAATGAATACTCCTGTAACTATGCAGCCTAATTGTTTATGTGTTATTTTAATTTGTGGTACTTTATTCTATCCCATATTTCATTATCTTAGTGATATAAGCCTTTTATACAGGCTTTTATATTTTATATTTTTGAATTATTTTATTTTCACACTTTTGCATATTTTATCATTTTTGACAATTCTCAGAAACATATTTAGATCAATAATTTTAATTTTCCCAGCTTACTATGTATATTAAAATTATTTTTATAAATTTTCTGTAATATATAATTTTACAAGTAGCAATTAAAAATATCCATTTCTCAAAATCTCATTCTTATTGGGTAACATTATTTTTAAATTATTGTTTGTCAATTTACTACAATGAAAAATTACCTCATTATTGATTTGATTTTTAATTTTTATAATTAATGAGGTTACACTAAAATACATTATTTATCTATTGAATTTTGTCATTTCTATACTCTCTGTTCATAGCCTATCCCTATTTATGTATATTGGGAAGCTTATTGTTTTACTTAGCAATCTGTGGGCCTTTATATACTAGTCACCAATTATTTATCTATCATATTTATTGTAAATATTTTCTAGTTTTCTAATTTTGGTTTAATTTTATTTATTGTTTACTATATTTAAAAGTTTTAATTTTTATGTAGCCAAATAATTGGTCTTTTTTTTTTCTTTAAGCTCACAGAGAATGGAGAAATGAAAAAAGATAAGAAAGGTTCAAGCATGATCATAGCCTGGGAGACAAGAGCAGGCAGATACTGTGATAATGCAATAAATGAATGCCAGATGACTTAGTTGCCAGGATGGTCCTAAAAACTCAAAAATTATACAATCCCAGGGAACAGAATAATGTAGCTCTGTTCTTCAGAGACAGTAGGAAAGATCAAACGTTTGGCTGCAGATAAGTGAAGCTTAAATATTGGTTGATATAAAACCTACATGACATTATCACATAAAAGGAAAACAGTGGCTTAGATTGGAACCAATTTCATTATTGGCTGGCGGGCATCACTCCCTCTTAAAATACGTCCCAAACAACAAGATCCTTTAACATATACTTTAAAAATACACTCAAACATGGTCCTCCTCCTCTTTATTCTCCTTTTTCCTCCTCTTCCTCTTTCCTCCTCCCCGCTCCTCCTCCTTCTTTCCTCCTCCTCCTCCTTCTGCTGCTGTTGCTTCTGCTTCTGTTTCTTCTGCTTCTTCTTTTACTTCTTTTTAGCAACAATTATCCTTTAAAATTCTCTAGCAGTAACAAAGCCGTGAGGTTTCACCCATTTACCTTTACTTGTCAATTACCATTTTATTCAGGTAGACACTGCATTCTTTTTGGTTTTCGTTATTTCCTTATTAAGGAATTCAGATCTAGTTATTTCATTATAAAAAGGAAAAAGTAGAGAAAACAAATGCAAAAATACATCAAAATTCATGGTAGTAATTAAGCATTTTATTCCCAGGTAGGAAAAATGCCAATGAGATTAAAAATACAAATGCATCATTGATTGACATATTTTAAAATATTTACAGCTAATGATCACATTAAAAAGCTCTTGATATACCCAGATTAATATAAGTAATACATAATGCTTTAAGCATTGTCTTGTTGAGAGGCACATTTTAAAAAATGGAAATTATAATATTATTCAACTGCTACACTTTCTGCTAAAGTATACAAAGTATATTTGCACAGGAACTATGACCACTCTGTTGTAATCCATGATTTAGAAAAGACAGTCAATCAGCATTTACAAAAGCATGTATTTTAAGAATGGTCAAACACATGGACAGACATCAAATATTAAACATTTGAGACAGATGTGTACCTACTTCATTTGTTTAACAATAGTGCTTTTGCCAGATTCTCCTGCTCCTGCAACATAAAAAGAGGAATATTATTAACTGATACACCAAATTTGTATAGATATTAAAAACTAATTATCACTTTTCATGGATAATCTTTAATTTTTTTCATAGGTTTAGGGGGTACAAGTGCAGTTTTGTTATATGGATAAACTGCATAGTGGTGAAGTCTGGTCTTTTAGTTTACCCATAATCTGAATAGTGTACATTGTACCCAACTGGTAATTTTTTTCATTCCTCACCCCCTCCCGTGCTTCCACCTTTGCAAGTCTCCAGTGTCTATCATTCTACTCTGTATGTCCATGTGTATGCACTGTTTAGCTCCCACTTATAAGTGAGAACATGTGGTATTTGACTTTCTGTTTCTGAATTGTTTCACTTAAGATACTGGTCTACAGTTCCATCCATTTGCTGCCAAAGACATCAAAGACATGATTTTCTTCTTTTTTATGGCTGAGTAGTATTCAATTATATATATATCAGATTTTCTTTGTCCAGTTTTCCATTGATGGACACTTAGTTTGATTCCATGACTTTGCTATTATAAGTAGTGCTGCAATAAACATACAAGTGCAAATGTCTTTTAAAAATAATAATATGTTTTTCTTTGGGTACATATGCAGTAGTGAGATTGCTGGATCAAATGGTAGTCCTATTTTTAACTCTAAGAAATATTCATACTGTTTTTCCATAGAGGTTGTACTAATTTACATGACACCAACATTGTATAAGTGTTCCCTTTTCTCTACATCCCTGCCAGTATCTGTTGTTTTTGACTTGTTAATAATAGCCATTTTGACCTAGTGTAAGGTGGTCTCTCACTGCAGTTTTTCTTTTTCTTTTTCTTTTTTTCTTTTTTTTTTTTTTTTTGAGACCGAGTCTCACTCTGTCACCAGGCTGGAGTGCAGGGGCGCGATCTCGGTCACTGAGACCTCCACCTCCTGGGTTCAAGTGATTCTCATGCCTCAGCCTCCCGAGTACCTGGGATTACAGGCATGTGCCATCATGCCTGGATAATTTTTGTATTTTAGTAGAGACGGGTTTCCCCATGTTGGCCAGGATGGTCTTGATCTGCTGATCTCATGATCTGCCCGCCTCAGCCTCCCAAAGTGCAGGATTACAGGTGTGAGCCACTGCGCCCAGCCTTCACTGTGGTTTTAAATTACATTTCTTTTACAATTAGTGGTGGTGAACATTTTCTTACATGACTGTTAGCCATTTGTATGTTGTCTTTGAAAAATGTCTGTTCATGACCTTTGCCCACTTTTTGATGGGGCTATTTGCTTTTTTCTCGTTGAGTTGTTTGAACTCCTCGTAGATTCTGGATATTAGTCCTTCGTTCGTTAGCTTGCAGATGTTTTCTCCTGTTCTGTAGGTTGTCTGTTTACTCTGTTGATTATTTCTTTTTCTGTGCAGAGCTTTTCAGTTTGTCCCATTTGCCTATTTTTGTTTTTGTTATATTTGCTTTTGAAGTTTCAGTCACAAATTCTTTGCCTAGGCCAATATCCAGAAGAGTTTTTCTTCTAGGATTTTTATAGTTTCAGGTCTTAAGTCTTTAATCCATCTTGAGTTAATTTTTGTATATTGTGAGAGATATAGGTCTAGTTTCATTTTTTTTCTGCATATGGCTGATTTCCTATTATGGGAAATCTTTAACAGATACCTCTCCTAGTGTACCTTCTAAAGCAAACATCATACTGTCAAGGAAAACTTATATTATTGCATTTGAATATAATTTGGGAAGCTCGTATCTCCTGGCTTTGCAACCCAAAAAAGTGGTCCTCAACTTCATAGTCTCTAGATTACTCTCTTTCTTCCAGAATGTCTCCTCGTATACACTATTGATTGAATAGCAAGAAAAAAATACCCAACAACGATGTAATAACTTTTGAATTTTCAGAATGGTTCAAAGCCTGTTGTCATTGGAGGATGGGAGCTTGTCTGCAGCATCCTATTTACCTTGGTATATAGATATTATAATTGCTTCTGTTTTAACAAAGGAATATTGCTAATAACACTAAGCAATTCTAAGGAGGCTCCAGGTAAGAATCAATATGGGAGTATTTCAAAATGGGTTACACATATCTGTGAAGGAGCAGGGCCTGGGCAAAAGAGGAGCTGGCAGTAATGTTATAGAGAAATGTGTTGCATTTATCTAAAACAGCTGTTTTAGTTGATGATATACAATATAACACTTGATTTTGTATCTAGTAAACTTTGCAAACGTCATGTACAGGAATACAAAATGCATAATATAAAAGAAAAAGCATGAATCTTTGGGGAAAAATCAGTGGTTGCTTCATGCTATGCCTCAAGTTGTTTTGAGGACATTTTTGAATCTACTTTGTTGTTAAGATTTGTGTGTGTGTGTGTGTGTGTGTTTTGAAATGAAAACTAAGAAGTATTGAAGTAAGGTGTAATGATCTAGGCTTGAGGATTTTTTTCTGTCCGTGTGTGTATGTGTGTGTGTGCATGTGTGTGTAATATCTTCAGTAAGTCTTTTAACTCCTTAATTTCCTCACCTACAAACTGAGAACACATACTTCACAAGATTACTCTAAAGACATAATAAGCATAAAGTTGTTTGCAGGATACAGTGCAAAGTCAAACACAAAGCAATGTTATTTGAGAATACAAGCATCCAGAACACTTTGCAGTTTTTTTCATGCAGAGAAGTCTAATACGTTACTGTAGATACCCTACATTTATTCAGCAAACGATACTGGAGCAATTGAATATCTACATGAAAAAAGAATATTGCCTCATATCACAACATACTAAAAGTTAAATGGAAATGGCTCATAAACTTACATATAAAAAAATGCCAAAAAAATCTCTAGAGAAATATGTAGTTGAAAAATCTTTGCAACCTTTAACCACCAAAATTTTCTTAGATAGTATATGAAACATTGAACCAACAAAAAGTAAAAATAAAACAAATTGGACTTGATCAAAATAAAATGTAAAAGGACAAGCCACTGACTAGGAGAAAACATAACACGTGTTTATCAGACATAGGCTAGGGACCCAGTAGCATAAATGTAATAGGGCTAGGGAGGATTAATATAGGGATGTTTAAAATGATTAAGAGGACAGGAATGTGGCCAGGCACCATGACTCAAGCCTGTAATCCCAGCACTTTGGGAGGCCAAGGTGGGCAGATCACGAGGTCAGGAGATCGAGACCATGCTGGCCAACATGGTGAAACCCCATCTCTACTAAAAATACAGGCTGCACTCCAGCATGGTGACAGAACAAGATTCTGTCAAAAAAATTTTTTAAAAATGCAGGAATTCCATATGAAAACACACTAAAAATGACTATGGTTCATGAGAATTAAAAAAAGAGAATTTGAAAATTACTACAATATGTAGGGTATGGAAAGAATTAAATCTTAAAATTTCAACTTATCTATGAATCTTGGACATGTGGGAATGGGGAGGGGAAGGAGTAAATTCAGGCAACTTGTTGAAGTTTGAAAGTTTTGACTTTACAGTAAGAGAAAACCAGGAATTCACCAAAAGTAGATAAGATCTGATAATAAAAATTAGTTCATAAAATTTTTAGATAAAATTAGTTGTAAATCTCTAAAGTGTTGTTGTGGAAAAATGCAGCATTTTATAATTGATATGAAATCATATCTTTAGAATGTGTCCTCAGGCTACAACCAAAATTTATCAGCAGAAATGTGATCTTGACCTACATAGTCCAAGGATCTAATCTAAAATAATGATCTTTGAGTACTATTTTTTATGTCTCTAGGAGAGGCAAAGGTCTTCACATATTACTGGCAGTTCCAAAAATTAGGTCACAGGACATCTTTGACGTCTCAAGGTATCTGCTAATTTTGGACAGATTTCAACGTAACACAATTAAACCAATTTTTGAGATTTCCCAGGAAAATCCCAAATTCAGGAATTATAGGCATAGATATATCCTTGACTACTCATTGTAGTCAACAGGAATGTTTTACTAAAACTAGTAAGATTTTATGTAAGCAAAACTAATATGACTTTTGGTAACCCCAAATCCCCACCTTTCTTTTGTTGTTGTTGTTATTTGGGATTTTTGTTGTTGTTGTTGTTTGAGATGGAGTCTTACTCTGTTGCCCAAGCTGGAGTGCAGTGGCAAGATCTTGGCTCACTGCAAACTTTGCCTCCTGGGTTCAAGCGATTCTCCTGCCTCAGCTTCCTGAGTAGCTGGGATTACAAGCGTGAGCCATCACGCCTAGCTAATATTTGTATTTTTAGTAGAGACAGGGTTTCACCATTTTGGCTAGGCTAGTCTCAAACTCTTGGCCTCAAGTGATCTGCCCGTCTCAGCCTCCCAAAGTTCTGGGATTAGAGGTGTGAGCCACCGCACCTGACCCACCCTATTTAAATTTCTAATTCGACTCTCACCCACTCAGTCTTCATTTCCCTATTCTACCTTCACATTTTTCCTAACACTTTTCTTCTTCTACATGCTTAGGAATAATTCATATATCATTTAAAAATGTTCCTGTCTTTCATCACTGCAAAGTAAATTTCACATTGCAAAGAATCTTTACCTGCTTCGTTCACTGATTTATCCAAAGCACCTAGAACAGTGCCTAACTCAGTAGAATCTCAATAGAAAAAAACGAATTCTTTGACTCATACTTCAGAAATGAGATTTTGTCCTTTGTACTGCATATCATTTTTTCCCTCACTGAAATGCTTCTGCATGATTTACAATGTTTTCTTAAGCCTCCGTGAACAGATTTAGCTACACCTAAATTTAATTCTATTCAGGACAACTATTTTTTTTTTTTTGTCATAGCCATATGTAAATGTATCTAGTTTCTGCAGTTGTCTGAAACAGCTGTCCACCTTATGTGATAGTGAGGAAGTAAGAGTGGTAAAGCTATGGGAAATAATGTTTCATTGCTGGGTGTCGATATAGAGTCTTTCCCTTGAGAAAGCCTCTAGAACACACCTCTCCATGATTTTGTGCTAGTTGGCTCTCCATCACAGGTAGTGAAATATGACACCAAAGTTGATAGATGCAAAAATCAAAGTAACTTGCTAAAATTTCTTTACTTAATCAAACACAAACTGACAGATTGGGAACAACCATCTCATTTACTAGAGACTGCAGTGCCCAAGAATGAAACAGTTGAGAATAAAATCAAATCACCTTGCCCATTTTCCAAAGACAACTGACCCTATAATTTGGCATGGCTGAGAGTTATTTGTTTCTGAGAGTGACAACAGTAAATGAATGAGCTTTGCACAATAGTCTGGTTTGCTGGCTTTAAATAATTCACTATTTTACTGTAGGAAGTGCATCACTTTGAAAAAAGAGTCATCCAGGCCGGGCGCGGTGGCTCAAGCCTGTAATCCCAGCACTTTGGGAGGCGGAGACGGGTGGATCACGAGGTCAGGAAATCGAGACCATCCTGGCTAACACAGTGAAACCCCGTCTCTACTCAAAAAATACAAAAAACTAGCTGGGCGTGGTGGCGGGCGCCTGTAGTCCCAGCTACTCCGGAGGCTGAGGCCGGAGAATGGTGGGAGCCCGGGAGGCGGAGCTTGCAGTGAGCTGAGATCCGGCCACAGCACTCCAGCCTGGGCGACAGAGCGAGACTCCGTCTCAAAAAAAAAAAAAAAAGAAAAGAAAAAAGAGTCATCCAATAATATTAAACTGTCCTTGATAGATTTTGTTTAAAAACCTCTAACAATAGAACTGAATATTAGAAATTCTAGCATCATCCTGTACAAATGACAGAATCTCAGAATATCTCATTTCTTTCTCTACATATATGTGTATATATATGTATATGTGTGTGTGTATATATATAAGTGTGTGTGTATATATATACATATACTGTCTTAAATCACAGAGCAGTGGGGATGTGGAAGAAAAGTCAATGGGCTTAGTAGGAACTGCAGTACTTGCTCATGCAGGTATATTTAATGTTGTATTTTGTTCAACCAAAGTGTTCAACTAGAAATGAGAAAAAAGTCTCATTTCTCAATGCCAGTTAAATTTATTTAAAGGATGATATAATTTCTACAATGAAGTGAAAATACTTAGACCACTTTCTTTTAAATGAATTGTCTATCTTGAGATATTGAGCCTAATGAGAAAAAGTGTGTCAATGATTTTCCAGAATTGTACCAGTATATATACTATAGAGAAATATTGTATTGATTCAGAACCACCTTTGGGCAGATTAAAAAATCACAACCAAATTTTATTTGATTCACTCTATATTATTGACTAGTTAAATTTATGATAAATTTCTGAAAAAGTGACTTTTAGACTATGTCAGTTAATGTACATTCAGAATGGTCTTCTGTATTTCATAAATATGGCCATTTGGTAATCATACTGATGACACTAAGTCGTGGCATTTCCAAAAGTATTTCTAAGGCTACAGGGTATGTTATTGTATAACAATTATTTGTAACTTAGCTGGTAATTCATGCTGTATGCAAGGTTAGCAGAATAATCAATCACTTTTTTAAAAATGGCATGTACTTTTAAATGAAACTACATATTAAAAGTTAATATTTTCCCTTGAAAGTCTTTAAAAAGGTGTCTGTACCATCCTTGCTTTATATAGTGACTTCAGTCTTCTATGTAAAGGTCCAGTATAGTCAATTACAGCATTAACAGGAAAATTCCTAAAGAAAAGTCTATCTACTTAAAATCTCATTTATTATTTGGAACTCTATTGCAAAGTTCTTTCAAAAATAAATTATTGAGCCCCATTCTCACAATGATTCTAGGTCATAGTTCACAATAGTCATTTCAGTCTTGTAAGATTAGATCATGTTACAGAGCCAAATATAGACATTATGACAGCATGTTCACATATGCTGATGGTGTCCTGAAATAATCTCTTCCTTCCAAATTGTGGTCATCGCTAATATTAGTTTCTGGGTCAAGGGGCACCAAGAGAATTTTAACAAGATATGCATCTGTTTCTTTGAAATAGGTAATGTTACAAATAATTAAATATTTACATTTATACTTAATTCATACTTAGATACTCATAAATTATTTTATTTTTAATAAGAATAAGGAATCCTGTTCCACATTTTTAAATCTTAAAATATTAAAAACAATTTTAAATCTACCCAATATTTATACATGTAAGTGAACTTCGATTGAACACACACAAGACTTGATTGCTCATTTCAGATAACTTGTTCAAACAGGCAAAATGAGATTACAACATTGCGACTTGTAATCACACATAAGATTTGTTTTTTGTAGGTGGTCTTAAAAATCACATAATTGTAGAGTAGAAAGAAACCTTAGAAATCAACCAGCTATGTACATTTCTTCAGTCTATGCATGAGAAAAATGAATCCAATAGAGATTATGATAATCATGCAAAGTTTCAGATAGGTCTTCAAACAAAGAAACTATGTATTCTGACACTCACTAAAGCTATGTCATATCACTTTCTTTTTTAAGTAGGCACTAATAAATACCAAAATGGTTTCAACACTTTAGAAATTATTTTAAATGCATTTTTTATAAGTTAGTATGAGAGCAGTGTACTTTTTTTGTTGGTTGGTTTGTTTTGAGACAGAATCTAGCTCTGTTGCCAGGTTGGAGTGCAGTAGCACGATCATGGCTCACTGCAACCTTGGCCTCCTGGGTTCAAGCAATTCTCCTGCCTCAGTCTCACAAACTGCTAGAATTACAAGCATGAGCCCCCTACACCTGGCCTTGAAAGCAGTGTACTTTCAGAAACATATTGGTATTGCTGTGTCAGCTTGTCATTCACAGGTAGACTGTTGGTATAAAAGATTTTTAGGGTAGTCTTTTTTGAGCCAACTTAATTTTGTTCCATGTATTATTTCTCCTTTTCATGTAGCGACATCAAGATTCTCTGTCCTTTCCACGTGACAGCCCCTCACATAGCTGGATTCATCGTGTTTTGGAAGTAAATAGATATGAGCTTGCACTAATTTCTGACTGTGACTAAGTGTCTTGATCAAATTCAGTCTCTCTGAAAGTCAGTTTCTTCTATTACAAAATTGGGTTAAGACTTGGGAGGATTAGATTACAAATATAACTTACCTGGAACATATATATAGTGAGCTCTAAGAATTTTCTATTATTTGAAGAATGTGCTCATATCCTTTTAAAGAAATATTTCAAGTATAAGATGATCCACTCCTTTACTCCTTTCTTGTGGAACATGATTTTTAGATTATTTGTCCTCTGAACCATACCCCATACAAAAGCCAATGTCTTTCTGAAATGTGGTACTGAAAATTGTGCTGTAGATACCAGATTTATGAACAGCACTGACATTCTGTCACCTAGATCTGCCTCACTCCTGGTGCTTATTTATAAATAAGTAATTTTCTTAATAAAGACCGTGATTAGTTTGCCTCCTTTCTTTTTTTTTTTTTTTTTTTTTTTGCCTATGTTGAGCTTGTGGTAATTAAAGGTTTTCTGTTTTATTTCACATCTCTTACCCACCAGATTCTTCCACAAACCACATGTATCTAATTGATTTTGAACCTCAACAAAGATACTTATTAAATTCTATTTTGCTTATTTGTGGCAAGCATTTCTGCTAGTAGAGGTCATTTGGAATTCTAACTTGGTTTGGTTACTATATCCTTCCAAACTGAATCTCAAATTTGAAATGCCTGCTTTATCCACCTTCACCCAAATCCCTGACAGGAGTATTGAAAAGAAGAAGGTCAAGGGCGGAAACTATGTCATACTCTAGTGTCTGTTCTGTTAATAGGAAACCCATTAATCATAAGTCCTTGTTCACTATCTATAGTCAAAAATGCTAAATGTTGGCCGTTAGGTATGATAATTACTGAAGGTTTTTTTACCTACAGTTTATCTGGCTACTAGGAAATTCTCTTCTATTTCTACTTTAATTGGTGTTTTTAAAATCAGGAATTGATAAGGAATTTTATTTAATTATTTTTTGGCATCTTCTGCCATTGTTATGATTTTTCTCTTTTAATTTGATAGTGTGAATAATATTAATTGATGTTCTAATCATATTCTAAAAATGCATTGTTGGGATAATCACTCTTCCTCCAAAACTCCCCCTAACCTTTTTCCTTTTTGCATTTTATGTGTTGCTGGCATCGGTTGGCTAATATTTTGCTTTGGTTTTCATATTTATGCCTGTGAGGATGGTTGACCTCCCATTGTCTTTGTCAAATTTTGTTGTCAAGGTTGTCAAATAATAAATTGAAAAGAATTTTCTAAAAATATTTATGTAATTTTGAAATGCTCTGTCCATGGACTGTTAGATAGAATTCCCTTATAAAGCAATATGAATAAATTTACAGATAAATTTGTACATTTTCTTTTGCCAAAAAAATAAGTAACACATTTATTTTTCCCCAAACTTTTTATTTTGATAATTAATTTAAAAACCTACAGAAGTTCAAGAATATAGTGCTATAGAAGCCCGCATTTTATACCCTTCACTGTTTTGAATTAATTATTTGTCCTGTTTGCGTTCTCTCATATACGTATAAATTTACATATACATATATGAACATATTTTTATTTTTGTTTTGCTGAATATGAGATATTTTACTCATAAATATTTCAAAATGCATCTTCTAATTATAAGACAATTTTTCTACAAAACCAAAATAGTATTTCCATGCTTACGAAAACTTATATTCTAAATGTTATCTAATACTATATACTCCGTATTCAAATTTATCTGATTGTTTCAAAAAAATGTTTCCCATACCTTTTTTATTTCTTGTAATCATAATCCAATCAAGTTTCACACTTTGTTTTGTCGTTATGCTATTTAAAGTCTTTTAATTTATAACATTTCCCTTGTAATAATTTCATTATTTTGTTTTGTTGACACTGGCATTTTTCTAAGACAATTTTTAAAAGATATTCAATTATCTGTATTCTCCGATGATTAGATTTAATGTAAATATTTTAGATGAATACTATATACATAACATTATAGATTTTCAGTTTGTCATATCAGTAAACATGTGTCAGATATATTAATATGACTATAAATACCTATTTCTGTGATACAGATAAAATAAGCATCATGAATCTGTAAAATTCCTCATCAGTCAAACTAAGTGTGTTTCATTTAAGAGAAAGAATATCGTGGCTATGTACTATCTTTTGTTTTTAATGATTTTTTATTTAGATATTCCAACTTTCAATTTTATACTTATTTTTAAAATATCTGATAATATTTATAGTGCCTGTAGTTACCAATACTGTACTGTACACTTAAAAATTCGCTGAGAGGGTAGATCTTATGTTAAGTATTCTTATATAATAATAATAGTAATAATAAATAGGACAGGAAACAACTTTTATAGGTGACAGAGTTTACTGTGTGGATTGTGGTGATGATTTCACGGGTGTATACTTATTTCCAAGCTCATCAAGTTGCATACATTAAATATGTACAGCTTTTGCATATCAATCATACCTCAATAAAGTAGTTTAAAAATGTTATATGAGCTTTCTTGGATTTTGAAAAGCATTTTAACAGACATTTCACTTTTTTTTTCTTATTAACACACATTTTAGGCTAAAAAATGACGACACTAAAATACAGAATTACATGATTTTTCCCACACAGGTCTGTTGTAGATAGATATTTGTCTAAGTGTCCATTAATTGTGGGAATAGTCATGTATACTATTTTTTAGTATAAATACATATTGCAACAATGATTTTTAAAAAGGCCTTGGTTAATCACGTGGTTTGCATATACTCACAGAATATCTGGAAAAAGGAAAATATAAAATAAGGAAAATGGAGGATTGAATTTATCAAGCGTGTAGTTCTTACTAGAGTTATTCCTCCTAATTTTCAGACCCATATGTTGATCTAGTAGATATCTCCATTTGGTCCTGCTAAAAAAATCATAGGCTTGAATATCCCAAATTATTACTCCTTTCCCTTTTCCCCAGTCTCATATTTATCCTGCATTTCACATACTGGTGAATAATATAATCAACCATACCCAATTCCACCCCAATCACTCGTCTCATTTACCATCCACATGCAGTCTGCCACCAAGTTCTGTCACTTTGTCTCCTAACATTCTTCAAATCTTATTTTCAAACTTATAATTTCTGTATTAATTCAGAATTGCATCAAGAATTTGCACAGTAGTAACAGTTTCCTAACTGTCCTACCTACATTTATCCTCCTCATTAAATCTTTGAGCCATAGTATAGCCAAAGCAGTCTTTGATTTTTTTAAAAGCCAAGTATTATCATTTTAGTTACATAGTTAAAAAATCTTTCAATATCTTCTTATTGACTACAGATACAAAATAAAATTCCTATGCAATAACATATAAATGACTTTCTTCTTGCTCATTTCTACATGCAAAGGTATACTTATGTTCTAGCCACCATGAACAAATCACAAGAATATTTTAGATTCTGATTCTGTCATTCTTCCATTTGCCATACATGCATCCTTTCCTATGCCATAATTCAATAAAGAACAAAAGCAGATATGTTCTTTGTTCTCATAGAAATTAGAATGCAGACACTAACTTAAAACTGACACCTACAAATAAAAGGCTTTGCTTGGCTGTAGATAAACATTTGATATTTGGAAACCAAACTATATTCTTAAGTTGTCATTTTCTTTTTATCTATATCATGAAAGTAGTATCTATTTCATAAAATTTTCTCCTAGATTAAAGCAATAACAGAAGAAGTAGATAAAGAGAAAAATATGAGATTTATGCCAGTAGAGATAGAACTAAAACTAAATCTTGTGACAACGCTGACCTTTGGACAATGGAGAGGGAACAGTCATAGAGGAGCTCAGGAGGATTGAAATATCAAGTGGATATAATGGGAAAGGGCATAACAAGGTACCTCATGGAAAACATAAAAATACATGGGCAGCAAAATAAACTTGGGAAATTATTTTGAGATCTCCCAAAGTGTGATCAGGTCACTGACAAATACAAGAAATTTGAGAATAAGGGTCAACAAATTGAGCAAATGAAAGAATTTTAGAGTCATATCAATTAAGTCCTGGTATGAGGTCCTCAAAAGAGAGTATAACGGAGTATAGACTAAAACCCACCAAGGTTTAAGAACAAACCGTGGTAGATGAATCCACTTACGGATGGAAAGAAGAAGCAAGCTTCAGTGAAGAGAGGAAGACAGGGATATAAAATTGAGAACTGTTTAGGTCCGACTTAGTTTAAAAGTTATTGCTGGGGGTGGAGGCTCACATCTGTAATTCCAGCACTTTGGGAGCCCAAGACAGGCAGATGACTTGAGCCCAGGAGTTTGACACCAGCCTGGGCAACACGCTGAAACTCTGTGTCTACATCCCAGCTACTGTGGATGCTGAGGTGGGAGGATCACTTGAGCCCAGGAAGTTGGGGCTACAGTGAGACGTAATTGCACCACTGCACTCCAGCCTTAGGTGACAAGACCCTGTCTTAAAAAAAAAAAAAGAAAAGAAAAGAAAAGAAAGGAAAAATTGTTGAGATGTGAATTTTGTGAATTGGCCATTATCTGTACTCTGTGAGAGATAATTTTTTAGTAGAGAAGAGCATATATACAACTTACATTGCAATTAATGAAAGAGACTAAAGAGGATAAGAAAATAGAAGCAGTGAGCATAGCATCCTTTGAGAAGTATTTCAGTATATAAACGTTTTAAAAGATATCTATATAAGGCGAATTCAAGGGTGCGTTGAAGTCAAATAAAGTTTCTTAGACTAAAGAAGGGAAACATCTGTATTTTCCATGAAGAAAAAGCCAGTAGAGAATTTTGAAGATGGCAAAATGAAAAAATAATTGATGGAACAAAATTTTTAAGATATGAAAGGTGATAGACTTTTTTAGCACAAAGGCTGAAACTAATCTGAAATGAAAATGGAATACTCCTTCTTTAAAAGTAGTGAAAATATAACAGAATACATGAATATTTCGTGAGATTTGGAGGTGATCATTTAGAATTGTTTTGTTGTATATTAGTGAGCATTATGGGTGAGGTTGTGGGCAGAGTCACGATGAAAGTGATGCTGGAAATGTGGGACCAGCTGCCTTTGGAGCATTTTAGAAGAAAATGAAGAATAAGCAAAATAATTCTTGGCCCAGCTAAATTTAAAACACGATATGTGTCAGCTAGGAGACTGAAAATGATATATTGTTTTATTCTACAACATCTGGGAATGAAGGAAATTAAGGATTTACAGAGGTATCAGGGTTAGATCACCACTAAGAGCTGAAAAAGCTGTTAAACAGCATTACTTTCAAGAAAATCAGTTGGGAGAAGTGTATTAGGACAACGGTAAATGGAGAACTCTGAGGGATTATCCAGGGTTGAGGGTTTGAATGTCAATTAACATAGATTAAGGAGGTGAAATATTCCTGAATTTTAGGAGGAACACAGCTGAAACGGTTGGCCCTGTTTAAAAGGAAGTAGATTAAATCAGACAACTAATTCACTAAATAGGGAAAAGTATGAGAGATAATAGAATATAAAATTCTGGTTAGAGAGTGGTATTTCTAGATATTTTTAACAATTTTAAGTAGCAAATTTATTCTATTGGAATGTAAAATACTGAGGCAGGAATCAAACCCATCACTTCCCCATTTTTTTAATTAGCACTGCATCTTGTAATAAACAGAATGGATATTTTTCATATCTTATGGATTCTTAAACTCAGTTTCACCTTTAATCTTACTTCTTCAGGTTCAAATTCTACATTGATGTATTTGCACACCAGTATTTGGAGGGAAATTATTGAAAGTAATGGCAAAAACTGCAATTACTTTTGCACAAAACTAATAAATAGGGGTATGGATTCTGAACTTGGGTCTAATATGTTAAATGGAAGTATATTTTATTTTATGTGAAACAGATCATAGAGTCCTTACACTATCAAATGTTTTGCTACCTTTCCTTTCTAACAGTATGGAGAGGTAAATAACTTTTTTAAAATGCTCGTGTTGCTTATATAAATATTTTTAAAGGTACCTTGTTCATCTTGAGTCAATAATTCATGCTTGAACGAAAATACATGAATATAAATATGTTCTGTAATATTACTAGAGAGCTTGTTAAACTGTAGTTAGCAAGAGTCATTGTCAGCAAGACAGAATTTTCAACTTCCTTAGCAAATACAATCATTTGGCGAAGTGTAGAATGTTTTACTAAATGGTTTGCATCTTTTATGTGAGTGCATTTTGAGCCTGTTTTTAAGATGTGTTGATCAATTGAGATAAATACATCTAAAACAATCAGTCAAATATATACAAATTTTTTGTCTATGTGCTTTTGCTTGTTTGAAAGGAGGGACATTATTGGAAACTATTTGATGCTGCCCTGGGCCATTCTTATAGATAGATGCAACATTGTAAATATTTGACAACTTTTTTGTAAACTGTAACTATCTGGAACTTTCAAATTGTTGTAGTGTAAGCAGTCCCTTGCATTTTGGAGAAAAATTTACTCTCCAAGTAGGTCTTGTCTGCCTAAAGTTTTCTTTCCACTTCACTGAGAAGCAGTTTTAAACATTTGCATTAAGAATATTCATGCATCCGAAAGATTGGATACCTCTAGAAACATAAAATAAATAATTTGGTAATTTAAATTGACAGAGAGCATGGCATGTATTTGTTGTGTACATCGTGGCATTTTGAAATATATATACATTGTGACATAGTTAAATCTAGCTAATTAACATATGCATTATCTTGCATAGTTATTTTTGTGGTGAGAACACTTATCCACTCTCAATATTTTTCAAGAATACAATATGGTATCATTAACTGTAGCCATTATGCTATATAAAAATGTTTTGCAATATTTATAAATATGTTTAAAATAAAAATGTACTATTGTTGGAGGAAGGAAAGAATGGTTTTAATTCGGATACATAAAGAAAAACAAAAAGTTGGAAACATTATTGGGAATTTGTTTTACATGTTGTTAAGAAGGTTCTTCTTTTATTACCAGTGATCAGAAGGGGACTTATTGGTTAATCCTAATATATAATTATTCCAAAGAATGTGTTTATCTGATCTTATCCGTGGACAGGCATGGACTATGTTGGTGTAATAAAATTTCAAAATAGAATTTCTTAGAGTTGATAAACTTTTAGTATAACCAGTAACTCAGAAACAACTCTAGTTTCCTGGAATCTCTGCCACTCATATCTAGGGATAATTAAAAAGAATAAAGACTGATTAAAAAGCACACATAGGATAAAAATAGTCACTTTAATTCAACCTGAGTCTTGAGTCCTCACTTCTCTTAGTTGCATGTTAAAGAAAGACAAAGGAAGAATAATGATACATGTTTATTGACATTTGATTTATTTCAGATTTAGGAATCTATTATGCCAAAGAATAAACCACATTTGTCTAGATCTTTACAAGTTACAAAACACTTTGACATCCATTATTTCTCTGAGTTTATGTGACTAGCCTAAGGTCACTCTGGGAAATACAAAACGCATTATACTTGATGAAGGTATTAATAAATCAATTTCTACCTCAGGTGGTTTAAAAATACTTTCTGTTCTAGTATGAAATTGTATTCTCCTCATTCTGCTCCATGGCTAACCTATTTAGCTAATTCTGCTGTGTAAGTTTTATTTTACTAATTATTTTGTAACAAGCCTTTAGATAGCGTCAAAATCATAATTCTCCTACTACATACCTTCCAGAATACCCATTTGTTGAATAAGTGAAACCATTTGAAAAGTTTGAAAATGTTAACTACAAGAAATATATTACCTTTGAAGTAGTTTTTGATCTCTAGATCCCATCCCTATTCATGTTTCAAAAGGCAGAAAAGTGGAATAATATTTTAAAACAATAAACTCAGATTACATCATTAAAATAATAATAGTGTGATGCTTACAATATAGCACAAAGAACAAATAAAAATAAAGGGTTTTAGAACTAAAAGAAAAGAACATCTATGATGAACTTCCCATGGTAATGCTGGAAATCACTAGCTAACAGTGAAAATTTGTAGAATAAATGCTAATTATATATATAAATGTTGCAGAGAGTGTTTTGAATATGAAGAAAAAAGAAAGCTATTTTTTTCCCTGTACTTTCCATGGGGCTTCAAATCTAACCAGCCCATGTGATGGAAATTTGCAAAAACACAAACAAAACTGATGCAGCAAAATAAACTCAAACCGAAATTTGATATAATAAGCATAAAGGGAGGAGAAAGGAAAAATGGAAACATGATCCATATTGAGTTTACAATTAAATAATAGGTATTACTTTGAATAAAAATACTATTGAATGAAACATTTATAAATAAAACTTTAAAAACATACTTAGATACAAATGAGAATATTTTATCCATTAGAATTTGTTTTTCTTATTAAAATATGCTGTTTCTGGAATATCTTTGCAAGTGAATTTTTTAAAGCATATGACATTATTTTCTTGATTGCAGTTATCAAATGTGCTCAGCTATGTGTGAGTCATCTCCAGTGTTTCCTAAAAGCCTACTTTTTGCTAAAATAAAACACAGATTTGGCATCTGTTCTGTAATTTTACTGAAGGTCTGAAAGGTGTAATAAAAAAGGCATCTGTCTGCAAGATGATCCTTTAATTGTAAAGTCGCACTTTGATAGCTCTTCAGATTCAGTGAAATCTTGTGTTCGATAATACCAAATGGTTACATCTGCTTTGCACTACATGTTAAATACGGAAAGTTGGTGTTATGAGTTTAAACTTCTAGAAATTCATTAGATGAAGATCAACATACAGGAAAAATATCTGTCAAAAGTAGTTTTTAGATTTCTTATTTTTGTAAATCTAGGTATTGACTCAGGATCTGGTCACTACTAAGGTTAAACTGATTAGTTCCGTGTGACATGTACTCACTGATAAACTTAAAAGTGCCGTTCACACCACACTGATGAATGAGAACATCATTTCAATTATGGGAAAAATTAAATAGATTTCACTGGTGAGGAGGTTTGAGGGTGGGAGAGTAGGAAGTTTTGGTTTAGTTCAACTGAACACTTTTATAATGTCTTAATGAGGTCAAATTGAATATAAAAATTACAGTTTCAAGATTTGAATTCAATCCAAACATGAGAATGAAGTAGAGCTGTTATAAGACTGTTATGAATTTGATAATTGTATCATCATTTGTAGAATTCAGATGGGACTCCAGAAGGGAAACTTAGTCAGATGTTTGTAGTATAATTGAAATAGGAACAACTTAAGAGAATTTCATTTATTTTGTGTAAATAAAATGTGACAAAGGAGTTTAGTGAACATCGTGTTGGAACCAAATAAATCCAAGTATGTTACTTAGTAATGATGAAACTGAATGTATAAAATTGTAATCACCTTGGGAAAGTAAAATATGTAATAGTCCACTAATGATTCTTTTACACTTCCAGTACAAATGTTGCTCTTTCTTCTTGATCTAACCACCACTTAAGTCTAAAAATAATTGATCTGATTTATTTTTCATTTGATAGCATTGCATACAATAGGTTGGGTTCCAGTCAATGGTTTTGTGGAGTTGTGAAATTTACTAATTCTAGAACCCCATATATGTCAGTAGTCTGTTGATTTTCAGTTCCAAATTAAAAACAAAAACAAACAAAAAAAACTCTATTTTGTCCATCATTACACTGAACCTTTTTGACTCAATTTTCAATGATGTATTTTCAGTCATCTATACATATTCTTTTTAAACATTTTTAATTTATTTTTTAATTGACAAATAACATTGCATGCTTGTATTGTGTACAACACAATATGTTAAAGTAAAAATACACTGTAGAATGGTTAAATCTAGCTAATTAGCAAATGTATTACTTCACAGTTATTATTTTCGTGGTAAGTGCACATAACATCCATTCTCTTTACATTTTTCAAGAATACAATATATCATCATTAACTTTAGTCACCTTGCTGTACAATAGATCTCTTGAAATTTATTCTTCCTATTTAACTGTAATTTTGTGTCCTTTGACCAACAACTCCCTTTCCCCTTGTTCCCTCCAACCACCCTTGCCCCTAGAAACCACCTTTCTACCTTGTTCTTTTCCATCAGAACTGAATCTCTAGTTGACTGGCAGCTCCGATATGCTTATCTCAAGAGTCATTGCTTTTGGCATGTTTAATAGTTTTTGTCTTAGTCTAAATTGTGGTATTAGCTCTTTCATTGTTTTGGCTTTCCATTTGTATTTTTACAAAATAAGAGAATATGTAAAAAAATAGATAATTGGTATATTGAAAACACACATCTATTGAAATGTTATTTAAACATGGAGATTTTTAATACATTCTATCACCATTCTTATGCCATTGATCTTAGTACAAGAGGAATATAAAAATACATTTGTAGGAATGCTTATCTTTCCCTTTTACCTTTCATTTGCTTTGCCTGTGTGCATATTACTTTCACTCTTGCTCAGAAACTAAGAGAATTATCTGATATGTTAGGAAGCATATATTTCCTGTTGTCATTAGCACTTAACCCACATCTTTCTAAGTCACCAATCTCTGGGTGGTTAGTGACAAGTGCTCTGGGCCTGTGTGCTGGCACAGAACCTGTGTGTTAAGGGGCAAGAATGTTTCCTTTCCTTTAAGAAGCAAATGCTGGGAATCCCACAGTTGGCTTCTGAAACACTCTTGCCACTGGGAGCAAATGAGACACAATGAAGGAATACTTAAATAAATTTAAGTATTTAATTCATTTAATATTAAGTATTTAAGTGTTTAAATACTTACAATATGAGGAAATGTGTTATGTGAAATATGCACAATTCTGTAATAAAATGAAGTCCTTTTGTGTATAACCAAAATCAGGGAGAACGTACAACTCATAATTGAATCAGAATTAAGTGCTTGTTTTGTATTCTTTACATAGGTCATCATTTTTATTTCAAAAACATATTTCTGTTTCAGTGACAACTGCATGTAAAATGTTTTATGCTGCATATAAAATGTTTTATGCTTTATAGAAAACATCTGCATACAGATTATTTTTATTCTTTCAATTAATTGCACATTTATTGAATTTATAGTCAAGGTAAAACACTGTTGAGTTTTGAGAGAAGGAAAAAAATAAGAGACATAAATTCTGACCTGAATGAATATATAAATGCTCTAAAAGGATTTAGGTAGAGTATTTATCAAGTGTACAGGCAATATTTCAGGCAGTATTCAGGAGCCTAAGTAATATTATTAATATAATTTAAAGTACCTTATCATTATTCTCTAACTTGACTAATTGATTTTTAACTGCACAAGTAAATAACAAACATTAACTTCAATGTCAAACAACTCAACATATTTCTGTTTAAACAAAATAATATAACCCTTTATAAATTGTAACTAAAAGATTGCTTTCAGTATTAAAAAGCTGAGATTCAGAAAATGATTAGGGTGCAACAAAATAATAAATGTATCTGATTTTTCTTTTAATAAGAGGAAATCTTATTATTGACAGAAATAAGCTGATAAATATTTACCTCTTTGCTTAACAAAAACATGTAATAAAATACTAAACAGAAAAATTATAAAATATTGATAGAGTACAAATAAAGTTTCCTTAAGTTTCCAAACACATTTTTATAATAAATTTCCCATATGATAATATACTCGAAATTAAAGTTTGAGAAAAGTAAATGTATCACAACTGAAAAAAAAGTCAGGTTTTTGAAAGCGAAAGGGAAAAGAAATTACCTAATAGTAGCAGCTTCACAGTTCTTGCGTCTCGCTCAGCATCCTCCTGAAGCTTTTTCTCCAGTTCTTTTGATCTTTTGGCTGACTCCTTGCTCTCTGAACTAATTCCACTTCCCATCTTGTGGTGGTAGATACTTGTCAGTTTATATGTTCAAACTTTTCAAACGTTGAGCACAGCTCTGGTTTGGACATAGGATGCAAGAGTAATGCTCTGCGGAAGTACCCAGCAGTCCATTCCCTCGTGCTCTAAAATTCTGCTTTGACTAAGGAGATGCTTTCTCATCTGTCACCTGATCAGGTGGTAAAACCATACCACCCTGATGGAGGCTAGAGAGGAAGTTCATTATGCTTTCAAATTAAATGACTGTTTTGGGTGCATCTTTGAAAACATGCTTATCTGCCTTAAAGAATAGTATAAAATAATGTAGAAAGTTGTAAAAATCTATACACTAGAGATGATCTACAATAAGCAATTCAAATAGAATGTTTCTCACTACTGGGCAATTTTTATTACTGTGATTAAAAGTTATTATTACTAATCAGTGATGCTTACATCTTCAGATACTTGGCTCTTCGATTTCTTTATAATCACTCCTATATCACAATCTGAATATATACATGTAAGTTATACAACTTTTATGGTCTGCCTATGCTTAGATTGTTACTTAAAGCTATTGAGCATCTATTAGCATCTGTCAGGGAACAAAAATAATCTTTTCTTAACAATGGATACAAATACATATAGTTTTTATATTTGTACATATTGTATTGCTACAAATATAGAATTCAACATGGTTTTCTTAAATTATTGATTTCAGTCTCATGGGATCCATCTCTATAAATTGAGCTTTTACCGTCTGTGAGACAGTCAATCCATCAACACTAATTGAGGGCCCACTTGGTGTAGACACTGAACTATGTTCAATTTAGGCAGCACATTAACTCTTTAGGGCCATTAAGCAACAGCTGCTGTGCTGGAGGGACTTTTATTGATTTGGTACCAAGGGAATAAAAACCAATGTTCTTTGAAACAGCAGGTAATTTGGTTTTTCCTACAAACTAAAAACAGTAATTACACCTAAATATGTTCCATATCTTTTAACTACCCCAACAGATACCATGTACTTGAAAATCTTCAGGATTGAGGGCAGAGATTATGTTGCACAATTTTTTATTTATATGAAGCATAAAGCACTTGGTAGCTAGTCAATCAATATTTTCCTTATAATCAGAGTCGGTTGCCTGTGGCACCAGGTAAGTCTTTCGGTGTACATTTTGGGATTTGTGAATGTGCTTAACCAGAAAATGCTAGATTACAGTCAGTCCACCAACCTGTCAGTGGTGCTCTTCTTGTGGGATCATGTGCAAAATTTGAACAGGTGAATTTTTACATATTCATACAACAAGAAAATAGGCTGCCAGATTAAATACATATTCCTGCTTTGTTTACTTTTTCCACATTAAAAATATTAGGCTGAAGATACATAAACATAGTCAAAACTTCCTGGGTTCCATTCGTGCAAAGCCATATTATGATAGTATAAAGATGTGCAGTGGTGGGTAGGCAAGGATTTGTGCAAATCATGTGGTGTTGTTTTTACAATGCAAATGGCCTGTCCCAAAGGAAGGAGATTTGCACTGCCTAATGCTCACCTGCGGATACAAAGCCCACTCTGAAAGCAACACTTAGCATATTTAATCTCTTCTTGCCTATTGCTTTTTATATAGAAATTGAATATAATAGCATCCTGAATAAACTGAATTCTTGCATGTTCCATGGCAGCAATGAACTGACAGGCTACATCATATAATTTACATTCAAGTATAAATATACCTCATAGCTTTTGGGCAGAGACGTACCCTGCTGTTAAGAACATACGTGTTTTACTAGGGCTTCCTAATTGGATTACTAATTAAAACTGACCAACCCTTTCGGGAGTAGAAATAGACATTTTCTACACTATATAAAACAATGAACTTCCACTTTTCTGTTGTAACCAGTAATGTTCATCAACTTTATGAGATTATCATGTAATTTTTCATCAGTGATAAAATATTCTTGACATAAAACTCCAGGTATGTCTGTGTTACAGAGAGAGAGAGCAGGAGAGCTAGAGAGGAAAGAAAGACTTGTTTCTCAACCTTCTCCTCTGGGTGCCTGGGACGCAGCATCATTAATGAGCTGGGCTTACTACAGCTATTGGTTCATACTGCTTCACTTAGGCACATAGCTTTCTGTATGTAAAGAAATGAGGAAAATCAAAATAGGAAACTCTGCTAGCATGGTGATAATATCTTACTAGCTTGAATGGCCTACATGCTATATGGCACAGTACTAGTTATAGTAAATGTTCAAAATTATTTCTTACTGACAAACTGATAGAGGCTGGAGGCCCTTTCTTTCTTGTGCTTAGTGACAGTATACTTAGGATTTCTTTTCTACAATTTTAGAGTGACTCAAAAAATATCAATAAAAAGCCCAATTTTAGTTTTAAATAGTGTCAGTATATACAATTGTAGCTATTAGTCCAACAGTCACACATTTGTTTCCTCAGTCTTTTCCTCACTGTTCTACAGTGAGGGAAAACTGATAGAAGATGACAACAGAAAAAAAAAAAAAACTAAATTAGATGCTGTGACCGTAAGTTTTGTTTGTTCTTGAAAGCAACAAATGTGAAACTAGCCAAACACCAACATCATGTTAGAGTTTTACACATACATACACGCACACAGACGTACACATGTGTATACAAGGTTCGTACAAAAGTAATTGTGCTTTTGGCACAATTGTAAAAGTAATTACAAAAACCGCAATGACTTTTGTACCATCTAGGAGAGATGGTTGCCCCGTGTACACACACTTGCATACACAGACACACACAAAAACGTGAATGCACAAGCCCATGCACACACACAAAAAGCCAGAGATTGTGTTGGAGTACTGTGGTATTTTAGAATAATCATTGAGAATGACATTTAAGAACATCGTTTCTTTATTGCATCACAGTAAAATTGATTTGAGAACAAATACAGAGATTGAACCACACTTGAGCTCCAATAGCCACTGAAATACCACAAGCATGGAGGATGAGAATAAATTTTCTCTTGCTATTTTTGGTTAGGATCTCTGTGGAATCTTCAGAAAGGAACATCAGCCTTTAAAAAGCTTCAGTAACCACTATTTTACATTGATGATTAAACATGTAGCTTGAGGTGACTTGCAGTTATTTGCTACCTGGTTTTAATAACCAGATTTCAATCCGTGTTTTTGGCGATGTCTCTTTTGCCAGTATTACTTGTGTTTCTACAGTCATCAAGCTGAATTTCTCATGGGGATGTTACATGTGGTCAACTTCAATGACTTGGGGTTGTTACATCTTAGGGATGTCTCAATGGCTCAGCTAGTGCTGGAAATTGTCAAAACAGGCTGTGATTGGTGTTACTCTTTCTGTTGTTTCCAATCTTATAGGAGGTGTTGATTTCAGGCATTCTATCCCTAGGTGGTTTGAGTCATGGCTGCCTTAGCAATGACCTTTCTCCTTGTATATTCCCATGAAACTTGAGGCAAACCATCTCTCCTTTGCTAATGGTACTCAAAGGTGCACTTCAGAGAGCTCCAAGCATGGTATTTCTTCCAGAGAGTTCCTGCCTTTTGGGGCTTCCCTAAGAGCAATCTTTTGATCTTGAGGGAATAAAGCAAACCTTACTCTTTCAAGTTAGTACATTCAGATGGTGCAATAAGTTTACATTGCCAACATTAAACAGCTCTTATGTACTAATAGGTAACACAAATATGTATATTTGTATTCATTGGAATTGATTTCTACCTTCCTACTTTCTTTATGAGTTAGGATAGAATTTTATATATGATTATTGGATAAGAGTCACAACTGTTTACCAGGGTGCTCCTGTCTCAAATTCTGTCTCTTTTAAGATTTTAAAAATGCTCTTTAACACACTTCTATTACTAACTCCCATAATCATATTTCTCAGCAATTTCAGCCCTGATTATTGCAACAGCCTCTCACTTAGGTTTCCTTGCTCTAGGTTCCCCTCTATCCCAGTCCAATCTGTCTGATTGTACCAGGCTAAATTCCCCCACAGGCAAGTTTAATTATTACTCCTTTCTGGCTAGAAAAGAACAAATGATTCTATATTTACTACTTCCTCCTGTGTTACTCCTGATACCATGTACTCAATAATATAGTTAGCACTATCTAACTATCCAAATATATTTCCCGATCACAGGTGGACCGCAAGGATATTGCAGATTCTGTTCCAGACCACCGCAATGAAGTGAATATTACCGTAAAGTGAGTCACACAAATGTTTTAGTTTCCCAGGGCATATAAAAGTTATGTTTATACTATACCGTAGTCTATTAAGTGTGCAACAGCACTGTGTCTAAAAAAGCAATGTGCATACCTTAACCAAAAAAAATTGCTAAAAATGCTAACAATCCTCTGAGCCTTCAGCAATTTATAATCTTTTATAAATCACTATAAATATTAACAAAATAAATGTTTACAGATAAACACAATATATTCAACATCAAGAGGTGCAATTTCATTGGCCATTGAACATGATTTCAATACTTTTTTAAAGTATAGGAATATCGATAACTTGGAAAACAACACAAACCTGAGTTTTCCATAAAGCCTAACAAGGAAATAGTTGCTACTTTTTGTTGTCCTTGTTATATAACTTCTTAGAAGTATTTATGTAGTAGTATATAAATAGTAGTCTTTTTGTACTTCTTCTTCAGAGCTCTGGGTTACCATGTGCATTGTCAATTTCAATATTTCAAAAGGATATTTTGAGCAGTAAGTCTCAATAGTGGGCTTAAAATATTTAGTAAACCAGACTACCTACAAATATGCTGTCACCCAGGCTTTGTTTTTCCATTTAAAGAGCACAGGCAGAGTAGTATCAGTTGGAAGGACCCTAGGATTTTTGGAATGGTAAATGAGCATTGGTTTTGACTTAAAGTCACCAGCCGCATTAGCCCCTAAAAAGAGTGTCAGCCTGTCTTTCAAAGCTCTGAAGCTGGACATTAACTTCCCTCTCTAGCTTTGAAAGTCCTAGGTAGCATCTTCTTGTAATATGACTACTTAATGACATTGAAAATCAGCATTTAGTGTAGCCACCTTCATCAATGATCTTAGCTAGATCTTCTGGATAACTTGCCTCAGTTTCTGTATCAGCACTTGCTGTTTTGCTTTGCGCTTTTATCTTCTGGAAATGGCTTATTTTCTTAAATCTCATGAACCCACCTCTGCTAGCTCCCAAGTTTTCTTCTGCAGCTCCCTCACCTCTTTCAGCCTTCATAGAACTGAAGAGAGTTAGAGCCTTACTCTGGGTTAGGCTTTGTCTTAAGGGAATGTTGTGTTTGGTTTGGTCTATCCATGGCCACTCAAGCTTTCTCCCTATCAGCAATAAGCTTGTTTCACTTTACCATTTGTGTGTTCACTGGAGTGGCACTTTCAATTTATTTCAAAAACTTTTCGTTTATATTCACAACTTGGCTAACTGTTCCAGGAGGCCTAGCTTTCAGCTTATCATCTCATCTTTCGACATGCCTTCTTCACTAAGCTTAATCATTTCCAGATTTTGATTTAAAGTGAGAGGCATGTGATTCTTCCTTTCACTTGAACACCTACAGGCCATTGTAGGGTTACTAACTGACCTAATTTTAATATTGTTTTCTGTCAAGGACTAGGAATGCTGAAGGAGAGGGAGAGAGAGGGGAACGGCCAGTTGGTGGAGCAGTCAGAACACACACGTGTATTACGTTTGTTGTCTTATATGGACACAGTTCATGGTGCCCCAAAGCGATTACTATAGTAATATCAAAGATCACAGATCACCATAACAGATATAACAATAATTGTAAGTGTGAAATATTGAGAGAGTTACCAAAATGTGATACACAGACACAAAGTGAGTACATGCTGTTGAAAAAAATGGTGCTGATAGACTTGCTGAAACCCGGGATGGCCAAAAACCTTTAATTTGTTTTAAAAAATGCCGTATTTGCAAAGCACAGTAAGTGAAGCACAACAAAATGAGTTATGCCTGTACTTCTCATAACAGTCTCTATTACAGGTGGGCTTTTACTCTTTCTGAACTAGGAGTCCCATTTTATTTTTCACTCATTCTCCTTTTCCTCACTAGGAATATCTTGCTCTTCCACAGATGACTTTTTTGTCATATATAGTACTCATATATTAATATTCATTAAGAAAGAACCTACCATTATAGTACTCATTCATTGAGAAAGAACCTACCATTACACTTCACATCTACTAACATCCATTGGGTGATCTTTTATATTTTCTTTTCTCTTTTCTTTTCTGTTCTTTCTTTCGTTCGTTCTTTTTTCTTTCTTTTTTTTTTTTGAGACAGGGCCTTGCTCTGTCACCCAGGCTGTTGTGCTGGCACAATCACAGCTCACTTACAGCCTCAGCCTCCTGAGTTCAAGTGATCCTCCCACCCCAGCCTCCCAAGTAGCTTGGACTATAGGCACATGTCACGACACTTGGCTAATTTTTAATTTTTTAGTTTTTCTTTGTGTGTGTGTGAGAAAAGGTATTGCTCTGTCACCCAGGCTGGAGTACAGTGGCACAATCATAGCTCACTACAGCCTTGACTTCCCAGGCTCCAGTGATCCTCCCACCTTAGCCTCCCAAGTAGGTGGAACCACAGGTGTGCACCACCATGCCTGGCTAATTTTTTTGTATGTTTGCTAGAGATAGGGTTTTGCCATACTGCTCAGTCTGTTCTCAAACTCCTGAGCTCAAGCAATCCACCCACCTCAGCCTCTTAAAGTGTTGGGATTATAGGTGTGAGCCACCGCACTCACACCTATATTTTTAATTAATTAAAAAATTAATTTTTTAATTTTTCATAGAGACAAGGTCTCACTATATTGCCCAGGCTGGCCTCAATCTCCTGGGATCCTCCTGCCTTGGCCTCCCAAGCTGCTATTATTATAGGTGTGAGCCACCAGGCCCAGCCTGGGCTATTCTTCACTTCTCAGATCTCTAGAGGAATCTACTGCAGTTGTTTTGTCCTTCCTCATCAGCCAGACAGTACACTTTCCAGTGACCTTGCTCTCTAGTTCTTCTCTTCGATTTGTGGGTTCTAAGCTGGTAGTACTTAAAATAAATATTTGTTTATTGAAATGGTGAATGGTGGGAGATCAATAGATGTATAGTATTAAAGAGCTCTTTACTGCCTATTAAAATTGCGTAATTCTCTTTCCTAAATGATTTCAAATATGAAATTTTAGTTCTGGAATTTTAGGAATCTGTTTACCTAACAGTGTTCTCCTGTTATGTGTCAGGAATGAGAGTTTCAGCAGTAAACAAAATAGTTAGACACATGCCTTCATAGAGCTTAATTTCTAGTATTTGTACCTGTGTATGTACATGTCTGTGAGGTTAAAATTTACACAGACAATAAGATACATCTGCAAAGTATATGGAATTATAGATGGTGACAATTGCTAAGAAAAACCAAACAGAGAACAGATGTAAGGAGCATGGGGATGGAGTTGAAGATGAAAGATTTGAATTTCACATAACGTGTCCAGAAAAAAAACTCACTAAAATAAATTGTGTTAGAGTACATTCTCTGAAAACTGACTTTAAGATGAAAAACACATAGAGGAATTTTATTAGAAAGCGTTCTTTGAAACCACCCTCATACGTGAGTGAGGGAAGCAGTATAGGAAGAGGGAGGAGTTGGATACATAGCAGTTGCAACAGAGAACTCAGCCAATCTTGTGGGGAGCTCTGAAGCTGAGGTAGTTGTATGATTTATACTAAAAAGAGACAAGAAGACTGGACTGTTGTATCTCTTTCAAGAAACAGAAATTTAATGTGTGTTTGCCCTGGAAAGAGGATAAAACTGATCCTTTTCTCTGAGGGTCATTTCTGAGCAAGGCCTAAGCTGCGACCTGTCAGTCAAGGAAGTGATTTCTTAATCTTGAAGAGGAACTATGGGCAAAGTACTTGAGCTTTTGTTACAGTTCACCTCCTGTATTACTTGGATACAAGTAAGTTGAGTACACTCACTACATCTGGGCATGCCCAAAGACTGCAATTACTCTTTTTCCTCAGGAAACTTACAAGAAGGTGTTCAGTAACTCAAACTAACATCCCTTGTCAATGCTGCCGGTCTCAAAACTGCAACTGTGATTCATCATCTCCCTATTCTTCGACCCATGCGAGGTTTCCTTTTCCTACATTAACACCTAGGGTGACCATCTCTCCAAGTTTTTCCAGAACTGAAAGATTCCCTGAGACTTGGGACTTTTACTTTTAAAATGGGCAAATCAACACTGGGACTGGGACTATAGAGTTTCTCAGGATGTGAGATTGTTAGTGCTAAATCTAGGAAAGCCATGGAAAACTGGGAAGGGGTGGTCATCTCACTAACACTTGTACTTGTGTATGTGACTTATCTGTTGAGATGATGCAGATTCTTTCATGGTGAATTGCAGGCCCCTGAACATCATACCCTTATCAGCCTGTGGCTGCTGCCCTTGCTGTTTACTATTAAGGTTGAGCAGGGAATTATCAATAAACATCTCACCTGGTCACCTAGGTGCCGCGTGTATGCTGGCCTGATGTGATTGTGTAACAGTAGTCAGTCCTGCTCCTAATGACTAGGGTCAATTGTTCACACCTGGTTGGTGACTACTTTCCTTGCCTGCTGGTTTCTTGGCACAAAGAAGCCTGAAGTGATAAAAAGACAGCTGTAATTTATCGTTTAATAGGACCCTTATTGTGCACCTGGTGGAAGGATTGCCTTTCTGGAAACCAGAGCTAGATCCCACAAAGTTGAATTTTGTACACGTAGGAAGCACAGATTCCCCACATGGGACACTGGGGAAGATGGTAAGTGAGGTCACTTCTACTTCCATCCCATAATTCTCAGGTGTGTCCCTTGTGACCTTAGGGACACAAGCATTGCATCATTTTTAAAATGCATCTAGAATATATATGGTATCCTCAGGATGACTGTCATTTCCAAGCTGACAGATTCTGGTTGGTGCCACATGAAATAGGACAAGTAGATTCCCTGGTTATAGGTCCACTGTTATGTCTCCTTTTCTATAAATTGAGTCCATTGTCTGGGTCAGTAGATCAAATAGTCTCTAAACCCCAGGAGAGTGTTACAACCAGTCAAAGTGGATGTCTGTCTCTCCAGAGTAGAGACAAATGATTGGTATTCTGACGGGATTGTGCTCTATAGGGGAATCAGTTAATTTTTGTTGCTGGGAGGTAGAACATTTGGCAGAGGCAGTAATTATGTCAGCCTTGGTAAGTGGGAGGTCATGCTGTCAGGCTCATGCATAACCTCCATCCCTGCCACCATGGCTACTCCATTCCTAAGCCCATTAGTCTAGCACTGGGGATCTTTGTGTCTGCCTATTGGTTACTCCAAGCCTCTTCCATGCTGGATGCTCATTACGGGGTGTTAACATGCCCTACAAACCTTCAGCAAGTTCATTCACTCTCTTCCTCAGAACTCTTTGTCCCTCACCTTCTAGTCATTACACTTCCAGGATCCAGAGCATCCAGCCAATTCATTCACAGCTATCCATACATACATTTTATGTTGTATTCTTTTTTGAATTCTTTCTTTAAGACAGGGTCTTGCTGTGTTGCCTGGCCTGGAGTGCAGTGGCACAATTACGGCTATTGCAGACTCAAACTCCTGGGCTCAAGTTACTCTGCAGCCTTGGCTTCCTGAGTAGCTAGGACTACAGGTGTGCATCACCACATTTGGCTAACTTTTTAATTTTTTATTAAAAAATGGGGTCTCACTGTGTTAATCGGCTGGTCTTGAATTCCAGGCCTCAAATGACTCTCCTGCCTTGGCTTCCCAAAGTGATGGAATTACAGGCGTGAGATACCACCCAGGCCTGTTTTGTTTTAAGAGTAATTTATTTTTTCACACAAAGTGCATAACCAGGTGTATTTACCACAGGTCCACTCATTGGAAGGCTTTCTTTTTCACAGGTGACTTTCGGTCACACCCAAAGAAGGCAAATGACACACCAGCTGTTTCATTATTGTTTATACTTGTCTCTCAAGCTGAGCCACCTGTGAGCTTAGCTTGGCTTTTTTCCTCCTTCATTACCTGGCTATAAACGTCAGCTAAGGGAGGAGCACTGGTGACTGTGTCACTTGATTATTCAGATTACTTGTGCCCTCTTTTGGGCCAAATCCCAGGTATACTACTCTGACTGAACAATGGATTTCTGTTAAGCACACCCAAGTTTATGATTTGGTGTGTCTTATGAAACCTATCTCCTGATGAGTAGCTCTGATCACATGGTCACCTGATGTCCTATTTCCCAATAGTCCAATTCCACCAAAGCTCAGTAACATAAAAATAATGCTTCCAAATGGTATATATTTCTGCTATAGATGGCATTACTTTGCTCCCTATGGTTCTGCCTTATGATTCTCCAACAGAGCTTTCCATTAATTCTACAATGCCCAGGACACTCCACCCCACCCCCTCACCCCTGTGCCACATACAACAAAGAATTATCTGATCAGAAATGTCACTAGTAGTGAAGTTAAGAAACCCAGCTCTAGTACTGTAACTCTACTGGGACATAGTCGCTCATATTGCAGAACTTCTCATATGACTTCCTAAACTTGCTGAAATCTTTGTTCTGGAAGCCTTTTGTGTCACCTTTATCAATAAGGTGGAGCTGGAATATGCTGTCTTTGTAACTCAAGGAAACTTACAAGTGGTGTTTGATTAGGTACCAGAGTCAATAATTTGCTCTTTATTTTAGAGAAAGGCCCTGGCATGTTTCAGACTACCAGACTCCTAGAAACTCTGCTGATCTGGCAAGGCCTTGAATCTCTTTAGGGCTTTTGACCATCTTCTAGAGTTCATGTGTCTTACCAAGGTTTCCAAATATACTTGTCATTTCTTGCTCATCTTGTCTCATTAACATAATGTTATCAATACAGTGGATCTATACAGTGTGCTGAGGAATGTTAATACAGTTCAGGACTCTTTGGAATATTTATGACAGAGTATGAGAATGTTAATATAAATCAGGACGAGTCCATAAATGCTTACAGCCATTTATCTCACATGAATACAACTATTTCTGTTTCTCCTTCCAGATAGGAATGGAAAAAAAGATTTTCACTAAATCAGTGGCCACACACTATGTACTTGAAGTTTTGTTAATTTGCTCTAGCAAAGATGCCACAATGGGCAAAGCAACTGCAATTAAGGTTACTACTTAGCTCCACTTGTAGCAGTACTTTGTCATCTGCCAGGATCTGTTTGACTTGTACAGCTAGTCCCCTAAATTAAATAAGATATGATGGGGTCCACTATTCCTAAGTCCTTCATATATTTATGCTGACAACAATGTGTGTCATTTCCTCTAGGGTGCAACAAGGTTTCATTTATTTTACTGGATGATGTATTAGTCTGCTCAAGTTGCCATAACAAAATACCACATACTGGGTGACTTAAACAGCAGAAATTTCTTTTTCTCACAGGTCTGGAAACTAAAAGTAAGAGATAAAGGTACAGGTGGGGTTGATTTTTTGTGAAACCTCTTCCTGACCTGTAGATGGCTTCCATTTTATTGATTGGCTACCCTTAGCCCCCTAATGATTACCCTTGATGCTTCTGATTATTTGTATTTAGCAATACTCATATCAGCAGCTCATTTATTTTGGCTCTAAGAACACTGATCAATTCTACCAATCATTTCCATAGGTCTCTGCAAGTCCAGATCTCCTGGCTGCTGCTCTGATCTTGACTCTTATGACCACATTATATTTACTTCAGTTATCATAATTAAATGCTGGCACCTGGCCTCTATTATTTGGAGCTCATATTATCCCCATGCTTTGAAATGATGCTTAGGTGTTCAGAAACACTTTCATCAAGTAGTGTAGCTTCAAGCACATTTTAAAAATTATTTTTTCTTTCCTCCTTTCCCCCAGTCTCAAGATGTAACCTTGAAACAAACTATAAAAATATTTTCCTGTCTTAAAATATGGCCTTGAAATGTACTATGAAACTGCACTCCTGTCTCTTTCCCGTATACTCCTTTAGCCCATGCATATTTATCTAACTGTGTGTTTGTTAAACTTACACAATGCACACATCTAACTCTATGTTTAAGAAATTCCAGGGGCTAATTTAAAATAAACCAGGCATGAAGGCCCAGCTGCGGAATTCTCCTCCATGTAAAGATTGGCTCAAGTTGGATAATCTACAGCTCGGTAGCCGTCAAGATGACACCAGGTCACACTTCAGGTGGGCAAAAACTCAAAACAGGCATTGAAGCAAACCAGACAGCCCCTATACTCTACACAACTCCTGCGTGCCTCCCATGTCATGCTTCCCCTTTTTTAATCCCTGTCCTCAGCCCAAACTTTTGAAATGGTTTTTTGGGGGTTTGTTTTGTTTTGTTTTGTTTGTGTTTTTGAGACAGAGTCTCGTTTTGTCACCAGGCTGGAGTACAGTGGCGCAATCTCGGCTCACTGCAACCTCCTCCTCTTGGCTCAAGAATTCTTGTGCCTCAGCCTCCTAAGTAGCTGGGATTACAGGCACGTGCCACCATACCCAGCTAATTTTTGTATTTTTAATAGAGATGGGGTTTCACCATGTTGGCCAGGATGGTCTCGATCTCCTGACCTTGTGATCTGCCAACCTCAGCCTCCCAAACTGCTGGTATTACAGGTGAGAGCCACCGCACCCGGCCTGAAATGGTTTCTTTAAGACAAGAGACTTGACCATTTTCTCACTACTAGCTCAAGAATAAAATCACTTTCCTTCCACCGCACTTCCTTCTTGTTCATTGGCTTTGCAAGCGGCAAGCAGCGGAACCGGCCTTCAGTTACAAGACGAGGTCTCTTACTATTTTCTCTATTACCAACCCTGGCTGCAACCCCTCTCACTAGTGGATTCCTTTTAAATTTTAGTACACATAAACCTTTCTGGCAACTTGTTGAAGTCATTTATTTTCCAGCCTTACGTATTAATATTATTCTTTCTAATATGTCAACTGAGTCTTTTGCTGCCTTCTTCTGCCATTTGTCATAGTATAATACTATATTCAGGCTTCCAAGAGTCATCATAGAAAACATTAATGCTATCTCTCAGGGTGTTGAATCTGATACAAAAAAGGGCTTCTCTCTGATGTGTATCCTTTATCCAACTGTATTTGTTACCTTCCTTTAATTTAGCACTCTTAGAATTCAGTATCTTTCCTGAAATTTCACATTGGCTCCTGCAGCTCTTTTGGTATATGGTGGTACATGGTCTCTTTCTTCTGTTAGCAGGTCCAGAACTTCCCTGGCTAGGTATAGTGTAAGTAGATTATACTTATTAACTTGTTCTCCAGAAGGAGAAGAAAACATGGATCCCCATTAAGGTTTAAAGTGCATGTTATCTTATGAGACAAGGGCCTGGGCATTGGCTTCATGCAAGAGGGATTACTAGCCTTTAAAAAGGAAGTATGCCACGTCTTCCACCCCAAAGGGTCCAGGGGAATTTAAGAATTCAATCTTTTGATGCATCAGCCCAGGCATCCTTATTCTAAATCTCAAGGTCCCACTCCTTCCCTGTGAAGACCTTCATCTTCTTGTAGTAGATTTAACAAGCTTGAAAATTCAGTCCTCTCTGGAACTTGCTATCTTTCTCATTAAGTCCTGCACCTAATCATTATGTTTTCAAGCCTCTTCTCCACTGAAGGAGATAAGTGCTTGTTTTTATGCAGCCAAAAAGGCCCTCTGGCTTTTACACTTTATATTAAATTAGTGATTAACCACTGTTGGCCTTCCGTTGTCTTTCTCTAGTGAATTGATAGTTTTCAGCAGCAGTCATCAGTGCTATAGTTCTTATAATTTCCACTTTCCCTACACCTCTCAAACTCTGAAATTTGCCCCAACATTGCCTCTTACTCAGATTCCATTTTAGGTCACTATCAATGAAAGTTTAAAAAATTGTTCTGCTACTGCAAATCAGGAACTACAAGTAACACACCTACGAGTAGTAATGAGGTTCTAATTGCCCAGCTGGCTGAGGGGTGGGGTTCGGGTTGGATAATATGGTTTCAATATCCCTTTTTAGAGTCTGCATCCTAGGACCACTCCTGGCACCAACTCTCTTAGATTAGGTTTCCTGGAAACAGAATCTAAGACAGATATTTGCATAACATGGGAGAGTGATAAGATACACCATCGGCCGATATACCTGCATGGAGTGAAAAAGACGGGCAGCGGAAACAGTTGAACTACAGTGGGGGTGCAAGAGAGTCCTCTGCTGATTCTAAAGGGAGTCTATAACTGGAAAAACTCTTCAGCATTAAAACTGAAAGGAGCGTGAACCCTCACGCTCCTGTTATCCAAGTCATTGGATGTGGCTGCCCTCAGGTACGAGTTATAACCCTGGCCAGGGAAGTCCTTTCTCTTAAGGACAATTTCTGGAGGGGAACTCAGCTGCTAATACTTCCAGTAGCTGTAAGAATGAGTGTCTTAGTCATGAAAGGGGTTCTAGGTGGTATAGCAGAATATTAACTCCAGTAACATTTGGGCAAAGACACTAAATAAATTAGGAAATGAAAAACACATACATCAGGAGAAAGACAAATCTAAGCCAAGAAAATAATAATTGCAAAGTCTGTGAGGCAGGCACTTGCCTAGTGTGTTTGGAGAACTGCAAGGGAATCCGGGCGTCTGGGGTAGAATGGGTGTGGGAAGAGTAGTACATGAGGAAGGTAGAGGCTGGGCGCAGTGGCTCAGGCCTGTAATCCCAGCACTTTGGGAAGCCGATGCGGGCAGATCACTTGGTCAGGAGTTTGAGACCAGCCTGGCCAACATGGTGAAACCTCGTTTCTACTAAAAATACAAAAATACAAAAAATAAAAATAAAAAATAAAAAATAGCCGAGCATGGTGGTGGGTGCCTGTAATCCCAGCTATTTGGGAGGCTGAGGCAGGAGAATCTCTGGGACCTGGGAGGGGGAGGCTACAGTGAGCCAAGATCATGCCACTGCACTCTAGCATGGGCAACAGCAAGACTCCATCAGAAAAAAAAAAGAAAAGAAAAGAAAGAGGAAGGAAGGAGGAAGGAAGGAAGGCAGGCAGGCAGGCAGGCAGGCACGAAGGAAGGAAGGAAGGGAGGGAGGAAGGAAGGAAGGAAGGAAGGAAGGAAGGAAGGAAGGAAGGAAGGAAGGAGCAAGCATTAGTGGGCACAGGTGTGGGCTGTCCAGATTGCTGAGGGCCTCTTAGATTAGGTCAGGACTAGGGCTTTTCTCTGTGAGAGACTGAAAAACATTGCAGGGTGTTGAAGAGGGGAGTAAACTGATATGAACGTGTTGAAGATACCCTGAAGTGATCTAGGGCAGAAACAGAAAAATTAGAAAAATTTTGCAATAATCCAGGTGAAGACAACATAATGTAGGCAAGAGGATCACAATGTTAAGAATCGGTGAGATTTTTGGTAACTTTGACAGGTAAAACTGGCAGGATTCGCTAAAAGATGTGGGGTTTGAGCAAAAGAAAGGAGCCTGAGTAATTGTAAGGAAGAATGTGCTATATATTGGGGTAGAAGGAGACTGGATAGCAGCAAGATGGTGGAGTAGAACTTCCAGTGCTCACCCCTCTGCAGAGTCATCAATTTGAATAACTATCCATGAATGAACATGCCTTCACAAGAGCTAGAGAAACCAGGTAGAAAGATTACAGCACCTAGGTATAGCATAGAAATAAGAAAAGGCACATCAAAGAGAATAGGAAACACAGTTTTATATTACCCATCACCACCCCTCCCCTAACCCCAGGCTGTACAGAGTGGAGAGAGATACCCTCCAAATGGGAGAAAAGAAAAGCAAGCAAAAGGCTTTGCTTTGGACCCCCAAATCAGGCTCACCTCAATAAAACTGAGCACTGGCCAGTCCCCCACCACCATCCAGGCTGGTGCCCTCAGACCAAGCTTCCAGGTCCATTTGCTCACTAGGCTTGTCCCATCAGCCCCAGCGCCAGGCCAGTACCTGCAGTCCTGGTTATAGCTGTATAGTCTCTAGGCCTCCCGAGCATCAGTTCTGTCCCTGTAGCCTCAAGCTCCAGGCCCACCTCAGCCTTCATACCAACCCAGAATAAAGTTATCTCACATAGCTCCAGGTTTCAGGCCCACTTCAGGTCTAGGTTGATACCCCTGGTCTCAGTCACCAGGCCAGCACTCATAGACATAGACTCTAGGCCTGCCCAGTGCCAGGCCAGCTCCTGTAGCCCCACCCTCCAGGCTAGCCCCTGTGGCCTCATGCCCCAGCATACTTAAGGTTTAGGTCCATTCCAGTAGGTATTAGCACTGAGCTGGCTCCCAGGAAGTCAGGCTCCAAGACTAACCCTGTGGTCCCAGGTTTTAGGCCACTCTCACAACCTCAGACCCAGGGAAGCCATCACAAACCTAGCCTCCAGGCCAGGGCCCACCCAGCCACCTTCCAATCTAGCCCTCACAGATCTGTCTCCAGACAGGTCTCAAAAGTCCCAGACTCCAGGCCAGCACTCACGATCTCAGGCCCCCAGAACTCAGACTGTATACCCGCCCCAGCACCAGGCTGGTCTCAGGTTCCTGTGGATCCAATGTCCAGGCCTGCTCCAGTAGACCAAGGATCTGGCCCACCCCACTAGACTGTAGGGTCAGGTCAGTCCCTGTGGACTGAACCTCCATGATCACCCATACAGAGCCAGGCTCCAAGCCAGCCCCTGTGGATTCAGGCTCATGTCTTATCTTGGTGCCAGGTCAGCCCCTGTAAACCCAGGCTTCAGGCCATTCTCCATAGAACCTGGCAGGCCCACTCACTTGCTGAACCAATCAACTAAGCATTCAGGCAGTAAGCCGGATCACAGACCATACTACATCCCTTCCCCAGAATCTCTGGATGGGCTCACTGGTGAAGGATTTTCCCAAAGCCAGTCTGCAAAGACTAAAAATGTCCCTACTTCTTCAAATGTGCAGACACCAATGCACAGCCACAAGGATCAAGAAAAATCAGGGAAACATGGCACAAAGGAACAAAAGAAATCACCAGTAACTAACCCTAAAGACACAGATATTTATGAACTGCCTTAAATTCAAAACAATTGAGATGGGAAAGACTGTAGCAAGCAGATTTGGAGAAGAAAAACTGTTATGGTTTGAATGTGTCCCCCAAAAGTTTATGTATTGAAAACTTAATCCCTCTGCCTTCAAAACGAGCTCTCTCTGGCTCCCTTGCTCTTATTGTCTCACATGTGATGCCCTCTGCCATGTTATGATGCAGCAAGAAGGCACTCACCAGATGTTGATTCCACACTCTTGGAATTTCCAGTTTGAGGATTATGAACTAAATAAACATATTTTCTTTATAAATTTTGTGGTTTGTGGTATTTAGTTATAGCAACAGAAAATGGACTAAGGCAGAAAATCAATACCTCAATTTTGAATATAATACGTTTGAAATAATTATTAGCTAAATTAAGTGTTCAATCTGTCCATCTCACATATGAGACTAGAGTTTGGAATCATGACTAGACTCTAATTTGGGAGTCATCAGCAATTGATGGCCTTTAAAGCTACAAAAGGAGCTGAAATAATTGAGAGATTATGTAAAACTGGAAAAGAAAAGAATTCCAAAGACCGTGTCCAAGATAACTTAAAGGAGCTTAAGAAGTTGCAGCTAATATGAAAATTAAAAAGTCAGGAGAATGTATTGTTCTCCTAGAAGCCAAGTAATGAAAAGGTTTTAAAAGAAGAGGGTGATTCAGTTTGTCAAATACTGGTGATTGGTCAATTTAAAAATATATTGAAAATTAATTCTTGAATCCAGCCAGGCCTATAACATTTTCAGCTAGAGTGTCATTTGAGGGACATGTACTACATGTCTAAATATTTGTTATTAATCAAGCTAACAAACTATTAATGAAATATATTTTTTCCTCTTACTTAGAAAAAGTAACTTCATAATGCTGTGAAGAGCCATGCTGAAATTTAGCACTGTTTGACTTTTAGAGTTCTATGCTGAAGTGTGGAACTGCAAAAATCTTGGCCCATTCTTCCCCCATCGGAATTGCTAACAGCAGCTGTTTGCAGATTAGCAAACTTGCTTGTGTAACAGTTCCATCATGGCAAAGCACAGAACTGATAGGAGGAGAAAGGGGATCTTGGCCTACTGTTTGAGTTGGAACATCAATCTTTTCCTGTCTAAGAACTAGGATAAGTCATCCTAGTTCTTAGACCTTCAGACTCTGTCTAGAATCTACACCACTAGCTTTCTGGTTCTCATGCCTACAAAATACATCACCAGTTTTTCTGGATCTCCTCCTTGCAGGCAACAGATTGTAGGACTTCTTAGTCTCCAGAATTGAGTGACTCAATACTCAACAATATATCTGTTTAAGAAACAATATATCTTTTAAGAAACAATATATCTGTTTAAGAAACTTATTTTGATTTATTTAAATTATGTATATATCCATTTATCACCCATACTAATTGATAAACTGTAGAGTTTGGAACCAGAAAAATCTGAATTGTACTCCTGGTTACATCATTAGTTATAAGTGGCTTAGTGAATACACGCACCATGCTACGGTTCAAATGTGTCACCACCTGAATTCAGGTTTGACCAATGGGATAGTATTAAGAGGCAGGCTCTTTATGAGGTTGATATGGTTTGGCTTAGTGTCCCCACCCAAATCTCATTTTGTGGCTCCCATAATTGCCACGTGTTGTGGGAGGGACCCAGCAGGAGATGATTTAATCAATCAGTTGGGTCTTTCCCATGCTGTTCTCGTAATTGTTGATGGGTCTCATGAGATCCAATGTTTTAAAAACTGAGGTCTCCCTGTACAAACTCTCTGTTTGCTTGCTGCCATCCACGTAAGATGTGACTTGTTTCTCCTTGCCTTCTACTGTCACTGTGAGGCCTCCCCAGCCATGTGGAACTGTGAGTCCAATTAAACTTCTTTGTTTTGTAAATTACCAGGTCTCAGGTATGTCTTTATCAGCAGTGTGAAAATGGACTAATACAGTAAGTTGGTACCAGTAGAGTGGGGTGTTGCTGAAAAGACACTCAAAAATGTGGAAGCGACTTTGTAACTAGGTAACAGGCAGAGGTTGGAAGGGTTTGGGGGGCTCAGAAAAAGACAAGGAAATGTAGGAAAGTTTGGAACTTCCTAGAGACTTGTTGAATGGCTTTGCCCAAAATGTTGATAGTGATATGGCCAATAAAGTCCAGGCTGAGGTAGTTTCAGATGGAGATGAGAAACTTGTTGGGAACTGGAGTAAAGGTGACTCTTGTTATGTTTTAGCAAAGAGACTGGTGGCATTTTGCCCTGGCCCTAGATATTTGTGGAACTTTGAACTTGAAAGGGATGATTTAGAGTATCTGGTAGAAGAAATTTCTAAGCAGCAATGCATTCAAGAGGTGACTTGGGTGCTCCTAAAGGCATTCCTTTTTATAAGGGAAGCAGAGTATAAAAGTTTGGGAAATGTGTAGCCTGACAATGCAATAGAAAAGAAAATTCCATTTTCTGAGGAGAAATCCAAGCTGGCTGCAGAAATTTGCATATGTAACGAGGAGCCAAATGTTAATCCCCAAGACAATAAGGAAAAGGTCTCCAGGGAATGTTAGAGGTCTTCACAGCAGCCCCTTCTATCATAGGCCCAGAGGCCTAGGGAAAAAATGTGGTTTTGGGGGCACGACCCAGGGTAGGGTCTCCATACTGTGGGCAGCCTAGGAACTTGGTGCCCTGTGTCCCAGCTGTTCCAGCTGTGGCTGAAAGGGGCCAACACAGAGCTCGGGCCATGGCTTCAGAGGGTGCAAGCCCCAAACCTGGGCAGCTTCCGTGTGGTGTTGAGCCTGCCAGTGCACAGAAGTCAAGAATTGAGGTTTGGGAACCTCCACTCATATTTTAGAAGATGTATGAAAACCCCTGGATGCCCATGCAGAAGTTTGCTGCAGGGGCAGGGCCCTCATGGAGAACCTCTGCTAGGGCAGTACGGAAGGGAAATGTAGGGTCAGAGACCCCACACAAAGTCCCTACTAGAGCACTGCCTAGTGGAGCTGTGAGAAGAGGACCTCTGTCCTCCAGAACCCAGAGTGGTAGATTCACTTGCGCCATGTGCCTGGAAGAACTGAAGACACTCAGTGCCAGCCCATGAAAGCAGCTGGGAAGGAGGCTGTACCCTGCAAGCCACAGGGGCAGAGCTGCCCAAGACCATGGGAACCCATCTCTTGCATCGGTGTGACCTGGATGTGAGACATGGAGTCAAATGAGATCACTTTGGAGCATTAAGATGTGACTGCCCCGCTGGATTTTGGACTGGCAGGGGGCCTGTAGCCTCTTTGTTTTGGCCAATTTCTCCCATTTGGAATGGCTGTCTTTACCCAATGCCTGTACCCTCACTGTATCTAGGAAATAACTAACTTACTTTTGATTGTACAGGCTTATAGGCAGAAGGGACTCACCTTGTCTCAGATAAGATTTTGGACTGTGGACTTTTGAGTTAATGCTGAAATGAGTTGAGACTTTGGGGGACTGCTGGGAAGGCATGATTAGTGTTGAAATGTGAAGATATGAGATTTGGGAGGGGCCAAGGGAGAATGATATGATTTTGCTCTGTGTCTCCACCCAAATCTCATCTTGTAGCTACCATAATTCCCACTTGTTTTGGGAGGGATCTGGTGGGAGACTATTGAATCATGGGGGTGGGTCTTTCCCATGCTAGTCTCGTGATAGTGATTGGGTCTCATGAGATCTCATGGTTTTAAACGCTGGAGTCTCCCTGCACAAGCTCTCTCTTTGCCTACTGCCATCCACATAAAATGTGACTTATTCCCCCTTATCTTCTACCATGATTGTGAGGCTTCCCCAGTCATGTGGAACTGTGAGTCCAATAAACCTCTCTCTTTTGTAAATTGCCCAGTCTTGGGTGTGTCTTTATCAGTAGCATGAAAATAGAATAATACAGTGTTGGGGTGATCAGACCTAACACCAAGTTGTGGGGGCAATGAAGTCCAGCAGAGTCAAAAGATTGAGAAAAAGACAGTTTGAGAAGTAAAGTGGGACCAGGGGGCCATCGCCATTGTAGAGGCTGTGAAGGCCCCTAGCTCTGGGAGCCCACACTATTTATTGGTAATCCAACAAAGAAACAGGTGGTGAGGATGTAGGGGTCAAAAGGGCAGGTGCATGCTCTACAGCTGTGACGGTTTAACATTTCTATGGAACATGTTCTGCTACTTGAGATAACAGGAATACAATGAATCTAGGTGCCTAGGAGGGCTAGAAGCAAGGAGTCAGCAAGTCCAGACACATTCCAGAGGATACTATGTCAGACATGCAAGCCCTGCCTTAGTATTTTTCCCCAACATTCAGCTTTTTCCCAACAATACAGAGCTGATTAGGCAGTGAGGGCTCCTCTCTGGTAAATGGGATTAAGGCCCTTATAAAAGAGGCTTCATGCACCTTTCACTTTTCCTTCTACCTTCTGCCAAGTGAGGACACAATGTTGCTCCCTCTAAAGGACACAGCCCTCACCAAACAACCAAACCTACTGGCACGTTGATCTTGGTCTTGCCAGTCTTCAGAGTTGTGAGAAAATACATTTCTTTTATTTATAATTCCCCAGTCTGTGGTATTTTGTTATAGCAGCACAAATGGAGTCAGTCAGTCCATAGCCATTTATGTTTGAACCTTTCATGAATTTCCTTAGGTAATAAGATGGAGAGAATATTGTCAGGAGACATAGTTCATACTTATACCAGCAATACTGAGGATGTTTGAATTGCAGGACAACCACATTTGCCAAAAAACAGGATTAATAAGTTCAGTTACTGGTTATGATATGGAGAAATGAATGCTCTTAAAATATTTGGTGGAAATTAAATTGTTTTAGGTACATTTAATCTGTCAACTTCAATTAATATTGACTTTAACATAAAGAAACAAAAATAAGGTAGGGCGTGGTGTCTCACACCTGTAATCCCAGCACTTTGGGAGGCTGAGACGGGCAGATCACAAGGTCAGGAGATCGAGACCATCCTGGCTAACACAGTGAAACCCCGTCTCTACTAAAAACACAAAAAACTAGCCGGGCGTGGTGGCGGGCGCCTGTAGTCCCAGCTACTCTGGAGGCTGAGGCAGGAGAATGACGTGAACTCGGGAGGCGGAGCTTGCAGCGAGCGGAGATCACGCCACTGCACTCCACCCTGGGCGACTGAGCGAGTCTCTGTCAAAAAACAAAAACAAACAAAAACCCCAAAAATACTGGCATATATTAGTTTACTAGAGTTGCCATAACAAAATACCGCAGACTGGGTAGCTGAAACAACAGGGACTGATTTTCTTACAGTTCTGGAAGCTGGACATCCAAGTTCAAGGTGTTGGGAGCTTTGATTTCTTCCGAGGCCTCTCTCCATGGCTTGCAGATAACCGCTTTCTTACTGTGTCCTCACGTGGTCTTTCCTCTGTACCCATCCCTGGATATACTATTTTCTTGGTTATTATGTAATCTTGTGAAAATTTTTATTTTCCTTCCTTATAAAATTAGAGACTTACAAAGCTCTTTTGAATATTAGAAACTCCTAGTATGGTTCTTGGAAGACCAATATAGAGTAACATTTATGATTTTTCCAGTTGAAGAAAACTGCATGTCCTGAGATCTTGAGGCAGGAATCTCCACAGACATAGGTGAGATTGAGAGACAGTGTGGTGAATTACCATGAAGAGGTCAGTTTGATTTGAGAATTGTGTGTGTATAAGAGCAATAAAAGACAAATATATATTTAAAAAATTGATTCAAATAGGATTGTGGCTGGCATCAAATTCCAAGGTAAGGGATTATGGTACATGTTGGAAGGAGCTAATAGATATTTTTGAGTAAGGGAATGGCCAAGTAGAAGCAGCGTTTGAAGAAAAAAATATGCCAGTGCCATACTACATAGGTAGACAGAAAAGAAAATAGAAATAAAGAATCAAGTAAGAGTTCTATTACAATATTTAAAAAATAGAAAATAAGAATGAGAATTAGGGTACTGAACTGAATATGGGAAAGTAATTTTAAAATGTCCAAATACTAGAAATAGTATCAAGAAAAAGATAACAATAGATGCTTCATGGGAAAAGAACATGGAATGAAAATTTGGTGCTGTGAAAGGAACACTATTTTTGGAGTCAGAGAGTCTTGGGCTCAAATTGTGTCTTCCCTGGTTTTGTGGATTTAATCATATACTCAGCTCATCTGTAAAGCAAAAGTAATCATGCAGGTGAGTTTGCTATGGTATTGTAATATAACAAAATAGTAAGGCCTCTTTTTTATTCTAAATTGGGATAATGTTAATATAAATGAACAAGATTGGGGGTAAAGGGAAACACATTTGAAATACAAAATAATAAGACTAACACTTATTTGTTTGATTTGATATGATGGCAGGGTCTCCATAAGAAAACGTATAATAGGCATTTGAAAATTCATGACTAATACTCAAGGGAGAGATCATTACTTTATTCTAAAAGTGAAGTATGTTTTAGAAGTATGGGGAGAGAATTAAGGCTGGGATGACACCAAATTGCAAAGTAAATAAATATGGAACTCTTCATCTTCAGTTTCGAGCCATGATGAACTCTATTTAGATCATGGTAATAGTTTTTCTAGCCAGCTGCTGTCACTTTTCCCATTCAGTCTCCATAATACGGCTAAGTATATTTTCCTGTGCCCCCTTTAAAAATCCCCATGGTTTTGGAGGTTGACATTCTCATCTCTCTGCTATATGACTCTAATATACCCTCCTCATCCTATATCTTATCACATTTCTGTTATGTTCTTTGCTGTTCCAGGCAAAATCTCCCAGGACTTTTGAATTATTTATCAAAACATGCTCTTTGTCCTAAAATGTGAAATATCATCATAAATCTCATGCATTTTCAGGATATCAGAGTGTATTTATTTTAAAATTGAAAATTTGTGCAATGTAAAATAGAACATTCCTTCTAGGTGTGCATGGGTCTAGCAGTCAATTAAATTTATATTTTGTTATTTGTTGACTCAAACAATTTGAGTCGGATGCAAAATATGTAAGAATCAGATTGACCTTCCTTTGTTTCAGCTTCAAGAAGTAGTGCAAACCCAACCTTTTCCTACAATGGACAACAACAAACCACTGGGAGAATGTAGAGAAAGTCTTTGTTATCCTCCTTGGAGTTTGCATAGAATGGGCAGCTGACATTACTGCATAATAATTGGCTTTTATTTTACCTAAAACCAAGCCGTTTAAAGAGAGAGTTACCCTAATGTGAAGTGAGCGAAATTGTTATTTGCATCATTCTACCTCATTTTAAGAGTTCTTTTCTTCTCCTCTCTTGGCACATTCTTTCTTAAAACTCAGAGGCTTCCCAGAACTTCCCATTTTCAAAATACACTTCATCCAAACTCTTCCACTAGACAGAACACCGTAACTCAGACCTATTCTATCCCTGAAAATGGAAGTTATCAAAGCTTTCTTAGTAAGCAAAATGGGGTGATAGAAAGTCAGACAGAACTTGTTGGGCTTAAGTTTTCTTATCTACACATGATGATGTCAAAATCTGTTGTTGCAAGTGAGTGAACAGGCACATGGCAGTTGTTCAAAATTGTATTCTTCCTTGTCCTGTGCCAAAAAGAGTTGTCCTGATAGCACCTGCCTAAATAATTAACAATGATTATATCTCCAACACAGTTCTTTTATATTGAGTAGCCTAATGACAGGTTTGTGAGGCTTTCCCATCAATATCCTGTTACAGATGCTGTGCCCAGCCAGACAAGACTGGACTTACCGCCCCCACCCCCCAGTTGCTAGAATGCTAACAGCAGAGAGCTGTCATTTCTCTCTAGAAATTTCTCTTAGCCAAAAATATCTACCTTACCCGTGGTCACATACTTCTATGAGGGATAGCCTACATCCAATGACTGGTGCCTCAAATTGGGATAAAACTGAAGGCCCATCCCAGCTTCAGAGCTCCCTGTGGAGTTGGCTGAGACTTTGTTACTACTGCACTGAAGCCCATTTGCAGCCCTCCTCTGTGTAATTCTGCTGCTGTCACTTCCCCCACAGGTGCTGAACCTAAGCTTCCTTCATGTTATCCTGTTTTATAGTCAGCTTCCCAGAGAACCACATCAGAAACATACTTTAAGCCAAGTATGTCCAAAGCAGACAACCACCACCCCACCACTACCACCTCCACCAAACATGTTCACACTGCATTTTATGAGTTAAATAGTACTTTGACTCAACTGCCCAATGTATCATGCATTTTCACTTCATTCCCACATTCGAGGAAATGATCTTTCTAGTTTAACTCTATAATTTCTCTACAGCCTAAGGCTCATTTCCATTCATATTTCTCCTGCTTTTGTTCAGACAGTTCATCCCTGACTTATTATAGTAGCATATTAACTGGTTTCATATTTTCTTATAGTTCCTGTTCAATATGTTTAAAATATATTATTATTGATTCACATGGAGTATTTAGCACACAGTGATTTCACCAAAGCCACATGGACACACTTGTGATTTACAATAATTTTGAGGACAGAAGATTACTAGATTGTCTGATCAAAGGATCACCATTTCCTCCACACACAAAAATTAAGGTATTGAGAAATATACTTTTAAATAACCTTAGATAAATTTCCCAATGAATGTTGTATTCCAGAAACTAAAGTCATTTGTGTTGTTATTATTGTTTCCACTTGGCAGTGAATGGGTTAAAGATCACTTTGTAAAAGCAAGTCTTGCTAAAAATTAGAGCAGAAGGCCATAAAGACTCAGAAGCATGTAAAGATACGGAAAGGAGGACACGAAATGGGAGCAATTGGGCAGAATAATAAACTGGTGTCACAACTGACAACAGTAAATGTCCAGTTTACTGAGAAGTGGCCTTCCTACCACTCATTTTCTTCTGAAACCAATTGATCTTATTTATTGTTACACTCTTCTCATCATCTTCCTTCACTATGACACTCCTTGAGTGTCCTTGGAGAAAAGCACATCTATGGTTTTGCTTGCATTAACAGTTTTCCAAGTAACTCACAAGTAAGGAATATCGTAAGTTAACTGCACGTGTTCAGACACATACCTTGGGGAAGACACACACACACACACACACACACACACACACACATCATTCATGCAGGCTGCCAGATTGAAAGCTTGCTTGACTTGGCTTCTCAATTCAGCCAGCAGCAGTTTGCCTTATTACTTATTGCATTATCCAGCTCTTGTATAACTTCTAGTCTCTTTTCAGGTCACCATCCCAGAGCTTCTTGTAGGGTTGGCTGAGACCTTGTTAGAATTCTCCATAAGTATCCTGTTGTGACACTAACAGGAAATTCTAACACCACACTCCCTCTCTAGTCACACTAAGCATCTTAGCCTCACAGATATACATTTTTTGTTTGCACTCTAGGATACTGGACAAACTGTTCCCTATGCCTTGTACTTCCTCACTGCCTTAAACTTCCCCAATTTGGACAGCTCTTTCTAATCTTTCAAGTGGCAACTTTGACGTCTTATCCTCTTAAAATAAAAAATTTAAAACCCTCTCTTCTACCCTAGACTAGGTCAAATATTCTCTTACGTTTTCCCCTAAAACTTTTGGCTTACCATGCTAATAACATTCATGAATACATAAAACTCAGTAATTTAATTTTTAACTCTTCAAACTTAGGCTCCAAAAGGACTAGAAATATTAAATATTATTCACCATTGTGGCGGTGGATCTTGACATAATGCCTGACATATCAGAGACATTCAAATTTTTTTGAAAGAATGAGTGGTTTCTGTGTTGAAATGAGTATTCTTTTTGCTCTCTTGAAAAAATAAAGTTGTTGCTTTGAATGTGGTTAAACAAGGCCCTAAGATATGAACATTAATTTTTTGGAATGTTTTTCTCTTGAAATTATTGATTTAATAGAATTGTATGGCTCTGCATCTGTCAAAATTGAACAAGTCATACCTGCATTAACAAACAATGCCGAAACTCAGTGACTTGAAATAATGATTTATTTCTTGCTCACTGCTATAGTCTAAATATTTATGTACCCCAAATTGTATATGTTGAAACCTAATCCCCAAAGCAAGAGTATTTGGAGTTGGAGCCTTGGGAGGTATTTAGGTCACGAGGGCGGAGCTTTCATGAATGGCCTTAGTGCCCTTACAAAAGAGGCTCCAGGGTGATTCTTTGCCCCTATTACCAGGTAAAGACACAGTGCAAGAAGCCTTCTTTTACGAGGAAGTGACCTTACCAGACATCAAATCCGCCTGTGCCCTGATTTTGGGGTCCCCAGCTTCCAGAACTGTGAGGATTAGATGTTTGCTCTTTATAAATCTACCAGTTTTTGGTGTGTGTGTGTGTATTTTTTTTTTTTATAGCAACCAGAATGGATTAAGACATATTATATGTGAATACAATGACACGGAGAGTATTCATAGAATGAGGAGGACAGAATGCTGATGGTAGAGTATTGGGGAATAATTATAAAGTAAATAAGAAATTATGTGTATTTAAGTGTAATTACATGATAATCATTTATATCAGTTTCTGCTGCACAGAAATGCGTTTATATACAGTTATGTGAACAAAAGTAAATAATTGGGTGTTTCATAATATTTGCATATCCAACCTATTGCCATTAATGAAATTCTTCTATAAAACTAAGTAATTTATCTTTTGCATTATTTAACTATTTTCTCAAAAGAAGTGACTATTTATTTAAATTTCCAGTGATCATCTAGAATAAACCCATATAAAAGGATATAGTCTTTTTATGTATATGCATTAGTGAAAATGGAAATCTTTCTCACAGGAGGCTTTGATGACAATTTGCAAATTGCTTGCAAGTTACTATATTTATTTCAGGTTTTATGTTTTAGATTAGTGCTAGTCAAATTCTAAGACCTTTTTTATTTTTTGAAATATTTCTTTATTACCAGTTTTTTCCAGATATTTGTGGAATTGTCTTCCTAACTGATACCAGTTTTTTCCAGATATTTGTGGAATTGTCTTTCTAACTGATGTGCTAGTATTCTCTAGATTATTTCTCACAGGTAAAGAGAAAGTCTTACTTTCAGAATTTTATTGTTAATGCTTTTAACTACTGAGAATGCAGATTATAGCATTGTGTTAAATGACAATATGAATCATCTCCTACTATTGCTCAACTTTTTTCTAGTTTAGCCTTGACTTTCTTCTTCTGTAGGCAATATTCTCAAGGCAGGACGAATTCTGCTAATGAGTAGAATAGGCAGATTGATAGATAGCTGATAGAATGTAAGTGATTTCAAATTTCTCCACAAACTTGTCCCAGTGTCTCACATTCCCACATTAGCTATACTTCTAAAAATTAGCTATTTTGGCACTTTTACAAAGTTAACTCATTAAATAAATTTGTTTATTTGGTTTCTCTATGTTATTGGTTTCTCTATGTTATTCCCCTCTTTTCACTTTTCATTTCTCAGAATTTTAAAGAACAGTGTCACATTGTTGAGCTATTTTAAAACTGTAAATAGAAAGGAAAGGAAAAGAGAGGCTTCAGTCACAGGCCAAAAGCTATTAGCACAGCTGAAATCAATCACTGTCTTTCTTGTTCCATAGGAATTACTACTCAAGGGACAGTCAGAAAGGGTCAAGGAAAGCTATTTTTCTTCCCACGATTTGGAAATACATCTTCTTTCCTATGATGAAAGCGATGTGGTGTGTGTGTGTGTGTGTGTGTGTGTGTGTGTGTGTGGTGTGTGTGTGTGTTTATTCCTCATTCTTACGCCTGTGTGTGTGTATATATATAATATATTATAATATTATGTTATATATTATAAATTACATGTATTATAATATATATAATATATATACACACACAGAGAGAATTATATTGTAACCATTTTATTTCATATACATATATATATATATATTCCTCGTTCTTACTCCTCATTTCATTCACTTATTTCAGCATCTTCCAATAATACATCTCTCTAATCAATAAAAAGTAAATGGTGGTAGAAGTCACTCTATTCCATTGAAATTATTGCCACACTGCTTGGGTAAGATTATATGTCTCCTGAATTGAACTGAAGACTTCCTGAGTAGAGTAATTCTATTTTTTAAAAAGCTTTCATAGTACCTGGCACATCAAGGCCTTCAATAAGTCTTATTAGAGTAATGAATTGACATATGAATTGATGAGAGTACTTTAAAACATTATGTAGTTGTTAAAGAGATTTCTGAAAGTCATAGAAAATCTGTTCTTTTGAGTGGTTTTAAAGATTTAAAATTGATTTCCCAATAAACAGATAGTTCAAAATACTCAGATAAATTCACAAGATTGTTGTGAGTAATCAATAAGGTAATAATTAATAAAAATAAACAAGCAACAGAAATAAATAATTTTTAAATAATAATGTTTTAATATAGGTTAACAAAGTATTTATCTGTGAAAGATATTATGTACTCAATAAGTGAACTGCCCTTAAAAAAAAGTGTTTTCCAAGATCTCAACAAATAAACCATGATATGCGAACTATAAAGTACAGGTAATCTGCTGACCAATTCCATCAAGCAAATCACATCCACATCAATCCAAGTAGACTATAAGGGAGGCACCAAAAATCTCACATGGGAATATTAATCACACTTTCTGGGAGGCTTTTGTGTATAAAGGTTAATTTGAGGTCTTCTTTTTTGAAGGGACATCATAGTAGCTTCAGAATTATATGACTAATGAGTTTCTCACTGAATCAATCCACCTTGGATCTGCTATGTTATTTTATTTGCTTTTATTCCTCTGTCCAGTTACTTCTTTAACATGACTATATTTAGTTTTAACTGTCCTCAATTCATCAACTCTGGGGCCCTTAAACACAGTTGAAACTATCTTTGTAAACAAATGCAAAAAGTATTTATGAACATGCTCTTTCGCTTTTCTTCAAAGGCATAAAAAACTCTTATGGTGCAGACTAGTATTAGATCTCTAAGAGAAAAATGCAAAGGAATCACATGAAAGATAGTATTTAGTTAAAAATTCAATTTTGTTTAGGACATCAAAGGATTCCAAAACCTTAAGCTAATTCACCCTCAATCAGTGATTTAGTCATTCTTATATAAATAGTTGTAGACAGATGAGAATAAAAATGATTCTGTTTTTGTTAACATTTGCTTGAAATTTTTGCAGAGAAATCCCAAGTTGTTCATTTATATCCTTTTGAATACTACTTACCATAAATTTTCTTGCATTTTATTCTCTTCTTAGGCAATGGGCATGCAGAGCACAATACTTGGGCATTATTGGACTGATAAGAATCTGTAAAATATTTTCTTTCCTTGATGAAATCTGCAATTTGCCTATAGCCTGATTTCCTTAAGGCTTTTGCCTATTGACTCATCTTTGACAACCAGCCAAAAGGAATTTCAAGATAAACACAAAGTGAAGAGTCGCAGTCAGCTTTTTCTACACTCTTGGGAAAGCCTTTCTGGGTATAAAGTTATTCTTGATTTCATTTAGCTAAAATTCATAGAAAAATGTATGGAACAGGCAATTTGGGGGTTTGGGGTTATAAATTTTTTGAAACCCATTACATCTTCCTAAGGCTGTAATTTCTGTTAGAACCTACCCTTTCTGTGGCCGGGCGCGGTGGCTCAAGCCTGTAATCCCAGCACTTTGGGAGGCCGAGACGGGCGGATCACGAGGTCAGGAGATCGAGACCATCCTGGCTAATACGCTGAAACCCCGTCTCTACTAAAAATACAAAAACTAGCCGGGCGAGGTGGCTGGCGCCTGTAGTCCCAGTTACTTGGGAGGCTGAGGCAGGAGAATGGCGTAAACCCAGGAGGCAGAGCTTGCAGTGAGCTGAGATCTGGCCACTGCACTCCAGTCTGGGCGACAGAGCGAGACTCCGTCTCAAAAAAAAAAAAAAAAGAAGAACCTACCCTTTCTGTACTTCCTTCTCCCTCCCACTGGATTCCAAGAGTCTTCTTTCTTTCTTACTTCTCAAATAACAAACTATGGAAGTCAGGCCACTTACCTGGAAGATCTTTCTGAACAGAAAACATGTTTAATTTTAATTTCAACTTACTTTTTTATACAGGGTCTTGCTCTGTCACCTAGGTTGGAATGCAGTGGCACACTCACAGCTCACTGCAGCCTTGACCTCCTGGGCTCAAGTGATCCTCCCACCTCAGCCTCCCTAGTAGCTGGGACTACAGGGTTACACCACCACGACCAGCTGATTTTTATATTTTTTGTAGAGACGGGGTTACCCAGTCATGTTGCCCAGGATGCTCACGAACTCCTGGGCTCAAGTGATCTACCTGCCTTGGCCTCCCAAAGTGCTGGAATTAAAGCAGCTGACATAGTCTTAAAAAAGATTTAAAATATTTTTTAAACGTTTATCTCCTCCAGAGTCCCTAAGGCATAGGAGATCCTTAAAACATATTTGTTGGCTATCTGATTGCATTCCTAACTAAAGGTCCATATCAGTGAGAAAATAAATGAATGCATGAGCATATTTATTGCTACAGATAATTTCCTACTTTGCCCTCTCATATATTATTGCCTGTGATTTTAAGAAAACAGTCACAGTAATTAGCTATTTGCTTATTCTTCACTGTATTTTAAATTTAAAAAAATTCTTAATAGTATTTTAATTTATAACTTAAAAATACTTGTTAATTTAAATGCCTTAAATTAACGACTAGGTAAAAAAAAAAAGTTACCAAAACACTGGGGATTTGGTCTAGGTCCTGCTGCTCACCACACGGAAAGCCAATCACTGAGACAATGAGTATTGCCAGTGAAGAAGGCTTTAACTGGGTGCTGTGGCTGAGAAGATGGGAGGTCAGTTTCAAATCTGTCTCCCTCACTGACTAAAATTAGAGGTTTATATAGCAGGGAAGACATGAAACCATGTGTGAGAAAATGGAAATTAGAGATGGACAAGGCAGAGAAATTGGTCAACAGGCAGCAGGTGGTGCAGTCATGTTGGGTGAGGAGTCTGGCCTCTCTTTGTCTAGGTGCACAGATCTGGTAAGTTTCAGCTCTGTGATATAATCTGGGAGGCCTGATGGCTGGTTTCCTGAGAAGGTAACTCAGGTAAGACCAATGTAACTCTCAAGTGTTAAGACTGGGAGGATTAATTTCTATGTTTACTCCAAGAAATTATAAACATCATTCTATGGAACAGTTGGTCTAGTTTCAAAACTAGTATGCTTTCATAAATATTTGAAACCAACATTGTTTTCTTTTTCTCTTTTCTTCTCATTTCCTTTGTGCTTTGGAAATATTGTGCTGAAAGAAAACACAATTTGTTTAAGTAAAGGAAATCTTTTTCATAGAGAGTAGAGTACAGTTTCTTATGATTCTTCATCTGCTCCTATAAGACTTTCAAGAAGGAACATCCAGAAATTGTAAGCCTTAAACAATTGAGTAATGCTTTATTTCGCTTTCTGTCTCATAGAAACTCTACAAATTCAGTTAAAAGAAGAAGGAATGAAATAATACGTAATTGATATGGTTTGGCTCTCTGTCCCCACTCAAATCTCATCTTGAGCTCTCATAATCCCCACCTGTTGTGGGAGGGACCCAGTGGGAGATGATTGAATCATGCGGGCAGGTCTTTCCCATGCTCTTCTTGTGATAGTGAATGGGTCATATGAGATCTGATGGGGGTTTTAAAAACAGGAGTTTCTCTGCACAACCTCTCTCTTTGCCTGCTGCCATCCATGTAAGATGTGACTTAGTCCTCCTTGCCTTCCACCATGATTGTGAGGCCTCCCCAGCCATGTGGAACTGTAAGTCTAATAAACCTCTTTCTTTTGTAAATTGCCCAGTCTCAGGTATGTCTTTATCAGCACTGTGAAAATGGACTAATACAGTAAATTGGCACCAGTAGAGTGGGGCATGGCTGAAAAGACGCCCAAAAATGTGGAAGCAAATTTGGAACTGGGTAATAGGCAGTGATTGGAACAGTTCGGAGAGTTCAGAAAAAGAGAGGAAAATGTGGGAAAATTTGGAACTTCCTAGAGACTTGGTGAATGGCTTTGACAAAAATGCTGATAGTGATATGAACAATAAGGTCCAGGCTGAGGTGGTCTCAGATGGAGATGATGAACTTGTTGGCAACTGGAACAAAGGTGACTCATGTTATGTCTTAGCAAAGAAACTGGTGACAATTTGTGCCTGCCCTAGGGATTTGTGGGACTTTCAACTTGAGAGAGATGATTTAGGGAATTTGGTGGAAAAAATTTCTAAGCAGCAATGCATTCAAGAGGTGACTTGGGTGCTGGTAAAGGCAGTAAGTTTCAAAAGGGAAACACAGCATAAAAGTTTGGAGAATTTGCTGCCTGACAATGCAACAGAAAAGAAAATCCCATTTTCTGAGGAGAAATTCAAGTCAGCTGCAAAAATTTGCATGAGTAATGAGGAGCGAAACATTAATCCTTAAGACAATGGGGGAAATGTCTCTGCATTGTGTACAGCCTGGGGACTTGGTGCTCTGCATCCCAGCTGCTCCAGCCATGGCTGAAAGGGGCCAATGTGGAGCTCAGGCTGTGGTTTCAGAGGGTGTAAGCCTCAAGCTTTGGCAACTTCCACGTGGTGTTGAGCCTGCGAGTGCACAGAAGTCAAGAATTGAGATTTGGGAACCTCTGCCTAGATTTCAGAAGAACCAGGAAAATGCCTAAATGCCCAGGTAGAAGTTTACAATAGGGGTGCAGTCCTCATGGAGAATCTCTGCTAAGGCAGTGCAGAAGGGAAAGGTGGAGTGGGAGGCCTCACACAGAGTCCCTACTGGGGCAGTGCCTAGTGGAGCTGTGGGAAGAGGGCCACTATCCTCCTGACCCAAGAATGGTAGACCCACTGACAGCTTGCACCATGGGCCTGGAAAAGCCACAGACATTCAACATCTGCTTGGGAAGGCGTCTGGGAGGGAGGCTGTACCCTGCAAAGCCACAGGGCTGGAACTGTCCAAGGCTTTGAGATCTTACCTCTTGCATTAGCGTGACCTGGATGTGAGACATGGAGTCAAAGGAAATCATTTTGGAGCTTTAAGATTTGACTGCCCTGCTGTATTTCATACTTGCAGGGGGCCTGTAGCTCTTTGTTTTGGTCAATTTCTCCCATCTGGAATGCCTGTATTTACTCAATGCCTGTACCCCTATTGTATCTATCTAGAAAGTAACTAAGCTGCTTTTGATTTTACAGGCTCATAGGCGGAAGGGACTTGCCTTATCTCATATGAAATTTTGGACTGTGGACTTTTGAGTTAACGCTGAAATGAGTTGAGACTTTGGAGGACTGTTGGGAAGGCATGATTGGCTTTGAAACGTGAAGATATGAGATTCGGGAGGGGCCAGAGGTGAAATCATATGGTTTGGCTCTGTGTCCCCACCCAAATCTCATCTTGTAGCTCCCATAATTCCCACGTGTTGTGGGAGGGACCCAATGAGAGGTGATTGAATCATGAGGGTGGATCTTTCCCGTGCTGTTCTTGTGATAGTGTTTGGGTCTCATGAAATCTGATGTTTTTACAAACAGGAGTTTCTCTGCATAGGCTCTCTCTTTGCCTGCTTCCATCCATGTAAGATGTGACTTGGCCCTTCTTGCCTTCGGCAATGATTGTGTGGCCTCCCTAGTCACGTAGAACTGTAAGTCCAAAAAAATCTCTTTCTTTTGTAAATTGCCCAGTCTTATGTATGTCTTTATCAGCAATGTGAAAATGGACTAATACAGTAAATATACTTGTCAGGGTTACACATTTTAAAATATGAAACCTGGAGTATATAATGTTAAGTGAAATAAGCAAGGCACAGAAAGACAAATACGACATAATCTCACTCATATGTAGAATCTGAAAAAGTTGGTGTCATATAAGCAGAGGGTAGAATGGTGTTACCAGGGTCTGCGGCAGTTGAGGAAACGGGTCTGGGAAGATGCTGGTCGAAGGATATAAAAGTACAGTTAGATGGGAGGAATAAGTTCAAGAGCTCTATTGTACAATATAGTGATACTATTATGTATCACAATATGGTGATTAGTAATATATAGAATTCTTGAAAAATGCTAAAAGTAATATATAGAATTCTTAAAAAATGCTAAGAGTAACATATAGAATTCTTGAAAAATGCTAAATGTTCTTACTACAGAAATTATAACTACGTGAATGAATTCGTATATTAATCAGCTGGATTTACTCATTCCACAATGTATATACACCTTGAAACATGTTGTACAGGATAAACACATGTGATTTTATCTGAAAATTTGTAAAAATTGACAAAAGTGATAAAAGAAATAAATAAAATGGAACTATAAGAACTATGCTATAAGGAGAATGAACAAAATGGAAATAAAGATATTGTGAAGTAAAGTATTAAAAATAATGGTATAAATACCTGAGAAAAGCCTGGAAGTTTATGAAATATGCAGAAAAACAGAAGCTTGAAATTTTATGCCTAGGAGATAGAGATTATGTAAAAGTACATATAAACGTTTTTATATCATGGATTGAAAATCTGGATTTTTTCTCAAATAAATCATTAAATTTAGGGCCAAGACAAAATTAGAATCCATGTTTTCCTACTTCACGTCTAGTGGAAGATCACTTTAAAAGGATCTTTAAGGCCATTAACATAAGCTCTTTGATCACAAAGATTTTGCCACCTTCATTGTGGTATCTCTAGAGTCTAGAACTAGACCTGACCCCTGTATTGGGCACTCAGCTAATGTTAGTGAGATACATGAATGGGCACTAAATACATTGATTCATTAAGACCTAATTTTTGAAGGGTTTGTGATAAAGCTCACAGGTTAAATAATTAAGGTCCAGGGTATGAAAGCCCTATAATATGTGATGTTATTTTCTTTAAATACTTGTAAAATTTTAGTAACTAGCTTGAAACATGTTAGCTACTGATATTTTAATGTTTGAAATATGAAAATGACAGTGTCTTGTTTCAATTTAAAAATCACTGATATAACTTTAACAACAAATAATCCTAAGAATGTGAAGACAATAATAATGCTGTATCATTTTAGGAAAATAATCTATAAGCCATATTATTGATCTCTGATAATGATCAAAGGGGTCATTTTATTTGATTAGGCTGGGTAGTTTAGCATACGAATCATCCTGAGAGCTTGTTAAAATAGAGATTTCTGAATCCCTACCAATTGAGATTCTGGCCTAGAAAATCAAGTGTAATTCCTTGGCCTGGCATTCAGGCCTCTTGTATCAGGTCTTGGCTTTCCTATCCAGCACCATCTCCTCACCAGCCTGTTCTGTCCCCTTCTCTCCCAATCATACATTTTTGCATTCTTAAGTCTCCTAATTCTATCTGAAATGCCATGCCAGTTTGTCAAATTAATAGACATATAAGCCCTTTCTTCATAAATTTATTATTTTATTTATTATCCATCTCCCCCACTAGCTAGTAAAACCCTCTGTGGCAGTACCATTGCACTTGCATTTACCAAGACCCTGGTACCTTTTCCTGCTAAATAGAATGTGACCAATAATTATTTGTAATATGCATAATTGAATGACATTTGTCCACTTTGTTTAGTATAAAACCAAATAATACAAACATGAAACAGAAATACATATTCTATGCAGAGGAACTGCAGAGAGTATATTTGTTCTACAAGGATGAGTGGTAGTTTTAGGAGAGTTGTTATTGAATTAGTGACAAGTCAGGTTTGAGTTTATGACTGAAGGCTAGGGATTTGGTCCAGAAACAATTACTCACTAAGGTTCTTAGTTTTAGCTTTATTTCATTCTTATTCTCAAACTGGTAAATGTCATAAATATTTTTTTCATTAGCTTCCCAACTATTAATGTTTGTTACTATTTACCCCTTATCATTGTACAAAACCTCATTTTCATTTTCTTAAGTGGTAATTCTCTCTGTTCACTTGTTTCTTTAACACAACTAGTTCACTGTGATGAGTCTTCTTCTCTTTCATAATGGACTCCTATTCGTTGTCCATAATTATCCTGGAATCTGTGCGCAGTATAAGAGGGAGTTGTCTTTTGGAAGCATCCCAGAACCTCTGACTTGCGATTTATAACATTTACTTAGTGACACAAAAGGAAACAAACAAAAGGACATTTTTGAATAACCCCAGAAACTTTCCCCATTAACATCTAATTTTAGATTATATCAGTTCCTTCTATTGGAGGTCTTGGAGGCTGCCAGTCCACGTAGTGTTTTCATATTTATAGGACAAGGCAATGAGAACATATGGGACCAAAGTGCTGTTTTTTGTATTCTCCATTTTAACCTTTCCCTTTGAAATTTAATCAACATGAAAGGAAATAAACACTTTTTGTCTTCCTTGTACAGTGGGAGTGATATCCTCCTCCATTTCCCCAGTGATCGTCAGATTCCAGATACCTGCCTTTAATGGCAACATTTAAATCATGCTGACTCCTACGAGCAACTTGGCAAATATTTTTACCAAGCACAGGACAACTGATATAGCCAAATGGCTAAATACTTCTCTAAGGCTAATCATCGGATTCACAATTCAACTTTGGAGTAAAACAGCTGTGTCAAAAAAAAAAAAGAACTGTTTGACATTTCACCTGCAATGTAACCCAGAAGAAAAAATTAATTACAAACAGAAGACTGAAATTCGTGGAGCATTGTTTAGATATCAAAATCTGGGATTTGCATTTCAGAATATTTTCTGAACAATTACAAGGATGTTAAGTTGGAAAGGGAAGTTGACAGAGAATTGTAAGGAGCCCGCTAATTTTTCTGAGCCGTTTCTCCTGCTTCCTGGGAGAAAAAGAAAGAACGACTTCTGAAAATCTATGTATCTCAAAAAGTTGACTCATTTCTTTGATTTGTTAAAAAAAAAAAAAAAAGCAAAAATCATTAAATATCTATTGCTCCATTCTGATTATGTGTGAAATGGTATTGTCTAGATATTTACTCCCTATAGTGTTTACACTTAATGGTTCTACATTTTATTGACATTAAAATTAAAAATTCATTCTTTAATCTTAGAGGGGAAAAACTATGCTAAATGTAAGAGAAGGAAGTTTTACCTTTCTATGATTCTATTCTTTTAGTGAGTAATCTCTTTCGAGTCTCTCTTTGTTTTTTTTCTTTTTTTTTCCAAGGAAGACTTGATCAATTTACATCAATTCCTAGTTCAATAAGTCTTAAGGCAGATACAATTATTGTTTTCCTCAATTATTTGTTGAGATATTTTCATTCTATCCAAATGTTTTGTCACTGGTCACATTCTCTTTCCAAATAATTTCAGCAATTAGATTATTGCATCATTTAAGAAACTTTTCTTCCCTATATAGTGTAAAATACATAGACATTATTTTAAGTAGCAATTGTTCTTATTTATTGAGACCACTTGTGTATAAGTTACTATGCTAAGAACTTTGGATACGCTATCCTCAACTTAGAGTTTTCTCATGTAGAAAGGGGATAATAGAGGTATTTTCCTCATTATTTTGTTGTGTGAAATAAAGAAAGCATTTTGAACGGTACTGACTATGTAGTAATTTCTATGCATTAAATATTACTTAAAATTATACATCAATATATTACTTAATAGAGTTGTCCTATGAGGTAGGTAATTCTTAACATTTAAATACTGAGGAAATTGAAGCTAAGCAGTTTAAGTAACTTGCTCAATTTTACGAAGTAAGTAGAGGAGCCAAAATTAGAAATCATGTCTCTCTAACTCCAAAGTCCAAGTTTGTGATCTGTGTCTCCTTTTGCTTTAATATTCTCCACCCCACATACCATCTCCCAGCATATGTGCAACGTGAATGTGAGGAAGACACTACATCTTCACACATGAAGCACTTGTCTGGAGCACATCCCATCCATACATGGGATGTTTCATTCCATTTTGTGATTAGTGGATGCCACTCCTCTTTTCAAGTCTCACTTCTGTTTCAGGTTTGTTGCTTTCTGACTCTCCTGCTCCATTCTCCTTCCTATTGTGTCTTTCATCTGCAAGCTTAGAGGAAGAAGGATACTCTTTTAAAGTAAAGCCATTCAGTCTCTCATAGTGAAAAACAGAAAGTTTTCCCTCTACAACTTTATAGGCATAGTCATAGGCATAGCACAGTGCTTGCTTCATGTAGTCTCAAAACCCCTTCTTAATTTAGTTTGCAATTTTAAGAGAGGTTAGGAATACCTCAAATGGCTCTTAAAAGATTTATATCTTTTTAAGACTTTCTTAACCTACTGTGTAAATTTATATTGAAGAAATGAAACACTAAAGCATTTTTAGTGAATCTGGTGCTCAGAATCAAGCAACACATGATTACTATTGAGGAGAAAGGCCTCATTCCTCCCCAGGACAGCTGACAGAAAAGTATTTCATTTCACTGCTTGATGCATCATATGAACTTTGTAAAAGTAAAACCAGCCAGAGAGGTGTAATTTGTAGGCAAAACCCCACAAATCAGGGAGAGATTTTTTAAAACCCCATTTGAGTATTAATTTTCATCTTCGAGGGTATAGAAATATTTGCTATCTAGGTCAAGAGAACTTTCTGCATCTTTAACGAACAGCTGAACAATTGTAAACATGTAATTACTGGGACAAAAATCAAGAGGAAAAGTCATTCTGCTACTTCCTGCCTTTCAATTAGGAATATAGAAAGACCTTCTGTTTCTCTTCCTGTTCTCTTAGAATTAGCCTTCATCCCACTGGCCCAGAGATAACCTTTCCTGATAATAAGTTTTTCCAGCAAGAATAATTCAATAACAATTTCTCATATAAGGACTGAGTTGCTATGGAAATGGGGGCTACTGGTATTGATATTTCTCAAAATACTACTCTAAAATGCTGACTTTCAATTGTTTAATGCTTTAAATATGCTAAATAATCTATCAGGACATATAACTTATATTCATAATGTATAAGACATCCAGAAATCAATATGGTTCCATAATATAGTAAGAGATCTGTTTTTCTGCTGTCACCAACTCTGGGTCACAAATCCTTGAATAATTTAGTCAGGTCAAGCTGATAGTATGGCTAACTTGGGACTAATTCAAGGAGTCAACTAGTTCTTCAGGGTGACTGAACACTTAGTTTGAAATAAGCATTTTGTAGAACTTAAGAATAGTTTTCATGCAAACAAAAGTACAAAAATAAAGTTCTAATTCAGCTTTCAATACTTCTTCCATGGTGACTTTTATTTATGAGACCAAATGTATTCTTATATAACTTAGTAATTTATCTAAACACTGTTTTTCCTATCCATCCATGTCTCTTCTGTTCAGTCAATTTCCACATCTCCAATAAAAACTTTTCATTTTGCTCAATTCACTAAATTTTATGACCTTCAATTCTCTGCATGTGACTCAGAGTCCTATGACATGCACATGTTGAAACATGTGATCTATGTGGCTTTGGAGTTTGAGGATATATAAATGTTGATTCCACTTGGCTGAAAACTCATATTCAAATCTCAATAGATACTTTTTGGATAACAAAGTATTCTGCTAGGGAATAATGCTAACTGCCAAATTTTTTTCAATTCTCTAGAAAATTATCAAAAATTTATTAAAAATTTTTATTTTTCTTTCCATTTTTTTCACTTGTTTCTCATGTTGAAAAATATTTTCTAATAGTATTATGTTTTTGCTTTTGCTGTTGACTGATTTTGTTGTTGTTGTTGTTTGTTTGCTTTTTGAGACAGAGTCTTGTTCTGTCGCCAGGCTGGAGTGCAGTGGTGCAATCTTGGCTCACTGCAACCTTCGCCTCCTGGGTTCAAGTGATTCTCCCACCTCAGCCTCCCTAGTAGCTGGGACTACAGGCGCCTGCCACCATACCTGGCTAATTTTTTGTATTTTTAGTAGAGATGGGGTTTCACCACGTTGGCCAGGATGGTCTCGATCTCTTGACCTCATGATCCACCTGCCTCGGCCTCCCAAAGTGCTGGGATTACACGCATGAGCCACCACGCCTGGCCTGTTTACTAATGTTTTTATTTAGCTTCACTAATTCTTTTTTTTCTTTTCATTAGTTTATTTTATTTCTATTTTAATAGCTTTAGGGGTGTGTACCTGTTTTGTACTAGTACCATGCTGTTTTGGTTACTGTAGACCTGTAGTATAGTTTGAAGTTGGGTAGCATGATGCCTCCAACTTTGTTCTTTTTGCTTAGGATTGCTTTGGCTATTCAGGCTTTTTATTCTCCATGTGAATGTTAAAATAGCTTTTTCTAGTTCTGTGGAGAATGCCAATGGTAGTTCATTAGGCGTAGAGATCTTTCACCTCCCTAGTTTTTCTAGCTATTTTATTTTGTTTTTCTGTGTGTGTGGCAGTTGTGACTGGAGTTCATTCTTGATATGCCTGTCAGCTTGACTGTTTTTGGTGTATAGAAATGCTAATGATTTTTGCACATTGATTTTGTATCCTGAGATATTGCTGAAGTTGCTTATCAGCTTAAGAAGCTTTTGGGCTGAGACTATGGGCTTTTCTAGATATAGGATCATGTCATCTGCAAACAGTGATAGTTTGACTTCCTCTCTTCCTATTTGGATGTCTTTTTTCTGTTGCCTGATTGCCCTGGCCAGAACTTCCAACACTATGCTGAATAGGAGTGGTGAGAGAGGACATCCTTGTCTTGTAACAGTTTTCAAGGGGATTGCTTCCAGTTTTTGCCCCTTCAGTATAATGTTGGCTGTGGACTTGTCATATATTGCTCTTATTATTTTGAGGTATGTTCCTTTAATACCAAGTTTATTGAGAGTTTTTAACATGAATAGCTGTTGACTTTTATCAAAAGCCTTTTCCACATCTATTGAGAGAATCAGGTGGTTTTTGTCTTCAGTTCTGTTTCTGTGATGAATCACATTTATTGATTTGTGTATGTTGAATCAACCTTGCATCCCAGGGATAAAGCCTACTTGATTGTAGTAGATAAGCTTTTTGATGTGCAGCTGGATTCAGTTTGAAGCATTTTGTTGAGGATTTTTACAATGATGTTCATCAAGGATATTAGCCTAAAGTTTTCTTTCTTTGTTGTATCTCTGCCAGCTCTTGGTTTCAGGATGATGCTGGCATCACAGAATGAGTTAGGGAGAAGTCCTTCCTCCTCAATTTTTTGGAATAGTTTCAGTAAAACTGGTGTCATCTCTTCTTTGCACATCTGAATTTATCAGCTGTGAATCTGTCTGTTCCTCAGCTTTTTTTGGTTGGTAGGTTATTTATTCATAGTACTTTATTGTTCTGTTCAAGGATTCAGTTTCTTCCTGGTTCCATCTTAGAAGGATGGATATATCCAGGAATTTATCTATTTCTTCTAAATTTTCTAGTTTATATGCATAGAGGTGTTCATAATATTCTCTGATGGCTGTTTGTATTTCCATGGGGTGAGTGGTAATATCCCCCTTGTTGTTTCTGATTGTGCTTATTTGAATCTTCTCTATTTTCTTCTTTTGTTAGTCTAGTTAGCAGTCTATTTTATTAATTTTTGCACCAGAAAAGCAGCCCCTGGATTCATTGATCTATTGAATGGTGTTTTTTGTGTCTCTATCTTCTTCAATTTAACTCTGATTTTGGTTATTTTTTGTCTCCTGCTAGCTTTGGGATTTGTTTGTTCATGGTTCTCTAGTTCTTTTAGTTGTGATATTAGATTGTTAACTTGAGATCTTTCTAACTTTTTGATGTGGGCATTTAGTGCTATAAATTTCCCTCTTAACATTGCCTTAGCTGTGTCCCAGAGATTCTGGTATGTTGTATCTTTGTTCTCATTTGTTTCAAAGAGCTTCTTGATTTCTGTCTTTATTTCATTGTTTACCTAAGAGTCATTCAGAATTAACTGGGTGTGGTGGCACACGCCTGTAATCCCAGCTACTCAGGAGGATGAGTCAGGAGAATTACTTGAATCTAGGAGGTGAAGGTTACAGTGAGCTGAGATTGCACCACTGCACTCCAGCCTGGGGAACAGAGCAAGTCTCTGTCTCAAACAAACAAACAAAAACAAAAGTCTTTCAGAAACAGGTCATTTAATTTTCATGTAATTGTATGGTTTTGAGTGAATTTCTTAGTCTTGGTTTCTAATTTGATTGTGTTGTCCAAGAGACTGTTTGTTATGATTTCAGTTCTTTTACATCTGTTGAGAAGTGTTTTATTCTGACAATGTGATTGATTTTAAAGTATGTGCCACTGGCAATGAGAAGAATGTATATTCTGCTGTTTTGGGGTGGTGAGTTCTGTGTGTCCATAGATCCATTTGATCCGGAGCTGAGTTCAGGTCCTGAATATCTTTGTTAATTTTCTCTCCCATTGAAATATCTAATATTGTCAATGGGGTGTTAAAATCTCCCACTATTATTAGATGGAAGTTTAAGTCTTTTTGATGGTCTTGAAGAATTTGCTTTGTGTATCTATGTGCTCCTGTGTGGGAGCATATATATTTAGGATAGTTAGATTTTCTTGTTGAATTGAACCCTTTACCATTACATAATGTCCTTGTCTTTTTTTTATTTTATTTATTTTAATTTTTTTTTAGCTTTTTTGGTTTAAAGTCTGTTTTGTCAGAAACTAGGGTTGCAACCCTGCTTTTTTCTGTTTTTCATTTGCTTGGTAGATTTTTCTCCATCCTTTTATTTTGAACCTATGTGTGTCATTGCATGTGAGATGGTTCTCTTGAAGACAGCATACCAATGGGTCTTGGTTCTTTATTCAACTTGCCACTTTGTGTCTTTTAATTGGGACATTTAGCCCATTTACATTTAAGGTTATTATTGATATGTATAGATTTGAACCTGTCATAATGATATTAGCTGGTTATTTTTCAGACTTGTTTATGTGGTTGCTTTATAGTGTCACTGGTCTTTGTACTTCAATGTGTTTTTATAGTGGCCGGTAAAGGTCTTTCCTTTCTATATTTAGTGCTTCCTTCAGGAGCTCTTGCAAGGCAGGCCTGTTGATGAATTCCCTCAGCATTTGCTTGCCCGGAAAGGATCTTATTTCTTCTTCACTTATGAAGCTTAGCTTGGCCACATATGAAATTCTGGATTGGGATTTCTTTTCTTTAAGAATGTTGAATATTAACCCCCAATCTCTTCTGGCTTGTAGAGTTCCAACTGAGAGGTCAGCTGTTAGTCTGACAGGCCTACCTTTGTAGGCAACCTGACCTTTCTCTCTAGCTGCCTTTTAACATTTTTTCTTTCATTTTGATCTTGGAGAATCTGATGATTATGTGTCTTGGGGATAATCTTCTCATGAAGTATCTTACTGGGGATCTCTCCATTTCCTGAATTTGAATGTTGGTCTTTCTAGCTATGTTGGGGAAGATCTCATGGGTGATATCCTAAAATATGTTTTTCAAGTTGGTTCTATTCTCCCCATCTCTCTTAGGTACACCAGTCAGTCATAGACTCAACCTCATTACATGATCCCATATGTCTTGGAGGTTTTGTTCATTTTTTTTCACTCTTTTTCCCCGTTTTTTTCTGCGTGTCTTATTTCAGAAGGACAGTCTTCAAGCTCTGAGATTCTTTCCTCTGTTTGTTCTATTCTGCTATTAATACTTGTGAATGTGTTATGAAATTCTTGTAGTGTGTTTAGTGTGTTTTTTCTGCTCTATCAGACTGGTTATTTTCTTCTCTATACTGGCTATTTGTCTGCCAGCTCCTGCAATGTTGTATTATATCTTTTACTTCCTTGCACTGGGTTATAGTGTACTTCTGTAGCTCAGTGAACTTTGTTCCTATCCATGTTCTGAATTCTACTTCTGTCATTTCAGCCATCTCAGCCTCAGCCCAATTTTGAACCCTTACTGGGAAGGTGATACAGTCATTTGGAGGAAAGAAGGCACTCTAGCTTTATTAGTTTTCAGCATTCTTGTGCTGATTATTTCTCATCTCTGTGGGCTTATCTACCTTCAAACTTTGAGGTTGCTGACCTTTGGATGTTTTTTTTTTTTCTTTTATCTTATCTGATGACCTTGAGGGTTTGATTGTGATATAAGGTGGATTCAGCTAACTGGCTTTGTTTCTGGAGGATTTTAGGGAGTGAACTTTCAGTTCCCAGCTGCCGGACTGCATGCTGTAATTCTGGGGGCTTGTATTGAGCCCTGACTTTGTTTTCTGGCTCCTTGAGAACTTCAAACCTCATGCTGGGAGGACCAAGGTGCAGCAGCTACAACCAAGTACTAGTGGGTGTAGGGGTGCCTGCCTCCCTGTGGGCATTCACCACAGTGGTAGATGCAAGGCAGTTAGAGGGGGAGCAGGTGGTGCCCCTGACGGAGACTGTGTGTGCTGTTGCACAGGATGTGGTGTTGGTTTGGGATGAGGTGCTGGCCACCTGTGTGGGAGTATCCCCTGTTCTCTATGCACCATTGGCACAAAAGCAGGGTGCTGGCAGGGATGGGGCTTGCTGGCTCTATGCTCATCATTCCCCATTTGCAATGGTGGTCCACAGGGGTCAGAGGAAATATTGCATTTACACGTACTGGTGGGACAATTAAAGCAAAACCCACCTGTGCAAACTTGTGCCAGCAAAGTGATGTGGGGAAATGCCATAGGCACAGGGGAAGCTGCAGTATGGGAAGAAAATGTGAGGGCTGGTGCGTGGCCTTAGGGGTTGTGTTACTGGAACTCTTTACTGGTCAGACATGGTCCACTGGCACAGAAGCTATGGTATGGGCCCCCAGGCCACCCAAGACTTCCTTGTAAACAGGTGTGGCCAGGCTGGGGCACCAAGAGAGGCCAGCAGACTAAGGAGTTCTCAGGTCAGACCAGCCCTATCTGATGTGCAAGACTTCCCTGCAGAGACCAGGTTTGTTAACTCCCCAAGGGCTAATGTCTTTTATTGAGCAAGTCGAGCCTAGGGGGATGGCTGTTCCTGGCCACTTCCCAACTACAGACTCTCCTGCACCAAACCCTCTGGGCACAACATGAGCTGGCTTGCTGATCCATCACTTTACTTGTCTCCTGGGGGCTCAACCCCAGAAAGATGTGGGTTAGTAATCGCTCAGTGTAATCAGCCCTGGGTTGTGCTGTGGGCCCAAGCCAGGGGTTCCCTGTCTGGTGACAAGAATTGTGGGTATGTGGGACCCTACTGTGGGAGATGGACTTGCCACATCTCCTTGGTTTGACTGCAGCCTGTTGGAGGGGTAGACAAGGTACTTAGGGTCTTTGCTCCTTTATTAGTCCAAGGGTAGCAAGAATGTTTCCACTGCAGAGGCAGTGGCAGAGAGGCTTTCACTTGCCCCTAAAGGCCCTGTCTGGGGAGTTGCTGAGTTGCTACTGGCTAGATCACTCTGGCAGGAAGTGGCTAGAGGCCCAGACCTGGAGGACCTGCCTGGTGAGGAGACAGGGGAACAGGTATTCATGTAACAGTCTGGCCACTTCTCCTTAGGGCTGCTGTGTTATGCTGGGGGTCTACTCCAGTCCCTAGTCACCTCAGATTTTCTAGTACCTGGAGATATTACCAGTGAAGGCTGTGAAACAGGAAAGATGGCAGCCTGCCCCTCCCTCTGGGAGCTCTGTCCCAGGAAGGTATGGGCCTGTTGTCAGGCCAAACACACTGTAGGAGGTAGCTGGAGACCCGGGTTGGGAGGTCTCACCCATCAGGAGAAATGGGATCAGGGACCCACATTAAAAGGTAGCCTGGCCATGTTTTTGTAAAGCAGCTGAGTTGTGCTTAGGGTCCTCTTCAGTCCCAAGTCACCTCAGATACTCTGAAGCCTAAAAACTGGAATGGCTAATTCACCCAAACAGCAAAGATAGAGGTCCACCCTTCTCCCTGGGAGCTCTGTCCCAGGGGAGGCCTGAAACCTCTGTAAGCTGGAGAAGACTGGTGGGGATAGCTGGAGACCCATTAGGTGGGTGCACCCAGTGATGAGGAATGGGACTGAGGCCTGCTTTAGAAAGCAGTCTGGCCACATTTTTGTAGGACAGCTGTGCTGTGCTGGGGTACCACTTGCAACCCTGGTCAGCTTGGGCTCTCCAAAGCCTGAAGGCTGGAAAGGCTACGTTGCCCAAATAGCAAAGATGGTGGCCTGCCCCTCCCTCTGGGAGCTCTGTCCCAGGGAGTTTTTCTGTGGGCCAGAGAACACTGGTGGGGGTGGCTGGAGGCCCTGGTTGGGAGGTCCCACCTAGTGAGGAGTAACGGGATTGGAGACCCACTTAAAGAAGCAGTCTGACCATGTTTTGGTAGAGCAGCTGTGCTGCGCTGGGGAAATCCCTTTTGTCCTCAGTTGGTTTGGACTGTCCAAAGCCCAAAGGCCATAATGGCTAAGTCACCCAAACAGCAGAGATGGTGGCCTGCCCCTGTCCCTGGGAGATCAGTTCCAGGGAAGCACAAACGTGTTACCAGTGGCTGGCTGGAATTCCAAGCCAGCGTGTTACATATCGTGGAAGCAGAACCTGCAAACCATCACTACTCAGCCCCTTGGATTCAGCCTCTTTCCTAGGGGTATGTATAGGGGTCTAACCACCCACTTTGCCAAAGTTGCAGTTAATCCAGAAAGCCAGATTATCTAAAGCTCCCAGGTCCCCATGTATGCATGAGTGGCTCCTTTGCTGAGACAGATAGCTCTGTGTGTCAAACTGAAGCCCCTGGTGGGCTGGGTTCATGAGGGGCCCTCCTGACCTGAGGGTTGCAAAGATCCATGGGAGAAGCGTAAGTTTCCAGGGTTGCACATTCATTTACTGCTTCTCAGGGAAGGGGAGCTTCTCTTTGGCTCCCTGGCTGGGCCTTCACCCAGCCTTACCTTTCTCCATTCTCCTTGGGCTGAATTGTTTCCTTGATTAGTTCCAATGTGAGTACCTGGATGTTTCAGTTGAAGGTGTTGTATCTACTTACCTCTTCCATTCCTCTCCATGACAGCCACACACATGAACTACTTCTAGTCAGCCTTCTTGGCCACTCTCCCCCAACCGCACTATTATTATGTTGCTATCTATCTCTTTTCTTAGGTCTAGAGAATTTTCAAGAAATCACCTAGTTAACATAAACTCAGATGTGGTTAAAAAGGGATTGTTATGAATAATAGAAAATGCTCCTTTACCGTTATTGCTCTTATCACTTAGGAAATTCTAAGTGTTTTAGAAACTCTGTGCCAGAAATGGGACAAAGACCAAATGTATATATTTTTTTTATTATAAATCACAATATCACTGTGTCTAATTAGGCTTAGAATATTTGTGCTTTATACTTACCTGGTCCAATTTGCATAATGTTATATTCTCTTTCATTGTAGAAACAGAGTGACATTCTGCAGAATGTAAAGATGATTATGCATCCTGTGTACTGTATTATGAAAGAGACAGAGAGCAAGCAATTTAACATAGCCTGGTCCATGACCATGAGTGGTTACTGCTGCCCTTCCCATGTAAGAGCATAATGATTTTTTTATTGTCTTTATTGATGGGGATGGCCATATATATATATAAATATATGCCAGATCAATAGATATACACTAAGTACTATATGTTGTGTTGATGTGTTCAAATAAAAACAACACATTCACATTGCAGCTGCAATGGAGGCCACTTGGTTTAGTCTATGGTAGACCATTACCAACCATAGCGTTTTTGCAAAAGCCATTCAAATGAATTTAATGGGAATGTCATGATAACCATCACACATAAATTATTGAGAAAGGTACTAATCCCTGCAATTCTACTCAGAATATGGTTTTGTTTCTGAAGTCTCAGAAGTGAGAAATTCTATGGGCATTCTCTTGTTTTTTCTTACCCTATGCTAACGACTCTTATTCCATAGGCAAAGAAACCAATATAAAAGTTTCGTCAGTTGCAAAATGTATCCACCCCCATTTAGCACTTAGAGATCCAGGAAACAACCACAGAGCGTTTTGGACTTGGGCTCTAGAGTCTTTTTATCACCTGGATCTACTTCAACCCACATCCTAACTGGGGAGTCATCCTTCCTTTTATGTCTCCAGGGTATCAGTGTCAAATTATATCTTGAGGCCCTAAAAAGGTCTAGGTATTTCCCCCACCTTTTGTACAACTATTCTGGTGAATGGCTTGTGGTCCCCTTGGGGAAAGATTGGTGGAGTATTTTATTGTACGTGCTTGCTGCAGCATTGCAGGCTCTCCCTTAAACACAGCCACCTCAGAAAAATATGTCACCATGTTCAGCCCCCACACCCAGGAGGAAAGGAATTAAGATCCACCTCTTGAAGGTAGAAGTATCAAAAACTTGGTAGGCAAACTTTAAACAAACAAAATGTCTGATTTTAGTTGTTTCAGAAAATATCCCAAAGGTACTCTTTAATATATATATACTCTCTATTATCCTATTTGTTGTTTTATTTCTCCTAGAATTTATGGGAATAGCACAAATAAAGTAAACTCCTGACTTTTTTCTTTTTGGCTGGATAATACACTTTTTGTATGTTTGGAATAGATATTATTTCCAGCAGGATCACCAGATTATTTCAGGTGGAAATAATCTATTTTAAAGTTAGGTACTCCAATAATCAGATCAATGTTTTAAAATTCTAGTTGTGAGGGTGTTTTTGTTATTGTTCATTTTATTTTTGTTAATCTCTCTGCAGCACACTTAGCCTACTAAACAGAGTCCCCAAGTAATGACCCAGCCATCTATATATATATATTTTAAAACTTCATACTTAATTTTTGCTGTACTTGGTTGAAAACTGTTGGAGTTTATTAATTTTCGCTTTGTTTTAAACTATCACTTTCAAAGTGTTGTTTTGGTTATATTTTCCTGGTTCACTAAAACATGTGAAATATACATGGAGATGATGGCTTAGGGGCAATGTAAGTAATACTAATTTCAATTTAAGTGATTATTGTTTGCATTACATAATTATCATCTCTGGGACTTTGTGGCCTTCACACAGTGAGGTCATCAATTCCTGGTGTTGATTGCTTTACATAATGAACTTTTTTTTCTGTATTTTGTTCTTAGAATCTAAGTGTGTAGGGGAAAGGAGATAAATGTTACTGAGGGTCTGAACTGTATATACTCTCTGTAATTTTAAGTTACGGCTTTTTAGGCCTTAGCTTTTCATCCTATGAACACTTTTAAATATTACCCAGTGTAGTTATAGAAATATTTGAAGCTTAAAAATATGAGTCTGTTGATTTGTGGAGAACCATTTTGTATGTCTGTAAAAGTTTTTGTAAAATTTTTGAAATTAATCTTTATGAACTTAGAGTAGAAACTATGAAAAAGAGAGAAAACTTTTCATTTATTCTACATTAGGCCAATCTGACTACATTAATATTACTCAGTATTATTCAATGCTTGTAATATCCTGGGTTTTTTTTTATTATATTTGTTTAAGTCTAAGGAATATTTGCAAATGTTTAAAAAATAAGATAGCATAAATTAATTAATTAATTTTAAAAAATAGCATAGACCCTTTAAACCAAAGGTGCAAACTATGTCTTATTTCTGCCTGCTCCTACTCCCATCTCCCATAGCCTCCTTTAACTATTCCTAGTTTCATTTATTATTGTAGTTACCCTCACAATTATATGTACAGGTAGAATAATGTGATAGCTAATAGTGTGGAATCTGGAACTAAACTATTGGATTCAAATCCTGGCTTCCCCATTTATTAGCTTGACAACTCTGAGCATAACTTCTGGTGTCTCCATTTTGTCATCAAAAAATAGAGATGAAAGTATCAATCTTAAAAGTTCTAGTACTTTAAAATATTTTAGAATAGTATTTGACATGTAAAATAGGTATTAGCTAGTCTTATTACCTCCAGATTTCTAAATACTATAGTTATATCACTATTTTTTGAATTATATATTTAGAATATTTTCTACTGATAAATGAAGATTTAACTCACATAACCCAGTTTGTCTGGCTCCTCCCTGCAGTTATTTCTGTGTATATTCAGGGCATGATTCCCCAGGTTCTCCTCTAGTTTTCTGTCATTTCCTATCCCTTTACCGCTTTCCAGAAGTGTGTTGAAACCTTCCGTAAACTGAAGGTTCTTCTTTTGTTCATTTTGTTAGCTTTTAAATAATATGAAATATTGGTAGATTATCCAGTATCTTGAGTTTACAAGCCATACTTTCTTTTTTAAAAGAAATCAAGAGTAAGATAGAAGGGTAAATGATGTGCTTTAATTTTTTTATTGATATATAATATTCACACATTTTTATGCATTTGTATAATTTTTTTACATGCATAGAATTTGTAATGATCAAGTTAGGGTATTTAGGGTATCTATTTTCTAGAACATTTATCATTTCTATATGTTGGGAACATTTCAAGTTCTCTCTTCTAGTCATTTCAAAATTGTTCGAATCGTTGTTAACTATAGTCATCCTACTCTGCTATGGAATATTAGAACGTATTTTTTCTATCTAACTGTATTTTTGTACCCATTAACCAACCCTTCTTCATCCCATCTCCTCCAAAGCCCTTCCCAGCTTCTGGTAATTATTATTCTACTCTCTACTATTGTGAGGTCAATATTTTTAGCTTTGACATATGAGTGAAAACATGCAATATTTGTCTTTCTCTGCTTGGCTTATTTCACTTAACGTAAAAATCTCCAGTTCTATCCATGTTGCTGCAAATGACAGGATTTTATTCTTTTTTATGACTGATTAGCATTCCATTATGAATCTATATCATATTTCCTTTATCCGTTCATCTATGGATGGACATTTAGGTTGATTCCATATCTTTGCTACTGTGAATAGTGCTGTAATAAACAGAGGGAATGCAAGTATTTCTTTGATCTACTAATTACCTTTCCTTTGGATAAATACCCAGTAGTGGGATTGCTAGATCATATGGTAGTTCTATTTTTTCGTTTCGTGAGAAATATCTACACCTGTATCCATAATAGGGAACTAATTTACATTCCTACCAACAGTGTACAAGAGTTCCCTTTTCACTGCACCCTCTTCAGTATGTTATTTTTTGTCCTTTTAAGAATAGCCATTCTAACTAGGGTAAGATAATAGTTCATTGTGGTTTTGACCTGCATTTCCTTGATGATTAGTAATGTTGAGAATTTTTTCATATTCATGTTGTCCACTTGTATGATTTTTTATAAATGTCTATTCATGTTTTTTCTCAATTTTTAAGGAGATTATTTTTTTTTTGCGTTGAGTTCTTTGAGTTTCTTGTATATTGTTTCTTTTGCTTGTTTGTTTGTTTTTGAGATGGAGTTTTACTCTTGTTACCCAGGCTGGAGTCTAATGGCGCAATCCTGGCTCACTGTAACCTCTGCCTCCTGGGTTCAAGAGATACTCCTGCCTAAACCTCAGCTGGGATTACAGGTGCCCACCACCATGTCTGGCTAAATTTTGTATTTTTACTAGAGATGAGATTTCACCATGTTGGCCAGGCTGGTCTCAAACTCCTGAACTCAGGTGATCCACCCTCCTTGGCCTCCCAAAGTGCTGTGATTATAGACATGAGCCACCACTCCCGGCCAGTTTCTTGTTTATCCTGGATGTGAGTCCCTTGTTATATGAATAGTTTGCAAATATTTTATTCCATTCAACTGTTGTCTCTTTATTCTGTTGATTGTTTTCTTCGTCATGCAGAAGCTTTTAGTTTAATATAGTCCCATTTGTCTATTTTTGTTTTTGTTATTTGTGCTTTTGAAATCTTAGCCATAAGATCTGCCGAGATCAATGTTGGGTAGTGTGTTTTCCATCTTTTCTTCTGGTAGTTTTATAGTTTTGGGTCTTATGTTTAAGGCTTTAATCCATTTCGGGTTAATTTTTTTATATGATGAGAGATAGGGTCTAGTTTAAATTTTCAGCAAATGAGTATTTAGTTTCCCCAGCACCACTTATTGAAGAGAATATCCTTTCCCCAATGTATGTTCCTGGTGCCTTTGTTGAAAATCAGTTGACCACAAGCATGTGGATTGTTTTCTGCATTCTCCATTCTATTCTATTGGTCTATGTGTCCATTTTCATACGAATACCATGCTCTTTGGGTTATTATGGAGTTGTAATGTATTTTGAAGTCAAGTAGTGTGATGTCTCCAGCTTTGTGCATTTTGCTTAGGCTTGCTTTGACTCTTTGGGCTCTTTTTTGGTTCCTACACATTTCAGGGTATTTTTTCCTGTTTTTGTGAAAAGTCTTCATTGGCATTTTGATAGAGATTCTATTGAATTTGTAGAACTCTTTGGGCAGTGTGGTCATTTTAACAATATTAATTCCTTGGGTTCGTGAGCACAAGATGCCTTTCCACTTGTTTGTATCCTCTTTAATTTCTTTCATCAGTATTTTATAGTTTTTCTTGCAGAGATCTTTAACCTCCTTGGTCATATTTATTACTAGTTATTTTATTATTGTTTATAGCTATTGTAAATAGGATTGTCTTTTTATTTCTTCTTCAGTTTTATTATTACTAGTGTATAGAATGCTACAGATTTTTGTATATTGCTTTGTATCCTTAAACTTTACTAAATTTATCTGATTTAAGAGCTTTTTCATGGAGTCTTTAGCTTTTTCTAAATATAAGATTATCTCATATGCAAAGAGAGACAATTTGACTTCCTCTTTTCTAATTTGGATGCCTTTTATTTCTTTCTCCTTCTTGATTGTCCCGGCAAGGACTTCCAGTACTATGTTAAATAGGAGTAGTGGAAGTGGGCATCCTTGTCTTGGTCCAATTCTTAGAGGGAAGGCTTTCAGCTTTTGCCTATTCACTGTGATGTTAGCTGTGGGTTTTTCATGTATGGCCTTTATTATGTTAAGGTATGTTCCATCTCGACCTGATTCTTTGAGAGTTTTTATTATGAAAGGATGTCAAATTTTATGAAATCCTGCTTCTGTGTCTATTTTGAGGTGATCATATGGTTTTTGTGCTTCATTCTGTTGATGTGATGTATAATATTTATTGATTGCATGTGTTGAACCATCTTTGTACTCTTGGGATAGATCCCACTTGACGGTGATGTACTGTTATTTTTTATGGGCTGTTGGATTCAGTGTGTTAGTATTTAGTTGAGGAATTTTGCATATACGTTCATCAGAGATATTGGCCTGCAGTTTCCTTTTTGTGTGTGTGTGTACTTGTCTGGTTTTGGTATCAGGTTAATGTAGGCCTTATAGAATGAGTTAGGAAGAATTTCCTCCTCTTCAATTTTTTGGAATAGTTTGAGAACTGGTGTTAGTTCTTCTATACAAGTTTGGTAGAATTTGAAAGGAATCTAGTCCTGGAATCTCCTTTGTTGGGAGACATTTTCTTACTGATTTAATCTTTGTAGTTATTATTGATCTGTTTACTTTTATCTTTCTTCCAGATTCAAAACTGGTAGGTTGTACATATCAAGGAATTTATGTGATTTCCCTAGGTTTTCCAATTTGTGAACATAGAGGTAGGTATTCAGAGTAGTTTTTGATGATCACTTGTTTTTCTGTCATACCAGTTGTAATGTCTCCTTTTTCATTTCTGATTTTGTTTATTTAGATCTCTCTCTTTTTTTCTTGGCTAGTCTAGTCAGTGGTTTATCCATTTTGTTTATCTTTTCAAAATTCTAACTTCTCATTTTTTTAGACTCCATTTTATTTAGCTCTGACCTCGTTTCTTCCTTCGATTTCTGAGTATGGCTTTTCTAGTTCTTTGAGGTGCGCCATTAGGCTGTTTACTTGAAACTTCTCTATTTATTTGATGTGAGCATTTACCACGTACTTTCCTTTCAGCACTGCTTTTGCTGTATCCTATAGGTTTGGGTATATTGTATTTCCATTTTCATTTGTTTCAAATTTTACTTATTTTTTTCTTTATTTCTTCATTGACCCAGTGGTCATTCAGGAACATGCTGTTTAATTTCCATGTATCTGTTATTTCCAAAGTTCCTGTTTTTTACTGATTTCTAGTTCTACTTCATTATGCCCTGAGAAGATTTTTGGTATAATTTTGATTTTTAAAAATTTGTTGAGACTTGCTCTGTGTTCTAACGTATGGTCTACCCTGAAGAATGTTCCATTTGCTGATGAAAAGAATGTATATTCTGCAGATATTGAATAAAATGTTCTATAGATGTATTTTATCTTCATTTAGTCTAAAGTACAGTTTAAATATAATGTTTATTCATTAATTTTCTGTCTAGATAATCTATCTACTGCTGAGAGATCTCTCCCTTTAGATCTAATAATATTTGCTTTATATATCTAGGTGCTCCAGTGTTGGGTACATGTGTAATTAGAAGTTTTATATCCTCTTTCTGAGCTTATCCCTTTATCATTATATAATGATTTTCTTTGTCTCTTTTGACTCTTCTTAACCTATAATCTGTTTTACTTGATGTAATTATAGCTACTCCTCTTTGCTGTTTGCATGGAATATCATTTTTTCAAATCCCTTTACTTTGTCTATATATATCTTTACAGTTGAAGTGAGTTTATTGTAAGCAGCATATAGTTGGGCCATTTTAAAAACTACATTCAGCCTATCTATAACTTGTAAGTGGCAAATGTAATCTATTTACATTCATGGTTATAATTGATGTGTGAGGACTTATTCCTGTCATTTTATTCATTGTTTTCTGGTTGTTTTGTGTATCTTTGTTCCTTTCTTTCTATTTTATTGTTTATGATTGTGGTTTGATGGTTTTCTGCAGTGGTAACAATTGGACCTTTCTTTTTCTCATTTGTGTGTCGTCTGTTCCGTAGGCAGCATGCTCAGGCATTGTGGTAAGTAGTGCCAGGCTGGGAAGGCCAGTCGTCAGAACTCCCAGTGGTGTGCACAGATGGAGGCTGTGATATGCAGGGTTAGGTGATTCCCAGGACCCCAGCAGAGTGCTCAGGTGGTGGCAGCAGTGGTGGCAGTGGGTAGGGAGAGCCTTTCCTCAAGGTACATACAAGTACACTCTGGTCCTGCTGCTAGGGTAGTGGGGCAGGGTTGTTATTGGTGATAACAGCCATCAACAGGCAGTTCTCAAGTTTTTGGGAGCATGTGCTTCATCCTCTAGCAGTGGTGGAAATGGTGGCAGCTGGGAGAGCAAGTTTCCAGGGTATATGCAAGTGCCCTGCAGCCCTGCTGATGGGGAGATAGGGTTTCCATCAGAGGTACCAGTCCCGGGCAGGCAGCATACAGGCTCTGGAAGAGTATGCGCTTCAGTTCCCTTTCTCTAAGGGTCAGTATCCCAGTGTACTACACTGTTCCTTACATGGGGTGCAGGACACTGTGTGTGCCAGAACACTAGAGACCCTGATGCTATGCTGGATCCAAACATCATTGCGCCACTGCATCCCTGTAAGTGGATGTGGGGAGGTGTTATCTCTAGGGGAGTGGAGATGCAGAGGCCGTTGACCCCTAGGGCAAGATGCAGCCTGGGGGAGGCTGGACTTTCAAATGGTGTTGTGTTGCAACTGCTTAAGACTCCAGAGGTGTGTGGGACCCAGCCTGTACTCCCTCTATGAAGCAATCCTGTTGCATGGTCTCCAGGAAGCTCCCTATGCTAGTCTCAGGGCCTGTGAGGGTCAGGGGCCTCTCTCACATCTAGGGTTGCAGAATTCTGCAATAGGAGTGTGGACTGCTGCAGATCTCTCACTTATACTTTCCCTGCACTAGAGAGCCTCTTTGAGCTCCTAGCCAGTCACAGGTAAGCTGACTATCTCACTTCCATCTCCTTCCATGTCTCACATATTTCTTGTCACTTCTCTGTTGAATTCTAGTGTCACTATTAAATGCTCTATTCAAAGTACAATTGTCTTCTTGCTGTTTGGGTTCTTCTTTGTGGAGGAGATGAATGCTAGATGCCTCTCTTCAGCCATCTTAAGGCCCTTTCAATGTGCAATTTTAAGTGAATAGGGAAAGATAGAAAAAGTTGTGCAAAATTACATTAAAAGTAATTTAAAGTGAATTTGATGCTCAGCTTCCATATGTAAAATGAAGTGGTTGAACAAGATGACTTCTAAGATCCTTCAAACTGGAATATTCCATCATTATAAAATGGTTGTTATTTTCCTTATAAACCTCTACTTTTTTAAAATTAACTATGGTGGCCTAATCAGTTTCAATAAAGCACAGTCTATGCATACTGCTTTTCCTTTTGTTTCCTTACTAGTATTCATGTCTGTACACTAAATTTGAAAGATAGCATAGCCTCCTACACTAGTATCTTAGCTGAGTCCCTTGCTTCCACTCTTTCTCTTATATTGTGCTACTTTGAAATTGCTTCCAAACACTCATTGGATAAAATCACAACTCTTACCATGGCCTACAAATCTTTTCTAATCTGATTTGTCTTTCTTCTATTTCATCTCCTATCAATCTCTTCTTCTTTACTACATCCTCATAATATTCATCGTCTTAGTCTTTAACATACAAAGCTTTTCCAAGGTTTCCAAAAGCCTTTTCCTGCATATTAACACTTGTAGTGTTCTCTGCCTAGAATGGTCTCCCAGATCTTTCTTTTTTTTTTTTTTTTTTTTTGAGACGGAGTCTCGCTCTGTCGCCCAGGCTGGAGTGCTGTGGCCGGATCTCGGCTCACTGCAAGCTCCGCCTCCCGGGTTCACGCCATTCTCCTGCCTCAGCCTCCCGAGCAGCTGGGACTACAGGCGCCCACCACCTCGCCCGGCTAGTTTTTTGTATTTTTTAGTAGAGACGGGGTTTCACCGTGTTAGCCAGGATGGTCTCGATCTCCTGACCTCGTGATCCACCCAACTCGGCCTCCCAAAGTGCTGGGATTACAGGCTTGAGCCACCGCGCCCGGCCTCCCAGATCTTTCTAATTGCCTGTTGAATCATGATGACTTACTAAGACAGATGATTTACTTTGTATTAAAGAATATTCTTAAGATAATTCTAAAACCATGCTTAATGCTTTATATTATTCAGTAATGTTTATACAAATTAAATCAATTTGTATTTTAAATTAACAAACCATACCTTCAGTGATGGTCACCACCCAACCATATCCACTTACGTACTACAAACATATTAATTATTCCAACTGTGTTTTTACTTTTCTAATACTTCTATTCTTCTAGCCATTTTTAGTGGTTTCTCCTGAATTAAGTTATCCAGATTTTATTTAGTATAGAAGAACCCAAATTTCAAAAGCAGGACAATGAATATGATTAATAGTGTCCATAAAGAAGTTCCTTTATAAGACATTAATTTTCTGCTCACTAATATTTGTTGCAACCTATGTTTTTTAGAAATAACAAAACACTGGTGATATATAGTATGAGTTTTACCAGAAGCTTATTAGTTGGCAGAATAATAAATGTGATAGGTTCCATATTATACTTAGAGAGATGCACTTTACATTAAAACAAAAGTTAATAACAATATATTCTATCCTTGGAAAATGCAAAAGAGTGGATATTAAGTGTTCTCACCACAAAATAATCATGTGAGACATGGTGCATGTTAATTAGCTAGACTGAGCCATTCCACTGTGTGTGTGTGTGTGTGTGTGTGTGTGTGCATGTGTGTATATATATATATGCAACTTGATGTGCATCATATGCAATGTGATGTTTTGAAGTATATTGATATATATGATATATATCAATATATATATTCATGTTGCACATAATAAATATATATAATATTTTCTGTCATTTTAAAACAAACAAAATTGAGAAAATATTTAAAAGTAAAACCAACAAAACCCAAAAACCTATGCCACTATTATTGTTTCCTTTATATCATTAAATTGTTTTGGTTTTATAGTGTCATCTGTTCAGTTTAAAATGCTTCTATGTCACATCAAGTAATAGTATCAGAATATTAGGAGGAGTGTTTATTCAGTTTTAGTTTCAAAGCTTAGAACAGAAGACACGCATTGTACTGCAGGTCAGTATCAGGGAGATCAGGTTGAGTCAAGAGGACAATAATAGAAAAGGCTGGTGGAATTGAGGATCCAAATTGTAGGGCTCTCTGTAGGCATAAGGCAAGATGTGAAAATGGATATCCTGGAAGCAACTGAAATTTCAGACTATCAATAATTGTAGAAAGGACAGAAATGCACAAAGATTGAAGAAAATAGTGAAGCTCAGGAATGGGCAACGGGGGTTAGATCTTAATAAACATGACAGTGAGAAGTTTGGACCCCATTATCAAGAAAGAGGGGGACTCTTTATATTCATTGTGGAAAGGAGCCTGAGTTTACAAGGGGAAGAAAGAAGGAGCCCTTGAGTTATGGGTGATTGGTGAACATTTCATTACTCTCTGGGAGATTTACTGAGTCCTTATCTCCTAACCACCTGGCAGGAATTAGCAGAAATAGGGCTCAGAGTAGGTGCCTTCAATGTCAGTGGGTATGTTTGTAGTAAATATGACCTTACAGCCACAAAACAAAGAGTGCAAAGGAGGCCCCATTTCTTTATATTAACTCTAATTATATTCTGAGTACCCATGCCCCTGGGCTGGAAGTTAATTCAATCTCTGTGATCATGAAGGTTCTCTTCCTTCCTGTCCAAGTCATGGACAAGTCCTGAAGTTTAATCTACACTTAAGCCCCTGGAGGCTGCTCTAGTCTACATTTCTCACTGATGGTTATTAAATGTTCAATGACCAAGTCTTCTTGGTGCTCTGAGTTTATGGAATTCTGTCACTTCAAAAATCCTTTATTGAAACCAAGAATTTTGATGTTTCTCAAGGCTCAGCTTGAAACCATTTTGATCTTACCACTTCCCCAAGAGTAATGAAGCTAGAGAAAGGTTTTCTTTTGGGGCCTTTTGGAGTCCTGCCCCTCCACCAAAATCAACTTCTCCCCTTTCTTCTTCATGATATCAGGAATGTTTTCTCTTTGAGAGATGGCAGTGCTCTTTTCTTGCTGAAGACTTTCTCAACCAAGTTTCTCATCTGATCCACAAAACAATTCTCCAAAAGACAGTGTAGTGGAAATACCATTCTAGATGTATAAGAAAGAAATTATTGCACATAATTCTTTTTTTGTGGATAAAAACCAGGGCTTGATTTTCTCGTGCAACCTCAGGACACTGTGTGTGCCAGAGCATTAGAGATAAAACCTAATAGTCTTTTTCAGGTGAAAAAAGACTATTAGAGATCTGATGGTTTCTTCCTTTACATCACACTATCTGCGCATGTCACAGGGCCACACATTGATGGAAGTCCCAGGACTATGCTTTTCCATTTTAAATCAGTTTCCACCATCTTGGCAGCCTGCTTTCAGGGAGTCTGAAGTAGTGCCATCTCTCTGCCTTTCCAAAAGTCTTCAGTGGCATTCAGAGACTTCACTGTCCAACTGATAGGTCTGAGGCTATGATTATAAAGTTGTTTCCATAAGTGTGAGACACCACTACCTGCTCCTGTGGTTCTTTTATCTTCTGTTCCTTCTGTAATGTGTCTCCCCTTATTAGCAGGAAGCTGGGTCTTTGTCATCTTACCAGTCTCATGTCTCCTTCCTAGAAGCTGGAGATTGTCCCCACAATTCTCACTCTTAAAAATATTCCGTACTTTTAACATTTTCTCCAGGTCATTAGCATCACTTTTCAGTGAGCATTAGCTTTTACAAAAGACAGTGAGAGCAGTTGGCCTCAGGCAGCTTCTGTTTTTATCCCATAAAAATGAATATTTTTGACAAGAAAATTCAAAGCTCTTAGCATCTACTTGGAAGAGGGATAAAAGGAGATACAGAAGGGACAGATACAAACTAATATCTCAGAAAATTCTTTTTCTACAAAATTTGGAGCTTCATATAGGCAAGGAAAAGAGAGAATATGCTATTCTGTGACTTAGTGGGGGACCAGGCCAGTAATGGGCCAGGATTTTTGAGTCTGTGATGATAGCACAGACAGTTCTGAGTCCTTCCATCACTGTGCCTGATGCCAGAGGGCAAATGTTAGAAAATCAGGCAAGGTGATTTACAGGACAAAGTATTATAGTGTGTCTGAGTCTAAGAATTAAAGCTAGTGCTCTTAAGAGAAAAATTTGAGTTTAAGAACCAAGTAAAACAGATGTCAGAATATTAACAGTATGATATAGTTGGTTGGAACAAAAAAAATTCCAGAGATATAAGGTTAGTGCTGATGAAGCCAACGATCCCATTTTCCATTTTTATTATGGAAAAATTTTTGAAAAGCCCAAGGAGAAGGGAGCCTACTGTGCATTTGTGTCTTGATTTCATAGGGTTCAGAAAAGCAAGTTACCCCATTTGGTTGCAATGTAGGCCCCGATACCAGGTATATCACAGTGGATATCAAACATAATCAATATTCTTATATTAGGCATAGGATGTATTAGAGAATGTGCAAAGCCGCTGTCTAAGACCTTGTTAGGAGAAAATAAGTTCAGGAACTTTAGTTCATTGAAAGTGATTTTTCTGGTACAGAATCTAATACCTAGAAGGATTTACGAAGACAAAATTATGGACCCCAGTACTCAAAACCAGAGTACCAAAGTAAAAGCAACATCAGCAGCAAGGCCTATTATAGAGGCAGCATAACTGCTCCTTGATCCAGAACATGAGACACTCCTGTGACCTAGAGGTGTGAGCCAGCCCAGTCCAGCATATTGGAAATGACTGAGCCTCTGATGAAATAAGTGGTCCCAGCTCCAAATGCTAGGGGACACCGTGTGTGAGAACCTGGAGAACCAATCTAGTCACATACAGTTATTTCAAGGAGGATGGAGAGTATCGTTTGGAGCTTAAGAGTGTTGATATGCCAATTTAAAAATAAGCTTGTCTTACACCAAAAATATCTGGATTCCAAAAGGAATGTGATTTTGCTTCTAATCAGAAAAACTTGACAGGAAAGAGAAACACACATGTACTCATGTACAATGGCAGCTATGCTTCTGATAATAAAGTCCATAAAAACATTTTTAACTGAATTTTTTAATGTCGTTAACCAAGGTAAGTGAACACAATGTCAAATTCTCAAAAAAAATATGTTCTCACAAATTATCTTCCCAGACAGTTAATACATTTATCTTACACAAAAGTTGCTCGATAGAAATGTTGGGGCATATATAGAGGGCTGCATTAAAATGAGGAAGTAGCGACCCCATCTTCTAGAGTATTTTAACTTTTACACAGCCATGTTTGTTCATTTATACAGATGTGGAATCATGGATTGTCATCTAGCAAAAGAGACAATATTTTCATTTATCCATTTACTCCAGAAATACGCAGCACATTTTATATTCCAGGCATGGAGAGTACAAAAATTATAATCTATAGTTTTGGCCTTTAAGAATTTCACAGTCTGGTGGAAAAAAACAGGCACAGAGAGAGAGCAGCATTAACACAAAATAGCATGACAACTGCAGGAACAGAAATACGCACAGGAAGCATTCAGGACAGGAAGGTCCCAGTTTTAGGGGTCCAGGAAGACACCTTTTAGGAAGTAACACTTGAGTCTAGAGGGGTAAGTAGGACTAAAGCTGGGAAACTAAAGACTCCTTTGCACATGAAAGCATTATTTATAGAAAACAGCAAAATAGCAAACATATTTGTATTGTTTTATTCAATATTAATATTACTAAACTGAAGTCTCTTCACACAACAAATATTCACAGGTGGTTATTACAGGCAATAAACCATGCTAAGTGATGTTTTAACGATTCCAAATTAAAACTGTTAAAACATATCAATTATTGCTTGGAAAACAGAGCCTCTAAGGGCTCAATCTAACACTAAAACTTGGTCATAAATATATAAAGTCACACACTTACTAGAATTACAGAATATTTAACATTGAAAAGAATATAGCAGAAGCAGCAATGAAATGTATGTATTTTGCCATCGTGTTCACTTATCTCAGTTAACCACATTAAAAAAAATACACATCACAATCTGAAGAGTTTGAAAGAGCCTCATCGAATAATGAAGTTTATGATGGCTTTAGCCAAACAAAATAAACCTACAGGTAACAATAACATAATTTTCAAGTTCTTCCAAATAAATAGCAGAATACGTCAGCCACCCATGAAGAACATCTTCAAACCACATGGTTCCATTAAAACAGAAAACATTCCAGAATGTGTGGATCTCAATAATATGGGTTAAAATAGTTAAAATATAAGTGATATATAATGCTCAAAATGTAACTGAATGTCTTAGTTAATAGAAAGTAAGTAAAATCAAATTTATACAAAATTAATTTACCCCTTCAAATCAAGAATATGTAATTTGTAATATTCTATTGAGAACTGTGAGGCAAATATATAATTTTTACTGAAAGTAGTTCTCCTACCCCTGTGCCTGCCTTGCCCCTATTCCCACTTAATACAGACCTTAAAAATAGTTTCCTGGATTTGGGCCTGGACTACATCAGGCTTTAAATATTAGACAACCCAAAGAAACCTGAATGCAGAGTATAGAGTGACATTGTGTCTTCTGTGTGACTGGTTTCCTTCTTTGCATTGTAATTCCAGCTCTGTACTTTCCTGCTTTGAAATCTTACCTTCCCAGCTTCTTCCCACACAGTTCTCCTTGATCACATTTTTTGGCCATTAACACCTGATCTCAGGCCCTTTGTCTTCCTTTGAATTGAGCAGTACAGTGCTATAATAATTTAAAACATGGCTTTAGCTATGAAATAAAGAGAGCCTTTCTCCAAATAAAACTGAGCCTCAATATACTATCTCTATGACCCATGATTAAGTTTTACCTACCATAAAAATTAAATAAACAGTGTAAATGTTTCTTTTCAAACGAAGGAACAAATGGAAATGACTCAAGAGCTCCTTTTAATGGGAGAGGGGAAAGGCCAATAGTAAAATTGTGAAATTTCATGAGAATGGGAGGCAAGGAAGTCAAAATAGACTTCCATTTATTTCGAATTTTTGCCTAGGAAGAGCCCTGGGTGTTTGAGTCTTGAAAGGCTTTCATTCTGGGTGTTCACAGCTGTACTGAGCTCCTGCTCGGTCCCAAGCTTTATTTATTACAGGCACTGGTTCATGCCACAGTGAACAAGGCTGCAAGATCAGCAGGCCAAATATGTTTATTGCCGTTTAATAGAAAACAGAACCCAGGGAGCTTGCGCAAGTGATGTTCCTAAGGTTCTTGGGGATGATTTCGACAGAACTGCATCTAAAATGAACTTGTCATTTCTGAAAGCATGGATAAACCTGCAGAGAATTTTTTTTTTTTTTTTTTGAGACAGAATCTCGCTCTGTTGTCCAGGCTAGAGTGCAATGGCTCCATCCCAGCTCACTGCAACTTCTGTCTGCCAGGTTCAAGCAATTCTCCTGCCTCAGCCTCCCTAGTAGCTGGGACTACAGGCAAGCATCACCATGCCCAGCTAATTTTTTATATTTTTAGTAAAGATGGGGTTTCACCATGCTGGCCAGGCTGGTCTCAAATTCCTGACCATGTGATCCACCTGCCTTGGCCTCCCAAAGTGCTGGGATTACAGGCGTGAGGCACCATGCCCGGCCGAGAATTTTTTTTTTTTTTTTTGGGGGGTTTTGATTTTTTTTTTTTTTTTTTATACTTTAAGTTCTAGGGTACATGTGCATAACGTGCAGGATTGTTACATATGTATACTTGTGCCATGTTGGTGTGCTGCACCCATCAACTTGTCAGCACCCATCAACTCGTCAGCACACATCAACTCGTCATTTACATCAGGTATAACTCCCAATGCAATCCCTCCCCCTCCCCCCTCCCCTTAATAGGCCCCGGTGTGTGATGTTCCCCTTCCCGAATCCAAGTGATCCCATTGTTCAGTTCCCACCTATAAGTGAGAATGTGGTGTTTGGTTTTCTGTTCTTGCAATAGTTTGCTGAGAATGATGGTTTCCAGCTGCATCCATGTCCCTACAAAGGACGCAAACTCATCCTTTTTTATGGCTGCATAGTATTCCATGGTGTATATGTGCCACATTTTCTTAATCCAGTCTGTCACTGATGCACATTTGGGTTGATTCCAAGTCTTTGCTATTGTGAATAGTGCCACAATAAACATACATGTGCATGTGTCTTTATAGCAGCATGATTTGTAATCCCTTGGATATATACCCAGTAATGGGATGGCTGGGTCACATGGTACCTCTAGTTCTAGATCCTTGAGGAATCGCCATACTGCTTTCCACAATGGTTGAACTAGTTTACAATCCCACCAACAGTGTAAAACTGTTCCTATTTCTCCACATCCTCTCCAGCATCTGTTGTTTCCTGACTTTTTAATGATTGCTATTCTAACTGGTGTGAGATGGTATCTCATTGTGGTTTTGATTTGCATCTCTCTGATGGCCAGTGATGATGAGCATTTTTTCATGTGTCTATTGGCTGTATGAATGTCTTCTTTTGAGAAATGTCTGTTCATATCCTTTGCCCACTTTTTGATGGGGTTGTTTTTTTCTTGTAAATTTGTTTGAGTTCTTTGTAGGTTCTGGATATGAGCCCTTTGTCAGATAAGTAGATTGTAAAAATTTTCTCCCATTCTGTAGGTTGCCTGTTCACTCTGATGGTAGTTTCTTTTGATGTGCAGAAGCTCTTTAGTTTAATTAGATCCCATTTGTCAATTTTGGCTTTTGCTGCCATTGCTTTTGGTGTTTTACACATGAAGTCCTTGCCCATGCCTATGTCCTGAATGGTACTACCTAGGTTTTCTTCTAGGGTTTTTATGGTATTAGGTCTAACATTTAAGTCTCTAATCCATCTTGAATTAACTTTCGTATAAGGAGTAAGGAAAGGATCCAGTTTCAGCTTTCTACTTATGCCAATTTTCCCAGCACCATTTATTAAATAGGGAATCCTTTCCCCATTTCTTGTTTCTCTCAGGTTTGTCAAAGATCAGATGGCTGTAGATGTGTGGTATTATTTCTGAGGACTCTGTTCTGTTCCATTGGTCTAGATCTCTGTTTTGGTACCAGTACCATGCTGTTTTGGTTACTGTAGCCTTGTAGTATAGTTTGAAGTCAGGTCGTGTGATGCCTCCAGCTTTGTTCTTATGACTTAGGATTGTCTTGGCAATGCGGGCTCTTTTTTGGTTCCATATGAACTTTAAAGCAGTTTTTTCAATTCTGTGAAGAAACTCATTGGTAGCTTGATGGGGATGGCATTGAATCTATAAATAACCTTGGGCAGTATGGCCATTTTCACGATATTGATTCTTCCTATCCATGAGCATGGTATGTTCTTCCATTTGTTTGTGTCTTCTTTTATTTCACTGAGCAGTGGTTGGCAGTTCTCCTTGAAGAAGTCCTTTACATCCCTTGTAAGTTGGATTCCTAGGTATTTTATTCTCTTTGAAGCAATTGTGAATGGAAGTTCATTCCTGATTTGGCTCTCTGTTTGTCTGTTACTGGTGTATAAGAATGCTTGTGATTTTTGCACATTATTTTGTATCCTGAGACTTTGCTGAAGTTGCTTATCAGCTTAAGGAGATTTTGGGCTGAGACAATGGGGTTTTCTAAATATACAATCATGTCATCTGCAAACAGGGACAATTTGACTTCTTCTTTTCCTAACTGAATACCCTTGATTTCTTTCTCTTGCCTTATTGCCCTAGCCAGAACTTCCAACACTATGTTGAATAGGAGTGGTGAGAGAGGGCATCCCTGTCTTGTGCCAGTTTTCAAATGGAATTTTTCCAGTTTTTGTCCATTCAGTATGATATTGGCTGTGGGTTTATCATAAATAGCTCTTATTATTTTGAGATACGTTCCATCAATACCGAATTTATTGAGGAGCATTTTTAGCATGAAGGGCTGTTGAATTTTGTCAAAGGCCTTTTCAGCATCTATTGAGATAATCATGTGGTTCTTGTCTTTGGTTCTGTTTATATGCTGGATTACATTTATTGATTTGCATATGTTGAACCAGCCTTGCATCCCAGGGATGAAGCCCACTTGATCATGGTGGATAAGCTTTTTGATGTGCTGCTGGATCCAGTTTGCCAGTATTTTATTGAGGATTTTTGCATCGATGTTCATCAGGAATATTGGTCTAAAATTCTCTTTTTTTTGTTGTGTCTCTGCCAGGCTTTGGTATCAGGATGATGTTGGCCTCATAAAATGAGTTAATGAGGATTCCCTCTTTTTCTATTGATTGGAATGATTTCAGAAGGAATGGTACCAGCTCCTCCTTGTACCTCTGGTAGAATTCAGCTGTGAATCCATCTGGTCCTGGACTTTTTTTGGTTGGTAGGCTATTAATTATTGCCTCAATTTCAGAGCCTTCTATTGGTCTATTCAGGGATTCAGCTTGTTCCTGGTTTAGTCTTGGGAGAGTGTAAGTGTCCAGGAAATTATCCATTTCTTCTAGATTTTCTAGTTGATTTGCATTGAGGTGTTTATAGCATTCTCTGATGGTAGTTTGTATTTCTGTGGGGTCGGTGGTGATATCCTCTTTATCATTTTTTATTGCGTCTATTTGATTCTTCTCTCTTTTCTTCTTTATTAGTCTTGCTAGCTGTCTATCAATTTTGTTGATCTTTTCAAAAAACCAACTCCTGGATTCATTGATTTTTTGGAGGGTTTTTTGTGTCTCTATCTCCTTCAGTTCTGCTCTGATCTTAGTTATTTCTTGCCTTCTGCTAGCTTTTGAATGTGTTTGCTCTTGCTTCTCTAGTTCTTTTAATTGTGATGTTAGAGTGTCAATTTTAGATCTTTCCTGCTTTCTCTTGTGGGCATTTAGTGCTCTAAATTTCCCTCTACACACTGCTTTAAATGTGTCCCAGAGATTCTGGTATGTTGTATCTTTGTTCTCATTGGTTTCAAAGAACATCTTTATTTCTGCCTTCATTTCATTACGTACCCAGTAGTCATTCAGGAGCAGGTTATTCAGTTTCCATGTAGTTGAGTGGTTTTGATTGAGTTTCTTAGTCCTGAGTTCTAGTTTGATTGCACTGTGATCTCAGAGACAGTTTGTTATAATTTCTGTTTTTGTACATTTGCTGAGGAGTGCTTTACTTCCAATTATGTGGTCAATTTTGGAATAAGTGTGATGTGGTGCTGAGAAGAATGTATATTCTGTTGATTTGGGGTGGAGAGTTCTATAGATGTCTATTAGGTCCGCTTGGTGCAGAGATGAGTTCAATTCCTGGATATCCTTGTTAACTTTCTGTCTCGTTGATCTGTCTAATGTTGACAGTGGGGTGTTGAAGTCTCCCATTATTATTGTATGGGAGTCTAAGTCCCTTTGTAAGTCTCTAAGGACTTGCTTTATGAATCTGGGTGCTCCTGTATTTGGTGCATATACATTTAGGAGAGTTAGCTCTTCCTGTTGAATTGATCCCTTTACCGTTATGCAATGGCCTTCTTTGTCTCCTTTGAGCTTTGATGGTTTAAAGTGTGTTTTATCAGAGACTAGGATTGCAACCCCTGCTTTTTTTTGTTCTCCATTTGCTTGGTAGATCTTCCTCCATCCCTTTATTTTGAGCCTATGTATGTCTCTGCATGTGAGATGGGTCTCCTGAACACAGCAGACTGATGGGTCTTGACTCTTTATCCAATTTGCCAGTCTGTGTCTTTTAATTGGAGCATTTAGTCCATTTACATTTAAGGTTAATATTATTATGTGTGAACTTGATCCTGCCATTATGATATTAACTGGTGATTTTGCTCGTTAGTTGGTGCAGTTTCTTCCTAGCCTCGATGGTCTTTACATTTTGGCATGTTTTTGCAATGGCTGGGACCGGTTGTTCCTTTCCATGTTTAGGGCTTCCTTCAGGGTCTCTTGTAAGGCAGGCCTGGTGGTGACAAAATCTCTAAGCATTTGCTTGTCTGTAAAGGATTTTATTTCTCCTTCACTTATGAAACTTAGTTTGGCTGGATATGAAATTCTGGGTTGAAAATTCTTTTCTTGAAGAATGTTGAATATTGGCCCCCACTCTCTTCTGGCTTGTAGAGTTTCTGCCAAGAGATCTGCTGTTAGTCTGATGGGCTTCCCTTTGTGGGTAACCTGACCTTTCTCTCTGGCTGCCCTTAAGATTCTTTCCTTCATTTCAACTTTGGTGAATCTGGCAATTATGTGTCTTGGAGTTGCTCTTCTCAAGGAGTATCTTTGTGGTGTTCTCTGCATTTCCTGAATTTGAATGTTGGCCTGCCGTACTAGGTTGGGGAAGTTCTCCCGGATGATATCCTGAAGAGTGTTTTCCAACTTGGTTCCATTTTCTCCCTCACTTTCAGGCACCCCAATCAGACGTAGATTTGGTCTTTTTACATAATCCCATACTTCTTGCAGGCTTTGTTCATTTCTTTTTCTTCTTTTTTCTTTACACTTCTCTTCTCGCTTCATTTCATTCATTTGATCCTCAATCGCTAATACTCTTTCTTCCAGTTGATCGAGTCGGTTACTGAAGCTTGTGCATTTGTCACATATTTCTCGTGTCATGGTTTTCATCTCTGTCAGTTCGTTTATGGTCTTCTCTGCATTAATTATTCTGGTTATCAATTCTTCCACTCTTTTTTCAAGATTTTTAGTTTCTTTGCGCTGGGTACGTAATTCCTCCTTTAGCTCTGAGGAGTTTGATGGTCTGAAGACTTCTTCCCTCATCTCGTCAAAGTCATTCTCTGTCCAGCTTCGATCCATTGCTGGCGATGAGCTGCGTTCCTTTGGCAGGGGAGATGTGCTCTTATTCTTTGAATTTCCAGCTTTTCTGCCCTGCTTTTTCCCCATCTTTGTGGTTTTATCTGCCTCTGGTCGTTGATGATGGTGACATACTGATGGGGTTTTGATGTGGGTGTCCTTCCTGTTTGTTAGTTTTCCTTCTAACAGTCAGGTCCCTCAGCTGTAGGTCTGTTGGAGATTGCTTGAGGTCCACTCTGACCCTGTTTGCCTGGGTGTCAGCAGCAGAGGCTGCAGAAGATAGAATACTGCTGAACAGCGAGTGTATCTGTCTGATTCTTGCTTTGGAAGCTTCCTCTCAGGGATGTACTCCACCCTGTGAGGTGTGGGGTGTCGGTCTGCCCCAGTGGAGAATATCTCCCTGTTAGGCTACTCAGGGGTCAAGGACCCACTTGAGCAGGCAGTCTGTCCCTTCTCAGATCTCAACCTTCCTGTTGGGAGATCCACTGCTCTCTTTAAAGCTGTTAGACAAAGTCATTTGCGTCTGCAGAGGTTTCTGCTGCTTTTTTGTTGTTGTTGTTGTTGTTGTTTAGCTGTGCCCAGTCCCCAGAGGTGGAGTCTACAGAGACTGGCAGGCCTCTGAGTTGCTGTGAGCTCCCCCCAGTTCGATCATCCCCAGGGCTTTGTTTACCTACTTACGCCTCAGCAATGGTGGGTGCCCCTCCCCCAGCCTCGCTGCTGCCTTGCAGTTAGATCGCAGACTGCTGTGCTAGCAATGAGGAAGGCTCCGTGGGCGTGGGACCCTCCCGGCCAGGTGTGGGATATAATATCCTGGTGTGCCCGTTTGCTTAAAGCGCAGTATTGGGGTGGGAGTTACCCGATTTTCCAGGTGTTGTGTGTCTCAGTTCCCCTGGCTAGGAAAAGGGATTCCCTTCCCCCTTGCACTTCCCAGGTGAGGCGATGCCTCGCCCTGCTTCAGCTCTCGCTGGTCGGACTGCAACAGCTGACCAGCACCGATTGCCCCGCACTCCCTAGTGAGATAAACCCAGTACCTCAGTGGAAAATGCAGAAATCACCTGTCTTCTGTGTTGCTCGTGCTGGGAGCTGGAGACTGGAGCTGTTCCTATTCGGCCATCTTGCTCCACCCTCCTGGCCGAGAATTGTTAAGTAAAATAAGCCAGACACGGAAAGACCAATACTGCACAATCTTACTTATATGTGGAATCTTAAAATGTTGAACTCAGAGGTAGAGAGAGTAGAAGGGTGGTTACCAGGCGGTTGGTAACCCTTCTTGGGTGGTTAGGAAGAGGGCTTGGAGTTCTTGGTTAAAAGATACAAAGTGTCAGTTAGACAGGGGGAATGTTTGGGACTTATATTATACAGCATGTGGATGATAGTTAACAACAATGTGTTGTAATTTTGAAAACTGCAATACAGAGTACATTTTGAGGGTTCTCACCACAAAAAATGGATAAGTATGTGCAGTGATGGATATGTTAATAGGCCAGATTTAATCATTCCCCAATGTATAAATATATAAAACACCATGTTGTACCTTATAAATATATAAAATTTTAAAAAATACTTCACTATATACAACAAAAAATAGAATTCAGAATTTCTCATTGCTCTTTGTGAACAGTAACTACAATTTAGACCTTAGACATGATTTTTATAAGACATTGTCATATTTTCTTCCATCTTGTATCCATTTATCTTTGCTTCTGTTACTGCTTCACCATTTTTCTCTGTCCTTTCCTCTATTTTCCAGCACTTTTTGCACTTTGCTGCTGATATTGTATGTGTTGCTCAATTATTTTAAATACATAGACCCAGTCAGAAATTCCCATGGTAATCTCTACCTTAAGCATGTTGACCACAATGCCAGGAAGGCAGGAGGTGTGTCAGTCAGCACATTGCATAAGTGCCTTGATCATGTAATCAGATACTGTGGCACAGGACAAAGTGAATAGAGGAAGCTCAAGGAACAGGCAAAGTAAACGGGAAAAGAAGAAATGAACAGAACAGTTACCACATTGCACTAGAAGCCCAATAGATACAACCATGCTGTTACACTTTGCTGATAGAAAGAGGTTTCAATAAAACTCTGAATTTAATCATATCAGAAGTTATTAGGCCACTTGATCCATGATCAAAAGCAAGAAATAGATACGTATTTTGCAACACAGAGCACGCACCCTGAATTTAGGGTGTGTGTGTGTGTGTGTGTGTGTGTGTGTAGGTGGGGGGGGTTGTCTGGTGAATTCATTGATATTGTTTGTACTTCATTTTTATCTGAAATTCATTGCAGGTTTTGTCTCAAATAATTACAGGAGGATTGGGAAAGTCTGAGAATGTTCTTTCACACAATCTCTGAAATGTCACTTTTTAAAAATTGAAAGGAAGGGGCTCCTCATTGATATTGGATTTTTCCTATTTCATGCACCACTGTCTTCTGATCACCTCCAAAATCACCTTCACTTAACTTTACATATTTAGCAAAAAATGAGCGATCAGTACTCTCTACTTTTATGTACAACAAATATTACAAAATGACTGTGGTGAGGGATAGTTGAGAAAGGCGCTAAGTTCCCTCATCTGTCTCTCATCAAACAGCCTGAAGATTATGACATTTTAAAAAGTAATCTCTGTTGTCAGAAGCTCTAATGTTATCAGTTACCTGTACCCAAGACTTTGTAAATAGTGTTAGTATTGCAAAAAGAGACATTCTGGGAATGAGGTCTACAAAACATGTCAGCATTCAGGATATAAGTTCATTCTGTTTATTTCCAGCTTGATTTCTCTAGGAAGGAAATGTATTTATTCTCTTTTCATTTACAGAATCCTCCAGATAGAAGACAATTGTTCGTAAGCCATTCTGCTTGTTCTCTCCATTAAGTTCTTGGCCTTTGAAACTAGCTTTTTTTTTTTTTTTTTTTAATCAAAGCTGTATAAATCTTGGATTTTGTAGATGATTTGGGAGAGGAAGGTACAAGAAGGAAAAAACTGATCCAAATCTGTGAAAGCAATGATTTGAAGTACTATTTTGTATAAGTCTGTAAGGAATCTTCAATTACTTAACCAACTCCCCCTAAATTGAATGAATACTAATTTTAAACTGAAGTAATACTCCTAAGATAGTTGTAAAAAACAGTTTGTGAGACAATGTCAGTTATATTTCTTATACTAACATATGTAAATAAACATTTGCATTTTTATTGCTATACTCTTACATAAACTAAAAGTGTAAATATAATTCTAGCAGGTAACCTAAAGTGATATTTCCTTGGAATAATATTCAAACCATTGTCTTTATATTGTGCTTCTAGTCATGATTTTCCATTTGACATATTAATAGTTTTTGTTATTTTCTCTATAAAGTTGAACACACTCTTTATAGATAATCAGGCAAATAATTAAAATGGAAAACATATCTATATAATTTATTCTGCTATCTAAGGATGATCACTCAATGTACCTTTGTATCTTTCTTTCCAGTAAGATTTCTTATTACTTGAGAGTGGCACTTCGCAAAGAACAACTGTTGCATAGCATCAAAAAATTTAAAAAAAAAAAAAAAAAAATTGGCCAGGCGCGGTGGCTCACGTCTGTAATCCCAACACTTTGGGAGGCCGAGGTGGGTGGATCACCTGAGGTCAGGAGTTCGAGACCTGCCTGACCAACACACAGAAACCCTGTCTCTACTAAAAATACAAAATTAGCCAGGCGTGGTGGTGCATGCTTGTAATCCCAGCTACTCAGGAGGCTGAGGCAGGAGAATTGCTTGAACTCAGGAGGCGGAAGTTGCGGTGAGCCAAGATGGCACCACTGCACTCCAGCCTAGACAACAAGAGCAAAACTGTCTTCAAATAATAATAATAATAATTTTAAAAATAAATGTTATTAAAATTTTTAAGGGATCATATATTTAATGTAGTTGTACTTCCTAAATTCGTCATGACAGTCTAATCCTCTTCATTCATTTAGGCTTTAATTCTACTGGATTTACTTTTTTATTTGGGGTTAGGGGAGAATTTTTCTGATTTTCCAAATACCTTTTATTATATTGCATTTTGTCTGCTATACCTAGATATTGATGAGAGCAAATATCTGCAGAGCATAGTGAAAAATCTTTCATTTGAAATTCAGGCCTTTTGTGCATCTCAAGTTCAAATTTATGTAATGATGAGTTCAAGGCCAAGTTTAGAATCCATATAATTACAATCTAACCTTTCAGGGCCCAGGATTCTAACACCTTTTGTTCATATATGAGAAAATGTGACTTGGGTGTGGTGGGTCACACCTGTAATCCCAGTGACACAGGAGGCTGAGGCAGGAGGATTACTTGAGCCCAGGAGTTTGAGACCAGCCTGGGCAACATAGTGAGACCCCATATTTACAAAACAGTAAAAATAAAACTTAGCTAAGCATGGTGGCACATCATATCTGTAATTTCAGTGATGGGAGTCTGATGTGGGAGTCTGAGGTGGGAGGATCACTTGAGCCTAAGAGGTCGCGACTACAGTGAGCTATGATTGCACCACTGAACTCTAGCCTGAGTGACAGAGTGAACCCAGTCTGAAAAAGAAAAAAATGGGGTCTTTGATCTCAAAGGTTAATTGAGGCAGCTGAGTATTGAGAAGTCATTTGAGTGGCAGTGTTTGGAAAATATCTGACAGTGTATGACAGATTCATGGACAATCTATTAGACAATTATTCCCCATTCAGAACTGAAGTCGTAAGGGTAAAAACAGCTGATTACCAAGATAAGGAAGGATATTATAATCAAACAACATTTTCACATTTGATGTCACTTGGTCTGAGAACAAGGATAAAGAATAATACCTGGATGATAAATAAGATAGTTTCCTCATCTAGTCAATAATCTGCACTGTAGTGCTCTTTACATGAGAGATTTAATGAGGCTTAAGTGAAATGGTTAATGTGTTAGCTCTCTGACTGCTAATCAAATGTATTATTGGGTACTTACTACTAAGCACAATGATGACTGCAAAGCCATAATCATTTCTCTCCAGGGGCTTCTAATTTAGTGGCTAATGAGAACTATAAGCTGTAAGGGAGGCATAGAAGTAGTGGTGATACAAGAATAGGTATAAACTGAACAATAAGGGGACATAAGACTTAAGTTATGCTTTGGACATAAAAACTCAACGTGGTCAAAAGACCAAGAGTCAGATGGAGTCGGCTTCTAATTGCTGTAGAATCCTGAGCAAGCGTTTAGCTTTATGTGTGACTTGAGGTAGCTCTATTAATTTGCTTTATGCATGTGTGTGTCAGTCTGATTTTTTATGCATTACTTTATGCATGTGTGTGTCAGTCTGATTTTCATAATCACAACTCATCCAAAGATTTTCTCAAAAGTCAGACTTACCTAGAAAATCTGTACCAAAGAACTCACGAAGAATGGCTCATCGTTGGAGAGAATGCTGAGATCTAAGGGAAAAGATACAACAGATCACAAGAAAGTATTATGAACAGTTATATGCTAGCAATTTGCAAAAACCTAGATGAAATGGATAAATTACTGAACATGTGCAATCTACCAAGATTGAATTATTAAGAAATAGAAAGTCTGAACACATCTCCTAATTGCCTATACTGGTACCTAAAAATGTATTTTATTGCATTACGTATTGAAACAATTCATTCGGTCAATTTCATGGAAAGCCTTCAATGTGGCAGGCCCTAAGATGAACAAGGGTAAACTGGCTAACACTGAGTCATGACCTGCAAATAACTATGCCAAACCTCCAAGGGAATTTATATTGTAATGTGCTAAAGCTTCTATTTAGCATTAAGGCAATGGAATAGAGTTTTTATTTGAGCTATCATCAAGAAAAGTAGATGTGACCGTTTTGGACGTGTTGTATGTGACAGTGTTGTATATGATCTCTTTGATCCTGCAGATATTTTAACACTACAATTAGCACATAGTAGCTAAATAAATTCAATCAGTTCTGTGTTGTGAATTGGCATGCATATAATACAAACATAAAATTTAGCGACTGTTTTTTCCTAGTGACCTCTCACCTTGGTCATTGCAATTATTATCTAATCTCTGATTTAGCCTCCAAATTCCAATATTCAAATATCCGTTTATATCATGTCTGTCCTCTATGTTAAGGTCTTTAGATTGAATGTCTAAAAGTGATTTACTGCCAAAATGGCAACATGTGGATAAACATTGAAGCTGAGGTATGATTACCTGGGCTCATTATACCATTATCTCTACTCTCTTAAATGTCCACAACATAAAGTCAAAAGACAAAAAATAATAATAAAAGATATTTTAGATATTGTCTTTATGAACAAAATGAGTATAAAGTTGACTTTTAACTGTACAGGAAGAAAAGTTTACAGAAAGACTGAGCAGGCCTAACTGTATCTGCTGTCAATCAAAAACACAAGTATCACAAATATTTTCTGCTTTATGAATTTTGCTTGCCTTTAACAATCAATCTCCTATGTTTCTAAGTTTCCTGGAAGGGGTGATGTCATATAAACCTTAATCAAGAGTTAGACCTTGAAATCTTAGCGGCTTAAATCACTCATTGCTATATTGTGGTCATTGTTATTAACTTAAAATTCAAATCCCACAGGTCTGTGTTTCATTTTTAGCACATCACTTCTGGTAGGGACCAGATGTTTCCTTTAGACTAGGTTATGGCTTCTTATTTGCTTCTCTTTTTTATCTTAAAATTTATACCTACCAATAGCTTCCATGCGGTCATTTGCAGGGCATTACAGTATAGAGTCCTTGAGCTGGCAGCTTGGAATAATGTCTTAGGGACAAGGAAGGAAGCTCTAAGGGAATAGTGTGGAAAGGGAAAGAGAAGGAGACAAACACAGTATATGGAGATACCAGATGAAGCTAAGAAAAAAATAGATAGCACACTCCAAACTTGCTTAACTGTGATCGCCATGCAAAGAAAAAAAAAAAGTCTATGGGAAACGTTCCAATTTGCATTGTAAGTGTAGCTTAGTATTCAGGTAAACTTTTAATAATTGTCTTTCAAATATAGCTGAGTATTTCCATGGCTTAATATTCTCCTTGTACTATGAAATTTTTCTATTATGTATCATTTAAGGGGAAAAGCAAAAACACAGACAATGTTATTCACTGTACTTCTTTTGATGTAAACAAAACAAAATATATAACTTCTAGATAAAAAGCAAACTAAAAATATTAGTGAAAGTCCCCAGCCTTAATTTTAAGAGCTTCCAAAATTGTTTACAAGTGTGTTCTGTAATGCAAAAGATGTTCAAGTTTATGGATCAATTAAGACATTGCGGTAATAAACCAGAATTAAAACCAAGTATTAGCATATACTTTACATACTAATTTTGGTCAGAAATATTCCATCAAAGATTAAAATTTTCTATCACATCTACAAACAGAAAGGCAAGGGTTAATGTCACTAACCTGAGCTCACTTCTTTCAGGAATCTATGACTACAGTCTCTAATTTTGATAATATATCAAACAAGTATGAACGGAAAATGTGTAAGTTTTCTTTATCATCTAAGAGACTATAGCAATGAGTTATTAAATGGCTATTTTAAATGTATCTCACACACAATTATAAAAATATCTTGTTATATAATATTATTGGGTCTTAGGTTTTTTGCTAAAAATGTTTCAATTTTGATAGAGATGAAATCTCTTCTCCTATGCTCTCATATTTATGACTGATTTCTGGCTATATGTTGTGTCACCTCCTGAACCATGGACATGACCACTGATTATAATCTGAATTTGGTAATAAATACATGAATGTGACATGCCACCCCTTATCTTCCTCTAATTGTAAATTGTTGTAAAGAGTATACAATATTTGCTAAAATAAAAGTATTTCTTAGAGGTACCAAGATCATAATCCCAGAATAGTATGGCAAAACATATTCAATTTATAAACTTAGAGTTCCAAGGTAAAGCATACAAATCTGGCAATTTAATGCCAATTTGTGAATAAGGAAATGGGAGATCACGGAAAATAATGAATTGCAAAGTTTAAAATAGTAATAATAGAAACATCAAGGCAAAAGATATCACAGGTACCTTGAATATCATTGTAACGGTCTTTTTTTACAAATCTGGGACACTTAGGTTTTCAAGGACAGTTGAAAATAATGAAGCAATGAGGAATTATAAGCCAAGATATGCCAAACATGAAGAGAATAAACCTTTGCGCCAACCTTTCATACCTTTTCAGTGTCTCCCCCGTTCCTACTGAATGGATACCTTGGCCAAGCATTTAACATTTTCTGTGATATTTCCTCAGTTTTCTTTTTCTTTTTTCCCAAATTTGAAAATGATTTCCTACTTCTTGAGTTGGCAGAGCTTCAGGCAAACTTAATGCCTCTCTGCTTCATGTACATATCCCATATGTTTAAGGGCCTCCAAATCTTTTTTTAAACCATTTGCTCTGCCTAGAAGCTCATTTCTTGCCCTTTCCACATGTTCAAATCCTATCCTATTTTTTTAAAGCTTTACATAATATCCTGTTATCTCTGCATTTCCTCATCTCATTCTGAGATGTCAAAGCAAATTATTTATGCATATCTTATGGTTTAATAATTAGCTACTTTCTATTATAACTTTCATCTGTCTACTATTATAATGCAGTTTTTCCCAACCACTGGTTTCCAATATTCAAGGATTCACAATAACAAAACTGGTAAATGTGTCTGTTTCCATTTTGATTTTAAAATCCATTCTGACTCTAACTGCTTAAAAAGGAAATCAGTTTGAGATCCTCTTAGTGGTTGTCAAATGAGCACACATTCAACTTCTCAAACTGAACAGTCCTAGCTATAAGGAGACCTTCAAACTTTATTCAATTTTACATTGTTATTATTACTACTTTTAAAGTTATTTTAGATGTCATTGGTTAAAGGTATTGGCAAATATAAGTATATTGAAAACCACAGTTGAAAGTAGAGAATTCTCTATCTGTAAATTTGCAACACCATCTTTATTGGATTTGAAAATTACATTCAGTTGATTTGTATTCCAACAAAGCAAGAAGTGTTGTCTGGTATTTCAAAACTAATTATCAAAAAGAAAATGTAGTATCATATATATATATACACACACATATTTAATGTTTTATTTATTAGCATAAAAATAATTCACATGGATGGAGAAGTATATTAAGCAGACTGCACCTTCTTTCTTACCTCATAATTAAGAAATTAAATACTAGAAATATGAAAAACAAAATAATACAATTTAAGGTGTGAAATACAAAAATTCAAATAGCAATTAATAAAAGAAGTGTTTATCTATATTTGATGACCAAAAAGGTAGTTCAATTTCAGGTTACTTTTCACTATATATTTGGTTCTAAAGCACAATACAATAAAACTTAATTTATGTGTTAACACATTATGCTTTTATTAGCTGATTATTTTAGAGTAAAATTTATTTGTTAGTATGAAAAAATCAAATTTAGCTCTTCATTGGGGTATTATCAAAGAATACATTATCCTTAACTATTTATTAACATAATTAAAAATCTAACTTTATCTTATAATATTAAAATGAATAATATTTTTAAGAACTGGAGGGTTTACATAAATATAAAAATGGGCCACAGGTCAGAAAAGTTTGGAAATATTACTTGAAAATAAGAATAACAAAAACTAAATATAATAAATGCTTTACACTTACTGAGAAACGTAATATATCAATCAATAAATAGATAAGTAAATACATAAAGTGGAAGGAGAAAATAGCCCCTGAGGTCATCCTCTAGAAGTTGAGGAAAACATCTGGCTGAAAGCCAGCAATGAAGGAGAACCTGTCTTACTACCGTAAGGAACTCAATTCTGTCAACAATCTTGTGAGCTTAAAAGGGACCCCAAGTGCCAAATCAGAATTCAACTCAACCAAAACTTTGATTTTAGTCTTGTGAGACACTGAGAAGAGAATCCAGCCACTCCATGCTCAACTTCTGACACACAGAACTATGAGGTAATTAATGGGTATGACTTTAAACCACTCAGTTTGTGGTAATTTGTTATGCAGCGACAGAAAATGAATACATTAGGGGTGCTATTTTATTTTTTTTGCTATTCATTCCTATCATTTTATGTATCATGACAAACTTTTTTTTTTTTTTTTTTTTTTTTTTTGAGACAGAGTCTCGCTTTGTTGCCCAGGCTGGAGTACAGTGGCACGATCTCAGCTCACGGTAAACTCTGGCTCCCGGGTTCACGCCATTTTCCTGCCTCAGCCTCCCGAGTAGCTGGGACTACAGGCACCCGCCACCAGGCCCGGCTAATTTTTTGTATTTTTAGTATAGATGGGTTTTCACCGTGTTAGCCAGGATGGTCTCAATCTCCTGACCTCATGATCCACCTGCCTCGGCCTCCCAAAGTGCTGGGATTACAGACGTGAGCGGCTGTGCCTGGCCGACAAACGATTTTAAGCTATGTATGGGACTATAGATTTTTCATTCCTCACAGATATTATTTCATAGAATTAAGGTTCATCATTAAACTGTAAACATTTTTCGTTGTAAATTAATGTGAAAAGAAATATATGAGAAATAGTTTATTCAACTAGCCAACAGATATTTCTGGTGTGTTTTCTATGTGCTGAGTAGTCTTCCAAGCAGTGCAGATATGGCAGTGAACAAGACAGTAAAACTTCCCTGGACTCAAGGAGCTTACATTTTCATGTGAAAGATATTAAAGATTTTTAAAATACGAGACAAACTAATGTGCAATAAAATCAGGTAGCATAAATAAATAAATGCAATAAAGTGGGTTAGATGATAGAGTGTGACGACAGGTTATTTGAAATAGTGGCTAAATGAAGACAGAGAGCAGAACAGGCACACAAGTGTATGAGTGTAAAGGATTCTAAGTAGACTGAACAGCCAGTGCAAGGTCCACAGGCGGAACATAGTTTGGCATTTACCAGAAGGGGTTGTGTATTTTGGTAGAGTACATGAAGTGAAATATGGTAAAAGATAAGGATGGAGAACTAATCAAGGGCCAAATCATGTGACATGTTATAGGTTCTGAATATCTGAAGATAATCTCTACTTCTGAACCCTTTATTGGAATGTTTTGAAGACATTTAATATTTTCATATTTATCTTTTTCCTTTTTTTCCGACACTCTGTTGCCCAGGCTTAAGTGCAGTGACGCAATCATAGCTCACTGCAGCCTTGACTTCCCGGGCTCAAGTGACCCTCCCATCTCAGTGTGCCAAGTAGCTGGGACTACAGGCACATGCCACTGCGTCTGGCTAATTTTGTTTATTTTTTGTAGAGACAGGTCTCGCTGTGTTGTCGGGGGAGCTGATCTCAAACTCCTAGGCTCAAGAAATCTTCCTGCTTCAGCTTCCCAAAGTGCTGGGATTACAGGCATGAGCCACCGCACCCTGGCCTAATGTTTATCTTTTATAAAGACATACTTACTGAAGTTATCTTAGAGTTTAGTGCATGAAGAAATATGATGTCTTCTGAAGGACTGCTACATTTTCTTGTATCTGATGAGAGCTTTGAAACACAAAGCAGTTCCTTTGTGATCCTGGCTGCCAGGAGACACCAAGCTTGAGCTCCAGTGAACTAACAGTCCTTAGCTAAGGTTTTGGGAAAAATTCATCTCCTCTCCTTCATGACTATTTTCTTTGTTATTTATTTTATGTCACCATTGATTTTATGTTATTCACTGCTGTTTCAAATACCTTTGGAAATAAGTACAATTTTTAAAAAATCAATAAAATCACCACATTTGCCAATCTGGAATATTTCTTTCTAAAACAATGATTCATATGAAATCCATTTATTAAATAATTGTTTAGTATCTGGGAACTGTCTGTTAAATTAAACAAATAAGCCCTCAATTACACTAATGAGGTTAAATATGTTTCTAAGTATGATAAAATAAGATTTAAATGGACAGGTAAAATAAAGCCTGATATGTAATATTATGGGAGGTCAATACAGGAATGGTTTTTGCTGCCCAAGGGGAAATGAAGAAGATAGCACAGAAATAAGGTGCTGCCACTGAATCTTAAGGTAACACCACTGTGTGCTACTGAATATGGTAATGCGTGCTGTACACTGCCCAATACTAAAGGGTGTTGTTCATATTATATATTACCAAATAGTATCCAATTTGATACAACTTATTAAAATATTAATACAATATATTATCAAATATACAATATTGTACAGCAAGCATACTTATAAATATATATCATGTATGATGCATTATATATATCATACATTATACAGTATATATTATATATGATATATATGTCCTATATATAATGTATATACATGTTATGACAATTATCTGGCAGGGTGCAGTAAAATGCCATGAAGACATGACTTCTTTTATTTGCACAGTTACCCTATGGGCCAATGGTAGCACAAGCAGTCATTTTTAAACAGGGAAATATCCATTCATTTAGATTTGATTAGACCACGTTGGATATTGGACATGTTATTATTTTTTCAATGCTTCAAGTATACACACCTTGTTAAGAATCACTGAATCTGGAGAGTAACATTTAGTAGAGAATGGAAAATTCTAGATATAAGAACTATTTGAAGCAGTGAGAGATGCAAAGTGAGAATGCAGGGACAATTTCATTGGAGAACAGATGATTCAAAACAGAAACAATAGGTGAGGGCTTTAAATACTGAGGAGTTGGAAGTCCATTATCTGGGCAATGAGGATTATTCATGTTTTATTTTAAATAAGTCAAATAATCAAATTTGGGCTTTCAGAAGATAAATCTGACAAGTGAGAAAGGAGCAAATCTTCATGCAGGAAGATCAAGTAGGTCGCGATGGCAGTGGTCAACGTGGTGGTGATTGAAACCTGACTTAAGTGGATGCAGTGAAAAATAAAACACAGGAGACAAATAGAAAAAAAAAAATATGGTGAAGTTAAAACTGTCAGAAATTGGAAGATGGTTGGGTGTATGGGTGACAATTTTAAGCTGAGTGACAGTAGGTATGGTGATGAAATTTATGGAGATTGAGAACACAGACTTAGGGAGGGGGAGATGTGTGTTTAAGGCACCTGAGTAGAGATGGCCACAAAATGTTGACATACAGTTAAACCACAGTGAGTCAGTCACACCAGAGTGTCCAGGAGTTCAAGGCCCAGGTCCATGGAGATCTAGGTCCAAGTCTGGCCATGTGGGGCACCATAACAGTGTAGTAAATTACTTTTCTAAGCCTCTATTTAAATTGTAAAGCAGTAAATATTAGTATCATCCCAAGAGTAAAAAAAAAAAAAAAAATTGAGATAATAAACACCGTACCAGTATGTAGAAAAGTCGTAACAATGCTAACTAATCTTACAATTAGGATAAAATTTAGGGGTCAAAAATTAAAATTTGGAATTAATTGTGCAGAGGTGCTAAATTAGACCCACAGAGAAAAATGCATTATCAAGAAAGAGCAGATATAGGACGAAAAGAAAAAATATAGCCTAGATCTTGATAGATACCTATACTTAGAATGCAGGTAGAGCAGTGTTAGACAGACAAGGGAATTAGACGAGAGAAACAGCAGCCACGAAGGTCACTTTCTAATCTTTACATTAAAAAGTAGGCAAAAGTGAAAGAGTGATATATGAAGTGTATTTGAGGGCTAAAGGTCTCAATTGCAGAGCTTTGCTAGAACTTTTCAATCTACCTCAGGACCGTCATACTTAATCCCCCCATGTTTTGCTCTAAGAAAGAGGACGGAGCTATGCTTCACTAGATACAGCTTTGTACAACGCTTGTCAAAAATTACAATAAGAATTGTTTGATTGTTGCTGATTACTCTCTGATAACATCAAAACAAAGTTTCATAAACATAAGTGCTACAGCATGGAAGTAATAATGATAACAAACCAAGTCTCTGTGTCTGATTTAAAAACCAGTGGGACATCTGCTTGGCTGCTACCATAATTGGCTACCAGCCTGTTGTTTTGTTGTGCTGGAAGAGGGACTTTATGTCCTGTAGATATTACTTGTTCTTGGTCCAGAGGGACCCAAGTTTCCATTAGATTACAAGCTCTATGCACATAGCCAGATGTGTGCAAGACTCTTGCATAATTTCTGTAAATCATGCTTAGCTTTTTTCCTTTTAGTATTGGGTTTCTTTTAGTTTCCTTTGGTCTTTTCTCTGTGGGAATTAACTAGTATCTCCCTGGACTTACAGTGTCTACGATGTCACTTGGTGTGTTGTAACTCTCCCTGCCATAGCCTTGTGAAAGCCTCCTATGGTAACCAAACTAAACAGATATACTGACGTTTCAATATCACTGTTCAATTGTGTTGACATTGGATTCAGTTCTATTCACTCATTCATTTATTTATTCTTTCATTCAGGAAATATCTTTTCAGCACCTGCTGTATACCAATCATGTAGCTAGATGTGTTCTGATTTGTTATCCAAAGAATGAATGTTCATGGTAGGGTATAGAATGATTTCTAGAATAGCTCTCATTTAGAGACTTCCTCAATTAATCTTATTCTCATTTCCTTGCGCACCATCACCACTAAACCTGTTGATATTACTTTCTAAATATGTCTTAAATCCGTTGGTTTTTCTCCACTTTTTTCTGCATCCTTTTAGGCCATATGGCCATTACAGTCGCTCGTAATTGCCTTGCTGGTTTCTCCACGTGAATTCTTATCTCTCTTCAATCCATTAACCATGCTACTGTTGGAGACTTTTTCTTTTCAATGTCATTCAGATCCAATCGTGAATCTTCCCAGATTAAAATATTTCAAAGGCTTCTTGTTGTTCCTGGGATAAATCCTTAGAAACTACTGTGATATCTGGCCCATCTCTAAACCTTCTGCATCATCTCTTATTTTCCCTTTTCTCTGTCATCCAGGGGCATTGGCCTTCTGCTTTCTGCTTTCAGTTATTTAAACCTACTGTGCTCTTAACTGTCCCTGGCAGGCTCATTTCAGTTGCTGCTCCCTTATCTTTGAATGCTTTCCTTAATTCTTTGCCAGTTAAAACTTACTCATTTTTAGATATTGTTTATTTAGCTCAATCTTGTATGTACATGTATATGGGAATGTATGTATACATATTTGCGTGTGTGTGTGTATATATATGTGTCTATGTATGTATGTATATGTATATATTTGTGTGTGTATATATACAGATGTATATACACACATGTGCACACACACGTATACATACACTCCCATATACATATAATATCCATACATATCCATATATTTACATATGTACATTATATATCCATATGCACACACATATATACAACATACATCTATGTATATGTGTATACATGTATGTAATAGATGTATGCATCTATTAGGAAAGCCTCTCTGATCTCTCAGTCTAGCTTTTCACATTGCAACTTTTTTCCCCTTCACTAAACAATTAATATACTTGAGAGTACAATTTTGACTCTTTACCATTTTTTCCCCAGAGGAGTAGCACAAAACGTATATATAAACAGAATTGCAATATAGCTTGCTTTTGAGTGAAAAATGATTAACTGATAACCTAACCATCTTAAAAGGGAAGAATGCTTCTTTGGGGCCATACTGTCTCTTGCAAATTCTTGACAAGGCTTTTATAATTAATGAAGATGACAATAGAATGGAGGAAATAAATAAGGATATTAATTTAGCAATAATTTTAGGCTTCAAAGATTTGAAACATTACTCTGTTAAATTATTTTAATAGCATATATTTCCATTGATCTTCACTACGTTTGAAGACCAAACACAGAGTAAGCACTCTTCCCTAATGTCAGCTTTTTCAAACATACATAATGTTATTTTATTTTTAAATTGGCAGGTAAAATTGTGCATATTTATTGTGTAAAACATCATGTGTTTTGAAGTATACATAGATTGCAGAATGACTAAATCTAGCTAATTAACATATAAATTATCTCACATAGTTATCATGTATGTGGTACACTTAAAATTCACTCTCTTAGCATTGTTTGAGAAAACAATATATATATTGAAGTCAGTTGTGAGCAGCAATAGCAATAAAAACTTTACCTTAATCTGATGTTTAGAATAAGGACATTTCACATATGCTAGATTAGAGAAAAGCAAGTTAAGCTGAGAAGACTAATAGTAAACCTTTGTCATAGCTTTCCTGTAGAAAAATGCTCCTAACGAAGGATGTGTTTGGGAGAAATTGTTTATTCCATAAGAACAAACAAGCAAGCAAACAAAAAACCCTGGTAAGAAGAGTGCGCTAATAGAATCACTTACATATTAGCCCTCAAGTATCTTTCAGAGCCTGAATTTATAGTTTAGGCAAGCTAATAATGACACTAGAGCATTTTTTCAAATATGTTTTCCTAAACACAAGTTAGCAAGGTTAATGTGTAAGTATCTTGTTGGATAATACTCATTGTTTTTCAAGTGGGCAGAGGGGTTTATGCCAAAATTTCTGTAGAAGGCCACAAACTGTTCCTTCCCGGTTGCATTTCAGAGCCAGGGGTTCAAGGACAGTTCACTGTTAACTCTTACACAATGGACAGAAATATACAAGTAAGGGGCAAATCTTTGATTTAAAATTTGAATTTTTAAGCATCATATTATTAATTTTAAAAGTCCTAAACACACTCAGCATTACATATGCAAGGATGAAGTAAATGTCAGTAATAATACTTGAAGCACATTTGGATGATGGTGATGGAATAGTGAAGAAAATTATCTGGAAGAGGAATAGCACTCAGAAGACTTCAGAGAAACAGGACATGGGAAGTGCTGGATAGGAGTGAAAACATGAATCCTACTACTGCCTGTATATTGATGATGCTTTGCATATGTGCAGCTGAACTTAATTACTTGTTTTGCGAAAAAGATGTTCACACAGAAATGGGAAATTCTATGATACTGTCTTGTGAAGGACATTCTGTCAACAGCTGGAAGGAGCTGCTATTAGCAACAGGATTGTTGGTTCAACTTTAATGGCTTAAAGTTAGGCCAGACAACCAACTGGGGAAAAAAAAAAAAAAAATCAACAAAAAAAACTCCTAAGTTTCAATTGACATTCTGTGGTGAAATATTCAGGTTGAAGACACTTGGTGAAGAAAACTTCTAGGGATTCCCTAAATGGAGGGAGTCAACGGTCTTGTCTCAGTGATTTACCACAGAGCCATCAGGCTTTTTAGCACAATCCACCACAACGTTTCCCTCTCCCTCACCACCTATCCCTATAAGCTCATGCCCAGCAGGGAGTAAATAGTTTAATGATAATGCATATGTGATTCGTGGAAAGGAAATACAGGATTTCCTATTTTTATGGGACATAATCCATATTTGAAGATAACAATACTTACAATATCTGAGGCAGTCTATGATATTTACTGTGTTCATAGAAAATATGCATAGCTGTGTTCACTGAATTTTTAACATGGCTTCTTCTTTGATAAAATAATTTGTGTAAAAGTTCAAATAATAGAGAAAACTTTTACACACAGGAAACAACATTTTTTTCCTTAATTAAAAAGGTCACATTCTATAACATCTGGAGATATGTGACCCTACTTTTCATGTAAAGACCATCTGACCTAAAGGACCAATTCCTTGCCACCTGGTTGTCCCTCTCTATGTCACATATCAGACCTATGACTGGCTGAGAGGTGGCCATCAGGGCTGGCCTTCCAGGATCTGGAAGATCAAAGTCTGCTCATACAAACTGGCAAGGAGAACGTGAAATGCATAAATGCAAGAAATGAAAAATCTCCCTTGCTAGAGTGGTGGCTTACGGATCTTCTCTCTTTTTCCCGTGTGAAGGACATAATGCTTCTGGGAATGTCCTGGTGTCATAGCAATACTCTTTAGGGACCATTTCTGTGCTTTCTGTAACTTTGTTTAAGCAACAAAAAAGCAAAAAAGCTTTGAACTTGCTCAAAGGGTGGCTAATCTGATACAGACAAAGCGCAGATGAAAGTCATTTTTAGCCTGCAACTATGTTGGAGGATGGAAAAGAAAACTTGCTTTTGGGTCAAAATTGTGTGGGTTAGACTCTCAAATGAATCAGTTATTCACCATGTGTCCATTATCAAAACTTAGCCTTTTAGTTGCAGTTTCTTCTCTGGAAAGTGAGCCTAAAATGTTAATTTGAAAGCTTATTTTGGGATTAGAAAAGTAGAATTAATTAGATGGTATCTACATCGTAAAGCATCAGGCACATGAACAGTGCTCAATACATAGGACCTATTACTAAAATATGATGAAAATACTGGTTATGGTAATTTGACAAAACAACCTTTTTTGTGGATAGTGGTTACTACTTGATACAGAATAGTTTTATTTAAAGAGTGGTGACTCTAGTCTATAATTTTCCTTTAACGTGATTCTGTAAAAGAAATTTTAATTGAAAATATGTAAATATCAGGAGAGCAATATGGCTTTTCCAGTTTCTCTGTTCACTTTGCTTTAGTATATAGAATTAGAGATTCTTAATATATAAGTCCTAGAAAGTAATTTAGAAATCCTGTCATTGTATCTTCAGAGTAATAACCTTCATCACAGGGTCTGTTTGGGCTGAGAGTAGAGCTTTATTCATGTTTACCGGAAGTCCTAAGCAAAATTTATTGTAAACCAAATACAATCTACAACCCTTCAAAAAGATTCAAAAAACAATAATTTAAACCAAAGAACTCTGGCAGTGCATGGCCCTCATTAATTGAGGCAAACAAAAAATGACCAAATGACTATTGAAAACACAGAGGAGAAAAAGTACTAAGAAAGTTTACAGGGACTCACCTACAAAAGTTACTGGAACAAAAATCTGTTTGTTGACTCAGTAGTAATCAGTATTCATTTCTATGTTGTTTTATACTTAGGAAACTCTGAGTCTTTCTCTTTACTATCAGAGCAAATGGCAATCATGAAGTGAAGCTAATTTATTATTGATTATTAATTACTTGAATTTCTATGTTTCATAAGTAGAGCAACCATCTGTTAAGGGGAATAACAGGTTCTAGCAGGGAAAGGATTAAGAGTTTTATTTTCTTCAACTGAGGCCCAAAAGGAGCGAGGTTTTTCAAGTCAACGTGCATTCCATTTTGCTCAGGTGTCAGGGATCTATATTTATCTTGTGTTAGGCATGCATCTGAAGTGCTGGAAGTCTCAGGATGTCAATGGTTTTCAGATGTCAGGATAGCCTTAACGATAGATGAAGGGTTGAGAGCCTGTGCCTCATTTCTGAGTTCTCAGCTGCTATGTCGTGGAAATCCTGTTTACTTTCTGCATCTCCTCCTGCAAGACTCTGGAGCCAGTCTTGAGGTCCTACGTCTGCGAAAGCAAGCTCTTCTAGAAGTTGGTGAGCAGAATGCTTTTTGTTTAGAAGTGTGGCTGTAAATATTTTTGTAGTTGATGCACTGTCATCTAGTAAGTAACTATTATTTTTGGGCTCTCTAAAAAGGCAATTATTATCTGATATAATAGTTTAGTCTGTGATGCTTTTTTTAACTTATTTGTAAGTTTTAACCAAATGGTTAAAGAAATTTGCTTTTTAACCCTTAAACCTTACATTTCCACAAGTCTCTAAATTCCAAAGGATGCTATGGGTTTCGAGTTGCCTATTTCATGTATTTTACTTAGAAAACATCAGAAAACCCAAACTTCTCATGATTTCAAAAAGTGTAATTTTACTTGAAACTTATTTTCCTTTAGATTTCTTGTTTCTGTTTTCTGATAGGTTTTTAAGAAGATTAATATTTTCAAAAGGATACTCTAAAAATCTGGCCAATTTGATTATCCTCTTCCAACCTGGAAAAGTTTGTGTTTAAAATGAGACTAGAATTTGAATGACCTTCATTCTTGGGACTCTGAAAATGTTTTTTGCCTTGCTGTCACAACTGACAAATATATTTAAGAAATAATCTAAAAGACCAATCTTAATTTGACCCCTAGACAGAAGAAAACAAAACTATTTTTATACATAAAAGTTAATAATCATTAGTGATCATAAAAATTTTCTTGAGGGTGGGTGCCGCATGTCTTATTTGTGGGGTAGGGGGAGATTTGTTACCTAGCAAAATTTTTGTTATATGGTGTGTTTCATAATATGACTACATAAGATCAGACAACACCGCCAAGAATGACAAAGTCGTTACTTATACAGAAAGTCAAGTTATGCATATTTTGAGACAAGGTTGATACAAAAAAAAAAAAAGCAATTCCTTCTGTTTCTCCATGCTATTCTACAAGCCCTGGAATGAATTAGGTAGGTTTCTTTGCCTTTACAAAAAAGGTCACTTTCTTTTATTATTTGGGGAATGGTTGCTTGGTGCTAGACCGAATTCTGGGGAACCATTTAAGGCTAATACTTCCAAAGGGGTAAATTTCTTGTTCACACTCCTTGAGAGGACTCAACAGTTCAGATGAGATCTCTGTCTCAAAGAGAAATTGGCAAGCTATCTTGTTTTCAGTTATAACTGACTAAATAATAAAAGTGGATTTGTGGGGCAATATATGAGACTCCTGTAATCCTGACAAGAAGAAAGGAAAAATATTTTCAAATGATGTACTGTGCAATTACTAATTATTTGGAATCTGACCCTTTTGTAAAGTATAATGACAACTGTGGAATTAACTGTTCTAAGAGTTCAAGAAAGCAAACACCTGAGGATAATAAAACAATTTTCACCTGGGAAAAAGATACGCTCTGGAACTCAAGAACTACTGTCAGGCAAAAAAAAAAAGGGGGGGGTGGTTAAACTGCTGACAAATCATTGAAAAAAGACAGCTTAAAGTTGTAGAGTTGTAGAGTGGGATGATTAAATGGAAGGAAACGTTTCAGAGCAAAGAAATATAATATAAAGCTGTTGATGTAACTGTGGCTCATTTTGCTTTTCACCACAAATTGCTGATTAAGATGACTAAGGAATTTAATCTGATATTCTTAGTATTTACAAACTAATAAAGCTTCAGGTTAAATTATTTGAAAAAAATCCCAATTTTGAAATAAAGAAATGCTATAAAATGAGTGAAAAGGAAAAATGTATTTGTCTGATGTTTATGATTTTCCTAGAGATTGCAATTCAGATAAAAATTGTGAAGTACATCACTTTATTGCGTTCTGTGAGGAGCAAGTGGAGGTACTGAAGAGGGTGGGAATGAGCTTGGGTTTCCATATCATGTGACTGGAATCCTCAGTTATGTCTAATCCACAGTGGTTCAATCACAAACAATACATGCTCATCAGGAAAAGAAAATGATCTCAAATGTAAGTGTGCAAGGAATAGAAAAATAATATAGTCCAGTAAATAGTTTTAGTGTTGTATGTAGAAGTACAGTAATTGGCTAAGCCACTGGAAACTTTCTTTCTTTCTTTGTTTTTTAACAAAGTATGCCGTTGGTTCCACAATAAGCTTTCAAGTCATTTCTTTATGGAAAGGGTAAAGTGAATTCTGATTTGTATCTTCTGACAAACCATGTGGAGAAGAAGTAACACTTTTAGATACGTGCTTGTTGGTACCCTGTTAAATAGCTAAAGATGTTTTGAAATATACCCAGAGACCTTTGTCCCACAAACTATCGTACAAAGAAGGAAATGACAGAAAATTGGCAAGCATTAGAGGGGACATAGGAGACAGCTTGGCTCATTCACCAAGGACTCCGGACTGTGCTCAAATGGAAATGCATTGTTTGCCCTTCAGTGCTTGTGATGTTTAAAGGTGAAATGAGGATAGTTTTTAAAAATAAATTATTATTAGTTTCATCTCTTCACTAATGTTGTTCATTCTCATTAAGTCTTATAAATATTACTTTTCTCATTTTAATTTTTAGAAAATAAAAAAAGTCATGTCTTATTTTACGACCATGACTTAATAAGAACACTTCAGTCTAACTGAAATTCATTTGGATTCCTTTGGTCCCATGTTGAAACTTCATTGTAACTTTATTTAAAATGTAGCAAATGCCACTGCAAGATCTACTTCTTGTATCTCATTCCGGTAAGTTTTAGAAATGAAGTAATAAACATTAGTGTGTTCAATACAATGGTCTCATAAAATAGAACCCAAAGCATACTGTCTTTTTATAGAAGATATAAAATTTTAAGTAAACTGGATATCTACTTTAAGACTGAGCCCTAAAACATGAAATACCTATTTTGGTTGAATACATGATGGAGTTGCTATCTTTCAAATACCTTTATTCATTGACATACTCTTTCAAAAATATTTAATGAACACCTACACTGCTTTAGGAAATGCTATTAGAAATAATGTGCTGAACATTTATATGAATCTAGGATCATTTTACAGGCGGTTTTCTGAACCTTGTTCATATAGAATGAAATTTTTGATGAAGGTTAACAAACAAAAACTGTTAGTAAATGGTGAAAACATATTCATCATTTTATGGACACTTTTCCCCATGACCCCACAACAACAGCTCCCTTAAAGTGTTATCAGTCTCTAGGGGGAAAAATAGACCAAACGAGTGACAGTTATATTTCCAGAAGGACTAGAAGGAAGATACTGGCAGAGTTGTTGCCATTGCTTACTCTAAGCTTCTCGTTATTGCATCATTTACTCTTAAAATGCTAAGTAACTTCACACAACTTAGGAAGCCTCTCCAGAATAAAATAACTGTAGTCTGGATTCTAAGCTTTAGGATTGATAACTTCCTACATTATTTCTTCTTGAACTATTTCATCTGAAATGGGGAATAAATAGTATTCTTGATTTTATCTTGGTCTCTTGGGGAGACTTTTAATTTCTATTAGCCCTATCCTTTTAAGAGCTGCTTGGTCAATAGGTACATCTAAGCATATGCCATAGACAAGGAATTACAGGGCAGAAAGGTATGAGCTGTGATAAGCTTAATATACAGGAATAAGAGCATTCCTTACAGACCTTTGCTATTGCCTAGAGTTGGAGCACCTTGCTTGCATATAAACACCATAAAGGTATTGGAGTTATTCCATTTGTAACTACTTGTATTAATAACAGCAATGCCCCCGTGTCTGACTCATACATAATAATAACTCAGATTTTATTCATTTATTTAAATTATTGTCTATTTCCTAAATCAAAATATTCATCTTCTTCTAAGGACTATGACTAAAATTTTAAGAATTATGCATTATGGAAATAACTTAGATACATTTGTTTCTTATGTTTAGCACTTTTTCTAAAAATATCCAAATTGACGTAGCTCTCTACTATAACATAATACATACAGCTGTGCAACTTTTTTTTGTATTAAATTCTCAGGTAGGTAGTTTAATGGAATGTTACTACTGCTGTTCTTCCCAGCATGTCTGTGTGTTTGTTTATTTTTATAATATAAGACAGATCCTCTACTCATAAAATGAATTATGGGATTTAACAGAGAAATATTCTATAATTTATAAGACACTAAATATATAAACTCACAGATGCTGAGAATGTCTCAGTAAATCGTTTATGAAGCTCATTCATTTCACCTAATGCCTCTCACTGATGTCCTAGTCCTTTCCCCAGTCTGCATGCAAAACTTAGATGTGCTTGCTACTGTGTACAGTCTCTTAGATCTCTTTGCTGTCTGTACTGAATTTTGGATGAAGCCAGAGAGAAACCTTTAGCTCAGTCAGTTTCACTCTGGGCCCAAGGGTCATCTTGGAGATTTGCTAATCTTTCCTCCAGGAAAGGGCTGTGATTTCTCCACCTTTCACTTGGTGAACAACCACAGCATGCACAGTACTGTTCTTTGCTAGCCTAGTCACATATCCCCTCAAAACCCTCTCTGACGTTTGGGGATGGTGGCTAGCTGGTGGTAAAAGTACAGGCATCACCCATTTTCTTTCTCCATCACTTAGTTCCTTTCTGACTTAGACAGCTGCTTGAAAGTTCCTTCCCCTTCAGTCTTCCAATCTTTGTGTATTGTATCCTTGTACTGCAGCCCTGTTATAATCATTCAACAAAATTCTGTATGGTTTACCAGCTGAAGTTGGGAAATACAGGATTAAGCAAAGGGAAAAATAAATTCTAGAATTAAGAGGCAAACAGGAAGCTTACTATAATTCCTCCCATTATCTTCTCCACCCCATTAATATTCCTCTTGAGTATTAAAGGTAGCATTTTCTTCTCTCAACTCTCCCATGCAAAACTTCCGTACATAGTAACAGCAAGAGAGTTTCTGAAGCTGAAATCCTGTAGAATAAATAAAAGCAACTGAAACAATCTGAATGGTATTTTGAAAAAAAGAAGAAAAAGAAAAGCACTTAATTATTTACCATGGCAAAGCAACAGCTATGAAGCTTGCCTTTTCTTTTTTTCTGAGGCTTAGGGCTGGACGTCAACTTTCAGCTGCTCTCCCAAAGTTTACATTTTTTTCATAGCAAAAGCTACAAACAGAAGTGGGGATAGTTCGTAGCACACTCTAAAACTAAGAACTACTGATTTTTTTACAAGTAAGGATGTGGAGGCTTGTAGACGTTAGTGACCTTTTATGCCCTTGTCTAGCCATATTGCTTTCTTCAGTTTCCATTTCTGCAGATTTTCTAGGCTCCCATTCCCCATCCCCCACTTGCTAAGTGATATCAATTTTCATGACTTCACCTATAATCTGTATGTTGAGGAGACCCCAATCTACATCTTATGGCTCCAATCACTCTTCTCAACTTCAGACCCATATATCTCCATGCCGGTAGGTCAGGTTCTCGAGTTGAAAGTATCTAAACTCTTTTTGTTGTTGTTATTGTTGTTGAGACGGAGTCTCGCTCTGTCACCCAGGCTGGAGTGTGGTGGTGTGATTTAGGCTCACTGCAACCTCCTTCTCCCAGGTCCAAGAGATTCTGCCTCAGCCTCCCGAGTGCTGGGACTACAGGCGCCTGCTGCCAACCCAGCTAACTTTTTTGTATTTTCAGTAGAGACGGGGTTTCACTGTGTTAGCTCGGATGGTCTCCATCTCCTGATGTGATCCGCGTGCCTCAGCCTCTCAATGTGCTGAGATTACAGGCCTGAGCCATATAACCTTGTTAATGTGTTCTGATTCAAGATGTACATTTTTATGTTCAAAATTAAATTATAATCCCCAAGTGAGTATCTTTTACTAGGCTTGAATTTATCCCAGCCTTCAATAATATATATGCATATAACATATCCCCTGCAAATTATTTTAAAATAAAATGGTTAAATTTTAATAGCTATTTATTACCTACGTAGTACCTGCAAAGCACTCTAAAAATAATTATGCAAAGTGCCTAGTATTTAATGAGAAGTAAATTATTGCCTGAGGCATACTCTCTACTGTTAGACTGCGTATGTTTGAAACTTAGATCTCCAACTCCCCAGCTCTGTGACCTCGGACAAGTTAATAAACTTCTCTGTACCTCTGCTTGCCTATCTGTAACACATGGATAATAAACATACCTACCTCATAGGGTAACTGTCCAAGATAAGCAACTTAATGCGTACAAAATACTCATAAAAGTGTCTTGCATATTGTAAATGCCATAGAAGGGTTAAATATTATTTAAGTTTTACAATAATTTTAAAATAGATAGTGTTATCTCCATTTTACAAATGAGTAAACAGACTTGGAAAGATTTAGAATTTGGCTCAGGATCTTGCGGCCAGTTAGTGAAAATGCCAATATTAAACCCTGATAGGACTAAACCCACCCCACCCCACCCCTAAACCTGGTCCTGTATTTCCCCTCCAGTACCTCCTTTTGTCTTGTTACTCAGGCGTAAAACCTGAGACTTACAATTTTTTCCTCTCTACCTAGCTAATTAGTCACCAAGCCTTAGCTATTCATGCTACCTTCTAAATATCTTCCATATCCACTAAATATTTCTGAAATATTTCCCATGTTTCCTACCCCCACCCACATAGCCGCTTTTTAAGTCCAACTACATAATTTCCTTTCTCGATTATTTTGATAGGCTTCCTCTGGCCTTCCCTCCAATCCATTCTCCATGCTGATGCCAAGGTCATCTCCTAAACCCAAATTTTATCATGTACTACTTCCCTAAAAATCCTTGAGTAGTCCTATGTTGCTTTCAAGATAAACCCCCAAGAGAATGAATTCCAGGTAATCAAGGCACACATATACTATAAAGTTTGGTATATTATGTGTTAAATTACGGCATCATGTTTGTGGTCATTTGTGGCCACTTTTCTGCTGTTTTGTCTTGTTCTTCCAAAACTCATACACTGTACCGAAGCCTTACTGAAATTTGTTTTTCCAGTTGTATGTTTATTATTTTGTTTTTTTTTTTATGTATCTCTATTTGGGGAAATGCCTATGATCCACTCTACCTTCTCCCACTCCGTACCCGGATCTTTATATGCAGTCCCGGCATAAGGAACCACTTCCTACACCACTGTCCTTTCACGCCTTCTCTCCCTCACCATCCACTCTCCCCACCTGAGTTTAGGTACCACAGCCTGTTAGAATTGTCTGTTTATGAATCTGCCTTCCTAGACCTGCTGAGAGCTACTTGAGGGGGGTGTCAGGTTTTTGTTTTGTTGATCCCCACGTTTTCTCCAATCAATCAGAAGTCCAAACTAAAAATACTTTAGGAATGTATTTAAGTTTACTCTTGCAAGGGCTACTGATTAATCAATTGCCAATGTAATTGGAGGGAATAAAGGCATATATAAATAAAACAAAGCTGATGATTCAAACTGTGATAGCAGAATAATTTCACATGTAATCTGAAGATTTCAACAAGAGCTTGTTAGGAGATGTAATACAGCATTAGAGTCAGAAAAAATAGTTGCAAAAAGCTTGAGTTAGTATTTGCCTGTCTTCTGGCTTGTGATCTGTTGGTGAGGGGAGCCAGATCAGAATTTGGTTCAGGTTACAAGTATAATCACCCAGCAGGTGCTTGCTATGTAGGCAAAAGGTTGAGGGCAAGATAAGATTAGGAAAGGACATGCACTGTGAGGGCTGAGCCAAGCTCTGGGTCTGATCTAGGTTTAAATCCTTCCTTGGAAAACAAGGACTGGCAAGTGAATACTGGAAACTGAAGAGTGAGAAGTATTATCCAAAAGCACACAGCTCACTTTTAACAGCTAATTAAATGAGACTAGATTTATCACAGTAGTTCTCAAAAATTGGTGCATGAGAACGATAAAAAAATGTTTAACTTGGTATTCACAATGCCTTTTTAAAAATTGTTACTACATTGTCATTGTAATTATCATCATCATTATCCTTATTGTTTCCCTGAATCTATATTTGTGCTCTAAATGTCCCACCTCAGACTACCTAAGATTTTTAATCCCTTCTAGGAAGTTATTTAAAATCCACCTACAATTATTTTGGTAGCCATTTACGGAGAGGGTAATTTAGCTTCCTAATATTACACTATTTTTATGTCATCTTTTATAAATACAAGAATAGTATATCTTCAGTGTAGTCACTCAAGCTTCTTTAGTGTAGTTTTAGTGCAACAGACTTAGAATTTTCCTCTATCTTCTTTTGAACAGATTTTGAACAGTTATTTATTTATTTATTTTTTTGAGACAAAATCTTGCTCTGTCACCCAGGCTGGAGTGCAGTGGCATGATCTTGGCTCACTGCAGCCTCTGCCTCCTGGATTCAAGCGATTCTCCTGCCTCAGCCTGCCGAGTAGCTGGGACTACAGGCGCCCGCCACCACACCCGGCTAATTTTTTGGATTTTTAGTAGAGACAGGGTTTCACCATGTTAGCCAGGCTGGTCTCTATCTCCTGAACTCGTGATCCACCTGCCTCGGCCTCCTAAAGTGCTGGGATTACAGGCCTGAGCCATGGCACCCGGCAAGATTTTTTTATTATTTAGAGACAGGGTCTAGCTCTGTCAGTCAGGCTGGAGTGCAGTGGCACAGTCATAGCTCATTGTAATCTCAAACTCCTGGCTTCAAGTAATCTTACCCCCCTCAGCCTCCCAAGAAGCTGGTACTACAGGTACACACCACCATGCCCAGCTAATTTTTGTGGTTGTTTCTTTTTGTAGAGGCAGGGTCTCTCTATGTTGCCCAGGCTGGTCCCAAACTAATGGCCTCAAGCAGTCCTCCCCACTGGGCCCCGCAATCCACTGGGATTTTAGGCACGAGCCACTGCGCCCTGCCTTGAACAGAATTATAATAAAGTTCTTGGGTGTTTCATGGCCTTTCAGTGGATGCTCTGCCCCTATATTCTGACCTGGCCATGTTTCTTGTCTCAGCCTGCTTCTTTCTCCTATGCATGACACAGAAGCTCTAACCTCAAAAGTGTTGTCCCATGTCATTTTGCACATCCATAATAATCTCTCCTGTTTCTCATCACTCAAGCATCTTCTAATTTTTCTTCTTTGAGTTTCTCTTTAGTCATCTTGAAAATTCTGAGAGATGGTGCTAGCATATACATCAGAGCTTCCTGATAGCACTGGAGTTAGGAGCCAAGTTTCTTAGGTGCTTTATTACTGCCAATGTCCTTTCTTTAACCAAAGAACAACAGGAACACACCTGTAGTGAGACAAATTCATTACTCATTGCAAAGAGAGAGAAATGTACCATAGGGAACTGACAGTGACCCAGTAAGAACATGTTAGGAAAAATCTATTGTAGAATTTGGACTTTGGTTGGTTGACTGGGGAGGGTTGAGGGGTGATACTGAAGGAAATAGAGGTTTGCTCTGAATTGGATGTTGTCAGGAGGCAGGATAATTTTATGATTGGTTGCCTTAATCTTATTTAGGACAAGGGAAGACTAGACTGAAGCTAAAGCTGTAATTGATAAAGAAGAAGAGTCACTCATAGTAAGTGGGAAGGGAATGGGTAGTATCTGCGGCTTGGACAGTGTTCATAATCATTCTGGGTTCAGACATAAAAGGGTCTCATTTTGTCTTGACTCATCATGATCACAGAATGGTTTTATCTAAAGTAAATGTTCTGTGAATTGTTTGTGTTCAGCAGAACAAACACCAAGGCCAACCAGTGAGTGCTGGACCTGTGTCCAGAAACAGCAAGACCTAACTAATAATACCAGGCCAGCTCCTGGATGATGGGCTATTTTCTCTTTACATTACAAAGTTCTTTGCTACTTCAGTAATTAAATGTGCACACTTAAAATCCAATTTCTACTACTTTTGACTGTTGAAATAAGATTCTTTTGAATTTCCTTCTTAAGCTCTATAATATAGGCTCAATACATGGAGTACTTTAGTACAAAATATCATTCCTGTTATGCTAGCAACCTGAAAGACCAAGAGATCAGTCTGTGTATAAAAATGATAATGTGCACAAATTGTTTGGGGGAATTGATTCTTTTCTTTGCACATATACCATAAAAACTAATTTGTTATATAAATGAAAAAATTATGCCATTGGCACATATAAAATACAGTAGAATGAAATTTTAATTACTCAAAGCTTCTTATGAAGAAATTAAGGGATCTTTCTACTTACTATATAGATGAATAACATGCTAATCAGATAGTAGAATCCTGCAGTTGGGAATTATCTTAAAATGTATTTCTGAAAATATGCACCTCTGTGGAATTCATATAAATGTGGTTAAATACATATGCTCAACTTTCTATTTAGATATTCCAGATACCACCTGAAATAGAAGAGATAATCTGACTTTTTCTATTATACAACCATAGACATTCTTTTGTCGTTTTTATTTCTTTAATTTTCCACATTGACAGATATAATTATATGTATTCACTGTGTCTTAAATGTATAAACATTGTGGAATGGACTCAGTCTAGCCACTTAACATGTGTGTTATATCACATAGCTATTATTTTTGTGGTGAGAACACTTTACATCCACTAAGCATTTTTTTAAGAATTCAGACTTTCATCATAAGCTTTGCTTAAATAAAAAAAAATCTAGTAAGTGATTCAAGTCTGTGATTGAATAATATTCCATATATTTAGGTAGTATATGGATTGAAAATGAGTAGAAATATTGACAAATATCCCATGGTAATAATCTACTTTGTAACTTCTCATGAATCTGTACAGGAAGTAGTGGTAGAGAGACGAAGAGCGATAAGGCTATAAATTAACTTGATTCCATAAGTCACACAAAGAAAAAGCATCTTTTCTTTATGGTAATGTAATAGTTAAAACATTTGTAATATTCATATGTGTACTACTTTATTATACATATATGTGTTTTAAACATGAGCTGCACGATAAATTCAAAGTTTCAGTGCCATATGTAAAATTAAGTTTATTCTTTTTTTTGCAGGGAGGTGGGGGTCGGTCTTATGATAAAGGCAATACAAGAGAAATAGTGTGTTTTAACCTCTGCTGTATTTATCATAGTATCTTGTTAATAAGCTACTTCGATTCTATTTTATAGAGTTTGTTCCTTCAGTTACTCTTGAAGATATCATCTAAACCAAGAAAGATGTCATTCTTCACTTCCTCCTTAAGGTCTATCCTTTCACAAGATCCTGCTTCATCTTTCCTATTTTAGAATAAAACATGTAGCTCTGTTTTATGTGAGCCAGAAATAATTTACTGAACAGGAAACTGTAGTTAAGAAGTAAAAATCCCAGTTAAAAATTTTAACTTTTAATGAGACAAAGAGGCATGAATCTTTTATAGATGAGAGATGCTTGTCATGGGCCTAAGAGAGGGGGTTTATTTAAGTCTAGTCAGCACTTTTGATTCTTAAATTTGAATAGTTCAAAAATTAAATTAGAGTAGGATCCTGATAACCGAGTTGACTCCTTGTTAACAGTAATAAAAGGTAAATACTATCAATAAATATAAAATATCTACTAGTTACTTGGGAAGTTAAGATAGTACTTTTGGTATCTATTTTATGCAGAACCAAATGCATATAATTAGCTAATATGCTTTTGGATGTCTATACTCTGTAATATTACTGTCTGAAAAGTTGTTACAGATAAACATTTATTATTTTTCTGAAAGTCAAAGGGATATTTTGTATGCCCGGTTTAGCAGCAGTTATCTATTTGAAATGAAAATAAAAGAGCATTAATGCCAATCAGCTTTCTTACTAGAAATATTCCTATACTTGATGTTTTTCCACAAACTCTTAACACATCACAGATATTTTTTAACTACTTATATAAATTATACCAGAATAAAATGGGCATCATTCTCTTTTTTGTTTACATCGAATCCTTGTTTCTGCAGAGCACATCCGTGTTGTGGAGAAACAATGGTGATTGTTTTTAATTGCAAAAACTACCCAGATTATTTCTTGGAGAGCCTCCTTGTTTTCCACTGGGTTTAGACATAGGCTCTCTTTCACTCTTTGTCCTACATTTTTAGACCATCATAATGTATTTACATTTTATACACCCAGTGGCCAACAAGAGAATCTATACATATGTTCACTAAAAAGCAGGTTCATACAATTAGTTTATTCATTCCTTCTTCCTGATTAGGTTCTTCTTTACTTAAGTCCAGTTCCTGACTCCAGAATAAAAATGAAATTATCACTGTCTCTTGTTCATCAGTCTGTGGTTTTTTTGCAGGGGAGCCCTCTGTGTCTTAATCTTTGCTGCTGCTGCTGCTTCGCAGCTCCATCTTTCCCTCAAATTCCCCACTGTGACACTGAAGTACTTCCCTGATTCTGCCCTTCCTTGGAAACCAAATCTGGATTCTTGACCCCAATTCCAATACACCAGTTTATAATGTGAAGTGAGAAATTGCGGGATTAAATATTTCCTGATATCAGTTGAAAACTGTGGGTGCCCTTGTTATTTGCTCTGCTACTCGTTAGCTTTTTATACTGGATTTGTCACTCCAACTAATGCCAATATAAAAGAAATGCTAAGTTCTTTGTTCCTTTGACCTTTAGTGTTTTTTTCCCCTCTTCTTGCGTAGGGATATATCCAATTTTCATTACTTCTCTTCTATCTACCCCTGCTGTTACGTTCCAGAATGCCATCAAGATGAAAGCTAACCAAAAGTATTTCTCCTACTTGTGATAATGACTCTTAGGGCTTGCTTTTCAGTTTTACAGCCCTCTTTGCCATGGCTGCCACTATAAATTGCAAGCACGTTCCCCGTTAATCCAAACTTTGCCTAGAATGAGATCACATTCCCTTCATTAGGCTGAATACAAGTTTAGTTCAGGGTCTTGTGTGTTTCTAGCATTCATTCATTAGTCATCTAACTGAATTTCTCAACCCAATTTATTGCTTTTCATGTGACCTTTTAAAAGCACAAACTCGTATCCTGTCACTCCCTCAACTTATAATTACTTAATTGTTCTATTCCACTTACAGAATAAAGTTCAAGCTCCTTAGAATATCATGCAGGGGGCTTCAAGGTCTGGTATCCACCCATCTTCCTCACGTTTTGCCACTTCCCTGAAAACAGTTTTTGTACTTTTGCAAGCATATCACTTCCTTTTTGCCTCTGAATTTATGCATGCTGTTCTTTCTGCTTCCATTGCCCTTTTTCCATCTTCTGTGATTAGAAAATATCTATTCATCCATTGAAGCCCTTCTGTTATTTTACAATCTATCTCCTATCAACAAAATCACAATCTGTTCAAGACCATATTTTATTAATTTTTGTATGCCAGTGTCATGCTCAAAGTCTGGAGTATGATGAAAGGTCAGTTCGTGTTTGAATGAACAAGTTAGTTCTTTAGCACGTTTCCTTTCTCTTAACTCAAAGCTTGGAATCGTATTATTTCTTTACTCTTCATAATTTCTCCCAAAAAATTCTAAGGTGGCAAGCTTCATGAAAACTCTTGGAGTTTTCTCTAATAGTCTTACCAAAACAAATGGAAGACTCTTTCTTGGTTTCCATGATAGCTTTTCTTTGGTTCAGATTGATTAATTTTATATTTCACTTTTCCTTTGTCAGGATAATTCTGTTTTTAGGAAGGATAGAAGCTTGGACTTAATTTTGAATTTTGATTTAATTTTTATTTGTTTTCAAAGCCTTAACAGATATCATTTTCTTCCTTTAAAGAACTCTTTCTAAGCAATAGGAACTCTTATGGTATTTCTTTGTTCTTTAGAGTTGATTCTATAGATACTCCTTGACTTTATGTTAGGGTACTATCCCAATAAATCTACTAAAGTTAAAAATATGAAAATATCATTGTAAAATTGCATTTAATACATCTAACCTATTGAATACCATAGATCAGACTAGCCTATCTTAAATGTGCTCAGAACACTTACATTAGCCTACATTTTGGCAAAATCATCTAATACAGAGCATATTTTAGAATAAAATGTTGAATATATCATGGAATTTATTAAATCTAGTATTGAATTATGGTTTCTACTGAATGTGTATTGCTTTTGCATCATTGTGAAGTTAGAAGATTGTAAGTTGAATCATTGTAAGTTGGGGACCGTGTGTGTGTGTGTGTTTGTGTGTATGCATGCGCACACACACATATGCAGTTTGAGCAAATAATTGTGTTATCAAGATGGTATGACAGTCCAATATTTTAAAGTGATTACTCTAGAGAAAAGTTAGCATTTTGGAAGCTGATAATTATTTTCTAATATTTATTATTTGACAAATACTATGAAAATAAATCTCAAGCATTTTCTTAAGTCTACAGTTGTGACCAGTTGGGATGATTTTGCCTGCAAGTAACAAAACAATCCAAAAAAAGCAGTTTTGGAGGGACTTTTTTTGTTGTTCATGTAATAAGGAGTCAATAGAATGAATTAACCAGCTTGGAATCATCCTTAGGCTCACTGATATTAATTAATTCCTAGGGCTTTAGGTTGGCTTTTCTTACTGTTATCTTACAAGTACAAAGTGATGACAGTAATTGGAAGGATCATGTCTTTCTATAACAATGCCTAACAGCAGTAAGAAACAAATTTCTGTCTTCTTTCAGTCTTTTAAAACAGAAAACACTCCCTGCAGCTCTGTAGCTGACTTGTTTTTATGCCTCAGTGTCAGCATGTTGTTAGATACTTGGTATACATCTCATTATCAAGGAGAATTGTGGCTTAGACCAATCAGTATTCAACCTCTGTTGCTTAGGAGAGATTTCATCATCACATAGACATGAAATATCTAATGCGAAATCAGAGCTCAGTGAGGAGAGATGAGGTGGAAAGAGTGGAAGTAACTTCTGTCACAGTAGGTCCTTTTCTAATTTACATGAGTTCAATTTTTGAAAATTAAAATATATGTATCCTCACACACAGGGGAACAACACACAGTGGGGCCTTTCAGAGGGTGGACAGTGGAGGGAGAGAATCAGGAAAAATCACTAATGCATACTAGGCTTAATACCTGGGTGACGAAATAATCTGTACAACAAACCTCCATGACACAGTTTGCCTATGTAACGTACCTGCATGTGTACCCCTGAACTTAAAAGTTAAAAAAAAATTAAAAATAAAATATATGTATCCTCCAAATAATTTTTAAAAAGTAAAATTGCTGTGAAGGGCCAAGCACGGTGGCTCACGCCTATAATCCCAGCACTTTGGGAGGCTGAGGTAGGTGGATCGTCTGAGGTTAGGAGTTCGAAACCAGACTATCCAACATGGCAAAACCCCATCTCTAATTTAAAAAAAAAAAAAAAAATAGCCGGGCGTGGTGGCAGGTGCCTGTAGTCCCAGCTACTTGGGAGACTGAGGTAAGAGAATTGCTTAAACCCATAAAGCAAAGATTCCAGTAAGCAGAGATCGTGCTGGTGCACTCCAGTCTGAGCAACAGAGCGAGACTCCACTCAAAAAAAAGAAAAAAAAATTGCTGTGAGAAAAACAAACTCTTCAAATATACATTGGATGCTGAAGTTTGTTTCTCACTTGGCTATGATACTCTTTTCAATTATATCTGTGCTACGGTCTTCTAGGGCGTTGTCATTAGAGAAAGGTGAAACTGATAAGACATTGAAGTACCAAAAGTTGGTCACACCTAAATTCATTGCAAAAATTACTTAGTTTAGGACAGAATTTTATTCTGTTTATGTAAAGATTATTACCATTTTCTGTCATGCATAATACATATTCTTTCATGAATATTGTTACAATTTTTAGAAATTTCATAAATGCTTTGGTTTTTTTACATTGTTTCATATGAATAGTAATAGATTACAGTGTGATATATATATTTAGACCCTGCATTTAGGGTCTGAATGCAGCAGCCAGCATTCAACTCTTAGCTCAGCACTGTTTGACCTTAAGCAATTTAGCTAACCTCACAGAGCATCATTTTTGCCATTTGTAATACTGTGAAAATAGTGACACTTAAAGAGTATTCTGAAGATCAATTTAGATGGTCCTGTGTTTTCAGAATAGGATATGGTTTGTGGTAAGCACTGTCTGCTCTGCAGTAAACACTCTCAGCATTAGCCACTAGTGTAAAAGAATGTTTTAGGGTGAAAAAGAAAATTTTATTTAAAATATTTTCATCTTTGCTTTCAAATGGAAAAAACTATTCTGTATTTAATTCCTTTAAGAATGTATTACTTTATATTTTATTGTGAATTGTTATTTACACAATCTTGGGTTTCTCATGGTCTCAGGCCTCAATATAAGTGTTTGATTTTTCTTACCCTTAACATTCACAGTAAGATGATATGCATTTATCCATAGTAAGAGGCATTGAATATACTAAAAGTGTTTGCAATGTTTACATAACAAAAGAGCAAAGAAATTCATAACTGCCATAAATACTTCCTAATATTTTAAGCTTGAATAGTTTTAGATTTAAAAATCATTAAAATGCTTTCAAACTTATATATGTACTTTTAACTTTGCATTCATTATTTTCAAAGTAAACTTGGATATATTTTATAATAAGTCAGCTCTAAAGTTACCAAATAATAAAGATGGTTATAAAATGCATCCAGTAAGTTCTTCACTTTATAGCATTATGTACAATTTTTGTGCTCTGAAGCAGAATTTTTAGTCTCTATTAGTGCTTCTTCATATAAATCAACATAGAACTTTTAGCATTTTAAAACTAATTGCTTTTGAATTGTAAGATGAAAATTACACCTTTTCCCTAATAATGCCTCAACACAGCAGATGCTCTATTAATTTGAAATGACTTACTTATTTTGAAGTTACCATGACATCTTTTTTATGTTTTCATTCTCAAAGTCCCTGGCCTCTGGTAAAAATTGCCAAATCTTTCTATGGATGGGGGAATATCCTCTGCTTTTATCCCTCCTCTGCATTGACCAATAGATGGTAACTGATCTCTGACTCTTGTTTGAGAAAGAACCTGGAATATCATTTTCTTTATGGAGCTTGCCATCTCTCCTAGAACCTTCTCCCTTTGTAGGTTGTGCTATAAACTTTCCATGATAGTACCTATTGTGCTAGTTTATAATTTTCTAAATTTCAGTGTAAGCTTATTATCATTAAGCTAGGGTGTTATTGATTTTATTTATTTTTAAATTATCTGGACCCAGAAATATCTGGTTTCAAGAATAATTATTTTATTAAAATAAATGACTATGTGAATAAATGTTTTAACTGAAATCTGTATATGGAAATAAATAATTTTAAAACGTCAAAGTTGTATAGATAAATGCATCTGTTGAGAGATTTATATTGACAAAAGGCAAGGATTTAGACATGAACCAGAAAATGCCTGTACTTTACCATGCATTCTGTCTTAGTCTGTTTTATGTTCCTATAAGGAAATACTTGAGGCTGGGTAATTTTTAAAGAAAAGAGGTTTATTTGTAACTCATGGTTCTGCAGGCTGTACAAGAAACATGGCACCAGCATCTGCTTCTGATAGCAGCTTCAGGAAGCTTCCACCCATGACAGCAGGGGAAGGAGAGCAGGCATTACATGCAGAGAGAGGGAAGGAAGGTGCCAGACTCTTTTTAACTATCGGATCCCATGGGAACTATTTAATAATAGAGTAAGGACTCATTCATTACCAGGAGGATATCACCAAGCCATTCATGAGGGATCCATTCCCATGACCCAGAGACCTCCCATTTGGCTGCACCTCTAACACTGGGGATCAAATTTCAACAAGGGTTCAGAAGGGACAGCTATTCAAACTATATCATATCCTTATGTTTTCCTACTAATCTTTGATATCACCAGCCAACTGGATGCATAACCTCAAGGTCACCTACTGCATACTACGGGCATACCTCATTTTGTTGTGCTTTGCAGTTATTACTATTTTACAAATTGAAGGTTTATGGAAACCTTGCTTTGAGCAAGTCTATTGGTGTCATTTTTTCAACAGTGTGAGCTCAGTTCATGTCTGTGTGTCACATTTTGGTCATTTCTGCAGTATTTCAAACTTTTTTGATATTATATCTGTTATGGTGATTTGTCATCAGTGATTTTGTATGTTACTATTGTTTTGGGACACCACAAACTGTACCATGTAAGACAGCAAACATAATATTGTATGTGTTCTGACTGCTACACTGTTCCCCTTTCTCATTACCTCTCCTGGAGCCACCCTAGTCCCTGAGACATGACCAGATTGAAACTAGGTCAATTTGTAACCCTACAATGGCCTCTAATGTTCAAGTGAAAGGAAGTGTCACATATCTCTTACTTTAAATAAAAAACTAGAAATAATTAAACTTAGTGAGGAAGGCATATTGAAAGCTAAGATAGGCTGAAAACTAGGCCTCTGATACCAAACAGTTAGCTAAGTTGCGAATGCAAAGAAAAAGTTCTTGAAAGAAATTAAAAGTGCTATCCCAGTGAACACACAAATGATAAGAAAGTGAAACTGCCTTATTGCTGATACAGAGAAAGTTTGAGGGGTCTGGGTGGATTAAACCACCTACAATATTCCTGTAAGACAGAGCCCAATCCAGAGGAAGGTCTTCACTCACTTTCATTCTATGAAAGTAAAAAAGGTGAGGAAGCGGCAGAAGAAAAGTGTGAAACTCACAGAGGTTGGTTCATGAGGTTTAAGGAAAGAAGCTATCTCCATAACATAAAAGTACAAGATAAAACATCAAGTGAAGAAGCTGCAGCAAGTTATCTGGAAGATCTGGCTAAGATCATTAGTGAAGGTGGTTACACTAAACAATAGATTTTCAATGTAGACAAAACAGCCTTCCATTGGAAAAAGGTGCCATTTTGGACTTCCATAGCTGGAGAGGAAAAGTCAATGCCTGGTTTCAAACCTTCAAAGGACAGGCTAACTCTCTAGTTAGGGGCTAATGCAGCTGGTGACTTTAAGTTGAAATCAATGCTTACAACCCTTATAAAAATCTTAGGGCCCTTCAGAATGATTCTAAGTCTACTCTGCTTGAGCTCTATAAATGGAACAACAAAGGCTGGATGCTGGCACATCTGTTTATAGTTTACTGAATAATTTAAGCCCACTGTTGAGACCTACTGCTCAGAATAAAATGATTTATTTCAAGATACAACTGATGATTAACAATGCAGCTGGTCATCTGAGAGCTTTGATGGGTATGTTCAATGAGATTAATGTTGTTTTCATTGCTAACACAAGATCCGTTTTGTAGCCCAGAGATCAGAGTCATTTGACTTTCAAGACTTATTACTTAAGAACTAGGAGGCTGGCAGTCACTTGAGGTCAGGAGTTTAAGACTAGCCTGGCCAATATTGTGAAACTCTGTCTCTACTAAAAACACAAAAATTAGCTGGGCATGGTGGTACACACCTGTAGTCCCAGCTACTCAAGAGGCTGAGGCAGGAGAATCGCTTGAACTCAGGAGGCAGAGGTTGCAGTAAGCCAATTTTGCACCACTGCACTCCAGCCTGGGTGATAGAGTGAGACTCTGTCTCAAAACAGAAACAAACAAACAAACAAACAAACAAAGCTATAATTTCCATGGATAGTAATTCATATGATGGATCTGGACAAAGCAAATTGAAAACCAACTAAAAGTAATTCACCATTCCAGATGCCATTGATAATATTTGTGATTCATAGGAAAGGTTGAAATATCAACATCAATAGGAGTTTGGAAGAAGTTGATTGCAACCATCACGGATGACTGAGGGTTACGAGACTTCAGAGAAGGAAACAACTATAGATGTGGTGAAAATAGCAAGAAAACTAGAATTAGAAGTGAAGCCTTAAGATGTAACTGCATTGCTGTAATCTCATGATAAAACTTCAGTGAAGGAGAAGTTACTTTTTTAATTGAGCAAATAAAATGTTTTGTTTTTGGTTTTGTTTTTTTTGTTTTTTTGGTTTTTTTTAAATGAAATCTCCTGGTGAAGATGCTATGAACACTGTTGACATGATGTGTAGGGAAAAACTCTCTAAACCATGTTTTTCCTCTGCCTCATGCCACAGCAATCATCACAAAAGCAGAGTTCCATGACAACAAATTGTGGAGGTTTTCCACACACACCAAGCAGTGAACACCAGTTGGATGTCCTGCAACTCAGTTCCGGTACTACCTACATGGAAATAGTTAGATCCTACAGGTTGGGAGCTTCCTCCCAAGACTGCACCCTTCTTTCTACACTAGTCACAAGTCTAAGCCTCCAGGAATACCAACCAGCTTCAAATTGGGGTTCTCATTACCCTCTCTTTGGGTTTGATTAATTTGCTTGAAGCAGCTCACAGAAGTCAGGGAAACACTTATTTATGTTTACCGGTTTATTATTAAAGGATACAAATGAAGAGATGGATGGGGCAAGGTATGGGGGAAGGTGTGTGGAGCTTACAAATGAAGAGATGGATGGGGCAACGTATGGGGGAAGCTGTGCAGAGCTTTCATGCCCTTCCTGGCATGCCACCCTCTAGGAACCTTCAAGCATTTAGCTATTCAGAAGCTCACCAAACCCAGTCCTCTTGAGATTTTATGGAAGCTTCCTGACTTCAGCATTCCTTCCCCCAGGATATAGAGTGGGACCCTCTCTGGGGAGTCTTGAGACTAACAATCAGAAGGGAGGGGAAAGATTAGCGTCCTGCCTTGGGGCAAGTGAAAGGAGGACTGGAGGGAGATTCTGCTTTCTGAGGCCTGATATACATGATAACAAAAAGTCTGTAACTAGGGCTATGGGAATTATGTACCAGAAAAGGTAGACAAAAACCAATATATACACCATGGAATACTATGCAGTCATAAAAAGGGATGAGTTTGAGTCCTCGTAGGGACATGGATGCAGCTGGAAACCATCATTCTCAGCAAACTATCGCAAGAACAGAAAACCAAACACCGCATGTTCTCACTCATAGGTGGGAACTGAACAATGAGATCACTTGGACTCGGGAAGGGGAACATCACACACCGGGGCCTATCATGGGAAGGGGGGAGGGATTGCATTGGGGGTTATACCTGATGTAAATGACGAGTTGATGGGTGCTGACGAGTTAATGGGTGCAGCACACCAACATGGCACAAATATACATATGTAACAAACCTGCACGTTATGCACATGTACCTAGAACTTAAAGTATAATAAAAAATTTAAAAATTAATTAAAAAATTAAAAATATATATATATATCATAACACCACACATGACAACAAAGAATATAGAATATTACATAAAGTTGGTTGATGAAGCAGTGGCAGGGTTTGAGAGGATTGTTCCAGTTTTAAAAGAAGTTCTACTTTGGGTATAATGCTATCAAAACAGCATTGCATGCTATAGGAAAGTCAAATGATTTTTCCAAGGCAAACTTTATTGTCTCATTTTAAGAAATTGCCACAGCAACCCTGACCTTCGGCAACCGCCACCTGGATCAGTCAGTAGCCATCAATATCCAGGCAAGATTCTCTACCAGCAAAAAGATTATTATGATTGTTAGTATTTTTTTTTAGCAATAAGGTATTTTAAAATTAAAGGATGTACATTTTTTAATGGTATGGCACACTTAATAGACTACAGTATAGGGTTACCATACTTTTATATGCAGTGGGAAACAAAATTTGTGTGACTCAGTTTATTGTGATATTTACTTTATTATAGCAGTCTGAAACCAAACTTCCAATATCTACAGAGGATGCCCATATACTGGGCATGTTTACATTGATCTAATTTTCCTAACATTTTCTTGTGTTATCTCATCTGTAAACATGTGACAGCAGTAACTTATAGAATGCTTTGGGACAAATAGTACATGGAAGCCTTTAACATGATAGCTGACTCATGGTAATAGGTGAATAAATATTTGTCCCCTTCCATATCCTTTGATAGAATTTTTCAAGTTGTCTCACATGTGAGGGAAGAAATAAATAAATGTATTAGAACAAAAATAAGGTATTACGTTTCATAATTTAAATAATTTAAAGGTCATTTAAAAAAATCCAAAGAACACTAGAGAATCAAAATAATTTTAAAATTAACTTACTACTAGTAACAGGGCACTAGTAACAGTGTATGGAAATGAAAAAGAGGTATACATTATTCCAGTTATCCAGGAGCTTAATATTAAGTTAACTAGTGAGAGTGGCAAGAGACAGCCAAATGCCTAGGCAGATAGCAGCAGGTCCCCGTTGAAATCCCACCTCCAGCTGAAGACAGTTTAAAGTCTGAAAGCCACACTACAAGTTAAATCCTCAGACTGGATTGAGAACTTTTCTTCCTGTTTGGCGTGCTTTCCTCTGATGGATCCCCACCCTTCACCTATTTTACGTATACCTTCCCTTTCCAAACTGGTTTTTCTACACTGTCATGCCCACCTTTGAGTGGTGTCTTTGCTTTAATCTTTTTCACAATCAGCACACACTCCCCATTCTGAGTCCATAAAAGGCCCCAGACCCAGTCACATGGGGGACTTTCCCACCTTCAGGTAGGGGGACCACCCTTGCATCTCCTCTCTGCTGAAACCTGTTACATCACTCAATAAAATTATTCTCTGTCCTCCTCACCGTCCAATAGTCACCATATCCTCATTCTTCTTGGGCATGAGACAAGAGCTCAGGAAATGATGAATGCTGGTATAAGCTGAGACATGCCAGTGTGGCCAAGAGAGGCCCAGGTGGGGCATGGCTGGCAGAGGGTCCCCGGCTTGCAAAGTGACCAAGAAGAAAAATCCTACATCACTAGCATTGCTGAAGGAGAACAAAGAAGAATAATGGCATACACCAAAAATTAAAGCAATTACCGTATCAAACATTACAGTAAAACGTGGAGAAAGATGTTAAAAAGAGATAACAAGTGGAAATAGAAAAAGGAATGAAACAAAGCAATATTCTAGTTACATTTTTAAAAATAATCATTAGGATGATTTAGAACAAGTGTTTGTAACTCTGGGGGTCTCTGAACCCTCATTTGTTAAATGATCAGGACTAGATATCTAGATATCTACAGTGAGAAAATAAGAAAGGAAAGACAAGAAATGTATTCTACACAGAAGTAGGGGAAAGTTCCTTAAACTGTGAGTCACAGCTATTTATATCTGAACAAAGTGCATTTCCTATTAGTCCTGGAGACTTTGTGGTCTTCTACCCATGCATTTACATAAAGAATTGTCCTCTGTGTATAAGCTGCATCTCTAGAATGTGAACTCCTTGAAATTACCTAGCAACGCTTAATTACCTAGGCCAATTTAGACAGACAGCACTATTGGTTGTCTTGGTAAATACCGGTAACTTCAATAACCAAGAATGCTCTAAAATCTATAGCTAGACAACAGGCAATCTCTGACCTAAACTTTAGATAACAGTCCTTGGTAGATTTTTTTTTTTTACTCTGTTATGTAAAAGTAGAGACTTAACTAGTAATAATTCTAGCCAGTTCATAAATCTCTGATACCATTAATTTCTCTATTGAAAATCTCACTGTTAGTATTTATTACGCCAGTCTTCTGTTCTAAAGAGATAAAAATTAACTACATTTTGGACTTCTATTAAAGGCTAAGGACCAGCTCTAGACTGAATGTTCTCAACCAGGGTAACTGTCCACTTCATGAAAGCAGACTAAAAGTACCAAACTCATATAAACACAATAATATGTATCAAAGTATTTGAAGTACATTATAGAAATCCTCACAGTAGGGGTCACGTTTTCTTCCACTTTGTGGCAGAGTTCTGAGCACACAGTGACTATGTGATAAATATTAATTCAGTATGTGAGTGTATGAGGATGTACGTCATCAATATTCTCAGAAAATGATTGTCTTAAGTGTTCTGGGAAAAAGCCAGATTTCTGGTCTCATTTAGCATACACTGTAATTAATACTTATTTTGGGGGTGCATTTACTTTTGTTTTATTTGATTTGTGTTGCATATATAACATTGTACCCATCAAATATTGCTTAATTCTTTCATATTGCAAAAAAAACAGCTATTATAAGCCTGAACTTGTTAGTCTTGCAGGGCCCTGCCCAAGGTTGCCCTCATTTCCAGCTTTCCACAAACTGGAATATTCACTGATGCTTTGTTTCTTCTCCCAGACCAGTATACATGTTGTTATGTGGTTCCTAGGAGGACTGTAAAGTCCTCTAACAAAGACACAGGATGGAATGAATCAAGGGAATTGCTATGAGAAAGAAGGAATATCCCTGGAGAGGGGACTGCTTCTGTGTGCTTTTAAACGTCACAGAATAATTGTTTCTTTTTTTAAAGGAAAGAACCAGGGTAAAGAGCGCTGATTTTCAAAGTTGGAGAGGTTAACAAACACTGGTTGCAGGATTTACTTTGGTTTAGGAATACCACTGTCTCACAGGAGTGTCAATCAAAATTCCACAGCCATTCTTGGACACTAGGAGGTGGGACTGACTGATATACAGCAGTGATTTGACCCAGCACTTGGGGCAAACACAACCAGAGTCTTCGGTGTTAATTCCCTGGTCTTCCCAACTAGCATTTTGAAAGTGCATTAACATTTCTGGCCTTGCGCTCTTTCGTCGGACTTCTAACGGTAATTATGGCTGTGTAATCACAGTAAAGTTACTTAATCTAAATATGTAAGATTTCACACTTTGCTTGCAATACTTAAAATTTCCTACTTTGATCTGACTTTTGCTTTGTTCTTGTTCAGTTTAATAGATATTTGCATTTCTCTCTCTTCTGTCAGGGAGTAGAATTTATGGTATTGTAGGCATTTAGGCAGCCTGTTTCTAACTTTTAGATAAGAAGTTGTATCTAAAAGAAAGTAGAGGGAGTGGGTCAAATGGCTTTTACTATGAGTTCTCAGTAATTATTATGTTAATAAGTGGTAAGAGGGCATTCAAAAATATTTGAAATAATGTAAGCGCTCCAACACACATATGCTTATATGCATACAACAGTGGAGGAATATCTTAATAGGGCAAATTCATGTGCAGGTATCTTTTACCCTTAGGAATACGTATATGCTGCCAGGCATGGTAATCACAGCACTTTGAGGCCAGGAGTTCGAGACCAGCCTGGAAAACCTGGCAAAACCCTGTCTCCTGTCTCTACCAAAAACACAATAATACTAGGATATACTTCCTAGTATATCCTAGGAAGACTGTTAAGTTATAAATAGTTATTTTTTTAGCCAAAGATGTATTCTAATGAATATGATTATAAACATTTAGATTATCTTATATTGTAAGACAGAGTGGTTGACTTGTCAATGTTGGAGCAAGCAGAATCCTTCCCTGCTTTTGATGTTTAATAGTGACAAGGAGAGGTCACAAGCAGTCTTTGCTGCTGGCATTCCTGGCATGGTTACAGTGGTCAACAGTGACTACTGGGACTTGTTTGAGAGGTGATTTTGAACATTTATTTTACTTTCAGGTTAGACAATTTAGTCCTTGTATTGGATTGGCTTGGGCTAGTGAATCTTTGACGCAAGAGCCAATAGGATATATGAAGGAGTGTTTTAAAAAATTAACCATTAAAGACAGTTTTCAATTTGCAAACCATTTCTGACATGTTTTCCATGGTAAGAATTAGCTACACAGAATGATACTGTGAAATATAGAAAAATGGGGGGGGGGGTACTGGAACTAGCTAAAATTTTACAGATTACAGGTGTAATTGTTTTGCTGGTCACACATGATTATTTCTATTGGTTACATTTTATTTGGACTTGTATTGTCATTGTTCTATAGAAACAAATTATATGCCTTAACTTTGTTGTGATTATCTAAAACAGTTGGAAACTGAGTCTGATGTATTGAAAGAGAGTACAAGAGGTCATGGTTTGCCACAGTGGGCATTGTGTGAAGATAAGGGACTGAAGACAGTGTTTATAGACAGATACAGGAAACGCCACTGCATGCTCATTCAAAAAATCATAACCTTGCTTGTACTTCAGATCTATGCAATTCTATTTGTCATCTGGATGGCTAGTATTGTGACTCAAGTATTCAGTATTATAGACAAGCTACGATTAAATATTTCAACAGAAGACCTCAAGGAATTACTGATTTACAATTACCCATATTACCTATGCTACAATAATTAGAAACAAAGAAATTGAAGTGATGTACTATACAGTAATGCTACTAAACAGATACGTGTTTATATTAAAAGGCAAGGAATTTATGAAGGCTAGTATTATATAAATGACTGTCTCTAAAGAGTTGGATGATATATCGCATTTTGTTCATTGATTCAACAAATATTTGTCTGCCCAGTACACACCAGGCACTGACCATTTTCTGTAACTAATTTCATCCACTTAGCACTGTGAATAATCCAATAATTCCCTAGGACAAATATTATTATTCAATAAATTAAATGAGTATCAATACAGAGGGGTATTTCATGGAGATCACTGCTCTCCTGGGTAATCAGGGGATCTGCTATTGAGTTTGGTACTATAAATTTTTATATTTTTCCTTAAGGGATGATGAAAGATCAGTGGACTCCTAACTATCTGCAGTCTGTGGAGTCTCAGGTTGCTTAGAAACTCAGTGACTATGGGCTTGCTATGGCAACCCAATTTATCAGTGACTGCAAAACTAACTTAGCTGGCATTGTGGCAAATCTCCATATTTTGCTGGTAAGAATATTCAGATAAGTTCTTCTATCATACTAGTATTTATATTATTTACACTATTGAGCTAAATATTTATCAAATTTTGAAAATAATAAATTATGATTTATAATGGTCTAGAACTACATGAAAATGAAGCTTAAATTCTGAATGTATTTTTAGATTTCAAATTTATACTGTCTGCCGGTTACCAGGCCATTGCCTTAGCTTACATCTACAGTATGTGATTTTTAATTTGTACTATATTAAAAGCACAAGAAAATAAAACTAGTACAGTCTATTATCTATGTGCCAATAAAAATGCTCTCCAAATTTAACCTTAATACTTCAATTAATAGATAAAGTTATGTATATATAGTATAATTTAATAATTTTGTTTTACATTACAAACTCTTTATTCATATATAAGTGTAAGAGATTTTACAGTATTATGTATTTTTAAAATCTTATGTCTTAAATAATATACTATATAATCTGATACACAAATGTATTAGAAAACCAATTTACTTAAAAAGCACATTTTTGCAATCATGGGAAAGACATTAGGGAACATATTCTCATCCTTTGTTTGAGTATTTGTTCCCTGTAGTACATTTACAACAATTTTGCCCTTTCTGATATTAGTCATGCTTTTAGATTTTAATAACAGGTTCTATTGTTTTACTCTATATATAAACTACAGTCTTCTCTGTACCTCTTCATATGTAAGTATTGCATTCATCTTATCTCCCTATTGATTCCAACTTTTGTTTTTATCACAGTCAATAGCAGAAGTAGAGCCAGGATTCCCTCCTGAGACAGACTATTACAAGGTTCTATTTACTGTCCTTTACTCCTGGGTTTTGGCATTTATGCATTTTGTTTTGATATTTAAGACTTCATCATATTAAAGGTTCTCTTGAGATTGAAAGCATCAGTCTGACTCGGGTTTTTACAAGAGAATGCTACATTTGATTATATTTTAAATTTGTCTTTATATTTTATCTGTTGCCACGTAATTCTGCAAATGATGAAATTATTTTTGAATCCTCCTGTACATCAGTGCAACTAGGCTATGCCCCGGTGGATGACATGTCTCATCTCACAGATGGCAACAAATACAAAGACAGAACTTAGGTTCTTTTATTGAAATTAACTCTCATTGGAACAGAAAACCCAATTCCCAGGGGTCCTTGCTTAAGCCTCCAGTTAGTACATCATATTGACCTCCTCCCTTAACAGAGGGGCTTTTTTAAAATTAGACTACAGACCCACTACTCTTTTTTTTTTTTTTTTTTTTTTTTTTGAGACGGAGTCTCGCTCTGTCGCCCAGGCTGGAGTGCTGTGGCCGGATCTCGGCTCACTGCAAGCTCCGCCTCCCGGGTTCACGCCATTCTCCTGCCTCAGCCTCCCGAGCAGCTGGGACTACAGGCGCCCACCACTCGCCCGGCTAGTTTTTTGTATTTTTTAGTAGAGACGGGGTTCACCGTGTTGGCCAGGATGGTCTCGATCTCCTGACCTCGTGATCCACCCGACTCGGCCTCCCAAAGTGCTGGGATTACAGGCTTGAGCCACCGCGCCCGGCCCAGACCCACTACTCTTTAACAGAATAAATGAGCAGTCCAGAACACTCAACAACCCAAAGGAACCAAACTCTTATCAAGAGATCGTGTGTGTTAGCCGTTAAGGAGATAGTAGTTTGGCATGTAAAAAAATTAGGTAGTAGAGTACAAATATTCAGAAGACTTGGAGAGGATTTTCAACAGGCAAAAGCAAGACAATACAACTATTTAATGATACACATTTAATGTTTAATCATGCTTTTTGGTGTGACTGAATTATTTTAATACATTTTGCAAAACTTTATTTTAATCAATATTTCTGTTTCTGCCAATGGATACATAAACACAACTGGTACATTGCATCATTTAAAATATTTGGGAAAAGCTCATTGTGTAGAAGTATGTCATTCATTCTTGTATTATAGTTAATAAATACCTGTGAAAGGGAAGAATTTAAGCCCTTCATAAGAATATTTTCTAATGTGAAATAATCAAACTATTTACCTGTTTACTACATTGAGATTTTTGCTTAGGAAAGAGTACATCTGTGCTTTATTCCATTACATGCATGGTGTCTATTAAACATAAAAAATGCACATCTGGAAAATCATCAGTGCCTTTAAACTTGATCAGATACTGGGATAAATAAAGGTACCTCTTCTCCTACAAAGGTATTTAACATATACATGCATGCCTTTTAAAAATCTATGCTGTGATACCTAGAGTTATAGCTTATTCAGAATCAATTGAAAAAACATTTGAGCACCTATTATGTATCAGGCACTATTTAAAACTCTGGGATATTATGCTAAACACTACCAGCATGATCACCGGTAATATGTTACAGGGAGTTTCATTGTGACCTACTCTCTTGCTACTCATGAATGAACAAATGATGAACTGAGCTATTTTGGAATCCTTTGTATAAGTGGAACACTAAAATATTCTAAAGCTGTATAAATGAGTAAAATACAGTCACATGGTATGTTATATGTGCTTCATGTTATATTAATATCTATATTTGTTACATAGAGCGTAGAAAACCATGTTGCAGAAACATCTTTTTTCTCCTCCTTTAAGAGACCTATTGGTTAAGCCGTGTTTCTTGACTGCACTTACGAGCTAGAAGTTTAAGTGTTTTAGTTTATTAAAAATACCTGTGATCTAATGCCTATGTTTTAAATAGAATCACAAGGTATCAGTTTGGGTGCTTTCAACCTGTGAACCCCAAATACCTGGGACAGATCCCAGTTAATTTAGAAAGTTTATTTTGCCAAGGTTGAGGACACACGCCCATGACACAGCCTGAGGAGGTCCTGATGACATGTGCCGACAGTGGTCAGAGCACAGTTTGGTTTTATGCATTTCAGGGAGACCTGAGACATCAATCAACATATGTAAGATGAACACTGGTTCAGTCTGGAAAGGTGGAACACCACAAAGCAAACACAGGGGAACTCAAAGTGGAGAGGGGGTCCCAGGTCATAGGTAGATAAGAGACAAATGGTTGCACTCTTTTGAGTTTCCGATTAGCTTCTCCAAAGAAGGCAATCAGCTATGCTTTTATCTCGATGAGCAGAGGAGTGACTTTGAATAGAATGTGAGGCAGGTTTGCCCTAAGCAGTTCCTAGAGTGACTTTTCCTTTTAGCTTAGTGATTTTGGGGTCCCAAGATTTATTTTCCTTTCACAAACCTAAATTAGCTGAATCAATAGGAGGAGAGGTTTGCCCACATCATTGAAAACTCCAGTGTTAGCACTCTTCCAGCACAGGTGGATCAGATTGCTGGCTCTTCTTAACTTTCTGTGCTCTCTCCTTATTTGGATGGTGGGTTTGACACAGGCTGGCTTTCCCTGAGGTGGTAAGAGGGCCTCCAGCAGCGTGGCTCTAGGCTTCCACCTCCTTATACATAAGCAGTGGGGATTAGAATAGAGAATAGATGATGATAGAAAAATCAATTCCCACTGCTGTTCAACAAAGGAGCACATTTTCATGAGTTCTGGGGAAATGTATGTTCCTATAACACTCACTGTTTAATTAAATGAGAATATTAAATAGTACCTTGACATTTTTAGAGGCAATACCACATTGATAGCTCCACATCAACATATGGAGAAACTTTTGAATCTTTCCCTCTGAACTTAGAGTTAGAGGGCATCTCCGGAAACTAACCAGCCAAGACTTTCTGGAAAGCCTTGATGAAGGTACTCCTCACTACACAAGATGAATTATAGATCTGGAGTTGTGAAGTCTTGAAATGTTGCTTTCTTTTCTCTGGAAAATGCTTAAGCATATTGCATTAGCCCTTAGAGGTTATAATTCAGTTAACAGATGGCTGAATTTTGTCAGATTTATTCACTGTGCTTCATGTGTACACATAGAAGGAAATCCCTCAACATACACCTTAACACTCATGTATTGGATTATTCTAAAATAGACATTGCCTATTAGTTTAAATTTTATTCACCTAGGATGGGATGGAGATTGTCTGGAGACTGATGTATTCAATAGTAGCCTTTTTTTTTTTTTTTTTTTTTTGGTATCATGAAAAGAAGTTTTCTAGGTAATTGATTTGCATCAAAAGACTTAAAAAGAAAATCACTGCTATATTTCTTTTATTTTTCCCCTAACCTAGATGGCAGATAAACCAGGGAAAAATTAGTAAATGGCACAAATTTCATCTTCATGTTTTGCATTTTAATAGTTTGAAAAGTCAAAATATTTAATACTTAAGGTACTAAATGTGAGCTTAAGAGACTAAGTGGCAGAATAAGGTTTAGTTTCAGAAATATTTTTTGGTGATACTTGAAGACCCCTTGTTGTGTGTCAAACTGTCATTGGGGTGGTATGGCCATCTAAACAAGGGTCTGTTAAGCGGGTAAAATGAGCACATTCGTAAAAGGAGAAGAGCTAATGAACTTATCGTTTCTTCTAATTTAGAGATACTTGTGTTTTTCTTTGTGGAATTGTATGAAGTTGATTTGGAGACAGTTACAAATTTACATACCTAAAACCAGGTACCATTTTGAAAGAAAATTAAGATAAAAATGAGATATCAAATAGCCAAAAATCAACCAGAACAGACAAATGTAGGATAATCAAAGAAGAAAAAAATAAGAGAAAAGTCTCTACTGAAAGCTTATTATAAAATCCAGTCTTTGGGGATATGCTTTTCTATAGCATAGGAAATACTTGATGCTTTTAATTTGGGATTCCAGAAATGGTATGGTTTCCATGTTTTTATGGATTTATTTCACCTCAAATTTTTGTTCACTGCAGGCTCCTTTCCTCCTGCCTATTGTGATTACCCAATTTTCCCAGAGGGGTTGTTCAAAATGAGAGGAAAACAGGCCTAGCAATTATCTTGGATCATGTCCAGAAAATGTTTTTAGTCCTTGGAATACATGGAGGATGCCACTCCAAGCCTTGTAAATGCAGCTTGGGAAAATAAATATGCTTAGCATATTCACTCTGAACACGAAAGCACAGTGTGGTTAACAAAAGGAGTATTGCAGAGTATGCCAAAACATAGGAAACATAAACATTTCAATTCAGATTTGTTATCTTTACCCATGAACTGGGGCACTGTAGAACAGGACAGTTTGCATACCAACATATCACAGCTGAAAGACCTCGGGCTCCAAAAGCCAACAAAACATTATGTCGGAGAAGTCTCTGAGGGTCTAAGTACAAAACGAGCAGTGCAAAAGTAGCACAGCTAGTGGTGTCTTTTGAGAGTGACATTCTGCAGCAATTAAGATTTGATGGGTGCAGCACACCAACATGGCATAAGTATACATATGTAACAAACCTGCACGTTATGCACATGTACCCTAGTACTTAAAGTATAATAAAAAAAAATCCTTAAAAAAAAGAAATAAAAATATAACCAAAAAAAAAAAAAAAGATTCTATACCTAATATTGTTTACTTAATTCACAACCCCAGAATACAAAAGAAAAGTGACATTCAGAATCTGAAATGGGATGATCACAGTATACATGTTTTGAGTCCTTCCTTGTTTGCTGGAGAACAATGAAGATGAGAGACACTTTCATAAAGACAGGGCTCATAACTAAACCTACCTAGGAAAGTTAGAAGGATGAAAGGTTTCTTTCTGCGTAACCACAAGATGAAGTATTTTATCAAATCCATTGTAATTGCTCCATAATGTGAAGCAAACTTTAAATGCTGCTACTTAAGTGTCATTTATGTATATATGTAAAATATATATAAAACTTCCAGAAATGTTTTTCTGGAAATGTTATGAATTATTTAAATCACTTTGTTTATATCATGTTTACATATATACTCATGTATATATATTAACAATGTACAAAGCACACATATATGTATTTTTTAACAAAGTAACGTATAAGGCTTTGTTAAAACCAAAAATGCATTTAGTATAAGATGTTCCCACTGTTAATTCTATAGATGCTTAGAAATCTTAAGAATATGTGTCAAGTTACTGGAAGGGATTCGTTTGAGAAGTAGCACTCCAAACTAAACCTGTTGGTCTCTTAGAACTCAGAAAACTGAAGCTTGTCCAAGAGCAAAACCTTCCCTTAAGGTTTCTGAGAACCAACCTGGAAAATGATGTCATGGTTTCCCTATAGGAGTTGAGAGATTGTTTTACATTCCTTTGAAACTATTAGCAGAAGTTGCTGTGCCACTCAACTGCAGGGTTTGTGCCAAATAATTCTGTGAAGTCTCAGGGCGGAATGATCACTTATCCATAAAAAAAAAAAAAAAAGGAACAAGAAAGGTATCAGAGATGTGTATCTCCTGTGTTTTTTAAGGTATTTCTGTATGCTTCTTAGGAACTTCACCCCACAAGCTTTGGGAAAAAGTGTCATCAGGCGTGCTTCTGTGTCCCTGGAAACGGTTTGTGTGTACACGTGCATGTCTGTGTATGTATCTCAGTCTTTTAGGAAGCTAATGCCCAAGCTTATTTATTTTATTTTATTTTTAAGACTCCACTTTAGGGACTACCTTTTTAGTCCAGGGCTAGTATAATATTTCTCAGAACTAAAATTTATGGTACCCTTAATTACAATGAATTTTTTATCTTTCTGCCTGGTAAAATTCCAAATTAATTAATTGCTATTTTTTTCCCTCAATGTTTAAAAAATGTGGTACTCATCAACTAAATGCTTGTTTTGGCTATGAATTATTGATTTTTTTCCTGCTATTTCATCACACCATGCTTTGAGACCTAGTTATTCTTTTACCTAAATGTTTCTGTTTTTCCTCTAATAATTTCCTATCTACTGCATGAACACAATTTACCTAACTATGCTGACCATGACATTTCCTTATGTTTCTTACCATCATTTAAATGTTGACTAATATTTTTCCTGCTTAGAGAATTGTTTTTGCAAACTGTTCAAGTAAGAATTAGGTCTGCCAACATTTTCAGATGGCCTGAAAAATTTGCATATTGATTTGGCCATGCCCACATGAGAACTATCTACATATACAGAAGTGCTCTCTTTAATGTTACAAGCATGAATTCTACTAAACATATAGGTAAGATGATTTTCTACTTTTAATGGAGTATGTGTGTTTTTATCCTGGCTTTTGATTCATTAGTCCATGTGGTTTAAGTCTAAACTAAATTACTCTGATATTCGGAATTTCAACTTTAATAATGTTTTTGAATTTTCTTTTAAAGGTGATATTAGAAATCTCCATTTCAGTCTTTCAACATTTCACTGGCATTACATGATGCTCTTGTCTTTTGCAATTTAATATTCAAATTACATAGATTTTTTATTACTGCATGTAAAGTCCTTCCTCAACTTACGAAGCAGTTAGAACATACTAATAATTTAATACTTCTTTAAGTAATGAGATAGCAACTGAAAATGTTCATATATTACACATATATAAGCATAAGTGTGTACAATGTGCCTAAATGTTTGTATGTATAAATCTCCATGATTAGTATTTCCTAAAGATTAAAGTGATAAATGTTGCCTAGTTTTACATTGGTAACTAATGTTATGAGATAGTTCATAGGTCAGTAGAATGAAATTTTATGTTTTATTTAACCTAAAATAATTCTGTTGATTGTCACCTACATATGTTCACTGTTCATTGTTTGTTGTGTCTAGCTATTGTTTTGCTCTTAATGTAATATCAGGTTAAAATTAATCAACTTGTGCAAAGATTTGGAGAAAAATATGTAAAATTAGATTTTGATCAAGGATAAATGTATCTTTTTTTTTTTTTTTTAAGAAAAGAGTATAAGTCCTTCAGTCAGTCTGTTTGGATTACAGCCCTTGTTCTGCCAAATAATAGCTGTGTGAACTCAGCTAGTCATCTAAAGAGCCTAGTAAGGAGGCCGAGGCAGGCAGATCACAAGGTCAGGAGATTGAGACCACCCTGGCTAACACAGTGAAAACCGTCTCTACTAAAAATACAAAAAATTAGCTGGGTGTGGTGGCGGACGCCTGTAGTCCCAGCTACTCAAGATGCTGAGGCAGGAGAATGGCGTGAACCCAGGAAGAGGAGCTTGCAGTGAGCGGAGATGGCACCACTGCACTCCAGCCTGGACAACAGCAAGATTCAGTCTCAAAAAAGAAAAAAAAAAAGAGTCTAGTGATGGATGATTAGTCAGCAAGGTAATAAATGTGAAATACTTAGCTCCACACATGGCAGGTAGTGAGCTCCTATTATGTGTTAACCGTGTTATTGTATGATCATCTTTGTAATTTATGAGTCTTTGTTCACCCATTCAATCTAGAATTATAATACAAGTTATACTAAAATGCTTCTTTTCATTTGCTGAACTGTTAAAAAAAATCACTTAATTTTCTTTTAAACGGTATCTACTACTATAAGATTTTCTTGTATCTGTATATAACTTTACATTTTAAAGTTGAAATCTACTATCTAATCTTCAGCTTAAAGATAAGTAGACTTTATAGGTTATCCCATTTAACAAGAGGACAACAGGAATACAATGATTTTTATGTCTTGCCTAGTTCACAAATCCTATTGCTAATAAAGGAATCACATGGGTCGTGTGATTCCTCTTCCAGAACTCTTGTCATGCATCTGTCATTTGCTTCTCAAATATGTTGCAATATTTGTTACTCAACTTACTGTACTCTTCCTCTTTTATTTCACAAGTATTTCACAAGTGTTACATTCCATGAATCAGCTTATCCAAAAGTACTGTCGAAAGGATTTTTTTTAACTATACACATGCTAAATGAAAGTTTATTTATTTATTTTTTTTTGTATTCTCAAAGTGGATAAAGGCTTTCAAAGCATGATACCATCCTCAACAGGAAATGACTCAAAGTTTATGGAATAAAAATGTAAACATTTCTGTAAGTTACACATACAAACAGAAAAGTAAAAATTGTCAAATTAAAAAAAAATTGTCAAATGTCTGAAGACTATTTTCCTACTAATTATTAAGAAAGGGACAAAGCCATTTATGGGGGAAAAAAAGGTGAAAAGGATATTATTACAAATGTTTAAAATAAAAATGACAGCAGGACATCGTGGCTCACACCTGTAATCCCAGCACTTTGGGAGGCCAAGGCGGTCGGATCACGAGGTCAGGAGATCAAGACCATCCTGGCTAACACAGTGAAATCCCGTCTCTACTAAAAATACAAAAAAATTAGGTGGGTGTGGTGGCAGGCACCTGTAGTCCCAGCTACTTGGGAGGCTGAGACAGGAGAATGGAGTGAACCCAGGAGGTGGAGCTTGGAGTGAACCCAGGAGGTGGAGCTTGCAGTGAGCCGAGATCTCGCCACTGCACTCCAGCCTGGGCAACAGAGTGAGACTCCATCCCAAATAAATAAATAAATAAATAAATAGGCTAATATACTTTAGAAAATTATAAAATTACTGGGGGAATGTTAACACACAACGTGTGTTACTTCTGAGGAATATAATTGGGGATTGATCATTTTATACTTTTCTATAATTTTCAATATTTCTTTCTCTCTATACTTAATACATTTTCTAAAATAAAATTGTGCATAATAGCCAGTGATGGTAATGGCAATTATTTGTTGTTTTTGTTTTTGTTTTTTGAGACAGAGTCTCACTCTATTGCCCAGGCTGGAGTATAGTGGCACAATCTCAGTTCACTGCAACCTCCGCTTCCCAGGTTCAAGTGATTTTCCTGTCTCAGACTCCTGAGTAGTTGGGATTACAGGCATGTGCCACCACACCTGGCTAATTTCTGTATTTTTAGTAGAGAGGAGATTTCACCATGTTAGTCAGGCTAGTCTCGAACTCCTGACCTCAAGTGATCCACCCACCTTGGCCTCCCAAAGTGCTGGGATTACAGGTGTTAGCCACCAAGTCCAGCAACAATTATTTGTTAAACAAAAACTATGTCAGGCTCTGTGCTAAATCCTTCATATTATCACTTTTAATCTTTACAGCAATTCTGTGAGGGAGATATTTCTACTATGTTTAAGAGAGGTTAAAGTAGTTAGCAATAAGTCATATACTTAGGAAGTGAAGAATTACAAATTCAGACTCAGATTCCATTCATTTTCCTAGCAGATGTTCTTAATCTGAATCAAACCATTACATATCCATGGTATGAACAAGCAGCATAATAGTTTCTCATTTCCACTCATTCTCACTACTTGTAAACCATTATTATGGTTATAATAGTCTTGGTGTGTCTGTTTATTCAACTTATTACCAACTATGGGATTGTTCTATACTGTGGGGGTTCAGTGGTGAATTAAACGGAGAAGCATCCCCCTCCTTAAAAATACAACATTCTAGCAGGTGCAAAGACAGGACAAAAACAAAAGTCAATTGGCAGAATTTCTTTGATGGTGATAAGTGACCTGTGGAAAATAAAGCAGAGAATGGAGAGGGGAGGAGGCTTGTAGGAAGTAGGGGTGATGAAATGGGGAGTGTTGAGTGCCTAGTAATTTTCAGGCTCCTGTCAAGTATTGTACACTTCTCATCTCTTAGCTCTTATTATTCTTTTATTGTTTTCTCTATTCTTTGATTATGAAAATGAGAACAATGAATATTTTAATTAACTTGATTGTGGCAATCATTTTACAGTGTATACACATGTCAAAATGATTCATACCTCGATAAATCTGCAAAAAGAAGAACAAACAGTTAACTTCCAATTGCAAGTCAATATAACTAGGACCCGGTAGCCTGAGGATTTAAACTTACATCCTTCCGATTTCTAACCCTATGTGATCTCCTGCAAAAAAAAAAAAAAAAAAAAAAAAAAAAAAAAAAAAAAAACAGAATTGTGTCTAAACTGACTGAAGTAGATTGAAAATTATATCCTGTCATTCTAATAAATTAATCTAGTGTTATAGTGGATTTACATAAAAGTGTATTCTCACATAAAACACATCCCTTTATAATATAGTGGGTGCACAGTCTTTTAAAAAATGAAAACCCCAACACTCTTTACTCTAAAATGGGTGCAGCATTTTATTGTGTTATTGTTTAAGGTATATATTTTTCTCAAAATCCACAATGGCAGATTTGACTCAGCTATGTGCCTTCGGGTCTTGTATGCTAAGCTACTCAGGAACTGTTGTCTATGGATTGAACACTTAACAGCTGTCTCTGGGAATGTAAATTTGATTCTTTGGACTACTCATGGGACTCTGTGACATTTTCCTCTCCAGTGACAGCAGATTTGAATGGCATTAGGCTACTGATTAAATAATAACCAAGTAAGTTTAATGTCAACTTAGGCATCTATTTTGCATGTATTTTTTTCTGAAATATCTTTCTCTAATTGTGATCATATTTTCATTATACTTTAGTCTTTTGCTGTGTTTAAAATATGCTCTTTTAAACTGGTCTTATCTGAACCCTTGTGTTGGTAAGCTCTTTCTGAATTGGTATATTAGAGTGTGAATGTGGAAGTATTAAAGTTGAGAAATAAATATATCAAAGTAGCCTAAATACAAAATAGCTATCTACAAAATATTCTTAACCAAAATAATATTCGTCTTTATACTACCATTTTATGTCGTGCCACCAAGAAAAAAGGTCACAGTTATTTAAGGGAATTACCTTCTTAAGTTTCGTGAAATCTCTGTGAGTTACTCTTTTCTAACTGAAAGAAGACATTATAAAGAGATTGCATACAGTCATTTTTACTTAATCCTAATTAAGTGGTCTGAGACTTGAAAACAAAGTAATAGACTTACAATATTTTTATGACTTCTTATTTTTTAGATAAATGTGTCAGTAAAAAATTCCTTGGGGGAAAAAAAACTGCTCGAGGAGGATAGAGTGTTTGGGGTTCTTTTTCAGTTGTATAGCACTGCTTGCAAATGAAAGGATTCGTTGTGTGCCTTACATGCCCAGAAGAGACGGCATGAGCATTCTAACTGTAAGGACTGGTTTAAATATGACCTAATGAACTAAATATATTTCTGCCTGTTATTCTTAGGTTGCTTTACTTCTAAGGTTGTTTGAATGCATTTATCCAGCTATCCTATCAAATATATGCCAGGTTAACCCTGCAAAGGTTTTCCTGTATGATTCTGAGAACAGGGTCTTGATAGTGAAGGTTCTTTCCCCAAAGTGCAAGGCCTTCTATTTTGATTCAGTATCAACATAATGCTTTTTTTGAAAGTGATTTAAGTACTTTTTTATATTAAAAGATTATCCTCAATAGTAATTCTACTTAGACATATTTCGGTTGAAGAAATTTAAGTAATTTATTTTTTGTAGGAGGACTGTGCTGTGATCATGAATTTTTTGCAAAACTAACAGAAATGATAAACAGTTAAGAATTCCCAGCTAGAACAATAGGCTGTTTCCTTTTTTTAAGTCAGTTTGTCATCCTTGCTGATTGACAGTCTCCAATTGTTTTCAAAATTATTAGTCTCACAGTATTTCAGAATTACACTGTATAAAAAGTACATTAAATTTAAACTTAATGAAATAAGTTTTACAAGCTCAGTCAAGACAGGGAAGTGAGAATATGATTATTCTTCCAATTTACTCTTTTCACCCCCGGTCTCAGTTCAGCCTCTGAGAATATGTTAGGGAAAGCTCAGCAAGTGAGTTCCTTTTGTTTTTCTGGCCTCTGACTTAGTTGGATGGAAAATGGCCAAAAAAAAAAAAGAAAAGTAATGCTGAATATCTCAGATATAGGTAATGGGTCTTCACCAGAACATAAAAATAGACGCTTATTAGCCATATCAGTAATGTGCTATGTAGGGATTTTTTTTTTTTCTTTCACTTCCTCTGGCAACCACACACTGGGATCTAACATTGTAGAGTGCTTTTTTTTTGCTTTTTTTTTTTTTTTCTTTTGGGAGGGGGGTGTGGTTGCATATTTAAACTCTCACACATTTATGTAATGAGGACTGCAGTGTAGGACTTTTCTGCAAAATACCATTTGATCCTATTAAGAATTGTCCAAATGTTGGAGCATTTGATTGAAAAATCCGTCTTAGCCATTTTAAAGGTAAGTTGTATGATTTTTCCTTAACTAAAAAAGATTAAGGGATTTTTCCCATCACCCAGATGATGGGAGATGACACTACTGTGTAAATACTCCTAAGAAGTTATATAACAAGGACAGGAAAAAAGGTAGTAACTGTTTCCTTAGTCACTAGGCTTTATCTAAAAATCAGGTTTGCATTATTTTCAAGTTATCAATCTTCCTATATTTTATGCTTAAAAAGTATTAAAACCATACTCAATGGCATTTCACATCGTATGTATAAGTTGATATTTGAAGTGATTTACAATCCAATTTGGATTATTATAAAACTTTCATTTTATACTTAGGCTATTTATACATGATGTTTAAATGATGAAGATCATTATAATGCAGACCAATATAATGAGGTTAGATGTTATAAATGACTTACAGCTCTTATGTCAACATGTTCTCTAATATGCAATTGTTAACTATTTATCAGTTTACAGAGTCATTAACTTGTTTAATTTTCAATCTGAACTGCACAACTTTTGGTGTACCTGACTTGCTCTACATGATCAAATGCAATGTGTATTTTGGATATGTGCTTTTTAAGTACTTTTCTGTAATGAACAAAGATATTGTCATTGCTACTGGGAATAGCAAAGTATATTACTTTTAAATAATCTGAAATTTAATTAGTGTAAATTAGTAGAATAAAAATAAATCAAAATTAATGTTTATTTCAATTCAGGAAGCTTATTACAAATAGTACTGAATTATTAGATGATAATACCAAGTTGAAGTAAAGTATAAATCAATTTGGAGGAATTAACTAAAAGCCTCAAATTAATTATATTAACTAAAATTATAAATAACTATAAATGGCATAAATTCTCTAGAGTACATCCCAGTTTCTAAAATCAAGTAGCATATTGAAACCTGTTTTGTAAAGATTTGCATGTACTTTTTAGTCTTTTTCTGTGTAGTTTTAAGTCAGTTATGTGTGTTGAAGCTAAGAAAACATTGCTTTAAATATTGGTTCACAAGGAAACCAAAATGAAATATTTAAAAATGTTTGTTATACAAAAAGTCCAGTGGTCCTTTGGAGTTTATAAGAAAATAAGAAATAAAGTAGAAATCTTTTAATTTACCAGACTCATTAGTGAGCCATAACAATAAACCAAATAGAGAACCGTCAGATAATGGGTTAGCCTGGGAAGAATATTAATTACAATTGGAGGTACTTGCACAGAGTGTACTGAAGTTGGAATTTACCTCAGAAGTTATAGTTGCCAACCTATTTTTTTTTAGGGAATTTTTTTAACCTTGTTTACTTCAATACATTTGAATCCTGCATGTGTATGTATTTCCTGTGTGTTTCCTGAAAAGGAAAGTTTAAGATAATTCTGTAACTATCAGATAGTTAATTCTGTAACTATCCTCAGATCTAATCAGAAGATGTTTTTGTTCACTCGCCCAAGATGTGGCTAAAACTTGCAAGTAACATTGTTCTAAACTATTAGCTGTCTTTCCATTTGCATATTTTAATTTCATACATATATGATCACATTTCATTATAATCTGTTTTGCAAATAATCATTTCTACTTTTGTAAAATATACACATTTATTAGATTTTTAAAACACTTGGCCAATATTAAATGCCATTTTACTATTATGGCTTGAAATGACACTTCATAGTAGTATTTCAAAATTACAATAACATTTTCTATAATAGAAATATTTATACATTATTTTACTTCATTTCATTTAACACTTGCAACCTTCTTTGATGTAAATAAACTCATTTTAGAGAAAACTGTATCACAGACAAACTTCAGTACTAACACCCAGGACTGAATCTACATTTCTTGGCTTCAAGGCCCAACATTTTTGGCATTACAAAACTTATAGTGTCTATTTATAGTGGAAATTGGGATGTGGAAAAAAGACATTAGCATTCTTGTCTGAGGTTCAAAAATTAAGAATGGGTCTAGATAATACTCTTTAAGTCAGTATGAACTTAAAAGAATAATTTCAAACCTGTAGTAATCCCTGGTTCATGAGTGTTTAAAAGATGGGACTTGTTCTAGAAGGATCCCAAGTATAACATATAAAGTTGAGTTTATTTATTACATTAATTTTTTAAGACTACCATCAAAACAAGTTTCAAATTGCAATATTTGAGAAGTATATAATTTTATATTACAGATGTCTATCAAGTTTTTTTTTATCATACATTTTTACCTTCATATATTCTGATAGGATGGAAATGGACATGAGATAACTTCAGTAAGATAAGATATTGGAGATTTCCTAGTCCAGTTACTTGAAAATTATTTGTGGAGCCCATGGATTCTTTGGAGATGAGTCAGAGCCCGAGTGAAGTGTGCCTGGAAAAGGGAAGAGGCACAGTTTCTGCTCCTTTCTTTTACCAAATAGCTCTTCTTTGAACTATCTTTGTATATTGATATTGTGCATAAAATTTACCTTGAAAGGAGAATTCTATCTCTAAACACGATTTTATAAAGAGTGACCTAATGACCTTATGCTGATGAAGCATAATTACAGTTAAGTGATTGTTTTATACCCATTTCTACTACCTTGAATTTGAATCTACATTTTTACTCACGTCTAGGGAACTGTGTCTTTATAAATATACATAGTCATGATAAGAATGTGAATAAAGTTTAATTTTAAAAACTAACTTCTATACTTATGTAAACTGTTTAATGAATTCCCCCAAGTCCTACAAAAACTAGATTTTATGGACAGACACTATATTTTTCAGATAAGGAACTCTCTGTATCAAGAGAATGGAAAACAGAAGAGTGTGGTCTGGTTTTCTATCCTAAGAAAAAGTGGGAGGAAGGCTTATAGATAGAAAAAAAGAAAATTTTAGCTATCTACTGATCAGTAAGAAAATGTCATTTAGGTCTGACAATTATCTGTGGTACAAGTACGCTGGAAATGTAAAACTTTTCAAATTTCATAGTTTACATCCCAGCAGATGTTACTTCAGGACCATGCCTTTTCTGGGTGGAGTTTCCCAGGGAACACAGCTTTATAAACACAAGGGATTAATTATAGATGCTCTAGGGACTTGCTCTAATATTCTGAACTATTTACTGAAGAGGCTTCTTATATCTCAGTCTAATGCGGGCTTTGCAAAATACAGAGACTTGAAAAAAGTCTCTGTTTCTACTGGGTTCCCAATATAGTGGAAGGGTATTTTGCTTAAAAGTTCATTACAGAAACACTGTTGACCTGACAACCAAAAAAGAAAAAGAAATTACAAGTTTTATTTTTCCTCCCTCTTTCAAAGACGACCCAATGGAATAGGCTCCACTCATGGATTCTACAAAAGGAATAGGATTTATAATCTACAAACTGGACAGAAGGCAACTGAGCTACCTATAGAATCAAGAAAGGCATGAAATTAGTTGCCTATTAAAACATGTCTTCTTATTTTCCCTTTCTTCTTTATACAAGTCTCAATTAGTTTTCTGTATCTTGGCTTTCTAAATTTAAGTACTTTAAGCAGGAAGTAAATTATTACAGATACAGTATCAATATCTTCTCTGTTTCTTATAAAGAACAAGTAACAATTAGTAAAGAATAAAATTTAATCTACAATTAGCAAATGAAATTAATTACCTATTTTAATATATAAGGAGTTATGTTATTAAGAAAACTGAGTAAGCATGAGTAAGCATGACCCAAATTTTTTATGCTCTAGATGGCTAAATTTGGTGGAATGGTGGAGACAAACTACATTCTTTCTCTGAAGATAAATATAGGTGGAAAAGCTATTGACTGCAATGTGCTATTTAACCCGAGCTTTTCTCTTTTGTATTTGGTGCACGTCATATGTAGTATATTTGGTCCTCCTTTGCCTCAGGTGAATAAAACTAATTATAATTTTGTCATATGCAACTTAAGGATAGAGTATGATTATAATAACAATACTTCATTACCCATGGTGTCAAGGCACTGAGTGATAATAAATGAACCCAACTAGTGTCATGTATTTTGCCTATTCTTAGGAAAAGGGTAGAAACTTAATAAGAGGGAATCAATCAGTTGAAAATTTGAACAAATAGACAAGTCCAGTTTGTCTAGCTCTTTTTTTCAAAATAGCACTTGGATTGAAGTTCTATTAGGTTAATACTTGTAATTTTGCTTATATCATCCTGACCAATGTTAGATTAAGAACTGTGTAACCATAGAATTCAACAGAATAAATTACTAGGTACTTCTGTTTTCTAATGTATGTGACTAAAGCAGTGGGATGTGTACACTATCTCACTTCAGTTTTAAGTTCACAGCAGACATAGGCAGTACCCAGGCCTGTCCATTGCGCAACATATCTAGGCTCAGAGTCCATAGAAGTTATAATAATTAGTTATAATAATTAGAGAGGGAGCCATTGGAGAGCATGCACTACTCCCTGGGTTCTTTGGTGGTTACTGTTGGAACTCTTTACCCCTTGCAGAAACTCTTCTCTGTAGTGCGTGGAGCTACTTGAATAAAGAAGAATGATTTGGGAAAGGCCAGATAGATTCACAACTAGGTTGTGGCATAGAATCTGGAGAAGGGCAAATATATGCATATATACCTATTCTAACTGCAATATATTTATACTTTTAAATCATTTTGTATCACATTTGTCAGAGCTGCAAATGATATTAATATTGAATGAGTAATTTTTAGTGAAGTTTATGTGGAACATAAAATAACTTTCCCAGAGAGATAACTTAATCCTTGAGTTATATATGTTTTAAATAGATTTTCATGCTATATTAACAAAACTGGAATATGACACTAGGGGTTTCCTGCTGCATTTTTTATACGGGCTCACAAAGCTGTGGGTTTCTACAGAGGTTTTCCTAGAGCTTCCTAGCAGTGAGGATAAAGAGTGTTAGGCAGGAACAGGGAGACAAAGTTAGGAAACAGACTCTCTGGGTTCCAACCACTGTTGTGGAATCACAGTCATTTTACCTAATGGACTTCCACGTAAGAATTGAAGAACCAGTTCAGCTGCTTAAATTAAAAACGGCTGATCTCATTTTACACATGAGGAAATTGAGGTGTAGAGAGATTACGTGGCTTGACCACTTTCATTTAGCAAGACAGTGACAAATCAGTCTTTGGTTTAATCTTGTCCCCTAATCTCAATTGAACCGGCTGGGATCCCTGTATTTTAATTGCTTCCTTAAGTATAACTTGCAGAAAATAGTTGGGGATGGTCTATGAAATGGGTGTTCAATAAAACATTATGTACCTAATAAGCTACCCTAAATCTTATTATCAGTTCACAACATACAGAACACCAGCATGACATTCTCTAGTTAGCAATTACTGTGGTTGCTTAAAAGATGGTTTCAAGAAAAGTTTCAAGTGCTTTACAATTATGCATTGCAAAGGATATTCTATTTGACAATATCCAGTCCTGATTACCAGCATTAAATTACTCGTTCCATTGCATTAGGACAGCCATGGACAAAGCCATATGAGGTAGCATGGTATATGATTTCCAAGGGCAGGGAAAGCTATTGTTACCAGTCCACCCCTGCACAATTAATAAAAAGCCAGCCCTACTTGTTCAGTGAGACATAAAATTCCTTAGGAAAAACAAATCAAACAAATCACTTGTTTAGATTTATGTGTGTTCCCTTTACATTAGAGAAAAATGACACTAAAGAACTAGTCAGTCTTCTTAATCACCAAGACCTTGATGTAGATGGAGTTTATTGCATCCTATGGTTTATACTGGAAAGTACCCTATGTAAGGGGGTAGGCAAAGGGGAATCCCAAAGGTTAAGGGAACATATGTAAATAATAAAATTGGCAAGAAAAAAAATTGTAACATTTATTCCTACGTTTTGGGGAAAATATCATTTTCTTATTCTTTTCTTAGCTCTACAAGTCATATTTCTGAAAAACTATATGATCATTAAAGTGGAAATAAATACTAATACAGTCATAAGAGTGGTACCTCTGTTGCAAGAGAGCTGTGGAGGGAAAACCTGAAATTATAACAAACCACAATTTTTAATACAATTACAACGTTAACAACAATATTCTATGTGCCCTTTTTTGACTGTAGCCTTCATTCTGTTGGCACATATGTTTTCTTTGGCCGTGAGCATTTCAAAGTAGAGAATAATTGTTTATAGACTATAAAGCGCATTCTGACTATAAATGACAGGCCAACCCCATTATTAACAAAATGCCATTACAACAACAACAAAAAAGTTCAAATGAGTTTTCAAATACTAGTTAGAATTAACTCTTATTATTACAGTAGGATCCACTCATTTCACAAATTGTATTCTTTCTTCCAATCTTTATTTTTTCATTTTATTTTATTTTTGAGATAGAGTTTTGCTCTTGTTGCCCAGGCTGGAGTGTGATGGCATGAAACTCTTCACTGCAACCTCTGCCTTCTGGGTTCAAGCAATTCTCCTGCCTCAGCCTCCCAAGTAGCTGGGATTATAAGTCTGTGCCACCATGCCCGGCTAATTTTGTATTTTTAGTAGAGATGAGCTTTCTCTGTGTTGGTCGGGCTGGTCTTGAACTCCCAACCTCAGGTGATCTGCCTCCTCAGCTTCCCAAAGTGCTGGGATTACAGGTGTAAGCCACCATGCCCGGCTCTTCCAATCTTTATATAATCACGTACTATGGCTGGGCACGGTGGCTCATGCCTGTCATCCCAGCACTTTGGGAGGCTGAGGTGGGTGGATCACGAGGTCAGGAGTTCGAGACCAGCCTGACCAACACGGCAAAACCCCATCTCTACTAAAAATACAAAGATTAGCTGGGCGTCGTGGTGCACACCTGTAACCCCACCTACTCAGGAGGCTGAGTCAGGAGAATCTCTTGAACCTGGGAGGCAGAGGTTGTAGTGAGCCAAGATCATGCCACTGCACTCCAGCCTGGGTGACAGAGAGAGACTCCATCTCAAAAAATAATAATCACATATTTTATAAAGATACCAAACATTAGATTGACAAACATATACTAACACAAACTACCTGATTTTAACAGAATTAGGGTCAACTGCAAATGACAAAATAAACTATATTGTAGTTGAATATGTAGGGAAAAAATTCTTTGAGATTAGTAAGAAAGAAATGCCATAGTTGAAACAAGACATCCTCTACATTTTATATTTTCTTCAAATTCTTTACACCTGTAGGCTATCCAAAGTCATTAATAATAAAACTGAAAATAAGATATATTTATTTAAAATAATTCCATGTTTTAAACAGTTTTTAGGACAAGCAATTCAGGCCTGAACTCAGTATTCATGAATATTAGACTTTCTTTTAACAGTTATTTTAAGTATGGTGATATTAGAGAGTGCCCCAGTATAAAATTTCTGGGAATATTTTTTTTCTATTTACCCATGCTTTTCTCATTTTCACAGATAGCTTTCAAATGATTAGAAGAATTGATTATTTCTGCGACTCATCCGTTCATTTCCTGTAAAAATTCATGTCTTGCTGTTGATTTGTGAATAAGGTATAGTAAATGAAACATCTGTTACCATACTTGCTTATCATTTAATGGAAAACACAGCAGTCAACCTACATTCGGTTTGCAGGAGAACTCCAGAGAAGGTGTGGTACGCTGTGTTGGGTGGAGAAGCCAGACAGTGAGGATGCAACAAAGTTGCTGAGATGAGGGTGAGAGTTCTCCTTAGATAAGGTTTCAATATGTTAATCACGCGTAGAAAGAAAGTTAAAAAGGAGGAATTTGAAGAAATTCAGATATGACATTATTAGTTCTGTCACTGGTAAGTATTAGAAGCAAGAAAAGGGAGGTGGACTGAGGAAGTCACTTTGGTGACACAAAAAGAAAAGCACTTGTTTATTTATAACTGGCAAAATGATCTGTTTCAGTGGGTGTTTTCTTTGTACTTTGATCTTTTTGTACTGATATTAAAGCTTCTGTTTTATGATCTCTTTCTAATGATAGAACCAGACCTTGTAGAAACCACCTTAATCATATCCAGGAGTTTGCAAGAAACAGGTGCTTAACACGAATTCACCTCCTGAACAAGAAAAATGGGCTGTGACCGCAACTGTGGACTCATCACTGGGGCTGTCATTGGTGCCGTCCTGGCTGTGTTTGGAGGTATTCTAATGCCAGTTGGAGACATGCTTATCCAGAAGACAATTAAAAAGGTACAAGTCGTCCAAAGAATATGCCTTGTCATTTTGATTCATTCTGTCTTCTCTTTTTTTGCTTTGTATTTTCCTGCTTTCTATTTCATGGTAACTGCTAATTTGTATCTTTGACATGAAGGTATTTATGAACCACTGCAACTCTATATGATGTGACTGTATGTGAAATGTTGTAAGTATAATGTATATTTAACATGACTCCATTGCTATCTTCAATATAAATACCAAATTCTATTAAAAGCTGTCTATAGGTATGCATGTTAGAAATAATTGTTTTAAGTTATGTCCAAGGAGCATGTTGGCATGCTTTTGAATAGGAAATAAGTGAGTATATTCTGTAAAAGCACAGTTATAAAAGAAGTTGTACTTTAGTTAATACTGAGAAAAGTAAAACCGTGTGTGTGTGTGTGGTGTGTGTGTGTGTGATGTGTTTAATACTGAAACAAATCCTTATTGATAGGTAAACTTGTCGTTTGGTAATACACTGTTTAGTAATCCACTATTTTTATATATGCATAATCTCATCTCATAAATATTTTATATTTATGAAGCTTCATATTTGAATCTTAGAAAAGGCTTTCAGAAATATGCAGAACATATCTTAGTATATAACAAATTGACTATAGTGTGAAAAAACAGAGTGATTGAATAGATGGGCTTTGCACAACAATCTAGAATTCATCGCCCCTCAGCCCCCACAGCTTATTCGAATTAGCTACACACTCACTCATCAGAAACGCTGATTGATAGAGGGAGGAAGAGAATAAAGGGAAGCAGATCTGCTGAAGTTCTAAATGAGGGATGGCAAATTCAGATGGCTTCAGGAGTTTGGATACAGGGGTTAAACAAAATTTAAGGTGCCAAGAACAAGATAAAATGAAGAACAGGAACTGCTGTGAACTAGACTGTGTGTTTCCTGCCAGAAGGCATAAATGTTCGTTTTATTAAACATAATACTGGCCAAATAAAAAATGAGTTCTGCCTTCAACTCTCTACCTGGTTAGGATGGCAATGACCTAGACGAAGGGTTAGTAAGCATAGTGCATAATGGAGAACAGCAGGAATTGAATTTTTATTAATTTTTTATTGCTATATTGTTACTATTTTTAATATTTTTGATCCACAGTTTGTTGAATCTGCAGACCTGGAACCCATGAATACAGAGGGCTGATTGTATTGTGTTTATTGCTAACATATTGCAGAACTTCAGCCTCTTGCATTTAACTGAAAAAACATGTAAATTGATAGTATCCTCTGCCTTGGAAGTCTTAGTTTTCTTGATAGTATTTTCATATAGGCCAATGGAAACAGACAAGTAATAGTGAGGTGTGGGGCTTATCTAATAGTGAGATGGAGTGGCCATTGATCTGACATCTTTCCTACTCTATAAACTGTGTTCTCACTCAGATCTGATGTAGAGAAAGCACAAGATCAGTGTCTGTGTTAACATACAGACTATAACATCATTTGGAAAAGTTTTCCAAATTAAAAAATCACAATAATCTTCCAATGCATAGCAATTTAGACTATTTTTTTATTTTTTATTTTTTGCTGACACATAATTATTGGTCAATAACTGAGTATCGATCATTTAATTTTTTTCTTTGTCATACAACAAAACTGGTATATGTAGATTCTTTTGGATAGCATGTGAGGTGTTAGCATTTATTGTAATTCTTTAATATTTATCTTTATGCTCATAATAGTTAACCATGAGAAAGTAAGTTTTCTGACATCAAAATGTGCTTTTGTATAATGACTAAGAGAATAAAATAATCTCAGCTATTGTAAGCTAAAACCAGGGGAAGTTATATTATAATAAAAAATACTGAGACCTATAAGACTCTAGCATTGAATTGGAAAAGTAAATGCTGTAATACTTTGAAAGAGAAATCTCTCAGAGTATTCAAGAAACTTCAGGAACAAGGTAGGACTTGATTCAGATTTTAAAGAAGTGTAGAATTTTGTAAGTCCCAAATAACTGCAGTAACCATGTCAAAGATCCTGTGAAGATGCTACCAAATGCAGTGAAGATGGAAGGAAGAAGGTAGAGAATATGCCCAGAATACTGGATTAACAGGAGAAAAGATTAGAAGTTAACATGGGGTTAGAGTTAGGAAGCAAGCTTAGAATATCAGGCAGAAAACTACTTAATTGATGATATGATACACAATAGTTGTCAGTACGTTTTTCAGCAAGTGTAAGATGTAATAAAACCGGCATTTACAGATTAGATGGCTAACATTTAATTCTTACTAAGAGTTTCCTATATACTAGTTCACTTAATCTTCAAAAATATCTGTGAGAAGTTGCTGTTATTTTACCCATTTTACAGGTGCAAGCCCTTAAATCAACTTGCCAGCTCACCTAGCCAATAGGGAAAGAAGTCATTCTCCAAACATAAGCAATCTGTAGGAAGAGCCTAGATGAAAAACCTAGCCTTGTACACTACTCTACAGCAGAAAGGTTGCAAAGTGAGGATGCCAGAGATAGGAAAACAAACAAATAAAAAACTGTAGGATATGGCCACTTTCAAGGAGAATGTAAGATTCCCTTTTAGAAAGATATTTGCACAATCTGCACATTACATAACAAAAGGTACACTGCTCTGGCGTGGTTGAGTATATAAAAAAAGCTGATAATAAGATGAAATGGAAGCCTGGAGAGAGATTAAATTAGAGAGAGGAGTAAAAGCATCAAACTCAAGGTGTCCAGTGAGTTATTGATAGAAGGTATGTATATACCTTACAAAGTAAAACAGAGGTTTTATAAGTGATGTGTTATGAACATCAGTCTATGTTTCAAAGTTCAGAGTTCAAATAGATTTGATCATTGCTATAGAGATTACAAATAAATCTAAACAGTAGATTCAGAGTTTTAATGGAGACAGGAAAAAAGCAGAATAAATATTATAGAATTTGTACATAATTCAGAGGCAGGAAAAGTAGAAAAGGAAGAGAATGATCTTATATGAAGAAATAGAAACAAAGAGTACAATCCTAGAAGTTAACAGGAGGCCAGAACTCAAGGAAAGAAAGGATAAAATGTTCTCAGGCAGATGAAAATTAAGAAAATAATGATTAGAGAACATGGTCACCAATAATTTTGAAAGTATACTTTGAGTAGTGTGATAAAGAAGGGGGAATTAAATCAATGGAGTGCTTTTCCTTCTTGTTTTTGAAATAAGAATTATCTGTGCGATCTTTTACAAGGAAAGGGGGAGATTCAGGCTTCCTAGTGTAGATTCAAACTCAAGGAGGTGTGGTACAACTGAGATTTATAAAAACTGTCAAATGATGGCACACATTGTAAGCCCCCTACATGTCCATAGACTAAGACTCATCATCAGAATCCTTATATTGGTCAAGGTGTATGGTACATTTAAGGCTAAGCTTCATTTTGCTCTCAGATTCCTACACAACCATGTTGACCTTGTCAATTTTAGTTGTATGAAGTAGGTGGGATTTTGTTTGAATAAACTGTTTCTTTTTTTCTTCAGTTTACAGACTATTTTTTAAATAATATTGGCATATATATATCTTTGGCATACAGTAGGAGTCAAATATTTAAATTTTGTGTAAACCTAGAGAGCCAAGTGTCTTACTGCTGCCTCAGAAATACTTACGGTAATGCTATTTCACAAACATGTGAGTTTTGGTACTGGCGACTTCTTTTTTTTTTTTTTTTTTTTTTTTTTTTTTTGAGACGGAGTCTCGCTGTGTCGCCCAGGCTGGAGTGCAGTGGCCGGATCTCAGCTCACTGCAAGCTCCGCCTCCCGGGTTTACGCCATTCTCCTGCCTCAGCCTCCCGAGTAGCTGGGACTACAGGCGCCCGCCACCTCGCCCGGCTAGTTTTTTGTATTTTTTAGTAGAGACGGGGTTTCAGCGTGTTAGCCAGGATGGTCTCGATCTCCTGACCTCGTGATCCGCCCGTCTCGGCCTCCCAAAGTGCTGGGATTACAGGCTTGAGCCACCGCGCCCGGCCACTGGCGACTTCTTATTTGTGTACCATTAAAACTCATTTAATATTACTTTGTTTAATTGACTAATAGAAAATTAAGAAAGCTATTGTATACAAGTGATTTTTGAAAAAAGAATTAAGCTGTTTAATCGAGAATGATGAGAAAATCATTTCATATTAAGTGTAGAGTTGGAGTGCTCTAATACCTTCCAGTTCTGAAAGATGTCATTGTCATTTGAAATAGTCTAAAGCAGTTCAGAAACCTTATTTATATTTTATTTTTGCTCTTTATTTTCAAGGGATGTCTCTGGTATCTTCATGCTTTTTATGGATTATAGCTGTAATCTTTCTTACCAGTATTTTTGACCATGATTCTTAATAGAGTAGTGTGCAGCCAGCAAGTTTATGCAGTCTTTCAAAGAAAACTAAAAGTCAATAGCAAGAGCTGCCATGAATGTACAAACTACCAAAGCACTGTGGACAAGGGTCAAAATTCTGCCACCATTTACAAAAGATAATTTATCACCTGACATTATTAATGTCAGGCGATAAAATGTTTACTGAATATTGTATAACATAACACAGGTATGCTAAGCAGATTAATGCAGGAACAGAAAACCAAATACCACATGTTCTCATTTATAAGTAGGAGCTAAATATTGAATACACATAAAGAAGGGAACGATAGACACCTGGGGCTAATTGAGGGTTGGAGGGGGGAGGATCAAAAAACTACCTATCAGGTACTATGCTTATGACCTGCGTGAAGAAATAATCCAGACACCAAACCTCCCACGACACACAATTGACCTATACAACAAACTTGCACATGTACCTCTGAACCTAAAATAAAAGTTGGAAGAAAAAAACTACAATTTAAATAAATTTTAATTTCTCTATGAAACTAACCATAGAACACCAAAAAGGAATTATAGGTTTCTTTGTTCCTATTAGAAAACTAGTATTAAATATCATCATTCAACTAATGATACCATTATTTCCTTCTCTCATTCTTGAAAAAATTGATCCTTGCTTGAAAAAATTGATCTGTAGCTTGTAAGAAATGCCTTCAGAGAAAATAAATTGAAATAATAATGATTCATTAAAATGGCTATACTTGACTGGGCACAGTGGCTCATGCCTGTAATCCTAGTTTGGGAGGCTGAGATGGGTTGATCACTTGAGCTCAGGAGTTTGAGACCAGCCTGGGCAACATGGCAAAACCCCATCTCTACAAAAAATACAAAAAAAAAAAAAAAAAAATAGCTGGGCATGGTGGCAGATGCCTGTAGTCCTAGCTTTCGTGGAGCTAAGGTGGGAAGATCCCTTGAGCCCAGGAGGTTGAGGCTGCAGTGAGTTACGATCACGAGTCTGCACTCCAGCCTGGATGACAAAGTGAGACCCTGTCTCCCCCACAAAAAAATTGTTTGAATAGTCCATATTTTAATCATATAATTTGTTTACATTAACTTTATAATGTATGCTTCTGGTATTTCCAGATATAAAACAATTTTACTTTTTCATAGTATTTAAAAGCTCAGAAAGAAATGACTGAAATATTAAAGATGGTAATGTTTGTTTTATATTTAATAACGTAAGAACAAATCAAAATATTTAAATTAAAATAGCAGTATAAAAATGAATGAAACTCTACATATATTTGCATATAGCTGTGATAACAAAGTCACTTAAAGACAACGTTTCAAGAAATAGCAGACAAGCATATATATTTCTTCCACTAGTCCAATGTAGTATCAACGTAGTTTACTTTTCATGCCAGACACAAAATCTTCCATTTTAGGTACTTACATAAATTCTTGGAGGCTAATTTCTGGGTTTCAGAAACATAGTAAAGCTTAGTACTCCAATACATTTCACCAAATTTTATTCTGGGTTTTAGTTGATGATGATGGTCTGAAACTAAAGCCATTTTCAGATTCTCTGCACAACTGTCACTAAAATTCTAATTCATTCTCTTCTCAACTTACACACACTTGCATAATGCAAAAACATGAGAATTTCTTTAAACATGGGGAAATGATTCTCTTTAGGCCCAATTACAAGCAAATGGTAGCAGTTAGTGGGAAGGGTGGAAGCTATTTTTAGTATGCTTCTGGTTTTTAAGGGAGTTTTTACTTTACTAGAAAGATAAGTATTAAAATGATTAACAGAAAAATAATTGTCACAGGATATTACATAAGTTATTGGCACATGACTGGCTTAGACAGTAAATGCTATGAACCAAGCAATTAAAGCAGTATGAGAAGAAAATGGTATTAGAGTTCTTCTTCTAAAGGATGGATAGAATTTGTAAAATACTAATAGCTGACATTTATTGAATGTCTGGTTTGCACTAACACTGTTCTAAGTATTCACATTTATTGATCCCCATAACAATCTATGAGGATACATAAGCCACCTGCAAATGCCAAAATTCAACCTTTTTTGGTTTTCAAAAATACTAATTTGATATGGTTCAATCTAACATTGCTGTTGTAATTTCACAGATAAGGAAAGTGAGGTACAAAGAAATTAAATAAGCTGCTCAAACTTAAATGATTGTTATTATTAAGTGATCAAATTCATAGCATCTAATTTCATTGTTGGCCACTTCAGTCTATGCTTTAGGGAAGAAGCCACTATACTTTGTTAGGGTGGGGATAGGGTAAAAAAATCTAACTCATAGATTAAAATCTGCTAAACACACATCTGTCTCTTGATAGTACCTCATAAAGTCCTTGAAAAGTGAAACAAAATGTTTTCTACATTTGTACTCTACTCCATGCATAGCAAGGCATGAAGGGCCTTTTAATAATGAAAGTTGTCAGTCATGTAGATGATTATTGCTGTTTCATGAAAACAGTATTCAAGTGAGTGTATGACTACATATAGGATATTATGATCCCAGCAAACATCTGTTTTCAAATTAATGTAGCAGAATAGAAGTTTCAAGGTCAATGCTTTCAACTCAGCTATAGACCATGCTATGTGAGAGTCACCAGGCTGAAATCCTGTTGTTATTGGGGCTGGGTAGTCTGCATACTTAGAGTCAGGGACAAATATACACGTACACATTAGCCAAGTGATAAAATCTTATATTGCTTTTTCTATGTACATGCTTATCAGCTTTGTACTTCAAATTTAGTAAAATATTTGCAAAATAGGCTAGATAGTCCAAATCCAATTTAAAATCAAGTTCTTTTAAATTCACAAAGGACATAACATCTTTTGTTTCTTGTGACATATTTAGTCTTGGTATTCAAGGAGTGACTACAATTTAATACATATAGTAGTGGTAGTATCAGAAGCATTGTATTCCTACTTTGACTACTTCAATATTTTTCTCTGTGTCTCTAAACAAATCATGATGCTATGGAAATTATACAAAATTGAAGTGAAAGGACCTGATTTTTCTATTATCTGCTAGTAAATTTGTCACATAACATTGAGTCAGACATCTCTTTTCTCTAGAACCCATTTTCCACCTCTAAAAAAATGGATGGGGTTAGATGGTCCCGATTCTAACGGTTGATAATCCAACACAGTCATTTCAACCCTGTGTTTCACCTTTGCCTTATTTGTTGCAAGAGATATTTTTTAAGGGAAAAGTGATTCGTGGCCTTTAGAAAAAAGGTCTCATACAATGTCTTTTGGTGTTTAGATGGACACTCATTGTAGAGTTAGGAAGGCATTCAGTCCTGTCAAGCACATTCTGTCACAGACTCTCTTCAATTCTATAAGAATTGACCGAGTTTCTTTCATTAAGAGATATTAGGTCAGTGCAAAAGTAATTGTGAATTTTGTCATTAAAGTCACAGAAACCGTAATTGTGTACAAACCTAATATGTACCTTGAGAGGCACTTGATGAATAACAGGTATTGTTTTTGAGCATTAAGATTCTAAAAGTGTAAGGATAATAATGTGTGTGTTTGTGTGTTCTCCCTTCTTAAGTCTCTTGAAATGGAGAAATCAACCATTTTCAGCTTCTATTTAGCTTTGAGCTTCAACATCCTCATCAAACATATTTACATTTAGAAGAATATCCATAATACTTTAAGCGATTTTGTCTTACTGCTAGACTTAGTGTGGAAATAAGTCTTTTTGGGAGGAAATAAAAAGTTTTACAAGGACAATTTGTTGTAAAAAGTAATAAAGATTCCATCACTCTAGCAGGTTCAATGTACCCTGTATAAGTGGATTACAGCAGCATTGGATTTTGTAATTCCATTTTAACTTGATGCCCAGTTCTTCTCTAAGGAATTCCCTTATTCCCTGCATTAAGCAATAAATAAAATATCCTGAAGATATGAAGCTTAATTTGACTTCTACCAACTAAGTGCAGAGGGTGACAGAGAAAAAAAAAAAAAAAGACAGTCATAGCATGGTGTAAAGGAGGACTAGTCTAAGGGTCAGGGATGAGGATTTTTGTCATGAATTCACTACTGTTTGCCTAGGCTGTCCTTGGGCCAGTCGTCTGGTTTCTCAGAACTTCAGTGTGCTCTACTGGAAAATGTGATCATGTTCAATGTTCTTTCCTAATCTGTCGTTCTGTGAAGTGGTGCTTCCAGGTGAAGGAAACAAATAGGTCAGAATGTTCCTGTGGTCATAGTTCTCTTTAGGCTCATTTTCCATGAAATAGTTGCATACCTCTTCCTCTAGCACACTCAGATTAAGCTGGAGTTCTTTAATCTGGGCATTCTTCCCAATACTTCATTGGAAATACCGCCGGCTTCAAAATCACCTTTGTTTGCACTATCTACTACAGTGTAATAGACTTCTGGCTCAGAGAGTGAAAGCTGTGGAAGAAAACTAGAAGAATATTTATGTTAACTCCCTTATTTTACGGATAATGAAACTGACCCTAGGGAGGGTTGATGACTCTCCCCCATTTCCAAAGCTCCTAAAGCAAGGAATCGAGTTCCTAATATAGGATTTTTAATTCTCTTATTGGTGTATTTTCCACTTGTCTATTTTTACCAAAAGGAGTATCAGCGATTTTTAGTGGATTTCACAAAGGAGTAATAGGACAGCTTTCTTGTCCTGTTTTTTTCTTTAAAAACTACAACCCAATGATGGTGAGTGAGGCTGTTGTAATTTTTAGAAACATATGCTAATGGGTTGTTGCAGATATAGGGAAAGTTAGGGGCTGCGTGCAGTGATTCACACCTGTAATTCCAGCCTTTTGGGAGGCCAGGTCAGGTGGATTGCTTCAGCTCAGGAGTTCAAGATCAGCCTGACCAATATGGTGAAACCCTGTTTCTACTAAAACTACAAAAACTAGCTGGGCATGGTGGCTAGGTGAGAGGATCACTTGAGCCTGGGAGGTCGAGGTTGCAATGAGCCAAGATTGTACCACTGTACTCCAGCCTGGGTGACAGAGCAATATCTTGTCTCCAAAAAAAAAAAAAAAAAAAAAAAAAAAAGTTGGGGAAGCCAGATTGAGGAGGAGTTTGAAGAGCTGATGTCAAATTTGTGTTCTTCATGTAGATATTTTTATTTTCTTAATGTAGTAAGTGTTAAGTGCCATCCCCTGGAGTGTCCAACTCTTGAAGGAAAAGAAAAAGCTTCTAATACCACTAGATTTTTCACTCAGATTTTGTGTTTGGTTTCATCAATCCAACTTAGGGGCAGAGAATAAGTTCATGTTCAACTCAGTAAGAACTTTTTTGAACTTCGGTAAAATTTGCTTAATAAATCATGTTGACTGTTGCAATATTTTCCAACAGTCACTCTAAAGCTGCCAAACGGTCACTTTAAAATTTGCCTTAAAATCAACAGTCATGTCTTCAGTATTACACACTGATTCTCTATGTAAAAGGCTAAAAAGGCTGCTGTGATAATAATTTGTTGAAAACGTTTCTGTTGCAAGTGTATGGCAAGGTTGCAAAGGTTCTCGTGAATGAGGCACTTGAGCTTGGTCCTTTTATTCTGGCTGACTCAAGGCTACAAACAATCGCCCAGAAAGTGCCTGTACTTACTACAAAGACATAACCCAAACTTGTTTTCTTTTTCATAGGAAGTTGTCCTTGAAGAAGGTACAACTGCTTTTAAAAATTGGGTTAAAACAGGCACAGAAATTTACAGACAGTTTTGGATCTTTGATGTGCAAAATCCACAGGAAGTGATGATGAACAGCAGCAACATTCAAGTTAAGCAAAGAGGTCCTTATACATACAGGTGAGTGAGTCCCCACAAATACGAGACACTCTTACCTTAAACATGTATATCTGAGAAGTCTTCTACTTGAAAAATGTCATTGTATTGAAATGTACTTATTATTTTCTTGCCAAAAATGTACTTTAAAATAGTTTTCCTATCTGTATAGCATCCTAATCTAAGAATTTAATGATTTTAAGGTATTTATTTTCAAAAAACTGGAAGATATATACATTATCCAAATATTTATTAGACAGTATATAGAAAAGATAAACATTTTATTATAAACTTACCGGTATCAAATAACTTCCCTATGTTTATGAAGTTAGTGTTTTGTTATTGTGGCATATATTCTCAACAACTCTAAATTATTCCTGCTGAGCAAAAAAAAAAATCAGTTTTCACATCTTAAAATTTAAAGCATATTTTAACAGTGGTTCTCAAAGTGTAGCTGGGCCACAGCAACATGCTGGGCCAGCTGCATCAGCATCAACAGGGAATTGGGAAACAGGCAAATCCCTATACCTCATCCCAAAACAAATGAATGAAAAAGTTGAGGCCCACTAAAGAGTTTTACAAACCTGGGTGATTTGAATATACAATTTTTGAGAACCACAGTGCTAACTTCATTTTTCCTAGCTGTGGTACCTACTCAGGATTTATATTCAAATTAACTTCCAGGTCATATAGATGTTTACATCGATCTATTTTAGTTTCACTCTTATATTTTCTCTAGTGTTGAGACTGAATATTTTTTATCTTTCCTCTGCCTTCCCTAATAGTTTAATACACTTTTGAACAGAATCTTAGAGTATTAGAACTAGAGGAAATGATCAGCCAAAATCTATCATTTTGTGAATTAAAAATGCCTGATCCAGTGGATGTGAGGTCACTTGTCTGTGTTCACACAGATGTAGGTACTAGTAACTCCTAGATTTTTATATACATTTTCTCCTATTTCAATTATAGCCTCTCTATCTTTTTCACTAAAAAGGGGAAGAAGGGGGAGATTAAGGTGCTAAAAACATCACCTTAACCAAGGATTAGGAATATATTTATGGTATCCATATGGAAACATAGTTATGTTCTGCTATAGAATTCATTACCTAAATGTATATTTTCCCTCATGGATAATCACAACTAGTTATACATCATGATTAGTTCTTATCATAAAATTTTGTATTTCTATTGATTTCTTATAATTTATAGTTTTAGCATCTTATCTGTTTTGGTTATCAGATGATTGTAGAATTTTCCTTCCTCTCCAAAGCATTACTATGCTTCCACATTGAAAACTCACACCCAAAATAAAGTGAAATAACAGGTATGTCGTGAGGGTGGTGCCTACTACCATAGCACATGACATGTAAGCCACAGAGGGCCTCAGTGCATGTCCTGTCTTTGCAGTTTTACCCGAATCTCCTATCTGTGTGCGCATCTGTGACAATTCAAAATTTTGTCAATGAAGACTTAACTTTTATGGCTACAAAAAAATCTTACCTTAGAATTTTTTCATGGTCTTAAAGTTTTTATATTATTGGCAAGAGTCTATACAAATATCTTGTTGCAAAGAATGTTGTTAGGTGTAATATATCTATATATATAGATATATATATAACTATGAAATAAACATATATATATGTATTCATAGGTATATATACCTATGAAAATCTAGAATTCACATATGACCTAAGGAGAGTATCAGCATACTTGTTTAAGAAATAGAACTTAAGTCAACTGAGTGTGAGGAAAGAAAATAGTTGTTACAATTTGAGAACTCATCATTTTTTGTTTGTTTTTTGTTTGGGGAAGGTTATATTTTTCACTTTTATTTTTAATTTTATTGATTTTTTGAGGCAGGGTCTTACTCTGTCACCCACTCTAGAGTGCAGTGGCATGATCACAGTTCACTGCATCCTCGGCCTCCTAGGCTCAAGTGATCCTCCCACCTCAGCCTCCTGAGTAGCTGGGACCACAGGTGCATGCCACTAATTTTTTTTTTTTTTTCTTTTGTAGACAGGGTTTCGCCATGTTGCCCATGCTGGCCTCAAACTCCTGGGCTCCAGCAATCCACATGCCTTGGTCTTGCAAAGTGTTGGGATTACAGGTGTGACCCACCATGCCCGACCATATTTTTCACTTTTAAATATATTATTTGGGATATGAGAAAACATGTTATTGAAATAGTTCTCCTCTGGTAGTTGGTAGCTAATCTATATTTTTTTCTTAGGGCCTTTAACCTATCTCTCTAAGGGACAAAATGGGGGGATGTGTTAGGTATATTTGATTTGCTTAGAGAGGCAATGGAGTAAAGACTGGAGAAGAACAGGTTGCATTTACAGCTAAATTTTAGAATCCATAAACAGCTCTTTCTATAACAATTCTAAAGGGATTCTTGATTAACTATAGGTCATCTTGTCTCATGATGTCACCAAAATAGTCTTTTATTGTTTGCCTGAGTGCCTTAAATAATGGAAGAACCACCAATACCTTTTAGAAAAAAGTTAACGCCTTGATAGTGTTTGTGCTGAGCTAAGCATGCTTTTTCATAATTAATTATACCATAATCCATCTGACATTGGAAGTATGTGAGAATGTCCTTCCTCAAACAGAACCACAGGCTTTATTTGGCCAATGGCTGCTAAAGTAAGCTTGATGACACTTTGACAAGATATGACCTGAATCAAAGCATGAAATTGCTCGGGTTTAGATCTTATGTGTGTTTCTCCCTACACCATCTCTACGAAGATGCTGTAATTCCTTCAGAATATTCTTAGATCCGTAATTCATTTTTTAAGTTACTTTGCTTTGGAAAGAACATAAAGTAATCTTGAGAAAAGTCTAAATTCCTTCCCTTGACCTTATAAACAAACACATTCCAAAACTTCCATACAATCTAAGTTTTAAATAAAAAATTCAGTAATTATGTTCCCTTTTTGAAACAACATTCTAAAGACAGGGCTGTTTTAAGGATTTTTCTTTTAGTGACTGCCATCTACTGGCATAATGTCAGCATATATGACAATCACGTTGCTATTGTTTTAATATATGTGCATATTTCTGAAAATTAAAGTACTTTGATTTGAAATATTAGTAATATGGACACTAATTTAAAATACAATTGTCCTGAGTGCTGTTTCAGATTTTTATATTCTTTGTATGTCTGCAGTACTTCAAGAATAATAAAGTTTTAATAAAATTATATTGAAAATATATTTCTAGATAACTTTGAATCCTCTTTTTAAAGAATCTGAGACGTTTATTTAGTAAATATATTTACTGAGAACTCATTATATACAAGATATGATGTTTAGACATACAAAACACTCATAAACTCCTACCCTGTAGGAATTTACATTTTTATCATAATGAAATAAAATGGGTTTTTAAAAAATTCAGTCCAATTGTTTAAGTCTTTACCTTGGCTATTTACTCACTTCACAGACATTCAAATATGACAGTTCAATTATGATGTATATCTTATTTCTTTTCAGTGAGTATCTTCCACTTGTGAAATGTATTTTTCCTGTAATAATCACCCTTCACTACATTCCTAAAAGGTAGTTAGTACTTTGCAGCCTAGATATGTTAGAGTCAGGAGATTAGAACTAACAAAAGTATTCAATATACTTGAGAGGTTGGGGAGGTTGTTCTATAACCCTTAAAAATGGAAATGATATTCTCTTATCTCTAATTCTCATTAAAGTACTGAAAAAGAGAAAAAGCAGTGCTGGATAGGTTATGTATTTTGATCATTCTTTCTAATATAAGAAAATGTACTCTAAATATTCCCCTACTGAAGTCCTTGTACTTTCTCCTCCTTACCCTCAGGATAAAGTCTGTCATTTGAGTATTACATGCAACTGTTTTATGTTTGAGATCTTTCTTATTTCAGCTGCTTTATTTCCACTACTCTCCTCACCTCTTACTCTATAATCCAACCACACTCAAATATCTGCATTTCCCAAAATATATTATGTTCGTTCTTATGCATGCTACCATCTGCCCTACTTTACCTAACTAAATTTCTATTTGTTACATAGACCACTTATGTAGACTTCTACTAAAAAGTGTCTTAACCCTCACCCCTACCCTGACCATTCTAAATCTGGATCTGGATCTGGATCTGTTTTGTGTTTTCCCATGGAGTGTCCATTATAACAATATTCCTTCTCCCTCACTATTTTAATTTCCAGTTTACCAGTTTAAGACCCCTTCTGATTAGTTTGCTAGAGACCCTGGCTGATTTCTCATTTTAACACCATTGCTTCCATAATATCTGGCATATTCTATTTGTTCAAAAATCATTTGTTGAACGAATGAATGACATTTGAGATCTAACGTTCACATATGACAAATGTTTTGAATTTTGCTTACTTCTGTTTCTTTAGAGTTCGTTTTCTAGCCAAGGAAAATATAACCCAGGACCCTAAGGACAACACAGTCTCTTTCCTACAGCCCAATGGTGCCATCTTTGAACCTTCACTATCAGTTGGAACAGAAGCTGACAGCTTCACAGTTCTCAATCTGGCTGTGGCAGTGAGTAGACGAACAACAAAGTTATCTATTTTAAAACACTCTAGAACTCACTGTAATTAATCCTATCTTTAGAGTTATTAGGTTTTACTTATTTTTCCATTTTTGTCAAAACGTATTCCCATATCATTATTTTGAATGGAGGCATGGTCATTTGGAAAGTGAAAAAATCATAAGAATCAACTGCATTAGAAGACCACTTTATTTTTTTCATTATTTTTTGTTGAAACATTCTCTATATTTAATTTCAATTTTATAATACATTACAGGAAGATGCTTAGGAAACAAGTACAACATTTGTTTCAGTATGTCTTTAAATGATAGACTTTTAAGTATGTAAGCAACTGTATAATAAAAGGTTTCCAAACGCTGCCTGTGAGAAATCAAGCAAATTTTACCATAAGCAAGAAACCATTTCAAGCTTTCCAGACAGTTTCCATAGCTGTACCAGCATGGCAATAACCTTTAACCAAACAAAGCAAAAACAAACAAACAAAAGCACTTTGCAATTTGTTGCTGTAAAATGGGGAGAGAAAAGAGTATATAAACTTGATTGGAATCACAACTGTCAATATAATTTAAGGGAAAATGAAGCCGATAACGTTGGCTGTGTCTATTGTTTGGAAAGTCGAATTCTGCTGTTTGCTTGGAGCTCTAGACACCACACCACGGAACAAACATAAAACTCCGCCGAGTCTCGCCATCCGCCAACAGGGGGTGCTGTCCAAACTCATGGCAAATAAACGGCATTTGGTGCTCACCATCTGCAACACGAGGGCGTTTATGTGGATGAAGTACAATTTTTTCAGCAAGCTCAGCAAAAATCCTTAAGGGGCAAAAATGAACTCTGCATTTTAAGAAAAATAGAAAATGAAAACACAAAATCCTAAAAAGTATATGAAGGCTCTGCATCAGCACGCTGGCATCAAACCGCACATCCACAGCACATCCTAATTCTATGAGAAACAATCCTTACTTACCGGAGGTGCATGTCTAAGTCCAATAGCTTACCAATGTCTTCTTGAGAGTAGGCCAAAATGAAACAGAAAACCCACATTAAAAAAGAAGCTTCTTTTCCTAAACATTTTCCTGAAGCTGAAATTCAAATGGAAAGGACGTCAGTTGTCCTCGTCGTAGTCCTCCTCAACCTGGGACACCGGGGTCTTCACCCTGGAGATGCTGTACGGAGCCTATTGGAGCTTGTGGTCAGCATTTCACCCGCACCATTGGTCAGGTCACTGGCAGAGAGCCTCGTGCCATTAGACGTGGAACCTGCCATTGTGATGAACATGCCTGCAACAATTGCCTGCACCATTTCTGTCACGTATGGCTCCAGAGCCTTTGGGACCAGACCTCTGGCTTTTTGTTTGTTTGTTGTTTGTTTGTTTGTTTGTTTGTTTTAAGTTCTGGGATACATGTGCTGAACATGCAGGTTTGTTACATAGGTATACGTGTGCCATGGTGGTTTGCTGCACCTATCAATCCGTCATCTAGGTTTTAAGCCCCGTGTACATTAATGCATTAGGTATTTGAGAAGACCACTTTAAGTGTATCATTAAATATATAGAGCTTAACTTGGAATATCTTCTTCTTGTGGCTGGCACTGAGGCAAAGAAATGTAATCATCTAGGAATTAGACAAATTATACTTTGAGTTTTGGTAGGATTTGGCAGTAATTTTAAAGATAAGCTTCAAAAAGTTTTGTATTAAGCTCAGTATTAGTATTTAATCCATTTATTTGTTAAAATCTAATATTGTATTCTTGTCTTAAACAGTGACTTTTTTTTTTTTTTTTTTTGTAGGCTGCAGCCCATATCTATCCAAATCCATTTGTTCAAGTGGTACTCAATTCGCTTATTAACAAGTCAAAATCTTCTATGTTCCAAGTCAGAACTTTGAGAGAACTGTTATGGGGCTATACAGATCCATTTTTGAGTTTGGTTCCATACCCTGTTACTACGACAGTTGGTATGTTTTATCCTGTAAGTACCAAATATGAATGGCAATATTATTACATTTTAATTGAATTAATTCAATGGCATTGGCAAGGCATAATTTTATAATTTAGCTCATTAGTCTTATTGCTGATCTGGAGATATATATCCTAACATTTTAAAAAGCCCCCTTCTCATTGTAGCTTCAGCTTTCCTAGTTGGGAAATTCATCTGAATTTAACAATTAAATTTAAACCTGAAGATCAGATTTAATCAGGTTTCTACTCATTTATAAATATACAATTTGTTTTAAATTAGCTGGTAAGCTAGTCTGTAAATCTTTGAGTGCTGTTTTTGGCTTTTATTTCCCTTTTCACATAATCAAGTTTAATACCATATTTTTATTTGTTTTAAATATACTCCTCACTCCTCCTTTTCTAGACCTCTTACAAATTTAATTTTTACTTAAAAGTTAGCCTAATGTTCACATCTCAATACCGATAAGCTATTAGGCTTCATTTTAATGGGGTCTGTAAATAAGAATTTTTAGTAGTCCACAGTGTCATGAAATGGCAGCTTGAAGATTAAGAAAAATGTGAACTTGATGGTATACTTCATTACAGCTTAATGTTTTGAATTACAAATAGGATAAGCTAACTATTGAACTGGAAGTTGGACTATGACTTCATTTGGCACTATATGTGAATATTATGTTCTCTAGTTCATTGTTTTACTTTTAGATACTGTTAGGATGACAAGGTTATATATCAACTAGATAAGAATGTAGAAAGCCATAATGAGTCAAATTCATTCTCATTTTATCTCATAGCTCTTTCTTTGGCTAATGCTTTAAATTGTGGATGCCTAATTTTTATCATTTTAGTAACCACTTATTAATGGTCATAACATTTAGAATACCCCTATAAATCATTGTTCTTATAGGTTTGTTCAATGTCCCTCACCTCAACATAGTAAGAAGAGTGATCAAAATGTCCTCATTGGCTTAATGATGACAGAGTGCTAGAGTTCACATCTTGTCAGCTTCTGATATGTAGCTTCTTTGTCTCAGCATCTAGCACTTATTTCTAGGCACCTTTCACAATTTTTTTAAGGCCAATATTTTTAAAAAATGTATTGCAGATGTATTTCAAGTCATATGAGTCATCAGTGATTGAGAAATGTGACAGTAAGTTATATATTGTATAACTTTGAAAAAAATGATTTGTTCGAAAAGCAAATTTTTACCATACATATATTTTCAGTACAACAATACTGCGGATGGAGTTTATAAAGTTTTCAATGGAAAAGACAGCATAAGTAAAGTTGCCATAATTGACACCTATAAAGGTAAAAGGTACGTATTCGGGTAAAATGTGCATGTGTGTTACTAGGGTACTCTTAAGCAGGAATGTTATTCATTTAACGTCTCATAAGACAGAGACACCAAACTATAGAATAGACCTGGTTATAATTCAGCTCTGGAAACTCCTGTTCTGCTAGGTATTAACCCTTTAGTTGTGGCAACTGGTGCGTTCACACCAGTGCATAGCTGCTATCAGCTCCACTTTAGGGTTTGGTTCACCTTTCCGCACAGGTTATGTTACATAAATCCCCAAAGGGACTATTTTTTCATCTCTGCTACATAGCCAGCATTATAATACAATTATTCGTACAATTAGATGACCATAAATGAAAAGGTAAAAAAAAAAAAAAAAACTGATTGTCTAGTAGATGGAAACTTTTTTTTTACTTTTTACATCGAGCAGATCAAATTCTGTATTCCAGTGCCATGACCTAAATGTGTCTATAAAGATGGAAGCATGGAAGCTTAATGAATCCAGGCAAGTGCTTTCATGACCTTCCCCCTGTAAACAGTCTTTATCAATGCAAAAATGGAACAAATATTTCAAGTGCAGTTCTACAATGTACATACAAAATGTGACAATGAAGACTATGCCACCTTTAAAGTGGTAAAATAAAAAATCAGCTTCCTAAGCCATTATTTCCTTATTTTTCCCTAGTTCCGGCCTGTTCATCTAAAGAATTTATAATTTATCATAAATGTAAACTAGGAAGAACCCTAATAAATATCAGGGGAACGAACAAGCTTTCTTCTCCATAAAGTTAACAATTGTGTTTTAGACCATTCTTTTTTCTGAAAAAGAATAAAGTGATCAAAACCAAAAGACACGAAATGTTTTTAGGAATCTAAAGTAACCCCTACCTCAAACTGAGTCTAATAATTGCAATTAACAGCTAAAATATTACTAGTGGATTACTTTTTCTTCTAAAGAGTCCACAGTTACATATTTTTAAAGAAAAGTCAGTAGACGGAAAAAAGCACTTCTAAATATTCATTTAAGAGGAAATCACAGCAATTTTTTATATTGAGAAATAATGAACATTTCACTAATATTACAGAGATGTGGAGGGGAGTTGCAAAGCGCTCCTAATTAGAGTAAGAATTCCACATCACTTTAAGATTACAAGGTTGATTTAACTCATGGCAAGACTGAACATGATTAACCACTTATTTTGTTTAAAAAGTATGCAGTGGCTTGTCTTGACATGTCACTGTTAGGAGTGGAAAAAAAGTTTTTCCATCACCAAAAAGTGAGGATGCAGGGGAACTATTACTATTGTTTTTATCACTTTCAGATATATATAGCTTATTTAAACAACAAAGTATAAATTAATAAACTCTTTCCTACTTTAATGTCAGTCCATGTGAGAATTAAAGGGGAGAAGCGGTAGCAATATAAATCAATCATCTACATGTTTTAAATGTTTGCTGATTCAAACATCTGCTTCTTTCTTTCCTCTTCCCCACTTCTCTCTTCTGCCTGCCTTATACTGAGCTTACTTCAGTTACCCACTTAACACTTTCCTTCTATTCATTCTGAACACTTATGCTACTGAGCGAGTAATTCATGTATCCCATTGGGAAAACAAATTCTCCCCTAAGTAGAGATTTAAGTTTCTGATAAATGCTTTTAATTTTTTCCTTATTCCAAGATGTTTCTAATTAACACCTGGCAGTTTTTATTTTATGATCTGGCCACCTAATGGCATCAGGTACATTGCAATAAGTTAAAAGGTTCAAACAAAACATGAACAGAATTAAATATTTCTTAAACTTAGTATTGTCACATTTAAATGCATCATATTAACAGAAGTATTGAATTATAATAGAAAAAGTAATGTAAGAAAGGTATTCTTTAAATGAGAATGTTTATTCATTGTCTTTTTCTATTCTTAAGGAATCTCTCCTATTGGGAAAGTTATTGCGACATGATTAATGGTACAGGTAAGAATATTTGTTTTGTAGTCGTCACAATGAATCCACCTCCCTTTCCCACAAATCCACCATTATACTGACAGTGTTCTGAAAGTTGAGGGTATGTGTTTATTTGCCTTTATATCCCCACAACATAATTCAGAGTCCCTATTTGTATATAGGCTTAGTAAATGTGTGTTCAATGTAGTGGGATTTGTGAAGATTAATCATAAAAAATTAGCCCTTACTGCATGACTCAGAGAAATGTTTGCTTTGAAAAAACTTAACTGTCATCCTGGCAACAGAAGTAAATGGTAAAAAAACAACAAAAAACACTACTTTTCAAATCTTTTATAAATAGTATACAGATAAGTTAGAATTGAAAGAATAAAAAATAGCTAATTATGAAAGAGAAAACATATCTAAGCAAGGCTTATAGCTGAGATAGAATAAAGTTGTAAGACAGAAACATCCATTTTTGGGTAAGGTGGTCAAAATAAGAGAGAGAACAAAAACAAGGTCAGATGTCTTCTTAACTATGAAAAATATATGTAAAAAATGAACATTCCAAATTAGAATTGGGAAAAAGAGCTATAAACTTAGATTTAGGGTATGGTTAGATCAGGCTTATTCTCCTTCAGGATAAGCAAAGTACAGATATGCCTATTAGTTTAAGAATTAAGATTTTTAAAACGCAATGGGAGGCTGGTCATGGTGGCTCATGCCTATAATCCCAGCACTTTGGGAGACGAAGGTAGATGGATTGCTTGTGCCCAGGAGGTTGGGACCAGCCTGGGCAACATGGCAAAGTCCCATCTTTACAAAAAAATACAAATATTAGCTGGGCATGGTGGTGCATGCCTATAGTTCCAGCTACTTGGGAAGCTGAGGCAGGAGGATCACTTGATTCCAGGAGGTGGAGGCTGCAATGAGCTATAATTGTGCCTCTGCACTCTAACCTGGGCAACAGTGTGAGACCCTGTCTCAAAAAAAAAAAAAAAAAAAGGAAAAAGTGGTGGGAATCGAATATCATGAATTAATATCAGAGGCAAGCTTTCAACTACTAGGAAACAAAAGCACGAAGTTCACAGAATTAGGGAATATCCCATAAAGATAAAGACAGTTAAGTAAAAATGAAGCATAGAGAATGTTTACTTTGCCAAAGATATGATTATTGACTTCCTATGCATATTTATTTCTATCATTGCCTGGTGGGGAAAAAAAAACAAAAAACAAAAACACTGTTGAATTTGCTTTGCAGGAGTTTTGTTTTGTTTTCTGAGATGGAAACTGGCTCTGTCACCAGGCTGGAGTGCAGTGGAGCGATCTCGGCTCCCTGCAACCTCCACTTCCTGGGTTCAAGTGATTCTCCTGTCTCAGCCTCCCAAGTAGCTGGGACTACAAGCGCCCGCCACCACGCCCAACTAATTTATGTTATTTTCGGTAGAGACAGGGTTTCACCATGTTGGCCAGGATGGTCTTGATCTCTTGACCTTGTGATCCATCCCCCTTGGCCTCCCAAAGTGCTGGGATTACAGGCTGGAGCCACCGTGACCAGCCAAGGTTTTGCAGGGTTTTAAGCCATACGAGTGGGTAAAGAAGTTATTTTCTAAGAAAAGCATTTCTGGAAATAAATTTTCAAGTCCTCAGTACTACCAATGTTAGTAGTTGTATAAGCAGAATACTTAGTCCTTAGATGCAGAGATAAATATACTGTGTTACTCCTAGTGAAGGATTCTTTGTGGGTTTAAGGGGGAAAATCTTTAAAAAGAAGATTCATTGACAATAATATAAATGCATGAGCATCAGGCATGATGTTAAAAATATCTATGGTGAAAATAGACCTGAAACAAACGAGGAAAAGAGGGAATTTGGACAGAGCAGGGGATGATCCCTGTGAGAGAGATTCTTGCTTATGGCACTAGGGAAAAGAAAGTAATAAAACAGTAAGGTTCTAATGTGTTTTCATCATAATTTAGAAGCGCATCCTCTTTACCTTCTTCAATAAGTTTGAAAAGACTTAAAATGGAAGTATTGGTATACATTTAGAATGTTTATTTTGGGTGGTGGGAGGAAGCTCTGCACATAATCTTCAATGATATTTTAGATAATGATCTTAAAAGTTTTTCAATGTATTTTTCTTTAATTATTAAGGAAATGGGAAAGCAGGTGTTGGCAATGTCCATATGGGGGCTTATATTTCACTTGTCACAAGAGTGTAAAGTAATGAAAACAAGGTCGCAAGGTTGACACACTTGCCAGAGAAAGAACCTGCAATACATAATTGAAGATGAGACTTACCATTTAAAACTCATTCAATGATAACTCATATTAGTGATATTCATGTGAGAAGTACATGGAGGAGTTAACTAATTATTTCTTCATATATCCAATGTTTGCCATGGATCATAGTTGTAGCAAAAAGTAAATTCAATAAATGACCTTTTTAATATACTTTCAAAGCATTTGAAGTTCTGTTTAGTGAGAGAACTTTAGTAAGTATTTTTAGAAGTATTAATCAGCCATTAGGACAAATGAAAAAAAAAATCACTACAAATAAGAAATGTGGACATAGCAGGAGTTCCAAATGAACTTCACTGGAAGAAAAGTGCCACTCTGCTGGTGGGGTGGGGCATTTCAAAAAACAAACACAATGTTAGCCTTGACATTTCATTTTATGTTTAAGTTTCTTTTATTTTGTACCATTAAATATGTATAGTATATAGATTTGTTGTTGACTATAGCAGCCCCTAACCATATGTAACTGTTAAGGACTCAAAATATGGCTAGTATGATTTGAAATGTGCTGTAAATATAAAATGTACTGTGGATTTTCAGATTTTAAGAATTTAAAATATAATGGTTACATGTTAAAATATCTTGGATATTAATAAGTTAAATAAAATAGCATTTTGTTTTGTTTTGTTTGAGACAAGGTTGTCCACTTGTTGCCCAGGCTGGAGTGCAATGTTATGATCTTGGCTCACTGTAACCTCCGCCTCTTGGGTGCAAGCAATTATCCTGCCTCAGCCTCCCAAGTAGCTGGGATTACAAGTGCCCACCACCATACCCGGCTAATTTTATGTATTTTTAGTAGAGATGGGGTTTTACTATGTTGGCCAGGCTGGTCTCAAACTCCTGATCTCAGGTGATCCACCCGCCTTGGCCTTCCAAACTGCTGGGCTTACAGGCTTTAGCTACCGTGCCTGGCCGGTTATTTCTTTTTACCTTTTAAAAATGTTGCTGCTAGATAAATTACTTAGGTAATTTGCATTATATTTCTGTTGACTACACTGGAGGAGAGATTTCTAGGTTTTTTTCTAGAACACATATTACATCTAATCATTTGCCACTCGATTTTTAAACAGATGCAGCCTCATTTCCACCTTTTGTTGAGAAGAGCCAGGTATTGCAGTTCTTTTCTTCCGACATTTGCAGGTAAGAGAAAAACAGAAGTATGTCTGAGTCAGACCCCGGGTGACAAAATGCAGACCAAGAAACTTTATTATTTTTCTCAAATAATGATTAAACACAGCATAGAAAATTCATAATGTTTATTAACTCTGCAAAATATTCTTCTATATTCTCCAATTTTTAATAGTGTAAATCATTTTTTTTGCTATTTCTATCTAAGCAAGAACCATTTTGCCTTTTTGAAACTAAACTAGTAGTCTAATAACAATCAAGTTCAGAAGAGTATGTCCAGTCTTTCTAAAGACATACAGAGAAGATGATGCAGATGTAACAGAACTGTGTTCATGTGCTCTGCTCAAATTTGTGGGGCCCAGTAGATAACCCACGAGCACTGGAGCCTTTACCACTACCCTTGAGTCCAAGCTCTGTTCCTAAAGACTGTATGATGGTGGGTAAGCATTTAACATCTTGGATATTTTTTCTTATCTGTACAATTTAAGACAGCAGTATTTCTTCATATAGGTGTATCTGAGGATTAGAAAAAAATGTGTATTGAACCCTATGGTTCAATACAAGTAGACACTTGGTAAACGATGGAAATGTACCAGGTATATATCCAGCATGTATATGCACACACTCCAGTGAGTGGTCTTTCTCTCCAGGACTAATTAAGCTGTGAAAGAAACTTTATTTCATTTAAACTGATCACAAAGTATTTGAAGGAAGTCCTATAAATATTTACTAACTTTGGTATAAATAAACATGGTACTTCACAAACAAGAATAGTTCATACTTGGGTATTGAGTTCTAGTATGTGTTAAAATTTCCCAATCACTTTTTTTTCTAAGAATGAAACAAGAATTTAAGAGAGTATATGATGTTTGTAAGGTAAAGCAAGAATAAGAAAAAATGAATCTCCAGAATGTAAGTTCGGGTTCCTGGAATGCAGCTCTTTTTTCTCTGTATTTAGGTCAATCTATGCTATATTTGAATCCGACGTTAATCTGAAAGGAATCCCTGTGTATAGATTTGTTCTTCCATCCAAGGCCTTTGCCTCTCCAGTTCAAAACCCAGACAACCATTGTTTCTGCACAGAAAAAATTATCTCAAAAAATTGTACATCATATGGTGTGCTAGACATCAGCAAATGCAAAGAAGGTGAGTAAATATCCTCAGCAGCACAGTCCATATCATAATTTGTGATATTCTTTAAAATGAGACTTTTAACCACAATCCCTTTGCAAGCAAAATTTAAAATTAAAGTAAGAAAGTAATTAGGGCAGAATGGTGGCAGAAAATTTTAGTGCTGATTTTGTATTTTGGGAAGGTCCCCCTTGTGTTTTAGTGTTACAAAGTTTAGTTAAAACCACACCAGCATTTCCTTGTGGCTGCTTTTAGATTTAGGGTGAAATAAAAATAATCCCGAGAACACTTTGAACATCCTGTTATCCATCTGTCATTGTTCTAACTTTTTTCACTAGAAAATGATACAGGTAAATGTATTTTCAGTATGTATCTAAAGCTAGAGTTAAACATAAAATTTGGACACTAGCTTATACTGTACATATTTATCATACTAACATGGGTATGGAGGAAGAAAGAAAAAAACTACTGTTAAATAAATTCTTAGTCCATAGACATATTACTGCCTGAAAGCTGAACATATATAGTTGAAACTTTGGGTTCATCAACAAAACTTTACATATCGAAAATTAATACTGAAGGGGTTTTACAATAGAAATCAACTGACATAATTCTTCCGCACCCGTGTTAAAAACCAAATATGTATTTTTTTAATTTAAGAAGTTTTAGTTTTGTGGAAATATTTTTTGAGTTATATGTGAAATGAAGGAAACTATTAATTCCAATTGACTCTTAAAACTTGTCTTCAGGGAAACCTGTGTACATTTCACTTCCTCATTTTCTATATGCAAGTCCTGATGTTTCAGAAACTACTGATGGATTAAACCCAAATGAAGAAGAACATAGGACATACTTGGATATTGAACCGGTAAGAAAACACATTATTGATCTGATTTGGTTGCTATTTTAAACAATACAATTGAAATAAAAATAATCTTGGCGATAACACTAATCATAGTTATTGAATCACATTCTTTTAAGTTACTGAAACTTAGGTCGATTTTTTCCTATTGTTGTTTATGAAGTGATTCTAATTAGCTTAAAATATTTATATAAAATTATGCTTATATGAGGAGTTATTGTATATTATGTAAAATTCGTAGAGTGAGTATATGTGAGTTTGACTATACTTATTGTTAAAATGTATAAAATTGTTATAGCACAACAGTTTTAATCTTTATTTTTGTATTTTCCTTTTCAAAAGGTAAATGAAATTCTAGAATTTTACTAGCCATGTTTTAGTTTAAACAATGACACAAGTAGTATTATAACTAATGATACATGGATTCTAATAGCATATATATTTGACCAGGAATTATCTGACATCTTATATTTTGTTGTTGATTTCTTTAAACCATTCCAAGTAAATCACAAATCTAACTAAAACCTTGACATTCGATTGGGCAAATAAATTGTGTATCTATATGGATGCATGTATATATAAATATAACTATATAGAGAGTTCTAAAAGTTTCAAGTAGTCCTGTTTAACCTTAAGTTACTACCTTCTCTTCTGCTGTAAGAAAAATAAGTTTTGAATCGTGTAAAAGAATGTTTTAAAAAGTTGGTAATTATTTAGTTGTTCTCTTTTTAGATAACTGGATTCACTTTACAATTTGCAAAACGGCTGCAGGTCAACATATTGGTCAAGCCATCAAACAAAATTCAGTGAGTCTCTTGAAAATGGTTATTTTGATAAAATCTGTAGTATCTTCTTGTAAGAACATGAGTAAATCTATGTAAGTAAGTGGAAAGAACATCCAATATCAATTATCTTTCACTTAACGTCACCAAACAATCATTATTAAATGCTTATGACAAATTTCACCTATAGCTTAGTACCATATCTTGTGTTTATTGAAATGGTACTTGCACAGATTTTGGAATAGTTTTATTTGAGCATTTGATAGTATCTCTCACTTTGTTAGCTGCTCAAAAATTTCTATGACAATAATTGTTGGAATTCATATTTTAGTTCCCCGATAATTTATTGAAAGGGAAAATCCACACTTGGGAAAAAAATCAATGTGATTAGAGGACACATAAGAGCAAAGGAAGTAAAAAACAACTATATTAAAATGTGCATGAGTCATTACAGGAACAAAACCAAATTAGCAACAGCAACTAATTTCTGAACATTTATTTTAAAGTTTGTTATGTATAAATATTAGTTTATATGTTCATAATTACTTTCAATGTATTTTACAGAGTATTAAAGCGTCTGAAGAGGAACTATATTGTGCCTATTCTTTGGCTTAATGAGGTTTGTATTTTCAGCTGTTAGTTATTAAAGCAATAAACAAGCTCTTGATGTTTCAAAAGAATGTATAGTATTTAAAGCTATATGTATTTCCATTTCCCATATGGACGAGTAGACATTTATTAAACCTATTTGAGATAACCTAATTGCACAAAAATATCAAGTTTGTGTTAGTTTTCAGGTTTTAGAAAACATTTCCTGTAAGATTTTCTTCAAAAATTCATCTATTAAACATGTTTTCTTGTTGTAACATTTGTCTTAGGACAGTCTATCCTACTGCCTGACAAGGAATTTTTAGTATAAATCCATGCATTGATTAGCTATAAAGTAGGAAAAGCATTGAATAAGTCTTTGGAGCAAGTGGAACTGGTGACCCTTTGTCACGGGGAAACACCCTTTGGGAAATCATTCTGAGATTGTTCTGAAGAGCAAATGAATCCTAGTACATTGAAGAGTGCTATACCCTATCTGGCACTTAATTGCCTTTCTTGACTTGCAAAAGGAATTCCACTGACTTGTCCTGTAGACACTGATGACTAACACCAATAGAGGTGTTAGAAAAAAGGGTGATAGGCAATTGAAGGGTTTGAATATTTTGTTTTACTAATATACCCAAATAATGTTGATTATTAACTTGATTACAGACTGGGACCATTGGTGATGAGAAAGCAAAGATGTTCAGAAGTCAAGTAACTGGAAAAGTAAACCTCCTTGGCCTGATAGAAATGATCTTACTCAGTGTTGGTGTGGTGATGTTTGTTGCTTTTATGATTTCGTATTGTGCATGCAGATCAAAAACAATAAGTAAGTACATACCAAAAAATATTGCTTCAATAATATTAGCTTATATATTGTTTTCATTTTATCAAAGAGAAGTTAGGCCATATATATTTCTAGACATGTCTAGCCAATAATCATTTTTAAATATAAGTAAATAAACCTATAAATATTATCAAGCAGATCACTAAAGTATATCTTTAATTCTGGGAGAAATGAGATAAAAGATGTACTTGTGACCATTGTAACATTAGCACAAATATAGCACTTGTGCAAAACTTGTCCAAAATTGACTGGTTCATTTCTCAATTATATAGCTAGTTATATATTAAATTATCTGATATTTAAAAATAATTGACTAGGAAATGGTTTCATAAGAATAGGATTGCTGCATGTAGACATGCTGGCTGTGCATTTTCCAAATCCAGAAAAGTCCTGAACGAAAATTTGAATATGATAGTATCAGGAAATAGGGGAAAATAGTGTTTGACATAGTAAAACCAAGTACTCAGAGTTTAGAGGAAAAAAGAGATGTGTACGAGAGTTTTGGCAGAATTGTAGAGAGACTTTAGGCCTCTGTGCTTCAGATATTATTGTCCATGCACTCTTATACATAAAATGGAAAACCTTTTTTTATTTATCGCAGGTAGCATTTGTGTCGCCTGTGGGGGACAATTTTTTACTTTCTCCCTATTTTTCTTCACCTCAAGACAATGTAAATAAAAACAGTTTAATTGTTTACTATGTGCCAGTACATGCTAAAGATTCTATATCTCATCTAATCCCCAATACAATTGCATGATTTTCCAATAGCCTGGATTCATCAGCATCCATTCTATCTTCTAGAGGTTTTCCATGAAATTATCAATTTGAATTGTCTAGTACCAAAGCATAAATCAGTTAAAGTGGAATCTGGGGACCCGTAATTTCCTTTTGTGAGACTGAGAGCTTGTGTTTGAGAAGGCAACCTAATATTTGGTTCTAATCACTTCTACCACTATTTAGTCACCAAAAAGACAGTAATTCTGCCTCCAAACTATTTGGACAGAATGTCTTCAAAATGCTAGCCTAAAATATTTACATTATAAAACATTAAATATTACCTTCAATACCTGTCATTAGCCTACTGACAAATTACGACTAAACAAAGGTATTTGTATGACTATGTAATAGAAGAGATCATTCACTGAAAAGTAAAACAAAATAACAAAAAACTTGTCCTAAAGGGAAAGCATACTTAAGAAAAGGAAATGTAGAAGTCATAAAGATGTTTTGTAAGTATTCAGAATTAAAATTACATTTTATGATTGCTTAATGATTCTTGGATGTCAGATTCCTTGGGTCTATTTATAGCTAAATTATAATGAAAAATTCAAGGCTTGCTGGAGCAACTTTGTCAATGAATATATTAGTTTTGCTTATATATTTGATTTTTATAAGGAAAAATTACTGCCCTTTTTTTTTTTACAAGCAGAGAATAAACTGTTGATTACTTGATTTACTAGATTTAGAAGAATCACAAAAGATGTAGATTTTCTTAAGCAAAATTCAGCTTTTAATATCATAAAAATTATATCTTTGGGCAGATTTGTGAACAATAGGAACAAGTAAGAAGACAGGTATGCAAGAAGGAGCAAAGTGTAAGATGGCGGAGCTAATGTGTGGTTTCACTCAGAGGGTCACAAGGAAAATAACCCAATGGTCCTTTTGAAAGTAGTACATACACCTTTACATGGAAGTTGGTCTGAAGGGTATGGAAATGCTGGTCCAGGACAGATGTACTCTAGCTACCTGGTCTGGTGTGTGCTGGTCTTGAGGGTTGAGAAGCACCCTTTTTATGTGACTTTCTGGAATAGGAATGTGTTTTGTCTTATTGGTGAAGCCCGAGCCCATTAGAGAACTTCTCTCTGCAGCTACAGAAATTGAACTGATTAATAAAAAGTATGATATCTCATATAAAATTTAAGTATTATTTGTTGTAATATTCCACTGCTTTCTGATTAGTAATATTTCCTCCACTTTACAGGCAGCAAATGATCCTTCACATTTATGCACCAGTTACGTCATGACCCTGGGTAATACTGACCTACAGGATGAAAGTTGGATATGCTTTACTTTTACAAAGCACACCTTATCTTTTAGTTGAAGAAATGGTGGCACTATTTCTTTTTTTGTATTAAGCAACTGCACATTTCAAAAGGATTATTGAGATGTTGTGAAAATCTCTACCTTGCACAAAAAACTCCAGCAGCTTTTAAAATTCATCATTTCCACAACTGAATTGATTTCCATTTCTACAGATCTGGCTCAAGCACAAACCAGTTTCTTTGTGTTGCTCTGATTCAATAATTGGTTTCTGGGTGGCCAATTCAGAAGAGTGGACATTCTCAACAAATCCTAGGCCCTGCATTCTTGTCATCCTCATCCAGGGGAAAACACCATCATCCTTCAATTGCAATAGTCTCCAGGACCATCAGCATATTGCATTTCATGCACACCAAATATTTGAAAGACATTTATAAATAATTCGCTTATGACTCACATTTCTCTATGAATTCCTTCATACAGCAAATATAACTCTTTTCTTTATGGGCTTATATATTTTGTCACTGATCATGCAAATGGACAACATTTTAGCACACTTTAGCTATTCATATTTTAAGGACTTTTATTCTCTGTTCTGCAACTCTTCTGGAAATAGAGTAAATTTTGCTGTTTTTTTGTACTCAGTTGCAACTTATGCTTGGCATCTTCAGAATGCTTTTCTAGCATTAAGAGATGTAAATGATAAAGGAATTATTGTATGAAATATTACAAATAGTAGAATATGCATTGTTATTCATTGTAATATTTTTTGCATCATAATCGCCTCATAAAGACTGGTTTCAACCATTAAAAAATGTTCTTCCTTAAATTCCTGTGCGTTTTCTAGTTCCTGTTGTATCATAAAATGTTTATCCTCATTTTCTGTCCGAAGTATATTTTTTCTGAATCCACAGTTCTTTATAAATCCATAGTTCTTGCTGAAATATGCTTTCTAAATTTTGATCACTCTAGGCTAATTTTTTAAGTTAATTAATTGAAGAACAAAAAAGACATCTGGTTTCATCCTTTATAGCAATAGGACAAGTGTAAGGGTTTTTGCTTTTTCATAAGGAGACACATTAATAGGTAACCCTGCTTTCTTTAGCAGGGGTTCACTTATTTCTGAGAGCGTTAGTCCTCCTAAAAAGAAAGGGGAAGACAAACCAAATTCTATCTTGTGTTTTACCCACAGAAGGATACAGGACAAAGGAGTAGTAACTGGCCTGTTTGGATACTAAAATTGAAAATAACTTTTAGCCTCCTTATGAGAGCTGCCAGGGTAAATGCTGAGCATTCCTATGGAAAAGCCACAAACCAAGATTCTACCTGTTTGGAAAGATCTTTTGAATCTCTGAAGGTGCTTAAAGCATAGTTAGTGCCTCTCCTTTTAACTGGGAGGATAAAAGTATCTGTCCAAGATATTAATATGTAAGATAACATTGTAGACATGTTATTCTGATGATAATACAAGTTTTATTTGCATTAGAATATTAGGATATTTGCAGACATGTCCATCTAATATAAAGCTTTCTTTTAATCATCAAGACATGTAGGGCTGAGTTATATCATGTAGAAACGTCTAAAGATAATTGGATGAGAATATACATATTGACCTGTTTATTATGACTAGTCATCACTCAGATCTTAATACAGGGATGATCTCATAGCATTTAGATATCAGAAAAGGTTTTGACCTATATGAATTTAATATTGTTTGAATACATGTATAATCTTTATCATTCCTCATTGATTTCTCAAATTCTGTAAAAGGAATACAAGAGGAAAGAATTCATACACAAAGACAACGAGATTAAAAATATGCAGTAGGAAAAACAATTACTTAAAGAAGGGGAGGTTTTTTTACATGAAATCTGGGGTTTGGAAATGTGTGTGTGCACACGCATGTGCACTATGGTGAGAGTGGGGCAATTTGGGGAATATGTTACATGTGTGACTTTGTTTTGCCCTGGTGAAGTGAATGTTGTTTAGAAAGGGTAAATGTTTGGACACTTGCAATTGTTCATGGATGAATTTATATATTTTAGTCTTAGAAAAATTGTACCCTTTGGTAGAAGCACATTTTCTTTCCAAAGTTGGTTATTAACCACAGAATTATAGCAGTTACTCATAACAGGTTTGAAAATCAATAGCATCTGCAAATGGATTAACAGATTAGAGAATCAACAGCATCGGAAAATAGGTTAATGCATATTGCTTCTAACAAGTGCATGAAGAAATAGAAGAAGCTATGTAGCTTTCGGTTCTGACAGAAAGGGGTGAAGGTGGGTATCATTTCAAGAAAAAAATACAGCTATGTACACAATGGTTATCTCTGAAAATATTTGTGTTAAGATGTATACATGGCCAGGCATGGTGGCTCACGCCTGTAATCCCAGCACTTTGGGAGGCTGAGGCAGGTGGATCATGAGGTCAGGAGATCAAGACCGTCCTGGCCAACATGGTGAAACCTCGTCTGTACTAAAAATACAAAAATTAGCGGGGTGTGGTGGCCCATGCCTGTAGTCCCAGCTGCTCTGGAGACTGAGACAGGAGAATCGCTTGAGCCTGGGAAGCCGAGGTTGCAGTGAACCAAGATCACGCCACTGCACTCCAGCCTGGTGACAGAGCGAGACTCTATCTCAAAAAAAAAAAAAAGTAAACATGTACAAATTTCTTAACCTGTTATCAATGTCTGAGCTACATAATTATCTTTCTAGTTGGAGTTTGTTTTAGGTGTGTACCAACCGACATTTCAGTTTTTCTGTTTGAGGTGTGTACCAACCGACATTTCAGTTTTTCTGTTTGAAGTCCAATGTATTAGTGACTCTTTGGCTGCTCTCTTCACCTGCCTCTTGTGGCCTGTCTACAATTCTAAATGGATTTTGAACTGAATGTTGTCCCTTCTGGTTTCCTACATATACCAACAGTATTACCTATGACTGATTTTTCCTGAGCTATTTTCACTGAGCTGAACTAATGAACTAAAACTGAGTTATGTTTTATATTTGTATCAAATACATAAAAGGAACACTCTGCTTTTTCCTTTTGTGGTTCAAAGGTAAGCTGAATTTTAAAATATTTCTGAAAATAAATACTTTTGTTATTAGAAAAATGGTTTTGCTTTATATTTTTATTTTTGAATGTAGTTGACTTCCATATTGTTTGATATTGTTACTACAGTTTTATATGAGCTATTATCCTTTCATGACTTTTTTACATATCACTCCTGTTTCCTTTTTCCAACTGTTCCCAGATGCTAGTAGTATAATCTACACATTGCAAAACATTTCATTCTACATACTCATGGAGCTGTGACATAGCTAGGATTAATATAAATATTTTAAAATTTTGCTTTAATTACATGAATCTTAGACGAACAGCCTCAACATCACCTGGGAATCTGTGAAAAATGCAGAATCTCTGGTCCCACCTGAGAACCACTGCATCAGAATCCACAGTTTAACAGGAATCTTTAAGAGATTCACAGATACGTGAACTTTTGGAAAAGCCCTGATTTAAGTCACTGAAGTTTGACCAGCTGTCAGAGTTTTATTTGACCTGTTGCTGGTGTTATTTTGATGTATTAACAGAAGGACATAAGCATACTGAGATGAGGGGGACGTTCCTCAGACCTGAAAATGTTGCTATACATATCCCACTAAGTTTTATAATTTGCCCTGTTGAGCTTTTAAATGACATTTTCAAACAGTAATAAAGCTAATCTATATGGCAGAGTAGAGGGTGAAGTGGTATTAAGCTTTATACTCCTTTGATTTGCTGGAATGTGTTATTTGATCTACTTGACAGTATTAATGATAAATATATTTGCTACATGTAAAGTAAGGGATAGATTAGGAGCAGATAAGGGATACTAAAATTGGAGACAGGTCCTAGACTTTATTTGAGATAAAAATTATTCATCTGAATAAAGTGATTCTTCAGGATTGAGTAGCTTTCTGTTTTATAAGTGTATACTGAATAATAGCACTGGAGTTTTACTATGAACACAAAACTGAGATTGCTAGACGGCCTACTTGCGGCGTGTCTGCAGTGGAGTAGGGAGCAGAAGCAAGGCAGGAGATAAAGAGAAGAAAATTCAAAGAAGAGTATTTACAGTGGAGAAAGTCTATACTGTTATATAGAAGTGAATGAGGAAGGCTGGGCACAGTGTCTCATGCATGTAATCCCAGCATGCTGGGAGGCCGAGGTGGGAGTACAGCTTGAGGACAGGAGTTTGTGACCAGCCTAGGCAACATAGCAAGACCCTGTCTCTACCAAAAAGAAAAAAAAATTTAAATTAGCTGCATGTGATGGCATATATCTGTAGTCCCAGCTATTTGGGAGGCTGAGGCAGGAGGATCCCTTGAGCCCAGGAGTTTCAGGCTGCTGTGAGCTACGATCACACCGCTGCATTCCAGCCTGGGCAACAGAGTGAAACCCTGTCTCTAAAAGAGTGAATGAGGCCAGTACAAGAGAGCTGAGCTTGGGACTACCTAGGCTTAAAGTGCCAGTTTGGCAGGTGTTCCTCTGCCCTAATCCTGTCTTCATTCTACACAGTTGAGGACTAGGACATTTGTGGAAAGAGAAACCTACATAACAGAGAAGGCTCTGAAATAAGTGGTGGGTCATTTCACATACTCTGCCACATTAGCATTAAATAATTTGAAATATCAACATAGGTTAATGTTGCAATGTCCTCATAGATATCTGAAAAATTATTTTTAAATGCTGTGATGAGTTTGTGAAACTCTATCCATACTGGTTAATTTAGGAATGTTTCTTTCTCCACTTTCATTGCCTTTCCATCTTAGCCCTGCAGCCAGCATATTCACAGTTTGTTTAGTAGAAGTACAAGTCAGCCACAGGGGCATCAGCAGAGTAATCAAATGGACAGTAGGATTACTTGGACTCTGAAATTTCTCTGGCAGATAATATCTTGCTGGAAAGTATTGCTTTGCTATTTCTGTTTTCCATATTATTTAAGGACATTTGGCTTTGCTAATAAAGGAAACAAATGACAAGCATAGATGAAACTAAGTTTAAGGAAGTAGAGTAACATGTCAGATATCAACGAAAGCATTTACTGAACAGAGGAAGAGATGGAATTGTCAAATATACATAAGCCACTAAATGTGCATAACATGCTACATTTATATGAGTCAAAGAGGTATCCCACTTGTCCCCCTGCTGGCAACATGAAGAAAACAAATGACAGACACATCTGTTCAGCAGGCCTCTGGTTCTCTACAGCTGTGACCAGATATACTTTCCCCTGTGTCTCTCCAATATAGCAAGAATTAATTTTGACACCAGACCCCTTCTGTATTTTGGACTCCCATGCTTATACTCCAAATCTGGTTTCAGTATCCTCACCATTAAAAGAGAAAGTTGATGCAACAGAGAGACAGAACATATTAATATTACGTACTTCAGGATTCATATATAGTGGGACTTCCACCCTCCTTGGTACTCTGTCCTAAACTTGTAAATCTGTTTTCTCTTTGCCCTAGCTTCTCACTGTGTATTTGAAGTTGATCAATAAATTGTGATATTTAATAATCTTGAGTTGTGCTACTATTTTTTTGTTCCTTTAGGACAGAGCTCTCGGATAGTGCCTGGTAGTGTACTTAGAGGGAGGCTAACATTCCCTCTAAGTAATTTACAATGCAACAACTATGTTTTTCATGTTGGGTTTAAATTTAAAAAGTTTGCTTATAATTCAGCATTCAAAATACAAAGTACAGCAGGCTTGCTAACTAAATAATGAATTATAAATATCATATGCGGTCTAAGGCCTGAATGGCAAATACATTTTTTTTTACCAATCATTTGATAATTGCTTGAAATCACTTAGTTGAAAAAGTCTTGAATTGGTTAAGAAAGATGCATAGACACTTCTAAGATCTGTGTGGACAAAAGGCCAAAAGAGTTAGCAAGGTCTATCTTGGGAAATGTAGTAGAGAAAGTCCTGTAGTCTTAAGAGAAGAGAAGGTCTCTAAAGGTAATTATGAAATGGGCAAGTTGATGTGTGGGTTTAATCATTGATACCATCAAATTAGTTAAACTTTTATAGTCAACTATTATAATTCATTGCCACACTGTAGAACTATCTACTAACAAAAACTCTGTAAGTTCAGTATGTATTAATGGTAGGGTTCCCTTCTAAACATTAAAACTACATTTGACTCAGCTTGATATACACATTGAATAAAATATTTATCTGACAAAAATGTAAGCAAGAAAATAGTTATTGGCAAACTTTCTGTAAAAGACCAAATAGAAAATATTTTAGGCTGTATAGGCCATACAGGCTCTGTGACAACTACTTGGCACTGTCATTTTAGCATAAATATAGCCACAAACAATATATAACAGATGGTCGTGGCTGTGTTCCAAGATAGATTATATATATATATGCACTGGATTTGGCACACAAGCCAGTTTGTTGTTTCCTAGACCAGAAGGTGCTGGAACTTTGTAGATTTTGATACAATGGATAAATACTTGAGTGACTTGGTTAGGCTGAAAGTTTCCTATTGTATTAGCTTATCAGAGCTATATAAAGGATATACCATTCAGAATTGGGGCTACTGAAAAATATAAGTTCTTTAGTTGATTGAATTTCTTTGCCATGCCAGGAATGGAACTCTTCACTTTTGGGGATTAGAAGCCCAGGTTACCATCTAAATGAAGATATTCTGCTTAATATTATCCCAGTGATTAAGAACTGTTTAAGTCATGAAGTCCTTGCCCATGCCTATGTCCTGAATAGAACTGCCTAGGTTTTCTTCTAGGGTTTTTATGGTTTTAGGTCTAACATTTAAGTCCTTAATCCATGTTGAATTAATTTTTTTATGAGGTATAAGGTGTCTGGAGCCATGAGGCCCGGAATTAGCCGACCTCTGTTGCTTGATCTCCGCAAAGCGGAGACAAGATGGCACATTTCCGGGTTCTTCATTATAAACTGTTCCCATGCGCGCCTAAAGTTTTTCCCGCACGCGCCTAAAGCTTTTCCCCGTGCACGCCTAAACTGTTCCCGCGCGTGCAAGCCTTTCCCGCGCGCGCGCAACTTTTTCGCGCCCAGGAAGATATGCAGCCTACCGCGCAGGTGCGATCCTGCGCCCGGGAAAATTACAAACCCACAGCGCATGTGCAATTGTAATTTGAGAAAACCTGGCCCCCCCGTCACCGCCCTGGCCCAACCTCTTCCTCTGCCAGCCTATATAAGGCATTGCACTGCCACCATTAAACGAGACTTGATCAGGCTATTTGTCTTGTCTCCATTTCTCATGTTTTCTTGTCTCCTCCATTCCCACCCCCCCTTCCAGGGCCCGTCCGACTGTCCTGCGGGTCGGGACACCTGGCGCCCGAACAGGGACCTGGACACGGGGGAAAAAGTGAGGAGGAAGGCACAAAGTCGGCTGAAAGTGAAAGTGGAAGAAATTTCTCCAGACGTCGCGGGAACCTGCTGCGTTGGAACCAGAGGTGAGTAATAGTGTCTGATTATGGGACAAGAATTAAGCCAGCATCAGATTTATGTAGGGCAGTTAAAAGAGGCCCTAAAAGCACGAGGAGTAAGGGTTAAAAGTAATGATTTGTTTAAATTTTTTGATTTTGTAAAAGATACCTGCCCTTGGTTTCCACAAGAGGGAACCATTGACATAAAGAGGTGGCGTAGAGTGGGAGACTGTTTTCAAGATTATTATAGTACTTTTGGACCAGAAAAGGTTCTGATAACAGCCTTTTCTTATTGGAATCTGATCAAAGATATAATAGATAAAAAGGAAAGAGAAAAAGATCCTGAGGTAATGGCGGTGGTTATTCAGACTGAGGAAATATTAAGAGGCAGCTCCCAAACCGACCTAGAAAAATCCACACCTAGCAAAGAAATAGATCTTATATCGCTACAAAGCGATGAGGAAGAGGCTGGGGTCCCCTCAATAACAAATATAGAAACATCAAATAAGGAAAAGGCCAAAAAATACCCAGTTTTACCTACAACTAATGAAAACAAAAGTAAAAATAACCTTAACCCTTCAGAAGTAGACTGGGATAATTTAGAGGAAGAGGCAGCAAAATATCATAATTCTGACCGGCCACAAACTCTTACTTATCCCCCTCCCTATAATAAGGCTTCTGACCCCGCAGTTATGGCAGTAATAGACCCAAAAGAGGAGCTTAGAGAAAAAATTGCACAACTTGAAGAGCAAATAAAGCTCGAAGAACTACATCAGTCTTTAATCACTAGATTGCAGAAATTAAGGACAGGAAGTGAGAGCGTTCACTACCCTAAAGGAATAGAGAAACCCTCTTACCCTCAGAGAGCCAGACAGCATGTCCCAAAAGGAAGGTTGCTTGGTAGTAGGGATAGGGAAGATTCCTCTCCTCGAGACGTTTTTCCAGTAACTGAAACTACAGATGCGCAGGGCCGAGCCTGGAGACACCACAATGGGTTTGAATTTACTGTAATAAAAGAACTAAAAACTGCTGTCTCGCAATACGGAGCTACTGCCCCGTACACCCTGGCCATAGTCGAATCTGTGGCCAAAAATAGGCTCACTCCCATACATTGGAATACCTTAGTTAGAGCAGTTCTTTCCGGAGGCGACCATCTGATTTGGAAGTCAGAATTTTATGAAAATTGTAGAGATATGGCCAAGAGAAACCAACAAGCCAGAAATGGTTGGGATTTTGATATGCTAATTGGCTCGGGTAACTACACAGAAACTGATGCTCAGATGCAGTACGATCCCAGACTATTTTCTCAAATCCAAGCAGCGGCTACCAAAGCCTGGAGAAAACTTCCTGTTGAGGGGGATCCAGGAGCCTCGCTCACGGGGGTCAAACAGGGGCCTGATGAGCCCTTTGCAGACTTTGTACATAGACTTTTAACCACGGCCAGCAGAATATTTGGAAATGCCGAGGCAGGGGTGGATTATGTAAAACAGCTAGCTTACGAAAACGCTAACCCGGCTTGTCAGGCAGCAATCAGACCTTATAGAAAGAAAACAGACTTAACAGGCTACATCTGCCTCTGTTCAGACATAGGGCCCTCATAGCAACAGGGCTTGGCTATGGCTGCTGCCTTTAGTGGACAAACCGTAAAAGACTTCCTCGCTAGTAAAAATAAGAATAGCAAGGGGTGCTTCAAGTGCAGAAAAATGCGACACTTTGCTAGGGATTGTAAGGGAGAGCTAGCTAAGACCTTAGAGGCGAAAGCCCCAGGCCTCTGTCCTAGGTGTAAAAGAGGAAAACATTGGGCCAACGAATGTAAATCTAAAATGGACAATCAAGGAAATCCCCTAACACCTCAGCAGGGAAACGGATTGAGGGGCCGGCCCCAGGCCCCGAAACAAGCTTATGGGGCGGTCAGTTTTGTACCAACCAACAGCAATCCATTTCACAGCTTAGTAGAGCAACCCCAGGAAGCACAGGATTGGACCTCTGTTCCACCTCCCACACAGTATTAACCCCTGAAATGGGACCCCAAGCCTTAGGTACTGGGGTATATGGACCCCTACCCTCAAACATGTTTGGATTAATCCTAGGGAGAAGCAGCGTCACCATGAGAGGCCTACAGGTCTTTCCAGGAATAGTTGATAGTGATTATATAGGAGAAATCAAAATCATGGCCAAGACTATTGACAACATCATTATCATTCCTCAAGGGGATAGAATAGCGCAGTTACTCCTGTTGCCACTGCTAAAAACGGCTAATAAAGTCCAATTGCCCCTAAGGGGAAAGGGAGGATTCGGATCCTCAGACATCTACTGGGTACAGCCCATTACTAATCAAAAACCCTCTCTCACCTTGTGGCTAGACGGAAAGTTATTTACAGGACTGATAGACACAGCGGCCGACGTAACAATTATTAAACAACAAGACTGGCCCGCCAGTTGGCCCACTTCAGAGACCTTAACAAATTTACGAGGAATCGGGCAAAGTAATAACCCTAGACAAAGTTCCAAATATCTCACCTGGAGAGATCAAGAAAGTAATTCCGGTCTCATTAAGCCATTTGTTATCCCTGATTTGCCTGTTAACCTTTGGGGTAGAGATCTTCTCTCCCAAATGAGGGTCACGATGTGTAGCCCAAATGATATAGTCACTGCACAAATGTTGGCTCAGGGCTACCACCCTGGGAAAGGGTTAGGAAGAAGAGAAGATGGCATTTTACAGCCAATCCCAGCCATAGGAAAATTGGATAAAAGGGGGCTTGGAAATTTTTAACCGTGGCCATTGACATACCTGCACCCCAAAAAAGTGCTGACCCAATCACTTGGAAATCAGATGAACCCGTTTAGGTTGATCAATGGCCACTAACCAATGAGAAGCTTGCCGCTGCCCAACAGTTAGTGCAGGAACAATTAGAGGCAGGACACATTACAGAAAGCAACTCTCCTTGGAACACCCCCATATTTGTCATAAAAAAGAAATCCAGAAAGTGGAGACTCTTACAAGATTTAAGAGCAGTAAATGCTACTATGGTCCTTATGGGTGCCTTACAGCCAGGGCTACCTTCTCCAGTTGCAATCCCTCAAGGATATTTTAAAATTGTCATAGACCTTAAAGATTGCTTTTTACAATTCCCCTTCATCCTACTGACCAAAAACGATTTGCCTTTAGCTTACCATCTATAAATTTCAAAGAACCAATGAAGCGATACCAATGGAAGGTGTTACCTCAAGGTATGGCCAACAGTCCCACCTTGTGTCAAAAATATGTGGCTACAGCCATACACTCAGTTAGAGAGACATGGAAACAAATATACATTATACATTACATGGATGATATCCTCATAGCAGGAAAAATGGGAGAACAAGTTTTACAGTGTTTTGCTCAACTCAACAAGAACTAACCACAGCGGGGTTACAATAGCTCCAGAAAAAATACAACTACAAGACCCTTATACATATTTAGGTTTTCAAATAAATGGACCTAAAATTACCAATCAAAATCCGTTATCCGTAAAGATCAGTTACAAACCCTTAATGATTTCCAAAAGCTCCTTGGAGACATAAATTGGCTCCGGCCATACTTAAAACTCACCACGGGAGACTTAAAACCCTTATTCGACACCCTGAGAGGTGACCCCAACCCTAAGTCCCTTAGGTCGTTTTCAAAAGAAGCTCTTTTATCACTTAATAAGTAGAGGCGGCCATTGCTGAGCAATTTGTTACCAACATAGACTATTCACAGCCATTAACCTTTTTAATATTTAACACAACACTGACACCTACTGGTTTATTCTGGCAAAATAACCCTATTATGTGGGTCCACTTGCCTTCATCACCCAAAAAGGTATTACTCCCCTATTATGATGCCACAGCAGATTTAATTATTTTAGGGAGAGACAATAGCAAAAAATATTTTGGAATTGAGCCTTTTACAATCATACAACCTTATTCTAAGCCACAAATCCATTGGTTGATGCAAAACACTGAAACGTGGCCAATTGCTTGCGCCTCTTATGCCGGTAACTTAGATAACCATTACCCGCCAAACAAGCTTATCCAATTTTGTAAGCTACATGCTTTTGTCTTCCCTCATGTCATCAGTAAAACACCTTTAGACAATGCCTTATTAGTATTCACTGATGGGTCATCCACAGGAACTGCTGCATATACCTTTGCTGACACCACTGTTAAATTCAAAACCAGTCATACTTCGGCTCAGCTAGTAGAATTGCAGGCCCTAATCGCGGTGCTGTTAGCCTTCCCTGATCAGGCTCTTAATATTTATACTGATAGTGCATACTTAGCTCACTCAATACCTTTACTTGAGACCGTAGCACAAATCAAACATGTGTCAGACACAGCCAAGTTATTTTTAAAATGCCAACAGTTAATACATAATAGAACAACACCCTTCTTTCTTGGACACATTAGAGCTCATTCAGGATTACCAGGACCTCTATCCCAGGGCAACCAGCTGGCTGACATGGCAACCAAGACGGTAGCCATAGCTACAAATACAAACCTAGCCCAAGCACAGGCTACTCATGCCTTACGCCATCTTAATGCTCAAACTTTGAGACTGATGTTTAAAATAACTAGAGAACAAGCAAGACAAATAGTTAAACAATGTCAGACCTGTATAACATACCTGCCAGTCCCTCACTTAGGAATTAACCCAAGAGGACTAGTTCCCAACATGATCTGGCAAATGGATGTCACCCATTATTCAGAATTTGGTAACTTAAAATACGTCCATGTATGTATAGATACATTTAGTGGATTTATACTAGCCACCCTACAAACAGGAGAAGCTACTAAACATGTCATAGCTCATTTACTACACTGTTTTTCCATAGTTGGAAAGCCTAAACAACTAAAAACAGACAATGGTCCTGGCTATATATCCAAAGCCTTTCAAGACTTTTGTCTTAAATTACAAATAAAGCACATTACTGGAATTCCATATAACCCTCAAGAACAAGGAATAGTTGAAAGAGCACACCTATCCTTAAAAACCACCACTGACAAAATAAAAAAGGGAGAATGGTACCCTACTAAGGGCACCCCTAGAACTATCCTTAATCACACACTTTTTATTTTAAATTTTTTAAATTTGGATAACCTGAACAGATCAGCAGCCGATCGATTTTGGCATTCCGAGTCCAAAAAACAATTTGCCATGGTTAAATGGAAAGACCCCTTAGACAACACATGGCATGGTCCAGACCCAGTGTTAATCTGGGGAAGAGGCTCAGTTGTGTTTTTTCTCAAACTCATGATGCAGCCAGATGGCTACCAGAGCGACTGGTAAGACAGGTACCTAACAATAGCCAATCCAGGGAGTAATTTTCTCCCTGAGAGTACTCTTTTTCTCTATTGCAGAGATGAACTCCAACTACGAGCCCCTCTGGACCATGGTGCTGATTTGCCAAGCATTCCAGGTTCATGCTGGCTTCAGTGATCCATGTGAGGCCCTTACATATATACAACAATGACACGGTAAGCCCTGTGATTGTTTGGGGGGATATGTGACCTCCCCTCCAGATACATACATCTCAACCGTGTCCTGCTCTGCTTACACAGCATACCTGCCTAGTAACTCCCTTAAGTGGAGGTGTGTGTCAACCCCAAGATTGTCTAGCGGAGGGGGTACCACAACCTGCCCTTCTTACACATTTAAGACTGCTATGCATAGTTCCTGCTACACTACTTATCTAGAATGTACCTCTGGCGGTAAAACATACTATACTGCTATCTTAACAAGATCTAGAACCCCTACTGTAGGGGCCAGTAATGTCCCTACAGTTTTAGGAAATACCAATAACCTTATATCGGCTGGCTGTACTGGAATTGTAGGACAGCCTGTCTGCTGGAATATTCACCCCCCTCTTCATATCTCTGACGGAGGAGGACCACAAGACAAGGTCCGAGAAATTAGGGTATACAAAAAACTTGAAGAGTTGCAAAGGTCCCTGTACCCGGAAATTCACTACCACCCCTTGGCCTTGCCCAAGCCCGAGGGAAAGAGAAAATTGATGCCCAGACCTTTGACCTCCTCACTGCTACTCATAACCTGCTTAACAATTCCAACTCTAGTCTAGCTAATGACTGCTGGCCGTGTCTGCAATCAGGAGATCCCGTTCCTCTTGCCATACCCAGCAATGACTTAAATTATACATCCAATACCCCTTGCACCATAATTCCTCCCCTTAAAGTACAGCCTTTAGAATTTCCTAGTTCCTCTTGCATCTACTCCCCCCTCCCCTTAATAACACTTATGACCTCGATGTAGGATTCAATCAATTCAATATTTTTCCACCATAGAAAATTTCCCAATCGCTGCATGCCCCAAACAGCTCGGTTTTTATAGGTGGCAAAAATAGGGCTTATACCTATTTACCTACTAACTGGACAGGACGCTGTGTCTTAGCCACACTTTTGCCAGACATAGACATTATCCCTGGAGATGAACCTGTACCTATCCCAGCTATAGATCACTTTTTAGGAAGAAACAAAAGGGCAATACAATTTATCCCCTTACTTGCAGGATTAGGCATAACTACCGCCGTAGCAACTGGGGCTACAGGCCTAGGGGTCTCTGTGACTCAATACATCAAATTGTCTCGCCAATTGATCTCAGATATGCAGGCCATTTCAAGTACTATACAAGATTTACAAGATCAGGTAGATTCTCTGGCAGAAGTAGTGCTCCAAAATAGAAGAGGCCTAGATTTACTAACTGCAGAACAGGGAGGCATCTGCTTGGCTTTACAGGAGAAGTGCTGTTTCTATGCCAATAAATCCGGGATCGTCAGAGATAAAATCAGGCGTCTACAAGAAGACCTAGAAAAACAACGAAAAGAAATAACCGATAACCGTTTTGGACTGGGTTCCATGGACTCTTCCCTATCTTATGCCATTCCTGGGCCCCCTGCTTGCCTATTGCTCTTACTCTCTGTAGGACCTTTGGTCTTCAATAAGCTCATGACATTCATTAAGCAACAAGTCGAGGCTATCCAAGCGAAACCTATACAGGTCCATTATCATTACCTAGAACAAGAAGATGCGGTGGTTCATACTCACACCCATTATGACCACCTTCCCTATGCGCTGAACTGGACAGCCAATGACGGGTAAGAGAGTATCATCTCTCACTAACCTAAGACAGGAGGGCCGTCATAAGCTACTGCCTAATCCCATGACGGGTACCAGTGATGAGATGTATTACTCCAACCTAAGACAGGCGCAGTTCCCAAGGGACAATCTTCTAGCCAAAATTATATATAAAAAAGGGGGACCTGTCCGGAGCCATGAGGCCCGGAATTAGCCGACCTCTGTTGCTTGATCTCCGCAAAGCGGAGACAAGATGGCACATTTCCGGGTTCTTCATTATAAACTGTTCCCGCGCACGCCTAAAGTTTTTCCCGCGTGCGCCTAAAGCTTTTCCCGCGCGCGCCTAAACTGTTCCCGCGCGCGCGCAAACCTTTCGCGCCCAGGAAGATATGCAGCCTACAGCACAGGCACGATCCCATGCCCAGGAAAATTACAAACCCACGGCGCATGCGCAATTATAATTTGAGAAAATCCGGCCCCCCATCACCGCCCTGGCCCAACCTCTTCCTCTGCCAGCCTATATAAGGCATTGCACTGCCACCATTAAACGAGACTCGATCAGGCTATTTGTCTTGTCTCCATTTCTCGTGTTTTCTTGTCTCCTCCATTCCCACTCCCCCTTCCAGGGCCCATTCGACTGTCCTGAGGGTTGGGACATAAGGAAGGGATCCAGTTTCAGCTTTCTACATATGGCTAGCCAGTTTTCCCAGCACGATTTATTAAATAGGGAATTCTTTCCCCATTTCTTGTTTTTGTCAGATTTGTCAAAGATCAGATGGTTGTAGATGTGTGGTATTAATTCTGAGGGCTCTGTTCTGTTCCATTGGTCTAATCTCTGTTTTGGTACCAGCACCATGCTATTTTGGTTACTGTAGCCTTGTAGTATAGTTTGAAGTCAGGTGGCGTAATGCCTCCAGCTTTGTTGTTTTGGCTTAGGATTATCTTGGCAATGCAGGCTCTTTTTTGATTGATGAACTTTAGTTTTTTTCCAATTCTGTGAAGAAAGTCATTGGTATCTTGATGGGGATGGCATTGAATCCATAAATTACCTTGGGCAGTATGGCCATTTTCACGATATTGATTCTTCCTATCCATAAGCATGGAATGTTATTCCATTTGTTTGAGTCCTCTTTTATTTTGTTGAGCCATGGTTGGTATTTCTCCTTGAAGAGGTCCTTCACATCCCTTGTAAGTTGGATTCCTGGGTATTTTGTTCTCTTTGAAGCAATTGTGAATGGGAGTTCACTCATGATTTGGCTCTCTGTTTGTCTGTTATTGGTGTATAGGAATGCTTGTGATTTTTGCACATTGATTTTGTATCCTGAGACTTTGCTGAAGTTGCTTATCAGCTTAAGGAGATTTTTGTGATGAGACAATGGGGTTTTCTAAATATGTAATCACATCATCTGCAAACAGAGACAATTTGACTTCCTCTTTTCCTAATTGAATACCCTTTGTTTCTTCCTCCTGCCTGATTACCCTGGACAGAACTTCCAACACTATGTTGAATAGGAGTGGTGAGAGAGGGCATCCTTGTCTTATGCCAGTTTTCAAAGGGAATGCTTCCAATTTTTGCCCATTCAGTATGATATTGGCTGTGGGTGTGTCATAAATAGCGCTTATTATTTTGAGATACATCCCGTCAATACCTATTGAAGAGTTTTTAGCATGAAGGGCTGTTGAATTAAAACAGCAAAAGCAATGGCAACAACAGCCAAAATTGACAAATGGGATCTAATTAAACTAAAGAGCTTCTGCACAGCAAAAGAAAATACCATCAGAGTGAACAGGCAACCTACAAAATGGGAGAAAATTTTTGCAATCTACTCATCTGACAAAGGGCTAATATCCAGAATCTACAACGGACTGAAACAAATTTACAAGAAAAAAATCAACCCCATCAAAAAGTGGGCAAAGGATATAAACAGACACTTCTCAAAAGAAGACATTTACACAACCAACGGATACGTGTAAAAATGCTCATCATCATTGGCCATCAGAGAAATGCAAATCAAAACCACTGTGAGATACCATCTCACACCAGTTAGAATGGCCATCATTAAAAAGTCAGGAAACAAGAGGTGCTGGAGAGGATGTGGAGAAATAGGAACACTTTTACACTGTTGCTGGGACTGTAAACTAGTTCAACCATTGTGGAAGACAGTGTAGTGATTCCTCAAGGATCTAGAACTAGAAATACCATTTGACCCAATCATCCCATTACTGGGTATATAACCAAAGGATTATAAATCATGCCGCTATAAAGACACATGCACACGTATGTTTACTGCGGCACTATTCACAATAGCAAAGACTTGGAACCAACCCAAATGTCCATCAATGATAGAATGGATTAAGAAAATGTGGTACATATACACTATGGAATACTATGCAGCCACAAAAAAGGATGAGTTCACGTCTTTGTAGGGACACGGATGAAGCTGGAAACCTTCATTCAGAGCAAACTATCACAAGGACAGGAAACCAAACACTGCATGTTCTCACTAATAGGTGGGAATTGAATAATGAGAACACTTGGACACAGGGTGGGGAACATCACACACCGGGGCCTATTGTGGGGTAGAGGAAGGGAGGAGGGATAACATTAGGAGAAATACCTAATACAAATGACAAGTTAATAGGTACAGCACACCAACATGGCACATGTATACATATGTAACAAACATATGTGCACATTGTACATATGTACCCTAGAACTTAAAGTATAATAATAATAATAAATGAAATGTTTAAATCTTGAATTGGCAGGGCATTCCCATCTCCTCAAATATTCTTTATACTTGTTGAACATTTAAAATTTTGATTTACTTTTCTTTTTATAGAAAGACATTTGTAAATTTAGGTTTTTGTATTTTAAAAAATACTTTCTCAATTAGGTCTTTTATTATTACCTCTATTATAATTGTTCTGGTTTCTACATTGACTAAATATAAAATCCCTAGGTTACATTTCTTTTTTCTTAGTGTGATGAATACACATTTATTTCTCGTAGCTGGGTTTGAATTCCAGGCCCATGCCTCACTATGTACTTTTGAGAAAGTTAACCCCTCTGTGTCTTAGTTTCTTCCTCTGTAATATGAAGATACTAGCACCTTTATTACAGAGTGGCTCTGAGGATTAAATTAGTTAATGCATTTAAAGTGCTTCTAACAGTGAATGAAATAGAGTAAGCACTCAAATGTTAAGACCATGCAACTTTGATAAATCATAGCGACTATGAATCGATGGCTTAATAACTGACACTTCTCCTTTCCCCAAATAAGTAGCCCTGGAAAAATTGTTGAAAGTACTCAATCTTCAGGGAAGTGCTGAATGTCGAACATTACCATGTTGTGATGATAATGGATGTCCTGGATTTGAATTTACCCTACTAATTAGTTAGTTTGTACTATGTCATGGATGTTGGCAGAATACACATGATAATCCCGGGACAAAAACAGAAGACTTTGTTATTTACAGCACAGTAAAAACATGAGCATCAGTGTATTTTCCATCAGCTGTCCCCACTTTAAGTCTTACAGGGGCCACGCAATAGGGCTCAGGTCCATGCTCCACAACTTGTGGGTTTGTATCACAGCTGAGGAACACTGAGGTTCCAAAATCCAGCACTTTGAGGAAAAGCAGTAAGGAAATCATCCTCTTGTTTAAGAGTAGGGCTAAGACATTGCTTCATCCCTCCTAGTTTATCACTAGAAACATATACCTAAGAATAGGCCCAGGCAAGGAGAAATTAGGACCTTCCTTTCTGGGCATACGCAGCAAGACAAGTAGGAAAATAAGCCCAAGGACAACTGTCTTTTCCAACAGTATTCCAGGTGTGATATTTGGTTATTATTTTGCCCTTTCTAGCTTTATGAAAAAAGTTTGGTAAATTCAGTTAACAACATTAAATTGACGTCTTCTTAGAAGGCTTCTCAGAGCCTTCACTGTACTATAAATATCTAAGAGGAAAAGTTAGTGTTCAGTGTTTAGTAAAGTTTTATGGCCATGGATTCCTTTTCCTTAAGAATAATTACTTAGGAAGGCAGGGTATATTAAAAAAAAAAAATCTTGGTTGTTACTATTCTGCTTGCTTCTCATTTATTTCCTGACTTCTCTTTTTAATTACTGTAAGATAGCCATACATTTATTTGATGCATGATCATAAAATTCCTAGGCCAATAAGGGGTACATATAAAATACCCAGTATTTGAAATGCTGATGGAGTTCCCTATTCTGCTGCTTTCACTGACATGCTTACCTTAATCATCTGACCATAGTATTGACTGCCATGTTTTATCTTTGTGTAACACATGATACATTTCTGGACTACACAGATACTTTTTGTAAGCAGAACACTAAACATTCCTTTAATTTCCTGCTATGCTATTCTAACATTCTTCTCTCACTCTTACATGTCAGATATCTTACTATTTAATCTTTCTTTATATTCAATACTTCATTCTCTGGTAAACTCTATTCAACATCTTAAAACGTTGGTGCTAATCTATCATTACTTACAGGAGTCATCTGTTAATGCCATGAAAACTTTGCTCATTAAAAGAATTTAAGGAGCACTCTTAGCTGTTGCAGAGACAGCAGTGGTCCTTAATCTTTTCTGCCCCCTGCATATTTCAGACCCCTACAATTAAAAGTAATAATGCAATAAATACTGGCCAGTTGTCTGTGGATGGAAGTATCAGGCAACGAACATCAGGGGCATTGAAGAGCTTTCACATCTTTGTCAACTGTTGCAATAACTGACAGTACAGAAGAGATCACAGACTGCCATCAGCTTGGCTTCTTGAGTGACTGTGTAGAGGGCACAGCCAGGTCACAAATTTGAGACATGAGATATGAGAAGAAAGATTTTCTTCAGTTACGTTATTGCAAAAAGTGTACTGGTTTTACCATATTTTAAATAACAAAAGATCCTCCCCCAAACTGAAAGGTTTTCAGGTTGTCTTTAGAGCTACTAATAATCTATGCAAAACCTGTGTTAATAAATTTTGAAACTTTGTAGATCCTGATATTTGAGAATTTAGAATATGCTCTAGCAATGTTTACTAAATGGTATCCTTTAGAACACTAATTTTGGGATATAACAGATACTTTATGGAAAATTTGGTCCAATGGTGAAATATTTGGGTGGGTTGCTACATATATAAACATGATAAATGTTGCAATACATCATTATTCTTTTAAGCCAATGTTTCTAAACTTAAGGATGGAACATATTTTTTTTTTTTTCTATTAGATATTTGGAGTGGTGACTTACAGGATTTGGGAAATACCAAAATAGAGAAAAGTTTACTACTTCTCAGAAGGGCTGCCATGTGATAGAAGGATTCTGCATATTCCACATAGGTTAAGAATTCTAGGAAATATGAGTACAATACCAAGAAGATAAACCTGAATCTTAAATTCTGAATCATGGCAAAAACTTCTGTTACACATAAAATTTTGAAGCAGCAAAAGGGAGAAAAATACAAAACACATTATATATACATGCACATATATACAGTCACATGCATACATATGTACACACATACATATATACATGCTCATGTATCTGGAGATGAAAGTCTTACTCTACAGAAGCCACTCTTGAAAGTCTGGAAGAGATGACTACACCACCAGATATGCAGACATTAATAGAGAGACACATAAAAAGGAAAAAAAGCAGGAAACATGACACCATCTAAGGAACACATTAATTCTTCAGTAACTAACCCAAAAGAAAGGGAAATTTATGAATTGCCTGAGAAGGCATTCAAAACAATAATCTTAAGGAAATTCAGCAAGATGTAAGACAATATATAGTCAAGGAAATCGGAAAACAATTCATGATCTGCATGAGAAATTCAACAAAAAGATAGATGACATAAAAAAGAAGCAAACAGAAATATTGAAGATGAAGAATTCAATCAATGGAAGAGAGACAATGAATGGTTTTCAACAGCAGACTGGATCAATCTTCTAAAAAAGAATCTGAATTTGAAGATATATCTTTTGAAATAAGTCAGAAAAAAGGAAAAAATGAAAAAGAGTAAAGACACCTACAGGAATTACAGAACACCATTAAGCAAACACATATTCATATATTATGGGATTTCAAAAAACAGAACAGTTAAAGAAAGGGACAGTCAGATTATTTAATGAAATAATTGCTGAAAAGTTTCCATCTTAGGAGAGATAGGGCATCCAGATCCATGAAACTCAAAGGTGCTTGAATAGATTCAACACAAATCTGTCCTGAGACGCATTACAATCAAACTGTCAACAGTGAATTACAAAGAGAATTCTAAAAGTAGCAATAGAAAAGTATCAAATCAGGCACTTTGGCAAGATGGCCGAGTAGGAACAGCTCTGGTCTGTGGCTCTCAGGGAGATCAACGCCAAAGGTGGGTAATTTCTGCATTCCAACTGAGGTACCTGGCTCATCTCATTGGGACTGGTTAGACAGTGGGTGCAGCCCACAGAAGGCGAGCCAAAGCAGGGTGTGGCATTGCCTCACCCAGGAAGCAGAAGGGGTCAGGGAACGCCCTCACCTAGCCAAGGGAAGTCATGAGGGACTGTGCCATGAGGAATGGTGCACTACAGCCCGATACTATGCCTTTCCTATGGCCTTCACAACCCCCACAGAACAGGAGATTCCCTCAGGTGCCTACACCACCAGGGTCCTGGGTTTCAAGCACTAAACTGGGCGGCTGTTTGGGCAGACACCAAGCTAGCTGCAGGAGACTTTTTCATACCCCAGTGGTGCCTGGAACACCAGCGAGACAGAACTGTTCACTCCCCTGGAAAGGGGGCTGAAACCAGGGAGCCAAGTGGTCTAGCTCAGCAGATCCCATACCCACGAATCTCAGCAAGCTAAGATCCACTGGCTTGAAATTCTCCCTGCCAGCACAGCAGTCTGAAGTCAACCTGGGATGCTGGTACTCGGTGGGAGGAGGGGTGTCTGCCATTACTGAGGCTTCAATAGGTGGTTTTCCCCTCACAGTATAAACAAAGATGCCTGGAAGTTCAAACGGGGTGGAGCCCACCACAGCTTGGCAAAGCTGCTTTGGCCAGAGTGCCCCTCCAGATTCCTCCTCTCTGGGCAGGGAATCTTTGGAAAAAAACGCAGCAGCCCCACTTAGGGGCTTATAGATAAAACCCCCATCTCCCTGGGACAGAGCACGTGGGGGAAGGGACAGCTGTCGGCACAGCTTCAGCAGACATAAATGTCCCTGCCCGCCAGTGCTGAAGAGAGCAGCAGATCTCCTAGCACAGCGTTCAAGCTCTGCTAAGGGACAGACTGCCTCCTCAAGTGGTTCCGACCCCAGCAGGGGTCAACAGACACCTCATAAAGGAGAGCTATGGCTGGCATCTGGAGGGTTCCCCCTGGGATGAAGCTTCCAGAGGAAGGAACAGGCAGCAATCTACTGTTCTGCAGCCTCTGCTGGTGACACCCAGGCAAACAGGGTCTGGAGTGGACCTCCAGCAAACTCCAGCAGACCTGCAGCAGAAGGACCTGTTAGATGGAAAACTAACAAACAGAAAGGAATAGCATCAACACCAACAGAAATGATATCCACTCAGAAACCCAATTGGAAGGTCACCCACATCAAAGACCAAAGGTAGATAAATCCACAAAGATGAGGAAAAACCAGCACAAAAAGGCAAAAATTCCAAAAACCAGAATGCCTCTTCTCCTCCAAAGGATCACATCTCCTCAAAAGCAAGGGAACAAAACTGGATGGAGAATGAGTTTAATGAAGGGACAGAAGTAGGCTTCAGAAGGTGGGTAATAACAAACTCCTCTGAGCTAAAGGAGCATATTCTAACCCAATGCAAGGAAGCTAAGAACCATGAAAAAAAGGTTAGAGGAATTGCTAACTAGAATAACCGGTTTAGAGAAGAACGTAAATGACCTGATGGAGCTGAAAAACAAAGCACGAGAACTTCGTGAAGCATACACAAGTATCAATAGCTGAATCGATCAAGTGGAAGAAAGGATATCAGAAATTGAAGATCAATTTAATGAAATAAAGTGTGAAGACAAGATTAGAGAAAAAGAAAAAAAATGAGAAGGAATGAACAAAGCCTCCAGGAAATATGGGACTATGTGAAAAGACCATACCTATCTTTGAGTAGTGTACCTGGAAGTGACAGGGAGAATGGAATCAAGTTGGAAAACACTCTTCAGGGTGTTATCCAGGAGAACTTCCCCAACCTAGCAAGACAGGCCAACATTCAAATTCAGGAAATACAGAGAACTCCATAAAGATACTCCTTGAGAAGAGCAACCCCAAGACACATAATCCTCAGATTCACCAAGGTTGAAATGAAGGAAAAAGTGTTAAGGGCAGCAAGAGAGAAAGGTTGGGTTACCGACAAATGGAAGCCCATCAGACTAACAGTGGATCTATCTGTAGAAACCCTACAAGCCAAAAGAAAGTGGAAGCCAATATTCTACATTCTTAGAGAATTTTCAACCCAGAATTTCACATACAGTCAAACTAAGTTTCATAAGTGAAGGAGAAATAAAATCCTTGACAGATAAGCAAATGCTGAGAGATCTTGTCACCACTGGGCCTGTCTTACAAAAGCTCCTGAAGGAAGCACTAAACATGGAAAGGAAAAACTGGTACCAGCCACTGCAAAAACATGCCAAATTATAAATACCATCAACAATATGAAGATACCATAACAACTAATGGACAAAATAACCAGCTAATTGATCCTAATGACAGGATCAAATTCACACATAACAATATTAACCTTAAAGGTAAATGGGCTAAATGCCCCAATTAAGACACAGACTGGCAGATTGGATAAAGAATCAAGACCCATCAGTGTGCTGAATTCAAGAGACCCATTTATGTGCAAAGACACACGTAGGCTCAAAATAAGCGGATGGAGGAACATTTACCAAGCAAATGGAAAGCCAAAAAAAAAACAAAAATAAAAAAGCAGGGGTTGCAATTCTAGTCTCTGATAAAACAGACGGTAAGCCAACAAAGATCAAAAGAGACAAAGAAGGCCATTACATAATGGTAAAGGGAACAATGCAACAGGAAGAGCTAACTATGCACCCAATACAGGAGCCCCCGGATTCACAAAGCAAGTTCTTAGAGACCTCCATTAGACTCCCACACAATAATAGGGAGACTTTAGCACTCCACTGTCAGTATTAGACAGATCAACAAGACAGAAAATTGACAAGTATATTCAGGACTTGAACTCAGTTCTGGACTAAGCAGACCTGATAGACATCTATGAAACTCTCTATCCAAAAACGGAATATACCTTCTCCTCAGCACCACATTCCACTTATTCTAAAATTGGCCACATAATTGGAAGTAAAACACTCCTCAGCAAATGCAAAAGAACAGAAATAATAACAAACGGTCTCTCAGACCACAGTGCAATCAAATTAGAACTCAGGATTAAGAAACTCACTCAAAAATCACACAACTACATGGAACCTGAACAACCTGCCCCTTAATGATTACTGGGTAAATAACAAATTAAGGCAGATATAAATAAGTTATTTGAAACCAGTGAGAACAAAGACACAACTTACCAGAATCTCTGGGACACAGCTAAAGCAGTGTTTGGAGAGAAATTTATAGCACTAAATGCCCACAGGAGAAAGTGGGAAAGACCTAAATTGACACCCTAACATCACAATTAAAAGAACTAGAGAAGTAGCAGCAAACAAATTCAAAAACTAGCAGAAGACAAGAAATAACTAAGATCAGAGCAGAACTGAAGGAGAGAGAGACACGAAAAACCCTTTTAAAAAAATCAGTGAATCCAGGAGCTAGTTTTTTGAAAAGATTAACAAAACAGATAGACTGCTAGCCAGACTAATGAAGTGAGAAGAATAAAATAGGCACAATAAAAACTGACAAAGGGGATATCACTACTGATCCCACAGAAATACAAACTACCATCAGAGAATACCATAAATACCTCTATGCAAATAAACTAGAAAATCTAGAAGAAATGGTAAATTCCTGGACACACACACCTGCTGAAGTTTAAACCAGGAAGAAGTCGAATCCCTGAACAGAACAATAACAAGTTCAGAAATTGAGGCAATAATTAATAGCCTACCAACCAAAAAAAGTCCAGGACCAGATGGATTCAAAGCCGAATTCTACCAGAGATACAAAGAGGAGCTGGTACCATTCCTTTGGAAACTATTCCAAACAACAGAAAAAGAGGGGCTCCTCCCCAACCCATTTAATGAGGCCAGCATCATCCTGATACAAAAACCTGGCAAAGACACAACAAAAAAATAAAATTTCAGGCCAATATCCCTGATGCACATTGATGTGAAAATCCTCAATAAAATACCAGCAAACCAAAAATCCAGCAGCACATCAAAAAGCTTATCCACCATGATCGACTTGGTTTCATTCCTGGGATGCAAGGCTGTTTCAACATATGCAAATCAATCAATATAATCCATGACATAAATAGAACCAATAACAAAAACTACATGTTTATCTCAATAGATGCAGAAAAGGTCTTCAACAAAATTCAACACCCCTTCATGGTAAAAGCTCTCAATAAACTAGGTATTGATGGGACATATCTCAAAATAATAAGAGCTATTTATGACAAACCCACAGCCAATATCATACTGAATGGGTAAAAACTGGAAGTATTCCCTTTGAAAACTGGCCCAAGACAAGGATGCCCTCTCTCACCACTCCTATTCAACATAGTATTGGCAGTTCTGGCCAGGGTCAGGCAAGAGAAAGAAATAAAGGGTCTTCAATTAGGAAAACAGGAAGTCAGATTGTCTCTGTTTGCAGATGACATGATTGTATGTTTAGAAAACCCCATCATCTCCGCCCAAAATCTCCTTAAGCTGATAAGCAACTTTAGCAAAGTCTCAGGATACAAAATCAATGTGCAAAAATCACAAACATTCCTGTACACCAATAATAGAAAAACAGAGAGCCAAATCACGAGTGAACTCCCATTCAAAATTGCTACAAAGAGAATAAAATACCTAGGAATACAACTTACAGGGGATGTGAAAGACCTCTTCAAGGAGAACTACAAACCACTGCTCAAGGAAATAAGAGAGGACAAAAACAAATGGAAGGACATTCCATGCTCATGGATAGGAAGAATCAATATCATGAAAATGTCCATACTGCCCAAGGTAATTTATAGATTCAGTGCTATCCCCATTGATCTACCATTGACTTTCTTCACAGAATTAGAAAAAACTACTTTAAAGTTCATATGAAACCAAGAAAGAGCCTGTATTGCCAAGGTAATCCTAAGCAAAACAAACAAAGCTGGAGGCATCACGCTACCCAACTTCAAACTATACTACAAGGCTACAGTAACCAAAATAGCATGTTATTTGTACCAAAACAGTTATATAGACAAATGGAACAGAAAAGAGGCTTCAGAAATAACACCACACATCTATAACCATCTAATCTTTGACAAACCTGACAAAAACAAGCAATGGGGAAAGGATTCCCTATTTAACAAATGGTGTTGGGAAAACTGGCTAGCCATATGTAGAAAGCTGAAACTGGATCCCTTCCTTACACCTTATACAAAAATTAACTCAAGATGAAATCAAGACTTAAACGTAAGACCTAAAACCATAGAAACCCTGGAAGAAAACCTAGACAATACCATTCAGGACATAGGCATATCTAAAGACTTCATGACTAAAATACCAAAGGCAATGACAACAAAAGACAACATTGACAAATTGGATCTCATTAAACTAAAGAGCTTCTGCACAGCTAAAGAAACTATTATCAGAGTGAACAGGCAACCTACAAAATGGGAGAAAATTTCTGCAATCTATTCATCTAACAAATGGCTAATATGCAGAATCTATAAAGAACTTAAACAAATTTACAATAAAAAACACATCAAAAGGTGGGCAAAGGATATGAACAGACACTTTTCAAAAGAAGACATTTATGCAGCCAACAAACACATGAAAAAAAGCTCATCATCACTGGTCATTAGAGAAATGCAAATCAAAACCACAAAGGGACACTATCTCATGCCAGTTAGAATGGTGATCATTAAAAAGCCAGGAAACAATAGATGCTGGAGAGGATGTGGAGAAATAGGAACACTTTTACACTGTTGGCTGGAGTGTAAATTAGTTTAGCCACTGTGGAAGACTGTGTGGTGATTCCACAAGGATCTAGAACCAGACATAGCATTTGACCCAGCAATCCTATTACTGGGTATATACCCAAAGGATTATAAATCATTCTACTATAAAGACACATGCACATGTCTGTTTATTGTGGCACTATTCACAATACCAAAGACTTGGAACCAACCCAAATGCCCATCAATGATACACTGGATTAAGAAAATGTGGCACATATACACCATGGAACACTATGCAGCCATAGAAAAGGATGAGTTCATGTCCTTTGCAGGGACATGGATGAAGCTGGAAACCATCATTCTCAGCAAACTAACACAAGAACAGAAAACCAAACACCACATGTTCTCACTCATAAGTGGGAGTTGAACAATGAGAACAATGGACTCAGGGAGGGGAACCTCACACACTGGGACCTGTCAGTGGGTGGTGGGGTAGGGAAGGGATAGCAGTAGGATAAATACCTAATGTAGATGCTGAGTTGATGGGTGCGGCAAATCACCATGGCACGTGTATACCTATGTAACACACCTGCACGTTCTGCACATGTATCCCAGAACTTAAATTAAAAGAAGGTATCAAATCAAATATAATGAAGTCTGCATTAGACTATCAGTAAATTTCTCAGCAGAAACCTTGCAGACCAGGAGAAAGTTGGATGACATATTCAAAGTTATAAAAGAAAAAAAAAACCTTTCAGTTAAGAATACCATACTCAACACAGTTGTCAATAGATGCTAACAAACTGAAGGATTCATTATCAGTAGAATTACTTTACAAGGAATGCTTAATGGAGTTCTTAAAGTGAAAACAAAAGGACAATAATTACTGTAACGAATACATATGAAAGTATAAAGCTCACTGGTAGAGGTAAATACATAATCAAATCAAGAATATTTCAATACTGGAATGGTATATAAATCATACATTTCTGTAATATAAAGATGAAAAGTCAAAATGGTCAGAAATAACTAAGACTATCATAAGTTGTTATTAAATATACAATATAAAAAGATGTAAATTTTAACATTAAAAACAAATTGTGGTGATGGGAGGGACAAAAGTCTAGAGCTTTTATGTTCAACAGAAATTAAGATGTTATCTGCTTTAAAAAGTAGATTATATCTAACATTTAAGTCTCTAATCCATCTTGAATTAATTTTCGTATAAGGGGTAAGGAAAGGATCCAGTTTCAGCTTTCTACTTATGGCTAGCCAATTTTCCCAGCACCATTTATTAAATAGGGATCCTTTCCCCATTTCTTGTTTCTCTCAGGTTTGTCAAAGATCAGATGGCTGTAGATGTGTGGTATTATTTCTGAGGACTCTGTTCTGTTCCATTGGTCTATTTCTCTGTTGTGGTACCAGTACCATGCTGTTTTGGTTACTGTAGCCTTGTAGTATAGTTTGAAGTCAGGTAGCGTGACGCCTCCAGCTTTGTCCTTTGACCTAGGATTGTCTTGGCAATGCGGGCTCTTTTTTGGTTCCATATGAACTTTAAAGCAGTTTTTTCCAATTCTGTGAAGAAAGTCATTGGTAGCTTGATGGGGATGGCATTGAATCTTAAATACCTTGGGCAGTATGGCCATTTTCACGATATTGATTCTTCCTATCCATGAGCATGGTATGTTCTTCCATTTGTTTGTGTCCTCTTTGATTTCACTGAGCAGTGGTTTGTAGTTCTCCTTGAAGAGGTCCTTTACATCCCTTGCAAGCTGGATTCCTAGGTATTTTATTCTCTTTGAAGCAATTGTGAATGGAAGTTCATTCCTGATTTGGCTCTCTGCTTGTCTGTTACTGGTGTATAAGAATGCTTGTGATTTTTGCACATTAATTTGTATCCTGAGACTTTGCTGAAGTTGCTTATCAGCTTAAGGAGATTTTGGGCTGAGACGATGGGGTTTTCTAAATATACAATTATGTCATCTGCAAACAGGGACAATTTGACTTCTTCTTTTCCTATCTGGATACCCTTGATTTCTTTCTCTTGCCTGATTGCCCTAGCCAGAACTTCCAACACTATGTTGAATAAGAGTGGTGAGAGAGGGCATCCCTGTCTTGTGCCAGTTTTCAAAGGGAATTTTTCCAGTTTTTGCCCATTCAGTATGATATTAGCTGTGGGTTTATCGTAAATAGCTCTTATTATTTTGAGGTACGTTCCATCAATACCGAATTTATTGAGCGTTTTTAGCATAAAGGGCCATAAAAACCCTAGAAGAAAACCTAGGTAGTACCATTCAGGACATAGGCATGGGCAAGGACTTCATGTCTAAAACACCAAAAGCAATGGCAGCAAAAGCCAAAATTGACAAATGGGATCTAATTAAACTAAAGAGCTTCTGCACAGCAAAAGAAACTACCATCAGAGTGAACAGGCAACCTACAGAATGGGAGAAAATTTTTGCAACCTACTCATCTGACAAAGGGCTAATATCCAGAGTCTACAACGAACTCAAACAAATATACAAGAAAAAACAACAACCCCATCAAAAAGTGGGGAAAGGATATGAACAGACATTTCTCAAAAGAAGACATCCATACAGCCAACAGACACATGAAAAAATGCTCGTCATCACTCGCCATCAGAGAAATGCAAATCAAAACCACAATGAGATACCATCTCACACCAGTTAGAATGGCAATCATTAAGAAGTCAGGAAACAATAGATGTTGGAGAGGATGTGGAGAAATAGGAACACTTTTACACTGTTGGTGGGATTGTAAACTAGTTCAACCATTATGGAAAACAGTATGGCGATTCCTCAAGGATCTAGAACTAGATGTACCATATGACCCAGCCATCCCACTACTGGGTATATACCCAGAGGATTATAAATTACTCTACTACAAAGACACATGCACACGTATGTTTATTGCGGCACTATTCACAATAGCAAAGACTTGGAATCAACCCAAATGTCCATCTGTGACAGACTGGATTAGAAAATGTGGTACATATACACCATGGAATACTATGCAGCCATCAAAAAGGATGAGTTTGCGTCCTTTGTAGGGACATGGATGCAGCTGGAAACCATCATTCTTAGCAAACTATCACAAGAAGAGAAAACCAAACACCGCATGTTCTCACTCATAGGTGGGAACTGAACAATGAGATCACTTGGACTCGGGAAGGGGAACATCACACACTGGGGCCTATCGGGGGAGGGGGGAGGAGGGAGGGATTGCATTGGGGAGTTATACATGATATAAACGTTATGCACATGTACCCTGGAACTTAAAGTATAATAAAATAAAAATAAAAATAAAAATTAAAAATAAATAAATAAATAAATAAAAAGTAGATTATAAGGATGGGCATGGTGGTTCACGCCTGTAATCTGAGCACTTTGGCTACAGAAATTAAGATGTTATCTGCTTTAAAAAGTAGATTATAAGGATGGGCATGGTGGCTCACGCCTGTAATCTGAGCACTTTGGGAGGCCAACACAGGCCGATCACCTGAGGTCAGGAGTTCAAGACCAGCCTGGCCAACATGGCAAAACCCCATCTCTACTAAAAATAAAAAAGTTAGCCGGGTGTTGTGGCATGCACCTGTAATCCCAGCTACTCAGGAGGCTGAGGCACAAAAATTGCTTGAACCCTAGAGGCGGAGGTTGCAGTGAGCCGAGATCACGCCATTGCACTCCAGCCTGGGTAACAAAAGCAAGACTCAGTCTCAAAAAAAAAAAAAAAATTAGCTAAAAGATTTTATACATAAGCCTACTGGTATCCACAAAACAAAACAAAAAAAGATAGCAGGTATACAAATGATAACTAGAAAAATCAAAGCTTAACACTTCAGAAAATTATCAAATCACAAATCATGAGAAAGGAAGGAACAAAAAAAATCTATAAAACAAACTAAATGAAATTTTTAAATGTCAGTAAGTCTTTACCTATTAATAATAACATTGACTGTAAGTGGATTCAATTATCTGATCAATAGAATGGATAAATAGATTTTAAAATGATCCAATTATATGTTGCCTACAAGATAGCCACTTAAGATTTAAGAACACACACAACCTGAAAGTAAAAGGATGGAAGAAAATATTTCATGAACATGATAATCAAAAGAAAGCAAGTGTGGCTATATTTACATCTGAAAAAAAAAACTTCAAGTAAAAACTTTTGCAAGGGACAAAGATGGTTATGATTTAATGATAAAGGGTCAATTCATCTAGAAGACACTGTCAGTGTAGGTGCACATCACATTTAAGCACCTACAGACGTAAAGCCAATGTTAACGGACATGAAGGTAGAAACAGATAGCAATACCATAATAGTGGGAGATTTATTATTTCACTTTCATCAATGGATATATAAACAAGACAGAATCTTGAGGAAATACTGGACTTAAATTGTACTTTTGATTAAATAGACCTCACAGGCATACAGAGCTTTGCATCCAACAGCAGCAGAATATCCACTTTTCTCCAGTGCACATGGAACATCCTCCAAACAAGATCACACAGTCCACGAGACAAGTCTTAACAAATTTAAAAAGATCTAAATTATGTCTTGCATCATTTCAGACCACAATGATAAGGAACTAAAATCAGTAACATGAAGAATATTGGAAAAGTCACAAATATGTAGAAATTAAACAACATGCTCCTGAACAACCAATGGATCAAAGAAGAAATCAAAAAGGAAATTTATAAATATCTTGAGACAAACAATAGAAATACCACATACAAAAACCTATGGGATACCAGCAAAAGTAGTTTTAAAAGGGAAGTGTATAGTAATATATGCTTACATTAAAAAAAAGTTTCCGAATAGTCTAGCCTTGCACTTCAAGGAACTAGAAAAAAAACTAAACACCAAATTTGCAGAATAAAGAAACTTTTAAAAATCAGAATAAAAATAAATAGGGAATAGAAAAACCATGGAAAGAACTGATAAAACTAGAAGTGTTGTTTTGTTTTTTTTTTTTTTGTTTTTTGAAAACAAATTGACAACCATTAGCTAGTCTAGAAAAAAATATATAGAGACAGAAAACAAAACAGTGGTTACTTCCACTGCAGGGGTGAATAAAAAGAAGGAAATAGGGAGATGTAGGTTAGAGGATACAAAGTAGCAGATACTTAGGACGAACAAATCTAGAAAACGAATGTACAACATGAAGACATTAGGAAATAAAGTTGTACTGTGTTTAAGGGATTCATGCTAAATGAGATTTTTATCATTCTTGCCACAAAACAAAAATGGGTAACTGTGAAATGAAGAATGTTAATTTACTTTACTGTAATAACACTTTTACTATGTGTATGCATCCCATAAGATCATGTTATATAACTTAAATATATAAAATAAACTTTAAAAAATAGCAGAAGGGGACATCAGAGAGGAAGTGAGAGCATTTTTTGCTCGGTTAACAAAGGTAAAGAGTTAAAATGATTCCTTTATGACAGTACCTCTCATTTGTTATGAGAATGTGCTGAGAATCTCCATGAAGGAGCTATGTTATGCAATATTTTTCAAACATATTTTTGCAGAGCAACTTGCAGGACTGGCGTTCTGCAGGGCAGACTTCGGGAAATGGTCATCCAGACAAATTATAGTCCATATGCCATATGTAAGGGGGAAAGTGCTGTTAAAGAGCATAAGACCAATAGGAGCTTCAAATTTAGTCCAACTGTCGATAATTTTATTATTGGACTTTATTGCTTCATCTATAAATTTAAGGAATTGAGCTAAACATAGTGTTTTGATCTTGAAAATTCTAAATATTTTGAAAAGCTTGGGCTAGTTATAATATAGTGTCATAGAAAGTTATCCCTAAGCAAAGAAAATTGTATTGTTGCTCTAGAAAGTCACTGATTATATTTTCAAGTCTGAAGTTATTCAAGACATTTTAATATTTTGCATATAAGATTTATTTTGAAATTTGTCCTCTCACTTGAGTGCCCTATTTAAGCTTTTGTTCAGATTCAAATTGAAACTCTCCTCAAATATTACATCACTGGCTTTAGATATCCTGGGCTTGACCGATGCTTCTCAAACTTTAATGGACATTATATCACCTGGGTATGTGGTCAGAATGCAGATTCTGATTACATAGGTCTGGAATACTGTCAGATTCTGCACTGGCCACGAACTCTCAGGTGATCATGCTGCTGCGGGTCTGCAGGCAGTGGCACCATAACACCAACCTGAGTTTTAATTCATTTTCTACAACTTCTCGTCATTGTGAGACTGATCAAGTCAATAAATATTTCTGTTCCTCTGTTTACTCATTGTAAAATAGTGATCACACACTTGCTTTAATGGCCTCACAGAGCTATTGTGAAGATAAATGAGATTTTATGTGATGATCTACTAACATTTATAAACATCTACATTGTTCTTTTTTTTTTCTAACACAGATTCAATGGTTCACTCAATGGGTATTTTCAAATCTTCTTTCTCATGATATATGTGATATATGTCATCATTTTCTGATTTTTTTCACATAATTATGTCTCTCTAATAACTCACTGATCCATAGGAATGCTCTGATTAGGGGTTTGGAATAGTTAGGTATGGGGAATAAAGGGAAAATATAGATGTTTAAAAATCATAGTGATTTTTACTATATCAATTACTATATTTTACTATACTGTAAATACTTGATTAAATAAAGGTATAGTAGAGTCAAACATTTCACTGCTGAAAGTGTCTTCACTTGTGCTATCCCATATTTAAATGACTTCAGTGTGTGATAGAGAAAACAGTTTTGAAAAGACAATTTTCCTAGAAAAGATAATTGTCCTAGGTCACACAGCATGTTAGTCAAGAACAACGTTGTACCAAAACTCAGGATGACAGAAAACTAATTGTTGAGAAAAGAAAACATCTGTCACATAAATGTGTTTAAATATGGTGAAGATGAAGACTTTGATTATATTTCAGAAACAGATTGGACAACCTAATGCAGGGAATGCTATTTTAACAGGTAACCTGTAAGTTGTCAAAATTCCACTAGATGGCAGATGAAATCCAATGTTAAATACAGGAGCGTGACAAGGAGCAAAAATGGAAACAGGCAATTTCTTTATTGATAGACTGGGCCTCTGACTTTGGCACATTTACTCAGTGTATTAATATAGCACCTATCACTGATTTAACATATAGAGATAGGCTTCATAGAAAACATTTCCTATTCGTTTTTTAAATAGAACTAATCACATGGCTACACATGCATGTTACTAAATGGGAAATTATTTGATATAGTGAGAAAGCATAAAAAAAGACTTGAGTCCTGATCATAGTTTTGACACTAAATAAAGAAGTGACCTTGAGTAAGTTATCTCACATGTCTGAATCTCATCTTCTCACCCATAAAATGTAGACAATAAATAATAAGGCACTACTAATTTGTAGGGCAGTTGAGGTTGTACGGAAATTGGCTTTATAAACTACAAAGCACTACACAAGTATTAGTTACTGTTATTTCAAAGCTCCTTTTCCCTTTCTTCACTGAGGCGGTGGACCGTGAGCCTCAAATCAGGTAAGCCCTCCTTCACCAACCTGCCACTCTAAGCCCTCTCAGTGCCCTCAAGCTCTGGGAATCAACATCTTTCACTCATTCTGGCTAGTGTTGATTTTGGCTCCTAATATGCCTTTGGACTTCTGCAAGTTTCTCTGCTCTGGTTAAAACAGTCTGCTGCTCTATTACTGAGTGTCACAAGGACTTTTGTTCCCTCTGTGGGTTAAAGTGTCACTTGGTGCTCATGGGAGAAAAATCGGGAAACTTCTTCATTTTGCTGGAGTCACTTAATTTTCAAATCTATGTGACGGAAGCCACATAGTGCCCTACTTGTTCCTTCACACTTTCTCTGCCCTTCTAGGATTTTTTACAGTAAGTTTATGCCTCTCTGCTGGTACAGTCTAAATTTCAGTAATTCAAAGACTCAGCAACAGTCCAAACTCTATATTCTCATGAATAATATTGCAAACCACATCTCAGCAATAACGTTTAGTTTAAGATTGATTCAAATTAATGACTACAGTCTGACAGTACATAGAATATCTATCACAGGCAATACTTAAAGAAAATTTGTGCTATCCCATATTTAAGAGGGGATAGCACGTGACTTGTCAGATCTGTAGCTGCTTAGCAGAATCGCTGGAGAATATTTCCCAACGAAGGCTGTATCCACGGCTTATTACTGGGGGAGAATTGGTCACATCCATTAATCAGAGGTTGATCTAGAGACTGCATGCAGAAATAGTGGGAGTTTTGCATGATCTATGTAAAAACATATCTGCCACTTACAGGCTGTTAGAAAGGTATGTTCTATCGTGGAAACTTTTCCCCTATCCTTTTGCTAAGAATTGTTTACAATGCAACTTAAGATCCTCGACTGTGAACATTATTATAAACACATACTTGCCCTCATTTTTGAGGGGGTGAAGTTGATCCACTGTGATTTCTCTCTGGTAGCATGCCATTCCCAATTTTCCAGTAGTGACTCTGTATTCGAGCTTTCCACTTTTTCCTACCCATCAAATTCTACCTCCTGAACTTTGAATTTACACTGAAACATAAATACTTGATAAGTTCAGAGTAAATTAATTACTTCTTCCAAAGCTTTTCACATTTCAAAGCAATCAGAACAGGATAAGGCAGGAAGAGGAAGAAAGGTAGATATTTTAACTGGCCTTTAAGGCCCCTAAAATTCCTGCTGCCCTCTCCCCTTCACCTCCCCCAGCCCTGCCCCACCACACACACAAGACTGAGGTCTCCTAGCATCTTCATCTATATAAATACTTAAAATTATTTTTGTTACTAAATGGTGACAAATAACTAGACAGAGTTGCAAGAAACTGAACAATTATGTTTGGAATGATTCTATCTGAAGCATAGGCAATGCATGTACACTTAACTTTAATGGCTTCAGGAACACATCTCAAGGATATAAGTAGCCAGCCTTCAGAGCAGAGGCAATTGGACTACAAATAAAGGCCCATATGATTTTCAACTGCACACGGTGCCCTATAAAAGTTAGGACACTCCAGCTGGGTGCGGCTCACGCCTCTAATCGCAGCACTTTGGGAGTCCAAGGCGGGCGGATCACGACGTCAGGAGAACAAGGATATCCTGGCTGACAAGGTGAAACCCTGTCTCTACTAAAAATACGAAAGATTAGCCGGCGTGGTGGCGGGCGCCTTTAGTCCCAGCTACTCAGGAGGCTGAGGCAGGAGAATCGCTTGAACCAGGGAGGCGGAGCTTGCAGTCAGCAGAGATCGCGCCACTGCACTCCGGCCTGGGCGACAGTGAGAGACTGCATCCCCCACCCCCCACCCACCCCCCACCCACCCCCACAAAAAAAGTTAGGGCACTCCATATAACAAACTGTGCTTTTAATTGAAAACTCCGAAGTTGAAAGTGGCAAGAACAGATCATCTAAAATGCAAGGGCTACCATGTAATTAAACAGCCTTTCACTTGAGCAACCCCAGAATGAATGGCGGCAGAATCATTTACATAGACTGAGCAACAGAAAAGAGGCTAGGTGTTGAATATATGCGGTTATATACTAATAACCTTGTCTATTACAATGCTACTTTCAAGCTCAAGTTAGAGAAATACTTTGGGAATACTGGTAAGTATAGCAGGGCTAAAGCAATCTAGAATGGGGCTTCTGATAAGTTGAGAGAGAACCTTGGCATATCCTGCTCACCCCTCTTAACATCATTGGTTAGAGACTGAAGGACAGCTGTCATCCTGTCACAACATGCCCAAAGAACCCACAAGTGTCACCCTCTAACTCAGAGCAAACAGACTACCCTGTCAGCAATTTCTCAGATTGCTTTTCATCCACCAATAGGCTTATTTTCATGTACTGCCATCTAAATCTCTTCATTTTTGTGTCAGCGAAGAAAGTATTATCCTTTTTATCTATGGTCAGTTCTTCCACCGAAGCAAATGAGTGTGCTAAAATATTTTCTATCTTTAAACTAAAACAAAAATCTATCCACTATTGGAATTCTGGGCAAGTGGTCATAACCACCATTATCATCCTTATGTGGAAAGGATGTTTCTATCTTGCCAACCTCCTCACCCCCTACACCACAGTGTATTCTTAACCCAGCAGTGAGTGTCCCTGTTAAAATATTGTTCCATGTCACTCCTCTGCCTAAAACCCTAACTCAGGGTATAAGCCAAAGTTCACAAAACGTCCTTCAAGATCACAGGTAATTGGTCCACCTTTCACCTTTAACTCTGATCTTACCTTCTATTCCTTTCCCTGTCTATCACTCAGTTCCAGATTCCCTGAACAATTTGTCCAGTCTTGCATATGCCAGGCACACTCCCCCTGCGTGGTCTTTGTGTGAGCTTCTCCCCCTGCCCAAGGGAAGATCTACATTCCTATATATACTCATGACTTTCTTCTTCATCTCATTCAACTTTTTTGCTTAAAACTAACCTTCCCAGGCTGGACGCAGTGGCTCACGCCTGTTATTCCAGTACTTTGGGAGGCCGAGGCGAGGGGATCACCTGAGGTTGGGAGTTTGAGACCAGCCTGACCAACATGGAGAAATCCCGTCTCTATTAAAAATACAAAATTAGCCAGGCGTGGTGGTGCATGCCTGTAATCGCAGCTACTCGGGAGGCTGAGGTTGGACCTGGGAAGCAAGGTTGCAGTGAGCTGAGATCTCGCCATTTCACTCCAGCCTGGGCAACAAGAGCGAAACTCTGTCTCAAAAAAAAGAAAAAAAGTAACCTTCCCAGAAGGTCATCCCTAATCACTATTAAATTTTTTTTTTTTTTTTTTTTTTTTTTTTTGAGATGGAGTCTCGCTCTGTCGCCCAGGCTGGAGTGCAGTGGCCGGATCCCAGCTCACTGCAAGCTCCGCCTCCCGGGTATATGCCATTCTCCTGCCTCAGCCTCCCGAGTAGCTGGGACTACAGGCGCCCGCCACCTCGCCCAGCTAGTTTTTTTGCATTTTTTTTTAAGTAGAGACAGGGTTTCACCATGTTAGCCAGGATGGTCTCGATCTCCTGACCTCGTGATCCGCCCGTCTCGGCCTCCCAAAGTGCTGGGATTACAGGCTTGAGCCACCGCGCCCGGCCTATTAAATTTGCATTCTACCTCAAGTCCACCCTTTCCTCTTTTTTATCCTTACACTTATCTCTCAACAAGGTATGTCCTTGCTCTCTCCCTCTCTTTCTCTCTCCAGATAGATAGATAGATAGATACATACATACATACATACATAGATGAAGTTTGCATGCAATGAAGAATTGTGTGTATGTGCTTGTATATGCAGAAAGAGAGGGAGGAAGAAAAGGAGAACAGACATTTTAGTCTATTTGTATGTGATATAAGCCTGAGCTCCTATAGCAGTGGTAGGCCGATAGTAGATATTCAGGAAATATGTGTTGAATGAAAGGAATAGTGATATTGGCATAGACTAAGAGAGCTGACATTGGAGATGGAGAGGAGTGAATAGATTTGAGCATATGAAGGAGACAGAAATGTCAGGATTTGGTGAGTAACTGGCTATGGTATCTTAGAGGGGGATGAGCTGTGAAATTAGACTGAGAGGAGACAGAAAACCAGGAGAGGAGTGATGTAGTGGGAGCCAAAGGATGAACTCCTCCTGGGGTTTAGGGGAATAGTTAGTATTAATAGTATCAAAGTGAGATAAGGACCAAAAAAACACTTCATTGGATCTGGTGGCTTGAATAACACTATGAGAACAAGTTTGATGTAACTCAAATGTTCTGTGATCACTCTCCCACCATGCTGCTTCTTACCAAATAAGCCTCCTTTTTCCTCCTCTCTCTGACCAGCAGCCATATAAATGCAGGCAGATACTTCTAACTCTTAGTATGCAGCAGAAGTGATGTTGCATGACTGCCTAGGATGGGTTATAAAAGGTGATGCAGCTTCTGCCTGGCTTTGTCTTTCTATTCAGACATGTCCCTTCGGAACACTGGCCATCATGTAATCAGCCTGGCTATCTTGAAACTACCATGCTAGACAGACCCTATAGAAGTAGAGAAATGCCTATAGAATCCCAACATGTCCAGTCGCCAGCTGTACGAGTTTTCTCAGCCCACTTCAACATGTGAGTGAGGTTTTTGAGATGACTTCAGCAGCAATCGCCATCCCATTATAACAACAACAGACACCTGTGCTAGTCAGCTCAGATTCCCTAACAAAATATTATAGACTGGGTGGCTTAAACAAGATATTTATTTTCTCAGAGTTCTGGAGGCTGAAAGTCTAAGATCAGGGTGCCACTATGATTGGGCTCTGCAGAGGACGCTCTTCCCGGCTTGCAGACAGCTGCCTTCTCGCTGTATCCTCACATGATAGAGGGAGAGAGCTATCGTGTGTACTCTTCTTACAGACTCTTCTTACAGTAGTACTTACAGACAGTACTACACATGATGTAGTACTCTTCTTACAGACAGTACTAATCCCGTTGGACCAGGGTCTCACCCTTATAACCTTATGACTTCATCTAACTCTAATTACCTCCGAGGGGCCCCATCTCCAAATACATTACATTTGGGGGTTAGAGTTTCAATTATGAATTTGGGGGTGAGGAATGGACACAAATATTCAGTTCATGAACAGAAACTCCCATCTGGAATACCTACCTGAGGCCAGTCACACCAGAACCATGAGAGGTAATAATAATAAAGGATCATTGTGGTTGTATGCACTAAATTGAGGATACTTTAATATACAGTAGAAAACCAGAACTCTGGCCAGGCATGGCAGCTCACACCTGTAATTCCAGCACTTTGGGAGGCCAAAAGGAGAGTACTTCCTGAGCCCAGGAGCTCAAGACCAGCCTGGACAAGATGGTGAAACCCCATCTCTACAAAAATACAAAAATTAGCAAGGCAAGGTGGCGCACGCTTGTAATCCTAGCAACTTGAGAGGCTGAGATGGGAGGATTACTTGAACCAAGAAGGCAGAGGTTGCAGTGAGTCAAGATCATACCACTGCACTCCACTGTCTCAAAAAAGAAAGGAAAAAAAGAAAACCAGAACTCCCATTCATCTTTCAGACTTCTGCCAGCTATTCCTGCAGAGAAGAACTTTCTGCTCTTCACCACTTCTTTCACCCAGGTACAAGGTAACTATACATCCTTTGTGTTCCCCCAAACATTTTATTTTGCTTTAACATGGAGTTTTCACAAACGGGTACAATTGTCTGTATTTCCTACAAGAATTACTGGAGGCAGACAATATAGAAGTCATAAAAAATGTTGAAAAGATAAATAAGCATTTAAAACCTACACACATCATGTCTGAAGAATAGACTTGTGGGTAGAGAGGAAGTAGAAATTGCATCAGATGTGGAAGGGGCAATAGGGGCAATATTTTATACCTAAAGAAAATCAACATCAGTTTTACCCTCCACCTTCAGTCAGCCCATAAGTATGTATGAGAAAGAGAAAGAGAGAGAGAGAGAGAGAGAGAGAGAGAGAGAGAGAGAGAGAGAGAGAGAGAGAGCATATGTATGTGTACAGGGTTGCCCCACGAGAGAGAGAGAGAGAGAGAGAGAGAGAGAGAGAGTGAGTGCATATGTATGTGTACAGGGTTGCCCCACGAGAGAGAGAGAGAGAGAGAGAGAGTGTGTGTCTACAGGGTTGCCCCACCTAAACTGACCCAGAAGTCTAGATGAATTTTAACGAGGCACAGACCTAAAGGAGAGCATCATCACAATAGTGTGCTTGCTTTTCATATTATATAATGATTTAATGTAACCACAGATGGTGATTAACACTGCAAACATTAAACAGAAGAAAGATTCCAAATGTATTAACTTAATCAAAGCATATTTATTGAATATCTGCTATGTGTCTGGAACTATCCTATTTGTTTTAGGAGAAATGAGAGAGTATAAATAAGGAAGTCTTCAAGGAAGTAATTTTCTAGTTAGTGCGATAAGACAAACACAAAAGAAACTTAATGGAGGAGATAAATGGCTTATTTGAGCATATTAAGATATAATACAACCCAGCAGGAAATAATACATGTAAATAGTTTCCAAGGCTACGTTCAGAAATATTTTCTCAATATAGTTACCAGGGGTGGAGGAAAGCAGGGTTGGGCAATGGGGAGATGTAAGTTAGAGGATACAGAGTAGCAGATATTAGGGAGAACAAATCTAGCAATCTAATGCCGATGAGATTTAGAGTTAATATACTAGCTAGATGTGGTGGCTCATGCCTGTAACCCCAGCACTTTGGGAGGCCAAGGCAGGCAGATCACCTGAGGTCAGAAGTTCAAGACCAGCCTAGTCAATATGGTGAAACCTCATCTTTACTCAAAACACAAAAATTAGCTAGGCATGGCAGCGCACGCCTGTGCTGAAGGCTGAGACAGGAAACTCACTTGAACCTGGGAGGCAGAGGTTGCAGTGAGCTGACATTGGGCCACTACGCTCCAGCCTGGGTGACAGAGTGAAACTCTGTCTCAAATAATAGTAATAATAATATATTGTATTCAGAAATTGTGCGAAATGAGTAGATGTTAGCTGCACTTGCCACGCATACTCAAAAAAGGGTAACTATGTGAGATGATGGATATGTTAATTTGCTTGACTCCGGTAACCATTTCACTATCTCTATGTATCCCATATCAAGTTATATACCTTAAATATAGACAATAAAATTTATTAAAACTTTTTTTCAAACTTGGGCATTTAAGACTTGGTAATATGAGTGATTCCAAGCTGAAACACAGAAGGGATTGCTTATATTTACACATTATTAAAATATCACAATTATAAAAACAAAGATATTCCAAAATAAGAACTCCTGAATTTTCTAATTAAGAGAAACAGCAGTGTTCTCCTATGGGCTCTAACAACACATCTGCATACTGATTTTCCTTTCTCAGCTTTTATATTTAAAGGACATGTATTGGCTTCTCCTTAGTGTTTTTAAGGTCCCAACAGTTTCAAAACTTGCATGTGATCTATGGGGAAATATGATTGATATCAAACTTGATTCAGGCCATCAAGTAAAATCTCAACATTTCTTACTGTTCCTTCTGAAAGTCACAATTCCTATTCCAAACAGTTATTTCTTATTCTTTTTTAGGCTTTGAGGCCAAGCTTGATAATTTTGCTCAATAAAAACTGTGCTGTTTTTAGTTTTTCATAAAAAGTTAATATAAAAGTAGAAGCATAAAAAATACACTAGAAGCATAATGGAGTATAGAAATGTGTAAAATGAATTACCTTTCTTTATCCTGTCCTTTTTATTCTTTATATTAGTTGATGGCTCCTTCCCTTACCCAGCTGTGAATAAGATCAACTTAAGTTGCTTTCAGTTTAGTGGGGATACAAACAAGCATGTAGGAAATTATGATACATTGTTAAAATCAGGGAAGGGCAAGAAGCCTTTGGAAAAAATCAGACTCAGAAAACTGAAAAACAACCAGGAAACATCAGAAAAATTAGTTGTTAATGAAACCAAAGCGGAGGGAATTCTAAGCAGAATTAACATCATATGAAAAGACTTAGGAGTGAGATTCACTGGAAGAGTAAAAACAAGTTTCATATGGCCATAGTTTCCAGCGCAAGTTAGGGACTGGCAAGAATGGAGCTGAGAAGATGAACAGTGGGCTGAACAAGGAAGGATTCTGTAAATCAGGCTATGAATCACTGAACTTGCGAGGGTAAGGTGTAGACATTGGGGGTTTTGGGTAGGAGGATGACACAACCAGATAATATTTAGAGGATCATTCTGGCTATTCTGTAACACATTTACTGAAGGATGTTATAACAAGTTCCATAAAATATATTAGTGATCTGAACTAAGCTAGTAGATATGGGATATGAGAGGATTTTTATTTAGATAGATTAGATATTTAGATAGATTAGATACTTGCGTAACTTGACATAGGCAACACAGAAGTAGACATCATTTTGGCCGGGTGAAGTGATGTGTTCAACCTTAGAAGTACTGCTAGGTGCATATAGAATGTATAAGTGTACCTCAAGAGAGAAAAAGAGAACTGGATAAAGATATAACGGAAGCCATGGACAAGAATGAAATCACGCAGAGAAAGAATAAATAAATAAAACAAAGAAAGGGGAGTAAAAATAAATAAATAAAACATAAACCAGTCTAAACAAAGTCCCAAGGAGTATTAACTTTAAAGATGGGGCTGGAAGAAGCAACATTTCCAAAGGACTTAGAAAGAACGCCAGGAAAAGGAAGAGGAGAACAGCCACAAAAGGTAACAGAAGAGTGTGCTTTAGGGAGAAGCATTGGTGATGAGCAGCCCCCATCCTTGTGAGAGACTGTGGAGGGAAGCAATTGCAGTAGAATCATGGTCAAGGAAACCAGATTGCTAAAGAGTGCGTGAAGTGTTGAGTATTTAAAACATATATGAAACTCTTTCAAGAGGTATGGCCACAAAAGGGAAGTCATCAACTAATTTTCATCATATATGTAAATTAAAACACTAAAAGAAGGTATCCAGGATATTGTGACATGGAGAAAGTCTCCTAACTGTTCCTCTTTCAGGGCAATCTAAGCGAGCACGCTTTGTCTTATCTGCAAGCAGACCATCTTCATGAGTGTTAGAAAGCCCAAAAACCCAACTTAGCACTAACATACAAGGGTATGCTCCCACACTGTGTGTCTCACCTTTACCCAAGTGAAGTTACAGTTTCTAATCCCTTTGCTTTTTTCCTTCCATTCATAATCAACGTAAAATTGGATCCTCCATTGTGACTGGGGTGAGGTAATATGTAAAAAGAGATCACCCAACCTGGGGGTTGGTAAGAATCCCTCCTTTTCTTTCTTGTGGCACCAGATAGAAGGAATTTGGGCTTGAAGAACTTCTAGAGCTCTCAGGACAATCACCAGAAATAGACTTAACCTTGCCAGTGCTTCATGGCATTTCAGTACTTTGAAAGCTGCAGTCAAGAAGGGTGGTGATCTCTTGATGAATTTCAAGGTTCATTTTCTGATCAGGTTGAGTAAATTCTCTTTTATGGACACAACTATTCTATCCCAGGAGCTTCCTCAATTGAGTGTCCTACCCATATTTTCTTCTGGATGTTATGAAGGTGATATGGTTAGGCTTTTGTCCCCACCCAAATCTTATCTTAAATCGTCTCCATAATCCCCATGCATCATAGGAGAGACCTGGTGGGAGATGACTGGATCGTGGAGGCAGTGTCCCCACGCTGTTCTCGTGATACTGAGTTCTCACGAGATCTGATGGTTTTATAAGTCTCTGACAGTTCCTACTACACCCTATCTCTCCTGCCACCATGTGAACAAAGTCCTTGCTTCCTCTTCACCTTCCTCCATGATTGCAAGTTTCCTGAGGCCTCCCCAGCCATGTGGAATTGTGAGTCAATTAAACTGCTTTCCTTTATAAATTACCCAGTCTTGGTGTTTCCTTATACCAGTGTAAGAAAGGTCTAAAACAGAAGGCAAAGCTACTTTGGAATCATAATGGATTCTCATACTATAATCACTCAGGATAACCTATCACTGAGACAAACATGTGCAGTGGCCCTGTCTTTACTGGGATGAGTTCACCTTCATCATTTTGATTGAAATGATTACCTACAGTGGCATTTTACCAGGTGGGGGGAAAAAACTATTCAAGATTGTTAATCTCCTTACAGATAACAGAAGTTTGATATCTCAAAGAAATAGAAAATGAGCCTAATTTGAGGTTCAGTCACAATATCTCAATTTATTTAAAAACCAGTCAAGTTTCAGTTATTTTTTGATGGACACTCTGTGCGATCTGATATACTGCTATGCTTGTATGAATGTCCCTTCTCAACTCAAAAGCTTTTCTGGTCTGGTACAGGTCACCAAAATAGATGGATTTACCAGAATCTGCATTTTTGCATATCTTTGACCAACATCAGAAATTTCTGTTGAGAACATACAGTCAGTATTGAATCTTTATCTTATAACACACACACACACACACACACACACACACACACACCTCGAAATGGATTGAAGACTTAAACATCAGACCTGAAACCGTAAAAATCCTAGAAGAAAACATAGGCTAAAAGCTTCTTGACCTTGGTCTGGGCAATGATATTTGGGATATCCTACCAAAAGCTCAGGGCACAAAAGTTACAATAAAGTGGGACTACAGCAAACTAAAAAGCTTCTATGCAAAAAAGAAACAAGTACCAAACTGGAAAGACAGTCAAGAGATTGAAAGAAAATATTGCAAGCCTTGTGTCTGATAAGGATTTAACATCCCCAACATATAAAGAGCCTACACAACTCAATAGCCAAAAAAAGAAAAGAAAAGAAATCGAATTAAAAAGTGGAAAATGGTCAAAGGACCTGAATAGACATTTTTTCAAAGGAGACAAAATTGGCCAACAAGTGTATGAAAAGGTTCTCAACATCAGTAATCATCAGGGAAATGCACAGCAAAACCACAGTGAGCTATCACCTCACACCTGCTAGGATGGCTGTTAACAAAAAGATAAGAGATAACAAGTGCTGGCAAGGGTGTGGAGAAAAGGGAACTTTAGCGTGCTCTTATGGGAATACAATTATGGGAAAAAGCATGTAGATTCATCAAAAATAAAAAAAGTAACAATTAACAATAGAATTACCATATGATCCAGCAATTCCCCATCTGGGTATATACCAGAGGAAATGAACTCAGTACCTCAGAGTGGTATTCTGCACTCCCGTGTTCATTGTAGTATTATTCATAATAGGCAAAATGAGAAAACAACCTAAGTTTTGTAGACAGCTGAATGCATAACAAAATTGTGGTATGTTATGAATACATATAAAACTTCTATAAGTTTAAGGCTACATAATAATTATCCTCATTTTGTGTGTGTGTGTATACAAAACAGGTCATATATAACTTGTATGTAACATATATAACTTATATAACATACACACACAAAATGAGATATTATGCAGCCTTAAAAAAGGAAATTCTGCTACTTACAAAAACACGGATGAACCTGGAAGACATGCAAAATGAATAAACCAGACATGGAAATTTTCTAACAGAACATTTCAGGTGCTCTCATGATAACAACAATAAAGTAAGTGAGGAAATGAATATGTTAATTTGCTTATTTTAGTCCAGATGTGTATCAAAACATGTTTTACATATTAAATATATGGTTTTTATAAAAAATAAAAAATATGTGTTAAGCAAAGTGAATTATTTCAGAACCTCAATTGACTTATATCATAATCCAATTACACTTCATTGAGGATCAACTCCTAGAGGGCAGAGTCCTTTCCACATGGTTATCTCCCTTTTATTGTCTGGCATGTTTGCCTGCACATAGTAATTTCTCAATAACGTTTTATGGATTTTAAATTGCTCCATAAGAACAAATGCCTAGATAATACTGGAGAGTTAGAACAAGGGAATTTTCTACCTGTGTGCCAAAGAAGATAACATTATCTTCTTAATATCTTAACATTATCTTATTATTATTAATATGGGAGGTATTGCAAGAATACGACTTTAATAACTGTACCATATAATTCTGGTAATTTCTGGTCAGAGCTGTACTTTTCATGTTAATAGCAAGCAATTTCAAATGCTGAAAGTATAATAAATGCTGCAGTCTTGTCTGTTATAAATGCATGTTTGTTATTACCAAGCAGCTCTAGTTTTCAAGTGAATTCTTACAGTCATCTAACTCCTTGTGTGCACCATTAACTCTGCTTGGCTCCTCAAAATCCCTGGGGCACCTATTGGCTCTCTGCTCACACTTGGTCCCCCTGTGGTGTAGTCATCACATCACACACCTCATTGTCAGGCACACCCCCTTGAACCCTTTCTTCCCCTGAATCACATGCAATACTGCCAACCTCTGTGTCATCTTCTGGAGTCGCTGCTCCCTAGTGGTCTTGCATCTGGCAGAAGAACTTGGAGAATCAGGAGTCAGGCCCAGAATTCCTGGATATCTCTTGTTGCCAACTGGGATTCACATTTGGGTTGGACTAATCGTGTTTTTGCCATTCCTGAACTAAGTGCAGTGGACCTAAGTGTATCCTGCTGACTAAATCCTAAATCCCCAAGCCTCCTGCTGTACACAGCCAAACTTTACAATTCCTAATGTTTATTCCTTATTCCATTGTACTAGGTCACTCCCATTTTCTTCTTTATTTTAACCATTATTCAAGAGAGATAATACTAAATGTAACTCAAAGAGCTTTATCTTGTCAGAGTATTGAAAAGTGAGGTAAAAGAATTTTAAGGCAATAAAGCAGCTTTTTAAAATTTTTAAATTTTTATTATTATACTTTAAGTTCTCAGGTACATGTACACAACATGCAGGTTTGTTCTATATGTATACATGCGCCATGTTGGTGTACTGCACCCATTAACTCATCATTTACATTAGCTATATCTCCTAATGCTATCCCTCCCCCCTCCCCCCACCCCATGACAGGCCCCACTGTGTAATATTCCCCACCCTGTGTCCAAGTGTTCTCATCGTTCAATTCCCACCTATGAGTGAGAACATGCGGTGTTTGGTTTTCTGTCCTTGCGATAGTTTGCTCAGAATGATGGTTTCCAGCTTCATCCATGTCCCTACACAGGACACGAACTCATCCTTTTATATGGCTGCATAGTATTCCGTGGTGTATATGTGCCACATTTTCTTAATCCAGTCTGTCATTGATGGACATTTGGGTTGGTTCCAGATCTTTGCTATTGTGAATAGTGCTGCAATAAACATACATGTGCATGTGTCTTTATAGCAGCATGATTTATAATCCTTTGGGTACATCCCAGTAATGGGATGGCTGGGTCATATGGTATTTCTAGTTTTAGATCCTTGAGGAATTGCCACACTGTCTTCCACAATGGTTGAACTAGTTTACAGTCCCAGCAACAGTGTAAAAGTATTCCTATTTCTCCACATCCTCTCCAGCACCTGTTGTTGCCTGACTTTTTAATGATCGCCATTCTAACTGGTGTGAGATGGTATCTCATAGTGGTTTTGATTTCCATTTCTCTGATGGCCAGTGATGATGAGCATTTTTTCATGTGTCTGTTGGCTGCATACATGTTTTCTTTTGAGAAGTGTCTGTTCATATCCTTCGCCCACTTTTTGATGGGGTTGATTTTTTCTTCCTTTCTAAGTTGGCAAGGCCAATTTTACTTTGGATATGACTGAATTTTAAATTGTCAAAAGCAGTGTTCTCCAACACATGATCTTGGAATATGATTTTCAAAGCATGTTAATAGTATTTACTCAAAGAAAGTAAAAATTTCAACAAGGAGCTAAGTGGGCTGTGAGAATAACTGAGCAAAGCTGGATGGAATATACAAAATTAAATCAGTGCTTTATTGCAAAATTCTTTAGCCATTAGTAAACAACAACACAACGTGCATACTTGAGAAGACAGGAATGCAGCGTGCAGCATTTCTTGCTTGAGCTTAGTGGGTTGACATTGGGGTTAGTGTTTCACAGAACATGGTTAGAAGAAATATTTTTCTGAGGGCATCACTACTGACAGGCTCATAGAAGTCACGCATATACATGAGCTATCCAATTGCTGATCAGTTTAATTTGCTTTAGCTCTAAGACTGGGGAAGACTATCACCTGCGTTATTCTCTGGTGCCTTTATGGACTCCAGTACAATAGAATACTAATTAGTTGACTGGCTAAAATAGGTCATGGGTTAACCAGTTAACACGTTAAGATCAATGTCAATTGGCAAGTTCTATCCAGATTGAAATGCAAAGCATTTCTATTGCAGGTTAACTAATAATCTTTTTGGTCCTACCTAGCACTTTAGCTAGTTAGCATTATCATTCAAATAATCCATATAAATAGGAAACATAATAAGGAATATGTGCCTATATGCCTAAGCAGGTGTAATTTTCTTTAAAAATTAAAAGGGTTTTTTTTGTTGTTGTTGTTTTTGAGACAGAGTCTGGCTCTGTCACCCAGGCTGGAGTGCAGTGGTGTGATTTTGGCTCACTGCAACCTCCGCCTGTGGGGTTCAACTAATTATACTGCCTCAGCCTCCGGAGTGGGACTACAGGCATGTGCCACCATGCCTGGCCATTTTTTTTTTTTTTTTTGTAATTGTATTACAAAAGGAGTTTCACCACGTTGGCCAGGCTGGTCTCAAACTCCTGGCCTAAGGCGATCCACCTGGCTCGACCTCGCAAAGTGCTGCGATCACAGGCTGGGATTACAGGCATGAGCCACCACATCCAGACTAAAAATTAAAAGTTTATACTGTATTGTTCACATTGTGATGCAACTTTCCACATGTATTTCCAGAATCAGCTATGTATCAAGGAATGTTGAAAGCATAAAATGAGATCGGGTGAATTCTCTCCCATTGTCATTCTTGTGGTAAGAGAATGAATGGTGGGGAGAGAAGCTAAGAGGAGAACCTGCTCTGTCTCAGTGCTGTATTGTCTCCTGAAACAGAATATCAAGTTTTTTTCTTATCTACATGTGAAAAGGCCTTCAATTCTTATAAATAAGGGCATCATGTTAGTTCTAAAAGATGATTTTGAGTGTTCTGCTCATCTCCTATGTTTGAGGAACAGCATTATCTCTGGTTCTGTGAGCGCTACTATTTCAGGACCAAGTGTCCTGATGCTGATGAGTTGCCACACTCTGAGCAGTGGTGATATTTAACAGAGTACGCCTAAAACAGCATCTATGGCTACAAATTGATGAGGGCGCCAATCATTCCTTAAAGCCTAGTAAGCAAGGAATCCAATTTTCTCCTTCCAAATTTAGGGAGTATAATATCAAAGAGATGGGAAGTGAAAACTTTCAGACTCAGCAATCACTGAGGATGGCTTCATCTAGACAATTCATTGAAGCAAGAAAGTGAGGACTAGGAGTTGTAGTATTCTGTAAAATATTTACCGATTTTGCCAGAAGTCTTAGATAAATATATCTATGTCATACATTTATAACTTATAAAATTTTAGTGTACTCATTATGAAATATTTATAATAGAAAATATTAAAAATGTAATTAGAAGAAATGTAAATTGTAAACATACCTTTGGATACAAATTTTAGAAAATAAAGTTAATTAACATAAAGTTAATATGATATGGACCTTTATTGAATCATAAATAATGAAAATAAAATACTATTTGATCATTGTAAAGTTCAACCTCATATATGTATATAAATTATCCATAAAACTAAAAAGTAGAAACAACTCAAATATCCATCAACTGATAAGTGGATAAATTTAAGATGATACATCCATACATCAGAAAATTAAGCAATAAAAAAATGAAATACTCGTATGTGCTACAACATATATGAACATTGAAAACATGCTAAGTGAAAGAAACTAGTCACAAGTGACCATATATTGTATAATTCCATATATCTGAAATGTCTAGAATGAGAAAACCCATAGAGATAGAACATAAGCTAGTGGCTGCCTGGAGTGGAAGAAGGGGAAGAGGATTAAAACTGACTGCCACACACTACAGAATTTCTTTTCGAGGTGATAAAAATATACTAGATTATGGTGGTAGTTGCACAATTAATATACATCTAAATGGGTGAATTGAATGGTATATAAATTATATTTCAAAAAATCTCTATATACACACCCCCCAACTAGTGTGCCTTTGAGTCATAAGAATATTTTCATGCAATTTTTAATATGCTAATTAAAAGCAATTTATGCCTCTATACCAGTTAAAGGAAGAATGCTGAGGTATTTTAACTAACTCCAAGGATTTCCTTCTACCTTTTTATTCTTCAAATAATCCCAACTCTCCTTTGATAACTTTGGTTAGACAATTCTTTTTTTTTAAACAAGGATAACAATTTTTTATTGGCAAGCGTTGTATTTGGTTTCAAAGTACACTTTCCAGTTTGTTTTTGTCTTTCTTGGTTCATAGGCACAGTCAGATGCAGAAGTACCAAAAACAGTTTCTGTCATGTTGAAATCCTGTTGATTTGGAAAATCCAATGTCTAAATTAGAGAACTTTTCTTTCTTTCCTTATACTGCAAGTTACTCAATGTGACAGTACAGTATGACTCATAGAAGCACAGATCTGCCTACGATTGCAGGCTGTGGGTGGATTGGAGTCAAGGAAGAAAAAAATGGAGTAAGAGATTCATATGCTTTGAATTCAAGGCATAAGGGTGAGATTTCCAAATGTCAAAATAACCTGGCATCACAACAAAATTGTATGTAGTTGGCAATACAAAAATGTTTTAAAATAATTTTAAAATAATTTAACAGGGACAATTTTCAGAATACCAGCCTGGCAGTCATCACTGTTATTGCAACTGCACAGGCATCTGGGTGCTACTCCGGTCAGGATCACTGTGGATGACCTTGTTTTCTAAGCCAGGAGGATTCTTGATATAAGCCTCTTCTGTCAATCACATGTCTGGTACAGCCAGGGTCTTTGACTGTCTGAAAGCCCCATCATTGTCACCTTCTTAGTCTCTGCTACTCTCTGGGAAGCCAGAGAGATTCCCCGCTGCTCTAGGACCAGGAGACTTTCTTCCTTTCCTGGCCTCTAAAAATCTCTCCTCCCTCTTTCTTCCCCCCAGTTATTGCTCTCTTCTGATTCCCCAGCATGGTCCCCTCAAAGAACTCGGGCACTAGAAAACTAAAGCCCAGAGGCAATTTTTTCGAAGCAATTTAATTTTTAATCAAGCTATGCAAAAATCTCAAGGGGCAAGGAAGTACTATGGCCTGGGAGGAAGAGAGAAAAAAGAGAGAGAGCAAAGTAAACTATCTCTAATTTAACCTGCCATACTAGGACTTAATCTCTACCAGTTCACTCCAAATACTTCTTAGTTATATAGAACAAACCTTGTCATCCAATTTGCTGCTGAATGACCTTTCACATCCTGGGCTGATATTAGTCAGAGGTGGTGATTGCTTAAGGTTCAGTTAAAGGAGCTCGGTTTGCTCCTTTGCTGTGTCTTTCAGTCATTCCATCAGCATGAGCCACTGCACTTTGTGCCAGTGTACTCTGTGCCCCTTCCCACTGGGCTCTGCGTTATGCTTTCATCTTATCCCAACCACTGGGGCTTCCGTTAGTCAAACTTGCATTCCACATGACACATTTCCCCATCTGTGTCTTACTGTGAATTATTTTCTGCTGCTCTCTCATAAAATCTTTCACTGTCCTGGGTTATTCTCATTTCCTTAATTTGTAGACCACATGATGGTTAATGATTAGGATTACAATACATTTCTGTAATTTTAACATGGTATCTCCAACAGTCATTGTTTTGTGGCTACAATAACACATTCCAGATACATAAGATTGAAGGTTAAGTTAATTCACTTTTATTTAAATGGGCTTATTTCTTTTGGACATTTGCAGTCCAGCTGTAGAGTGTGAGTATGTGTATATGTGTGTGCATAATGATAACAAATAACGGGGGAAATATTTGAGTCAACTGCTCACTTGGGAAGGGAAGTTAAATCCACAGTTGTCAGATAGATTCCTTAAAACCGTAAAAAGCCTAAATTAAATACCTGGATTAGTTCACCTTGGTGTAAAATGGGACATTCAAATTCCGGTCTCATTCAAGCCACATCAGTTACGTCTGCATTTTAGAGGTGTTGTTTTCTCTTCCTGAGCTAGTTGTACGTAATCCTTTAATCAAGTGAACATACCTTTTTTTTATTTTTTATTTTTTTATTTTTTGAGACAGAGTCTCATACTGTTGCCCGGGCTGGAGTGCAGTGGCTGGATCTCAGCTCACTGCCACCTCCGCCTCCCGGGTTCAAGCAATTCTCCTGCCTCAGCCTCCCGAGTAGCTGGGATTACAGGCATGCCACCATGCCCAGCTAATTTTTTGTATTTTTAGTAGAGATGAGGTTTCACCATGTTGCCCAGGCTGGTCTCAAACTCCTGACCTCATGATTTACCCACCTCGGCCTCCCAAACTGCTGGGATTACAGGCGTGAGCCATCACGCCTGGCTGAGAGATGTTTTTAAAAAGAGTAATGACAAAAAAGACTAGGAGAACAGGAGTAAATGCAGGAAGCAGGAAACAGGAAGAGAATGAAGCAGAACTGAAAGGGACAGAATACATGAATATAAAGCAAGAGAACAATGTCACCAATAAATACCATGGTATGAAGTTACACCTGTGCCACAGAGCCCAGGTTACCCTCCAGAATGAGAAGGAACATGGCAGCTTGCATGGAAATCCAGTTTATGTGAGTGCATCACTTACCTTAGTTTCATTTTGCTTTTCTGTAAAGAAAGGGACAGAATGACCCCAAGGTTCACCCAGATTTCTTTTTGATTTAAAATTTGAGAATTCTATGAAAGGTCACTCTGTAAGCCAGGTAGCAGCTGGGCAATTCAGTCAGGCATGTGTTTACATTCCAAACATATTCCAAAAGCACCCTGTAGAGTTTGAAAAGACCTCTGAATTTGTCCTTTAAAAAAAAAAGTCTTCAACATGAGCTGTTCTTTGGACTTTATTAAAGTGTTCTTTTCTTCTTTTGTAAGAGACCTCTGTCTGAAAAAGCCATCTGGGAAATATTCACCACAAGTTTTCTTGTAGGATGGAAACACTGCTGCACGCTAGCTGCCTAGAATGAGTACAAATCTATCCAATGGTCACTAACTGCCCTCAAAGCCCTAAATCACTTTCAGCTTTGAGGAGACATATGTGTTGGGATGGGTCCCATTCAATTAGTCTTTTCCAGTCAAACTCCAGAGTGAATCAGGGTTTTAGCCAACTCTTAATAAATATACCAGATTTTAGCATCTGGAAGGAAGCCGATCCAAAACAAATTATATGATCCACATAGTATGTAGCTCTGGTGTGGTCATTTGATTCCTAAGTGGTGACCATACCCTGGATGTGTAGGACGAACTTTTAACCCAACAAATGACAATTTAGCAAACAACAGCTGCATAGCCCTTTCACCAGTGGAACAATAGAAACTCATATTAAACGAGTTGTATTTACAGTGATATTAGCACTTCAAAAATGGCATTACTCGGCAAAAAAATAAGAAGGCCTACAGCAATTACAGGATTAAGCTCCTCTTCAGGATATAAGTCATGCCCCGGAAAGGCAGATAAAATTAATGTCTCTTCTTCTGCTCAGTTGAATATTTGCTTTTATCTTTACCTCTATTTTGAATCTTTGCTAAGGAAAGGAAGACTTTGTCTTGGATGGTTTAGTTAACAACATGGTTTATGTTATGTTTTATGACTAATTAAAATTGAACTGAAACTTGCAGGATGGTATCACAAATTAGCATGCTCCCATTTGGACCTCCCCTCTTAACTCAGCAGGTTGTGTCTTAATCCTGGAGCTCTAGGCACTTTCACATGGTTATTGATTGAATCCACAGATTCAGTTTCATACAGTAAATGACACTATGTAGTCAGCCTCTTAATTACTTAATGCAGTCTCTGTGTGTCATGACAATATGCACATTAAAACAAGTAGTGTAAATATAGCTGAAATGAGCCTGGCTGAGGCAATTTTTATAAAAGCTGCTCTATGTGAATGGAAGGTGTCTCAAATTCAGTTAGGCAAAGTGTTTCAGTGAAAATGATGCATTATCCTAAAAGCCATTTGGATGATGTAATCTCTTATGACAAAGAGATTACAAAATGACAAAATGAAAAATAACTAATCCATAAATGTCTGTAGGTTGGGGTCTGTATGAGCAAGACAGTACTTTGCTTTGCAGTAAGTCTCCTTTTTAAACTAGAATGTGAATAATCATGATATCTAATTACTAAGCAGAGTTTAGTGGGTTCTTATTAAGGACTTTCAACATGTCCTAAACATTGAAGCACATCTAAATGCTAGATATAGAAAATGAGTAGAATAATCCACAATGTAGGAAATCAACTACATAATCTGTCAGTTTCCTGTGATAGATTTAACCTTTTATTATGCTATACATCAATCCACTTTTTAAAAATTCATTTTGATTGGAGCTGATTGACTAATTTTTAACTTTTTCCCTCTTCTTTTCCCTTTCCTCCTTTCATCTACTTTTCTCCTTCCTCCTTGCTTCTTTTCTTCTGTTCTGTCCAAAAACATTTTAAGGAGCCAAGGGTGAAGATTTTTGAAAAACTCCTGAGCTCAGTCAGTCAATGGGCAGGAGAGGTCTTCGGTTCTTAGGATTCTTAAGATTTTTAAAACATTCCATGAGTAATTGAAAGTTGTGCATATTTTCTTTTTGATCATTTTATACATATGTTAACATTAGAACTTACAAGTATTTTCATTAGGTCTTTTGTCAACTAATGTGTCTTAATTTTTTTTTGAAATATTAAGAATTAAAACACAGTGCTATGTCTTTCAATATCCTACTCATTCCTAGTTTTTATGGAAAAAGAAGTGCTTCTGAAACTGCAAAAATCCAGATTGTTTTATTAAAGGTTAATTGTCCCCAGAATATGTAATTGCTTTTTTTTTTTTTTTTTTTTTTTTTGAGACGGAGTCTCGCTCTGTCGCCCGGGCTGGAGTGCAGTGGCCGGATCTCAGCTCACTGCAAGCTCCGCCTCCCGGGTTCACACCATTCTCCTGCCTCAGCCTCCAGAGTAGCTGGGACTACAGGCGCCCGCCACCTCGCCCGGCTAGTTTTTTGTATTTTTCAGTAGAGACGGGGTTTCACCGTGTTAGCCAGGATGGTCTCGATCTCCTGATCTTGTGATCCGCCCATCTCGGCCTCCCAAAGTGCTGGGATTACAGGCTTGAGCCACCGCGCCCGGCCTGTAATTGCTTTTATCGTCTTATTAATCCAGCGCTTGAAAGTATAATACACTCTTTTGTCATAGTTCTATTTCGCATTGATTCAATGGTATGTGACAGATGTAAAAGAAAGGGATGTGTCTACCAGCAAGTGTAAGGCAATTACCTCTGCAGGAAACTAATCCAGTCAGTAAGAATGAAAAAAATATACTAAAGGAACTAGTTTTTGATAAGGAATTTATCCATGGTAAAGACATAGCTAGCATGACTTTTCAGGCCTTGACTTTTGAGTCAAAGACAAGTTTTGAAATGTCTACTCTGTTGCTAAAGTCTAGCAGCTATGCTCTCTTTGCCATGTATTCATCAGTCTCATGAACTCTGAGATCATGAGACTATAACATTTCTTTAAAAATAAAGGAACTTAAAGAATTCTCTTGTGGCATATGCAAATAATTCTCTTGTGGCATATACAACTCCTGTGCCAGTTGAATTATACTGTTGACTAGTTTCATCTTCAATAGCAGTGATGGACAAGTTCCTCTTCACTGACCCCACTGCCATCTGTCATCCTGGATTCCACCTACAGTGCATTGTATGAGCTACACTGAACAGGTTTCACCCTGGTCAAGGTCACTGGCCAGCCAATCAGAATTGATGGGGTCACTGCAAATATCCAAATTACTTCCAAATGGAGGTGCTGACAGACACTGTTAATGAGTACTGTTTTGTCAGACATGTTGATGACCTTTGACAACATCCTTCTTCCAGACTGCTGAGATTAGTCTTTTTTTTCCTCCTGACATTTAGGTGGTATCCGATACTTAAATGCACATTTGAGGGTAATCTGAATCTGTGTCAGAAGATGAATTTGCAGAAGTGATAAAACGGATGATGTTATCAATCCATTAAGGAAATGTTTTATTTGCTTATCTTAAGAAAGATCTAAGCCTGCACCTTTGGGTAACTGCTATGGAGAATCTGATGTGAGATGCACAAATCTGTATTATCATACAATTATGATAGCAGAGCAAATGATCCTACTTCTAAATAGTATCAGGTACCTTACTTTTCCACTTGTGTCCCATGCTGGCCAGTGAAGTGCAGAATATGAAAGAGAATAAATCACGCATAGCTGTATGTTTTCATTCTAAAATAGTAATATCTGCTTACACCAGTTGGGTTTCAGGACGAAATTATCAGGTATGTTATCAAAGAGACCCTTAAGATCATTGTCTTGCTTTTTTATATTTCTGGTTATCCTCTGTGATGAATCAGCCAAATTCCAACACCCTCAAGAAGCTACTTAAAATGATGAGGCATTAGAGTGTGTGGGGGACTGTGCAGGTAGAAACCCTGTAAACAGGTAGACCAATGAGAAGTCTACAGTTCAATAAGGGTAGAAAAGTTTAATATATCACTTTGTTCTTTAAAAATTCTCTTTTCTTTTTTTTTTTTTGAGAAGCTCCGCCTCCCGGGTTCACGCCATTCTCCTGCCTCAGCCTCCCGAGTAGCTGGGACTACAGGCGCCCGCCACGTCGCCCGGCTAGTTTTTTGTATTTTTTTTTTTTTTTTTTTTTTTAAGTAGAGACGGGGTTTCAACGTGTTAGCCAGGATGGTCTCGATCTCCTGACCTCGTGATCCGCCTGTCTCGGCCTCCCAAAGTGCTGGGATTACAGGCTCGAGCCACCGCGCCCGGCCAACTAAAAATTCTTCTATTCAGCAGCTATTTCTGTTCTCTATTTTCAGGTACTAGCACCCAAGGGTGTTTTTGTTAAATGCTACTTTGTTCAGTACTTCTCCGTTACAGCAACTGGATTCTTGAATTGTTCACAAACTTAAATTATGTGAAGAGAAATCCTGTCCCTTTAGCTCTATTTCCTTGGCCTCCAAGGAAATCTTTATGATATTCTTTTTCTCTGCTTCATGGATTAGATTTAATTTCTGTTCATAAGCAGACCCTTACCATCTGTGGCCTCCCTCAGGATTCTATTGTTCACCTTTCTTCCAACCTAAATCTTGAAGGCTGCCTTACAACTAATCTACAACTTCCAGTAAAAGTACTTGTAAAAGTACTTTAGAAATAGAGGAATTTGCTCAGAATATCCATAAGTTATAAAACATTGCCTTTATTAAAAAAACTACAGGTGGTCATCATAGAGATTTACTCTATTAGTATTATTTTTAATTAACAAGTCAGACATGTGCTGTCTTTTTTCCTTCAAGAATCATTTTAATGGAGTCAATTTTTATGCCCCCTCCATTTGCAATTCAACACCTATTTAAAATATTTTACTGCAAATAAAAAGGATCAAAGATATTTAGAACAGTCTTATAATCTAATGTCTGGGGAACAAGTCCAAAATTAAGTATGAGACAAAGATAAATGAAATAGAAGCCTTAATATATATTCAGTGTTCTTGAAGATGATAGAATCCTCAACATACTTTCTCTGTAATTTTTCTTGGATTATGTAATCTTTTCTGTAGTTTCAACTATCTCTTTGTGGAGAGTCTCTCAGTGGTTCCTCTGAAGGTTTTGAAGGCCAATTGTGTGAATCTTTTCCTAGTTTTGTATTCAGTGACCTCTTGTTGGGTAACTCGAACTTGGCCATGATGGTACTTGTGTATTTATACTGTGAAAATGGTCAGATGCTACACATCAAGGCTTCTTTGCCCCTCACCCTTCTCCTGGAAAACTAATGGTTAAAGTATTCCCAGTTCACCACCAGTCTTGACCCTATCCTAAATCAATTCAGGTTAAATCTCACTAAAAATAATTTTATTTTGTTTTCCCGTTGTCTTTAAAATAAGCATACCAAAAAAAGTCATTTTAATTTAGCGAATAATTGCTATAAAAACAAACAAAATTAGGTTTCTTGGATAATTCCTCTCCATATATCACTCTACAAAAGATATGTAATTGTACACCAAGGCAAATGATATATTCTTAGAGTCTGCCTCACCTGTCCCAATTCAAGAGTGTTTCTGTTTGCAGAGAAAGGAAACACTCGTTTCACTGTGAAGGAGGAAGAGGAAAGAAGAAATTATTTCCCTCTGCTGTCTCTCCAAAATCTACCTTCATCCTCTGTATCATAAATTATGTAAGTAAAATAGAGCCTTGTCACTCAAACTGTGGCCTGCAGACCAGCAGCCTGGGCATCTTCTAAGAGATTGTTAAAACATGCAGATCTCCAAATCAACCCAGACCTCCAGAATGAGAATCTACTATTTCACAAGGCTCACAGGTGATTCACGGGCACATGCAAGTTTGAGAAGCTCTGGATTTGAGGAGAAAAAGGCAAGGGGCAACTAGGAGAAAGAAGGGACTTGGGAGGAGAGTAGAAGATGTAGGGTTAGGGTGGAGGTACATCCATTCAGTCATCAGGCCCTAATATGCTGGCTTCTTTACAAACAAGAGGAGCAACCGAGGACACACTTTCCCCCTTTAAATGAGTTTTTATAGATGACTTTTCTATTTTCTTCACCTGTGGCTGTTTGTCTCCTAGCACCTGTTACAAAAGACGGTGATACTGACAAGATAATTCCAAACTACTGCTAAGAAATTTGGAGAAAGTTTTCATTATGACCCTGAGGATGAAGCTCTTCATTTCTTCACCAAGTTGAAAATGTGGCTTGAGGAAAAATATTTCTGCTTTCAATTTTGGCCCTGTTTGCCCTGAGGCCATGTGTGCCTGAGCACAGCCAAATGAAACTGACCAAAAAAATCTGGTATAGACAGTGCAGTTGAACAACAGCCAAGCCATGAAATTGAGTCCCAGAAATTCAAGCTCTTAGTTGATGCTGACAGCTGAAAAGAATAGGTGTTTTTGGTCTCACATGCACTTTTCTGCACTGTATAAACCATATCTCTAGGTCACTTATGTTGACCTGGCTTTGTTTCTAAATGTGTGACCTCTTTAAGTGTCTCAGTTTTGTCGGTAAAATGGTGGTGTATGACAGCTCTTGGGACCACCCTGGTCTTTCCACCTGTCCTCACACCTTTCACTCCAGAATATTCTGCCCTGTAAGAGCTATCTAATTAAAACACTTTGTTCTCTGGCTCCAGCTGTTTCAGAGAATCCTGGCAATATGCTGCCCTTGTTTTTTTGAATTCTTAAGTCCTGCATTAAATTTGTCAGAAAGATTTTCTCAACTCTGTACAGACATAGTGAATGTGTGTACACATGGGTGATATTTTTAACCTAGTCTTAACCACTGATTTTTCTTGTGATAAAAGTGATGTCCTGAGACATTTCAATTGTTGTGGTATCATGCTAGTTAATACTCAGATGTCATATGACAAAATTATATTATCTGCAAAGGCAAACATCTATAGATAGGAAGACAATGCTGGAAGTCCTCATTTACACATGTTATGCTAATATTGTCTGCCAAAAATTATCACTGACATTAAAGATCACTTGAATCTCAGAGCATCTATGGATGACACTTCATAATTTCAGCATCGTAACTTAGAATATTCTTTTATTAATTTCAAATTTCTTAATATTCATCAGTTTCTTCATATGCAAAAGGCAGATAATAATAGTACCTATTTCTAGGTTTGAACATGAAATTTAAATTGTTTTTTAAATAAAAAACAAGGTAATGCATAAAATCACAGCTCCTGGCAATTAGTAAGCATCCCATTAATGTTAGCTTTATTGTCATGATATTTTTACTTATTCTTTTATAAAATCTTCAAACCACAATGTTGACAATGTTCAAATGCATTCAATAATTGTTTAGCATCTAAATATCAATCAAGTTGCTTCTATGAGTTTTAACACATACAGCCTAATCTCAGTATGCCAGCTGAATTACTAAGAAAAGATAAAACTCTCTTTATTGTTGTGATTTCTATTGTTATAGCTCATTTCTAACTTGGTCTTGAGATCTCTCTCTTCAAAGTGGCCATAACCAAGATAGCCACTCTTTAGGAAAACTCTGACTAGAGAAAAGTTAGGCTCAGATTGAGATGTGTTGGTCAGGCAAGACAGAATGAGAAAGTAAAACTTAAATGCATGGAACATAAGAAACGTATTACTTACAGGTCTGAGAGAGGTGAGGGGTGCCAACGTGAGGCTGACGGAAGTCTGGAGGTGGTAGGGAACTCAACCAACAAGCGAGGAATTAGAGTGTGAAAAAGAGCCAGGCAAAGGATCTGTGGAACTGTGAGTTTGTAAGGTCCACGGGCACTATCCTTTAGGCTTTCCTGTGAGGGGTGTGGATTGGCTAGTTTAAAAACAAATGTTTGCAAAGGGGGATTCTGGTGTTAACCATTAGGTTGCATCATGGGCAGCAGCTGTCGGGTATGTTGGTTTTATTTATTTATTTATTTTTTCAGTGATTAAAATGAGGAACAAGTGGCTACTTGCAAGCACTCACACATGGAGAGGATTTTTTTTTTTTTTTTTTTTTTTTTTTTTTTTTTTTTTACCACACCAAAGGTGACAGGGTACAGTTGCATTTCAAACAACTTAAGTCAGGCCTAAAAATGGATGTCAAGGAAGAAACTATATTAAACAATTTTATGACAATTATTTTTCCACTGCTTTAACCTTATTGACCCCTAATTGTATTTCTCACTTCAGATTCCTTTGGGAAACAGCCAGGGCATCAATCAACTAATCAATCAATCAAGTAAATACTTGCCTCTTATCTCCTTCTTCTTAAATATATCTAAATTCTCAAGACATTTACATTGACCAACTCATCTCAAAAACTAATAGCAGGTGTTTATTTCATTATTTACTGCATTGAAATGCATATATAGCTGCCTTGAGCTCTACTATTCCCAAACTTCAAATCTTGGAATCAATCTGTGTATTCATTTTTGGAAATTATTCATATGTTTCCACTCCCAAACCTAAAAAAAAGTCATTCTTCTACCACATTAACCTTTCAGAATTCTATACTACACAGTCCATTCCAGGCTCCTCCTAGAGCAGAAGCCCCCCGTGATTATTATTACACTGAAGTCTCCATTCTCTAAAGTTCTGACACTTAGGTGGCATAGGACAAAAAGCAGATGTGTTTTTTTTCAATCCTAAACAAGCTGCTTGCTAGCTGCAGAAACTCTGAACTTATTTTCCTATCTGTAAAATTCATAGCAATGTCTACCAAATATCACTGTGGGAAATAGATGTAATCATGAATGAATAGGACTGAAATAGCATTTTAGTAGAAGAAAGTAGATTTTTCATCATGTTCTCTTGTGGCCATTGTGATACAGACCACATTTTTAACTGTTGTTGAAGTGTCATCTTGTATTATTAAGTATTTTACATTTGCCTTAGCTTCCTTTTGGAGAATAGATATGGTGTTATTCATTTCTTATATGGGAGTACATGGTATAATTGTATTCGCTTGCCTGATAAATTTTAGTGAGTGTTCTACTTAATGGAAATTCTATAGATATTCAAAGCAATAAGTGTGCATTTTCTAAAATCTCTATTAGAGTATTTAACACTGATGATGCTGTATTCATTAGATATAAGTGTCTATAAAGATTCATTATATATTATAAAAAAGGGAAGGCCCTAAACCAATTCCACATAGGCTTATTAAGCAATTAAGCACCTGTTTGGAGGCTGGCACTGTTCTAGATATAAGACATAAAAAAAGCGATTGAGATATGAAGTTTACACTCTACCTGTGCTTTTTTTTTTTTTAATGAAAATATTTCAAGGCAGCCCAAAAGGGGCTTTTATGATTGAAATGGAAAAGAAGTGCTGACAATCTCAGAACATGTTAAGCATGCCCCCTGCTGCTCATTGGCTACAAATATTTTGTCTCCACCCAAGCTCATGTTTTTGGTGGTGGCTATGGTAGGGACAGTGGAGTTTAACACTCTTTAAGGAGAGGTAAAGACATAAATCATCCCTTTCCTCCTTTTTCCTTTTTGTCAAATTCATCTTCCATAAGTATTTTTATCCAAAAGCATCCATACTTACTCCATTCCTGAGAAGGAAACTCAATGTACCACCATTTTCAAAGCCTCAGTGCCAACTTTTGATGAAGCCATCTCAAGAGCGTTCAGAAATCCCCTTTTTAGTAACAATCTTCCTTATTTTACCTGGCAGAAGAAAGCAGTTACCTGCGGTGTAGGGGGTTCCGTCATGAGGAATTGGAACAGCCCGGAATCACTGCTTTAATGCTGACCCCATTGCTCCAATTAAAGATTAAGTTCCCACATAAACTGAATTGTGAATTTCACTCTTCTGAAAAAGGATATTTTACCACAAAATACATTCTCTAAACTTTCCTCATTCACTTAGACAGCTTGTTTCTAAATGCAGGATAAAAGTGCCATAATTTCTGCAATAAATAAAATCAAGATTAAGTAACAGAGTAACTAAGGCAGCTGGTCTTTGCAAATAGTTGGTCTTAATCCTGTGGCATTGTATCTTTAGTAAGGTTATTTACTGTGGACTCTCATCCATGAAATCAGTTTGCATCCTCAGTTGTTTAGAGTCGCTGTCCTTATGACCCAGCCTGTCTTAATCTAAAGCATCCATGCAGCATGGTCTTTAATCACTCTTTAATTTTTCATCTATGGTTGTTTTGGTTCTCAATATTGAAACCTATGCCATTTCTTCTTCTGGACATTACTGGGTAATAAATCTCTTGTTCTGACAGTTTCTGCATATTGCATAATAGCTCCAGCACCACCTCTAAGGCTCTCTTCCAGCCTCTATTTGACCCCTTTTGGTGTTCTTTTTTCCTTCTGGACCACACTACTCCCCCAGTCCATTCTTGCTGTAAGAGGATGAATATGCCTTATAACGCTCCTTCCCCTTATTTCAGAAATGCACCCCAGGAGGGAGCTGTTGCATGTTGCTTATACTTCTGTGTGAATGAAAGTCAGTACTGAAGTCTACTAAACTTTAAGTCTAAAAGAAAATCTACACTTTAAAAAAAAATATGTTTTGGACTGCTAGTTGATCTTTCTATTTTCTTTATTTCCATTCTTCCTCTCAAAAGGCCTTTAAAATACAGACAGAAATATGTTATGTTGAATGCAAATCACTCATATCACATCATTGGCCTCCAGTAGTTTTTATAACCCTTAGAATCAAACCTGAACTTCTCATCACGGTCATCAGGGGCCAAGGGACTTGGTTTCTCCACCTTTTGGATCCCATCTCCTCCCTGTCCTTTTCTTTCTCACTTAGATGCAGCCACACGTTTTCTTTTTTTCCCCCTCACATCTGCCAGAATTGTTTTTAACCTGGAACCTTTTACTGGCTTGTCCTCTGTCTGGAATTCTCTCTTTCTTAATTTTTGCATGATTCCCTTACCTTTCTTTAATTTTCTTCATAGCACTTTTCTGAGCCTAACTTATTACATAATTATTTGCTTGATTCGGTTAACTTAAAGAAAACATACACTTTATAACTTTAGGTAAACAGAAGGGGATACTTTATTTCTCACCAAGGGTTGCAGCCTGCAGGTTGTCCATTCTGAAAGGGTGGGAAGCATAGCCTCCAGTCAGAAGCCAGAATCAGATACTTCCATGGAGGGCCAGAGGGAACAGGAATTTATGCCAAACAGCTAATTTCAGAAGACTGGCTACTTGACCTTTACCTTTTACCATATACAAAAATCAACTCGAGATGGATTAAAGACATAAATGTAAAACCTAAACCTACAAAGATCCTGGGAGAAAATCTAGGAAATACCATTCTGGACATTGGCTCAGGCAAGACTTCATGATGAAGACTCCAAAAGCAACTGCAACAAAAACAAAAATTGACAAGTGAAACTTAATTAAACTAAAGAGCTTCTGCACAGCAAAAGAAACTATCAGCACTGTAAACAGACAATCTACAGAATGGGAGAAAATATTTGCAAACTATGCATCTAAGAGAATGGGAGAAAATATTTGCAAACTATGCATCTAACACAGGTCTAATATCCATAATCGATAAGGAACTCAAACAACTCAACAAGCAAATACCAAAAAACCCCATTTAAAAATGGGCAAAGGACATGAACAGATACTTCTCTAAAGAAGACATACATGTGGCCAAGAAGGATATACAAAAAATGCTCAATATCACTAGTCATTAGGGAAATACAAATCAAAACCACAATAAGATACCATCTCACACCAGTCAGAATGGCTATTATTAAAAATTCAAAAAACAACAGATGCTGGGGAGATTATGGAGAAAAGGGAATGCTTACACACTGCTGGTGGGAATGTAACTTAGTTCAGCCCTTGTGAAAGCAGTTTGGAGAGTTGGGAATAACGCTCAAAATCCTAAGGAAATTGAACACTCAAACAAAGGATTCTTAGCAAAGCAATTATACTTCTGCGCAGAGGGGTGCTTCTCCTTGCCCAGTCGCCATGAGAGCACACCTGAACAAAGGGGCATGAGAACCTTTATTCCTCACGCAAGTCCTGCCCCTGTACCCTTTCCCCATTGGCTGAGGTAGGGCCATACAATCTAAACTAATCCCGCTTGGCTAAACATTTGAACTTTTTTTTAGATAATGTGGGCATGTAAGGGAGACAAGGGGAAAGGGGAAGGGGTGTCCACAATAAGCTAGAGAGCTAGTCTTCTTTCCACATAAGGAAAGGAATGTGAGCTGGTACTGATAACGCCTGGTACAGTGGCATGTCTGGGCATGTAGCAAAGGCAGAAAGGAAGAAAAAAGAGAACAGGAAAAAGGAGTGGGGAGTACAATGAATTAAAGAATAAAGGATTGATCAGGCTATTTGAAGAGAAACCTCATCATATTCCACAGGAGATTTCTCAAAGAACCTACAACAGAACTACCGTTTGACCCAGCAATCCCTTGCTGGTTATTTACCCAAAGGAAAATAAACCATGCGACCAAAAGGACACATGAACTTATATGTTCATCGCAGCTCTATTCACAATACCAAAGAAATGGAATCAACCTAGATGCCTGTCGATGGTGGACTGGTATAAAGAAAATGTGTTACATAACACCACGGAATACAATGCAGCTGTAGAAAAACAGATCATGGTTTTTGTAGCAACATGGATGGAGCTGGAGTTCATTATCCTAAGTGAATTAATGCAGGAACAGAAAATCAAATCATGTTCTCACTTATAAGTGGGAGCTAAACATTGAGTAAACATAGACACAAATAAGGGAACATTAGACACTGGGGTCTATTTGAGGGTGGAAGGCGGAATGAGGGTGAGGATTGAAAAACGACCTACAGGGTACTATGCAGATTACTTGGGTATCAAAATTTTCTGTACACCAAATCTCCACAGCACACAATTTAGCCACGTAACAAACCTGCACATGTACCCCCTTGAACCTAAATACAAGTTGGAAAGAAAAAAACGAATTTATGCCAAGTAAGGTGGCCAAATATACATACTCAATAAGCTATGGAAGGAGTCACGAATACATGGAAGGAGAAAGGTGCACATGCGCAGTTGAGCTTCCTGCTTCTCCATAAAATGGTGACGTAAGGGTGGAATTTTCGACCCTCTGACATCCAAAGATGAAGCAGAGGATAAAAAATCCCTTACGGTGCAAGCTCTGTTGACTCACCAGGACCACTCCATGACTGTGGTTTCTTAATCAGGCAAAACAAAAGAGAGGCAGCATCGGGCAGTTGGTTGATATCAATGGTGGAGTCATTTAAAAGGGTTCGTTCCTCTTTAGCCCTTAGGGAAGAAAGGCTAATCTTCGTCGTGAGTGAGGGAGGGGCCTAACACCCTCATCCCATCGAGACTGACAATTTCATTTTCAAGGTTACTCTGGGTCCCCTTGGTCAAGTGATGGTCTGTTTAGTCAGTTGCAGGGTTTAGGATTTTATCTTTATTTATCATTTATTTGTTTTCTTCTCCTCTAGAAAGAAGGCTTTACAACAGCAGGTACTTCACTTTGTTCCCTGCTATGACCTCAGTGACTGAAATACTGCCAGGCCCATAGGAAATTCTAAATGAGTATTTGATGAAATCACGAATAAATGACATTTCCAAAATCAGAGGCATGGTAATAAAAACAGCCAACATTTATCTGATATTCATGTTATGTCAGGTAAGTTCTAAGCACTTTACATGGATTATCTCAATTAATCTTGACAGTAATCCCATGAGATTGATATTATGATAATGATCTCAGACTTGCAAAACTAGGAAGTATTAAGAAAGCAAACTAAAACAAGGTGTTCTGATTTCGTGGCCTGAGCTAGATGCTACCTAGAGTCCTAGAAATCCTATTTCAAAGGCTGCTGTATATAGAATCTGTCCAAATGATCTAACTTTCCTAATAGATGTGCCTGAAGGGGACTCTTGATAATGAAGTATAGAAGATGCATAAAGTTTGTAGCCAGACTCTTTGTTTTTCACATTTTTTTAGCCTTTAGGAAGTTATTAAACTCAGGGAAAGTCTCCAAATGCTTCCAACCCTCATTTGTAAAATAGATGAATAGCATATACTTCAGAAGATCCTGTGAAAGAAGATACTATGTATAGTGTGTTTTTACACAGAAATGCTCACTAAATGGCTATCTTTATGAGGAGGATGATGGTGGAATTTGTGGTGGTGCTGTGACTGCTGCAGATGGCAGGTGCATAGCACACTGGTTAGCATCTCTATCAGTATGACTTCAACATGCTTCACCATGCCTGTGGACTGGCCAGGATAGAAGTGACAGGAGGCTGTGGTATGGGGTATCAAGGATTCTTAGGGAAAGCCAAGTTTCTCATGTGGGGGGTGACAGCTGACATCGCGGATGAATAAGTCTAAGCTCCAGGGTAGTCACTCCAAGGTTCCTAGGCAGATATGGAGAAGGAATTCAGCTTGAGGAAGGATTGAGTCATGTCCTGATAATGACTATCAGATCATCTGCCTTCCAGTGCCAGGGGAGATAAGGAAATAGGAGCAATAATAAAAATAACAAATGGTCACTGGAATTTCTGGATGAGCTGAGGGGCTTTGTAAAACATGTAGTAATAGCACCAATTAAACTAATAAAAATATCTCAATCATGTGGCAGGAATGTGACTTTATCCTCACAACCATATGAAGGGAATAATAATAATTATTTTTTAATTGAGATGGAGTTTCGCTCTTGTTGCCTGGCTGGAGTGCAATGGCGCAATCTTGGCTCACTGCCACTTCTGCCTCACAGGTTCAAGCAATTCTCCTGCCTCAGCCTCCTAAGTAGCTGGGATTATAGGCCTGCACCACCATGCCTGGCTAATTTTTTTTTGTATTTTTAGTAGAGACAGGGTTTCTCCATGTTGGTCAGGCTGGTCTCAAACTACTGACCTCAGGTGATCCACCTGCCTCAAGCCTCCCAAAGTGCTGGGATTACAGGCATGAGCCACTGCGCCCAGTCAGGAATAATATTATTATCCCATGTTTTTCAGATGAGGACCCCAACAGGCACAGAGAAGTTAAATAACTTTCCCAACATAACTTGGTTAGCAAATGGCTGCTGGGAGTCTACATAAGTAGAAGAAAGAGAGGATTCTCCTGGGGAAACCAAGAAGATGGCCTCATTGAGCCAGAGAGCCCGACAAAGGCAGAAATGAAAATATTGGTCCAAGTAATGAGAAGAATGAAGATTTTCAAATCTTTCCTTGAATAAAATTGTAAGAGAAACTAATCATATTGTCAACTCATTAATTAAAATAACATTTGATGATAATGCTGTGAGATATAGCCTTCAAAAGATATTTAAGTATTTGGACAACAGCTTTGTAATGAAACTCCAATCTCCATTTAAGTATGTAAGTACGGTTGCTTACTGTTTTCATATCTACAAAAATTAGAAATAGCATTTTCATTGAATTTGGTTCATTCTTTCAAGTAGACTTCATCCACAAGTAATTTAATTAATGGACAACGAAAGAAGCTCCATTTATCTTATTAAAGGTATTTTCATTTAAGATTTTTACTTTTTAATGATTTTCAAAATTTGGAATATATTTATGTCCTTTGATCAAATTGTGATGATTTGTAATTTTAATTTAATTCCAAAAAAATGTTAATACTTAGAGGATTTTTTTTTTTTTTTGAGAATGAGCCTCACTCTGTTGCCCAGGCTGGAGTACAGTGACACAATCTCTGCTCACTGCAACCTCTGCTTCCCAGGTCCAAGTGATTCTCCTGCCTCAGTCTCCCGAGTAGCTGGGATTACAGGCATGCACCACCACGCCTGGCTACTTTTTGTATTTTTAGTAGAGAGGGGGGTTTCACCATGTTGACCAGGCTGGTCTCGAACTCCTGACCTCAGGTGATCCACCTGCCTCGGCCTCCCAAAGTGCTGGGATTACAGGCGTGAGCCACTGCGCCTGGCCTACATTCTTAAATAAGAATTAAATATACGTATTTTTGTTTTACATTTGTGTGATAGTAATCGATAAAAGAACTTAAAATATAAGACTTGCTGTATCAGGATAAAAATATTTGAAGCAAGTGGAATAGAAATATGAATAAGAAGAAATAGAAATAATATACAATTTCTGGCTGTTAAAAATGGTTAAAGTTGGATTGTTTTTCATTATTTTAAAATATGATATTGAGTACCAAATTCCTATAATATTTTGATTTCATTGTTGTCATTTATAAAGAGATGTAACTATGTTATTTTAAAAGTTTGAAACTGATATTATACTGAAAGTTATATGCTTTGCAACTATGGAAACATATAATAAGAAAGTTAGTTTTTAACTTAAAAATGATTTAGTGGCTACATAACTTTTCAAAATTCTCTTTGAAGTACTTGAGTGACAAAGGTTGAAATCTACTTTTCAAGCTCATGGGTGATATTCAATGGATAATCCTTGCTCCAGAGAACCAAGGCAATGAAGAGTGAGTTGGTGGAGGTGGATGGTAAGTATATAGGGATTTGTGGGTTGTGTTTCTACCTCACTTATGGATTTGTGTCCTGAGAAGGTACAAGATCTCTGAGGGGCAAACAACACAGACGTATCTTGGTGGTTTTAGGCTGGAGAGGCTCAAATTGTCTCCCAGAATGGTGCAGGAATAACAGAAAAATTCCTATTCCTCTAAAGCATGTTTGGACATAGTGGAAAGCTCACTTGCCCTGAACAGGCTTTGCATTAGAAATAAGAGACAGCATAGAAGACCTTTGTGAACTGGTAACACAGTTAAGTAGAAAAACTGATGTTATCATAGACGTCAATATGCAATATGGATAAATGACATGAAGTATCAACTGAACTATGTAGACGCAATCTGATGAAAAAGAGAAAAATGCTCAAATGAAATAAATGGTTTTGCTCTCCTGATTAAAAAATAATAGCATACGCTGGTAGAACTCCACATATTTTATTCTCACAACACAACTACCACATGGGATAGATATTATTATAATTCCAATTTTAGAGAAAGTGACAATTCATCAAGAGGGATTAAATAACTGTTCCAGTTTATATCACTTTTAAGTGGAGAAGCTGGAATGGGAACTTGAAGCAGAAATTGGGGCTCATTTTGGAATAATGTATACACTGAATATAGCTGGTGTGTGGATTTGTGGGTATGTCATCTGTATATACATATACACATACATATGTGTATATAAAAACATCACTGGGATTCTGCTGAATGTGCCAGGCTGGTGGGGCTTGGGTAGCATCTCCTTCATTTTATTGTTTTCTGTGGTCTGCTTTTCCTACAAGAGACAAGCTGTCAATACAGAACCACAGCTTACAACACTTCCAGTTTACATCAACTCAAAGGAAGGTAATTTACAGGTCTAATTTCTCTGTTTGAGTATTCATGATTTGACAGAGAAGTAAAGATGAATACAGTTTATCCCCAGAATCAGTAATAAAGGAAAAAGTTAACATATAACTTTTCTTATTTTGAAAAGTCCTAAGAAAGTGAGAAATTCCTTTTATCTCATGAGCCAAGGATAATTTGTATATTGAAAAATATCCAGAGGAACAATAGGAATGACCTTTTTCATAATTCTATCATATATTCATTTTGCCTTGCAGAAATAATTTTGTTTATGATCTCATAAAGTACTTGGGTAACCTTTTTTCTGTGAATAATTCAGAGAATAAAAAAAAAACACTAAAGGAACAGAACTTCACCCTGCTTTTGTACTTGGAGGTTGAGAGGTAACCTCACATAAACAGTTTTAATGTGTTTGTTATAATGTCATTCTTTAATAGCACTTTATGTAAGTAACACTCAAGCATGGCAACATAATAGCCCTGAGAAATACACAATTTAAACTATGTGGAAAGTAGTATTTTATGAGGTGGATAGACAAATACATTAGAGTCACTAGAATGAAGATGGCATTTTTTTTTTTTTTTAAATCTTGGAGCTGGTTCTTCCAACTCTCATACCTGTGTACTATGAAGGTAACATTGTTAGGAAACCATAAAAATTAAAATGTATACCAGAGGTCCCTTAAGAAAAACAACTTATTGACAATGAATTTCACCAATTGGCATGCATGCCAGTAGAATTCGTTGTGGTTTTAATTTTGCGGAGGGGCCTGCATTCTTGTGCAAAAGGTGGTTGGCTAAAAGGTTACTAGGATAAACTCTTAAAAAAAAATTCCACAGTAATCTGCAGCTTTGTCATCACGCATGGAATTCAATAAAATTCTCAATGTCTCTGGTTAAATAAACATTTTTTCTTACTTAGTCTGCTTATTTTTTTGTCTAGACTAAAGCTTTTAAACAGGCTGCAAAACAAGCTGAATGTTTCTCTTGACTTTAGCTAGCAGAATACACGTAGGAAACTGTTACCATTTTCTTAAAAAATTTTCACTTAGGTAAAAAACATAAATCAGCAGTACATTAAAATTATAAGAAACACATCAAATATTTTAAAACTCAAGTTGAAACATAAGCAAGGGAGATACTGAGAAATAATGAAGCAATTAGTGAGTAGTGCAGAATTGTTAAGTTGGAAGATCTGTTAAGACAACTTTTAATTTTTGTGGTTTATTTTTTCTTCACTGACATTATAAAAGATTGAAAGCCCAGAGGTAGAAGAAAGCTGTAATAGGTCTGCCATTCAAATGTGTTAACTGGATTATGAGTTAATCTGTGGTTTCTTTCCTCTAATTTATTAAAGGCTCATTTTACCTGATAAGGTGTTACCTAACCCAGTGACTGCAGTTTCCCCACTTAGATCATTGGCATTTAACTTGCCATAGAACACAACTGAAACATTCCCTCTTGTTCTAGCAAAATGATGCCTTCTAAATAAGGCAACATTAAGACATTTATTGAATACTTACCATGTAAAACGTTCTGTCCTAATGCTTTACTGGTATGAACTTGTATAGGAAAGGAAGGCAGAGAGAATTTTAAAACTTTCCCAGAATAAGACAGTTAGCATGGATTCAAATGCAAGCAATCTGGCTCCAAAGACCGTGCATTCCTAAACTGTGTATTTTTTCCAATGTAGACACAACATACTCTGAATAAGTATCTATAGATATGTATGGATGTACAATATTAGGGAGAAAACAAATATGTATTTGTTTGGAAGTATACACAGAAAATGGATGATATTAGATGTCTTTTGGGTTGGGACTCGAATAAATGAGGGCTATTGGTACTGGGAGAGCTTTATATGTGCATCTTTCTGCAATTTAAATCTTGAAATAGTAGATGTATTACCTTCACAAAAATGGATAAAGGAATATTTAAAAATCATATGAATTCAGTAGATTGTATCACACTAACAGGTAAGTTAATCCTACATTAAAAATAAAAGCTAGAAACATAATTGGGGAATTCAACATGTTTTATTTTGCCAGGCCAATGGTTTCATCAATATCCAATTAAATTTTAGTGTGACAACTACATTTAGTTTGTTTCCTTACACAGATTGAACATTCACCATTATGACAGTTTCATCATGCTAAAATCTATTCGCAAACTTACACTTTGGAAAAAAGTGTATTTCTAGAAAATTTTATGTACAATACAGATGGAAGAGATACTAAGTCACTGAATTGTCAAATGACACAAAACAAAACCAATCAACCACCAGTAGTATACATTAACAACATTTTTGAAAAAAAATTTCTTTTACATTCAGCAGAGTTATGTTCATGAAGAATTTCTACATTTTTAAAAGTAATGAAAGTATACACAATTTAATAATTGTGAAAATATAAAGAATTAAATAGCACAAATATAGTATAAAACTAAACACCCTTACTATCTATCAGTTTGGGCTTATGTGAAACAAAGGGAACTGTGACTCTAAAACAATTTTACTTTTAACTTTGGACATAGAATAGATTGGCCATAAACACAGAAGATGGTTTTGGCTTTACACTGACACATTTCTATGTGTCAATGTAGAGGAGAAAAGTTTAATTATACCTTTTAAGCAGGGAAACCATTATAATAAACTGCTTTAGAAATTACTTTAAAATTATACACATTTGGAACAACAGATTTTTCTGAAAATGAAGTTTGGTATTATGTTATGCATTTTAAATATTTTTGCCATATCGAGGCCTCCTCATATATTATCATACTTTATGATAACTTAAATAGTGAATCATATTCTGATATTCTGACTAATAATCATATTCATTTTGACAATGACTTTAGTTCTTGAAGTTTTATACTGCAATACTTAAAAAGGCCATAATCTACTTTAATTACCTTCATCATAGATTATTAACTATAAATAAAATTTTTGTACAAGATTTGGATTAGGTACATGGTACAATATCTGTCTTTACCTAGAAGCATGAAAATGTCTTAAAAGGTAAATAAAAAAGCAAAAGTAGTGTTTTTTAAATATATATGAGAACATGAATAATTTTTTTCACATTTTTCCATCTAGTTTTTATTTGGAGAAAATAATGTCAGAATGAAATTTTTCTACTAAAATTATTCAAACATATAATTGGGAGATAATTTTATTCATCACAAAACTTACTACATTTACACTTAGAGACCAGTGAACATAGTACCATTACCTTTTGAAAGAAAGAATGTCTCCTCATACTGTTTTCTTACCTTCTAGACATAACAAGCACCTTGCCATCACACCGAAAAGATCATAAAATATATAGTGTTGACTTAAAAATCACTGTGATATCTGAGACTGGTTTTAATAAAAGGGAGAAGTAATCACTGAATTTGAGTACTGAAGTTGAAAACTAGCCACATTTGTTATAAATTCTTCTTTAAAAATTAGTAGTTTCTAATTTGATTTTTCTGTTTGATGATTTCACCCCTTATTTAGAAGTCTAAAACTTCAAAGTTTTTTCCTTCTTATATTTTTTAATTTGCCACACAGACTAGGAAATAAGAGAACAAACAGTAATAACTGAACAGTGCAAGATTATATTCTTTGAGTCTAAAATAAATTAAATAACTTCCAAAAAAAGTAAGTGCTTTTGTTTGGAAGGTGATAACATAAGAATATAAGCCGAACTGCTTCACTGATATAACTCCCATCAGGTATCTTCATGGGGCAGGTTACTGATTTTTATCTTCCTGAATAAGGAAACAAAGGTCAATGACAGATATCAGTAACTGATTATTTCTACAATCTTAAAAAAAAAAAAAAATTTCATTGGAACCATATAAACTCATCATTTTTTCTTTATGAATAACTCATGTTTTTACACAACTTTAAATGCCTTCTTCCTTTTATATTTCTTTTGATAGCCATTCTGTCATATGCATTTATGACTTTTACTATGTAAAAGCTATGGATTTGGAACTTGTTTTCATATATAAAATCACTGACAATTAGAATTCTAAAGCCCCAAAGCAGGAAAGGAATACCACAGGGATATTGCCCTCATTCAATTGAGGGATGCAACAATTCTAGTTTTGTAGCTACCATATCGATTTTGAAGAAAAGGTGAATAAAGATATAAATAAAATCTGGGTTAAGTTAAATATTTATATGCACCATGAGGACCATGACATGTCTAGTGCTAGTCACTATCATACAAGAAAATGCATGCTCATTTCAGTTCATGTAAAACTCACTTTAGGAGTAATCACCTTTTTCAGTAATTCCCATTGGTAAAGCACAAGTTTCTTTGCTCAAAATTTGATCATTGAAGACAGAGCATTTGTTAATGGAAGCATAAGACCCACATAAGAAAATATTATGACTCTGGCAACTGATTCCTCCTGTTTCTACTTTTCCGGCTATTGATGAGGGCCTTTAACTTGCCATAGTCCCCTCTCATTTTCTGTGATTCGTCTCCCTGCTGATGTTGCTGCCGAGTGTCTTTGCAGTATTGGTTAATCATCTGCATTTCTGAGTGGCTGAATGCTCCCATGATGTCCTTCGGGTGGAAGGGTAAAGCCCTCACAGAGCTGGCCCAGGTCCATGGGGACCATTTGTCTGTCACAACAGCCACCATTTCTGAATCTAAAACTTTGAAGTTGATCTTGGCTATGGTCTGCTTGAAACTATTTTCTGTAGCAATGCAGTGATAAAGCCCTTGGTCAGAACCCTGAACAGAGCGAATCAGGAGTCCCTGTGAAGTGGCTATGATTCGTTCATTCAGCTTCACCTAAAACAGAGACACATTAAACTTACTGAAATTGAACATTACATTTCCTTAGATTATGACCAACATATACAGAATAGTGTCAACTGTCACAGATTTGGCAAAAAAGTATTGAGTACTACTTAGCATTTTTCTCAGTGGACACGAAATTTTGGTCAGTTCCATTGCCTTTAAAAAAAAAAAAAACAACACGGGAGATCTCGTCACACTGTCACAGGGGTATTGAATCTAATAAAGAGAGGGTGAACATATTGTCCATATTGGCAAAAACAGCTGAAAGTGCTTTCCCCTAGATAGAAGAAGTTTCTCCATATATAAGCACAAAATTGTGGTTGCCTTTGAAATTGGTAACACAGTCAATATATGTAAATGAAACTCATAGATACTTTAAAATATCTATTCCATCCTGGTGTTCTAGTCTTTTATATTTATAAAAAGTACTCACTAGTAAAAACACGAAGCCACCATTAAAGGGTGAATTTTATCTTTTTGTTTCAAATGAATGTTCTTCTAAATAAAAAATACATAAGCAGAGGCAGAATTTTGAACATTATCAAGGGCCTTTTTCAATTATCCCTAAATAAACAATGTCCAAAAATTAGCTGTGATGTCATCACCTTTTAAGTCCTGTAAGTGGTTTTACTTTACAAGGAAAGGTAATAAAAAGCTATGAATTAATATTTAATTGCTTTATAGATTTTACTGGAAAAATGATTGTTTACTGGGTATCAGTAAATGCTTGAAACCTTCCTTACAGTTCCACCTGTAGTACTGCCAATGAATAGATAAAAACGTAAGTGGTAAAAGGTTCTTTGACATGTATACTCTAGAATACTCTTTCATTGAAGAAAAAAGAAATTTGACCAAAATCAAAATTAGATAATGTATGTTAAACGTTTTCCTAAATGATAAAGTTCTGTGCAAATGGACAAGATATTACTAATAATATCTAAATCAAAGATCAATTGATTCGTGCACAAAAAAAACCCACAAAAGGCAAGTATATTATTAAAAGACAGATAATAGAACAGAACTAGAAAAGAGAGAGTCACTTGGAGGAAGAAAAAATTTTGACATTAATTAATTTTACTGTTTAAATGTCCCTCAAAAATCATGTATAAATACGTTCAGAAATTAAAGAAAAAAGAAATGCTATCCTATTTGTGCAAAATTGGGAAAATATTTTGAGTCCAATATGGTAAATCCATTAAACATGTATATAATATTTGGCACAATGACATTTTAGGAATTTATCTAGAATATATACTCTCACATGTGTGCAGGTGTTTTTGATAAGAGGAAAACAAGAAATTATCTAACAAATAGATGGCTTTGAAAAAAAAACACTTGTGGTATGGTATATTCACACTATGAAATATTATGCAGCTAGGAAATATGACACTGAATCACATGTACTGATATTTAAGCAGGGTATGCATGTGTGTGTGTGTGTGTGTGAGTGTTGTATGTGTGTAGGGGAGGAAAACTATGGACTTATATATTTGGAGAAATATATAAGTCTTGGGAACCTTACTCTGGGCAGTGGGAATAAGAACTGAGTAATTATTATTCCATAAGTATTAGTATTATTCAATAAGTATTAGTATTATTCAATAGATAGTAAAAGTGATAATAAGTATTGAAGTGGAGGAGGGCTTTCAGTTTTCACTTTATGCTACTTAGTATGAACTATGTGCCTTTGCTCTGTGAGCTTTTATCATTTGTCTTAAAAAATGATTAATGTTTACACAGTAATGTGAGTGAGAAGCATATGTTTTCTTAAAATAGAAAGGATCACAATAAGTTTAATAAAATATTAATAGTTTAAGAATAAGTAAAATTGTGCTCTGCTTAAATTCTGAACAAAACAGACTTTCATACTTATGTTAAAGCTAATGTTATTGCAATATTAAATTATTAAATTCTTATGTTTTTGAGATTGGGAAAAAAGTCAAAATAGTAATATTTGAGTCTCCATATTCTTGAGCATTCTGAAATAGAACTTTGGAAATATTATTAGAGGGAATAAATCCTTAACACTCCATTTACATTTTACTATTAATTTATATGGCAGATATTCAAATATATATATTTATTGTAAATCATAGATGTTATATTCACTTATGTATTATTCTATTGAACTTTTTACTGAAGAAAAGAAAATTACTTTCTAGTTGATCCTTGTTTCAGTATTACCCAATTCACATATATACATATAGGCTTTTTCTGGAAGGACTGTTCATAATATCCTTGTGTTCCTGCCCTGGCCTAACAGCTCACTTGTGTATAGTAATCATCATCACACATTATGACTTCTAACCCAGGTTACTCTGCAAGCTAATTATTATAATCCATATCCATTCAAAACAGTTGAAAATTAATTTGCAGAAATGTCAAGACTTCTTTGATAACAGATTTTACAGCAAAGAAAAGAGATCTCAAATAAATAATAATTTTCATTATTAAAATCTTTCTAAAAGTATTGTTAGCATGATAGGCTTTGGAAGAATGATGGGACTCTGATGTCCATCTAGCTCATCTTTCCTCCAGATAATTCAATTTCCTCCTGCAAGTAGTCATCTGCTTATGGTGTAACATTCCAGTAACGAGGGACACATAATTTCCTAAACAGTTCATAAGATATTTGGGTAGACAAGTCTGAGAGTTGGAAAGTATTTTGCATATGAAACCAACATTTATATCAGTAATGTTGATGCAGTGTCTGTGTTCTACAGCTTAAGGCGGTACTCACTCTACACACCCTTAATTAACTTAATATGTAGTAACCAAATTGCCCACAACAGAAGAATACACATAAATGTAGAAGGCTCCACTTCCCCCTTGGCTCCATCAGACTTTATGATGCACAAATGATGGTATATTTTAGACCTCCCTAAGGCTTTAAATATACATATATATACTTTTTTTTTTTTTTTGAGACGGAGTCTCGCTGTGTCGCCCAGGCTGGAGTGCAGTGGCGCCATCTCGGCTCACTGCAAGCTCCGCCTCCCAGGTTCACACCATTCTCCTGCCTCAGCCTCCGGCTAGCTGGGACTACAGGCGCCCGCCACCAAGCCCGGCTAGTTTTTTGTATTTTTAGTAGAGACGGGGTTTCACCATGTTAGCCAGGATGGTCTTGATCTCCTGACCTCGTGATCCACCCGCCTCGGCCTCCCAAAGTGCTGGGATTACAGGCTTGAGCCACCGCGCCCGGCTACATATATATTTTTATCATCTCATTTGTCAGGACATGACATCAATATTATGAAATTCATTATTTACAATATATCACCCTATGCCATTTTACAATGTCTCCCTTATTTCAAAAAACCCAGCTCTTTCCAATCCATGAAAAGTTTCAGTAAGCGTCTTTTTATTTGAAAATCTAAGGAGTTTTTCCACATCACTAAATAAAGGCAATGGTCTCATAAACAATGATTCCATATATTACCTAACCAAAGCACAAGAGTTATGAATAATAAAGCAATGGAAACAGATTACCACACAGCAGAAAAACGCTCTTTGTCATGAAGGTTATAGTTCAGTGTAATTTCTTGCTGAGGAAAATTAAACTTTTTTTAAAAAGCCCCCTTTTATCTTGTGAATCACACAAAGGTGCTGTTGTGTGAAAACTTGGCTTCTGGATTTGCACACATCTTGTTTCTTTTAGGAATGTTTCCTCACATCAATACCACTGTCTTAGTGCCGAGGCTCTTGTTTCAATCACCATGTTACAGAGGTGAGCAGGCAGAGAGAATTTCTAATTAATCCATCAATTCTTAGGACAAAGGATTTTAAGGAAAGTGGCACTTGTCATCCCAAAGACATAAAAGATGATCATATGCCTTTCCTTTTTCCTTTGATCTGAGCCTCACCGAGGGACGTTGATTTAATGTTCTCTCCGAAGCTCTGATGGATTGCTGCTGTGCTGCTTTACTCACCTCTTTCCTCCTGTCTTTGTCTTTCTGTAACAGCCACTTGATAGATGCCTGCGGAGACTTGGGGGCACACTCCAGAAAAGTGGTGTTATTTTTTACTCCATACTGGACAATTTCAGCTGCATTTCTGTATGCTAGCAGGCAAAAATAAAAGGCGAGAAAGAAAGAACACAACTGAATTTAGAGCACATTCTCCTGTAAAAATGCTATATACATGTTTATTTTTATACAAAATTGTGAACAACTATGGCAGCCAGTAAAAAGCAGTGGTAATCATTTAACAAGCAAAGTAGGATACGTTGTTTACCTGTTTTGTTTATGTAAAGGGAAGGAGAGACTGTGAATTAAGGTAATGTTGATAAAATCATGTTTATTCAAGAATTACTCTACGCCAAGGATTGTTCTTAATATTACTTTGTTAACTTAATTATTACAATACTCCTGTCACATTTTCTCAGCTTTTCACAGCTGAGCAAACTGAGGCTGTGAGTTATGAGGAAATACACTTTAGTGAATGTGTCAGGCAATACCGAAGCCAGGTCTATCCCATTCCTAAAGTCCATATTCAGTGTCATATAGAGGAAATAGGTAAGCACTGGGAAAGGGCAGAAAGCAAGCTGTGGCCTTGGTGGAATGTAGTGATTGAGAACACTGTCTTCAGAATCAGCGGAACGTAGGGTAAAATCCTGACCTTACCACTACCGGCTGTGTAAACTTAGACGAGTTACTTGATGTCTCTGTGCTTTAGTTTTACTCATCTCTAAAACATGGATTACAGCATTTTTACATAGGGTTCTCAGTAAAGGTATTAAATTAGGTAAAACATTTAGTATTGCCATATGGTAGCTTAGACATGGACAGAATAAAGCAGGAATAATAGGACTCTAGTATGGTTTTTTTTTAAGCATTGAGTGAAATAATCATTAAAAAACACTTAGCCCAGGTTCTGCCACAAAGTCAGCATTAATATTTGTTTGATGTTACCTCCACTGCCATTATTCTTACCACTATGACAACTACTACTGATGGGAACTGATACACTTTTATAAAATTGCAAATGGAGAAATGGTAATTTGAATTTATTCCCTCCACTAGATGTGTGGAACAAGTAAGCAAAATCTGTCTTAATTTGCTCTTTGCAGTTAGAATAGTAAAAAGAATGTCCTTTTTTACTAAAGGAAAGCACAGACTCAAAGGGATTAGAAATAGGAGTCTCACTGTTAATTTTTGAAACAGCGTATCTGTAGCACCTTGGTGAGCCACAAGGAAGGTCTGCTTGGAAATATTTTTATTTGGTGGGACTGAGGAAGGAAAAGTATTGTAACATGGTAACTCCATGTCAGAATGGGAAGGATGGAATTTATTTAATTGAAGGACACCCAAGGCAGGATTGTCAACAGGCACTGTAGTACACCCATGTTCATAGCAGGACTCTCACTATAGCCAAAAGATGGAAGTGAACCAAGTATCCAGTGATGGATGAATCGATAAACAAAATGTGGCTTACCTACATACATATATATGTATATATACACACACACACATTATAAATATGCACACATGACAAAATATAATTCAGCCTTAAACATGAGGAAAATTGTGATATATGCTACAATATGAATGGACCTTGAAGACTTCAGGTTTAAGTGAAATGAGTCAGTCACAACAGGACAAATATTGTATCATTCCGCCTATACGAGGTATCTAAAGTAGTTGAATTCATAAGAAATTCGTAAAGTAGTAGAATGGTGGTTTCTAAGGGCTGGAGGGAAGAGGTAATGGTTAGGTGGTATTTAATGGGTCTAGTTTCAGTTGGGAAAAGATTAAAAATATCCAGACGTGGCTGGCAGTATGTTGCACAACAATGTGAATATGCTTAATGCCACAGAACTGTAAACCTTAAAATGGTTAAAACAGTAAATTTTATGTGATGTATATTTACTGCAGTAAAAAAAAAATGCTGTTCTAAAGGTTCTTCAGTGGTAAATCTCAAAATGGAAAATAGGTTTTCTTTAGAAAGAAAATAGTAGCTAAGAAAATCTGTAATTACAATCTGTGTGAAAGATCTTGCAGCTAACATACTTGAAGTATATGTGTTCCGAGACATTTGTTTTTCATGATTCTCAGTATACACACAAAAAGCCTTTAAGTTTTAATTACCATATATCAATACACAGAATGTTATAATAAATGTTTTTGAAAGTGAAACGTTTGAATCTATGACAATGTTTTCTCTTACTGAAATGTGACACGGAGCATTGCTACTGTGCACTGAGATTGGCCATTGCTCACTTTTAATACCTTTTAGATTAAATCCTCTGCATTGAGTCAGTGGGTTTCCATGTCTCACGTCTTGTCTTCGGCTCCTCCTGTATTAAGTGCAGAAATACATAAAAGTGACTGAGAATTATCACTGCCAATTACACCACTCTTAAAACACTATAATTTTAAACATTGCATCCTTTTTATTGCTAAGCTTTCATAAAAATTTTTAAAAAGAGTTCTGATTGATGTAGCTATCTCACACTTCTTATACAATTCATCAATAATGGGGGGGTACTTATCTTTGCTTTTCAATCTGAGTAAGTTTTTCCATCTACATTCAGGATGGAATGGCTCTGAATCTCCTGTTGCATGCATATCCTGAGTAAATGCTACCTTCTCTAATTAATGGTATAAATGTTTAGTTTAGAGAAATTCATCCTAAATTTTCTAAATCTATAACCTCCAAAGTATAAACTCACTGGCATTGTCCTTTTTATAATAGTTTGTCTTAAATAAACATACTTGTTTCTTACAAAAGTCAATGTTTTCTGTTTCTAGATATATTAAAACTTTTCTGAAACAAGCAATAAAGATAAAAATAGGGACATTTAATAAAAAGTTAATTTCATTTACTAGAATAAGCATTTTTATTTTGAAAACTTCAAGTCTACAGAAAAGTAGAGATATAAGTAAAACGAATACTGGTATACCTAGATTCACAAATTCTTATATTTTGCCACATTAATTTCTTTCTCACATGTAAGTACATATCATGTATATACTATGGATCCACACCTATGAAAGCCTTTAGAAAATAAGTTACAGACACAATAATGCTTCACCTGTAAGTGCTTTAGCATGTATTTTTCAACAAGTAATCTTTCAACATAACAATATCATTATCATCCTAAATATATTGACATTTAACAACATAATCTAACGCATATTCTATATTAAAATTTCTCTAGTTCCCAAAATCTCTTTTATGGATTTCTTTTAAGTTAACCAGCTTCCAGTCAAGGTTCATCCTTTGCATTTAGTTGTTATGTATTGTTAGCTTAAAGCATTTTGACATTTTAGTTACATTAAGCCAGGCGCGGTGGCTCACGTCTGTAATCCCAGCACTTTGGGAGGCCAAGGTGGGCGGATCACGAGGTCAGGAGTTCAAGACCAGCCTGGCCAACATAGTGAAACCCCGTCTCTACAGAAAACACAAAAATTAGCCGGGCATGATGGTGCATGCCTGTAGTCCCAGCTACTTGGGATGCTGAGGCAGGAGAATCGCTTGAACCCAGGAGGCGGAGGTTGTGGTGAGCCGAGATCACGCCACTGCACTCCAGCCTGGGCCACAGGGTGAGACTCCATCTCAAAAAAAAAAAAAAATAGTTACATTGTTTGCAAACTGGTCATTATTTAAATAAAAGTTTTAAGTTGTATTAAATTATTTAATTTCGTGAGTCTCAGATGCACTAAGTACCTTACTTTCAGTGGTATTACATAGTCTAAGAAATCAAAGTGCAGCAACTGAAATCCTCTGAGCAAGGCATCAAACATTGTTAAAAGTCAGAAGAAGGTGACTCTTTAAATATTGTGAATACCTGCCTAAATTGATTGCTTACTATCAATACGTGACTGAGCATATCACTTAATTGGGTTAAATGCTGTCTTTCTTAATACTTTTAAAGATAAATACAAACATTCAGCAAGAACAGAAATATTAAAAGCACACAGTAGTTATTAAACTTACAAAGAAAAATTAATCTCATAGTCATTGATAGTGAAAAAAGCTCATTTTCTAGCTAAAGAAAACACTACTTCATGCACACAACAGACTTTATAAATCTACTTATGGTAGAATAGGTATAAAATTTTGTACCACTTAGGTATTCCTTTTCCAAAGTCACGTGACCCTTACCACTTACATATTTCTGTACACACACAAACACACAACAGTGAAAGTGTCAGTCACTTTTATCTCAGGAAATATGATTAATATGGCACTGTATTCTAGAATAGCTCCCATATCAAGTTTTTACTGCATAACATTTGCTATATTTTGAAGTCCAGCATTATTTTACTATAGTCAACTTCTAAGTATATATTATATGAGCATCATGAGAGCGTTTTCAGCCATCTAGGCAGCAATATCATTCACAATGGCTAAATTTATTATCCTGTGATCAACACTACATAATGGTTTACTCATGTATACAAACTCTCAAGCTGGGCAATCTCAATTTACAACATCGCATAGCTTCTAGACATTCGAATACAGAAAAAAACATTGTTATGGCTTGGCTTAAATCATGAGATCAGCAAGGCAGCCATCTGAGCCTTTTTTATGTATAGATTCCCTCCACAGTACTCACATAGCATCACAAAAACATGCTGGTAGGCAGAGTAATATTGTATTGCATGTAGGATTTGGAATTTGGTTCAAGTTTCCCATGTTTCATACATAATAGTAAATTCTTTTCGATAAATGATGAAATCTTTTATAGAAAAGGTATTTATTTGAAAATTGATCTGATTATATTGTCTGAAAATAAAGTTTCTAACTACTTGTCTGAATCCAGAGCAAATAATGTTAGGGACTATACTGCAATATTTGATACAAAACCACAAATATTTAAGATACTTGAGAATGAAAATGGAAAAAAAATGCTTTTATTGTTTACTACATATATATATATATATATTTTTTTTTTTTTTTTTTTTGAGACAGAGTTTCGCTCTTATTGCCCAGGCAGGAGTGTAGTGGTACAATCTCGGCTCACTGTAACCTCTGCCTCCTGGGTTCAAGTGACTCTCCTGCCTCAGCCTCCTGAGTAGTTGGGATTACAGGCATGAGCCACCATGCCCGGCTAATTTTGTATTTTTAATAGAGATGGGGTTTCACCATGTTGGTCAGGCTGGTCTCCAACTCCTGACCTCAGGCGATCTGCCTGCCTTGGCCTCCCAAAGTGCTGGGATTACAGGTGTGGGCCACCATGCCCAGCATGTTTACTATAGTTTTTTTAAAAAGGGAGACTATTGAGCCAATGATATTTAACAACTTCATTATGTCAAAGTATGGATTCCACCAATTTCCAAGTATAACCGTTTTTTGCTTTTTATTTCTATGAAATCCTCAAAGTGATCTTTGTGTTTTGCTTAGAGAGTGACATCAGCACAAAACTAGGTAAACTAACACTATTAAAGAAAATAAATGTGGAAAAATACTTCAAATCTATTACCTTCAAAGGAAAATAAAAAATTCATATGGGAATTTACAAAACAGTTAATTCATTCACCAATATGCTTTGCATTTACTATAAGTATATGCTTAACTAAGTTAGGACCTAATTTGGAGAATGTAAATACTGTAGATATTTTTAGTGAAACTTCCAATATGCTAGTCAAAGATAAATATGGGTAGCCTCAGGCATATTTTGTACATATGTAGCATTTTCTGGCTTTTCAAGATAGAAATAAGGCACTGCTGGAGATAATCAAGATAGCCCCCCCACCTTTTTTTTTTTTGTTTTTTTTTAGGCAGAGTCTCATTCTGTCTCCCAGGCTGGAGTGCAGTGGCGTGATCTCAGCTCACTGCAATCTCCGCCCCCCAGGTTCAAATGATTCTCCTGCCTCAGCCTCCCAAGTATCTGGTATTATAGATGCCTGCCACCATGCCTGGGCTAATTTTTTTTTTTTTCTATTTTCAGTAGAGATGGGGTTTTGCCATGTTGGCTAGGCTGGTCTCGAACTCCTGACCTCAAGTGATTTGCCTGCCTTGGCCTCCCAAAGTGCTGGGATTATAGGCGTGAGGGACTGCACCCCGTCAAGACAACTCTTTAAATAACTACTACTTTCCTTCTCAACCCATTATTCATGGTTTAATATCAGGCATGATATTGTAAATGCAAAGAACTGCATGATAGACTCATTTCTTTATTTAAAAAGTATGATTAAAATTATAATTTGTGGTGGTAGAATGACAATGTAGAATCTATATTGAAGCACACATCTTAGAAAGGATACTTGGGGTTGTAATAGGTGGGAAAATATGCAAACAAATGAGCTAGCCCAGATTGGGCAGCAACTTCTAAAATGTAAAAAAGTATCTCTAGTATGCAATGACAGTCTATACACAGTATGGAATTTTACTTGAGAAATATTATTTGTTACATAAAAATGCTTATTGGTCAAAACCAGTCTTTGCAGAGAAGGAGTACTGATGTCCACTTCCTTACATTATATAATAACTGGTATACCTATACAACTATGGTAAAAGTCCACTTACAGTCTCCATATCCCTTTCTTCCTTGGAAAGTATAGTGCTTCAGCTTCCTTCAGCACTGAATCCGCTTAATAAATTGAAGATTATATTGCAGGTGCTAGAGAGGCAAATTTTTAGAGCGTCTTACCAAGTAAACAGTATCGCCTTACAAAGAGTTATGGTAATTTAACATATCGCTACTATCATAATTGGCAGTGAAAAACAAATATGGTTGAAAAATACCAACAGTGGCCATAAAAATCACTTCTTATGTGAGATTACATTTGAAATTTGCCTCCCTCACACTCTGTCCAGGCTGAGGCCTCCAGCCCCATATTAAGATGAAAGATCACAGAGTAATGATGTCTAGAAATTCTAGATAGACATCAAAAGAAGTCAGGGACCTCCTCGCTAGCACCTAAATTAACATGGAGGAACACAGAGTCTCGGAACGCATCTACGAGACTCCTGTTTTGAAGAGTGGGAGTTCTCTTCCTATCTCATGCCATTAAGAATCTCAAATGATCCAGCCCAGGCCACTCCTTTCTACTCCAGATTCATATTTCTAACTGCCTACTCAATATCCCCGTGTGAACATCTTACTGATACCATTAACGTAACATCCTCTTTCTCCCCACAAACCTGCTCCTTTCACAGTCTCTTCTTTCTCAGGAAGTGACCTCTATATAAATCCTAATGTTCAGTTCTGAGAACTTGGATCATTTTTGACTCCTCTGTTTCTCTAACCTCCCACATCCAAATACATCAACAGATTCTGTGAGCTCTGTCAAGCATCAGATCATTTTTTTTTTTTTTGCCACCTCTATCTTTATTATCCCTCTACAAGTCACCATTATATCTCACCTAGATGATGGCAGTAGCTTCCTGTCATGCAGCTTCTGCCACCCCTTCCCCTCTACCTCCAACCTCTTCCTACAACAAGGTCTTCAAAGTAAGCCAAATCCAACCAGTCATCTTTTGAAACCAAAGCCAAACAGTATCATTCACACGTTCAAAACTCCTCAGCTGTTTTCCATTTCACTTTAAATAAAAACTTTTCAATTACTTAGAAAGTCTGACATTATGTGGCATTCTGACCTCATTTCTTCCTATCATTCCTTTTTCTCATTACAGTGCAGCCTCATTAGCTTTAGAGCTGTTTCTTGAACAATCCTGGCATCCTCCAGTGTTAGAGATTTTTGGTCCCTCTTCCTGGAATGTTACTCTGCTAGATAATGTCTTGGTGCATTCCACATCAAGTCCTTGCTCACACAGTATATCTGCAGTAAGGCCCTTTTTGACACCCATTTAACTTCACAACCTCCTGCTTACCACATATCGTATCTACTTTCTCTGCCCTTTTTAAATTCACAGATCGTGTTATTATCTGATATACCAGGGGTTTTCCTTATTTATTTATTATCAATCTTTTCTCTTTAGAATGCATTATTCCTGAAGACAGAATTTTTTTGTCTTTTTTCCTGTTATACGCCTAGCTTCTAAAACAATGCCTGGAAAATATATTTCCAGTGAAAATATTTGTTGAACTAATGAATAAGAGGATCAGAATACTATTAATACACAAAAGCACTAAGGTTGTTATAATCTGTTAAGGGCCTCAAAGGAACGTAGAGAATAAAAACCATAAAGCACCATCACCCCAGTGCTTTACTTGAAAGATCACTCGTGCTCATGGCTGCTACTATTTGCTCCCTCTGCTAACCCTACTTTTCAAAGGTTTTAGCCCTGTCACCATCATGACCCATGTCATTCACTGTATGACTGAAAATAGCTATGACCTTGGCTGACTCTGAATTCTGCATATTCCTTTTTAATTTCTCTACTTGTGGTTCCTTCCAATTTGGTACAAGTTGATGCAGTTTCCCGCCTAGGTTTCCATTTGGATAAAAAGTACCCTGCCTCAGACTGCCTTTCTTTCTTAACCCAACCAGTAATCACGCAGTCACCACTCCAAGGATAAAGCGTGGTCATCAAGGTTCTGAAAGCAAATCAAGGTATCTATGCTGAAATAATACTCTTGTAGCTTGAACTCGAACCAGCATTGTAAGATAATTATATTGTATTCTTGTTTACAAGATAATTAAGCAATGTAGAGAAATCCTAGGAAGGTGGGTTTTAAGGATACACTAAAGCATATAAAATAAAAAAGACAGCCGGGAGCGGTGGCTCACGCCTGTAATCCCAACACTTTGGGAGGCCGAGGTGGGTGGATCACGAGGTCAGGAGTTCAAGGCTAGCCTGGCCAAGATGGTGAAACCCTGTCTCTACTAAAAATACAAAAATTAGCTGGGCATGGTGGCGGGTGCCTGTAATCCCAGCTACTTGGGAGGCTGAGGCAGATAATTGCTTGAACCCGAGAGGCGGAGGTTTCAGGGAGGCAGAGGTTGCAGTGAGACAAGATCGCGCCACTGCACTCCAGCCCTGGCGACAGAAATGAGACTCTGTCTCAAAAATAAATAAACAAATAATAAATAAAATAAAAAGGACATAAATTAGATGATGCAAAAAAAGAAAAAAGCTAAATGCTACTTGAAATATTTGATGGGTCCTAGAGAAGTAGGTGTTACAGAGGAGCTCTGAAGGGAGAAAGGACTTTTTCCAAAGTACTGTACTCTGGACTTGCCATATCTATGAGAATCTCAAGTTACAACGCATTACCATTTTATTCATTCAAATACTATGTGTGGTGCTAAACACAGCTTCTACTTTTAATGTCATTTAAAGAAACAGCGGGGCGGAGCAAGATGGCCGAATAGGAGCAGCTCCAGTCTCCAACTCCCAGCGCGAGCGACACAGAAGACCGGTGATTTCTGCGTTTTCAACTGAGGTACTGGGGTCATCTCTCTAGGGAGTGCCGGACAATCGGTGCGGGTCAGCTGCTGCAGCCTGACCAGCGTGAGCTGAAGCACGGCGAGGCATTGCCTCACCTGGAAGCGCAAGGGGGAAGGAAATCCCTTTTCCTAGCCAGGGGAACTGAGACACACAACACCTGGAAAATCGGGTAACTCCCACCCCAATACTGCGCTTTAAGGAAACAGGCACACCAGGAGAATATATCCCACACCTGGCCGGGAGGGTCCCACGCCCACGGAGCCTCCCTCACTGCTAACACAGCCTCTGCGGCGATCTATCCGCAAGGCAGCAGCGAGGCTGGGGGAGGGGCGCCCGCCATTGCTGAGGCTTAAGTAGGTAAACAAAGCCGCTGGGAAGCTCGAACTGGGTGGAGCTCACAGCAGCTCAAGGAAGCCTGCCTGTCTCTGTAGACTCTACCTCTGCGGACAGCGCACAGCTGCAGCCATTAGGGGAAAGAGCGGGGGCGGTGCAGACGCGAACGACTCTGTCTGACAGCTTTGGGGAGAGCGTGGATCTCCTAACGCGGAGGTTGAGATCCGAGAACGGACAGACTGCCTGCTCAGGTGGGTCCCTGACCCCTGAGTAGCCTAGCTGGGAGACATCCCCCACTAGGGGCAGTCTGACACCCCACACCTCACAGGGTGGAGTCACCCCTGAGAGGAAACTTCCAAAGAAAGAATCAGACAGGTACACTCGCTGTTCAGCAATATCTATCTTCGGCAACCTCTGCTGCTGATACCCAGGCAAACAGGGTCTGGAGTGGACCTCAAGCAATCTCCAACAGACCAACAGACAGTCCTTCTGACTGTCAGACGGAAAACTATCAAACAGGAAGGACACCTATACCAAAACCCCATCGTACGTCACCATCATCAAAGACCAGAGACAGATAAAACCACAAAGATGGGGAAGAAGCAGGGCAGAAAAGCTGGAAATTCAAAAAATAAGAGCGCATCTCCCCCTGCAAAGGAGCGCAGCCCATCGCCAGCAACGGATCAAAGCTGGTCAGAGAATGACTTTGACGAGATGAGAAGAAGGCTTCAGTCCATCAAACTCTCAGAGCTAAAGGAGGAATTACGTACCCAGCGCAAAGAAACTAAAAATCTTGAAAAAAAAGTGGAAGAATTGACAGCTAGATTAATTAATGCAGAGAAGATCATAAACGAAATGACAGAGATGAAAACCATGACACGAGAAATACGTGACAAATGCACAAGCTTCAGTAACCGACTCGATCAACTGGAAGAAAGAGTATCAGCGATTGAGGATCAAATGAATGAAATGAAGCGAGAAGAGAAACCAAAAGAAAAAAGAAGAAAAAGAAATGAACAAAGCCTGCAAGAAGTATGGGATTATGTAAAAAGACCAAATCTACGTCTGATTGGGGTGCCTGAAAGTGAGGGGGAAAATGGAACCAAGTTGGAAAACACTCTTCAGGATATCATCCAGGAGAACTTCCCCAACCTAGTAGGGCAGGCCAACATTCAAATTCAGGAAATACAGAGAACGCCACAAAGATACTCCTCCAGAAGAGCAACTCCAAGACACATAATTGCCAGATTCACCAAAGTTGAAATGAAGGAAAAAATCTTAAGGGCAGCCAGAGAGAAAGGTCGGGTTACCCACAAAGGGAAGCCCATCAGAATAACAGCAGACCTCTCGGCAGAAACTCTACAAGCCAGAAGAGAGTGGGGGCCAATATTCAACGTTCTTAAAGAAAAGAATTTTCAACCCAGAATTTCATATCCAGCCAAACTAAGCTTCATCAGTGAAGGAGAAATAAAATCCTTTACAGATAAGCAAATGCTTAGAGATTTTGTCACCACCAGGCCTGCCTTACAAGAGACCCTGAAGGAAGCCCTAAACATGGAAAGGAACAACCGGTACCAGCCATTGCAAAAACATGCCAAAATGTAAAGACCATCGAGGCTAGGAAGAAACTGCATCAACTAACGAGCAAAATAACCAGTTAATATCATAATGACAGGATCAAGTTCACACATAACAATATTAACCTTAAATGTCAATGGACTAAATGCTCCAATTAAAAGACACAGACTGGCAAACTGGATCAAGAGTCAAGACCCATCAGTCTGCTGTATTCAGGAGACCCATCTCACATGCAGAGACATACATAGGCTCAAAATAAGGGATGGAGGAAGATCTACCAAGCAAATGGAGAACAAAAAAAAGCAGGGGTTGCAATCCTAGTCTCTGATAAAACAGACTTTAAACCATCAAAGATCAAAAGAGACAAAGAAGGCCATTACATCATGGTAAAGGGATCAATTCAACAGGAAGAGCTAACTCTCCTAAATATATATGCACCCAATACAGGAGCACCCAGATTCATAAAGCAAGTCCTTAGAGACCTACAAAGAGACTTAGACTCCCATACAATAATAATGGGAGACTTCAACACTCCACTGTCAACATTAGACAGATCAACGAGACAGAAAGTTAACAAGGATATCCAGGAATTGAACTCATCTCTGCACCAAGCGGACCTAATAGACATCTATAGAACTCTCCACCCCAAATCAACAGAATATACATTCTTCTCAGCACCACATCGCACTTATTCCAAAATTGACCACATAATTGGAAGTAAAGCACTCCTCAGCAAATGTACAAGAACAGAAATTATAACAAACTGTCTCTCAGACCACAGTGCAATCAAACTAGAACTCAGGACTAAGAAACTCAATCAAAACCGCTCAACTACATGGAAACTGAACAACCTGCTCCTGAATGACTACTGGGTACATAACGAAATGAAAGCAGAAATAAAGATGTTCTTTGAAACCAATGAGAACAAAGATACAACATACCAGAATCTCTGGGACACATTTAAAGCAGTGTGTAGAGGGAAATTTATAGCACTAAATGCCCACAAGAGAAAGCAGGAGAGATCTAAAATTGACACTCTAACATCACAATTAAAAGAACTAGAGAGGCAAGAGCAAACACATTCAAAAGCTAGCAGAAGGCAAGAAATAACTAAGATCAGAGCAGAACTGAAGGAGATAGAGACACAAAAAACCCTCCAAAAATCAATGAATCCAGGAGTTGGTTTTTTGAAAAGATCAACAAAATTGACAGACCGCTAGCTAGACTAATAAAGAAGAAAAGAGAGAGGAATCAAATAGACGCAATAAAAAATGATAAAGGGGATATCACCACCGACCCCACAGAAATACAAACTACCATCAGAGAATACTATAAACACCTCTACGCAAATCAACTAGAAAATCTAGAAGAAATGGATAATTTCCTGGACACTTACACTCTCCCAAGACTAAACCAGGAAGAAGTTGAATCCCTGAATAGACCAATAGCAGGCTCTGAAATTGAGGCAACAATTAATAGCCTACCCACCAAAAAAAGTCCAGGACCAGATGGATTCACAGCTGAATTCTACCAGAGGTACAAGGTGGAGCTGGTACCATTCCTTCTGAAACTATTTCAATCAATAGAAAAAGAGGGAATCCTCCCTAACTCTTTTTATGAGGCCAACATCATCCTGATACCAAAGCCTGGCAGAGACACAACAAAAAAGAGAGAATTTTAGACCAATATCCCTGATGAACATCGATGCAAAAATCCTCAATAAAATACTGGCAAACCGGATTCAGCAGCACATCAAAAAGCTTATCCACCATGATCAAGTGGGCTTCATCCCTGGGATGCAAGGCTGGTTCAACATTCGCAAATCAATAAACGTAATCCAGCATATAAACAGAACCAAAGACAAGAACCACATGATTATCTCAATAGATGCAGAAAAGGCTTTTGACAAAATTCAACAGCCCTTTATGCTAAAAACGCTCAATAAATTGGTATTGATGGAACGTACCTCAAAATAATAAGAGCTATTTATGACAAACCCACAGCTAATATCATACTGAATGGGCAAAAACTGGAAAAATTCCCTTTGAAAACTGGCACAAGACAGGGATGCCCTCTCTCACCACTCCTATTCAACATAGTGTTGGAAGTTCTGGCTAGGGCAATCAGGCAAGAGAAAGAAATCAAGGGTATCCAGTTAGGAAAAGAAGAAGTCAAATTGTCCCTGTTTGCAGATGACATGATTGTATATTTAGAAAACCCCATTGTCTCAGCCCAAAATCTGCTTAAGCTGATAAGCAACTTCAGCAAAGTCTCAGGATACAAAATTAATGTGCAAAAATCACAAGCATTCTTATACACCAGTAACAGACAAGCAGAGAGCCAAATCAGGAATCAACTTCCATTCACAATTGCTTCAAAGAGAATAAAATACCTAGGAATCCAGCTTACAAGGGATGTAAAGGACCTCTTCAAGGAGAACTACAAACCACTGCTCAGTGAAATCAAAGAGGACACAAACAAATGGAAGAACATACCATGCTCATGGATAGGAAGAATCAATATCGTGAAAATGGCCATACTGCCCAAGGTGATTTATAGATTCAATGCCATCCCCATCAAGCTACCAATGACTTTCTTCACAGAATTGGAAAAAACGGCTTTAAAGTTCATATGGAACCAAAAAAGAGCCCGCATTGCCAAGACAATCCTAAGTCAAAAGGACAAAGCTGGAGGCGTCACGCTACCTGACTTCAAACTATACTACAAGGCTACAGTAACCAAAACAGCATGGTACTGGTACCACAACAGAGATATAGACCAATGGAACAGAACAGAGTCCTCAGAAATAATACCACACATCTACAGCCATCTGATCTTTGACAAACCTGAGAGAAACAAGAAATGGGGAAAGGATTCCCTATTTAATAAATGGTGCTGGGAAAATTGGCTAGCCATAAGTAGAAAGCTGAAACTGGATCCTTTCCTTACCCCTTATACGAAAATTAATTCAAGATGGATTAGAGACTTAAATGTTAGACCTAATACCATAAAAACCCTAGAAGAAAATCTAGGTAGTACCATTCAGGACATAGGCATGGGCAAGGACTTCATGTCTAAAACACCAAAAGCAATGGCAGCAAAAGCAAAAATTGACACATGGGATCTAATTAAACTAAAGAGCTTTTGCACAGCCAAAGAAACTACCATCAGAGTGAACAGGCAACCTACAGAATGGGAAAAAATTTTTGCAACCTACTCATCTGACAAAGGGCTAATATCCAGAATCTACAAAGAACTCAAACAAATATACAAGAAAAAACAAACAACCCATCAAAAAGTGGGGAAAGGATATGAACAGACATTTCTCAAAAGAAGACATCCATACAGCCAACAGACACATGAAAAAATGCTCATCATCACTGGCCATCAGAGAAATGCAAATCAAAACCACAATGAGATACCATCTCACACCAGTTAGAATGGCAATCATTAAGAAGTCAGGAAACAACAGGTGTTGGAGAGGATGTGGAGAAATAGGAACACTTTTACACTGTTGGTGGGATTGTAAACTAGTTCAACCATTATGGAAAACAGTATGGCGATTCCTCAAGGATCTAGAACTAGATGTACCATATGACCCAGCCATCCCACTACTGGGTATATACCCAAAGGATTATAAATTACTCTACTACAAAGACACATGCACACGTTTGTTTATTGCGGCACTATTCACAATAGCAAAGACTTGGAATCAACCCAAATGTCCATCTGTGACAGACTGGATTAAGAAAATGTGGCACATATACACCATGGAATACTATGCAGCCATCAAAAAGGATGAGTTTGCGTCCTTTGTAGGGACATGGATGCAGCTGGAAACCATCATTCTTAGCAAACTATCACAAGAAGAGAAAACCAAACACCGCATGTTCTCACTCATAGGTGGGAACTGAACAATGAGATCACTTGGACTCGGGAAGGGGAACATCACACACTGGGGCCTATCATGGGGAGGGGGGAGGAGGGAGGGATTGCATTGGGGAGTTATACATGATATAAACGTCATGCACATGTACCCTAGAACTTAAAGTATATAAAAAAAAAAAAAAAAGAAAGAAAAAAAAAAAAAAAAAAAAGAAACAGCAATAGAACTAATTCTAAAGATGTGAAACACTTCTGTATTGTCTGGTGTCATACATTCGGATGTAGAACTGTTTAGTGCTCACCGTTTCCCAGTTGGGTAGAATCTGGAGCAGGAATGGCCATCCCAGGCGCAATAAGGGTCCCGTGCCAGGCAGCAGTCAGCACAGGCTGTACCATAGATGTGGCAGCGATGCAGAGACACTTGGGAAACCCCTTCATTGGAACTCACATACAACTGTTGCTATTAAAGGAATGATGATGATTTATTTCAGATGTGGAAGTTAAAAGAAGACTTTCAGCAGGAACACATTATAATATATGCTCACAAACCCTTGAATTCATTTTGGAACCAACTAAAAACGTGAAGCAAAGCACACAAGGGTATAAAGCCAAAACAAACAGAATTTTCCTATGTTAATATGCCTATAACATTACCTCTTTCCTGTTAAAAAAGAAAAGCTCAAAGCACAATATAGAATGGTAATGTGTTTTAGACATTGGGATTCATTGTTCTCTCAGATTTGAGCTAATATATTACAGATTTAAGTTATGATTTTTTTTCTTTGAATGCAGTATCTTAGCAAAGCACAAGGAAGCATTCTTATTTTTTAAGTGTGGTCACACATTACTTTTTAAATTTGAGAAAGTCTGGTTTAAAATAAAGGGCATTTTAAGTTTACAAGGAAAAAATAGTAGATAGTAAGTATTGGATGAAATAAAAAAGAACATTTTTGTTACATGCCTTTGAAAGTAGCATGTTACTCATTAAAACTACTTAAAAATAATTATTTAGAATAATATCAGTATTTATATTTATACATGTGCTAAAATTCTGCTTGATCCAGTGATCTTCATCATCCTAAAAATCTCATGAATGAAAATTTCATCCTCTTTCAATTGTAGGATGTATACTGCTTCTAATATAATGGTTTGATTCCTTTAGCTGGGCATAATATGGTTCTCAGGAGTTGAAGGAATATGTCTCTTAATTGACACTCCTTACTTTTCAAAGGACTGATATAACTCAAGTTAGCACAGAATCTGTATGCTGAAACTTGAATAGACGTGGATGTATGGGTGTGTGTGTACTCCTCCATGTACACATACATATACATTTAAAGATTAAATCTCTGGAGATACCATGTGTCCACCAGGCCCTGAAGCTCTGGAACCAGACTTCCTAGATTCAAATCTCAGCTCAGCTACAAATTTGCTGTGCAACTTTTCGGAATCACAGCTTCCTCATTAGTAAAATTAGGATAACACAGCACTTACCATATGGAGTTTTTGTAAGACATAAATGTTGTAAGGGTTTCCTCCACATAAAATGCTTGGAATAGTTTCTGGCTCATAAGTTGCTCAATGAATGTTAATTAATGGTAAAAAGTACAGTAAAATATCAATTAAACTATCAATATATGTTTTAAATTCTAATTAGTTATTTGAATCACATCTCACTCTGTTACATCTAATAATTTTATTCACATCAATTGACTTTTCAGAAATTGTGCTGAAAGTGACTGGTCTCCAGTTGAAACATTCAAACTACAAGAAAACAACTGCATGTTTTGACAATAATCATTTGTCCAGGGACATTTGAAATAAATGTTTATTGAATAAATTAGTAAGTAATACAGTAAATTTATCAGCTTCATTAAAATACTTTAAGGATACTAGTGTATTTGAGTGCAGGACACAGGTAGTTTCATTCTAGGTAATATAATTTTTATTAGTCCTACTATTTTCTGTTATATGGAGTAAAAGAACAAATTAAAAAAATAAGAGCATAAAATGGATAACATGAGAAATACTGAGAAAGTTATTTAAACACACATAAGATGTCATTAACAATCTGTAGTCCTCTCGCACTGAAAAAACGATGCAGTATGCAGTTGTACAAATGATTTCCAAAAAGTCAAATAATTATCCTTGCCTTGAATCTCACTGTTTTAATGAGACATTTTAAATTATCTACAATTTAAGATGTTGAAGGCAGATGTAATACGTAACTACAGTTAAAACTTGCATACAGGATTACTATGCCACACAAATGACTTTGTGTCCATTTTGAATCTTGCCCTGATACTTGCTCTTTCCATTAACTACTGTAAACACAGGGCTTCCCTGCTGACTTCAAAGACAATTCTGACTTGAGATCCGCTCCCTAGGACATTAGACAAAATGACGAATGGCTTCTCGTTACTTGGGAAAATGTTTGTTATGCACCATACAAACATTTTTACAGATGAGATCGTTAGCTCCATTGTACCTTATTTATTTTCCCTAATAAAATTCAGTGATGTGCAAAGAGTGTAAGACTGACTATAAAATACTACTTCATCTCTAACAAACCAAATATGGTGAAGAGCTCCAGAATTATGTAATCAGTTGTGCTAACCTAATACACATAAAACCTTTATTGTGTATTCCAAAAAAAATAGGTCTCAGGCTTTTACACAGACAGCATTTACTGAGGACCCACTTTATTCTAGGTAATTTATATAAATTAACTTGTTTGTGAGCAAAGCATTACCTTACAAATGTAGAAACTTATAGGTCAGTGAAGTTACTTGATTTGTTCGTATATTATGGTCAGATAGGGATGCAAATGCATGTCAAGCCTATTTGGAAGCCTACTCCATTCTGACTATATTACTCTGTACCTTAAAAAAATTTTTTTAAATAATACCTTTTGGGAATGGAGAGGTACATGGTTTGCTCATGTATATAATGGGATTGTACTTTTTATTTCCATGATCATTGTATATTTGCATGTGTAGGACAGATCAGACAATTAATTTGAGGATTTCAATTATAGTCAAATATTTCTTTTCCAATTCCTGAACCCTTAGATTTGAGACTTTCCTTTTTTTTTTTTTTTTTTTTTGACATGTTTAAATCCTAGGAATAATATTTCCTTTAAAATAAGCATAAAAGAATGCACTGTGTATTTCAAATATGTGACAACAGTAGAAACTTAAGAGAGGACTGATTACTTATTCCAAGCCTCTAACAATGTTGTGACGTTATAGAGTAGCCCAAACTTTATGCTAAATTCTTCTCAGAAAGATTATTTTTATTTTAGTTGGCTTCACACACCGTAATATTTGAGAAAATTGGATATACAAAATGTTGGAATATCTTGCTGTATATATGTTCTGCTCTGACAAACTTTTATACAAAAATAAACCTATTCAGTCTTTCACTAATAACTAGTAAGTTCTACATCAAAATTAAAGGTGACTTTGAGGTATACTTTAAGCGGTATTATTTATTTTGTTAATAGGAGAACTAATTATTCAGAAGTTATAAAATATAATGTCTCATAATAACAAAATATTTTAATAAGCAAAGAGCATAAAATAGCTTAGTTTTTACCTTTTTAGATGAAATTTTCATTGTCGTTACAGGAGCATGAGTCTAAAATATTAGAAAACAACATGTTAGTTGCTCAAATACTCCTTAAAAGGATTTTACATTCAGATATTTTCTATTAAATCTCAAGAAGAAATCATTTTTCTTTATATACACCTCTACTTTAAAAGTACTTGTCATATATAGCACATTTGCATATACTTGTCTATAAAGTACACTTTCTCTTTGGAAACTAAGGATAGAGTTGTTACACAGATATATACCTAAACTAAAGTTTGAGACCAGCCTGGCCAACATGGTAAAACCCCATCTCTACTAAAAATACAAAAATGAGCCAGGCGTGGTGGTGGGCACCTGTAATCCCAGCTACTCGGGAGGCTGAGGCAGGAGAATTGCTTGAACCTGGGAGTCAGAGGTTGCAGTGAGCCGAGATTGCACCATTGCACTCCAGCCTGGGCAACAAGAGCAAAACTCCGTCTCAAAAAAAAAAAAAAAAATGTAGTAATTAAAACACATGTATCGATATAGGCACTAGAACAAAAAATGAAAATCCGAAAAGGAAATTTTTGGAATATTCAATACAACGAATAACTCAGAATCAGATCCATGGACTCAGGTGGAGGAAGACGTGGAATGGTACACCACCTAATTCCTCCGCAACACAAGCACTCTGCCTAAGACACTATTGTTCACTTGCCAGTGGTATTTTGGAAAGATAATATATTAGGCTGAACCATACTAGTTAATACTCATTGTTGCAAACAAAAAATATTGTTAGGAAAGGTTCTCTTTTGATAAAATGTGAACGAATGAAAGAACCTAAGAATTTTCTGAAATAGTAATGTGCTTGCAAATTATTCATAACTTGACTACTTCTTAAAAATTATCCGTTACTTTTAATGATTAAAAATTAGACTTCTGGCAGGGTGCAGTGGCTCATGCCTGCAATCCCAGCACTTTGGGAGGCTGAGATGGGTGATCACCTGAGGTCAAGAGTTCAAGACCAGCCTGGCCAAAATGGTGAAACCCTGTCTCTACTACAAAATTAACTGAGTGCGGTGGCACATGCCTGTAATCCTGTAATCCCCGCTACTCAGGAGGCTAAGGCAGGAGAATCGTTTGAACTCAGGAGGTGGAGGTTGCAGTGAGCCAAGATTGTGCCATGGCCCTCCAGCCTGGGTAACAAGAGTGAAACCCATTTCAAAAAAAAAAAAAATTAGATTTCTGGTAAAGTGATTAAGATCCATGAGCTTTACTTGAATAACTCAGGTGGGAACAAGCTCTCAAAATCAAGTGTACCCCGGTTATTTTGCTTTCTGGAGCTGCATGTATTGACCAACATTTTAAAAGGGAAAACAGTGATATCTTTAATTCTCCATTGCAACAATTTTTGATCATCCCATATAAATACGTGCGTGCACATGTGCGCGCACACACATGCATATACACGTATACAAATGTTGCAACTTATAATCAGCTAGACAGTTACTAGTAGTTATACTTCCAATTCTAGTTAAGCTCAGGGAAACTAAACTTATTGCCAGAAAATGTGGAACAGAGGACTAAAAGAAGAGATTATGGTCCTGCACTGTATAAAAACAAAGCTCCTGGTTTTTCAGTCACACTGAATTTTCTGCAGTACATCAGTGTGACACTTAGCTAAGAAAACTTTTCAATTTAAATGCATTATTTCCTCACATGCTCATCACAGTATATCATACACACCCAATTATTTTTATCCCACCTCAGAAATGTGACACAAACACCATGCTGAAGACAGTAACTGTATTCGGTAACTGTGTCTCCTGACTTGGCCATATCAATCACTGGCACACACATTAGTAAGAAAACTCAGACTTTTTTTGGTGTCTCTTGAGCTGATGTCCCCCACCATGCATTCTGACTGACTCTGTTTTTCCACTGAGAGTTTATTATTCAAGATGATAACACCAGCATAACTCATATGACAGACCATAAGTAGTTAGCACATGATCAGAATAACTCATGTTTCTTTCCGCAACATGTATGTTTAGGCTTATGTCGTGCTCACTTAATTTAACATTTCCTGATAATCAAAAGGTGATATTTCAGTATAAAAAATGAAGTGCTGCTATATGACATTTTTGCTATCTTCAAGAATACTCCAGAATAAGGCACTTCATTTTTGGCAAGCCAAGTTGTCCCTACAGAGTTGAATGAGAAAAAAAAATATGGCCTATATAATGTAATTTTGGTTAATCTAGTGAAAAAATCAATTTCTTTATAAAACAAAGCATGAAAAAAGCACGTCTGAATATCATTAACGTCATTTTATGCGCCCAATTTTAACATGCCAATCACAAAGAACCTGTGTCAGTCTAGCATTAAAAATTATAAATTTAATAATGTAGAAGGAAACTTGCCAGAGTTCCGCAAATTTTTTATTTGATTCTATTACATATTTCTTTACATTTAAAATTTATTACCTAAATTTAACAGCGCTGCACCCTACCCCCTTACGTGCTTATAAAGTCAATATTTTTGGTGACTGTGGGAATGTCTATTAGTGAGTCAATACATTCTAAGTCTACTCAACTAAGCAAAGCAATTTACTGGACTAGCAATAGTCTGCTACTGGGAGTTCTGAAGTGCTACTTTTACTCAGTCATAGGCTGACTCAGGTCTTTTATTGTGTCTGGGCCATTGTTTCTTAATTGGTTTAGTTGGAAATAGTGGTCTGCAGCAGGATTGATTCCATGCCAAACTTTCTTTGCAATTCTAATAGCTACTCTGCTGCGCTTTACCCATCTTTCCAAATGCAGATAAAAAGCACCATGTGAACTACAGTGACTGATACTGTGAGCAGAGAAGGGCATGGCAGGACACCACAAATCCCCTCTCCTGGCTCACAGATAAAGAACAGGCACTCCGCCCTGATCAGGTGAGATCTTACAGTACTGAACTTCCCTTGGGTAGGGTTTTATTTTTCTGTCCTTTTTCTTTTTTTATCCCAAATTCAAGGACAAGGAGAATAATACAATGAAATCTCAAGTTCTGATAGAACATGAAGTTCTGAGTGGTAAAGAGACAACATTTGTTTTATTTAACTGAAGTGACATTTGAGTTAAAGGCAATAAAACAAGAGAAAACAGAGTCGTTTTTCATGAAATTACTGGCTAAAAAAATATGAGAAAGCTTATCTAACAATCAATAATGTGCAAGTATTTGGGTTTCAGTGGCTTGTGAAGCAAATGATAAAAGCCCTTTCATGGCAAAATCTTCCAGACCTTGACAACTAGAACTCATTTTTTAAAAATAATGATGACCACAATTCTTCAAGTTGTGATGATAGCTTAAAAACAGAAAGAATCCTTTTATGTTAAGATAACTTGAAATGTAGGAAAACACTTTGCAAAAATATTTGTTCTGTATTTCTTATTTTATCTGGTGTTTTCCTACCCTCAGAAATTCATAACATTCATTTATTTGATCTTTTATCAAATATGGTTTCCTCCCAAGTGGCTGTAAGATTAAAGAATTCCACTCATCATGCATGTTCTGCGATTAATAGAAGAGATGTTCAAACCTTAAAGACTTCCAGCTCCTCCAGAATGAGCTCGCCACTGACAGAGTTGTTAGTAGGAAGAACAACCACTTTTTGCACAGTACCCCGATCTAAATTAAAAAAAAGAAGCAATGAGATGTTACAATACTTTTTAAAAGAAAGCTATTTAGACACAGGACTACTGACTTAGAATATTATTTATATAAGTATTTAGTAATCAAAAAACATTGTATATATTAAGCCGTTGCCACGTGCTGAATGTATTCCAAATCTCATAAAAATGGAAACACATACAATTCAAGGGGAACCAATATGAGTATCTTGTATTTTGCACATATTGGGTGTAGCTACAACTATGAGAGAAGGAAAGAATCTCCAAATGTTAAGTCAAAAGTTCAGAAACGAATGTGTATTCTTAAAATACAATACATAAGATTTTTTGTTTTGTTTTGTTTTTTTGAGACAGAGTCTTGCTCTGTTGCCCAGGCTGGAGTGCAGTGGTGCAATCTCAGCTCACTGCAACCTCTGCCTCCCGGGTTCAATCGATTCTCCTGCTGCAGCCTCCCGAGTATCTGGGATTACAGGCGCCCACGACCACACCTGGCTAAGTTTTTGTATTTTTAGTAGAGATGGGGTTTCACCATGTTAGTTAGGATGGTCTCACTCTCCTGATCTCATGATCCACCCAACCTGGCCTCCCAAAGTCCTGGGATTACAGGCGTGGTGAGCCAATGTAACCGGCCAATACATAAGTTTAAGTTTGATCATTAATATTACTTTCTCCTCCACACCAACATTATAAAGTGACAATCTCATTTTGTTAACATTAAAACAATGATTTCATTATCTGAAGAAAGATGACTACAAATGAATTTTTATAATAACTGTATAAGTCACTAGGATTGGAAAATTCACATTTGGTCTGTAACTATGATGAACTTTAGACATGGTAAAATGTTTCACTCACCGTTCAAAATCATCTTCAAAGAAGAAACATAACTGATTTTATTTCAGGTGGGATACCTATTCATAGAAAAGTTCTACTATTTACACAACGTTATTTGTCAGTTTGTTACAGTAGGTAGATAGTCAGACATGAATAGGTGAAGAGAGTCCCCACCCCCAACCAGTAATGTCAGACGACCAACGGGTGATAGTCAGGCAGTTATCACATGTCATGTCTCTCTAAAATAATAACTGGCTGCAGCTGGTGCTGAGGCAGGAAAATAGGGTCTGGAGGCAGGGAGCGTCAAGCCAATTCACACTTCAGCTATGACAGGAAATATCCTCTCCACAGGGCATACACCGGGTAAATGACTTTGTAACTTTACCTCATCCCTTTCCTTTACACAGGTCGTACCCCAAATAGAGGATATTTAAACTCCAGAAAATTCTGTAACGGGGACTTTGAGCCCCTATGCTCAGGCCCACTCCCACACTGTGGAGTGTACTTTCCTTTTCAGTAAAACCCTTCATTCCTTCCTTGCTTTGTGTGTTTTGTCCAACTCTTTGCTCAAGATGCCAAGAACCTGGACACTCTCCACTGTTAACAGTGCCAGGGAAACACAGTCTCCCAGTAGATGGAAACACCTGAAACTGGTGATTGGCAGCTTCCCAATAAGATCTCAGGAGCTGGGTGAGTGAGTTCAAGCATGTGCATTAACAGGCAAAACGGGGGAGTTTTACTGGTATCTGACCTTCTTTTAGGAATGCTAGACTGGGAAGGGAAGAACGCCTCAAGTGAGCACGGGCACAACTCCAGTAAACACACTGTGCATGCTCCCCTCCCACGTGCTGGCAGGCCACCATGCCTGCGGACAGCCTACCCCAAGGCAGGAATCAAGGGAGAAGGGACCCAAGACCCCAGAAGTATGTGAACCTGTAACCCCCTAAGTCAAAGGCCAAAACTACAAACTTGATTTCTCAAGTCACACAACTGTATTTTCCTTCCTTTAATTCCTGCTCTAAAGCTTTTCAATGCACTTTTAACTCCTGTTCTAGAACTTGCTTTGGTCTCTCACTCTGTCTTAGGCCCCTTGGTCAAGTTCTTTCTTCTGAGGAAGCAAGAACTTAGGTTGCTGCAGACTCATACAAATATGCCGCCAGTAACAAGCTGGCAATATATTTCTTTGGATATTCTCAAAATGTAGAGGAAATATTGAAATTAGAGGATCCAAATAAGCTAAATCAAATAAGAAATGTACTCGTATTTCCCAATTACAGATAGCCAAAAACTGAGATGCTCAAATAAATATAAGAATGTAAGAAATAATATTTATGTCAAGATTTGTAATTAAAATGGTTTCACAAGTCATATAAACATTATGTATATAATCATGCCACTCTACCAATCACATACATTTTAGGTTGAAAAGACACTAGTTTAGAGTTAGTAATGTGGGGGTTAAAGCAAATTTGTGAGTAATCTGGCAAAGTAAAAATGTATTTACTTAAAATGTTTCTATTAATGAGTGAGTTGGATCATAAATATCAAGATATTGCTCTTTTAAATTATAACTATAAATTTTTAATTTGTAAATATGTATTATAATCAACATAATGAACATATTTAAATTCTGTTGAAAATGTTCTAAGAAGAATTAACTTGAACCGAATTGTACAGGAATTTACAACCAGAAATCATTTAGTGAGTAATACAATAAATTTCAAATCTCACATCTCAAGTTGGCTTCTCTTCCACAGGCACGAGTTACTCTGACATAAAAGATTTTATCTCATGTTTATAGTTTGTGTTTTATGAATCCAATGGAGTCAAAGTAATTCTTAATAAAGAATAAACTCAACTTTAAAACACTGTAAACTAAAAAATAAAAATCCACTAAATTAAAAACAATGTTTATACAAAAGAGCAAGACAGAGTTTGCCAGGATAATGCCTGAAATTTATAAGGATACAAAGTATAAGCACATAATCTTAGAAGTTGCAAAGCACTCTGTAATTTAAAATTCGCTTCTTAAACCATACTCAAAAAAAGTGAAGATAATAATAATCCAAAACATTTGCAGGCTTTTTGTTTTAATCAAAAAGCTCTGAAATATCTGTTTTGTAGCTGCTTCCTTCGAATTACCCCGATAACAACTTAGATGGTTTTCTTGAAAGATAAATAATACAAGTAAAAATTAGAAGTGAAAAAACATTTGGGGATGCTGTGCAGAGACATGTCATAATTGAAAAGGGATGCATGTGGTTGGAGGTGTTCCTTAATTTCTACTAACAACCTATTGGAATTAGCAGTGGAAACTTCTAGGGAAATAAAACATACCGAAAAACGATCTGAAAGCCAGGAAACTGTGATAGCTAGGGCAAGATTTGTGTGTGCATGTGAGTGTGTGTGCATGTGTAAACGACCACACACATGTGCATGCATATATGTTCCTGTTGAATATTTATTGAATTAATCTGTAGGCCATGAAGGATGAGAGAAAACTCAGGAGGATACAGATGTAAAATCTTTGTTATACGGGCATGTTATCATAAAAAGCATGTTCTTTTTTTTGTTAACAAATCACATCAGTTTTATGGTTCCCTGCTGCAGTTTGTAAGAATCACTACCATTCTATGTGACAGCAAAATCCACATTCTTTCTTCTTTGTTTGCAACTCTTTAAATTTTTTTATCTTTAATCATTATGGATATATAATAGTTGTACATATTTATGAGGTACATGTGATATTTTGATATATATATATATACAATGTTTAATGATCAAATCAGGGTAACTGAGGTACTCATTATCTTAAGCATTTATCATTTCTTTGTGTTAGGAACATTCCAATTCCAATCTTTTAGTTATTTTAAAATATACAATAAATTTCTGTTATTGTATGTTCTGTATTTTCCCTATGAAAAGAGACGGAGTAGAGGCTGTGTATAACACAGCTCCAAATAAAACGTAAAAACAGGTTTTGATTAGAAAGGTTCCAATAGATAAAACTATCAGCTCTGAAAAGAATTAAGTACTCTCAAATGATACAACTGACTCCATATTCCCCCAATGTTTTCACTTACTATGACAGCAAAATTTTACAGAAATCCCCATTTTCTTCTGACAGGGCCCACAACAAACATACTTTATGCATACCATCTTTAAAATATTACACAAAGAAGGGCTATAAAGATGAGTTAATAAAAAGATAATGCAGGCCAGGCACAGTGGCTCACGCCTGCAATCCCAGCACTTTGGGAGGCCAAGGTGGGCGCATCACCTGAAGTCAGGAGTTAGAGACCAGCCTGGCCAACATGGCGAAACCCTGTCTCTACTAAAAATACAAAAAATTAGCCAGGTGTGGTGGCAGGTGCCTGTACATCCAGCTGCTGAGGAGGCTGAGGCATGAGAATCGCTTAAACCTGGGAGGCAGAGGTTGCAGTAGGCTGAGATAGTGTCACTGCACACCAGCCTGGGGGATAGAGCAAGAGTCTGTCCCCCCGCCCCCCAAAAAAAAGATAATGCAAAACCTGTTTTTTATCCATTTGCAATAAAAGTTACAATACTACTTTTAGTCATTTCTCTTTTCCTTTGTTATTTTTGGTTTTGACAGTAATGGGTCCCCTATATGAGGACTACTTCTGAGGTATCCTTGGGCTGTATCGTTTACTAATAATTAAGTAAGTAGCCTTAAGTTGTCTTCTATCCATTTTCACTCACTGATTCAACAAGAAAGTATTGAGTGAGTTCAGTGAGTTGGGCAGTATGCATGCAAACACACAGGCACAGGACTCAAGAGTTCAGAATCTAGAATTTATGGTTTTCTGAGAAGTAAGTGTGTTCCCATTAAAATGTTCGTCATTGAGAGATAGGCATTCCTGAATGGCCATAAAACTCCCAATTACTTATGTCCACAAAAAGCCATCTCATCTCCATGCCCTTTCGTTTGAAGATAATAATATACTTATCAAATGTCTTCCTTCTGGGGGTGGTGAGAATGGTATTCTCTGAATGTATTCACAACTATAAATACTTTTTAGTGTTCTGTAGAATTGGGTTATTTTTACATCCTTGGGGAAAGCACCAGGCCTATGATATAGTTACAGTGAAGCTGTCACTTCTTTTTTCTTTAAACCTCACTTTGCTATTGTGTAAAACGTAAATAATAACCATGCTTTTCATAATGGCCATCTAAAAATCCATTAAGCTAAGCCTAAAGCCTAGCCAGAATCACTTCCCTTCTTTTGGCACTAACACCGTGACACAACTTTCGGAAACACCAACTACCTCATTTCGAGTCTACCTGGTTAAGGAATGGCTTACCGCTCTGCCAGCTCCAGGGAGGCCCACATGACGTAGGCCTGGCCAACAAGAGCATACCCTTGCCCCTGTGATTCACATAGGAACGGGCTAGAAACAAGTGAGGGCCCTGCCCTTCCCGGGAATGAGTTCAGTGAGACTCTTCTTCTTTCTGAAATCAGGAGCATTGAAGCTGGTCAATCTGGAGGTGCTGGAGCCATTCTTGCTACCACATGCAGAGACTTCATTTGAGAACAAGCAATGCACAGGAAAATAAAACTGAAAGGCGGTGAAATAAGTGCCTGACAACATGATATTAGTGCAAATTCGGCTATGTCTGAGGCTGTGTTCTGGATTTCTCAGCTAAACGAAGAAAATGGTATTTTGTTTTAAGTAGTCTGAGTAAGGTGTGTGGTCACTTTCAGTTGAAAGAGTTCTGACGAATAAAAATTAAACAAATAAGACATGGAAATTGCTTAGCATGGTGTCTGGCACATCAATAACATTCTCAGTAAGTGGAAGTTATGTTTTAGCTTTAGCTCCATCATTGAGTACACTTTGGACACGATTGTAGTCACTTTCTTTGACTAGATCTCAATTTTCTCATCTGTGAGGTATAGATAATAGAGATACTCTAAATACATTAAAGCATTGTGTTTATAAGCAAGACAAATCTGCGAAGTGATTTACATAATGCAACTCTATGCACAAAGATAACACAGCAGACTCATCAATCCATATGAGGTATTTTTATTTTCTTTTATTAAATCATTAAAGAAAATTTCCTAGACAGGCTTCCTTCCTACCTTATTTTATACTATCTAATTTTTTTTCTAATATAAGGAGCACAGCAATTATCCTTAAACCTTTCCACTGTCTCTGGCCAAGAGATCAGCTTGCATTTATAAGTACAGTAAGTGTTGGCTGTGGCAGGCAAGTGATCAAACACAGCTCACTACCAAGCAGGTCATTGGAATAGTCATTTGTATATCTATCTCCTGAGTCTTATGTAAACAGTCCTTAGGGAGTTTCCCTGGAAACTGATGTGCCAAACTGTCTGTTTTCCCCTGCGCTTCTGGTTGCCTAGGGATTTGAGGCAACACTGCCTCCTTAATGAGATCTGGCCAGTCCCTTCCTCCTGGTTGCTAACCTATAAACGTATTCCAGTCAGGGCCAGCTTCATGGGTGTGTCACCCACAGTCACACAAGTTCCTGTGCTCTTAGTGCTCCTAGGTGTCAGTCTAGGCAGCCCCATACATGATATTAGGGGTAAATTGTTGCGAAATAATTAGTTCTAGTATTAATTTATAGTAGTATTATAAAACATAAAATCACCATATTTACTAAAAGGCATCTTTTCCCTTTTTACAATTTTCTGAAACGACTTGCTTATTAAAATAAGGAAACATACTTTGAAAGCCCAAAAAAGAACTGCAAAATCTTTGCTTGGCAAATGAATGCTTAATAGAGATGAGGGAGGTATGACTAGACATGTCAATTATTAATTTCTATAATTATGTATTGATAATTGGCTGCCTTATTTTACGTTAAAATACCCATTCCTAATACATTTATTTTCCTGTTAGGTAATTCAAACTGCTGCTACAATCTTTTAATAGTGAGTTTTAACATTTCAGAATAAAACTGAATCATAAGTTATAAAATCTTTATTAGTTCACTGAATCTCCTTTTAAAAGGTAGCATTCTATGCATGTGTATGCCCTTGTTACAAAAAAAAAAATAAAGTATTTCTAAACTGAGCTATTTAGCACAATTCTCACGTTTAGCAGGGTTTCTCACATGGTGAGCTTTGAATTGGTAATTGGAAAGCTGTAATGTTGACACCTTCAGCCTCAGCCCTGGGGGCATGAGAGCCCCAGTTGGGCATCTCAAGTGTCTGTATTTGAGGGGAGGCCCTTAGAAAGGCTGTCTCAACAAAAGCCATCTAATCATCTTCCCAAGTGTGTTGATGCTAAAGATTTTATAGGGTCATATAAATTTGGAAGGACTGGGTTAAACTAGGTTAATTTTTTTTTTTTTTCCCTGCAGAGCCTTTCAGAAAAGTTAACATTCTTTGTTGCATTATGAGGAAAATAGTGTACTCAGTGACTTTCAAGTTTATTTGCTGATACCATTAATTTCACTTGGCTCCTTAGCACCTTAGTCTGGCTTTCAGATTACCTCACTCAAAGTCACCTTCGGAGTTTACTAAAAATACAGATGCTGGTTCCCACAACACACCACAGACATAATTTCTGGCGGTGCTGCATATTAAATAAGCTTTAGAGAAGAAGCGTGTGTTTGCTCAAACATTAAAGAATCATGAGAAACAAACATTTTTTAAACCTATTTCATTTCTTTGTAGTTGTCTGTATTTAATCAAAGAGAAAGCTACCAAATTAGTTTTTAAAATATAAATATGTTCCTTTTTTCTATTTTTAGCTAAAATAACATATTTTCTACAACTATATTAAATTATTGACCTATTTGCAATATATTAAAATATTCGGGGGAAGTCTTCAGGCAGAATTTTAACAAATAATTTTCACATGGTTTGAAAATTAGAGTACATATATAATTTAAGAAATTGTAAAAATAATGATCTTCAGTAAAATTAATGATAAAGCCTAGAGTTGGCATAAAAATAAGGAAATAGACATTTTCAAATGCTTTTGGTAGAAATGTAATCAGGAAAATCTTTCTGCAGGGCAATATGGCCATTAACCATGATGGAGTAACTGATACTAGAGTACTTTCCTGTAGTAAGCAAATAAAAAAACTGGACACAATGTATGAGGCCATTCTTTTTAGGTAACAGCTAACAGGCAGTGCAAGACTAGAAGAAAGGATACTCACAAACTAATCTTCATGATCACCCCCCACTTTCTGTCTGGGAACAATCCCAACAGAGGTTCAGAGAGCTTGTGTTCAAGCAGAGCATGGTGGTCCCACTAAGATGAGGAGGTAGATACGAAAATGTGGGGCAGCAGAAAGAAATCAGTTCTGTGGTACAGAGTGTCAGAGAGGGAGGTGTCCAGAAAGTGGGTTTCAGAAATCCACGTGGAAACACTCTGTGAGTCTGTGCTGGAGTCCTGGGCTGTATATGCAGGATGAGAGCACCAGAGGCTTACCAGATTGCAGTTGCTACTTGAGAAAGCTGTTCAGATAAATTACAGGTTTGGCAATTCTGGAAGAGGAAAGCTGGATGAAGTTGTTCTTGCTTCAGTCAGATCTCATTAACACCTTGTTAAAAACCGTGACATCCAGCTGACACAAGAAAGGCTGAGATTTTTAAAGTGTCATATTCTAGAGTAAGACCTAATTTAGGCCTGCCCTAACAAAACCCATAACCTAATCTGATAAGACGTGGAAGGGAGAGATTTTGGAGTTTGAGTCCTGTAAAATTGGAGTGACATGCTTTAAGCATACGCATTCAAACAAAGAGTAGTACAAGTCCAAACAAGCGCAAAGCGATCAGCTAATAATAAAGTGCTTGCTATAATAAGAATGAACACCATCAGAGGAAGAAAACAGAACTCAAGCCCAGGGCATTATCCATGATTTCCAGGATTCAACAACATAATTCATTATATATAAAAAAGAGAGAAAACAGGACCAAGAGTCAAGAAGAACAAAGTTGAGATAAACCAGATGCTGGGCTTAGCAAATAACAGCTTTAAAGCAGTTATTGTAATTAGTATAAATATGTTCAAATAATAAAACAAATATATTCAAAAACTAAAGGAAGGCATGGTTTCAACAAATTAACAGACAGGAAAATTCAGAAAAGAAATAAAGACTATCCGCCAAACAAGATGGAAATTTTAGAACTAAAAGTATAATAACAGAAATAAAATATTAACTCCATGGGTTTAACAGGAGATTAAAGTATTAAGAGTTGAAAGAGAAAACAGTCAATTAACTTGAAGACAGATTATAAAATTTATGCAATTGGAAGAACAGAGGGAAAAAAGATTGAAGGAGGTGAACAGACCCTCTTGGCCTGTGTATTATCAAATGGTCCAACATATATGTGACTAGAGTTTCACAAGAAGAATAGAGAGATTGGAGAAAAAAATACTTGAAAAAATAATGGCCATACACTTCCCAAATTTGATGAAAAACATTACATTATAGATATAAGGATTCATTAATAACTAAGCTGAAGAAATGTTAAAGGAGTCAAACCCTGGCATATTTTATGTAAACTGCTGAAAACAAACCATAGAGAAAAATTCTTGAAAGGAACAAGAGAAAAAATACGTTGTCATGAGAACAAGGAACATAATTATTGTAAGTTTTAATGAGAAACAAGGGAGGCCAAGAAGATAATGGAATGACTTTTTTTTTTTTTTTAATGCTGAAAGAAAAGACAAAGTGAACCCACAAATCTATATCCACAAAAATACTCTTTTTAAAAAAGTGAAAACAATCAATAAAAGTGTGGAAAGTTTGTTGCCTGCAGACCTCCGGCATTTGGAGAAATTTCTAAAGGATGCCTTTTAGTATGAAGGGAATTGGTACAAAATGGAAACTCCAAAAGGAATGAGAACCCGGTATGATTCTCTTTCTGTTAGTGCTAACTGGTGTGCAGGTAGAAGTTTTGGAACTGCTACAGATATTTGAGAACATGGTAAAAGCTGAAATAAGAACAAAGCTGACCCATTTCGGAAAATCTTAGTGACAGAAAAGTAAAACTATCTACTCTAAAAAAAATAAATAAAAAAGTCAAACAGACCTATATGTGGTATCTCACAGAGTATTAAAAAATCAGTATTTTTAGTCTATTAAGTAGGGAATTATATTCTATTTTTAATGCAGGCCCATTATCTTTTATCTACAATTGTAAAACTCACAAGTTTGTTTTCTCTTTTCTTAAATTTCTTTGGTGGCAAAATCTGTCCTTACTTGAACTAATTTGGTCATAAAACCTGACCTGCACTGACTTCAGGCTATTTATGGCGGTTGTTTTTTTACACATGGTTTGAAGATTTCTGTTTCACTGCAGAAATAGTGTGTGCATTATTACAGGGTGTGGTCCCAGGTTCTGCAAGTCATTTTACCTAATATATATGAATACATTACTATTCAACTACTTCTGAATTCTGAGGCACATTTGGTTTCAAATAAGGGACTATGAACTGTAATTGCTTTTCTTTTTTAAAAAATATTTTCTAGATCCGTTTTACAATGAGCATATGTAACTTTGGCAATAACAATTTAAGAGACATAGTTAAGTGAGGCTATAGACTGAAATGTATGTTCCTGTTTTTACTAAAATGATGAGTGTACATCCTCAAAAGCAGATCTACAAAGATGACTTTACTAAATCAGGATACCACTATGTCTGCCCAACAGTTATGTTAGAAGGAATACAACTAATTTGTACTGTTCCCCCACATGCTGAACACCACGTATGTATAAGACCATGCTCTATGAAGGTTCTCTTTTTGCAGTTATCAATGGCCCTCAGGAGTAGATAGCGATTGCTCATTAACACACCAGTTAATGGCAGTCCCTACAACACTGCCAAGTAAATTACAAAGAGAAAGAAAATACACCTCCTTCTCCTGAATCTGCAACAAATGTCCTCTATTTCCATTTTATTCATTCTCGTTTTGCACTTGCAAACAGTATAGAGTAAAACCTGCCAACTGTAATCCTTTGTTCCTTTATAAAATGTGAACACAGTATTTGCCCTACACACCTGACAAGGCTGTTCAAGATCAAAGAAAAGAGTCTATGTGAACCTTTCTTGTAAATTCTACAGATTGTAACTAATTTTACTCCCCATAGTCTGAAACTGCCTTTCCTATTTGTCTCTTCACCTATTGCATAAATTATTTATATACTTTTGCTATACACCAGTGCTTTTACTTTTATCTACAAATTCCAAACGAAAGAAATGCCACCAACATATTACAACGGATTCATCTATGATGTCACTGAAGTTTGAAAAATATATACATTTTTTGCCTTCAGCTTTTCCTGATATAGTGGGTACTCAAATGTAGTTGATACTGGAAAATAATTGCATGCATATTGTTCATTACCATTTGTATTGCTTACAAGTATCCGAGCTCTGTCAAAGGAGATGCATTTTTTTGTTTTGTTCACCGCTTATGTCTAGTGAACAGAACAGTATTGGACATGTGACAAACATTCAAAATACTTATTAAATGCATAGATATATACTAATATATATGACATACATCATAGATATGTGTGATTGATTTCAATAATAGATATTATATAGGTAAGTGTGTGTATGTATCTATTGAATGCTTACTAATTGCTAGGTTGTACACTCAGGCTTATACATATTTTATCTCATTTGGTCTTTAAAGTAAACCTATAAAGTCTACTTTAAAGTTCTCCTATAAGGAAAGTGGGCTTAGAGATGTTACACAATTTCCTCAACGTAATACAACTGATAAGTGATAGAGGGCAGGATTTAAACTTGAATGCCAAAATATATTCCCTAATTCTTCATCCAGGAATGACATTAAAAACCATTCTAATAAATTACTTTTTTGGGGTTTTTGTTTTGTTTTGTTTTTTGAGACGGAGTCTGGCTCTGTCACCCAGGCTAGAATGCAATGGCACAGTCTCGGCTCACTGCAACCTCTGCCTCCTAGGTTCAAGCAATTCTCCTGCATAAGCCTCCCGAGTAGCTGGGATTACAGGTGCATGCCACCACACCCGGCTAATTTTTGTAATTGTAGTAGAGATGGGGTTTTGCCATGTTGGCCAGGCTGGTCTCAAACTCCTGACCTCAGGTGATCCACCCGCCTCGGCCTCCCAAAGTGCTAGGAGTAAAGGCATGAGCCACTGTACCCAGCCTTGTATTTGGTTTTATACAACGTTTTGGAGAAGTCACAACCAAAATTAGAAATCTCTTGATGTTCCCATATGTTGATCTAGATTTTTATAGGTGCACACACATGCTTGCATCCATCATGGCTGTAGAAAGTTTCAGAGTTAAACCTTCAGGCAGGTTAATTGAAAAATAGACTTCTGGGACAAAGTTGAAAGAGAAATCTTAAGGCCAGTGGTTTTACTAAACTAGAAAGTATATAACGAATGACTAAGTTATGTTTTAATTGAAACATACCAAAAAAGCAGAAAACAATAAAATGTTCCCTTTTAAGATTTGACCTAATACTTTATTTATTCAACTAAGGTGTCTGTCCTCCCAAAAATATCTGCTATATCTAATGTGTCAAAAAGTGTTCAGTAAGTTTGTATATTCTGGTTCTAGAAGCAAATTTTCTCTGTGAGGGTTAAAAGAAACACCATAGTACAGTATTGGCTCAAGTGATAATCCACCAAAAAAGGAATTACTACCATTATTTCCTGTGATATAGCTAAAGAATATTCACATAGGGCCTCAGCAATCTCTGAAATTAATGTTTTAGGACTTTGTAAATTACTTAAAGTTACATATCACGTTTTAGTATTCCTGTTTCATTACATTAAGAATTGTCTCCGGCCGGGCACGGTGGTTCAAGCCTGTAATCCCAGTACTTTGGGAGGCTGAGGTGGGCGGATCACAAGGTCAGGAGATCGAGACCATCCTGGCTAACACGGTGAAACTCCCTCTCTACTAAAAAAATACAAAAAACTAGCCGGGCAAGGTGGCGGGTGCCTGTAGTCCCAGCTACTCGGGAGGCTGAGGCAGGAGAATGGTGTGAACCCTGGAGGCAGAGCTTGCAGTGAGCTGAGATCCGGCCACTGCACTCCAGCCTGGGTGACAGAGCGAGACTCCATCTCAAAAAAAAAAAAAAAAAAAAAAAATTGTTTCTATTTATATTTTAATTTCAGATAAACTGACACACCTTCAATAATGCAGGCGTATTATGTAAGTTTTTACTAATCCTACACAAAGGATGCAACAACTACATTTCCAAAGACGTAAATTCAGGGCTAACCTTCTCTATTTAATCCTTTATTGTTTGGGGAGAAGAATTACTCATCTGGGATTCATGAATTGTATGGTCACTCAACCTGTTTTCTTGCACCATTTTTTATCATAAGATAGGTTCTTCTGTGTTAGTTTTCAAAGTTTAAACCACATACATAAACTGGCTTTGAATATCTATCTACATTTCTAGGTGCCTGGGTAAGGAAAACATCTTTCCTCTCAGAATGTGGTCATCAAACAACCCATTTACTTGCATTGTTAACCTCTTCCTACTTCTTTCTGTTCATGTCTCAGGTCTTTCCATCTGGAATGGTTATTCCCCTGGTAAATGTTACTAGTGTGTAAGAAGATAGGATGAGGAAAACAACCTACTACCAGGGCACTCAGCTATAACTGTACCATGTCTGATGATCTTGACCACTGCATCTTCCTTCCTTTCAGTGTTTGTTCTTAAGACCGCCACAATATCACATTCTTTTATTCTCCTGTTACTTGTATGATCACTCTCCATTTTCTTGGTAAATATTCTTTATTTTCCCACCCCTTAAATGAGCTCCAAGAGTTAAATCCTTATCTGCAGAGTCTCCTGGAGTGACTTCAAGCATTTTCATGGATTCAGCTAACACCTACATTGCTAATGACTCCCAGATCTCCAGCTCTAGCACAGTGCTCTCTATAACACCCTCTTTGACTTATCTGTCTGAATTAGTCCACCAAATCTTCAACTTGTTGTGAGACAGAACAGAGCTTGAATTTAATTACTGTTCCTACTAGCTTTGCCATCCTAAGCAAGCATTTAATGTCTCAAAGCCTCAATTTACACAACTGTAAAATGGGGATAATGATTTTCACTGGGTTGCTGTGGAGTTTTAATGAAATAATGTACTTGAAGTGATCAATTTAGACTCTTAGGCATAGTAGGTCAAAGGAGGAGGTAAGTGTGCCATTTATTAACAAAAATGAATTCATCACTCTCCAAATCTGATTGCTGATTCTCTCTTACCTTGATCAGTCAAGGGTATTTCTTTCCACCATTTGCCAAGTCATAAATCTATGAATCAAGCCACAAATCAATTTTTTATCATCAGGTCCTTTCTTTCTCCCAAATACTTTTTAGACCAGATAATGTCATTTCTAATCCCTGTCTTAATTTAGGCTCTCATCATTTCTTACCCATAACCTATAAAGAGTCTTATTTTCTTTCCTCTGTCTTTAATGTATCCTCTACAACATTGTAAAAATGATCTACCTAAAAACGTGTACGGGTCATGGCTGACACACTCTAAGGTGACCCTCAATGAGTCATGCTCTTGCATAACTCCTCCTCTTGAGTGCAGGTGGAACATGTGACTTGCTTTTAAGCAACAGAAAAATATAAAAGTGATGGTATGTCAATATCAAGATTATGATTATATGAGACCTCATCTCAGCAGATTGAAGTGAGAGACTCTACTGGCCTTGAAGAAGCAAACAACCACATTTTAAAAAGCCAATGAGGAGATTTATGTGCAAAAACCTGTGGGTGGCCTCAAGGAGCTAAGGACCTTACTTCTGCAAAAGTAAGGAACTGAATTTTGCCAAAAACCAGGTGGGTTTGGAAGAGGACCTTGAACTTTAAAAAACAATTGTAGCCTGGCTAAATTTTGTTGTGAGACCGTGATCAGAGAGGCTAGCTAAGCAATCATCTTTGGGAGCTGTAAGATAATAAATGTATGTAGCCTTAAGCCACAAATTTTGTAGTAATTTGTTATACAGCAATAGAACACTATCTCAAATATGTATCAGGCAGCCACTCCCATGCAAAATAAATATTTATTGAATTGGATTAAATTCTCTCCTCCATTGAGTCAAGAGATTCTTAAAGGAAAATGATGTTGCCATTTTTCTTTATGTATCGTAAGTCCTGGAATGCAATAATCTCAATAAATTCTAATGACTGAATAAATGACATCTTTGTGATATATTACTATGTTATTCTATACTGGTAGAGAAAAGCTCTAGAACATAACATGTTATCTTTTTGCATAAATCATTAAGGACATTTCCCGAGTTTTAAAACATCAGAATTGATTAATCTTTATTTTAAAAATTATTCAAAGAAGCATAGATTAAGTTCTAACTCAAAAGCTAGTTGTCTTAAGCTTCTATTGCTGTCATGAACAAATTACTACCAATTTAGTGTCTTAAAAACACACGTTAAAGGCTGGGCGCAGTGGCTCATGCCTGTAATCCCAGCACTTTGGGAGGCCGAGGCGGGCAAATGGCTTGAGCCCAGGAATTCAAGATCAGCCTGGGCAATGTGGAGAAACCCCATCTCTACTAATAAGAGAAAAATTAGCCAGGTGCGGTGGTGTGCACCTATAGTACCAGATACTCAGGAGGCTGAGTTGGGAGGATCACCTGAGCCCGGGGTACGGAGATTGCAGTGAGCTGAGATCACATAACTGCACTCCGGCCTGGGCCGCAGAGTGAGACCCTGTCTCAAAAACAACACAAATTTATTATCTTAGAGTTCTGTAAACTAGAACACCATCACAGGTCTCACTGCACTAACAAAAGATTTTGAGAGGGTTCCTTTCTGGATGCTTTAGGGACAATGAATATACTTCCTTGCTTTTTCTGGCTTCTAGAGACCACCTGCATTCCTTGGCATATGGTCTCATTCCTCCGTCTCAAAAGCCAGCTAAGTCACGTTTCTCTGACACTTCTTCCACTATCACATCTCTAACAATGGCCAGAAAGCTCTGCTTTTTAAGGACTCATGTGATTAGAATGGGCACACCCAAGCAATTCAGGAAAATCTCCCCATCTCAAAGTCTATAACATTAAACATATCTGCAAGTTCCTTTTCGCAAGTAGGATAACATGTCCCCAATTACAGAGATTAGGACATAGAGATCTTTTGGGACAGAGGCATTATTCCGCCCGCCCCATTAGTGGAAGAGAAGAATAAGAATGCAACTCACTGTAACACATACGACTCTAATACCACAGACTTCCTCAGAAACTCTGTTTTCCGATCTTTTCATTCCAACTTATACTACATTTCACATTCTAAAATGAAACATTTCCTTCTATTTTCTAGAATTTGAACTTTTCCAAGTTCAATAAAAAAATTCAAAAGTCAGCTTTCTGCAAAAACCACCACAACTGGCAGTTATAGCCTTCCTATGGATACTCACATAGGGAAGGCCTGGCCTGACTGAGCAGCAGGCTGTGAATTCTTCTCCTCGGGACAAAGCCTGCCAAGTCTGCCTCAGGGAAACTTGGCAGCACATCAAGAACAAAAACTTAGTGTGGCCATTTATTCCTGACAAACAGACAATAGACTGCATCATTTAATGTCTTCAGGCTAGAAAATTTTTCTTACATTCATATCACTAGAGGGTTACACAGGGGCAACACCCAGGGATAAGGTCTGACTGTAATTGTTTTCAAGTCCTCTAGAGAAACATCAGGGTTTCGGTAGTAAATGAGCCAGCGTTGCAGAGCGAATCACTGCCCTCTGTCCTCCTGCTGAGAGCCACTAGGTCCTTGCATGATATTCTAAACTCTCCAAATATATGCAGAATCCATTTTAATTAAGGAAACAAAAACATGCCAAAGAGTTTGATGGGTGTTTTGGTGAGCGTGTAAGGCATTTTGAATATAGCTATGAGTCCCATTTTAACACAAATTGTAAATGGGCAAAAATTTAGTGATACATCAAAAATAAAGGTAAAGTTCTACTCCCTTTTCACATCTTCCCCTCTTGCCCCAAATTTTTATCTCCTTTCTTCCTAGGCAAAATGTAACTGACATAAACACATCAAATTCATAGGTTAAATTTGAGCACATAGGTTAATTCACACAAAAATTCAGTCTGTTCCAAGGTGCAGTTCGTCCAAGTCTTCTCTGTCATCTTGTAAGATGAATCTTGTTCACGTGTAAGACTTGGTAACAACATATGGATGGGTTAAAATGAGTGATATCATTCAAACAAAGCAATGTCAATGCTAATGTGGAATGTCAACACATCAGGGATATCATCATGATATATGTAGATGAAACATTTAATTCATAGTAAAATGAGAAAATACAAATGAAATGAACTTCATTTAAGGAAAAAATGTAAAGTAGTCATGGTAAATGAGGTAAAAATGTGAAAAGAATAAATGTTCAAGATATGAAATCAGACAGCATGGGTTTATATTTTGGTTGTATTACATATTAACTACTATCTCTTTGATCTTAACTTATCTGTGATTCTGCCCAAAAACAACGACAAATAATAAACACAACTCATTCATTCAAATAATGTCTACTGAGTGGCTACTGTGAGTGATGCACTAGTCTAGGTACTAAGGATACAGCAATCAATCAATGAAACCCATATCCCTGCCGTCCATGGCACCTACATTCTTACAATTCTTCATATGATATTTATAAGGGTTGGATGAGATTATTTAGCATTCCTGGAAAAAGATAAGCACTGCAAATAAAGTTAATTAGCATCATTATAATAGTAATAAAATATTTTAGGAATCTGTAAATATATATTTATTTGCCTAAGTCAGAATACTAAATAAATGGGTAATTTGAGCAGACTAGAACCAATTATTATATATAATAACATATATATAACACATTATACGTATATATTCTTTATACAATCGTTATATGAGATTTTACACTGTTCTTAAAATAACAGGTGTCCGAAAAGTAGCTTAAAGAAAAATAATTCTGCTTTTTGAAACACATTTTTTCAGCAATGAGCCCCATTTTTATTTTTAATAAGTTCTCTTTTTAAAGTAAAATGTAAATGACAACATTTGCCTCTAGATTAGCATTCACTCAGGGCTATGTTCCTTTCTTTCCCTTTCTCTTCACATAACCCTCTTTGCTACTCTTCTACATGATCCAGTAGTCATGACACCGTGACTTATCATCTATCTGCCATCAATTCAGCCATCGTTCCACTCTGCTCCATTACTATTTCCTGCTGTGAAAATCCTTGTAGAATCTATGGTAAACTCTCAGAGGTTTCCACGTTCTGCTTTGGAAAGCAGTGACTCACAATGTTATTAAAAATCAGTAACTTACAAAGGGATTTTTCCTTACGCCAAAGCAAAAGAGACGTCTAGACATCATCCTCAGAGTGACATTCACGCACAACTTCCATCTGACAGTCATCGCTTCTGAACTCACATGCACTGCTCCAACTATCAAATTTTACATGGGGTATTTTAAGGAGTTCTTTAAAAATCAAAATTCCTGGCTCTGCAGTTCATTAAGTGTGCCATTCCAAGAGATGCAACAGCCAGAAATGGTTAGTTACTATGAAGGCAGTTATCCTCCAATAGGCCTTTAAAAGGCAAGCATTTTAAAGCTTTATTCAAATATGTGACACACACTTCAAAACTCCACACTTTCAGAGGACTTCCTGGAACTAATATTCCAACTTAGTACTCCTCCAGTTAAACGGAAGCTAATAAGAAGCATGAAACAGTATACTATATAAGAATGTTAGCAGAACACCACATGTATTGACCCTACATTAAAAAATCATAATAGCATTAAATCATCCTAAACCTCTAACACCCATTCGTAAGAATACTCTCACTCTTTCATCAAAAACCACAAGTCATTCTGATTCATATATAGTGCTAAAATAAAAATTTTACAGAATGTTTCTGAACCTGACCCAGACACTTAAATATTTTCATAACTCCAGAAGCAAAAGGAAAACCAGCAAAAGTCTCTTGACTGTGTAACACAGTCTGCTTTGAACAAACGGCCTAGATGTAAGCAGTAGGTGGCAAAGTTAAAATAGAAATGTTAATCCTATGAGAACCCTTGCCTGCTGTTTTATAGCCCTTCCTCAAGATTAAAAAAAAAAAAGAGAGAGAGTGATAAAGAACATAAAAACACCTATAGCCCTAATACTACAGAATAAAAGGAAGCGCTGATTTTAAAATACATGTTTTCAATCTGTGATTTTTTTTTTTTATAGACAGTAGTATCAGGAATGGGTGGGAAAATAAATAAATATAGTTTCCAGTTTAAATTTTAACAAAGTAGCAGCAGTTTTTCTTTACTCAAGATAAAAGAAGAAACATTAATTTTGGGTAACATTATGAATTACTTTATTATATCTACATATTAGAAAATAGCTTCTTGAAGAAGTATTAATTTTTAAAAAATGTACAATGATCAACCAAAACAGTAACAAGCAAACTTTTCCTACAAAAGGCCAAAATATATATATTTCTGGCTTGGCTGGCTACAAGGTCTCTGCGGCAACTAATCAACTCTGCTGCTGTAGTACAAAAGCAGCCACAGACGAAATGTAAATGAATGGGTATGGCTATATTTTAATAAAACTTTCTCTATGGACATTGAAATCTAAAAGTCATATAATCTTCACTGCTCATGAGATATTCTGCTTTTTATTTTTTCAACCACTTAAAAATGCAAAACAACATTATTAGTGTATGTACCATACAGAACATACAGTGGGCTAGATTTGGGCCACAGGTTATATTAATAGTTTGCCAACCCAAAGACTAGATAAAAATAATGAAAACCATAAGAAATAAAAGGTCAGAGGACAAAGTTCACTTTTCCTTCCTTCCTTCCTTCCTCCCTCTTTCCCTTCCTCCCTCCATTTTTTCTTTTCTTTTAAAATTAATTAATAAATTAATTAATTTTGCTTGATATCTGGCAACACAAAAAATAATCCAATACAGTTTGATGGAAGTAGAAGGTCAGTATCTCAAATTCAGCCAGAGTTGTATACGATAATGGTACTGGGCTAACAGTTACCAGGCACAGAGCCCACACATCTACCATGGAGATTCTATAAGCTACAAAATCATTCATAATATTCAAAGTGAATATCATTACATGGAATCCTATTTGCATTCCAATGAACTGTCACAGAAGTTTCCCCTATGGCATCTTCTTTGACAAATAATGTCTTCATTGAATTCCCCTGAATTTTCTATGACGATACAGAAGAAAAGACAAAAGAGAAACTTGCTTCACTGTGCCAATAACTGGAGCATCATCATTAGTTTATAATAGCTGAAGGGTTGTCTGACACTAGGGAACCTGGAAACACCCTAGAAATGTTATATCCTTTCCAAGACAGTTAGGTATATAATGCTGGGAAATCCTGGGACTATGACCTGTGATTCTCCCCCCAAAATGCTATTTTGTCTCTTTTAGTTATAAACAGGAAGACAGAACTCTCTTTGGGAGAAATTTCACCAGCAAACCAAGAACTACTTGAGCAGTAGTTTTTTGTTGTTGTTTTTTTTTTTTCTTTTTTTTTTTTTAGACGGAGTTTTGCTCTTGTTGCCGAGGCTGGAGTGCAATGGCACGATCTTCGCTCATCACAACCTTCACCTCTCAGGTTCAAGCGATTCTCTGGCCTCAGCCTCCCTAGTAGCTGGGATTCCAGGCATGCGCCACCACACCCGGCTAATTTTGTATTTTTAGTAGAGGTGGGGTTTCTCCATGTTGGTCAGGCTGCTCTCAAACTCTGGACCTCAGGTGATCCGCCAGCCTCAGCCTCCCAAAGTGCTGGGATTACAGGCGTGAGCCACCGCTCCCGGCCACAGTAAATATTTTATACCAATATACTGGTTGCTAGAGACTCAGATAAATTGAAATCATTGTTTAAAAATTATAATGCAGCCTGTAACGACAGTAAGCTCCAGTGGCTAAGTACGTTACCATCTCTTCAGTAAGATGCTGTTGGCAGGGGCATTGCCACAGCACACACTTTCCTATTAGGATGGGATTCTCAAGAGACTCCTGTGGCTTTGTAAGCAATCATCAGTGCAGCTTCCACTACAATTAAAAACATATGCCTAAATATTGTTTTTGAAAATGACACAAGTGTTTAAATACCAAAATAAAAATTCTATGAAAATGGTGCCAGAAACTTATGTGGTAAGAAAAGCCAAAGAATTTGTGCAAAAGTATGCTTCTTACTGTCTTCTATGAATAAACACTGCTGAACAGTTCATAATGGCTTAAAATTCCACCCATGAAATCTACATCTTTTATGTAGAATATACAATTATTTCATGTAGATTTTCATGAAAAAAGAAAAAAAAACAACTTAGTTGTGGCATCAAAGTCCACCTTTAAGGCAGGCCTCACAAGAGAAAAAAACAGCCACCTTTTCTGGGTAATATGAGACATTATGGAGAGGTAATATTGCAAATTACCACACAGCCTCAGGAAAAAGAAAACTGTTTTTCTAACACAAACTCTACGCTGAATGATTGAGCTAAGGCTAAAAGCAAATCTTTGTAGTCACTTACATGAAGGCTGTATCTATAGAGAACAAACCTTATATGCGGATGAAGATTAGCTTTTACAGTCACATTTATGAATTCATATTACATGAGTAACAATGGACATAGTTATGATTTTCAATTTATCTTGACAAATATTTATTGAGCTTATCAGGTACTGTGATGTGCCTAGAGAGAAATTATATAGCAAAGAGAGATAGAACTTTGAGAGGAATGTTCAGTAATGAATACAAATATGGGAGATTGGATTAACTGCGGGGTGGAGAATTTTCAAACAGGATAAATTGAGTTTGAAGCATGATGTTTGAAATGTTAATGGGTTATACAATGTGTGTTATCTAACAGTCAACTGTACATGAAAACACTGAGCATAGGTAATGGTAAGGAATAACAATATACATTTGGGATTTGTTTGCACAGAATGGATAATTGAAGCCAAGTGAACGAATGAGATGGACATGGAGTATCTTAAAAAAGGGGACCATAAGGCCAGGTGCGGTGGTTCATGCCTGTAATCCCAGCACTTTGGGAGGCTAAGGTGGGCGGATCACGAGGTTAAGAGATGGAGACCATCCTGGCCAACATGGTGAAACCCCGTCTCTACTAAAAATACAAAAATTAGCTGGGCATAGTGGCACGCACTTGTAATCCTAGCAACTTGGGAGGCTGAGGCAGGAGAATATCTTGATCCTGGGATGCAGAGGTTGCAGTGAGCCGAGATCGCACCACTGCACTCCAGCCTGGGCGACCGAGCAAGACTCTATCTCAAAAAAAAAAAAAAAAAAAATAATGGGGGGACCACAGACAGAACCTCAAGGAATACCCACATTCATGGGCAGGAGGAAGCCAGCTAAGACGGAACCACTAGGAAGAGAGGAAAATCCTCTGACACATGACTGAAGCAACAGGTAAAGTGAGATTCTCCAATGCCAACTGATGCAAATAGGAGACAGGGGTATTTCAGTGGTTAAAAGCCTGTATTTTTCTTATCATGAGACCATGCAAGACCTTGGCAAAATCTGCAAAACAGCAGAGGTGGCAGTGGGTGAAGACAGATATCTAGTTTCATAACCTGGCAAGGCTTCTAAGTTGAGGATTCAGTGGAGGATGAAATGGAAGAATCAAGTGAGTAAGAATATACTTGATAACAAAAGTCCTGGAGATGGTAGGATGAGACACAAATTGAGAGCAGCGTGAGGAACAGTAATTCCAGGAAGGAAGGATTATTCCTCAGCTGTCAGGCAAGCAAAGAGAGGACGAGTGAAAACTCAGCTATGTCCAACTGTGGGAAAGGATGCCAACCTAGGATGCCAAAAAGGATAACAAATGTAGTAGTACATTTTAGAAGATTCTCAGTCTCAGACCAGTAAAGCTGAAATTACATGAAAATGAAACATTCAGATATGCGGTTTTGAAGAATAAAAAAAGGATAAAATAAAATCCTTATCTTAGCACACTTTGGAAATTTTATTTAGCCAAGAAAAAGTATCCACATCTGAAACTGATTGAAGTACGATTGCAATTTATCCCTTAATCCAGAACACATATTCCACCACTGCCATATTTTATAATGACTTTTACAGATGTGTTGTCTATTTCCTAATAAACTACCTAATTCATAAAGTGGTTCTAAGATTACAATAAGACAGTATTGTAAGGAGTGTTATTGTAAGTGAAGAGATTTCATCAGTTCCTGTAAGGTAGTTAGGGATGTTTGAAATAGATTTTAAATTACCGCCTGACCAACAAGCCAGGGTGTGAAAGACGTGAGGAGTGGTTCCTGACTTTTGTGTGCATCAGAATGACTTAGAGGGCTTGGGAAAGCAGAGATGAGTGGGTTTCATCCCTAGAGTTTTGGAAGAAGCACGTCGGAATTTGTATTTCCAACAAGTTCTCAGTGACACTGATATTGCTGGTCCAGGGACCACACTTTGAGAATCACTGCTCTGTAACATACAATGCTAGTTATTCCACATCATGTGTGTCTATAAACAAGCACATTTTCATTCAACTTCTATCAAAGTAAATTGATGGAATTTGTAGATGTATTAAGACTGCCATCAATATTTTCAAAAAACCTGTTTATATTTGAGTCACATTCACTTCCAAATGTTATATTGAACATGCTATCTGTCATTATCATTATCCTTAGAAAATGGCTTCAGGTACTGATTAAGAAGTCACAGAGTCTGTTTCTGTTGAAAGGAACACTTAACTACATGGCTTATTAAATAAGGGACAAACTAGCTTCGGTGATGTCTGGATGCAATTCTAGTATGTAATCATTGCTTTTTTTTTTTTTTTTTTTTTTTCCATTGAGACAAGTAGAAGCTTTTCACAAAGCTGGTTCATTTCCAGTTCGGGTGGAAAGTGCAGCAGAGAAATCATACAAATATCTTGTAATGACAAATTGCCAAGAAAATCATATAGCCCTACCTACATATATTATATGTATTATATATTAAATATATATATATATTCCTCACAAGAACTCTATAATTTATTTATTAGCTTCATTTTACAGATGTGGAAACTGAGGCAAAAAGAGATTAAATATCTCACTAAGGGCCAGACAGAAGTAATTACTGGAGTTTTTCCAGTTTCAATATCATGGCCCTTACCTACGACCTATATTTAATACATACTTTTACTACATATTAAAGCACATGTTGGGCTCAAATATTTACCTGTTCCGAGAAACAGGACGTGGTATCTCCCATCGGCAGCGTTCACTCGATCCACAGCTATCTTTGTATACTTGTAGTCAGTGCCAATACGAACAATCAAAGGCCTTTTGTGGATTGGGTAGATGGAATTGTACATGAGAGGATGGTTCCGAATAAAAGTGACAACATCATCAGGGAACTCCTTGGTGGTTCGCATATTGGGTGTAAATGCTCCTCCTGGACACTAGAAAGAAAGTTTTAAAGAACCAAGTTAATAAAATAGTTGCCTTGTTCTACTAATAACAAAAACTCTCTACTTTTGAAATCACTTAGAAGCTCCCGTTGTTTTAAGTGTATCTGCTACCTATGGAGGCGAAAAGAAATAGCATGACTATGTTTTACCATCTGTAGATGATTAACACCGTGTGTATTAACTTTGAATTAGGCTAAATCCTTGTACGTTACTCTGTTTTCAGAGACGAACTGATGCCATCTTATATATGAGATAACTTCACCCTTCTCACTCACCATTTTTCTATTTCTTATTTTGTGCCAGACACCATATTGTTAGGAAAACAAAAACTAGTGGACACAATCTAATGCTGCTATTTGTTAAAGTAAGTCATATTATCATTAAATTCAGTCAAACTCTGACACGTAAAAGTTTTATTTCATCTGATCTGCCCTCCCAAAAGAGAGAGCTTAGAAATTGGGGCTTAGGGGCTTAGGTGGCTAAGCCTAGCACTTTGGGAGGCTGAAATGAGAGGATGTTGAAGCCAGGAGTTCAAGACCAGCCTGGACAACACAGTAAAATTCCATCTCTGGGAAAAAAGTTAAAAATTAGCTAGGTGTGGTTGTGCATGCCTGTGATCCCAACTTCTTGGGAAACTGAGGCAGGAGGATCACTTGAGCCCAGGAATTTGAGGCTGCTGTGAACTGTGATGGCAATACTGTACTCTAGTCTGGGCAACAAAGTGAGACCCCATCTCCATAAAAAAAGGAAGAAGAAAAAAAGGAGGAGGAGGAGGAGGGAGAAGGGGAGGAGAGAAGAAGAAAAGAAGAAGAAGATAGCTTAGATTGGATGTGGTAAATTAAATCTGGTAACTCCCCTCTATCAAAGATCCCATTCATTATCCTTAGAATAAAATACCAACAGCTTAGAATGGCCTACAAGCCTCTGCATGATCTGGCCTGAGACTGCCCCTCCTACAAAAGGTCTTGCTGCTCCTGAGCCTCAAGCATACCTTCCCTCCAGGATCTCGGCACCTGCTGTTCCCTGCCCGGCATACTCCTCTTCAGAACACCCCATATTGTTTTCTGTTACCTCATTCAGTTCTCAGTTCAAAAGTTGCTTCTTGAATGTGATGACATAAAAGTATCTCCCCTTCTCCATCTCTACTTTGTCTCCTTGGCCTGCCATTTTTCTTCACAGCCCTATTTTAACTAACAGTATATTATGTAGTTGCTTGCGTCTTTATTGCAAGCTTGTGCTGACTGTAACTGGGTCTATTTTGTTATTGTTTTGCCATCAGACTTATAACAGAGCTGGTTAGTAGATAATCACCAGAGTAGCTGAATGAATGCATTATATCATTCATTGTATCTGGCCTGCAATTTTGGTGCAGGGTCTGTATGAAACAGGGGCCTCAATTCTGGTCAGGAGGGAAAAGTTTCAGAGCATTAAGTCCAAAGGGGCAGGCAGAAAACAAGAATGAGATCTGGAGAAAGGACTGCTGAACAGCGTCAGCAGTTCTGGAAAGGGAACCTGACAAGGGCTTCTGAGGAGAAGATTCCATTCGTAGGGCACCTAAGGCCAAACTTCAGGGTAGGCTGGGAACGGCTGAGGCCAGAACTCAAACTCACTCACTAATTGGATCTGAGTGTTAAGCTATATGAGAAAAACCATTGGGTATAATATTTTAACACATACAATATTATTACTAAGTTATTAAATACCTGTCAGTCAATATTAAATTCCTGTTGATATCTCCACTTCCAGAAACAAAAACACTATGTTATAGTTTTCTTGAAACACACAGCACTATTGTGTTTTCATTTATCTTCTTTAGAGAGGTGTGTGGTAAAAGGAAAGTAACAAAGCAAGCTGCCTGCTCGATAGCAATAGGCACAGCATCAGACATAAATAGCAGGATGCAATGGGGACTGTGACAAACTAGGGAGGTATGTGTTATCCAAAGATGGCAATGAACACTTATCCGGCTGACTGCTTCTAAGCAGGAATAAAATCCTCGTGCTTCCAGACCTCAGCAGAAGACAGAATGTGGAATTTTATGTAAAATCTGCCAAGTGTTTAATGTTGATTCGGTAAAAAAAAGAACAGCAACGTGGGGGGCCAAACAAAATATGACAATCTCCAGGTTAAATCCTTGCAACAGCTGTCCAACAGTATTCGTGCCTTTGGGCCAATGCTGCCAGGCAGACCTCCATGTGCAGCTAGATCTCAGCAGATTACTAATATCATCTCACTCATTTAGATTGCATCATCATGAGTGCAATATTTAGACTAACTTTGACCAGTTAACATTACTAGACTAGAACTTTTTACAGATCTGATAAAAATAGTTCTCTTTCTGTAGAAAGGCACAAGGAGCAATTAAATGACTTAAAAGAGTAGTAGTAATGAGACAAGTAATAAAACGAAACCTCTCATTCTTTATTCCATTAACTAGACTTTCATCTGGAGTTCACGTTTTTATTTTTTTAAAAGTATTATATTTAAATACACATTTATAAACTGCTCACAATGAAGAGCAAAATGAGGACAAAAAATTTAATTTGAGGTTGTTCTAAGCTGATGAATGTGTTCCATACTTCTGTAAAATACAGAATTATGGGTGTTTTCTAGCCTCAATCTTCACACAAAGTGGAAAAAGGGAACTACATTGCTCACTGCATGAAAACATGGAAAGAGCAATGCATGGGTAATTTAAATAGTTCCAGATCTTCATAAAACACCACTAATTATGGCTTGCTAAACTGATATGTCTCCTTAAGTATTTGCAAGCATTCTCGTTTCTAAGTTCTGGAAAAATCAAAGTTAACATACATTACTAAACAATTTACATAATTTCTAGTTAGTACAGTTTGATGTGAGATAAGCTTATTAAGTTATCAGTGCCTAGTCTCTGGCTTTTCCTTAAAGGTAACTGAAACCCAGGTTAACAATTATGTCAAGGTTGTTCAAAACCATAGTTATTAAAGAGGTAATCTAAGCAAATCAAATCAAAGATGTTACTTTGCATTCATTAAAATATTCCCCACAAGACTTTTTTTAATACTCGCATGAATGTATCACCTAGAAAAAAGTGTCTCCTAGTACATGTTCAAGCTTACCAAATAATTCTTTTTCATAATAATTAATTCTTCTACTGATTCACGGCATCAACTCTGCTGATAAGACAATGAGTGCTAATAATGTAACACAAACAAAAATTGATTGCCCTTTGTAGACTCTATCTGCAGTACTGAGTTTGCTTAGTGTCATACTGCCAAGAATAAATCAGATGTGATTAACTTTTCTCTCACCTTGCAATATAATAAAGCATGTTTATTGAAACTTCCAAGATAACATAACATCTATGTGCTATCGTAAAGTATCTGTCCACTAATTAGGCTGGTGTTTCATTCTTTAGAACATTAATTTTACTCTGCAAATAGTCATTAAGTAATTTTAAGTAAGTAAACTTCTCCTTTAAGTGTTTTTCCTCAGTTCTCCTAGCTATTTATCAAGCAGTGATAAGCCCTCCTTTTTTGAGTAAAGACAGTTCAAGGGCTCTGATTACTAAAGTGTGAGATAAAATGCTACGAACAATAAGAAGGCCATGTTAGGAAAGTAACAGCAATTGTCCTTACCAAACTTCTTTCCTATACTCAGGTATTCATAAATATCTGTTGCCCTCTGAAATTTCTAAATGTTCTCTAAATCTTCACATCCATTAGGCCAGTTTTCAGAATATACTTATATATTAATATACGTATCCATTATTTGGACATATTTTATCCAAAAAGCACTTTGATGTGCCCAGTAGGGGACATAATAATATAAAATTACTGTTATCTCCTAGACACAAGTATTCAAGTAAGAAAGACATATTCAAAGAAAAGTAACAATATTATGACAAAAAGTAATAACTTGAGACAAATGTAAGATAAATAATCAATTTTGGTTTAGGATCAATTTCCCTACATAGTCAAGAGCCAATATTTTTAAACTGAGTTTGTAATAGTGGAGAACTTACAGCTGCCAAGGTCAGTGAAGATGTTTAGAGATGAGAAAACAAAATTGAGAGTATTTAGAGAACTGTAATTCCTAGGGCATTGCTGGATCATGGAGCCCAAAGTGAAGGAAAGAGGTAGGAGGTGAGGCTGAAGACAGACTGCAGAAAATAATGCAAAACCAGGCAGAGAAAGAGTGACTAGCATGGTCGAGGGGATCTTAACCTAACACGTGGGGGATGAGTGGTATATAGATAAATAAAGGGTCTTAGTGGCACTCTAGAATCTAGGTTTATTTCTAGTACTGGTCTATGAAATGTGTACACTGAGAAAAACTCATATTTTGTGTTTCAACCTTAGTAATCCAAGCCCTTTGTTTGAAGCCCAAAAAATTACATAGTTGAAGACTTGTACTTGTGCATTAGCTGACCCTCATCTTCCTTATATTTGCCCTCCCCTACATATAAAAGCCCACTGTTCCAGTCCTACTAACCCACACAGAGCTTTGAAAACTCACTTATTCATTTCCATCTGTGTCTTGTAGTGTATGCTGTACCCTGCATCTGAAAACCCCTTCCTTTCTTACCCAATTTTTTCACATCCAATCACTCTTTAGGGCAAGCTCAATCTCACATTTTTTTGTCCCTTTTCAAATCAGGCTGTTTTACTACAACCCCTCTCTCCTCTAAACTTCAATATTTATTTTTTTAAAATGTTATTCACATGTTTTGAATAACAATGTGAGATGACATGTAATTAATTTTTCATGTCTGTATGTCTTCTGCATTCAATTTTCTTAGAAACGTTCCTGTTTTCAAACATCTAAGAGAAACAGAAATACTCTAATGTAAGCACAACCAGAAGACGTATATAATCAACAAAACTGCCAGCAATGAGCTTCTTGTATCCTTGCCACTACTGACTATGTGGATCATCAATTTTCTGTGATCCTTTGCATGTACCCGACCTGTCCAAAGCATGATGATGGAAGCACATGACTCCGTTATACTTATAAAGAGATGTTCAAGTTGAACACTTTCATTAAGTTCTGCCTTAACAGGATATACAACATATACAAACAATCTCCTGCAGAAGCTTTATACACGTTGCAGCAGAATAATGTAATATGTTTGCTTGGCCACAGAATTTTCATTCTTTGGCTGCCCTTTGCAACATACCAAAAGTGTCCTGTTTCTTCCACAAACTTGAATTACTTATGGAAAAATATTATGACACAATTGGCAGACTTCTTCCTACTGACTTGGACTTGCTGATGGGGTCGTTTGCTAACTGAGCTATCAACCGTGCTTTAAAAGAAGCATCTATGGGGAACATTAGAACGAGGGTATGAGATTTCTGCCAGTCTCATTTCTTCAAGAACACAGCCATGTATGTATGGGGTTGACTGGGCAACCATACTACTATATGGGGAAATAAAGTAGGACAATCACAGTTGATCCTTCATTGGGAGGACTTCAGAAGCAACATTCTTAACCTTAGAGAAGAGAGAATACTTTGGATTACTTGGCTGCAGATGGTTTGGCTACATGACACGACATTAAACCCTGGAAGTGCAGGAAGAGACAGACACTGCCACTCTGAGTCAGAGAGCTGACTTCATGATGTTTTGCTGGTTGAAGGGTGGAGGGATAGAATCTTCAAGGAAGTATGCTTTTCCAGGAGGAGTTCCAGAGGTCACTCCTCTACCCTGCCTCTTTTATTCTCTAAGGATCACTCATCTGACAATTTTTTGATTTAAAGGAGCTGCTCTGGTCTCAACACCAGATGTAAGAAACCACATTATAGAAATATTTCTTAAACCCTGACTACTCCCTTTTTTCATGGAGTCTGCTGCAGATGTGTGGTGCTAACCCTGGCTTACTCTACACTGCTTTGGAATAGGAAACAAATGGTCATTCTTCAGAGCTAAAAAACAGTGAAAAGTGGGACTGTTAGCAGAATTTTCTAATTTAGCATTGGTTTATTCTGTTTTATTAAAAAGGGCTTAGTATTCCTACATTTTATGTAGAACAATTGCTGCCTGACATGAGTGGTATTCTCACAGTGATTCTCTGAGTTCTACACATTTGTTAAGGTGCCTTTCAAGTTGTCACCTGGGTGAAGAGCCCGATGAGAGGTAATGTCAGAGGTCACTTTTCTTAAGGAAAAAAAAATTCCTGATTTGTAGCATTTGTCAGTTTCCATGGTGTAAATAGATTCATGACGGCTGATTTCAAGTTACCACTCTAATGTTCTTAATTGAGAAGAGGTGCACATTATCTGCTCTTGTAAGCTGGGTACATACTGGCTCCAGCACAGACTGCATGAGGCTCTGAGGCCTCAAACCCTGATTCAAGCAGCATGGCTCTCTTTTATCTTTTTAATATCTTTATTCGAAGAGTTTCTCTTAAGCTTTTTGGGGGGGAACAGAATTTTGTTGAGTTTGCAAATCAAATGCTCCTGTAATAACCCCATTTATATGTTGTTCAAAAGAATCACTGAGGAAAGCACATGTAATCACAACCACCTCTTAATTTTCCATATTAAGATGAGTCTATGACTAGGTCAATTTCAAATAGCAAGTCACTCTCAAAAGTGTATTTTTCTCTGAAAATGCATAAAATATGTTGAGTAAAATAGTTAACAGCCTTTGATATATAATGGAATTTCAAAGTTGTTCAGCCTCCCCTTCCTTTTCTCTTAAATAATTTCCGCTTCTTATCCAGCACTCCCCAATCTTAAAATGGCTGTATCCACTGATGCTTTTCCCTGTTTTATACAAAATTAATGTTCTGTCCATCTTCTTTCAAGCTGTGAACATCAAAGAGAGATCATCTTAAAGGATAATATAAATTCTGTGACAGGACTTTGTTGTCACTTATAATTATGTCCTAAAAATTTAATCTTTTTATGAATAAGTAGCAATTCCCATAATTTTTCCAAAGTTAGTTAAAGATCAATTGTTCCACACAAAATACATATAAATGATTAAACTTTGAGTTTCCTAGCTAGGAATGAAACTTAAGCTTTAAAAATTTTGGAATAGGCCGGGCACGGTGGCTCAAGCCTGTAATCCCAGCACTTTGGGAGGCCGAGACGGGTGGATCACGAGGTCAGGAGATCGAGACCATCCTGGCTAACATGGTGAAACCCCGTCTCTGCTAAAAAAAAATACAAAAAACTAGCCGGGTGATGTGGCGGGCGCCTGTAGTCCCAGCTACTGGGGAGGCTGAGGCAGGAGAATGGCGTGAACCCGGGAGGCGGAGCTTGCAGTGAGCTGAGATCCGGCCACTGCACTCCAGCCTGGGCGGCAGAGCGAGATTCCTTCTCAAAAAAAAAAAAAAAAAAAATTTTTGGAATAAAATGTGCTCTTTAAAGGCTTAGCAAACTATATTTTCAATTTTCAAAAAATGAACATTAGTAAAATTTAAGAAGATAAGAAAATAAAGGAGTAAACAATACTGCAAATAAACTCTAATAACAAAGATAAAATGAATCAACAATTAGTAAAAATTATATGGGATAATTATTTGGAAGATATTAGCAAAGATAATTTCAAATTCAAGAAAAAAGGAACACCTTGTTTACATAACTGTTAGTATCTACCTTTTGATTTTTAAAATAAATTCATTGTTCATATTTATCCATTTTATAATTATAACCCTATTTTATGAAATACAGAGATATAAGATTACATTTCTCTTAATGTTCAATTGTATAACATCTCTCCAGGTGTACTGTCTGACATTTTAGAAACAAAAACTAATCAACATTCTAGAAGGCAGCATTATTATAGGCCAAATGAAAAAGAAAGAGTAGGACTTATCAATGGACCCTTAGAACAATTCCGGTTCTAATATTCAAGTGCATTGTCTGTATCTTCAGCTGGAAAACTGAGTTTTCAATGTATCCCTAATACTACTAATATTGCATGATATGGATGTATCTACCTGCTTTAATAACAGTACTTCTAGTTCAGACCATTCCTAATTAGAAAGCTGCCTATAGTTAAACAGTTCTGATTTGTGTTACTTTATAGTTATAAATACTTTATTTGAATAATTACATCTCATTTGTTGTAATTATTTGCTAACACATAAATTTTCTTCCTTTGAGATGTATGTAACACAATTTCCATCTAAATAGATTCCTAGAAATGTCACTATCTCTATATGAAGTATCTCTAAATTATTTCTCACATGGTTATTCCTTAATTAAAATAGATATTCAGGCTGCAGTGGCTCACACCTGTAATCCCAGCACTTTGGGAGGCCAAAGCGGGCAGATCATGAGGTCAGGAGTTCGAGATCAGCCTGACCAACATGGCGAAACTCCATCTCTACTAAAAATACAAAAATTAGCCGGGCGTGGTGGTGCCTGCTTGTAATCCCAGCTATTTAGGAGGCTGAAGCAGGAGAATCGCTTGAATCCTGGAGGTGGAGGGTGAGGTGAGCCGAGATTGTGCCACTACATTCCACCCTGGGCAACACAGCGAGACTCTGTCTCAAAAAAAAAACCCCCAAACCCCACAGATATTCATTACTTGTTAAATGAATTTATTATTATTATTATTATTATTATTATTATTTTGAGACAGAGTCTTGCTCTGTTTGTTGCCCAGGCTGGAGTGCAGTGGCGCAATCTCGGCTCACTGCAAGCTCCGCCTCCCGAGTTCACGCCATTCTCCTGCCTCAGCCTCCCGAGTAGCTGGGACTACAGGCACCTACCGCTTCGCCCGGCTAATTTTTTTGTATTTTTAGTAGAGATGGTGTTTCACCGTGTTAGCCAGGATGGTCTTGATCTCCTCACCTCGTGATCCGTCCGCCTCGGCCTCCCAAAGTGCTGGGATTACAGGCTTGAGCCACTGTGCCCGGCTGTTAAATCAATTTTTATAAAGCATCATAACAAAGCATTTTTCATGGATACTTACAGTTCCAGGGCGAGGATATGGAATTCTACCCTGATAGGAAATCAGCTGATGATTGGGCCCTTCTTTGTGGGCAAAAGGCCCATTAAACACAGTCTGTATATCAGATAAATGATACACACACACTGCTGATCCTTTGAAAACTGAGCTAAAAAAGAAAACGGAAAAAGGCATTTTCGAATTTTTAAGATTAAAATACAATTAAAAAATATATGGTAAAATTTATGATAAAAAGTTAACATTTCACCATAGAAAAGTTAAATGTTATCGAACACATGTGAAATGCTGAAAAACTTTGAAAAAAGGTATTGATACATAAAGCATTACAATACTCAATTCATCCATGGAGATAGACAGTAAGTTATAGTAAAGTCCTTTTCAATGTTTCCAAAATATAGGACAACTCAAAAAAGTTTCTAACTAGTTTATCTTAGCAGCAAGAAAGTATACTGATGACTTATTTAAAAATATGAATTTGAATTCCAAGTCACTATCATATATCCTATCAGCATTTAACTCAAAGAAATGAATCTCATTAATAATTGAACACCATATCTTTTTGTATTATGATTATTTAAATAAGAGTGTTCTCACATGGTATCCTGAATACTAGTTGGAGAAGTCTATGTTGTCATGGTTTATGTACTTCCCCTGTTGGTCACAGAACAAAAAATATGAGCCCCAAAATATTCACTAAACCATCTTTAGTCAATGACACCTCATAAAATTTGTTTGAATCTTTAGTAAGAAATATTTCCATTGTCCTATGGCAGGTTGGCTGAAATGAGTATTTCTCTGACTCACATATTTATTTCAAATTAGATGTCTAATGAAAAAAGGTGCATTCCCATAAAAACAAATAAGATACATTGTTAATCGTTAACATTAACAGGCAGAATGATGATTTTGAATTTTTTGATATTAAAGTTACTGGTATTGGAAAAAAACTAGAAAAACAGTTTTACTGAAAACAACATTTTCTTAAAAATTTGATTTTTTTGTTTTTTTGGTTTTTTTTTGTTTTTTTTGGAGACAAAGCCCAGGCTGCAACCTCCGCCTCCCGGGTTCATACCATTCTCCTGCCTCAGCCTCTGGAATAGCTGGGACCCTGTAGTCCACCACCACGCTCCGCCTCTCTGTTCAATTCTTTTGTGAGTTAAATCAAGACTACTTAGAATAGGAGTTAAACACATCCTTAAAGACATCTTATTAGACATCTTGTGGGGCAACTGCAAATATTTAAAAACAATTTCCTTGTAAATTTCTTTTACTTTTAATAGCTCATTGCAGTTTACAATTATACTGTGTTTTTCCCATTAAAGAAAAAAACAGCTCTTTCGAGTTTTGTTTTGTACTTGATTGTCTAATCAAAGAGACCCATTATCTTCCACACTGGCTGAGTTACAGCTTAACTCTAAAGAATATGACTGTATAAAATTAATAAAGAAAAATATGAGCAGGAAAATATGAAAATATTATTTATCTTGAAATATTTACTTTAATTGGTTTGGGCATCCCAGAGAAGTGAGAGAACATTAAACTAATTTCCAAACACATAAAATAATCTCATATGGAATAAGAAAACTGGCCAGGCACCATGGCTCACGCCTGTAATCCCAGCACTTTGGGAGGCACAAGTTGGGCGGATTACAAGGTCAGGAGTTTGAGACCAGCCTGACCAACATGGTGAAACCCTGTTTCTACTAAAAATAAAAATAAAAAAAATACAAAAATTAGCTGAGTGTGGTGGCACATGCCTGTAATCCCAGCTACTCAGGAGGATGAGGCAGAAGAATTGTTTGAACCGGGGAGGCGGACGTCGCAGTGAGCTGAGATCATGCCCTTGCGCTCCAGTGTGGGCAGCAGAGCAAGACTCCATCTTAAAAAAAAAAAAAAAAAGGCCAGGGGTGGTGGCTCACATCTGTAATCCCAACACTTTTGGAGGCCGGGGCGGGTGGATCACGAGGTCAGGAGATCAAGACCATCCTGGCTAACACAGTGAAACCCTGACTCTACTAAAAATATAAAAAACTAGCCGGGCGTGGTGGTGGGGCGCCTGTAGTCCCAGTTACTTCGGAGGCTGAGGCAGAAGAATGGCATGAACACGGGAGGCGGAGCTTGCAGGGAGCCGAGATCGTGCCACTGCACCCCAGCCTGGACAACAGAGTGAGACTCCCTCTCAAAAAAAAAAAAAAGAAAAAATTGGTTCAATGTTTTCAGATTCTAAATAGTCATCACTTTACTTCAGAAGTAAGAAGTATTTTTATAGAAATGCCTAATTGTTTCCAGCTTTCCTAAGGTATAACTGGTATACAAAAACAATACAGTACATAATTAATTAATGTATACAATGTGGTAAGTTTCGACATATGTATACACTTGTGTTACTATCACTACAATCCAGGTGATAAACATTTATTACCTGTGATAACAGTAACCAAAAATATGCCAAAAGTTTTATTTGCTCATGAGTCCTCAAATTATTTTATTGAAAAAAATCATTTATTTTCAATTCATATTTTCATTTGTTTGATAAAAATATCATGCAATTGCTACAAATACTCTCTACAAAAGCATTTGGAAAGCATTAGTTTAGCTCCAATATATTTTGGTAATCAGGCAAAAGTAAATAAAATGGAAGGGTTACATCCCAAATGACATGCAAAATAAAAGTTGAAGAAAAGAATGCTTTTATAATAATTACTGTTAATCCATGAAGTTTATTGTTTAACTCGTAAAATGTAACTGTTGAATTACCTTGATGTTGTAAAAATGCCATACACTAGTGTTGTCCTCGGGTTATCAGTTTCCAGCAGAAACACATCCTCTATAAAAAGAAAAATAATACTCTTTTAAAGTTTCTAAATATTAACTTCTTTGTTTTGAAAAATTTACCCTAGGAAAATAATTTCAACTATGAAAAGTATTCTGTAAAAAGATATTCCTGTACCATCATGGTAATTTGGAAACAAGTGATGATAGAAACACTAAATTAAATTATTACAGATACTAATAGAATTTATAAAAATTTTGTATCCTTGTGAAAACCATGCTAGTAAAATAATATTATGGGGGAAAAGTATAATGGCATATTATACGTACTAGAACCATATTAATCTCAAAAATATCCATCAGAATATAAGAAAAAGATTAACAGTGAGTGTTCCAGGAGGCAAAGCTATAGAAATTTTCTGGTGCTTCTTTCTAAATATCCTTTAATGTTAATATATTACTGTTTTAATTTTAAAAAATTACAAATCTCAATTTCTTTTTGATCTAATCTTAGGAGTTGGAAGATGGAATAAAACTTTTTCACAGTAACTTATCTTACCATCAAATAGAACTTTTTGTGGCATATGGTCAAAATTGCTAGTGATACTTTTATTTAATGATAGCTCCTCTAACAAAAAGATGTTTAAAGTATACTAAGGCAAAGACAAAAGACAAAAGTATGCATAGTGCAGTGATAAATAACAGAATATGAAAGTAGATTTCTGATAGAAAACTCCAATTAATAATCAATTGCCATGATTATATGAAAGGCCTAGATGTAGTGACAATCTTGCTAACATAATTATTGCTGAGAAACACAAAATATGTATTTACTTTAAATTAACAATGAATTTAAATGACCTTATAAACAATAAATTTATAACCACTCAAACAAGAAATTAACAACCACTAGTCCTTCCATATGTGAATAAGGGCTGACAATGTCTAGCTCTCCCTAAAAAAAAAAAGAAAGACTGAAACATAAAAATATTCCCAAACATTTGGAGGGATAGAATGAGCAAGTAGGCCTTTTCATAAAATAATACTTAGAACTTTTCTCTAGAAAAGCTTATCCAGAAACTTTTGTTCCATAATCAACATAATGGTTTTTGAGCAGAACGATATAGTTCATGTTTATAGCTATTAGAATCAGTAAATTTTTTCCATATGGTAACACAGATTTATAGCTTATATTATCACCTGTCTCAAAATCTGAGAATGACCATTATTTTACATTTTAATGAATTACAGTGAAAGAAAAGTCATTTATAAATGGCATTTAGTAAATATGATGTGCCCTGGGATATTCAGATTAAAAAAATAAAAAACTGTTCCTTGGCAGAGGTAATCAGACTGTCAGTCCTTATTTGACCTGGAAAGTATAAGCCTCATGTCACACTGAGAACACTTAATCTCAGAGTCACCAAGCAGAACTAAGAAGGGAACACGAGTCTCCAAATTTCTACTCTGACACTTTTTGCCATCCAAACTCTATCCTGTCCATTAGCTACAATAGTAAAAATATATAGCTGTATTTTCACATAAAATCAGAATATTAGATATTATAATATACATGAAATAAATATAAAAACACAAACGTATCATTACCTATACACCAATTATACAAGTTACACCCCCAAATACACACATTCATTCATACATTATGGTGAATTCAATGAGCTAAATGTTTCAGCAGTGACTCATGGGCATAACAGATTAAAAAATACTTATGAAAATTTATGAAATTTAATTATTTTAAATTAGCATATTATTTATGCTGAAAATACGCAAAATACATCCTCTTCTGAGACCTTACTTAAATATATAAAGCCTTCTTTCAGAAACATTTTTCAATCTCATATGTATGTACCTAATTCATCAAAGTGCGTTTCTGGGCCGTCTTCATCTGTTACGGAGCATACCAGCCTTGCCTTTAAGAAAGTGGTCCACTTGTTGACAAGGCTACGCAGTCCACCAGTGTCATTCTAAAACCATTTTGTAAACATAATTCAGATTAGGTAAATATTGAAGCACATTAAAAATTCAACTTGAACTCTAGTTGCTTGGAGGATGAAAATCTGAAGAATGGATATGTTAACCACTTCTGCACATCGATAGTCAAAGAGGAATATTTATCACTTATAGCATTTTATACAATAGTTATACTATTATTCTCTTACAGCATGATGTCAGCTGAAAATATATTTATTTGATAAATGTATGACATAATTATTTCTAATTTTAACAATGTATAATGGAAGTATTTATAAAATGTCATGGAAAATAGATCATTTAATCTACCTTTCCTTGATAAAACTAATTGTCTTCAATTTGAACATAAATTATTACATACAGTGAGTCCTGCAGATTGTGGTCAGGAGAGTGCTTATATCTTTACACCAAATGGTCCCCAACAGTTTTATATTCACCCCTTCATTTATCCAAATTATCACACAATTTTCAGTATTTCTAATCTGATGCCTTATTATACATTGTAAGGGGAAATGGCATTTGGATCATTCACAAATAGTCTCTATTGAAGACATTTTTTTCTGTGTCCAAAAGCCTTTTAGCCCTTCTGCTGACTTTGCTGTCTTGTTGCAAATGACTGAGAAACAGCTGAGCTCCATGATCAGTGGAATATTATAATATATAAACTATTTTAAACACTAAGCACTTTAAGAAACATTTTTTCACAAACGATGCTAATCATAAATACGTCAGGACAAGTCTGTAAAACTCTATGATAAATAGGACATCACAAATTTCCTTGTATTGCTATGTATACTTATTGTTTCTATACAAGAACATTTTGGTTACTGTTTTTAATTAGAATTTGATTTTATTAAAGCTGTTCTTTTCACTATTTATAAATGGTTCCTTAATAATCATCTTTTACTGAGATAGTTACTGTATTTTATTCACAAAAATCAGTTTCTTTTGGTAATACACAATTTAGCTATTTTTTTGAATAGCAATGCATTAAATGGATATGCAGAAATTTGCCACAAGTGTTTATTTGTTCAAGAACACAAACAAAATATTTTCTTGAATTAAGATTTTTAATAAAATAGGGTATGCTTATCTCATATAACTTAATGAAGGTTAGAATTTGGGTTAGGGTTATAAACACTATATCAATATAAAATGATGAATATTAAATACAATAATGATGAATGTTACCTTAAATGTTCCCCTCAATATTTCATTTGTAATAGTTGATAATAAAAGCATGGAGATAAAGTATAATTTGGATTTCTTGGTCTTTCTGCAAATTAGATTTGGTACTGTTAAAATATACAAGCATTAATACTTACAGGACATATTCGAGCAATCATGGAATGAATCTGTTTTGTGCTCCTGTTATTGTCAGTCAGTTTTTCTTTGAAGAAGAAGTATACCTTAGCATCATTTGGATCAGTACCATCTGGGATGACATGTGCATCTACAAACATAGGTTCTAGAAAAAAATACAAAAGACTAGGTATATATTCATGATGAAAATCCATCTTCTGTCATCTAAGTAGACCACAGGCACATGCCTACCCCATCTTTGGTAGAAAAAACAATTCAATATTTACAGGTACCATTTCTAAAAGCAGTAATTGCATTCACTCACCATACCACATTTGGAATGTCAGCTACCACAAAGTATAGCTATAATATGATAAATTACTTTTTTTTTTGTCTGTAATACATTCTGGAAGTGCAGGAAATACAAAAATTCTTTGTGCACTGGTGAGTTTCAAAAATTGAAAAACTTTTCTACCAATTATTTCCTAAGGAACCTGATGGTTATTTTATTGAAAAAAATATTTATTTTTCAAAGTGTGTTTTTCACTCTAGTGCATATAAACTCAAATTCGTTGAAGCAGAATAAGGAGTTGGAAGTCCAAGCTCTGAAAAACATGATCTTTCTTAAAACGCAACATATGAAATGAAGGGGAAACTATTCAAGGAAAAACAGCATCGTTAGTCATTTGGAGACATACAGGGTTTCCTTATTTCAAGAACAAAACAACTTTTAGAATATTCTATTTCCAGATGTACTGGAGGAATAATCTGAAGAAGTAAATGAACAATCAATGCTTTCTTGTGCTGGCCTATCAGCGAAATAGGATGCTTCACTGTGGTGATTCATGCTTAACTCTGCAATGTTAAATGAATTGCCACATTTAGGGTCAGCTAAAAATTTTCTCCAGGGTGAAATGACAAGAATCTTAGTTTTTTTTTTTTTTTTTTTTTAATTGCTCTAAACAACAGCAATTGGTTGGAATAATACGGTAAAACCAAATGAGCACCTTTTTTGATGTGAATTCCATATGACGCCAAGAGCTGGAGGCAACTGAATATGGATAATCATAAAGTTATTATTCCTATGATTTCTACTGAATATTAGTCCATTTAAGAGAAAATACATACCAGTTTCATAATTTTAGAATCTAAGTTGAAAACAAAAAAAGAGGAGGCTCCGGCTATAACCTATTCATTGCATCTAAATGTCATACATTTGGGATAATTTTTAGATTTGGTATTGTTAAAATATACAAGCAGATTAAATGAACTAAAAAGCATATTTAATTGCAATATGTTACAATTAAAACAACCGGAGAAGATGCTTGGGTACTGAAATATAAATTATCACTGTCACTTTTATCTATTCATATTCTTATAATTGTAGGATGATTAATAGAAATAAAGAATCAAAATATGGACTATGAGCTATTCAATTATTTATTTTCCCCTAATATTTTAAATCATAGAGTACAGAAGTACTATTATTCATGTCATAGCCTGATATTTTAGTTTTTAACCATTATCCCTAGTTGTTAGGATGGAATTAAATAAGTTAGTTTAATATGATACTAAAAAAAAAAAAATGCATCAAATGCTTTCTTACCACTTAGCCATTTGGAATTATGTTGATCAGTTCTGACTGCATTCCTCTTGGTTAAACTTCGAAAAATAGCAGCATCTGTCCCCATGAAATCTATATACATTCCAGAGAAAAGCTCCTCATCTATGAAAAAGAAAATATTAATGAAATGTAAATTTTTAAAGCTATTTTGAAGTTCTACATGAGTTTATTAGGAGATCACCACAGGTATTACAGTGTTATGATAATTGGTTATAACCAAATGTTAATTGGTTTGCATTGTTCAGCAAATCAATAAATTTTATAAATTTTAATCTTTTCTCATTATTGCCTGAATAATTACTGTTTTTAAAAAATCAAACCTCAAAGCAACTTCATTCTATGTAAAAGTGGAAGTTCCTCTACCTGTACTTAATTATACTATATATTATTTTTTATATAGAGTCTATCAGAAATGGCAGGTGTATATAGATAACAAAATAGCTTGTGTACCTATAACACATTTAAAAGAAAAACACTGTAAGAGTCAGAAAACATGGTTTCTAACTTTGGTAATCCCTAACAGGCTGGGAATTAGTGCTAAGCTATTGAACATCTGGAGTTTCAACCTTCTAATCTATAATGTATGGGAATTAGATTATGATCTTAAAAGTTCTTAACACATATTAAAATTTCTATGACCTTCCTAAATGGATTGAACATAATAGTTTTAAAAATTATTATTATGACATGATAAGGAAGCCACATTATAACTGTCAAAATATTATCAGTGATTGAAAAATGTAATCACTAAAAGTATGTATTTTGATCTTTAGTGCTAGAAGGTTCCTGGTAAGGTAAACAAAGTGCTACTTTTTCAACTGCAACTCAGCCATAAAAATAGAATACAATGATAAGAAAGAAAAAGTATTTAAAATTAAATAAATTTTTACTATTAACGGAATCAGATGTATTAATCTATACATACATAACATTCAACATTTAGCTTATTGTTTGAAGATCCATATTACTTTTCATCTAGTAAGAAGCAGTAAGCATTGAATTGGTAACAAATGTGACTCCTGAGTATAAAACAGTAGCTAAATATCTATTTTAAAAAGCATGAAATTTATCAGCCTGGCCTACTGAACTGCCATGCAGCTGTGTTCCTTGACTGTTGTTCTAGGATTACTCCCTGGGCTACCTTCAGACTGTGGTCATTTTGGCAGGACTGGAACATTTCAAAGTACTCTAAGCTCACTGTTTAGTAATAAGCAGTACCAGTCGGCCCAGCATCGAATGGAGAATGGAATGTGTCTAATATGTGCTCACCAGGTTATGAACTGGACCCCTACCAGTTAGCAAGCTGGTGTGGCGCGCGTTTGGTTGCTCAGCTCTCCTTCCTAGTAGGGGTTCTAGGCCCATGGAAACAGATTACAGGGAGATAACAAAAATGTGCATGAAGGCTTTTTTTCTTTACCATTTTAGTTTCTTTAAAATTCTGAGAACATTTGTGACGCTTATATACACACAGATCTAGCTATTAAATTGTGGCAACTTTGTAAATAATTATTTCACATTTTTGTTATATTCGATTAACAATAAAACTGTGGATTATACATTCCTGCTATTCAACAGATTGATTGGCACAGCTATCAATTGTCGTATCTGTTTTCAAGCAGAAAGAGAAAAAAGATACTAAGAAGTTTATGAATGGCAGACAGGACTAATTCTAATCCCACTTCATACCTTCTTATTAGTTATGTCTCAAACACTACATAAGCCTGCACGTCTAATTGGCTTCATTTCCTATAGTAAATTCTCAGTAATTTTAATAGCAAGTTAGGAACTTTCTGCTTCATTTTATATCAATAAGAAGTTTTTGATTAATGTCACTTTGTTAACCATTTTGAGAGGAAGATTTTTTGCAGGACTTCATGCAGAGATAAACTTGTGCCTTTTAACTTTATTTCAAAAACATTTTGCTTTCCAATTGTATTTCTACCGACTAGAAAAACTTCATAAAGTTTATGTAGACTCTTTAAAAGACAACATCCGACTTCGTTGTTGCCCTACAGCAGTGACTGAAAATAGCAAAAGCACACTGAACTTGCACAACTACATTATGAAATTTGGAATTCTAATTCTTCAGGTCTCTGGTCATTTAATAGATATAAGTACCTTAACCAATCTGTGTTTTTTAGTGCACTGTGCTTGAATGGAAATGATAAAAGCACTATTACAAGGTTAAGGGACATGATCACACAAATCACAGGAGGTAATTTTAGAGGGATAATCAACAGGATGAATAAAATTATAACTACAATCTTATAAAGCTTTTTGTTCTTTTTACTGTCAGTTTTTAAGTTAAGCAAATTGTTTAGTGACTTTCATTTGATTAAAAAATGTAAAGTTACTCAAATATTAATAGTATAGGAACATGAGCACAGGAATTCAACTCTCAGGTCCTTGAGAAACAAAGAAGGCCAATGTCTAACTCCTATTCTGGAAACAAATCCAGTTCTCTAAGGGTAAGACTATTAAATTACTTAAGACAATTTAGCAAGAAAATTTATAATGCCTTGTTCTAATCCTTATTATTCTAAACAATATTCAATGAGATAAAACTCCAGTAGCAGCTATGTGAACAGACCCTTGAGGTTTATTTTGTAGCATTTAAATGGAAACAAATGAAAACTATATATATTTAATTACTATCAAACACACCACATGGTTTCTGAAGGTGAATAAAATTTCCTTTATAATGGAGAAAAGAATTTCCAAAACACTGCTTCTATTAAATAATATTTGGAAACATGCCTTGCACAGGACATATTGGATAACTTTATATTTCAAAGCTAACTTTATGTCCTAAATGATATACTTTTGGCTCCTCCCTGTCTGATTTGAATGCCAATATTCAAGCAATTCACTGAATAACTTCCAAGGTTTACCTGTCTTAATGTAATTTCCAGATATGAGAAAGAAAGATGAGTTATCTATGCAGATGAATCAAAGCAAGCATTTTGAACACAGTAATTATTTTTCACCTGTTCTATGGTTGAAGGATGAAATTTTAATGCTGGCAATACATTAAAAAAAAGCAAAGAGGAAAAGACATCTACTGTATGTATGACATACTAAAATCCAGCATTTGTTACTTGGTCAACACATGACAACTCAGATATATATATATACACACACTCAGATATATAAGTATATACATATATATTTGTACTCAGACATATAAACATATATATTTATACTCATATATAAACATATATATTTATACTCATATATATATATATTTTTTTTTTGAGACGGAGTTTCGCTCTTGTTGCCCAGACTGGAGTGTAATGTCACAATCTCAGCTCACCACAACCTCTGCCTCTCTAGTTCAAGTGATCCTCTTTCCTCAGCCTCCCAAGTAGCTGGGATTACAGGTGCACGCCACCATGCCCGGCTAATTTTTTTGTATTTTTAGTAGAGACAGAGTTTCTCCATGTTGGTCAGGCTGGTCTCGAACTTCCAACCTTAGGTGATCCACCCACCTTGGCCTCCCAAAATTCTGGGATTATAGGCATGAACCACTGCTCCAGGCCAACTCAGGCATATTTTTAAAGTGTCTTAATCAAAAGAGAATGTCTTTTAAGTGAGTCATGAAAAGGTATTCAATGACTGAGGTTTAAAAATTGACTTGTCAATGTGTGGATCATTAAGCAATTAGGCACATGGCTTAACTGATATTTTGTGTAAAGTGAAAAAATGAAAAAATAGCTTTATTACCATCTCCTTTTTGCCATAGCAATTTTTAGACAATCCCCAGAGAATGTACTGGGCTAACACGTGCACTTTGTTCATCTTTCCTTTGAAAAAACACCCCTTTAACTATTTCTAAAAGATTAATAAAACACAGGACTGCAGACATCTCCTTGACATACTGGTTTCAATTCCTTTGAATATATACCCAGAAGAGGAAATGCTGGATCATATGGTGATTCTATTTTTTGTTTTTTGGGGACTGTTCATACCATTTCCCAAAATGACCGTACTAATTTACAATCCCACCAACAATTTACACGATTTCCTCTTCTCCATATACTTCCCAACACTTGTTATCATTTGTGTTTTTGATAACAGCCATTCAAACAGGTGTGAGGTGATATTTCATTGTCTATACTTCCATGTTCATTTCAGCATTATTCACAAAAGCAAAGACATGGAAGCAACCTAAGTGTTCATCAACATATGAATGGATTTTTAAAAACGTGGTACATATATACACAATGGAATATTATACAGTCTTAAAAAAGAATGAAATGCTGTCATTTATGACAACATGGATGGAACTGAAGGATGTTACACTAAGTGAAATAAGCCAGGCTCAGAAAGACAAATAACGTATGATCTCACTTATATGTAGAATGTAAAAAAGTTGATCTCATAGAAACAGAGGTAGAAGGGTAATTATAAGGGGCCGGAGGATACAGGGAGGGGCAAAAAAAAAAAAAGATGTTTATCCAAGGAATAAATTTTATGTGATTTTAGTGATCTACTATACTGCACAGTGACCATGGTGACAATAAATAAAATTTATTGTGTATTTCCAAATTGCTTAAAAATAGATTTTTAACATTCTCACCACAAAAAAATAAGTTGGTGAGGTAATGGATATGTCAATTGGCTTGACTGAATTTTTCCTTTATGTATACATACATCAAAACACCACATCGTATTTTATAAATATACACAATTATTTGTCAACTAAAAACAAAAAATAATTAAAGGTAAAGAAAAAATACTAAAACATGAGGAAAAGTGGGTGTACTTAATACTACAAACGCAATTACAGAAAACACTGAAAACTACTTTATGATAATATATAAGTATACACATACACACTTTTTAAAATGCTTGGCTTGCTCTAGGAATGACGAAACTGTCATTTATAGATGAAAAGTTACATGCTTATTAATTAATCTTATTCTTACAAATGAGAAACTGAACTCTATTTCTCAGCTCACAACTTTCTTCGTATTATTTTACTCATATACTATCATCCATACAACCATCAATAACAGGCCTACCATGTCAAGCTAATTTTCCATGTTATTTTATGTTTAATCCTCCCTCTTCCATTGTCTACTTACTGATCATAACAGACACCGTGTTCACGTTGGGGTTGAAAGAGCAGCGTCCTTTTCCAGATTCACACTTGGAGTCAATCATGAAAACTTGGTCCTTTATTGTAGATAAAATTTAAAATGTGGCAACAATAACTTATTTAGTGAAGACAATAGTTCATCAGTAAAACAAAGCATCCTTAAAATTAAAATGCTTTCTAGTTGGTTGCTTATTATGCCTTCCAATTTACTATATTAAGATTTACTAAAACTATGAGGAGAATTGATCTGTAATTACAAGCTAACCACAGCAGGGCTAGCTCTCATTCTATTACACTCCCCAGAGGGCTAATCCAAGAAGTCGTTCTCCTCAAATCAACATCAGCAAAAATCACTTGAAAACCAAGTATTATTATAAATCTCAACTAGATGTGTTGAACATTAGCCAAAAGAAGACAATTGTCCATAGAAGAACAATCTATGTAAGGACTATAATATTACTATAATATTTTCAAAATAATTAAGATTTTTAAAACACAGAATTTTATCTTACTGTTTAATTTTATTATATAAAGCATTGTACAAGATTCAACAAAATAATTCATAATTCAGATTTAAAATGTGCCATTTACTCATGAATTTATTTAACAAAAATTTACTGAGCATCTGCCATGTACCAGAAACTGACTAAACACTGGGGATATTGTAAATAAAATACACTAAAATTTTTGTCCTCAAGTAATTTATAACCTAGTGAGAAACATAATAAATAATTAAACTATGGAATATGTTAGATAGTGCTTGCTGCTGAGAAGGAAAGTTAAGCAGGAAAAGGGAAGAGAGAAGACTATAGATTGGGAGCAATAAATTCAATGGTTTTAGCCTCAGCAAGAACAAATATCTTGTCAGTATGAATATGTACCTTTTTCTTATATGAAGTTAGTACAAGCCCCCTACTAAAATTTAAAGTAAAAATAAATGATCATATTAATAGGTCAAATAAGATGATAAGGAATCTTAATTATCAAGCTAAGGCTTTTGAAAGTTATCCTGAAAGAAATATGAACTCAATAATATTTTTGAGTGTGGAAATGGAAAGTTGCTCTAGAAAGTTGGACTTTAGGAAGATTAGGAATGAAATGTATAAAAACAGACACTGCATTCAGGAAAACTGGTTAGTTTCCTATTACAAGAGTCCAGGAATTAGAAGGTAATAATCTGACATGGCATGTTTTCAGTGGTCAAGGTAAAAGCAGCAGAGATGTAAGAAAATTTATATAGTGGCAATCAACAGAGCTTGGCAATCAGTTATAATTTGGTGGTTCTAATTTCATTGTACTTGTTGTCCTTTTCACATTGCCTCCACACCTGAAAGGATACATCTATTACATTTTCTATATGTGCCTCCAAACTACTGTTTTGTAAAAGGAACCTAAAAAGGTAAATCCAAACAACTATAGATATGTGACCATCAATCACAATCAATTTCTAATTGATCATATTCAGGAAAACAAAGATGATTCTAAAGTTTTGACTCCTTGAAAAAATAACGCTAGTACATAGTTGTTATATTGAGTGTCTATACTACCGCAGGACCTCTCTGAACATAACAGAGAATAATAGAGCTTAAAAAGAATCACAGACCTCTAGCCTAAAAAGATTCTTTCTGAGTATCCTAAGATCTTCATCAATGAAGTCACTCTACAGGTGATGAAAAAATATGACTTATCCAGAAGACCATGTAGCTAAAGGGTGATAATAGCACAATTTGAATTCAGTCTCCTGACTCCTAGTGAATCCGATTTCCAAAAGGCCTTCATTTCATGTTAACGTCTAAACTAAAAAAAAATCATAAACCAGAAGAAAAACAAACAAAAAAGCCTTATTGTGATTCTAGAGCTGGAGACTGATTTGACCAAATAAGTGAGAGTTCGTCTTGCAGGAATTGATGAGGTTGTTTAGGTACCATTTTCTCTCAACTGACCCGCTCCTACATCACACAGCAATCTAGATGCAGATCTTGTCACCACCAGGAGCAGATGTGGTCTACCCTAACAATAACTATCTCAAGTACCCTGAAATAATTCTTCAAACTTGTCTCCTAAGAACTCTTCTCTACTTCTCCCCAGTTCATTAGGCTTTTCTCTTTTTGACTTTGTTAACAGGTTAGATTCCATGTTTTTTGTTTGTTTGTTTGTTTGTTTTTTAAAGACAGGGTCTAGCTCTATCTCCTGGGCTGGAGTGCAGTGGTGCAATCTCGGCTTACGGCAACCTCCACATTCCAGGTTCAAGCGATTCTCATGCCTCAGCCTGTGGAGTAGTTAGGACTACAGGGACGTACAACCATGCCTGGCTATTCTCTTGTTTTTTTTTTTTTTTTTTTTTTTTTAATAGAGACGGGGCTTTTGCCATGTTCCCCGGGCTGGTCTAAAACTCTTGGGCTCAAGTGATCTGCCCGCCTTGGCCTCCCAAAGTGCTAGGATTACGGACATGAGCCACTGTGTCTGGCCAGATTCCATTTTTAATTTCAATAAGTTTTTTAATTTCAATAAATTTTGACACAACATTCAATTCCTTGAACGTATGACTTTTTTCATTGCATCCACATCCCAAAGGAATACATCTATCTACATTCTCCATACTTGCCTCCAAACTACTAAAGATTTTGTAAAAGGCAACCTAAAAAGTAAATTCAATACACTACAGATTTGTGATCACCAACCACAAGTGGATTCCCTACAACGTACAGTGGCCTTTCAAAGATTCTCTTATCACAACTGGTTCTGTCATCAAAAATTTCAAGCCTTTGCCACTATAGTCAAATCCTGATTCTTCTGATCCCCTAACTTATTCTCAACTCATATTATTGCTACTGTGCAGAGAAAGCAAAGCCCTTACATGACATATCTTCAATTCCTCACTACTAAACACACAAATACCATATTATATTTAGTAATGTAGTATTATATTGATATATCCACTAATACATGAAACTACTTGTACCTCTTACTTTGAGGCCAATACTTTGGATTTCATTGCTTTGGATTTCATCTTGTCTTGTCTTTTTAGGCACCTTAGATTTCCATTATTCCTTGCGTTTCTTTGATACATATTTTCATCTTATTAATTGGAGCCTTTATGCCATTATTTAAACAACTCCCTCAGCTCCCATATACCATTCTCCTTATAAACCACACTTCTCAGGGAATTACATACATCCTCATAACCATTTTCTGACCTGCCATTTTATTTTCAATCCACTTTAATTCAGCATCTAATGTCAATTTTGCATTGAAACACTTATTGATAAGATCTTTAATGACAAGCATGGTACACAATTCAGTGCTTATTTTTTAGACCTCATCTTACTTGAATTCTCAATGGCACTTGGAATTGTTGAAAACTTCTATGTTTTTACAATGACTTATTTTTATTTCCCAGAACCAACAGAGTCTTTTTTTCCCTACCCCTCTTTCTCTGTTTCTCTTTATTTTTTTAAGACGGAGTCTTGCTCTGTCACTCAGGCTGGAGTGCAGTGGCTGCGATCTTGGCTCATTGCAAGCTCCGCCTCCCAGGTTCATGCCATTCTCCTGCCTCAGCCTCCCAAGTAGCTGGGACTACAGGCACCCACCACCATGCCCGGCTAATTTTTTGTATTTTTAGTAGAGACAGGGTTTCACCATGTTAGCCAGGATGGTCTCCATCTCCTGACCTCGTGATCCACCCGCCTTGGCCTCCCAAAGCGCTGGGATTACAGACACGAGCCACCACACTCCGCCCTGTCTGTTCCTTTTAAGGCTTGTTTGTAAGTTGATTTTCCTCCAATTGGCCATTAGTTAGGAGACCCTCAAGTCTCAATCATAGTCATTCTTTTCTTTTACTCGATACTTTATCTCCCTCTCTGCATAATTAAATCCATACTTTTCTTGGGCTCCAGTTACTCTTATAAACAATGACTCACACATGTATATACTCAGCCTTATATTTAACCACCTACTTGATATCACTAGTTAGACCTTTCCATGGCATCTCTCATTCAACAGACCAAACTCAGGCTTATAATCTTTACCCTATACATGGTCTCTTCATTCTCATCTCAGTTCACAGCAACTATACAATTAAAGAGGCTGAAAATAACAAATGAACAAGGAAAGTGTCAACATTTATATCATTTTCTTTTCTATATCCAAATCCATCAACATCATCTATACTATTTTATACTTTATACCATTTTATACTCTCTGTCACCACTGCTATCACCTGAGTACAACAATCTCTTTTGTGGTCTTCTATGTCAACTCTCAAACTAATCTCCTACAACTTTTCCACTCCCCTTCTCCCCATGCCACAAATCATCTGTTACCTAACACACGAGTGACAACACAATTCTGTTCATGCCATTTTCTGCTAAAGACTGTTCCAATTTACTTCTCTGTTGATATATAAGAAAGACCATGATCTTTAAAGTAGCCTATAAGCTTCAACATGATTTTGATTCTGCTTTTATTCTCATTAAATGAATATTTCTGGATTGAACAATGAGAGAAAATAACAGAGAGTAGGTGGTGAAAAATTAAAAAGTAGGCATAGCAAAGTGTCCTTGGTCATAGACGTCAATAAAAGCAATGAAAAATACAGACCATGAATGGCGGAATTTAATGTCATAGATTGTTCTAGGAGAGGGGATACAGATTGAGGGAGTCAACTTGGTCACTGAGGAATCTGCCATTAATCAGTTTTAGTTCATGTGTAGGAGTGAAATATGAGAAAGGATGAATAAAGATATACAGAATAGGAGCATAAAAGCTGGAAATTCAGCTTCCTACTCTGAGCAGCTTAGTAATGAAGTAAAAGAGAAAGGAGGAAATTAGAAAAAAGAAGTCACAGAACCAAAAAAAGGATTTTAAGGGAAAGAAACCCAATCCTTTCTTTAAATGGGCAAAAAAAAAAAAAAAAGTAAAATATGAAGGTTATTTATCAAAGAACTTAATACAGAAAATGTATAATTTTTCTTCTAAAACAGAAAAAATACTAGAAAAAGATACTGAAACAGACTAGATTGGTGGCAAATTTCATTCAAAAAGCATAGAGGATAATTTGCATACCTATGACATTCTTGGTCACCTGTGATATTCTTGGTCTAAGGTAAAGTTACCTGCCTGATGAGGGTCAGGGTCAGGGGAGCTTAGGGGGAACTTAATTGGTATTCAGTTGTTGAAACAGATGTTATGAAAACATCTGGTGAAATCAAAGATAAGATGTGGTAATATTCCAAGAATTTGCTGCAAAATTAACCGATCACCATTTTTGCTTGCTGTTTTATTCATTCATTTAAAGTCATGATTCACTTGTATTGCTTTATCTTTTTCCAGGAACAGAAGACAAGGAGTAAAGACAGTAGACACAGGAGAAGAACTGTGGTTAGGTCTTCATGTAGCAAGGATTCCAGGCTCTTTAGGTGGGTACTGTTGAAATCTCAGAAAGCTCTGAATCAGTCTTGCAAATAATAGAAGAGAAATGGGATATAACAAAAGCATGTGATGCGCCAAACACGAAGTAGGCTCATCAAATATCCCCCTAACACCAATGAATACCTATGAAGACAGACCAATGAAAGATGGCAGGTAATGTCCCAGATATAAAACTGAATAATTAAAATAACTCTGCCAACCTAGCTTGGTTCACCTTCAAATTAGGGTTGAATAGATGAAAAATGTCATCTCTCAATAATAATAAAAGAGGGTCAGCAGTAAGTATTACCCTTGGTGATTACAAAATACAATGTTAGTGATAGAGAAGAATTCTCTCAAAATAAAACTTTCTGCATCATGGTCATTTTATGCTAGGAGATCTTTTATCCTAAACTAAAAGAAAGCAAATCCATTATATGTTTGATTAAACTGTGTAGTTCTATATTCACACTATGGTTTTCATACTACAAATATACAAAAGTGACGTTATGGTGAAATTCTCCGACTAGAGTGAACTATCAAGTACTACATTTTATAAAGCTTAAAAATCATAACCCTGTTCATACATAAATTGGCTCTTAAGATGTTCACATATTATTTCAGAGATTCATTAATGAAACTGCTTCTCTTTTAAAACATATCTTTTGAAGTGAGACTAAAGTAGTTCATATTTAGCAAAGTGATTAAAATGTATTCCGTGCTGGTTTTCCAAAGGAGATTATTTTTTTGGACAGAATTTTCAATTAAGCCTTGAAGTGCATAGTGGGCAATTCGTACATGGGAAAATAATTTTATTTGAAATGTGTGTTCTGAAAATGGCTATGCTATTGTTGGCCTGTACAGTGACTGCACAGACTTCAGGGAAGTGTCTGACAGATTGCAGACGTCTGAGGCAGTAGTTTATTTAATCAATTGATCACAGGCATGTGGTTTTAATGACAAGTTCAATGCAGCCAACTGTATTCTTCCAAAAAGCATAACTTTACTTTTCCTGTAAGAATTTTAATATTTCATAACATCTTGAACCACATTAAAAATGTCTCATTTTGGGGTCAAATTATAATTATTTTTAAATGACTTCTTATTCATTAAAACATACTTATGTATAAATTACATGTCTGAAAAACAACTTAAAAAAGCATCATTGTTCAGTCATATTAGTACTAAAATAGATTATTGTTGTTAAAGGAAAATAAGCTTTAGATCAGTAGCCATATTTATTTTTTGCAAAATTCTAATCTAAAATATCAAATTAAAATATTATTTAAAAACTGGACTTTCTATATTTAAGTTGCATAATAAAGCCAAACCAAGTTTGAAAATTCAGTTTTTGGCCAGGCATGGTGGCTCATGCCTGTAATCCCAGCACCTTGGGAAGCCGAGGCAGGTGGATCACGAGGTCAGGAGATCGAGACCATCCTGGTTAACACAGTGAAACCCCGTCTCTACTAAAAATACAAAAAATTAGCTGGGCGTGGTGGCAGATGCCTGTAGTCCCAGCTACTTGGGAGGTTGAGGCAGGAGAATGGCGTGAACCCAGGAGGCGGAGCTTGCAGTGAGTCAAGATCGCGCCATTGCACTCCAGCCTGGGCGACTGAGCAAGACTCCATCTCAAAAAAAAAAAAAAAAAAAAAAATTCAGTTTTTAAAATAATTATGTTAAGTAAAACAAGATGTTTGACTAAGAATGAGTAGAAACTCTCTCGATGTAATGTACTTTCCTTAGTCAACAGTTGTGGACTGGGATAACAAAGGCTTAAGTAGCACAGGTGAAGTTCAACCAGCCTCATATTTGACTATACATTAGCTATATATTTGACTAGTGTTCAGCAAACATCATATCATAATACACCATATCACTCTAACTAATGTAAGAAGAAGGCTGGAATAACCTAATGTAGGATGATGTTGGTCTAAGATAAAAGTATGATTTCTTAATTACATCAAGTTCTTTTCAGCAGACACTTGGCATCCTGCTTTATACATCTTTTACAGATATACATTTATAAAGTTTTATTTAATTTGAAAGCCAAGAAATTACACTAGATTTGAGAAGGTTAAGTTTATGCTACAATATTTCTATAATTTGGAGCAAATATTATCACTGTATTACATTCAAGTTATCTTGAAACTATAACATTTTTCTTTTATCTTTTACAGCTTTACAAATATACTAAAAATATATACATATACACTAAAACTATATATATAGTTGCATCCAACTAAAAGTATATATATATTTACATATTTATAATACACACAAAAATATATACACATTTTTAGCTGAAGGTAAAAGGTGATACTTCAAGTAACTTGACAGACAGGAAAAAATGTAATATACTTTATGTTTAAAGGGCATGAAAATATTTTACGAATATTGATATTTCCAAGTCTTCACTCTAAAATACAGTTTCAAAAATCCTTGACACTAATATCAAAACTAAGAATGTTAAATAGTAACACTTACCTCTGATCTCCTCCCTCTGTTCAAGTAAGTACAGACGGGACTGAAAGCACCACTCCCACAGACATATAAATGTGTACGATTGAAAGTCTGAATTACACGGACAAAGTTCCCACAGCCGTGCTAAAAGAATCAGTAAATAAGCAGTTAGTAACTCAATGACTTTCATTGTTATTTCAGTTAGCTATGTTAACCTGAGATCTTGTATGATAGGTAACAATGAGGTGACATAAACTTTTGATGTTATTAGTCCAGGGGTGTCCAATCTTTTGGCTTCCCTAGGCTATACTGGAAGAAGAATTGTCTTGGGCCACACATAAAATACACTAACACTAGGAATAGCTGATGAGCTAAAAAAAAAAAAAATTCTCATGTTTTAAGAAAGTTTACGAATTTGTGTTGGGCCACATTCAAAGCTGTCCTGGGTTGCATGAGGCCCGTAGGTCACAGGTAGGACAAGTTTGTATTAGGCCATATCTTTTGGGGAACTATTAATATATTTGTACCTCTTCAAGGCAATTTGAGAATACTTATCTAACTTGTAGAAGTACCAAATCAAATATTAAGATTTGGTGCAACTGAAGAAAAACAGTGGTTCAGGAATAGTCAAAACATTATTACAGGAACAGTCACTCGACAAATATTTACTGATTACCTACTATTGGACAGGGTATAGTCAAATTCTCTGGGCATGCTTACTGAGAAAAACACAAAAATCTCTACGCTTGTAGAATGCAACTGAACAAAGTTATCATACGTGCCCTGCTTTTTCTATTTTTGTTTTAATCTGGACTCATTCTAATACTTCATTTGAAAATTGCTCTCAAATGTATACATGTCAATGCAAATATTGTTTGGCAATACTTTGCTATACATTTTCCTTTCTGCTCCATTTTTTTATTGTTAAAAGATGTATTTCCAGAAATATTAAAATAACAACATGGTTTATTCCACTGATTTATTTCAAGAGAAATACAGTGCACGGCAGATAGTAAGTAAAATGCTCTATTTCATTATTCTCATACTACAACACTGTCTAAATTTTTATATCCTGAAACTTTATAAACATATTATTTACCTGAGAAAGTTTACAAATTAACACACAGAAGTTATTTTTTCTCAAGTTTTCCTTAAAACATTAAACACACACACATTATATAAACGTGTTCTGAATGCACCTGTGCCTATACAAGTTCCATATTACCGTTAGTACACAGTGGCAAACAGTATTCACCTTAAGAACTGGCAAATAAAACTAATCTCCAACAAAATGCCAGCATAATGACTGCCTTCTATGAGGAATGACATAATCATTCTCTTTGCCCTGGATCCCCTAAAATATTCCCTTCTTCTCTCATAGAAACTCCTTTCTCACTTGCTCCCAGTTCAAGTAAAGGCAAGGCTGTCATTTATTCACCCAATGAAATAAAATGATTATTGTAATTCTCAATTGATTGTGACCTTGCAGGAGCACAGAAACATGGTCAGCACTAGATACACATCTCTGTGACTAAATTAACCATTGAATGTTGCACAGTTACTAGCTTCACTATCCTTTGTGGACTATAATTCAATCAAGCTTGAGATTGAATGACTTCACGAAGTCATTTTTCTCTCAAAGAACATAATACAATTATTGTATATTAGAGACAGTATTTTTATTAAAAAACTATAAAGAAACATATCAAAAGTTAACAGTAACTTTTCCCTGGGTGGTCAGAAAATATATTTTGCTTTCCCCCCTGCTAGGTACTATGTATGCTCCTTTTTTTTTTTTTTTTGAGACGGAGTCTTGCTCTGTTGCTCAGGCTGGAGGGCAGTGGCATGATCTCAGCTCACTGCAACCTCCGCCTCCAGGGTTCAAGTGATTCTCCTGCCTCAGCCTCCTGAGTAGCTGGGATTACAGGCACGTGCCACCATGCCCGGCTAATTTTTGTGTGTGTGTGTTTTTAGTAGAAACGGGGTTTCACTGTGTTAGCCAGGATGGTCTTGATCTCCTGACCTCATGATCCACTCGCCTTGCCTCCCAAAGTGCTGGGATTACAGGTGTGAGCCACCACGCCCAGCCTCTCCTATTTTTTAATAAAGCATATCTATTATTTATATTATTGAAAAACTAAAACAAAATAAACATTGCTAAAATAGAAGTTAAAATTAAAATCAGTATTATTTTACATTTTCCATCATTTTTCCTTTTATATTCATTATTATTTGCCAGCAAATATATGCTTTTTTTCTTATGCAGTAATTTTATACAGATATTTCTATGATACATTTTTATTATTAAATAATCAATCATTAACTCTGTAGTCAAAGAAATTAATCCTTACAGACCAGACCATATACTTTATTTTTAAGACATTAAGGACTTTTGTTAAATACACAGTGTCATTTTATCTTGACATCTGTATATAGAGGTATCTGGAATTTGATTACATAACTACAGATAACATGTTTCTGAAGAAAAAGCACAGATGAAATACGGTGTGTTTATAATGTGTCTATGTAAAGGGAATCTATGAGGAATGAGACACATGCATATTTTTTCACATTCAAATTTAGTCATTCTGGGATTCTGTATACAGTATTTCAATATTTCCCCATAAGATATAAATAATTCAATCCAATTCCTTTAATAACAGGTTATGTCTCTCTCATCTTGGGTCTTATGGATGTCAATGTACTTTCATGAATTACTGGTATTGGTAAAATGAAAGAAGTCAATAACATCTCTTTTATATTTCAAATGCACTATACTCATTTCATGTATCTATCTGCTTATTATGACTAATATTTATTTAGAGTTTATTACATCCTACACTGTGAAATAATCATATTGTATATTTTACCTTTGATTTTTACCTCCAGAAAGTTTGATTTTTACCTTTAGAGCTGACATTTATTTAAAACTTACTGTATGCTACTTAGGTACTGTAAGGTTTTTACCATATTCATTCAGGTTTTTACCATAACTCAGTTCCTTTTAGAAAAATAAACTTTAGAGCTTTTTAAAAAATAACCTGTCTGAGATCATACAGGTAGTAACTAAAGCAGATTTACAAACACATACATCTCTAACATTGAATCCTGTACTTTTAGCTGCTTTATAATTTGTCATTGGATGGGAAGTCCACAGTTGTTTCCTGTGGGGGTGGGGGTGGGGGACTGAATGTCTCTCTGCCGCCCAGGCTGGAGTGCAGTGGCACAATCTCGGCTCACTGCAACCTCTGCTTCCTGGGTTCAAGCGAGTCTCCTGTCCATCCCGAGTAGCTGGGACTACAGGCATGTGCCACCACACCCGGCTAACTTTTTGTGTTTTTAGTAGAGACGGGGTTTCATCATGTTAGCCAGGATGCACAGTTGTTTTCATAAGTTAATACTGATATAACTTTTTAGTTTTTATAACATTTATTAATATTCACAGAGCTCTTAATCCTTTTATGTAGATTGTTTAATTCTCATAACAATGCACCAGTTTATTAATACTCCATTTTAGTGATGAGGAAATTGAATCCCAGAGAGGTTAAAGAGTTCTAGTTTTAGGCCGGGCACGGTGGCTCAAGCCTGTAATCCCAGCACTTGGGAGGCCGAGACGGGCGGATCACGAGGTCAGGAGATCGAGACCATCCTGGCTAACACGGTGAAACCCCGTCTCTACTAAAAAAATACAAAAAGCTAGCCGGCGAGGTGGCGGGCGCCTGTAGTCCCAGCTACTCGGGAGGCTGAGGCAGGAGAATGGCGTAAAACCCGGGAGGCGGAGCTTGCAGTGAGCTGAGATCCGGCCACTGCACTCCAGCCTGGGCGACAGAGCGAGACTCCGTCTCAAAAAAAAAAAAAGAGTTCTAGTTTTAATAAGTAACTAAACTGGGACTTGAACCACAGCCACTCTCCACTGTGCAGCTTTTCTATAGGAAGCTGATTAGCAATGAACAGATTCCCACACTATCTGTTGCTCAGTGTGCTTGCTCCCTACCCCTCCCCCCACACAAGACTACAAAAGGAAAAACAATTCAGGTGAGTTAATTATTGAAAATGATTATCTTGGTCCTTTCCATTTCCATTGTGCTGCCTTCGTTTCTGACCTAGACTACTGCAATAGTGTCAATTTCATCCTGCAAATATGTGCTGAGGTCATTCTATGCAATATGGTACTAGCAACACTGGAATGAATAGACTCAATCAACACATGCTTTTGTTTTTTTTTTTTGAGGCGGAGTCTCGCTCTGTTGCCCGGACTGGAGTGCAGTGGCCGGATCTCAGCTCACTGCAAGCTCCGCCTCCCGGGTTTACGCCATTCTCCTGCCTCAGCCTCCCGAGTAGCTGGGACTACAGGCGCCCGCCATCTCGCCCGGCTAGTTTTTTTTTTTTTTTTTGTATTTTTAGTAGAGAGGGGGTTTCACCGTGTTAGCCAGGATGGTCTCGATCTCCTGACCTCGCGATCCGCCCGTCTCGGCCTCCCAAAGTGCTGGGATTACAGGCTTGAGCCACCGCGCCCGGCCAACACATGCTTTTAGAGAAAGGAGAGCATAATGTATCAGACTGTGGTAGACACTGCAATAGGACTGTATTTTTAAAAATGTATTGTAGAAGGAAAGAAAGACATTAAATAATGCTGATCTGGGGTAAAGATTAGTAGAGGTGACATTTGAGCTGAGTCTTACAGAATAATTTAGAGATTTTCACAGGCAAAAGCATAAGGAAACAACATTTCAACAAAAAAATAGCATGAACAGAAAACAGAGACACGAGAGTGCAGGATTTACTTGCGGACTAGTGCCTAGAAGGGTTAGAGGATAACTGTGTGATGAAGTCAAGAGAAGTGTCATTACAGTTGGTCTCCCATCCTGCCATAGTCTTCAGATAGGCAATAGAGAGTATTGCAGAGAAGACCGAGTAGATTTAAGTATGCAGATCTCAGAGCCAGATGAACTAGGTTTAAACTTTGGCTTCATCTTTTACTAGCTTTCAGAACTGAAGACAGTTACTTGGCCTCTGGATGCTTCAATCTTTGAATTTCTAAAATGGCAATGGTAATACTTGTTGTGGACAATATACTAATAAAGCAGTAGAAATAGTATCTGGAACATAATAAACACATCCAACTGTCTAATAGTAGATTTGTTTTATCTGCATTTTAAAATTGATACTGTCTATAAACCCGGTGAAATGGTCAGGGCATCTGTCCTGCATAGAGCTTAGTGCAGGTCCTGACCACAGTAAAAATCCACAAAAAGTCTGGAGTACGAATGAAGCCTTAGAGCCTTCAGTGGAAATAAATACCATGGATGCTCTCTTTTCATTGTTTAACTCTCTTTCAAAATGATTTCCTGGCACAATGTTAACGAAATATAAGGCTGCTAACATTATACAGAATATAATAAAACTCTATTTTTTATATACATTTATGTCTATATAACAAAATCCTGGAAGAATATACCCTGAATTGTTAAGAGTAATTATGTTTCAGTAGTGCAATTTACTTTCTTTAACAGTGATACAGCATTAACTATGTACTATGCACTGCTCTAAGCTGTCTGCAAATATTAACTCATCAATCCCCTTAACAACCCAATAAGGTTAAGTGCTACAGATTAGCCCATTTCACAGATTAAGAAAACCAAGATGCACAGAAAGTTTAAGTCTCCAAAGTCGAAGAGCTAATAAGAGATGGTTTATTTTCTGTTGCTTTCTCTGTACTTTTCTAGGTCTTCAAAGATTGTTGTATTGAAAATATATTACTTTTATCATATAAAAATATATGTTTTAAAAATATATCCTGGAGCACAGGTGAACAGGCCTTTAAAAATATTGACTCATCATGGTCCATAATCTGCAATGACATAAATATACTTCATACTTTCTTCTTCGTGGTCTGTACCTTCTTGGTCTAGGGAAATTAATCAAGGTATTTTGATAAAGAAAATGTATTTTTTAGGAGCTTAGGATTGTATGGTCACAGAAATAGGGAAACTGATATTCTACAATTAATAAATCAAGTTTGACACCATGTGCATGTAATGTATATATATCTAAATATATATAATCCTACTTAATTTTTCAACTGTCTCCTATAGTATTTACATAGTACATTCATTAAGCCCTATCTCATGGATATGTTTGACAGCATGTGCTATTGTTTAACCTCAATTTATTTAGAGTATGAATAAAATATTAACATTTAGAAATAAATGGAGCATGTAGGAATGTGAGTATGTAGTGGCAGGGAGAGAAATGGGAAGCAGGTTATATTCTTTTTAGCTGAGGCAGAAAATTAGCTATATTCCCACCATGAAAATTTATTTTCTTTAAAAACGTTAGTTTATTACAGAATTATGCTATATTATTACCTAAGATCAAATGTTAAATCACATTAAATTTTCTTCTTATAATTGTTATCTTGTTATAATGTCAATTAAAATTTGATACAACCAAAAAATCTGATGGATTAAGGGATGCTTAACTCTTGTTTTATTTTTGCTTTCAGTTGTTATGGCAGTATGGATATTAATTGCTACCACTTTATGTTCTGCTTAGATGATTAACAGAGCTAAAAGCAGAAAGTTTTAGCTTAATGAAAATATACCTCTAAAATATATGCATAATAAATGTGCTACAAACATAATTAATCTAAAAGCATTAATAAACTCAGCATCTACTGTGTCCTACCCTCAAGCCCTGACAATCAGTTGCAACGATTTCCCATGCTTGTATGCACTGTGACCTGAAAGGGTGAGTAGATGTTTCCCAGGCTGAAAACATGGGAAGATTATTGAAGGACAAGAGAATCAACTGCATGTAGCACATACCAAACACTGGAAGAGAGAGAGGGTACAACTTGTTCAAATTTCAACATCATTAAAATAAAAGGTTAACAAGTTCTAATATGATTACCACAAAATCTATCAAACCTTTCCTAAATATCCCAGATGTGCTTTGTGTGTATCCCTTAGCATTTATCATTTTCTCTCTGGTAGGGTAGCATGTTTTAGTGGCTAAGGGTACAGAATCCAGAGTTGCATGTGACTTAGACAAAGACCGTCCCACTTCACAGCAGCACAGCTTAAGTGTCTCGCTTTCTTAGTAATGCAGGTATTTTATCTTAAAAATACAGGTGGTGACAATAATGCCCACCTTTCAGCATTGTTATGAGGATTAAAATAAAGCACTTACAACAGGACCTGGCCTGTTCCATTAAATGTTGGGTATTTTTTCTGAATATTAATGTATGTATGTCTCATCATCTCCAGTACATTGTGAAGACTTAAACATAAGGACTCCATCTAACTCACCTCCAGCTTCTTCACAACAACTAAATAATTTGTGCAAATTAAAATAATCAATTCCTGTGTTTTAAAAGTATCAGGTTATTAGATAATATTTATTCCAAGTTTTAAGAAGTTCTTAAGTATGTGGTTTCATTGAGAAATGAAAGGATAGGTTGTTCTGTAGAACTTCCAAAGATCTATTTCACATTATTTTTCTACCACAGGCCTTTTTTTCCCCAGAGCCTAAGTCAAGGACACTTCTGTAAGTACTTCACGTGTGTGAAATGAGATGGATTTGTCAGACATTATTTTCTTGCATAGACCAAACATGTATTTTTTGATTAGTGTTTCCCAGGACTCAACAATGTTGTATGGACAAACAAAACCTGTCTGGCCGAGTCCTAAAAATACCTAGGAAAGAGCACTCCATGAGATATTTCCCTTGTGTATAACAATTGGCCATATAGTAGAATTTAAAAATATCAACAAATTACAGCATGACAAAACTATGGGAAAATGTCAGCATGTATTGAAGATTTTTATCTAACAACGTTTAATTGTCAAAAAGCAAAACAAAAACCTCAGGGTTTCTATTTTGACAAAGGAAGCAGAAACCAAATGACTTGTCTAAGAATCTTCAGAAACTCAACAGCAATTTTTGGAAATAGAAGGTACAAAGGTACCTAAATTCTGCACATTCTGCCTGTGGCAGTTCATATGAATGGGAATTGCAAATCATTTTGAACAAAGGACAATTAAATTCAGGAACTATAGCCACGGGATATTATTGTGGCAAAAGGCAAGGCATGATCAGACACACATCAATGGGAAAAAATCCCATTAGAGATAAAAGAAAATAGTTTAATTCATTCACAATTATTAAAATAATAGCCTCAGGCGACAAAACATCATTCTCTGCAGCATTATGCTTCATTCTACCATTGGTTTCCTGGAACGTCGTCGTAATGTATTTAAGTGTTTTTTCTACATTTTTCTGGATTTTCCCTCCAAGATTGTGTGTGGTCTAACAGGTCCGTCCTTGGATAGCAGATATGCCCCTGCAAATTTCTCCTGCCCACTTTAAAATTTTTCTTATTGGATAAATCACTCCAAGAACCCTTTAGTTAAGGCCAGATATCCTACCCACCAGAGTCTTCCACGGCCCTGCATTGAGCCAAAAATTTTTGCACCTTTACACCTGGGGCTGTTAGGAGTCAATGAAAATAAATGTTTCATTTCCTCAATCCCATATTTCCACTTTCCACAGGATTAGTATTTTTCCCATGTTTGGTCTTGTCTGATCCATCTCTACTTCCAAGACTCAGGGCATAGTCTTCACTCCTGAAATCAGTGTCTCTTGACACTACCACAAAATAAATGCTTAGTCAACATTTTTTTAACCCTAAGGTGGTCTATTACTTGTTATGACCTGAGACCTGAATGTATGTGTACATACTCACTAGTCTGTCCACACGATTACCATATTTCTAGCTTATTTCTAAATTAGTTTGTATTTCCATGCTCATTTGATTATGACTGACTTTTCTAACAAGATAATAAAGTTGACTGGATTAGAACTATTTCTGTCTTTGCACCAACTATGTCTTTAGCAACTAGCTCTGTGCTAGATATGTAACAGGTGCTGAATCCGTATTTATTGAGCAAATAATGGAAGGAATGAATGAAGAAAGAAACCTCTTGATCAAACTATTTTTGAAAGAGAGGGTGATTTTGATGCTTGGCTCTATTACATTTTCATTATTTGAGGCAAAATGGTGAGATGACATATATGCTCCCTTAGAAACATTAAATGACGAGTACACATTAAAGATCTGCTCCACGTATTGTTTTAGAATATTCAAGAATAACAATGTACTACTTTCAGCAGTCATTTGTAGAAATCAATACAGATTTCTTCCTTGATTCTTTATTTTGAATCTCACCTAGAGGAATACAATTTGCACAAGTGTTGCATACTGAACATTTATTGATACTTATATCTGTCTCTATTGCTGTTTCTGTGGCTATTTTTAATTAACAGAGGTACCATTTATCACCGGTGATTTATATTTATGGAATTTGCTGGCTAACCACTACCCTTTTGCCGAGAATCTTTGTTTGGAAAAGCCCACAGGGTATCTGGGAGCTGCTCCAGACACCTGCATGATCATCGTTTCAGGAGCCTGCTGAGAATTCTGCAGGTTGGATCCACTAGCAACAGAGGTTATTACTGAAATCCATCATGCAATGTATCTGAATGAAACAATGAAAGCACAGCAAGCAATTTTTACCCAGTTAGGAATTCTGAAGTGACAGAGAGCCCGAGAGTTGCAGTCTCCTCAATGTTTAGGTGTCCAGCCTGTGTCCAGCCAAAAATTTAAAACACCACCATCCTTTGTCTCATTTTTGGCTTCCCTCAAAGTACATGGATTCGAAAACCAAATATTTAAGTTAGTGGTTTGTTTTTTTTTAAAAACACTTACTGTGGGATCTTTGCCAGCCATTTTGCATTCTTCAACTTTGATTGTAGATGCTGGCCAGAAAACCTGCTCAGAAAGAAAAATAAAGGTTGCATAATCTCACTTGGACATATGACAGCCCAGTACTCTTCATTTACTTTTTGTTAACAGATTTATTTAAGGTGATCCTATACTAAAACTTTAAAATTCTCTCTTTTTATGAATTCATTAATATTCTATTAGTTTAACAATTACAATTACTTATTTCTCCCATCAGTGTTTCCTTTCACAAATGCTTTTCAATAACATATGTTCATTTACTGATTGTATATTAAAATAATTATTAACATAAATGTGAACGATATAATTTTTCACTCCTTCTGACGTAGTACACTTTTCCTAACTGCTTATATGACAATAAATTTACATTTACATTTCTTTCTCGGTTAGTATTATTTGTGGTAAATCATACAGCCAGGCTAGATTTACATAAGATGGGCCCCTAGGTACTTCAATAGCTAAAATAACTTGGATGAAATCCAAGAGATTCTCTCTCTCTCTCTGAAATACTGTGCTAGTATTCTAAGCAGTTGCAGCCTTGGGTCCAGTCTGGCAATAATCATTAATTTAGCTGTCAGTCCATTGCCTATGTTAACACTTCTGCAAATGCGGAATTCTCCTTGTTGTAAGAAATTTATAACTAATCTACTTGTATTTCCTTACTCCAGTGAAGCTCAATTTTATTTCCTTGTGAAATGGAATGACAAATATAGGCCACACTGGATCAAGTAACAGCGTATTTAATAGCTGTTTTTCTTTCAGGCCCTTCATGGGTTACACGGAGATGACAAAGTAGATCTTCCTTTTCTCTGACCATTTCTTTCATGCACTACTCTATACTCCCTTTTTTCTTTCTTTATATATTTATACACAGGTGGTATTTTCTCAGTTAGCTCTGGGTTTTGAATTGTTAAAAACTATGGAACTAGACGAGGAGAACTGACCTTAGTATCTTTTCAGTCCATGAAAAAGTACTAACTTTCATAGTAACATGGGACCAGTATTTTCTATTGCTCTAATAAAATGCGTATTATTTTTTACTTAATGCTTTTTAAAAAAGAGACACTCAAAAGGTGGACACTGTCCTCGTGAAAAGGATAAACTTACACTCAAAGGTTCTTGACTTATATTGTTAATATTCAGGGAAAGAATATGATCTTTGCTTCCCACATATATCCGGTCCTGATCTTCATCCATTAATAAAATCCTGTAGTCTAAAGGGTGATGGGAAAGGCTGAAGTATTCAGAGGTCTTGGTTTCTCGAAGTTCTGAAAGAGTGAACAGCACAAGTATAGATAGAGCATCCTGGTTCTATAATTCTATTATTTTAATAAAAACTATTATGCAAATATTTACCAAAAAAAGTCAAGGTACATTTCCTTCTACAGTGAGAAATTAATTTTAAAATAGAGTTATGGGCTAGTTCCCTGTAATCTCAGCACTTTGGGAGGCAAAGGTACAATGGTCACCTGAAGCCAGGGGTTCAAGGCCAGCCTGAGCAACATAGTGAGACCTTGTCTCTACAAAAATTTTTTTGAAAAATTAACTGGGCATAGTCGTGTGTGCCTGTAGTCCCAGATACTTTGGAGACTGAGGTGGGAGGATCTCTTGAGCCCAGAAATTCGAAGTTACCGTCAGCTATGATTGTGCTGCTGCACATCAGCTCCGGCAAGAGAGTGAGAGACCCTGGCCACCTCCCAAAAAAAAGTTATGCTAATGGGCATTTTAATTCATTATATTTATGCTGAAGTAAAACATAAATCAGTAAGTGCAATGTTAAAGTTTATGGTAATAATATATGATTACAAAATCAGTCACGTTTGCAATAATCTCAACTCTGTTTTATTACTGGACATCATCAGCTTAAAACCAAAAAGAAAAAAATACAGTGAGCAGATTGAACAGAAAACAAAACCAATAGCAGTGTGATTGTCTTCTTATCCTTTATTAATGTTTTATTCTTGGATTCTGTTTATTCATCATTTTAGGATTGCTATTTCCTACTACAAATATTTGCCTTACATCCCAACATAATTCTAATTAGTCCAACTTTTTTTTCTATAAATTACTTGAAAGTAGACGTACTTTCAAGAGGCGATGTTATTTTTAGCAGAATAACTATGCATATATCTAAGGAAAATATATGAATTTTCAGGTATCTAAATGTTCATATTTTCAGTATCCTCAATGATTAGTGACTCACACTCATTTAGCTTCTTTCACATTGCCTAAGTGCCTTTGAAGGTAATGAATGTATCGTGACATTCATGATACATTCTCCAGTCAAAACGCTCCTCTGAAGGAGCGGAACTTTAGACCCTTCTATTGAATTGGTTCAGGATTTCTTTGTTCTTTTGATTATAATCTGAAGAATGACAAACTCTAAGAAAGAGACTGCTTTCTGAGATTACTGCTTCCATGATGAACTGTTTCTAGATTTTTAGGCATTGAATTACAAACACATTTCTAAAAATTTTGATAGAGCTGCAGTTTGACTTAAATGCAGTTTGATTTAAAATGACACAAATTCTTACAGAAAGTTATGGACTATATTCCATGAGTACTTGGGCCATAGCCCATATGAGAAGACACAGAAGTCACAAATTTTACCTATTTTCTGGGCACATTTGTTCAGAATGTCTGCCATAATATCCTGCAAGTAGTTTTAGCCAATAATCTGAAAATTCCTGGAAGAATAAGAGTGATAATGAAACCAGGTGCTGTTGCCAAACTTCCTGTGATACTGAACAAGTTACTTAACCTCTCTGTGCTTTAATTTCCTCATTTATAAAAAAAAATAGTACCTCTGCCAAGAGTTCCCATGGAAATCAATGTAATTGACACATATAAATATGTGAAATGAGACAGTATTCAATAAATTATAATTATTGTTAAGTTTAGATCATGATTTTTAAGAAAAATATGAATTTAGATAAAATATGTTTTCCTACTTTTTTAAAATTTTGGGAGCTAAATCCATAAAATTATTAAGACATAATCTTATAGCCTCAAATCTACTGTTTGTACAACAATAGTAAAATACAGGATTTTTTTAAGTTGGAAAAAACAATCAAGAGGTTAGAAAAATATTTGAGAAGAATCTTAAAATGTAAGATCATGACAGTATACAAGGACAAAAGGCAGGTCATTAACAACAAGGGCCTGGATGAAAGATCTGTGGAAACAGGGGACTTGGGTGCTGAGCATGGTGCAGCCTGCTGACCTTCCGGTTACTGAGCCTCCCTAGGAATCACGGACAGAGAGGTGACACGGTTGGCAGGTGGTGCCACAGCCCAGAAACTGAACCAGCTTCCTTCATGAGGAGAGCAGGTAAGGGGAGAGGGAAATCCTTCCGGAAAAAATCAGCCCATACCAGACTAGAGGTTAGGGCTAATAGAAAAAAATCCAAGAGCTGAGAACATGGGAGAGACTACAGAATCAAAGCAAGTATCACTCTAAGGTTGGAGAGGACACAGACTGCCTTGATTCTGTCTAAAATCCAGGTGTTTTGTAAAGCTTATTTTGATCTCAGGGCTGTGATTCATGGTTGTGTAAGTCTTCTGTAAAACACCAGGGGTAAGATACTGCTTGGGCTGCTGGAATACACATTCAACAAGTAGCTTTTAATAAATAATTGTGGAGTGACGTACATAGACTAATACAGTAAAATATAACTGAGTTCATGGTCTCTGGGGCTCAACCACTGAAGTCTGGATTCTGGCTCTACCATTTCATTTCTAGATATACTTGGCAAGTGCCTTTATCTCTCTGAACTCCAGTGTCCTCATCTGTAAAATCAGGATGACAATATTATCTACATTATGGTGGTGTTGTGAAGTTTAAACTGTTGTCAAGTTTAATATACATAAAGTTCTAAAAAGAGTCCCTGAGCTACAGTGATATTGGTTACATGGGTTACCTATTATTATAATTTGGGGCAAGACATCAATCTTCAGCAAGCAAAGTCTGAGCAATTTCTTATGCAGGGAAGAAAAAAATGACTAGAATGCCTGCTTTAGAGTTAATATTAATATATTCAATATTTAATTTTTTACAAGTAGAATCTACTCAAATTAATCAGGAGAACACAATAATAAAATAAGGCATTTTTTAAGGAAAATAATTTGAGCATGCAGGGTAATTTTTTAAGTATATAAGCTGAAAAGACTAAAAGACACTGTTCTAGTAGTTGAGATATTATATTGATGAACACCTGATATGCTAAAATGGAAAAGAAAAAGTGATGTGAGAAACACCTAAAACAAAGAATTTGGAATGACTTTATATAAGTTTTGGCTAGGGGTAGAGGGAAGATTGGGGTAAATTCCCCTTAACATTGTAATCTAAGTATAGGAGAAATGAATATGCCCTTACAACTTTTGGGAGATCTGAAAAGAAGATATATCTGACAGAGAAAGTACTTAGGTATGGACAGGTTAAATTACATTCAAATCAAAGCAGAAATGTTCCACAAGAATGTAGAATTAGATAATGAATTTAATTTTGCCATTCCAAAGAGCAAATCTTCAGGTAGCGATGTTCAGTTATTTTCATGGATAATTATATGGAATTCTGAGAGTAGATACACTCTCTGAGAAAGAGTGTATCTAAAAAGCAAAGCAAAGCATGGAGATCAGTTGGTTGTTAGATACAAAAAGGGAGCCGGAAGGTGATTCATGATGTACAGGAATCAGTTTGACATTGGGAAGAGAGTACTCAATTGGTGTCACAGTTCTGAGTTGAATTTCAGTTTCATCACTCACTAAGTCTATTATTTTGGGAAAACTAGCTCATTTCTGTTTTAATTTTCTCATCTATACATTGGCAATAATAATACCAAGTTCAAAGTCTGTTCCACCAGCCCACAGTAGAGGATCAATATATGCTCCTTTCATCAAGAGACACTGTTGATTATCTATCTAACAGATACTATTCTTTTCTCCCACCTTGACAGGGCTGTTCAATGACAACCATACTGGCCCCATTCTTCTAGCCAGCGAGTGTTTTAAATACAGCCATGTGAACAACTTTAGCCAGTGAACTCTGGAGGGAGGGCTTCTGCATGGCTACTGAAAAAAGGCTTATTGAGTCTTAAAAACTGGCACACAGAAAAGAAGAGGTGATTTATTTTCCTGCCTCTGGACATTGGTATGTGACTATATGATGCTTGAAGCAATTGCATCTACCAAGAAAGTTGCTTGCTGAGAATGGCAAGCAGAAATGTAGAAAAAAATCTGGATCTTTTAAGAAATTATTGAGTCACTGAATTAACAGGAATTCCATTATTAATGGAATATTCTGTTATATGAAATAAAAATAAATCCTTGCAGTTTTTAGTTTTTTGAATTGAGGTTTTCTTTTTCTGTTGTAGAGATAAATACTAACTGATATATCTTTTGAGGGTCCACAATGCCTACCACCACTTTCTCACACTTTCTCTCATGAGGAAAGTTTAGTTTTGATGTTTTTTCCAACACATTATTTTTTCTTTTCCCCTTCTTTTTCTAATCTGTACTGAAATAAAACCAAGAGTATGATCTCAGCTGGAAAAATAGGCTCAACTAAATTTTATTTGCAAGTAACAAGCAAACAATTTCAGTTCTCCTCTTTACCTGTTTCATTAGAAAATCGGCAATCCAGGCCAGGCGCGGTGGCTCACACCTGTAATCCCAGCACTTTGGGAGGCAGAGGCGGGCCGATCATGAGATCAGGAGATCGAGATCAGCCTGACCAACATGGTGAAACTCTGTCTCTACTGAAAATACAAAAATTAGCCGAGTGTGGTGGCAGGCGCCTGTAATCCCAGCTACTCAGGAGGCTGAGGCAGAACAGCCTCAATTCTCCTGCTGAAGCAGGAGAATCGCTTGAACCTGGGAGGCGGAGGTTACAGTGAGCCGAGATTGCACCACTGCACTCCAGCCTGGGCTGACAGAGTGAGACTCTGTCTCAAAAAAAAAAAAAAAAAAATAGAACAGAAAATCGTCAATCTATCGCATTAATTCAAATACCACAGGGAGCAACAGCTACATCAACTTAAGGCCTTTCTGGTCCAGGGATTTTTATCTGGTTTTCCGAGCCATAAAGCATCTTCAAATTTAATTACCTATAGCTCACTGATAGTTGACAGCTGTTAACCAGAGAGATTTACTTCAGAAGTGCCCTTGTTATATGTAATAAAAGCTTAGGCTATTTTGTTAAAGCGCTATTTAAATTGCTGTTAGTAGTCATAATTGAACTATATGACTTGGGGAGAGAAACAATTTTTTGTTAGAACACAGAGATGAGCTCAAAGCAATGAGAATTTTGTTTATAAAAACAATGACCCAAGAATCTATCATTTCGTTTCACATAGATCCAATTTAAGTAAATGAATGATCCAGTGATTTGGCCACGGTTATAGAAAGTGACTGATGCAATGATTTGGCTACAGTGAGAGAAAAACATTACAATGACTAGTCCATCATCTAAACAAGGCAAAGAATGGCATTGTCATTCCTTTAACCTCATAATGATGTCATCCTTTTTGAAGCATATGAGGTACAGCTATTTATGTTGTTTCTCAGGACATGCTCAATTAATGAATAAGGGACTCTGGCTGAGAGTATGTAGTATTAGAAAATGCAGTGGCTCCACAAAGAGCAGCATAGGTCTCCTGGCCCCTGGGAAAATCTCACAGGAAACAGCATTAAAAAAAAAAATTCTGCATGTTTGTTTCTCGTAATCCACATTATTGTACAGCTCCATGATGGAAAATTACTCTAATGTCTTCTACACCAATGTTCCCTGGGGTAAGATTCGCCGCATAATATGCTTACCTAAAATTCATGTATCTACATGAACTTTTCTTTGTAATAGAAACCACTGTGAAGCTTGAGAATTTAACCAAAGGTGGAAGAACAATAGGTTCCCCCAAAATCTAAGCCCTGGCAACAGAAGCTTCCGGAGCTACCTGAGTATAGTCAATATATTGTTACAGCAATTGTAACATAATTCAAAATACAGTAATATATTATGTCTGTCAATAACACTCTATTACTATTCATGAAAGAACAAACCATTGTTCTCTGTTAAGCCAGTCAGTGATCTTAATATTTTTGAATTAACTAAGTCACGAAGAATCTCATTCATGCACTCAAAAATGTGATCTTGATAAACCAAGGTAGAAAGTTTAGGGTTTTATTTTATAAATATTTTTTATAGTTGTCCCTTGGCATCTGTGGAAGATTGGTTCTGGGATACCCTACAGATAGCAAAATCCAGGATGCTCAAATCTCTGCTTCAAAAGGGCAGAGTACTTGTATATAACCTACCCACATCCTCCCTATACTTTCAATCATCTCTAGATTACTTAATATACCCAATGCAACGTTAATACTATGTAAATAGTTATTATACTGTATTGCTTTTAAAATGTGTGTTATTTTTATTGTAGTATTGTTATTTTTTATTTTTTTCTGAATATTTCTGATCAATGGTTGGCTGAAACCACGGATGTGAAACCAACAATTCAGAGTGCCAGTTGTATACCTGTCAAACTACACAGTAGGGTAACTCACTCACTCAGAATACTACATTGTCTTCAGCCTTTTATAAAATTCAAAAATAGGTAAAAGATTACTTAATTGAAAATCAATTCCAAGGAGTCTCTGGATTCGAGACATATGCAGTAATTACTCATTAATTTAAAATTTATGATGTGTCATTAATTTATTCAATATATATTTATTGAGTCCTTATCCCAGCAGGCTAGACACTTTGTTGAAATAAGAGGACAGAAATAATGAAGATACCATGTCCTAATGACTATTTCATTGCTTACCTAACATTCTGTTATTCTGTTTGGCTAGTCCATCAAAACATTCTTCTCATCATAAACCTCAGATTTGCCTCAGGCAGAATGCACATCTACAGATTTCAAAGTAAATCCTTAGGATATCTTTTACTTCAGAGATATTGCTACTGACAGGATAATTTCCTCTTTTGAATGTCTTATCTCAGAAGAATTTCAAGTAGAGTGGGTTCAAGTGACCCATCCTCTCTCCGAGGCTTATTGTTTTGAAACTGGGTTAGAAAGTGAACTTCACCTGTTTTTTTTAAAAAAAATAAAGACAAGCAGTGAAACTTCAGCAGACTGAAACTACAGCTACTAATTCCTAGTGTGAACAAAGACAACACAGACCAGAGGGCATGTTGTTAAAATCATATTTGCTCAAAAATAATAGCCCTGGTCGGGCACAGTGGCTCACGCCTGTAATCCCAGCACTTTGGGAGGCCAAGGTGGGTGGATCACGAGGTCAGGAGATCGAGACCATCATGGCTAACACAGTGTAACTCCATCTCTACTAAAAATACAAAAAATTAGCCGGGCGTGGTGGCGGGCGCCTGTAGTCCCAGCTACTTAGGAGGCTGAGGCAGGAGAATGGTGTGAACCCCGGAAGCAGAGCTTGCAGTGAGCCGAGATCATGCCACTGCACTCCAACCTGAGCAACAGAGGGAGACTGTCTCAAAAAGGAAAAAAAAACAGACAGACAGACAGCAGTGAACACAGAATGTATCTCCCAGGCACTGCATCAGAGGGAAGATTAGCAAACACACAGGTGCCTAGAAACAATGACTCTCGCCCTGGTTTGCCCCAAACAGCCCCAGCTTGTGCCCATTTCCCCAGCATAATTAACACTAGTGCCCTCTTTCATTCTCAAAAAACTCATGTTTTGGATGTTAAATTGTACGGCTGCTCTACTTTTAAGCAACCTCTTAATTATCTTGAATGGTTTTCTATTAGTTTTAGTAAAAATTTCAAAATTTTAACCCTTTCCCATTTAGAACAGAAAGTGGAGCATGCTGTCAGTGCTCATTTAATTTTACATAAACATGCTGTTTGAGGCTGAAGCAAATCTGACTGATTTTCACTGTGAAACAAAATATAAAACTGTTCTTGCAGTTATTTCTAAACAGAACTAACATCAGAATCATCTGAATCTTCAGAATCATCTATTTCGCAAACATTGGATTAATCAAATCAATCTTCGGCCAACAACTGTTCAAGATGTTAACATCACACATAGGAACGCTATGTTTTCTGGGATTTGACATTTTCAGGAATTGAGAATTACTGTATTTCGTGAATTGAAATACCACTACTAAAAACAGAATACTATAAACAGAATAGGTATTTTGTTTCCTAAGTCGGTATACTAGAGTGATGCGAAAATAATAATAAAAGTGAGATATTTTGTGGCAAAGTTACCTTGGGGTAAATGCTGTAGCTCCAAGTATTTTCGGAGCAAACAGGAAAGGGTTAACATGGCCCTCCAGGCCTCCTATGATCTAGTTCCAGATTACCTCACCAGAAATCTTCATCATCACTGTTGGCCTATTCTTTGTTCTTGCTCTGCTGGCCTTCTTTTTACATCTTGTTCCTTTTTTGCCTCAGGACCTTTGTACATGTTATTCCTCTTGCTTACAAAATTCCTCCTGTCTTTTTCTAATTCGTAGTTACAATTTGACCAATAGATTTGATGTAATTTAAACAGGGCTGTCTCATAAAAGCTCTCTCAATACTTTAGACAAAGTCAGGTCTCAGGTCCGCTGATATATTTGCTCCTTTCCCTCCTTGGTTTTCTTTTCTCTTGAAGGCCACCTGGAAGGTCACCTGAAATGGTCTAAACTGTCCTGGATTGGGGGGTGGGGGACTACACTATGACTTGCTGAAACCTACCTTGTTTCTGTACAGTTTTTAAGTAGAAATTGGCTCTAAAGATGAAACACAGGTCTTTGTGCATTCACATTCTACCATTTTTTTTGTTTGCTATATTGATTTTTATTATTTTTAAATCATGGTGAATTAAAAATACGAACATAAACCAATCAAATGGAAAAAATGCCATGAAATTTCAGAAAATCATGGTTTACATAAAATATTAATATTTTATCACTATTAAAAAGTAGGGTGTGTATGGCTGGGTTAGGCAAAAGGCTTGGCTTTGGAAATAGTTGACCAAGGCTAAAGTTCTAGTTTCACTAGAACTGGTACAGGGTTTCCCCCAACACCACCCTCCAGAGCATTCCCCTTAGGCCCTGCATCTACAATATAAAAAGAGAATGAGAATATTTTGGAACCAGAATAATCTCTAATGTTCTGTATAGCAACAAAATGTCTATAAAAATAATTCCTTTTTCACTGTTTGCACATATTATCTATTGTTGTGGGATATCTGTAAAGCTAATGTAATCCTTCATATTACTATACATCTTATAGGAAAAAAGGTTCTATGTAAAAAGCAATCTTAGAAGTATAGCCACAGTAATACAACTGTGTATTTTCTACAAAGATGAAGCTAAACCAAAAACAAGGCTATCTTGTTCCCCTACTATATTCGTCCATTTTCACACTGCTACAAAGATACTACTTGAGACTGGGCAATTCATATACAAAAGAGGTTTTAATTATCTGTTTCACATGGCTGTGGAGGCCTCAGGAAACTTACTCTGATGGTGGATGGCGAAGGAAAAGCAAAGTTCGTCTTCCATGGTGGTGGGAGAAAGAGAAAGAGCAAGAAAGTGCAACACTTAAAACGCTCAGCTTTCCTGAGAACTCCCTCACTGAGAATAACATAAGCAAAACCACCCCTATGATCCAATTACCTCCCACCAGGTCTCTTCCTTGACATGTGATGATTACAACTGAGATGAGATTTCAGTGGGGACACAGAGCCAAACCTTATCACCTACCAAAAACATATTCCATTTGTGTTGTGTAATTCAATTAAATTGAGAATTCTAAACTCTGATTTCCCTTTCTCTAAGCTCACTTGTAAGACATGGCCAATCTTTTGTTTCTTGTGTGGTAACTACTGTCTGGATTCTATCTCAGGGTATGAAGAGTACACAATTAGGGAATATCTCAGATGTCTTGAGAGACTCTGAACTGGCAGTAAGTAACTTCTAAAAAGTAGAATAAAATCTGAATCTATCACTAATCTATACAAGGACAACACAGATGAGCTATCAGTATCAATGATATTCATACAGCTAGGAAGTCCTCTGTTTCAGAGTATCCACTTGAGATATAAACAAGGCAGATAAACTGGTAGAGGAGGAAACACTTCATCTGACACCTGCTTTCTAGACCTCTTGGCACGTCTGAAAAAGCTTTACTTTGAGGCAAGGTGTTCAAGAACAGCGGTTCCAAGATGGTTAACAAAACAAAAGCAGATACCTAACAACAGACAGAGAAAAAAGTGGGTACAGAAGAGAAATGTGGTATCAGTTGGAGCTCGGTGTAAATAAGTGTACCTCTTCTAAATAAAGTATTACACTGTCATTACAATTTTTTTGGTAAAAACGTTAAGATATGGAAAACATTTTCTCATGTGCTAAAGTTATAAAAGCAGGCTATATTCAATATGAAAACAAGTGTTAAAGGTCATTCACAAAAAATAAGACTCATAGGGATATATTTTAAAACATTTATAGCAAAGCCCTTGTTGGATGGTGGGACAGAAATATAAAGACAGCCAGTATTTCAGACCAATGTGTGTGCATTGGGGAAGGATGATGAGCTGACATGGTGTATCGTATCAGCAAAAACCCAGAACACCGAGAATCTAATAGACTCCATTCCTCAAGCACGTCCCTTTAAGTGACCACACTGGAACCACATATGGAAAGAGTCTTACAGCAACATTTAACACTTGTCTTTCGCAAAATTTATACCATTTGCTGGATTCATATGCTTTCAATAAAACTCCCTTGACTATATTGTGGGCTTCCAGTGGGTACTTTTAGTCAGCACACTCAATTATAGCAAGGATAGGAGATCCTATGTGCTAAGTGAAGTCCCTTGTCCCTCTCACCCTCATACAGTTCTGAACACAGCCCACGCTCTCTCTGACATAATGCTTGTGTTTATACATAACACAGCCCACAGCTCTCTATGACATACTGCTTGTGTTTATACATAACACAGCAGGCTGTACACAAAATAGAAGTATTCTTTGAGACATATATTTATTCATTTATTCAACAGATGGTAAAAAGTCCAGGTGTGGTGGCTCATGCCTGTAATCCCAACATTTTGGGAGGCAATGGCAGGTGAATCGCTTGACTCTAGGAATTTGAGACTAGCCTGGACAACATGGCAAGACCATGTCTCTACAAAAAATGGAAAATTTTGCAGGCTTGGTGGCATGCAACTGTAGTCCCCGTTATTCAGGAGACTGAGGTAGGAGGATCACTTGAGCATGGGAGGTAGAGGTTGCAGCGAGCTGTGATCACACCACTGCACTCCAGCCTAGGTGACAGAGCACTTGTCTCCAGGAAAAACAAAAAAGACAGAGAGAGCGATGGTAAATGCCAGCAGCTAGGTAAAACTATGAAAAAAATTTGATATCTCTCTCAAACAGGATATAGTCTAAAGTGGAGGTACACAAGCAACTGCAGTATAAAAAGATGACCTCAGAAACTGAGGAGGATTAAAGAATGAACATTAAGTCTTCCTGGAAATAATAGAGAAATCTTAGACAGAAGGAAGTACTTGATCTTGTTTCTCCATTCAATAATATTAACTAAGCCACTCAATATTATACTAAAAAACACAGAAATAAATGTACAAGTATAGTAAAAGAGAGGGTAAGTGTTTAAGACAAGGGCTTTACATTATGGCTGTGGAAACAGTCACGTAATCTTTGACCTGAAGGATAAAGTTGAGGTAATAAAGAAATAAGCATTTTCCAGGGAGTAGAAAAAGTTTATTTTCCCTCAGGTGGGAGATGCAAAGGATGATTAGAAGTCTGGGAGGTTGATCAAGAAGAGGATTAGAGTGGGATTTTCTCAGCAGAAACAAGGAGCCAACCAACACGGAAAGATCCAAACTTCTTGACTGTTAAACCATAGGGGTTGAATTTTTCCCAAGTCACTTCAGATGCCAATGAAACAAATCTGAGCAAGCACCTGCCGTGATCACATACAAGCTTGCTAGAAAGACAATTCTGCTCAATGAAGAATTCTTGAGAGCAAGACTGCTTCATAATACAATATTAAGTGAGTAAAGTAGAATAAAAATATTTCGTATTCTTAAACTATTGTATTGCTGCACATAAACAAATAAATGTTGAAAAAAGTCTTGACAAAAATGCAACTAATAAATATTCTCTTAATCCTGAAGGCTCATTTCAATGCCCTGTCAGTTAAAAGGACTGTAATTACTCTTTGATCAAGAATCAGGCTATGCAAACTTTCCTTACAGACCACTGTAATTTACACATATTCTTAAACAGGAGTCTAGTTGCACTGCACTTAATAAAATGCGGAACTAGGCAATGACAGAAATATCAATATCTAACTGGAAAACAGCTATATGTTGGCAAAAAAAATCCCCATCTTTAGATTCCTTCAGAATGATGGAGGACCACCCACAGCTTTCAGTAAGACAAACTATTTGAAATTTAAAAACTCAGCTCCCCTGACCCGCAAAAATTCTTGAACTATGCTTTCACTTGATGCATTCTTAAATTCATTTTCTTTTGAACACAGGAAAAATATTATAAACTATATACCATAAACTCTCAAATGTAAAGGTCTAGACTTTATGAACAAAGAGATGGAGAGATGTTTTCCTAAAAAGACAGCTACTTTGTCTAAATATTATTTATTTCAATGTGACTCATTGTTTAGCCAAGTTACTACATTTGACTTCAAAACAAGAAACAAGTCTGCAGAACTGCAGAGGACAGTGGAGATATGTTCATTTAACTTTAAATACATTTGTCAGTCATTCTATGCAGAAGCTCCTTTTTTTTCCTTTTTTCTTGTCTCTCTCCCCCCCCCGATACTGTCTAAAATACATGGTCAGTCACTCTGCAGTGCTCAGCTGCTGGAGTAGAGATTTAAACAGTCCTTGGGAGTGGGCTTCTACATAGTAATAGAGCCACCCTTTAATTCTTTTCAAGGGAAGCACAAAAGATGCAACCATGCTTCCTGCAGCTTTGAAAGCCCAAGACTCATCATATATACAATGGCTTTTCAATGTATATCCAAGACATTTCTTTTACTTTCATGCTAGAGTGGGAAACCATTTGTTTCCAAATTTCACGTGATGGTATTTTGAGATGGCATCACTCAAGCTTTCAAAAAAGATCAGTGTTGCACTTTGCTGTTTTTGTTCTGGAAACATAATATTTATCATTCTTGCATGTACTTCAAGAAGAATAGCAGAATATGAGACTCAAAAGTTTATTTATTTTACAAAATGCTGCCACCCCATTAAGATAAACATTAGCCATGACTTTCTTTTTAATTTTCAGTTAAAATCTTTTGGTGGAAATAAGGTGCATTTAAAAGAGGAAATGACAAACCATAAGAAACCCAGTTTGACCTAAGTATTAACAGCTTATGGTCACCTTTTTAATGCAGAGGGAAGTTTCACTTCACTGACTTACAGACATTTTTATACCTGAATCTCAAAAAGCAACACATTTCACTAGGCAAAATGACAGTTATAGATAGCTGAGGTGTTATTTGAGGGACTTAACATTAAACAATTTAAGTAACTCTACAAGATTAAGTCAAACAAGCCACATTATGCCATATAATCAGAAGAGCAAATAAACAGGGCTCTAGTTCAGCATCTATCTTTTGCTTCTTTTCATCAGAGACATATAAATTGTATTCCCTAATTTTAAAACTCTGCAAGCTTTGTTACTTCATCAACAGTGAATATGAAAAGAACAAGATTATCTTTTCACATCCAGGTGTAAAATTAATTCAAGTTAGTACATTTCCAGCCCAAAAATCAGTTTAACCTAAAACATAAAATTAGAGGCTTGGAGTTGGTGTGTGGGTGGGGGTACGGATAAAGAGAAGTTGGTTAATGGATACAAACATAGAGTTAGATAGAAGTAATAAGTTCTAATGCTCTATAGATGAGAAGGATGACTACAGTTAACAACAATGTATTATATATTTCAAAGTAGCTACAAGAGAGGACCTGAATTGTTTCCAACACATAGAAATGATAAGTACTCCAGATGATGGATATCCCAAATAACCCGACACTATCATTACACATTCTATGCATGTAACAAAATATCACATGTACTCTCTATATTATCTATCAGTTAAAACACAAATTAAAAATTAAAATGAGACTGCTTTTCTCTCTCTGTGTGTGTGTGTGTGTGTGTGTGTGTGTGTGTGTGTGTGTGTATGTGTGTGTGTTTAGCTTAATGCATTTCCCTGGAACGAAGTCTGGCTTTTGAAGACAAATCTATTCTCAAATCTTGGCACTGCATCTGACTAGCTATGCGGCTTTAGGCAACTTAAATTATTAGTGCCTAAATGTTCCCACCTGCATGATGAAAAAATACCTATCTCATGGGACCACTGTGCTACCTGAATGAGAAAGTAAGTGTGAAACACCTGAAGCATAGTAGCCATCACTCACAACTGGTAGGCTAGCCACGCAAAGACAAGAGTTTCAATTTTAAATAGGGTATTTGTACACTAGCTTTAGGGCATTACTCCAGAGCTGTTTTCTAAATTAATCCTGCTAAATAAAATCTATTGAATGAACATTAATTTGTATTGAAATGTAATGAATGCACCAATAAAAATCATTATGATATCTCAACATTCTAGGAAAAATAATTTTGATTACAACACAAAAGTAAATGAGAGGAAAAGTTCTTACTCTTTATCCAGTCTGCCTAATTTAAGTTACCACACACACTACTTAAGTCCTACTGAGAACATACAAAGTACCTATAAAGTCTCTAAGAGGAGTTTACAAGCACTACCTCATTTACTCTCTACAAAAATGTTATTAACTAAATTTTATTATATTCCCCATTAAATATATAAGAATACTGCAGATGAGTCATGGGCATCGTTCCCAAATTTTGAATGTTGAGTGCCAGTGCCCACACTCTCCTGTCCCCATGGAGAATGAGAATATTCTCAGCTGAGGCACTTGGTCTCCATCACTTTTCGTGAGTATAGCTGTAGTCTTCAAGTTTTAATGCACATACGAAATATGTAAGTTACTTATTAAAAATAAACGTGCTGGTCAGTGCCAGTTTTATGCTATAAACTGAGATCCAACAGTTCTCCCAGCAAAACCTATCTGACCAATTGTCATATTAGTATTATTAATGATTATATTTAATCAAACATTTGTCCAATAATATTTTCTAAGATTTTACATAAATTAACATTTATCCTCATTACAGTCCTACCTGGTATACAGTGGTTCAGAGTGTGGGTCCTGAGCTTGACACTTACTTGTTTTATCATCTAGCAAAGTTACTTAATTTCCTTGGAACCTCAGTTTACTTACCTGTAAAATGGGGGTAATGATATTATCTATCTCATGAGTTTCTAATTAAGATAAAGCAAACTAATAAATTAAAGCAGAGCAGTTCCAGGTCCATTATATTGCTCAGAAAATATTGACTATGATCATTATTCTCATTTTTAAGGAACAATAATAATAGTTCTCAGAGAGGTCAGATATCTTTCTCAAGGTCACACAATTAAAAATGGCCAATGGGAGAAAATTAAAATGATATCTTTCTGGCTCTAGAACTACTGCCCTTTCCAACACAACACATCACCTTTCTACACTGTCAGGGCAAACTCGACCGTCAGTGAACCATGCCTTTTTGAGTAAATGCATGAAATGTGCCAAGGAGTTAGCACATTGCTGCAGTAGTTTTCAAGATGTGTAACATGAGCACCATGAAAGTATCCTTCTAAATCTTTGTATCTTTGTGAAACGTCTTTCTCTTTTTGTTAGAGGGTTCACTATCTCACTGTTTGAGGAGAATTTTCCAAATGAAAGCAGAATCCAGAGCGTGAACTAATCAGTGAGAAACTGCTCTTGTTGAAACTATTGTGAGGCTAAAACTGACAGGAAATTTGGAAATGGGAGACAAAAGGTAATCATTTCTGTTGCTACTGGGAAGTTGACCACACCCTCTGTATCATCTTTCACTTTTTTGAAACCTGCATTTCCTGTGTACTTCTTAGGTGGCCATCAGTAAGCCAACTGCTATTGAGGGTATTAACACTTTTACAAAGTAAAACCGTCTTCAAGGAGAGAGCCAGCATGCTCACAGTACTAGAATACAAGGCAGTATATGATTAAGTGCCTGTAAAGACAGGCGGCGAATGGCACCGCCATCATATTCAACCTACAAACAATAAAATCATGCTCCATTCCTCCCTCCCAGCCTATCAATCAACCGCTGAGCCTTGCTGATTTTACCTCTAAAATGTCCCTCATGTCTGTCATTTTTTCTCCATTTCTATTATCACTCAATTCTAGACACATATCAATTCTAGTCATTTCCGATGGATAATGGCATGAGCCTTCTACTTGCTCTTCCTGTCTTTAGTTTCCTTCTTTGTTCAAATATTTGACTGGTGGAAAACCATGGGCATTAGAGGCAGTCTGTGTGCTGGGAATACAATGACTAGGACCTTACCTTACAAGGCATGTGGAATTCTCACATCAGCTTCGTGCTTCTATCTGAACGAATTTACCATCCAAACACTAAACATGACCATGCTTTCACACATTTTCACTCTGTCCCATTTGAAATCTACTCAATGACTTCCTATTTTTTAACCAATAGTTCTGAGAAGTCATGCCTACTTTAAGAATGTAGCAAATGCGATGGCCTTTCTTTTTCTGAAAAATTTCATATACGTCATAGTCATAAAATACTTCATGTAAATTCAGGGTGTCGCTAATATGCTGAAATTCATTCAAGTATCCCATAAGTGTAGTCTATGTGCCTAGGAGATAAATGTCTCATCTAAAGGGAAAATTTCAAGCCTACAAATATGTTAAACAAGGCCCTTCATGACCTGACCTTTGCTACCTCCTCAGCCCGATGCCTGGTATTTCCTCCTTGATCTTTATGCACCTACAATAGAGCTATCTGTATTATTTGGAAAACATCATGCTATCTCATGCTTCTCAGCCATATTCATACTAGTCTCCTGTGCCTTTTTTGCTTTGCTAACTTTTCGTTGTCTGTGTGTTTGTTTTTGAGACAAGGTCTCACTCTGTCACCCAGGCTGGAATGCAGTGGCACAATCATAGTTCACTGTAACCTCTAACTCCTGGGCTCAGGGGATCATTCCACCTCAGCCTCCTGAGTACCTAGGACTATAGCCACACAACACCATGACCAGCTAATTTTTGTTTCTTTGCTCAGCTGGTCTAGAACTCTTGGCCTCAAGTAATCCATCCACCTCAGCCTCCTAAAGTGCTGAGATTACAGGTGTGAGCCATTGCACCCAGCCCCTTTTCCATGTTTTTAAGGCTTAATTGATACTACTATCTGTATAAAGACTTTCCTGATTCTCCTGTGAGAAATGATGAAAATGGCTCACTTTTATTTAATAATACATTATTTTACTGGTGCCAAGATAACTAATTGTAATTACATACATTTAAACTTTGCAACAGCACTACGATGCGCATACACTGTACTTCGTATCTTATACATAAGGAAACTACACTTAAGAGGAGTTAAGTATGTGTTGATCAATTATAGCTGAAGAGCAGCAGAGTCAGGATTGGAACTCCAGAATGCTGAACTCTAAAGTTCTTTCCATTGTAACATCTCCCTCCAGTACTCCTTTTGTATACTGAGTACATGTCCATTCTTACACACTTTAGATATAACCTTGGACTAATTTACCCCGCAAGTCTGAGTGTACCAGACAAATTTTACTATTTATTTCAGAAACTTCAAAATAGTTTAGAGAGACTGGAAGACTGTGCCTGCTCAAAGAAAACTGTTTAAGCGTCACCTGGCTGAGACCTTCAATTTTCTACCCAGTTTGGATGAGGGAGAGAGAAACAAGGAGAGAATGGATTATTCATCTCAGCATTTAGTGCTGCCATATTTTGGGTATCTGTCATTCACCCCAGAGCAAATTTGATGAAAGAATGGTATAGATCACTCTCTAATGCTCAGTGGTAAAGAAGTGTTTCTGTGTCTTTGTTTGGTTTCTGTAATATACAATAAGAGTAAATTTCTAGGTAAACAAACATTAATTCAGCCATGCAAATATAAGCCCAAATTTCTTAACAATAGATTTGGTAGATATTACTTTGTCAAATAGCTATACATGTCCTAAAGATACACTAACATGTTCTGCATTTATTGTTTTATGGACTGATAATAACTGTGGGCACTCTCTGCCAGCTACAAAGGAACATACTTAAACAACACTGGCACTGAGTAGGATTTTTTTTTTCCCTTTCCCAAAGGAAAAAGAACAAACTCACGTGGCATCCTCATTTTGCTTTTGAAGCATTTAGGACAATGAATCCACAATGTAATTTGTCAGCAAATCTTCCAGTACTGAGAAATCTATATAGGGCTGACTGTGGCAACAGGTGTTAAGAGCCACTGGGGCTACAAACAAGCAAGGTATCATTGTAGAAAGCATACACTAGACACAGAGGATCTGGAGGGGGCACAACCAGCACCTTGTTCATACAATCAGCTTTTTACCCTGAGGCAGAGCATCTCATTCAGCCTCAAATTTAGCATCTGTAAATGAAGGGGTTGAGCTAAATAATCAGTAAGATCATTTCTAGCATTGGTCTTTTCTGATTTCAAGATTTTCTAAAACTACCTTTAACTCCTACCCCAACATAAACTTTGAATGCTTTCAGATTTTATGTACACTATGCTGTTCCTTCTTTCCTGAGATGCCCTTTGCTATACATGCAGCTAATTCTAGTGTCTCAGAGGTAGTTATAGAATTTCTGAATAATGGTTAAGCATGTAAACTTAACTACATCTGAATTTGAGTAGGTCTAGTTTGCTCTAATCAGATATTCAGAATAAAAATCAGCACCCAATAACTAAAGTTCAGGACATTAAAGAGAAAACTATTCTCAGTAATGTCTCCCTTGAGATTTTGACTGTGACTATGCTCCCTTCTTCTAGTCTAGTAACTGAACTGCAAGCTCTAACTTTTGACCTTAGGAAAGTCGGATAATCTCTTGATTATAGTCATCTACCTACAAAAATGGTGCAACAGTAAATAATTGCCTCCTCTATCTAGTACACAACAGTGAATAAAATCTGGCAATGGAAAAATTACTACTTACTAGATGATAACTTGACCACCTTCATGCCTACATATGCTGGACACTGAATAACACTGAAGGTCAGGTCATGGGGCACCATGTTCCACCCTGCTAAATATTTCTTCTCCTAGCAACATTTGAAAAAATAAAGTTAGCCTTCTTTATGAAAGGATAAAACAACTCTTTGTCCCATCCCTCTTACAGTTTTTGATGTTTTTATTCTTCAAAGGATTTATACTGTTTTTCCAGCAAGTATTTTTAGAAAACATAAGCAAAATAGTCCATTCCAAAATTTTCTTCAGAGCATTCTTTTTCTCCATTCTTTCATCTCATTTTAATTTAGTGTTTCTTTCTTACATATTATTTATGCAAACTATGTATTTTATACAAGCTAGTCTTCTCAGCCTATGTTTTCATTTTATTTTTCAATTTACAGTGATTTTAGTCATGGTGATTTTATTATAAAATTTAGATAGAAAATTCTTTTTCTCACTTTGGATGCCCTCTTTTAAATTGAACGCAGTCTCTAACATGGAGAGATGGTAAGATCTCTTATAAACCCACTTCAACACCGTTTCCCTCATCATGTTTAACAGCAACACATGTTTCTTAACGCAAGAGATTTTACTGCCTTTTAATCCAGCTTTTGAATGTCATACAAAACATCATTTTGCAGCTAAGTTTCTAAATTTAGCCTTAAGTATGTCTACCTAATTCTACCATGAGTGGATAATTGCTTAATCTTCTACAGTAATCTTCTTTACTGTTCTGCATAAAAAGAATACAAGTATATATACTTTGCCTTCATTTTATATAATTTACACGCAGCTTTCCATCTACAATTTCAAAACAACAAGTAGCAACACTAAGTTTTAGCAACAGTGGCCATTAATAAACGTTGATGCTTTTGCTGAGTAGACCGCTACATAAAAAGAAAATCACCACTGCTGACAAAATACTTTTCCTTAATTTTAAATCCTTAATATTTTATTTTTAAACTGATCAACTATAAGTTTCTTTCATCATTATCTCTATTTCATGCATACAAATGTATATGCATAAAAATACATGTTCTTAAAGATGGGCATTAATGAATATATTAGATAATAGTGTACCTTTTCATAACTGAACAATCAAAGAGAAAGAAAATCAACACTTTAAGTGAGGGTACAGAGTAACAGATATCCTCAGTTGGTGCAAATATAAATTGGCATATTGTTTCTGGAAGGGAGGTCTATTAGAAGTTTAAGTATAAATTTCTACAGCAAAACTCTTGGAGAATAAAGTAGGAGACAATCTTTGTGGTCTTGGGATAGCTAAATGTTTCTTAAATAGGGCAAAGAAGTATAAATCATAAAGAAAAGAATGATGAGTTAGAATACATTACAATTCAGAATTTTCATTTATATAACACTACCATTATGTGGTGAAAAAGCAATGCAAATAATGGGAAAAGATTTCTAAGCACATATAATCTATAAAGGGCTCATACCGAGAATGCATAACAAACTCCTAGAAACCAATAAAAAAAATACAAACTAAAATAAAATGGGCAACAACTTCAAATAAATGTCTTACAAGATATTTAAATCACCAACAAACTGAATAGTGTTCAAATGTAATCCAGAGAAATAAACGTAAACTATAATGAGATACTACTATATAGCTACCTGACTGGCTCAAACTTTGTTTTTAAATAACAGTAAAAAAGAAATGTGTTCCAGGATTTATCAAAGACAAAGAACAACTAGAATTATCATAAACTTCTGGAAGGAATATAAATGTCTATAACCATTTTGGAAAATGGTTTGGCTTTATCTACTCAATTGGAATGTATATATACCTATGACCCTACAATTCAATTTCTAGTTACATACCAAAAGATGTGTGTAAAATGTTTACAGCAGTCTTATTCATGATAGTTCTAAAACGGAAATGGTATGAATGTACATCAACAGGGGGGTAAATGAATTGTTGCATTTTTCTTATAATAGGTACTACTCAGCAATAAAAAAGAATTACTTCTACATGTAAAAATGCCAGTGTATCTCTCAAGACACTAAGCAAAATCAGTCATACACAAAATAAAACATACTATGCAATTCCATTTACATCAAGTTCAAAAAAAGGCAAAAGTCATCTATGGTCATAGAAGTAATCCTGGTGGTTATATTCAGGGAGAAGGGAGGAGATAGTCACTGGAGTGACAAAAGAGGTCTGGATATATTTTTCAACCTGTGTGGTAGTTAGACAGGTATGGTATCTTTTGCTAACTAGTGTGGTATTTCATATATACTGAAGATTTTGTACTTTTTCTCTATTTATGCTCGATTTGCTGATAATTATAGTTTCTAAAAGAGTATTAAATCGATGCATGCGTAATCTCTGAATCAGTGTATATTAGTTTCCTGTGGTGTTGTAACTAATTACTACAAATGTGGTGACTTAAAACACAAACTTTTTTCTCTCACACTTCTAGAGACCAGGAGTATAAAATCAGTTAACATTGACGTTGAGGTGGGCTGCAGCCCCTCCGGAGGCTTTAGGGATCTGTTTCTTGCCTCTTCCAGCTTCTACTGATTTCTTGGCTTGAGACCACCTCCCTCCAATCTCTCCCTCTGTCGTCATGTTGTCTTTTCCTCCTCTTTTGTGTCAGTTTCTCAGCCTCTTTCTTGATAAGTACACTTGTGATTCCACTTAGGGCTCACCCAGATAATCCAGGATAATTCTGCCATCTCAAGAGCTTAAATTTATTCACATCTGCAAAGTCGATTTTGCCACGTAAGATGACATTCTGCCCGGCGCGGTGTCTCATGCCTGTCAACTCAGCACTTTGGGAGGCCGAGGTGGGTGGATCACAAGGTCGGGAGATGGAGACCAGCCTGACCAACATGGTGAAACCCCATCTCTACTAAAAATACAAAAATTAGCCAGGCCTGGTGGCAGATGCCTGGTCCCAGCAATTCAGGAGGCCGAGAAAGGAGAACTGCTTGAACCCAGGAAGTGGAGTTGCAGTGAGCCAAGGTTGTGCCACTGCACTCTAGCCTGGGTGACAGAGCGAGACTCTTGTCAAAAAAAAAAAAAAAAAAAAAGACATTCACAAGTTCTAAAGATTAGGATGAGCGCATCACTCATGGGGCCATTATTTAGCCTACCACAGAGTATGACTGACAATACTAACTATGGTTTCAGAGGAGCCAGACCTAACTGAGTGCCACAATCAGCTGAGAGGGCATCATGAAGCAGGAGGGGAAAAACTGCTGTTTATGGACAATGGTATCAGAACACATAGAGAGAGACAGGCAGTCACAGCACAGAATGACCACAAATGATGTCAAGTGATAAAGAAAAAAAAAAGTTGAATATAATCCACTATTAGTAAAAAAAAATTGAAATATATCTGCCTAAAATGTGGTACATTTTCATGAAAGAAGACAATGTTAATTTTAGTTGTATTTACATCAGAAACTGTAACAATAAATATATTAATTTTAATATGATAAAAATATGATGGAAGGAGAATATCATGAACAATGTTTGTTTTGATTTGTTTTTCCACACTTCTGAAACCCTTAATCTTCTCTAAATGCCTGAGCTTGTTACTCTTACACAGAGTTACTCAGGCTGCTAATGCAAACACAATGACAGAATATTGCCATAGATGAAGCATTTCATCACCACTCTGGAACTAGAAGACTCTCGGACACATTTCTCTCAGATACCTGCTGAGGGGATATAATATAAAAGGGTTCCTTTTATATTATATATATATATTATATATAATATATATATATATAATATAATATATATATATATTATATATATATATATAATATATATAATATAATATATATTAATATAATAATATAATATATATTATATATATAATAATATATATATATAATATAAGGTTCCTTTTATATTATATTATAAAGAGGAACCCTTTTATATTATATCCCCTCAGCAGGTATCTGAGAGAAATCCCTATGGAGAGTCAGGACACTCTCTCATACACTGCTTTTCACATAACTGCTACTTGTGGCAGCTTCAACTGTGACCTTATTCATGTTACCAGTTTGAAATGCATGTTTATCCCCTTGATACAGCAGCCGGTGTCACTTGTTATTCACTTGTCTCTTCAAAAGAAAAGATTCAAACTATGAAACTACTAAAATAAAACATTAGGGAAACTCTCCAGGACACTGGTCCGGGCAAAGATTTTTGAGCAATACCCCACAAGCACTTGCAACCCAAGCAAAAATAGGATCATCTCAAGTTGAAAAGTTTCTGCACAGCAAAGGAAACAATAAACAAAGTGAAGGGAAAACCCACAGAATGGGAGAAAATATTTGCAGACTATACACATGATAAAGGATTAATTACCAGAATATATAAAGAGTTCAAACAACATTCAATTTTAAAATGAGCAAAGCTGAACAGACTTTTTTTTTTTTTTTTTTTTTGAGACGGAGTCTTACATTGTTGCCCAGGCTGGAGTGCAGTGGCGTGATCTCGGCTCACTGCAAGCTCCGCCTCCTGGGTTCGCACCATTCTCCTGTCTCAGCCTCCGGAGTAGCTGGGACAGGCGCCCGCCACCACGCCCGGCTAATTTTTTGTATTTTCAGTAGATATGGGGTTTCACCATGTTAGCCAGGATGGTCTCGATCTCCTGATCTCATGATCTGCCTGCCTCGGCCTCCCAAAGTGCTGGGATCACAGGCGTGAGCCACCGCGCCCGACCTGAATAGACATTTTTCAAAAGATGACAAACAAATAGTAAACAGATATACATAAAGGTGTTCAACATCAATGATCATCAAAACTATAATAAGATATTATCTCACCCCAGTTAAAATGACTTTTATCCAAAAAACAGACACTACTGAATGCTGGAGAGGATATGGAGAAGGAACTTTTCCATCCTATTGATGGGAATACAAATTAGTACAGCCACTATGGAAAACAGTTTGGAGGCTCCTCAAAAAACTGACAATAGAACTACCATAAGATCCAGCAATCCCATTGCTGGGTATATATGCAAAAGAAAGGAAATCAGTATATTAAAGAGACGTCTGCACTCCCATGTATATGGCAGCATTATTCACATCAGCTAAGATTTGAAGGAAAACAAGCACCCATCCACAGACAAATAGATAATGTGATACATATACACAACAGAGTACTATTCAGCCATTAAAAAGAATGAGATCCTGTCATTTGCACAACATGGTTGAAACTGGAGGATATCATGTCAACTTAAACCAGGTACAGAAACACAAACTTACGCGTTCTCACTCATTTATGGGAGCTAAAAATAAAAGCAATTGAACTCAGGGAGACAGACAATAGAATGATGGCTACCAGAAGCCGGGAGGGTAGTGGCAGGAGGGGTGGGAGAGGAAGTGGAGATGGTTGATGGGCAGAAAAATACAATTAGACAGAATAAATAGGATGGAGTATTTGATAGCAAAACAGGCTAACTACAGTCAACAATAATTTATTGTACATTTAAAAATAACTAAAAGAGACTAATTGGATTGTCTGTAACAAAAAGATAAATCCTTGAGATAATGGATACCCCCATTTACTCTGATGTGATTACTACTACACATTGTATGTCTGTATCAAAATATCTTATATATCCCATATATATATACACACACACATTTGCTATGTACCCACAAATATTAAAAATAAAAAAAATTTAAACAGGAGATTCATTTTGGATATCATTTTATAGAAAAAAATGAAATAAAGTTATCATTATAAGCTCCACAAATAAAACTCAGGTCATTGAGAAATGTAAAAATTATTTTGCTCTAATTAATATAGTATGTTTATAAGTGAGACATCACAATGACCCTGAAAAACTACATTATGTGTTTTAGGTAAGTTTACTGATAAAAATATTCTCATAAATCTGGAAGACTGTATGTACCCCAACAAGATGCTCTCAAAGAAAATGATAAAAAGTCTTTTCAAGAATCTCCATTCGTCCTTAGCCCAAGAAGACATTCAGATCAGACTCCATATGAGCTTGCACTAAATGGCAGCTCATGAAGGTACAGGGAAAGGGGAGGCTCGCTGTTCCTTTAACTGAGCATGCTCTGGAAAGCAACAATTTCCCCTTGCCCGTCACGCAGAGGTGCTTAACAGCATAGGTAAACAGCACAGGTATACCTCCCATTAGAAAAATGATAGTCTTAAACTAGAACTCAGTTCTGGGGCCTCACTACTGGGCCAGAAATGAACTTCTTAGTTGTTAGATCCTGGGTGAGACCAAGGTTCTTGCGTAGGGCTGAGGTAATTATTGTGAGAGTCATCTGGGGTTTTCATACATACATACATATATATATATATATATATTTTTTTTTTTTTTTTTTGAGATGGAGTCTCTCGCTCTGTCGCCCAGGCTGGAGTGCAGTGGCAGGATCTCAGCTCACTGCAAGCTCTGCCTCCTGGGTTTACGCCATTCTCCTGCCTCAGCCTCTGGAGTAGCTGGCACTACAGGCGCCTGCCACCTCGCCTGGCTAGTTTTTTGTATTTTTTAGTAGAGACGGGGTTTCACCTGTTAGCCAGGATGGTCTCGATCTCCTGACCTCGTGATCCGCTCATCTGGGCCTCCCAAAGTGCTAGGATTACAGGCTTAAGCCATCGCGCCCGGCCTCCAATATTTTAATATTAGTACAGATATACCAGTGCCTGTCAGTTGGGTATAAGACCTGCATCCATTATATTAATGAGTGGCCATCTGTGCTCTTTTACATCTTTATGGAGAGGATATTTATCCAACAATGAAATCCAGTTAGCTTATGACTAATATCTAACTTACTATTCACCTAAAATATTTGCCCGAAAGACCAAGAATAACTTTTATACCTATTTCTACCAATAACATTGTTTTCTATGTTTGCATTTCATTAAGGTAGTGGTTTGAAACTTTTGGAATGCGGATCTACTAAGGGAACAACATTGTTTCTGTATTTAGATATAAGATAAGATGTAACCAGATTTTTTGCCAACAGACATTTTGACTCTCTATCTATCTAGCTATCTTGGAAGGCCATGCTATTTAAAGCATGCATAGCTCTTTGGATTTCCCTTGTCAATTATTTTATTGATATTAGAATAATACACAAGAAACATAATAATCTTATATTCATAAGCAATATTTCTCTAAGCCCTTTCCATGATTATGGATCATCTCGTTTAACATTCACAATAGCTATATAAATGAAAAGACTGTAAGTTATTATCCAAAATGGAACATTTTTTAATGTGAAAGGAGAAAGCTAGCAATAATTACTTCAAGACAATTGGCATAAACAGGGACTGTCCTTGGGAAACTATAATGGATGGTCATTCCACATACAAAAATTATGGTCATTTGATTATTATTGAGACAGTGTCTCACTCTGCTTCCCATGCTGGAGTGCAGTGACATGATCATAGCTCACTGCAGTCTTGAACTCCCAATTCAGCCTCTGGAGTAGCTAGGACTACAGGTGAGCACTACCATTCCTGAGTAGTTTTTAAATTTTTCATAGAGATAGGGTCTCTCTATGTTGCCCAGGTTGGTCCAGAACTCTTGAATTCAAGCAATCCTCCTGCCTTGGCCTCCTACAGCACTGGGATTACAAGGTAAACCACTATGCCTGGCACATGAAAATTATTTTATTCTAATCTGAAGAAACTGGGGCACAAATGTTTCAATAATGTGCCCACATTCACAGCAGAATCAGGTCTGGCTCCCTGGCAGTCTGAGTTCAGAATCTCTCCTCTGAATCTCAAGGCTGGATGACTCTAGTGGAGTCAACATGATGCAAAACGCAAGGCAACTGGTAGTGACAATGAAAGGAGATGACAATTTTAATAATTTACCTTCTTTGAAATATTCACTCCTAACACTAGTTTGAGCTGGAGAGTTAACTTTTTTGCTTGTGTTTAGATTTCACTTCAACACGAAGCTCTTTAAAAAAAATAACCTCCCTCAATCATTCATGTTACATTTTAACTAGACTCGGCAGGGAGTTAGCAGGCTTGGAATCATGAATTTACGAAAAAGATAAGCTTTTGTGAATTTATTTCTTGCTTCCTAAAAAAAGGTCACAAGTATTAAATATAAGCAGATAACATCACTTTTAATAGTATTTCACACATTAGCAAAGTAATTTTTCATTAAACATAGTTATGAAATTTTTTGGAGTATTTCTAAATTTTTATTATTTTTTTTGAAGGGCTCACCATGAATATGCAGGCAAAAATTCACTGTTCTTCCAATTCTGTAAAGCTATCAGGATAACAATGGATTTGACAGATTATCTGAATTTTTTAAACGACCCCTTTGTGGATACATTTTAGAACATTTGATGTTTTCTGTTCATTCTTTTCTACATACAGCAGGCAAACCATGTCCACTTCTTATATATAATAATACATCCACATCTGAACAAAAAAAGCAACATGAAAATGAATTAACTGTGAACTAACAAAATGATAACCTGGCAGGAATGAAGATTAGCACAAGCAGAGAGAGGTTGGCAGTGCCATGTTGCACAGCATTCAGTATCATGGTGACAGCCCAGCCAGAGATTTTCAAAGTGTATACAATTCTGCATTGGTTAAAAAAAAGAAAAAAGAAAAACTAGGTTGGAATAGGAATTTATGCTGAAAAAAAATCCTTACACCGTATGCTTGGAGGTTAAAGGATTAAGAAACAAATGAGCATTGTGAATATAAAGTCTTTTCTGGAAAAAAATGTTATAAACATTATTTCATTATCTTACCAACACTTCTGTTCCTAGGTAAAACTCATCCACTACAAAAGTCTCTGCTGCTGATGGGATAGACTGAAAAGAAAGTGGACCTAATCCTGTATCTGGGCCTAAAGGTCCTGACTTGGGAGAACAATGAGAAATTCTGCCCCCTGTGCCACCAAGTATGGCTGAAATTCAAGGTGCTATCATCCTAAATGGACATTCCATTTGCCTCCCCCATGATTTGGAATGAAAATTACAGTTCTCAGGATTAACCTTGAAGTGAAAATCAACATTATCCCCATCCTCCCCTTCCTCCCTTCTTCCTCCCTCTTATTTCATTCTAACAACCACATGCCACCGCATAATGGGAGGACCAGTCACTACGGTGCAAACCTCACAAATTTCATCATCGATATTTACTTTTAAAAAGTGTCTCATCACCTCCACCTTTGCCTTTCATTAAATTAATTCCCGAATTAAATGTGTTTTATTTGCCTTGTTATATGTGTGTGTGTGTTCCTTAACAGAGTCAAATTATTGATTTGCACAATTTTCCCAAGAAACACTCTGATGCAGGTTTTGGCCTCAGTGACATGGGCCCTTTAATGAAGGCAATTTGAATTTTCAGGATGTGCTCATGTGCCACATACTCTTAAACCTTCCCAAATTAATATTTCATAAGTATTTAGCAGGTAAAAGAAAGTTTTTAAAAGGCAAGAAATTACCAAAAAAAGGTGAAAAAAAGCAAAATCCAACGTCTAAATTATATGATTCATTGCCAATTCAGCCAGGACATCTCAGAATTGCTTATTAGACAAAGTATTTGCTTTAGATATGTTAATTTTTGAAAATTGCTTATCAGGATTTTGTTTTAATTAGTAGCCATAAACTGCTACAAAGCGTTCTCTTCCCATTAAAAATACTTTGTAAAAAATTAATAGAATATTTTTATAAGCATCTAAATCGATCAAAACTTACTTTCTAGGTAGCATAGTCAGCTTTTTCATTTCTCTAGACCCTTGATAAATGGACAATAATATTGAGGAAAATAGTTTGATTATATTAGTTACAAGTTAGAATTTGTATGAAGAACTTGTAAAAGAGCTAAATATTCTTTGCTAACTAAACAAACCCAGAATTTTTACTGGCTCAAAATTTTGCTAAAAGGACAGTGACTTAGTTGCATGTCCTGTTTATTAATGCCTTGTTGTTGTATGTGATGTTTCTAAATATAGGCGAATATACTCTATGTTCATAAACTGCAAAACTCATTCAAATAGACCTATTTTTTTCCATACCAAAACTTCCATAATATTCAGGTATCAGATTATAATATGGGGAATCCTGTTATGCTATGACATGGCTTAAAATGTACTTTAATATTTTTATGTGTCTAAAAGACTCAATCACACTTCTAGCATTGGCCTATTGAAAATAAACATTAGGTATTTGCTATCCAAGATGGCTTCTAGTCCCAGTTATTTGTATAAGGAGGAAGGCTTTCAAGTGAGTCTTACAAAACCAGGTACTCCGTAAACTACTAGATCACAGTTTCTTTGGGTGCAGCTCAAAAATGCATACTTTAAAAAATCTTCCAAATGATACTCAAGTTCAAGCAGGTTTGAGAAGCACTGATATACATCATGACAGACCAAATATGTTTGCCTGTACGGCTTCCAGTTGGTTTCACTGATAACCAGATACCAGATCCCAGAGGAAAATGTTTAGTTATACAGATGTCCAGATATATTCCAAACTGAAAATAACTGTGAATAATTTACAACAAGCTAGAGTACTGCTCTTGAGATAGTTTAAGATTAAAGTTTTAGGTTGTAAATTTGTAAAACCACAGACATTATGAGGAGGAATTCCAGTTCCTATTTTTAAAGATGAGGAAATTATTAAATAAAGTAAGTAATAGGTATCAGCTTTGTGTGTTTACAGATCACACATACTCAAATGAGAGCGCACAAAATGAAACGGCTATTTTTAAAATACCTAAATAAACAGAAACAAAAAGCTTGAGTTACGTCAGGTTGAGTCATTCAAATTCATACATATTAGAGGCCATACTTTTCACATCCTCCTTTGTGACCTTGGAGTGTTTAATTAGAGCAAATGCACTTCAGCCCAGACTAATTCCCACTTTAAATAGCGCAAGCATGAATTCAAGGTAATTCTCCATACCAATAACTGAACCCAAGATGTGTAGGACAGAATGGTATCTTAAAAAGTATAAAGTTTGGACCCCGCAGTTAGAGGTGCATCATTTGTCCTCTTTATTATAACACTCAGGCTTTACAAGGGTTTTCAACTTTTCAGGCTCTTCTTCTTTCCTTGATCTTTTCCTATCGTTTGAAAGCTTTGAAACTCCCTCCTGAAACAGGCATTCATCATACTTTAATTCTTAGACCATAAATCCAAGAAAAATAAATAGTGGTGAAAACTCAAGAAAAAGAACAACAGTGTGTGTGTGTGTCTGTGTGTGTGTGTAGCTGCAAAGAAGTATATTTATTTTTCCTATAGAGATGAGCCATTGTAATGGTTTATCCTAGTTATATGTTTATGCATACATACATATTTATGTAACTTTTTGTTTTCCTTAATGCCTTTAGATCTAGAAATCACTTCCTTCTGCTTAGAACAAGTATATTATCAAGTTTTGTTACACCTGTCTTACAGTTTTTGGCTATACTGAGAAAGGACCCAATAAGCTCCCCAGAGAGGATACCTGTTCTGCTCTATCATTTTCAAGTTCATCCTAAAGATGTCTACCAAGTGTCAGGTGACCCAATCAGCTCACAAATGCTCAGAAGAGCCTCTTTAAGTCAGGACAGCAACTAGTTCTCTTAATCACTTCGGGACAACTGCATGAACTGAATTTCGTATGTTGAAAACAAACAGAAAAGATTTAAGTCAAACGCAAAGCTTAGCTGATTTCTGTATGTGTATTCCATATTAACAAGAGTTTGGGGGCACAGATTTTCAAACTTAGCACCCTCCTGTTGCCACAGTCTGCTGACAGCCTCCGTTTAGCTGTTTTGAGTCCACTGCATGGTAAGCTCCTCTCTGAAGCAAGCCTCAAGGCCTTATTTGGTGATGACAGTTCAGTGGCTGGCTGGCTGGCTGGCACAGAAAATGTTTCTGAACTGAACTGAAATTTAGCAATCTCTAACACCTTTCACATGTGTTTTGGTTTAGGAGTCCCTTTGTAAGTCTGCTAGAAACTGTTTTTCTTAAGTAATCGGGTTTCCAAAATGTCTCATCTGTGGGCTACAAACTCATTTAAACTTTGGGAAACAATATTCTAATTAATAATAGGCATAAAATATAAAAGACTAGTTATAGAATAACCACTTTGCTTTTATTCAAATATCTTAATTCTTCTAAAATAATCCTTTTGGTAATATGTATGCTTAGCAAATACAGAGACTGGTATTTTTATCCGATTTATCATTCAGCAATAATATTATTTTCAAGAGTAAATGAACTATTGGTTAGTTTTTATGATTAAAGTAAACTATGACTATGACTAAAGTAAACTATGACCATGGTTTAGTGGTATAAATTTATAATCATAAAAATATTTTTAATAAAAGATTATAAACCTTCTCCTTATGGCCAACTATTTTTGAATTTCTGCCTTAAAATTTTGATGAACACTTTTACTTCTTCCTCAAGACACATTATCAAGTCTATTATGTCTCCTTTCAGAATGCAGCACCATATTTCTGTTAACATGTGGCTCTGGACATACAATAGATCCAACTGCACCCCTTAAAACACAGCTGCAATGTGGCAGAGAAAACTGACTTAACTAAGTAAAAACTACAGCCTGAGCTCTGCTCACCAAGCTGAGTATTAGAGGCATTATCCTGTTTCCATTTGATAGAGTTAAAGTTACCTCAATCAGAGAGCAAGATCTAAGCTTGATGGGCAAAAGCACAGAGTGGAGGTCTGAGATCCCAAACTGCCGAGGTCAAGGGCCCATGGTCATTACTCTTCCAGCAGTGACAGAAACAGAACGGATAAGTGCACTCAATCAAAAGGCATGAACAGCGAAGACGAGGCCACCCACACAAATATCTGTTTGCTTACGAGGTCCTTTTCATAGGATACCATAAAGACAGGTGTGGGGTTTGAAAAATTCTGTCTGGGGAGACCTGCTGCTTGGTGAGTGCTTTTCTTCCGTAGGTACCTTCGAAGCATACTGTCAACAATTCTTCCTTAAGTCATGTTTGTTTATTCAGTGTCAGTAATGTTGACATAGTTTATGTGTGACTTTCAATCAAAGGCATACTGAAAGAAATAATATGGATTTTCACTTAATTAACAAAGGCCTTTATCCAGTTGACCAAACATGAGAAAATGAGAACATACCAATATGAACATTCCTTTGCCATTCTGTTCCCTCACAACAGCACTACAGGGCAGACTTTGAGTATAAAACACATGACAAAAAAATGTTCTTTTCTCCTCTGTTCAGAAAAAGTTTGATTATTAATCTATCAATTACTCCTAAAGCATCAGTTTATCTATTATTGAAAAGAAATATATATTTATATATATATGAATTATTTTCACAGGGCAACAGCTCTAGATCAATTAGACTATATATATCAGAAAATGATTCAGTTATTTATAATACATAATATGTTTCAGTTAAATTTGCCACTTAATAACATGATATCACATATTTGCTTGGAAAGATTTTCAATATTCTAGATCTTCCTTTAAATAGTCTATAAAATGTCCAAATTTTAGAAGTTACTTCATTGTATATCTATATCACATTTAATAAGAGGTTATTTGTGGCAATATATCAAGTCAAACATATAACAAGGTAGATTTAAAACAAAACTGAGTACGGTTCACACAAATTAAATAGCTACGAATTTAAACAGTTAAAGCCTTTAAAAGACTGATCTCAAAGGTTATAGAATGCAACTATTATTTAAATTGCAACATTTGTTATTTCAAAGAATATTTTTGAGTATGTATTCTTCACCAACCATTGTATTAGGCTCTAAGAATACAATGTTGAATTAAACAATGTATCTCAGGTGATTTAACACACGCAAGTCTGGTTTAACATAGGCAAGTCAATAAATGTGATACACCACATAAACAGATTTTAAAACCAAAATCACATGATCATCTCAATCGATGCAGAAAAAGCCCTTGACAAAATCCAGCATCCCTTTATGAATAAAACTCTCAGCAAAATCGGCATACGAGGTACATACCTCAATATAATAAAAGTCATTTATGACAAACCCACAGCCAACATAACACTGAATGGGGAAAAGTTGAAAGCATTCCCTCTGAGAAATGTAAAGAGACAAGAATGCACACTCTCACCACTCCTCTTCAACATAGTACTGGAAGTCCTAGCCAGAGCGATCAGACAAGAGAAAGAAATGAAGGGCATCCAAATCGGTAAAAAGGAAGTCAAACTGTCACTGTTTGCTGATGATAGGACCGTTTACCTTGAAAGCCCCAAAGACTCCAGAAAGCTCCTAGAACTGATAAAATAATTCAGCAAAGTTTCCAGATATTGACTTGTGTACCAACAGCGACCATGCAGATAATCAAATCAAGAACTCAGCCACTTTTACAATAGCTGCAAAAAATGAAATAAAATACTTAGGAATATACCTAACCAAGGAGTCAAAAGACTTCCACAAGGAAAACTACAAATCACTGCTGCAAGAAATCACAGACAACACCAACAAATGGAAACACATCCCATGTTCATGGATGGGTAGAATCAATATTGTGAAAATGATCATACTGCCAAAAGCAATCTACAAATTCAATGCAATCCCCATCAAAATACCACCATCATTATTCACATAATTGGAAAAAAACACAATTCTAAAATTCACATGGAACCAAAAGAGCCCGCACAGCCAAAGCAAGACTAAGCAAAAAGAACAACTCTTGAGGCATCACACTACCTGATTTCAAACTATACTATAAGGCCATAGTCACCAAAACAGTGTGGCACTGGTATAAAAATAGGCACACAGACCAACGAAACAGAATAGAGAACCCAGAAATAAACCCAAATACTTACAGCCAACTGATCTTCAACAAAGCAAACTAAAACATAAAGTGGGCAAAGAACATCCTTTTCAACAAATGGTGCTGGGATAATTGGCTAGCCATATGAAGGAGAATGAAACTGGATCCTCATCTCTCTTCTTATACAAAAATCTACTCAAGATGGATTAATGACTTAAATCTAAGACCTGAAACTATACATCTAAAAGAGAACACTGGAAAACCCTTCTAGATATTGGCTAAGGCAAGAATTTCATGACCCAGAATCCAAAAAGCAAATTCAATAAAAATAAAGATAAATAGTTGGGACTTAATTAAGCCAAAGGGTTTTGCACAGCAAAAGGAACAGCTGAGGCGGGAGAAGCACTTGAACCTGGAAGGCAGAGGTTACAGTGAGCCAAGATCGTGCCACTGCACTCCAGCCTGGCGACAGAGCGAGACTCCGTTTAAAAAAAAGAAGAAAAAAAGCTCAACATCACTAATGATCAGGGAAATGCAAATCAAAACCACAATGCGATGCCACCTTACTCCTGCAAGAATGGCCATAATCAAAATATGAAAACAACAACAACAACAACAACAACAACAACAAAAATGGATGTTGGCGTGTATGTGGTGAACAGGGAACACTTCTACACTGCTGGTGGGAATGCAAACTAGTACAGCCGCTATGGAAAACAGTGGGGAGATTCCTTAAAGAACTGAAAGTAGGACTACCATCTGATCCAGCAATTCCACTACTGGGTATCTACCTAGAGGAAAAGAAGTCATTATACGAAAAAGGTACTTGCACAGGCATGCTTATAGCCTGTGCAAGGATGCACAATTCACAACTGCAAAATTGGGGAACCAACCCAAATGCCCATCAATGAGTAGATAAAGAAACTGTGGTGTGTGTGTGTATACATTTAAATTGCAGCATTTGTTATTTCATATATATAATATATATATAGTGTGTGTGTGTGAATATATACACACACAAACACACACACACACACACACACACATATATGATGGAATACTACTCAGCCATAAAAACCAATGAATTAACAGCATTTGCAGCAACCTGGATGAGACTGGAGACCATTATTCTAAGTGAAGTAACTTAGGAATGAAAAACCAAACTTCGTATGTTTTCACTGATATGTGGGAGCTAAGCTATGAGGACGCAAAGGTGTAAGAATGAGACAGTGGACTTTGGGGACTTGGGGGGAAGAGTGAGAATGGGCGAGGGATAAAAGACAACAAGTATGGTGCAGTGTATAATGCTCAGGTGATGGGTGCACCAGAATCTTGCAAATCACCACCAAAGAACTTACTCATATGACCAAATACCACCTGTACCCCAATAACTTATGAAAAAATAAAAAGTATAAAAAATTTAAATACAGAAATAAGAAAAAAAATGTATCTCTTTCCTTAGAGTTTTTATTCAATGTTTAACTTAGTAACACAAGGGTTATTATGTTGTTACTAAAGTAATCTTAAATTAGCTAGTAATAGGGAAAATATACTAAGAAAAATAGGACACAATGTAGAAGAAAAAAATAAAGAAAAACAAAAGCCCCTCACTAACACCTTACAAGAGAGGTGTTGTAAGGAGACGCTTATAAGAGCTTCCAAAATATTATGATTAGATAAAACTCAGCTTATTCCCATAGATTCACATAGATGCAGATGGTTACTAATATACCACTCTAGATTCTACATCTCTCCTGAGCTATGAAATTCTCATTTTCCCAAATGCCTACTAAATACCTCTTCTTGATTTTTCAAAGTTTAACTCCAACTTTGCATATGTTGACCAGAACTTACTAACATAACTTCAGATCAACTCTTTGCCTTGTCTGCCTTCTCCTGCAGAAGGTACCTTAATTTCCCCAGACACCCTGGTCAACATCTTTCACTTCCTCTCATTGTTTCTCCAGCTCTCCTCCATCTTTTCTGTTGCATTTCTTATTACTCTACATCACATATTAAATGATTCGTTTTATCACTTGAAATGATCTCTAACCAATTACTAACCAATCTTAATCATTTGCAGCATTTACATACACTCTGGTGCAGTATTAATTTTTCTAAAATGAGTTTCTTTAAATCCTCCTTTACAGTTAGCTTTGTGGTCTTAAAAATGTCAAAGCTCTCTGAGAAATAAATGTATGGAAGTAAAATGGTATCTAAAATCTTGTTCTTTAAAACTCAATGATTCTGTATCTGTCAGAGATACAGAAACATTCTTGAAAGCTTCACTCCTATGTATATTAAATATACAATTAGACTTAATAATACTTAGCTAACATCTGTAGCCATGTCCTCCATGACACCCCGAAATGGTACTGGCCTATTAAACTACTTACTATTCTAGTAATATATTCCAATCATTCTATCCTTATGTCTCTGTTTTTACTGTCTCATTTATCTGGAATATCGTTTCTCAATCATCTTTCCATCTTTAAGAATGCATATCAAGTACGAGTGCGGTGGCTCATGCCTGTAATCCCAGCACTTTGGGAGGCCAAGGCAGGCGGATCACTTGAGGTCAGGAGTTCAAAAGTGGCCGGGCCAACATGGCGAAATTCCGTCTCTACTAAAAATACAAGGAAAAAAATTAGCCAGGCGTGGTGGTGGCCACCTGTAATACCAGCTATTCGGGAGGCTGAGACAGGAGAATCGCTTGAACTCCGGAGGGGGAGGTGGCAGTAAGCAGAGATCGTGCCATTGCACTCCAGTCTACACGAAAGAGCGAGACTTCATCTCAGAAAAAAATAAAATAAAAAAGAATGCATATCAAATACCAGCATTCTAATGAAAGCATTTCTAGTCTCTTTCTTCAATGACCAGAAAGAATACTTTGTTTATATTTATTTTGTGGCATTTGATCTTTGAGAAGATAATTCCTTACATTATAGTTAACAACAATAAATGTATTAAGAGGCTGTACTATAGTTTTCTTCTTTTGTCTATCACCTGTAGTGCCTAATTCAATGTTTTGCATAAAGTATTGAATAAGCATCGTTTAAATAACATTTATGTAAATATTGGACTGCTATGACTTGTCTTATTAGAGCAGGATAAAGATCCAAAAGTATTTTCAGATATGTTTCTTCAATTAATTTGCATAAAACTCTGGAAGTAGATTTAATTTGCATATAAGGAAACTGATTCTCAGGAAGTTAAGTAATTTGTCAAGATTATATCCCGAGATGTTACCACTTAGGCCTGGAACTAAAAGACAAACTATCTTCTGAGGAATCCAGTGTCTTCTATGATATTATGGTAAAAATTCAAATTAAAAAAAATTTGCATAATAAAAGCCATACTTTAAGAAGTTTCCTAGTTTAATGAAAGAGCTAGAATCAAATCTTTGAACACAATAATTTTTACTTTTAATTATCACATTTAAATTTTCTTAAGAAGTAGCTCAGCACCATAACACAGGGCAAAAAATAAATAAAAATGAAAAATAACAACAACAACAACAAAAAAGGCCAGACGCGGTGGCTCACACCTGTAATCCCAACACTTTGGGAGGCCGAGGCAGGCGCATCACGAGGTCAGGAGATAGAGACCATTCTGGCTAACACAGTGAAACCCCGTCTCCACTAAAAAAAATACAAAAAATTAGCCGAGCGTGGTGGCGGACGCCTGTAGTCCCAGCTACTCGGGAGGCTGAGGCAGAAGAATGACGTGAATCCGGGAGGCGGAGCTTGCAGCGAGCCGAGATCGTGCCACTGCACTCCAGCCTGGGCGAAGAGTGAGACTCCGTCTCAAAATAATAATAATAATATAATAATAATAATAATAATAACAATAATAATAAAATAAAAAAATATTTTAAAAAGGAAGTAATGTGTCACTTGGTTAAAGCATGATTTCTCAGTGAAATCTATGATGATGGCTATGCATAATTACAATCTGCACTCTAGAACGGTGCCACAATAGCTGGAGAAGGTGTTTTGACTGAAAGCTATGCATTCCAGAGAAGCAAATAGTAACCTGGTGTTGAGGGAGCTCATTCCTAGAGCTTCTTACAACTTAATCGTAATTTTTAAAAAATCATTCAACATAAAGGGGCATTTAAAATATACAGAACATTTCATTTGCATTTATAGACACTGCCCTTTTCCCATAAGATTTTTCTGATGAAAAAATAATATAAGCATCCCATAAAAGATAAGTTGTTGAGCCTATATAGCTTAAAAACGGACATATTTTCCAACTACATGCGTGTAGAGAAAATACAGAGAGCAATATGAGTCTGAAATTGTGGAAACAATGGAGCTTGTGAGTCAAGAAAGTTGACCAGGTTTTAGGCAGAGAACAGTGAGAGAGAATTCTAGGAAAGAGTTCCAATTAGTACAATTGGACTTGGACTGCCTATTGGGATAATCCCTATTTGGAGAGCATTTATTGAAAATATACAAAATACACAACAAAATTATCAATTTAACATGCAATTATGGGTGTTCATAATATTTTCTGATTAATGGTTGTAGGAAAAGACTCTATAATAATCAAAACATACATTTTTAAAACAAACAGAAAATATGATGTTGAAGTATACATGAAACTAATTTCTTCATTTTCTTCTATTTTCTTTTTTCTTTTTAATTTTTTTTTAGAGACAGGATCTTGCTATATTGCCCAGACTGGTCCAGAACTCCTGACCTAAAGCTATTCTCCTGCCTCAGCCTCCTAAAGTACTGGGATTACAGGCATGAGCCACCACTCTTGGCCTAACAAATTTCTTTATATTGGGCCCTACATACGGAGCAAAGTGCTAATATTTCAAAAGATTATAGTGTGGAAATTCCTAATAAGTAGTGATGTTGTGAAGTTAACTCTGTCCTCACTTTTTTCTACAATGTTGAGTCCTTTGACCTCTTCATGTTTTCCCGTCTTGTCCCGGGTGCCCTGTGAAATTTTGTGAACTGCTAGTACAGGTGGGGTGCATGCCATAGTAATGAAGTCAGGGAGAAACAACAGGGTACAGAGTGGTACCATAATGCTGGGTGAAAGTTTATCATTTCTTTCTATATCCTTATGTATAAATCACATACACATACACACACACACACGCACAAGTTAACCTCTCTGTGTGGAAACGTCATGAGAAGGAAACACTCAAAATCTTTAGAGACAAAATATGTAATGCAAATGAGTCAGGCAAGCCAGGCGATACTACAAAATGATGATCAACTGGAACTGAGTCTTCGTCTCAACATCAGGGAAATGATAGGGTACGACAAAGACAGTCGAAACCAGAAAGCATATACTCTGTCTAAAGAGAATGGCCATTTTTAGCTATTGTAGTATCTTGTGCTGCTAGATTTTCTAATTTTTAAAAAGAGAACCAGACCATTTAATTGTATTATGAAATCTTGCTATTTAAAAGTATTCACAACAAATTCCTTGTTTTTAACAATGTAGGTCAAGCTACACATATCAGTGGCTCCAATATGTCTGTAAGAAGCGACTACTGACTTCTGGAATAGAGGATGGTGCATGTCTCTCTCCCAGGAAGACAAAAACGATGGCAGACTTGAGGAAGCATGAAGAATATATTCCTTTCCTTCATAGATTCCTCCCTTATATTTTATTTCACTTTATTTTTATTCATTATTTTTTTTCTGAGACAAGATCTTACTCTGTCACCCAGACTGGAGTGCAGCAGTGCAGTCTCAGCTCACTGCAACCTCCACCTCTCAGGTTCAAGTGATTCTTGTGCCTCAGCCTCCAAAGTAGCTGGGACTGCAGGCATGAGCCACCACACCTGACTAATTTTTGTATTTTTTGGGAGAGATGGAGTTTCGCCATGTTGGCCAGGCTGGTCTCGAACTCCTGATCTCAAGTGATCCACCTGCCTCGGCCTCTCAAAGTCTTAGGATTACAGGTGTGAGCCACTGCACCCGGCCCCTCCCTTGTATTTCAAAATACAATGCTGATTTTTAATATATTATTTAATCATGTTTGTAACCAGCTGATGACCATTTACTTTCCTTTCTCTATAAGCAAAAATATTCATGAAATTCATACCAAAATGTGTTGTTTGGGGTAGGGGGAGGAGGGGGATTACAGTCTGGAGAAATTCCACAAGTAGCAGATTGCAGGAAACCACAGCTCATTACTGTGCGGTTGTACAGCCCATTACTGAGGATATACCAGGTGTCATCAAAGGAACTGGGGCAAACAACCAACAACATTTTAGAAAACAATTTATCTGTAAATTAGGACTTGCCCACATTAAATGCATAACGAGGTTTTCTTGTCAAAGGAAATGCTGCATTACAACACCAAAATGCATACTTAAAATTAGACATATCAGTGAAGATTTACTAGTCCTAAAACCTAAATTACGTATATATTTAAGAGCATAATATTCCTTACATATTGTAATGGAATAAATTATGGGTAACTACAATGTTAACTACAATGAGGATTGTGGAGATTTCTTATTTAAAATCCTGGTGTTCCAAATCAGCACAATTTTTAGTCACTGGAATGAATGAACTAGAATACCTCCCTCCTCCTCTTCCACACACACAGATTTGGCAATGCCTGTAAGTGATCACTTATGAATTTAATGTTCATAATTAGCAGTAATTAGCTAGCAAGATGTTAATGAAAACGTGTTTGTTAGCAGCAAAGAAAATCAGCATCTCATTACAAGACAAGCAGGGATTGCTTCATGTATAAATCTATTTGCTCGTACACTGGTTCTTAAATGCTAAAAATACAAATTTGCTGTGTGCCCTTTAATATTTATAGCCCATAACAACTCTCACAGAAGAAGTAAAAATGTGTAGTAGGTGATGTTTGTCTACTCAACCCCATTTCCGTTTCTTACATTCTTCTTTGCTTTTCCAGAACTCACAACAGAGCCATTCAGGGTTAATGGGAAAGGAATTCATATTTATTGATATTCTCCATGCCAGGCACTGTGGCAGTAATGAAGTGAATCAGAAGAGCCATGAGCACTTAAAATAGGTTTCTGATTAACATGCTTTCCTCCTGTCAGTGTTCAGAATTATAAAATTGTATAGCTAGATTTTTCTCCTTTTCCTGAGAGCACTATTTGTTTAACAGCATTTTTCTAGTTTCTGGGGTTCACACGTAAACCTCAACCTTACTCCCTCAACCGTATTACCCTCAACCCTTACTCCCTCATTCCTCAAACCAAAAAGGGCCGGGTGTCTTATGGAAATCTCTTAACTCATTCTGGAATCTTCCTGACTTTAACTCCAACTTTAGGTACTTCTCCTTCCTGGCTACTTTTCCAGACATTACTTTCTCTGCTCACCAATTCTTCCTTTGCCTTATGACCAAAGTTTATCTTCTTACGGAACAGATGATCAAAAACTTCATGCTCAAAAATGTTCAGTCTCTTTTTCTCTGTCTCTTTCTCAGAGTAAAAGTCCTACCTATAATTGGTAGGGTCCACTGTTCTCCATGCTCTGTCTGAACGTCTCTCATTTTATGTTTCCACTGCACCGCTTCTTACTGTGTGCTAGATGAGCACTCCTAGTCATTATGCAAACAGATTACCCAGTGCCTTGTTTCCCCTACCTGCAACTACCTTGCCCCACCTGAGTGGCAGGACGATACCCTTCTCATGTGTACAACATCCATCTGAAAAGTTCCTTTCTCTTCCATGTCTTGTTTGATGCCACCAATGAATATCATATTAACATATCGACTTTTTTAAAAAGTCATCATTTATATTCAGCACATCCATTTGTTAAACAGATTTCCTCCCTTTTAATTTATCTAAAGCAAGATTTTGCTTCTCTTTTTAAACTAATAAATCAAAGCTTGGGCATGCTAAATGACTGAATCAGGGTCTCACTGCCATTTAGCTGCAAAGCGAATCCTCCTTGAAACTAGCCTTCAATAATGCTACTATAATGACAAACACTAAAAAGGACAGGGTGTGCCATGTATCAGATGTTCTAAGTATTTTTATGTGTTATTCAATTCTCACATCAAATCTGTAGGAATACCTATTTTACAAATGCTTAAACTGACACAGAGACATTCAATTGGTCGCCCCAGGCCATGCAGCTTATATAACACAGAACCAGAATGAAGCACAGGGGTTTAGCACCAGAGCCCACATTCTTAATGTTTTGCTCTGAGATTTGTATTTTAAATGAGCACAGCAGAGACACTTTAAAGAAAGTCTCTCTAGTGGTAGAGTTTAGACATTTGTGCCTTCTGGCTAGGAGGGAGAAAGAACTCCCCTGAACCCTTCAAATCGCTCCAGAGATGCCACACTCCCCCTGCTTTATATGAAAGGACTGCCTTAAAGGAATATGTGTATTTTTGCCTAAGTTTAGACCTTAACACTGGCCCTCTGAACACGATTTGGCCACCTTTAATTTATGTTCCTCTATAAAAGTCAACAGAGTTTCTGGCTGTAAATTTGTCATGCCTTACTAATGAGCTAAATTGTGTTTTCTGTCAGTGTTCCATTTAAATTGATGTGACCTCATTCATTAGCACATATGTATTTATAGTTGTAAGAAATGCACGAAGGTTTCAAAACCTTCTGCCCAATAAAAAAGTCAAGAGGGGAGCGAGTAGGAGAATTGGTAAAGCTATGCAGGAAAAGAAAGAAAAACTTCTTTCCTCTAACCTTCACTACACAATAATCTTTCTAATACACCATTTTAATCCTGTTACTTCCTTGTCTAGAGATCTTTAATTTTTCTGCATTGGCTGCATGATCCGTTTCATATTCATAGCTTTGTATATAAAGCTTCCTATAAAGCTAGCTCAACCCTATCCTTCTAAATATAACTCCCATTCAAACATTATGCTCATTTATTGATTTGCTTATTCTAAAATGTTTACTGAGTTCCTACTGTGCTTCAGACACTGCTCGAGGTGCTGAAGGGTATTAACCCATTTATGCCAGAGGTTGCAAATTTTTGAATTTTTCCCATCAGACCTTGGCGATCACCCTGAGCACTAGGATATAACTCCCACATGCTTATCGTTCCAATAATGGAACACTGGACATAAATCCTTAAGGTGGAAGTCCCTGCCCTCATGGTGCTTATATTTTAGTAAACAAGTAAATGGGTGACATAATTTTAGTGTTTGATATGTATCTACAAAGCAACAGTTTTCAAAAATTTTGGTCTCAAGACCTATTTGCATTCTTAAAAACTGAGTACCTCAAAGAACTTTTTTGGTCTATGTTTATTGATATTTATCAAAGTAGAAATTAAAATTAAGGGAAAATTTACATATGTATTAATTTATTAAAAATAACCATAAAACTCATAACATAGTATAAACATAAAAATTTCCTCTTTCACTACAAAATAATTTGATATACCATTTTAATCCTGTTACTTCCCTGTCTAGAGACCTTTAATTTTTCTGCCTAATTTGACTGCATGATCAGTTTCATATTCACGGCCTTGTATGCAATGTTATAAAAATAAGGGTATTTTTACAAAATCAGTGAGAAGAGTGGCAGTATTTTATGTTTTTCTCAGAATCTCTTTTTGTTGTTGGTGGTGTTGGTGTTGTTTTCAGACAGTCTCACTCTGTCATCCAGGGTGGAGGGCAGTGGCACGATCTAGGCTCACTGCAACCTCCGCCTCCCAGGTTCAAGTGATTCTCCAGCCTCAGCCTCCCAAGTAGCTGGGACTACAGGCACGCACCATCATGTCCAGCCAGTTTTTTGTAGTTTTAGTAGAGACGAAGTTTCACCATGTTGGCCAGCCTGGTCTCAAACTCCTGACCTCAGGTGAACCATCCAGCTCAGTCTCCCAAAGTGCTGGGGCTACAGGCATAATCACAAGAGAGGAGTGAGTAGGAGTTATATTTAGAAAGATTATATCTCTTTAATGTCTGTTTTAATAGAAGATTGCTGAATTCTCAGCCAGGCGTGGTGGCTTACACCTGTAATCCCAGCACTTTGGGAGACCAAGGCGGGCGGATCATGAGGTCAAAAGATGCAGACCATCCTGGCCAACATGGTGAAACCCCGTCTCTACTAAAAATAGAAAGATTAGCTTAGCATGGTGGCGCAAGCCTGTAGTCCCAGCTACTTGGGAGGCTGAGACAGGAGAATTGCTTGAATCCGGGAGGTGGAGGTTGCAGTGAGCCAAGATCGCACCACTGTACTCCAGCCTGGCGACAGACAGAGTGAGACTCCATCTGAAAAAAAAAAAAGATTACTGATTTCTCATACTGCTTCTGGGTTCAGTATGTTGCAATTTCACCTGTCATATAACTTTTGGAAAACTCATATACATTCATGAGAGAATGAGAGTGGAAAAAAAGAAAGCCCCATCTTACTTTTGTTATGAAACTAGTTTTGACCTTGTGGACCCCCTGAAAGATCCTGAGGGCTTCAGGGATCCCCAGACCACATTTTGGAGATCTAGTGGTAGAAGGAGCAAAGGGCAGGTGAAGGGTCAAAGCTAAGTAAAAGCTAAGCCGAGGTCAGAAAAGTCAGAAGGGCCAAAAACAACATAGGCATAAAAAGCAAAAAGCGTACAGGGCCCAAAGTAGGCACCAGCTTGAGAAATGGAGAACCTGAAGAGAGCCACTGTGGTGAGACTGTGGTGAGCCGGGAAAAGTGTGGTATAAACTGTGGTTGCAGAGCAGGCGTAGCCAGACTGTGCGGGGCAAAGGTCATAAACTAGAGGCCTGTGGTTCTAATCTGGACATCTGTCTTGTAGATGTTTTGAGTTTGCACAGTGCTTTATTACTATCTTTATGACAATGATGATGATAATGATGATGATGATGAGATACTTGAGTCAACTTTTAAGTGGAGACTTTGCTTAAAAATCTGGATTTGTGGCCGGGCACGGTGGCTCAAGCCTGTAATCCCAGCACTTTGGGAGGCCGAGACGGGCGGATCACGAGGTCAGGAGATCGAGACCATCCTGGCTAACACGGTGAAACCCCGTCTCTACTAAAAATACAAAAAACTAGCCGGGCGAGGTGGCGGGCGCCTGTAGTCCCAGCTACTCGGGAGGCTGAGGCAGGAGAATGGCGTGAACCTGGAGGCGGAGCTTGCAGTGAGCTGAGACCCGGCCACCGCACTCCAGCCTGGGTGACAGAGCGAGACTCTGTCTCAAAAAAAAAAAAAAAAAAAAAAAAATCTGGATTTGTGGTTCTCTTAAACGAATCAGAACATCAGGCAATACTAGGCCCATTTCTACATGGGGTAAGGAGAACCGAGTAACATCCAGTGCGTTAGAGGAAGCCACAGTCTCCACTACCCCTATTGCATCTTCAGAGTTGAAGCTCTCTTCATTGCCATTCCTCTTGGCCTAAGTCACTCATTAAAGTCACCATCCTCACTGCACAAACTTGTCATATGTGTCATGTAGACTTCTAGGAGGTACTTTTGTGGTGTTTGGTTTTTTATTTTAAGTGAAATGAGAAGGTCTTTGAATTGTGGTATGCAAGGGAATGATACTCTCATTTCCATTTATAAAAAATTTCCAGTTGTTGCCTGGAAACCAGTTTGTGCATGGGGGTAAGGGTAGAAGCTCTAGTTAGGATGTTCACTGTGCTCTAGCCTCTCCTGGACTTATTTGCACCATCAGGAGCTTTGTTGTTGTTCCTGTTTTTCCCATGCTGAAAGCTCTTCCTCCCACTTGCAACTTAACTTACCTTCTCCTCTTTCAAGATCATCTCAAAGCCCTTTTTTTGGAGTGGAGACAAAGGTGTAAGGTGTCCCAAAACCACAAGTGTTCCTGGCCTGGGGCATTTACTGTACTCCTTGTTTATATTAACAATTTATAATTTATGGTTTGGGAGCTTTTCAGAGTAAGAGTTATCTCATCAATTAGACTGTAAATTCCTTGAGGGCCTGAACTCAGCTGCTCTTATCTCCTAGAATTGACTGCTCCTAACAACCCCAAAAAGATAAATCAAAGCAATTAGCACTGGTGTTTACAGCATTCCAATTCCTTAGGTGCTTTTCTCACATGGTCTAGGCTTTCAAAGCCCTTTGCATATTGGTTGATTGATGGGCAGGGTTTTGAGAAATTATCAGAATTATATCCACGTGATAAGTAATTGTTTTACAGCAAGGGTACTACCTTGTTATATGCATTATTTAAAAGACCACAGCAAGTTATTTATTTATTTATTTATTTACTTATTTATTTATTTCTTACTTATTTTTTTGAGACGGAGTTTCACTCTTGTTGCCCAGGCTGGAGTGCAATGGTGCAATCTTGGCTCACTGCAACCTCCACCTCCTAGGTTCAAGCGATTCTCCTGCCTCAGACTCCCAAGTAGCTGGGACTACAGGCGTCCACCCCCACGCCTCTTTAATTTTTTGCATTTTTAGCAGAGACAGGGTTTCACCAGGTTGGCCAGGCTGGTCTTGAACTCCTGACCTCAGTTAATCCACCCACCTCGGCCTCCCAAAGTGCAGGGATTACAGGCGTGAGCCAGCGCGTCCAGGCCATAGCAAGTTATTTACTCTTCTCTCTTAGTTTCTTCATCTGTAAAATGGTGTTATAAAAAAATAGCACTTCGGAGGCCGAGGCAGGTGGATCACCTGAGGTCAGGAGTTTGAGACCAGCCTGACCAACAAGATGAAACCCCATTTCTAGTAAAAATACCAAAATTAGCCACCGGGTGTGATGACAGACGCCTGTAGTCCCAGCTACTCGGGAGGTTGAGACAGGAGAAATGCTTGAACCTGGAAGGCAGAGGCTGCAGTGAGCAAAGATCCCACCACTGCACTCCAGCCTGGGCAATAAAGCAAGACTCCGCCTCAGGAAATGAAATGAAACAAAACAAAACAAAAAATGAAAAAAGCAAAACAAACAAACAAAACACCTTCCTCATAGGCTGTTGTAAGGAATAAACTAGATTGTACATACTAAGTGTTCAAATCTTTTTAACTGGATGGTTGTGTGATAAATACCAGCTCTTATCAGCAACATGGTTCTTAGATGCTTGTCCCTGCATACAAAAGAAATAATAACTATGTCTGCATTATTGAAAATCAGAAAAAAAATCTGTGACATTTTCAAAGTTCTCCCTACTAAAGGGCATCTAGAAGCATACTTCCATTTGCTATATTAATTTTTTAGTACCAAAACGATTTTCAGTGGACTCAGTATATACATATTACTTAAAGACACCTTTCTGGGAGAAATGTATGATTAACCAACTAATGGGAGTAGTCCCTCCTTATTGGTAGTTTGGCTTTCTATGGTTTCAGTTGCCCTTAGTCAAACACAATCTGAAAACATTAAATGGAAAATTCCAAAAATAAACAACTTACAAGTTTTAAATTATGTGCTGCCCTGAGTAAGGTGATAAAATCCCCCTCCATACCACTCCATCCCACTAGGGAAACACGCCTTTGTTGAGCATATCCACTACCTGCCTATTACTCACTTAGCAGCCTTCTGAGTGATCAGACTGACTGCAGAAGTATCTCAGTGTTTGTGATCTAGTAATCCATATTTTACTTGATAGCCCCAAAGTGCAAGACTAGTGATGTGGGCTATTTGGATATGCCAAAAAGAAGCTGTGAGTGCTTCTTATAAGTGAAAAGGTGAAACTTCACAATAAGAAAAGAAAAAAATTATATGCTGATATTGCTAAGACCTACAGTAAGAACACATCTTCTATCAGTGAAACTGGGAAGGAAGTTAAAAAAATAATTGTGCTAGTTTTCCTGAAGCACCTCAAACTGCAAAACTTACAGCCACAGTGCATGATAACTGCTTAGCATGGAGAAGGTATTAAATTTGTGGGTGGAAGATGTGAACAGAAAAATGTTCCTATTGATGGAAATCGAGTTTGCTACCATGCATGGTTTCAGGCATTTGCTGGGGGTCTTTGGAACATATCCCGTGCAGATAAAAGGGGACTACTGTATTAATAATTCCTCTAATCTATTTTTAGTAACTTTAGAATTTTAGATATTCTTACATTCTCTGGTTTAGTATCAAGCTCCATAATAAGTATATTTAAGTGTATATTAAGTATATTAAGTATTTGCATACTTAAATATTTAACTTAAGTATTTAAGTATGGTGCCACTATTCTACACAGGCAGGTTGAATGTTTTAAAGACGGCACAGGGAAAAGTGCAATGATAAAGAACAGAGACTCTGGCACCAGATGGCTCGGTTCGAGCTCTAGATCTACCATTTGTTTTGTGTCACAGCTAACTTTGTACCTCATTTGCCCCATCTATCAATTGGAACTAATAACAATATCTAATTTACTGAGTTGTTATAGAGATTAAATAAGTTATAGTAAAAAATTTGTAAAGTGTGTTCCAAAATAATGAGAATGTTACCAAATTATTTAAGAAACATTTAAAATATAAATTACACTGCTTTCTAATCATTAAAATATTTTTCAAAATTACTTAAACCATTAAATAGCTGCTTCTGCATTACAAACTAAAGCCCTTTGATAATATTTAAATTAGGCCACAATGAAAGTCCCATGAATTCTTCAATTTGTCAATTTGATTTGTCACATGCAAAATACGTATTCTTAAGCAGCGTGAAAACACTTGTCAGTAAATTGAAAATGCTGCTGGTCTCCCAAACCTCTCCTTTCTCTGCTCTTTCCATCACTGCATTGCTCCCAGCATTTCTCGGGGAATTGCTTTCAGGGTCATGCCAAACTGGACCCAAGAGATTACAATAATTACATCCCAATGGTGTTGACATTCAGCTTTGTTCCACAAGCTGCTGAAGACAGGCAGGGCGCCATCTGTCATGTTAGATGGTCACTAGTTAACGATAAGTGGTGGAGATTACTTTTCTGACATTCTACAGTTTGCTTCTGAGTCAACCTTGTAAAGTCTGGAGCAATTAAGAGTTATCTTGGGAAAAGATCACAGCAAGACTATGAGTACATATTGATAATACAGAATTATAAAACGTAAAGCACAGTATCAGAGGAAACGTGCACACATCACTCCAAATTACACTACACACTTCTTTCTATGGTGGCAACCACATACTTTTAACAAGTGTCCTAGCTTATTACGTATTCTGAGACACAACATTTGTTAGTCATGCCTACTGAATCCTTCAAATTTGGAATGTTTTGCCTCATTCTCCTTTAACTGCCAAATTCTTTTTAACCTGAAGATCTCCAACTTCAGCAGAAACACTTTCCTTTATACTGAAAAAAAGAAATTAATCTCTGTAAAGATTAATCTCAAGTGTGATATAAATTGCCATACTCCCTCATGTAGTCTCATCTTAATGTTTTCATGCCATTTGGCAATAATGGTCACTATACTTCAAACAGTATTTTATCTACATTTCTCTTAAATATACTTATCAGTTGAAAGATGGAAAAAAAGAAAATACATTCGCCTGGTGTTTTCCCCCTTTCTTGTGCATGTGGACACAGTTGTAGTGACTATGTAATTCAGTATTTTTCTCATCCAGTCTTTGGTTATGCAGTGGTAAGAAAACTGATTGTAGGCCGGGCATGGTGGCTCACGCCTGTAATCCCAGCACTTTGGGAGGCTGAGGCAGGTGGATCACGAGGTCAGGAGATCGAGACCATCCTGGCTAACATGATGAAACCCCGTCTCTACTAAAAATACAAAAATAATTAGCCGGGTGTGGTGACGGGTGCCTGTAGTCCCAGCTACTCGGGAGGCTGAGGCAGGAGAATGGCGTGAACCCGGGAGGCGGAGCTTGCAACGAGCCGAGATCGTACCACTGCACTCCAGCCTGGGCAACCGAGCAAGACTCCATCTCAGAAAAAAAAAAAAAAAGAAAATTGATTGTAACAAGGATTTTATATTTTTAATTGTTTTCAGAGTATAACTTTTGAAATGGAAGAAATAATTTCTGATGTGTGAGAATGGATGCACTAGAGTTGGAAGCGATATGACTGAAGAAGGCAAAATTCCTCCTAGGAGATTCCACATCATGAATTCCCACTCAAGCTGAGCTTATTTATTACTTCACCTCAACTCACACCTTCAGTTAAAGTTTTATATTGGTAACTTAAAATTTATTTCCTTCATTTAAATTTAATTACATTTTATAAGTTGAACCTCTTCCATTTACATCAATTTCTTACTTGTTTCAAGTCCTATAAAATTAAAAAATGAATATAATTTCACAAAAATTGACATTGGGACACTGAGGTAATCTGGAAAGTTTTATATTATAAGCTATAAATGATAAAGCAATTGAAAGTATGGGGGTGGGCGAGAGAGGAAGCTAGCTTGGACATTGGGGATACAGGACTGTCATTTACTGGATACAAAACAAGGAAGAGAAAGGAGTTTGGGGAAAGGAGTGAGTGGGGATCCAAGTCAGATATCTTAAGTCTGAGGGTGCCTATGGCTTGTGGATGTTCAATTAGGTGTCCAGTACACCTAATACAACATTTTTATTGCATATAAAACTATTGGGTTCAGGAGGGAAGTAGGGACTAGAAATACACCTGGAAAAGACCACAGCATAAAGATAGTGACGGAAGCCTTGGCAATGATGAGATTGCCCAGAATGTGGAGTGTGATCCTACAGACACTGATATTTAGTAAGAAGATTCAGAAAGATGAATTCAAAAACATTAGAAAAAAAGTTGTTATAGAGGTAGGAAATGATGTGAAAGAATACTGTAATTAAAGCTAAAGAAAAGAATATTTTCAAGAACAGTGGCCCATGTCAAATGTTACAAAGTAATCAAATCAGATAAGGGGTGAAAGTATTGTAATGTGGCAATGAAGATGCAGGGGTCCCTTCAATGCGGTAGTGGTAAAGACCCCCAATTGTAGAGGCCTAGAAGCTAATGAAGAGGAGAGGATGTGCAAATACCAGATACAGAAATGCAGCCAAATTGCTTGCTACCTAACAGGAGAAGGCAGAAACTGCTAGAAAATTGAACCTAGGAAGGAGTTTTAAAAAAAAAGGGAGATATCTGAGCACACATTAATGGAAATGGGCATCTGAGCAGGATTTCCTGGAGGTAGACAAGATGGACAAATAAGTGATGGAACAAAGTTCTTTTAGAGACAAAGGATGAAGAATTCCAGAACATGAGGAATGAAATAACCTTTGCAAAAGGGAGTATGTGATTCTTTTCAGTCAGCAGGGTAAGGGACAAGAGAGATGTAGGTACAGTAAGGTTGCACGCACCTGATTGTCCTCTCAAGATGCTGCACAATAATTGGGAGGAGAAGGAACACAGATTCTAACATACAACACTCTGTGAAACCCTCCCTTCAGTCCATGCATTCAGTTCTTCATGGAATTCAGCTACTCATTTCCCTGAGTTATGCTATAGAGTCTATGTTATAGCCTTCAGGTATATATTATATTCAGTATCTTATATTTAGCTTATTAATCTTTAGCTTAATAGTTTTTATACTGTATTCAATATCTTATATTTAGCAATATATTAGCCTTTGTTGAGGTAATATATAACTAAAGTTATAGTGTAAAACACCAACACAGAATAAACATAACAGGAGGCAAACCACAGAGGTTAGGTGGTATTTAAAATTAGTTTGAACACATGGCCAAACCTCTTCAGGGTGACATGGAGCCAACAATCTTACAGGGCTTCTCTGTGAAGTTTACAGAATTTCCAGTTCTTGTCTTTATAGGAGGCCCATCATGGCACCAACGAAATGAGATGTGCCTTTCAACCCAATTCCTTTTTTACTTTAGCTCCTACTTCATTCTCTCACTCACTCTGCTGGCCTTCTTCCCAGAATATGCTAGAAATTCTCCATCACACCTTTGGGCCTTTGCTCTGGCTTTTTCCTCTGTCTGGAATGCTCTTCCCACAGATATTCCCTTGGTTAAGTCCCTTATTCCATTCAAATCTTTGCTCAAATCTCAACGTCTCCAGGAGGTGAACCCTGACTACCATTTAATACCACAGTCTGCCCTTTCCCCGTCCTTGCAGAACACCATTAACCTACTCTGTGTTTTCTTGTCCACAGTACCTATCACTGTTTAAGATACTGAATAATTTATTCATCATGCTTAGTGTTTTTTATCTGTCTCCTTCCATAAGAATATAAGATTCACCACAGTACAAGTACTTGCTCTGTTCAAAGATGTATTCTGAGTCTCTAACTCAGTATCTGGCACATAGTGCTAAATAAGTATTTGTTAAATGAATGAATGAATTTGATGCTGTGGTGATTCTCACTATGTTTAAAAATCATAGTGGTTTCTTATCTTAGAAATACATGTTGGATAATTTACAGAAAAGTTTCAAAATATCTATGCCCGTGAGGAAATGCAACTGAAATGTGTTACTTTTACTTCCCTCCATTTATAGGCCATAATCTTATCCAAAAGCAAATCACAGGCTGGGAGTGGTGGCTCACACTTGTAATCCCAGCACTTTGGGAGCCCGAGGCAGGCAGGCAGATCACTTGAGTTCAGGAGTTCGTAATCAGCATGGCCACCATGGTGAAACCCCATCTCTACTAAAAACGCAAAAATTAGCCGGGCGTGGTGGCAGGTGCCTGTAGTCCCAGCTACTCAGGAGGCTGAGACAGGAGAATCGCTTAAACCCTGGAGGTGGAGGCTGCAGTGAGTCGAGATCACATCACTGCATTCCAGCCTGGGCGACAGAGGGAGACTCTGTCTCAAAAAAAACAAAAACAAAAACAAAAGTAAATCAGATTGCAGCAAGAAATACTTCATCATATCCTTTACAGGAGTCTCTTACATTGTAAATATTCCATCACAATTATTCTTATAAAATTACAATTCGGATGATAATCTACTGAAGTTAATTAAACTGCAAGGATGTACAACGTTGTTTCTGATAAAGAATGATCTTCTACCAAAAGAATTCATGCCTGAGTGTTATTTTTGTTGCCTGGAGAAAGAAAAAGAAACACACACACACACTCATGTAAAGTTCTTCAATCATTTTACCCAAGAAGTCAATAAGACAAATAAGATTATTCTTGCAAATGAACCTCAAATATTGTTCTATTTATAGTCTCTTAGCTGATCTTCTGTCATTTTAATATACCTGAAAATAACTTGTAAGTTATAAGGAAATTTCAAATGTGTTTTATGTTGAAGTCATTTTGTGTTTTACAACTAACACAGCAGCACTAGTATCCAAGAAAACAGAACTGATACTTCCTCTGAGCGCACTCTGAGTTTTACACTATACTTACAAGAAATAATGAACAATTTCTGGCATCACTGGAGGGGTTTTACATGTGTAAGTGATTAGGAAACTGAATGCTGAATTCTCCCAGAGCTTATCTTTTGTAATACGGAAAATCAAACCTCTCCTACATGTGATGTTTGTCTTAGTAATCATGGGAACAATTAGCTGCTTACAATTGGCTTCATAGCAGCAGTCGCAATGAGTTGAAATAAGGTTAGAGAATTAGATTCATACTGTTCCTTATGGAGATAACCCATTAGTAGGGCTAAAAACCTCGAAACAGGCAATGCATTAATATGAAGACAGTGTGAGGGGGAAAATATCAAGTCACATAAAATTTGCTGTGACAGAGAAAGCTTGCTGAGCATCATAAAAGGCTGAGGAGGTTTATCCACATATGGATACAGGTATCATCTATTGGGGGACAAAACATGAAATAAACCACTCATGCAAATTTGTTGATTTAATATAATAATAAATATTTTGGTTCCGGTGCGGTGACTCACGCCTGTAATCCCAGCACTTTGGGAGGCCGAGACAGGCGGATCATGAGATCAAGACCATCCTGGCTAACACGGTGAAACCCCGTCTCTACTAAAAATACAAAAAACTTAGCAGGGCGTGGTGGCGGGCACCTGTAGTCCCAGCTACTCAGGAGGCTGAGGCAGGAGAATGGCGTGAACCCGGAAGGCAGAGCTTGCAGTGAGCCGAGATCGCGCCACTACACTCCAGCCTGGGTTCAGAGAGAGACTCTGTCTTTTTTTTTTTTTTTTTTTTTTTTTGAGACGGAGTCTCGCTCTGTCACCCAGGCTGGAGTGCTGTGGCCGGATCTCAGCTCACTGCAAGCTCCGCCTCCCGGGTTTACGCCATTCTCCTGCCTCAGCCTCCCGAGTAGCTGGGACTACAGGCGCCGCCACCTCGCCCGGCTAGTTTTTTGTAGTTCTTTTTTTTAGTAGAGACGGGGTTTCACCGTGTTAGCCAGGATGATCTCGATCTCCTGACCTCGTGATCCGCCCGTCTCGGCCTCCCAAAGTGCTGGGATTACAGGCTTGAGCCACCGCGCCCGGCCGAGACTCTGTCTTAAAATAATAATAACAATAATAATAATAAACATTTTGAAATGTATTATATTTAAATAAAACATACATATCTCAAGTGAAGGAAAGACGTTACATATAGAAGCATTTAGGCACACAAGAAGTGGCCATGTTACTTCACTGCCCATCCACAAAGTACGAATTTTACCGTGACCATATAAAAGAACTACAATCACAACCTATTAGTCATTATAAATGTAGTACAAATCACTACACCTCCTTCTCAAAAAGCTACTGACTCAATACAGTGTGGATCAGACCACTAAAATGCCTCCACATAAAATCTCAAATAACCTCAATTAATAAAATGAGATGTTAATAATGTCTATTTTATTGGCCTGAAATGCAACACACCTTCTGGCATTTTTATTTCCTTGGAGATTGAACCGTAGCAAGAATTTTGTGATCACTGTACAGTGCTGAGTGAAACCTCAAAATACATTCTGGAATTTGTAAGGGATGCTTTTTTTTTTTTTTTTTTTTTTTGTATTTTCACTGTCAGCTATGCCTCATATTATTTATTTGCTAAAATATGATTGTATGAAAAAAAGCTACCTCATAGAGCTCATGACATACAGTAGGTATTCACTGAGCATTTGGAGATTTGTTAAGCACTCACATCAGTCAAATATTTCGGCTCAACAGGCACACTAGGGGCCAGATGAGCACTAGCTTTCCGCATTGAAGAGTCTCGATTACCTCATGTCTCACTTCAAACAATTTATTTTTGTTGTGTGCATAGCTGGGTTCAAGAGTTCTTTCTTGTTTTAATTGGATATATTCTTTTTCTTTTCTTTTTGTAAGTCCTATAACACAGTAAAGACATCAAATAGAACTCTTTTAGAGTTACGCAAAAACATTTTAAATATAAATATTTAATTTGGACAATTTTCACATAAAAATAGACATATGAAAATTTAAAAAGAAAAGGTCCTGATGAGGAGGCTCCTATCAGAAAGTGACATTCACCTAAACCCAATTATATAACAACAACAACAAAAAAAAAGTAAAGGTAAATATACCTGAAGGATATGAATGAGGATGCCATGAGATACATCTAAATCTCTGAGGAAACACATTCTCTCTCTTCCATTAGGTAAATTGCTTTGAATGACTTCTTCCATGTTTTACTGTTATATACCTTTATACTTGATCTCTCAAGCATTTGTTAATATGCCACAAGTTTTCCTATATGTGCTTCTTTTTATACTTAGCAATGAACATAAAATGCATTCATTACCAAATATTAATTACATCAAATCAACAGCCTCCTTGTAAAATTAAATGAAAGGGGTCTGAAAATGTTGCTTGTGACTATGCATGTGACATGACACGTGGAATTTAGATTCTCTTCCAAATCGAAGGACAGAAGCACACACCTTATTTCAATCACAAAAAGCAGAACCAGTCCCAGGAGTGTCTGTTTGAATTCTGCTTGATCTGGGATAGTTTCAAACTGAATCAGAGGTAATTCACCTGAATTAGCAAACAAAAATAATTATATAATCATAATCTCCTAAGATAAAAATATGTGTTTTCCCTTAATACATGAACTTTTAAGATCAGGCCTCTTACTTCCCCAGTTGAATTTTTGCATACTCAGACATAAGGTCACCATCCTGTCTTTCGAATGACATTTTGTGTTTTTGTCCTATGACTCACCCATGCTTCTTGCTGTTCCTTCCATTCTGGACACAAATGAAGGCTCACAATTTGCCCTAAGGCATGTTTGAAAAGCAGCTTTACAGTGATTCACTGCCCTTTGGTCCTTCATAGCATCAAAGCACATCTTTAAATCATGAGGAAAAGACCCGAGACTTCAACAAAATTCAGTCATACCATTAATTAACTCATAATTCACAAGAATCATTGCTCAACTTTCATTTTTACTTAGCAGTCATTACTTCCCCTAAGAAATGTTTCTAGAGTCTGAATTAAGTGTAAGGCATCGTGATAAATCCAAGGGGTCGTTTCCTAACATCTAGGGTTTAAGTCACTGTCATGGCCATTTTATGAGCAGACATTTCATTTTGGCAAAAATACCTGTTAACGTGGTACATTTTCTTTGAATTGCATTAGCTTTGAATTTTAATTCTAATCTATTAATAAGCTCATTTTCATTTTATTGTTACAAAAAAGTGAAAGCTCAAGAAATTTACCCGATTTTATATACAGACAGATGAAAGTGAAATTTCACACAATCAACTCGCTTCTCCTAAAAGATACGAAATATTTCAGACATAACTATCCATTTGAATATCTACGTTTTATAGGTAACAAAACGGAGACTAGTCCAAAATTGTAAGTCCCTCAGTGAAAGAATCAACAAGTTTCCTGACCCTGCCATAGCGGACTTTTAACTACTGTCTCTTCCTCACTGCTACAAAAATATGAGACCCCAATAATAACTCTGTAAGTATATCTAGTTTTTTAAAAGACTATTACGATTCAAAATGATGAATGAAACTTTTTACAGACTTCTGTATTTTCAATTCTGTAGTGAAGATAAGTAGCGAATAGTTTCCATCAGTCTAAACAGAAGAGGCAAGCAGAGAGAAACTTCAGCTTTTGAAGGAAAAGTGTTGATGCAAGAACATAAGCAGTTCACTCTCATACAAACAGCAGCTTTGTCTGCCATCTAAGCTAGTGCAAGGTAACCAAGATGTAAACTCTAAACACATGTTCAGCAGAAATAGTAAAGTGACTGTTTCTTTGTAGAAGAATTTCTTTATGTGTTTATTACTGCTTTGATGTACACCATAAATTTCTGCGTAAAGGTCACAAGATTGTGATGACAAATCAAAAACCAGGTTGTGATAATATGTTGACTGCATAGGAACACTGTGTAAAGAACTGGAGAATAATAAACATTAAGGCCAGCACAGGCATTTTAAAAATACAGATTAGATGCTCTTAAAAAATCTTCTAAAAAACATTTGGTTCCCACAAAGTACAAGCAAAATATTTTACTGTTGAGTAGAACTCATTCGTTTTATGAAATCATTTTGCTTGAAAGCTTTCATAACATTATAGTTTTGTGATGACATTTCTCTTTAGAATGAGACAAGAAAGACAATTATAATTAAATGTGTTAACTGGTTTAATAGTTTCACAACTCAGGATTTTTCCCAATATATTGTTTCTGAAGCAGAATATCACCTGATGTCTGAAATCTAACATCTTTTTTTGTTTGTTTTCAGACATTCGGAAGATAGCTCTTCTCCCCCTTTTCCCCTCTTTTATCCCTATGTAAACTGTGTAAGGAATAGTTTTTGCCTTCTTAAAAAACCTGGATGACTGGACTCGGTGGCTTATACCTGTAACCCTATCACTTTGGGAGGTTGAGGTGGGTGGACTGCTTGAGCTCAGGAGTTTGAGACTTGCCTAACGAACATGACAAACCCTATCTCTACAAAAAAAAATGAAAAAATTAGCCAGCCATAGTGGTGCATGCCCATAGTCCCAGTTACTTGGGAGGCTGAGGTGTGAGGCTCCTTTGAGCTCAGGAAGCAGAGACTGCAGTGAGCTGAGATCGTGCCACTGCACTCCAGCCTAAGCAACACAGTGAGACCCTACCTCAAAAAAAACAAAGAAACAAATATCCTGTATGTTGGCTGTTGGTGAGTTCACAAGAAAATACAACTGTTTAAGGTAAAAGCTTTAACAGCTCTTTCATAAGTCTTAAACACATGAGTCAAAATGATTGCTACATCCATGTAAATTGATACTTAAAATTGGTTTTCAAAACAATATCCCAGAGCATAGGCACCTACAAACTGTGTACATTCCACCATTCCGAAAATACTGCATGTATATATTTGCATCCTCTGCTGCTCCAGACCAGTGACTGTGCCTGTGCAGTCCTTTAATCTGTCTTGTCATCGCACAGTGTGTCATTAGTTTATACAAACCCACTGTGCTAAGCATCTATTACAACAAACCTGCTGGTGACACATTGATTTTTTAATTTCAGTTGTCCCCTTTGAGACTATAGGACAGCTGTGTTTTTTGTAAGATTCCACTGAGTCTAAAGTATACTCACATTATCCATTCAAACTAACTCAAATAGAGGGATTGTTAATTACTAGTGAATGCACCTACTGTTGAAGATTCTAATAGGAAAGACCAATCAGCAAATTAATTAATTATATTGTTGCACATATCAAGTCTACTTTTTTTTATTTTTAAATTCTAAGATCTGTTATTGTGGTTATGACATGGTATTGGTATAATAAATGTACACCATATAGCAGTACGTATTCATATATCTGTGCATTTATGAAATAGGCTCAGCTGGATGTCGTACAACTGGAAATTAACCTTTTTTTTTTTTTTTTTGTGGAGACGGAGTCTCATTCTGTTGCCCAGGCTGGAGTGCTGTGGCATGATCTCAGTTCACTGCAACCTCCGCCTCCTGGGTTCAAGCGATTCTCCTGCCTCAATCTCCTGAGTAGCTGGGATTACAGGCATGCACCACCACACCCAGATAATTTTTCTATTTTTAGTAGAGGTGGGGTTTCGCCATGTTGGTCAGGCTGGTCTCGAACTACTGACCTCATGACCTGCCTGCCTCAGCCTCCCAAAGTGCTGGGATTACAGGTGTGAGCCACCTTGCCCAGCCAATTAAACTTCTTAAAAGTGACTTGCATTCTCAAGCTCTCCCATGACGTATCATCTTAGAAGTTGCTTGGTTCACAAAAATTCAGATAGCTAAGGAGTTAAATGCTGCATCATAAAATTATTAAACCAACCTTGTGCTAAAATGTCACCAGCATTTATTCTAACCTTAAATTATGAATAATATGACTGAATGTATATATGTAGTTAATAATCTCACCAACTCCATTTTTTTAAAATAGCAAGACCAGTAAGAAAAGAATTAGGGTATTGCTAGGTAACAAATATTGATCAATTTTTCTCTCATTTCAATGCTAACCATTAGTCTTGAAATGTGTCCAGGTTTGTATAAAATCATTAATATGTTATATAAATTAAATTAACTAAAATTTCAGCCTATCAGTTCTTGACATACACATATAGTTACCAGGGAGTGAAATTAAAATATTCCTTTAAAAGATATCTATTTTAATGTATGAATGTCATTTTATAAAACAGATCAAAAATTTAAGGCATAATACATCAAGTAAATTTAAATTTCTCACATGAAATATTTTAAATGTCTGCAAAGTTTTAACAGTTATTAAGTATCTAAACAGATTATGCTCACCAATTTTAGACAGTATTCAAAACAATTAATTCAATTAGGTATAATAGAAATAGTATGAGGAAACAAGTCACTAAATAGAAAAGCACGATTTATGGAACCTTTATGAGTTTCTGAATGCCTCTCACTATAGTTCTATCTTCAGTAAATATATTGAATTTAGAGTAAAGCACAAAGATTAAATCAGTAATTCAAATCCCTGACCCAAGATTAAATGGATGAATCTAATCTTCAAATCAAAGCATTGGTAGTATGTCTAACAAATTAGAGTATTAAACAATACAGTAGTCTTCAGGCAAAGGTTAAAGACTATTATCGTCAATCTGTCAAACCAGTTATTGAGATGCTGGTTACAGGCTTTACATTTCTTAGAGTTAATTACATCACAGATTTTTTAAATGAGTTGAAACAGCTGCTTATCCTGAGTAAAAAGCATAACTAACATTGGATACATACTGACAATTACCTGTCATGGGAAAAAATCTTAAAAGACTCCAAATACATTCAACTCTTTAAAGTGATATTCCTGTATTAGACATAGTCTAATATAGAAGCTTTTTAAATACTGATTTTTATATTATCTTAGACATCTCTGATTGTAATTTTGATTTCAATTTACTAACATTAGTCTCCATAAAGAATGTAGCTGGAAGGACAGAAATATAGATTAATGCTACTTGTCTGAAAATGTCTCTTATTACATGTTTTAAAGATTCAGTGATTTTTATATTAAACAATAAAATGTTTTAGAAAGCAGCCTTTGGCCATTTTTCCCCTTAAACTACGAAAAGTCAGAAATGATTCACGAGCCTCTAGACAACTTAAAAAGAAACAATTGGCCAGCTGTGGTGGTTCATGCCTATAAATCCCAGCATTTCGAGAGGCCGAGGCAGGAGGATCCCTTGAGCTCAGGAGTTGGAGACTATCCTGGGCAACACCGCAAAACCCCATCTCTATAAAAAATACAAAAAACTAGCTGGGCATGGCAGAGTGTGCCTGTAGTCCCAGTTACTTCGGAGGCTGAGGCAGGAGAATCACCTGAGCCCAGGGAGGTAGAGGCTGCAGTGAGCTGAGATGGCATCACTGCACCCGAGTCTGGGAGACCGGAATGAGACCCTGTCTCAAAATAAATAAATAAATAAATAAATAATAATTACATGGCTCTTACAAGGTTGTTGATGTGAACATTAAGTTTCCAATAATAATGGAGCAAGGAAACATCTAGGAGACATACATAAAATATCTATCTACATTGTTATTAACAAAGGACAAGGAAGACATTTCTACTATCATTCTCAAGTGTCTGAATTTTCATCTATGTCATTACTTCTGTGTCAAAAGTATAAAGATTTTTATATCAAGATTTTATATAGTTTTGCTTATAGACATTAAAATATTATAATCACAATAATGAAAAAATGGCCGGGCGCGGTGGCTCAAGCCTGTAATCCCAGCACTTTGGGAGGCCGAGACGGGCGGATCACGAGGTCAGGAGATCGAGACCATCCTGGCTAACACGGTGAAACCCCGTCTCTACTAAAAAATACAAAAAAAAAATTAGCCGGGCGAGGTGGCGGGCGCCTGTAGTCCCAGCTACTCGGGAGGCTGAGGCAGGAGAATGGCGTGAACCCGGGAGGCGGAGCTTGCAGTGAGCTGAGATCCGGCCACTGCACTCCAGCCTGGGCGGCAGAGCCAGACTCCGTCTCAAAAAAAAAAAAAAAAAAAAAAAAATAATGAAAAAATGTACTGAGTCCAACTAAGGAGACGGTATATTTTATCCCATAATTTAATGTTAAAATGTACCTTGATTTTATCTTATATTTGAAACGTGTTTTGAATTTTTTTTGTTTTTTTTTTTGAGATGGAGTCTCACTCAGGAGCCCTGGCTAGATGCAAGGGCACGATCTCTGCTCACTGCAACCTCTGCCTCCCGGTTCAAGTGATTCTTCTGCCTCAGCCTCCCGAGTAGCTGGGATTAGAGACATGTGCCACCACGCCCAGCTAATTTTTGTGTTTTAATAGAGATGGGGTTTCACCATGTTGGCCAGGCTAGTCTCCAACTCCCCACTTCAGGTGATCCACCCAATTCAGCCTCCCAAAGTGCCGGGACTACAGGTGTGAGCCACCACGATCAGATGTGTTTTGAATTTTATATATAAATATGAATGTCTTTTCTGTTTCATTTGGCTTCACAATAACTTTATTTGAGAAAAGGCAGTTATTATTATATTCTTTTAGGTATAATAAATGTAAAGATTGTGAAATTTACAAGAATAAGATGTAGTCAAATTAAAACTAGAAGAGGTCTCTGTATTCCTAATCTTATATATAAACTTTGTTACATACAATCATCTTTTTGTGTTATGAATAAATCTTCAAATAATTACTTATTAAACATAATTTACTATCAATATAGAAGATGTCATTATCCTCTTCGTTATATTACAACACGTTCCTGTGAGAGACTTAAGATACCTATAAGTTCTAAATTATAATTTAATCTTTAAAATATATTGTCCTCAAAGAGGTACGGTTACAAATGTATTATGCATTATTGGTAAAAGTATAGATTATTTTAGGTAACATAAATACAAATCAAAGTAATTATACACTTTTCTAAAGCGCAATGTATTCAAGGCAGAGATGTGGTTATTACAAACATAAATATGACAAAATAAATGATGACACATCATATATTGTAAAAAGAAAAAAAATGATTCTTTCTTTATAGCATCCTCCCAAATAATGCCTAATGATATAAATTTGTTTCATCCATGATAATTTTCTGTAACAGAATCACAAATAACTAAGTCAAGGCAGCCAGATGGAGTCAGATGTGGGCAATCAATCATTCAGATTATACCTTTGGTATCTTTAAGCAACTTAGTCAAATTATTGTTTTGGGGTGTTTGTTTGATATGTAGTCTATTATTCTTATAATTGGAAAACTAATTAAAATGTATAGAAGTAAATCAGATCAGATGTGCATTAAGAGAAACCATTTGTTTTCAGAAGTCCAACATATTGAAGGGACTGACGTTGTAGCTAAAAGGTCTATTGATTTTGATAATCTGGTCACTTGTTCAATTTAATCTATCACATTTTCAGTACATAAATCTTTGACATCTGTTGCTATCATCTTTTGACAAAATATTACTATTGGTCAATCAAGGACAAAAAAAAGAAAGCTTGTTTTTGTGATCTTCTCAATGACTTACAGGCAAATATTTTCTGAAGGAACCTGAGGGTCTTCCAATGCTACAAGCATTCCCAATGATTTCTCCCTTTGGTTGTAGCCCCCTTTTCAACATAGGCCTTAAAACGCAATGAAAAGACTAATGTCTAAGTTAAAAGTGTATAAAGAAAAATAAAAATAAATTCAAAAAAACTTACAATCTTGAAGGGGTACTCAGTAAAATAAACTTTAGAAACCACTCCTAAACGACCAAATCTAAAGGCTCAAAAATGAAAGTTGCTTTTTACTTGAGGTTTGGCAGAGTTATTTTATTATGTATACTTTCCACTTTTGAAATCTATTGGTCTGGAAACTGAAATACACAGGTTCAGTGGTGACTGAATTTTCCCCAACTGGCTCGACACATGATAAACTACAAAGTTCATGGAGCTCCAAAAATACCCAAGAAGAACCCAGAGCTCATGGCAGAGAAATAGTGCTACAAAGGAAGTTTAGATTCTGGCAAAGTTTTCAAAACAATGTCCTAGGTAATGTGATATTATTTGCATATTATCACTTTCTGCAAAATCTCCAACAGTCAAATGTGCTGTGCATTAAACTGATGCATCATCTGGCTACAAAGTCAGTAATTTATGATCTTTGTAGTGTTGTATTTTAGCTTGTTTCTTTGAGAAGCACATGCACATGTTATCTGCATGTCACTTGACCTCCCTGTACTAATCATATTTAATGAATATTGGTTCAGATCTCAATTCCAGGGCCTAGCACAATTAAAAGCCTCCCAGGAATTCCACGTCTAATTCCCCTGTGCTTTTCTCTGTTTCACTTCTTGATTTATAGCAGTCTGCTTGCTTCTGCCCCATGTAATAGAGGTCCACCCTTTTACCAGTTTCCATACAAATTTCAGACACACTCAGCATTTTGTGATATTTGATTAATTTACTGATGATCCAAAAGTGAAACAGAAGGAAACTCATCAGACATTGAAGCCCTCCTGCCATCTTCCGTCTGTACCCCGTCCTGTGTCGCAACTCCTGACATGTGTCCGTCCTCACTTTGCAAAATCTGTTACTGAGTGAGTTCAATTCCACTCACTCCTTATCCCTCCCTCCCCCATATTACTTCTACTGCTTCCCTAGTAGTAACAGCCTAGAGGAACAGCTTAACTTCTCCAGCCCCTGTAAATTCTGAGATATGAACTTTATCCATCATTAAATTCTTCAAACAATTTGAAATACACATGGAAAGATAGGAATCAGAATGAGGAAAAAAAAAAAAGTAAGGAAAAGCAAGAAGACATACATGCTCTTTCTTTGCACACCTATCTTTGTTTTAAATGATTAAAAACATGAGAAAGATCAATTAATCAAAAAATATTTTCAAATGTTTTTTAAAAAGAAAAATGCAAATTATCTTATTGAGTCCTTCCTGGGGGAAAATATTCTAACCTTTTCTGCTGAATTTAATAGTTAAAAATCAGAAATAATACCACACATCTATAGGCATCTGATCTTTGACAAACCTGACAAAACAAGAAATGGGGAAAAGGATTCCCCATTTAATAAATGGTGCTGGGAAAATTGGCTAGCCATAAGTAGAAAGCTGAAACTGGATCCTTTCCTTACTCCTTATACGAAAATTAATTCAAGATGGATTCGAGACTTAAATGTTAGACCTAAAACCATAAAAACCCTAGAAGAAAACCTAGGTAATACCATTCAGGACATAGGCATGGGCAAGGACTTCATGTCTAAAACACCAAAAGCAACGGCAACAAATGCCAAAATTGACAAATGGGATCTAATTAAACTAAAGAGCTTCTGCACAGCAAAAGAAACTACCATCAGAGTGAACAGGCAATCTACAGAACGGGAGAAAATTTTTGCAATCTACTTATCTGACAAAGAGCTAATATCCAGAACCTACAAAGAACTCAAACAAATTTACAAGAAAAAAACAAACCACCCCATCAAAAAGTGGGCAAAGGATATGAACAGACACTTCTCAAAAGAAGACATTCATACAGCCAACAGACACATGAAAAAATGCTCATCATCACTCACCATCAGAGAAATGCAAATCAAAACCACTATGAGATACAATCTCACACCAGTTAGAATAGCAATCATTAAAAAGTTAGGAAACAACAGGTGCTGGAGAGGATGTGGAGAAATAGGAACACTTTTACACTGTTGCTGGGACTGTAAACCAGTTCAACCACTGTGGAAAACAGTGTGGCGATTCCTCAAGGATCTAGAACTAGAAATACCATTTGACCCAGCCATCCCATTACTGGGTATATACCCAAAGGATTATAAATCATGCTGCTATAAAGACACATGCACACGTATGTTTATTGTGGCACTATTCACAATAGCAAAGACTTGGAATTAACCCAAATATTCATCAGTGACAGACTGGATTAAGAAAATGTGGCACATATACTCCATGGAATACTATGCAGCCATAAAAAAGGATGAGTTCGTGTCCTTTGTAGGGACATGGATGCAGGTGGAAACCATCATTCTTAGCAAACTATCGCAAGAACAGAAAACCAAACACCACATGTTCTCACTCATAGGTGGGAATTGAACAATGAGATCCCTTGGACACAGGAAGGGGAACATCACACACCGGGGCCTACTGTGGTGAGGGGGGAGGGGGGACGGATAGCATTAGGAGATATACCTAATGTAAATGACGAGTTAATGGGTGCAGCACAGCAACATGGCACATGTATACATACATATGTAACAAACCTGCACATGTACCCTAGAACTTAAAGTATAATAAAAAAAAATAGTTAAAATCAAACTAAAAGTTACAAAACTATGAGGACTAGTGATTTCATTCTCTTAACTAAAATGCATTCTCCAGATTATATACAAGTATCTTAATTTCCCTAAATGAAGATTGTTTTTCCATGCTAAGCAGAAAAGTCGTATTATTATAAGATTTACTTTTTAAAGTAAAAAGCATTAGCAATAGTTTTATAATTCAAACAAGAATAATCAACCAGATATATTTACTTTCTTTCCAATTTTTTATAAGATACCTACCCACATGCTTAGGATACTATCTTCCCAAAAAGTCTGAAATAGTAGAAATAGTAAGTATCCTACAAACTACAAAATCTTTTCATTCATTCTTATATTAGTTATAGGTTAGTTCATTCAGAGATACAGCTTTGCAATAACTCTTTGCATAATGGCAGAATTGTAGGATCACAGACAAAATCATTGGCTTCTGTAGTCTCTTTATAGGAGGGAATAAACTACTACGTGCCAAATTGACTAAGATCATTTTGACATTTATCTTGTAGTTCTCTAAAATGTTTCATAATTGAAAGTTAAATGCACATTAATATTTTCATGGGAGACCTATCATAGATTATTAAAATGTATTTACAGAGAGATCATTATTTACTTTAACAGTCAGTATGAATGTCTTTGTTTTTTTCTAAAAGCAAGATCATCTGTGATATTTTCTTCCTTTTGTATGATTCTCTACTTCTTATTCAAGACCTGTGATTGTGTGTGTATTGTCTGTAAAATGAAATTAAAAAAGTACGTCCTAAACATCGTTAAGAATATGGTACACTAAAAAGCTTTGAAACCAAAAGAAAATTAAAAAAAAAAACAAGGTGGAGTACCTCTTATCTAACAGACACTATAGACATGCTGATATTTTTTTAGTTGAAGTTAAGACATTAGTTTATTTTTTCACAAAAATAGATTCCTTAAATAAGACATGTTGTCTAACAGGTATTTAAAAGGCATTTCTTGAAATTCAGGCATAAGTATTTTGCTCGTTGTCTACTCAAGTTTCTAACTAAACTCCCACTCTGAACAACAAATTCCTCTTTTAAAGGTTGGAACATGTGGTTGTACTATGATGTTTTTTCCTTTATTTTTCATGGCTCTAACAAGTAAAAATTTTTTCTGGAAAACAAAAGACTGTATTTCTTCTGATTTTATTCTAAGGGAAGAGAGGGTATTGATTATTCTTATTTTCCTATTCTTCACTGATAAAGATAGATGCTAGGGATTGTGTTACATTGTGCAACCTAAAGTTGTGCTTCAACTTCATAAAACCTCTTGTCCTTAAGCACCTTCATTAGCAGAGGACTAAAAGACAAAAGGTGGAAAACGTGAAGCCCAGAGTTTTTATTTATTTTTAAAATCATACGTATCCCTTTTCATCAGCTTATTTATATTGCTTTCCTTAGCTAGCCCTCCTTTTCTCCTAATGTACCTTGAATTCCAAACAACTGCCCTATCAGGCCAACTTGTCTCATCGTTTGGACAATTCATGAGCCAAGTTAGGTTTCTCCAGCCCCATTTGTCCGAGTCTCCACCATCAACATTACATGATGTCTTTGACTTAAGGCAGAACAAACTAGGAAATTAATGTCTACACCATTGTTCTATCAGATACACTCTCTGCCTTCTTTCCTGACCATATGTTCTTAAACTGTACTCTTTCCAGGTGCAACTAAGACTTTACACCCCTTTTCCTTTATCTCTCTAATCTTCAACACTAATTGCTAATAATATCATCTGTTATATAGTTACTACTCTGTCTCCTTATGGGATTGCAAATTCATGGCAAGCAAGAAATTTACCAAATTACTGATGTCTGTTCAATACAAAAGACAATGCCTCAAATACAGTAGGTGCTCAAAAAGAATTTTAAATTATTTTATTTAAGGGAAATACATTGCAAGGTTTGGGTGGGGGGGTTCATATTGATATGTGCTAATGTGTATTTGGTGTTAGATGTCATCCTAGATTTATGTAGACTCTGAGGTTACATAAATAATTCAGAGAATACATTAAGGATATTTCCAAGGTATATAAATAATTCCTGGAAAAGAAAAGAAAAACCAACCTATAAAAACTTCAGTTAAACTGCACTTCGACCATTTTGAAACAGACAAGCATTTTAAAAATGTAAACGACGTTACCATGTTACATGAGTTTTCATGCTGTATTATGAATGAAAGGTAACTGAAGACATTCCTCTACTTTCATGACCATTTCTACAACTCACTTGAATTTTAACCCTTGACACACATGAATGCTGTAAAAACTAGTTCTATTTCCCAAGGATAAACAATCTACTTTGCCATTGTTAAAAAATAAACATCCAATTTATCATACAATGACCAAATGCTTTCTTTTGTAGACAATATCATCTACCTACTACTGTCAATTCGTTCCTGAATACTGTAATTACAATTTTAAATATAGCAGCTGCATAAGAAAGTAGAGTATACCATTTTTCTTATTTAAATGTAGAGACCTCGATTCTTAAAGAATATAAAGAAAACACAGTAAATTGATCTGTATATTTGTAATTTGAAACTAAAATCTTTGTACCTCCCTAATAACTGAATTATAAACAGTTCTTGATGTGTTACACAATGGTTTCACGTTGTCAAGTCAATAGAATGTTCATGGGAATTAAAATTTACATGATTTAGTTTTTCAATGATTATGAGAATTTTTTTAATGTAGCACTCACAGACATATGTTTCTACAAAAAAATGTTTTAATCACACATACTCCAAAGGAGCTGTTTCCAAGGTAGAGGGATTTGAACCCAGTCTGATGCATTAGCACTGGGGATTTGAAGGCAGATGACTGACTATACATTATTACTTTTTTTTCTTTTCTTTAGATGCTAACAGCAAACAGTGGATATTTTAATAAATCAACTAATTTTTGCTTGTTTTAGGTCCCCAAACCCTTGCAATTGATAGATCCCAATTTACCTTTCATAACCATTTTTTTTAATGCCTGACCAGACCCACTCTTAACCTATTTTTATCATCCTTCACACTGCATTATCTCAATTCCTCCATTTACTTCGTAAGTGGTTAGGTAGAGAAGAGAGTGATGATGGGGGAACACCATGGATGCACAAGTAGTAAGTATATTCAAGTTCTAGTTATGCTGCCTAGTAGCCAAGATTCGTCATCTCTTTGGGCCTCCCTCAGCTGTAACATAAAGGGCCAGATTAGATGATTCTAATTTTTCTTTTAGACTGTGAGAAGTAACACTGTAACATAAAACATGTCCCAGTCACTAATGGCATCCAACTATCACCACCTGATTTCTTCCTTATTGATTTATCCCCACACACACGTGAGCATGCGCACACATGTACACACACACTCCATAAACCCACCTTCTCTTTGAAAGTGCCATTTATTTTACCTAAAACTGTTCCTAAAGTAGTCTTTACTAATGGCACTTAATCTCCATGTGGCTTAAAGTAACAAACCAAGGAGTATGTGTGTGGTTAGCGTGTGGTCATGAATAAGAGGAAATCTGAAAGTAAAGGGCAGAAAGCAATGGAAAATGGAAGCCAGCCGACTACCACTGTTTTTCCAGCTGTTTCACTGGTCAAAAATTCTAGTAAAACAGATAGTATTTCTTTACAGCCTCATTATTTTCCCCTATGTAAACTGACAGTGCAAGGCAACGTTCACTGCATCTGAAGTTCAGATACAGCAATCTTTTAATTTTTAAAAATTATTTCTTGACCCTAGACTTAACAAAATGACTATAAAGGTGTTAAAAATCCGCAAACAAATCTAATTCTTGAAAAATAAAACAAATTCAGTCCTTATATACATATCAAACTACACATTAGCACAGAATGATTAGAAAATTGCAGATTATTAAACTTAAACATAAAAGGGTCTCAGGAATACATGTAATCTATTAACTATCTAGGTGGAAACAATTATGAGCTTTATAATGAGGAGAATGCCTTAAAAAAGCTTGTTAAAGATCCAAACAGCTACTTATTTTCCAAAATATCTCTGTTATCTGGAAAAATTAAGGTGATGATTCAATTGAGAGCTGTCTAAAGCAAAATTTATTCTATAGAAATTAATTACCTTTACTGCATCCATTTTAAAAGTCTTCTTCCATAATCCTTTAACATCTGACAGATATTTAGGCCTCTAGTTGTTCCTTAATTTGTTTCACAATATTTTCTGAAATATTGTGAAATAAAAATATAGATGATACAGTAATGTGAATGTAAGATTTGTGTTTAGTTTATCATATTAATTGTACTTAGTAATATCCCCATAGTAGTCTAAGCATATTAATATCTAATATAATTCATATTACAATATGAATTTTTAAAATTGCTTTTTCAATTTCCCAAAAACATCAATGATTGTCTTTTAAAATAGCCCTACAACTGTTAACGTGGAATTCATTCATTAACATACAATAACTGATTCAATTGTAGAGAAATTGAAAATGCTTCAAAGTAAAATCAGGAAAATAAAGTTGATAGAACCATTTGTGTTAAATCACAGTTATGTAAAAACTTGTGTTGTCTGCCCTCTAGTTGCTCCAACTCTACGAGTCCTTGCACATTTCTCTATTACTGTATGCTGTTATTTAGCTAAGCCTTAGTCATAAACCTGCTATCAAGAAAAGTTGTATCTCAGATTACCTTTAAAGAGAATGCATTAAATATATACAGGATAAGGTGCATGCAATATACAATTATTTCAGATAATTAAATATATAAGATAAGGCAGAAAGGGAAATAGAAAAGTTGTCTTAGCCTCCTAAATCAGCCTAATACCTAACTGGAACCTCTGCTGGAATGGGCTGTTTAGCTCTACTGTTGAACAGGATCTCTTGTGAGCCTCTGTCAGTCCTGGTTGTTGTTCTTCACAACTGGCTGTCTCAGAATTGTCTGTTGGGCCCTATTCTGGTCCTTGCCATGCGATGAACCAGCTAGTCTATGTGTTAACTTCTCTTCTTTCTGAGACAACTTTTCTAGAAGCCCCCGGCTTCTCCTTTCCTTATGGCTTCTGCCCTTACCCAGCTTCCAATGTCTGCTTTCTCCCTGTGTATCTCAATTTCTTCACCCTCTCCTGATGCTCCATCTTGTGTTACGATCTCAAAAGAAAGGAAACCTGGTCAGAGTGTGTGGCAGGGTAGCAGGGCTTGTGTGGCAGGGGTGTGGGGGCAGGCAGGCCCCCGAGGGCATGGGGCTGTGGGATGGGCCAGTAGCTTGCACAGCCTGACTCAACCACTGGCACACACTTTTGGAATGTTAGCAATTCTACTCAATTCTTCTCCCTCTAATTTCTCTTTTAGTAATTATTAGAAAAATAAAGATCTAAAATGAACGAGAGCCAGACAAAACTATTCATTTTTGCTGTCTGAGTTATGAGGCAGCATGTGGAAACATTGTATTTGGAAATTCCCATCAAAAACATAAAAACATAACACCATAAAACAACTAAGAAAAAAGCCATAAAAACATTAAAATATCAACATCCTTTCCTTGTTCCTTGAATAACAAGTGGATCTCCAGAGGGAAGTAAAGCCTTCTTTTGCGGGCTGGGAACTACAGGAGAGATTCGGTAGTAAAACAGCTGCTTTAAGTAAGTTTTAGTCAACAGACTACACTTGCTTACGTGCCCTGGCCAATTCTGACCTCCCTTCTTCAACACCAGAGAAGAAAAGCAAAGGATAAGTAAAAACAAGAGGAGATGTTCAGGATAGGAAACATAGAAAATAGTGCCCAGAAAGAAGAGGGATAGTAGAATTAAGAATGAGAAAAACTGAAGAGAAGAAAGATAACCTAGATGAGGAAAACATGCTTAAAAAAAGTTTGAGGCTGTTTAATTGACTGCAACGTTTGATACTGGCGTAAGCAAACAAGTAAATAGAAATTCAGAAGGCCTCCTTTACCATTTAAAAGATTAAAGCTACTATTCTGCTTGGATAGCAATAAATTTTATTTTTACTTTGAAGTGTCTTTATTGATACTACAGTCAGACAATATAAAACAATGGATCCTAAATACATTGGAATAAATACATAATAAAGATATTTTTCCAAATTATTTATAAACTTAAAAATATAGGGTTGTTTTCTTTGAAGTTAGAGACTGACACGCCTTACTAAAACTCTTGTCAATTGTCCTGAAGGATAACAAGATAATATTTATTATTATTATTATTTATTATGCTGTTTATATTGATCAATTCCAGATTGTTTTTTCTAAAATATATTATAGATTAAAAAACAGAAAAACAGGCCGGGTACAGTGACTCACCCCTGTAATCCTAGCACTTTGGGAGGCTGAGGTGGGCAGATCACCTGAGGTCAGGAGTTTGAGACCAGCCTGGTCAACATGCTGAACCCCCTGTGTCAACCAAAAATACAAAAATTAGCCAGGCATGGTGGCAAATGCCTCTATTCCCAGCTACTAGGAAGGCTGGGGCAGGAGAATCACTTGAACCCAGGAGACAGAGGCTGCAGTGAGCCGAGATGGCGCCACTGTACTCCAGCCAGGGTGACAGAGCGAGACTTTGTCTCAAAACAAACAAACAAACAAAAAACAGAAAAATAAAAATCCAAGTACTAAAATGTGAAATAATTCTTATTGAAGATGGGTAACACCGAATTCCATATATATAACAGAAACAAAGATGGATATGTAGCAAAGTAATTTTATTAATGAGAATTATTGTATGTATAAAAATATGTATGTACCAAGCAATGTTTTGTGTGTTAATATTTAGCAAAGTATAGGCAGAACCAAATCACACTAGTCCTGCAGCTCACAGGACATGGGAATCAGGCTTCCATCATCACCCTGCATTGAGTATCAGGACACATAGGTAGGGAATCTCTTTCCTTAAATGTACCTCCATAAAGGCAGGATAGGTTTTCACTGAAATTACAGGATAATTTTTTCACAATAATTATGCAAAATATTAGCCCATATTGTCTTAGCAGTAGCCACAGCCTGTCCATAATTTTTGTGAGAACAAAAAAAAAAATGAGAACTGTTGGTCATAGTAGTGGCTTGATGAATTCTACCCCAAAGTCTTCCAGCATAGCCTAAATTGGTTTATAGGTGATTTGTAGCTTCATACAAACCTGAGCATACACACCTATGTACATAAATGGATAAAAATGAAGTAATGCTATTGTTGAGTACCTTCACTAAATAAACATTCTTATATGCCTTACTTTACCAACATTTTTTTTTTTTTTTGAGACACAGTCTTGCTCTTGTTGCCCAGGCTGGAGTGCAGTGGCACGATCTCGGCTCACTGTAACCTCTGCCTCCCTGGCTCAAGCAATTGTGCTGACAGCCTCCCAAGTAGCTGGGATTACAGGCGTGTACCACCACGCTTGGCTAATTTTTGTATTTTTAGTAGAGACAGGGCTTTACCACGTTGGCCAGGCTGGTCTCGAACTCCTGACCTCAGGTAATCTGTCCATCTTGGCCTCCCAAAGTGCTGGGATTATAGGCGTGAGCCACTGTGCCCGGTCTCAACTTTTTTCATAACAAATATGTTCACAGATGAAGACAAAAGTGAACACACTATTTTATTCAATTTTGAAACAATAAACATGACATATGTTTAGAAAGACATGATATACACCTTGTTTTATGGCTAACTTTTTCCTAACTGTATTTTCATTGAAATAAATAGTTCTACTTTTTTTCTTCTGTGCCTTGATCAATACCTCCCTTGAGACAGCACTCTTACAAGAATGTTTGCTTTATATAGAAATTAATTTTTTATCTGTTACTGTGTTCTACTCTAGACCAAGAGTAGAAAACTCCCATGTTGTTGAGGTCAGACAAGTAACATAAATTAGTAAAAGAAACCAGGCTAGAAGAAGAGCTGTTCTCAGCCCCCATCAGTCCTTGCCAGATGCTGTAACTTTTCAAGAAAAAATGAGAAATAAAGACTGTCAACTGAAGACTAATTCTTAAGTGTTAGCTGCTGATTCATTTTTAAATATCATATGAACCAAGACCATCCTTTTCTAGGCCAGTGACAAGTTTTCCACTTCTATATTAGTATTTCTTAATATATCTAGATAATACATTTCTTCAGGCAGGGAGTCTATTCTAGTTATCTTTTAAAATCTGTGTAGATTTCAGGGATATAAGTGCAGTTTTATTATATGGAGAGACCGTGCACAGTGCTGAAGTCTGGGATTTTCACGTAACTATCACTCATATGGTGTACATTATACCCATTATTTCCTAGTCATCTTTTAATTTCCTCACTTTATATAATCTTATATTTCTTATGCTTTTACTGTGTGTCACATCTTGATAAGTTTTACACATATTACCTAATTTAATATTCACAATGATATTATCAGGTAGCAACTAATATTATCCTAATTGTATAGCCTAGTAAACAGTTGAGGAAGTTGAGGCAACTGACGTGAGTTACATGGCTAGTAAGTGAAGCAATATTTCACACTCATGCAGTCAGCTCCTGAGCCTGACCTAGACTTTCTACATTTGCCTCAGCTAGTAGAGGTTGAGCTAAACAGAATCAACTGTTTCCATCTTGGTTTGAACAAGGCAAAGATAAAGGATGGGAGGGCCCATTCACTACTGGCCTATAAGTTGTCCACATACTAAAGAGTAACTGTATATAACAAATGAATCACTTTCATGACTAGTTCACTGTACAACACTATAAATACTCCATCACCTTTTCTTCTGTGTACTGCTGAGATAACAAAGAAAAAAGAATGACGTATGGAAAATATGTAATTTGTGTTTTAACGTGTGTTCCCTAGAATAGATGATGTTGGATATATTGCCTGAATGACTTAAAAATAAATTGGGAAATATTGTGCCATAACACCTCATTTTGTACATTGTGCTAAACAGTTCTGGCATAAGTGGATGGAGGAAATGAGTCATAGTTTTTGCCTGTTGTACAGGGTGGTACAACGAATTACTGCACCTAATTTTGGTGGATGAACTCCAGAAATGAATCGGGAACATAAAATTATAACAAAGTCAAACAAGTTTTCCAGTTGTCAAGTTAGTTAGAATTAATAATTTTGGTTTTATCAACAATATTCTAAAACAAATAATTAAGTGAAATATCCTGTGAAAAATAAAAACTATCCTTGACTATGTGATTCAAAGATTTACTGATGCGGCTATTTTAGTATTGTCCGGAAGTAATTTCCATTAGGCAAAACAATTTTTCTTTGTTCCATCCAGGGAAGCACCACAGCTGTGAAATTCACATTTTGACACACAGAGAGCTGTCGTCTTACAGTTTCCTAAATCAGATATTGATATTTTACAACACCTAGAACTGTATCCTAAGCGTTTCTTACTTGTCAGGTACTTCACTGTGTCTATATACTTTGCAAAACTTACCACCAAGTGCTAAGTAATAGGAGCACACTACGTTTAATCACTTCTTTCGAAGGGAAAATATATCTCCTTCTATTAAAGATCAATCAGTAAAGTTATAGGTGGAAGCCTGGAATCAATATCTTCGTTCTCTGTGACTACAATTTTAAAAATACACAACGTCCCAGAATATCATCTGCTGTTTCAGTTCATAAAGTAGTTGTCTAATTTTCTTATCTTGCCTAAGGTGCATCCAATCGGCAACATGTGTGTCTCTGACTTTGCCCATATTAGGTATATTGTACATTATAAAGTATTACATTTATACCTCCCACAAAAAAAGTTATTTCTCCTCTTTTCTTCTATAATGAAAGACAATTATTTCAATTGATGCACTAAAACAAAGAATGTTATAAGCTGTTGATAAAGGCCATGTAAAGTTTTTCAATTCATGTTGTTTGGGTTTTTTTGTTGTTGTTTTTGAGACTGTCTCACTGTCACCCAGGCTAGAGTGCAGTGGTGCTATCACAGCTCACTGCTCTCTCTTTGGCCTCACAGGCTCAAGTGATTCTCCTACCTCAGCTCCCTAAGTAGTTGGGACTACAGGTGTGCACCACTGCACTCACATAGTTTCTGTATGCTTTGTAGAGAAAGGGTTTCACTATGTTCTAGGCTGGTCTTGAACTCCTGGGCTCAAGCTATCTGTCTACCTCGGCCTCTCAAAATGTTGAGATTACAGGTGTGAGCCACTGTACCTGTCCTTCATGTTATTTTAATAAGAACAAGTAAAGATAACATATCCTTTCTAGCCAACACTGACAATTTTCAAAGGACCTAAGTACTCAATTTGTATTCTGTTTATCATTGACCTGTCCAGAAGACTTATTTCTACCTCGTATTACAGTTTTTTCCTTACAAATTTTTTCAATTGTAAATATGTAGCTATGTTTATAAGCTAATGAAAGCATCTAATTGGGCATATTAAAACAAAGTTAATCTCTCATATAACTAAAGAAAAATTATGTTCCTGAAAAAGCACAAATATTAAATTGATCACATAAACAACTATAAATTTCTATGGTCCAAATGCATTTTTCAACTATCCAATTACTCAAGGCTAACATCATTGAATCATCTAAAACCAAAACACATGCAATCATAATGCAACATGACAGTAAAATAATATATGATTTGTAACTCGTAACAGCAGGGGCAGTCTTGTTCCCATTTCCAGGCTCCAGTGAAGTTTCCAATATTCCTCAATGAAACCCCAGGTTTATTTCTAGAGGCCCATGGGTATTTATACTTTTCCTTGTGTATTGTTAAGTATACCAAAACAGAAGTGTCAGCCATTAGCCCATGGCTTTTCTGCCTACGTGATAACAGCAGGATTATAGTACAAAGGGCAGAGACCTAAGCCAAGATTATGTGCTAAGAAGAACGGTAAGAGCATAAGCCCTCTGAATTACTGGCACCTTGTGATCCTGGAACTGAGAGCCCTGACAGGGTTTGATCCACTATTTTGGTTCTTTCTGCTCTACTATGCCCCTGCACCTAATGCAGATAAAATTCATTCATTCTTTCACTTTCAAGTATTTACAGTCACACATCCCTTAACAACGAAGGTATGTTCCGAGAAGTGCCTCATTAGGCAATTATGTCATTGTGCGAACATCATATATTGTAGTTACACCAACCCAGCTGGTGTCTCTTACTACACATCTAGGCTATATGCTATAGCCTACTGCTCCTAGCTAAAAACCTGTACAGCATGTTACTGTACAAAATACTGTAGGTAACCCTAACACAATGGTATTTGTGTGTCCAAACATATCTAAACATAGAAAAGGTACAATATAGTATAATAATCTTACGGGGCCAGGCGTAGTGGCTCACGCCTGTAATCCCAGCACTTTGGGAGGCCGAGGCAGGCAGATCACCTGGGGTCAGGAGTTCAAGACCAGCCTGGCCAACATGGTGAAACCTCCGTCTCTACTAAAAATACAAACGCTAGCCAGGCGTGGTGGCATATGCCTGCATTTCCAGCTACTCAGGAGGCTGAGACAGGAGAATCACTTGTGTCCAGGAGGTGGAGGTTGCAGTGAGCTGAGATCATGCCACTGTACTCCAGCCTGGGCGACAGAGCAAGACTCTGTCTCAAAAAAAATTAAAAATAAATCTTGTGGGACTACCATAATATATGTGGTCTTTCTCAATGGAAACATCATTATGCAGTACATTAGTGTGTTAAGTATTCACTATGTATCACACATCATTTAAAAGGCTAGAAAAAATAATATACAAAGAAACAGACATAAAGAGTCAGAACCTGTTCCCATTTCCATAAGTGGCATATTTTTGTGAGTGAGAGGAGGCCTTGCCTATCTTCTACTTCCATTCCCCCACCCCTACCACCACTACAGCTTCTTCATCTTTTAGAAAGTCTGCTATCCCACCATTAGACACGGAGGGCATCTATTGTACAAACCTGTATTTAACCCCCTATATGTTAGGCCTGATGATGTAACCTAAAGGCATATTTAATTTTATTTTATTTGAGACAGAGTCATGCTCTGTTGCCCAGGCTAGAGTGCAGTGCCAAGATCTCAGCTCACTACAACCTCCATCTCCTATGTTCAAGTGATTCTCATGCCTCAGTCTCTCCAGTAGCCGGGACTACAGCCGTGTACCACCATGCCTGGCTAATTTTTGTAATTTTAGTAGAGACTAGGTTTCACCAAATTGGCCAGGCTGGTCTCGAACTCCTGGCCTCAAGTGATCCACCCGCCTCAGCCCCGCAAAGTGCTAGGATTATAGGCATGAGCCATCACACCTGGCCTTAATACCTTCTCAAGTTGTTGAGATCCGTACACAGACGTCATTATGCTTCAAAATATAAAGGATATAGAAAATAGAACATGGTTTTCTAAATCATGGCTTTGAAACGGATCTTCACATTCCACACAAAAGTGAAGGGTATTTGTTCACTCTTAATGGGTTGTAGACACTCAAACTGCATTACCACTACACTGATGAAGATTTATCTGGCTTTGAGAATCTCAATTGTTGAAAAGGGGCGAAACTTTAACTTTTAGTCATGACTGCAGCCTGAACACCGCTAGAACACTAGATTGAACAGTATTCTCTTTTATTGTTAAAAGGAGTCCCCTGACACTTTCATGTTGTGTAAGAGAAACTGCATTTTAGGGACTTGGGGGAAGTGGTTTCTAAATATGTCAGTAGGTTACAGTCACCTGGGACAGTTTTACAACACTAGTGTCATCCCTAGAGATAATGACTGAATTGGTCTGGGGTATGGCGTTGGCATCAGCAGTTTTTAAAGTTTCTAGATAACGTACAGCCAAGGTTGAGAATCAGTGCTCTAGGATCTCAGGTTTAACCTTACCAATCATTCCAAATATTCAGAATTACAGTTTCTTTTTCCTGAATTTTCTGAATCTTAGTGCTAATTTTCTAACTTCAAGCCTTGTGGTCCTATAATAGGGTGGCAAACTGCTGATGAAAATGAAAGCACAAAAAAAAAAAAAAAAAAAAATTTTGAATTCTGGGTATGAAATCTGTCAAGAAAGACATTTCTTGAGGTAACGTTTTCAACTTCTGATATTTAAAATAGCCTCCTTCATGCCTTTGCTGCAACCCTCGATTATGGCCAATTTTTTTTGGGGGGGGCGGTGGGAAAAGGAGGTAGGGAGAACAAGGGAGAGAGAGGGGAGAGAAGGGAACAGAGGGGGAGGGGGAGAGAGAGAGAGAACAGAGAGAAGAGAGACCCCTACCACCACCACAGACAGTTTAGGATTTTAAATGCTCTGGGCATTTGGATTTAATTTGACAATTAGAAGTCAGCCTGTTTGTCAGTTATCAGTCAGGCAGTCATAATGACTCTGCACGGTTACAGGCACTGTTGGGAATTTGAAGGTAAAGAAAACAAAATCAGCAAAAGCATTTTGCCCCAGAGGCTGGGAGACCCCTGCAATAAGTTAAATGCAATAAGCTCATCCTGGGCATTCCAACTTAATTCCCATCTCCATCCAGTTTGTAACTATGATAAAGCTAATCCCTGCTGGCAAAATGATTAATGCCTACAATGGGCTTAAAGCTGATGCTCTAAACTAGTTTAAGATAGTTTTTGTTTTTAAAATGTCACCTTCTGTGAGGTGTCCATGCTTCTTTTATGGTATGCAGCAGGGTTTGCCTGGTGTAATGTTTACATGGTTGGCGTATCCTGCTTGCTAGAGTAGATGGCTGCTGAGGACCAAATTCATACCACACTTCTTTTTGTACCCACAGATGTAGCTCACAGCATTGTACAAGGTAGGCTCTGGAAAAGAGTCATGGAACTGAATGTAATTTTGGGGTATTTTTTTAAATTGAATAATAAAACCTCTTTGTAAGGAAGGTGGGTGAGTAGAGCAAAGGAAGGAGAGACAGATGGACACAACAATCTTTATAAAAGGGCCTAAAAGCTTTTTTTCTCTTAACGATCCATAATTCATCAACAATCAATTCTAACTAGATTTTCCTGCTTCCCCTGGAAGATGAACAAAATTTCTACTGTTGGAACTTCATAGAGATATATACATATCTTGAAAAACGTCTGTGCTATTAGTGGACCTCAGCAAATTTATCTTTAGTTATTAAAAATCTAATATTCTTTTTACCCAGAAGCAATATTAGAAAAGGTTAAAACTATGCCTTACTATCAAATATTGTAAAATTTGGAAACTGAAGATGGTTATTGCAGAGGTAATTTCATCTAAGTGCTCATGGCACTGAATTTCATCTCTATAGCACAAATAAATGACACATCTTAACTCTCGGCCACCTTTAACTACATTCCTGCTACACATTCCATCAGCACCTGGGCTCTGAAGCTTTTACCATTTCATGAATAATTCCAGGCTAAACTTGATCATCTTTTTCTCATGTCAGTGAAAAAGAGAGGGAAGAAAAACAAATGCAAGAGATCAATTGTTAGATAGCATATTTTATATTTTAAGTCTCTAGTGTAGTATCTGAAAAGTCTACATATAATTATGCATATTAAAAGTGTTGAATACATATCAGAAGAATAGAAGGTAGATGTAAGATGAAATATACCAATATAGATCATTATAAAATATTCTATGCAGACAAGCTGTTGAAAATAAAAACATTATAACAGACAGGAATACTATAGATATAATAAGGGGCACAAGCATTTCCTTTCACCTAAAACCAGAATATTTCATTATTCTGTAGACAAGTGGTATGTGCTGCTTTTTCTTCCACAAAGTAAAGCTTACTGAATATTTTTTCTTCTATAATAGAAACTTGATTATACCACTACTGTCAATATAATGAAATGAATAACCAAAGGTTATAATACTAGCATAAAGAATTCTTTCCTTACTGTATTTTAGATATCAAAATACAGCTGCATAGATCATATTCATTATCAGTTCCCTCTGAAAACATTTTACATAATTAGATTTTTACACAAAGGTTTTAAAACTCCAGTCATATCAGCAGGTTTTGACTACTAATGGAAAATGGAATTGATGCAATTATGTTAAACAGTGGCAGGAAGTGTGGCTCTTAAAAGAATCAGCTTAAAGAAAAAAAATTCCAGTTGCATGTGCATTAAAGCTGTCAAAACTCTAAGCTAAAGATCCGCTCTCTGTGCCAGCTAAACCCCTGCCCGACTCCGGAAAGTAACTTTCTGAAGCCATGCCAAGCCCTTTACTTGAAAATAACATCTTAATTGGTTTCTTCTAATAAAATTCAAAATGCTCTTTTGGTGATGATAATACACTCATTGTTTTATTCCTGCTTAATGTTCTGGTCTCTTGGAATGTTTTGAGCATTACTGTACAGGAGAAAGGAAAAAGCCCTTGAGCTTGGATTTACGGAGCGACAATCTGGCTGGATGGACCAACAAAGTTGGAGGCTTTTGATGCCAGAAAGATTGCTTCTATAAACGGTGGTTCTATTTAATGTCAGATTCCTGTATAATGGCAATGAGACTCCAATCTCTTCCTATGAACTGCATCATTAGTATGTAATAATGTTTAGTTGTGAATACAGAACCAGGTTGTTTAGAGAATACTTAGGGCTCTGACTGGCAACTGACACAAATTAAATTATCTGATAATTCTTTTCAAATCAAGGGGTAATTTAAGTCATAAAGTTTTTCTTTTGCTTGAGTTATGATAACTAGTGTACATCTATCTACAAGGGCAGACATGTTATTTAAAAGGCTCCAAAGTATCCACCATACCATATCTAAACTTCTACATGCCTTATCATCCTGTTAAGTTCCTTTATTAAAATTTGTTCAATTCAGGCTACTGAATAGTTTGTATACACATGGACTCTAATTATGTAACTAAATTCAACAGAAAAATATCATTTGTATAATATTTATACAAGCCAATTTTATAACCACTTTGCTACTACTCACTAATTCCATTAAACAAGAGATCCGTGTGTTAAGAATTACAGCTGTATTGGAATTGTCTTTTTACATGTAATAGTCTATCATCTAAAATAAACTGTGATCACATATATTACTTCTACTTGACTCAACTACAAGGAAGGTCAAGCAAGAATACTAGGGTGTTCAACTCCCCTTACTCTCAGTTTCTACTTTTGTTACTGCTGTCTTAAAATCTTCAGACCTGTTGTGTTCATTATTAAATTTCAGTGATGAATGAAGTGCCAGCTTGGTGTACTTCACACAGTTTGTACAAAGTTACGTCTATTTACAAAAGAGTAAAGGTCTTTTCTAATTTAACTTTTGTCAAATGAGGATTTTGGAAAACTGAAGCACATAATTAAAGATTATATTTCATATGCTATAATTGAGATTCTGCTCACTCTTTGGCAACTGATGCTAACTATAGTAACACTAGCAACTTGGGTTGCAAAACTTTGCTGGCTGGAAAAAAGAAAAGCAGGCGTAGAGAGCAAATTTAGGTATTTATCTTATTGATGCCTTTACATATTATGTGCCCCATTCACTCCCTTTACATCCCTGTCATCTGTGCTAGGGATGGATTACTTCCTTTTTGCGGGTTGCCATTCAACAACTCATTTTGTTCTCACTATCACTAGCTGTCAGACAAATGGGAGGGAGACAGGGTTCAAATTCGTAAGTCACCAGAGTTGCTTGTCCTTGTCCTCAGCTTGCTTGCACTAAAAGCTGTCACTACATAACTGTTATAATAATGTTTTAAGTAATAAAGTGTTCACCAAACTAATGATCCAATTATATAATTATAAATCTGTGGTTATTCATAAATGTAAAATAAGAAAACATACAAATAATGCATTTAAAATGATACCAGGAATACAACAGCTTTTTTCTGACTTAACAGTTTTTGTTATATGAATATACAAGAGAATATACACTTACGAAAGACTAAAACGGTATTCAAATATAATGTAATTTTACTCATAGACAATGTAAGTGTGTGTGTGAGAGAGGGAGTTAGGCATTTATTTTTACTCAGATATGTATCCTCTCTCCATAATTAATTCTATCTGTAGAAAGTCAAAATCTATAAGGAAATAAGTTTTTTCCTAAAATAATTGAGAAGTTGCTTCTTTAGAGCTATTAATTCTACACAGAGTTAAGGTTTTCTTTTTGCTGGATCAAGAGTCTGTCTCCCTTCTCTGAGGAACAGAAATCTTCTGTAAAATTACATTGCTGTAACTCCCTGGGTTTATCTATTCCATATAGACTAGAGACTTAACATTAGCCATTATATTACAAATAAAATTGAATATAACAGCAATTTTGCATTCAAAATTCAAAGTCTAGTACCTGATCATTTTTATCAGAAAATAGTTTTACTAAGGTAGTAATTTAGAAATTAATTAGGTAGAATATTTTATACTTTCATTATCAAGAATCTTAAATGCTAGCGTTAAAGATGAGTAAGGCAAGAATATTTAGCATTTTCAGTAGCATCAGTTCAAACCAGAACATAAGATTATTTTAATGGGTTTTTCACTCTAAGGCAATACATAAATGAGTAGAGTGGAATATTCTAGGGATTGACTAAGGGGAATATGGAATCTTGATGTACACAGCACATCAAACGAGCTCTTGACTACAAGAGTAGTAACTTGGGGAAAGCAAGACAAGACTAGTATGTTCATTAATTTGCATGAATTAGAGATAAATGAAAATATAAATTATTCTTACCTATGTATTGCCTCAATCTTTGCAAAGAGAATTAAGAGGCACTTAAAATATGGTGTTGAGTAGATTTAAAGTCTGCTATATAATATAATGATCCTCAGATTATTGCTGAAAATCAGTCCTTAATTAAAAATGTAAGGTATGTTAAAGCTACAGTGCTGTACATACTTGGGGAAGAAATAGCATGAAGCAAGTTTGTTAATATTCATGTTAATAGCCTTGCATTTCTGCAGATTCTGTAATATACATTTGCAGGGTGTCTCTGATTCTATACAAGCACTGCTCATAATTAATTTTTCTCTTCTTATACCATTTTGTCTTCTAGTCTTGTCAATGCCACCATCAAGCTGTAGAACCTTAACCAAGAGCTTTAGCCTCCATGCCAATCTACTTCAGACTTTCTATAATAAATTAAATATTGGCCGGGCGCGGTGGCTCAAGCCTGTAATCCCAGCACTTTGGGAGGCCGAGACGGGCGGATCACGAGGTCAGGAGATCGAGACCATCCTGGCGAACACTGTGAAACCCCGTCTCTACTAAAAATACAAAAACTAGCCGGGCGACGTGGCGGGCGCCTGTAGTCCCAGCTACTCCGGAGGCTGAGGCAGGAGAATGGCGTAAACCCGGGAGGCGGAGCTTGCAGTGAGCTGAGATCCGGCCACTGCACTCCAGCCTGGGCGACAGAGCGAGACTCCGCCTCAAAAAAAAAATAAATTAATTAATTAAATAATATGGGAATTATTTGAAAAGTAAAAAGCACTCTGCAGAAATAACATATCTCTATTGAGAGCTTAAAGACAGCTCATTCTCATTGGATAAGGAGGATGGGTTGAAATGACTGTTTCTGAAAAGACTGCAATTTAAAATGTAGAACATACTTGCCATCATTTACAGCTCAGCAAATTGTTTCATGGCTAGTGCTACCCTAAAATAGCACATGGCTCAGCACTTAGTTCTGCCTTCCACGTGCCCTTCTTGCCAACTCATACTCTGAGCTAGAAAACATCTTACCTTTCTGTTCCTTGCTTTTGAATGTGTTTTCCTTAACAGAGGTCTTCAGTAATATATAAATGAAAATGGAGAAGGCAAAGGAGTGCTGAATTTGCCCAAAGCTCACAGCTCTATTTCCCAATGTTTGTTCTTTTTTTTAACAGTAATGGAACTAAAACCAAAGTGATAGTTTTTGTGTACCTTGTTATAAAAAAGACATTTATGAAGTGAAAAAACTGAGTGTGTCTCAGTGCTATTTTTTAATGCAATGAATGATATCCCTGAAAAAGAACATCTGAATATTTTGTTTGTTTTAAAAGACAGTGCAAGGTATAATGAATTTATGGAGATACACCCTGATAAATTTCAGTGAAATGAGGAGAGTGAATAATAATTTTTTTCTACAGTTATCCATCTAAGCATTGATTTGCTCACATAGGCACAAAGGGAGATCTCAGTTACAGCAACAAAATAAACAAGTTCCAGAGAGGTAATTCCCCTCATCTTCGCCTTGATGAATCATAAATTAAATGGGGAATTTGGGATGGTATAGAGAATGAATTTTCTTTCATTTTCAGGCAGGTTTGATGTTCTAAGAGAAATATAAAATTCTAGCATGATACACTTAACATGATATGTTTACAGCATACCTTACTGAGAAAACATTCTTTTCCTTTTTCCTTTCATTGTGATCTTTGTGGATCTTAAAACTAATTCTCATGGCAGCTACAGATATGGCTGTCACAAAGTCAGTATTAATATTAGTGTTTAATTACCAAAAGTATTTTAGAAACAAAGAAGACAAGAAGTAGTATATACCTAGGAAGAATGTGAAAATGTGTAACTTTGGTTCTAGATAAATTTTCTGAATCAAAATTGCAAATAAAGGCTATGTAACATTGTTTTATCAATATATGTGAACAACATATCAACATATATGATCAACATGTGAACAAATTTAAAATAAGCTATCTAGGATCACTTGCACCATCTTCATTTGATAAAGAGTTCAGTGTAGTAGGCATGTCTATGATTAATCCATAGAGTAGAACACTTTTTTTTTTTTTTTTTTTGAGACGGAGTCTCGCCCTCTCACTCAGGCTGGATGCAGTGGTGCGATCTTGACTCACTGCAAGCTCCGCCTCCCGGGTTCACACCATTCTCCTGCCTCAGCTTCCCAAGTAGCTGGGACTATAGGCACCCGCCACCACGCCCAGCTAATTTTTTGTATTCTGAGTAGAGATGGGGTTTCACTGTATTAGCCAGGATGGTCTCGATCTCCTGACCTTGTGATCCGCCTGCCTCAGCCTCCCAAAATGCTGGGATTACAGGCGTGAACCCCGCGCTGGGCCATATTTTTTTTTTTTTTTTTTTTTTTTTTTTTGAGGCGGAGTCTCGCTCTGTCGCCCAGACTGGAGTGCAGTGGCGCAATCTCGGCTCACTGCAAGCTCCGCCTCCCGGGTTCATGCCATTCTCCTGCCTCAGCCTCCCGAGTAGCTGGGAATACAGGCGCCCGCCACCTCGCCCGGCTAGTTTTTTTTGTGTGTTTTTAGTAGAGACGGGGTTTCACCATGCTAGCCAGGATGGTCTTGATCTCCTGACCTCGTGATCCGCCCGTCTCGGCCTCCCAAAGTGCTGGGATTACAGGCTTGAGCCACCGCGCCCGGCCCATATTTTTTTTTTAATGCAATCACTTTGGTTGTATGACTGATTAACATAACACTCAAGCTCACTCTTCTAATTTCAGAACACTAAAGCATTCCTTCTTTGCTCCCAATTGTAGGAACCTTGTTCCTCTGAATGGCTTAACAGATAACATCATTTATTGGTGACAGAATCAAGCTTATTATAATCTGATGAAACTCACCTGGAATAGTAGTTCCTTTTTTAAAACAGGAAAATATAGGCTTCTACATTTTTCTAAAAATTTTTTCTAGGAGAAATCCACAGTGTATCAATGTAACACATTTTATCCTAATATTTTCAAGAGACACTCTTTGCAATACCTGAAATAAAATTTCCTCCTTCCAATTTAACTCTACTAGAGTTTTTATTTTATTTTGATTACCAGAGCCCTATATCAATATATATTACAGGGGAAAATAGACATATGAGGCTACATTTCTTAGCAATTCTTCTCATCTTCCATTGCAACTGTATTTTATAACAGTTTTTACCTTGCTGCTTGACAAATTTAGTGTTACTCTATTCTAGACTCTTATGATTTAGGTAATGTCCAACTCACGTGAATTCATCAATCCTTTGCTGAGTTCAATTAAACTCTCTCAAGGGGAAGAGTAGAGGGAACTTTTTATTCACAGGGCACCCCTTCAGTTTGGGTTTACTAAAACACTCATGCGTGCTTCAAGATATTTCAGTGACATTTAATTGAAACCATCATAAGGAGACTTAAAAGAAAATGCCACGGCCGGGCGCAGTGGCTCACGCCCGTAATCCCAGTACTTAGGGAGGCTGAGGCGGGAGGATCATGAGGTCAGGAGATCGAGACCATCCTGGCTAATATGGTGAAACCCCATCTCTATTCAAAATACAAAAAATTAGCCTGTAGTGGTGGTGGGTGCCTGTAGTCCCAGTTACTCGGGAGGCTGAGGCAGGAGAATGGCGTGAACAGGAGGCAGAGCTTGCAGTGAGCCGAGATCACGCCACTGCACTCCAGCCTGGTCAACAGTGCGAGACTCCATCTCCAAAAAAAAAAAAAAAAAAAAAAAAAAAAGAGAGAGAGAGAAGGAAAATGCTGTAACACACAGCTGAGAACTAAATACTTCTTAGTAACACAAACTGAGAAGATTCAATACAGCCAGAGTAAACATCTTCCAAGATTAACAGAGAAATCAGGAACAACTGTTTTTCTTTGCATTTCTTGGGCAACCACAACACAAAGTATTTCAACAAATGTGCCTTGTAATGCTAATGCTACCAGAGCTCATAAAGAGGCAATTTAATATTTTGAGTTTATTGCCCAATAACAGTTCATCAGCTTTGGGGCTTAGTTCATTAGTTCACAGGGGTTATTTGTTGAAAGTGATTTTAAAAGATGTTTTATACAACTCCATAGTCTTTCATTTATATACTATCAAAGACCTCCAGACTTGGCAGCTTTATTAGTAAAAATTCAGCACAGACAAAAGGGAAAATGAATCACTAAGTAAATAAATTAAAAAAAAAAAAAAAAAAACAGGGCCAGGCACAGTGGCTCACACCTGTAATCCCAACACTTGGGGAGGCTGAGACAGGCGGATCACCTGAGGTCGAGTTCAAGACCAGCCGGGCCAACATGGTGAAATCCAGTCTCTACTAAAAGTACAAAAATTAGCCAGCCATGGTGTTGCGCACCTGTAATCCCAGAGACTCGGGAGGCTGAGGCAGGAGAATTGTTTGAACCTAGGAGGTGGAGGTAGCAGTCAGCCGATATCCCACCATTGGACTCCAGCCTGGGAGACAGAGTGAGACTCTGTCTCAAAAAAAAAAAGAGAGAAAGAAAGAGAGAAAAGAAAGAGAGAGAAAGAAAGAAAGAGAGAGAGAGAGAGAGAGAGAAAGAAACAGGTAATCCTATGCAAGTCTAGTGCTTACTCATAAAATACCTATTTCCAATACAAAACTCTCCGTCAGTTTTCTGTTTTTAAACCATTGCCATGCATACGCAAATGTGAAAATCAGCCATGGGCTGGAAGATTGGCCAATATTAACTAAGGAAAAACTTATACTAAAGCATTTGTGTGAACCTCATATTCATTTGCAAAGCTATTTGGCATAAAATAAGAGTTAGACAAATTACAAAAGAAAATATCTATTAGAAGTCACAGGTCTCCACACAGAAGATGTAAGTAGCACAAATGTAACTAATTAATAACATCTGAAGTACACTCTGCCACAGGACTGCTGACCATCTGCTTGACCTTGCCCTAGATCAACAGGGAAGGTGAATCTGTAAATCACTGTTTTACAAATGTTATCACTCCATTATTTCACCACAAGAAAAAGGGATGGAACATGAATGGGAGAAGAGACTCATTGTTCTACACACCTTAAAATTGACTACGATGCTTATTACATGAAGTAACACAAGACTGAGTGGTTTCTTCTCAAGTTCCACCCAGAGAGAGACAGGCAGGGGACCAAGTTACAGTGATGGAGAATTCAAGACAAAAGAGCCAGTAGGTAAAGTAATTACTAATGACGAGAGAATCTAAAGGTACTTAGAGATATAAAACAAGTAATGCAAATGACCTCTGTCTGATACAACTTGAAACTATCTGAACTTCCGCAAAACACCGTTCAGTTGCTGATTTATTGGAAAACAGTAATAGAAATTTAGAAATATGAAGTAAAAGTATACATCATAAGTATTTAAATATACATTCTTAAATACGTTAACCTCATACAAAGCTCTGTATTTTGATGTTGAGAATAAACTGCTTTGGAGGAAACTTAAAAACCTACTTGGTATAATCCTCAGATGAGTCATCATTTGACTAACAAGAAACTTGAAGTAATAATAAATTTGGAAGAAGCATGTCAAGCAGGTACACTGTGAAATCTAAGAAAACCGTATTGTACCAAGGTTTAAAATTCGTACATTTTGACAACTGTTTTTGCCTAATACTTTTCATATACCTTGCGTATGTAGTTCATTGTAGGAATGTTTAAAATTATTGAGCTAGAAATTGTGGAATTTTATTAGATGTATTTTCACTGTTGATACATCTCTTTTAAACAGTATTCAAAATAAGTGATTTTCTCTCTCTCTTATTATTTGCTCTGTTTTTCTCTCACTTCCTAAGAGTACCAGTAATACACTTGAGAAGAACAAAATATCAGGAATTATAGAACTTGGAGATCAACAATTCATCATGTCATGTTCTACGTAAGTTTCAAGTTAAGGCAAGTCTTATTCTGCAAGAATCTGTTTTGAGTTTGAGAGCATTAAAAATATTAGGCATATATTTTTTTAAATCCCATCATTACTTCTAGCCACTGTATAGCAGAGCTGTCACTGTCTTACGTAGTTCTGAAGTTTGGTTCTAAAAGATTATACTATGTAATTTCCTTCTGTAAAATATGAATTCTAATTGCCTTTTCAAATACATAATTGGTTCATTATCTCTAGTGACATCCTTTTTGTTAATATTTACATTAATTTGGATTAATTTTCATGTAATGGAAAAGAGAGCAGGTAGAGACCTCTATCAGATCACTCCATCTCTACATATACTAGGAAAAATATAGAAAATAGAGGGGAAATTGCACTACTTCTTAATTCCCATTCTCTTTTATTTGAAAAGGTATTTCATGGTTCTCAATTTAGGAGAAAAAATGTGGGTAGTACATAAGATGCTTTAGTAATTAAGGGGCTAAAAAGGATACTTCAAAGGGTCTGTCTTTCCATTCTTCACAACTTAACTGCATGGCTATGGGTTTTAAGGGGAAATGCCTGGCATGGAGGCTAAGGAAGCAATTAGAAACTCACACACTCTAAGTACCAAATATGGCTCCTTTGGTGCTTATGACAACTGTGGGGAAAGCACTGGTGACTTAAAAAGAAAAAAAAAGACAGCCACTTGACTGGTACGTGTCAATCATTCTGCTATTCGAAATTTGAGGCTGGGCGTGGTGGCTCACACCTGTAATCTTAGCACTTTGGGAGGTCGAGGCAGGCGGATCACAAGGTCAGGAGGTCGAGACCATCCTGGCCAACATGGCGAAACCCCGTCTCTACTAAAAATACAAAAATTATCTCGGTGTGGTGGCACACGCCTGTAATCCCAGCTACTGGGGAGGCTGAGGAAGGAGAATGGCTTGAACCTGGGAGGTGGAGATTGCAGTGAGCCAAGATCATGCCACTGCACTCCAGCCTGGTGACAGAGTGAGACTCTGTCTCAAAAATAAAAAGGAATTTGAAACCACAAAGAGTTTCAGAGACACCCTGCTATAGCAAGGTCTGAGAGTATATTGTTTATCAAATGAAAGAAAAATATTTGAAAAGACACTAAAGTTTATGCAGACAGAGTTGAAAGAAGTAATAAAATTATAAATGACCTTGATTGGCAGGATGGTGTTCCTCATCCACGTCTTGCTCCATCTGTCCAATTAGTATGGGTTACTCGACTAACCACATTCATTCATCTGTAAGTCCTTTGAACTACATACATTAAAGCTCATGCAAACCATTCCCGCAGAAGACCTTGCACCTTTTATGTATGTGAAAATCTGAAATCACACCCATTTCCCTAAGCTTCTGAGGACATTTGTATACAACAACAATCAAAAGCATATTTCCAATTATTCTTTTAGGTCCTTTTCAATTAATTAGGGGACTATGCCAATCTCAGGAAATCCTTGTGGAAAAAGAAGAAACACCATTAGAACAACACACGGAGTAACTAGTTTTGAGACGGATGCCCAAAAAATTAATTGGGAGAATTTTTTAGTAATTGAACCTGCATAGCTCTTTCTGCTGCTGAGGATTAGCACAAAGGGGCAATTTCTTAACACTACCAGGTGAATAGTAAGATCAAAGATGCTAGGCTTTGAGCTTGTGCCCATCTCCCCCATGAGTACACAGACAAGCACAGAAGAATTATTTTATAAAAAGCAACATCTACTATAAGCATTTTCATAAATATTGCCTCAGACCCAACAGAGGGTTTTTGTCTATTAACGAATCACTTAAAATAGCTACTGTCCTCCAAAAAGCAGCCCAAAATATTTTTAAAATTAATATCCAGTAATATTTTATACTCTTAATTTTTGAATCTGGATAAGGAAGAAAACAAAACTTAAAATAACATTTTTTTCCCAGAGTGTTTATCAACTCTCTTACCATCAAATGTTAAATAAACTCTTGCTTGGGGCTGGGAAGATCCTTTTACACAGATAGAACAAATAAATACTCCAACCAACACGCAAATTTTCCGGAATGCCATTTCTTCAGATATGCAAGTTAATATCCAAGGGAAAATACCTTTAAGAGAGAGAGAACAGGTTTGTTATATCTCATTTCACATTTTAGGAGTAGGAAAAACCAGCAATCTAGACAAAACACCCTATTCACAAAAGAACCATCTGAACTTTTACAGTAATGCCAACAGTAGGAGGTGCTCTGTCTTTGCTTCTCAGACGTGAAAATGTGGATTTCATTCATTTGTGTGGGGAAGTCTTTCCAACAAGAGAAACTTTCATCTTCCAGTAAATTGATGCTACCATCAAAACAGAACAAAGCAGCGAGGAAAAACACTGATACCCAAAGGAAAGCCCAATATTTTAACGGATCTTCTCTTTAGAAATCCATTACATTAAAAAGACTTGAATAGCATTGTGCTAATAGATTATGACTGGATGAGAACTCTTTCCCCAACTAATGTAATAGCAGTAGCAAAATCTCATACGAGCATTCATGTGTACCTACTCACTTCTATAGTCATTAGCTCTTTTGGAGTAATTGTCTCTGAAATGGTGTTTCCTTACATAAATCTATGTGTCCTCAATCCTTGATCACTAAAGTCACTGGAATCAGTTATCTGCCATTTTATCCAGATGACCAAGAAGCAGTTGTTAAATGATGCAGATGAGGTAACCACGGACTTGTGCTAAATTCAAACCAGTGACCTAGCAGTGAGCAATCCAGTGAGCCATGTATCCACCAATGCATATTTTAAATAAATCCACCAGAAAGTGGGCTGTCAAAATTCCTAAAGATAAATCAAAGAGACAGGTGTCACTGCTTGAAACTATAGATATAAAATTGGTACATGCTATTAACTAATATCCAAATCCCAAGGCCACCAGATAATGTGTTACCATAAACCTACAGGAGCTCTAGTGGCTACATCATGTAAAATAAACTCAGGAGCATCAAAGAAACACAATCATTTTGCTTCTACCATAATTATACAATAAAATGACCCAACAGTCCAATAAAGAAATTTATTTTTACAGGTTACAACAATGCTGATCTTCATTATTTGGCTTTCAAATTAAAATTTCATAGTCAAAATTATTAATTTCTTTGTAAAAGCCACTAACAACTGAAAAAGATAGCTTCATTAATACAGAATACAAGGAAGAATTAAACGGAATACGCAATTTTAAAGAAAAATTGTAAGTAGATTTCCTAGGTGGTGCATAAGAGAGTTAGAAATGAAATTGTACGCTTCTTTTACCACACAGATGGAGGAAACTCTAGAGATGTTTGTGTTGGTAATTTTCAAAAGAAACAGTTTCTTCCTGCTTCCACAACCTCTTCACCCTGTCATCCCTAAATTAACTTAGAAGAAAACTGATTTTATGGGTGACTTTCCTTAGTAATTTGCCCCTTGGTTCTGTTGACTTTATAGTTAAAGCCAAAAGAAAAAAGCTATTAATATGCCTAACCTTTGTTATGTTTACTGAGCAAGTTGATATTATTTAAACTTTTCTTTTTTTTCATATTGGTATCTTACCTTACATGTTTCTCCCAAAGGTACATATACAACCAATTGCAAAGAATACTGGAGACACAATGGCAGGTGAAACGAAGATAGTCTACAGGGCAATTTGATTTACATCCTACCTAGTGATGAGGAGTGAGAGACCGAAAGCCAAGTGTTTTAAATATGCCCCCGCCTCCCCAACAGTATCTTACAAGTTCTTCCCTTTAACTCAGACACAGACGTTCCTCTTGGTGTTTTCACTTCTGCTGATCGCAAACTAGTAACACATAAGAAAAGAATTCTCTTGTATCCTCTGGAGCAATTTTGCCTTGCAAGGCACTGTAATACTCAACTTGAAACTCTCCGCAGGTGTCACCGCCTAAAGAAACAACTCGAGCTGGACTCTCAGCAAGGGGAAAGCTTCCCTGACAAACTGCGTGTGCTCTTAAGAAAATGTCCAGGCTTGAGCACACCAATGTATGAAAAGTCAATATACAGGCCAAAAAAGTTATACTTTGCTAAATTTGTAACGCGGAAAACGACCAATTTAGCTTACCGAGGTTGGAAGAAATCAGCACGGAAAAGTCATCAATTTGCTACCGGGGTTGGATCCGCTTGTGTCTCCAGTCCTTTTCCCAGACGACCTTATTTTCTAGCACGTCCCAAAGGTGAAATTCTTTCTTCCCGGTCCTCTGAGTTTCTTTGTAAAGGAATCTCAGCGCCGCAGTGCCGCGGCACCCGGATCTCTTCTCCGCGTCGCTCAATCAAGCACCTCGGAGTGAATGGAAAGTGGCCGGACGCCTGGGGCGAGCGCTCTTGGTGTCCGATTACAGCGCCGCAGCGCGCGGCTCCAGCTGCCCCGGCGCGCCGCCCAGCAGGCTCGCATCACCGCCGCGCAGCCCCGGCCGCATCTCCGCCGGCCGCGAGGCCCCACCCCGAGCGCGCCCGCGAGAGCGTGGCAAGGAGCCGCGGGGGCGGGCCGGGCGGGGCCGACCCTTAGAGCCCGCGGCTAGCCAGACGCAAGAATGCGCGGCCGCAGGCTGTGCCCTAGCCCGGAAACTCTGCTCCTTTCGCAGTCCGCGGCGGAGTGAGCAACTTACAGGGTGCGCTCTACGCTTTTTGTTGCCGGCGGCTCTTGGAAGACTCACACAGGCTTTGCCTGGCCGTAAATATCAAAGTGCAAAGCAGTTGTGGTTTTTTTATTTTTTTTATTTTTGCCAAGGAAGGATCACTGCAGCCTTTTAAGGCAAAGAGATGCGTTTTTAAAAGGACGTGAGTTTTGTCCTTTTTCTGCTGCGTGTTTTATTGTTGTTGTTTGTTTTTTGTTTTTTTTTTTTAGAGACGGAGTCTCGCTCTGTCACCAGGCTGGAGTGCAGTGGCGTGATCAAGGCTCACTGTAACCTCCGCCTCCCCGGGTTCAAGCGATTCTCCTGCCTCAGCCTCCCGAATAGCTGAGACTACAGGCTCCTACCACCACGCCCAGCTAATTTTTGTATTTTTAGTAGAGACAGGGTTTCACCATGTTGGCCAGGATGGTCTGGATCTCTTGACCTAGTGATCCACCCGCCTGGGCCTCCCAGAGTGCTGGGATTACAGGCGTGAGCCACCGTGCCTGGCCTCTGCCGAGTATTTTCTGAAACAGGTCAAGATAAACGACCATCTTGTTGCACAAGTGTATCCTTTTAATGGGTATTGTTTCCTATTGAGTTTCCTTAATGCCCTGAAGGCAGTAATTCTGCTGACCCCTCCACATTGACTCATACCCAGTACGTTTCCCCCCACCATACTCCCAAACATAATTACACGAAGAAATTATTTCACAATTCTATGTTGAGAGGCTGTTCTGAGTTATGCCAACAGATTGCCATAACCACACATCTACAGAAACAGAGGTATATTTCCAGCATTACTTTCAGGTACACTCGTTAAACTCTGGAACAGACTTTGATGTTTAAGTGAAAATTACTTCTCCGGACCACAATAAACTAGATATTTAAACATCGGAAGAAATGAGCTTTGATCCCCATAAAACAAGCAGGTACTTGCTTAAAATCACTGTGGCCCACAGCCCAGCAGATGTCACTCTACAGAAGGAACGTGGAGTGTAATTTCTCCACCTTATACCTGACAATTTTCTTCACATAATGAAACAGAATCATTAAATTCTTATAAACTGTATCATAGAAAACACCTCTGGGGGTGCAAAATCATTGCTCGGTGGGAAAGTCGAATGAAATCTCAGGTAGGCGGAAGATGTGAGACGCGTCTTTTATGTGTCTAGGGCCCACCTCTTGTGTTCAGTAAACATAAACGTGTCTCAGACTCATGCTGCATAGTCAAGAAACGAAGGGATCAAGTCAAATAATGCAAATTTAAGAGTTCAAAAATACTATTCCGGGGCCAATATTATCTCCAAACTTCAAAAACTTACTATAGTAACAGTTAAAATTATTTTTTTGTGATGATGTGTGAGAAGATCCTTGACATAAATTTGTAATAAGGAATTTCACCCCCAAAAAACTTACAGTATTAAAATCCGGATGTCAATGTGAATAAGCACTATGCGTGCTTCTCTGAAATACTTCTGAAACTCAGTAAGATCCAGGTTATATGTTCTGCACTATTATCCTCCTAGTGATATCTCATTCAGCATTTATATATTAAGCAGGGAGAAGAATAAATCATTAGATGAGCGTGAGGATTACATTATGTAATTATTAATTTAGAAATGAGCTGCTAGAAATTGATCAACACATTCACGTAAGATGGAATTTGTTTATACATTTTAAGTTTGAGAAGACCACGATAAAGAGTTGCAAGATGAAATGCATCACATATGGTGTGTTTACAAAGGAGCTTAATTCCAAACTCAATTTACAAACACAAATGAATTAGCTCAATCTGTTACACATTCAGGGGTTTGGAGGCCTTGACAAATAGCTTAGATTTAAATCACAGTCCATGAAATTTGTGCCGAAATTCCCTCAATGTTGCCCAAATAAACCTCTTTTCAATGTGCTCCTGGGATTTAATGGTATTTGCTTAGCTCTGAGACGTTTACAGTTGGCCACACCTCAAAATGAATCATAAAAATACTGATAGGCTTTAGCCAAGATAGATTCAAGCGCAAGGCCACAGTGCTCATGCTGGCCAGAGACTTAGGCCACAGAATGGAATTTTAACAGTGATAATAGAAGCCCCTAAGATTAGTCTCTGCCCACATTTCCCCACACTGCTTAAAACACCTTGACGAAAAAAGACGTGCCTAAGAAACATTGCTGGGCACTGCCACGTTTTTAAGACGTCAGCTTTGACTGTCCTTACAAGCGGAAAACAACTAATTGAGAACGCTGTTTTTGGTAAGGGGGACACTAAATGGATCTACAGGAGTAATGGCACAACTAAATTTAGAGAGCACTAATTACAATGTTTGCACCCAGCAAAATGTTTTAGACAAACAGCCAAACTAAAATACTTAGGATCACTTTTATTAAGATGTTTTAGAAGTGGTGCAGTGTCTTACACACTGAAGTGTCTCTGCCTGCCAAGGTGTAGTGGGCATATTTTTAATATTTTGTGTTTTTAATGGTCCTGAGGAATGCTATTTAACTTAAAACTCTAGCACCGATTTTGAGTTACATACTTTTCTTCAGGAGTTTCTGCAGCTATACGTATCTTATTTCAAATTTAAAGAAAACAGATTTTTGCCTATGATACAGATGAGTCATGTAAATAAACTCTACCCTAACCAGAGAATATTAATCCTTCAGAGGTTAAAAATTGTCTTATTATTTAGTCATAACTGATGTTTGTAATAGAAAATAGATCGTGTATTTGCCAGGTACCTTGCTTATTATCTGCATAGCATTCTTTAATGAAGTGACACTTTTCCATGAGAGAACGTTGAAAGTTTGCCCAAAGTCAAATGGATAGTAAATATTAGAATAGGAGGAGAAACTCAAGCATGATTGCCTTAATGTCTCATGTTTTTCAATAAGTTTCAATAGCTTCCTCTTACCTTTTTTGCTTAACTTTTTTCTCCTCTTTTCTACTTCCCTCTCTTTCTCCTTTATTCAACTTACATATGCCATCTTTTTAAGTTTCCTGAACTATATCTTTGGAAAGTCTGAACTTCCAATGGTTACTTACTTTATTTACATTAGCCTTATGTCTCCTTGGGTTACATTAGCAGCTCTGAGACCAAGCCGGTCAAACAGGTCTAGTCTAGAAATCTGTGTGTGAAGTTGCTACCTACACAGCAAATAGGCTTTAATATTTCCTCTATCAAATCATTTCTAATTTTTCAATAGGATGCTTGCATGTCTATTTTCATTCTTAATCCATTGCTAATCTATATTGCTGACTGTTTTTTCTCTGTTGATATGTACTACTCTATGCTTCTCAAACTGTAGGGTTCTTGACATTAAACAAAATAAACTGGCAACAGTTGTTTGCTCTGGAGAGGAATATTGGCTAGAAAGATTTCATGGTTCACTCTGTTTTACATTTATAATGTTAAACGAGGTGAGTGTATAAGCTATTTCAAACTTCAAAGTTTAAGTCCTCTATTTCTTTAAACATATCAAATATATAAAGCACAATATTTCCCAACTCAACCAAAATAAGAGCATATTGCCTCTAATGTTTATATATTATAATATTGCATGTATAAAGTAGAATAGTAAAGAATGTCAGTAGTAAGAATCCATTAGTGAATTTACTTCTTTAGTACAAAAATGTCATGTGTGCATGACAAAGGTTGTAAAAGAGTTATTATGATCATTCACATTTTCATCACTAGCACAAAATGTGAATTTTCTATTTGTTCTGTGTCCTTCTTGGAGTATTTGATGTGAAGCCTCAGTGAAGACAGAGTATATGTATTTGAGGTTAACTATATACAACTATGGTTGCAGAGAATCCCACAATTACTTAATAAATAACGTTTGCTAGTTGAATATATGCACACACATCCACAGTCATGTCTTGAGGAAAGCCAACAGCTTTTATGAATCATATTGGATCTCAAGCTCTCTGTCTCTACACCTGGAACTACAAAACCACTTCCCATATCTGTTCTCACAGGAGAGCCATGAGAGGCCTGCATAAGTGCCTCTGATTGTCAGATGCATGTAATGAGGCTCAAAAATAATAACCAGCTGGAGCAATGAATGCAGGACTGTCAGTTATGGCTAATTGACTCCCATCTACAGCCCTTCGAAATGGGCAAGGGCCTTTCCATATAATCTTCAAATTTTACTATTGTTATCCTCTTCTTGGACTTTAAATGGTTGACTAGAAAGTGGAGTATTAAATTGTGCAAAGAACTTTCATATCCTAGCAGATGCATTCTCATAATGAAAGTCACATGAGAAATCCTGCTGTCTTCTCTACCAGTGAGTTCCAGGAGGGAGAGGGGGCTGTGTAGGAAATTTGCAAAGAATCAACCGCTTATTCAGTTTATTTGATTTATTTTTCGTCATGAGGCTTTGAATTTTTTTTTTACTTTTTAAGTTCAGGGGTACATGTGCAGGTTTGTTATATAGGTAAATTCATGTAGGGGGTTTTGTTGTACAGGTTATTTCATCAGCTAAGTATTAAGGTTAGTTTCTGTTAGTTGTTTTTCCTGATCCTCTCCCTCCTACCATCTTCCACTCTGTGATAGGCCCCAGCATCTGTTGGTCCCCTCCATGTGTCCATGTGTTCTCATCATTTGTGGCATTTAACAACTTTAAAGAAGGAGATACAATTTTCATTATTCAACAAATATGACATAATTTAAGATATAAAGCTCTTGGAATATATTTCAATTAAATCTTTTTCCTTGATCAGTTTTGTCCACTGCAATGGACTCATTGAACTTTAGACGAGAGGAGTACCAGAAGGAGCAACATGATTTAAAGGGCATGCATTATTAATAGACATTTGAGGAAGTGTATTTCTTTCAATCTCCATAACAGCCCTAAAAAAGAACATATAAGTACCTCCATCATGCAAACAAGAAAGCCAGTCAGAAATTTGAGGTGCCTTCCCCTACTTTCGTCCCTAGGCGATAAATTCAGGTCTGCCTGTCCCACAGTCCATGTGTTTCCTGCTTTCTACTACCTCTTGGCAAACACTTCTAATAAAAAGCTCGGTAAATAAGAAATGGGAGTGGAGACTTTTACTTTCCTCCTAGGCTCTTTCGGTCCTGAAGAAGGTTTTCTGTTTTAGTTGGATGTTTATCACGTTACAGTTCAGATTTGAATGATAAATACAGACATTGTACCTTCACTAAAATTGCAGACAGCTTGAGAGCAGAAACAGTGTCTAATTCTCCTTAGTATCATTTAGAATACCAAAAACCAAGATGATTAATGAACAGTCTTGGCAGATAAATGGAGAAGGGGTTTAAGGAATATGGGTAGAAGCAAAGAGGGAATCAACAGCAAATTGACCACATAAATGATTACACATTCTAAAACAGAAAATCGTATGAATTAGTTTATTACCCATCCAAGTACATGTATAGTTATATAAATTAAATCTATTCTCTTTAAATATCTAGGTTGTTACTCACGTAAATACAGTAAATGAAAACCCAGAAACAAATTTGCACAGTGGATTCAAGCCTAACAGGAAGTTCATCAATATCAAGTGTAATTTTAAAATTAAAAGTCACAGGTTACCTGTTTGCAAATTGTCACCAGGGTTACTGAAGTCTTTTGTTCATGTACTGAAGGATAAAGTTGCAGCTTATTTCCATGGCTTATACAGTCTCTTTCCACTGCTTGGGTCAAGGTTAATTCTTCACCCCTTCTCGCTCATTCCTTCTCCTGGCACCTTAAATTCTGTATGTATCTGATGTCTTACCTGACCGTTGTTTGACTACACTATTCCTCCTCACACTTCCGTGGCTTTGCAAATGCTCCTCTGTCTTTAATACATCCTCTCTATAATATAATAATTTTCTTTAATCCTAAACAAAATTAATCAAGTCCAAGATGGCATATATAGAGTTGTAACTATATCAATTTTGATGTCAAATAAATTTACATGTAAATCACCAATTCCTAACTTACTAACTACATTTTGGGTATTGTTTGATTTCCACTTCTAGTATTGTTATTTGTAAAATGAGAATTAAAGCAACTACCTTTAGGTTTATTGGTTAAAAACTACAATGTGTTAGTTAATTACTACAGTGTGTGTGAACACCTCCCTCACTTTTGTATTCTCAAGTTTTTTGGCTATATCATTTAATGTTACAATTATGTGAAAATTTTCTCCATTGACTCCCAACAGCTCCAGAGTAGGACATAGGAATTGTAGACATTTTGTGGCCAGCTAAAGCCAAGTCTTGGCACGAGGTGACAGCTGAATAAATGGTTGATCGATTAATTAAACTGATCTTTTCTTTTCTTTTTTTTTTTTTTTTGAGGCGGAGTCTCGCTCTGTCGCCCAGACTGGAGTGCAGTGGCGCAATCTCGGCTCACTGCAAGCTCCGCCTCCCGGGTGCACGCCATTCTCCTGCCTCAGCCTCCCGAGTAGCTGGGACTACAGGCGCCCGCCACCTCGCCCGGCTAGTTTTTTGTATTTTTAGTAGAGACGGGGTTTCACCATGCTAGCCAGGATGGTCTCGATCTCCTGACCTCGTGATCCACCCGTCTCGGCCTCCCAAAGTGCTGGGATTACAGGCTTGAGCCACCGCGCCCGGCCTGATCTTTTCTTTTAATGATGATTTGAGGACCTTGAAGAGCTAAATAAAATATATTATTGTCACTGAGACTGTGGTATTTCAACACATATGATTTCTTACAGGATTCTTAAGTAATCACTTTCCAAGGTTCATAATTTTACTCCAAAGGTAATTAGGTTTGTATTATCCCCTTTAGACGATAGTTAAATTTGATTTTGAATCTGTAAAAACTTTGGGAACATTTGAATTGGTTTGATTCTTGATAATCAGCTGCCACAGGAACAGGTGGTTTGGATTAATTCTTTTTTTTTTTTTTTTTTTTTTTGAGACGGTCTCGCCCAGGCTGGAGGACACTAGTATGATCATCGCTAACTTAACTGCAGCCTCAACCTTCAGGGCTCGAGCAATTCTCCCACCTTTGCCTCCTGGGTAGCTGGGACTATAGGCATGCACCACCATGACCGGCTAGTTTTTGTAGAGACAGCGTTTCCTTATGTTGCTCAGGCTGGTGTCCAACTCCTGCTGGGCTCAAGCAATCCTCTTGCCTATGCCTCCCAAAGTTCTGAGATTACAGGCACCAGCCACCATGCCCAGCCTTAAATTCTCTTTTAAGTTTTAAAAATTAAGAATCAGAAATTACGTTTTTAATTTTCTGTTAATAGATTAGAATAAGATTCCCTGAAAATCGTATCACAGTAAAAATAAAAAGAAAATATGATTACAACGAAACTAGTAGCAATTCCTGGCATAGGAAGGAAAAAAGTTTTCTAGTACAGAAATTCAATATAAATTTGTTTTTTCTCGTTTCACTGTAGTTTTGTTTCATTCTGGATTTCTTCTACTAAAGTCTTAATTCAAGGCAGCAAAAACATAATTCTTTAAAACCTAACTTATCTACTAATTGTATTTTTATATTTTCATCGATTCTGTAAGTTTCCATCTCAAATTTTTTCTTTATTTTAAAGGTAGATATCATTTAAAATAATCCATATGTAAGAATCTGGAGTTAGCTAATGCCTTTATAACAGCATGACTTTTAAAACTTGCTTTACAAAAGGATTCTTCATCTGAAAGATTCCTTTAATTAGCAACTTCCCCTAATACATTCAGATTTTAAAAATTATATCTAGATTTTCAGAAAATGTCTATGGTTTAAATGAGAAAAGAACTAAAAAAGTAATACCAGTTAATCAGTTTTAAAATGATATGATGAATAGACTAATTTAACATGTTTATAATTATTAGCATATTGGTTTAGGAATATGCTGTTTATTGTACATATTTATCTACAGATAACACATATCAGCTAGGAAGAAAGGAGCATTTGTCCTTCACGACCATAGAAAATGTAAGTTTTGCAAAAGTAAACCTTGTCGGGAGGTATTGCACTGTCGCCATAGTGCTATTGTTGGCTATGTTTATCACTGGTCCCTTAGAAAGTATAAATGTGTACCTATAACTCCAGGGAAATCTTCTTTATGGTTGCTACAAGGATAATATTTTATTTAGAGAACTTCCTCTTTCAAAATAAACTATTACTCTTCCTGGCTTTTTAAATCCCGCCTCTCACATGCCCATATACACACCTCTATTTTTGAAGAAGTGTCTTCTTAATTTTTTTAAAACAGATTCTTACTCTGATACTATAAAGTTTAATTAAAAACATTAAAATAAATTTCAATAGTATTACAACATAGGCACACTGAAGTCATGATCTTGATTTTGATAGTATACATCAGATTTGTGTATCCATTATTGATGTTGTCATCTGTCTCTCTGTGTATTATGGACCACATTGGAAAGCTCTGCAAAGTACAACAGACTTTCTTCAATATTTTATTGAGAAATATTTCATTATTTGACTTCCATTTAATTTGTCTTTTAAATATGCATAAGCTCTTTGGTCACAATATATTGCCTCTCCATAGGATTTATGTCCTTTAACATTATATGATAAACGTACTTAAGTACTTTATTATTATATCATTTAGTCTTCTAAGATTGCTGTATATTATGATGGAGAAACAAATGTCCTTTAACATTACATGAAATAAGCACATTTATCATGTAATGTTAAAGGATACTTTATAGACTTTATCATATGATACTTAAGTACATTTATCATATAACATTAAAGGATACTTTATATTCAGAGCCACTGAAACTATTGTTGAGACAATATGGCCATGGTCTGCCTGGAGGGAGAACATCCCAGAGGATGTGGCAGGGCTAGATGATGATGACCTGTGTCCAGTTCCCCAAGCCAGATTCCTTACACGTAGCTGTGTGGAAGGAGTGGAGAAGGGTGGAGATGCTTAGTACAGCTTTCTGTCTTCCCTATGTTTCATTCAGATGTGTTTCCTTAGTGTCATGGTTAATACTGAGTGTCAACTTAATTGGGTTGAAGCATACAAAGTATTGATCCTGGGTGTGTCTGTGAGGGTGTTGTCAAAGGAGATTAATATTTGAGTCAGTGGGCTGGGTGGGCACCATCTAACTAGCTGCCAGCATGGCTAGAATATAAGCACGCAGAAACATGGAAAAAGAGACTGACCTAGCCTCCCAGCCTACATCTTTCTGCCTTGCTGGATGCTTACATGAAATATGCATTACATTAAATAAGCACATTAAATAAGTATCATCATATAATGATACTTTATACTTTATATACTTTATCCTTTATGTAGTTTAGCATTATATGATGTGTGTACACACACACACACACACACACACACACACACCCTCACACATACACCTGGGTATGGATGGTTTAGGCATATGACACATTTATACAAAATATATGTATTTAACTCTTTTAGTCTCCCAATTTAATTTAAGGCTCTTTAACCCCATAGCCATCTGTTGCTTTTATTCTTTTAGCACTTCCTTCCTTGTCAGTCTTTTTTTTCTAATTGTGGATAATTATTTGATAAAACAAAATACTATAAGAGTATCTGCAAATTCATTTCTTTTAATGAAGAAAGTAGCCTTTGGCAACACTTTAAACAATTACTGGCTAAATACTGCACTGGTTAACAATTTGAAGATATGGATATTGCATTTTTTAAAATCTTCTAAGATTGCTGTGTATTTTCATGGACAAACAAATGTCTTCTTCTTTTAAAGCTTAATATTTCCCCCATATTTAGACTTCACAAGAAATTTCTTCACCACTCAGTATAAAATAATTGTATACATACACAAAAAATGATTAAAATACATATACAAAGTGTATATATATATAGGGAGTATATATAAAAGGGATATATATATATAAAGGAGATATATAAAGAGATATATATAGGGAATATATATATAAAGGGGATATATTTATATAAAGAGATATGTATATAGATATATATATATAAAGGGGAGTTTATTAAGTATTGACTCACACTATCACAAGGTCTCACAATAGGCCATCTGCAGGCTGAGGAGCAAGGAGAGCCAGTCTGAGTTCCAAAACTGAAGAACTTGGAGTCGGATGTTCAAGGGCAGGAAGCATCCAGCAAGGCAGAAAGATGTAGGCTGGGGCTAGGTCAGTCTCTTTTTCCATGTTTCTGCGTGCTTATATTCTAGCCATGCTGGCAGCTAGTTAGATGGTGCCCACCCAGCCCACTGACTCAAATATTAATCTCCTTTGACAACACCCTCACAGACACACCCAGGATCAATACTTTGTATGCTTCAACCCAATTAAGTTGACACTCAGTATTAACCATGACACTAAGGAAACACATCTGAATGAAACATAGGGAAGACAGAAAGCTGTACTAAGCATCTCCACCCTTCTCCACTCCTTCCACACAGCTACGTGTAAGGAATCTGGCTTGGGGAACTGGACACAGGTCATCATCATCTAGCCCTGCCACATCCTCTGGGATGTTCTCCCTCCAGGCAGACCATGGCCATATTGTCTCAACAATAGTTTCAGTGGCTCTGAATGATGTCAGCATTACTCAGGAGGGATTATAGGATAAGTTGTGTCCCCTCAAAAGATATGTTGAAGTCCTAACCCCCTTGTACCTATGAATGTGACCTTATTTGGAATTAGGGTCTTTGCAGATGTAATCCATGTAAAATGGGGTCATTAGGTTGGTTGTTAAGCCAATACGACTACCTTTAAAAGAAGAAGGCAATGTGAAGACAGAGGCAGACATTGAACTCACGCTGCCATAAACCAAGGAATACCTGTGGTTACCAGAAGCTCAAAGAGACAACAAAGGATCTTCCTCCAGAGCAGGGGTCCCCAGCCCCTCGACTGCGGACCGATTGAGGTCCCGAGCTCAACCACATGAGCTTGCCTCCTATCAGATCAGGGGCAGCATTAGATTTCCATAGGAGTGGGAACCATACTGTGAACTGCGCATGCGGGGGATCTAGGTTGTGCTCTCCTTGTGAGAATCTAACCAGTTCCTGATGATCTGAGATAGAACAGTTTCATCTCGAAACCATCCCCCACCACCCTCCCCCTGCCCCCCTTCATGGAAAAACTGTTGTCCTCGAAACCATCCCTGGTGCCAAAAGGATTGGGGATCACTGCTCTAGAGGGTTTGCAGGGGGCATGGCCCTACTAACACCTTGTTTTGGGACCTCTAACCTCAGATATTTGGGAGAATCCATTTCTGTTGTTTTAAGTCACTCAGTTTGTGGTTCTTTGTTAGGATAGCCGTAAGAATTTAATAAATGTTAATTTTCTGTCCCCATTCCCTGTATTATAATATCATCTTTCCCCTCGATCATAGTACTTATTATAAATTAACACTCCGTTCTCATAAAGTGGAAAAATTCTCTTTCTTCTGAGCTTCAGACTCCCGACTTGTCAAATGTTTTCAATAATGTTTTCCTCTCGTAATTGTGTAGTTTAAGCCAAATAAGAAACATGAAATATCTGACATATGAGTCAATGATTCTTTAACTCCTTCAATAATTTTTAACAACATTTTCTGATTAAATATCACCTTAAGTTTCTCAATTTCGTATTTATTAGTAAAATTCCTTCAAAATGTGTACTGTCTTCAAATATTTTATTTAAAACTGAAGACTTACACATATCTATTAGACATCGGTATGAACTTATGCTTATCTTAACACATAAATACATATGGTTATATAAATACATTTGGATAAATATAGTTACATATATATATATATATATTTGTGATGGTTAATTTTATATGTCTCAACTTGGCTGGACCCCATGTCCCAGCCATTTGAGTAAACATTATTCTAGGTGTTTCTGTGAGGGTTTTTGCATGAGACCAAAATCAGTAGATTTAAGTTGTTGGCTTTTGAGCAAAGCAGATTTTCCACTGTAATGTGGTAAGGTGTCAGTCAATCCTTTGAAGGCCAGTATGGAACAAAAAGACTGACCTGTTCTGAGCAAGAAGGAATTCCGCAGCAGACTAGAAACGTAATGTGTGTAATGTGTGGGTTTCCCACCTGCCAGCCCATCCTGAAGATTTTGGATTTGTCAAGCCTCCATAACTGCTTGAGCCAATTCCTTATAAATAAATCTCTTTACATGGCTGGGCATGGTGGCTCACACCTGTAATCCCAGCACTTTGGGAGGCTGAGGTGGGCAGATCACAAGGTCAAAAGATCGAGACCATCCTGGCCAACATGGTGAAACCCTGTCTCTACTAAAAATACATAAATTAGCTGGGTGTGGTGGCAGACACCTATAGTCCCCGCTAATTGGGAGGCTGAGGCAGGAGAACTGCTTGAAACCGGGAGGCAGAGGTTGCAGTGAGCCAAGATCACGCCACTGCATTCCAACCTGGCAACAGAGTGAGAATCCATCAAAAAAAAAACTCTTTACACAACCACACACACATACACTTTCGACAAACCCTTATACAGTATGTATACATGGCTTAGTATGTGTATATATCTATATGTATATATATAGATTATATATATCTCCTAGCTTTACCCATTGAGAACCCCTAGAAGCAATGACACCACAGTAGTAACAAGCACACTCGACACCCAGAACTTGATGTCTAAATACTATTCTCCAGTGAAAACTAATGAGGGTTCATTGAAAAAGTGGCTAACTTTATCATGAGCAGAAAAATAAAAGATGGGTCTAGAGCACCTTGTAGTTTCAAAAAGTAAAGTACTCAAAAACAAAAGAATGTGACCACTTAAAAAAGGCATAAATAACCTAAAAGAGCTCTCAATGGCCAAAACTACAATTTGAACCACAAATACGTAATATAACATAGTACTGGGTTATAACCTAAAGTATAATGTAAGTATACATGAATACATGCTGATATAAAACAAATGACTGAATAAATGTTTCTTTCAGAAGAATTCCAAATAATATGTGTAGATAATCCCCAGTATAGGAGGTGGAGCTTACTTCCTATCCCCATCTCCAATGACTCACTTACAAAGAATAGAGCAGGAGAAAGAATAACAGTAACTGCACAATGGAGAAACCTGGAAAACACTACTTTAACCTGATAATCAAGGATAACCACATGAGTGGTATAATCTGGATACCATATACTTCCATTGTGATATGAAGAAAAGGGGACTTCAACTCTGTTGTAATCTTTCCAAAACCTATAACCACAGTCTATTCATGAAAAATACAGACAAACTCAGATTAGAAGACATTGTGCAGAATACCTGGCCAGCACTCCTCAAGATTACCAAGGTCATGCAAAGAAAGAAAAGAAAGAGAAACTCCTACAGACCAGAAGAGACGGGGAAGACATGAAGACCAAATGCAGTGTGGTACCCTAGGTTGGATCTGGCACATAAAGAGAACATTAATAAAACACCTGGTGAAAGCCATAAAGCCTGGAGTTCAATTAATTATAATGTATGGTGTCAGTTCCTTAGTTCTGATAAATTTATCATGGCCATGTCAAATGTTAACAATAAGGGTAATTGCATGAAGGTTTTGAGAACTGTCAGTAATAGCGTCACTTTTCTATAAATCTAAATCATTACGAAATAGGATTTTCTGGAAGGTAACATCAATCTAAAAAAATGTAAATAGTAGAGAGAGGCTTACAATGAAAAATAATATTTTTCTGGCCATTGGATCTTTTCCTGTAGTCCTGTTCTCCACTTTTAAACATTTATAATGGTCTATATTAATATTCTAATTTAGAGATTATCTTTGGTGTTCATGGAATTATAGGTGGAAGTAGAGACCTCATATCACATTTGCTGTTGATCGTCTCTCCCTGTGAGAGATCATTATTTATTCGTTTAGTTTTTTATGTTATAAATAATATCCTTTTATTTCATCAACAATAAACAAAATTTCTTGAATACACATTTTATAGGTTGTGTATATTATGACTACCCACAACTTCTTCAGCTCTTCTCAAACTTCCACTTATTAGTAGCTAGAACATTTTATCATGTGTTGTCAAAATTAGTTACATTTTATTCCATTTTGTAGCCAAAATTAACCCTTCTGGTCTTTTCTATAGCTTAGTTTATAAAATTGAAAAGCGAGAAGTGGTATTCTTATGTCCATCTAAATAATGTCTGTGTGCAACCAAGAGGTATGCTGCCATACCATTTTCTTTCCTATCTAGTGCTGTTCATTTCATCAATTTACTTTTTTCCTTTTTTTCTGCAATATTAAGGTGACTTTCTTTTTTTTCCTTGTAGCAGATATCATGTTTCATGTTTTTCAGAATTCTCAAAAATAACAAACCTGTGATATCCCTCTTTTTTTTTCCCCCCTCCTGAAATGATTCTTTTCTCTAACATTCTATTCTTCTGCTTTGATCTGGGCTGATTATTCTGTAAACCATGTGGTACAATTCTACATGACTATTGAGGGTTAGATTCTCCATTTACCAGATTCAAGATGTCTATCTTCCTCTTTTTGTGTATTTGTATACTCCCTGTTTTCTTCTGGAATGCGTATTTCAAGAGCTTCCTAAGAAAGGCTGTGTGGAAAGTAATATTAAAATATCTTAATTTTGTGCCAGTGAATACTTAGTCCACCATTCTCTCCACACAGTCCAAGATGAAGATTGGTTAACCCTGAAGACATTGTAGCATTTTCTTCTAGAATCCGATTTTGTTGTTAGGTAGTCTGATTCTAGGTTGATAACTATTCCTTTCTAGTGGACCAGTTCACCGTCTCTTTTAGGAATTCCTCTTTCTCATTGTGATACTGAAGTTTCATAATACTTTGCTAAATGCATATCTTAAAAAAAAACAAGAAGGAAAGCAAATTTTATTATGAGTGCACATGTGCAGAGGAGTAATACAAAATATAAAAACTCAAAGAAATGGCCAGATGGTTGATGTTTTTATGCCTTATTGAGGTTACAGTAAGAATAGGAGCTGAGAACATGCAAAACAGGTTATGGTGGCAAAAAAGGTTATGGGAGGAGGAGAAGATGAATAGTAAATGTGTATCTCTGCAAACACTGTGTTGAGAACTGAATTAGACCTTTTTATCTGTCAACTTGTGCCTGTATCTCTCAGAGTGATTCTCTATTAATTCCTTTTGAATTATATTCCTTGTATTTTCTCTCTTCCAGCTTTCCAGAACTTTTTAATTCGTTTAATGCTAAGTCCCCAGAACTTATCTTCTATTTTGTTTATTTAAAAAATATTATCAGCTGGGCACGGTGGTTCACACCTGTAATCCCAGCACTTTGGGAGGCCAAGGCAGGCAGATCACCTGAAGTCAGAAGTTCGAGACCAGTCTGGCCAACATGGTGAAACCCAGTCTCTACTAAAAATACAAAAATTAGCCAGGCATGGTGGCAGGTGCCTATAATCCCAGCGACTGGGGAGGTTGCGGCAGGAGAATTACTTGAACCCGGGAGGCGGAGGTTGCAGTGAGCCGAGATCATGCCATTGCACTCCAGCCTGGGGGACAAGAGCAAGACTTTGTCAAAAAAAATTCTTTTATCTTTATCTTCTGAATTTCTTAATGAATTATTTGAGGAACAATAAATTATTATTATTATTTTTTTTTTGATGGAGTCTCTCTCTGTCGCCCAGGCTGGAGTTCAGTGGCACGATCTCGGCTCACTGCAAGCTCTGCCTCCCAGGGTTCATGCCATTCTCCTGCCTCAACCTCCCGAGTAGCTGGGATTACAGGCACCCACCACCACGCCCAGCTAATTTTTTGTATATATATATATATTTTTTTTTTTTTTTTTTTTTTTTTTTAGTACTGACGGGGTTTCATTGTGTTAGCCAGGATGGTCTTGATCTTCTGACCTCGTGATCCGCCCACCTTGGCCTCCCAAAGTGCTGGGATTACAGGGGTAAGCCACCGCGCCCGGCCTAAATCATTAATTTTAAGAGATACTTCTTGTTCTCTAATGATTTCTTTGTCATAAAATCATGTTCTTAGGTATACTTTATATTCTTTTTGAAAACTCTAATGACCCCTACTATATTTGTGACTGTTTCCCTGGGGTCATTTATTTGTTTTGTCTGACTTCTTCATGTTTCAGACTTCTCTCAACTGTCCTGTGAACTTCAGTTATGCATTTATGTGGGTTCATGACTTGAGGTTTCTGAAGTGTGAGGCACTGGATTGCCAGACTTAGGATGCGGTCAGAGGGCCAGGTTGCTAAACATTTGGGTCCCTAAATATCAGTATATTGATGGTTTATTTGGGGGTGGCTATTTCTACATATTGAACTACCCTTAAAAGATTAATTTTTGGCCGGGTGTAGTGGCTCACGCCTGTAATCCCAGCAGTCTGGGAGGCCGAGGCAGGTGGATCACAAGGTCAGGAGATCGAGACCATCCAGGCTAACACGGTGACACCTGGTCTCTACTAAAAATACAAAAAATTAGCCAGGTATGGTAGCGGGCACCTGTAGTCCCAGCTGCTTGGGAGGCTGAGGCAGGAGAATGGCGTGAACCCGGGAGGCAGAGCTTTCAGTGAGCCGAGATCACGGGTCACAGCACTCCAGCCTGGGCAACAGAGCCACACTCCATCTCAAAAAAATAAAACAAAAAAAGAAAGATTAAGTTTTGACTATCGAGTAAAAAGGCTGTCTTCCAAGTGTTCTATATTCAGTCCTGAGAAACAGAGTGGGCCACTTCTTCCCTCTACCTGCTTTTATTGCATTTCCTGCCTTTTATAGTGGCTGGTGCTTCCAGGCCCGGACCGTGTTGTGGTTTTGCAGCACGTATTGACTCTCTTCTCACCAGCTGCTGCCTTCTCTTCATGTCCTCTAGGCCACAGATTTTCCTATCCTGTTGCAATAGTGCCACTTTACCATCTGCCTTCTGCCTTCTAGAAACACGTTAAAAACTTAGGAATAGCCTCATTCTGCTCACTTCATTGCTACAAATTTATACTCTTTACAAAACTCTTTAATATTGCTTTAATATACAGTTAAGTAGATAAAGATATAAATTCAAATGTTCCAGCTACTATTTTGAACAAAGCCTTCCCTTCTCCCCTTCAATTAGCACTTGATTCCCACTGCCCTCCTCCCTACTGTATTCTGTTTGGAGTTACTGTTGCTCCATCCCACCTCAACATTGGTAAACATTTTGTTTGGCTTTGGGAAGATTTGCTCACCAGGAAAAACATAATGCTCATATAATTGCTCCCCAAAGACCGTGCTTATTAGACTCCGGCTGGGCTAAGAGTTCACTACATGTGAGAAACTAGACAATTCTAAAAATGAAATACATTATGTGTAATATGGAAAAGACTGGCTATCTTCCCTCATTTAACTTCTGGCCTTAATTTCTCATCTGTAGAATTAAAGAAAAAAAATATACACAAACCATGTGTTAAAGTTTGTCTTTCAATTTTTTTTTTTTTTTTTTGAGACGGAGTCTCACTCTGTGGCCCAGACTGGAGTGTAGTGGCGCAATCTCGATTCACTCCAACCTCTGCCTGCCGGGTTCAAGCAATTCTCCTGCCACAGCCTCTGAAGCAGCTGGGATCACAGACACGAGTCACCATGCCTGGCTAATTTTTTGTACTTTTAGTAGAGACGGGGTTTCACCATGCTGATGAGGCTGGTCTCGAACTCCTGACCTCGTAATCCACCTGCCTCGGCCTCCCAAAGTGCTGGGATTACAGGTGTGAGCCACCGCATCTGGCCATTGTCTTTCAAATTTTTAAATAATATCTCAGTAGTATAATCAGATAACAATATTACATATTTTACATTTTTAGATATTTTATAGAAGGCATTTGCAAAGCATTCTATAAAATATTTGCAGAAATGGTTTTCATCTAGGGATGAAAAGAATATTTTGGAATTTGCCCTCATAATTTTTCCCATTTAATGCCACTTATGGGCTTTATTATACACTATATCTTTTCATTTAATAAATTAATATATAATAAATAAGAATATACATATTATTTTCATATAATTTTTTATGCATTCAGGAGTCTTGAATATTGTGAGTCTTCATCCTCTTGTAAGAAGTCACTACATCTTCCTGTAAGGATTGTTTCTATCAACAGACATGAAAAGTATAACTACTTTTTCATGTGGAGTGGATCGTTCACTTCAATGACATTTTAATGGATCTTAAGTGGCTCCTGACCCTGACCTTATCTTATTTGTATGTGACTTTCCATAAACCATTAGGCCTGTATTCTTTATTCACTTAAGTTGTGTGAAACAAACCTGGTACATTACTCACTTGCCTTTTATTCCTTTTGTTATGTGATAAAACAGTATTTGTAAATCGCTTTAACTCATGTGTTAATGACACGATTAGGTAGTTATTTTTAATAATAGACTAAAAAATTGGGTAAGCCAATTTTGGATCAGTGCTTTTGAGCTTAACACTCAAAATGATGCCATTTCCAATGTCAGGAATGGCCTCTGTCTAATGTATGGTCATTTCAATGATGTTTAGGACACCTTGTCTTTCTCCACTGGAGATATTTATAGAATTTCCTTATATGACTAACTGGTCTCTTAGAACTACTTATTGTAAAAACCTGGCCATCTTTATTTCTGCATGTAACATAAAAAATTAAAAGCAAATACATTAAAGAAGAGAATTTATAATCGTATTTTGTTTATAATTAATGTAATTTTATACAAATTATAAATAGACACTTTCCTTAAACCGAAAGATTTCTTTAAGTTTTCTTCTGAGAGAAACCAGTATTATCTTCTAAAAAACAGTTTTCTACTTGATTAAACTCAAATCTGGTCAAACCACCTTTTATCTCTAAATAATCTGCAATATTTAGAATTCTAGAATTAGAAAGGATCTTTAAGATGGTTTTGTCTAATTTATTCATTATACCTATAGAAACTGGGGCTCAAAATAGTTGGTGATTGTTAGGGTATCAAAATTAATAGGCAGCAGAATCTCAAAGAAAACCATTACCTGTTGATCACCAGACCGGGGCTCTTTCAGTTGTTACTTTATGTCCCCCACACTTCTATACCTTAGAGAATCAGATTGACATTCTTCATTGGTTCAGAGAACTGATATGAATGAGTAGATGTAGCAAAAGCTATTGTCATTTACCATTGTACAGGAATTTGTGAAGTCCTGGCATTATAGGATGAGAAGCATCTAGGAGGCTAGCTAATCTAATCCATCTGTACCCTAATACTGTGTCTATTATGTATATTACATAGGCGTAATGTAGACACACACATATATCTCTATATGTCTTTTTTATTCCAGTTTGTATACCATATGTATTTTTAAATCCTGATTTTTTTCATTGAATTCAAACAATTGAGTCCTTATCATGTAAAAGACACAATGCTTGGCACTTTACATACGTTACCTAATTTCATTTTCACAATAATCCTGAGAAGTTTTCTTATGCCCAATTATACACCGTGAAACAATGTTAAGAAACAATCTCTGAAAGAGTGAACATTTCACTTCATACCTCACAGAGCAAGGATTCAAATTCAAGTCTGTCTTTCTCCACAACAGCTTGTATTGTTAACCATAATTTTCTCTGGCTTTTCACACTTCTGTTCTTCAAAACTGCCATGCTTGTTCTCACTTTAGGGTCTTCAACCTAATGAGTCTCTCTATCTAGGAATGCTCTCCCTTCCATCCTGCCATGATTCACACATTCTACAATTGAGATCACTGCTGACATATCAGTTCTTCAGAGAGTTATTTCTTGTTCATTTGTTTATTCATCATCTATCTATATTACCTATTATCTATCTATCTTCTACTGTCCTTTCTCCCTACTAGAATGCAAATTTCATGACTGCAATAAACGTGTTTCCTTAACCGCTATAATATCCAACAGTCCAATATCTGGCATGGACTAGCTCTTGAAAAGTATGACTTGAATTAATTAATTAATTTATGCAATTTACAGACCATCAGCATTTTCTACTTCATTATCATCTCATCATAAGTGTCAACAATTTTTTAAAAATAATTTATTTTCAGTGATAACATATTATTTAGTTCAGGGGATGCATTATAATTTATTTAATCTTGCTCCGTTTCTAAATTTGTAAAATATTTGCTTTCAACTTTTTGTTACTCTATGTTAAAGTTTCTCAACTGTATACTATTGACATGTTGGTCCAATACTTTTTCGTTGTTGGAGGGAGTGTGAGACTATTCTGTGCACTCTGGGTTGTACAGCACCAGCTGCTAGTAACTTCCCATCCCTGAGCTATGAAAACAAAAATGTCTCTAGATACGGCCAAATGTCCATTAGGGAACAAAATCACTCCCAGTTGGGGACCACATCTCTCAATTATGCTGCAATAAATACCTTTAAGTGTAAAGTTCTTTCCATATTTAAAGGTATTTTTAAGGGTTAAAATCTCAGACTCATTTTATAGATGGAAAATCAGAGGCTTAAAGAGTAAATTACTTTGCCTAAGGTTATACACTTGTGAGGTAGAAAAGTTGGAATTTTATCCTCAGTCAGTATGAAGTCAGGGCCCTGTGTTTCAGCACTATGTTTCAGGACCCCTAAAAAAAGGTCCCGTATACTATGGTGCCAGACAATAGTATCTCAATTCTTGATTCCCCCTTCACCCTATTTGCCCTTCTTTCTTGCAGGATTTTTTTTTTCTCCATCCTGCCTTCCAGTAATCTCTTATTTTTATCTCACTCTTGGAGATTCATCTTTTCCCTGTCTCCCCTTTTTATTCACCCCTCCGTTTGTCAGAGGTTTAGTACAAGCTGACCCTGAGCCAAGGATGTATATGTAACCGATATATTAAGGAAATTCCTCTAGGGCATGCAGGTTAGGGAGTTGGAGAAAGCAGAAGAAGGAAGGGAAGGAAGCCAAGCAATAGTGCAAGTGCAGAGGCATGCATCCTGGAGAGGAGAACTTTAGCCTGATTTTGCAGGGAGCTCTGGAATATGTGTTACACCTTAGAGTTGCCCCAACTAGAGGCAAGAGAGCTGGTTTTCATAGCATCAGATACTCTTATGTCATTGTTATAGGATAGGAGAGAGAATATACACAAAACACTTAACATCCCTCCTTCCACACATACAAATAGCGAAAAAGGATAACAAGGGATTTGTGAAGAGCTCCCATATTGTTCACCACATACTTCTCAGGTATTGTGTTATCGCCACCATGAAATTTGCCATCTGCTGTTTTCTGTTCCTGTAACCGCTCTGCTAGGTCCCAGGTAATAAATTAGGAGCACTGAAGCTGAATATAAATAATGGCTCTGGGAACCAAAGTTCTGAGATAGTCTCCTTGTAGACCTCTTCGGTTTTTATCCCAAAAGGAAAAAAATGGAGGCTGCTCATGTATGTGGAAATTCATTAACACTTTAAGAGATCTCTGGATCAAAAGTAACCTCTTAGAGAATGTGCATTTCAAGGCCCTGTCTTACCTCAAACTGGAATTTTTGGCCAGAGGAAAATAGCAATTATCTCACTTAGGGACAGCTGGTGTCCTTATGCAGGTTTAAATTTAACTTAGCAGCTAGAAGCTAGTCATCTTTAGATTCAGAAATATGAATTCATTGCAATAAGGAGTTCACCAAGGGCAGGCAGAAAGGACAAAGCAGAGACGATTACAGTCTTATTTCAGTGCCATAGAGGAATTATCATATGAGCCCTGACACAAAAATTCCACAACTGAAGATCATGCAACTATTGCCCAAGAAATTTAAACAGAGTGATTGCACTTGGCCTTAATTGTCCAGTTTCTATTTTTGAAAAAATGCAATGAGCAACACAATGATGCATAACCAAGAAAGAAGTTTTTGAATTTCTTTATATCAGAGATAGTGAACACAATCTAAAAATAAATATTAAATAATCAAAATCCCAATGCAAACTATATATCTACCTGTACATGTTCTCACATGGAGGGAAAATGTGTACCACTAATATACATACTATTTATTAGGCATTGCTTTTCAATAGATTTTCATCCACTCCTTGATTCTTCTGCTCTATTACTTGGTCACTTTCCTTCCATCTCCTTTCTTTCCCCTTTTCTCTATCTTCAATTTAGTGTTTATTTCTTAAGAAACACGTTTACATATTTCTTAGTTCTCTATTTATCAACCGAACCTTTCTGACTCTTCAGCTGCAAAAATCAAGGTATTTTTCTAAAGAATCCATCAAGATAGAAGTTCTAATGTCCACTGATTAAATAATAATTCTTCACAAGGTGCTTCAAATGCATTGACATATTTGAGAAAGTTATTGCAGACAGATAGCAAATTTATTCCCCTCTTACTTTGTTAGTACTGACAAACAACTCAAGTCAGTTTGTACAATCAGATTGCTATTTAGAAATTTCAATTCTAAATAAAATGCTGTTTTTCATCTTCACCAAACACTGGCTAGTCAGCAGCTCCTGCCAGCATTCTCATAGCTGCCCCAGACAGCCAGTTACAGAAACTCTGGCTGAGTCATGTCTCTGCTCAGCTACTCAGTAATGAAATATCCCTAGGGACATTCCTAAGACGTGCCAGAGATGTATTTCTGGTCTCCACCTATTTCTTTGTCATGCCCCAAGCTGTGCCCACATTAGTGGAATTTCCAGTGCATTGCCATGCTCAGTAGGACAAAGAGAAAAGTCTGCAGAATTGCTACTTAATATTACTTAATAAATCAGTAACAGAAGCAATGAATGGAATGGAATGCAAAATTCTTGGCTCTTAGCCTTAGAACCACTTCCTTCCTATGAGTAAATAGTGGTTCATAGGTTAGCTTGGGGAGGGCTACTTCAAAGGGATAGTGTCTAAGTAGTCAATTTTGCTTGAATAAAATATGGAAAATACATTTTTCAAGAGGAGAGGCTGTGCTACTTTTTTCCCTTTGGGAATACTGGATATATCCTAGGTAATATAGACTCAGTGAACAAATCTTTGCTGATGCTAATAGTTAAACAAAATGATTCAAATAGTTACTGAGCAAACATTTGCTGATTAAGTAACATAATGATTCATATATGAAATGTGTTAGTTAGGTTCTGCATATACTATATCATTTCCTTTCAACCAATATTCTCTATTTGTCCCAGAATAGCCTCCAAAAGAAAACTGCTGCTGGCAATTTAAAAAGACAGCCATCTAAAAAAAGTAACAAATTGGCTGGGCGCAATGGCTCATGCCTGTGATCCCAGCAGTTTGGGAGGCCGAGGCAGGCAGATCATGAGGTCAGAAGATCAAGACCATCCTGGCTAACACGGTGAAACCCCATCTTTACTAAAAATACAGAAACTTAGCCAGTCATGGTGGTGGGCGCCTGTAGTCCCAGCTACTCAGGAGGCTGAGGCAGGAGAATGGTGTGAACCCGGGAGGTGGAGCTTGCAGTGAGCCAAGATTGCACCACTGCACTCCAGCCTGGGCACAAAGCGAGACTCTGTCTCAAAAAAAAAAAAAAAAAAGTAACAAGTTAATAAAATATAATAAACAGATGGTAGAGGCAGTCAAATGTAGAGAATGCAGAAGCACCTCTTCTTTTAGTCCTTATTTCATTAATAGCCCTTTCTGCACCAAAACAAAGAACAGTAATAGACAAATTTTCTTGCAGATTCAAGAAAACTGCTTCATATCACTATTTCCTAATTATCTTCATCAAGTTGCCACACTACTGTTCTAAAATGTCTCTTCAATCCAAGCACTTCATGTGCTCCCCACTGTCAATGACCCAGTGCTACAGAAACTGCTCCCTTCCAACCTTTTACCTGCTACCCACTGGGTTGATGCTCCTGGACTCCTGACCAGATCTTATCTTCACATATGGCACACATCAGTGTTGGATAAACACTTTCTGCAGATATTTCCTTTTGAGGCATGTATCTAGGTGTCCATGGGTTGCAAGAATTGGTGAAAAAGTTAAAATCTATTTGCTCTACTAACTGTGGTCAATTGCTGATGTAATAAATAACATAATGATTCATATATGAAATGTGTTAGGTTCTACAAATACTGTATCATTTCCTTTCAACAAATATTCTCTTTTAGTCCCAGGATAGCCTCCAAAAGAAAATTGCTGCTGGCAATTTGAAATAACAGCCATCTTAAAAAAATAACAAGTTAATAAATATAATAAAGAGATGGTAGAGGCAGTCAAATGTAGAGAATGCAGAAGCAACTCTCCTTTTAGACCCTATTTTATTAAAAGTCCCTACGGAACCAAAACAAAAGAACAGTAACGGACAAATTTTCTTGCAGATTCAAGAAAAATTAATTAATCCTTAATTTACTTCATGCTTCAAAATACCAACAATGTTTATTTTCAAAAAAAAAAAAAAACAATCTGAGTATTCCACTTCCCTAATTAAATCTTGCATGGTTCCCTGTTTTATAGAAGATAAAAGGTAAACTCCTCAGCATAGTAACATGGCTTTCCAATGGGACCTTAACCAGTACCTTCCTTTGCCTGTCTCATTATGGGATCCAGTCTCAGTAGGCTCTAAATCACTCATTGTTCTCAACACCTGGCTCCCTCTCAAGCGTCTATGTCTTTACATTTGCTCTTCCCTTTAGCTAGTATAACTTTCTCTCACACGCTGCACTTTTTCTCAGTTGCAGAATTTGTTAGAATGGGCACTAGGAAGATATTTTTATTTTACTTTATATTTTACTTGTTTTGTATAGTCCACTGAACTCTGAACTCTTTGAATACAAAAATCATAATTTATTTATTTTGTTAACATTGAATGTAAAGTCTAAGCAAAACTCATTGAGGACCCTAAGCAAATTGGCATCAGGGAGGAAACAGAACGGACACTTAAGAAAGAGCATTACAGGACCTTACAACTGCTAGTTAAGTATCGGCCAGAGTATTAAAGAGAAACATGTCCTGCTACCCCAGCTTTCCAAATGGGCATCACTTTTTCAATCTGCTGAGATGTGGTGACAGTCGCAGACCCACCTGGGGATGTCCTGGCTATTAATTATACTGAATGCAGAGTTCAAAAAGGACTCAGAACCATCAGGTGATTAAAGGATGTGGATTATTGATATAATTTTAGAAGAAAACAGAGCCACTAGAGTCATTCCCCTAATAAAGCAAATTCTGTTAGAAAGGGTAACACATTAAGCAGCATGATGCTATGTATGTATTAATTATTATTATTATTATTATTTTTTGAGACAGAGTCTTGCTGTGTTGCCCAGGCTGGAGTGCAATGGCAGGATCTCGGCTCACTGCAAGCTCCGCCTCCCGGGTTCACGCCATTCTCCTGCTTCAGCCTCCCGAGTAGCTGGGACTACAGGTGCCCGCCACCTTGCCCGGCTAATTTTTTGTATTTTTAGTAGAGACAACGGGGTTTCACCATGTTAGCCAGGATGGTCTTGATTTCCTGACCTTGTGATCCGCTCGCCTCGGCCTCCCAAAGTGCTGGGACTACAGGCATGAGCCACCGCGCCCAGCCTATTTATTATTTCTTTAACAAATGTTTATTGATGACCTTCTCTGTGTAAAATATTGTACTAGGTAGAGGTGACAACAGATAGATATAATCTCTTATGGAGCTTACATTCTGAAAACAAAGAAAAACAATAAATAGCAAACATGCAATAACATAAATTACAAATAATAGGTTGATTAATTATAATCTGAGACGTGGGGTGAAAAAACATAGAATGGAGGAATATAATCTAAACTTTGGGGTCAGGCAAATTGCTATGGGGAATTGATATTTAAGGTATGATATGAGGATGGAAGGTGTTACTAAGGTGAGGAGGGGATGGTGAAGAATTCCCGGGACTTAAGATATAATCTGTGCAAATGCCCCATGGTTGCATGGTGTAGAATACATTCAAGGAAGAATTTTGAAAACGTTGATTTCATTAGATTTTTCTGGCTACAGAATTATAGCTTAGATATGAATAATGCTGATATGAGGAGTCTGGTTAGCATGAGAGAAGTGAAAATATTTGAAATACATTGCCATAAAATTAACTGGACTTGATGCTACATTGGATATCAAGTTTAAATGAGAAGGAAGTGTCAAGGATGACTTCCTGCTTTCTGGCTTCAACAACTAGGGAGATGTGAAGCCCCTCTCTGCCAATGGAACACACGAGAGGGCAGTGAGAATATCATACTTTCAGTTCTAGAGACACTAAATGTGAGGTAGCTATGGGATGTCTGGGTAGAGTTGTCAAATGGGCAGGTGGTTATCCTTGCGGAGCTCAGATGACAGTTGTAGGACTGAGGCTTCCATTTTAGAGTCTTCCATATATACAGGGTAAGTGAAGTCATTGGAGAAGATAATAAAGCCCAGGTAAAATATGTGGAGTGGTAAGGGAAGAAGGCCTAGGAGAGAGCCTTGAGGAACTCTAGCATTTAAAAGTTTAATAAAGTATGAAGTGTCAGCTAGTCAGACTGAAAGTGAGTGTAAAGTCATTTGTCAGCTGGAACGGTTAGCAAGCTAGAGATTTTAAAAGACAAAATACTTTTGCAAAGAGAAAATTATTCAAGTAAAAGGACTGGATAATTTCTTGGCAATGAAAGTTTTCGAAGGTCCAACAGTCTTTTTTCACATTCAAGTAATGTAAGTAAAGTTTAGAAAAAATTACTAGTAGATATCTAATAGTTATAAAAATGAGATTGGTTCAAATGCCACAAAATCTAAGATGGATGGATATTGTATGATCTTTTTTTTCTGACTAGAAGCAAAAACATTTGCCTAGTGAATTGCTCATATGAATAACATTGTATTATTGGAAAAGTAATGTAAAAATAAGTGCCTAAGATCATCCGATAAATTTAAAAAGTTAGAAAGTGAGCCTTGGAATCAAAACGCAGCAATTTATCCTCAGGATAAAATCTCTCGGTTAAAAATCAAATATCTATGCAAAACATCAACATTTTGACACTCTCCATTGTCTTTAATTTTGTTGTAGCAAATATCTAAAATCATCTCATTTACCTAAAAATGAATTGGCATTTAAATTTACCTTCCTATAATCTTCTGAGAGCATCATGATGTGTGGTATTGGAACTCCCTGCAAGGGCAGTGAACTGATGTTGATATGCATGTGTAAGACAAATTTTATTTTATACAAAATTAACATATGACAAAGCACAGGCCAGAATTTTAAAAAATATTTTTATATCAGAATTTAATTATGTATTTTAGAAAGTAGCTTACTAAAATCTAATTTTCAACCCAGTGAATTACTTTACAATAAAAAAAAACACTCTGAGAATTAAATTTTCCTTTGTGGAAACAAGTCAAATGGCCAGGAGGTGTGGCATTGTCATTACTGTATATTAGTGCCATAGGAAAAGAGATTTAGACTGGAAAGTAAACTTGGCATTCATAAATCACTCTCATCAAAACCAAATATCTTGGACTTCTGGAAAGCATTTGCAGTAATTCTTGAAACAGAGCACAATACAAGATCAGGGCAGACAGGACAAATGAATTTTCCCCAAGTCAGGGGTTAAGATGGCTTCTGAAATATTCAAGCAATGGGAAAAGACAACATTTGCTCTCAGAATCATGATTATATTATTGTTAAACTTTTCGGTCAGTCACAGGAGCTCACACCTGTAATTCTAGCACTTTGGGAGGTCGAGGTGGGCAGATCACGAGGTCAGAAGTTCGAGACCAGCCTGGCCAACATGGTGAAACCCCATCTCCACTAAAAATACAAAGAATGAGCCGAGCATAGTGGCACGCACCTGTAATCCCAGCTACTCAGAAGACTGAGGCAGGAGAATTGCTTGAACCCTGGAGGCAGAGGTTGCGGTGAGTGGAGATCATGCCATTACACTCCAGCCTGGTGACAGAGTGAGAAAAAAAAATCTTTCATATTATAGTACGTGGTTTGAATACTGGAGAGCCAGGGTGTTCCAGAAATTGACGTCTCTTCTAGAAGAATTAGCACGTGAGGTATACTTAGAAGAATGGGGATTTCTACAGCCAGAGAATGACAGTCAGACTGTACTGTCTGAGAAAAGACATACAGGGTCATATCAAAATGAACATAGGTTGGAGGAAGCAGTTAGTATTATGGTCTGCCTAGAGCACTTGGTACCTAAAAGGAAGTATCAAGTAGGTAGAGTGAAATAGCAGCACAGGAGACATCTGTCGTTTGGCTCGTCTAACATTTACAATGTCTAACATTTTCCCTCCTTCTAAGAAAAGCCATCTCTTCTTTCAATGGACTGCTTCCCATTTCACTCCAAATACATGGTTTTATTTGGGGCTGCCAAATATCATATGTTGCCTAGCTCTCAATCCTATCCATCCTTACCGTGAGAGTGAGCAGGTGGCCCTTGCTCGGCTAATAGGAATTCTTCTCTAGGACTTTTGTTCTTAAATTGAAACAAAGGGCAGCCACTTCTTTGTCTTTTCTGTAGTTTGGTCATTGTAATAGAATTGTCTCGTCTTCCCTGCAACACAAAGACATCCCTATCTTAATCCGTGAAGTCTGTGAATATGTTAGGTTACATGGCAAGGAAAAAATAAGGTAGTAGATGAGATTAAGTTTGCTTCTCTGCTCACTTTAAAACAGGGAGATTATCCTGGATTCTTTATTTACAGAGCCTTTAAATGTGGAAGAGGGAGACAGAAGAGGAGGTCAGAGTAAGGAGATGTTAGAATAATTCAACCCACTTTTTGCTGACCTTGGAGATGGAGGAAGAGGGTCATGAGTCAAGAGATGAGGGCCTCCAGAAGGAGCGTAGCCCTGTTTATACTTTGATTTTAACCCAGTGTATTAGTCTTCTTAGGCTGTCACAAGAAAATGCCACAAACTAGATGGCTTCAACAACAGGAATTTATTTTTCTTATAGTTCTAGATGCAGGAAGTTCAAGATCAAGGTACCATTAGAGTTGATGTCTCATGAGGCCTCTCTTCCTGCTTTGCGAATGACTACTTTCTCGTATAACCTCAAATGGCCTTTCTTCTGTTCACATGGAGGAAGAAGAAGAGACCTCTAGTGTCCTTTTGTCATATTGTTAAGACACCAGTTATATCAGATTAAGACTCTACGCTATGCCCAAATTTAACCTTTAATATCTCTTTGTAAGGCCTATCTTCAAATACAATTAAATTAGAGTTAGGGCTTCAGCATATGAATTTGCTGACAAATTCAGTCCATAGCATGCAGTAAAACATGTTTTGGGCTTCAGACCTAGAGAACTGTAAGCTAATACATTTGTGTTGCTTTAAGCCACTAGGTGTGTGGTATTTGTTACAGAAGCAATAGAAAACTCATGCCATTATATTAGCAAAAAACCAAAAAACTTTTGATTTAATCTCAGTGACTTTCTGATCCTTTGAAACAAGAGTCTTGATTTGGAGCCAGGTCATGTGCAAATAATTAGGACCATAATACATAAAGCTTTTGGTAAAAACAGGGATATGATGTAATTTGTATTTAGGGCAACTATTATGGATTCTGGATTGGAGAGGCAAGAATTCCAATCCTATTGATTGTTGAAGTAACACAATTATTTAAAATTTATTGAACCTTATAAAAATGAAAAGTGGGCCAGGCACGGTAGCTCACGCCTGTAATCCCAGCACTTGGGGAGGCTGAGGCAGGTGGATCACGAGGTCAGGAATTCAAGACCAGCTTGGTCAAGAGGGTGAAACCCTGTCTCTACTAAAAATGCAAAAATTAGCTGGGCATGGTGGTGGGCATCTGTAATCTCAGCCACTCGGGAGGCCAAGGCAGAGAACTGCTTGAACCTGGGAGGTGGAGGTTGCAGTGAACTGAGATTGCGCCATTGCACTCCAGCCTTGGCTACAGAGTGAGACTCCATCTCAAAAAAAAAAAAAAAAAAGAAAGAAAGAAAAAAAGAAAAGTAAAGAAAAGTGTCACCTTATTCCCATATTACCAAATGACTATTTGTACTCTAGAGGTTGTGCCATTTTTCTAGAGAACCACCAGCTTTAAGACTCAACACAAAGGGCCTGTCAGACACTTGTGCACAATTACACAGTATAAATTAATTCCATCAAAAAGAAAGACACACAATCACATACATACACACATGCATGGACAGAGAGAAGAAGAAGGAAGAAAGAATAGAAGAAAGAGAAGAATGGAAGAAGGGAGGAAGAAAGGAAGAGAGGGAGGGAGGAGAGAAGAAAGTTTCTCTGGTAGATTTCTACTGAGGACCAAAGACAATCACTTTGATTATTCTTTCCAATACAATCCAATTTTGCAATTAAGTTTGTTTTTTAAATTATTAATTCTTAATTAATATTCAACAATGATGATTATTTGTTACTTTCTAGTACTGTTATAAAGATGTGCTATATTCAGGCTATTTTAATTTTTTTAATCTACCAATCTAACTGCAAACATTTTCCAAATAGATTAATTCACTCTCTTAACTTTTATATGTCTGCAGAAGTCTAATAAAATATATATACTATTCTGTAAGTCGATTTCTTATTTTTTTAAAAAGGCATGAATTTGATCTTGTACTACTACTCTCCTGCTGCTTGCTCTCTTTGCTTTTCAAGTTTCTGTTAATGGTGATATTATCTCACTTTCTTTTGTAGATAAATTAATCCAATTATAAAATTATTCAAATTATCATCCTTGAGAAAATTGCTTTCAACCTGTCCAGCTTCTAGGGCCTTACACATTTGAGAAATTAGCAGGATTTATTAGAGCTCTTCTGCTTTATGGATAGACTTGGTATTACTATAATATCTTTTCCTGTACTTTGGCTGACTTATTTTCACTCTCAGCCGTGTGTGTGTGTGTGTGTGTGGTGTGTGTGTGTGTGTGTGTGTGTGTTAAGAGACACAAAGACAGAGACAGAGAAGGACAGAGAGAGATTAAATGGAGAATATCCTTTCTTTCATACTAAAGCAGTTGTTTCATATTCTTCATTTTAGAGCAACATGACCGATGCTTACATTATCCACTTAGGTAGGAACCTCAAACCTGCATATATACTTGCAGAATCTGAAGTAATCTAATGACTTACACAATGATTTCTGGGAATGTCCTCACCTATGTGGTCCTAGCCTTCCCATCCCTCGATGTGCAACAGGCACAGCAAATGGTAATTCAGAGAATATGTTACTTGAGAAGATAAATTGCCTCTCAATCTGAAAGAAATCATTTAAGCAACACAACGAAGGAGCAACTCAATGAGTGCTACTCATTTTTTGATTGGCTCTAGGCTCTCACATCTATATAGGCAAGGTTCCTCAAGAATAACCTACAATTTAGCCTTCTCCTCTAATAATAAAGGGTTCAGTTTCCCTGTATCTCTACTTTCTGAAAACATTCTTCTACCCAAACCACGCATAAAGCTCATGTAATGGCAGTGTCAAAACCTTAGACCATTGAACTCAGGAACCTTGAGAAACTATATGGTCTTCCAGTAATTTAGAATTTAGTTTCCCATTCTCCTTCATATCTTGTACTTCCTTGCTCAAATTTTCTTCCTTTGGTTTCCTTGTTAATACAAGGATCAATATACCATGTTTTCTTAGTCCTGAGACATAAGCTTTATATTTTTAAATATTTATTAATTTGGGATACATAGTATAATCAATATGACATTTACATAGCACATAGTTTTTCCTTGAATACTGTTCTCAAGTCAAGGGTGTCTCTACAATGGAGAATATCTTAGAATTGAGGAAATGTGCTAATTAATGTCTAGCTGTTATAAGGATTAAATGAGTTAGTCTATGTAAAGAACTCAGAATACTACTTAGCACATAAGAGTCACTCAAGTAATCACAGGCATTATTATTATAAATGTCACCATTATTACCTTAGGCAGAATAGTACATTTGTCAGGAGCATAGTTTCTGAAGCTAGACAGACCTGAGTTCAAATTTCACTCTGCTATTTATTACCTTGGGGGTCCTGGCATGTTATGCGATTTCTCTAAGCCTTGGTTTTCTCTTATTAAAACTGAAGATGTAAGACTTATATATGAAAAAGTAGTGAGACTGAATGAGAATAGCTATTTTTTACAAGCTTAGCATAGTACTTGGATCAGAGCAAAATCTTAGTTGAGGAACTATCAATTGCTTCCAATTAGCTGTATATTAGAACATTTAGCTTTCTGAATCCTAGGCTATGCTCACAGGACTGGCTTTTGCCAGCAGGTATTTTCAGGAATGAAGAAACAAGAACGAGCTGAATGTATCTGGATGTGTCTGGTCCTGGCTTGCCGCCCTCTTCCTAAATCCAGTGTCACTACTTGTGGTTTTGAACTTGATGACATCTCTGGGCCTAAAATGATAGATGATCACAACTTTGTTGCTGCTGTGGTTTAGAGAAAGGGATAAAAACTGTTATGGGACATCCTAATGGTGACCTTGGGCACAAGTTTTAGCAAAGTCATACAGTGACCCTTCGGTGTCCCTGTGTGTAGAGGTCTCAGTTTGGTGTGTGATTCCAAGTGTTTCTATTACTGTCACATAATTGGCAGGTGGTGTAGGGGGAATTGTGGGGGAAGTTACTAGCATGCAGAGTAGGCTTGTACTGGCCTTGTAGAAATGATTGCTAAACTTTCAGGAGTTTTGCAAGCCAGTTATTAAACACAATCATTATTAAAATTAAATTATATAAATTTACAATTAATTTTTTTTTTTTTTTTTTTTGAGACAGAGTCTCGCTCTGTCGCCCAGGCTGGAGTGCAGTGGCCGGATCTCAGCTCACTGCAAGCTCCGCTTCCCAGGTTTACGCCATTCTCCTGCCTCAGCCTCCCGAGTAGCTGGGACTACAGGCGCCCACCACCTCGCCCGGCTAGTTTTTTGTGTTTTTTTAGTAGAGACGGGGTTTCACCGTGTTAGCCGGGATGGTGTCGATCTCCTGATCTCGTGATCCGCCCGTCTCGGCCTCCCAAAGTGCTGAGATTACAGGCTTGAGCCACCGTGCAATTAATTATATTAAAAGCAATGGTAATGTAAATCCCAAACTCCTCACTTCTTAATTATTTTACTATGTATTACTATAGCCTATGCTTTTGTGACTATTTAAATCTATTGTCTCCATATAGTGAAAATGCCCTCTAATAGCACGTCGATAGCTTTAAATCAGCAATAGTGGGAGTATATACTACAAAATAGGAACCCATCTCCCTGAACCGGTTCTTTTTTCTTTTTTTTTTTTTTGAGACAGAATCTTGCTCTGTTGCCCAGGTTGGCGTGCAGTGGCACAATCTCAGCTCACTGCAAGCTCTGCCTTCCGGGTTCATGCCATTCTCCTGCCTCAGCTTCCCAAGTAGCTGGGACTACAGGTGCCCACCACCACACCTGGCTAATTTTTTGTGTGTTTTTAGCAGAGATGGGGTTTCACCGTGTTAGCCAGGATGGTCTCGATCTCCTGACCTTGTGATCCGCCCACCTCGGCCTCCCAAAGTGCTAGGATTACAGGCATGAGCCACCGCGCCTGGGCCCTGAGCTGGTTGTTAAACATATACCAGAAAACCACTTGAATTAGAATAGAGTTGGGTACATTGGACTATAGTGGAAATGGTTTTTAAGCAGTTATTTACTAGATTTCCCTGAAAGCATTTGATGTCAAAGTAATGATAGGTTTAGAACTGTGTGTTTGTGAGTATGTGTATGGGAGTGTGTCTTTTTGTTTTTACAAGGCAAACCAGTGAGTTTAGGGTGAAGACAGGTCATGTTCAGTAGGACATGATTGTTAAATATTCAGTATTTTGATAGCCATTTATTAAACTGTTGACTTGCCAACAGTTGAAATTGTCTATGATGTGAGAATATTTGTAATACAAATTAAAGGGAATTTTGTTTGTTTTTAAGAATTGGTTTATCAATGCTCTGCCTAAAATCCTTATCTTTGCCCAAAGCTCCAACAAAATATTACCTGATTTATCATTGTATTTAGTCATTTTGGGGTTGTACTTATTCGACTATTTTTTTAAATTCTACTTTAAGTTCTAGGGTACATGTGCACAATGTGCACGTTTGTCACATATGTATACATGTGCCATGTTGGTTTGCTGCACCCATTAACTCATCATTTACAATAGATATTTCTCCTAATACTATCCCTCCCCCATCCCCCCACCCCATGACAGGACCCAGTGTGAGATGTTCCCTGCCTTGTGTCCAAGTATTCTCATTGTTCAATTCCCACCTATGAGTGAGAACATGCGGTGTTTGGTTTTCTGTCCTTGCAATATTTTGCACAGAATGATGGTTTCCAGCTACATCCATGTCACTACAAAGGACATGAACTCATCCTTCTTTATGGCTGCATAGTATTCCATGATGTATATGTGCCACATTTTCTTAATCCAGTCTATCATTGATGGGTATTTGGGTTGGTTCCAAGTCTTTGCTATTGTGAATAGTGCCACAATAAACATATGTGTGCATGTGTCTTTATAGTAGCATAATTTATAATCCTTTGGGTATATACCCAGTAATGGGATCGCTGAGTCGAATGGTGTTTCTAGTTCTAGATCCTTGAGGAATTGCCACACTGTCTTCCACAATGGTTGAACTAGTTTACACTCCCACCAACAGTGTAAAAGCATTCCTATTTCTCTGCATCCTCTCCACCACCTGTTATTTTCTGACTTTTTAATGATCGCCATTCTGACTGGTATGAGATGGTATCTCATTGTGGTTTTGATTTGCATTTCTCTGATGACCAGTGAAGATGAGCATTTTTTTATGTGTCTGTTGGCTGCATACATGTCTTCTTTTGAAAAGTGTCTGCCCACTTTTTGATGGGGTTGTTTGATTTTTTTTCTTGTAAGTTTGTTTAAGTTCTTTGTAGATTCTGGATATTAGCCCTTTGTCAGATGGGTAGATTGCAAACATTTTCTCCCATTCTGTAGGTTGCCTGTTCACTCTGATGATAGTTTCTTTTGCTGTGCAGAAGCTCTTTAGTTTAATTAGATCCCATTTGTCAATTTTGGCTTTTGTTGCCATTGCTTTTGGTGTTTTAGTCATGAAGTCCTTGCCCCTGCCTATGTCCTGAATGGGATTGCCTAGGTTTTCTTCTAGGGTTTTTATGGTTTTATAGACCAATGGAACAGAACAGAGGCCTCAGAAATAACATCACACATCTACAACCATCTGATCTTTGACAAACCTGACAAAAACAAGAAATGGGGAAAGGATTCCCTATTTAATAAATGGTGCTAGGAAAACTGGCTAGCCATATGTAGAAAGTTGAAACTGGATCCCTTCCTTACACCTTATACAAAAATTAATTCAAGATAGATTAAAGACTTAATCATGTCTGGGTGCAGTGGCTCACACCTGTAATCCCAGCACTTTGGCAGTCCGAGGCGGGTGGATCACGAGGTCAGGAGTTTAAGACCAGCCTGGCCAAGATGGTGAAACCCTGTCTCTACTAAAAATACAAAAAGTTAGCCGGGCGTGGTGGTGGGCACCTGTAATCCCAGCTACTCAGGAGGCTGAGGCAGAGAATTGCTTGAACTCGGGAGATGCAGGTTGCAGTGAGCAAAGATCACACCACTGCACTCCAGCCTTGATGACAGACTGCGACTCCGTCTCAAAAAAAAAAAAAAAAAGACTTATTGAACTCATATAATATTTAGTCTCATTCTCTGAGTGATACAGGGATAAACTCTCTGCTAAACTTTCAGAAAATGCAATAAAACTAAACACAAGCCGGGTGCGGTGGCTCACTCCTGTAATCCCAGCACTTTGGGAGGCTGAGGTGGGTGGATCACAAGGTCAGGAGTTCAAGACTAGCCTGGCCAATATGATGAAACTCCATCTGTACTGAAAATACAAAAATTCGCTGGGCGTGGTGATGCGAGCCTGTAGTCCCAGCTACTTGGGAGGCTGAGGCAGAAGTATCGCTTGAACCTGGGAGGCGGAGGTTGCAGTGAACCGAGATGGTGCCACTGCACTCCAGCCTGGGTGACAGAGCAAGACTCTGTCTCAAAAAAAAAAAAAAGTATTGACACAATACATGTACTGTGCACAAAGCAATTTTATATAGTTTTTTCTGTTTCTAAAATGTTATTCTCTAAATTCCTCTAGTATTTATTTGATATGAATTCTGTCTCTTATCATGTACCCAAAAACATACTGTAATCACTTTCGTTTTGGTAGTAGTTTTACTCAATGAATATATTTCTTTAGTAAAAGAGTCAAAAGGCACAATAAAATATTTTTACTCAATTTCTACACACTAATACTAAATCTGCATCTTATGGCATTTAAAACAGAACTGTTTACTTTCTAATATATATACACATAAATATCAAAGTCTAGAAAATAATAAGTGCTCCTAAATTGATAACTGGAAATTTTTGCTGCCTTTTATGTGTTTGGTTTGGGTAATTAATGGATGATTACATTAATTTGGGGGAATCTAAATTCCATTCATTCATGACCAGCCTAGATATGAAAACTAAGTTAATCCTCCTTTAATTATTACTCATTTATCACACTCAACATGCTAAAATAACTTATCACAGAAATATTGTTAACCCAATTAGTTTTAACCTGCCTGATAACAAACTAATTAATAAAAGCTATCATTTACCAAAAATGTATTCGTACAGGGATATTTTTAGAGAAATTTGTGCAGAATCTCTCTCGGAACAGCTGTAATAGAAGAGAGATAGTTTGATAATACAGAGGATCATCAGAACTTCAGTACTGTTATCTTTTAAAGTCTCCAGTATAAGTGGCTCTGCCTTTCCTATTTTCAGTATGGTGCATCATTGCCAAGAATCACCAGAGCGAGGCTTTTGAAACTTTATCCTCAAATTCCAGAGGGTCTGTCACGAAGCCCTCTTTGACTTTGTCTATCTGTTAATCCAATGCCTGCCCAGATGACGTTCCCAGGATAGAACCAAGGGGCCTCACAGTTTGGCACTTAGTTCATATGACATAGCATAAAGGATCATAAAAGAGAGTAAAGCTATATATAGTCACATATGAGAATTTATTGAACTTCAATGACAAAATGGTTATTTCTACATGCTAGATATTTCACATGATTTTAGAATTTTCTCCATTTATGACATTGATTTTTATTTTAATGACCAGGAATCAGTGCCAAACTGGAGTTGAGACCATTTTGAGTGACAAAGCAAAACTATGCCAAATTGTAAAAATTCTAATTTATTTTTGTCTTCCTATTTATTCAATATCTGCTTTTCTTGTACCTGAAATGTGGTGGGTATTGAATAGACTCTTGATAACAATGATTAAAGAAAAAGACATTTCTTTTTCTCATGGAACTATGAAGTATTGTGGAAAAGATAAACATTAGGGTATAACTATAAGTGCAATTAAGTGTTCCAAGGGGCACAGGTAAAGTGGGAACCAGTAACACAGGATGTAATATTGTTTGGGGAAGTCAGAGGACACATTCCAGAAGCAGTGATGTTTCCACTCAAGTCAGAAGGAATAAAAGGAGTTAATTAACCAAAGAAGGTGGGCAGCATTACAAGCCTAGAGGCATCTCTCTTTCTCATCTGTGTTCCATTCAGTTTAGTTGTCCTCTTACCACCTCTTGAATTATTTTGGAGAATATGATTGTAGAGAAGAGTAGTTTAATAGGGGAAGTGGAGGAGAACAGTCCTGCCCTGACATCCTTCCTGATTCCTCCCACCTCCCCACAATCTTTACTTTTTCTGTGATCCCAAAATTTGGGCAGGATTCAATTAATTCAGGAAGCCAGTCTAAACTATCTAAAAGAAAATTAACTTCTGGAGGATAGAGGGAGAATGGTGATATGCAACTAACCACTTCTCTTTATCCTCTACGCATTTATTGCTTTTGCTTTATTTATGCATCATCTGTAATGACACGTAGCACATTCTATGTGTGCACACGTTCCTTTCCTCTCCCCAAAGAGAGGCTATATAGCCATTCATTTAATTATTAAATGGATCTGAGCCAAAAATAAAAATTGTTAAAAAATGATCTAACTGACCAATATCAGTTAAATATTTATTTATATATTATTCTTATTCTTTAAAAAATGCTTTGTTGATACATAATAGATGTACATATTTGGGGGTACATGTGATATTTTGATATATTCTTATGATGTATAAAGATCAAATCAGAATAATTGAAATAACCACCACCTTAAATATTTATCTCTTCTTTATGCTAGGAACTTATTATTCTTTTATGGTTTCATTTTAATTTCAATTATTCAAATACATATGCTTTTATATATGAGGTAAAGAATCAACTTTTCTTATACCATATGTTGAAAAATAAATGCCTCTGTAATTACTTCACAAGGTACCTTTTGTAATGTATCATGTTCATGTGTAATATAAGATTTATTTTAGGACTATTCACAATAATCTCTTCATCTGTGTGCTGCTTTTTATAACAACCTCCTGGTGTTTTAATTGTTATAATTTCATAATGAACCTGCATAGCTGAATAAAATCTATCATGTTTAAAAAATGTAAAATATTTTACATTTTAATGACTTTTGTCAAGTTACCAAAAACAGTTCATTGAAGTTGTGATTTGGAGAACATTCAAGCTATGCATTCATAGAGAAGACTAAACTGCTTTGCTAAATCCATCTTTCCATTCAGTAATCTAGTATATCTCTCGCATACATATATTTTTATATATAATATATATTTTTATATGTACAGCCTATACATTCTGTACATTTCTTGTTAAAGTTATTCCCAAAGACTGTACATATCTACATGTTATTGCAAATGAAGTCTAGTCCTGGTTAGCATTCTAATAGGTTCATGCTGATGACTTAATTTTTTTATTCTGTCCAATTTGTCCAACTCTCTTATCCATTCTAAAAGATTTAAACTTGATTCTTTTGCATTTTCTAGATAATCTACAAATACTGAAAAATATAAACTCTTTTTCCCTAAACTTCTTACTGGTTTTGCTTTGCTTTACTCTTTATTCCATCACTTTTTATAGAATTCCAGTAAAATATTAATAGTCCTGGTAACAGTGGACATCCTTGCCTTTGTCCTAATTCTATTTTATTTATTTATTTATTAAATTAGTTAGTTTCTGAGATGGGGTCTCACTCTGTTGCCAAGGCTGGAGTGCAGTGGTTTGATTTCAAGCTCACTGCAAGCTCCACCTCCCAGGTTCACGCCATTCTGCCTCAGCCTCCCAAGCAGCTGGGACTACAGGTGTTTGCCACACGCATGGCTAATTTTTTGTATTTTTAGTAGAGACAGGGTTTCATCATGTTAGCCAGGATGGTCTCGATCTCCTGACCTCGTGATCTGCCTGCCTTGGCCTCCCAAAGTGCTGGGATTACAGGCGTGAGCCACTGTGCCCAGCCTTTTGTCCTAATTTCAAAGAGAACTAATCTATAAGTGTTTGAATAATGAATGGTGAGCGATCCTTACTTGTGATTTAAGAAAAACTGTATTCCAGATGACAGGGAATGCTCTTCTTAGGATCATCAAAACTTTTGTATGTTTATCTAGGATTAACATATTCGTTCCAGCATAGAATCACATCCTGTGCTCTTTAATAACAGTTATCCAGTGTACTTGATGACCACAAACACAGCTGCGTTTATTCTTGTTCAATGGTTGCTTTTTATATCTTCGTAGAAAATGATGTATCTCACCTAAAACACTTCAATGCATGAGTAACTGTTATACACAGTTACATAAGGTGGAGAGGGGTGTGTGTGTGTGTGCGTGTGTGTGTGTGTATGTGTACTAATTACCATGCACATTATTGGTAGCAGCCCGGGAATACTGTTCAAATTTTGCTTCCTCCATGAAGTCTGTCTTGAGTTCCTGTATATAAATATTTCTTCCCACCTAAATTTCTAAAATATGTTTTCAACATTCATGTGATGTTTAACACATACAATTAAATAGGGTAGCTTTTTGTTTGTTTGTTTGTTTGTTTGTCTTGAGATGGAGTCTCGCTCTGTCGCCCAGGCTGGAGTGCAGTGGCACTATCTCGGCTCACTGCAAGCTCTGCCTCCCGGGTTCACACCATTCTCCTGCCTCAGCCTCCAGAGTAGCTGGGACTACAGGCGCCCGCCACCAAGCCCAGCTAATTTTTTTGTATTTTTAGTAGAGACGGGGTTTCACCGTGTTTGCCAGGATGGTCTCGATTTCCTGACCTGGTAATCTGCCCGTCTCGGCCTCCCAAAGTGCTGGGATTACAGGCGTGAGCCACGGCGCCCGGCCTAAATAGGGTAGATTTTTAAAAATAGCTTGCTCTCATCCTTTTCCGGTAAAGTACAGTGATTTCAAGCACAGAATTAGAAGTTAGACCAGCTAGTTTCGAATCTCAGCTCTACTTCTTAACTTAATAACTTATCTTGACCTTCCACAGGTTTCTAGGGCAAATTATTTTGCCTCTCTGTGCCATAGTTCCCTCATATGTAAAATGAGACTAAAAATATTTATTCTACATTTAAAACTTTATTTTAGAGTGTTCTGAAAATTAATGAAATATATTAAACCTTTTAGAATGACTCTGTTCAATTCATTATGAGAATAAAACGAGGAGCTATGTAAGGTCACTTTTGTGATGGGTACTCTTGTTAATGTTTATGCGTATTACTTCTCATTTAATCATCTCAGTAAATTAACAAGACAGCTGAAGCTTGTTTAGGTAAAATTATTTGCCTTAACACTCATCCTTAGTAAATCAGAGAGTTGAAATTTCATCTCTGTTGTCATGGCAAAACCTTTATTTATTTATTTATTTATTTATTTATTTATTTATTTATTTATTTTTGAGATGGACTCGCTCTGTCGCCCAGGCTGGAGTGCAGTGGCAGCGATATCCACTCACTGCAAACTCCGCCTCCCGGGTTCACGCCATTCTCCTGCCTCAGCCTCCTGAGTAGCTGGGACTACAGGTGCCCGCCACCATGCCCCGTTAATTTTTTGTATTTTTAGTAGAGACGGGGTTTCACCATATTAGCCAGGATGGTCTCAATCTCCTGACCTCGTGATCTGCCCGCCTCAGCCTCCCAAAGTGCTGGGACTACAAGTGTGAGTCACCACGCCCGGCCGCCTCTACTCTTAAGCAATGTACAATTCAGATTTCCAACCAGTACCATGAGGAAAACGGGTCTCTTTTATACAAACTTAGAGATTCACATAGAGCACAGGAGAAGCTTCATATGAACTACAGCTCATTTATTGCAACTAAAAAAAAATAGCAATGGTGCTCAAAACTCTGCTGTACTTTAGAATCAATTGGTATTAGATTTTTGTTTTGTTTTGTTGTTTTTACTTTCTTCTTCTTGTAAATTCCAAAGCACAGTTTACACCCATACTAACTAAATATGAGTCTTTGAGGGTGGGGTTGTAGACATCAATATTTTTTAAATTCCCCAAGTGATTCCAGTGTGTAGCAATTATTGAGAACCAGTGTTTTAGAACAGTGATTATAATTAGAACCAATTAGAATTTTCCGGAAAAAATCCTCGACTCCTCCAGATGGGTTAGGGAGGGTTTTACAGAATAGCAGTCATTCTTCACTTGATATTTGAAAGTTGAAAAATTTGTCAAAAAAATCTTGGGGGGAAAAACAAATAGGAAAATGGGAAATTTTGAATGAATAGAACATTCAAAAAAACAATACAGGAGAACAGGGTGTAGTACTCCTGGACAACAGCTAGAATGCTGCATTCTTGGTCATCGTGAACCACCCCCTAAATGGTCTTGTATATATTATGTTTCCAATTCTTCACTGATCATATTCATCTTCTACTCTAAAAATATGGTTTCTTTGTTCCTTCCTTCTCAACTGCTCTCTGACAAGCCATCTATGGGGTATTTTCTTTGAATCTCCAAACCACTCCAGTGTGACCACATTCTTAGTTTCTGCTTATGATTTAGTGTTCTAAGTTTTCATTAAAACATTCATTATAACATTTCATTTTTGTTATCTATTTATTCCTTTTTTTTTTTTTTTGAGACAGGTCTCACTCTGTCGTACAGGCTGAAGTGCAGTGGCGCAATCTTGGCTCACTGCAAGCTTCGCCTCCCAGGTTCACGCCATTCTCCTGCCTCAGCCTCCTGAGTAGCTCGGACTACAGGTGCCCACCACCACGCCTGGTAATTTTTTGTATTTTTAGTAGAGACGGGGTTTCACTGTGCTAGCCAGGATGGTCTCAATCTCCTGACCTCGTGATCCACCCACCTCAGCCTCCCAAAGTGCTGGGATTACTGGTATGAGCCAGTGAACCCGGCCTTTTTGTTTTTTTTTTTTTTCTTTCTTTTTCTTTCTTTTTGACATAGTTTCACTCTTCTCTAGGCTTGAGTGCAATGGTGCAATCTCAGCTCACTGCAACCTCCCCCTCCCGGATTCAAGAGATTCTGCCTCAGCCTCCTGAGTAGCTGGGGTTACAGGCCTGTGCCACCACATCAAGCTAATTTTTGTATTTTTAGCAGAGATGGGGTTTTGCCACGATGATCAGGCTGGTCTCGAACTCCTGACCTCAGGTGATCCACCTGCCTTGGCCTCCCAAAGTTCTGGGATTACAGGCGTGAGCCATCACGCCTGGCCACTTATTTCAAATATTGAATTATGTATCTGTTTCATTATGTGTTATATGTATACAAATATGTATAATTATGTCTATTAGATAAAGCCATAAGTTAAAAAATAAACAGCACTTAAAAAATACATTAAAATTTAAGTCTGCAATGAGAAATTCTATTCACGTAATTCATCTATGTATCACAAGCTGCCTTAATAAAAAAACAGAGTTTATGTTTTAATGGTTACAGATGGGATGACAAGTTGAGTATAACAGGAATTTCTGTAAAACCTATTATTTCGCCTGAAACCATGTGCAAATGACCTTCCAGGAAACAATTGGTCAGAATGTGATTTGAGTCATTACTTAAAATTCCAAAGAAGACAGTAATAAAAACAAATTAAAATGCTATGCAAGTCTACTGGGGAGAAAAGTTGTTTACTACAAAGCAGAAAATCCAAGTATAAAGAATTAAGACATTTATTTTTCAAAGTGGAATGGTAGTAAAATGCAACATATGGCTTGAAATCACAATCCTGACACTTTTTGGAAATTACTCAGGAGTTTCCAGTATGAAACCAAATAATAAATATCATAGTGGCTTTAAAATGTAATAAGCCAATATGTGTCTGAATTGTTTAATGAAATCTTGGAGTGTTAACTGCCCGTGTGAAAAATAATGTAATGTATAAGTGGAATCAATAGATTAGAAAGTTGATTGACCAATCTGAACTGATACCTTCATAATCATGTGGCTACCAGCCTTATATACTCAATGGATATGGCTGTTCACATAACATTTCAGATAACAGAAGAAATTTTACAGGTGCTTAGAAAATACACATGAAGCTTTGGAATCAACCTTTGGACAAAACCATCAGAGCATTTGTGAACTTGTCTGACACAGTACTCCTGGGAGCTAGTGGCTGCAAAATCCACTGTCACCCTGATATCCTGGTATACAGAAAAAGACAATCAAAGCAATCAATTGTTCCTTTCCTCCCACAAATGGTCCCTTATACAGGTCAAAGATTGAAAATCAGAATACAAATACAACTAAAAAGTGTCCCCACCACAAGAAAATCGTGGTGGATTTTTTAAGACTTCCCAAATCATGTTACTTTCACAAATAGCACTCTAGAATTCTACAACTTTATAACCACCTTAAGAGGTGACTGGGCACGGTGGCTCACACTTGTAATCCTAGCACTTTGGGAGGCTGAGGCAGGCAGATCACAAGGCCCGGAGTTCGAAGTCAGCCTGACCAACATGGTGAAACCCCGTCACTACTAAAAATACAAAAAATAGTTGGGCACGGTGGTGGGTGCCTGTAATCTCAGCTAATTGGGAGGCTGAGGCAGGAGAATCTCTTGAACCCGGGAGGTGGAGGTTGCAGTGAGCCAAGATCACACCATTGCACTCCAGCCTGAGCGATCAAGCAAGACTTCGTCTCAGAAAAATAAATAAATTAAAATTAAAATTAAAAATTAAAAAAAGGACAATCTTGGGATCAGGAGATTTGTGTGTGTGTTTTCTCTCACAATCCTTTTGATCTTGGACAAGTCATTGAAGTTTTCTGAATGTCTTGGCCTCTTCTGCAAAATGGCAAAGTTAGACTAGAATGGTAGTTTTCCATCTTTTTTTTAATGCTGTGAAAGGCTCATTTCATACTAAGTCATAGAGACATTAGACTTTAAAAATATGTCACCATATTCATCAACTTACCTTTCTGTTATAAACCAATCAGGCAGTAAAACCTGGAGCTCATGTTGAAACCAAGCCAATAGTGGCATAGATAGTTTTCTGGATAAACAAAGAAATTGACCCTTCTGGTCATAAAACTTGAAACTTACATTGTTTTTATCTGAGTTCATTGCTCAGGAAGAGACCTTCAGTCCTCTCAAAAAGTATCAAAGAACTGAAACTCACCGGATCACCACATCCAAACAATGAGATGCCAGAGGCCTCATTCCTCATGATTGCTTCCTTGCCCCTCCCTACTTCCTGTTTTTGTATACATTGTTTCATCTCTTTCCTGCTATATAAACCCCTAGTTTCAGTAGGTAAGGGAGATGTATTTGAGACTGAGCTTGCATGTCCCTGGCTGCAGCCTTTCTTCCTTGGCAATAATCATTGTCTTAGTGATTGGCTTTCTGTGCGGCAAAGAGCAGAACCTAAACCAACCCCCTGGTGTTTAGATAGCAATGTGGATGGGGGTGGGGCGGGGGCTATACAATAATTTTTGTGCTTGGAGAATCTTGTAAGGTTATCTAAGAATTTGTCTAACTTTTTTTTTTTTTTTTGAGAAAAGTAGATTTGAACTATTGGTTTCAAAAAAAGGAGACATAATGTCTAACAAGGCATTTCAGTAGCTCTACAAACCAGAACTCAGAATTTGATGTGTTATGACTTTTTTTTCCTTTTATTTTTGTGGGTTAAACATATTTTTGTTTTTACTTTTATTTTTTTATTATAGTTTAAGTTCTAGGGTACATGTGCACAATATGCAAGTTTGTTACATATGTATACACGTGCCATGTTGGTGTGCTGCACCCATTAACTCATCATTTACGTTAGGTAAATCTCCTAATGCTATTCCTCCCCACTCCCCACACCCCACAATAGAACCCAGTGTGTGATGTTCCCCACCCTGTGTCCAAGTGTTCTCATTGTTCACTTCCCACCTATGAGTGAGAACATGTGGAGTTTGGTTTACTGTCCTTGCAATATTTTGCTCAGAATGATGGTTTCCAGCTTCATCCATGTCCCTACAAAGGACATGAACTTATCCTTTTTTATGGCTACATAGTATTCCATGGTGTATATGTGCCACATTTTCTTAATCCAGTCTATCATTGATGGACATTTGGGTTGGTTCCAAGTCTTTGCTATTGTGAATAGTGCCACAATAAACACACGTGTGCATGTGTCTTTAAACCAGCATGATTTATAATCCTTTGGGTACACACCCAGTAATGGGATGGCTGAGTCAAATGGTATTTCTAGTTCTAGATCCTTGAGGAATCACCACAGTGTGTTCCACAATGGTTGAACTAGTTTACAGTCCCACCAATAGTGTAAAAGTGTTCCTATTTCTCCACATCCTCTCCAGCACCTGTTGTTTCCTGACTTTTTAATGATTGCCATTCTCACTAGTGTGAGATGGTATCTCACTGTGGTTTTGATTTGCATTTCTCTGATGGCCAGTGATGATGAGCATTTTTTCATGTGTCTATTGGCTGCATAAATGTCTTCTTTTGAGAAGTGTCTGTTCATATTCTTTGCCGACTTTTTGATGGGGTTGTTTGATTTTTTTCTTGAAAATTTGTTTCAGTTCCTTGTAGATTCTGGATATTAGTCCTTTGTCAGATGGGTAGATTGCAAAAATTTTCTCCCATTCTGTAGGTTGCCTGTTCATACTGATGGTAGTTTCTTTTGATATGCAGAAGTTCTTTAGTTTAATTAGATCCCACTTCTCAATTTTGGCTTCTGTTGCTGTTGCTTTTGGTATTTTAGACATGAAGTCCTTGCCCATGCCTATGTCCTGAATGGTGTTGCCTAGGTTTTCTTCTAGGGTTTTTATGGTTTTAGCTCTGACATTTAAGTCTTTAATCCATCGTGAATCAATTTTTGTATAAGGTGTAAGGAAGGGATCCAGTTTCAGCTTTCTACATATGAATAGCCAGTTTTCCCAGCACCATTTATTAAGTAGAGAATCCTTTGCCATTTCTTGTTTTTGTCAGGTTTGTCAGAAATCAGATGGTTGTAGATGTGTAGTATTATTTCTGAGGGCTCTGTTCTGTGCCATTGGTCTGTATTTCTATTTTGGTACCAGTATCATGCTGTTTTGATTACTGTAGCGTTGTAGTATACTTTGAAGTCACGTGGTGTGATGCCTCCAGCTTTGTTCTTTTGGCTTAGCATTGTCTTGGCGATGTGGGCTCTTTTTTGGTTCCATATGAACTTTCAAGTAGTTTTTTTTTCCAATTCTGTGAAGAAAGTCATTGGTAGCTTGATGGCAATGGCATTGAATCTATAAATTACTTTGGGCAGTATGGCCATTTTCACGATATTGATTCTTCCTATCCATGAGCATGGAATGTTCTTCCATTTGTTTGTGTCCTCTTTTATTTCATTGAGCAGTGGTTTGCAGTTCTCCTTGAAGAGGTCCTTCACATCCGTTGTAAGTTGGATTCCTAGGTATTTTATTCTCTTTGAAGCAATTGTGAGTGGGAGTTCACTCATGATTTGGTTCTCTGTTTGTCCATTATTGGTGTATAGGAATGCCTGTGATTTTTGCACATTCATTTTGTATCCTGAGACTTTGCTGAAGTTGCTTATCAGCTTAAGGAGATTTTGGGCTGAGATGATGGGGTTTTCTAAATATACAATTATGTCATCTGCAAACAGGGACAATTTGACTCCCTGTTTTCCTAATTGAATACCCTTTACTTCTTTCTCCTGCCTTATTGCCCTGGCCAGAACTTCCAACACTATGTTGAATAGGAGTGGTGAGAGAGGGCATCCCTGTCTTGTGCCAGTTTTCAAAGGGAATTCTTCTAGTTTTTGACCATTCAGTATGATATTGGCTGTGGGTTTGTCATAAATAGCTCTTTATTATTTTGAGATACGTTCCATCAATACCTAATTTATTGCGAGTTTTTAGCATGAAGGGCTGTTGAATTTTGTCAAAGGCCTTTTCTGCATCTATTGAGATAATCATGCGGTTTTGTCTTTGGTTCTTTTTTTATGATGGATTACATTTATTGATTTGTGTATGTTGAACCAGTCTTGCATACTAGTGATGAAGTCCACTTGATCATCGTGGATAAACTTTTTGATATGCTGCTGGATTTGGTTTGCCAGTATTTTATCGAGGATTTTTGCATTGATGTTCATCAGGGATATTGGTCTAAAATTCTCTTTTTTTGTTGTGTCTCTGCCAGACTTTGGTATCAGGATGATGCTGGCCTCATAAAATGAGTTATGGAGGATTCCCTCTTTTTCTATTGATTGGAATAGTTTCAGAAGGAATGGTACCAGCTCCTCTTTGTACCTTTGGTAGAATTCAGCTGTGAATTCATTTGGTCCTGGACTTTTTTTGGTTGGTATGCTCTTAATTGTTGCCTCAATTTCAGAGCCTGTTATTGGTCTATTCCGGGATTCAACTTCTTCCTCAGTTAGTCTTGGAAGGGTGTATGTGTCCAGAAATTTATCCATTTTTTCTAGAGTTTCTAGTTTATGTGCATAGAGGTGTTTATAGCATTATCTGATGGTAGTTTGTATCTCTGTGGGATCAGTGGTGATATCCCCTTTATCATTTTTTTATTGTGTCTATTTGATTCCTCTCTCTTTTCTTATTTATTAGTCTTTCTAGCAGTCTATCAATTTTGTTGAGCTTTTCAAAAAACCAGCTCCTGGATTCATTGATTTTTTGGAGGGTTTTTTGTGTCTCTGTCTCCTTCAGTTCTGCTCTGATCTTAGTTATTTCTTGCCTTCTGCTAGTTTTTGAATGTGTTTGCTCTTGCTTCTCTAGTTCTTTTAATTGTGATGTTAGGGTGTTAATTTTAGATCTTTCCTGCTTTCTCTTGTGGGCATTTAGTGCTATAAATTTTCCTCTATCACTGCTTTAAATGTGTCCCAGAGATTCTGGTATGTTGTGTCTTTGTTCTCCTTCGTTTCAAAGAACATCTTTATTTCTGCCTTCATTTTGTTTTTACTTTTTACAACCTACTATAAATAACTTTTATTTACCAATTACTAAGTACCCAGTGCTCTTCTAAACACTCTACAGATAACAACATAGGTTAACCTCATTATAGATGAGAAATGCGTTACAGATGAGAAAACAAAGGCAAAGAGAGATTAAGTTATTTGCTCCAAACCACATAACCATTAGGTGCTAGAATGGACATTTGAAACCAGGCAGTTTGGCTCTAAAGACTACACTCCTCACACTCTAGTGCATTACACAATAAATTCAAATGTACAATATGCATAAAGCTCCTTGTGTCTTCACTGTGCATCTTCTTCAACTGTGTAAATACAGAATTGTATGTCCTTTATTAGAAATATCTAGCCTTGAACATATCCATCCTCTAATGTAAAACTCTAAAAGCCAGTGTTAACCGTGTGTTAATGGTTTTCAGTTTATCTTTTTTATTTTTAGGCAAAGCTCTCCTCTGAAAGTCAATCTGAGTAGGGCATGGGGGATCACGCCTATAATCTCAGAAACTAGGGAGACTGAGTCGGGAGGATAGCTTGATGTCAGGGGTTTGAGGCTGTCGTGAGCCGTGATCATGCCACTGCACTCCAGCCTGGGCAACAGAATGAGATCTTGATTCAAATGAACAAATGAATAAATAAATAAAACCAAAGGTAATTTATTTAACTTATGATTTCACTCAATTCATTGTGAAACTTTTATTTATTTTAATGTATGTCAATGAGAAAAGTTTAGTTGTCTTGACGAAGATTTGTTTTGTTTTGTTTTTTGGAAATGCTTCTGAGCCATATTGATGAAGGTTTTATAAAGCAAGGGCTAAAAGACACCCTTGCAGATAACATCCATCGTGACTGTACTTGGTTTGGTTGTACCATACATGGCACATTTTTATCAATACAGACAAATAGTTGCAAAGATAATTATTTTTCCAGTTTACATCATAATCTTAGGATAATCTTCTATTAAGGATTGGGGGATGAACCGTGGTAGAAAATGTTGAAGTACTGCTTATATTTCTTATCAGAAATATAAAATCAGAAAAAGAATCCCGGCCGGGTGCAGTGGCTCAAGCCTGTAATCCCAGCACTTTGGGAGGCCGAGGCGGGCGGATCACAAGGTCAGGAGATCGAGACCATCCTGGCTAACACGGTGAACCCCCGTCTCTACTAAAAAATACAAAAAACTAGCCGGGCGAGGTGGTGGGCGCCTGTAGTCCCAGCTACTCGGGAGGCTGAGGCAGGAGAATGGCGTGAACCCAGGAGGCGGAGCTTGCAGTGAGCTGAGATCTGGCCATTGCACTCCAGCTTGGGTGACAGAGGGAGACTCCGTCTCAAAAAAAAAAAAAAAAAATCCCCCAAGTTGACTAGTAGTAATAATATATCTCATTTATTATTTTTACATTTGCACATATTCTGATGTGTACAACTAGTAAGTAGATGTACTGGGCCCTTGCTAATTGAGCTTGATACAGGCACTCCTTTCTACAGATGTGTATTAACAGATATGCTCAGGTCTTAATTTAGTTTTAAAAACATCGAGGAAAAGTACTGATCTGCATTGATTAAATTACAACATCTTTACAAGAAGTTCAAATACATGCACAGAGATGGCAGATCTTCACAAGATAAATTTACCCCAAAGAACAAGTTAATGTGTTCGTGGTTCCACAGGGCTGCAACTTAACACAAAACACATTAACTGTGGATGTTGTCTCTCATTACAACTTTTTTTTTTTTTTTTTTTTTGAGACAGACTCTCCCTCTGTTGCCCAGGCTGGAGTGCAGTGGGGTGATCTCAGCTCACTGCAAGCTCCTCCTCCCGGGTTCACGCCATTTTCCTGCCTCAGTCTCCTGAGTAGCTGGGACTATGGGCGCCCGCCACCACACCAGGCTAATTTTTTGTATTTTTAGTAGAGATGGAGTTTCACCGTGTTAGCCAGGATGGTCTCAATCTCCTGACCTCGTGATCCACTCGCCTCGACCTCCCAAAGGGCTGAGATTACAGGCGTGAGCCACCGCGCTCGGCCTATTACAGCTTTTAAAGATTTAAAATATATTTTAAGGCCAGGCGCAGTGGCTCACGGCTGTAATCCCAGCACCCTGGGAGGCTGAGGCAGGCGGATCACGAGGTCAGGAGATTGAGACCATCCTGCTTAATACATTGAAACCCCGTCTCTAGTAAAAGTACAAAAAATTAGCCGGGCGTGTTGGCGGGCACTTGTAGTCCCAGCTACTCACAAGGCTGAGGCAGGAGAATGGCGTGAACCTGGGAGGGGAAGCTTGCAGTGAGCAAAGATCACGGCACTGCACTCCAGCCTGAGCGACAGAGCAAGACTCTGTCTCAAAGAAAAAAATAAAATAAATAAAATAAAATAAAATATATTTTAAAATATTAAGTTCTAATTAGCTATAGAATCCCCAAAACACCATAATAAACCTTGTTTAAATTTTGAAAACCATTCAACTAAACAATATGTATGTCAGTTTCATAGCTGACATGTAATTTTTTAAAATGCAAAAATGATTACTGAGCACTAAATTCATTGTGGGATTGGTTTATTATTCATGGATATTTTGCCACGTGTGCTTTGCTTATCTTCTATAAGAATTTTCCTTATAAGAGGAACATACAGAAAAAGACAATCAAGACAACTTTTTTCATTTTTATTTATTATTATTATTATTATTATTATTTGAGACAAGAGTCTCGCTGTGTCACCCAGGCTGGAGCGCAGTGGCGCAGTCTCGGTTCACTGCAAGCTCTGCCTCCTGGGTTCACACCACTCTCCCGCCTCAACCTCCCGAGTAGCTGGGACTATAGGCACCCGCCACCCAGCCCAGCCAATTTTTTGTGGTTTTAGTAGAGACCGAGTTTCATCGTGTTAGCCAAGATGGTCTTGATCTCCTGACCTTGTGATCCGCCCGCCTTGTCCTCCCCAAGTGCTGGGATTACAGGCATGAGCCACTGTGCCCGGCCAAAGACAACATTTAAGCTTAGTTCCTTGTCATGGTATATTGTTGAAATTTTGCTGTTGTTGTTGTTGTTGAGATAGAGTCTCACTCTATCACCCAGGCTGGAGTGCAGTGGCACAATCTCGACTCACTGCAACCTCCACCTCCCAGGTTCAAGCAATTCTTCTGTCCCAGCCTCTGAGTAGCTGGGACTACTGGAATGCACCACCGCGCCTGGCTAATTTTTTGTATTTTTAGTAGAGACAGGGTTTCACCATGTTGGCCAGGCTGGCTCCTGATCTCGTTACCCACCTGCCTCGACCTCCCAAAGCGCTGGGATTACAGGCGTGAGCCACTGTGCCTGGCCTATAGCTGAAATTTTATCTAGTAAAATTTGACGTATTTTGAACATGTATTGTTTTGATTGTTTTCTTCTCCTTTAACTATATATGTTATCAACTTCTTTTTTTTTTTTTTTTTTTTTTTTGAGACGGAGTCTCGCTCTCCCGGGCTGGAGTGCAGTGGCCGGATCTCAGCTCACTGCAAGCTCCGCCTCCCGGGTTTACGCCATTCTCCTGCCTCAGCCTCCCGAGTAGCTGGGACTACAGGCGCCTGCCAACTCGCCCGGCTAGATTTTTGTATTTTTTTAGTAGAGACGGGGTTTCACCGTGTTAGCCAGGATGGTCTCGATCTCCTGACCTCGTGATCCGCCCGTCTCGGCCTCCCAAAGTACTGGGATTACAGGCTTGAGCCACCGCGCCCGGCCTATGTTATCAACTTCTGACAATTATTCCTTCAAAGTATCTTGTGTATCTGCCTCTTTATGTTCATTACCATTGTAAGCAACATAGTCCCGGCTGTATTCTTCATTATTGCAAAAATATAGTCTGTTCTTCCAATAATTCCACACATGCCTTCCCCATCTAATCTATTAATATTCCTTAGTGTGAACCCACCACTGCCTCTATGCCAGTCTCCTTACTATCTGTTTCACCTGTCCTCTGCTCTTTTTAAATATTCTTGAAAGTTGCTTAAGATTTAGAAAATCTAGGCTGAGCGCGGTGGCTCACGCCTGTCATCCCAGCACTTTGGAAGGCCAAGGTGGGCGGATCACGAGGTCAGAAGATCCATCCTGGTTAACATGGTGAAACCATGTCTCTACTAAACATACAAAAATTAGCCGGGGTGTGGTGGTGGACGCCTGTAGTCCCAGCTACTCGGGAGACTGAGGCAGGAGAATGGCGTGAACCCGAGAGGCAGAGCTTGCAGTAAGCCCAGATCGCGCCGCTGAATTCCAGCCTGGGCAAAAGAGCGAGTCTCCATCTCAGAAAAAAAAAAAAAAAAAAAAAAAAAAGACGAGACGTGGTGGCTCATGCCTGTAATCCCAGCACTTTGGGAGGCCGAGGCAGGCAGATCACGAGGTCAGAAGATCGAGACCATCCTGGCTAACACGGTGAAACCCCGTCTCTACTAAAAGTACAAAAAATTAGCTGGGCGTGGTCGCGGGCGCCTGTAGTCCCAGCTACTGGGGAGGCTGAAGCAGGAGAATGGCGTGAACCCCGGAGGCGGAGCTTGCAATGAGCTGAGATCAGGCCACTGCACTCCAGCCTAGGCGACAGTGCTAGACTCCCTCTCAAAAAAATAAAAAGATTTAGAAAATCTAGCCTTCCCCGTTTCAATAAAATGTTATTATTCTTAATAGTAATGAGGGAATTGTGTTTCATTGTGATAATATCATCTTATTTTCTATTTATTTTCTCTAATTTTATTGTTCTTTTGAGACTGTGGTAATTACACCTGACAAGTAACTTTTGTTTTAATGATTTTGCTTCCCTGTGAAGCATTTTTTTGCAAACTAACTGAACTTTTATTTCATATTATAGAAAATACAGTTGCCAGTATACATGAGACAAGCCATTTGCTGAATGATTGTGAGAAAAATTAAAGTTGGTCAGATTGGTTCAAATTTATCTAAAATGATGGCCTCATAAATGTCAGACCCAAATGCAATTTACTCATACATGCTGTATGATTTCTGTAACAATGTTCTATCACTGTCATCCCTGTAATTAATTTGTTCATTTTTTCAAGAACTATGTATTGCACAGTGTTCTGGGTGCTAAATACATAATGGTAAACAAAAAAGATCTGGCCCCCTACTCTTTCAGATCTTAGATTCTAGTGGGGCAAAAGGGAGTAATTCATAATCATTCAAATGAACAGGAGAAGAGATCAAGAGGAACTGTAAGAGCCTAAATAGGGCATTGGCCTAGAGAGGGATCACAGCAAATTCTCCCTGAAGGAGTGATTTTGTACTGAACCCTGAAGCACAAGCAGACACTAACTTGCTAAAGGGAAGGAGGAGAGTTCCAGCACAGCTAAAAATCTTATGTTAAAAAGAAAGTGTGGTTGGTTCGGGGTCTGAAAGAAGAGCAGAGTGGTTGAAAAGGAGAAGATGAGGAGAAATGGACTGGAAAATGAAGTTGGAGAAAGAGATGGCAACCATAGCAAGCCTGCTGCTAATCACCTTACGTAGTGTGGTTTCTCATCACCCTAAGAGCACAGGGAAGCCAAAGAAGGACTCTAAACATGGGGAGTGATGTAAGTGGAAAAAGACCCAATATCAATTGGCAACTAAAAATGTAAGATTTCTAGATATTAAGCACTCACAATAAAATTAACACTTGGGAACTCTTCAAAGGCACATTAAATGCCATGTACTTGTGTTTTTATGAAGTGCTTTACAATTCAAAAGTACATTGTGTTGACATTTGGAGACTGTATGATATGCCTGAAAGTGGCAACTCAAGGTTGTTTCATAAATAATCCATAAATTAAAGTCTAGGTGTATTAGTCCATTTTCATACTGCTTTAAGGACCTCCCAAGACTGGGTAATTTATAAAGGAAAGAGGTTTAGTTAACTCACAGCTCTGCATGGCTGGGGAGGTCTCAGGAAACTTACAATCATGACAGAAGGCAAAGAGGAAGCAAGGCATCGTCTTCACAAGGAGGCAGGGAGAATGAACACAGGAGGAATTACCAAACATTTATAAAACCATCAAATCTCATGAGAACTCACTCACTATCATAAGAAGGGCATAGGGGAAACGACCTCCATGATTCAATTACCTTTAACTGGTCTTTATCTTGTCACATGGAGATTACAAGGATTATAATTCAAGATGAGATTTTGGGTGGGGACATAGCAAAATCATATCACTACAGATGGCCAAGTGTTTTAAAATTAAAACACTGGAACTGAAGATAGGACCAAAATGCTTACATAATAGTAATCTGATGTCTTCATGCATTCTTAAGCAATTTTACCTCTATGCCCCTGGTTTGCTTCCAGTTTAGGTTAAAATTACTTGGAATTGTTATCACCTGACAGCTACTGACGTATTTGAAGTTAAGCAGTTCTGAGCTTAGCTTCTAGAGCATGTGTTCACACGGTAAAGCCAACATCCTAATTGCCACCAACTGTTTTCTTCTGCAAAGTCAGTAAGAGACCACAGATCAAGTTGTTTAATGACATCAGTAAGAAATGGAAAAGAACCCTTAGTTCGCCTTTCCTTTTCCCTTGAGACCACAGCATATCTGCTTCTTTTCTCTTCAAGTGTTTTGCCCAGTCCCATCTAAAACAAATCAAATGGTATGAATTCTCTGCTTCCCTCTGCAATTCTCTCCAAAACCTCTAAACACTTTGCTTCCCCCCATCCCCCAATTATTCTCCTTTTTGCTTCCTTAGTAAGCATCTTAAGGAATCCCTGCCCTTGCTCTGTATTCCCAGGATTCAGAAAGCAAAATGAGATGTTTAGTTAGGTCGTGGAGGAGGAATGAGATGGAAAACTGAATTGCCTAATCATTTCAGTGGGTGGTCCTCGTACACGGAGATAAATTTAATCATAAGGGTGGGACTGTGGTAACTATAAGCTATCCACAATACAATAACATAGACCTCAAGTGTATTGGATATTGTGATCAAATATTGGCCACGAAAAAAAGTCACCAGAAAGGCTAAACAAAAAAAATGCATTGAAGACTGGAGAGGAAAAATGAGAATCTGTCTGTGCTCTGGAATATTCCATTTGTTATATTTTTAAGGCTGAGTAGAATGTATGACTGTAACAAATAGGTGTTTTATTCAACAACCCTATTCTAAAAAGTGATCATTGGGTGGTTATCACAAATGTTTGGAAAAAAGCATTTCTATTAGATGTTCTTTTCACATTATGAGAAAATATCTTTTAAAGGTTGTCTTTTTATGTTCTTATAATATGACCCTATAATATTTCTTGTTTTACAATATAGGAAATTGAAATTCAGTAGTTTAGTAAGTGAGAAACAAATCTAGAATTAGAATTTAGGGATCTTATTTTTCCAAGGCCTACTTATTTCACCATTACCATCTGTTAAGTTTTTCCCTTTATAGGAGGTTTTTATCATACATGAGGGCCAAAATGGAATGCTCTGAGTGATGACAAAGAAATCTTATAGTTATGGGGAGAGTGGTAAGGTGAAAGAGAAAGCTTGGGCTGACAAACAAAGAGTTTTAACAGCTTTGTGTTTCACACATGGAGAAACAATCCTGAGGTCAGCTAACACCTGTTTTTCCAGATTCTGATATATCTGTCTTGTGTGTAAACTCGTTTATTTTCCTTTTTATGTAAAGGATTTTACTGGTAATAGCTATGGGGAAACAGACTGTCAATAGCAGAAATAATGTGGGAAGTTTATAAAACTCATAAGGTTTCATTGCTCATCTTTATCTTCAGACTTCTTTATAGAATTTTAACACAAATTCTAAACAGATACTAATTGCAATTTCCCCCAAAAAAGGAGAGCAAGGTTGTTAAAGAATTCATACCTTCCTTTTGAACATGTATCCAGAAGTAGGAATGCTGGATCATATGGTAGTTGTATTTTTTATTTTTTTAATTTTTATTTATTTACTTTTAATTGGAAAGTTGAACTCATAGAAGCAGAGAGTAGAAAGGTGTTTTCCAGGAGTCAATGCAGTGGGGGTTTGGGCCGGGGGAAGGAGGAATGACTAGATTACAAACTTTTAGTTATAAAATGAATAATCTCTAGAAATGTAATATCCAACATGGTGACTATAGTTAGTAATAATATATTATATATTTGAAATATGCCAAAAGACTGTATCTTACATATTCGCACTACAAAAAAAGCAACCACGTGAGATGATGGATATGATAATCAGCTTGATAGTGGTAATCATTTCACAGTGGATATATATATGTGTATATATACATATATATGTGTGTATATATGTATATATATGTGTATATATGTGTATATATATCCATCATGTTGTAGATCTTGAATATATGCAATTTTTATTTGTCAATTATATCTCAGTAATGCTGAAACAATTTTTTTAGGAAAGAACTGGTACTTTTCTTACAGAAATTGTTCCCAGATGCTGGGCCTCCCCAGTGTTGGCCTATTGGAAGAACATTAATAGAAAAAGTCAAATGACTTTATAACTGTGCCATAATATAGCAAGTCCATAATATTCCTATTTGGATTTAGGATTTATAAACGTGGCTGTAACAAACATTATCCTCTACAGGGTGCTTTGCATATTACATGACCTCATTATCTGTTTTTAGAATAAACTGTTTGGAGGCCAAGCTTTTAGTTACACAATGGAATAGCAGCTCATTAAGGTATAAAGGTAACTAAAATGCATACCAAAGTTAACGTGCAGGATTAGCTTTTTCTTTGTGATATGGGTCTTTACTGAAATATTTTCCTTATCTATCTTGTATCTATGATCTCATCTTTCTTTACTGGGAGTATTATGACTTTCATTCAGATACCCAACACTGTTACGCAGCCCATGAGGATTTCACATGATTTCCGCTCCCCTCCCCACAAGTTAATCAGGAGATTAAAAACACAGCAATTTGAAAAGGAAAGGGGTAATATAAAGAATTATTGTCCGGGCGCGGTGGCTCAAGCCTGTAATCCCAGCACTTTGGGAGGCCGAGACGGGCGGATCACGAGGTCAGGAGATCGAGACCCTCCTGGCTAATACGGTGAAACCCCGTCTCTACTAAAAATACAAAAACTAGCTGGGCGAGGTGGCGGGCGCCTGTAGTCCCAGCTACTCGGGAGGCTGAGGCAGGAGAATGGCGGAAACCCGGGAGGCGGAGCTTGCAGTGAGCTGAGATCCGGCCACTGCACTCCAGTCCGGGCGACAGAGCGAGACTCCGCCTCAAAAAAAAAAAAAAAAAAAAAAGAATTATTAAATATCATAAGGGATTGGAGTGACAAGGGGTTTGCTGGTAAGAAGTGGAAGAACTCTAATGAGTATAGAAATTGAATATATAAGCAAGAGTCAGTATCCTAGGACTGAGATAATTGTCCATGGAATAGTTCGCATAACCCCAGGCCTGAGATCCAGGTTTTATTGGGAAGAAAATAACCTTGGCTCACTGAAAGGCAGAGAATTTGTTGCAGTGCCTTGCCAATGGAGCTAAGAGAAAATCTACTTTTCAGAACTGCCAGAAATCACCCTCTTGGTAGCTGGGGAAATCTGTTGATGGGGAGATGTCTCACCAGAGGCCCTCCACTATGAAACTGCTCATCAGCTATTCTGGCTCCTGAGTGCTGTGGGTTAATTTTCTGCAAAAGCCTAGTGCTAAAGAAGCTGCCTGCACTGTTGGAGCCTGCTGCTGAAGAAGCTACATGCCTTACACACTTTAAACCTACTTGAATATATTGGTTCATAAGCACTCAAGAATAAAGCTAATTAAACTTCTGACTGGAGCACCTGGAAAGCTCTCTCTTGCTGTGAGGCTCATGAATTTGGCATCTCAGCTTTGTTGGACATGGGCCCCCATTGGGTTCTGGGTTCAGTCGACCAACTAGACAAACAATTTATATCACTCCCAATCTCATATGTTAGCATACCAAATCATATCCCTGTTATCAAAATAGTGTAATCTACAATTAAGATCTGTATTCATTCTAGCTCACTCAGAATTAATATCCACAAACATTCCCCCAGCATTGGGAGATATATTGCAAACTTGCTACTAGGATACTTGTACAAGTGTTCATGTAAAACTATGGCCCACACTAAGTCACATTGCAATCCCAGAATTGCCATAGCACAGTAATTCTTAAGCAGAAATGACTGTGTTTCCACTCCCTCCCCAGGATATTGGCAATGTGTGGAGGCACTTTTGATTGTCACAACTAGAGAGGTGTGGGCAGCTTCTACGGGGTAGAGATTAGGGATGTGGCTAAATATCTTTTCTTTTTTTGAGACAGAGCCTTGCCCTGTCGCCCAGGCTGGAGTGCAGTGACACGATCTCAGCTCACTGCAAGCTCTGGTTCCCGGGTTCATGCCATTCCCCTGCCTCAGCTTCCCAAGTAGCTGGGACTACAGGTGCCCACCACCACGCCTGGCTAATTTTGTTTTTGTATTCTTAGCAGAGACAGGGTTTCACTGTATTAGCCAGGATGGTCTCGATCTCCTGACCTCGTGATCTGCCCGCCTCGGCCTCCCAAAGTTCTGGGATTACAGGTGTGAGCCACCAAGCCTGGCTGGATGTGGCTAAATATCTTACAATGCACACAATAGCCTCTACAAAAATATAATTATATGGCCCAAAATATCAACAGTGCTAAGGTTGAGAAATCTGCTAGGCTCAAAGAAATGGTAACGTTAGAGTAGAGAAAATCTAGTGTGGGAGGGGCCCAAGGTACACTTTTACAAAAGAAATGGTTCAGCAAAGTCTTTGGACGCCAGAAAGAGAAGCCATTACAGAACTCGGCCCAGTGATGGCATTGTGGATGATGGGATCCACGTGATGGTTATTTCACCAGCTTCTGAATGTATAATTGGAATGAAATAGAAATAAGTGGTGGTTGGCACAATTCCCACAAAGGGTCCTTGGTCTGTGGAGTAAGAGCTATCATTGTTCTACATTTACAGAGCCATCTAATTTTCTTTACAAATCATTTTGCTCTGCACTGAAATCTAGATTAATAGAGGACAAAAATGTTCCGAACTAGAGAAAGATCACTATTTAGCAACTATTACAGGAATGTAACTAAAATTTCCTACTAAAAATGATGAAAAGATTCCCTTTTATTAATAGCAATCATTAACAGTCTCATAGCTTCATTATTGTTCCTTGTTTATGATGATTTGAATTTGTTATTTAGAAGGATCCAGGAAAATAAAAGTTTATTTTGTTCTAGGTACAAGTTTGTCAAAATAACAAAACAAAACAACAATAACAAAGATAAACTTGAGTTCTGCTTATCAACTTCCAGACAAAATATGCAATATTATTTTTTTGCTTTCTCTCTTTAGGTCCAGACTGAAAATGCAGGCATGTATCCTCAATCCAAATAATTTAGTTGTCAACTGGAGAATTAAGTGTCCTGAATTTTATTCCTAAAAGTGGCCTTAGAGTTTATTTTACAGATAAAGAAATTGAGGCTCAGGAAACTGAAATTAACTTCCCTAAAGTCAAACTGTTGATTGGCTGCAGCCTAGATTTCTTCACTTCCATTTAATGCTATTTCCATTAGGTAACAAAATAATAATATTAAAGATAGAATAACATGTGAATTTAAATCATGCTATCTAGTCTATTTTCAACACATTTTATTTATTTGGGCCTAAATATATTTACTAATTTGTACAGTTAGGGAGTTGTTTTGTACAAGGGAAAAAAGACATTTACGTTAAATATTTACTGTATGTTTTATTAAACAATTTATTTGACATCTCTAAAACACTCCTTTTGTTTCTAATGTAATTTTCAACTTTCCACAAAAGACCACGAGAGTTCAGGGATTGAGAAAGAGCTTATCTATTCTTGATTTTCATCATCATTGATAACATCCATGCTCTTGATAAATCACTCTGTCCCTTGTGTTTGTTTCCACACTAACACTCTGTCCTTTTTCTCCACTTCATCAGAGTTGGATGCAGATGCATAAAGGAAAAAGAGAGTTGTTGCTGGGACGACAAAGTGGTAAATATAAAGGTTTGAAATAGAATTTTCCTGGTATATAATTTAAGAGTAACAGTATTGAGCTGGATAGTGACTGAGTATGTTTGAGCAAAATACGTGGTAAAAAAGAAAAGGTAAAAGGAGAACAGAGAGTGTGTTGGCAAATTTCTCTTTCCTAAAGGCTTAAGGTATGATTTTTTTTTCTATTTATGAATAGAATTACTTTTTTGCATAGCCCATTGTTCTAAGGTCTTAGACTATCATCTCATTCAAGAAAGACGAAGAATTGTTCTCTGAGTCTTATGGTACAAAGAAACACAAGATGTGAATGCTGAAAATACAATTTAATATTGTCCAAAACTGGACTTCATAATGTAAATTTGAATTCTAAAATATAGATACTTATTTTTATCATATATTTTTTTCTAATACCATCCAAATCACCGGGGTCTTCGTCAAGTGGGATGAAAAATTAACGAAAGCCTATTTTGCTTAATGAAAGCTTTATTTCACTAACATGTATCTATTTTGACTAATATACTTTATACCTTATACTGTATTAGTTCTAAGTTTTTCATGTGTATTGTTATTTCATTTTCTTTTGACAAATACTTATTACTTTCCAAATTAAGGATACAGGCATTCATTCAACAAATATTCATTGAACACCTTCAAGATGCAAAACTTACTGCTAGGTATCAAAACGAAATTGTTCCTGCCCTTGAACACAATTTTAATTATCAAAAGTAAAGTTTTTTCAGCAGCCCAATCCATACAATTAGGAAGGGGAACTCAAAACTCGTTACTATATTTTGAAATTTCAAATAACTGATTCCTTTATAAAAAAAAAAAAAAACCAAAATTGCTATAAAGCAGAGTGACAAACAATCCGTGAAAAAAATCCCGTATTTTGAATTTTCTCATATAATATTAATCAAACTTTAGAAGTGTTTATCTCATTCCCCAAATAAATTAAGAAAGACTTATTAGTGTGTCTGGAATTGATAGTTTCTTGGTCTCACTGACTGTAAGAATGAATCTACGTACTCGCGTGGTGAGCCGTTACAGTTCTTTTTTTTTTGGAGAGGGAGTCTGGCTCTGTCGCCCAGGCTGGAATGCAGTGGCAGGATCTCAGCTCATTGCAAGCTCCGCCTCCCGGGTTCACGCCATTCTCCTACCTCAGCCTCCCGAATAGCTGGGACTACAGGCGCCCGCCACCACGCCCGGCTAGTTTTTTGTATTTTTTAGTAGAGACAGGGTTTCACCATGTTAACCAAGATGGTCTCTATCTCCTGACCTCGTGATCCGCGGGTCTCGGCCTCCCAAAGTGCTGGGATTACAGGCTTGAGCCACCGCGCCTGGCCGAGGGTTACAGTTCTTAAAGATGGTGTGTCCAGAGTTTGTTCCTTCAGATGTGCCCACAGTTTTGGTGGGTTTGTGGTCTCATTGACTTAAGGAGTGAAGCTGCAGACCTTTGTGGTGAATGTTACACCTAAGGGCAGCAGACCCAAACAGTGAGCAACAGCAGGATTCATTGTAAAGAGTAAAAGAGTACGGCCTCCACAGACTACAAAGGGACCCAAACAAGTTGCCGGGGCTCTTTTGGGTGGCCACCTTTTATTCCCTTATCTGGCCCCACCCACATCCTGCTGATTGGTCCATTTTACAGAGAGCTGATTGGTCTGTTTTACAGAGAGCTGATTGGTCCGTTTTGACAGACCATTGTTTGCTGCCTTTACAAACCTTTAGCTAGACACAGAGTGCTGATTGGTGCATTTACCATCCTTTAGCTAGACACAAAAGTTCTCCAAGTCCCCACCTGTCCCAGAAATGCAAGCAGCTTCACTGCTCACTGGCACTCACCATGGGACTTTGCAAGGCACCTAGGCCCAGCACTCCAGCAGCCCAGAGGAAGCTCGTCCCAGACAAGCAAGAGGAAAAGAGGGGAAGGGAGAAAGAGATGGAGATCCACCACTGTGGCCAACAACCCCGCCAAGAGGGAATGGTGGTCCAGGGAATGGCGGTCCACGCACTGGACCCAGCCTGCGATCAAGCCCAGCAGGTTCCAGCCTGCTGCGCCCAGTGCGGGGCCAGCTGAGCCTGCGCCTACCCTGAACTTGCACTGGCAAGCGCCACACATAGCCCCGGCTTCTGCCCACGCCTCTCCTTCCACACCTCCCGGCGAGTAGAGGGAGCAAGCTCAGGCCTCAGCCAGCCCCAGAGAGGGGCCCCCACAGCGCAGCGGTGGGCTGAAGGGTTCCTAGGCCGAGGAGGTGCCCAGAGCCAGCGAGGGCTGCCAGCACGTTGTCACCTCTGATTAGTGTAGAAATAACTTGAGTGATGTTGTATTTATGCTATTGTGACTAATGTAATTTTTTTGTCTTGGAAGAAAATACTTTGTGGGATTTAAATGTTTTCAAATTTCTTGAAACATTTAACGGTTGAACGTGTTTTACTTTAGGGAACATTTCATGTGTACTTGAAAGCATGCTTATTCCGCAAAGTTAGGGGTATAGTGTTTTACAAAATGTCAATTAGGTCAAGGGGGTTGACAATATTGTTATAAACTTATATATCTCCTTCCTTCCTTCCTTCCTTCCTTCCTTCCTTCCTTCCTTCCCTTACCTACCTTCCTTCCTTCCTCCGTCCCTCCCTCCCTTTCCTTCCTTCCTTCCTTCCCTTACCTACCTTCCTTCCTTCCTCCCTCCCTTTCCTTCCTTCCTTCCTCCCATTATTCCTTTTTCTTTCTTTTTTCATTCATTCATTCATTTATTCTAGTTTGCAATCATTTACCCAGAAAGACATATTAAAATCTCTACAATTTTGGATCTGTTTTGATTTTTACCCTTAGTTGTATCCAGTGTTACTTTTTCTTTGTAAAGAGTGGACTCTTTTTTTTTTTTTTGGAGACGGAGTCTTACTCTATCACCCAGGCTGGAGTGCCGTGGCCCAATCTCAGCTCACTGCAAGCTCCGCCTCCCAGATTCACGCCGTTCTCCTGCCACAGCCTCCGGAGTAGTTGGGACTACATGTGCCCACCACCACCATGCCCAGCTAATTTTGTTTTTGTATTTTTAGTAGAAACGGGGTTTCACTGTGTTAGCCAGGATGGTCTCAATCTCCTGACCTCGCGATCCACCCGCCTGGGACTCCCGAAGTGCTGGGATTACAGGCCTGAACCACCACGCCTGGCCAACTCTTCTTAATTATTGTGAAATGACTGTATCTTGGTAATAACATCTTGTGTTACTAAGTTTTCCTAGCATTAATATAGGCACACCAGATATGTTTAAAATTTGCATAGTACATCTTTTTGTATCATTTTACATTCAGTCTCTCCAAGTCTTTATATTTAAAGTGTATCTCTTGTAGACAGAATATACTGTTTTTCTAACCTGATGTCTTACTTTTTCTATCCAGTCTAACCATCTCTGCCTATTCATTGAAATATTTAGTCCATTTTCATTTAGTGTACTTCTGGATGATATTCAGTTTAGATCTACCCCGTTTTATTATTTTTCTCCTTGTCCCACTCGTTATTTTAGGTTAATCAAGTGTTCTTTGTATTCCATCTTTATACTTCAAATTGCCCTTTTTTTACTGTAATTGTTTATATAACGTGGTTCCACTAAAGAATACAATATATATATACATTTTATCACAGTCTCCTTAGAATTACTACTATACCACATCACATGAACTGTAAGAAATTTGCAACAATACTGGGAAGAAGAGAGTTAACACAGCAGGCCTCACTACTGTCCCTTGAAAGGTCTGTTTACATGTCCCACCCTTGACTGGTATATGGAAATTTAACTCTTGGAAGAGTTCCCACCATTAACTGATTGACAGTGGTTTACTAGGCCGAGGCAGGCAGTTCATGAGGGTCAGGAGATCGCGACCATCCTGGCTAACACAGTGAAACCCCGTCTACTAAAAATACAAAAACAAAATAAGCTGGACGTGGTGGTGCATGCCTGTAATCCCAGCTGCTTGGGAGGCTGAGGCAGGAGAATGGTGTGAACCCAGGACACAGAGCTTGCAGTGAGCCAAGACTGTGCCAGTGCACTCCAGTCTGAGCAACAGAGCAAGACTGTGTCTCAAAAAAAAAAAAAAGTGGTTTACTGTGCCTAAATCATTTGTAGAAGCAACATGATTTAGGGTGGGCACCCACTTTTCCTCTAGGAATCTGGAATTTGGGTACATGCCATCCAGGGGGTGCCTACATCATTAGCCTCCCATAAAAGCTCTGGCACTGGGCTCTAATGAGCTTCCCTTGTTGGCAGCATTTTACCCATGTTGTCACAATTCACTGATGGAGAAATTCAATGTTATGTACGATTCCATTAAGAGAGGACTCTTGGAAGCTTGTGCCCCAGATTTTGTCCCACTTGATGTTTTCCTTTGCTGATTTTGCTTTGTATTCTTTGATTATAGCAAATCATAGCCACGAGTATAACTATGCACTGAGTCCTGTGAGACCTCATAGCAAACTATCAAACCTCAGAGTGATCAAGATCCCAGCACAAGTATAAATCTTTACCAAAACCTCTCTTTTGTGTCTTTGGTATTATTGTTGACATATGTTTTATATCTATATATATTATAACCCCTAGTAAACAATGTTTTAAATTTTTCATTATACAGTCATTTATCTTTTAAAAAACTTAAAAATAGAAATGTCTTTTATGTTTTATTTACCTACATAAATACAGTTTCTATATTCTTTATTCACTCCTGCAGAAAGTTTCTATATATGTCATTTTTTTTTCAGATCAAAGAACTTATTTCAGCGTGCCTCATAGTGCAGTTCTACAGACAACAAATTCACTCAGTTTCTTAAATCTCAAAATGCATTTTAAAAAATTAAGTCTTTATTGTTTTGGCTATGTGTGACCACTGAAGGCTCTGTTCTATTAGTCTTGTGGTCAACTGGTGATTTGCAGATATTTCCTTTCATGTCTGGTATTAAAAACAACAGCCGCCACCACCACCACAACAACAAAAATAAAAACAAATAACTTCCCGCGCCTTTGTAGATTGGTTCTGTGTTGGAACATTCCTAGAATGCACAGCCAGGCAGTTTATAACTCTACTTTAGTCTTCACTTCCTGCTTGTGTAAGCTGGAAGATCAATCAGAGATGAGAGCTTATGATCTTCTCAGGTCTTCTCTGAGCATGTTGTTAACCTGGGCATGCATGTTGGTTTCTAGTTTCCCTGAAATATGTACAAGTTTCTCTAAGCCTTTATTTTCTCAAGTATTTTCTTCGTCTGGCTCTTTCTTCCCAGGTTTTTTGGTCTATTGCTTTCCCTGATTATTATGACTTGCCCCAAATGGCAGTGGCTAACACATTTGCTTTAAATGCTTTCAAAAACTGCCACCTTGGAAGTAATATCTGCCATAGAGAAGCTCCAGTGCAGGTGAAACAAGTGCAAACCCTTGAGTCAGTCCTCTAGGAAACCACCAGACAGATTAAATCACACAGCCACAATTAAAAACAAAAAAATAAGATATCGATTGCTTCCTCTGGTACCAGTAACCGGCGCAAGGAATGCGCGAGCTGGAGAGTTGGGGATAGTACTAGGGTAGGTTAAAATGCCACAGACCTCTCTTAACAAAACTCAGAAGCTCTTTTTTCATTAAGTGCTTTCCTGGTTGTTGCAGATTTTTTTATTAGATTTTAGAATTCCACAAAACTTGATTCTTACAACTTTTGCTAGCTTTATTCAATGGAACAGAGTTTTGTACATTCCTACATGGCCATATCCCCTGATGTCGCTCTTGCTTTCATATTTTTTTCTTGCTTTCTTTTTTTTTTTTTTTTTTTTTTGAGACGGAGTCTTGCTCCGTTGCCCGGGGTGGAGTGCAGTGGTGCGATCTCTGCTCACTGTAAGCTCTGCCTCCTGGGTTCACACCATTCTCCTGCCTCAGCCTCCTGGGTAGCTGGGACTACAGGTGCTCGCCACCATGCCCAGCTAATTTTTTTGTAGTTTTAGTAGAGACAGGGTTTCACCATGTTAGCCAGGATGGTGTTGATCTCCTGACCTTGTGATTCACCTGCTTTGGCCTCCCAAAGTGTTGGGATAACAGGCGTGAGCCACTGTGCCTGGCCTTCTTGCCTTCATTTTTGAAGGATATTTTTACAAGGTATAGACGTCAGAGTTAGCACTTTTTTTCTCTCAGTATTTTAATAGTGTGTTTTCATTGTATGCTAGAATGCACTATTTCTAATGAGAAATTAGCTCTTATTCTTACAATTATTCTCCTGTATATAATATGGCTTTCCATATTTCCAGTTGCTTGCAAGATTTTCTTTGGCTTTCATCAATTTGATTATGATGACCCATATTTTCTATTCTTTTTATGTATACGTGTGGGGTTTTGATCTGTAAGTTAGTGTTTTTCATCAACTTTGAAAAACTTTCAATCATTTTTTTCAAATATTTTTATTTCCAGTCTTTGTATTATCTCCTTTTTGGACTCCAAGCACATGTACTTTAGATAAATAGTGTCCCACAGATCAGAGTTACTCCTATTCGTTTAGTTTTCAAAGTTTATCCTTCCCTCTTTATTTTTCATATTATATAACTACTATTGATTTTTATTCATTTATTGACTTTTCCTTTTGCTGCCTCTAATATTAAGACCAAACAATAGATTTTTTACTTGCAATGCTATAATTTTTAGTTCTTGAACTTCCATTATGATTCTTTTCAAAACAGTTTTCATGTATTCTTTGACATTCCTCTCTGGTTCACTGACTTTAATGATCATTTTCTTTAGGCCAGTCACTGAACATATTTATCATATGCTGTTTGAAATTTCAAGTCTGCTAATTTCAATATCTAAATGATCTCATGATCTGGGTCTATTAAATGTCTTTTCTTTTTAACATGTATCAATTTTTTTCTGTTTCTTTACACATATCTTCTTGGTGTATACTGAACAATTCAGATGATACATTGTATAGTCAATGGATTCTGTTATGTTCCTCTGAAAAGTCATAATTTATCTTCCAGTGTGGAGTTAAATTACTGATTGGCACGCTGAGCTTTTGGAAGCTTGGTTTTGCACCTTGCTTAAGAACGTGTACTTAGGCTTTCCCTTTATTCATAAGAAAAATTCTTAGTTCTAAGACACAAAAATACGTGAGTGTGTGGACTCTCTTTGGTTACCATGGAAACTCCTCTAACTTACTAGATTTTACATTCAAAATTCTAACTTTCCTTCAGTGATCATCAATCAGTGTCCCACTCATCCTCTTCTGACATCCATCTTTTACTGTCTGCTGAGTTTCTTATAGATTTTCCTGCTCATGCACAGTTAAAGAGTCAGCCAAGGGAATGAGGGGACTTTATATACAATATTGCCAGCTTTCATTTTGTGGCTTCCTTCATTTTCTGAATGTATCTTGTCAATTTCCAGCCACCTGCCAAGTTCAAACTCTGATATCACACCTCAAACCTATAACACTGCAACTTTCTACTTCATCTCTAGAATTTGCCTTAGACCCTGTGGAACAGGCAATGCTCAGGAGAAAAGCCATAAAAACATAGATCTTGCCCAGTGAATAATCCTTTCTCAAGGGTCAACTTACCTCAAATTTCTGGTTAATTTGTGTCAGTCTCCAGTGTTTTCAATAGCTCAATTTCTATTTTTGTATTATAACACATTTTGTCCATGCTTTTTTTTTTTTTTGAGATGGAGTCTCACTCTGTCACCCAGGCTGGAGTGCAGTGGCATGATCTCAGCTCACTGCAAACTCCGCCCCCTGGGTTCATGCCATTCTCCTGCCTTAGTCTCCCAAGTAGCTGGGACTGTAGGTGCCCACCACCACACCTGGCTAATTTTTTGAATTTTCGGTAGAGATGGGGTTTCACAGTGTTAGCCAGGATGCTCTTGATCTCCTGACCTTGTGATCTGCCAGCCTCGGCCTCCCAAAGTGCTGGGATTACAGCCATGAACCACCGCACCTGGCGCATGTTTCTTAATTGTTATTTGCAGTAGGGTTAGTTTGAAACAAACCACTATGACATTACTGAAACACAAGTTTAGAATTGGATTCCTTGGAGACCTAGTGGACCCCAGATAGGATCCAAAGAAGTTGAGACGTTAGATTGGTGGGGTCTCATTGTTGCAGGACTTTTCCTTAGTTCAGCTAAAAATGAGCTTCTTTGTCCCACAGTCATGAAAATTCTGGCTCACAATTTAAATGGTGAGTAACACAGGGTTTTACTGGGTAAAAAGGAAGAAAAGGGGGAAACAGAGACTCTTGCAAGGCCAGAGTACATCTACTAGAGTGCTTCCTGCTGACAGCTTAAATCCCAGGTTCCACACAGGAAGAGGAGGGGCCAGGCTCCTCCCTGCTGCAAACCTAGTGAACTTCCCAAGGCTCCACCCTAGTGGATAGGCTGGTTGGAGTTTCTCCAGGGACCCCCTCCCACCTGGCTGTCTCATCATCTTTCTACCTACTTAGAAAGAGATGATTTCCTTTTAATGTTTTATTTTATTCATCATTGTTGTTACTTATAAGATTTTATTTGGAAAATAAAATCTGTTAAGAGTAATTTGGAAAATCACTGCAGCAGACTATTTATTCAGCAGATTTTGAATAAAATCATGACATGTGCTATAGCAGACTTTTAGATTTTGATTTCAGTTAATGACTAATGTTAGGGATTATGGTAAAATTTTTAATAACCCAAAGCTATTTTTGTATGTTCAGGCTTCTTTATTCATACTTCTATGATATTGAAACAAATAGCATTTCCAGACAGAAAAAAAACACTTTTATTTCAACAGTTTATGGAGTGTGTAACTTATACTTAGGCTGTTGGCCAACATAGGAACAAAAATTTTGATTGAAATTGTCAAATAGAGTCCTCTCTTTCCAGATTTCTGGTAATAGGAATAATTGAAGTATTTTGACACTCCTGAAGTTGAGAATACAACAAAGGGAAAAATTACAATGAAGTCACTATAGAATAAGGCCAATACATATTTTATTATATAGTCAACATAGTTATGTAAGATAGCAGTAAAAATATTATATAGGGCCAGGCGCGGTGGCTCATGCCTGTAATCCCAGCACTTTGGGAGGCAGAGGTGGGCGGATCACGAGGTCAGGAGATCGAGACCATCCTGGCTAACACGGTGAAACCCTGTCTCTACTAAAAATACAAAAAGATAGCCGGGCGCGGTGGTGGGCGCCTGTAATTCCAGCTACTCAGGAGGCTGAGGCAGGAGAATGGCGTGAACCCAAGAGGCAGAGCTTGTAGTGAGCCGAGATCGTGCCACTGCACTCCAGCCTGGGTGACAGTGCGAGACTACATCTCAAAAAAAAAAAAAAAAAGAAAGAAAAAGAAAAAGAAAAAATATATAGAAAGTTTTGTTATTTAAATGTAAAGAGTAGCACATAGCTAATTACTTAACTATTGTTTCTGTCTGAAAATTTTATCATCCAGCATAATGTTCTCATTTGCTTTTGAAATGCACCATTCCAATACCTTTTATCAAGACAGAATTTTTATCAATTTTATTTCTAAATAGATGGGATTTAAATTTTTCAGTAACCATAAAAAATAGCATGTTATATTTTCAATTTGAATGTTAATTTTATAACACTTGTTGGGGTGGAAGGAATTGTGTTTATTTGTTCAATGTTATATTTTACCAAAAGAAAAAAAATATGAAGTGGACATGATTAGCCATTGTTAGACACAAGTTTGTCTTACTTTTTTTTTTTTTTTTTTTGAGAAGGAGTCTTGCTCTGTTACTCAGGCTCGAGTGCAATGGTGCAATCTCGGCTCATTGCAACCTCAGCTTCCTGGGTTCAAGCGATTCTCCTGTCTCAGCCTCCCGAGTAGCTGGGATTACAGGCACCTGCCACCCTTCCCAGCTAATTTTTGCATTTTTTAGACAGGGTTTCACCATGTTGGTCAGTCTGGTCTCGAACTCCTAACCTCAGGTGATCCATCTGCCTCTGCCTCCCAAAGTGCTGGGATTACAGGCGTAAGCCACCGTGCCCAGTGAATTTACTCAAATATTAACTGCAAATTTGTTGTTATGGAGAATACATTGCAATTGTCCTCATGAAGCTGAACAAAAAATCTCAACCTTATGATGTAATGAGGTCAGTGTAATAAGCAAGAATATTAAATAGTTTGAAACACACTAACAGAAACTTGCTAAATAATTAAAAATAAATAAATAAATAAAAGTATTTTTAAAAAAGAGTAAAAATGGGCTGGGCACAGTGGCTCACGCCTGTAATCCCAACACTTTGAGAGGTCAAGGCAGGCGGATCAAGAAATGGAGACCATCCTGGTCAACATGGTGAAACCCCATCTCTCCTAAAAATACAAAAATTAGCTGGGCATGGTATCGCGCACCTGTTGTCCCAGCTACTTGGGAGACTGAGACAGGATAATCACTTGAATCCGGGAGGTGAAGGTTGCAGTGAGCCAAGATCACGCCACTGCACTCCAGCACCTTATCTCAAAAATAAATAAATAAATAAATAGCAAAAATGTTGACTATATGTATGAACATCTTCCAGTTTCCCTTTGAATTATCTTGTTTTCAAAGAGATAGTCTTTTCCTCCATTTTGTTTTTTTTTTTTTTTTGGTAATTACTTATTCTGCATTTTTAAAACAAGAATTATGCTTATATAGTAATACATCAACAAGACCAATGGATACATATCCATTTATACTTACGTAAATATATACCTACACACATATATTTTTCTATCTTTAATTATGTAACCATTTTCCTTAAGGGATTCATAATAGTTCAGGATTTCTCAGAGTATACACCTAGATTAAAAGACAAACCACACGTTTCATAGACTCTAAGATAGTCTCATAATAATAACAATCTTGAATGTTGCTTTAGAAACTTCTGCCAGATCTCAGGTCTGGAACTTGTTATACATACGGGCATGATAAATAGCAAAAAATAAACAAGTGAGCTGAATTTTCGACCAAGGCAAGGAACAAAAACTGCCAACACACTGTCAGACCAAATAGCCCTGAAAGGCTCTTCTATGCCTAACCACCATTTAAGGGAAAGAAGGCAGAGGGAGAGGATAGAATAAATGAATCTTTGGATTAGTTGCAAACATTAGCATTTTTGGATAGCTTAACTTTGGTTGTGATGTGATCAAAAAAAGACAAAAGTTTGATTTTAAATTCTGTAAGCAAACAATCTTTTCTTTTAGAACATAGTGCTTATTTTACAGGGGCATTCTTGGTTCATCTTTAATTTGAACCAATTTTTTTCTCATAGACATCAATAACAAAAGAGGCGTTTGTAAGTATAGCAGTGAAAGATAGATTGTTAGTTTGAGAGTGGGTGACAGAATTCTTTAGGGAGGGAGCTGTCTTTTCCTGAGCACACGTACTATGAGCTGTGTTTAGTTGGAAAAAGATAGATCTTAGGTATTTTATGGAGCTGCCTTAGGACTTATACATAAAAACTAAATTTCTCTTCTCTAACTTTAATAGTAACATTAGAATACACTGGGGAGTTTCTTAAGGTTGCTCATAAAGAGAATGACATGGCTTGGGGACCTGAAAATGGCTGGAATCAATGAGGAACACAGGTAAGGAAAAGGTGTGTGAATGGCCAAAAGGAATTGAACACAGATGTCCAATTTTTTTTTTTGAGACAGAGTTTCACTCTTGTTGCCCAGGCTGCAGTGCAATGGCACGATCTTGGCTCACTACAACCTCCGCCTCCCAGGTTCAAGTGATTCTCCTGCCTCAGCCTCTCGAGTAGCTGGGATTTACAGGCATGCACCACCATGCCCAGCTAATTTTATATTTTTTTAAGTAGAGATGGGGTTTCTCCATGTTTGTCAGGCTGGTCTTGAACTCCAAACCTCAGGTGATCCACGCATCTTGGCACCCCAAAGTGCTTGGAATTACAGGCGTGAGCCACTGTGCCCAGCCCAGATGTCAAACTTTTAATGTAAGTACAGTATTCTTACTTACATTATATTCTATGATATAATGGATATTATATGATAGAATATATAATGGTCATGATATTCTATGCTTTGGACACTACACCATAGGCTTCTGCATCTATTCCTGATTTCGTTTTTAGTAAAATTCTCCTACACAACTAAAGAGCTACAATATCGTAGCTATGGTCAACAATACTGTGTTGCACACATAAAAATCAGTTTAAAGGGGAGATTTTATGTTGTGTTCCTACCACAAAAAGTATCCTTGTGTAAATGTGATTTGAGAAACACAAGAAAAAAGAATATTATATGATTGGGCCCACATGGCACAGATAAAAGGAAAGGCTAAGACGATTCCAGGCAAAGCAAGGAATGAAACCCATAACTAAAAGATATGCAGGAACCATCTGGTGAGACTGAGGATAGTATATCCCACTATTGGTAGAAGGAAGTTTTGAGTTTTCCCTTTTAAAAATGAATAATGGGACACAAGGGACTCAAAAGACTGGAGGACTTTAGGGAAGCTGAAAATGTTATATTAAGTCATGTTTAATTTAATTAATGTTTAATTTAAATATCAAAATTTCTGTGAGAATACCATTGTTCTGAATTCAGATGTCATGTTAAAGTTAATACTGAATTCATTAAAACACATGTTAAAGTTAATACTGAATTCATTAAAAACACATAGGTTTATACCAACGAAGACAATGCAGATTCTTAGCATATGAAATACTATTTAGCTGACCTTAAATAGTCACTAATGTGCTTCCTCTTGCTACCCCTGTCTTCTGACTTATTTTGTCTTAATAAGTTAGGTTTGGGGATTTTGTGGACACTCTTTCCCCAAACCTGATGATAATAAAATGAATTTTTAGGTGTGTCAATGGGGGAATCTTGTACTACTTTATCCTTTGATAAGAAAAAGATGTATTTCAACATTTAGTAAAATATCAATTATACCAAGTTATTTTAGTTCAGATCACTTTCTGGGTAAGTGTTATAGTGTTTTTTAGTTTTTAAAAATTCCTTTATTATGGACATTTTATTGCTTAATACCATAGTGACCACAGCTAACTATATAGACTCATAGTTTATCATGGAAGATACCTCAATCAGAGAGCTTTGGGAGTGGGGCAGGAAGAAATTTTCTCATAGATGTTGCTATTTTGTCACATTTTAAACACAAACATTAAAAACTAATTTCAAATTAACAGGAATTACAAATAATTAAACTAGTTTACTGTAAAACATGTATTTAGCTCCTGTGGTTGGCTGTTTTGCTTAAAGTCACTCACAATAATATATATAGTTAATTTTCATAATCAAAATCATACATATTTATTGTTAATTTTTATCATCAAGAACTACAGATTATGCTACTTGTTGGGGAAATTTATGAAGCAAGACACATGGAAATGATTTCAGGACAATGTTCTAGAGAGTGAGATGAGAGCTAGCTTGGGATAGAAGTGGATGGGTTGGCCCTGGTGGAGCAGGAATGCTTCTGTAATTTCAATGTTAAACCCTAATCACGAGTAATTTCACATCTATAAGCACTACTAAAATGCCCATCACAAATCAGCTTCTAAGTCCTTCAGGAATCTAAGTGCTGATGTTTTCAAATTCAGGTCCAAGTACTACATATCTGTCAAGACTTTGATACTTGCCACCAAAAAAAAAAATTGGGGGATCTTACATTTAAATAATATGATTGTTATTAAAAAAACTGATTACCTGGAAAACTGTGTATGTTTTTAAAAGAATATCATGTAAATAGTACATTTTGAATTTTGTATTTAGTGAATCTAAACCAGTTTTGTTCCTGTCCATAACACTTTACCTTATGAGAATGCACTGAAATAAGCATTTCATGTGTCACTAGTGGGTGATGAAATTGGTACAACTTTATGAAAAGATATTTGGTGTTATGTCAACAGCAATAATACATACATGCCCTTTGATACCAATATGCTTGTTCTCAGAAACCAATCTAAGGCCAAGACAATTTAAAATACAGGGAGGGAAATATGTGTTATATAAAATGTTTATTGCAGTAATGCTTTCAATAGCAAATATAAGTGATAATGAAAATGTCCAGTAATATATTAATGTTTTAATATTGATCATTTGCAAAATGAAATATTACACAGCCATTAAAAAGTATTTTCCTGGCAGGGCACCATGGCTCATGCCTGTAATCCCAGCACTTTGGGAGGCCGAGGCGGGCGGATCACGTGGTCAGGAGATTGAGACCATCCTGGCTAACACGGTGAAACCTCGACTCTACTAAAAATACAAAAAATTAGCCGGGCGTGGTGGTGGGTGCCTGTAGTCCCAGCTACTCGGTAGGCTGAGGCAGGAGAATGGTGTGAACCCGGAAGGCAGAGCTTGCAGTGAGCCGAGATCACGCCACTGTACTCCAGCCTGGGCAATGGTGTGAGACTCTGTTTCAAAAAAAAAAAAAAAAATTTCCTTATGGCTATATAAGAATATCAAAATAGTGGCTGAGCATGGTTGCTTACACCTGTAATTCCAGCACTTTGGGAGGCGGAGGTGGGTGAATCACAAGGTCAGGGGTTCGAGACCAGCCTGGCCAACATGGTGAAACCCCCATCTTTACGTAAAAATACAAAACATTTAACTAGGCATGGTGGCAGTCACCTGTAATCCTAGCTACTTGGGAAGCTGACGCAGGAGAATCACTCAAACCTGGGAGGCGGAGGTTGCAGTAAGCCTAGATTGCCCCACTGCACTCCAGTCTGGGCGACAGTGTGAGACTCCGTCTCAAAAGAAAAAAAAAAAAAAAAGAATATCAAAATACTTTGTTAGAATTTTAAGAAATTATAACAAGTAGGCATATAATTAAAAATGCATAAAAATATAGAAAGAATGACTTATAAAATGCACCTAGATGCACAAAGACATATGAAATGCACTGTTACAAACCCATTGCCATTTGTTAAACGCTCTGTGAGGTTTTTGTTTTTAAAAGGGGCTTTAAAATCATGCAGTTATAGGTGTATAATATTTGCCTTAAAGCCATTAAATTCTCTCAGCTAAAATATAATGGAAGGTCTTGCTGTTAACAAAAGGAGAGACTTAAAAGTAATACTACTATTTGTGGATTTGATTTGCCCATTATTAGTGAATCCCAATTTAAGGCAGACAAGCAGGAGTTTCTTTTCTACTCCCAACTGAAGATTTCTTTGTTTCCGAATAGGACTTATTTGCTGTCTAGTCATGTGGCAACAGATCTCACATTCTTGCCATCTCCATGCTGTGGTCCCTAACTATGAGATTAAATAGCTTTTCTTGGATTCATGTTGACTCCTTTTTAAAAAATCTGTAATTTCTCTTTCAAATGATGGTTTTGGATCCTGCCATTAGGCTCTATAAAGGCAATGAGAATGAAGTTTCTCAGAAATCGAGTGCTCATTCTTCATAGGCTCCCTTTCCCTCTTTATTTTAAATTTTTAAATTTAATTACTTTATTTATTGATTGATTTTTGAGACAAAGTCTCACTCTGTTGCCACGCTAGGGGTGCAATGGCATGATCTTGGCTCACTGCAACCTTCGCTTCTCAGGTTAAAGCGATTCTCCTGCCTCAGCCTCCCGAGGAGCTGGGATTACAGGTGCATGCCACCACGCTAGGCTAATTTTTGTATTATTAGTAGAGACAGGGTTTCACCACGTTGGCCAGGCTTGTCTCGAACTCCTGACCTCGTGATCCGCCCGTTTCGGCCTTCCAAAGTGTTAAGATTACTGGCATGAGCTACCACGCCCAGCCCTTTTCCGTCTTTTTAAGGGTCATTAACTTTTGGACTTTAAGCACCCAGGCTAGTTAGAGGAAAAAATGAAAAAGAAACAGAAAACTAAAACAAATAAACAAAAAAAAAATGGCATAATTCCATTTTCACCAGTTAAGTTTGCAAGTGGCTATTATCTATTACAGATTTTACTCTTATCCCAATCAAGTAACAGAGAACAATGAATCTATTTGTTTGACAACTGACATAATTTAAGAGATGGAATCTTTGCAATATTTCCTGAGGCATCCTTTTTCTCTTGGCCCATTAAGGGTCCATTTTTTCTAATTGCCAATGAATAAGGGGGCCAAAGTAATGGGGGTTTTATTGCATACATATAGTTATTTAAGTGCAATTTTCTTTCCACTATATTTCAATTACCAACATTGCTACCTCATTGCAAGTTCTCATACTGGATGCCATAAGAATTGCTAAATCGGGGGGCGGAGCAAGATGGCCGAATAGGAACAGCTTCACTCTCCAACTCCCAGCGCGAGTGACACAGAAGACCGGTGATTTCTGCATTTTCAACTGAGGTACTGGGGTCATCTCTCTAGGGAGTGCCAGACAATCGGTGCTGGTCAGCTGCTGCAGCCTGACCAGCGTGAGCTGAAGCAGGGCGAGGCATCGCCTCACCTGGAAGCGCAAGGGGGAAGGAAATCCGTTTTCCTAGCCAGGGGAACTGAGACACACAACACCCAGAAAATCGGGTAACTCCCACCCCAATACTGCGCTTTAAGGAAACAGGCACACCAGGAGAATATATCCCACACCTGGCCGGGAGGGTCCCACGCCCACGGAGCCTCCCTCACTGCTAACACAGCAGTCTGCGGCGATCGATCCGCAAGGCAGCAGCGAGGCTGGGGGAGGGGCGCCCGCCATTGCTGAGGCTTAAGTAGGTAAACAAAGCTGCTGGGAAGCTCGAACTGGGTGGAGCTCACAGCAGCTCAAGGAAGCCTGCCTGTCTCTGTAGACTCCACCTCTGGGGACAGCCCACAGCTGAGGTCCAATAGGGGAAGCAGCCGGGGCCGGTACAGACGCGAACGACTCTGTCTGACAGCTTTGGGGAGAGCCGTGGATCTCCCAAGGCGGAGGTTGAGATCTGAGAACGGACAGACTGCCTGCTCAGGTGGGTCCCTGACCCCTGAGTAGCCTAGCTGGGAGACATCCCACACTAGGAGCAGTCTGACACCCCACACCTCACAGGGTGGAGTCATCCCTGAGAGGAAACTTCCAAAGGAAGAATCAGACAGGTACACTCGCTGTTCAGCAATATTCTATCTTCGGCAACCTCTGCTGCTGATAGCCAGGCAAACAGGGTCTGGAGTGGACTTCAAGCAATCTCCAACAGACCAACAGACAGTCCTTCTGACTGTCAGACGGAAAACTATCAAACAGGAAGGACACCTATACCAAAACCCCATCAGTACGTCACCGTCATCAAAGACCAGAGACAGATAAAACCACAAAGATGGGGAAGAAGCAGGGCAGAAAAGCTGGAAATTCAAAAAATAAGAGCACATCTCCCCCTGCAAAGGAGCGCAGCCCATCGCCAGCAATGGATCAAAGCTGGTCAGAGAATGACTTTGACGAGATGAGAGAAGAAGGCTTCAGTCCATCAAACTTCTTAGAGCTAAAGGAGGAATTACGTACCCAGCGCAAAGAAACTAAAAATCTTGAAAAAAGAGTGGAAGAATTGACAGCTAGACTAATTAATGCAGAGAAGATCATAAACAAAATGACAGAGATGAAAACCATGACACGAGAAATACGTGACAAATGCACAAGCTTCAGTAACCGACTCGAACAACTGGAAGAAAGAGTATCAGCGATTGAGGATCAAATGAATGAAATGAAGCGAGAAGAGAAACCAAAAGAAAAAAGAAGAAAAAGAAATGAACAAAGCCTGCAAGAAGTATGGGATTATGTAAAAAGACCAAATCTACATCTGATTGGGGTGCCTGAAAGTGAGGGGGAAAATGGAAGCAAGTTGGAAAACACTCTTCAGGATATCATCCAGGAGAACTTCCCCAACCTAGTAGGGCAGGCCAACATTCAAATTCAGGAAATACAGAGAATGCCACAAAGATACTCCTCCAGAAGAGCAACTCCAAGACACATAATTGCCAGATTCACCAAAGTTGAAATGAAGGAAAAAATCTCAAGGGCAGCCAGAGAGAAAGGTCGGGTTACCCACAAAGGGAAGCCCATCAGACTAACAGCAGATCTCTCGGCAGAAACTCTACAAGCCAGAAGAGAGTGGGGCCAATATTCAACGTTCTTAAAGAAAAGAATTTTCAACCCAGAATTTCATATCCAGCCAAACTAAGTTTCATCAGTGAAGGAGAAATAAAATCCTTTACAGATAAGCAAATGCTTAGAGATTTTGTCACCACCAGGCCTGCCTTACAAGAGACCCTGAAGGAAGCCCTAAACATGGAAAGGAACAACCGGTACCAGCCATTGCAAAAACATGCCAAAATGTAAAGACCATGAGGCTAGGAAGAAACTGCATCAACTAATGAGCAAAATAACCAGTTAATATCATAATGACAGGATCAAGTTCACACATAACAATATTAACCTTAAATGTAAACGGACTAAATGCTCCAATTAAAAGACACAGACTGGCAAACTGGATAAAGAGTCAAGACCCATCAGTCTGCTGTATTCAGGAGACCCATCTCACATGCAGAGACATACATAGGCTCAAAATAAAGGGATGGAGGAAGATCTACCAAGCAAATGGAGAACAACAACAAAAAAAAAGCAGGGGTTGCAATACTAGTCTCTGATAAAACACACTTTAAACCATCAAAGATCAAAAGAGACAAAGAAGGCCATTACATAATGGTAAAGGGATCAATTCAACAGGAAGAGCTAACTCTCCTAAATATATATGCACCCAATACAGGAGCACCCAGATTCATAAAGAAAGTCCTTAGAGACCTACAAAGAGACTTAGACTCCCATACAATAATAATGGGAGACTTCAACACTCCACTGTCAACATTAGACAGATCAACGAGACAGAAAGTTAACAAGGATATCCAGGAATTGAACTCAACTCTGCACCAAGCGGACCTAATAGACATCTATAGAACTCTCACCCCAAATCAACAGAATATACATTCTTCTCAGCACCACATCGTACTTATTCCAAAATTGACCACATAATTGGAAGTAAAGCACTCCTCAGCAAATGTACAAGAACAGAAATTATAACAAACTGTCTCTCAGACCACAGTGCAATCAAACTAGAACTCAGGACTAAGAAACTCAATCAAAACGCTCAACTACATGGAAACTGAATAACCTCCTCCTGAATGACTACTGGGTACATAACGAAATGAAAGCAGAAATAAAGATGTTCTTTGAAACCAATGAGAACAAAGATACAACATACCAGAATCTCTGGGACACATTTAAAGCAGTGTGTAGAGGGAAATTTATAGCACTAAATGCCCACAAGAGAAAGCAGGAAAGATCTAAAATTGACACTCTAACATCACAATTAAAAGAACTAGAGAGGCAAGAGCAAACACATTCAAAAGCTAGCAGAAGGCAAGAAATAACTAAGATCAGAGCAGAACTGAAGGAGATAGAGACACAAAAATCCCTCCAAAAAATCAGTGAATCTAGGAGTTGGTTTTTTGAAAAGATCAACAAAATTGACAGACCGCTAGCAAGACTACTAAAGAAGAAAAGACAGAGGAATCAAATAGACGCAATAAAAAATGATAAAGGGGATATCACCACCGACCCCACAGAAATACAAACTACCATCAGAGAATACTATAAATGCCTCTACGCAAATCAACTAGAAAATCTAGAAGAAATGGATAATTTCCTGGACACTTACACTCTTCCAAGACTGAACCAGGAAGAAGTTGAATCCCTGAATAGACCAATAGCAGGCTCTGAAATTGAGGCAATCATTAATAGCCTACCCACGAAAAAAAGTCCAGGACCAGATGAATTCACAGCTGAATTCTACCAGAGGTACAAGGAGGAGCTGGTACCATTCCTTCTGAAACTATTCCAATCAATAGAAAAAGAGGGAATCCTCCCTAACTCATTTTATGAGGCCAACATCATCCTGATACCAAAGCCTGGCAGAGACACAACAAAAAAAGAGAATTTTAGACCAATATCCCTGATGAACATCGATGCAAAAATTCTCAATAAAATACTGGCAAACCGGATTCAGCAGCACATCAAAAAGCTTATCCACCATGATCAAGTGGGCTTCATCCCTGGGATGCAAGGCTGGTTCAACATTCGCAAATCAATAAACGTAATCCAGCATATAAACAGAACCAAAGACAAGAACCACATGATTATCTCAATAGATGCAGAAAAGGCTTTTGACAAAATTCAACAGCCCTTTATGCTAAAAACGCTCAATAAATTCGGTATTGATGGAACGTACCTCAAAATAATAAGAGCTATTTACGACAAACCCACGGCTAATATCATACTGAATGGGCAAAAACTGGAAAAATTCCCTTTGAAAACTGGCACAAGACAGGGATGCCCTCTCTCACCACTCCTATTCAACATAGTGTTGGAAGTTCTGGCTAGGGCAATCAGGCAAGAGAAAGAAATCAAGGGTATTCAGTTAGGAAAAGAAGAAGTCAAATTGTCCCTGTTTGCAGATGACATGATTGTATATTTAGAAAACCCCATCGTCGGCTGGGCGCGGTGGCTCAAGCCTGTAATCCCAGCACTTTGGGAAGCCGAGGCGGGCGGATCACAAGGTCAGGAGATCGAGACCATCCTGGCTAACACGGTGAAACCCCGTCTCTACTAAAAAATACAAAAAACTAGCCGGGTGAGGTGGCGGGCGCCTGTAGTCCCAGCTACTCGGGAGGCTGAGGCAGGAGAATGGCGTGAACCCGGGAGGCGGAGCTTGCAGTGAGCTGAGATCTGGCCACTGCACTCCAGCTTGGGTGACAGAGCGAGACTCCATCTCAAAAAAAAAAAAAAAAAAAAAAAAAAAAAAAAAAAAAAGAAAACCCCATCGTCTCAGCCCAAAATCTCCTTAAGCTGATAAGCAACTTCAGCAAAGTCTCAGGATACAAAATTAATGTGCAAAAATCACAAGCATTCTTATACACCAGTAACAGACAAGCAGAGAGCCAAATCAGGAATCAACTTCCATTCACAATTGCTTCAAAGAGAATAAAATACCTAGGAATCCAGCTTACAAGGGATGTAAAGGACCTCTTCAAGGAGAACTACAAACCACTGCTCAGTGAAATCAAAGAGGACACAAACAAATGGAAGAACATACCATGCTCATGGATAGGAAGAATCAATATCGTGAAAATGGCCATACTGCCCAAGGTTATTTATAGATTCAATGCCATCCCCATCAAGATACCAATGACTTTCTTCACAGAATTGGAAAAAACTGCTTTAAAGTTCATATGGAACCAAAAAAGAGCCCGCATTGCCAAGACAATCCTAAGTCAAAAGGACAAAGCTGGAGGCGTCACGCTACCTAACTTCAAACTATACTACAAGGCTACAGTAACCAAAACAGCATGGTACTGGTACCACAACAGAGAAATAGACCAATGGAACAGAACAGAGTCCTCAGAAATAATACCACACATCTACAGCCATCTGATCTTTGACAAACCTGACAAAAACAAGAAATGGGGAAAGGATTTCCTATTTAATAAATGGTGCTGGGAAAATTGGCTAGCCATAAGTAGAAAGCTGAAACTGGATCCTTTCCTTACCCCTTATACGAAAATTAATTCAAGATGGATTAGAGACTTAAATGTTAGACCTAATACCATAAAAACCCTAGAAGAAAATCTAGGTAATACCATTCAGGACATAGGCATGGGCAAGGACTTCATGTCTAAAACACCAATAGCAACGGCAGCAAAAGCCAAAATTGACAAATGGGATCTCATTAAACTAAAGAGCTTTTGCACAGCAAAAGAAACTACCATCAGAGTGAACAGGCAACCTACAGAATGGGAGAACATTTTTGCAACCTACTCATCTGACAAAGGGCTAATATCCAGAATCTACAAAGAACTCAAACAAATATACAAGAAAAAAACAAACAACCCCATCCAAAAGTGGGGAAAGGATATGAACAGACATTTCTCAAAAGAAGACATCCATACAGCCAACAGACACATGAAAAAATGCTCATCATCACTCGCCATCAGAGAAATGCAAATCAAAACCACAATGAGATACCATCTCACACCAGTTAGAATGGCAATCATTAAGAAGTCAGGAAACAACAGATGTTGGAGAGGATGTGGAGAAATAGGAACACTTTTACACTGTTGGTGGGATTGTAAACTAGTTCAACCATTATGGAAAACAGTATGGCGATTCCTCAAGGATCTAGAACTAGATGTACCATATGACCCAGCCATCCCACTACTGGGTATATACCCAAAGGATTATAAATTACTCTACTACAAAGACACATGCACACGTATGTTATTGCGGCACTATTCACAATAGCAAAGACTTGGAATCAACCCAAATGTCCATCTGTGACAGACTGGATTAAGAAAATGTGGCACATATACACCATGGAATACTATGCAGCCATAAAAAAGGATGAGTTTGCGTCCTTTGTAGGGACATGGATGAAGCTGGAAACCATCATTCTTAGCAAACTATCACAAGAACAGAAAACCAAACACCGCATGTTCTCACTCATAGGTGGGAACTGAACAATGAGATCACTTGGACTCGGGAAGGGGAACATCACACACTGGAGCCTATCAGGGGGAGGGGGGAGGAGGGAGGGATTGCATTGGGGAGTTATACATGATATAAACGTTATGCACATGTACCCTAGAACTTAAAGTTTAATAAAAAAATAAAATAAAATAAAATAAAATAAAAAAAAGAATTGCTAAATCTTGCCCTAGTGTGCTTTGAGCACGAGGGAAAAAATGCAATTTAGGCAACAGTCGCATTTTCTAGAGGATGCTGGGATCCTGATGTTTATCCATTAGTCTGGATGAGTCCTTATAGCTCTTCAAAAGAGTAACATTTCAAATATTATATATCAGTGATATGAAGTGATGACAAAGTCAAGCATTAAGCAATCTAAAGCCATATTAAAAATTCCTTCGCTGGGTGGGGCAGAGTTTGTGGCTTTGCTTTGCTTTACAGACGGATTCTTCAGGAGTTTGGGAGCCAATACAAATTTAAAACTAAGGAAGTTCAATTATGCAGTGAAAGGAAAAGTTAAAAATTGCCAAATAACTAATAAAATGTGGCAAAACATCTGTTTTGAACTACTAATAATGGTTATATTAACACTAATAAATAAACAGTAAAAGAAGCATCCTGTGTTTATTCTTTGCCTCAATAACTTAATTTCTTAGCTTCTTAATTAGCTTAGGAAATGAGTGAAAAATATTTTCTTGGATAAATGTACTTGAATATTCTGTACCAATGTGTACTGTTATACTGATGATCCTTTGAGAAAATAAGATTTTTGAATTGTATAAGATTTCAAATTTTATAAATTATGAGAATATGTTGCCTCCACAGAGATGTTAACTGCCAAAAAGTATACTGATCTCATCAATGACTATCTGCTCTTATCACTTAGTATCTGTTGTTATGATTAAATACCACCTTAAAAATAAAAACTAAAACTCTATACTCTGATTATGTGCAATTTGCACATGCAAATAAATTGCATTCAGAATAAGATTTATAAAGCAAACATTTTATTATTAACTGCTCCATCTTTGTTACATTTCAATAATTCATATGTCATAATTTTTATAATTTTAAGTAGATGCAAATTCTTAATGCAAAGGTAGAGATCATTCTCAGTCTCATATACCTAAGACAACTAGATATTTTGGTTTAACTTGTATTTTAGCACATTTAAGGCAACTGAAATGCTTTTACACTTTCAGATTTGGAGCCTTGGACTCTTCTTTAAGTAGCTCTATTGAGCAGGTCATAAAGAAAAGGTCCACCTGAGAATGGGAATTTAAGGCCAACCAAGAGTCTGGAACAAGGACATTTGGGACCCTTCCTGAAAGTAGTAAACATACATATACATTCCACTTAGGGGTTTCACTCTGTGCAAAACTAAGAAATGGAAGAACATTGGACAATCTTTCTCTATTTCTTGCTCCCATATACTTCGGTACAACTTATTTCTGTTGTATACATTTTTATTTCTTTGTTTTTGTTTAGCTGTTTAGATTTTTAAAAATCATATTTAAATTTGCACTAAGCCAACCAAATAATCGTGTTAATAAATATATTTAATTTTACACTTTAACTTCTGCAGTCTAAATAAATTCAATTCAAAAGAAGGAGGAACGATTCAGAAAAACGAATGTGTGTTGGTCAAATATTCTTGTGGGGTGTGTGTGTGTGTGTGTGTGTGTGTGAATATATATCTTTCAAATTTCATGGAACTGTTAGATTAATTTGTAATTTTTTTTTCTTTTTAGGCGGGATATTGTTGTTGTGTCCCTCGGGACCAATTTTTTTTCAAACTCTTTTAGTGTTATTTTATTTTTTAACATTTTTAAGAAAGAAAGTAGTTCAAAAAAGTAAATTATTTTAAAAACTTAATATAACTAGATAATACGTGGGGGTTTTTTTGGAATGAAGAGAAAACTCTATTAACTCATAATCTTAACACTATTTTCAAGATAACATTAATGTTAATTTTTTGGACGTTTTAAAGTATCAGTGGAAAGTTCCTCTTAAAAGTTGTGTCATCTGCTTTATTACACTTAAGAACAGTTTTCTCTTTTAAAAACATATTTGCCGCCGGGCGCGGTGGCTCAAGCCTGTAATCCCAGCACTTTGGGAGGCCGAGATGGGCGGATCACGAGGTCAGGAGATCGAGACCATCCTGGCTAACATGGTGAAACCCCGTCTCTACTAAAAAATACAAAAAACTAGCCGGGCGAGGTGGCGGGCGCCTGTGGTCCCAGCTACTCGGGAGGCTGAGGCAGGAGGATGGCGTAAACCTGGGAGGCGGAGCTTGCAGTGAGCTGAGATCCGGCCACTGCACTCCAGCCTGGGCGACAGAGTGAGACTCCGTCTCAAAAAAAAAAAAAAAAAAAAATTGCTTTAAGTCTCCTATAAAATACATTCATTTACAAATAGTATGTTCTTGATCAGTTTTTCCCTCTGAGATCAAACATCCAAATTCATTTCTTTCTTCTTTTATCTTTAGTCTGTGTTCCTTTTATTTATTGGTCTTGTGTGTCTTTCTTACAATTTATTCAAGACAATTCAGAAGTTTGGTGGAAGGATATATATTCAAGAAAGATAGTTGCTGAATTTTTTTAATGTTTTCATTTGGTAAAAAAAAAATTCAGTTCTGTGTTAAATGTTGTGTTTGTAAAGGGGCAAAACCAGAGTTATTAAATTGACTGCGGCCAGGTGTGGTGGCTCATGCCTGTAATCCCAGCACTTTGGGAGGCTGAGGCGGGTGGATCACCTGAGGTCAGAAGTTTGAGACCAGCCTGACCAAATGGAGAAATCTCGTCTCTACTAAAAATACAAAATGAGCTGGGCATGGTAGTCCATGCCTGTAATCCCGGCTACTCAGGAGGCTGAGGCAGGAGAATCGCTTGAACCTGGGAGGTGGAGGTTGCAGTGAGCTGAGATTGTGCCATGGCACTCCAGCCTGGGAAACAAGAGCAAAACTCTGTCTCAAATAAATAAATAAATAAAAATAATAATAATAAATAAATTGACTGGAAGTTCACAATTTTCTTACCCTGAGTGTGGAATAAAAACCTTGCTCAAAGTCTACATAACTCTAGCTATTGGCACAATAACAAATTGAAGCTCATTTTTAAAACCACTTGACATCTGAACTTTAAATAACCTTATATATCCTCTCTATATAATTGCTTTCCTTGTTTAAAGCACGATGTTGAAAAATGTATCTGCATAAAAATATCAATTTTGGTAATGAAAAGCAATTATTATTGATATGTTGTAATCAATGACATCTAAATAGTCACCTGCCTGATATGTCCTTCACTTTGTGCATATCAGTTCTGCTTTACAGAATATACATATTTATTAGCATTTAATTTAATTCATGAGTTTTATAATCAATTCCAATGAACTTGTACAATACAGATAAGTTGAAATATTTTATGAGATGCCTTGAGTGTTTTGTTGTTGTTGTTTTTTGAGATGGAGTCTTGCTCTCTGTCACCCAGGCTGGACTGTGGTGGCACGATCTTGGCTCACTGCAGCTCTGCCTCCCGGGTTCACCCCATTCTCCTGCCTCAGACGCCCGAGTACCTGAGACTACAGGTGTCTGCCACCACGCCCAGCTAATTTTTTGGTATTTTTAGTAGAGATGGGGTTTTCACCGTGTTAGCCAGGAAGGTCTCGATCTTCTGACCTTGTGATCCACCCTCCTCAGCCTCCTAAAGTGCTGGGATTACAGACGTGAGCCACCGCGCCCAGCTGAGTGTTTCTTTATTGTAAAGATTTGTTTATATCACAGTTTTAGACATGATCTTAAAATTTATCTATTCCATGGGTTTACAACTTTGGCGCTATGCAGTAGAGTATGTTTAGCAGTATTCCTGACCACTAGCCACTAAAGCCAAAATCAGCTCTCTAGTGTGGCAGCCAAAAGTGTCTCTATAAGTTCCCAAATGGTCACTTGCAGACAAAACAGTCCTTGTTGAGAAACACTGGTATATTCCAATTAGCCAAAGGATCCTTAAAACTCTATTTATTCATACTGATTATTCAGAATCATTATGCAGTCACTTATTATGTGTGTAAAAATATTTCATGAGACACTCAAATTAGAAAAACTGATGAGTAAAGTTTTATTTAATTGATCATTTTTAGATCTCTTAATAGTATATCTGATGAATATTTGCATTAGTTTTGAGAAAATGTATACAGATACAGATATTCTAATTTCAAAATATATTAGTTGATGTTTTGATATTGGGATTGAAAAGATCTATATAAGCATCCTGTAGTAATTTATACATTAAATTAGTCATCAACATGATTATGCGACTATTGCCAAAATAATTCTCTTAAATAGTTATTTCTCTCAAAATATTTATAAAAGTTTGACTAAAATCTTCAGGTTTTATTTTAAATATTTTTTTCTGCTTTAAGTGCCTACAAATAAGCAATTAATCCCCCTCCTTCTTTCCACATTAACACATTATGAGGAATTATTCACAGGGATTAACATTGCATTGGCCATAGTCGTAAAATAAATATGACCATTCAACCAACGAATGAAAATACAAACACGGAGTTTTAGTGAAAACTTGCATTGCTCATTCCTAGAAAGTCTGATTCCTGACAAAGAGGCTATGGAAGGAAAAGGATTATATCAAAGGTATTTACATGGGTTAGTAGAAACCTGGGCAAGATTGACTTTGGTTAAGAAAACATTCTTTCTACAGAATATTGGGTGATTCAGAGGGTAGGACAGGTGAAAATAGGATCTGCCAGTAGTAATATAAAAAAATCTGGATAGAATTTGTTTCTCTTTCTCATAAAAATAAGTCCAATCACTGTTCCTCTCGTCATCAGTGCCATGATTATGTTAATCGCACTCCTGAGAGAGGCTGAGGGTGAAATGCTGACAGTGGGAAATGGAAACTGTGTTACCTTCAATCTTTCCTCCACCTGACCTTAAAGCCCCTCCCTTTATGAAGCAAAGAAAGTCAGATACATACAGTGGGATGGCTTTAATGAGTATCCAATTCATTTGGATCCTCTTCTGTGAGAAAAACGGGAAAGAAACAATAAACCTTGCAAGCAGATTTCCCATCAAGCATGATTCATCAGAAAAAAAGAGGAACAAACCTTGGAAGGTAATGACAACAAAGAGGAGCATGGCCCGGGTGGGGCAGTGTTGAAGATCAGGAAGCAATGGAGCAAAGGGTGCTGCCCATGGGGAGGAGGGTAACTCTGGCAGAGGCAGAACCAGAGTTCCCCAGTAGGAGGCAGTCTCAGGGCTGAGTCAGAACTGTGGATAAACAACATCAACAGATCTGATGCAGAAAGGCCATCGCTGGTGTGGAGACAGCAGATGATAGTGCTAACTCAGGAGTCCAGAGTTGAAACACACTTGGTTAAAAGCACCATTTATTCAACAGCGTATGAAAAGTGAGAAAAAAATTCAAGGAGTTAGAGGGCCATTGTTTGGGTGATGAAAATGCCTGATGGATAATAGACACTAGGGAGGTTGTGGAAAAATAGGAACGCTTTTACACTGTTGGTGGGAGTGTAAAGTAGTTCAACCATTGTGGAAGACAGTGTGGAGAGTCCTCAAGGATCTAGGACTAGGAATACCATTTGACCCAGCAATCCCATTACTGGGTATATACCTAAAGGATTATAAATCATTCTACGATAAAGACACAGGCACACATATGTTTATTGTGGCACTCTTCACAATAGCAAAAACTTGGAACCAACT